>NC_091016.1:0-2400000 GCF_041296385.1 Aphelocoma coerulescens
TGTGTGGGTGTTCTCCTTCCGTGGGGGCTGTGCTGCTCTCCTGGTGGGGGGGGGGGGGGGGGGGGGTCTACCTGCTGTGGCTGGGTGGGCTGAAATGGTGGCCTGAGGGGTGCTGTGGGGTGGTGCGCAACTGGCGGGAAGGGGGGGGCTTGGGGGGGCTGCCCTGAGGGGAGCTGGAATGGCGGGAAGGGCCGCCGTGAGGCGGCGCGGGGGGGCTTGGGGGGGGGGTCCTCTGAGGGGACCCGCGGGCGGCAAGGGGCGGGGGATACCCTGAGGGGGTCCGGGGTGCCGGGAGGGGCTGCCGTGACCGGCGCGGGGTGGGGGGGTGCCGTGAGGGGACCCGCCGGCGGCACGGGGTGGGGGATACCCTGAGGGGGTCCGGAGTGCCGGGAGGGGCTGCCGTGACCGGCGCGGGGTGGGGGGGTGCCGTGAGGGGACCCGCGGGCGGCACGGGGTGGAGGTTGCCCTGAGGGGGTCCGGAGTGCCGGGGGGGGCTGTCGTGAGGGGACCCGCGGGCGGCACGGTGCAGGGGATACCGTGAGGGGACCCAGAATGGCGGGAGGGGGGAGCGGCGGGCGGTGGGGAGGTGCGGTGGGGCGGTGTGGGGTGGCGGAGCGGTGCGGGACCGGTGGGGGGGCGGCGACGGCTCACGGAGGGCTGGCGGGTAGCTGCAGGCGGCGGCGGAGTGGTGCGGGACCGGCGGCGGCTCACGGAGGGCTGGCGGGTGGCTGCAGGCGGCGGCGGGTGCTGGACCGGTGGGCTCTGGCTGCCGGCAGCTGCAGGGTCGGCGCGGGACTGGCGGAGGGGCGGTGCCGGGGGCGGGAAATAACGTGAGGGGAGAGGGGCGGGGCTATATTACGCGCGCGCGCGAAAGAGGGGGGCGGAGCCGGGGGCGGGGCAGCGTGAGGGGAGGGGGGCGGGGCTACATTTCGCGCGCGCGCGAAGGAGGGGGGCGGAGCCGGGGGCGGGGCAGCGTGAGGGGAGGAGGGCGGGGCTACCTTTCGCGCGCGCGCGAAAGAGGGGGCGGCGCCGGGGGGCGGTGCGGCGTGACGCAAGCGCCGGGGGCGGCGCCGGGGGGCGGTGCGGCGTGACGCAAGCGCCGGGGGCGGCGCCGGGGGGCGGAGCGGCGTGACGCAAGCGCCGGGGGCGGCGCCGGGGGGCGGAGCGGCGTGACGCAAGCGCCGGGGGCGGCGCCGGGGGGCGGAGCGGCGTGACGCAAGCGCCGGGGGCGGCGCCGGGGGGCGGTGCGGCGTGACGCAAGCGCCGGGGGCGGCGCCGTGGGGCGGAGCGGCGTGACGCAAGCGCCGGGGGCGGCGCCGTGGGGCGGAGCGGCGTGACGCAAGCGCCGGGGGCGGCGCCGGGGGGCGGTGCGGCGTGACGCAAGCGCCGGGGGCGGCGCCGGGGGGCGTGACGCAGCGATGTGGCGTGGGCGGCAGGGGCGGTGCCGGGGGGCGGCGACCGGGGCCGGGGGGGGGGCGTGTGACGCGGGCCAGGGGGGCGGCGACCGGGGCCGGGGGGGGGCGTGTGACGCGGGCCAGGGGGGCGGCGACCGGGGCCGGGGGGGGGCGTGTGACGCGGGCCAGGGGGGCGGCGACCGGGGCCAGGGGGGGGCGTGTGATGCGGGCCAGGGGGGCGGCGGCGTGTGGGGGTGGGCCAGGGGGGCGGCGACCGGGGCCGGGGGGGGGCGTGTGACGCGGGCCAGGGGGGCGGCGACCGGGGCCGGGGGGGGGCGTGTGACGCGGGCCAGGGGGGCGGCGACCGGGGCCGGGGGGGGGCGTGTGACGCGGGCCAGGGGGGCGGCGACCGGGGCCGGGGGGGGGCGTGTGACGCGGGCCAGGGGGGCGGCGACCGGGGCCGGGGGGGGGCGTGTGACGCGGGCCAGGGGGGCGGCGACCGGGGCCGGGGGGGGGCGTGTGACGCGGGCCAGGGGGGCGGCGACCGGGGCCGGGGGGGGGCGTGTGACGCGGGCCAGGGGGGCGGCGACCGGGGCCGGGGGGGGGCGTGTGACGCGGGCCAGGGGGGCGGCGACCGGGGCCGGGGGGGGGGCGTGTGACGCGGGCCAGGGGGGCGGCGACCGGGGCCGGGGGGGGGCGTGTGACGCGGGCCAGGGGGGCGGCGACCGGGGCCGGGGGGGGGCGTGTGACGCGGGCCAGGGGGGCGGCGACTGGGGCCAGGGGGGCGTGTGATGCGGGCCAGGGGGGCGGCGACCGGGGCCGGGGGGTGTGTGGGGTGGGCCAGGGGGGCGGCGACCGGGGCCAGGGGGGGCGTGTGGGGTGGGCCAGGGGGGCAGCGACCGGGGCCAGGGGGGGCGTGTGGGGTGGGCCAGGGGGGGGGCGACTGGGGCCGGGGGGGGCGTGTGACATGGGCCAGGGGGGCGGCGACGCATATGTGGGGGGTGGGGGCCTGTGATGAATGGGGGAGGGGGCTTGGGGTGAGTGATGGGGGGGGGGGGGGGTAGTATCCCATTACCTAATTCAATTACTGCTCCAGATGGGAGTAGCTATGTGATGACTAATTCATTCAATTAGTTGCTCCCAGCTGGAGCACTAATTAGGGGCCCTATATACTATATATAAAAAGAAGAAAAATAATAAGTCTGGTGCAGCAGTAGGGCTTTTAATGCTCCCTGGGAGTAAAAATTCTATATGTAAAACTTTTTTTTTTTTACTCCCAGGGAGCATTAAAAGCCCTACTGCTGCTTTTTTAAATTTAAGCTATAAAGAAAAGTAAACTTTATTTCTAACAAATGTTAGAAATAAAGTTAAAGTTAGAGAGAAAGAGAGAAAAGCAAAGTAGAAAAGTTAAAGTTAGAGAGAAAGAGAAAGAGAGAAAAGCAAAGTAGAAAAGTTAAAGTTAGAGAGAAAGAGAAAGAGAGAAAAGCAAAGTAGAAAAGTTAAAGTTAGAGAGAAAGAGAGAAAAGCAAAGTAGAAAAGTTAAAGTTAGAGAGAAAGAGAGAAAAGCAAAGTAGAAAAGTTAAAGTTAAAGAGAGAGAAAAGCAAAGTAGAAAAGTTAAAGTTAGAGAGAAAGAGAAGAGCAAAGTAGAAAAGTTAAAGTTAGAGAGAAAGAAAGAGAAAGAAAAGCAAAGTAGAAAAGTTAAAGTTAGAGAGAGAGAAAGGGAAAAAGAGAAAAGCAAAGCAAAGTAGAAAAGTTAAAGTTAGAGAGAAAGAGAGAAAAGCAAAGTAGAAAAGTTAAAGTTAGAGAGAAAGAGAAAGAGAGAAAAGCAAAGTAGAAAAGTTAAAGTTAAAGAGAAGGAAAAAAGAGAAAAAGTAGAAAAGTTAAAGAGAGAGAAAAGCAAAGTAGAAAAGTTAAAGTTAAAGAGAAGGAAAAAAGAGAAAAAGTAGAAAAGTTAAAGAGAGAGAAAAGCAAAGTAGAAAAGTTAAAGTTAGAGAGAAAGAGAAAAGCAAAGTAGAAAAGTTAAAGTTAGAGAGAAAGAAAGAGAAAAAGAAAAGCAAAGTAGAAAAGTTAGAGAGAGAGAAAGAGAAAAAGCAAAGTAGAAAAGTTAAAGTTAGAGAGAGAGAAAGAGAAAAAGAGAAAAGCAAAGTAGAAAAGTTAAAGTTAGAGAGAGAGAAAGGGAAAAAGAGAAAAGCAAAGCAAAGCAGAAAAGTTAAAGTTAGAGAGAGAGAAAAAGAAAAGCAAAGTAGAAAAGTTAAAGTTAGAGAGAAAGAGAAAAAGAGAAATGCAAAGTAGAAAAGTTAGAGGGAAAGAGAAAAGCAAAGCAGAAAAGTTAGAGGGAAGGAGAAGAGCAAAGTTGAAAAGTTAGAGAGAAACAGGAAAGTAAAGTAGAAAAGTTAAAGAGAAAGGGGAAAGTAAAGTAGAAAAGTTAAAGAGAAAGGGGAAAGTAAAGCAAAAGAGTCAGCGGGAAAGAGAAAAGTAAAGTTAAAAAGTTAGAGAGAGAGAGAAAGCAAAGTTAAAGACAGAAAAGTAGAGTTGGAGAGAAGAGGAAAGAGAAAAGTAGAGAAAACACAGGAATAAAGACAAACAGAGGAACAAAGAAGAGTTAAAAGAGAAAAATAGAGAAGGACAGAAACAGAGTTAAAGAGAAAAAGAGAGAGACAAAGCAATAAGGAGAAATAGGAAAGCAAAGAAACAGAGTTCTAGAGAAGCAAAGAAATGGAGTCAGAGACAAACAAGGAAATAGTTAAAGAGAAATAGGGAAATAAACCTAGAGAGAAACATAATTGGAGAGAGTGAGGAGAAACTGAGAGACAGAGGTAGAAACAATGAGAAAAAGAAAAACAGACACAGAAATAAAGATAGACAGAGAAAAGTAAAGTGAAGCAAAGCAAGAAATACAGTGAATAAATGACTAAACCACACCAAAGAAAGACAGGAGCCAAGGAAGGAGGGGGGGGCTGGGGATCTTTATTAGGGTTTTAGAGTTTATTCAACTTTATTGAATGGATTTTTGTATTTACACTCTAGCACAATATACAGAAACAACAATGTATACAAATAAAGTACAAATACAATCCATATACACACTGGTAAAAGTCCTATTTGCATACAGAGCAATACATGGAAATACAGCAGCAGACACAAATACAGACCAATACAGAGCAGCACAAGGCAAATACATATCAATACAATATAACAATTACTCTATTTCTGGAAAACTTGCTACATTTTGTTTTATTGTTACAGAAAACCCAAAACAACAGCACCACAGGGAGAACATACCAGTCATCCACCACACACACCTCTTTCAGCTTCCACACAACCCCACCATTGCTCTCATCGCAACCACTCTCCCCCCCCCAGGCTGCTCGGGAACGGGGTTCCCGAGAGCCTCCAAATTGTCCTGCCTGACAAAACCCCGGCCCAGCACGGTCCGCACCCAAACCTTGGCGATGAACGTCGCCTCACAGACCGGCCGGGACCGAGGAAAAAAAAACCCAGCCGGGGGGGAAAAAAAAAAAAACCCCCCCAGCTGGGGTTTTTTTATTCTAAATTTAAAAATGTGTTGAAAAACCTGAAAGGCAAAAACCAAACACACAAGGTTAGAACCATTCCACCACACACACACTTCTTTCAGCTTCCACACAATCCCACCATCATCTCAACCACTCTCCCCCCCCCAGGCTGCTCGGGAACGGGGTTCCCGAGAGCCTCCAAATCGTCCTGCCTGACAAAACCCCGGCCCGGCACGGTCGGCACCCAAACCTTGGCGATGAACATCGCCTCGCAGACCGGCCGGGACCGAGGAAAAAAAAACCCAGCCGGGGGGAAAAAAAAAAAAACCCCCCCAGCTGGGGTTTTTTTATTCTAAATTTAAAAATGTGTTGAAAAACCTGAAAGGCAAAAACCAAACACACAAGGTTAGAACCATTCCACCACACACACACCTCTTTCAGCTTCCACACAATCCCACCATCATCTCAACCACTCTCCCCCACCCTGGCTGCTCGGGAACGGGGTTCCCGAGAGCCTCCAAATTGTCCTGCCTGACAAAACCCCGGCCCGGCACGGTCCGCACCCAAACCTTGGCGATGAACATCGCCTCGCAGACCGGCCGGGACCGAGGAAAAAAAAACCCAGCCGGGGGGGAAAAAAAAAAAAACCCCCCCAGCTGGGGTTTTTTTATTCTAAATTTAAAAATGTGTTGAAAAACCTAAAAGGCAAAAACCAAACACACAAGGTTAGAACCATTCCACCACACACACACCTCTTTCAGCTTCCACACAATCCCACCATCATCTCAACCACTCTCCCCACCCTGGCTGCTCGGGAACGGGGTTCCCGAGAGCCTCCAAATCGTCCTGCCTGACAAAACCCCGGCCCGGCACGGTCCGCACCCAAACCTTGGCGATGAACGTCGCCTCGCAGACCGGCCGGGACCGAGGAAAAAAAAACCCAGCCGGGGGGGAAAAAAAAAAAACCCCCCCAGCTGGGGTTTTTTTATTCTAAATTTAAAAATGTGTTGAAAAACCTGAAAGGCAAAAACCAAACACACAAGGTTAGAACCATTCCACCACACACACACACACACACCACACCTCTTTCAGCTTCCACACAACCCCACCATCATCTCAACCACTCTCCCCACCCTGGCTGCTCGGGAACGGGGTTCCCGAGAGCCTCCAAATCGTCCTGCCTGACAAAACCCCGGCCCGGCACGGTCCGCACCCAAACCTTGGCGATGAACGTCGCCTCACAGACCGGCCGGGACCGAGGAAAAAAAAACCCAGCCGGGGGGGAAAAAAAAAAAAACCCCCCCAGCTGGGGTTTTTTTATTCTAAATTTAAAAATGTGTTGAAAAACCTGAAAGGCAAAAACCAAACACACAAGGTTAGAACCATTCCACACACACACACTCACAGGCAGACACAACCACATAAGCACACACAACCTCTCACACACAGATACAGACAGTCACACGCTCTTCAGCTTACACAGTGACTGTAGCCATTCATCAAAACACTCCACCAATGAAAATACTTCGATACATCTTCCCTGGCTGCCGCTCCTCGACATCGAGCCGTAGATTCCGGGAAAATCGGTAGCATCTGTGACCGTGGAGATCCAAAGCCGCCTCGGGACCTGCAAGAAAATGTGAAGCGGTCAGAGAGTGGCCCGTGGCTAGGAGTTATCCCCACACCAGGCCCATAAATTTTCTACCCAAAACCCCACAGAAAATAAATGAACCCTTAAGTTTTATGACTGTTCTACCTAACTGTGACTCTACATGCCAGGGCAGGGCGGCTCCGACCCTAAGCGGCGCACAGAGGGGCGGCACCCCAAATTAAGAAAAGATGACACGAGGGCTTGAGATGAGTCTCCAGAAGATTAATTCTTGAGCGCAATACACTTAGAGGCGATGGAACCTACTGAAATATTGCGGTCATGGAGGGAGGGTCCGATACCCTCCCTCTAGAGGTCCAAGGGAATGACATGTGAAAAGAAGCCAGTACTAAAACTGAGAAGGAAGATAGATGAGAACATCTTGTGTACTTCCTCCAGTCTCAAGAAGTGAAAAGGTAAAGATGCCAGAATAAGCCCCATCTGGGAAAGTAGGCAAGTAGAGTACAGCCAATACGGCCCAGAACGATGCAAAAAAAGTCACTGATATGCAACAAAGCCCTGTGACACAGAGGACAATGGACACTACATAACATAGACACAACCTACAGAACATAGACACAAGTTGAAACTGCCCAGCAGTCTCACCTGATGGACCCAAGATTCCTACTGCAAGATGAGCCAGAGGCCGATGATGCCAAAGGAAAGAAAGCTCTATGGCAATAGCACATGATAGCAAAACATAAGTCCTTACAAGAAGTTGGTACCAAAGCTGTTAAGAGGATGCTCAAGCTCAGTAGGCCTAGAGAAGAAGGCAACAACTGCTGGGGGACCGGGGCGATCGCTCCGGACCCAAAGGCGAGCTCCTGGGCCAAAAGGTTTTGCGATGACATCAAGACTCGGAGAAGGCCGATGACGTGAAGCTCGTGAGAACACGGAGACGGGTCGGAACCGTCCTGCCCGGCAAAAGGTCGGGTGATGCTGAGGAGAAACCCTCTCCCTTTACTTCTAAGGGGCCTATCCCTCTACAGCCCTCTCCTCTAAGCTAACTTCAAATTGCCTCCTGCAAGTCCAAAGGGTTTTCCCTTGTCCCCACCACCGGTCCCAACACTTAGCTTTTGGAAGACGAGCCGACAAAATCCATCCTCAATGGAAATGAGCACACGGGCGCCATGGATGTTGATACGGTCCCCAGGGTCTGTTTTGGTGGCTGCAAAAATTTAGAAAAAAAATTCAGACCGCAGTGAGACGTCCCAAAAGCGACCCCTTCCGCAAGGCCTCCCTCCCTCCTAAGGGCCCAGGCTCGCTTACCTGCCGCTTCCAAACTTCACCTCCGCAGCTGCTCACGGCACCTAAGACAACAAAACAGAAAACGTCACTGTGGCCCTCGAGAATATTAATCCCCGGGGGTCCTCCGCACCAGTACCCTGGCTCACCTCAAATCTTCATCCGATTCCAGAGGCGGCCCAGAAAATACCTGCAAAGCGAAAAGGTACATGCTTAGCACACTGCCACATACCGCTCGCCTATTACTTGCCCCACTTAAAGGCCAACTCACCTGATTGTCTCTATTTCTTGGCACATCCAAGGCAGCAGCAGCACCTGCAAAGAAACAAAGCAAAAAACATCCTGAAAGACTCTGAAATCACAACCTCCCCCCTCCAATTAAAGTACACTGCACCTATAGCTTAAGCTTGCACCCACCTGGCTGCCAGCATCCCCGACCGGGACATCTTGCCCGTGGACCGCCTAAAATGCGCAAAAAATAACAGATGCTTAGAGCTGCACCAGAAATTGATAAGTGAGCAAGAAAAACTAGTTCGGTCCACTAGTCACCACTTACCTCACTCACTTCACCTTGATGGCTGAGATCCAGCTTGACCTCCTAAAAATAAAGACAAAGAACAATGCTGTAACACAGCCACCATTTGCGCTTGCTCCACAAACACAAATGGTGACTGACCTTCCGGTGGGAACCCCGTCACCCGGTCCAGGGCGCTCTGCCACGGATTTAATCCCTCCGCATCTGAAAGAAAGCGATGACAAAAGTCAAAGTGCTGCATGAGAACTTCACAGCCCCAGCTATCTTGTGTCAATCTAGGAATACCATCTAGAGGCCAAACTACAGCCTACACCACAAGTTACAAGTCCCCAGGCCTTGTCCTATTACACCCATATGCCAGACCGTGCAGCAGGGCAGAGCAGCTCCGGGCCAAATTTACGCAGACACCTGTGACACAGGAAAGGACAAAGGAGGGGATGCGATGAAGAGAGAAAACCCTCGTAGAGAAGAACGATCGCAAGGACCGAGAGACCGAGGAATGAGATGACCTAGCGAGACCGACGGTGAGCCGATGAGGCTCGAAGAACCCCGGCGGAAGGACTTATTCCGAGAACCGCAAAGACGGATGCCCGAGAATCGTACGGTCAGAATCCTCTACCGCTCTTTGCATTCTGACAAGTCCTAATCCGCTATAATGGATCATTGCGGCATACAGCTGTGAATACAGCTCAGAACAAGACCATAAAAGACATCTGACTCGACGCTTCTAAAGAGAGATGCGATTCTGATGCACCTCCAAGCTCTTGAGTCAAAGGATCGATGGTATCGGCACCGGGCCAAAGAGCACCGAGAGCAGAGATGCTAAGAATAACACCCAACATTTCCAATAAGCATCTCAAAGGGCTAAGGCAAAAGACCTGCAACAGAAGATGCCCAAAAGACACAGAACATACAATAGACAAGTGACACACACCGGGACTGCTCTGCTCTGCACACCTCGGCATTGTGATCAAAAGTGAGACTTGCCCTTTATGTGGCCTAAGGGGCCCCTTCCTGGACATCCCCACCTCCATATCTGACTCAAAAATCCCTCCCGGCGAGCCCTGACCCAACACCGCACATTCATTCCCTCAGTGGATTGTAGCCCTCAACTTATCTCTCAGGCATCTGGAGATGGGAATCCTCCTCAGGCACAACAGAAGGCCGGCTCACCCTCTGGGAAGCTCCTGTCATCACCGGGCTGTCGTCTCCTAGTCAGCCACAATAAAGAAAACCAAACATCACTACAGGAACTTAGTGGCACGTCGGCCAAAGCCCCGACAATTCCGCTACTCACCGTCCCCTAAGAAGGCCGGGGTCCTCCGACCGCACGCTTCGGCCGCGCTCCGAGGCCGACGCCGTCGTCGCGGGGTATGCCTGGGTTAAGAGGAGACAAGGTGGTGTGGCATTGCTGAAACTTAAGTGGACCCTCCCTCCTCCTCCCTCCCTGACTCACCGCAACTCCACGGCCGTGGATGTACCGGAAGGTACCTCAGAAGAGAAAATGTAAAGGCTTCGTTGCAGAGTCCCGTAATACTTCCAGAGCGCTCACGACGGTGGCAAACCGGGTCTGTCGGGCGGTCGGCGAGAAGGTTCGGCATAAAAAAAGCGGACCCCCTAAAACACACAAATGACAATGGATGCTTAGAACTGCACCGGAAATTGATAACCGAGCAATAACAACTCGTTCTGTCCACCGGTCACCGCTTACCTCGCTCCATCGACCTTGACTACTGCTATCCAGCTTTACCTCCTGAAAGCAAAGACAAAGAACAATGCTGTAACATAGCCACCATTTACAGTTACCCCACAAACACAAACGGCGACTGACCTTCTTGCGGGAACCCCCTCGCCCGGTCTTGGGCGCCCTGACACAGATTTCATCCGTCTGCATCTGAAAGAAAGCGATGACAAAAGTCAGAGTCCTGCATGATAACAGCTCCAGGCATCCTGTGTCAATCTAGGAATACCAGCTAGAGGCCAAACTACACCCTATATTACAGATTTCAAGGCCTTGGGACTTGTCCTACTGCACCTATACACCAGACTACACGGCGGGGCAGAGCAGCTCCGGGCCAAACCCATGCAGGCACCCGTGACACAGGAAATGACAAACGAGGAGATGCGATGAAGAGAGAAAACTCTGGCAAGAGGAATGACCGCAAGGACCGAGAGAATGCGGAGCGAGATGATCTCGGCGAGACCGACGAGGCTCGAAGAAGATGCTAACGGAAGGGCTTATTCCGAGAACCGCAAAGATGGATGCCCGAGAATCGTCCGGTCAGAATCCTCTACCGCTCTTTGCATTCTGACAAGTCCTAATCCTCTGTAATGGATCACTGCGGTGCAGAGCTGTGAATATAGCTCAGAACAAGACCATAAAAGACCTCTGACTCAATGCCTCTGAAGGGAGATGCGATTCCAATGTGCATCCAAGCTCGTCGGTCAAAGCTCCGACGGTATCGGCACCAGGCCGAGGAACACGGATGCTAAGGATGATGCCTGGCATTTCCGATAAGCTGGCCCCTCGAAGGGCTAAGGAAAAAGACCTAAGACACAAGATGCCCAAAAGACACAGAACATACAACAGACAAGTGACACGACACGCACCGGGACTGCTCTGCCCGCCTCGGCATTGTGATCAAAAGTGAGACTTGCCCTTTATGTGGGCTAAGGGGCCCCTTCTTGGACATTCCCGCCTTCAAAGCTGACTCAAAAATCCCTCCCGGCGAGGCCCGACCCGGCACCCTGCTTTCATCCCCTCGGTGGGTCGTAACCCTCGACTTATCTCTCGGACGTCCGGGATGTGAATCCGCCTCGGGTGCAAAATAAGGCTACCTCGCTGTCCGGGAAGTTCCTGCCATCTCCTAGTCAGCTACAACAAAGAAAACCAAAACATCAGAAAATGTAAAGGCTTCATTGCAGAGTCCCATAACACTTTGGGAGGGCTCACGAGGGCGGCGAGCCGGCTCTGTCGGCCGGTCGGTGAGGGGATTTGGCATAATACGAGTGGACTGCTCAAAACACGCAAATGACGATGGCCGCTTAAAGTTTAAAGTACCGGCACTCGGCACCCGAGCGATAACAACTTTTTCCTTCCACCGGTCACCGCTTACCTCACTAACTTGACCTTGACTGCTGAGATCTGGCTTTATCTCCTAAAAGAAAAAGACAAAGAACGGTGCTATAACATAGCCATCATTTACACTTGCCCAGCACAGACAAACAGTTACCGACCTTCCTGCGGGAATCCCCTCACCCGGTATGGGGCGCTCTGCCACAGATTTAATCCATCTGCATCTGAAAGAAAGCGATGACAAAAGTCAAAGGGCTGCATGAGAATTTCACGGCTCCGACCATCTCGTGTGAATTTAGGAATATCATCTAGAGCCCAGCTACAACCTACATTACAAATTTCAAGTCCCCAGGCCTTGTTCTATTACACCTATGTGCCAGACTATGCGGCAGGGCGGAGCAGCTCCGGGCCAAACCCGTGCAAGCACCCGTGACACAGGAGATGACAAATGAGGAGACACGACAAGGACAGAAAACTCTCTGCGAAAAGAACGACTGCAAGCACATCAAAGGGCTAAGGCAGAAGACACGAGACACAAGATGCCCAAAAGACACAGAACGTAACAATAGACAGGTGACACGACACGCACCGGGATTGCTCTGCCCTGCGCACATCGGCATTGCGATCAAAAGCGAGACTTCCTTTTAGGTGGGCTAAGGGGCCCCTTCTTGGATATCTCCATCTCCAAAGCTAATTCAAAAATCCCTCCCGGCAAGTTCCAACCCGACACCCCGCTTTCATCCCCTCCGTAGGTCAGAGCCCTCGACTTATCTCTCGGATGTCCGGGGATGCGAACGTGCCTCGGGTGCAAAAAGAAGGCTGGCTCTCGCTACCCGGGAAGGTCCTGCTGTTGCTGGGCTGTTGTCTCTTAGTCAGATACAATAAAGAAAACCAAGATCAAACTATGAGTTTAGTGGCAAATCGCAACAAGTCGGCGGCTCGCTTCGCTCCTAAGTGCCCCTAGATTCTCAAGGCCCTAGCTTTATCCCTAGTCTAAGGCTGCGGCTGCTATTGTGATAGGCACCCAGGGTAGCAAGGGACAGAGTTACAAGGCGTTTCCATAAATGCATGGGATGTGTTTGCATGCCATAAAACTTGTAAATGCGGCTGCTATGCTTATGGAAAGGCCTTAAGCGGCTCCCAAATACACCGTGCCGCCTTCAAAAGCCCCCTGCCGTAACTCCTAACCCGCTACCCTGCTCGTCCTCCCTCTCCCGGTCGCAATGCTCAACTTCCCTATCGGAAGCCTCAATCTCGGACACCATCTACGGCACGAGGTAGATCCCTTTTTGGACACAATGAATTCACTGAAAAAATTTGAAGTATCCCACTCAACACAACCCGGAATAGCAGGAAGTTGCACTGCTCCAAAAAAAAAAAACCTTAGCACAAAACCAGAAATTATAAAACCACCTTACCAACCCTAAACATGTAACCCAAATGAGTGAACTTAAATATTACCTGTATTCAATAGTATCTTCTTCCCGATGTCTTCAAAGCCTCTGTCGCTTTAGAGGCTAAAAGAGCCTGCTGAAAGCAAGCTGAGATAAGCAGAAAGATCCCCATCACTGAAATGAGAGGAGAGCTCTTACCCCACTCACTCCCAGAGAGGGAATGACTCCCCTTGCAAAAGCCTGGGCTTAATATACCCCTGGCCGGGTCCGCCCCTCGTTCCCATGATGCCCAGGGAAAAGGGAGGAGCCAAATCCTGCAAGGTATAAAAGCCCTCCTAGGAGTTGCCACTGTTTGGCTCCTCTGACTTAAATTTGAGGTGAGTAAAGGGCTTGGTAGGAAACTCTTCAGGGAAACGACGATGCTTTCTTTTTTTGCTTTTATATTGAGCAAAAGGGTGGCCGGCCGGTAAGAAATCAAACTTTGTGTTTTGGGAACTCAGCTAGGTAATTTGTTGTTAAGTTGCATAATTATTCCCTAGTAATTACTGAGTAGTACTCCACCTGTGGCTTAGTAGGGTAGAGAAGAATAGTAATTTTATTAACGATGTAACTCTCCTTGGGACCTCTAATTAAGGCTATATACATTATAAATAAAAATAAGACTTCTTAATACCCTCCTAGCTGCTATTAGGGTTACGTCCGTGCGGGGCTCGCTCCCGTATGACGTTCGGTACCGGGGCTTGGGTAGGAGCACCCTGAGATGCAATTTAAATCCTTAAAATGCTCAAAAAGGGAGAGCTTTCTTTGACTGAAGTCTTTAAAATGAGGGAACGGGCGGGAGTTGCCTCCACTTGAACCGATACAATGGCAAATTAATGGCTTCTCCCCTTCAATTTAATCCCCTAACCTATTGGGAAAAGAGGGGTTTTCCTCACTTTAAAACTCTCTGGTGCTGGAAAAAGGGGGATTTTTCCTCAATTCAAACCCTTAGAAAGGAGGGAGAACTGGGCTTCCCCCTCAATTTAAACCTTACAATGATGGAAAAGGGGGAGATGAAAGGGACCTCACATACTGCCCTGCCCGCTCAGGTGCTGCCCCTTGGCACGAGAGCTTTTCCCTGGGTGTTTTCTTGAAGCGATGCTCCTTACCCGGGTGCATCCGGCCGCTCCCCGGCTCCTGCGGAGCGCTGCGACCGTTGTTCCCGAAGCGTCTCTCGGGACGCCTCCGTTGGCCCCTCTCGACCGGCAGCTCCCCGTGTAGGTGTGCCTCGGGAACCCTCTGAAAGCGACCTCTGGCAGAGCCGCCCCCTCCTCATCCACGCCGGTCGCGCTCGGTGCTGCCGCACCTCGGAGCGGGGGGATGAGGCGGAGAAAGGTCCTGCCGGTCGCTCCCTCCCCTACGTGGGCCGTCGTCCGCCCCCGAAATGCCGGGGTGTGGGGCTTTCCTTTCCGTGGAAAAGGACCGGCCTTCTCGTCCGGGTGCACGTGGCCAAAATTGGGATCCCGCCTCCAAAATTCCCTATGTCCTAGGCTTGTACTTACCGAGGAAATTCCCTGCCGATCGCAAGCGATTACCGGTAATGGCTCTTCCATAATTGTTACTGACTTCCGTTTCCTTTGAAGTGTTTGACGTGTTCCTCGAGGGGGTCGAGGGTTTGGCCGGGTCGTTTATGGCCCGTCCCGGCAGGCCCGGACCGAACCCGAGCGCCCCCGTCGCCGGTCCGCCCTGAATTTCGGTGAAATATTGATATTGTTTATAAATACTCCCTTTCCCTGCTACTCGGTCTTTCCTCGTGTATCTGCAGGGAGAGGGTTTACTCTATCCCTCGATCCCACCCGCAGCTCTCCGGCCCAAATGCCGATGCTTGCGGACACGATCTAAGCAGAAAACTACTACGAGTGTTGGCTTTTTGAAGTAAAAGTCTTATTGTACATCTGGCTGTACAATTTAAAAAAATGCATCTATTGATGGTCATTATGGGAAAGCTTTTCAGAGGAGAAAATACCCATTTTGGTAGCACAGATCCCATTTTGACAATACTGCATTTTTGTGGGTTTGGGAATCCTGCCTGTACAAGACATCTGAAAATCGGTATTTTACAATTTGATATTTGGAAACGGGGTCATTTTGATATTTTGGAACTTGATATTCTGTTGTTTTGAAATGGAATTAGTTTGGTATTTTGGAACCTGGTATTCTGATATTTGGAAACCGGGTAACTTTGGTATTTTGGAACTTGGTAATTTGTAACTGGGTTACTTTGGTATTTCTGAACGTGTTCTGGCAATTTGAAACTGGGTTACTTTGCTACCTCTGAACGTGGTGTTCTGGTATTTTGAAACTAGGCTATTTTAATATTTTGGAACTGGGTATTGTGGTTGTTTGAAACTGTTTTTCTGGTATTTTGAAATTTGGGTTTCTATGATTTTGAACTAGGTTATTCTGGTATTTTGTTCCAAAATACCAGACAAATAACAAACAAAACAAAGAACAAAATTTTTCTGTAGGCTGTTTTTTTGGTGTATTTGTAGGCTTTTTTTTTTTTCCCTGTGTATTGTATGATGAGCTTTTACTGTTTTTGTAACCTCGGGGTTTGGTTTTTTGTAATCTGCGCCTGGCAGGGACCTGGGGCATCCCGGTCGAGTCTCTAGGCTTCGTTTGCTGTCTTCCGCTACGATTAACAGTTCCTGGCATGGGAACTGTTAAATTACAGACTATATGATGAGATGCTTCCTGAAACAAATTAATTCCAGCTAAATGACTCTTCCTGCTCTGCAGTTCCTATACCTGGCCCGGTTTAAATCCGTACCTAGCCCGACTCTTCGGTCCTTCCGTTTCCTACCGCTCTGCTCGGGGCTTTGCACCTCACGCTCTTTCCTCCCTCGGTGGCGTCACGGCAGAATGCGGCGAGGTTTTGGCCGGCACTTGAGGTCTCCGAGATGAACTTACCGAGAATTCTTCTGCTTTTCGCTGCACCTGCCACAACAACATTTGTTCACTGAAATAAATGCTTTCCACAATGAACTAAAGGTGTAAGGGAACAAGCGCTGCACTGTTGGGGAGGAGGATAGTTTGGCAAGGGAATTACACAGATCTGGAGGCTTGGCAGAATTGAAAAAAAGGCAAGAAAAACACAAGAACTCCAAGCCCAAGCTACATCCACTACACAAAACATATTGGCCATAAAAGCAAGAAATTCCCATCTGCTTCTAAAAAACCTAAGCAGCACAAAATAAAATCTATTTTGCTAGAGTTCTGCTTACCATAAAAAACCCTGATTAATTTAATCATGACACTTAAACTTCAGGCATATTAGAAAACTTGTACTGTCTGAAATGTCAGGGGAGGCTGATGCAGCAGCTCCACCCCAGTCACTGTGCTGGAAAGCACAGGAGGCACCTGCTACATCACAGGTACTTGTGGAAATAAATAAAACGCAGCACTTTAGGTTGTGACAGATTGTAAAGCACTGTACCTAAAAGCCCCATAACATAAACATGTACTGAAGCTGAAGCAAGCACCACGTTTGAAGCTTCTTTCCATCCTGTTCCTTCCACCCACTTGCTGCAGTTCCCTGGGAGCTGCCAGGAGCACTTACTTGCATTGAAGCATCTCCCGTGATGAATTTTGCCCCTTCAATAACAGCTAAGTAGGAGAACCGGAGCTGATCTGCAGTCTGGATGAGCCCCATCCTGTACTTCCTCATTTCCAGGAGAACCTGCTTAACGTCCACGGAAGAAGGGTCTTTCCGTTTGTCCATCTGCAGATAAAAACGTGAAACGTGTTTTCTGCTCTGATGAGGTTCACTACAATGACTCACTTTGTGGTAAGGCCTTCACACCACCCTCCACATTACAGAACGAATGAACTCACATACAATTGGTATCAACGGCTCTTTACTGGGTCTCCAAAAACACACAGGGGAAAACACTGGGCCTCAAAAATGCTGCTTTCCCTGAAAGCAAAGCCTGTCTTTGCGAATCACTCTGAAAACTGGAGACTTTTCTTCCCCTAACTCAAAATGGCCACTTAGGAATGAGACCTGCCTTGGAATACACTCCCAAAACAGCAGAGTAAAACAACAGGAAATCACAGGGAACCCCTCCAGCCCCTGCTCCAGCTCCTTTAAGGCTGCACCAAAGCTCCCCTGAAGGTGCCTGTGCAGGAGAGGTGGCCCTGCAGGTGGCCCTTACCAGCAGCAGACAGGTGTCCACCGGGCAGAAGGTGCCCGACCTCCCGATGCCAGCGCTGCAGTGCACCGCGACCGGGCCGTGCCCGGGGCTCGGCGAGCCCGACTCCCGCACCTTGAACGGGAAATTCGGGAACGAGGCCGGCGACTCTGGGACCCCAAAGTCGGGCCAGGTGGTGTAGTGAAAGTGCAGAATCTCCCGAGTTTCCTGGGTCTGCAAAAACAGGGTTTGGGAACAGTTTTAGTTTGGATACACCAGTCAGAAGGACTGACTTAAATTCCAAGGACAAAGTTTCAGGGAGTCTCAGGGAGTTTTTATAGCTGCACAGCCAAGAAACTAATTACAAGTAATTGTCTCTTGTTGTGAAGGTCTCCACTGGGACCAAAGGGAATTGGGTAAGTAAATTTACTTATTTACAATTCAGTTATTTCAGTGCAGCTCAGAAGCCTGTGTCACTCTGGGTATGGCTGAGACATGAAACCGCCTGGAGTGTCCCCAGGTACGTCTCAGAAATATCCAAGAGTTTCATTTCCATGACATCTCATGCAGAATCATCAAATCCAGACCAATTCGTGACCCCCAGTTTCAAGCCAATCTCCTGGCCCGGCTGCGGCGCGATTCATCTGGTGCCCCGAGATGGGACCCTCTCTGCCCGGCTGCCGGATCCAGGGGTAAGCGGACCTCCCGGTCGCGACCCTGAATTTTCAGGGGGAGCTCGGCTGTCCTTTGGCTCGCGGCGGGGGCGGACAAGGACCATCTGCACCAAATTAAGGTATTTGCTATTCCTTTTAAACACAGAAATACCTGCAGGTCCAGGGTTCGAGTCCCTGAGGGTGGGTTGAAAGTCCCGAAGAAGACTGGGTCTCCCAAAATTAGTCCTGGGCAAGAAAAAAAAGTACTTTTAAGGGGTTGGACCCCGACTTTCAAAGGGGTTGGACCCCACTGGGAAAGGTACCTTTAAGGGGCTGGACCCCACTGGCGTGTGCTATTGTACTGCTATTTTTGTTTTGTCTGTCGCTATTCTGCTGCTGTGTGAGTGAGAGTGGATGAGACGTGCTGTCAAAGTACAAAGCGAGTGAGAGGCTCTATCTGCGGTTCCGTACCCCGGCGACGGGCTCGACCGGAGGAAAGCGAAGCGTTTGGCAAAGAGCGAATGAGCATAAATCACATAAACTGTCGGTTTGGAATTCAACCTTACTGTCCAAAGGGGGTGGATTTTAGAGGAGAAAGATTTTAGCTATTGAATTGAAAACATGCAGACCCCCAACGCCTTTCTGATATAGCTCCATCTGATTTCCCTTTTGAAATCCCGTGTTAAGTGTGAGAAAACGGTTCTAAAGCTTGTCTTTGTGTGCATGTATTAATTGTGAGAGAAAGTGGTATTGTATTTCTACTAGATGGAGTGGGTGGTGTCCAAGCTGCCAGAGGAGAGAGCTTGGTATCAGACTAGAAAGAGCAGGAATAAAGAACTTGGCAGAAAAGGAAAGTGCAGATAATGTTAAAGGGGAGAGTGGCAGAGAATAGTGAGAAATTTGAGAGGAGCTGGTTAGAAAAGTACAGCAAGCGTATGGAAGAAGAGATGAGGAAAAGGCAAAAGCAATGGCAAAGGTGATGGCAGAGGTTGTAAGAATTGTGGACATTGTGGTTAATAGGTTTGGGTGTTTAGTTCCCTTTTCTGCTTGGTGTTTTGTGCGGAGCTGCGAGGCTCCTGTTATGTGGTGCTTGTGCAGAGCTGAAAGGCTCCTGTTTGGAGGGGACCCGTGCCCCTGTGCCTTTTGTGTTTTGTTGTGAAAAGCCAAAATTGGCAGGTTTCGGTTCTGAGGCGAATCCGGAGCTCCTATCTTGTGGGGAACCCTCCCCTGCCACCGGTCTGTGGTTTATTGTGGAGAACTAGAATTGGCGGATTCTAATCCTGCGGCCAATTCTGCAGCTGCTGCCTTGTGGGGATGGTGTTGTCCCTGTGCAGGCCCAGGTATTTGTCATGCAGCCTCATCTGCGGGGGCTGTAAAGAAACCTATGGGGAGAATGTTTTGCTGTCCTTCCTTGGTTAATTTGTTAGTCACCTCTCTACTCCTGGGGTGGACTTGGTAAAAAAAAAAAAATATTGAGATAAGGAACAATTGGTTACTAAAAGATGATTGATTACTAAAAATGTGATTGGTTATTTAAAAAGAAAAAAAGGCGACTCAAATGCCTGATTCACAGACTGCGACTCTTGCAAAACTCTTAAAAGCAGTCTCGCTCCCTCCGCTGAAGAATCGATTGGAAGAAACCCCACCGAAAACCTGTGGGAGACGACAAAAGTGGTGCGACAAGCACTTCATAGAATAAAAACTAAAACTCCACTTGAATAAGTTAATGCAATTAAACTCTTGTTTCACTCAGACATATTTTTTTGGGGGAAGTTTGTTTCTTTTCTCTTTTCTAGGAATGTCAAATGTCCCGACATCAAAGATAAAGCAAGCAGTTTGAGAGCAAGGAAACTGCAAGCAGCAAAATCACACCTAAATGTGATAACCGTTGCTTCGCTGTCACTTTGTGTTAGCCCTATAAAGTTTTACTTCTTTTTTAATAATCGGTCTAGTGGGCCAAATTTTCACTTTTCTTTTATAGGAATCTACCAATACCTGAGATGGAGCTGTGTGAAAACCAATGAAATTGAAAGTGTCACCATAATTGCTTGCATTGTCAGTTGGTTAATGTTTGTAATTTGTTTGTGTTTTCATTGCAAGTGACAGATCAAATAGTAGTTAAAGCATTCTACATATTCTTGAGTTTAATTTTTGTCTAACTTGTTTTGTCTTTTTACTGAAAAATGGTGTGGCTCGGGTCTTATGGATGTATAATTTGTTTCAACCAATATTATCCTGAGAGTTGGTATAAGAATTTATACATATTTGAAATCCTACAAATATGGACTAACCCTCCCGGTTCTGCCTCAGAAGGCTTCAAAATTATTATAATCTGGCTAAATTTTTTGGATTTTCTAATTAGTGAATTAAAGTCTTGACAAAACACAAGCAAATGCTACATGAGAAATGATTGAATCCCCCTTCCTAAACCAGGAGGGATACAGAAAAGCCTTCTACCAGCTCTCAAACTAAAGTGCTGTTCAATCTCATGCCATATGTCTTAAGAGGATGTTTTAACTTTTCCTCACCCCTCCTATTTATAGCATATTCTGCAATGTCAGTTGTAGGTGCAGAATGGGATGAAGGCAATTTATTCACCAAAAAAAAAAAAAAAAGGCTACATGAGGTAAAAAGAAAAAAAAACCCCTAAGTTTGAAAGAGAATTCATTTCATTTTTAATCCCACCAAAAATAAAGCCACAGTTTGTAGTTTGTGTCAAGATTAAATGACAAGAGTGCTATAATCTGTCTCCTGGAAAACAGAGCATAGCCCTGATGTAAAGATATGTTTGCATGAGAATATTTTGTATGAAAATGTTCTGTGTGTTAGTTTTGTATCATAAAAACTAATCCTTCATAATGTATAGAATTATATAGCAGAGTAAGAATATCATTATAACAAAAACTGTATAAAGAAGTTACAACCAAAGAAGCCTCCTGAAGATACCTGACTAGGACTTTGAAGTGTAAGTTAAACCACTAAGATTAGATAAAGGGAAAACCCATTCTTTGCCCAACTCAGGCCTAGGAAAAAAAACAAAACCAAACCAAAAAAAAACCAACAAAACAAACAAGACTGAAAGAAGAGAAATACCCATAGATAGTAAAATAACAAATCAGATGATCCCATTAGTAAGAGATGTTGAAATTCCAGGGAGATCAAAACGGGCTCCCCCAGTGATTATTGAACTACTGGAAGGGGTACAACCAGTGTCAGTTAAACAATATCCACTAAGGCATGAAGCATGAGTAGGAATGGAACCAATAATTAGTAAATTTATTGATCAGAAGTTGTTGAGAGAGTGTAGGTCTTCCTGCAATACCCCAATTCTACCAGTACAAAAGCCAAATGGAAGTTATTGATTAGTTCAGGACCTGAGGACACTTTACTCACAAAATTACCAAGTGACTGAGTGTGGTTTTCAGTTTTAGATTTAAAGGATGTTTTCTTTTGTCTGCCATTAGCTGAAAGCAGTCAGGAAATTTTTGCCTTTGAATGGGAAAACCCCAGAACAGGGAGAAAAAGCCAGCTTACGTGGACTGTATTGCCACAAGGATTCAAAAATAGACCCGTGATATTTGGAGATCAATTAGCCGAGGAACTGGAAGCCTGGACGCCGCCGCTTGGGAAAGGGAAGGTACGCTCTTGCAGTACATCGATGATCTATTAATAGCAACAAGGACCTGTGAAGACTGCAAGAACTGGACTGTAAGTCTTTTAAATTTTCTGAGACTAAGTGGACATAGAGTCTCTCCTGAAAAGGCTCAGCTAGTCCTCCACAATGTTACATATCTGGGGTATGAACTGGCAGGAGGGGAGAGAGCCTTGAGAGACAACAGGAAGGAGGCAATTTGTCAAATGCCCTGGCCAACTGAAGAACCAAAGAACTGAGAACTTTTCTGGGAATGACAGGATGGCGTAGATTACGGATCTGCAACTATAGACTCGTTGTGAAACCTTTATACCAACTCCTAAAAGAGACTAGGGGAACTCACCTATGCTGGACACCAGAGACTAATAATGTATTTGTAACTCTACTGGGCATACCAGATGTCACTAAACCTTTTCTGTTGTTTTGACATGAGAGACAAGGACTGGCGCTGGGACTTTTCGCACAGAAGCTGGGACCCTACAAAAGGCCGGTGGCTTATTTCTCCAAGCAGCTGGACGTGGTCAGCCACGGAGAGCCTGCACTGCGTGCAGTGGCAGCCGTGATCCTGAACGTAGAAGCCCACGAGTTCACACTGGGACAGTAGATAACTGTTTTTGTCTCTCACACGGTGTCAGCGGTGCTCACACAGAAAGGAAATCACTGGTTAACCCCATCTCGCTTTCTCAAATACCAGGCTGTCCTAGCAGAATCGGAGGATGTGAGTATCCAAGTAACTAACGTTTTAAACCCAGCAGCTTACCTGGGGCAAAGCTGCTGAGGAGCCTGTACGGCATGACCGCATCGAAACCGTGGACTCGGTTTACTCCGGCCGCCCGGACCTAAAGGACTCTCCGCTAGAAAATGCGGCAAACTGGTTCACCGATAGGAGCGGTTATGTCAAGAATGGTAAGCGGCTCGCTGGGTATGCAGTTATAGCCACAGATGCTGTCATTGAGGCAAAACCATTACCTGTGGGGACATCAGCTCAAAAGGCTGAAATAATAGCCCTAACTCGAGCCTTGGCATTGGCCGAAGGAAAACCTATCAACATTTGGACTTATTTGAGGTATACTTTTGGGGTGGTACACGCTCACGGGGCTATCTGGAAAGAAAGGCGTTTATTAACCTCACAGAAGAAATCAAGCAAGCTACTGAAATTGTACAGTTACTGGAATCAGTGGTAAAACCTTCAAAAGTGGCTATAATGCATTGTAAGGGACAGTCCCAGGGTAACACTATCCCTGAACTGGGAAATGCTATGGCAGACAAAACAGCAAAGGCAGTGGCCAGTGGGCTTCAGATCCAAGCCCTAGCTCTAATTCCTTCTAGCATCCTTATAAGTAAAAAAATAAAAACAAACCACCATATGACACCGATGATTTAAATTGGATACAAGAAGACAAGGGACAAATGAGCACAGATGGGTGGGCTAGGATAAAGGGTCTCATAATCATACCCAGAAAACTGTTAAAATTATTTATCCAAAGCGAACATTGCATCAGATCACCTTAGATTACAGTTCTTGAAGGTTTGAGGAGGTATGAGACAAACTTACAGCATGGTTACCCAACTTACCCGGCTTAAACAATTGTTTGTAATAGCTATTTGTGTTATTGCATTGTTACTTAGTGTTTGTATTAGTAGTTACTGTTGTATGATATTATGTACCTGGAATCGAGATGCTTATGCTCCATGGCACAAGCATAAACTTAGAACTAAGATAGAGAAGGGTTCTTACTTTAAAGACATGCAAGATTTGTAAAGAATTACAAATACCCAAAGAAAAGGGGGGGATTGAAGAAGGGGCAGTCAATAACTAACTCATGTAAGCACAAGTTAACTAGCTGGAGACAGCAAATGTTAGTTCAGACAGCAGATGCTAATTACACAACCTAAGAAGCCAAATTCACCTTAATCTTGTCAAGATAGAGGTGTAATAAATAAAGGTATTTTGTTCATTGAAAACAGCTGACACAGGCCACAACGTACATAACAGGAAATGTCTTAACAAATCCATATGTAAAGGTTGTAAGTGCTGTAAGTGTACTATTGTTTAAGCTCCAGGAAGAAAAGCGGGGGATACTAACTGACCAAATATGGAAAGGGTCACCCAGAGGGCACTTGAAGAAGACTACTTGCCTTCAGCTATCGACCACCAGAAGGCAGAAAACGACCCCCTAGCAACAAGCTCACACATGCGTAGAGTACTCCCTTGAAGATAAGTTACCAGGAAATGATCCTGCATAAAAGAAGGACTGAAATTTGCAAACCCCTGCGGCGGTCGGTGGAGCGGGGACTCCCCTGTCGCCCAGCGCTGATTTTGCTTATGCCTTGCTTGCTGTAATTAATAACTTCTCTAATTTGATTAAACCTCCTTGTCTGCCTCAGTCAATCACAATTTGGTGCCGTGACTCGGATGGGAATGGTACGGTGAGACAGAGATAGGGGAGGCGCCCCACCTCTGGTGGCCTCGGTATCCTCGGTCTTTGCCTCGCTCCCACCGACGAACCTAAACTCAAGGCATTAAACAAAGGGAACCGGTCGGCCCCATAAACTTTGTGCGCAGAGGTCCGGACGAAGACGCTGGAAGCGTGAGTATTTGCGGAAAAGGGATCCGTTCGGTCGGGGTCGGGTATCCTGGAGTGTGGCGAGTGCGGTGTGTGAGAGGGGGGCCGGCAGCCGGACTCCCCAAGCGAGTGTGGACCCTCAGTAGTGCGGTTCCCATTGCCCGCGAGGGCGTGGGCCACGAACCAGGGGAAGCGAGTGATTCCACACACAGAACGCCTGAAGGCACTCCAGAGGATGGGACAGGGGAAAAGCAAGCCCTCTAGTTCCGTGAGGTTTCCCCCAGTACCTGAGGATAGTCCGTTAGGTCTTTTATTGAATAATTGGAGGCATTATTCGAGTACACAGAATAAAGATAAGGCCAAGATGATTTATTATTGTATAGAGGTCTGGGGAGGAAAGCAGATATCACAAAATGTATTTTGGCCTATATTTGGGTCCTACGAGGACTGGGTGAGACAGGATTTGAATTTATGGGTAAATTCCAAAACTCCTTTTAGTCGAGAAGAGAGTGAATATGCAAAAATATGGATAGAGACCCCCGGGGTACTCCTGTTTACTTTAAAGGAAAAATCTGAAAACTCGGGGGTAAGAAGAAAAGATAAAAAGAAAGAGGAAGTCCCGTTGATTCCACCCCCCTGTATACCTCCGCAGGCCCCGCAAGCACCCCCACTCCCACTCCCTGAGCAGCCCCTAGAGGAAGAGGAAGGGAATCCTGAACCCGAACGGGAGGGACCAATGACAAGGGGCAGAGCTAGACGTCATAACCTCTATCCATTAAGAGAAGTGCCTATGGGGGGACCCCAACCAGGAATTGGCTTTATTTCAGTTCCCCTTAGCTCTGGAGATGTACGGGACTTTAAGAAGGAAATGGGGAACCTATTAGAAGACCCCCTGGGAGTTGCAGAGAAGCTAGATCAATTTTTAGGCCCTAATATATAGACCTGGGATGAGTTGCAGTCAATTCTAAATATTCTTTTTACTGCAGAAGAAAAGAACGTGATTAGGCGAGCGGGAATGCAAATTTGGGATGCCCAACATGCCCAAGGCCCACAGGCAGATATCAAATGGCCTTTACAAAACCCTAATTGGGATCATCAGGATCCAGCACACAGAACTCATATGCAGGACTTAAGGACAATAGTTATACAAGGGGTCCGAGAGGCAGTACCGAGAGGACAAAACATAAATAAGGCCTTTAATGAGAGGCAGAGAAAGGAGGAAACTCCAACAGATTGGCTAGAAAGGGTAAGAAAGAATCTACAGCTGTATTCAGGCCTGGACCCAGACACACAGTTGGGTCAGGCACTTCTGAAAACTCAATTTGTAGCCAAATCATGGGATGACATCAGGAGGAAGCTAGAAAAACTAGAAAATTGGCAGGAGAGAGGATTAGATGAATTGTTGAGGGAAGCGCAGAAAGTATATGTCAGGAGGGATGAAGAGAATCACAAGAGACAAGTCAGAATGATGGTGGCAGCAGTAAGGGAAAGCAGAAAACAAGACTCTCCCCGCCGAATGGGGCAAATACCCAGAAAGGCCCCTAGGAACACAGAGGGAAATCAGAGAGTGGAAAGGAGGGAAGCAGTCGTATGTTTTTATTGTGGGGAGAAGGGACACATCAGAAGGGATTGTAGAAAGAGGATAAGAGATGAAAAGATGTTTAAAGAAGATTAGAGGGGTCAGGGGCTCTACTTACTGGGGACCAAGAAACATCCAGAGCCCTTGATAAAAATAAAAGTCGGTCCCCAGTGCCAGGAATTTGAATTCCTGGTAGATACGGGAGCAGAAAGATCAACTATCCAAGTTTTACCATCTGGATGTAAAGTCTCCCGAGACACCGCCCTTGTAGTGGGCGCCAAGGGTGAACCTTTTGAGGTCCCTGTTATTAAAGATGTCCTGATAGAAACCGAATCAAAAATAGGAATAGGAAGCCTTTTGTTGGCACCAGAAGCAGAGTATAACCTCATGGGTAGAGATCTCATAGTAGAATTGGGAATAAACCTAGAGGTAATTAATAAAGAATTGAGAATCAAACTATGCCCCCTTAGAGTAGAGGATGAAAAGGAAATTAACCCTGAGGTATGGTACACGCCTGACAGTGTGGGCCAACTGAACATTCCGCCCTTCTCCGTAACCATAAAAGATCCAGAAATTCCAATAAGGATCAAGCAGTATCCCATATCCCCAGAAGGGAAACGAGGACTAAAGCCTGAAATAGACAGACTAATAAGCAAGGGACTCCTAGAAGCCTGTATGTCCCCTTTTAATACACCCATTTTACCAGTAAAGAAACCAGATGGATCCTATCGATCGGTGCATGATTTAAGAGAAATTAATAAGAGGACAGTGGCCCGGTTCCCGGTGGTTGCTAACCCATACACCCTATTAAGTAGACTAGGGCCAGAAAATCACTGGTGTAGTGTAATTGATCTAAAAGATGCATTTTGGGCCTGCCCCTTAGACGAAAATAGTAGAGATTATTTTGCCTTTGAATGGGAGGACCCAGATACTCATAGGCGACAACAGTTGCGATGGACCGTGCTGCCACAGGGGTTCACAGAATCACCAAATTTATTTGGACAAGCATTAGAACAAATCCTCCAAGAATATCAAACAAGAGAAAACATTACTTTGATTCAGTATGTGGATGACCTCCTGATTGCAGGAAAAAAAGAAGAAGAAGTTCAGGAGGAGAGCATTAAACTGTTAAACTTTTTAAGCTTGAAGGGACTAAAAGTATCAAAGGCAAAATTACAGTTTGTAGAAGAAGAAGTAAAATATTTAGGCCATTATTTGAGTAAAGGAGAGAAAAAAATAGACCCTGAAAGAGTGAAAGGAATCCTCTCACTCCCGCCACCAAGGAGCAAGAGACAAGTAAGGCAATTGCTAGGATTAGTAGGCTACTGTAGACAATGGATTGATAATTATAGTACCAAGGTTAAATTTCTGTATAACAAGCTCAGTCATGACGGGTTATTGAAATGGAGCGGAGAGGATGAGCAGAGCTTAGAACAACTGCAACAGGATTTAATTAACGCTCCAGTACTAAGTTTACCTGATTTTAAAAGACCATTTTATCTATTTGTAAACACTGAAAATGGGACAGCATATGGAGTATTAACTCAGTATTGGGCTGGGAGAAAGAAACCGGTAGGATACTTGTCAAAGCTATTAGACCCAGTAAGCAAGGGATGGCCTACATGCCTACAGGCAGTGGTAGCCTGTGCTCTCTTGGTAGAAGAAGCACGTAAAATAACTTTTAATGGGGAACTCAAGGTACTATCTCCACATAATATTAGGGGAATATTGCAACAAAAAGCTGAAAAATGGATAACAGATTCGAGACTTTTAAAGTATGAAGGGATCTTATTAGATTCCCCAAAGCTAACACTAGAGGTCACTACACTACAAAATCCGGCCCAGTTCTTATACGGAGAACCAAATGAGAAAAAATTAGCCCATGATTGCATGTTAACCATAGAAGAACAAACCAAAATCCGACCGGACTTAGAAGAAGAAGAATTAGAAGAAGGGGAGAGGCTGTTTGTAGACGGATCATCTCGGGTAATCGAGGGAAAGAGAGTATCTGGCTATGCAATCATTAAAGAGGAAGGGTCAGAAGTCTTAGAGTCAGGACCTCTAAGTAGATCCTGGTCAGCTCAAGCTTGTGAATTGTATGCAGTCTTACGAGCTCTGAGATTGCTGAAAAATAAAACAGGGACAATATATACAGACTCCAAATATGCATATGGAGTGGTACATACATTTGGAAAAATATGGGAAGAACGAGGGTTAATAAACTCTCAAGGGAAAGACTTAGTCCATCAGGAGCTAATAAGACAGCTACTCCAGGCCTTACGGGAGCCTAGAAGAATTGCTGTAGTACATCTTAAAGGACACCAGAAAGGATTAGATTTTAGGAGTAGAGGTAATAATGGGCCAGACCGAGAAGCAAAAAGGGCAGCACTTTTGGTTATACAACAAGTTCAGGATAAGGAACAACCAAAGGAGAAATTCCTCAATAAAACTAGAATGTATAGTTTTACAGAACAAGAAAAAGAGAAACTATCACAAATGGGGCTAAAAGAAAATTCAGAAGGAGAATGGAAACTCCCAGATGGAAGAGTAGTACTACCTAAATCAATAGCAGTAGAAATTTTACCAAGGTTACATAGCCAAACTATTTGGGGAACACAAGCACTAGCAGACCAGTTTGCCACCAAGTATATGTGTATTGGAATATATAATTTGGCAAAACAAATTGTTAAAGGCTGCATAACTTGCCTTAAAGTGAATAAGGCTTATTTAAGAGAACACCCATTGGGAGGGAGACCACTAGCACACAGGCCCTTTGCTAACGTACAACTAGATTTCACCGAATTGCCCAAAGTAGGAAGAAGTAAATACTTATTAGTTATAGTAGACCATCTAACGCATTTTGTCGAAGCATTTCCCACAGCGAGGGCAACAGCACAGACAGTGGTCAAAGTTCTATTAGAAAATATTATCCCTAGATATGGAATAATTGAGACTATTGACTCCGACCGAGGACCCCACTTTGTATCTAAAATCATCAAAGAAGTAATGGGAATTATGGGAATAAAGTGGGAATATCATACCCCCTGGCATCCCCAAAGTTCAGGACGAGTAGAAAGAATGAATGGGGAAATAAAGAAGCAATTGACAAAGCTTATGCTTGAAACCAAGTTGTCGTGGGTGAAATGTCTACCATTAGCTTTGTTAAACATACGGACTCAACCAAGATCTGACATGGGAATCTCCCCTTTTGAGATGCTGTATGGAATGCCTTATAATATGGGGGAACCTCAAGATCACCCAAATTTAAGAGACCAAAACATGAATCATTACATTATTACCTTAATGAAATATAGAGAAGAATTATGGAAAAAGAGCATGATAACTCAAAGACCCCCGCTAGAACTTAAACTACATCGAATTCAACTATTTAATTACACCCACGATTATTGTATTCAAGTGTCCATCATACCCCGAATCACGTATCATCCTAGTGAATACATGTACCAACAACACACCACAGCAGATCATCACCTAGTAAAAAGAGAACCTTTTACTGCATTAACCATAGCAACCCTTCTCACTATAGGAGGAGTTGGGGCAGGAACTGGAGTAGCATCCTTAGTCACCCAGCAAAAAGAATTAAGAGCACTAAGGGTCTCAGTAGATGAAGATCTAAGCCGAATAGAACAAGCAATTGATGGCCTAGTAAAATCAGTAAGATCTCTATCAGAAGTAGTCCTACAAAATAGGAGGGGATTAGACTTATTATTCCTTCAGCAGGGAGGACTGTGTGTAGCACTCAAAGAAGAATGCTGTGTTTATGCAGACCACACTGGGGTAGTGATAGACACCATGACTGAACTAAGAAAACGGCTAGAACAACAGAAAAGAGAAAGAGAGGCACAACAGAGCTGGTATGAATCCTGGTTTAATCATTCACCCTGGTTAACCACTTTGTTATCTACCATTGCAGGGCCTCTAATTCTGTTAGTCCTAGGACTCACATTTGGGCCGTGTATATTCAATAAGCTGATCTCCATAGTAAAAGGGCGCTTAGAAGTAGCACATTTAATGCTCCTTAGGGCTAAATACCAGAAGATACCAGAAAATCATGAAGAAGAAATGTTAGAATTAGCTAAACAAGAGCTAAAAAGATTCAATGAACAAAAATGAACAAGAGAAAAAGGGGGGATTGTAATAAATAAGGGTATTTTGTTCATTGAAAACAGCTGACACAGGCCACAACGTACATAACAGGAAATGTCTTAACAAATCCATATGTAAAGGTTGTAAGTGCTGTAAGTGTACTATTGTTTAAGCTCCAGGAAGAAAAGCGGGGGATACTAACTGACCAAATATGGAAAGGGTCACCCAGAGGGCACTTGAAGAAGACTACTTGCCTTCAGCCATCGACCACCAGAAGGCAGAAAACGACCCCCTAGCAACAAGCTCACACATGCGTAGAGTACTCCCTTAAAGATAAGTTAACAGGAAATGATCCTGCATAAAAGAAGGACTGAAATTTGCAAACCCCTGCGGCAGTCGGTGGAGCGGGGACTCCCCTGTCGCCCAGCGCTGATTTTGCTTATGCCTTGCTTGCTGTAATTAATAAATTCTCTAATTTGATTAAACCTCCTTGTCTGCCTCCGTCAATCACAGAGGGGACAAGGATTATCTCACAGGCTGCTAAATCATTCATTATTTAAAGCCGTGGCTCAGTTAAAGAGCAATACCAATTAAGCTCCTGGATAAAAAGCCTGGGAGATCGGGGTTGGGTTTTTTTCCATTGTTCCTTTCGGTGGCTTTTTGCAAGCAAACTATGAAGCGGACAAGCCGCAAGCGTGCTACAGCGCCCCTTGCTGGGACTCGCTCCGGGCTGGCGCTGTTCCACGGTGCGAGGGGACCGGAAAAGCCACGCGACCCACGGAACCGGCGGCACTCGCCGCCCGAGGACGGCCCCGCGCTCCCGGAACCGGGAGGAGCGCGGCTCGCGGCACGGAAGCGGCTCCTCCGGCAGGCGGGGGCGGCCCCGCGCCGGGAGACCCCTCCCGCCCCCGGCGCCTGCCGAGCGGCACTGGCGCCGGGCCGAGGGGGACCCGGCGGCGCGCGTCTCGCGGCACGAAAGCGCCTCCTCCGGCAGGCGGGGGCGGTCCCGCGCCGGGAGACCCCCGCCCGCCCCCGGCGCCTGCCGAACGGCACCGGCACCGGCGCCTGACCGAAGGGGAGCCGGCGGCGCCCGAGCCCCGCGCACGGACGGCACGGAGCGGGCGGGACGACCGGGGGCGGCGCGGCTCCGTGCCGCATCTCCCGCCTGCCGGCCCGGCGGCGCTCACCTCGGCTCCGCGCGGCTCGGACCGGCGCGGCTCCGTTGGTCCCTGTCGGCGGCCCAGCCCCCAAATTCCCACTCCTCCTCAGAAATTCCCCAGGGGCCGGGAGTGCTCCCGCGCGAGACATTCGGTGCCGGGGCATGGCCGGAAGCGACCTCAAATGCGGTGGCACGCTCCGATTCAAACCTTTCAAATGCTGGAAAAGCCGGAGTTTCTTTCAATTTAACCCCTGAAACTGAGGCAACGGGGGGTGTTCACCTCAATTCAAACCAATACAATGGTAAATAAATAAATGTGTTCTCCCTTTCTATTTAATGGTCTAAGATATCAGAAAGAGAGGAGTTTTCCTCAACTCTCAAATGATGGGGAAAGGGCGATTGTTACCTTCATTAAAACCCTCAAAAAGCAGGGGCAGCAGGGCTTCCCCCTCAATTTAGAACTTAGGTTGATGAAAATGGAGGGGTTACCCTCAATTCAAACCCATAAAATGGTAACATCTGTGCTTTCCCCTTCCATTTTAAATGGAAGGGGGATCCCCTCGTTCAAACACAGACAATAATGAAGGAGGAGTTTCTTCCCTCCATTTAAACTCCTTTTGTTCTCGTAATCCCCATTTTTTCTGAGGGCACGGGGGGAGGGACTGGCAAGATGAAATCGGAAGGGAAAAATAGAAAGACCCCCCCCCCGCAAACCCACGCACCGGCTCACCTGCTTAGCTGCAGCTGCCTGGCGCCTCCTTTGGCAATGCTCCGCATCTAACTGCATCCGAGTGCTCCCCCAGACCCTGTGAGATGCTCTCACCGTCCTTTCGTGAGAGACCCCCCCAGGACCTCACCGTAAGCCCCTCTCCTCCAACATAGCCCTGCAAAAGTGAGCTGAGGTAACCCCTCCTAAAACAGGCCCCGGCAGGAGCCGCCCTCTCCTCACCGTCACAGCTCACACCTGGGGCTGCTCTCCCCCCTCATCATTCTCACGGCTCACACCTGGGGTTGTTGCCGGTCCAAGTGTGAGGGCAGGTGCAGAAAGGATTTGCTGCTCCTTCCCTGGACGGCTCATTGTCTGCACCTGACACGCTGAGGCACTGGGCTTTCCTTTCCATAGATAATAGATAGTTGATGCCAGGTGCAGGTAAACTGTCAGGGTTGGTTTTTGAAATATTTTTTTAAACTAGAAAGTGTTCCATAAGTATGCATGTGACTTTTGAGATTTGATATACGAGACTTGTTGAGCTTTTGACGGGGTACCCTTCCTTCTCGGACCGGGGTAACGGAGCAGAGGAGGCTGCTGTTCTGCTAAGTTCTTTATTTCATAGTCTCATAGTTTTCTTGAAGGCAGAGTTCAGAGGGGGCTACATGACAAAGCCAAGCAGCAACAGCAGGCAAAAACAGCCTCTTCTATATGTTCTATATGCTTTATATACTATACACACTATACTTGATGCACTCTATACAATGTACTATACACTCTATATTTTTTCTTACAGAAGTGTGGATTATATTTGTTAACTGACCAATAAGATTAATACACGATTCTAGTTTCTCTTAACCTATCCTGGCCTGATTCTAACAGTCGTAAGCCTTACACAAGTACTACATAGGTATTACACAGATTTGCGTATGCAGTTTCTATCGGCTCTTATTGTTTATGTGAACAGTCTATCTAAAAAATATGAACAGTGTAATTCTATCTATATTTTGTCTAAAGTAAAGAATTCTGTGAAAAGGTAACACTGCTGCAGCAAGAACTGTGTTTAAGGTCTCTGCTACAGCTTTTTAATGTTTAAGGCACTTAGCATATATTTCTACTGAAGTTAAAAATCTATGTTTCTATTTCACTTTGGTGTGGCTTCATGTATCTCAGCCTGTCCAAAGGTTTAAATTCAATCCCCGTGCTTTGGCTTCCCTCTGGGCCTGAGTCCAGAGGAGCTTTTGCTCCGACAGAGACTAAATCTCTCACCGGTTTTAGAGTACTGCATTGAAAGTCTGTGCGCTTTCTCTTCTTTCCCTGTTCTGAGCGAGTTCTTTGGAACTTCTTTCTTCATTGAATTTTTTTATTTACACTTCAGCAAAATGTGGAAATAACATATACAAACACAAGTACGAATACAATCCATATACATGCTGGCAAAAGTCCAATTTACACACAGAGCAATACATGGAAATTCAGTGGCAAACACCAATACAGAACAATACAGGGCAATGCAAGCCAAATACATATCAATGCAATAAAACAATGCTACTGTTTCTGGAAAGTTTATTACATTTTCTTTTATTGTTATAAGAAACCCAAAACAGCAACATGTAGAGAACATAACAGTCATCCACCACCCACACCTCCTTTAGCTTACACACAAACCCACCCTTGCTCTCATCTTGACCGCTCCACTAACCCTCGGCGCTCTATGGGAATGTGGTTCCCAGGAGCCTCCAAATCATCCTGCCTCACAAAACCCCATCGCCGGCACGGTCCGCACCCAAACCTTGGCGATGAACGTCGCCTCGCAGACCGGCCAGGACCAAAGGAAAAAAAACCTGGGGGGGGGGGGGGGGGGGGGGAACAAACCTGGCTGGGGTTTTTTTAATTCAAAATTTAAAAATGTGTTGAAAAACCTGAAACGCAAAAATCTCACATACAACATTAGAACCCATCAACACACATGCTCTCACAGGCAGACAGAAGTAGAAAGACAGACAACTCTCACAGACACACACAGTCACACACTCTTCAGCTTCCTGCTTCCTTTGTTCTGCAGCCCTTACTCAAAAAACTCTACGGATGAAGATGCTTCAGCACATCTTCCAGCTGCTGCTCCTCGACATCAAACGGTAGATTCTGGGAAAATTGGTAGCATCAGTGACCACAGAGATCCAAAGCCACCTCAGGGACCTGACAGACAACATGAGGCGGTCAGTGAGGGGCCGAAGGCTAGGAGTTATCTCCACGCTAGGCCCATAAATTTTCTACCCAAAACCCCATAGAAAAGATATGAACCTTTAAGTTTTATAACTGTTCTTCTTAACCATTACCCTGCCAGGGCAGGGCAGCTCCAACTGCAAAGAGCACATGGACAAGGTGGTGCGCCGAATATAAGCAAAGACGACACGACGGCTTGAGATAACTCTCTGGAAGATTAATTCTTGAGCCCGATATGCTTTAAGGCAACAAAACCTACAGAACTACCGCGGTCACGTGAGGAGGGTCTAATATGCTCCATATAGAAGTCTAAGGGAATAGGATGTGAACAGAAGGCACTACCAAAAGTGAGAAGGAAGATGGATGAGAACATCTCCTGCACTTCCTCTGGTCTCAAAAAGTAAAAATGTAAAGATGCTGGAATAAGCCCAATCTGGGAAAGTACACAAGGAGAGACCCCCCCCCCCCCCCGCTGCCAACACGGCCCAGAACAATGCCGATAAAGCATCAAGACATAACAAAGCCCTAGGACACAGAAGAGGATGGACACAAACTACATAACACAGAGAGAAGTTAAAACTGCCCAGCAGTTTCACCTGATGGACCCAAGATTCCTGCTGCAAGATGAGCCAGAAAGTGATGATGCCAAAGGAAAGACGGCTCTATGGCAATAGCACGTGACAGTGAAACAACTCCTTACGAGAAGTTAGTGCCAAAGCTGTTAAGAGGATGCTCAAGAAGTTCAGTAGGCCTAGAGAAAGAGGTGATGACTGCTGGGCAACCGCTCCGGACCCAAAGGCAGGCTCCTCAGGCAAAAAGATCTGCAATGACATCAAGACTCAAAGCACAAAGCTTGCAAAAACATGGGTATGGAACTGCTCTGCCCGGCAAAGGGTCAGGTGATGCTAAGGAGAAACCCTCTCCCTTTACTTCCAAGGGGCCCATCCCACTACAGCCCTCTCCTCTAAGCTAACTTCAGATTGCCTCCTGTGATTCCAAAGGTTTTTCCCTTCTCCCAACCACGAGTCCCAACACTTAGCTTTCAGAGACGAGAGGAAAAAATCCATCCTCGACAGAAAAGAACACGTGGGCGCTGTGGACATCAGTACAGTCCCTGTAGTCTGCTTTGGAGGCTGCAAAAATTCAGAAAGAAACTTCAGACTGCGATGAGACGTCCCAAAAATGACCCCTTGTGCAACGCCCCCCTCCCTCGTAACTGCAAAGGCTAATCGCTTACTGGCCGTTTCCAAACTTCGGCTCCACACTGGCTCATGGTACCTAAGACGACAAAACAGAAAACGTGACTATCACCCTCCAGAAGATTAATCCCCAGGGCTCCTCTACACTGCTGCCCTGGCGCACCTCAAATCTTCATCCGACTCTGGAGGGGGCCTGGACAATACCCGCAAAGTGAAAAGGTACATGCTTGGCACCTCAAAGGACTAAGGCAAAAGACCTGTGACATGAGATGCACAAAAGACAAAGAACGCACAATAGACACATGACATGTACCGGGACTGCTCTGCCCTGCGCACCTCGGCACTGTGATCAAAAGCAAGACTTAAGCTTTATGGGTCCTAAGGGGTCCCTTCTTGGGTATCCCCACCTCCAAATCTGACTCAAAAATATCTCCGGTGAGTGCCAACTCGACACCCTGCTTTCACCCCTACTGTGGGTTACAGGTCTCGACTTACCTCTTGGATATCTGGGGATGTCAATCTGCCTCGGGTGCAAAAGGCGGCCGCCTCACCATGCAGGCAGCTGGTGCCTTCACCAGGCTGGTTATCTCTTAGTCAGCTACAATAAACAAAACCAAACAAACATCAGTGCATGAGCTTAGTGGCACCTCAGCCAAAACCCATCAATTCTGCCACTCACCGTCTCCTAAAAAGGCTGGAGTCCTCAGGCCGCACGCTCTGGCCGCGCTCCAAGGCCAACACCATCGTTGTAGGGTATAGCTGAGTTGAGTGGAGACGAGGTGATGTAGCATTGCTAAAACTTGAGCAGACCCGCGCTCCCCCTCCCTCCCTCCCCAACGTATTGCAACTTCTCGGCCATTGCCAAAGGCAACCTGGAGGGTACCCTCACATGGAAAAGGTAAAGGCTTCGTCACAGAGTCCCATGATACTCACAGAGTACTAACGAGGGCAGCGAGACAGGTCCGTCGGCCGGTCGGTGAGGAGTACGGCATAAGACGGTGGGACGGCCTGAAACACACAAATGACAATGGATGCTTAGAGCTGTATCAGAACTTGGCACCCAAGGAATAACATGTGGTTCTTTCCACCAATGACTTCTTACCTCATTCACTTGACCTTGACTGCTGAGATCTGGCTTTACCTCCTAAGAACAAAGACAAAGAACAATCCTGTAACACAGCCACCATTTATGTTCGCCCTGCAAAGACAAACAGTGACCGACCTTCAGGTGGGAACCCCCTCACCCGGCATGGGGCGCTCTGCCACGGATTTAATCCGTCTGCATCTGCAAGAAAGTGATGACAAAAGTCAAAGGGCTGCATGAGAACTTCACAGCTCCAGCCATCTTGTGACAATCTAGAAATATCAACTACAGGACAAACTGCACCCTACATTACAAATTTCAAGTCCCCAAGCCTTGTTCTATTACACCTATATGCCAGGGTATGCAGCAGGGCAGAGCAGCTCTGGGCCAAACCCATGCAGGCACCCATGACAGAGGAGATGACAAACGAGAGGATACAACAAGGAGAGAGAACTCAGGGTGGAAAGCATGACTGCAAGCACATCAAAGGGCTAAGGCAAAAGACCTGTGACACAAGACGCCCAAAACACATGGCATGCACTACAGACAAGTGACACAACATGCACTCGGATTGCTCTGCCCTGCGCACCTCAGCATTGTCATCAAATGTGAGACTTTCACTTTATGCGGGCTAAGGCGTCCCTTCTTGGGTATCCCCATCTCCAAAGCTGACGCAAAAATCCCTCCCGGCGAGGCCCGACTCGATACTCCGCTTTCATCCCCTTGACTTATCTCTCCGACGTCCTGAGATGTGAATGCACCTGGGACGCAAAAGAAGACCGCCTCACCATCCTGGAAGTTCCTACCATCGCCGGGCTTTTGTCTTTTAGACGGCTACAATAAAGAAAACCAAACATCAGTACAGGAACTTCGTGGCACATTGGCCAAGCCCCCAACAGTTCCACTACTCACTGTCTCCTAAGAAGGCCGGGGTCCTTGGGCCCCACGCTTTGGCCGCGCCCCGAGGCCGATACCGTCATCGCAGGGTATACCTGAGTTAAGAGGAGAGGAGGTGATGCGGGACTGCGGAAACTTGAGCGGACCCTCGCCCCCCCGCCCCCCCACCCCGACTTGCCGCAACTCCTCGGCCGTCGCCAAAGGCTACCGGGATGGTACCTTCGCATGGAAAAGGTAAAGGCTTCATCGCAGAGTCCCGTGATACTTGCAGAGGACTCAGTAGGGCGGCAAGACAAGTCTGTCAGCCAGTCAGCGAGGAGTTTGGTGTAATACAAGGGGACTACCTGAAAACACACAAATGACAATGGATGCTTAGAGCTGTACCAGAACTTGGCACCCAAGAAATAACAAGTGGTTCTTTCCACCAGTGACTTCTTACCTCATTCACTTGACCTTGACTGCTGAGATCTGGCTTTACCTCCTAAGAACAAAGACAAAGAACAAGCCTATAACACAGCCACCATTTATGTTTGCCCTGCAAAGACAAACAGTGACCGACCTTCATGTGGGAACCCCCTCACACGGTATGGGGCGCTCTGCCGCAGATTTAATCCGTCTGCATCTGCAAGAAAGTGATGACAAAAGTCAAAGAGCTGCATGAGAACTTCACAGCTCCAGCGATCCTGTATGAGTCTAGGAATACCATCCTGAGACCAAGCTACAACCTACACCACAAATTCCACATCCCCAGGCCTTGTCCTATTACACCCATACTCCACAGTATGCTGCAGGGCAGAGCAGCTCTGGGCCAAACCCACTCAGGCACCCGTGACACAGAAGATGACAAACAAGGGGACACAACAAGGAGAGAAAACTCTAGGCTAGATGATCACAAGGACCGAGCAAATAAGGAATGAGATGACCACGGCGAGACCGATGGTGAGCCAACAAGGCTACAAGAACCCTGGCAGAGGAGGATGATAACAGAAGGGCTTATTCCAAGAACCGCAAAGATGGATGCCCGAGAATTGGACGGGTGGAATCCTCTAGCTAGCTTCACATTCTTACAAGCCTTCATCCTCTATAATGGATCATTGCAGTGCACAGCTGACAATGCAGCTCAGAACAAGACCTGAAAAGACACCCGACTCAACGTCGCTGAAGAGAGACGTGATCCTGATGCACCAACAAGCTCACGAGTCAAAGGATCAATGGTATCGGCACCACACTGAGGAACACCAAGAACAGAGACGCTAAGAACAATGCCCAGCATTTGCGATAAGCATCTCAAAGGGCTAAGGCAAAAGACCTGTGACATGAGATGCACAAAAGACAGAACGCACAATAGACAGGTGACATGTACCAGGCCTGCTCTGCCCTGCGCACCTCGGCACTGTGATCAAAAGCAAGACTTAAGCTTTATGGGGCCTAAGGGGTCCCTTCTTGGGTATCCCCACCTCCAAATCTGACTCAAAAATACCTCCTGGTGAGGCCCAACTCAACACCCCGCTTTCACCCCTACTGTGGGTCACAGGTCTCAACTTATCTCTTGGATGTCTGGGGATGTCAATCTGCCTCGGGTGCAAAAGAAGGCTGCATCACCATGCGGGAAGCTCGTGCCTTCACCGGGCTGGTTCTCTCTTAGTCAGCTACAATAAAGAAAACCAGACAAACATCAGTGCATGAACTTAGTGGCACCTCAGCCAAAACCTGTCAATTCTGCCACTCACCGTCTCCTAAAAAGGCTGGCCTCCTCAGGCCGCACGCTTTGGCCACGCTCTGAGGCCAACGCCATCGTCATCGTCACAGAGTATACCTGGGTTAAGAGGAGACGAGGTGATGCGGCACTGCCGAAACTTGAGTGGGCCCTCGCTCCTCCCTCCCTCCGCAACTCACTGCGACTACCCGGCCGTTGCCGAAGGCAACCTGGACGGCACGTTCAAATGGAAAAGGTAAAGGCTTTGTCAAGGAGTCCTGTAATACTTCCGGCGGGCTAACGACAGCGGCGAGCCAGGTCCATCAGCCAGTTGGCAAGGAGTTTCACCATAATACATGGGGACTGCCTAAAGCACACAAATGATAATGGATGCTTAAAGCTTAGAGTGACAGAACTTGGCTTCGAAAGAATAACAACCGGTTCAGTACACCGGTCACCACTTACCTCACTAACTTGACTTTGACTGCTGAGATCTGGCATTACCTCCTAAAAACAAAGACAAAGAACAATGCTGTAACACAGCCACCAACTACACTTGCCCCGCAAACAAACGGTGACTGACCTTCCTGCAGGAAACCCCCTCACCTGGTATGGGGCGCTCTGCCACAGATTTAATCTGCCTGCATCTGCAAGAAAGTGATGACAAAAGTCAAAGGGCTGCATGAGAGCTTCACAGCTCCAGGCATCTTCTGACAATCTAGAAATATCATCTAGAGGACAAACTGCACCCTACATTACAAATTTAAAGGCCTTGGGCCTTGTTCTATTACATTGATATGCCAGGGTATGCAGCAGGGCAGAGCAGCTCTGGGCCATTCCATGCAGGCACCCGTGACACAGGAGACGACAATCAAGGGGATGCAACAAAGAGAGAACTCTCGGCGAAAAGCATGACTGCAAGCACATCAAAGGGCTAAGGCAAAAGACCTGTGACACAAGATGCCCAAAAGACACGGCATGCACAATAGACAAGTGACGCAACATGCACTGCGATTGCTCTGCCCTGCGCACCTCAGCATTGCGATCAAATGTGAGGCTTTCCCATTATGTGGGCTAAGGGGCCCCTTCTTGGATATCCCCATCTCCAAAGCTGACTCAAAACTCCCTCCCAGCAAGCCCCGACCCGACACCCTGCTTTCATTCCCTCCGTGGGTCATATCCCTCAACTTATCTCTCAGACGTCTGGGGATGTGAATCTTTCTGGGGCGCAAAAAAGGCCGCCTCTCGCTGTCCCAGAAGCTGCTGCCATTGCCAGGCTGCTTTCTCTCAGTTAGCTACAATAAAGACAACCAAACATCAGTATATGAGCTACATGGCATGTCAGCCAAAACCCAACAATTCCACTACTCACTGTCTACTAAGAGAGCCCGGGTCCTCAGGCCGCGCTCCAAGGCCGACGCCATCATGGCAGTGTATACCGGGGTTGAGTGGAGACGAGGTATACAGCATTGCTGAAACTTGAGTGGACCCTCGTTCCTCCTCCCTCCCTGACATGCTGCAACTCATCGGCCATTGCTGAAGGCTACCAAGACGGTACCTTCACATGGAAAATGTAAAGGCTTCATCGCAGAGTCCCATGATACTTGCAGAGGACTCATGAGGGCAGCAAGCCAGGTCCCTCAACCAGTCGGTGAGGGGTTTCAGTGTAATACAAGGGGACCGCCTGAAACACACAAATGACAATGGATGCTTAGAGCTGTACCAGAACTTGGCACCCAAGAAATAACAAGTGGTTCTTTCCACCAGTGACTTCTTACCTCGTTCACTTGACCTTGACTGCTGAGATCTAGCTTCACCGCCTAAGAACAAAGAAAGAATAATGCTGTAACACAGCCACCATTTATGCTTGCCCTGCAAAGACAAACAGTGACCGACCTTCCTGCGGGAACCCCCTCACCCAGTATGGGGCGCTCTGCCATGGATTTAATCCGTCTGCATCTGCAAGAAAGCGAAGACAAAAGTCAAAGAGCTGCATGAGAACTTCACAGCTCCAGCCATCCTGTATGAGTCTAGGAATACCATCTTGAGGCCAAGCTACAACCTACACCACAAATTCCACATCCCCAGGCCTTGTCCTATTACACCCATACTCCACAGTATGCTGCAGGGCAGAGCAGCTCTGGGCCAAACCCACTCAGGCACCCGTGACACAGAAGATGACAAACAAGGGGACACAACAAGGAGAGAGAACTCTGGGCTAGACAATCACAAGGACCGAGCAAATGAGAAATGAGATGACCGCGGCGAGACCGACGGTGAGCCAACGAGGCTGCAAGAACCCTGGCAGAAGAGGATGATAACAGAAGGGCTTATTCCAAGAACCGCAAAGATGGATGCCCAAGAATTTGACGGGTGGAATCCTCTAGCTAGCTTCACATTCTTAAAAGTCCTCATCCTCTATAATGGATCATTGCAGTGCACAGCTGTCGATGCAGCTCAGAACAAGACCTGAAAAGACACCCGACTCAACGACACTGAAGAGAGACGTGGTTTTGATGCACCTCCAAGCTCACGAGTCAAAGGATCAATGGTATCGGCAACGCACTGAGGAACACCAAGAACAGAGATGCTAAGAATAATGCCCAGCATTTGCAATAAGCATCTCAAAGGGCTAAGGCAAAAGACCTGTGACACAAGAGGCACAAAAGACAGAGAACGCACAATAGACGTGTGACGTGTACCAGGCCTGCTCCGCCCTGCGCACCTCGGCACTGTAGTCAAAAGCAAGACTTAAGCTTTCTGGGGCCTAAGGGGTCCCTTCTTGGGTATCCCCACCTCCAAATCTGACTCAAAAATATCTCCCGGTGAGTCCCAACTCAACACCCAGCTTTCACTCCCTCTGTGGGACACAGGTCTCGACTTATCACTTGGATGTCTGAGGATGTCAATCTGCCTCGGGTGCAAAAGAAGGCCACCTCACCATGCAGGAAGCTCATGCCTTCATCGGGCTGGTTATCTCTTGGCAAACTACAATAAACAAAACGAAACAGACATCAGTGCATGAACTTAGCGGCACCTCAGCCAAAACCTGTCAATTCTGCCACTCACCATCTCCTAAAAAGGCTGGGGTCCTCGGGCTGCACGCTTTGGCCAAGCTCCGAGGCCAATGCCATCGCCATTGTCACAGGGTATACTGGGGTTAAGAGGAGACAAGGTGATGCAACACTGCCGAAACTTGAGGGGGTCCTCAATCCTCCCTCCCTCCACAACTCACTGCAACTACTTGGCCGCTGCCGAAGGCTTCCCAGACGGTGCCTTCACATGGAGAAGGTAAAGGCTTCGTTGCGGAGTCCCGTAATGCTTCTGGAGGGCTCACCAGGGCAGCAAGCTGGGTCTGTCGGCCGGTCAGCGAGAGGTTTTGATGTAATACAAGCAGAACATCTAAAACACACAAATGACAATGGATGCTTAGAGCTGTACCAGAACTTGGCACCCAAGGCATAACAAGTGGTTCTTTCCACCAGTGACTTCTTACCTCGTTCACTTGACCTTGACTGCTGAGATCTGGCTTTACCTCCTAAGAACAAAGACAAAGAACAATGCTGTAACACAGAAACCATTTACACTTGCTCTGCAAACACAAAAGGTGACGGACCTTAATGCAGGAACCCCCTCACCTGGTATGGGGCGCTCTGCCACGGATTTAATCTGCCTGCATCTGCAAGAAAGTGATGACAAAAGTCAAAGTGCTGCATGAGAACTTCACAGCTCCAGCCATCTTGTGACAATCTAGGCATATTATCTAGAGGCAAAAATACACCCTACATTACAGATTTAAAGGCCTTGGGCCTTGTTCTATTACACCTATATGCCAGGGTATGCAGCAGGGCAGAGCAGCTCTGGGCCAAACCCATGCAGGCACCCGTGACACAGGAGATGACAAACAAGGGGATGCAACGAGGAGAGAGAACTCTCAGCAGAAAGCATGACTGCAAGCACATTAAAGGGCTGAGGCAAAAGACCTGTGACAAGATGCCCAAAAGACACAGCATGCACAATAGACAAGTGACACATCATGCACTCAGGTTGCTCTGCCCTGCGCACCTCAGCATTGCGATCAAGTGTGAGACTTTTCCATTATGTGGGCTAAGGCACCCCTTCTTGGGTATCCCCATCTCCAAAGATGACTCAAAACTCCCTCCCAGAGAGCCCTGACCCAACGCCCCGCTTTCATTCCCTCCCTGGGTCGCAGCCCCTCAACTTATCTCTCAGACGTCTGGGAATGTGAATCTTCCTGGGGCGCAAAAGAAGGCCACCTCTCTCTGTCCCAGAAGCTGCTGCCATTGCCAGGCTGTTGTCTCTCAGTCAGCTACAATAAAGACAACCGAACATCAGTACACGAGCTTAGTGGCATGTCAGCCAAAACCCAACAGTTCCACTACTCACCGTCTTCTAAGAGGGCCCGGGTCCTTGGCCGCACGCTCTGGCCGCGCTCCAAGGCCAATGCCATCATAGCATGGTATGCCTGGGTTGAGTGGAAACGAGTAGTTGCAGCATTGCTGAAACTTGAGTGGACGCTCACTCCTCCTCCCTCCGTCCCTGATTTGCCGCAACTCCTTGGCCGTTGCCGAAGGCTACCCAGATGGTACCTTCACATGGAAAAGGTAAAGGCTTCGTTGCAGAGTCCCCTGATACGTGCAGAGGACTCACGAGGGCGGCAAGACGGGTCCGTCGGCCGGTTGGTGAGGAGTTTCAGCGTAACACAAGGGGAGCGCCTGAAACACACAAATGACAATGGATGCTTAGAGCTGTACCAGAACTTGGCACCCAAGGAATACCAAGTGGTTCTTTCCACCAGTGACTTCTTACCTTGTTCACTTGACTTTGACTGCTGACATGTGGCTTTACCTCCTAAGAACAAAGACAAAGAACAATGCTGTAACACAGCCACCAGTTACACTTGCCCTGCAAAGACAAACAGTGACCGACCTTCCTGTAGGAACCCCCTCACACGGTATGGGGCGCTCTGCCACAGATTTAATCCGTCTGCATCTGCAAAAAAGTGATGACAAAAGTCAAAGTGCTGCATGAGAACTTCACAGCTCCAGCCATCTTGTGTCAATCTAGGACTATCATCTAGAGGCCAAACTACACCCTACATTACAAATCACAAGTCCCTTGGCCTTGCCCTATTACACCTATATGCCAGACCATGCAGCAGGGCAGAGCAGCTCTGGGCCAAACCCACTCAGGCACCCGTGACACAGCAGATGACAAACAAGGGGACACAACAAGGAGGGAAAACTCTGGGCTAGATGATCACAAGGACCAAGCAAATGAGCAATGAGATGACGGCAGCGAGACCGACGGTGAGCCAACGAGGCTGCAAGAACCCTGGCAGAAGATGATGATAAGAGAAGGACATATTCCATGAACCGCAAAGATGGATGCCCAAGAACTGGACGGGTGGAATCCTCGAGCTAGCTTCACATAGCCTTCATCCTCTCTAATGGATCATTGCAGTGCACAGCTGACAATGCAGCTCAGAACAAGACCTGAAAAGACACTCGACTCAACATCGTTGAAGAGAGACGTGATCCTGACGCACCTCCAAGATCACGAGTCAAAGGATCAATGGTATCGGCACCACACTGAGGAACACCAAGAACAGAGATGCTAAGAATAATGCCCAGCGTTTGCGATAAGCATCTCAAAGGGCTAAGGCAAAAGACCTGTGACACGAGATGCACAAAAGACAGAGAACGCACAATAGACAGGTGACATGTACCAGGACTGCTCTGCCCTGCGCACCTCGGCACTGTGATCAAAAGCAAGGCTTAAGCTTTATGAGGCCTAAGGGGTCCCTTCTTGGGTATCCCCACCTCCAAGTCTGACTCAAAAATACCTCCTGGTGAGTCCCAACTCAACACCCCGCTTTCACCCCTACTGTGGGTCACAGGTCTCAACTTATCTCTTGGATGTCTGGGGATGTCAATCTGCCTCGGGTGCAAAAGAAGGCTGCATCACCATGCAGGAAGCTCGTGCCTTCACCGGGCTGGTTCTCTCTTAGTCAGCTACAATAAAGAAAACCAGACAAACATCAGTGCATGAACTTAGTGGCACCTCAGCCAAAACCTGTCAATTCTGCCACTCACCGTCTCCTAAAAAGGCTGGCCTCCTCAGGCCGCACGCTTTGGCCACGCTCTGAGGGCAACGCCATCGTCATCGTCACAGAGTATACCTGGGTTAAGAGGAGACGAGGTGATGCGGCATTGCCGAAACTTGAGTGGGCCCTCGCTCCTCCCTCCCTCCGCAACTCACTGCAACTACTCGGCCGTTGCCGAAGGCAACCTGGACGGCACGTTCAAATGGAAAAGGTAAAGGCTTTGTCAAGGAGTCCTGTAATACTTCCGGCGGGCTAACGACAGCGGCGAGCCAGGTCCATCAGCCAGTTGGCAAGGAGTTTCACCTTAATACATGGGGACTGCCTAAAGCACACAAATGATAATGGATGCTTAAAGCTTAGAGTGACAGAACTTGGCTTCGAAAGAATAACAACCGGTTCAGTACACCGGTCACCACTTACCTCACTAACTTGACTTTGACTGTTGAGATCTGGCATTACCTCCTAAAAACAAAGACAAAGAACGATGCTGTAACACAGCCACCAATTACACTTGCCCCACAAACAAACGGTGACTGACCTTCCTGCAGGAAACCCCCTCACCTGGTATGGGGCGCTCTGCCACAGATTTAATCTGTCTGCATCTGCAAGAAAGTGATGACAAAAGTCAAAGGGCTGCATGAGAACTTCACAGCTCCAGCCATCTTGTGACAACCTAGGAATATCATCTAGAGGCCAAACTACACCATACATAACGGATTTGAAGGCCTTGGGCCTTGTTCCATTACATCGATATGCCAGGGTATGCAGCAGGGCAGAGCAGCTCTGGGCCAAACCCACTCAGGCACCCGTGACACAGGAGACGACAAAAGAGGGGATGCAATGAGGAGAGAGAACTCTCAGCAAAAAGCACGACTGCAAGCACATCAAAGGGCTATGGCAAAAGACCTGTGACACAAGATGCCCAAAAGACACGGCATGCACAATAGACAAGTGACGCAACATGCACTGCGATTGCTCTGCCCTGCGCACCTCAGCATTGCGATCAAATGTGAGGCTTTCCCATTATGCGGGCTAAGGGGCCCCTTCTTGGACATCCCCATCTCCAAAGCTGACTCAAAACTCCCTCCCCGAGAGACCCAGCCCGACACGCCGCTTTCATTCCCTCCGTGGGTCATATCCCTCAACTTATCTCTCGGACATCTGGGGATGTGAATCTTCCTGGGGCGCAAAAGAAGGCGGCCTCTCGCCGGCCCAGAAGCTGCTGCCATTGCCAGGCTGTTGTCTCTCAGTCAGCTACAATAAAGACAACCAAACATCAGTATATGAGCTTAGTGGCATGTCAGCCAAAACCCAACAATTCCACTACTCACCGTCCACTAAGAGAGCCCGGGTCCTCAGGCCGCATGCTCTGGCCGCGCTCCAAGGCCGACGCCATCATCGCAGGGTACACCTGGGTTGAGTGGAGACGAGGTTATGCAGCATTGCTGAAACTTGAGTGGACCCTTGTTCCTCCTCCCTCCCCGACATGCTGCAACTCCTCGGCCGTTGCTGAAGGCTACCCAGACGGTACCTTCGCATGGAAAATGTAAAGGCTTCATCGCAGAGTCCCATGATACTTGCAGAGGACTCATGAGGGCAGCAAGCCAGGTCCATCAGCCAGTTGGTGAGGGGTTTCAGTGTAATACAAGGGGACCGCCTGAAACACACAAATGACAGTGGATGCTTAGAGCTGTACCAGAACTTGGCACCCAAGGAATACCAAGTGGTTCTTTCCACCAGTGACTTCTTACCTCATTCACTTGACCTTGACTGCCGAGATCTGGCTTTACCTCCTAAGAACAAAGACAAAGAACAATGCTGTAACAAAGCCACCAGCTACACTTGCTGAGGAAACACAAACAGTGACTGACCTTCCTGGGGGAACCCCCTCACCCGGTATAGGGCGCTCTGGCACGGATTTAATCCGTCTGCATCTGCAAGAAAGTGATGACAAAAGTCAAAGGGCTGCATGAGAACTTCACAGCTCCAGCCATCTTCTGACAATCTAGAAATATCATCTAGAGGACAAACTGCACCCTACATTACAAATTTCAAGTCCCCAAGCCTTGTTCTATTACACCGATATGCCAGGGTATGCTGCAGGGCAGAGCAGCTCTGGGCCAAACCCACGCAGGCACCCATGACAGAGGAGATGACAAACGAGAGGATACAACAAGGAGAGAGAACTCAGGGTGGAAAGCATGACTGCAAGCACATCAAAGGGCTAAGGCAAAAGACCTGTGACACAAGATGCCCAAAAGACACGGCATGCACAATAGACAAGTGACGCAACATGCACTGCGATTGCTCTGCCCTGCGCACCTCAGCATTGCGATCAAATGTGAGGCTTTCCCATTATGCGGGCTAAGGGGCCCCTTCTTGGACATCCCCATCTCCAAAGCTGACTCAAAACTCCCTCCCCGAGAGACCCAGCCCGACACGCCGCTTTCATTCCCTCCGTGGGTCATATCCCTCAACTTATCTCTCGGACATCTGGGGATGTGAATCTTCCTGGGGCGCAAAAGAAGGCGGCCTCTCGCCGGCCCAGAAGCTCCTGCCATTGCCAGGCTGTTGTCTCTCAGTCAGCTACAATAAAGACAACCAAACATCAGTATATGAGCTTAGTGGCATGTCAGCCAAAACCCAACAATTCCACTACTCACCGTCCACTAAGAGAGCCCGGGTCCTCAGGCCGCATGCTCTGGCCGCGCTCCAAGGCCGACGCCATCATCGCAGGGTACACCTGGGTTGAGTGGAGACGAGGTTATGCAGCATTGCTGAAACTTGAGTGGACCCTTGTTCCTCCTCCCTCCCCGACATGCTGCAACTCCTCGGCCGTTGCTGAAGGCTACCCAGACGGTACCTTCGCATGGAAAATGTAAAGGCTTCATCGCAGAGTCCCATGATACTTGCAGAGGACTCATGAGGGCAGCAAGCCAGGTCCATCAGCCAGTTGGTGAGGGGTTTCAGTGTAATACAAGGGGACCGCCTGAAACACACAAATGACAGTGGATGCTTAGAGCTGTACCAGAACTTGGCACCCAAGGAATACCAAGTGGTTCTTTCCACCAGTGACTTCTTACCTCATTCACTTGACCTTGACTGCCGAGATCTGGCTTTACCTCCTAAGAACAAAGACAAAGAACAATGCTGTAACAAAGCCACCAGCTACACTTGCTGAGGAAACACAAACAGTGACTGACCTTCCTGGGGGAACCCCCTCACCCGGTATAGGGCGCTCTGGCACGGATTTAATCCGTCTGCATCTGCAAGAAAGTGATGACAAAAGTCAAAGGGCTGCATGAGAACTTCACAGCTCCAGCCATCTTCTGACAATCTAGAAATATCATCTAGAGGACAAACTGCACCCTACATTACAAATTTCAAGTCCCCAAGCCTTGTTCTATTACACCGATATGCCAGGGTATGCTGCAGGGCAGAGCAGCTCTGGGCCAAACCCATGCAGGCACCCATGACAGAGGAGATGACAAACGAGAGGATACAACAAGGAGAGAGAACTCAGGGTGGAAAGCATGACTGCAAGCACATCAAAGGGCTAAGGCAAAAGACCTGTGACACAGGACACCCAAAAGACATGGCATGCACTATAGACAAGTGACACAACATGCACTGCGATTGCTCTGCCCTGCGCACCTCAGCATTGTCATCAAATGTGAGACTTTCACTTTATGCGGGCTAAGGCGTCCCTTCTTGGGTTTCCCCATCTCCAAAGCTGACGCAAAAATCCCTCCCAGCGAGGCCCGACTCAATACTCCGATTTCATCCCCTTGACTTATCTCTCCGACGTCCTGAGATGTGAATCCACCTGGGACGCAAAAGAAGACCGCCTCACCATCCCGGAAGCTCCTACCATCGCCGGGCTTTTGTCTTTTAGACGGCTACAATAAAGAAAACCAAACATCAGTACAGGAACTTCGTGGCACATTGGCCAAGCCCCCAACAGTTCCACTACTCACCGTCTCCTAAGAAGGCCGGGGAAGTCGGACCACACGCTTTGGCCACGCCCCGAGGCCGATACCATCACCGCAGGGTATACCTGACTTAAGAGGAGAGGAGGTGATGCAGGACTGCTGAAACTTGAGCGGACCCTCGCTCCCCCACCCTCCCTCCCCGACACGCCGCAACTCCTCGGCCGTCGCCAAAGGCTACCGGGACGGTACCTTCACATGGAAAAGGTAAAGGCTTCATCGCAGAGTCCCATGATACTTGCGGAGGACTCATGAGGGCGGCAAGACAAGCCTGTCAGCCAGGCGGCGAGGAGTTCGCTGTAATACAAGGGGACTACCTGAAACACACAAATGATAATGGATGCTTAGAGCTGTACCAGAACTTGGCACCCAAGGCATAACAAGTGGTTCTTCCCACCAGTGACTACTTACCTCATTCACTTGACCTTGACTGCTAAGATCTGGCTTTACCGCCTAAGAACAAAGACAAAGAACAATCCTGTAACACAGCCACCATTTAAGTTTGCCCTGCAAAGACAAACGGTGACCAACCTTCAGGTGGGAACCCCCTCACACGGTATGGGGTGCTCTGCCGCAGATTTAATCCGTCTGCATCTGCAAGAAAGTGATGACAAAAGTCAAAGAGCTGCATTAGAACTTCACAGCTCCAGCCATCCTGTATGAGTCTAGGAATACTATCTTGAGGCCAAACTACAACCTACACCACAAATTCCACAGCCCCAGGCCTTGTCCTATTACATCCATACTCCACAGTATGCTGCAGGGCAGAGCAGCTCTGGGCCAAACCCACTCAGGCACCCGTGACACAGAAGATGACAAACAAGGGGACATAACAAGGAGAGAAAACTCTAGGCTAGATTATCACAAGGACCGGGCAAATGAGAAGTGAGATGACCGCGGCGAGACCGACGGTGAGCCAACAAGGCTGCAAGAACCCTGGCAGAGGAGGATGATAACAGAAGGGCTTAGTCCAAGAACCGCAAAGATGGATGCCCGAGAATTGGACGGGTGGAATCCTCCAGCTATCTTCACATTCTTACAAGCCTTCATCCTCTATAATGGATCATTGCAGGGCACAGCTGACAATGCAGCTCAGAACAAGACCTGAAAAGACACCCGACTCAACGTCGCTGAAGAGAGACATGATCCTGATGCACCTCCAAGCTCACGAGTCAAATGATCAATGGTATCGGCACCACACTGAGGAGCACCAAGAACAGAGATGCTAAGAATAATGCCCAGCCTTTGCGATAAGCATCTCAAAGGGCTAAGGCAAAAGACCTGTGACACGAGATGCACAAAAGACAGAGAACGCACAATAGACAGGTGACATGTACCAGGCCTGCTCTGCCCTGCGCACCTTGGCACTGTGATCAAAAGCAAGACTTAAGCTTTATGGGGCCTAAGGGGCCCCTTCTTGGGTATCCCCACCTCCAAATCTGACTCAAAAATACCTCCTGGTGAGGCCCAACTCAACACCCCGCTTTCACCCCTACTGTGGGTCACAGGTCTCAACTTATCTCTTGGATGTCTGGGGATGTCAATCTGCCTCGGGTGCAAAAGAAGGCTGCATCACCATGCGGGAAGCTCGTGCCTTCACCGGGCTCGTTCGCTCTTAGTCAGCTACAATAAAGAAAACCAGACAAACATCAGTGCATGAACTTAGTGGCACCTCAGCCAAAACCTGTCAATTCTGCCACTCACCGTCTCCTAAAAAGGCTGGCCTCCTCAGGCCGCACGCTTTGGCCACGCTCTGAGGCCAACGCCATCGTCATCGTCACAGAGTATACCTGGGTTAAGAGGAGACGAGGTGATGCGGCATTGCCGAAACTTGAGTGGGCCCTCGCTCCTCCTTCCCTCCGCAACTCACTGCAACTACCCGGCCGTTGCCGAAGGCAACCTGGACGGCACGTTCAAATGGAAAAGGTAAAGGCTTCGTCACAGAGTCCTGTAATACTTCCGGTGGGCTAATGACAGCGGCGAGCCAGGTCCATCAGCCAGTTGGCAAGGAGTTTCACCATAATACATGGGGACTGCCTAAGCACACAAATGACAATGGATGCTTAAAGCTTAGAGTGACAGAACTTGGCTTCGAAACAATAACAACCAGTTCAGTACACCGGTCACCACTTACCTCACTAACTCGACTTTGACTGCTGAGATCTGGCTTTACCTCCTAAAAACAAAGACAAAGAACGATGCTGTAACACAGCCACCAATTACACGTGCCCCGCAAACAAACGGTGACTGACCTTCCGGCAGGAAACCCCCTCACCTGGTATGGGGCGCTCTGCCACGGATTTAATCTGTCTGCACCTGCAAGAAAGTGATGACAAAAGTCAAAGGGCTGCATGAGAACTTCACAGCTCCAGCCATCTTGGGACAATCTAGGAATATCATCTAGAGGCCAGACTACACCATACATTACGGATTTAAAGGCCTTGGGCCTTGTTCTATTACACCTATATGCCAGAGTATGCAGCAGGGCAGAGCAGCTCTGGGCCAAACCCACTCAGGCACCCGTGACACAGGAGACGACAAAAGAGGGGATGCAATGAGGAGAGAGAACTCTCGGCGAAAAGCATGACTGCAAGCACATCAAAGGGCTAAGGCAAAAGACCTGTGACAAGATGCCCAAAAGACACGGCATGCACAATAGACAAGTGACGCAACATGCACTGCGATTGCTCTGCCCTGCGCACCTCAGCATTGCGATCAAATGTGAGGCTTTCCCATTATGCAGGCTAAGGGGCCCCTTCTTGGACATCCCCATCTCCAAAGCTGACTCAAAACTCCCTCCCCGAGAGACCAAGCCCGACACCCCGCTCTCATTCCCTCCTTGGGTCATATCCCTCAACTTATCTCTCGGACATCTGGGGATGTGAATCTTCCTGGGGCGCAAAAGAAGGCGGCCTCTCGCCGGCCCAGAAGCTCCTGCCATTGCCAGGCTGTTGTCTCTCAGTCAGCTACAATAAAGACAACCAAACATCAGTATATGAGCTTAGTGGCATGTCAGCCAAAACCCAACAATTCCACTACTCACCGTCCACCAAGAGAGCCCGGGTCCTCAGGCCGCACGCTCTGGCCGCGCTCCAAGGCCGACGCCATCATCGCAGGGTACACCTGGGTTGAGTGGAGACGAGGTTATGCAGCATTGCTGAAACTTGAGTGGACCCTTGTTCCTCCTCCCTCCCCGACATGCTGCAACTCCTCGGCCATTGCTGAAGGCTACCCAGACGGTACCTTCGCATGGAAAAGGTAAAGGCTTCATCGCAGAGTCCCATGATACTTGCAGAGGACTCAGGAGGGCAGCGAGCCAGGTCCATCAGCCAGTCGGTGAGGGGTTTCAGTGTAATACAAGAGGAGCGCCTGAAACACACAAATGACAAAGGATGCTTAGAGCTGTACCAGAACTTGGCACCCAAGGAATACCAAGTGGTTCTTTCCACCAGTGACTTCTTACCTCATTCACTTGACCTTGACTGCCGAGATCTGGCTTTACCTCCTAAGAACAAAGACAAAGAACAATGCTGTAACAAAGCCACCAGTTACACTTGCTGAGGAAACACAAACAGTGACTGACCTTCCTGGGGGAACCCCCTCACCCGGTATAGGGCGCTCTGGCATGGATTTAATCTGTCTGCATCTGCAAGAAAGTGATGACAAAAGTCAAAGGGCTGCATGAGAGCTTCACAGCTCCAGGCATCTTCTGACAATCTAGAAATATCATCTAGAGGACAAACTGCACCCTACATTACAAATTTAAAGGCCTTGGGCCTTGTTCTATTACATTGATATGCCAGGGTATGCAGCAGGGCAGAGCAGCTCTGGGCCATTCCATGCAGGCACCCGTGACACAGGAGATGACAATCAAGGGGATGCAACAAAGAGAGAGAACTCTCGGCAAAAAGCATGACTGCAAGCACATCAAAGGGCTAAGGCAAAAGACCTGTGACACAAGATGCCCAAAAGACACGGCATGCACAATAGACAAGTGACGCAACATGCACTGCGATTGCTCTGCCCTGCGCACCTCAGCATTGCAATCAAATGTGAGGCTTTCCCATTATGTGGGCTAAGGGGCCCCTTCTTGGATATCCCCATCTCCAAAGCTGACTCAAAACTCCCTCCCAGCAAGCCCCGACCCGACACCCCGCTCTCATTCCCTCCGTGGGTCATATCCCTCAACTTATCTCTCGGACATCTGGGGATGTGAATCTTTCTGGGGCGCAAAAGAAGGCCGCCTCTCGCTGTCCCAGAAGCTGCTGCCATTGCCAGGCTGTTGTCTCTCAGTCAGCTACAATAAAGACAACCAAACATCAGTATATGAGCTACATGGCATGTCAGCCAAAACCCAACAATTCCACTACTCACTGTCTACTAAGAGAGCCCGGGTCCTCAGGCCGCGCTCCAAGGCCGACGCCATCATGGCAGTGTATACCGGGGTTGAGTGGAGACGAGGTATACAGCATTGCTGAAACTTGAGTGGACCCTCGTTCCTCCTCCCTCCCTGACATCCTGCAACTCCTCGGCCATTGCTGAAGGCTACCCAGACGGTTCCCTTACATGGAAAATGTAAAGGCTTCATCGCAGAGTCCCATGATACTTGCAGAGGACTCATGAGGGCAGCAAGCCAGGTCCATCAGCCAGTCGGTGAGGGGTTTCAGTGTAATACAAGGGGACCGCCTGAAACACACAAATGACAATGGATGCTTAGAGCTGTACCAGAACTTGGCACCCAAGAAATAACAAGTGGTTCTTTCCACCAGTGACTTCTTACCTCGTTCACTTGACCTTGACTGCTGAGATCTAGCTTCACCGCCTAAGAACAAAGAAAGAATAATGCTGTAACACAGCCACCATTTATGTTTGCCCTGCAAAGACAAACAGTGACCGACCTTCCTGCGGGAACCCCCTCACCCAGTATGGGGCGCTCTGCCATGGATTTAATCCGTCTGCATCTACAAGAAAGTGAAGACAAAAGTCAAAGAGCTGCATGAGAACTTCACAGCTCCAGCCATCCTGTATGAGTCTAGGAATACCATCTTGAGGCAAAACTACAACCTACACCACAAATTCCACAGCCCCAGGCCTTGTCCTATTACACCCATACTCCACAGTATGCTGCAGGGCAGAGCAGCTCTGGGCCAAACCCACTCAGGCACCCGTGACACAGAAGATGACAAACAAGGGGACACAACAAGGAGAGAGAACTCTGGGCTAGACAATCACAAGGACCGAGCAAATGAGAAATGAGATGACCGCGGCGAGACCGACGGTGAGCCAACGCGGCTGCAAGAACCCTGGCAGAGGAGGATGATAACAGAAGGGCTTATTCCAAGAACCGCAAAGATGGATGCCCAAGAACTGGACGGGTGGAATCCTCTAGCTAGCTTCACATTCTTAAAAGTCCTCATCCTCTATAATGGATCATTGCAGTGCACAGCTGACAATGCAGCTCAGAACAAGACCTGAAAAGACACCCGACTCAACATCACTGAAGAGAGATGTGGTTTTGATGCACCTCCAAGCTCACGAGTCAAAGGATCAATGGTACCGGCAACGCACTGAGGAACACCAAGAACAGAGATGCTAAGAATAATGCCCAGCATTTGCAATAAGCATCTCAAAGGGCTAAGGCAAAAGGCCTGTGACAGAAGATGCACAAAAGACAGAGAACGCACAATAGACACGTGACATGTACCAGGCCTGCTCTGCCCTGCGCACCTCGGCACTGTAGTCAAAAGCAAGACTTAAGCTTTCTGGGGCCTAAGGGGCCCCTTCTTGGGTATCCCCCCCTCCAAATCTGACTCAAAAATATCTCCCGGTGAGTCCCAACTCAACACCCAGCTTTCACTCCCTCTGTGGGTCACAGGTCTCGACTTATCTCTTGGATGTCTGAGGATGTCAATCTGCCTCGGGTGCAAAAGAAGGCCACCTCACCATGCAGGAAGCTCATGCCTTCATCGGGCTGGTTATCTCTTGGCAAACTACAATAAACAAAACGAAACAGACATCAGTGCATGAACTTAGCGGCACCTCAGCCAAAACCTGTCAATTCTGCCACTCACCATCTCCTAAAAAGGCTGGGGTCCTCGGGCTGCACGCTTTGGCCAAGCTCCAAGGCCAATGCCATCGCCATTGTCACAGGGTATACTGGGGTTAAGAGGAGACAAGGTGATGCAACACTGCCGAAACTTGAGGGGGCCCTCAATCCTCCCTCCCTCCACAACTCACTGCAACTAATTGGCCGCTGCCGAAGGCTTCCCAGACGGTGCCTTCACATGGAGAAGGTAAAGGCTTCGTTGCGGAGTCCCGTAATGCTTCTGGAGGGCTCACCAGGGCAGCAAGCTGGGTCTGTCGGCCGGTCAGCGAGAGGTTTTGATGTAATACAAGCAGAAGATCTAAAACACACAAATGACAGTGGATGCTTAGAGCTGTACCAGAACTTGGCACCCAAGGATTAACAAGTGGTTCTTTCCACCAGTGACTTCTTACCTCGTTCACTTGACCTTGACTGCTGACATCTGGCTTTACCTCCTAAGAACAAAGACAAAGAACAATGCTGTAACACAGAAACCATTTACACTTGCTCTGCAAAGACAAACAGCGACCGACCTTAATGCAGGAATCCCCTCACCTGGTATGGGGCGCTCTGGCACGGATTTAATCTGCCTGCATCTGCAAGAAAGTGATGACAAAAGTCAAAGGGCTGCATGAGAACTTCACAGCTCCAGCCATCTTGGGACAATCTAGGCATATTATCTAGAGGCAAAAATACACCCTACATTACAGATTTAAAGGCCTTGGGCCTTGTTCTATTACACCTATATGCCTGGGTATGCAGCAGGGCAGAGCAGCTCTGGGCCAAACCCATGCAGGCACCCGTGACACAGGAGAAGACACAAACAAGGGGATGCAACGAGGAGAGAGAACTCTCAGCAGAAAGCATGACTGCAAGCACATTAAAGGGCTGAGGCCAAAGACCTGTGACAAGATGCCCAAAAGACACAGCATGCACAATAGACAAGTGACACATCATGCACTCAGGTTGCTCTGCCCTGCGCACCTCAGCATTGCGATCAAGTGTGAGACTTTTCCATTATGTGGGCTAAGGCACCCCTTCCTGGGTATCCCCATCTCCAAAGATGACTCAAAACTCCCTCCCCGAGAGCCCCAACCCAACGCCCCGCTTTCATTCCCTCCATGGGTCGCAGCCCTTCAACTTATCTCTCAGACGTCTGGGAATGTGAATCTTCCTGGGGCGCAAAAGAAGGCCACCTCTTGCCATCCCAGAAGCTGCTGCCATTGCCAGGCTGTTGTCTCTCAGTCAGCTACAATAAAGACAACCGAACATCAGTACACGAGCTTAGTGGCACGTCAGCCAAAACGCAACAATTCCACTACTCACCGACTCCTAAGAGGGCCCAGGTCCTCGGGCCGCACACTCTGGCCGCGCTCCGAGGCCAACGCCATCATCGCAGGGTATGCCTGTCTTGAGTGGAAATGCGGTTATGCAGCATTGCTGAAACTTGAGGGGATGCTCGCTCCTCCTCCCTCCCTGACTTGCCGCAACTCCTTGGCCGTTGCCGAAGGCTACCCGGATGGTACCTTCACATGGAAAAGGTAAAGGCTTCATCGCAGAGTCTCATGATACTTGCAGAGGACTCACAAGGGCGGCAAGACGGGTCCATCAGCCAGTTGGTGAGGAGTTTCAGCGTAATACAAGGGGAGCGCCTGAAACACACAAATGACAAAGGATGCTTAGAGCTGTACCAGAACTTGGCACCCAAGGAATAACAAGTGGTTCTTTCCACCAGTGACTTCTTACCTCATTCACTTGACCTTGACTGCTGACATCTGGCTTTACCTCCTAAGAACAAAGACAAAGAACAATGCTGTAACACAGAAACCATTTACACTTGCTCTGCAAACACAAACAGCGACCGACCTTAATGCAGGAACCCCCTCACCTGGTATGGGGCGCTCTGCCATGGATTTAATCCGTCTGCATCTGCAAGAAAGTGATGACAAAAGTCAAAGTGCTGCATGAGAGCTTCACAGCTCCAGCCATCTTCTGACAACCTAGAAATATCATCTAGAGGACAAACTGCACCCTACATTACAAATTTAAAGGCCTTGGGCCTTGTTCTATTACATTGATATGCCAGGGTATGCAGCAGGGCAGAGCAGCTCTGGGCCAAACCCATGCAGGCACCCGCGACACAGGAGAAGACACAAACAAGGGGATGCAACAAGGAGAGGGAACATTCCACAGAAAGCATGACTGCAAGCACATTAAAGGGCTAAGGCAAAAGACCTGTGACACAAGATGCCCAAAAGACACTGCATGCACAATAAACAAGTGACACATCATGCACTCTGATTGCTCTGCCCTGCGCACCTCAGCATTGCGATCAAATGTGAGACTTTTCCATTATGCGGGCTAAGGGGCCCCTTCTTGGGTATTCCCATCTCCAAAGCTGACTCAAAACTCCCCCCCAGCAACCCCGACCCGACACCCCGCTTTCATTCCCTCCATGGGTCGCAGCCCTCAACTTATCTCTCGGACATCTAGGGATGTGAATCTTCCTGGGACACAAAAGAAGGCCACCTCTCGCTGTCCCAGAAGCTGCTGCCATTGCCAGGCTGTTGTCTCTCAGTCAGCTACAATAAAGAAAACCAAACATCGGTTCACAGGCTTAGTGGCACATCAGCCAAAACGCAACAATTCCACTACTCACCGACTCCTAAGAGGGCCCGGATCCTCAGGCCACACTTCAAGGCTGGCGCCATCATCGCAGGGTATACCTAGGTTGAGTGGAGACACGGTTATGCGGCATTGCTGAAACTTGAGTGGACCTTTGCTCCTCCTCCCTCCCTCCCCGACTTGCCGCAACTCCTCGGCCGTTGCCAAAAGCTACCTGGATGGGTACCTTCATATGGAAAAGGTAAAGGCTTCGTCACAGAGTCCCATGATACTTGCAGAGGGCGGCAAGACGCGTCTGTCGGCCAGTCGGTGAGGGGTTCAGTGTAATACAAGAGGAGCGCCTGAAACACACAAATGTCAATGGATGCTTAGAGCTGTACCAGAACTTGGCACCCAAGGAATAACAAGTGGTTCTTTCCACCAGTGACTTCTTACCTCGTACACTTGACCTTGACTGCTGAGATCTGGCTTTACCTCCTAAGAACAAAGACAAAGAACAATGCTGTAACACAGCCACCACTTACACGTGCTCTGCAAACACAAACTGTGTCCGACCTTCCTGCGCGAACCCCCTCACCCAGTATGGGGCGCTCTGCCATGGATTTAATCCGTCTGCATCTGCAAGAAAGTGATGACAAAAGTCGAAGTGCTGCATGAGAACTTCACAGCTCCAGCCATCTTGTGTCAATCTCAGAATATCATCTAGAGGACAAACTGCACCCTACATTACAGATTTAAAGGCCTTGGGCCTTGTTTTATTACACCTATATGCCAGAGTATATGCAACAAGGCAGAGCAGCTCTGGGCCAAACCCACTCAGGCACCCGTGACACAGGAGATGACAAACAAGGGGACACAACAAGGAGGGTAAACTCTGGGCTAGATGATCACAAGGACCGAGCAAATGAGGAATGAGATGACCACGGCAAGACCGACGGTGAGCCAATGAGGCTGCACGAACCCTGGCAGCAGAGGATGGTAAGAGAAGGGCTTATTCCAAGAACCGCAAAGATGGATGCCCAAGAATTGGACGGGTGGAATCCTCTAGCTATCTTCACATTCTTAAGAGTCCTCATCCTCTATAATGGATCATTGCAGGGCACAGCTGACAATGCAGCTCAGAATAAGACCTGAAAAGACACCCGACTCAACGTCGCTGAAGAGAGACATGATCCTGATGCACCTCCAAGCTCACAAGTCAAAGGATCAATGGTATCGGCACCACACTGAGGAACACCAAGAACAGAGATGCTAAGAATAATGCCCAGCGTTTGCGATAAGCATCTCAAAGGGCTAAGGCAAAAGACCTGTGACATGAGATGCACAAAAGACAGAGAACGCACAATAGACAGGTGACATGTACCAGGACTGCTCTGCCCTGCGCACCTCGGCACTGTGATCAAAAGCAAGACTTAAGCTTTATGGGGCCTAAGGGGTCCCTTCTTGGGTATCCCCACCTCCAAATCTGACTCAAAAATACCTCCTGGTGAGTCCCAACTCAACACCCTGCTTTCACCCCCCTGTGGGTCACAGGTCTCGACTTATCTCTTGGATATCTGGGGATGTCAATCTGCCTCGGGTGCAAAAGAAGGCTGCATCACCATGCAGGAAGCTCGTGCCTTCACCAGGCTGGTTATCTCTTAGTCAGCTACAATAAAGAAAACCAGACAAACATCAGTGCATGAACTTAGCGGCACCTCAGCCAAAACCTGTCAATTCTGCCACTCACCGTCTCCTAAAAAGGCTGGGATCCTCAGTCCGCACGCTTTGGCCACGCTCTGAGGCCAACGCCATCGTCATCGTCACAGGGTATACCTGGGTTAAGAGGAGACGAGGTGATGCGGCACTGCCAAAACTTGAGGGGGCCCTCACTCTTCCCTCCCTCCGCAACTCACTGCAACTACTCGGCCGTTGCCGAAGGCAACCTGGACGGCACGTTCAAATGGAAAAGGTAAAGGCTTTGTCGCAGAGTCCCATAATACTTCCGAAGGGCTAACGACAGCAGCGAGCCAGGTCCATCAGCCAGCTGGCAAGGAGTTTCAGCATAATACAAGGGGACTGCCTAAAGCACACAAATGACAATGGATGCTTAAAGTTTAGAGTGCCAGAACTTGGCATCGAAACAGTAACAACCGGTTCAGTACACCGGTCACCACTTACCTTACTAACTTGACTTTGACTGCTGAGATCTGGCTTTACCTCCTAAGAACAAAGACAAAGAACAATGCTGTAACACAGCCACCATTTACACTTGCTCTGCAAAGACAAACAGTGACTGACCTTCCTGCAGGAACCCCCTTAACTGATACGGGGGCCCTCAGCCACGGACTTAATCCCTCGGCATCGGAAAGAAACTGAGGACAAAATTCGAAGTGCTGCATGAGAACTTAACAGCTGCAGCCATCTGTTGTCAATCTCAGAATACCATCTTGAGGCCAAACTACACCCTACATCACAAATTCCACATCCCCAGGCCTTGTCCTATTACACCCATACTCCACAGTATGCTGCAGGGCAGAGCAGCTCTGGGCCAAACCCACTCAGGCACCCGTGACACAGGAGATGACAAACAAGGGGACACAACAAGGAGGGAAAACTCTGGGCTAGATGATCACAAGGACCAAGAGAATGAGGAATGAGACAACTTAGGTGAGACCGACAGTGAGCCGACAGGGCTCCAAGAACCCTGGCAGAAGAGGATGCTAACACAAAGGCTTTATCCAAGAACCGCAAAGATGGATGCCTGAGTTGTACGGGTGGAATCCTCTAGCTATCTTCTCATTTTCACAAGTCCTCATCCCCTTTAGTGGATTGTTGTGGTGCACAGCCGTCAATGCAGCTCAGAACAAGACCTGAAAAGACACCTGACTCAACATTGCTAAAGAGATGTGATTCTGATGCAGCTGCAAGCTCACGAGTCAAAGGATCAATGGTATCGGCACCACACTGAGGAACACCAAGAACAGAGATGCTAAGAATAATGCCCAGCATTTGCAATAAGCATCTCAAAGGGCTAAGGCAAAAGACCTGATACACGAGATGCACAAAAGACAGAGAACGCACAATAGACAGGTGACATGTACCAGGCCTGCTCTGCCCAGCACATCTCAGCTCTGTGATCAAAAGCAAAACTTTTGCTTTATAGGTCCTAAGGGGCCCCTTCTTGGGTATCCCCACCTCCAAATCTGACTCAAAAATACCTCCTGGTGAGTCCCAACTCAACAACCTGATGTCACCCCCTCTGTGAGTCACAAGCCTCGACTTATCTCTCAGACGCCTGGGGATATGAATCTGCCTTGGACGCAAAAGAAGGCCGCCTTGCCATCCAGGAAGCTCCTGCCGTCACTGGGCTGTTCTCTCTCAGTCAGCTACAAAAAAAAACCAAACCCAACATCAGTACATTAGCTTAGTGGCGCCTCAGCCAAAACCCGACAATTCTGCTACTCACCGTCTCCTAATAGGGCCAGGGTCCTTGGGCCACACGCTTTGGCCATGGTCCAAGGCTGACACTGGCATTGCAGGGTTTACCTGGATTAGGAGGAGACAAGGCGATATGGCATTGCTGAGACTCGAGCAGACCCTTGTTCCTCCTCCCTCCCCAACATGCTGCAGCTCCCCAGCCATTGCTAAAGGCTGCTCAGAAAGACCCTTCAAATGGAAAAGGTGAAGGCTTGGTCAAAGAGTCCCATAATACTTTCAGAGGGCTCACAAGGGTGGCGAGCCGGGTCTGCCAGTCATGGAGGTTCGGAGAACACAAGCAGACCACCTTAAACACACAAATGACAATGGATGCTTGGAGCTGTACCAGAACTTGACACCCAAGGAATAACTTTTTCTTTCCACCGGTCACCACTTACCACGCTCACTTTACCTTGACTGCTGCTACCCAGCTTTACCTCCTAAAAATAAAGACAAAGAACAATGCTGGAACATTGCCACCATTTACACTTGCCCTGCAAACACAAACAGTGACTCACCTTCTTGCGGGAATCCCCTTCAACCGGTGGGGGACGCTCTGCCACAGATTTAACCCGTCTGCATCTGAAAAAGTGATGACAAAAGTTAAAGTGCTGCATGAGAACTTCGCACCTCCAGCCATCCTGTGTCAATCTAGGAATAACATCTAGAGGCCAAACTACACCCTACATCACAAATCTCAAGTCCCAGGGCCCTGTCCTATTACAACTATATGCCAGACTGTGCAGCCGGGCAGAGCAGCTCCAGACCAAACCCATGCAGGCACCTGTGACACAGCAGATCACAAATGAGGTGAAGGGATGAGGAGAGAAAACTCTCAGTGAGAAGAATGACTGCAAGCACATTGAAGAACTAAGACAGAAGACATGAGATGCCCAAAAGAGACAGGGCGCACAATAGACAAGTGACATGACATGCACTGGGTCTGCTCTGCCTGGCGCACCTCGACCTTGTGATCAAAAGTGAGACTTTCCTTTCATGGGGCCTAAGGGGCCCCTTCTTAGACATCCCCATCTCTGAAGCAGACTCAATATTCCCTCCCAGTGAGCCCCAATCCGACACTCCGCTTTCATCCCCTCAACTTATCTCTCAGATGTGCAGGGATGCAAATCCTCCTCGGGCACACAAAAAGGCCACCTCGCCATCCAGGAAGCTCCTGCCATCGCCAGGCTGTTCTCTCAGTCAGCTACAATAAAGAAAACCAAACCAAACATCAGTGCACGAACTTAGTGACACCTCGGCCAGAACCCAACAATTCCGCCGCTCACCATCCCCTAAGAAGGCCAGGGTTCTCAGGCCGCACGCTTTGGCCGTGCTCCAAGGCCGACGCCATCGTCGCCACATATTCCTGGGTTAAGAGGAGACAAGGTGATGCAGCATTGCTGAAATTTGAGCAGACCCTCACTCTTCCTCCCTCCCTGACTCACCACAACTACCCAGCCGTTGCTAAAGGGTGCCCGGACAGCAGCTTTGAATGGAAAAGGTAAAGGCTCCGTCGCAGAGTCCCGTAACACTTCTGGAGGGCTCACAAGGGTGGCAGACCGGGTCTGTTGGCCAGTCATGGAGGTGCTTCCGCATAATACAAGTGGACCCCCTAAAACACAGAAATGATTGTGGATGCTTAGAGGTGTACCAGAACTTGGCACCCAAGGAATAACAACTTTTTCTTTCCACCGGTCACTGCTTACCTTGCTCACTTCACTTTGACTGCTGCTATCTGGCTTTACCTCCTAAAAACAAAGACAAAGAACAATGCTGGAACATTGCCACCATTTACACTTGCCCTGCAAACACAAACAGTGACTGACCTTCCTGCGGGAACCCCCTCAACCAGTGGGGGGCACTCTGCCATGGATTTAACCCATCTGCATCTGAAAGAAAGTGATGACAAAAGTCAAAGGGCTGCATGATAACTTCACAGCTCCAGCCATCCTGTGTCAATCTAGGAATAACATCTTGAGGTCAAACTACACCCTACATAACAAATCTCAAGTCCCAGGGCCCTGTCCTATTACACCTATAGGCCAGGCTATGCAGCAGGGCAGAGCAGTTCTGGGCCAAACCCATGCAGGCACCCGTGACACAGGAGATGACAAACAAGGGGACACAACAAGGAGAGAAAACTCTCGGCAAGAAGAATGACTGCAAACACATTGAAGGGCTAAGACTAAATACATGAGACACAAGATGCCCAAACGAGACAGAACGCACAACAGACGAGTGACATAACATGCACCAGGACTGCTCTGCACACATAAGTGTTTTAATCAAAAGTGATACTTACCCTTTATGGGGCCTAAGGGGCCCCTTCTTAGACATCCCCATCTCTGAAGCTGGCTCAATGTTCCCTCCCGGCAAGCCCTGACCTGACACTCTGCTTTCACCCCCTCAACTTATCTCTTGGACATCCAGGGATGCAAATCTACCTCAGGCATAGAAGAAGGCGGCCTCACCGTCCAGGAAGCTCCTGCCATCACCGGGCTGTTCTCTCAGTCAGCTACAATAAACAAAACCAAACCAAACAACAGTGCACAAAGTTAGTGGCACCTCGGCCAGAACCCAACAATTCTGCCACTCACCGTCTCCTACGTAGGCCGGGGTTCTCGGGCCGCACACTTCAGCCACACTCCGAGGTTGACGCCATCGTTGCGGGGTATACTGGGGTTAAGAGGAGACAAGGTAATGTGGCATGGCTGAAACTTGAGCGGACCCTCAATCCTCCTCCCTCCATCCCCAACTTGCTGCAACTCCTCTGCCGTCGCCAAAGGCAACAGGATGGTAGCTTTGAATGGAAAATGTAAAGACTTCATTGCAGAGTCCTGTAATGCTTCCGGAGGATTCACGAGGGCAGCAAACTGGGTCTGTCGGCCGGTTGGTGAGGAGGTTGAGCATAATATAAGTAGACCCCCTAAAGCACACAAATAACAATGGATGCACCAGAAATTGATACCCAAGCAATAACAAGTCATTCTGTCTACCAGTCACTGCTTACCTCACCCACTTGATCTTGACTGCTGAGATCTAGCTTTCCCTCCTAAAAATAAAGACAAAGAACAATGCTGGAACACAGTCACCATTCACACTTGCCTTGCAAACACAAATGGTGACTGACCTTCCTGCAGGAACCCCCTCACCCGGTGTGGGGCACTCTGCCCCAGATTTAACCCAACTGCATCTGAAAGAAAGTGATGACAAAAGTCAAAGTGCTGCGTGAGAACTTAACAGCTCCAGGCATCCTGTGTCAATCTAGGAATATCATCTAGAGGCCAAACTACACCCTACAAAACAAATTCCACATCTCCAAGCCTTGCCCTATTACACCTATAGGCCAGACTGTGCAGTAGGGCAGAGCAGCTCCGGGCCAAATCCCATGCAGGATTTGCATGCAGCAGATGAAAAAGGAGGGGACACAACGAGAAGAGAAAACTCTCGGCAAGAAGAATGACCACAAGCACATCAAAGGGCTAAAGCAAAAGACATGAGACAAGATGCCCAAAAGACACAGAACACACAATAGAGAAGTGACACAACATGCACTGGGACTGCTCTGCCCTGCACACCTCAGCACTGTGATCAAAAGTGAGACTTTCCCTTTATGTGGCCTAAGGGGCCCCTTTGTGGGTAGCCCCGTCTCCAAAGCTGACTTAAAAATCGCTCCCAGCAACCCCCTACCCAACACCCCGCTTCCATCCCATTGACTTATCTCTCAGACATCCAGGGATGTGAATCCTCTTTGGGTGCAAAAGAGGGCCACCTTGCCATCCAGGAAGCTCCTACCATTGCCAGCCTGTTGTCTCTTAGTCAGCTACAATAAAGAAAACCAAATATCGAGGCTTCAACTTAGTGGCATGTTAGCCAAAACCCAACAATTCCACTACTCACCATCTCCTAAGAAGCCCGGGGTCCTGGGGCCACACACTTTGGCTGCGCTCCAAGGATGGCACCGTCATCGTAGGGTTAAGAGGAGACAAGGTGATGCAGCATTGCTGAGACTTGAGCAGACCCTCGCTCCTCCCCCCTCCCTCCCCAACTCGCCCCAACTTCTCGGCTGTTGCCAAAGTCTGCCCGGACGGTATCTTTGAATGGAAAAGGTAAAGGCTTCATCGCAGAGTCCCATAATGCTTTGGGAGGGCTCATGAGGGCAGCGAGCCGGGTACATCGGCCAGTTGGTGAGGGGGCTCAGCATAATACAAGTGGACCCTCTAAAACACACAAATGACAGTGGATGCTTAGAGCTGTACCAGAACTTGACACCCAAGGAATAACAACTTTTTCTTTCCACCGGTCACTGCTTACCTTGCTCACTTGACCTTGACTGCTGAGATCTAGCTTTCCCTCCTAAAAATAAAGACAAAGAACAATGCTAGAACACAGTCACCATTTACACTTGCCCTGCAAAGACAAATGGCGACTGACCTTCCTGTGCAAGCCCTCTCACCCGGTATGGGGCACTCTGCCACCGATTTAATGCATCTGCATCTGAAAGGAAGTGATGACAAAAGTTAAAGGGCTGCATGATAACTTGGGACTAGAAAACTGCAAGATGCCACCATACCACTCCCGCCGAACCCCGCACCGACCGGCCGTGGTTGCTCCATCTGAGGTGTGGCTCAGGTGGTTATGCAAAGGTAAAGGTTACCCGTAAAGCCTTCTTTCTATTCCACCTACCCCCCAGTCTATTCCACAGGGCAGAGCAGTTCCAGGCTAAACACAAACTCAAACAACACATTATGCTACAAACAGTGGGACGCAAGGATGATAAAAAAAGCTCTCTGAGAGAAGAATGACGGTGAGGACCGAGATGACGCCAAAAGAGATGACCGATGGTGTAGCGACAGTAGACGGAAGCAGCTCTAAGGAGCGGAAGAAAAGACTGTAATAGAGTGACCTATTATAAGAACTGTCAGTCACGATGATCAAGACAGCTGCAAAACAATGCTATGTTCAGAATGCTCCCTGTATCCTTACAATGTTATAAGCCCCAGGACATTACAACTCACAGCTGGAAAGGATGTATGGCAATACAGCCAGGAATGAGGCCTCAAAAGACATCTGACTCAACACTTCTGAGATGCGATTCCGAGACATGGCTGAGCCCGTCGGTAAGAGAACAAATGATATCGGTGACATGCCGAGAAGTACAAATGTTTGAGAACCTAGAGATGATGGCTGACACTTGCCATAAGGTCCTTGAGGATAAAAGGCAGACATATCTGATCCAAGGGATCCTGAAGACATGCTAGACAACACAACACACCAGACAACACAACACAGACTGGAACTGCTCTGCACTGCATACCCTACAGTTGCAATCAAATGTGGAGCCTCTCCCTTTAGCTGTCCTAAGAGGCCCCTTAGAGAGCATCCCTTACCCCTACACTAATTATTAAGGTTTTCCCAGGAATTTCCAACTCACTACCCTGCTGCCATCCCATCTCCAGGTCATAGCCCCTGACTTATCTTTCGGATGACCGGCAATATGAATCCACATTGGATGTGAAATGAGTCCTCCTCAGTTGTCTCAGAAGGCCCCATAATAGCCAGGTTAGCCTCAAAGTCACCTACAATAAAAAAAAAAAAAACACAACATCAATGCACAAATCTAGTGGCATATAGGCCAAATGCCCACAATTTGGCTACTCACCACCTCCTAAGCACATCCAGGTCCTCGGGTCTCTGGCTTCACCCAGAATCAAAAGCTGGGGCCATTATTTCAATAGACACGTAAGACAGCGAGGGGCAAAGTTATAGGGTATTTCTGTGAGTACGGTGGATGCCTTTGTGTGCTTTAAGATGCATAAATGCATCTGCTGTGCTTGGGAAAAAGCCTTAGGTAGCCCTAAATAGACACCTTTTCCCACCCTATAGCCTTCAAAACCCCTTCTGGCACTTCCTAAACCAGCTACCCTGCTCACACTCTCCCAGCTGCAATCCATAACTTACCTATTGGAAGCCACAATTTTGGGTATCATCTTTGATATGAGCAAGGTCCCTTTTATGATGCAATGAATGCACTAAAAAAATTTGAAGCTTCATACTCAATACAACCTGGAAGTTACAAAGCTCCTAAAGAAAAAAAAAAAAACAAGAGAAAACCCTGAATTTAGAAAAGCACCTTACCACCCCTGAACACTCAGGCCAAAATTACAAGCCTAAATACTCCCTGTGTTCAACACCATCTTCTTCCCAATGTCTTCAAAACCTCTGTTGCTTTAGAGACCAAAAGCATCTACTGAGGGGAAAAAAAACTGATATAAGCTGAAAGGCCCCCTTCATTGAAATGAGAGGACATCTCCCATCCCAGTCAATCCCAGGGAGGAAATGAAGCCCTTTGGCAAAGGCTGGGGTTAATATACCCCTGGCTGGGTCCGCCTCTCATTCCCATCATGCCCCAGAAAAGGGAGGAGGTAATTACCACAAGGTATAAAAGCTGTCAAAGGAGCTATAGCTGCTTGGCTCCTCTGATTTAAATTCAAAGTGAGTAAAGGGCTGGAGAGAGAAAAAAAGCTCTTCAGGGAATTGATGATACCTTCTTTTTTACTACAGCTACATCAAGTAAAAGAGCAGAGACCAGGTAACAAATAAAACTTTGTATTTTGGCAGTGTAGATAGCTAAGTGGGATAACTAGCTGTTAATTTGCACAGTTGTTCCTTAGTGATTAGCACGTAATACTTCACATGTGACTAAGTAGGGTGGAAAAGAGTAGTAATTATATGAATGGTGAAGCTCTCATTGGGACCTCTAATTAGGGCTAGATACATTATAAATAAAAATAACAAAACTAATAGACTCCTGGGTGCTGTTAGGGTTACATATGTGCTGGGCTTACTCCCATAGGAGATATTTGGTACCGGGGCATGGGTAGAAGTGCCCTGAAATGCAGATTTAAACCCTTAAAATGCTGAAAAAGGGAGCACTTCCTTTAACTGAACCCCTAAAATGAGGAGATGGGGTGTTTACTTCCACTTAAGCTAATATGATGGCAAATAAATGGCTTCTCCCCTTTAATTTAATCCCCTAAAATATTTGGAAAAGAGGGGGTTTCCTCACTTTAAATCTCACAAATGATACAGAAAGAGTAATCTTTCCCTCAGCTCAAAACCTTAAAAAGGGGGGACAACTGGGCTTCCCCCTCCATTTACACATTTGGATGATGAAAATGCAGGAGTTACCCTTAACTCAAACCCATAAAATAGCACAGTCAAGGTTTTCCCTTTCCATTTAAACTAGAAAATAATGGGAAATGGGGATTTGCTGTCAATTGATACCCCTAACAGCATAGAAGGGGTGGGGTTTCCTTCAAATGATACTATTAAAATTGCAGGGGAATGGGATTCCCCCTCAATTTTGATAGAGACAATTATGGAAAAGGAAGTCTTTTCCCTCAATTTAAGCCCCTTTTCTCCTAATAATACCTCTTTTTTCTGGGGCCTCTGGGGAGGGACTGACAAGATAAAAGGGGAAAGTTGAAAGTTTCCCTGTGGCGCCCGGCATGCTCAGGTGCCCAGGTGCATCTGGCTGCTCCCTAGCTCCTGCTAGGATGCTCCAACTGTTGTTCCTGGAGGGACACTTGGGATACCTTCATCAGCCCCTCTGAACTAGTAGCTCCCTGTGCAGGTGTGCCCGGGCAACCCTCTGAAGGCAGCTGGTCATGCCTGGACCTGCTGTGCCTTGGAGCAGGGGGTGAGGTGGAGAAAGGTCCTGCTGGTTGTTCCCTCCCATTCATGGGCCATTGTCTGTCCCTGAAACACTGGGGTGCCGGGCTTTCCTTTCTATGGAAGAGAACCGGCCTTCTCAGCCAGGTGCCTGTGGCCAAAATTGGGATTCTGCCTCCAAAACTCCCTATGTCCTAGCTTTGTAATTACTGAGGAAATTTCCCTCAGATCATAAGCGATTACAGGTAATTTTTCCTCTGCAATCATTACTGAATTGTGTTTCTGTGAAGTGTTTGACACATCCCTTGAGGGGACGAGGGTTTGGCCGGGGTTTTTATGGCTCATCCTGACAGGCCCCGACAGAACCCGAGCTCCCCATCGCTGGTCTACCCCGAATTTCTGTGAAATATTGATATAGTTTATAAATACTCCCTTTGCCTGCTACTCAGTCTTTCCCTGTCCGTCCAGGGAGCAGATTACTCCATCCTTTGCTCCTGACCGCAGCTCTCCTGCCCAAATGCCGGTTCTCACAGACAAGAACTAAGCAGAAAATTGCTACAAGTGTTGGCTTTTAAAGTAAAATTCTTATTACATCTGGCTAAATGAGCAAAATAAATACAAGTATTGATGGTCATTGGGCGAAAGCTTTTCAGAACAGAAAATAACCATTTTGATAGCACAGATCCCATTTTGACAATAATGCATTCTTTGCGTTTGGGAATCCTGCCCATATAGGGCATCTGAAAATTGGTATTTTGGAATTTGATATTTTGAAATGGGGACATGTTGATATTTTGGAACTTAATATTCTGGTATTTTGAAAGGGAATTATTTTGGTATTTTGGAACTTAATATTCTGGTATTTTGAAAGGGAATTATTTTGGTATTTTGGAACTTGGTATTCTGGTGTTTTGAAAGTAGGTTACTTTGCTATTCTGAAACTTGGTTTTCTGGTATTGCAGAACTGGATTACTTTGGCAATTTAGGACTTGGTATTCTACTGTTTTGGAACCGAATTACTTTGGTATTTCTGGACTTGGTATTTTGGAACTGGATAACTTTGGTATTTCAAAACTTGGTTTTCTGGGATTTTGAAACCTAGTTTTCTGATATTTTTTACCTTGGTTTTCTATTATTTTGGAACTAGGTTATTCTGGTATTTCGGAATCTGATTTTTTTTTTTTTTTGTATTTTTGTAGGCTGTTTTTTTGGTATTTTTGTGGGCTGGTTTTTTTTGTATTTTGTAACATGGGCTTTTAGTTTAGTATTTTTGTAACCTGGGCGGTTGCTATTTTGTAACCTGTGCTTGGCAGGGGCCTGTGGCATCCTAAGTCCAGGCTCTCGGCTTCATTTGCCTTCTTTGACAGTGATTATCCTCTCATGGGAACTGTTAAATCACAGACTGTACAATGAGACAGACTTCCCAAAACAGAAATAAATTCCAGCTATGGAAAATCTCACTGCCGCATTTAGAAACACTTCAGCAAAGACTTTGGAAAAAGCAAAGGTGATGTATGATTACCTGGGGCCCCAGAAAACTGAGGTGAAGGTGGGGAACAAGCAGACAGCAAACAGCTTCCACTGCTTCTTGCTCCAGACACTACTGCAAGTGCAGCTTCCCTGGAATTTCATGTCCAGTGTGTCTCTTCCAAGCTCAGCAGGCAAACGAACAGGTACTCCAGGATTTACTTCGTTTGTACTTCAGGCAGCACAGACCCTCCACGAGGAACTGGAATCCAAGGGTAGATCTAAAAATGGTCCTTCCTCCCACTTACCGCTCCACACTTTCTCCTTCCACAGGTAGGATGCAGGTGCCTCGCAGAGGCAAGAACACTGCCTTTCAATTCAGTACAAAACCTGCCAGAAAAAAACAGGACACCGGGACCGAGAGCCAGCAGCAATTCCTTAGTGTTTGTGTTCACAGCTGTTCTCCTGCTGCTTTTCTTGACAGGGGCTTTTCTTTCAAGGTCATTCCTGTATGGTTTTATCTTGCCAAATGTTTTAGAAAGTTGAGTTTCTTGAGAACTGTTTCATCCTGACATTTTCAGTGCTGCGCTTGCCACGATCCTTTGGATGCCCTAGCTGCGCATCCAATTCAGGGAACACCAGTTTAGCCCTGGGCTGGGAAACAAAAGACAACAAACATTTAAAAATCGTCCCTGCCTTGAGGGTGTTCAGGCCCAGGAGAAAGCCCTTCCCACCACCCTCTTGGCCTCTTCCCAGTCTGAGTAACTGGAAATGTGCATCCAAACCTGAGTTAGACAGATTGGGGTGTGTTTCGCACACCAAAGACCACAGTCCCAAGCACTGGGAGCCTAAAGATGCTCTGGATTACAGTTCACAGCCTCAGTGAACCCTGCAGAGTAAAGCCAAGTGGTTTCTCTTTTGCTGAGGGAGGAAAACGCATGACAGCAAGGGCTGTCACAGCTGACCCAGCCCTCGTGGGGTCAGCTGAACAGGATAACCCATTGAGTCTTGCTCTGCTGTTGAAAAACACTACAAACCCTGTGGCTCAAGGGTTCAAAATCTACTTTTTAGGTCAGCCAAAAGGCCTCTGGCTGAGACAATTCACTGAATTCACTGGCAGATCCCAAGATCTGTTTCCAAGTGCATAAAAACCTACACCTACAAAAAGGTCCCAAGCAAAGTGGAGTTAAAGGTGCTCTGAACACGGGTTCCTTGAACTTCAGGGAAATGATCCCGAGTCTGGCTTTGGGATGCTCCCACCTGCACCTTGTGTTCTCCACACCAGCCATCCTGCCTGGGAAGGCCAGGGGTTTTGGACGCCCTCTGGGAACCCCCAGACCCCCTGCCAGTGAGCAATGGCGCTGTCTGTGCCTGCAGCCCTCACCCCAATTTTTGTCAGTGGGTGGTTCTTGATGTGGCAGTTGGGGACAGGGGTAAGGAGTGGCCCTGGCAGTGCTGGGGCAGCAGTTGGACCTGATGGGCTCAATGGGTTTTCCAGCCTCAGGGATTCTATGGGACAGCCTGTGACTGACCCAGCTGCACAGACAGGCACAGGGAAGCTGTTACACACAGATTATATTGCCATGAGCCAGAGCACTTCAGGGCATCCTTGAGAGAGTTGCAGAGAGCAGGAAAAAAAAATACAGTTACGGCACTGATCATGCTCTGTGGTTTGCAAGTGGGGCATGATCACCATTTTGTTTTTGTCTTGATAGCTCCAAAGAAAATAACTGTTGACCTGGCAGCAAAGATGCCACCTTCCTGATACTCCTGGCCCAGAACCATGGCCCAGCAGGCAGCTGCAGCAATCTGAATTATTTGTGCAGTTCAGAAGCTGCACATCCCTAGACCAATCCCTTGGGAGCATGAACCTTCCCACAGGCATTTTGTACTTCAGTGTGTACTTTCAGCACACTGGGACCATTCAAATCAGAATGAGGTCACTTGCTGACAGCACAGCATTAGATCAGAGATATTGAGAGACTCACCAGACAACATTCACTATGGACTCTCTGTGGATGCTAAAAGGCAGGAGCAGAGAAATTTTTCAGCTCTGTAGTTTGTGAAGTTTATCCTTTCTCATCCTTTAGCAGAGAAACAGAGAAATCCAGCTTCTCACAACTTCTCTGTGAGAGCTTTCGTTCTCATGAGAACTGGATGGGTGGTAACAGTTTGTAAGAATGTAAACTATTTCTACACCTGCTATTGTTGTCAGAACACTAGAATTGTTTTCAGTCTTGTGAGAATAATATTTGGAAATGGGTCTCTTACTGCTCGGCCTATCACCTTGAGAGGTGGTGAGTGAATAAGCCAATCATGTAATTTCTTAATTGTGAACTACACTATAAAAGAGGAGAAATTCATTAAATGAGGTCTTAACTCTGCTTTGGCCATATCTTTTAACCTGGACCGATGTCGTGATTCGCTGTTCTCTGGGGATAACAGCGACAGACTCGCCATTCCCATTGTTCTGGCTGCAGCATCCTCATTTCTCACAGGTCTGTTTCAAGGACTCCCCTCAAAATATGGATTGCTGGTCCCAGTAGGGAATCCCCAAGGGCATTTTTACTCCCTGCAAACTGCAGGAATGACCAAGAACAGGTTCTGTCATAAGAAAAGCAGAGGATTGTGATGATTACACAGCTCTCCCTGTGAGGGCTTCAGTTTCTACCTGCAATTCTTGAGCAGCTCTGCCTTGGTCCCACCCGCCTGCTCCAAAATGCCTCCGTGGGGTTTAACTCCTGCTCTTTGGATCTGCCCATCCCCATGGCTCTGACAGACAGCACAGCAGGGGAACACCTGAACAGGTACAGCCAGAAGCACACCAACGCCATCAGGCCTTGCAGCACAGCTTCCTGTGCTTCAAGGCTTCCGGTTTTTTGGTACAGATTCACTGGAATTTAACATTATCTAGAAAAATCATCTGGCAAGACTTAACATTAACTCAGGAATTCCAGTGCATCCCTGCACCACTGGGATTACAACTACTGTACAAGCTGTGAGAGGCAGTGAACAAGCAGTGGATGGAAAATGATCCTCTCCTGGTCCCTGCTGGATTCCAGGAGCAGGGATCCTTGCCCTCTTTCCCCCTACCCCCCGCGGTGCCCTCCTCCCCCTCCCGCCCCACCCCACACCCTTTTCAGGCTTTGTTCCACAGCTTTTGCCTCCGGACCTCAGATCCTTTTGGTCTCCAGGAGCTCCCAGCAGCTCCACAGCCTTTCCTCTCCCATCCTGATCCTTTCTCCAGGAATGGAGCTCTGCATTTCAATTCCCTTCTCTTTTCTCCGACAATTCCCACCAACCCAGACCTAAAGCTGACACAAGGAACGCTCGGTGCCCACAAATCCAGACCTGGCCATCCCTAAACCAGCAACTCCCGGACAATTTGCGTTCATTCCAACCTAACACTGAGGACTCACCTAATCCTTCAAAATTCCCAAGAAATATCCTGTTGCCTTCAGCTCCCCAGGGATTCTGCTTTGTGCTCACACGGATTTGGGACTTCCCTGAAAAACCCGTGCAGGGCACGCTGGAATCCCCGATCCCGTGAATCCGGGGAGTGTGAAAAGCTCGGTCCAGCCTGGGCCCCCAGAAATTTTTGCCAAATATCCCCCAAGTCCTCGGGACAACAGAACTCTCTGGTACTGCATTTTTGGCATTGTAAAGCCTGGAATTACTTTATTCCTAGTGCTGGGCTCTGCATACGGCCGAGAAAATCCCGGCCTCCGCACAGACCCAGATTCCAAACTTTTTGAAACGTTTTAGCAAACCGAGAAATTCCCCTTCCCTGCTTCTTCTTAAGGGCATCCTTCTCTTCCCTTACCCGGCCTGCTCTCTCCCACTGGGCTGGGTTTTTCCCTTCCCATGCTAATTAGTCCCTACTTCTAGGAGGTTTAGGTACCTTTCTTCCCCGGCAGGGATTTCTTAACACAGCTACCGAGGCTTTGGGAGTCTTCTTTATCTTCTACTTTCTGGAAACACACCCTCTGATCCATAAATGCCACAATCCAGATGCCCAACTTCACCAAGACATCCTTTTCACCTAAAAACACTCACTCTCAACTCTTAGATCTTTTAAAGTTTTACCCCTGCAAAATTCCCCTGGTTTTCCACCGCTGAATTCCTCCGTCCTGATTCCAAGAATTTCTTGAATACCACGGGGCTTTTCTCAAGATTTACCCCCACAACCTTCCCTACGTGCCCACTGCTCACCACCTCATTTTTCCCTCAATGTCTTCGTTCTCCACCCCAGAGAGTTTGTCAAGTGTTGCCTCCAAGATGTTCCCCCTCTGTCCACTACTGAGTTCCCCATTTTGCCTTCAAAATATTCCTTCTGTCCCCTCCAGATTGCATCCACTTTTACCCCCAACATTTTACTTCCTCTACAATATTGATTAAACCTTTTCCACCCCAAAAATGTGCATTCCCTCCCTTAAACAGCACCTCAGCTTTTCCCTCAAAAATGCCCCAGAGAGAAACTCGGATTCAGCCCCCAAACTCCCATTTTCCTACACAAACAGTTCTTGTGGCCCCTCTCAATTCCCCCAGGCTTTCAGCTAAAGGAATAACTGGAAGCCTATTCCCTCATCTCTGCCCTCCTTTTGCTTTCCTGGAAAACCTTGCCATCCCACACTTTCTCCAAGAGATCTGCTGCGAGTACTGCAAGGTCTGCTCTGTCAGAGAGCCTGGGGGGTTTACAGCACTTGTTCCTCTGCATCTTCACCCTTTCATCAGCTTTCCCCTGGAACGGTGTTGTGGGAGAAGCTTGGAATTACCAGAAATGGATCAGGTTCACATTTTTTCCCCACCAGTTTTCATCTGGTTTGAAATTCCTGGAATTACCCTCAAATGTGCCCTAGAACAGTGCTGTGAAAGGATCAGTCAGAAGAACAGCCTGAAAGCAGAAAACCACCTCCAGCAGCAGCCGGAATGATCCCATTTCTGTTCTTACCTGCTCCTGCCAGAGCTCCCAACGGCCCTTCCCATTCCAAAACAAGAGCCATGCAAGACATTCCTGCTGTCCGTGAAGGTGAGGTGCCAGTTCTGGATGTTCTTTGCTGTGGAATCGGACAACAAACAGAGCGTAAAGGATCTTGGTGGCTCTTCCAAGCCAAACCACCCCGTGATTCCTTGCGTGGATCAGCACCTGTCCCAACTCCATTCCAGAAACCTCCTCCCACTAACCCAGAACTTTCCTTTTTCCGCTCAACATCAGGGATTTGCTGCCGAGTGCCCCGGGCAGGGGACGCTTCAGCATTCCCTGGGACGCCTCAGCATTCCCTGGGACGCCTCAGCATTCCCTGGGGCACCTCAGCATTCCCTGGGCTGCTGTTCCACGCCGATCCCGTGTCCAGCGCCGTTCCGGGCTGCAGTGCCGGGCTCTCCCCACAAGGCGGCAGCACCGGGAGCGAGCAGCCCCGGCCGGTCCCGCTGTCTCGGGGCAGCTGCGCCTTTAACCCGCCCGGAGCCGGCGGGGCCGTGAACACAGCGGGCAAAAACCCCACCGATCCCCTTTATTTCACCCCCAGAGGCACAGGATCGCAGCATTCCCTGGGCTGGAAGGGACCCGCAGGGAGCATCGAGTCCAAATCCTGGCCCTGCACCCCAAGAATCCCACCCTGTGCCCGAGAGCCTTGTCCAGACCCAAACTCTGCCCCCAAGATCCTGAAAACACAGTGGGACTGGGAGAAGGATGACAATGGAAGATTTTTTATATAGATCTCCTTGTACGATCGTTATATAATATCATTAGATCGCCCAGGAACCCATCCCTGTACCTGGACAGCCAGAAGTGCACAAAATCCCAGCCCCTCCCAAGATGCAGCTCCTCACACCAAACCTTGGGAGAATCCCTGGTGCTTCCAACACTGCTGCAATCCCACCTGGAGCTGAGCTTACAGGGTGCTCTGCCTAATCCACATCCAAGCCTGGATAGCCCAAAGCCTGCAAGAAAAGAGGAGGCAAAGTGAAAAGGAGAGAGGGGGAAAAAAACAGAGTTTTAGGTTTTTCCCGTGTTTGCAACAGGATTGAAGGCCAGGATGGAGAGGTTTCGTGGAAAAGAAGTACCAAAGGCTGCTTCATTCCCAGCAATTAGCGCTGCTCAGGTTGAATCCAAGAGGACCAATCCACCAGGTTTAAACAGGAGCGGCCGACAGGATGGGTTATGACACAGATCTGTGAAGCTGGAGCCTTCTTCCTTCTCCCGGGCTCTCCCAGAAATTCTCCATGTCCGGATGCGCTCCCGCTCTCCCCGCTGGGGAGGACGGACTTGGATAGCCCGGGTGACTGGTGAGCCTAAAACAATAAGTGATGCAGTGATCCAAGTGTTTTTCACAAGGAAATGACATATTCTCTGGACCTGGGATAACCCATATCCCATGGCCTTCTCCAGGAAGAGTCCCAGCTGGATAGGGTCTCCCAGAAAGGATTCCATAGGGGCTCACTTTTTGCTTGGAGCTCGGCTGAATTCCTCAGCAATGCCAGGGAATGTTGCCATTGGAGGCTTTGGGCAGATTGGGCTCATTTGCCTTTTTAGGTTTTGTTACCGTCTCTCAGACTTCCCACTGGAATGTGGTCTCCAAGGAACATGTAAATCCCATTGGATTCCTGCTCTTTCGGACAATTTTTTGTACCATTCCTGTACAAAACGAGGCCCCCTGTTCGGATGCTTTTCCCCACCGTTCCCCAGCAGTTTTATCTGCCAGTCCATTCCCTGCGCTCGTTGGGCTCTTCCCAGATCTCTGAGCTCCTTCACAAGGCAGGAGATCCATTTGGCCCAGGAACCGAACCCTCCCGAGGAATTGTCTGATGCCATCTCCACATTTCACAGCTGATCCTTGTGCTCAAAGGATCCCCCTTTCTTCCCTCCAGCCAATTCCAAGCCTCGCTGCCCCCAGCCGGGAACAGTCCCCAGGCCGATCCCTGCAGTCTTCCCTGCCAGGATCCTGCTCAGGAATCCATGGGCTACGAATGTAAGAATTAATTCTTCCCACCCCTGCCCAGTTCTAATTCCAAAGGATTTGGTGGCTGCCTTACCCGGCTGGAGCCTGCTTCCAACTCTGTTCTTGCTGCTTCTGCTGCTTTCCATTTCCCAGGAATTCCACCAACGGAGCGACAGCGTTTTCCACCTCCTCCTCCAGGATTCCCTCTGTTGCGTTCGGGTGCTGGAAGGATATCAAAACCAGGGCCTCACTATCAGGAATTATATCCCCGGATTTGTTGCTTTCCAAATGTCACCTCTTCCCAACAAAGCACTGGCCATCCAAGGAATTATAGAGAGCCATGTGCTGACCACTGCTTACTCCTCTGGAATGTCAGAGCTTGGAAAAAAAGGGCAGTTGAGGCTTTTCCTGGTGCTGCCCATGAAGTGTATTTTACCTAAGTGCCCCTGCCCATGCCTTTGCCTGTATCCACCAAAAATCCACCCGTTCATTCCCCAGCTGCTGCCTCCCTCTTTTCCTGGATCCAACAGAATTTTAACAGGTGAATATTCCCCTCTGGAAGAGCACCTTTCATTCCAAACCTAAGAACAAACAAATGAATCACTTTCCTTCGACCTTCCTTATTAGGATTCCACTGAGAGCAGTGGATGGAAAATGATCCTCTCCTGGTCCCTGCTGGATTCCAGGAGCAGGGATCCTTTCCCTCTTTCCCCCCACCCCCCGCAGTGCCCTCCTCCCCCTCCCGCCCCACCCCGCACCCTTTTCAGCCTTTCTTCCACAGCTTTTGCCTCCGGACCTCAGATCCTTTTGGTCTCCAGGAGCTCCCAGCAGCCCCACAGCCTTTCCTCTCCCATCCTGATCCTTTCTCCAGGAATGGAGCTCTGCATTGCAATTCCCTTCTCTTTTCTCCGACAATTCCCACCAACCCAGACCTAAAGCTGACACAAGGAACGCTTGGTGCCCACAAATCCAAATCCAGACCTGGCCATCCCTAAACCAGCAACTCCCGGACAATTTGCGTTCATTCCAACCTAACACTGAGGACTCACCTAATCCTTCAAAATTCCCAAGAAATATCCCGTTGCCTTCAGCTCCCAGGGGATTCTGCTTCGTGCTCACACGGATTTGGGACTTCCCTGAAAAACCCGTGCAGGGCACGCTGGAATCCCCGATCCCGTGAATCCGGGGAGTGTGCAAAGCTCGGTCCAGCCTGGGCCCCCAGAAATTTTTGCCAAATATCCCCCAAGTCCTCGGGACAACAGAACTCTCTGGTACTGCATTTTTGGCATTGTAAAGCCTGGAATTACTTTATTCCTAGTGCTGGGCTCTGGATGTGGCCGAGAAAATCCCGGCCTCCACACAGACCCAGATTCCAAACTTTTTGATACGTTTTAGCAAACCGAGAAATTCCCCTTCCCTGCTTCTTCTTAAGGGCATCCTTCTCTTCCCTTACCCGGCCTGCTCTCTCCCACTGGGCTGGGTTTTTCCCTTCCCATGCTAATTAGTCCCTACTTCTAGGAGGTTTAGGTACCTTTCTTCCCTGGCAGGGATTTCTTAACACAGCTACCGAGGCTTTGGGAGTCTTCTTTATCTTCTACTTTCTGGAAATACACCCTCTGATCCATAAATGCCACAATCCAGATGCCCAACTTCAACAAGACATCCTTTTCACCTAAAAACACTCACTCTCAACTCTTAGATCTTTTAAAGTTTTACCCCCGCAAAATTCCCCTGCTTTTCCACCGCTGAATTCCTCCGTCCTGATTCCAAGAATTTCTTGAATACCACGGGGCTTTTCTCAAGATTTACCCCCACAACCTTCCCTACGTGCCCACTGCTCACCACCTCATTTTTCCCTCAATGTCTTCGTTCTCCACCCCAGAGAGTTTGTCAAGTGTTGCCTCCAAAATGTTCCCCCTCTGTCCACTACTGAGTTCCCCATTTTGCCTTCAAAATATTCCTTCTGTCCCCTCCAGCTTGCATCCACTTTTACCCCCAACATTTTACTTCCTCTACAATATTGATTAAACCTTTTCCACCCCAAAAATGTGCATTCCCTCCCTTAAACAGCACCTCAGCTTTTCCCTCAAAAATGCCCCAGAGAGAAACTCCGATTCAGCCCCCAAACTCCCATTTTCCTACACAAACAGTTCTTGTGGCCCCTCTCAATTCCCCCAGGCTTTCAGCTAAAGGAATAACTGGAAGCCTATTCCCTCATCTCTGCCCTCCTTTTGCTTTCCTGGAAAACCTTGCCATCCCACACTTTCTCCAAGAGATCTGCTGCGAGTACTGCAAGGTCTGCTCTGTCAGAGTGCCAGGGGGGTTTACAGCACTTGCTCCTCTGCATCTTCACCCTTTCATCAGCTTTCCCCTGGAACGGTGTTGTGCGAGAAGCTTGGAATTACCAGAAATGGATCGGGTTCACATTTTTTCCCCACCAGTTTTCATCTGGTTTGAAATTCCTGGAATGACCCTCAAATGTGCCCTAGAACAGTGCTGTGAAAGGATCAGTCAGAAGAACAGCCTGAAAGCAGAAAACCACCTCCAGCAGCAGCCAGAATGATCCCATTTCTGTTCTTACCTGCTCCTGCCAGAGCTCCCAACAGCCATTCCCATTCCAAAACAACAACTATGGAAGACATTCCTGCTGTCTGTGAGGGTGAGGTGGCAGTTCTGGATGTTCTTTGCTGTGGAATCGGACAACAAACAGAGTGTAAATGATCTTGGTGGCTCTTCCAAGCCAAACCACCCCGTGATTCCTTGCGTGGATCAGCACCTGTCCCAACCCCATTCCAGAAACCTCCTCCCACTAACCCAGAACTTTCCTTTTTCCGCTCAACATCAGGGATTTGCTGCCGAGTGCCCCCGCAGGGGACGCCTCAGCATTCCCTGGGACGCCTCAGCATTCCCTGGGCTGCTGTTCCACGCCGATCCCGTGTCCAGCGCCGTTCCGGGCTGCAGTGCCGGGCTCTCCCCACAAGGCGGCAGCACCGGGAGCGAGCAGCCCCGGCCGGTCCCGCTGTCTCGGGGCAGCTGCGCCTTTAACCCGCCCGGAGCCGGCGGGGCCGTGAACACAGCGGGCAAAAACCCCACCGATCCCCTTTATTTCACCTCCGTGGGCACAGGATCGCAGCATTCCCTGGGCTGGAAGGGACCCGCAGGGAGCATCGAGTCCAAATCCTGGTCCTGCACCCCAAGAATCCCACCCTGTGCCCGAGAGCCTTGTCCAGACCCAAACTCTGCCCCTAGGATCCTGAAAACACAGTGAGGCTGGGAGAAGGATGACAGTGGAAGATTTTTTATATAGATCTCCTTGTACGATCGTTATATAATATCATTAGATCGCCCAGGAACCCATCCCTGTACCTGGACAGCCAGAAGTGCACAAAATCCCAGCCCCTCCCAAGATGCAGCTCCTCACACCAAACCTTGGGAGAATCCCTGGTGCTTCCAACACTGCTGCAATCCCACCTGGAGCTGAGCTTACAGGGTGCTCTGCCTAATCCACATCCAAGCCTGGATAGCCCAAAGCCTGCAAGAAAAGAGGAGGCAAAGTGAAAAGGAGAGAGGGGGAAAAAAACAGAGTTTTAGGTTTTTCCCGTGTTTGCAACAGGATTGAAGGCCAGGATGGAGAGGTTTCGTGGAAAAGAAGTACCAAAGGCTGCTTCATTCCCAGCAATTAGCGCTGCTCAGGTTGAATCCAAGAGGACCAATCCACCAGGTTTAAACAGGAGCGGCCGACAGGATGGGTTATGACACAGATCTGTGAAGCTGGAGCCTTCTTTCTTCTCCCGGGCTCTCCCAGAAATTCTCCATGTCCGGACGCGCTCCCGCTCTCCCTGCTGGGGAGGACGGACTTGGATAGCCCGGGTGACTGGTGAGCCTAAAACAATAAGTGATGCAGTGATCCAAGTGTTTTTCACAAGGAAATGACATATTCTCTGGACCTGGGATAACCCATATCCCATGGCCTTCTCCAGGAAGAGTCCCAGCTGGATATGGTCTCCCAGAAAGGATTCCATAGGGGCTCACCTTTTGCTTGGAGCTCGGCTGAATTCCTCAGCAATGCCAGGGAATGTTGCCATTGGAGGCTTTGGGCAGATTGGGCTCATTTGCCTTTTTAGGTTTTGTTACTGTCTCTCAGACTTCCCACTGGAATGTGGTCTCCAAGGAATATGTAAATCCCATTGGATTCCTGCTCTTTCGGACAATTTTTTGTACCATTCCTGTACAAAACGAGGCCCCCTGTTCGGATGCTTTTCCCCACCGTTCCCCAGCAGTTTTATCTGCCAGTCCATTCCCTGCGCTGGTTGGGCTCTTCCCAGATCTCTGAGCTCCTTCACAAGGCAGGAGATCCATTTGGCCCAGGAACCGAACCCTCCCGAGGAATTGTCTGATGCCATCTCCACATTTCATAGCTGATCCTTGTGCTCAAAGGATCCCCCTTTCTTCCCTCCAGCCAATTCCAAGCCTCGCTGCCCCCAGCTGGGAACAGTCCCCAGGCTGATCCCTGCAGTCTTCCCTGCCGGGATCCTGCTCAGGAATCCATGGGCTACGAATGTAAGAATTAATTCTTCCCACCCCTGCCCAGTTCTAATTCCAAAGGATTTGGTGGCTGCCTTACCCGGCTGGAGCCTGCTTCCAACTCTGTTCTTGCTGCTTCTGCTGCTTTCCATTTCCCAGGAATTCCACCAACGGAGCGACAGCGTTTTCCACCTCCTCCTCCAGGATTCCCTCTGTTGCGTTCGGGTGCTGGAAGGATATCAAAACCTGGGCCTCACTATCAGGAATTATATCCCCGGATTTGTTCCTTTCCAAATGTCACCTCTTCCCAACAAAGCACTGGCCATCCAAGGAATATAGAGAGCGATGTGCTGACCACTGCTTACTCCTCTGGAATGTCAGAGCTTGGAAAAGTGGGCAGCTGGAGCTTTTCCTGGGGGTGCTGCCCATGAAGTGTATTTTACCTAAGAGCCCCTGCCCATGCCTTTGTCTGTATCCACCAAAAATCCACCCGTTCATTCCCCAGCTGGTCCTCCCTCTTTTCCTGGATCCAACAGAATTTTAACAGGTGAATATTCCCCTCTGGAAGAGCACCTTTCATTCCAAACCTAAGAACAAACAAATCATTCCCTTGGACCTTCCTTATTAGAATTCCACTGAGAACGGTGGATGCAAAATGATCCTCTCCTGGCCCCTGCTGGATTCCTGGAGCAGGGATTCTTTCCCTCTTCCCCCCCCCCCCCCCCCCGCCCCCCCGCGGTGACCACCCTGCCCTGCCCCCTTTTCAGGCTTTGTTCCACAGCTCGTCTCCAACTCTTGCATCCTTTCCCTCACTCCAGGAGCTCCCAGCAGTTCCACACCCTCTTTTCTCCCATCCTGATCCTTTCTCCAAGAACAGAGCTCTGCATTTCAATTCCCTTCGCTTTTCTCCGACAATTCCCACCAATCCAGACCTAAAGCTGACACAAGGAACACTCGGTGCCCACAAATGCAAATCCAGACCTGGCCATGCCTAAACCAGCAAGTCTGAACACACAATCCTGCACCATCTGCATTAATTCAAACCTAACAATTAGGACACACTGAAGACTTCAACATTCCCAAGAAACACCCTGTTGCCTTCAACTCCCTGGGGTTTTTGCTTTGAACTCATACGGATTAGGGGATCAAGGGATTTCCCTGAAAAAAACCTGTGTGGTGCATGCTGGAATCCCCGATCCCGTGAATCCAGGGAGTGTTAAAAGCTTAAGTCCAACCTGGCCCACCATAAATTTTTGCCAACTATCCCCCAAATGATCAGGTTAACAGAACCCTGCTCTGGTGCTGCGTTTTTAGTATTGGAAAGCCAGGAATTACTTTATTCCCAGAGCGAGGCTCTGGATATGGGCTTGGGGAGAACAAGACCTTACCAACTTACAGAGCCAGGGGATGACGTTTGGGAACAATCCTGGGCTGCCTGGCAGCAGTTCATTGTACCTCTTGTCACCCACGAACACCTTCACCCACTCCTCCAGGAGCCCGGGCCAGCGGCTCTGCTTCTCTTGGAGCAGGAGGCATTCCCCTGCCCACGGCAGGGACCTGCAAACCATTCCGGAGTCAGCTCCGAGCCAGGGACGGGGCAACACCCCGTCCCACGGCTCCAGCGGCTCGGGCCCTCGGTAATTCCGGATCTGAGCCTCGTAATCCCTGCAGGGAAGAGGCCGGCTCAGGCCGGGATCGCAGAGGGTGGGAAGCGCCCGGGGTGGGCGGAGGCTCTGCCACCCCCACGGCCGCGGCATCCGCACAGCTCCGGGGGACGGGGCCCGCCCCGATGCCGCTCCCCGTCCCGTTATGCCGTTCCCCCGCTCCCCATCCCGTTCTCCCGCTCCTCGCTCACCGCCCGGGCCCGTCCATGCCCGCCTGTCCCCCGCCGACCGCGCCTGCCCACTCAAACTGGCCACGGCAGCCGCGCCACGCCTCCCCATTGGCCAGCCCTCGGCCCGCCACGCCTTCCTATTGGCCGCTGGCCCCGTCAATCACGCGGGAAACCCCGCCGCCCGCAGGCACCGCTCCCACGGCGGCCGCTACACGGCGGCCCGGGCGCATTCCCAGGGGAAAAGGAGAGTTGTTATCAACACTCGAACCTCCCAAGCGTTGTTATTGCTCAGAGAGCTGCGCCGGCACTGAGCTACTCCCATGCGCCTGCACGGCTTTGGGGAGGGGCAAGACCACGTCCCACTCCTGCCTGGAGAAATTTCAACGCCCTAAAAAGTCATTTCCCTTCTCTCTCTCTGACCCAGGGCCAAAGCAGCTGTGCAGAACAACCCGGGGGATTTATGGGAGGGTGATTCTCTCAGGAAAGACCCCAGACCCTGAGGAAACAAACCCACCCCAAATTTCCAGCTGAAAACACGCTGCTTCCTGAACGGCAGCGCACAAAACTCTCTATAGCCAGACAGGAGATGACAGACCGGAAAAAGCCAAAAGATGTGCTCTGCTTGCATGCACTCTCTGACTGGTAATTCCAAAGGAAATTCCCCACAGATCGTAAGCAGTCGCCTACAATTTGTCCTCTGCATTCATGACTGCCTTGGCTTTCTGTAGAAGTGTGTCAAACATCCATGCAGGCGTCAGGGCCTGGGCTGGCTCGTTTATGGCTCTTCCTGACAGGCCCAGGCCAAACCCAAGCACCCCCCTCACTGCTCCAGCCCCACTTTCAGGGAAATATTGACACGGCTTAGAAATACTCTCCTTCCCTGCAACTCACTCCCTCCCTGCGCATCCCCGGAGAGGATTTACTCCGTCCTTTGTTCCCGACAGCACCTCTCCAGCGCAAATCCCACTTCACACAGACACTGACTAAGCAGACCTAAGGCAGTGGTTCCAATCCCCAGCTGCAATCCCCAACTCCCTGTCTCCTGCACAGCTCGTCCAAGCACTCCCAGCAATCTCACCTCAGCCCAGACACTCTCTGTCCGCAGAGGGAAACACAACCCGATGGCACGCAGCTCTGGCACCACATTCCCTCTTCCCTTCTCCCTTTTTCCAGCACACCAGGCTGCTGGAAACGGCATTCCCTAGGCAGTTCATCCCAACACAGAGAAGAGGAGCCTGTCACTTATCCAAACCATGGGCAGGACAAGGGGGGCCCTAGCTGGCTTTGGCTGCTCTAATACCAAAGCTCTTGGGACGACTTCAGTGGTTTTTCCTGTCTTGAAAGAGTGCAGAAAAGCAAAGTTAATCCCACTGTGGACTCCAAGACTCCTGCATTTCCTATTTCTCCTATGATTGCTCACCATGAAATTTTATCCATGGAAAAAAAGCATGAAGAATAACACCATATCAAATAAAAAGTGCCCTTTTCCAGCATTTTTATACCAGGCATTAAAAAGATGCCCATTTCTCTTCCAGCATTGCTTCCCTCATTTTAGCAGAACCGTTTTCATCCCAGACCCCACTCATCAGCTGTTCAATCCTCTGGCACTGGATTTGGACAAAAGAAGGGACGCACCTGGATCGCAGGAAATCACAGAGAGAAACCCCTCCAAAACCTGACAGAGAAAAACAACAGGAGATGCAGGAAGACACATCCCTCATTTGCACATCCGGAGTGCTTTTCTAAAGACTTCTCTGCATCTGGATGCTCTTTGCACTTGGCAGCAAACTGCTTCCACTGCTTCCCACTCCAGCAAGGGGAACATCCCTGGAATTTCATGTCCAGTGTCTCTGCCTAAAGCAGCCCCACGGCAACACGAAGCTTCCCTCGGGCATTTCGTTTCTTTACCCCAAACATTCTCCCCACTCAGCCACAATCTAGAAAGAACAAAAGGGAAAAGAAGGAAGACCAATTAATTCTGACATAAGGAGTCTTGACTATCCCGACACACTGCCAGGTGAAAAAGCATCCCTGCCACTCTAACAAATCCCCCTGATACTGTCTCCATTCTGTATCAATTATTTAAACGTTGTATTAAGGAGCGTAAGGACACAATGCTTGGAATTCTCAAAAACGGCTCCGCCTGGCTACTCCAAGCACTTTCTCACCCGGGGAGCTGAGCTGTCCCACATTTAAACGCCACGTTTGATCCAAATCCCATAGAAATCTGATCTTGTTTGGCTCCTGAGCTTTCCCAAAAGCTGTGCAGTCAAGCCTGGAAATCCTCACTGAAGCTTTGCCATGTCACATCGGGATTTACCCTTGGGAAAACCCCACTCTGAGCACTTGGGTTTCAAGAAGTTGCACCCAATGTTACAGGCACAGAATTCCTGTGGGGTTTGGCATTTCCTGCACCTCCAAACACGTGAAAAGAATGAAGTGCAGAGTCCCGAGGCTCCATTATTGCCATTCCCCTCACATCCCTTTCCTCAGCTGCACGTGGCTTTGTGCCTCCTCTGAAGGGCTGGAAAGGAATTTGGGAACCCCCCTCAGCTTCTTCGGTTTTCAGCTTTTTCTCTGAGCCGGCCCAAAAGGCAAACAGGAAAAAAAAACCCCAGAAGTGCACAAAATCCCAGCCCCTCCCAAGATGCAGCTCCTCACACCAAACCTTGGGAGAATCCCTGGTGCTTCCAACACCGCTGCAATCCCACCTGGAGCTGAGCTTACAGGGTGCTCTGCCTAATCCACATCCAAGCCTGGATAGCCCAAAGCCTGCAAGAAAAGAGGAGGCAAAGTGAAAAGGAGAGAGGGGGAAAAAAACAGAGTTTTAGGTTTTTCCCGTGTTTGCAACAGGATTGAAGGCCAGGATGGAGAGGTTTCGTGGAAAAGAAGTACCAAAGGCTGCTTCATTCCCAGCAATTAGCGCTGCTCAGGTTGAATCCAAGAGGACCAATCCACCAGGTTTAAACAGGAGCGGCCGACAGGATGGGTTATGACACAGATCTGTGAAGCTGGAGCCTTCTTCCTTCTCCCGGGCTCTCCCAGAAATTCTCCATGTCCGGACGCGCTCCCGCTCTCCCTGCTGGGGAGGACAGACTTGGATAGCCCAGGTGACTGGTGAGCCTAAAACAATAAGTGATGCAGTGATCCAAGTGTTTTTCACAAGGAAATGACATATTCTCTGGACCTGGGATAACCCATATCCCATGGCCTTCTCCAGGAAGAGTCCCAGCTGGATATGGTCTCCCAGAAAGGATTCCATAGGGGCTCACCTTTTGCTTGGAGCTCGGCTGAATTCCTCAGCAATGCCAGGGAATGTTGCCATTGGAGGCTTTGGGCAGATTGGGCTCATTTGCCTTTTTAGGTTTTGTTACTGTCTCTCAGACTTCCCACTGGAATGTGGTCTCCAAGGAATATGTAAATCCCATTGGATTCCTGCTCTTTCGGACAATTTTTTGTACCATTCCTGTACAAAACGAGGCCCCCTGTTCGGATGCTTTTCCCCACCGTTCCCCAGCAGTTTTATCTGCCAGTCCTTTCCCTGCGCTGGTTGGGCTCTTCCCAGATCTCTGAGCTCCTTCACAAGGCAGGAGATCCATTTGGCCCAGGAACCGAACCCTCCCGAGGAATTGTCTGATGCCATCTCCACATTTCATAGCTCATCCTTGTGCTCAAAGGATCCCCCTTTCTTCCCTCCAGCCAATTCCAAGCCTCGCTGCCCCCAGCTGGGAACAGTCCCCAGGCTGATCCCTGCAGTCTTCCCTGCCGGGATCCTGCTCAGGAATCCATGGGCTACGAATGTAAGAATTAATTCTTCCCACCCCTGCCCAGTTCTAATTCCAAAGGATTTGGTGGCTGCCTTACCCGGCTGGAGCCTGCTTCCAACTCTGTTCTTGCTGCTTCTGCTGCTTTCCATTTCCCAGGAATTCCACCAACGGAGCGACAGCGTTTTCCACCTCCTCCTCCAGGATTCCCTCTGTTGCGTTCGGGTGCTGGAAGGATATCAAAACCTGGGCCTCACTATCAGGAATTATATCCCCGGATTTGTTCCTTTCCAAATGTCACCTCTTCCCAACAAAGCACTGGCCATCCAAGGAATATAGAGAGCGATGTGCTGACCACTGCTTACTCCTCTGGAATGTCAGAGCTTGGAAAAGTGGGCAGCTGGAGCTTTTCCTGGGGGTGCTGCCCATGAAGTGTATTTTACCTAAGAGCCCCTGCCCATGCCTTTGTCTGTATCCACCAAAAATCCACCCGTTCATTCCCCAGCTGGTCCTCCCTCTTTTCCTGGATCCAACAGAATTTTAACAGGTGAATATTCCCCTCTGGAAGAGCACCTTTCATTCCAAACCTAAGAACAAACAAATCATTCCCTTGGACCTTCCTTATTTGAATTCCACTGAGAACGGTGGATGCAAAATGATCCTCTCCTGGCCCCTGCTGGATTCCTGGAGCAGGGATTCTTTCCCTCTTCCCCCCCCCCCCCCCCGCCCCCCCGCGGTGACCACCCTGCCCTGCCCCCTTTTCAGGCTTTGTTCCACAGCTCGTCTCCAACTCTTGCATCCTTTCCCTCACTCCAGGAGCTCCCAGCAGTTCCACACCCTCTTTTCTCCCATCCTGATCCTTTCTCCAAGAACAGAGCTCTGCATTTCAATTCCCTTCGCTTTTCTCCGACAATTCCCACCAATCCAGACCTAAAGCTGACACAAGGAACACTCGGTGCCCACAAATGCAAATCCAGACCTGGCCATGCCTAAACCAGCAAGTCTGAACACACAATCCTGCACCATCTGCATTAATTCAAACCTAACAATTAGGACACACTGAAGACTTCAACATTCCCAAGAAACACCCTGTTGCCTTCAACTCCCTGGGGTTTTTGCTTTGAACTCATACGGATTAGGGGATCAAGGGATTTCCCTGAAAAAAACCTGTGTGGTGCATGCTGGAATCCCCGATCCCGTGAATCCAGGGAGTGTTAAAAGCTTAAGTCCAACCTGGCCCACCATAAATTTTTGCCAACTATCCCCCAAATGATCAGGTTAACAGAACCCTGCTCTGGTGCTGCGTTTTTAGTATTGGAAAGCCAGGAATTACTTTATTCCCAGAGCGAGGCTCTGGATATGGGCTTGGGGAGAACAAGACCTTACCAACTTACAGAGCCAGGGGATGACGTTTGGGAACAATCCTGGGCTGCCTGGCAGCAGTTCATTGTACCTCTTGTCACCCACGAACACCTTCACCCACTCCTCCAGGAGCCCGGGCCAGCGGCTCTGCTTCTCTTGGAGCAGGAGGCATTCCCCTGCCCACGGCAGGGACCTGCAAACCATTCCGGAGTCAGCTCCGAGCCAGGGACGGGGCAACACCCCGTCCCACGGCTCCAGCGGCTCGGGCCCTCGGTAATTCCGGATCTGAGCCTCGTAATCCCTGCAGGGAAGAGGCCGGCTCAGGCCGGGATCGCAGAGGGTGGGAAGCGCCCGGGGTGGGCGGAGGCTCTGCCACCCCCACGGCCGCGGCATCCGCACAGCTCCGGGGGACGGGGCCCGCCCCGATGCCGCTCCCCGTCCCGTTATGCCGTTCCCCCGCTCCCCATCCCGTTCTCCCGCTCCTCGCTCACCGCCCGGGCCCGTCCATGCCCGCCTGTCCCCCGCCGACCGCGCCTGCCCACTCAAACTGGCCGCGGCAGCCGCGCCACGCCTCCCCATTGGCCAGCCCTCGGCCCGCCACGCCTTCCTATTGGCCGCTGGCCCCGTCAATCACGCGGGAAACCCCGCCGCCCGCAGGCACCGCTCCCACGGCGGCCGCTACACGGCGGCCCGGGCGCATTCCCAGGGGAAAAGGAGAGTTGTTATCAACACTCGAACCTCCCAAGCGTTGTTATTGCTCAGAGAGCTGCGCCGGCACTGAGCTACTCCCATGCGCCTGCACGGCTTTGGGGAGGGGCAAGACCACGTCCCACTCCTGCCTGGAGAAATTTCAACGCCCTAAAAAGTCATTTCCCTTCTCTCTCTCTGACCCAGGGCCAAAGCAGCTGTGCAGAACAACCCGGGGGATTTATGGGAGGGTGATTCTCTCAGGAAAGACCCCAGACCCTGAGGAAACAAACCCACCCCAAATTTCCAGCTGAAAACACGCTGCTTCCTGAACGGCAGCGCACAAAACTCTCTATAGCCAGACAGGAGATGACAGACCGGAAAAAGCCAAAAGATGTGCTCTGCTTGCATGCACTCTCTGACTGGTAATTCCAAAGGAAATTCCCCACAGATCGTAAGCAGTCGCCTACAATTTGTCCTCTGCATTCATGACTGCCTTGGCTTTCTGTAGAAGTGTGTCAAACATCCATGCAGGCGTCAGGGCCTGGGCTGGCTCGTTTATGGCTCTTCCTGACAGGCCCAGGCCAAACCCAAGCACCCCCCTCACTGCTCCAGCCCCACTTTCAGGGAAATATTGACACGGCTTAGAAATACTCTCCTTCCCTGCAACTCACTCCCTCCCTGCGCATCCCCGGAGAGGATTTACTCCGTCCTTTGTTCCCGACAGCACCTCTCCAGCGCAAATCCCACTTCACACAGACACTGACTAAGCAGACCTAAGGCAGTGGTTCCAATCCCCAGCTGCAATCCCCAACTCCCTGTCTCCTGCACAGCTCGTCCAAGCACTCCCAGCAATCTCACCTCAGCCCAGACACTCTCTGTCCGCAGAGGGAAACACAACCCGATGGCACGCAGCTCTGGCACCACATTCCCTCTTCCCTTCTCCCTTTTTCCAGCACACCAGGCTGCTGGAAACGGCATTCCCTAGGCAGTTCATCCCAACACAGAGAAGAGGAGCCTGTCACTTATCCAAACCATGGGCAGGACAAGGGGGGCCCTAGCTGGCTTTGGCTGCTCTAATACCAAAGCTCTTGGGACGACTTCAGTGGTTTTTCCTGTCTTGAAAGAGTGCAGAAAAGCAAAGTTAATCCCACTGTGGACTCCAAGACTCCTGCATTTCCTATTTCTCCTATGATTGCTCACCATGAAATTTTATCCATGGAAAAAAAGCATGAAGAATAACACCATATCAAATAAAAAGTGCCCTTTTCCAGCATTTTTATACCAGGCATTAAAAAGATGCCCATTTCTCTTCCAGCATTGCTTCCCTCATTTTAGCAGAACCGTTTTCATCCCAGACCCCACTCATCAGCTGTTCAATCCTCTGGCACTGGATTTGGACAAAAGAAGGGACGCACCTGGATCGCAGGAAATCACAGAGAGAAACCCCTCCAAAACCTGACAGAGAAAAACAACAGGAGATGCAGGAAGACACATCCCTCATTTGCACATCCGGAGTGCTTTTCTAAAGACTTCTCTGCATCTGGATGCTCTTTGCACTTGGCAGCAAACTGCTTCCACTGCTTCCCACTCCAGCAAGGGGAACATCCCTGGAATTTCATGTCCAGTGTCTCTGCCTAAAGCAGCCCCACGGCAACACGAAGCTTCCCTCGGGCATTTCGTTTCTTTACCCCAAACATTCTCCCCACTCAGCCACAATCTAGAAAGAACAAAAGGGAAAAGAAGGAAGACCAATTAATTCTGACATAAGGAGTCTTGACTATCCCGACACACTGCCAGGTGAAAAAGCATCCCTGCCACTCTAACAAATCCCCCTGATACTGTCTCCATTCTGTATCAATTATTTAAACGTTGTATTAAGGAGCGTAAGGACACAATGCTTGGAATTCTCAAAAACGGCTCCGCCTGGCTACTCCAAGCACTTTCTCACCCGGGGAGCTGAGCTGTCCCACATTTAAACGCCACGTTTGATCCAAATCCCATAGAAATCTGATCTTGTTTGGCTCCTGAGCTTTCCCAAAAGCTGTGCAGTCAAGCCTGGAAATCCTCACTGAAGCTTTGCCATGTCACATCGGGATTTACCCTTGGGAAAACCCCACTCTGACCACTTGGGTTTCAAGAAGTTGCACCCAATGTTACAGGCACAGAATTCCTGTGGGGTTTGGCATTTCCTGCACCTCCAAACACGTGAAAAGAATGAAGTGCAGAGTCCCGAGGCTCCATTATTGCCATTCCCCTCACATCCCTTTCCTCAGCTGCACGTGGCTTTGTGCCTCCTCTGAAGGGCTGGAAAGGAATTTGGGAACCCCCCTCAGCTTCTTCGGTTTTCAGCTTTTTCTCGGAGCCAGCCCAAAAGGCAAACAGGAAAAAAAAACCCCAGAAGTGCACAAAATCCCAGCCCCTCCCAAGATGCAGCTCCTCACACCAAACCTTGGGAGAATCCCTGGTGCTTCCAACACCGCTGCAATCCCACCTGGAGCTGAGCTTACAGGGTGCTCTGCCTAATCCACATCCAAGCCTGGATAGCCCAAAGCCTGCAAGAAAAGAGGAGGCAAAGTGAAGGGGAGAGGGGGGGAAAAACGGAGTTTTAGGTTTTTCCCATGTTTGCAACAGGATTGAAGGGCAGGATGGAGAGGTTTTGTGGAAAAGAAGTACCAAAGGCTGCTTCATTCCCAGCAATTAGCGCTGCTCAATCCAAGAGGCCCAATCCACCAGGTTTAAACAGGAGCGGCCGACAGGATGGGTTATGACACAGATCTGTGAAGCTGGAGCCTTCTTCCTTCTCCCGGGCTCTCCCAGAAATTCTCCATGTCCGGACATGCTCCCGCTCTCCCCGCTGGGGAGGACGGACTTGGATAGCCCGGGTGACTGGTGAGCCTAAAACAATAAGTGATGCAGTGATCCAAGTGTTTTTCCCCAGGAAATGACATATTCTCTGGACCTGGGATAACCCATATCCCATGGCCTTCTCCAGGAAGAGTCCCAGCTGGATATGGTCTCCCAGAAAGGATTCCATAGGGGCTCACCTTTTGCTTGGAGCTCGGCTGAATTCCTCAGCAATGCCAGGGAATGTGGCCATTGGAGGCTTTGAGCAGATTAGGCTCATTTGCCTTTTGAGGTTTTGTTACCATCTCTCAGACTTCCCACTGGATTGTGGTCTCCAAGGAACATGTAAATCCCATTGGATTCCTGCTCTTTGGATATTTTTTGTACCATTCCTGTACAAAACGAGGCCCCCTGTTCGGATGCTTTTCCCCACCGTTCCCCAGCAGTTTTATCTGCCAGTCCATTCCCTGTGTTGGTTGGGCTCTTCCCAGATCTCTGAGCTCCTTCACAAGGCAGGAGGTCCATTTGGCCCAGGAACCGAACCCTCCCGAGGAATTGTCTGATGCCATCTCCACATTTCACAGCTGATCCTTGTGCTCAAAGGATCCCCCTTTCTTCCCTCCAGCCAATTCCAAGCCTCGCTGCCCCAAGCCGGGAACAGTCCCCAGGCCGATCCCTGCAGTCTTCCCTGCCAGGATCCTGCTCAGGAATCCATGGGAATGTAAGAATTAATTCTTCCCACCCCTGCTCAGTTCTAATTCCAAAGGATTTGGTGTCTGCCTTACCTGGCTGGAGCCTGCTTCCAACTCTGTTCTTGCTGCTTCTGCTGCTTTCCATTTCCCAGGAATTCCACCAACGGAGCGACAGCGTTTTCCACCTCCTCCTCCAGGATTCCCTCTGTTGCGTTCGGGTGCTGGAAGGATATCAAAACCTGGGCCTCACTATCAGGAATTATATCCCCGGATTTGTTCCTTTCCAAATGTCACCTCTTCCCAACAAAGCACTGGCCATCCAAGGAATTATAGAGAGCCATGTGCTGACCACTGCTTACTCCTCTGGAATGTCAGAGCTTGGAAAAAAAGGGCAGTTGAGGCTTTTCCTGGTGCTGCCCATCAAGTGTATTTTACCTAAGTGCCCCTGCCCATGCCTTTGTCTGTATCCACCAAAAATCCACCCGTTCATTCCCCAGCTGCTGCCTCCCTCTTTTCCTGGATCCAACAGAATTTTAACAGGTGAATATTCCCCTCTGGAAGAGCACCTTTCATTCCAAACCTAAGAACAAACAAATCATTCCCTTGGACCTTCCTTATTAGAATTCCACTGAGAACGGTGGATGCAAAATGATCCTCTCCTGGCCCCTGCTGGATTCCTGGAGCAGGGATCCTTTCCCTCTTTCCCCCCACCCCCCGCGGTGCCCTCCTCCCCCTCCTGCCCCACCCCGCACCCTTTTCAGCCTTTGTTCCACAGCTTTTGCCTCCGGACCTCAGATCCTTTTGGTCTCCAGGAGCTCCCAGCAGCCCCACAGCCTTTCCTCTCCCATCCTGATCCTTTCTCCAGGAATGGAGCTCTGCATTGCAATTCCCTTCTCTTTTCTCCGACAATTCCCACCAACCCAGACCTAGAGCTGACACAAGGAACGCTTGGTGCCCACAAATCCAAATCCAGACCTGGCCATCCCTAAACCAGCAACTCCCGGACAATTTGCGTTCATTCCAACCTAACACTGAGGACTCACCTAATCCTTCAAAATTCCCAAGAAATATCCCGTTGCCTTCAGCTCCCAGGGGATTCTGCTTCGTGCTCACACGGATTTGGGACTTCCCTGAAAAACCCGTGCAGGGCACGCTGGAATCCCCGATCCCGTGAATCTGGGGAGTGTGAAAAGCTCGGTCCAGCCTGGGCCCCCAGAAATTTTTGCCAAATATCCCCCAAGTCCTCGGGACAACAGAACTCTCTGGTATGGCATTTTTGGCGTTGTAAAGCCTGGAATTACTTTATTCCTAGTGCTGGGCTCTGGATATGGCCGAGAAAATCCCGGCCTCCACACAGACCCAGATTCCAAACTTTTTGATACGTTTTAGCAAACCGAGAAATTCCCCTTCCCTGCTTCTTCTTAAGGGCATCCTTCTCTTCCCTTACCCGGCCTGCTCTCTCCCACTGGGCTGGGTTTTTCCCTTCCCATGCTAATTAGTCCCTACTTCTAGGAGGTTTAGGTACCTTTCTTCCCTGGCAGGGATTTCTTAACACAGCTACCGAGGCTTTGGGAGTCTTCTTTATCTTCTACTTTCTGGAAACACACCCTCTGATCCATAAATGCCACAATCCAGATGCCCAACTTCAACAAGACATCCTTTTCACCTAAAAACACTCATTCCCAACTCTTTTAAAGTTTTACCCCCGCAAAATTCCCCTGGTTTTCCACCGCTGAATTCCTCCGTCCTGATTCCAAGAATTTCTTGAATACCACGGGGCTTTTCTCAAGATTTACCCCCACAACCTTCCCTACGTGCCCACTGCTCACCACCTCATTTTTCCCTCAATGTCTTCGTTCTCCACCCCAGAGAGTTTGTCAAGTGTTGCCTCCAAGATGTTCCCCCTCTGTCCACTACTGAGTTCCCCATTTTGCCTTCAAAATATTCCTTCTGTCCCCTCCAGATTGCATCCACTTTTACCCCCAACATTTTACTTCCTCTACAATATTGATTAAACCTTTTCCACCCCAAAAATGTGCATTCCCTCCCTTAAACAGCACCTCAGCTTTTCCCTCAAAAATGCCCCAGAGAGAAACTCCGATTCAGCCCCCAAACTCCCATTTTCCTACACAAACAGTTCTTGTGGCCCCTCTCAATTCCCCCAGGCTTTCAGCTAAAGGAATAACTGGAAGCCTATTCCCTCATCTCTGCCCTCCTTTTGCTTTCCTGGAAAACCTTGCCATCCCACACTTTCTCCAAGAGATCTGCTGCGAGTACTGCAAGGTCTGCTCTGTCAGAGTGCCAGGGGGGTTTACAGCACTTGTTCCTCTGCATCTTCACCCTTTCATCAGCTTTCCCCTGGAACGGTGTTGTGGGAGAAGCTTGGAATTACCAGAAATGGATCAGGTTCACATTTTTTCCCCACCAGTTTTCATCTGGTTTGAAATTCCTGGAATTACCCTCAAATGTGCCCTAGAACAGTGCTGTGAAAGGATCAGTCAGAAGAACAGCCTGAAAGCAGAAAACCACCTCCAGCAGCAGCCGGAATGATCCCATTTCTGTTCTTACCTGGTCCTGCCAGAGCTCCCAACGGCCCTTCCCATTCCAAAACAAGAGCCATGCAAGACATTCCTGCTGTCCGTGAGGGTGAGGTGCCAGTTCTGGATGTTCTTTGCTGTGGAATCGGACAACAAACAGAGCGTAAATGATCTTGGTGGCTCTTCCAAGCCAAACCACCCCGTGATTCCTTGCGTGGATCAGCACCTGTCCCAACTCCATTCCAGAAACCTCCTCCCACTAACCCAGAACTTTCCTTTTTCCGCTCAACATCAGGGATTTGCTGCCGAGTGCCCCGGGCAGGGGACGCCTCAGCCTTCCCTGGGACGCCTCAGCATTCCAGCATTTTTATTCCAGGCATTAAAAGGATGCTCATTTCTCTTCCAGCATTGTTTTCATCCCAGACCCCCCTCGTCAGCTGTTCAATCCTCTGGCACTGGATTTGGACAAAAGAAGGGACGCACCTGGACTGCGGGAAATCACGGAGAGAAACCCCTCCAAAACCTGACAGAGAAAAACAACGGGAGATGCAGGAAGACATATCCCTCATTTGCACGTCTGGAATGCTTTTCTAAAGACTTCTCCGCATCTGGATGCTCTTTGCTCTTGGCTTTCTTTACAGGAATGCATTTGCTGCTAAACACATCTCAGGCCCTTGTTTGATCAGGATAAGGCGGGATGGAGATGAAGACGCACACAGGGAATAGCCAGGGAGATTCCCAGATCTCTGAACTCCTTCACAAGGCAGGAGATCCATTTGGCCCAGGAACCGAACCCTCCCGAGGAATTGTCTGATGCCATCTCCACATTTCATAGCTGATCCTTGTGCTCAAAGGATCCCCCTTTCTTCCCTCCAGCCAATTCCAAGCCTCGCTGCCCCCAGCTGGGAACAGTCCCCAGGCTGATCCCTGCAGTCTTCCCTGCCGGGATCCTGCTCAGGAATCCATGGGCTACGAATGTAAGAATTAATTCTTCCCACCCCTGCCCAGTTCTAATTCCAAAGGATTTGGTGGCTGCCTTACCCGGCTGAAGCCTGCTTCCAACTCTGTTCTTGCTGCTTCTGCTGCTTTCCATTTCCCAGGAATTCCACCAACGGAGCAACAGCGTTTTCCACCTCCTCCTCCAGGATTCCCTCTGTTGCGTTCGGGTGCTGGAAGGATATCAAAACCTGGGCCTCACTATCAGGAATTATATCCCCGGATTTGTTCCTTTCCACATGTCACCTCTTCCCAACAAAGCACTGGCCATCCAAGGAATATAGAGAGCGATGTGCTGACCACTGCTTACTCCTCTGGAATGTCAGAGCTTGGAAAAGTGGGCAGCTGGAGCTTTTCCTGGGGGTGCTGCCCATGCAGTGTATTTTACCTAAGAGCCCCTGCCCATGCCTTTGCCTGTATCCACCAAAAATCCACCCGTTCATTCCCCAGCTGGTCCTCCCTCTTTTCCTGGATCCAACAGAATTTTAACAGGTGAATATTCCCCTCTGGAAGAGCACCTTTCATTCCAAACCTAAGAACAAACAAATCATTCCCTTGGACCTTCCTTATTAGAATTCCACTGAGAACGGTGGATGCAAAATGATCCTCTCCTGGCCCCTGCTGGATTCCTGGAGCAGGGATCCTTTCCCTCTTTCCCCCCACCCCCCGCGGTGCCCTCCTCCCCCTCCTGCCCCACCCCGCACCCTTTTCAGCCTTTGTTCCACAGCTTTTGCCTCCGGACCTCAGATCCTTTTGGTCTCCAGGAGCTCCCAGCAGCCCCACAGCCTTTCCTCTCCCATCCTGATCCTTTCTCCAGGAATGGAGCTCTGCATTGCAATTCCCTTCTCTTTTCTCCGACAATTCCCACCAACCCAGACCTAGAGCTGACACAAGGAACGCTTGGTGCCCACAAATCCAAATCCAGACCTGGCCATCCCTAAACCAGCAACTCCCGGACAATTTGCGTTCATTCCAACCTAACACTGAGGACTCACCTAATCCTTCAAAATTCCCAAGAAATATCCCGTTGCCTTCAGCTCCCAGGGGATTCTGCTTCGTGCTCACACGGATTTGGGACTTCCCTGAAAAACCCGTGCAGGGCACGCTGGAATCCCCGATCCCGTGAATCTGGGGAGTGTGAAAAGCTCGGTCCAGCCTGGGCCCCCAGAAATTTTTGCCAAATATCCCCCAAGTCCTCGGGACAACAGAACTCTCTGGTATGGCATTTTTGGCGTTGTAAAGCCTGGAATTACTTTATTCCTAGTGCTGGGCTCTGGATATGGCCGAGAAAATCCCGGCCTCCACACAGACCCAGATTCCAAACTTTTTGATACGTTTTAGCAAACCGAGAAATTCCCCTTCCCTGCTTCTTCTTAAGGGCATCCTTCTCTTCCCTTACCCGGCCTGCTCTCTCCCACTGGGCTGGGTTTTTCCCTTCCCATGCTAATTAGTCCCTACTTCTAGGAGGTTTAGGTACCTTTCTTCCCTGGCAGGGATTTCTTAACACAGCTACCGAGGCTTTGGGAGTCTTCTTTGTCTTCTACTTTCTGGAAACACACCCTCTGATCCATAAATGCCACAATCCAGATGCCCAACTTCAACAAGACATCCTTTTCACCTAAAAACACTCATTCCCAACTCTTTTAAAGTTTTACCCCCGCAAAATTCCCCTGGTTTTCCACCGCTGAATTCCTCCGTCCTGATTCCAAGAATTTCTTGAATACCACGGGGCTTTTCTCAAGATTTACCCCCACAACCTTCCCTACGTGCCCACTGCTCACCACCTCATTTTTCCCTCAATGTCTTCGTTCTCCACCCCAGAGAGTTTGTCAAGTGTTGCCTCCAAGATGTTCCCCCTCTGTCCACTACTGAGTTCCCCATTTTGCCTTCAAAATATTCCTTCTGTCCCCTCCAGATTGCATCCACTTTTACCCCCAACATTTTACTTCCTCTACAATATTGATTAAACCTTTTCCACCCCAAAAATGTGCATTCCCTCCCTTAAACAGCACCTCAGCTTTTCCCTCAAAAATGCCCCAGAGAGAAACTCCGATTCAGCCCCCAAACTCCCATTTTCCTACACAAACAGTTCTTGTGGCCCCTCTCAATTCCCCCAGGCTTTCAGCTAAAGGAATAACTGGAAGCCTATTCCCTCATCTCTGCCCTCCTTTTGCTTTCCTGGAAAACCTTGCCATCCCACACTTTCTCCAAGAGATCTGCTGCGAGTACTGCAAGGTCTGCTCTGTCAGAGTGCCAGGGGGGTTTACAGCACTTGTTCCTCTGCATCTTCACCCTTTCATCAGCTTTCCCCTGGAACGGTGTTGTGGGAGAAGCTTGGAATTACCAGAAATGGATCAGGTTCACATTTTTTCCCCACCAGTTTTCATCTGGTTTGAAATTCCTGGAATTACCCTCAAATGTGCCCTAGAACAGTGCTGTGAAAGGATCAGTCAGAAGAACAGCCTGAAAGCAGAAAACCACCTCCAGCAGCAGCCGGAATGATCCCATTTCTGTTCTTACCTGGTCCTGCCAGAGCTCCCAACGGCCCTTCCCATTCCAAAACAAGAGCCATGCAAGACATTCCTGCTGTCCGTGAGGGTGAGGTGCCAGTTCTGGATGTTCTTTGCTGTGGAATCGGACAACAAACAGAGCGTAAATGATCTTGGTGGCTCTTCCAAGCCAAACCACCCCGTGATTCCTTGCGTGGATCAGCACCTGTCCCAACTCCATTCCAGAAACCTCCTCCCACTAACCCAGAACTTTCCTTTTTCCGCTCAACATCAGGGATTTGCTGCCGAGTGCCCCGGGCAGGGGACGCCTCAGCCTTCCCTGGGACGCCTCAGCATTCCAGCATTTTTATTCCAGGCATTAAAAGGATGCTCATTTCTCTTCCAGCATTGTTTTCATCCCAGACCCCCCTCGTCAGCTGTTCAATCCTCTGGCACTGGATTTGGACAAAAGAAGGGACGCACCTGGACTGCGGGAAATCACGGAGAGAAACCCCTCCAAAACCTGACAGAGAAAAACAACGGGAGATGCAGGAAGACATATCCCTCATTTGCACGTCTGGAATGCTTTTCTAAAGACTTCTCCGCATCTGGATGCTCTTTGCTCTTGGCTTTCTTTACAGGAATGCATTTGCTGCTAAACACATCTCAGGCCCTTGTTTGATCAGGATAAGGCGGGATGGAGATGAAGACGCACACAGGGAATAGCCAGGGAGATTCCCAGATCTCTGAACTCCTTCACAAGGCAGGAGATCCATTTGGCCCAGGAACCGAACCCTCCCGAGGAATTGTCTGATGCCATCTCCACATTTCATAGCTGATCCTTGTGCTCAAAGGATCCCCCTTTCTTCCCTCCAGCCAATTCCAAGCCTCGCTGCCCCCAGCTGGGAACAGTCCCCAGGCTGATCCCTGCAGTCTTCCCTGCCGGGATCCTGCTCAGGAATCCATGGGCTACGAATGTAAGAATTAATTCTTCCCACCCCTGCCCAGTTCTAATTCCAAAGGATTTGGTGGCTGCCTTACCCGGCTGAAGCCTGCTTCCAACTCTGTTCTTGCTGCTTCTGCTGCTTTCCATTTCCCAGGAATTCCACCAACGGAGCAACAGCGTTTTCCACCTCCTCCTCCAGGATTCCCTCTGTTGCGTTCGGGTGCTGGAAGGATATCAAAACCTGGGCCTCACTATCAGGAATTATATCCCCGGATTTGTTCCTTTCCACATGTCACCTCTTCCCAACAAAGCACTGGCCATCCAAGGAATATAGAGAGCGATGTGCTGACCACTGCTTACTCCTCTGGAATGTCAGAGCTTGGAAAAGTGGGCAGCTGGAGCTTTTCCTGGGGGTGCTGCCCATGCAGTGTATTTTACCTAAGAGCCCCTGCCCATGCCTTTGCCTGTATCCACCAAAAATCCACCCGTTCATTCCCCAGCTGGTCCTCCCTCTTTTCCTGGATCCAACAGAATTTTAACAGGTGAATATTCCCCTCTGGAAGAGCACCTTTCATTCCAAACCTAAGAACAAACAAATCATTCCCTTGGACCTTCCTTATTTGAATTCCACTGAGAACGGTGGATGCAAAATGATCCTCTCCTGGCCCCTGCTGGATTCCTGGAGCAGGGATTCTTTCCCTCTTCCCCCCCCCCCCCCCCCCCGCCCCCCCGCGGTGACCACCCTGCCCTGCCCCCTTTTCAGGCTTTGTTCCACAGCTCGTCTCCAACTCTTGCATCCTTTCCCTCACTCCAGGAGCTCCCAGCAGTTCCACACCCTCTTTTCTCCCATCCTGATCCTTTCTCCAAGAACAGAGCTCTGCATTTCAATTCCCTTCGCTTTTCTCCGACAATTCCCACCAATCCAGACCTAAAGCTGACACAAGGAACACTCGGTGCCCACAAATGCAAATCCAGACCTGGCCATGCCTAAACCAGCAAGTCTGAACACACAATCCTGCACCATCTGCATTAATTCAAACCTAACAATTAGGACACACTGAAGACTTCAACATTCCCAAGAAACACCCTGTTGCCTTCAACTCCCTGGGGTTTTTGCTTTGAACTCATACGGATTAGGGGATCAAGGGATTTCCCTGAAAAAAACCTGTGTGGTGCATGCTGGAATCCCCGATCCCGTGAATCCAGGGAGTGTTAAAAGCTTAAGTCCAACCTGGCCCACCATAAATTTTTGCCAACTATCCCCCAAATGATCAGGTTAACAGAACCCTGCTCTGGTGCTGCGTTTTTAGTATTGGAAAGCCAGGAATTACTTTATTCCCAGAGCGAGGCTCTGGATATGGGCTTGGGGAGAACAAGACCTTACCAACTTACAGAGCCAGGGGATGACGTTTGGGAACAATCCTGGGCTGCCTGGCAGCAGTTCATTGTACCTCTTGTCACCCACGAACACCTTCACCCACTCCTCCAGGAGCCCGGGCCAGCGGCTCTGCTTCTCTTGGAGCAGGAGGCATTCCCCTGCCCACGGCAGGGACCTGCAAACCATTCCGGAGTCAGCTCCGAGCCAGGGACGGGGCAACACCCCGTCCCACGGCTCCAGCGGCTCGGGCCCTCGGTAATTCCGGATCTGAGCCTCGTAATCCCTGCAGGGAAGAGGCCGGCTCAGGCCGGGATCGCAGAGGGTGGGAAGCGCCCGGGGTGGGCGGAGGCTCTGCCACCCCCACGGCCGCGGCATCCGCACAGCTCCGGGGGACGGGGCCCGCCCCGATGCCGCTCCCCGTCCCGTTATGCCGTTCCCCCGCTCCCCATCCCGTTCTCCCGCTCCTCGCTCACCGCCCGGGCCCGTCCATGCCCGCCTGTCCCCCGCCGACCGCGCCTGCCCACTCAAACTGGCCACGGCAGCCGCGCCACGCCTCCCCATTGGCCAGCCCTCGGCCCGCCACGCCTTCCTATTGGCCGCTGGCCCCGTCAATCACGCGGGAAACCCCGCCGCCCGCAGGCACCGCTCCCACGGCGGCCGCTACACGGCGGCCCGGGCGCATTCCCAGGGGAAAAGGAGAGTTGTTATCAACACTCGAACCTCCCAAGCGTTGTTATTGCTCAGAGAGCTGCGCCGGCACTGAGCTACTCCCATGCGCCTGCACGGCTTTGGGGAGGGGCAAGACCACGTCCCACTCCTGCCTGGAGAAATTTCAACGCCCTAAAAAGTCATTTCCCTTCTCTCTCTCTGACCCAGGGCCAAAGCAGCTGTGCAGAACAACCCGGGGGATTTATGGGAGGGTGATTCTCTCAGGAAAGACCCCAGACCCTGAGGAAACAAACCCACCCCAAATTTCCAGCTGAAAACACGCTGCTTCCTGAACGGCAGCGCACAAAACTCTCTATAGCCAGACAGGAGATGACAGACCGGAAAAAGCCAGAAGATGTGCTCTGCTTGCATGCACTCTCTGACTGGTAATTCCAAAGGAAATTCCCCACAGATCGTAAGCAGTCGCCTACAATTTGTCCTCTGCATTCATGACTGCCTTGGCTTTCTGTAGAAGTGTGTCAAACATCCATGCAGGCGTCAGGGCCTGGGCTGGCTCGTTTATGGCTCTTCCTGACAGGCCCAGGCCAAACCCAAGCACCCCCCTCACTGCTCCAGCCCCACTTTCAGGGAAATATTGACACGGCTTAGAAATACTCTCCTTCCCTGCAACTCACTCCCTCCCTGCGCATCCCCGGAGAGGATTTACTCCGTCCTTTGTTCCCGACAGCACCTCTCCAGCGCAAATCCCACTTCACACAGACACTGACTAAGCAGACCTAAGGCAGTGGTTCCAATCCCCAGCTGCAATCCCCAACTCCCTGTCTCCTGCACAGCTCGTCCAAGCACTCCCAGCAATCTCACCTCAGCCCAGACACTCTCTGTCCGCAGAGGGAAACACAACCCGATGGCACGCAGCTCTGGCACCACATTCCCTCTTCCCTTCTCCCTTTTTCCAGCACACCAGGCTGCTGGAAACGGCATTCCCTAGGCAGTTCATCCCAACACAGAGAAGAGGAGCCTGTCACTTATCCAAACCATGGGCAGGACAAGGGGGGCCCTAGCTGGCTTTGGCTGCTCTAATACCAAAGCTCTTGGGACGACTTCAGTGGTTTTTCCTGTCTTGAAAGAGTGCAGAAAAGCAAAGTTAATCCCACTGTGGACTCCAAGACTCCTGCATTTCCTATTTCTCCTATGATTGCTCACCATGAAATTTTATCCATGGAAAAAAAGCATGAAGAATAACACCATATCAAATAAAAAGTGCCCTTTTCCAGCATTTTTATACCAGGCATTAAAAAGATGCCCATTTCTCTTCCAGCATTGCTTCCCTCATTTTAGCAGAACCGTTTTCATCCCAGACCCCACTCATCAGCTGTTCAATCCTCTGGCACTGGATTTGGACAAAAGAAGGGACGCACCTGGATCGCAGGAAATCACAGAGAGAAACCCCTCCAAAACCTGACAGAGAAAAACAACAGGAGATGCAGGAAGACACATCCCTCATTTGCACATCCGGAGTGCTTTTCTAAAGACTTCTCTGCATCTGGATGCTCTTTGCACTTGGCAGCAAACTGCTTCCACTGCTTCCCACTCCAGCAAGGGGAACATCCCTGGAATTTCATGTCCAGTGTCTCTGCCTAAAGCAGCCCCACGGCAACACGAAGCTTCCCTCGGGCATTTCGTTTCTTTACCCCAAACATTCTCCCCACTCAGCCACAATCTAGAAAGAACAAAAGGGAAAAGAAGGAAGACCAATTAATTCTGACATAAGGAGTCTTGACTATCCCGACACACTGCCAGGTGAAAAAGCATCCCTGCCACTCTAACAAATCCCCCTGATACTGTCTCCATTCTGTATCAATTATTTAAACGTTGTATTAAGGAGCGTAAGGACACAATGCTTGGAATTCTCAAAAATGGCTCCGCCTGGCTACTCCAAGCACTTTCTCACCCGGGGAGCTGAGCTGTCCCACATTTAAACGCCACGTTTGATCCAAATCCCATAGAAATCTGATATTGTTTGGCTCCTGAGCTTTCCCAAAAGCTGTGCAGTCAAGCCTGGAAATCCTCACTGAAGCTTTGCCATGTCACATCGGGATTTACCCTTGGGAAAACCCCACTCTGAGCACTTGGGTTTCAAGAAGTTGCACCCAATGTTACAGGCACAGAATTCCTGTGGGGTTTGGCATTTCCTGCACCTCCAAACACGTGAAAAGAATGAAGTGCAGAGTCCCGAGGCTCCATTATTGCCATTCCCCTCACATCCCTTTCCTCAGCTGCACGTGGCTTTGTGCCTCCTCTGAAGGGCTGGAAAGGAATTTGGGAACCCCCCTCAGCTTCTTCGGTTTTCAGCTTTTTCTCGGAGCCGGCCCAAAAGGCAAACAGGAAAAAAAAACCCCAGAAGTGCACAAAATCCCAGCCCCTCCCAAGATGCAGCTCCTCACACCAAACCTTGGGAGAATCCCTGGTGCTTCCAACACCGCTGCAATCCCACCTGGAGCTGAGCTTACAGGGTGCTCTGCCTAATCCACATCCAAGCCTGGATAGCCCAAAGCCTGCAAGAAAAGAGGAGGCAAAGTGAAGGGGAGAGGGGGGGGAAAAACGGAGTTTTAGGTTTTTCCCGTGTTTGCAACAGGATTGAAGGGCAGGATGGAGAGGTTTTGTGGAAAAGAAGTACCAAAGGCTGCTTCATTCCCAGCAATTAGCGCTGCTCAATCCAAGAGGCCCAATCCACCAGGTTTAAACAGGAGCGGCCGACAGGATGGGTTATGACACAGATCTGTGAAGCTGGAGCCTTCTTCCTTCTCCCGGGCTCTCCCAGAAATTCTCCATGTCCGGACATGCTCCCGCTCTCCCCGCTGGGGAGGACGGACTTGGATAGCCCGGGTGACTGGTGAGCCTAAAACAATAAGTGATGCAGTGATCCAAGTGTTTTTCCCCAGGAAATGACATATTCTCTGGACCTGGGATAACCCATATCCCATGGCCTTCTCCAGGAAGAGTCCCAGCTGGATATGGTCTCCCAGAAAGGATTCCATAGGGGCTCACCTTTTGCTTGGAGCTCGGCTGAATTCCTCAGCAATGCCAGGGAATGTGGCCATTGGAGGCTTTGAGCAGATTAGGCTCATTTGCCTTTTGAGGTTTTGTTACCATCTCTCAGACTTCCCACTGGATTGTGGTCTCCAAGGAACATGTAAATCCCATTGGATTCCTGCTCTTTGGATATTTTTTGTACCATTCCTGTACAAAACGAGGCCCCCTGTTCGGATGCTTTTCCCCACCGTTCCCCAGCAGTTTTATCTGCCAGTCCATTCCCTGTGTTGGTTGGGCTCTTCCCAGATCTCTGAGCTCCTTCACAAGGCAGGAGATCCATTTGGCCCAGGAACCGAACCCTCCCGAGGAATTGTCTGATGCCATCTCCACATTTCACAGCTGATCCTTGTGCTCAAAGGATCCCTCTTTCTTCCCTTCAGCCAATTCCAAGCCTCGCTGCCCCCAGCTGGGAACAGTCCCCAGGCCGATCCCTGCAGTCTTCCCTGCCAGGATCCTGCTCAGGAATCCATGGGAATGTAAGAATTAATTCTTCCCACCCCTGCTCAGTTCTAATTCCAAAGGATTTGGTGTCTGCCTTACCTGGCTGGAGCCTGCTTCCAACTCTGTTCTTGCTGCTTCTGCTGCTTTCCATTTCCCAGGAATTCCACCAACGGAGCGACAGCGTTTTCCACCTCCTCCTCCAGGATTCCCTCTGTTGCGTTCGGGTGCTGGAAGGATATCAAAACCTGGGCCTCACTATCAGGAATTATATCCCCGGATTTGTTCCTTTCCAAATGTCACCTCTTCCCAACAAAGCACTGGCCATCCAAGGAATTATAGAGAGCCATGTGCTGACCACTGCTTACTCCTCTGGAATGTCAGAGCTTGGAAAAAAAGGGCAGTTGAGGCTTTTCCTGGTGCTGCCCATCAAGTGTATTTTACCTAAGTGCCCCTGCCCATGCCTTTGCCTGTATCCACCAAAAATCCACCCGTTCATTCCCCAGCTGCTGCCTCCCTCTTTTCCTGGATCCAACAGAATTTTAACAGGTGAATATTCCCCTCTGGAAGAGCACCTTTCATTCCAAACCTAAGAACAAACAAATGAATCACTTTCCTTCGACCTTCCTTATTAGGATTCCACTGAGAGCAGTGGATGGAAAATGATCCTCTCCTGGTCCCTGCTGGATTCCCGGAGCAGGGATCCTTTCCCTCTTTCCCCCCACCCCCCGCGGTGCCCTCCTCCCCCTCCTGCCCCACCCCGCACCCTTTTCAGCCTTTGTTCCACAGCTTTTGCCTCCGGACCTCAGATCCTTTTGGTCTCCAGGAGCTCCCAGCAGCCCCACAGCCTTTCCTCTCCCATCCTGATCCTTTCTCCAGGAATGGAGCTCTGCATTGCAATTCCCTTCTCTTTTCTCCGACAATTCCCACCAACCCAGACCTAGAGCTGACACAAGGAACGCTCGGTGCCCACAAATCCAAATCCAGACCTGGCCATCCCTAAACCAGCAACTCCCGGACAATTTGCGTTCATTCCAACCTAAGACTGAGGACTCACCTAATCCTTCAAAATTCCCAAGAAATATCCCGTTGCCTTCAGCTCCCAGGGGATTCTGCTTCGTGCTCACACGGATTTGGGACTTCCCTGAAAAACCCGTGCAGGGCACGCTGGAATCCCCGATCCCGTGAATCCGGGGAGTGTGCAAAGCTCGGTCCAGCCTGGGCCCCCAGAAATTTTTGCCAAATATCCCCCAAGTCCTCGGGACAACAGAACTCTCTGGTATGGCATTTTTGGCGTTGTAAAGCCTGGAATTACTTTATTCCTAGTGCTGGGCTCTGGATATGGCCGAGAAAATCCCGGCCTCCACACAGACCCAGATTCCAAACTTTTTGATACGTTTTAGCAAACCGAGAAATTCCCCTTCCCTGCTTCTTCTTAAGGGCATCCTTCTCTTCCCTTACCCGGCCTGCTCTCTCCCACTGGGCTGGGTTTTTCCCTTCCCATGCTAATTAGTCCCTACTTCTAGGAGGTTTAGGTACCTTTCTTCCCTGGCAGGGATTTCTTAACACAGCTACCGAGGCTTTGGGAGTCTTCTTTATCTTCTACTTTCTGGAAACACACCCTCTGATCCATAAATGCCACAATCCAGATGCCCAACTTCACCAAGACATCCTTTTCACCTAAAAACACTCATTCCCAACTCTTTTAAAGTTTTACCCCCGCAAAATTCCCCTGGTTTTCCACCGCTGAATTCCTCCGTCCTGATTCCAAGAATTTCTTGAATACCACGGGGCTTTTCTCAAGATTTACCCCCACAACCTTCCCTACGTGCCCACTGCTCACCACCTCATTTTTCCCTCAATGTCTTCGTTCTCCACCCCAGAGAGTTTGTCAAGTGTTGCCTCCAAGATGTTCCCCCTCTGTCCACTACTGAGTTCCCCATTTTGCCTTCAAAATATTCCTTCTGTCCCCTCCAGATTGCATCCACTTTTACCCCCAACATTTTACTTCCTCTACAATATTGATTAAACCTTTTCCACCCCAAAAATGTGCATTCCCTCCCTTAAACAGCACCTCAGCTTTTCCCTCAAAAATGCCCCAGAGAGAAACTCCGATTCAGCCCCCAAACTCCCATTTTCCTACACAAACAGTTCTTGTGGCCCCTCTCAATTCCCCCAGGCTTTCAGCTAAAGGAATAACTGGAAGCCTATTCCCTCATCTCTGCCCTCCTTTTGCTTTCCTGGAAAACCTTGCCATCCCACACTTTCTCCAAGAGATCTGCTGCGAGTACTGCAAGGTCTGCTCTGTCAGAGTGCCAGGGGGGTTTACAGCACTTGCTCCTCTGCATCTTCACCCTTTCATCAGCTTTCCCCTGGAACGGTGTTGTGGGAGAAGCTTGGAATTACCAGAAATGGATCAGGTTCACATTTTTTCCCCACCAGTTTTTATCTGGTTTGAAATTCCTGGAATTACCCTCAAATGTGCCCTAGAACAGTGCTGTGAAAGGATCAGTCAGAAGAACAGCCTGAAAGCAGAAAACCACCTCCAGCAGCAGCCGGAATGATCCCATTTCTGTTCTTACCTGGTCCTGCCAGAGCTCCCAACGGCCCTTCCCATTCCAAAACAAGAGCCATGCAAGACATTCCTGCTGTCCGTGAGGGTGAGGTGCCAGTTCTGGATGTTCTTTGCTGTGGAATCGGACAACAAACAGAGCGTAAATGATCTTGGTGGCTCTTCCAAGCCAAACCACCCCGTGATTCCTTGCGTGGATCAGCACCTGTCCCAACTCCATTCCAGAAACCTCCTCCCACTAACCCAGAACTTTCCTTTTTCCGCTCAACATCAGGGATTTGCTGCCGAGTGCCCCGGGCAGGGGACGCCTCAGCCTTCCCTGGGACGCCTCAGCATTCCAGCATTTTTATTCCAGGCATTAAAAGGATGCTCATTTCTCTTCCAGCATTGTTTTCATCCCAGACCCCCCTCGTCAGCTGTTCAATCCTCTGGCACTGGATTTGGACAAAAGAAGGGACGCACCTGGACTGCGGGAAATCACGGAGAGAAACCCCTCCAAAACCTGACAGAGAAAAACAACGGGAGATGCAGGAAGACATATCCCTCATTTGCACGTCTGGAATGCTTTTCTAAAGACTTCTCCGCATCTGGATGCTCTTTGCTCTTGGCTTTCTTTACAGGAATGCATTTGCTGCTAAACACATCTCAGGCCCTTGTTTGATCAGGATAAGGCGGGATGGAGATGAAGACTCACACAGGGAATAGCCAGGGAGATTCCCAGATCTCTGAACTCCTTCACAAGGCAGGAGATCCATTTGGCCCAGGAACCGAACCCTCCCGAGGAATTGTCTGATGCCATCTCCACATTTCATAGCTGATCCTTGTGCTCAAAGGATCCCCCTTTCTTCCCTCCAGCCAATTCCAAGCCTCGCTGCCCCCAGCTGGGAACAGTCCCCAGGCTGATCCCTGCAGTCTTCCCTGCCGGGATCCTGCTCAGGAATCCATGGGCTATGAATGTAAGAATTAATTCTTCCCACCCCTGCCCAGTTCTAATTCCAAAGGATTTGGTGTCTGCCTTACCCGGCTGGAGCCTGCTTCCAACTCTGTTCTTGCTGCTTCTGCTGCTTTCCATTTCCCAGGAATTCCACCAACGGAGCGACAGCGTTTTCCACCTCCTCCTCCAGGATTCCCTCTGTCGCGTTCGGGTGCTGGAAGGATATCAAAACCTGGGCCTCACTATCAGGAATTATATCCCCGGATTTGTTCCTTTCCAAATGTCACCTCTTCCCAACAAAGCACTGGCCATCCAAGGAATTATAGAGAGCCATGTGCTGACCACTGCTTACTCCTCTGGAATGTCAGAGCTTGGAAAAAAAGGGCAGTTGAGGCTTTTCCTGGTGCTGCCCATCAAGTGTATTTTACCTAAGTGCCCCTGCCCATGCCTTTGCCTGTATCCACCAAAAATCCACCCGTTCATTCCCCAGCTGCTGCCTCCCTCTTTTCCTGGATCCAACAGAATTTTAACAGGTGAATATTCCCCTCTGGAAGAGCACCTTTCATTCCAAACCTAAGAACAAACAAATGAATCACTTTCCTTCGACCTTCCTTATTAGGATTCCACTGAGAGCAGTGGATGGAAAATGATCCTCTCCTGGTCCCTGCTGGATTCCAGGAGCAGGGATCCTTTCCCTCTTTCCCCCCACCCCCTGCGGTGCCCTCCTCCCCTTCCCGCCCCACCCCGCACCCTTTTCAGCCTTTCTTCCACAGCTTTTGCCTCCGGACCTCAGATCCTTTTGTTCTCCAGGAGCTCCCAGCAGCCCCACAGCCTTTCCTCTCCCATCCTGATCCTTTCTCCAGGAATGGAGCTCTGCATTGCAATTCCCTTCTCTTTTCTCCGACAATTCCCACCAACCCAGACCTAAAGCTGACACAAGGAACGCTCGGTGCCCACAAATCCAAATCCAGACCTGGCCATCCCTAAACCAGCAACTCCCGGACAATTTGCGTTCATTCCAACCTAACACTGAGGACCCACCTAATCCTTCAAAATTCCCAAGAAATATCCCGTTGCCTTCAGCTCCCAGGGGATTCTGCTTTGTGCTCACACGGATTTGGGACTTCCCTGAAAAACCCGTGCAGGGCACGCTGGAATCCCCGATCCCGTGAATCCGGGGAGTGTGAAAAGCTCGGTCCAGCCTGGGCCCCCAGAAATTTTTGCCAAATATCCCCCAAGTCCTCGGGACAACAGAACTCTCTGGTATGGCATTTTTGGCGTTGTAAAGCCTGGAATTACTTTATTCCTAGTGCTGGGCTCTGGATATGGCCGAGAAAATCCCGGCCTCCGCACAGACCCAGATTCCAAACTTTTTGATACGTTTTAGCAAACCGAGAAATTCCCCTTCCCTGCTTCTTCTTAAGGGCATCCTTCTCTTCCCTTACCCGGCCTGCTCTCTCCCACTGGGCTGGGTTTTTCCCTTCCCATGCTAATTAGTCCCTACTTCTAGGAGGTTTAGGTACCTTTCTTCCCTGGCAGGGATTTCTTAACACAGCTACCGAGGCTTTGGGAGTCTTCTTTATCTTCTACTTTCTGGAAACACACCCTCTGATCCATAAATGCCACAATCCAGATGCCCAACTTCAACAAGACATCCTTTTCACCTAAAAACACTCACTCTCAACTCTTAGATCTTTTAAAGTTTTACCCCCGCAAAATTCCCCTGGTTTTCCACCGCTGAATTTTTCCGTCCTGATTCCAAGAATTTCTTGAATATCACGGGGCTTTTCTCAAGATTTACCCCCACAACCTTCCCTACGTGCCCACTGCTCACCACCTCATTTTTCCCTCAATGTCTTCGTTCTCCACCCCAGAGAGTTTGTCAAGTGTTGCCTCCAAGATGTTCCCCCTCTGTCCACTACTGAGTTCCCCATTTTGCCTTCAAAATATTCCTTCTGTCCCCTCCAGATTGCATCCACTTTTACCCCCAACATTTTACTTCCTCTACAATATTGATTAAACCTTTTCCACCCCAAAAATGTGCATTCCCTCCCTTAAACAGCACCTCAGCTTTTCCCTCAAAAATGCCCCAGAGAGAAACTCCGATTCAGCCCCCAAACTCCCATTTTCCTACACAAACAGTTCTTGTGGCCCCTCTCAATTCCCCCAGGCTTTCAGCTAAAGGAATAACTGGAAGCCTATTCCCTCATCTCTGCCCTCCTTTTGCTTTCCTGGAAAACCTTGCCATCCCACACTTTCTCCAAGAGATCTGCTGCGAGTACTGCAAGGTCTGCTCTGTCAGAGAGCCTGGGGGGTTTACAGCACTTGTTCCTCTGCATCTTCACCCTTTCATCAGGTTTCCCCTGGAACGGTGTTGTGGGAGAAGCTTGGAATTACCAGAAATGGATCAGGTTCACATTTTTTCCCCACCAGTTTTCATCTGGTTTGAAATTCCTGGAATGACCCTCAAATGTGCCCTAGAACAGTGCTGTGAAAGGATCAGTCAGAAGAACAGCCTGAAAGCAGAAAACCACCTCCAGCAGCAGCCGGAATGATCCCATTTCTGTTCTTACCTGGTCCTGCCAGAGCTCCCAACGGCCCTTCCCATTCCAAAACAAGAGCCATGCAAGACATTCCTGCTGTCCGTGAGGGTGAGGTGCCAGTTCTGGATGTTCTTTGCTGTGGAATCGGACAACAAACAGAGCGTAAATGATCTTGGTGGCTCTTCCAAGCCAAACCACCCCGTGATTCCTTGCGTGGATCAGCACCTGTCCCAACTCCATTCCAGAAACCTCCTCCCACTAACCCAGAACTTTCCTTTTTCCGCTCAACATCAGGGATTTGCTGCCGAGTGCCCCGGGCAGGGGACGCCTCAGCCTTCCCTGGGACGCCTCAGCATTCCAGCATTTTTATTCCAGGCATTAAAAGGATGCTCATTTCTCTTCCAGCATTGTTTTCATCCCAGACCCCCCTCGTCAGCTGTTCAATCCTCTGGCACTGGATTTGGACAAAAGAAGGGACGCACCTGGACTGCGGGAAATCACGGAGAGAAACCCCTCCAAAACCTGACAGAGAAAAACAACAGGAGATGCAGGAAGACATATCCCTCATTTGCACGTCTGGAATGCTTTTCTAAAGACTTCTCCGCATCTGGATGCTCTTTGCTCTTGGCTTTCTTTATAGGAATGCATTTGCTGCTAAACACATCTCAGGCCCTTGTTTGATCAGGATAAGGCGGGATGGAGATGAAGACGCACACAGGGAATAGCCAGGGAGATTCCCAGATCTCTGAACTCCTTCACAAGGCAGGAGATCCATTTGGCCCAGGAACCGAACCCTCCCGAGGAATTGTCTGATGCCATCTCCACATTTCATAGCTGATCCTTGTGCTCAAAGGATCCCCCTTTCTTCCCTCCAGCCAATTCCAAGCCTCGCTGCCCCCAGCTGGGAACAGTCCCCAGGCTGATCCCTGCAGTCTTCCCTGCCGGGATCCTGCTCAGGAATCCATGGGCTACGAATGTAAGAATTAATTCTTCCCACCCCTGCCCAGTTCTAATTCCAAAGGATTTGGTGGCTGCCTTACCCGGCTGAAGCCTGCTTCCAACTCTGTTCTTGCTGCTTCTGCTGCTTTCCATTTCCCAGGAATTCCACCAACGGAGCAACAGCGTTTTCCACCTCCTCCTCCAGGATTCCCTCTGTTGCGTTCGGGTGCTGGAAGGATATCAAAACCTGGGCCTCACTATCAGGAATTATATCCCCGGATTTGTTCCTTTCCACATGTCACCTCTTCCCAACAAAGCACTGGCCATCCAAGGAATATAGAGAGCGATGTGCTGACCACTGCTTACTCCTCTGGAATGTCAGAGCTTGGAAAAGTGGGCAGCTGGAGCTTTTCCTGGGGGTGCTGCCCATGCAGTGTATTTTACCTAAGAGCCCCTGCCCATGCCTTTGTCTGTATCCACCAAAAATCCACCCGTTCATTCCCCAGCTGCTGCCTCCCTCTTTTCCTGGATCCAACAGAATTTTAACAGGTGAATATTCCCCTCTGGAAGAGCACCTTTCATTCCAAACCTAAGAACAAACAAATCATTCCCTTGGACCTTCCTTATTTGAATTCCACTGAGAACGGTGGATGCAAAATGATCCTCTCCTGGCCCCTGCTGGATTCCTGGAGCAGGGATTCTTTCCCTCTTCCCCCCCCCCCCCCCCGCCCCCCCGCGGTGACCACCCTGCCCTGACCCCTTTTCAGGCTTTGTTCCACAGCTCGTCTCCAACTCTTGCATCCTTTCCCTCACTCCAGGAGCTCCCAGCAGTTCCACACCCTCTTTTCTCCCATCCTGATCCTTTCTCCAAGAACAGAGCTCTGCATTTCAATTCCCTTCGCTTTTCTCCGACAATTCCCACCAATCCAGACCTAAAGCTGACACAAGGAACACTCGGTGCCCACAAATGCAAATCCAGACCTGGCCATGCCTAAACCAGCAAGTCTGAACACACAATCCTGCACCATCTGCATTAATTCAAACCTAACAATTAGGACACACTGAAGACTTCAACATTCCCAAGAAACACCCTGTTGCCTTCAACTCCCTGGGGTTTTTGCTTTGAACTCATACGGATTAGGGGATCAAGGGATTTCCCTGAAAAAAACCTGTGTGGTGCATGCTGGAATCCCCGATCCCGTGAATCCAGGGAGTGTTAAAAGCTTAAGTCCAACCTGGCCCACCATAAATTTTTGCCAACTATCCCCCAAATGATCAGGTTAACAGAACCCTGCTGCGTTTTTAGTATTGGAAAGCCAGGAATTACTTTATTCCCAGAGCGAGGCTCTGGATATGGGCTTGGGGAGAACAAGACCTTACCAACTTACAGAGCCAGGGGATGACGTTTGGGAACAATCCTGGGCTGCCTGGCAGCAGTTCATTGTACCTCTTGTCACCCACGAACACCTTCACCCACTCCACCAGGAGCCCGGGCCAGCGGCTCTGCTTCTCTTGGAGCAGGAGGCATTCCCCTGCCCACGGCAGGGACCTGCAAACCATTCCGGAGTCAGCTCCGAGCCAGGGACGGGGCAACACCCCGTCCCACGGCTCCAGCGGCTCGGGCCCTCGGTAATTCCGGATCTGAGCCTCGTAATCCCTGCAGGGAAGAGGCCGGCTCAGGCCGGGATCGCAGAGGGTGGGAAGCGCCCGGGGTGGGCGGAGGCTCTGCCACCCCCACGGCCGCGGCATCCGCACAGCTCCGGGGGACGGGGCCCGCCCCGATGCCGCTCCCCGTCCCGTTATGCCGTTCCCCCGCTCCCCATCCCGTTCTCCCGCTCCTCGCTCACCGCCCGGGCCCGTCCATGCCCGCCTGTCCCCCGCCGACCGCGCCTGCCCACTCAAACTGGCCACGGCAGCCGCGCCACGCCTCCCCATTGGCCAGCCCTCGGCCCGCCACGCCTTCCTATTGGCCGCTGGCCCCGTCAATCACGCGGGAAACCCCGCCGCCCGCAGGCACCGCTCCCACGGCGGCCGCTACACGGCGGCCCGGGCGCATTCCCAGGGGAAAAGGAGAGTTGTTACCAACACTCGAACCTCCCAAGCGTTGTTATTGCTCAGAGAGCTGCGCCGGCACTGAGCTACTCCCATGCGCCTGCACGGCTTTGGGGAGGGGCAAGACCACGTCCCACTCCTGCCTGGAGAAATTTCAACGCCCTAAAAAGTCATTTCCCTTCTCTCTCTCTGACCCAGGGCCAAAGCAGCTGTGCAGAACAACCCGGGGGATTTATGGGAGGGTGATTCTCTCAGGAAAGACCCCAGACCCTGAGGAAACAAACCCACCCCAAATTTCCAGCTGAAAACACGCTGCTTCCTGAACGGCAGCGCACAAAACTCTCTATAGCCAGACAGGAGATGACAGACCGGAAAAAGCCAAAAGATGTGCTCTGCTTGCATGCACTCTCTGACTGGTAATTCCAAAGGAAATTCCCCACAGATCGTAAGCAGTCGCCTACAATTTGTCCTCTGCATTCATGACTGCCTTGGCTTTCTGTAGAAGTGTGTCAAACATCCATGCAGGCGTCAGGGCCTGGGCTGGCTCGTTTATGGCTCTTCCTGACAGGCCCAGGCCAAACCCAAGCACCCCCCTCACTGCTCCAGCCCCACTTTCAGGGAAATATTGACACGGCTTAGAAATACTCTCCTTCCCTGCAACTCACTCCCTCCCTGCGCATCCCCGGAGAGGATTTACTCCGTCCTTTGTTCCCGACAGCACCTCTCCAGCGCAAATCCCACTTCACACAGACACTGACTAAGCAGACCTAAGGCAGTGGTTCCAATCCCCAGCTGCAATCCCCAACTCCCTGTCTCCTGCACAGCTCGTCCAAGCACTCCCAGCAATCTCACCTCAGCCCAGACACTCTCTGTCCGCAGAGGGAAACACAACCCGATGGCACGCAGCTCTGGCACCACATTCCCTCTTCCCTTCTCCCTTTTTCCAGCACACCAGGCTGCTGGAAACGGCATTCCCTAGGCAGTTCATCCCAACACAGAGAAGAGGAGCCTGTCACTTATCCAAACCATGGGCAGGACAAGGGGGGCCCTAGCTGGCTTTGGCTGCTCTAATACCAAAGCTCTTGGGACGACTTCAGTGGTTTTTCCTGTCTTGAAAGAGTGCAGAAAAGCAAAGTTAATCCCACTGTGGACTCCAAGACTCCTGCATTTCCTATTTCTCCTATGATTGCTCACCATGAAATTTTATCCATGGAAAAAAAGCATGAAGAATAACACCATATCAAATAAAAAGTGCCCTTTTCCAGCATTTTTATACCAGGCATTAAAAAGATGCCCATTTCTCTTCCAGCATTGCTTCCCTCATTTTAGCAGAACCGTTTTCATCCCAGACCCCACTCATCAGCTGTTCAATCCTCTGGCACTGGATTTGGACAAAAGAAGGGACGCACCTGGATCGCAGGAAATCACAGAGAGAAACCCCTCCAAAACCTGACAGAGAAAAACAACAGGAGATGCAGGAAGACACATCCCTCATTTGCACATCCGGAGTGCTTTTCTAAAGACTTCTCTGCATCTGGATGCTCTTTGCACTTGGCAGCAAACTGCTTCCACTGCTTTCCACTCCAGCAAGGGGAACATCCCTGGAATTTCATGTCCAGTGTCTCTGCCTAAAGCAGCCCCACGGCAACACGAAGCTTCCCTCGGGCATTTCGTTTCTTTATCCCAAACATTCTCCCCACTCAGCCACAATCTAGAAAGAACAAAAGGGAAAAGAAGGAAGACCAATTAATTCTGACATAAGGAGTCTTGACTATCCCGACACACTGCCAGGTGAAAAAGCATCCCTGCCACTCTAACAAATCCCCCTGATACTGTCTCCATTCTGTATCAATTATTTAAACGTTGTATTAAGGAGCGTAAGGACACAATGCTTGGAATTCTCAAAAATGGCTCCGCCTGGCTACTCCAAGCACTTTCTCACCCGGGGAGCTGAGCTGTCCCACATTTAAACGCCACGTTTGATCCAAATCCCATAGAAATCTGATATTGTTTGGCTCCTGAGCTTTCCCAAAAGCTGTGCAGTCAAGCCTGGAAATCCTCACTGAAGCTTTGCCATGTCACATCGGGATTTACCCTTGGGAAAACCCCACTCTGAGCACTTGGGTTTCAAGAAGTTGCACCCAATGTTACAGACACAGAATTCCTGTGGGGTTTGGCATTTCCTGCACCTCCAAACACGTAAAAAGAATGAAGTGCAGAGTCCCGAGGCTCCATTATTGCCATTCCCCTCACATCCCTTTCCTCAGCTGCACGTGGCTTTGTGCCTCCTCTGAAGGGCTGGAAAGGAATTTGGGAACCCCCCTCAGCTTCTTCGGTTTTCAGCTTTTTCTCTGAGCCGGCCCAAAAGGCAAACAGGAAAAAAAAACCCCAGAAGTGCACAAAATCCCAGCCCCTCCCAAGATGCAGCTCCTCACACCAAACCTTGGGAGAATCCCTGGTGCTTCCAACACCGCTGCAATCCCACCTGGAGCTGAGCTTACAGGGTGCTCTGCCTAATCCACATCCAAGCCTGGATAGCCCAAAGCCTGCAAGAAAAGAGGAGGCAAAGTGAAGGGGAGAGGGGGGGAAAAACGGAGTTTTAGGTTTTTCCCATGTTTGCAACAGGATTGAAGGGCAGGATGGAGAGGTTTTGTGGAAAAGAAGTACCAAAGGCTGCTTCATTCCCAGCAATTAGCGCTGCTCAATCCAAGAGGCCCAATCCACCAGGTTTAAACAGGAGCGGCCGACAGGATGGGTTATGACACAGATCTGTGAAGCTGGAGCCTTCTTTCTTCTCCCGGGCTCTCCCAGAAATTCTCCATGTCCGGACATGCTCCCGCTCTCCCCGCTGGGGAGGACGGACTTGGATAGCCCGGGTGACTGGTGAGCCTAAAACAATAAGTGATGCAGTGATCCAAGTGTTTTTCCCCAGGAAATGACATATTCTCTGGACCTGGGATAACCCATATCCCATGGCCTTCTCCAGGAAGAGTCCCAGCTGGATATGGTCTCCCAGAAAGGATTCCATAGGGGCTCACCTTTTGCTTGGAGCTCGGCTGAATTCCTCAGCAATGCCAGGGAATGTGGCCATTGGAGGCTTTGAGCAGATTAGGCTCATTTGCCTTTTTAGGTTTTGTTACCATCTCTCAGACTTCCCACTGGATTGTGGTCTCCAAGGAACATGTAAATCCCATTGGATTCCTGCTCTTTGGATATTTTTTGTACCATTCCTGTACAAAACGAGGCCCCCTGTTCGGATGCTTTTCCCCACCGTTCCCCAGCAGTTTTATCTGCCAGTCCATTCCCTGTGTTGGTTGGGCTCTTCCCAGATCTCTGAGCTCCTTCACAAGGCAGGAGATCCATTTGGCCCAGGAACTGAACCCTCCCGAGGAATTGTCGGATGCCATCTCCACATTTCACAGCTGATCCTTGTGCTCAAAGGATCCCTCTTTCTTCCCTTCAGCCAATTCCAAGCCTCGCTGCCCCCAGCTGGGAACAGTCCCCAGGCCGATCCCTGCAGTCTTCCCTGCCAGGATCCTGCTCAGGAATCCATGGGAATGTAAGAATTAATTCTTCCCACCCCTGCTCAGTTCTAATTCCAAAGGATTTGGTGTCTGCCTTACCTGGCTGGAGCCTGCTTCCAACTCTGTTCTTGCTGCTTCTGCTGCTTTCCATTTCCCAGGAATTCCACCAACGGAGCGACAGCGTTTTCCACCTCCTCCTCCAGGATTCCCTCTGTTGCGTTCGGGTGCTGGAAGGATATCAAAACCTGGGCCTCACTATCAGGAATTATATCCCCGGATTTGTTCCTTTCCAAATGTCACCTCTTCCCAACAAAGCACTGGCCATCCAAGGAATTATAGAGAGCCATGTGCTGACCACTGCTTACTCCTCTGGAATGTCAGAGCTTGGAAAAAAAGGGCAGTTGAGGCTTTTCCTGGTGCTGCCCATCAAGTGTATTTTACCTAAGTGCCCCTGCCCATGCCTTTGCCTGTATCCACCAAAAATCCACCCGTTCATTCCCCAGCTGCTGCCTCCCTCTTTTCCTGGATCCAACAGAATTTTAACAGGTGAATATTCCACTCTGGAAGAGCACCTTTCATTCCAAACCTAAGAACAAACAAATGAATCACTTTCCTTTGACCTTCCTTATTAGGATTCCACTGAGAGCAGTGGATGGAAAATGATCCTCTCCTGGTCCCTGCTGGATTCCAGGAGCAGGGATCCTTTCCCTCTTTCCCCCCACCCCCCGCAGTGCCCTCCTCCCCCTCCCGCCCCACCCCGCACCCTTTTCAGCCTTTGTTCCACAGCTTTTGCCTCCGGACCTCAGATCCTTTTGGTCTCCAGGAGCTCCCAGCAGCCCCACAGCCTTTCCTCTCCCATCCTGATCCTTTCTCCAGGAATGGAGCTCTGCATTGCAATTCCCTTCTCTTTTCTCCGACAATTCCCACCAACCCAGACCTAAAGCTGACACAAGGAACGCTTGGTGCCCACAAATCCAAATCCAGACCTGGCCATCCCTAAACCAGCAACTCCCGGACAATTTGCGTTCATTCCAACCTAAGACTGAGGACTCACCTAATCCTTCAAAATTCCCAAGAAATATCCCGTTGCCTTCAGCTCCCAGGGGATTCTGCTTCGTGCTCACACGGATTTGGGACTTCCCTGAAAAACCCGTGCAGGGCACGCTGGAATCCCCGATCCCGTGAATCCGGGGAGTGTGAAAAGCTCGGTCCAGCCTGGGCCCCCAGAAATTTTTGCCAAATATCCCCCAAGTCCTCGGGACAACAGAACTCTCTGGTACTGCATTTTTGGCATTGTAAAGCCTGGAATTACTTTATTCCTAGTGCTGGGCTCTGGATGTGGCCGAGAAAATCCCGGCCTCCACACAGACCCAGATTCCAAACTTTTTGATACATTTGAGCAAACCGAGAAATTCCCCTTCCCTGCTTCTTCTTAAGGGCATCCTTCTCTTCCCTTACCCGGCCTGCTCTCTCCCACTGGGCTGGGTTTTTCCCTTCCCATGCTAATTAGTCCCTACTTCTAGGAGGTTTAGGTACCTTTCTTCCCTGGCAGGGATTTCTTAACACAGCTACCGAGGCTTTGGGAGTCTTCTTTATCTTCTACTTTCTGGAAACACACCCTCTGATCCATAAATGCCACAATCCAGATGCCCAACTTCACCAAGACATCCTTTTCACCTAAAAACACTCACTCTCAACTCTTAGATCTTTTAAAGTTTTACCCCCGCAAAATTCCCCTGCTTTTCCACCGCTGAATTCCTCCGTCCTGATTCCAAGAATTTCTTGAATACCACGGGGCTTTTCTCAAGATTTACCCCCACAACCTTCCCTACGTGCCCACTGCTCACCACCTCATTTTTCCCTCAATGTCTTCGTTCTCCACCCCAGAGAGTTTGTCAAGTGTTGCCTCCAAAATGTTCCCCCTCTCTCCACTACTGAGTTCCCCATTTTGCCTTCAAAATATTCCTTCTGTCCCCTCCAGCTTGCATCCACTTTTACCCCCAACATTTTACTTCCTCTACAATATTGATTAAACCTTTTCCACCCCAAAAATGTGCATTCCCTCCCTTAAACAGCACCTCAGCTTTTCCCTCAAAAATGCCCCAGAGAGAAACTCCGATTCAGCCCCCAAACTCCCATTTTCCTACACAAACAGTTCTTGTGGCCCCTCTCAATTCCCCCAGGCTTTCAGCTAAAGGAATAACTGGAAGCCTATTCCCTCATCTCTGCCCTCCTTTTGCTTTCCTGGAAAACCTTGCCATCCCACACTTTCTCCAAGAGATCTGCTGCGAGTACTGCAAGGTCTGCTCTGTCAGAGTGCCAGGGGGGTTTACAGCACTTGCTCCTCTGCATCTTCACCCTTTCATCAGCTTTCCCCTGGAACGGTGTTGTGCGAGAAGCTTGGAATTACCAGAAATGGATCGGGTTCACATTTTTTCCCCACCAGTTTTCATCTGGTTTGAAATTCCTGGAATGACCCTCAAATGTGCCCTAGAACAGTGCTGTGAAAGGATCAGTCAGAAGAACAGCCTGAAAGCAGAAAACCACCTCCAGCAGCAGCCAGAATGATCCCATTTCTGTTCTTACCTGCTCCTGCCAGAGCTCCCAACAGCCATTCCCATTCCAAAACAACAACTATGGAAGACATTCCTGCTGTCTGTGAGGGTGAGGTGGCAGTTCTGGATGTTCTTTGCTGTGGAATCGGACAACAAACAGAGTGTAAATGATCTTGGTGGCTCTTCCAAGCCAAACCACCCCGTGATTCCTTGCGTGGATCAGCACCTGTCCCAACCCCATTCCAGAAACCTCCTCCCACTAACCCAGAACTTTCCTTTTTCCGCTCAACATCAGGGATTTGCTGCCGAGTGCCCCCGCAGGGGACGCCTCAGCATTCCCTGGGACGCCTCAGCATTCCCTGGGCTGCTGTTCCACGCCGATCCCGTGTCCAGCGCCGTTCCGGGCTGCAGTGCCGGGCTCTCCCCACAAGGCGGCAGCACCGGGAGCGAGCAGCCCCGGCCGGTCCCGCTGTCTCGGGGCAGCTGCGCCTTTAACCCGCCCGGAGCCGGCGGGGCCGTGAACACAGCGGGCAAAAACCCCACCGATCCCCTTTATTTCACCTCCATGGGCACAGGATCGCAGCATTCCCTGGGCTGGAAGGGACCCGCAGGGAGCATCGAGTCCAAATCCTGGTCCTGCACCCCAAGAATCCCACCCTGTGCCCGAGAGCCTTGTCCAGACCCAAACTCTGCCCCTAGGATCCTGAAAACACAGTGAGGCTGGGAGAAGGATGACAGTGGAAGATTTTTTATATAGATCTCCTTGTACGATCGTTATATAATATCATTAGATCGCCCAGGAACCCATCCCTGTACCTGGACAGCCAGAAGTGCACAAAATCCCAGCCCCTCCCAAGATGCAGCTCCTCACACCAAACCTTGGGAGAATCCCTGGTGCTTCCAACACTGCTGCAATCCCACCTGGAGCTGAGCTTACAGGGTGCTCTGCCTAATCCACATCCAAGCCTGGATAGCCCAAAGCCTGCAAGAAAAGAGGAGGCAAAGTGAAAAGGAGAGAGGGGGAAAAAAACAGAGTTTTAGGTTTTTCCCGTGTTTGCAACAGGATTGAAGGCCAGGATGGAGAGGTTTCGTGGAAAAGAAGTACCAAAGGCTGCTTCATTCCCAGCAATTAGCGCTGCTCAGGTTGAATCCAAGAGGACCAATCCACCAGGTTTAAACAGGAGCGGCCGACAGGATGGGTTATGACACAGATCTGTGAAGCTGGAGCCTTCTTTCTTCTCCCGGGCTCTCCCAGAAATTCTCCATGTCCGGACATGCTCCCGCTCTCCCCGCTGGGGAGGACGGACTTGGATAGCCCGGGTGACTGGTGAGCCTAAAACAATAAGTGATGCAGTGATCCAAGTGTTTTTCCCCAGGAAATGACATATTCTCTGGACCTGGGATAACCCATATCCCATGGCCTTCTCCAGGAAGAGTCCCAGCTGGATATGGTCTCCCAGAAAGGATTCCATAGGGGCTCACCTTTTGCTTGGAGCTCGGCTGAATTCCTCAGCAATGCCAGGGAATGTGGCCATTGGAGGCTTTGAGCAGATTAGGCTCATTTGCCTTTTGAGGTTTTGTTACCATCTCTCAGACTTCCCACTGGATTGTGGTCTCCAAGGAACATGTAAATCCCATTGGATTCCTGCTCTTTGGATATTTTTTGTACCATTCCTGTACAAAACGAGGCCCCCTGTTCGGATGCTTTTCCCCACCGTTCCCCAGCAGTTTTATCTGCCAGTCCATTCCCTGTGTTGGTTGGGCTCTTCCCAGATCTCTGAGCTCCTTCACAAGGCAGGAGATCCATTTGGCCCAGGAACTGAACCCTCCCGAGGAATTGTCTGATGCCATCTCCACATTTCACAGCTGATCCTTGTGCTCAAAGGATCCCTCTTTCTTCCCTTCAGCCAATTCCAAGCCTCGCTGCCCCCAGCTGGGAACAGTCCCCAGGCCGATCCCTGCAGTCTTCCCTGCCAGGATCCTGCTCAGGAATCCATGGGAATGTAAGAATTAATTCTTCCCACCCCTGCTCAGTTCTAATTCCAAAGGATTTGGTGTCTGCCTTACCTGGCTGGAGCCTGCTTCCAACTCTGTTCTTGCTGCTTCTGCTGCTTTCCATTTCCCAGGAATTCCACCAACGGAGCGACAGCGTTTTCCACCTCCTCCTCCAGGATTCCCTCTGTTGCGTTCGGGTGCTGGAAGGATATCAAAACCTGGGCCTCACTATCAGGAATTATATCCCCGGATTTGTTCCTTTCCAAATGTCACCTCTTCCCAACAAAGCACTGGCCATCCAAGGAATATAGAGAGCGATGTGCTGACCACTGCTTACTCCTCTGGAATGTCAGAGCTTGGAAAAAAAGGGCAGTTGAGGCTTTTCCTGGTGCTGCCCATGAAGTGTATTTTACCTAAGTGCCCCTGCCCATGCCTTTGCCTGTATCCACCAAAAATCCACCCGTTCATTCCCCAGCTGCTGCCTCCCTCTTTTCCTGGATCCAACAGAATTTTAACAGGTGAATATTCCACTCTGGAAGAGCACCTTTCATTCCAAACCTAAGAACAAACAAATGAATCACTTTCCTTCGACCTTCCTTATTAGGATTCCACTGAGAGCAGTGGATGGAAAATGATCCTCTCCTGGTCCCTGCTGGATTCCAGGAGCAGGGATCCTTTCCCTCTTTCCCCCCACCCCCCGCAGTGCCCTCCTCCCCCTCCTGCCCCACCCCGCACCCTTTTCAGCCTTTGTTCCACAGCTTTTGCCTCCGGACCTCAGATCCTTTTGGTCTCCAGGAGCTCCCAGCAGCCCCACAGCCTTTCCTCTCCCATCCTGATCCTTTCTCCAGGAATGGAGCTCTGCATTGCAATTCCCTTCTCTTTTCTCCGACAATTCCCACCAACCCAGACCTAAAGCTGACACAAGGAACGCTCGGTGCCCACAAATCCAAATCCAGACCTGGCCATCCCTAAACCAGCAACTCCCGGACAATTTGCGTTCATTCCAACCTAACACTGAGGACCCACCTAATCCTTCAAAATTCCCAAGAAATATCCCGTTGCCTTCAGCTCCCAGGGGATTCTGCTTTGTGCTCACACGGATTTGGGACTTCCCTGAAAAACCCGTGCAGGGCACGCTGGAATCCCCGATCCCGTGAATCCGGGGAGTGTGAAAAGCTCGGTCCAGCCTGGGCCCCCAGAAATTTTTGCCAAATATCCCCCAAGTCCTCGGGACAACAGAACTCTCTGGTATGGCATTTTTGGCGTTGTAAAGCCTGGAATTACTTTATTCCTAGTGCTGGGCTCTGGATGTGGCCGAGAAAATCCCGGCCTCCACACAGACCCAGATTCCAAACTTTTTGATACGTTTTAGCAAACCGAGAAATTCCCCTTCCCTGCTTCTTCTTAAGGGCATCCTTCTCTTCCCTTACCCGGCCTGCTCTCTCCCACTGGGCTGGGTTTTTCCCTTCCCATGCTAATTAGTCCCTACTTCTAGGAGGTTTAGGTACCTTTCTTCCCTGGCAGGGATTTCTTAACACAGCTACCGAGGCTTTGGGAGTCTTCTTTATCTTCTACTTTCTGGAAACACACCCTCTGATCCATAAATGCCACAATCCAGATGCCCAACTTCAACAAGACATCCTTTTCACCTAAAAACACTCACTCTCAACTCTTAGATCTTTTAAAGTTTTACCCCCGCAAAATTCCCCTGCTTTTCCACCGCTGAATTCCTCCGTCCTGATTCCAAGAATTTCTTGAATACCACGGGGCTTTTCTCAAGATTTACCCCCACAACCTTCCCTACGTGCCCACTGCTCACCACCTCATTTTTCCCTCAATGTCTTCGTTCTCCACCCCAGAGAGTTTGTCAAGTGTTGCCTCCAAGATGTTCCCCCTCTGTCCACTACTGAGTTCCCCATTTTGCCTTCAAAATATTCCTTCTGTCCCCTCCAGATTGCATCCACTTTTACCCCCAACATTTTACTTCCTCTACAATATTGATTAAACCTTTTCCACCCCAAAAATGTGCATTCCCTCCCTTAAACAGCACCTCAGCTTTTCCCTCAAAAATGCCCCAGAGAGAAACTCCGATTCAGCCCCCAAACTCCCATTTTCCTACACAAACAGTTCTTGTGGCCCCTCTCAATTCCCCCAGGCTTTCAGCTAAAGGAATAACTGGAAGCCTATTCCCTCATCTCTGCCCTCCTTTTGCTTTCCTGGAAAACCTTGCCATCCCACACTTTCTCCAAGAGATCTGCTGCGAGTACTGCAAGGTCTGCTCTGTCAGAGAGCCTGGGGGGTTTACAGCACTTGTTCCTCTGCATCTGTACCCTTTCATCAGGTTTCCCCTGGAACGGTGTTGTGGGAGAAGCTTGGAATTACCAGAAATGGATCAGGTTCACATTTTTTCCCCACCAGTTTTCATCTGGTTTGAAATTCCTGGAATGACCCTCAAATGTGCCCTAGAACAGTGCTGTGAAAGGATCAATCAGAAGAACAGCCTGAAAGCAGAAAACCACCTCCAGCAGCAGCCGGAATGATCCCATTTCTGTTCTTACCTGCTCCTGCCAGAGCTCCCAACGGCCCTTCCCATTCCAAAACAAGAGCCATGCAAGACATTCCTGCTGTCCGTGAGGGTGAGGTGCCAGTTCTGGATGTTCTTTGCTGTGGAATCGGACAACAAACAGAGCGTAAATGATCTTGGTGGCTCTTCCAAGCCAAACCACCCCGTGATTCCTTGCGTGGATCAGCACCTGTCCCAACTCCATTCCAGAAACCTCCTCCCACTAACCCAGAACTTTCCTTTTTCCGCTCAACATCAGGGATTTGCTGCCGAGTGCCCCGGGCAGGGGACGCCTCAGCCTTCCCTGGGACGCCTCAGCATTCCAGCATTTTTATTCCAGGCATTAAAAGGATGCTCATTTCTCTTCCAGCATTGTTTTCATCCCAGACCCCCCTCGTCAGCTGTTCAATCCTCTGGCACTGGATTTGGACAAAAGAAGGGACGCACCTGGACTGCGGGAAATCACGGAGAGAAACCCCTCCAAAACCTGACAGAGAAAAACAACGGGAGATGCAGGAAGACATATCCCTCATTTGCACGTCTGGAATGCTTTTCTAAAGACTTCTCCGCATCTGGATGCTCTTTGCTCTTGGCTTTCTTTACAGGAATGCATTTGCTGCTAAACACATCTCAGGCCCTTGTTTGATCAGGATAAGGCGGGATGGAGATGAAGACGCACACAGGGAATAGCCAGGGAGATTCCCAGATCTCTGAACTCCTTCACAAGGCAGGAGATCCATTTGGCCCAGGAACCGAACCCTCCCGAGGAATTGTCTGATGCCATCTCCACATTTCATAGCTGATCCTTGTGCTCAAAGGATCCCCCTTTCTTCCCTCCAGCCAATTCCAAGCCTCGCTGCCCCCAGCTGGGAACAGTCCCCAGGCTGATCCCTGCAGTCTTCCCTGCCGGGATCCTGCTCAGGAATCCATGGGCTACGAATGTAAGAATTAATTCTTCCCACCCCTGCCCAGTTCTAATTCCAAAGGATTTGGTGGCTGCCTTACCCGGCTGAAGCCTGCTTCCAACTCTGTTCTTGCTGCTTCTGCTGCTTTCCATTTCCCAGGAATTCCACCAACGGAGCAACAGCGTTTTCCACCTCCTCCTCCAGGATTCCCTCTGTTGCGTTCGGGTGCTGGAAGGATATCAAAACCTGGGCCTCACTATCAGGAATTATATCCCCGGATTTGTTCCTTTCCACATGTCACCTCTTCCCAACAAAGCACTGGCCATCCAAGGAATATAGAGAGCGATGTGCTGACCACTGCTTACTCCTCTGGAATGTCAGAGCTTGGAAAAGTGGGCAGCTGGAGCTTTTCCTGGGGGTGCTGCCCATGCAGTGTATTTTACCTAAGAGCCCCTGCCCATGCCTTTGTCTGTATCCACCAAAAATCCACCCGTTCATTCCCCAGCTGCTGCCTCCCTCTTTTCCTGGATCCAACAGAATTTTAACAGGTGAATATTCCCCTCTGGAAGAGCACCTTTCATTCCAAACCTAAGAACAAACAAATCATTCCCTTGGACCTTCCTTATTTGAATTCCACTGAGAACGGTGGATGCAAAATGATCCTCTCCTGGCCCCTGCTGGATTCCTGGAGCAGGGATTCTTTCCCTCTTCCCCCCCCCCCCCCCCCGCCCCCCCGCGGTGACCACCCTGCCCTGCCCCCTTTTCAGGCTTTGTTCCACAGCTCGTCTCCAACTCTTGCATCCTTTCCCTCACTCCAGGAGCTCCCAGCAGTTCCACACCCTCTTTTCTCCCATCCTGATCCTTTCTCCAAGAACAGAGCTCTGCATTTCAATTCCCTTCGCTTTTCTCCGACAATTCCCACCAATCCAGACCTAAAGCTGACACAAGGAACACTCGGTGCCCACAAATGCAAATCCAGACCTGGCCATGCCTAAACCAGCAAGTCTGAACACACAATCCTGCACCATCTGCATTAATTCAAACCTAACAATTAGGACACACTGAAGACTTCAACATTCCCAAGAAACACCCTGTTGCCTTCAACTCCCTGGGGTTTTTGCTTTGAACTCATACGGATTAGGGGATCAAGGGATTTCCCTGAAAAAAACCTGTGTGGTGCATGCTGGAATCCCCGATCCCGTGAATCCAGGGAGTGTTAAAAGCTTAAGTCCAACCTGGCCCACCATAAATTTTTGCCAACTATCCCCCAAATGATCAGGTTAACAGAACCCTGCTCTGGTGCTGCGTTTTTAGTATTGGAAAGCCAGGAATTACTTTATTCCCAGAGCGAGGCTCTGGATATGGGCTTGGGGAGAACAAGACCTTACCAACTTACAGAGCCAGGGGATGACGTTTGGGAACAATCCTGGGCTGCCTGGCAGCAGTTCATTGTACCTCTTGTCACCCACGAACACCTTCACCCACTCCTCCAGGAGCCCGGGCCAGCGGCTCTGCTTCTCTTGGAGCAGGAGGCATTCCCCTGCCCACGGCAGGGACCTGCAAACCATTCCGGAGTCAGCTCCGAGCCAGGGACGGGGCAACACCCCGTCCCACGGCTCCAGCGGCTCGGGCCCTCGGTAATTCCGGATCTGAGCCTCGTAATCCCTGCAGGGAAGAGGCCGGCTCAGGCCGGGATCGCAGAGGGTGGGAAGCGCCCGGGGTGGGCGGAGGCTCTGCCACCCCCACGGCCGCGGCATCCGCACAGCTCCGGGGGACGGGGCCCGCCCCGATGCCGCTCCCCGTCCCGTTATGCCGTTCCCCCGCTCCCCATCCCGTTCTCCCGCTCCTCGCTCACCGCCCGGGCCCGTCCATGCCCGCCTGTCCCCCGCCGACCGCGCCTGCCCACTCAAACTGGCCACGGCAGCCGCGCCACGCCTCCCCATTGGCCAGCCCTCGGCCCGCCACGCCTTCCTATTGGCCGCTGGCCCCGTCAATCACGCGGGAAACCCCGCCGCCCGCAGGCACCGCTCCCACGGCGGCCGCTACACGGCGGCCCGGGCGCATTCCCAGGGGAAAAGGAGAGTTGTTATCAACACTCGAACCTCCCAAGCGTTGTTATTGCTCAGAGAGCTGCGCCGGCACTGAGCTACTCCCATGCGCCTGCACGGCTTTGGGGAGGGGCAAGACCACGTCCCACTCCTGCCTGGAGAAATTTCAACGCCCTAAAAAGTCATTTCCCTTCTCTCTCTCTGACCCAGGGCCAAAGCAGCTGTGCAGAACAACCCGGGGGATTTATGGGAGGGTGATTCTCTCAGGAAAGACCCCAGACCCTGAGGAAACAAACCCACCCCAAATTTCCAGCTGAAAACACGCTGCTTCCTGAACGGCAGCGCACAAAACTCTCTATAGCCAGACAGGAGATGACAGACCGGAAAAAGCCAAAAGATGTGCTCTGCTTGCATGCACTCTCTGACTGGTAATTCCAAAGGAAATTCCCCACAGATCGTAAGCAGTCGCCTACAATTTGTCCTCTGCATTCATGACTGCCTTGGCTTTCTGTAGAAGTGTGTCAAACATCCATGCAGGCGTCAGGGCCTGGGCTGGCTCGTTTATGGCTCTTCCTGACAGGCCCAGGCCAAACCCAAGCACCCCCCTCACTGCTCCAGCCCCACTTTCAGGGAAATATTGACACGGCTTAGAAATACTCTCCTTCCCTGCAACTCACTCCCTCCCTGCGCATCCCCGGAGAGGATTTACTCCGTCCTTTGTTCCCGACAGCACCTCTCCAGCGCAAATCCCACTTCACACAGACACTGACTAAGCAGACCTAAGGCAGTGGTTCCAATCCCCAGCTGCAATCCCCAACTCCCTGTCTCCTGCACAGCTCGTCCAAGCACTCCCAGCAATCTCACCTCAGCCCAGACACTCTCTGTCCGCAGAGGGAAACACAACCCGATGGCACGCAGCTCTGGCACCACATTCCCTCTTCCCTTCTCCCTTTTTCCAGCACACCAGGCTGCTGGAAACGGCATTCCCTAGGCAGTTCATCCCAACACAGAGAAGAGGAGCCTGTCACTTATCCAAACCATGGGCAGGACAAGGGGGGCCCTAGCTGGCTTTGGCTGCTCTAATACCAAAGCTCTTGGGACGACTTCAGTGGTTTTTCCTGTCTTGAAAGAGTGCAGAAAAGCAAAGTTAATCCCACTGTGGACTCCAAGACTCCTGCATTTCCTATTTCTCCTATGATTGCTCACCATGAAATTTTATCCATGGAAAAAAAGCATGAAGAATAACACCATATCAAATAAAAAGTGCCCTTCTCCAGCATTTTTATACCAGGCATTAAAAAGATGCCCATTTCTCTTCCAGCATTGCTTCCCTCATTTTAGCAGAACCGTTTTCATCCCAGACCCCACTCATCAGCTGTTCAATCCTCTGGCACTGGATTTGGACAAAAGAAGGGACGCACCTGGATCGCAGGAAATCACAGAGAGAAACCCCTCCAAAACCTGACAGAGAAAAACAACAGGAGATGCAGGAAGACACATCCCTCATTTGCACATCCGGAGTGCTTTTCTAAAGACTTCTCTGCATCTGGATGCTCTTTGCACTTGGCAGCAAACTGCTTCCACTGCTTCCCACTCCAGCAAGGGGAACATCCCTGGAATTTCATGTCCAGTGTCTCTGCCTAAAGCAGCCCCACGGCAACACGAAGCTTCCCTCGGGCATTTCGTTTCTTTATCCCAAACATTCTCCCCACTCAGCCACAATCTAGAAAGAACAAAAGGGAAAAGAAGGAAGACCAATTAATTCTGACATAAGGAGTCTTGACTATCCCGACACACTGCCAGGTGAAAAAGTATCCCTGCCACTCTAACAAATCCCCCTGATACTGTCTCCATTCTGTATCAATTATTTAAACGTTGTATTAAGGAGCGTAAGGACACAATGCTTGGAATTCTCAAAAACGGCTCCGCCTGGCTACTCCAAGCACTTTCTCACCCGGGGAGCTGAGCTGTCCCACATTTAAACGCCACGTTTGATCCAAATCCCATAGAAATCTGATATTGTTTGGCTCCTGAGCTTTCCCAAAAGCTGTGCAGTCAAGCCTGGAAATCCTCACTGAAGCTTTGCCATGTCACATCGGGATTTACCCTTGGGAAAACCCCACTCTGAGCACTTGGGTTTCAAGAAGTTGCACCCAATGTTACGGACACAGAATTCCTGTGGGGTTTGGCATTTCCTGCACCTCCAAACATGTGAAAAGAATGAAGTGCAGAGTCCCGAGGCTCCATTATTGCCATTCCCCTCACATCCCTTTCCTCAGCTGCACGTGGCTTTGTGCCTCCTCTGAAGGGCTGGAAAGGAATTTGGGAACCCCCCTCAGCTTCTTCGGTTTTCAGCTTTTTCTCGGAGCCGGCCCAAAAGGCAAACAGGAAAAAAAAACCCCAAAAGTGCACAAAATCCCAGCCCCTCCCAAGATGCAGCTCCTCACACCAAACCTTGGGAGAATCCCTGGTGCTTCCAACACTGCTGCAATCCCACCTGGAGCTGAGCTTACAGGGTGCTCTGCCTAATCCACATCCAAGCCTGGATAGCCCAAAGCCTGCAAGAAAAGAGGAGGCAAAGTGAAGGGGAGAGGGGGGGAAAAACGGAGTTTTAGGTTTTTCCCCTGTTTGCAACAGGATTGAAGGGCAGGATGGAGAGGTTTTGTGGAAAAGAAGTACCAAAGGCTGCTTCATTCCCAGCAATTAGCGCTGCTCAATCCACCAGGTTTAAACAGGAGCGGCCGACAGGATGGGTTATGACACAGATCTGTGAAGCTGGAGCCTTCTTTCTTCTCCCGGGCTCTCCCAGAAATTCTCCATGTCCGGACATGCTCCCGCTCTCCCCGCTGGGGAGGACGGACTTGGATAGCCCGGGTGACTGGTGAGCCTAAAACAATAAGTGATGCAGTGATCCAAGTGTTTTTCCCCAGGAAATGACATATTCTCTGGACCTGGGATAACCCATATCCCATGGCCTTCTCCAGGAAGAGTCCCAGCTGGATATGGTCTCCCAGAAAGGATTCCATAGGGGCTCACCTTTTGCTTGGAGCTCGGCTGAATTCCTCAGCAATGCCAGGGAATGTGGCCATTGGAGGCTTTGAGCAGATTAGGCTCATTTGCCTTTTTAGGTTTTGTTACCATCTCTCAGACTTCCCACTGGATTGTGGTCTCCAAGGAACATGTAAATCCCATTGGATTCCTGCTCTTTGGATATTTTTTGTACCATTCCTGTACAAAACGAGGCCCCCTGTTCGGATGCTTTTCCCCACCGTTCCCCAGCAGTTTTATCTGCCAGTCCATTCCCTGTGTTGGTTGGGCTCTTCCCAGATCTCTGAGCTCCTTCACAAGGCAGGAGGTCCATTTGGCCCAGGAACTGAACCCTCCCGAGGAATTGTCTGATGCCATCTCCACATTTCACAGCTGATCCTTGTGCTCAAAGGATCCCTCTTTCTTCCCTCCAGCCAATTCCAAGCCTCGCTGCCCCAAGCCGGGAACAGTCCCCAGGCCGATCCCTGCAGTCTTCCCTGCCGGGATCCTGCTCAGGAATCCATGGGAATGTAAGAATTAATTCTTCCCACCCCTGCTCAGTTCTAATTCCAAAGGATTTGGTGTCTGCCTTACCCGGCTGGAGCCTGCTTCCAACTCTGTTCTTGCTGCTTCTGCTGCTTTCCATTTCCCAGGAATTCCACCAACGGAGCGACAGCGTTTTCCACCTCCTCCTCCAGGATTCCCTCTGTTGCGTTCGGGTGCTGGAAGGATATCAAAACCTGGGCCTCACTATCAGGAATTATATCCCCGGATTTGTTCCTTTCCAAATGTCACCTCTTCCCAACAAAGCACTGGCCATCCAAGGAATTATAGAGAGCCATGTGCTGACCACTGCTTACTCCTCTGGAATGTCAGAGCTTGGAAAAAAAGGGCAGTTGAGGCTTTTCCTGGTGCTGCCCATCAAGTGTATTTTACCTAAGTGCCCCTGCCCATGCCTTTGCCTGTATCCACCAAAAATCCACCCGTTCATTCCCCAGCTGCTGCCTCCCTCTTTTCCTGGATCCAACAGAATTTTAACAGGTGAATATTCCACTCTGGAAGAGCACCTTTCATTCCAAACCTAAGAACAAACAAATGAATCACTTTCCTTCGACCTTCCTTATTAGGATTCCACTGAGAGCAGTGGATGGAAAATGATCCTCTCCTGGTCCCTGCTGGATTCCAGGAGCAGGGATCCTTTCCCTCTTTCCCCCCACCCCCCGCAGTGCCCTCCTCCCCCTCCCGCCCCACCCCGCACCCTTTTCAGCCTTTGTTCCACAGCTTTTGCCTCCGGACCTCAGATCCTTTTGGTCTCCAGGAGCTCCCAGCAGCCCCACAGCCTTTCCTCTCCCATCCTGATCCTTTCTCCAGGAATGGAGCTCTGCATTGCAATTCCCTTCTCTTTTCTCCGACAATTCCCACCAACCCAGACCTAAAGCTGACACAAGGAACGCTTGGTGCCCACAAATCCAAATCCAGACCTGGCCATCCCTAAACCAGCAACTCCCGGACAATTTGCGTTCATTCCAACCTAACACTGAGGACTCACCTAATCCTTCAAAATTCCCAAGAAATATCCCGTTGCCTTCAGCTCCCAGGGGATTCTGCTTCGTGCTCACACGGATTTGGGACTTCCCTGAAAAACCCGTGCAGGGCACGCTGGAATCCCCGATCCCGTGAATCCGGGGAGTGTGCAAAGCTCGGTCCAGCCTGGGCCCCCAGAAATTTTTGCCAAATATCCCCCAAGTCCTCGGGACAACAGAACTCTCTGGTACTGCATTTTTGGCATTGTAAAGCCTGGAATTACTTTATTCCTAGTGCTGGGCTCTGGATGTGGCCGAGAAAATCCCGGCCTCCACACAGACCCAGATTCCAAACTTTTTGATACATTTGAGCAAACCGAGAAATTCCCCTTCCCTGCTTCTTCTTAAGGGCATCCTTCTCTTCCCTTACCCGGCCTGCTCTCTCCCACTGGGCTGGGTTTTTCCCTTCCCATGCTAATTAGTCCCTACTTCTAGGAGGTTTAGGTACCTTTCTTCCCTGGCAGGGATTTCTTAACACAGCTACCGAGGCTTTGGGAGTCTTCTTTATCTTCTACTTTCTGGAAACACACCCTCTGATCCATAAATGCCACAATCCAGATGCCCAACTTCAACAAGACATCCTTTTCACCTAAAAACACTCACTCTCAACTCTTAGATCTTTTAAAGTTTTACCCCCGCAAAATTCCCCTGGTTTTCCACCGCTGAATTCCTCCGTCCTGATTCCAAGAATTTCTTGAATACCACGGGGCTTTTCTCAAGATTTACCCCCACAACCTTCCCTACGTGCCCACTGCTCACCACCTCATTTTTCCCTCAATGTCTTCGTTCTCCACCCCAGAGAGTTTGTCAAGTGTTGCCTCCAAAATGTTCCCCCTCTCTCCACTACTGAGTTCCCCATTTTGCCTTCAAAATATTCCTTCTGTCCCCTCCAGCTTGCATCCACTTTTACCCCCAACATTTTACTTCCTCTACAATATTGATTAAACCTTTTCCACCCCAAAAATGTGCATTCCCTCCCTTAAACAGCACCTCAGCTTTTCCCTCAAAAATGCCCCAGAGAGAAACTCCGATTCAGCCCCCAAACTCCCATTTTCCTACACAAACAGTTCTTGTGGCCCCTCTCAATTCCCCCAGGCTTTCAGCTAAAGGAATAACTGGAAGCCTATTCCCTCATCTCTGCCCTCCTTTTGCTTTCCTGGAAAACCTTGCCATCCCACACTTTCTCCAAGAGATCTGCTGCGAGTACTGCAAGGTCTGCTCTGTCAGAGTGCCAGGGGGGTTTACAGCACTTGCTCCTCTGCATCTTCACCCTTTCATCAGCTTTCCCCTGGAACGGTGTTGTGCGAGAAGCTTGGAATTACCAGAAATGGATCGGGTTCACATTTTTTCCCCACCAGTTTTCATCTGGTTTGAAATTCCTGGAATGACCCTCAAATGTGCCCTAGAACAGTGCTGTGAAAGGATCAGTCAGAAGAACAGCCTGAAAGCAGAAAACCACCTCCAGCAGCAGCCAGAATGATCCCATTTCTGTTCTTACCTGCTCCTGCCAGAGCTCCCAACAGCCATTCCCATTCCAAAACAACAACTATGGAAGACATTCCTGCTGTCTGTGAGGGTGAGGTGGCAGTTCTGGATGTTCTTTGCTGTGGAATCGGACAACAAACAGAGTGTAAATGATCTTGGTGGCTCTTCCAAGCCAAACCACCCCGTGATTCCTTGCGTGGATCAGCACCTGTCCCAACCCCATTCCAGAAACCTCCTCCCACTAACCCAGAACTTTCCTTTTTCCGCTCAACATCAGGGATTTGCTGCCGAGTGCCCCCGCAGGGGACGCCTCAGCATTCCCTGGGACGCCTCAGCATTCCCTGGGCTGCTGTTCCACGCCGATCCCGTGTCCAGCGCCGTTCCGGGCTGCAGTGCCGGGCTCTCCCCACAAGGCGGCAGCACCGGGAGCGAGCAGCCCCGGCCGGTCCCGCTGTCTCGGGGCAGCTGCGCCTTTAACCCGCCCGGAGCCGGCGGGGCCGTGAACACAGCGGGCAAAAACCCCACCGATCCCCTTTATTTCACCTCCATGGGCACAGGATCGCAGCATTCCCTGGGCTGGAAGGGACCCGCAGGGAGCATCGAGTCCAAATCCTGGTCCTGCACCCCAAGAATCCCACCCTGTGCCCGAGAGCCTTGTCCAGACCCAAACTCTGCCCCTAGGATCCTGAAAACACAGTGAGGCTGGGAGAAGGATGACAGTGGAAGATTTTTTATATAGATCTCCTTGTACGATCGTTATATAATATCATTAGATCGCCCAGGAACCCATCCCTGTACCTGGACAGCCAGAAGTGCACAAAATCCCAGCCCCTCCCAAGATGCAGCTCCTCACACCAAACCTTGGGAGAATCCCTGGTGCTTCCAACACTGCTGCAATCCCACCTGGAGCTGAGCTTACAGGGTGCTCTGCCTAATCCACATCCAAGCCTGGATAGCCCAAAGCCTGCAAGAAAAGAGGAGGCAAAGTGAAAAGGAGAGAGGGGGAAAAAAACAGAGTTTTAGGTTTTTCCCGTGTTTGCAACAGGATTGAAGGCCAGGATGGAGAGGTTTCGTGGAAAAGAAGTACCAAAGGCTGCTTCATTCCCAGCAATTAGCGCTGCTCAGGTTGAATCCAAGAGGACCAATCCACCAGGTTTAAACAGGAGCGGCCGACAGGATGGGTTATGACACAGATCTGTGAAGCTGGAGCCTTCTTTCTTCTCCCGGGCTCTCCCAGAAATTCTCCATGTCCGGACGCGCTCCCGCTCTCCCTGCTGGGGAGGACGGACTTGGATAGCCCGGGTGACTGGTGAGCCTAAAACAATAAGTGATGCAGTGATCCAAGTGTTTTTCACAAGGAAATGACATATTCTCTGGACCTGGGATAACCCATATCCCATGGCCTTCTCCAGGAAGAGTCCCAGCTGGATATGGTCTCCCAGAAAGGATTCCATAGGGGCTCACCTTTTGCTTGGAGCTCGGCTGAATTCCTCAGCAATGCCAGGGAATGTTGCCATTGGAGGCTTTGGGCAGATTGGGCTCATTTGCCTTTTTAGGTTTTGTTACTGTCTCTCAGACTTCCCACTGGAATGTGGTCTCCAAGGAATATGTAAATCCCATTGGATTCCTGCTCTTTCGGACAATTTTTTGTACCATTCCTGTACAAAACGAGGCCCCCTGTTCGGATGCTTTTCCCCACCGTTCCCCAGCAGTTTTATCTGCCAGTCCATTCCCTGCGCTGGTTGGGCTCTTCCCAGATCTCTGAGCTCCTTCACAAGGCAGGAGATCCATTTGGCCCAGGAACCGAACCCTCCCGAGGAATTGTCTGATGCCATCTCCACATTTCATAGCTGATCCTTGTGCTCAAAGGATCCCCCTTTCTTCCCTCCAGCCAATTCCAAGCCTCGCTGCCCCCAGCTGGGAACAGTCCCCAGGCTGATCCCTGCAGTCTTCCCTGCCGGGATCCTGCTCAGGAATCCATGGGCTACGAATGTAAGAATTAATTCTTCCCACCCCTGCCCAGTTCTAATTCCAAAGGATTTGGTGGCTGCCTTACCCGGCTGGAGCCTGCTTCCAACTCTGTTCTTGCTGCTTCTGCTGCTTTCCATTTCCCAGGAATTCCACCAACGGAGCGACAGCGTTTTCCACCTCCTCCTCCAGGATTCCCTCTGTTGCGTTCGGGTGCTGGAAGGATATCAAAACCTGGGCCTCACTATCAGGAATTATATCCCCGGATTTGTTCCTTTCCAAATGTCACCTCTTCCCAACAAAGCACTGGCCATCCAAGGAATATAGAGAGCGATGTGCTGACCACTGCTTACTCCTCTGGAATGTCAGAGCTTGGAAAAGTGGGCAGCTGGAGCTTTTCCTGGGGGTGCTGCCCATGAAGTGTATTTTACCTAAGAGCCCCTGCCCATGCCTTTGTCTGTATCCACCAAAAATCCACCCGTTCATTCCCCAGCTGGTCCTCCCTCTTTTCCTGGATCCAACAGAATTTTAACAGGTGAATATTCCCCTCTGGAAGAGCACCTTTCATTCCAAACCTAAGAACAAACAAATCATTCCCTTGGACCTTCCTTATTTGAATTCCACTGAGAACGGTGGATGCAAAATGATCCTCTCCTGGCCCCTGCTGGATTCCTGGAGCAGGGATTCTTTCCCTCTTCCCCCCCCCCCCCCCCCGCCCCCCCGCGGTGACCACCCTGCCCTGCCCCCTTTTCAGGCTTTGTTCCACAGCTCGTCTCCAACTCTTGCATCCTTTCCCTCACTCCAGGAGCTCCCAGCAGTTCCACACCCTCTTTTCTCCCATCCTGATCCTTTCTCCAAGAACAGAGCTCTGCATTTCAATTCCCTTCGCTTTTCTCCGACAATTCCCACCAATCCAGACCTAAAGCTGACACAAGGAACACTCGGTGCCCACAAATGCAAATCCAGACCTGGCCATGCCTAAACCAGCAAGTCTGAACACACAATCCTGCACCATCTGCATTAATTCAAACCTAACAATTAGGACACACTGAAGACTTCAACATTCCCAAGAAACACCCTGTTGCCTTCAACTCCCTGGGGTTTTTGCTTTGAACTCATACGGATTAGGGGATCAAGGGATTTCCCTGAAAAAAACCTGTGTGGTGCATGCTGGAATCCCCGATCCCGTGAATCCAGGGAGTGTTAAAAGCTTAAGTCCAACCTGGCCCACCATAAATTTTTGCCAACTATCCCCCAAATGATCAGGTTAACAGAACCCTGCTCTGGTGCTGCGTTTTTAGTATTGGAAAGCCAGGAATTACTTTATTCCCAGAGCGAGGCTCTGGATATGGGCTTGGGGAGAACAAGACCTTACCAACTTACAGAGCCAGGGGATGACGTTTGGGAACAATCCTGGGCTGCCTGGCAGCAGTTCATTGTACCTCTTGTCACCCACGAACACCTTCACCCACTCCTCCAGGAGCCCGGGCCAGCGGCTCTGCTTCTCTTGGAGCAGGAGGCATTCCCCTGCCCACGGCAGGGACCTGCAAACCATTCCGGAGTCAGCTCCGAGCCAGGGACGGGGCAACACCCCGTCCCACGGCTCCAGCGGCTCGGGCCCTCGGTAATTCCGGATCTGAGCCTCGTAATCCCTGCAGGGAAGAGGCCGGCTCAGGCCGGGATCGCAGAGGGTGGGAAGCGCCCGGGGTGGGCGGAGGCTCTGCCACCCCCACGGCCGCGGCATCCGCACAGCTCCGGGGGACGGGGCCCGCCCCGATGCCGCTCCCCGTCCCGTTATGCCGTTCCCCCGCTCCCCATCCCGTTCTCCCGCTCCTCGCTCACCGCCCGGGCCCGTCCATGCCCGCCTGTCCCCCGCCGACCGCGCCTGCCCACTCAAACTGGCCACGGCAGCCGCGCCACGCCTCCCCATTGGCCAGCCCTCGGCCCGCCACGCCTTCCTATTGGCCGCTGGCCCCGTCAATCACGCGGGAAACCCCGCCGCCCGCAGGCACCGCTCCCACGGCGGCCGCTACACGGCGGCCCGGGCGCATTCCCAGGGGAAAAGGAGAGTTGTTATCAACACTCGAACCTCCCAAGCGTTGTTATTGCTCAGAGAGCTGCGCCGGCACTGAGCTACTCCCATGCGCCTGCACGGCTTTGGGGAGGGGCAAGACCACGTCCCACTCCTGCCTGGAGAAATTTCAACGCCCTAAAAAGTCATTTCCCTTCTCTCTCTCTGACCCAGGGCCAAAGCAGCTGTGCAGAACAACCCGGGGGATTTATGGGAGGGTGATTCTCTCAGGAAAGACCCCAGACCCTGAGGAAACAAACCCACCCCAAATTTCCAGCTGAAAACACGCTGCTTCCTGAACGGCAGCGCACAAAACTCTCTATAGCCAGACAGGAGATGACAGACCGGAAAAAGCCAAAAGATGTGCTCTGCTTGCATGCACTCTCTGACTGGTAATTCCAAAGGAAATTCCCCACAGATCGTAAGCAGTCGCCTACAATTTGTCCTCTGCATTCATGACTGCCTTGGCTTTCTGTAGAAGTGTGTCAAACATCCATGCAGGCGTCAGGGCCTGGGCTGGCTCGTTTATGGCTCTTCCTGACAGGCCCAGGCCAAACCCAAGCACCCCCCTCACTGCTCCAGCCCCACTTTCAGGGAAATATTGACACGGCTTAGAAATACTCTCCTTCCCTGCAACTCACTCCCTCCCTGCGCATCCCCGGAGAGGATTTACTCCGTCCTTTGTTCCCGACAGCACCTCTCCAGCGCAAATCCCACTTCACACAGACACTGACTAAGCAGACCTAAGGCAGTGGTTCCAATCCCCAGCTGCAATCCCCAACTCCCTGTCTCCTGCACAGCTCGTCCAAGCACTCCCAGCAATCTCACCTCAGCCCAGACACTCTCTGTCCGCAGAGGGAAACACAACCCGATGGCACGCAGCTCTGGCACCACATTCCCTCTTCCCTTCTCCCTTTTTCCAGCACACCAGGCTGCTGGAAACGGCATTCCCTAGGCAGTTCATCCCAACACAGAGAAGAGGAGCCTGTCACTTATCCAAACCATGGGCAGGACAAGGGGGGCCCTAGCTGGCTTTGGCTGCTCTAATACCAAAGCTCTTGGGACGACTTCAGTGGTTTTTCCTGTCTTGAAAGAGTGCAGAAAAGCAAAGTTAATCCCACTGTGGACTCCAAGACTCCTGCATTTCCTATTTCTCCTATGATTGCTCACCATGAAATTTTATCCATGGAAAAAAAGCATGAAGAATAACACCATATCAAATAAAAAGTGCCCTTTTCCAGCATTTTTATACCAGGCATTAAAAAGATGCCCATTTCTCTTCCAGCATTGCTTCCCTCATTTTAGCAGAACCGTTTTCATCCCAGACCCCACTCATCAGCTGTTCAATCCTCTGGCACTGGATTTGGACAAAAGAAGGGACGCACCTGGATCGCAGGAAATCACAGAGAGAAACCCCTCCAAAACCTGACAGAGAAAAACAACAGGAGATGCAGGAAGACACATCCCTCATTTGCACATCCGGAGTGCTTTTCTAAAGACTTCTCTGCATCTGGATGCTCTTTGCACTTGGCAGCAAACTGCTTCCACTGCTTCCCACTCCAGCAAGGGGAACATCCCTGGAATTTCATGTCCAGTGTCTCTGCCTAAAGCAGCCCCACGGCAACACGAAGCTTCCCTCGGGCATTTCGTTTCTTTACCCCAAACATTCTCCCCACTCAGCCACAATCTAGAAAGAACAAAAGGGAAAAGAAGGAAGACCAATTAATTCTGACATAAGGAGTCTTGACTATCCCGACACACTGCCAGGTGAAAAAGCATCCCTGCCACTCTAACAAATCCCCCTGATACTGTCTCCATTCTGTATCAATTATTTAAACGTTGTATTAAGGAGCGTAAGGACACAATGCTTGGAATTCTCAAAAACGGCTCCGCCTGGCTACTCCAAGCACTTTCTCACCCGGGGAGCTGAGCTGTCCCACATTTAAACGCCACGTTTGATCCAAATCCCATAGAAATCTGATCTTGTTTGGCTCCTGAGCTTTCCCAAAAGCTGTGCAGTCAAGCCTGGAAATCCTCACTGAAGCTTTGCCATGTCACATCGGGATTTACCCTTGGGAAAACCCCACTCTGAGCACTTGGGTTTCAAGAAGTTGCACCCAATGTTACAGGCACAGAATTCCTGTGGGGTTTGGCATTTCCTGCACCTCCAAACACGTGAAAAGAATGAAGTGCAGAGTCCCGAGGCTCCATTATTGCCATTCCCCTCACATCCCTTTCCTCAGCTGCACGTGGCTTTGTGCCTCCTCTGAAGGGCTGGAAAGGAATTTGGGAACCCCCCTCAGCTTCTTCGGTTTTCAGCTTTTTCTCTGAGCCGGCCCAAAAGGCAAACAGGAAAAAAAAACCCCAGAAGTGCACAAAATCCCAGCCCCTCCCAAGATGCAGCTCCTCACACCAAACCTTGGGAGAATCCCTGGTGCTTCCAACACCGCTGCAATCCCACCTGGAGCTGAGCTTACAGGGTGCTCTGCCTAATCCACATCCAAGCCTGGATAGCCCAAAGCCTGCAAGAAAAGAGGAGGCAAAGTGAAAAGGAGAGAGGGGGAAAAAAACAGAGTTTTAGGTTTTTCCCGTGTTTGCAACAGGATTGAAGGCCAGGATGGAGAGGTTTCGTGGAAAAGAAGTACCAAAGGCTGCTTCATTCCCAGCAATTAGCGCTGCTCAGGTTGAATCCAAGAGGACCAATCCACCAGGTTTAAACAGGAGCGGCCGACAGGATGGGTTATGACACAGATCTGTGAAGCTGGAGCCTTCTTCCTTCTCCCGGGCTCTCCCAGAAATTCTCCATGTCCGGACGCGCTCCCGCTCTCCCTGCTGGGGAGGACAGACTTGGATAGCCCAGGTGACTGGTGAGCCTAAAACAATAAGTGATGCAGTGATCCAAGTGTTTTTCACAAGGAAATGACATATTCTCTGGACCTGGGATAACCCATATCCCATGGCCTTCTCCAGGAAGAGTCCCAGCTGGATATGGTCTCCCAGAAAGGATTCCATAGGGGCTCACCTTTTGCTTGGAGCTCGGCTGAATTCCTCAGCAATGCCAGGGAATGTTGCCATTGGAGGCTTTGGGCAGATTGGGCTCATTTGCCTTTTTAGGTTTTGTTACTGTCTCTCAGACTTCCCACTGGAATGTGGTCTCCAAGGAATATGTAAATCCCATTGGATTCCTGCTCTTTCGGACAATTTTTTGTACCATTCCTGTACAAAACGAGGCCCCCTGTTCGGATGCTTTTCCCCACCGTTCCCCAGCAGTTTTATCTGCCAGTCCTTTCCCTGCGCTGGTTGGGCTCTTCCCAGATCTCTGAGCTCCTTCACAAGGCAGGAGATCCATTTGGCCCAGGAACCGAACCCTCCCGAGGAATTGTCTGATGCCATCTCCACATTTCATAGCTCATCCTTGTGCTCAAAGGATCCCCCTTTCTTCCCTCCAGCCAATTCCAAGCCTCGCTGCCCCCAGCTGGGAACAGTCCCCAGGCTGATCCCTGCAGTCTTCCCTGCCGGGATCCTGCTCAGGAATCCATGGGCTACGAATGTAAGAATTAATTCTTCCCACCCCTGCCCAGTTCTAATTCCAAAGGATTTGGTGGCTGCCTTACCCGGCTGGAGCCTGCTTCCAACTCTGTTCTTGCTGCTTCTGCTGCTTTCCATTTCCCAGGAATTCCACCAACGGAGCGACAGCGTTTTCCACCTCCTCCTCCAGGATTCCCTCTGTTGCGTTCGGGTGCTGGAAGGATATCAAAACCTGGGCCTCACTATCAGGAATTATATCCCCGGATTTGTTCCTTTCCAAATGTCACCTCTTCCCAACAAAGCACTGGCCATCCAAGGAATATAGAGAGCGATGTGCTGACCACTGCTTACTCCTCTGGAATGTCAGAGCTTGGAAAAGTGGGCAGCTGGAGCTTTTCCTGGGGGTGCTGCCCATGAAGTGTATTTTACCTAAGAGCCCCTGCCCATGCCTTTGTCTGTATCCACCAAAAATCCACCCGTTCATTCCCCAGCTGGTCCTCCCTCTTTTCCTGGATCCAACAGAATTTTAACAGGTGAATATTCCCCTCTGGAAGAGCACCTTTCATTCCAAACCTAAGAACAAACAAATCATTCCCTTGGACCTTCCTTATTTGAATTCCACTGAGAACGGTGGATGCAAAATGATCCTCTCCTGGCCCCTGCTGGATTCCTGGAGCAGGGATTCTTTCCCTCTTCCCCCCCCCCCCCCCCGCCCCCCCGCGGTGACCACCCTGCCCTGCCCCCTTTTCAGGCTTTGTTCCACAGCTCGTCTCCAACTCTTGCATCCTTTCCCTCACTCCAGGAGCTCCCAGCAGTTCCACACCCTCTTTTCTCCCATCCTGATCCTTTCTCCAAGAACAGAGCTCTGCATTTCAATTCCCTTCGCTTTTCTCCGACAATTCCCACCAATCCAGACCTAAAGCTGACACAAGGAACACTCGGTGCCCACAAATGCAAATCCAGACCTGGCCATGCCTAAACCAGCAAGTCTGAACACACAATCCTGCACCATCTGCATTAATTCAAACCTAACAATTAGGACACACTGAAGACTTCAACATTCCCAAGAAACACCCTGTTGCCTTCAACTCCCTGGGGTTTTTGCTTTGAACTCATACGGATTAGGGGATCAAGGGATTTCCCTGAAAAAAACCTGTGTGGTGCATGCTGGAATCCCCGATCCCGTGAATCCAGGGAGTGTTAAAAGCTTAAGTCCAACCTGGCCCACCATAAATTTTTGCCAACTATCCCCCAAATGATCAGGTTAACAGAACCCTGCTCTGGTGCTGCGTTTTTAGTATTGGAAAGCCAGGAATTACTTTATTCCCAGAGCGAGGCTCTGGATATGGGCTTGGGGAGAACAAGACCTTACCAACTTACAGAGCCAGGGGATGACGTTTGGGAACAATCCTGGGCTGCCTGGCAGCAGTTCATTGTACCTCTTGTCACCCACGAACACCTTCACCCACTCCTCCAGGAGCCCGGGCCAGCGGCTCTGCTTCTCTTGGAGCAGGAGGCATTCCCCTGCCCACGGCAGGGACCTGCAAACCATTCCGGAGTCAGCTCCGAGCCAGGGACGGGGCAACACCCCGTCCCACGGCTCCAGCGGCTCGGGCCCTCGGTAATTCCGGATCTGAGCCTCGTAATCCCTGCAGGGAAGAGGCCGGCTCAGGCCGGGATCGCAGAGGGTGGGAAGCGCCCGGGGTGGGCGGAGGCTCTGCCACCCCCACGGCCGCGGCATCCGCACAGCTCCGGGGGACGGGGCCCGCCCCGATGCCGCTCCCCGTCCCGTTATGCCGTTCCCCCGCTCCCCATCCCGTTCTCCCGCTCCTCGCTCACCGCCCGGGCCCGTCCATGCCCGCCTGTCCCCCGCCGACCGCGCCTGCCCACTCAAACTGGCCGCGGCAGCCGCGCCACGCCTCCCCATTGGCCAGCCCTCGGCCCGCCACGCCTTCCTATTGGCCGCTGGCCCCGTCAATCACGCGGGAAACCCCGCCGCCCGCAGGCACCGCTCCCACGGCGGCCGCTACACGGCGGCCCGGGCGCATTCCCAGGGGAAAAGGAGAGTTGTTATCAACACTCGAACCTCCCAAGCGTTGTTATTGCTCAGAGAGCTGCGCCGGCACTGAGCTACTCCCATGCGCCTGCACGGCTTTGGGGAGGGGCAAGACCACGTCCCACTCCTGCCTGGAGAAATTTCAACGCCCTAAAAAGTCATTTCCCTTCTCTCTCTCTGACCCAGGGCCAAAGCAGCTGTGCAGAACAACCCGGGGGATTTATGGGAGGGTGATTCTCTCAGGAAAGACCCCAGACCCTGAGGAAACAAACCCACCCCAAATTTCCAGCTGAAAACACGCTGCTTCCTGAACGGCAGCGCACAAAACTCTCTATAGCCAGACAGGAGATGACAGACCGGAAAAAGCCAAAAGATGTGCTCTGCTTGCATGCACTCTCTGACTGGTAATTCCAAAGGAAATTCCCCACAGATCGTAAGCAGTCGCCTACAATTTGTCCTCTGCATTCATGACTGCCTTGGCTTTCTGTAGAAGTGTGTCAAACATCCATGCAGGCGTCAGGGCCTGGGCTGGCTCGTTTATGGCTCTTCCTGACAGGCCCAGGCCAAACCCAAGCACCCCCCTCACTGCTCCAGCCCCACTTTCAGGGAAATATTGACACGGCTTAGAAATACTCTCCTTCCCTGCAACTCACTCCCTCCCTGCGCATCCCCGGAGAGGATTTACTCCGTCCTTTGTTCCCGACAGCACCTCTCCAGCGCAAATCCCACTTCACACAGACACTGACTAAGCAGACCTAAGGCAGTGGTTCCAATCCCCAGCTGCAATCCCCAACTCCCTGTCTCCTGCACAGCTCGTCCAAGCACTCCCAGCAATCTCACCTCAGCCCAGACACTCTCTGTCCGCAGAGGGAAACACAACCCGATGGCACGCAGCTCTGGCACCACATTCCCTCTTCCCTTCTCCCTTTTTCCAGCACACCAGGCTGCTGGAAACGGCATTCCCTAGGCAGTTCATCCCAACACAGAGAAGAGGAGCCTGTCACTTATCCAAACCATGGGCAGGACAAGGGGGGCCCTAGCTGGCTTTGGCTGCTCTAATACCAAAGCTCTTGGGACGACTTCAGTGGTTTTTCCTGTCTTGAAAGAGTGCAGAAAAGCAAAGTTAATCCCACTGTGGACTCCAAGACTCCTGCATTTCCTATTTCTCCTATGATTGCTCACCATGAAATTTTATCCATGGAAAAAAAGCATGAAGAATAACACCATATCAAATAAAAAGTGCCCTTTTCCAGCATTTTTATACCAGGCATTAAAAAGATGCCCATTTCTCTTCCAGCATTGCTTCCCTCATTTTAGCAGAACCGTTTTCATCCCAGACCCCACTCATCAGCTGTTCAATCCTCTGGCACTGGATTTGGACAAAAGAAGGGACGCACCTGGATCGCAGGAAATCACAGAGAGAAACCCCTCCAAAACCTGACAGAGAAAAACAACAGGAGATGCAGGAAGACACATCCCTCATTTGCACATCCGGAGTGCTTTTCTAAAGACTTCTCTGCATCTGGATGCTCTTTGCACTTGGCAGCAAACTGCTTCCACTGCTTCCCACTCCAGCAAGGGGAACATCCCTGGAATTTCATGTCCAGTGTCTCTGCCTAAAGCAGCCCCACGGCAACACGAAGCTTCCCTCGGGCATTTCGTTTCTTTACCCCAAACATTCTCCCCACTCAGCCACAATCTAGAAAGAACAAAAGGGAAAAGAAGGAAGACCAATTAATTCTGACATAAGGAGTCTTGACTATCCCGACACACTGCCAGGTGAAAAAGCATCCCTGCCACTCTAACAAATCCCCCTGATACTGTCTCCATTCTGTATCAATTATTTAAACGTTGTATTAAGGAGCGTAAGGACACAATGCTTGGAATTCTCAAAAACGGCTCCGCCTGGCTACTCCAAGCACTTTCTCACCCGGGGAGCTGAGCTGTCCCACATTTAAACGCCACGTTTGATCCAAATCCCATAGAAATCTGATCTTGTTTGGCTCCTGAGCTTTCCCAAAAGCTGTGCAGTCAAGCCTGGAAATCCTCACTGAAGCTTTGCCATGTCACATCGGGATTTACCCTTGGGAAAACCCCACTCTGAGCACTTGGGTTTCAAGAAGTTGCACCCAATGTTACAGGCACAGAATTCCTGTGGGGTTTGGCATTTCCTGCACCTCCAAACACGTGAAAAGAATGAAGTGCAGAGTCCCGAGGCTCCATTATTGCCATTCCCCTCACATCCCTTTCCTCAGCTGCACGTGGCTTTGTGCCTCCTCTGAAGGGCTGGAAAGGAATTTGGGAACCCCCCTCAGCTTCTTCGGTTTTCAGCTTTTTCTCGGAGCCAGCCCAAAAGGCAAACAGGAAAAAAAAACCCCAGAAGTGCACAAAATCCCAGCCCCTCCCAAGATGCAGCTCCTCACACCAAACCTTGGGAGAATCCCTGGTGCTTCCAACACCGCTGCAATCCCACCTGGAGCTGAGCTTACAGGGTGCTCTGCCTAATCCACATCCAAGCCTGGATAGCCCAAAGCCTGCAAGAAAAGAGGAGGCAAAGTGAAGGGGAGAGGGGGGGGAAAAACGGAGTTTTAGGTTTTTCCCATGTTTGCAACAGGATTGAAGGGCAGGATGGAGAGGTTTTGTGGAAAAGAAGTACCAAAGGCTGCTTCATTCCCAGCAATTAGCGCTGCTCAATCCAAGAGGCCCAATCCACCAGGTTTAAACAGGAGCGGCCGACAGGATGGGTTATGACACAGATCTGTGAAGCTGGAGCCTTCTTCCTTCTCCCGGGCTCTCCCAGAAATTCTCCATGTCCGGACATGCTCCCGCTCTCCCCGCTGGGGAGGACGGACTTGGATAGCCCGGGTGACTGGTGAGCCTAAAACAATAAGTGATGCAGTGATCCAAGTGTTTTTCCCCAGGAAATGACATATTCTCTGGACCTGGGATAACCCATATCCCATGGCCTTCTCCAGGAAGAGTCCCAGCTGGATATGGTCTCCCAGAAAGGATTCCATAGGGGCTCACCTTTTGCTTGGAGCTCGGCTGAATTCCTCAGCAATGCCAGGGAATGTGGCCATTGGAGGCTTTGAGCAGATTAGGCTCATTTGCCTTTTGAGGTTTTGTTACCATCTCTCAGACTTCCCACTGGATTGTGGTCTCCAAGGAACATGTAAATCCCATTGGATTCCTGCTCTTTGGATATTTTTTGTACCATTCCTGTACAAAACGAGGCCCCCTGTTCGGATGCTTTTCCCCACCGTTCCCCAGCAGTTTTATCTGCCAGTCCATTCCCTGTGTTGGTTGGGCTCTTCCCAGATCTCTGAGCTCCTTCACAAGGCAGGAGGTCCATTTGGCCCAGGAACCGAACCCTCCCGAGGAATTGTCTGATGCCATCTCCACATTTCACAGCTGATCCTTGTGCTCAAAGGATCCCCCTTTCTTCCCTCCAGCCAATTCCAAGCCTCGCTGCCCCAAGCCGGGAACAGTCCCCAGGCCGATCCCTGCAGTCTTCCCTGCCAGGATCCTGCTCAGGAATCCATGGGAATGTAAGAATTAATTCTTCCCACCCCTGCTCAGTTCTAATTCCAAAGGATTTGGTGTCTGCCTTACCTGGCTGGAGCCTGCTTCCAACTCTGTTCTTGCTGCTTCTGCTGCTTTCCATTTCCCAGGAATTCCACCAACGGAGCGACAGCGTTTTCCACCTCCTCCTCCAGGATTCCCTCTGTTGCGTTCGGGTGCTGGAAGGATATCAAAACCTGGGCCTCACTATCAGGAATTATATCCCCGGATTTGTTCCTTTCCAAATGTCACCTCTTCCCAACAAAGCACTGGCCATCCAAGGAATTATAGAGAGCCATGTGCTGACCACTGCTTACTCCTCTGGAATGTCAGAGCTTGGAAAAAAAGGGCAGTTGAGGCTTTTCCTGGTGCTGCCCATCAAGTGTATTTTACCTAAGTGCCCCTGCCCATGCCTTTGTCTGTATCCACCAAAAATCCACCCGTTCATTCCCCAGCTGCTGCCTCCCTCTTTTCCTGGATCCAACAGAATTTTAACAGGTGAATATTCCCCTCTGGAAGAGCACCTTTCATTCCAAACCTAAGAACAAACAAATCATTCCCTTGGACCTTCCTTATTAGAATTCCACTGAGAACGGTGGATGCAAAATGATCCTCTCCTGGCCCCTGCTGGATTCCTGGAGCAGGGATCCTTTCCCTCTTTCCCCCCACCCCCCGCGGTGCCCTCCTCCCCCTCCTGCCCCACCCCGCACCCTTTTCAGCCTTTGTTCCACAGCTTTTGCCTCCGGACCTCAGATCCTTTTGGTCTCCAGGAGCTCCCAGCAGCCCCACAGCCTTTCCTCTCCCATCCTGATCCTTTCTCCAGGAATGGAGCTCTGCATTGCAATTCCCTTCTCTTTTCTCCGACAATTCCCACCAACCCAGACCTAGAGCTGACACAAGGAACGCTTGGTGCCCACAAATCCAAATCCAGACCTGGCCATCCCTAAACCAGCAACTCCCGGACAATTTGCGTTCATTCCAACCTAACACTGAGGACTCACCTAATCCTTCAAAATTCCCAAGAAATATCCCGTTGCCTTCAGCTCCCAGGGGATTCTGCTTCGTGCTCACACGGATTTGGGACTTCCCTGAAAAACCCGTGCAGGGCACGCTGGAATCCCCGATCCCGTGAATCTGGGGAGTGTGAAAAGCTCGGTCCAGCCTGGGCCCCCAGAAATTTTTGCCAAATATCCCCCAAGTCCTCGGGACAACAGAACTCTCTGGTATGGCATTTTTGGCGTTGTAAAGCCTGGAATTACTTTATTCCTAGTGCTGGGCTCTGGATATGGCCGAGAAAATCCCGGCCTCCACACAGACCCAGATTCCAAACTTTTTGATACGTTTTAGCAAACCGAGAAATTCCCCTTCCCTGCTTCTTCTTAAGGGCATCCTTCTCTTCCCTTACCCGGCCTGCTCTCTCCCACTGGGCTGGGTTTTTCCCTTCCCATGCTAATTAGTCCCTACTTCTAGGAGGTTTAGGTACCTTTCTTCCCTGGCAGGGATTTCTTAACACAGCTACCGAGGCTTTGGGAGTCTTCTTTGTCTTCTACTTTCTGGAAACACACCCTCTGATCCATAAATGCCACAATCCAGATGCCCAACTTCAACAAGACATCCTTTTCACCTAAAAACACTCATTCCCAACTCTTTTAAAGTTTTACCCCCGCAAAATTCCCCTGGTTTTCCACCGCTGAATTCCTCCGTCCTGATTCCAAGAATTTCTTGAATACCACGGGGCTTTTCTCAAGATTTACCCCCACAACCTTCCCTACGTGCCCACTGCTCACCACCTCATTTTTCCCTCAATGTCTTCGTTCTCCACCCCAGAGAGTTTGTCAAGTGTTGCCTCCAAGATGTTCCCCCTCTGTCCACTACTGAGTTCCCCATTTTGCCTTCAAAATATTCCTTCTGTCCCCTCCAGATTGCATCCACTTTTACCCCCAACATTTTACTTCCTCTACAATATTGATTAAACCTTTTCCACCCCAAAAATGTGCATTCCCTCCCTTAAACAGCACCTCAGCTTTTCCCTCAAAAATGCCCCAGAGAGAAACTCCGATTCAGCCCCCAAACTCCCATTTTCCTACACAAACAGTTCTTGTGGCCCCTCTCAATTCCCCCAGGCTTTCAGCTAAAGGAATAACTGGAAGCCTATTCCCTCATCTCTGCCCTCCTTTTGCTTTCCTGGAAAACCTTGCCATCCCACACTTTCTCCAAGAGATCTGCTGCGAGTACTGCAAGGTCTGCTCTGTCAGAGTGCCAGGGGGGTTTACAGCACTTGTTCCTCTGCATCTTCACCCTTTCATCAGCTTTCCCCTGGAACGGTGTTGTGGGAGAAGCTTGGAATTACCAGAAATGGATCAGGTTCACATTTTTTCCCCACCAGTTTTCATCTGGTTTGAAATTCCTGGAATTACCCTCAAATGTGCCCTAGAACAGTGCTGTGAAAGGATCAGTCAGAAGAACAGCCTGAAAGCAGAAAACCACCTCCAGCAGCAGCCGGAATGATCCCATTTCTGTTCTTACCTGGTCCTGCCAGAGCTCCCAACGGCCCTTCCCATTCCAAAACAAGAGCCATGCAAGACATTCCTGCTGTCCGTGAGGGTGAGGTGCCAGTTCTGGATGTTCTTTGCTGTGGAATCGGACAACAAACAGAGCGTAAATGATCTTGGTGGCTCTTCCAAGCCAAACCACCCCGTGATTCCTTGCGTGGATCAGCACCTGTCCCAACTCCATTCCAGAAACCTCCTCCCACTAACCCAGAACTTTCCTTTTTCCGCTCAACATCAGGGATTTGCTGCCGAGTGCCCCGGGCAGGGGACGCCTCAGCCTTCCCTGGGACGCCTCAGCATTCCAGCATTTTTATTCCAGGCATTAAAAGGATGCTCATTTCTCTTCCAGCATTGTTTTCATCCCAGACCCCCCTCGTCAGCTGTTCAATCCTCTGGCACTGGATTTGGACAAAAGAAGGGACGCACCTGGACTGCGGGAAATCACGGAGAGAAACCCCTCCAAAACCTGACAGAGAAAAACAACGGGAGATGCAGGAAGACATATCCCTCATTTGCACGTCTGGAATGCTTTTCTAAAGACTTCTCCGCATCTGGATGCTCTTTGCTCTTGGCTTTCTTTACAGGAATGCATTTGCTGCTAAACACATCTCAGGCCCTTGTTTGATCAGGATAAGGCGGGATGGAGATGAAGACGCACACAGGGAATAGCCAGGGAGATTCCCAGATCTCTGAACTCCTTCACAAGGCAGGAGATCCATTTGGCCCAGGAACCGAACCCTCCCGAGGAATTGTCTGATGCCATCTCCACATTTCATAGCTGATCCTTGTGCTCAAAGGATCCCCCTTTCTTCCCTCCAGCCAATTCCAAGCCTCGCTGCCCCCAGCTGGGAACAGTCCCCAGGCTGATCCCTGCAGTCTTCCCTGCCGGGATCCTGCTCAGGAATCCATGGGCTACGAATGTAAGAATTAATTCTTCCCACCCCTGCCCAGTTCTAATTCCAAAGGATTTGGTGGCTGCCTTACCCGGCTGAAGCCTGCTTCCAACTCTGTTCTTGCTGCTTCTGCTGCTTTCCATTTCCCAGGAATTCCACCAACGGAGCAACAGCGTTTTCCACCTCCTCCTCCAGGATTCCCTCTGTTGCGTTCGGGTGCTGGAAGGATATCAAAACCTGGGCCTCACTATCAGGAATTATATCCCCGGATTTGTTCCTTTCCACATGTCACCTCTTCCCAACAAAGCACTGGCCATCCAAGGAATATAGAGAGCGATGTGCTGACCACTGCTTACTCCTCTGGAATGTCAGAGCTTGGAAAAGTGGGCAGCTGGAGCTTTTCCTGGGGGTGCTGCCCATGCAGTGTATTTTACCTAAGAGCCCCTGCCCATGCCTTTGCCTGTATCCACCAAAAATCCACCCGTTCATTCCCCAGCTGGTCCTCCCTCTTTTCCTGGATCCAACAGAATTTTAACAGGTGAATATTCCCCTCTGGAAGAGCACCTTTCATTCCAAACCTAAGAACAAACAAATCATTCCCTTGGACCTTCCTTATTTGAATTCCACTGAGAACGGTGGATGCAAAATGATCCTCTCCTGGCCCCTGCTGGATTCCTGGAGCAGGGATTCTTTCCCTCTTCCCCCCCCCCCCCCCCCCGCCCCCCCGCGGTGACCACCCTGCCCTGCCCCCTTTTCAGGCTTTGTTCCACAGCTCGTCTCCAACTCTTGCATCCTTTCCCTCACTCCAGGAGCTCCCAGCAGTTCCACACCCTCTTTTCTCCCATCCTGATCCTTTCTCCAAGAACAGAGCTCTGCATTTCAATTCCCTTCGCTTTTCTCCGACAATTCCCACCAATCCAGACCTAAAGCTGACACAAGGAACACTCGGTGCCCACAAATGCAAATCCAGACCTGGCCATGCCTAAACCAGCAAGTCTGAACACACAATCCTGCACCATCTGCATTAATTCAAACCTAACAATTAGGACACACTGAAGACTTCAACATTCCCAAGAAACACCCTGTTGCCTTCAACTCCCTGGGGTTTTTGCTTTGAACTCATACGGATTAGGGGATCAAGGGATTTCCCTGAAAAAAACCTGTGTGGTGCATGCTGGAATCCCCGATCCCGTGAATCCAGGGAGTGTTAAAAGCTTAAGTCCAACCTGGCCCACCATAAATTTTTGCCAACTATCCCCCAAATGATCAGGTTAACAGAACCCTGCTCTGGTGCTGCGTTTTTAGTATTGGAAAGCCAGGAATTACTTTATTCCCAGAGCGAGGCTCTGGATATGGGCTTGGGGAGAACAAGACCTTACCAACTTACAGAGCCAGGGGATGACGTTTGGGAACAATCCTGGGCTGCCTGGCAGCAGTTCATTGTACCTCTTGTCACCCACGAACACCTTCACCCACTCCTCCAGGAGCCCGGGCCAGCGGCTCTGCTTCTCTTGGAGCAGGAGGCATTCCCCTGCCCACGGCAGGGACCTGCAAACCATTCCGGAGTCAGCTCCGAGCCAGGGACGGGGCAACACCCCGTCCCACGGCTCCAGCGGCTCGGGCCCTCGGTAATTCCGGATCTGAGCCTCGTAATCCCTGCAGGGAAGAGGCCGGCTCAGGCCGGGATCGCAGAGGGTGGGAAGCGCCCGGGGTGGGCGGAGGCTCTGCCACCCCCACGGCCGCGGCATCCGCACAGCTCCGGGGGACGGGGCCCGCCCCGATGCCGCTCCCCGTCCCGTTATGCCGTTCCCCCGCTCCCCATCCCGTTCTCCCGCTCCTCGCTCACCGCCCGGGCCCGTCCATGCCCGCCTGTCCCCCGCCGACCGCGCCTGCCCACTCAAACTGGCCACGGCAGCCGCGCCACGCCTCCCCATTGGCCAGCCCTCGGCCCGCCACGCCTTCCTATTGGCCGCTGGCCCCGTCAATCACGCGGGAAACCCCGCCGCCCGCAGGCACCGCTCCCACGGCGGCCGCTACACGGCGGCCCGGGCGCATTCCCAGGGGAAAAGGAGAGTTGTTATCAACACTCGAACCTCCCAAGCGTTGTTATTGCTCAGAGAGCTGCGCCGGCACTGAGCTACTCCCATGCGCCTGCACGGCTTTGGGGAGGGGCAAGACCACGTCCCACTCCTGCCTGGAGAAATTTCAACGCCCTAAAAAGTCATTTCCCTTCTCTCTCTCTGACCCAGGGCCAAAGCAGCTGTGCAGAACAACCCGGGGGATTTATGGGAGGGTGATTCTCTCAGGAAAGACCCCAGACCCTGAGGAAACAAACCCACCCCAAATTTCCAGCTGAAAACACGCTGCTTCCTGAACGGCAGCGCACAAAACTCTCTATAGCCAGACAGGAGATGACAGACCGGAAAAAGCCAGAAGATGTGCTCTGCTTGCATGCACTCTCTGACTGGTAATTCCAAAGGAAATTCCCCACAGATCGTAAGCAGTCGCCTACAATTTGTCCTCTGCATTCATGACTGCCTTGGCTTTCTGTAGAAGTGTGTCAAACATCCATGCAGGCGTCAGGGCCTGGGCTGGCTCGTTTATGGCTCTTCCTGACAGGCCCAGGCCAAACCCAAGCACCCCCCTCACTGCTCCAGCCCCACTTTCAGGGAAATATTGACACGGCTTAGAAATACTCTCCTTCCCTGCAACTCACTCCCTCCCTGCGCATCCCCGGAGAGGATTTACTCCGTCCTTTGTTCCCGACAGCACCTCTCCAGCGCAAATCCCACTTCACACAGACACTGACTAAGCAGACCTAAGGCAGTGGTTCCAATCCCCAGCTGCAATCCCCAACTCCCTGTCTCCTGCACAGCTCGTCCAAGCACTCCCAGCAATCTCACCTCAGCCCAGACACTCTCTGTCCGCAGAGGGAAACACAACCCGATGGCACGCAGCTCTGGCACCACATTCCCTCTTCCCTTCTCCCTTTTTCCAGCACACCAGGCTGCTGGAAACGGCATTCCCTAGGCAGTTCATCCCAACACAGAGAAGAGGAGCCTGTCACTTATCCAAACCATGGGCAGGACAAGGGGGGCCCTAGCTGGCTTTGGCTGCTCTAATACCAAAGCTCTTGGGACGACTTCAGTGGTTTTTCCTGTCTTGAAAGAGTGCAGAAAAGCAAAGTTAATCCCACTGTGGACTCCAAGACTCCTGCATTTCCTATTTCTCCTATGATTGCTCACCATGAAATTTTATCCATGGAAAAAAAGCATGAAGAATAACACCATATCAAATAAAAAGTGCCCTTTTCCAGCATTTTTATACCAGGCATTAAAAAGATGCCCATTTCTCTTCCAGCATTGCTTCCCTCATTTTAGCAGAACCGTTTTCATCCCAGACCCCACTCATCAGCTGTTCAATCCTCTGGCACTGGATTTGGACAAAAGAAGGGACGCACCTGGATCGCAGGAAATCACAGAGAGAAACCCCTCCAAAACCTGACAGAGAAAAACAACAGGAGATGCAGGAAGACACATCCCTCATTTGCACATCCGGAGTGCTTTTCTAAAGACTTCTCTGCATCTGGATGCTCTTTGCACTTGGCAGCAAACTGCTTCCACTGCTTCCCACTCCAGCAAGGGGAACATCCCTGGAATTTCATGTCCAGTGTCTCTGCCTAAAGCAGCCCCACGGCAACACGAAGCTTCCCTCGGGCATTTCGTTTCTTTACCCCAAACATTCTCCCCACTCAGCCACAATCTAGAAAGAACAAAAGGGAAAAGAAGGAAGACCAATTAATTCTGACATAAGGAGTCTTGACTATCCCGACACACTGCCAGGTGAAAAAGCATCCCTGCCACTCTAACAAATCCCCCTGATACTGTCTCCATTCTGTATCAATTATTTAAATGTTGTATTAAGGAGCGTAAGGACACAATGCTTGGAATTCTCAAAAATGGCTCCGCCTGGCTACTCCAAGCACTTTCTCACCCGGGGAGCTGAGCTGTCCCACATTTAAACGCCACGTTTGATCCAAATCCCATAGAAATCTGATATTGTTTGGCTCCTGAGCTTTCCCAAAAGCTGTGCAGTCAAGCCTGGAAATCCTCACTGAAGCTTTGCCATGTCACATCGGGATTTACCCTTGGGAAAACCCCACTCTGAGCACTTGGGTTTCAAGAAGTTGCACCCAATGTTACAGGCACAGAATTCCTGTGGGGTTTGGCATTTCCTGCACCTCCAAACACGTGAAAAGAATGAAGTGCAGAGTCCCGAGGCTCCATTATTGCCATTCCCCTCACATCCCTTTCCTCAGCTGCACGTGGCTTTGTGCCTCCTCTGAAGGGCTGGAAAGGAATTTGGGAACCCCCCTCAGCTTCTTCGGTTTTCAGCTTTTTCTCGGAGCCGGCCCAAAAGGCAAACAGGAAAAAAAAACCCCAGAAGTGCACAAAATCCCAGCCCCTCCCAAGATGCAGCTCCTCACACCAAACCTTGGGAGAATCCCTGGTGCTTCCAACACCGCTGCAATCCCACCTGGAGCTGAGCTTACAGGGTGCTCTGCCTAATCCACATCCAAGCCTGGATAGCCCAAAGCCTGCAAGAAAAGAGGAGGCAAAGTGAAGGGGAGAGGGGGGGGAAAAACGGAGTTTTAGGTTTTTCCCGTGTTTGCAACAGGATTGAAGGGCAGGATGGAGAGGTTTTGTGGAAAAGAAGTACCAAAGGCTGCTTCATTCCCAGCAATTAGCGCTGCTCAATCCAAGAGGCCCAATCCACCAGGTTTAAACAGGAGCGGCCGACAGGATGGGTTATGACACAGATCTGTGAAGCTGGAGCCTTCTTCCTTCTCCCGGGCTCTCCCAGAAATTCTCCATGTCCGGACATGCTCCCGCTCTCCCCGCTGGGGAGGACGGACTTGGATAGCCCGGGTGACTGGTGAGCCTAAAACAATAAGTGATGCAGTGATCCAAGTGTTTTTCCCCAGGAAATGACATATTCTCTGGACCTGGGATAACCCATATCCCATGGCCTTCTCCAGGAAGAGTCCCAGCTGGATATGGTCTCCCAGAAAGGATTCCATAGGGGCTCACCTTTTGCTTGGAGCTCGGCTGAATTCCTCAGCAATGCCAGGGAATGTGGCCATTGGAGGCTTTGAGCAGATTAGGCTCATTTGCCTTTTGAGGTTTTGTTACCATCTCTCAGACTTCCCACTGGATTGTGGTCTCCAAGGAACATGTAAATCCCATTGGATTCCTGCTCTTTGGATATTTTTTGTACCATTCCTGTACAAAACGAGGCCCCCTGTTCGGATGCTTTTCCCCACCGTTCCCCAGCAGTTTTATCTGCCAGTCCATTCCCTGTGTTGGTTGGGCTCTTCCCAGATCTCTGAGCTCCTTCACAAGGCAGGAGGTCCATTTGGCCCAGGAACTGAACCCTCCCGAGGAATTGTCTGATGCCATCTCCACATTTCACAGCTGATCCTTGTGCTCAAAGGATCCCTCTTTCTTCCCTTCAGCCAATTCCAAGCCTCGCTGCCCCCAGCTGGGAACAGTCCCCAGGCCGATCCCTGCAGTCTTCCCTGCCAGGATCCTGCTCAGGAATCCATGGGAATGTAAGAATTAATTCTTCCCACCCCTGCTCAGTTCTAATTCCAAAGGATTTGGTGTCTGCCTTACCTGGCTGGAGCCTGCTTCCAACTCTGTTCTTGCTGCTTCTGCTGCTTTCCATTTCCCAGGAATTCCACCAACGGAGCGACAGCGTTTTCCACCTCCTCCTCCAGGATTCCCTCTGTTGCGTTCGGGTGCTGGAAGGATATCAAAACCTGGGCCTCACTATCAGGAATTATATCCCCGGATTTGTTCCTTTCCAAATGTCACCTCTTCCCAACAAAGCACTGGCCATCCAAGGAATTATAGAGAGCCATGTGCTGACCACTGCTTACTCCTCTGGAATGTCAGAGCTTGGAAAAAAAGGGCAGTTGAGGCTTTTCCTGGTGCTGCCCATCAAGTGTATTTTACCTAAGTGCCCCTGCCCATGCCTTTGCCTGTATCCACCAAAAATCCACCCGTTCATTCCCCAGCTGCTGCCTCCCTCTTTTCCTGGATCCAACAGAATTTTAACAGGTGAATATTCCCCTCTGGAAGAGCACCTTTCATTCCAAACCTAAGAACAAACAAATGAATCACTTTCCTTCGACCTTCCTTATTAGGATTCCACTGAGAGCAGTGGATGGAAAATGATCCTCTCCTGGTCCCTGCTGGATTCCCGGAGCAGGGATCCTTTCCCTCTTTCCCCCCACCCCCCGCGGTGCCCTCCTCCCCCTCCTGCCCCACCCCGCACCCTTTTCAGCCTTTGTTCCACAGCTTTTGCCTCCGGACCTCAGATCCTTTTGGTCTCCAGGAGCTCCCAGCAGCCCCACAGCCTTTCCTCTCCCATCCTGATCCTTTCTCCAGGAATGGAGCTCTGCATTGCAATTCCCTTCTCTTTTCTCCGACAATTCCCACCAACCCAGACCTAGAGCTGACACAAGGAACGCTCGGTGCCCACAAATCCAAATCCAGACCTGGCCATCCCTAAACCAGCAACTCCCGGACAATTTGCGTTCATTCCAACCTAAGACTGAGGACTCACCTAATCCTTCAAAATTCCCAAGAAATATCCCGTTGCCTTCAGCTCCCAGGGGATTCTGCTTCGTGCTCACACGGATTTGGGACTTCCCTGAAAAACCCGTGCAGGGCACGCTGGAATCCCCGATCCCGTGAATCCGGGGAGTGTGCAAAGCTCGGTCCAGCCTGGGCCCCCAGAAATTTTTGCCAAATATCCCCCAAGTCCTCGGGACAACAGAACTCTCTGGTATGGCATTTTTGGCGTTGTAAAGCCTGGAATTACTTTATTCCTAGTGCTGGGCTCTGGATATGGCCGAGAAAATCCCGGCCTCCACACAGACCCAGATTCCAAACTTTTTGATACGTTTTAGCAAACCGAGAAATTCCCCTTCCCTGCTTCTTCTTAAGGGCATCCTTCTCTTCCCTTACCCGGCCTGCTCTCTCCCACTGGGCTGGGTTTTTCCCTTCCCATGCTAATTAGTCCCTACTTCTAGGAGGTTTAGGTACCTTTCTTCCCTGGCAGGGATTTCTTAACACAGCTACCGAGGCTTTGGGAGTCTTCTTTATCTTCTACTTTCTGGAAACACACCCTCTGATCCATAAATGCCACAATCCAGATGCCCAACTTCACCAAGACATCCTTTTCACCTAAAAACACTCATTCCCAACTCTTTTAAAGTTTTACCCCCGCAAAATTCCCCTGGTTTTCCACCGCTGAATTCCTCCGTCCTGATTCCAAGAATTTCTTGAATACCACGGGGCTTTTCTCAAGATTTACCCCCACAACCTTCCCTACGTGCCCACTGCTCACCACCTCATTTTTCCCTCAATGTCTTCGTTCTCCACCCCAGAGAGTTTGTCAAGTGTTGCCTCCAAGATGTTCCCCCTCTGTCCACTACTGAGTTCCCCATTTTGCCTTCAAAATATTCCTTCTGTCCCCTCCAGATTGCATCCACTTTTACCCCCAACATTTTACTTCCTCTACAATATTGATTAAACCTTTTCCACCCCAAAAATGTGCATTCCCTCCCTTAAACAGCACCTCAGCTTTTCCCTCAAAAATGCCCCAGAGAGAAACTCCGATTCAGCCCCCAAACTCCCATTTTCCTACACAAACAGTTCTTGTGGCCCCTCTCAATTCCCCCAGGCTTTCAGCTAAAGGAATAACTGGAAGCCTATTCCCTCATCTCTGCCCTCCTTTTGCTTTCCTGGAAAACCTTGCCATCCCACACTTTCTCCAAGAGATCTGCTGCGAGTACTGCAAGGTCTGCTCTGTCAGAGTGCCAGGGGGGTTTACAGCACTTGCTCCTCTGCATCTTCACCCTTTCATCAGCTTTCCCCTGGAACGGTGTTGTGGGAGAAGCTTGGAATTACCAGAAATGGATCAGGTTCACATTTTTTCCCCACCAGTTTTTATCTGGTTTGAAATTCCTGGAATTACCCTCAAATGTGCCCTAGAACAGTGCTGTGAAAGGATCAGTCAGAAGAACAGCCTGAAAGCAGAAAACCACCTCCAGCAGCAGCCGGAATGATCCCATTTCTGTTCTTACCTGCTCCTGCCAGAGCTCCCAACGGCCCTTCCCATTCCAAAACAAGAGCCATGCAAGACATTCCTGCTGTCCGTGAGGGTGAGGTGCCAGTTCTGGATGTTCTTTGCTGTGGAATCGGACAACAAACAGAGCGTAAATGATCTTGGTGGCTCTTCCAAGCCAAACCACCCCGTGATTCCTTGCGTGGATCAGCACCTGTCCCAACTCCATTCCAGAAACCTCCTCCCACTAACCCAGAACTTTCCTTTTTCCGCTCAACATCAGGGATTTGCTGCCGAGTGCCCCGGGCAGGGGACGCCTCAGCCTTCCCTGGGACGCCTCAGCATTCCAGCATTTTTATTCCAGGCATTAAAAGGATGCTCATTTCTCTTCCAGCATTGTTTTCATCCCAGACCCCCCTCGTCAGCTGTTCAATCCTCTGGCACTGGATTTGGACAAAAGAAGGGACGCACCTGGACTGCGGGAAATCACGGAGAGAAACCCCTCCAAAACCTGACAGAGAAAAACAACGGGAGATGCAGGAAGACATATCCCTCATTTGCACGTCTGGAATGCTTTTCTAAAGACTTCTCCGCATCTGGATGCTCTTTGCTCTTGGCTTTCTTTACAGGAATGCATTTGCTGCTAAACACATCTCAGGCCCTTGTTTGATCAGGATAAGGCGGGATGGAGATGAAGACTCACACAGGGAATAGCCAGGGAGATTCCCAGATCTCTGAACTCCTTCACAAGGCAGGAGATCCATTTGGCCCAGGAACCGAACCCTCCCGAGGAATTGTCTGATGCCATCTCCACATTTCATAGCTGATCCTTGTGCTCAAAGGATCCCCCTTTCTTCCCTCCAGCCAATTCCAAGCCTCGCTGCCCCCAGCTGGGAACAGTCCCCAGGCTGATCCCTGCAGTCTTCCCTGCCGGGATCCTGCTCAGGAATCCATGGGCTATGAATGTAAGAATTAATTCTTCCCACCCCTGCCCAGTTCTAATTCCAAAGGATTTGGTGTCTGCCTTACCCGGCTGGAGCCTGCTTCCAACTCTGTTCTTGCTGCTTCTGCTGCTTTCCATTTCCCAGGAATTCCACCAACGGAGCGACAGCGTTTTCCACCTCCTCCTCCAGGATTCCCTCTGTCGCGTTCGGGTGCTGGAAGGATATCAAAACCTGGGCCTCACTATCAGGAATTATATCCCCGGATTTGTTCCTTTCCAAATGTCACCTCTTCCCAACAAAGCACTGGCCATCCAAGGAATTATAGAGAGCCATGTGCTGACCACTGCTTACTCCTCTGGAATGTCAGAGCTTGGAAAAAAAGGGCAGTTGAGGCTTTTCCTGGTGCTGCCCATCAAGTGTATTTTACCTAAGTGCCCCTGCCCATGCCTTTGCCTGTATCCACCAAAAATCCACCCGTTCATTCCCCAGCTGCTGCCTCCCTCTTTTCCTGGATCCAACAGAATTTTAACAGGTGAATATTCCCCTCTGGAAGAGCACCTTTCATTCCAAACCTAAGAACAAACAAATGAATCACTTTCCTTCGACCTTCCTTATTAGGATTCCACTGAGAGCAGTGGATGGAAAATGATCCTCTCCTGGTCCCTGCTGGATTCCAGGAGCAGGGATCCTTTCCCTCTTTCCCCCCACCCCCTGCGGTGCCCTCCTCCCCTTCCCGCCCCACCCCGCACCCTTTTCAGCCTTTCTTCCACAGCTTTTGCCTCCGGACCTCAGATCCTTTTGTTCTCCAGGAGCTCCCAGCAGCCCCACAGCCTTTCCTCTCCCATCCTGATCCTTTCTCCAGGAATGGAGCTCTGCATTGCAATTCCCTTCTCTTTTCTCCGACAATTCCCACCAACCCAGACCTAAAGCTGACACAAGGAACGCTCGGTGCCCACAAATCCAAATCCAGACCTGGCCATCCCTAAACCAGCAACTCCCGGACAATTTGCGTTCATTCCAACCTAACACTGAGGACCCACCTAATCCTTCAAAATTCCCAAGAAATATCCCGTTGCCTTCAGCTCCCAGGGGATTCTGCTTTGTGCTCACACGGATTTGGGACTTCCCTGAAAAACCCGTGCAGGGCACGCTGGAATCCCCGATCCCGTGAATCCGGGGAGTGTGAAAAGCTCGGTCCAGCCTGGGCCCCCAGAAATTTTTGCCAAATATCCCCCAAGTCCTCGGGACAACAGAACTCTCTGGTATGGCATTTTTGGCGTTGTAAAGCCTGGAATTACTTTATTCCTAGTGCTGGGCTCTGGATATGGCCGAGAAAATCCCGGCCTCCGCACAGACCCAGATTCCAAACTTTTTGATACGTTTTAGCAAACCGAGAAATTCCCCTTCCCTGCTTCTTCTTAAGGGCATCCTTCTCTTCCCTTACCCGGCCTGCTCTCTCCCACTGGGCTGGGTTTTTCCCTTCCCATGCTAATTAGTCCCTACTTCTAGGAGGTTTAGGTACCTTTCTTCCCTGGCAGGGATTTCTTAACACAGCTACCGAGGCTTTGGGAGTCTTCTTTATCTTCTACTTTCTGGAAACACACCCTCTGGTCCATAAATGCCACAATCCAGATGCCCAACTTCACCAAGACATCCTTTTCACCTAAAAACACTCACTCTCAACTCTTAGATCTTTTAAAGTTTTACCCCCGCAAAATTCCCCTGGTTTTCCACCGCTGAATTTTTCCGTCCTGATTCCAAGAATTTCTTGAATATCACGGGGCTTTTCTCAAGATTTACCCCCACAACCTTCCCTACGTGCCCACTGCTCACCACCTCATTTTTCCCTCAATGTCTTCGTTCTCCACCCCAGAGAGTTTGTCAAGTGTTGCCTCCAAGATGTTCCCCCTCTGTCCACTACTGAGTTCCCCATTTTGCCTTCAAAATATTCCTTCTGTCCCCTCCAGATTGCATCCACTTTTACCCCCAACATTTTACTTCCTCTACAATATTGATTAAACCTTTTCCACCCCAAAAATGTGCATTCCCTCCCTTAAACAGCACCTCAGCTTTTCCCTCAAAAATGCCCCAGAGAGAAACTCCGATTCAGCCCCCAAACTCCCATTTTCCTACACAAACAGTTCTTGTGGCCCCTCTCAATTCCCCCAGGCTTTCAGCTAAAGGAATAACTGGAAGCCTATTCCCTCATCTCTGCCCTCCTTTTGCTTTCCTGGAAAACCTTGCCATCCCACACTTTCTCCAAGAGATCTGCTGCGAGTACTGCAAGGTCTGCTCTGTCAGAGAGCCTGGGGGGTTTACAGCACTTGTTCCTCTGCATCTTCACCCTTTCATCAGGTTTCCCCTGGAACGGTGTTGTGGGAGAAGCTTGGAATTACCAGAAATGGATCAGGTTCACATTTTTTCCCCACCAGTTTTCATCTGGTTTGAAATTCCTGGAATGACCCTCAAATGTGCCCTAGAACAGTGCTGTGAAAGGATCAGTCAGAAGAACAGCCTGAAAGCAGAAAACCACCTCCAGCAGCAGCCGGAATGATCCCATTTCTGTTCTTACCTGGTCCTGCCAGAGCTCCCAACGGCCCTTCCCATTCCAAAACAAGAGCCATGCAAGACATTCCTGCTGTCCGTGAGGGTGAGGTGCCAGTTCTGGATGTTCTTTGCTGTGGAATCGGACAACAAACAGAGCGTAAATGATCTTGGTGGCTCTTCCAAGCCAAACCACCCCGTGATTCCTTGCGTGGATCAGCACCTGTCCCAACTCCATTCCAGAAACCTCCTCCCACTAACCCAGAACTTTCCTTTTTCCGCTCAACATCAGGGATTTGCTGCCGAGTGCCCCGGGCAGGGGACGCCTCAGCCTTCCCTGGGACGCCTCAGCATTCCAGCATTTTTATTCCAGGCATTAAAAGGATGCTCATTTCTCTTCCAGCATTGTTTTCATCCCAGACCCCCCTCGTCAGCTGTTCAATCCTCTGGCACTGGATTTGGACAAAAGAAGGGACGCACCTGGACTGCGGGAAATCACGGAGAGAAACCCCTCCAAAACCTGACAGAGAAAAACAACAGGAGATGCAGGAAGACATATCCCTCATTTGCACGTCTGGAATGCTTTTCTAAAGACTTCTCCGCATCTGGATGCTCTTTGCTCTTGGCTTTCTTTACAGGAATGCATTTGCTGCTAAACACATCTCAGGCCCTTGTTTGATCAGGATAAGGCGGGATGGAGATGAAGACGCACACAGGGAATAGCCAGGGAGATTCCCAGATCTCTGAACTCCTTCACAAGGCAGGAGATCCATTTGGCCCAGGAACCGAACCCTCCCGAGGAATTGTCTGATGCCATCTCCACATTTCATAGCTGATCCTTGTGCTCAAAGGATCCCCCTTTCTTCCCTCCAGCCAATTCCAAGCCTCGCTGCCCCCAGCTGGGAACAGTCCCCAGGCTGATCCCTGCAGTCTTCCCTGCCGGGATCCTGCTCAGGAATCCATGGGCTACGAATGTAAGAATTAATTCTTCCCACCCCTGCCCAGTTCTAATTCCAAAGGATTTGGTGGCTGCCTTACCCGGCTGAAGCCTGCTTCCAACTCTGTTCTTGCTGCTTCTGCTGCTTTCCATTTCCCAGGAATTCCACCAACGGAGCAACAGCGTTTTCCACCTCCTCCTCCAGGATTCCCTCTGTTGCGTTCGGGTGCTGGAAGGATATCAAAACCTGGGCCTCACTATCAGGAATTATATCCCCGGATTTGTTCCTTTCCACATGTCACCTCTTCCCAACAAAGCACTGGCCATCCAAGGAATATAGAGAGCGATGTGCTGACCACTGCTTACTCCTCTGGAATGTCAGAGCTTGGAAAAGTGGGCAGCTGGAGCTTTTCCTGGGGGTGCTGCCCATGCAGTGTATTTTACCTAAGAGCCCCTGCCCATGCCTTTGTCTGTATCCACCAAAAATCCACCCGTTCATTCCCCAGCTGCTGCCTCCCTCTTTTCCTGGATCCAACAGAATTTTAACAGGTGAATATTCCCCTCTGGAAGAGCACCTTTCATTCCAAACCTAAGAACAAACAAATCATTCCCTTGGACCTTCCTTATTTGAATTCCACTGAGAACGGTGGATGCAAAATGATCCTCTCCTGGCCCCTGCTGGATTCCTGGAGCAGGGATTCTTTCCCTCTTCCCCCCCCCCCCCCCCCCGCCCCCCCGCGGTGACCACCCTGCCCTGACCCCTTTTCAGGCTTTGTTCCACAGCTCGTCTCCAACTCTTGCATCCTTTCCCTCACTCCAGGAGCTCCCAGCAGTTCCACACCCTCTTTTCTCCCATCCTGATCCTTTCTCCAAGAACAGAGCTCTGCATTTCAATTCCCTTCGCTTTTCTCCGACAATTCCCACCAATCCAGACCTAAAGCTGACACAAGGAACACTCGGTGCCCACAAATGCAAATCCAGACCTGGCCATGCCTAAACCAGCAAGTCTGAACACACAATCCTGCACCATCTGCATTAATTCAAACCTAACAATTAGGACACACTGAAGACTTCAACATTCCCAAGAAACACCCTGTTGCCTTCAACTCCCTGGGGTTTTTGCTTTGAACTCATACGGATTAGGGGATCAAGGGATTTCCCTGAAAAAAACCTGTGTGGTGCATGCTGGAATCCCCGATCCCGTGAATCCAGGGAGTGTTAAAAGCTTAAGTCCAACCTGGCCCACCATAAATTTTTGCCAACTATCCCCCAAATGATCAGGTTAACAGAACCCTGCTGCGTTTTTAGTATTGGAAAGCCAGGAATTACTTTATTCCCAGAGCGAGGCTCTGGATATGGGCTTGGGGAGAACAAGACCTTACCAACTTACAGAGCCAGGGGATGACGTTTGGGAACAATCCTGGGCTGCCTGGCAGCAGTTCATTGTACCTCTTGTCACCCACGAACACCTTCACCCACTCCACCAGGAGCCCGGGCCAGCGGCTCTGCTTCTCTTGGAGCAGGAGGCATTCCCCTGCCCACGGCAGGGACCTGCAAACCATTCCGGAGTCAGCTCCGAGCCAGGGACGGGGCAACACCCCGTCCCACGGCTCCAGCGGCTCGGGCCCTCGGTAATTCCGGATCTGAGCCTCGTAATCCCTGCAGGGAAGAGGCCGGCTCAGGCCGGGATCGCAGAGGGTGGGAAGCGCCCGGGGTGGGCGGAGGCTCTGCCACCCCCACGGCCGCGGCATCCGCACAGCTCCGGGGGACGGGGCCCGCCCCGATGCCGCTCCCCGTCCCGTTATGCCGTTCCCCCGCTCCCCATCCCGTTCTCCCGCTCCTCGCTCACCGCCCGGGCCCGTCCATGCCCGCCTGTCCCCCGCCGACCGCGCCTGCCCACTCAAACTGGCCACGGCAGCCGCGCCACGCCTCCCCATTGGCCAGCCCTCGGCCCGCCACGCCTTCCTATTGGCCGCTGGCCCCGTCAATCACGCGGGAAACCCCGCCGCCCGCAGGCACCGCTCCCACGGCGGCCGCTACACGGCGGCCCGGGCGCATTCCCAGGGGAAAAGGAGAGTTGTTACCAACACTCGAACCTCCCAAGCGTTGTTATTGCTCAGAGAGCTGCGCCGGCACTGAGCTACTCCCATGCGCCTGCACGGCTTTGGGGAGGGGCAAGACCACGTCCCACTCCTGCCTGGAGAAATTTCAACGCCCTAAAAAGTCATTTCCCTTCTCTCTCTCTGACCCAGGGCCAAAGCAGCTGTGCAGAACAACCCGGGGGATTTATGGGAGGGTGATTCTCTCAGGAAAGACCCCAGACCCTGAGGAAACAAACCCACCCCAAATTTCCAGCTGAAAACACGCTGCTTCCTGAACGGCAGCGCACAAAACTCTCTATAGCCAGACAGGAGATGACAGACCGGAAAAAGCCAAAAGATGTGCTCTGCTTGCATGCACTCTCTGACTGGTAATTCCAAAGGAAATTCCCCACAGATCGTAAGCAGTCGCCTACAATTTGTCCTCTGCATTCATGACTGCCTTGGCTTTCTGTAGAAGTGTGTCAAACATCCATGCAGGCGTCAGGGCCTGGGCTGGCTCGTTTATGGCTCTTCCTGACAGGCCCAGGCCAAACCCAAGCACCCCCCTCACTGCTCCAGCCCCACTTTCAGGGAAATATTGACACGGCTTAGAAATACTCTCCTTCCCTGCAACTCACTCCCTCCCTGCGCATCCCCGGAGAGGATTTACTCCGTCCTTTGTTCCCGACAGCACCTCTCCAGCGCAAATCCCACTTCACACAGACACTGACTAAGCAGACCTAAGGCAGTGGTTCCAATCCCCAGCTGCAATCCCCAACTCCCTGTCTCCTGCACAGCTCGTCCAAGCACTCCCAGCAATCTCACCTCAGCCCAGACACTCTCTGTCCGCAGAGGGAAACACAACCCGATGGCACGCAGCTCTGGCACCACATTCCCTCTTCCCTTCTCCCTTTTTCCAGCACACCAGGCTGCTGGAAACGGCATTCCCTAGGCAGTTCATCCCAACACAGAGAAGAGGAGCCTGTCACTTATCCAAACCATGGGCAGGACAAGGGGGGCCCTAGCTGGCTTTGGCTGCTCTAATACCAAAGCTCTTGGGACGACTTCAGTGGTTTTTCCTGTCTTGAAAGAGTGCAGAAAAGCAAAGTTAATCCCACTGTGGACTCCAAGACTCCTGCATTTCCTATTTCTCCTATGATTGCTCACCATGAAATTTTATCCATGGAAAAAAAGCATGAAGAATAACACCATATCAAATAAAAAGTGCCCTTTTCCAGCATTTTTATACCAGGCATTAAAAAGATGCCCATTTCTCTTCCAGCATTGCTTCCCTCATTTTAGCAGAACCGTTTTCATCCCAGACCCCACTCATCAGCTGTTCAATCCTCTGGCACTGGATTTGGACAAAAGAAGGGACGCACCTGGATCGCAGGAAATCACAGAGAGAAACCCCTCCAAAACCTGACAGAGAAAAACAACAGGAGATGCAGGAAGACACATCCCTCATTTGCACATCCGGAGTGCTTTTCTAAAGACTTCTCTGCATCTGGATGCTCTTTGCACTTGGCAGCAAACTGCTTCCACTGCTTCCCACTCCAGCAAGGGGAACATCCCTGGAATTTCATGTCCAGTGTCTCTGCCTAAAGCAGCCCCACGGCAACACGAAGCTTCCCTCGGGCATTTCGTTTCTTTATCCCAAACATTCTCCCCACTCAGCCACAATCTAGAAAGAACAAAAGGGAAAAGAAGGAAGACCAATTAATTCTGACATAAGGAGTCTTGACTATCCCGACACACTGCCAGGTGAAAAAGCATCCCTGCCACTCTAACAAATCCCCCTGATACTGTCTCCATTCTGTATCAATTATTTAAACGTTGTATTAAGGAGCGTAAGGACACAATGCTTGGAATTCTCAAAAATGGCTCCGCCTGGCTACTCCAAGCACTTTCTCACCCGGGGAGCTGAGCTGTCCCACATTTAAACGCCACGTTTGATCCAAATCCCATAGAAATCTGATATTGTTTGGCTCCTGAGCTTTCCCAAAAGCTGTGCAGTCAAGCCTGGAAATCCTCACTGAAGCTTTGCCATGTCACATCGGGATTTACCCTTGGGAAAACCCCACTCTGAGCACTTGGGTTTCAAGAAGTTGCACCCAATGTTACAGACACAGAATTCCTGTGGGGTTTGGCATTTCCTGCACCTCCAAACACGTAAAAAGAATGAAGTGCAGAGTCCCGAGGCTCCATTATTGCCATTCCCCTCACATCCCTTTCCTCAGCTGCACGTGGCTTTGTGCCTCCTCTGAAGGGCTGGAAAGGAATTTGGGAACCCCCCTCAGCTTCTTCGGTTTTCAGCTTTTTCTCTGAGCCGGCCCAAAAGGCAAACAGGAAAAAAAAACCCCAGAAGTGCACAAAATCCCAGCCCCTCCCAAGATGCAGCTCCTCACACCAAACCTTGGGAGAATCCCTGGTGCTTCCAACACCGCTGCAATCCCACCTGGAGCTGAGCTTACAGGGTGCTCTGCCTAATCCACATCCAAGCCTGGATAGCCCAAAGCCTGCAAGAAAAGAGGAGGCAAAGTGAAGGGGAGAGGGGGGGAAAAACGGAGTTTTAGGTTTTTCCCATGTTTGCAACAGGATTGAAGGGCAGGATGGAGAGGTTTTGTGGAAAAGAAGTACCAAAGGCTGCTTCATTCCCAGCAATTAGCGCTGCTCAATCCAAGAGGCCCAATCCACCAGGTTTAAACAGGAGCGGCCGACAGGATGGGTTATGACACAGATCTGTGAAGCTGGAGCCTTCTTTCTTCTCCCGGGCTCTCCCAGAAATTCTCCATGTCCGGACATGCTCCCGCTCTCCCCGCTGGGGAGGACGGACTTGGATAGCCCGGGTGACTGGTGAGCCTAAAACAATAAGTGATGCAGTGATCCAAGTGTTTTTCCCCAGGAAATGACATATTCTCTGGACCTGGGATAACCCATATCCCATGGCCTTCTCCAGGAAGAGTCCCAGCTGGATATGGTCTCCCAGAAAGGATTCCATAGGGGCTCACCTTTTGCTTGGAGCTCGGCTGAATTCCTCAGCAATGCCAGGGAATGTGGCCATTGGAGGCTTTGAGCAGATTAGGCTCATTTGCCTTTTTAGGTTTTGTTACCATCTCTCAGACTTCCCACTGGATTGTGGTCTCCAAGGAACATGTAAATCCCATTGGATTCCTGCTCTTTGGATATTTTTTGTACCATTCCTGTACAAAACGAGGCCCCCTGTTCGGATGCTTTTCCCCACCGTTCCCCAGCAGTTTTATCTGCCAGTCCATTCCCTGTGTTGGTTGGGCTCTTCCCAGATCTCTGAGCTCCTTCACAAGGCAGGAGATCCATTTGGCCCAGGAACTGAACCCTCCCGAGGAATTGTCTGATGCCATCTCCACATTTCACAGCTGATCCTTGTGCTCAAAGGATCCCTCTTTCTTCCCTTCAGCCAATTCCAAGCCTCGCTGCCCCCAGCTGGGAACAGTCCCCAGGCCGATCCCTGCAGTCTTCCCTGCCAGGATCCTGCTCAGGAATCCATGGGAATGTAAGAATTAATTCTTCCCACCCCTGCTCAGTTCTAATTCCAAAGGATTTGGTGTCTGCCTTACCTGGCTGGAGCCTGCTTCCAACTCTGTTCTTGCTGCTTCTGCTGCTTTCCATTTCCCAGGAATTCCACCAACGGAGCGACAGCGTTTTCCACCTCCTCCTCCAGGATTCCCTCTGTTGCGTTCGGGTGCTGGAAGGATATCAAAACCTGGGCCTCACTATCAGGAATTATATCCCCGGATTTGTTCCTTTCCAAATGTCACCTCTTCCCAACAAAGCACTGGCCATCCAAGGAATTATAGAGAGCCATGTGCTGACCACTGCTTACTCCTCTGGAATGTCAGAGCTTGGAAAAAAAGGGCAGTTGAGGCTTTTCCTGGTGCTGCCCATCAAGTGTATTTTACCTAAGTGCCCCTGCCCATGCCTTTGCCTGTATCCACCAAAAATCCACCCGTTCATTCCCCAGCTGCTGCCTCCCTCTTTTCCTGGATCCAACAGAATTTTAACAGGTGAATATTCCCCTCTGGAAGAGCACCTTTCATTCCAAACCTAAGAACAAACAAATGAATCACTTTCCTTCGACCTTCCTTATTAGGATTCCACTGAGAGCAGTGGATGGAAAATGATCCTCTCCTGGTCCCTGCTGGATTCCAGGAGCAGGGATCCTTTCCCTCTTTCCCCCCACCCCCCGCAGTGCCCTCCTCCCCCTCCCGCCCCACCCCGCACCCTTTTCAGCCTTTGTTCCACAGCTTTTGCCTCCGGACCTCAGATCCTTTTGGTCTCCAGGAGCTCCCAGCAGCCCCACAGCCTTTCCTCTCCCATCCTGATCCTTTCTCCAGGAATGGAGCTCTGCATTGCAATTCCCTTCTCTTTTCTCCGACAATTCCCACCAACCCAGACCTAAAGCTGACACAAGGAACGCTTGGTGCCCACAAATCCAAATCCAGACCTGGCCATCCCTAAACCAGCAACTCCCGGACAATTTGCGTTCATTCCAACCTAAGACTGAGGACTCACCTAATCCTTCAAAATTCCCAAGAAATATCCCGTTGCCTTCAGCTCCCAGGGGATTCTGCTTCGTGCTCACACGGATTTGGGACTTCCCTGAAAAACCCGTGCAGGGCACGCTGGAATCCCCGATCCCGTGAATCCGGGGAGTGTGAAAAGCTCGGTCCAGCCTGGGCCCCCAGAAATTTTTGCCAAATATCCCCCAAGTCCTCGGGACAACAGAACTCTCTGGTACTGCATTTTTGGCATTGTAAAGCCTGGAATTACTTTATTCCTAGTGCTGGGCTCTGGATGTGGCCGAGAAAATCCCGGCCTCCACACAGACCCAGATTCCAAACTTTTTGATACATTTGAGCAAACCGAGAAATTCCCCTTCCCTGCTTCTTCTTAAGGGCATCCTTCTCTTCCCTTACCCGGCCTGCTCTCTCCCACTGGGCTGGGTTTTTCCCTTCCCATGCTAATTAGTCCCTACTTCTAGGAGGTTTAGGTACCTTTCTTCCCTGGCAGGGATTTCTTAACACAGCTACCGAGGCTTTGGGAGTCTTCTTTATCTTCTACTTTCTGGAAACACACCCTCTGATCCATAAATGCCACAATCCAGATGCCCAACTTCACCAAGACATCCTTTTCACCTAAAAACACTCACTCTCAACTCTTAGATCTTTTAAAGTTTTACCCCCGCAAAATTCCCCTGCTTTTCCACCGCTGAATTCCTCCGTCCTGATTCCAAGAATTTCTTGAATACCACGGGGCTTTTCTCAAGATTTACCCCCACAACCTTCCCTACGTGCCCACTGCTCACCACCTCATTTTTCCCTCAATGTCTTCGTTCTCCACCCCAGAGAGTTTGTCAAGTGTTGCCTCCAAAATGTTCCCCCTCTCTCCACTACTGAGTTCCCCATTTTGCCTTCAAAATATTCCTTCTGTCCCCTCCAGCTTGCATCCACTTTTACCCCCAACATTTTACTTCCTCTACAATATTGATTAAACCTTTTCCACCCCAAAAATGTGCATTCCCTCCCTTAAACAGCACCTCAGCTTTTCCCTCAAAAATGCCCCAGAGAGAAACTCCGATTCAGCCCCCAAACTCCCATTTTCCTACACAAACAGTTCTTGTGGCCCCTCTCAATTCCCCCAGGCTTTCAGCTAAAGGAATAACTGGAAGCCTATTCCCTCATCTCTGCCCTCCTTTTGCTTTCCTGGAAAACCTTGCCATCCCACACTTTCTCCAAGAGATCTGCTGCGAGTACTGCAAGGTCTGCTCTGTCAGAGTGCCAGGGGGGTTTACAGCACTTGCTCCTCTGCATCTTCACCCTTTCATCAGCTTTCCCCTGGAACGGTGTTGTGCGAGAAGCTTGGAATTACCAGAAATGGATCGGGTTCACATTTTTTCCCCACCAGTTTTCATCTGGTTTGAAATTCCTGGAATGACCCTCAAATGTGCCCTAGAACAGTGCTGTGAAAGGATCAGTCAGAAGAACAGCCTGAAAGCAGAAAACCACCTCCAGCAGCAGCCAGAATGATCCCATTTCTGTTCTTACCTGCTCCTGCCAGAGCTCCCAACAGCCATTCCCATTCCAAAACAACAACTATGGAAGACATTCCTGCTGTCTGTGAGGGTGAGGTGGCAGTTCTGGATGTTCTTTGCTGTGGAATCGGACAACAAACAGAGTGTAAATGATCTTGGTGGCTCTTCCAAGCCAAACCACCCCGTGATTCCTTGCGTGGATCAGCACCTGTCCCAACCCCATTCCAGAAACCTCCTCCCACTAACCCAGAACTTTCCTTTTTCCGCTCAACATCAGGGATTTGCTGCCGAGTGCCCCCGCAGGGGACGCCTCAGCATTCCCTGGGACGCCTCAGCATTCCCTGGGCTGCTGTTCCACGCCGATCCCGTGTCCAGCGCCGTTCCGGGCTGCAGTGCCGGGCTCTCCCCACAAGGCGGCAGCACCGGGAGCGAGCAGCCCCGGCCGGTCCCGCTGTCTCGGGGCAGCTGCGCCTTTAACCCGCCCGGAGCCGGCGGGGCCGTGAACACAGCGGGCAAAAACCCCACCGATCCCCTTTATTTCACCTCCATGGGCACAGGATCGCAGCATTCCCTGGGCTGGAAGGGACCCGCAGGGAGCATCGAGTCCAAATCCTGGTCCTGCACCCCAAGAATCCCACCCTGTGCCCGAGAGCCTTGTCCAGACCCAAACTCTGCCCCTAGGATCCTGAAAACACAGTGAGGCTGGGAGAAGGATGACAGTGGAAGATTTTTTATATAGATCTCCTTGTACGATCGTTATATAATATCATTAGATCGCCCAGGAACCCATCCCTGTACCTGGACAGCCAGAAGTGCACAAAATCCCAGCCCCTCCCAAGATGCAGCTCCTCACACCAAACCTTGGGAGAATCCCTGGTGCTTCCAACACTGCTGCAATCCCACCTGGAGCTGAGCTTACAGGGTGCTCTGCCTAATCCACATCCAAGCCTGGATAGCCCAAAGCCTGCAAGAAAAGAGGAGGCAAAGTGAAAAGGAGAGAGGGGGAAAAAAACAGAGTTTTAGGTTTTTCCCGTGTTTGCAACAGGATTGAAGGGCAGGATGGAGAGGTTTCGTGGAAAAGAAGTACCAAAGGCTGCTTCATTCCCAGCAATTAGCGCTGCTCAGGTTGAATCCAAGAGGACCAATCCACCAGGTTTAAACAGGAGCGGCCGACAGGATGGGTTATGACACAGATCTGTGAAGCTGGAGCCTTCTTTCTTCTCCCGGGCTCTCCCAGAAATTCTCCATGTCCGGACATGCTCCCGCTCTCCCCGCTGGGGAGGACGGACTTGGATAGCCCGGGTGACTGGTGAGCCTAAAACAATAAGTGATGCAGTGATCCAAGTGTTTTTCCCCAGGAAATGACATATTCTCTGGACCTGGGATAACCCATATCCCATGGCCTTCTCCAGGAAGAGTCCCAGCTGGATATGGTCTCCCAGAAAGGATTCCATAGGGGCTCACCTTTTGCTTGGAGCTCGGCTGAATTCCTCAGCAATGCCAGGGAATGTGGCCATTGGAGGCTTTGAGCAGATTAGGCTCATTTGCCTTTTGAGGTTTTGTTACCATCTCTCAGACTTCCCACTGGATTGTGGTCTCCAAGGAACATGTAAATCCCATTGGATTCCTGCTCTTTGGATATTTTTTGTACCATTCCTGTACAAAACGAGGCCCCCTGTTCGGATGCTTTTCCCCACCGTTCCCCAGCAGTTTTATCTGCCAGTCCATTCCCTGTGTTGGTTGGGCTCTTCCCAGATCTCTGAGCTCCTTCACAAGGCAGGAGATCCATTTGGCCCAGGAACTGAACCCTCCCGAGGAATTGTCTGATGCCATCTCCACATTTCACAGCTGATCCTTGTGCTCAAAGGATCCCTCTTTCTTCCCTTCAGCCAATTCCAAGCCTCGCTGCCCCCAGCTGGGAACAGTCCCCAGGCCGATCCCTGCAGTCTTCCCTGCCAGGATCCTGCTCAGGAATCCATGGGAATGTAAGAATTAATTCTTCCCACCCCTGCTCAGTTCTAATTCCAAAGGATTTGGTGTCTGCCTTACCTGGCTGGAGCCTGCTTCCAACTCTGTTCTTGCTGCTTCTGCTGCTTTCCATTTCCCAGGAATTCCACCAACGGAGCGACAGCGTTTTCCACCTCCTCCTCCAGGATTCCCTCTGTTGCGTTCGGGTGCTGGAAGGATATCAAAACCTGGGCCTCACTATCAGGAATTATATCCCCGGATTTGTTCCTTTCCAAATGTCACCTCTTCCCAACAAAGCACTGGCCATCCAAGGAATATAGAGAGCGATGTGCTGACCACTGCTTACTCCTCTGGAATGTCAGAGCTTGGAAAAAAAGGGCAGTTGAGGCTTTTCCTGGTGCTGCCCATGAAGTGTATTTTACCTAAGTGCCCCTGCCCATGCCTTTGCCTGTATCCACCAAAAATCCACCCGTTCATTCCCCAGCTGCTGCCTCCCTCTTTTCCTGGATCCAACAGAATTTTAACAGGTGAATATTCCACTCTGGAAGAGCACCTTTCATTCCAAACCTAAGAACAAACAAATGAATCACTTTCCTTCGACCTTCCTTATTAGGATTCCACTGAGAGCAGTGGATGGAAAATGATCCTCTCCTGGTCCCTGCTGGATTCCAGGAGCAGGGATCCTTTCCCTCTTTCCCCCCACCCCCCGCAGTGCCCTCCTCCCCCTCCTGCCCCACCCCGCACCCTTTTCAGCCTTTGTTCCACAGCTTTTGCCTCCGGACCTCAGATCCTTTTGGTCTCCAGGAGCTCCCAGCAGCCCCACAGCCTTTCCTCTCCCATCCTGATCCTTTCTCCAGGAATGGAGCTCTGCATTGCAATTCCCTTCTCTTTTCTCCGACAATTCCCACCAACCCAGACCTAAAGCTGACACAAGGAACGCTTGGTGCCCACAAATCCAAATCCAGACCTGGCCATCCCTAAACCAGCAACTCCCGGACAATTTGCGTTCATTCCAACCTAACACTGAGGACTCACCTAATCCTTCAAAATTCCCAAGAAATATCCCGTTGCCTTCAGCTCCCAGGGGATTCTGCTTCGTGCTCACACGGATTTGGGACTTCCCTGAAAAACCCGTGCAGGGCACGCTGGAATCCCCGATCCCGTGAATCCGGGGAGTGTGAAAAGCTCGGTCCAGCCTGGGCCCCCAGAAATTTTTGCCAAATATCCCCCAAGTCCTCGGGACAACAGAACTCTCTGGTACTGCATTTTTGGCATTGTAAAGCCTGGAATTACTTTATTCCTAGTGCTGGGCTCTGGATGTGGCCGAGAAAATCCCGGCCTCCACACAGACCCAGATTCCAAACTTTTTGATACGTTTTAGCAAACCGAGAAATTCCCCTTCCCTGCTTCTTCTTAAGGGCATCCTTCTCTTCCCTTACCCGGCCTGCTCTCTCCCACTGGGCTGGGTTTTTCCCTTCCCATGCTAATTAGTCCCTACTTCTAGGAGGTTTAGGTACCTTTCTTCCCTGGCAGGGATTTCTTAACACAGCTACCGAGGCTTTGGGAGTCTTCTTTATCTTCTACTTTCTGGAAACACACCCTCTGATCCATAAATGCCACAATCCAGATGCCCAACTTCAACAAGACATCCTTTTCACCTAAAAACACTCACTCTCAACTCTTAGATCTTTTAAAGTTTTACCCCCGCAAAATTCCCCTGCTTTTCCACCGCTGAATTCCTCCGTCCTGATTCCAAGAATTTCTTGAATACCACGGGGCTTTTCTCAAGATTTACCCCCACAACCTTCCCTACGTGCCCACTGCTCACCACCTCATTTTTCCCTCAATGTCTTCGTTCTCCACCCCAGAGAGTTTGTCAAGTGTTGCCTCCAAAATGTTCCCCCTCTGTCCACTACTGAGTTCCCCATTTTGCCTTCAAAATATTCCTTCTGTCCCCTCCAGCTTGCATCCACTTTTACCCCCAACATTTTACTTCCTCTACAATATTGATTAAACCTTTTCCACCCCAAAAATGTGCATTCCCTCCCTTAAACAGCACCTCAGCTTTTCCCTCAAAAATGCCCCAGAGAGAAACTCCGATTCAGCCCCCAAACTCCCATTTTCCTACACAAACAGTTCTTGTGGCCCCTCTCAATTCCCCCAGGCTTTCAGCTAAAGGAATAACTGGAAGCCTATTCCCTCATCTCTGCCCTCCTTTTGCTTTCCTGGAAAACCTTGCCATCCCACACTTTCTCCAAGAGATCTGCTGCGAGTACTGCAAGGTCTGCTCTGTCAGAGTGCCAGGGGGGTTTACAGCACTTGCTCCTCTGCATCTTCACCCTTTCATCAGCTTTCCCCTGGAACGGTGTTGTGCGAGAAGCTTGGAATTACCAGAAATGGATCGGGTTCACATTTTTTCCCCACCAGTTTTCATCTGGTTTGAAATTCCTGGAATGACCCTCAAATGTGCCCTAGAACAGTGCTGTGAAAGGATCAGTCAGAAGAACAGCCTGAAAGCAGAAAACCACCTCCAGCAGCAGCCAGAATGATCCCATTTCTGTTCTTACCTGCTCCTGCCAGAGCTCCCAACAGCCATTCCCATTCCAAAACAACAACTATGGAAGACATTCCTGCTGTCTGTGAGGGTGAGGTGGCAGTTCTGGATGTTCTTTGCTGTGGAATCGGACAACAAACAGAGTGTAAATGATCTTGGTGGCTCTTCCAAGCCAAACCACCCCGTGATTCCTTGCGTGGATCAGCACCTGTCCCAACCCCATTCCAGAAACCTCCTCCCACTAACCCAGAACTTTCCTTTTTCCGCTCAACATCAGGGATTTGCTGCCGAGTGCCCCCGCAGGGGACGCCTCAGCATTCCCTGGGACGCCTCAGCATTCCCTGGGCTGCTGTTCCACGCCGATCCCGTGTCCAGCGCCGTTCCGGGCTGCAGTGCCGGGCTCTCCCCACAAGGCGGCAGCACCGGGAGCGAGCAGCCCCGGCCGGTCCCGCTGTCTCGGGGCAGCTGCGCCTTTAACCCGCCCGGAGCCGGCGGGGCCGTGAACACAGCGGGCAAAAACCCCACCGATCCCCTTTATTTCACCTCCATGGGCACAGGATCGCAGCATTCCCTGGGCTGGAAGGGACCCGCAGGGAGCATCGAGTCCAAATCCTGGTCCTGCACCCCAAGAATCCCACCCTGTGCCCGAGAGCCTTGTCCAGACCCAAACTCTGCCCCTAGGATCCTGAAAACACAGTGAGGCTGGGAGAAGGATGACAGTGGAAGATTTTTTATATAGATCTCCTTGTACGATCGTTATATAATATCATTAGATCGCCCAGGAACCCATCCCTGTACCTGGACAGCCAGAAGTGCACAAAATCCCAGCCCCTCCCAAGATGCAGCTCCTCACACCAAACCTTGGGAGAATCCCTGGTGCTTCCAACACTGCTGCAATCCCACCTGGAGCTGAGCTTACAGGGTGCTCTGCCTAATCCACATCCAAGCCTGGATAGCCCAAAGCCTGCAAGAAAAGAGGAGGCAAAGTGAAAAGGAGAGAGGGGGAAAAAAACAGAGTTTTAGGTTTTTCCCGTGTTTGCAACAGGATTGAAGGGCAGGATGGAGAGGTTTCGTGGAAAAGAAGTACCAAAGGCTGCTTCATTCCCAGCAATTAGCGCTGCTCAGGTTGAATCCAAGAGGACCAATCCACCAGGTTTAAACAGGAGCGGCCGACAGGATGGGTTATGACACAGATCTGTGAAGCTGGAGCCTTCTTTCTTCTCCCGGGCTCTCCCAGAAATTCTCCATGTCCGGACATGCTCCCGCTCTCCCCGCTGGGGAGGACGGACTTGGATAGCCCGGGTGACTGGTGAGCCTAAAACAATAAGTGATGCAGTGATCCAAGTGTTTTTCCCCAGGAAATGACATATTCTCTGGACCTGGGATAACCCATATCCCATGGCCTTCTCCAGGAAGAGTCCCAGCTGGATATGGTCTCCCAGAAAGGATTCCATAGGGGCTCACCTTTTGCTTGGAGCTCGGCTGAATTCCTCAGCAATGCCAGGGAATGTGGCCATTGGAGGCTTTGAGCAGATTAGGCTCATTTGCCTTTTGAGGTTTTGTTACCATCTCTCAGACTTCCCACTGGATTGTGGTCTCCAAGGAACATGTAAATCCCATTGGATTCCTGCTCTTTGGATATTTTTTGTACCATTCCTGTACAAAACGAGGCCCCCTGTTCGGATGCTTTTCCCCACCGTTCCCCAGCAGTTTTATCTGCCAGTCCATTCCCTGTGTTGGTTGGGCTCTTCCCAGATCTCTGAGCTCCTTCACAAGGCAGGAGATCCATTTGGCCCAGGAACTGAACCCTCCCGAGGAATTGTCTGATGCCATCTCCACATTTCACAGCTGATCCTTGTGCTCAAAGGATCCCTCTTTCTTCCCTTCAGCCAATTCCAAGCCTCGCTGCCCCCAGCTGGGAACAGTCCCCAGGCCGATCCCTGCAGTCTTCCCTGCCAGGATCCTGCTCAGGAATCCATGGGAATGTAAGAATTAATTCTTCCCACCCCTGCTCAGTTCTAATTCCAAAGGATTTGGTGTCTGCCTTACCTGGCTGGAGCCTGCTTCCAACTCTGTTCTTGCTGCTTCTGCTGCTTTCCATTTCCCAGGAATTCCACCAACGGAGCGACAGCGTTTTCCACCTCCTCCTCCAGGATTCCCTCTGTTGCGTTCGGGTGCTGGAAGGATATCAAAACCTGGGCCTCACTATCAGGAATTATATCCCCGGATTTGTTCCTTTCCAAATGTCACCTCTTCCCAACAAAGCACTGGCCATCCAAGGAATATAGAGAGCGATGTGCTGACCACTGCTTACTCCTCTGGAATGTCAGAGCTTGGAAAAAAAGGGCAGTTGAGGCTTTTCCTGGTGCTGCCCATGAAGTGTATTTTACCTAAGTGCCCCTGCCCATGCCTTTGCCTGTATCCACCAAAAATCCACCCGTTCATTCCCCAGCTGCTGCCTCCCTCTTTTCCTGGATCCAACAGAATTTTAACAGGTGAATATTCCACTCTGGAAGAGCACCTTTCATTCCAAACCTAAGAACAAACAAATGAATCACTTTCCTTCGACCTTCCTTATTAGGATTCCACTGAGAGCAGTGGATGGAAAATGATCCTCTCCTGGTCCCTGCTGGATTCCAGGAGCAGGGATCCTTTCCCTCTTTCCCCCCACCCCCCGCAGTGCCCTCCTCCCCCTCCTGCCCCACCCCGCACCCTTTTCAGCCTTTGTTCCACAGCTTTTGCCTCCGGACCTCAGATCCTTTTGGTCTCCAGGAGCTCCCAGCAGCCCCACAGCCTTTCCTCTCCCATCCTGATCCTTTCTCCAGGAATGGAGCTCTGCATTGCAATTCCCTTCTCTTTTCTCCGACAATTCCCACCAACCCAGACCTAAAGCTGACACAAGGAACGCTCGGTGCCCACAAATCCAAATCCAGACCTGGCCATCCCTAAACCAGCAACTCCCGGACAATTTGCGTTCATTCCAACCTAACACTGAGGACCCACCTAATCCTTCAAAATTCCCAAGAAATATCCCGTTGCCTTCAGCTCCCAGGGGATTCTGCTTTGTGCTCACACGGATTTGGGACTTCCCTGAAAAACCCGTGCAGGGCACGCTGGAATCCCCGATCCCGTGAATCCGGGGAGTGTGAAAAGCTCGGTCCAGCCTGGGCCCCCAGAAATTTTTGCCAAATATCCCCCAAGTCCTCGGGACAACAGAACTCTCTGGTATGGCATTTTTGGCGTTGTAAAGCCTGGAATTACTTTATTCCTAGTGCTGGGCTCTGGATATGGCCGAGAAAATCCCGGCCTCCGCACAGACCCAGATTCCAAACTTTTTGATACGTTTTAGCAAACCGAGAAATTCCCCTTCCCTGCTTCTTCTTAAGGGCATCCTTCTCTTCCCTTACCCGGCCTGCTCTCTCCCACTGGGCTGGGTTTTTCCCTTCCCATGCTAATTAGTCCCTACTTCTAGGAGGTTTAGGTACCTTTCTTCCCTGGCAGGGATTTCTTAACACAGCTACCGAGGCTTTGGGAGTCTTCTTTATCTTCTACTTTCTGGAAACACACCCTCTGATCCATAAATGCCACAATCCAGATGCCCAACTTCAACAAGACATCCTTTTCACCTAAAAACACTCACTCTCAACTCTTAGATCTTTTAAAGTTTTACCCCCGCAAAATTCCCCTGCTTTTCCACCGCTGAATTCCTCCGTCCTGATTCCAAGAATTTCTTGAATACCACGGGGCTTTTCTCAAGATTTACCCCCACAACCTTCCCTACGTGCCCACTGCTCACCACCTCATTTTTCCCTCAATGTCTTCGTTCTCCACCCCAGAGAGTTTGTCAAGTGTTGCCTCCAAGATGTTCCCCCTCTGTCCACTACTGAGTTCCCCATTTTGCCTTCAAAATATTCCTTCTGTCCCCTCCAGATTGCATCCACTTTTACCCCCAACATTTTACTTCCTCTACAATATTGATTAAACCTTTTCCACCCCAAAAATGTGCATTCCCTCCCTTAAACAGCACCTCAGCTTTTCCCTCAAAAATGCCCCAGAGAGAAACTCCGATTCAGCCCCCAAACTCCCATTTTCCTACACAAACAGTTCTTGTGGCCCCTCTCAATTCCCCCAGGCTTTCAGCTAAAGGAATAACTGGAAGCCTATTCCCTCATCTCTGCCCTCCTTTTGCTTTCCTGGAAAACCTTGCCATCCCACACTTTCTCCAAGAGATCTGCTGCGAGTACTGCAAGGTCTGCTCTGTCAGAGAGCCTGGGGGGTTTACAGCACTTGTTCCTCTGCATCTGTACCCTTTCATCAGGTTTCCCCTGGAACGGTGTTGTGGGAGAAGCTTGGAATTACCAGAAATGGATCAGGTTCACATTTTTTCCCCACCAGTTTTCATCTGGTTTGAAATTCCTGGAATGACCCTCAAATGTGCCCTAGAACAGTGCTGTGAAAGGATCAATCAGAAGAACAGCCTGAAAGCAGAAAACCACCTCCAGCAGCAGCCGGAATGATCCCATTTCTGTTCTTACCTGCTCCTGCCAGAGCTCCCAACGGCCCTTCCCATTCCAAAACAAGAGCCATGCAAGACATTCCTGCTGTCCGTGAGGGTGAGGTGCCAGTTCTGGATGTTCTTTGCTGTGGAATCGGACAACAAACAGAGCGTAAATGATCTTGGTGGCTCTTCCAAGCCAAACCACCCCGTGATTCCTTGCGTGGATCAGCACCTGTCCCAACTCCATTCCAGAAACCTCCTCCCACTAACCCAGAACTTTCCTTTTTCCGCTCAACATCAGGGATTTGCTGCCGAGTGCCCCGGGCAGGGGACGCCTCAGCCTTCCCTGGGACGCCTCAGCATTCCAGCATTTTTATTCCAGGCATTAAAAGGATGCTCATTTCTCTTCCAGCATTGTTTTCATCCCAGACCCCCCTCGTCAGCTGTTCAATCCTCTGGCACTGGATTTGGACAAAAGAAGGGACGCACCTGGACTGCGGGAAATCACGGAGAGAAACCCCTCCAAAACCTGACAGAGAAAAACAACGGGAGATGCAGGAAGACATATCCCTCATTTGCACGTCTGGAATGCTTTTCTAAAGACTTCTCCGCATCTGGATGCTCTTTGCTCTTGGCTTTCTTTACAGGAATGCATTTGCTGCTAAACACATCTCAGGCCCTTGTTTGATCAGGATAAGGCGGGATGGAGATGAAGACGCACACAGGGAATAGCCAGGGAGATTCCCAGATCTCTGAACTCCTTCACAAGGCAGGAGATCCATTTGGCCCAGGAACCGAACCCTCCCGAGGAATTGTCTGATGCCATCTCCACATTTCATAGCTGATCCTTGTGCTCAAAGGATCCCCCTTTCTTCCCTCCAGCCAATTCCAAGCCTCGCTGCCCCCAGCTGGGAACAGTCCCCAGGCTGATCCCTGCAGTCTTCCCTGCCGGGATCCTGCTCAGGAATCCATGGGCTACGAATGTAAGAATTAATTCTTCCCACCCCTGCCCAGTTCTAATTCCAAAGGATTTGGTGGCTGCCTTACCCGGCTGAAGCCTGCTTCCAACTCTGTTCTTGCTGCTTCTGCTGCTTTCCATTTCCCAGGAATTCCACCAACGGAGCAACAGCGTTTTCCACCTCCTCCTCCAGGATTCCCTCTGTTGCGTTCGGGTGCTGGAAGGATATCAAAACCTGGGCCTCACTATCAGGAATTATATCCCCGGATTTGTTCCTTTCCACATGTCACCTCTTCCCAACAAAGCACTGGCCATCCAAGGAATATAGAGAGCGATGTGCTGACCACTGCTTACTCCTCTGGAATGTCAGAGCTTGGAAAAGTGGGCAGCTGGAGCTTTTCCTGGGGGTGCTGCCCATGCAGTGTATTTTACCTAAGAGCCCCTGCCCATGCCTTTGTCTGTATCCACCAAAAATCCACCCGTTCATTCCCCAGCTGCTGCCTCCCTCTTTTCCTGGATCCAACAGAATTTTAACAGGTGAATATTCCCCTCTGGAAGAGCACCTTTCATTCCAAACCTAAGAACAAACAAATCATTCCCTTGGACCTTCCTTATTTGAATTCCACTGAGAACGGTGGATGCAAAATGATCCTCTCCTGGCCCCTGCTGGATTCCTGGAGCAGGGATTCTTTCCCTCTTCCCCCCCCCCCCCCCCCGCCCCCCCGCGGTGACCACCCTGCCCTGCCCCCTTTTCAGGCTTTGTTCCACAGCTCGTCTCCAACTCTTGCATCCTTTCCCTCACTCCAGGAGCTCCCAGCAGTTCCACACCCTCTTTTCTCCCATCCTGATCCTTTCTCCAAGAACAGAGCTCTGCATTTCAATTCCCTTCGCTTTTCTCCGACAATTCCCACCAATCCAGACCTAAAGCTGACACAAGGAACACTCGGTGCCCACAAATGCAAATCCAGACCTGGCCATGCCTAAACCAGCAAGTCTGAACACACAATCCTGCACCATCTGCATTAATTCAAACCTAACAATTAGGACACACTGAAGACTTCAACATTCCCAAGAAACACCCTGTTGCCTTCAACTCCCTGGGGTTTTTGCTTTGAACTCATACGGATTAGGGGATCAAGGGATTTCCCTGAAAAAAACCTGTGTGGTGCATGCTGGAATCCCCGATCCCGTGAATCCAGGGAGTGTTAAAAGCTTAAGTCCAACCTGGCCCACCATAAATTTTTGCCAACTATCCCCCAAATGATCAGGTTAACAGAACCCTGCTGCGTTTTTAGTATTGGAAAGCCAGGAATTACTTTATTCCCAGAGCGAGGCTCTGGATATGGGCTTGGGGAGAACAAGACCTTACCAACTTACAGAGCCAGGGGATGACGTTTGGGAACAATCCTGGGCTGCCTGGCAGCAGTTCATTGTACCTCTTGTCACCCACGAACACCTTCACCCACTCCTCCAGGAGCCCGGGCCAGCGGCTCTGCTTCTCTTGGAGCAGGAGGCATTCCCCTGCCCACGGCAGGGACCTGCAAACCATTCCGGAGTCAGCTCCGAGCCAGGGACGGGGCAACACCCCGTCCCACGGCTCCAGCGGCTCGGGCCCTCGGTAATTCCGGATCTGAGCCTCGTAATCCCTGCAGGGAAGAGGCCGGCTCAGGCCGGGATCGCAGAGGGTGGGAAGCGCCCGGGGTGGGCGGAGGCTCTGCCACCCCCACGGCCGCGGCATCCGCACAGCTCCGGGGGACGGGGCCCGCCCCGATGCCGCTCCCCGTCCCGTTATGCCGTTCCCCCGCTCCCCATCCCGTTCTCCCGCTCCTCGCTCACCGCCCGGGCCCGTCCATGCCCGCCTGTCCCCCGCCGACCGCGCCTGCCCACTCAAACTGGCCACGGCAGCCGCGCCACGCCTCCCCATTGGCCAGCCCTCGGCCCGCCACGCCTTCCTATTGGCCGCTGGCCCCGTCAATCACGCGGGAAACCCCGCCGCCCGCAGGCACCGCTCCCACGGCGGCCGCTACACGGCGGCCCGGGCGCATTCCCAGGGGAAAAGGAGAGTTGTTATCAACACTCGAACCTCCCAAGCGTTGTTATTGCTCAGAGAGCTGCGCCGGCACTGAGCTACTCCCATGCGCCTGCACGGCTTTGGGGAGGGGCAAGACCACGTCCCACTCCTGCCTGGAGAAATTTCAACGCCCTAAAAAGTCATTTCCCTTCTCTCTCTCTGACCCAGGGCCAAAGCAGCTGTGCAGAACAACCCGGGGGATTTATGGGAGGGTGATTCTCTCAGGAAAGACCCCAGACCCTGAGGAAACAAACCCACCCCAAATTTCCAGCTGAAAACACGCTGCTTCCTGAACGGCAGCGCACAAAACTCTCTATAGCCAGACAGGAGATGACAGACCGGAAAAAGCCAAAAGATGTGCTCTGCTTGCATGCACTCTCTGACTGGTAATTCCAAAGGAAATTCCCCACAGATCGTAAGCAGTCGCCTACAATTTGTCCTCTGCATTCATGACTGCCTTGGCTTTCTGTAGAAGTGTGTCAAACATCCATGCAGGCGTCAGGGCCTGGGCTGGCTCGTTTATGGCTCTTCCTGACAGGCCCAGGCCAAACCCAAGCACCCCCCTCACTGCTCCAGCCCCACTTTCAGGGAAATATTGACACGGCTTAGAAATACTCTCCTTCCCTGCAACTCACTCCCTCCCTGCGCATCCCCGGAGAGGATTTACTCCGTCCTTTGTTCCCGACAGCACCTCTCCAGCGCAAATCCCACTTCACACAGACACTGACTAAGCAGACCTAAGGCAGTGGTTCCAATCCCCAGCTGCAATCCCCAACTCCCTGTCTCCTGCACAGCTCGTCCAAGCACTCCCAGCAATCTCACCTCAGCCCAGACACTCTCTGTCCGCAGAGGGAAACACAACCCGATGGCACGCAGCTCTGGCACCACATTCCCTCTTCCCTTCTCCCTTTTTCCAGCACACCAGGCTGCTGGAAACGGCATTCCCTAGGCAGTTCATCCCAACACAGAGAAGAGGAGCCTGTCACTTATCCAAACCATGGGCAGGACAAGGGGGGCCCTAGCTGGCTTTGGCTGCTCTAATACCAAAGCTCTTGGGACGACTTCAGTGGTTTTTCCTGTCTTGAAAGAGTGCAGAAAAGCAAAGTTAATCCCACTGTGGACTCCAAGACTCCTGCATTTCCTATTTCTCCTATGATTGCTCACCATGAAATTTTATCCATGGAAAAAAAGCATGAAGAATAACACCATATCAAATAAAAAGTGCCCTTTTCCAGCATTTTTATACCAGGCATTAAAAAGATGCCCATTTCTCTTCCAGCATTGCTTCCCTCATTTTAGCAGAACCGTTTTCATCCCAGACCCCACTCATCAGCTGTTCAATCCTCTGGCACTGGATTTGGACAAAAGAAGGGACGCACCTGGATCGCAGGAAATCACAGAGAGAAACCCCTCCAAAACCTGACAGAGAAAAACAACAGGAGATGCAGGAAGACACATCCCTCATTTGCACATCCAGAGTGCTTTTCTAAAGACTTCTCTGCATCTGGATGCTCTTTGCACTTGGCAGCAAACTGCTTCCACTGCTTCCCACTCCAGCAAGGGGAACATCCCTGGAATTTCATGTCCAGTGTCTCTGCCTAAAGCAGCCCCACGGCAACACGAAGCTTCCCTCGGGCATTTCGTTTCTTTATCCCAAACATTCTCCCCACTCAGCCACAATCTAGAAAGAACAAAAGGGAAAAGAAGGAAGACCAATTAATTCTGACATAAGGAGTCTTGACTATCCCGACACACTGCCAGGTGAAAAAGCATCCCTGCCACTCTAACAAATCCCCCTGATACTGTCTCCATTCTGTATCAATTATTTAAACGTTGTATTAAGGAGCGTAAGGACACAATGCTTGGAATTCTCAAAAACGGCTCCGCCTGGCTACTCCAAGCACTTTCTCACCCGGGGAGCTGAGCTGTCCCACATTTAAACGCCACGTTTGATCCAAATCCCATAGAAATCTGATATTGTTTGGCTCCTGAGCTTTCCCAAAAGCTGTGCAGTCAAGCCTGAAAATCCTCACTGAAGCTTTGCCATGTCACATCGGGATTTACCCTTGGGAAAACCCCACTCTGAGCACTTGGGTTTCAAGAAGTTGCACCCAATGTTACGGACACAGAATTCCTGTGGGGTTTGGCATTTCCTGCACCTCCAAACATGTGAAAAGAATGAAGTGCAGAGTCCCGAGGCTCCATTATTGCCATTCCCCTCACATCCCTTTCCTCAGCTGCACGTGGCTTTGTGCCTCCTCTGAAGGGCTGGAAAGGAATTTGGGAACCCCCCTCAGCTTCTTCGGTTTTCAGCTTTTTCTCGGAGCCGGCCCAAAAGGCAAACAGGAAAAAAAAACCCCAAAAGTGCACAAAATCCCAGCCCCTCCCAAGATGCAGCTCCTCACACCAAACCTTGGGAGAATCCCTGGTGCTTCCAACACCGCTGCAATCCCACCTGGAGCTGAGCTTACAGGGTGCTCTGCCTAATCCACATCCAAGCCTGGATAGCCCAAAGCCTGCAAGAAAAGAGGAGGCAAAGTGAAGGGGAGAGGGGGGGAAAAACGGAGTTTTAGGTTTTTCCCCTGTTTGCAACAGGATTGAAGGGCAGGATGGAGAGGTTTTGTGGAAAAGAAGTACCAAAGGCTGCTTCATTCCCAGCAATTAGCGCTGCTCAATCCACCAGGTTTAAACAGGAGCGGCCGACAGGATGGGTTATGACACAGATCTGTGAAGCTGGAGCCTTCTTTCTTCTCCCGGGCTCTCCCAGAAATTCTCCATGTCCGGACATGCTCCCGCTCTCCCCGCTGGGGAGGACGGACTTGGATAGCCCGGGTGACTGGTGAGCCTAAAACAATAAGTGATGCAGTGATCCAAGTGTTTTTCCCCAGGAAATGACATATTCTCTGGACCTGGGATAACCCATATCCCATGGCCTTCTCCAGGAAGAGTCCCAGCTGGATATGGTCTCCCAGAAAGGATTCCATAGGGGCTCACCTTTTGCTTGGAGCTCGGCTGAATTCCTCAGCAATGCCAGGGAATGTGGCCATTGGAGGCTTTGAGCAGATTAGGCTCATTTGCCTTTTTAGGTTTTGTTACCATCTCTCAGACTTCCCACTGGATTGTGGTCTCCAAGGAACATGTAAATCCCATTGGATTCCTGCTCTTTGGATATTTTTTGTACCATTCCTGTACAAAACGAGGCCCCCTGTTCGGATGCTTTTCCCCACCGTTCCCCAGCAGTTTTATCTGCCAGTCCATTCCCTGTGTTGGTTGGGCTCTTCCCAGATCTCTGAGCTCCTTCACAAGGCAGGAGGTCCATTTGGCCCAGGAACTGAACCCTCCCGAGGAATTGTCTGATGCCATCTCCACATTTCACAGCTGATCCTTGTGCTCAAAGGATCCCCCTTTCTTCCCTCCAGCCAATTCCAAGCCTCGCTGCCCCAAGCCGGGAACAGTCCCCAGGCCGATCCCTGCAGTCTTCCCTGCCAGGATCCTGCTCAGGAATCCATGGGAATGTAAGAATTAATTCTTCCCACCCCTGCTCAGTTCTAATTCCAAAGGATTTGGTGTCTGCCTTACCCGGCTGGAGCCTGCTTCCAACTCTGTTCTTGCTGCTTCTGCTGCTTTCCATTTCCCAGGAATTCCACCAACGGAGCGACAGCGTTTTCCACCTCCTCCTCCAGGATTCCCTCTGTTGCGTTCGGGTGCTGGAAGGATATCAAAACCTGGGCCTCACTATCAGGAATTATATCCCCGGATTTGTTCCTTTCCAAATGTCACCTCTTCCCAACAAAGCACTGGCCATCCAAGGAATTATAGAGAGCCATGTGCTGACCACTGCTTACTCCTCTGGAATGTCAGAGCTTGGAAAAAAAGGGCAGTTGAGGCTTTTCCTGGTGCTGCCCATCAAGTGTATTTTACCTAAGTGCCCCTGCCCATGCCTTTGCCTGTATCCACCAAAAATCCACCCGTTCATTCCCCAGCTGCTGCCTCCCTCTTTTCCTGGATCCAACAGAATTTTAACAGGTGAATATTCCACTCTGGAAGAGCACCTTTCATTCCAAACCTAAGAACAAACAAATGAATCACTTTCCTTCGACCTTCCTTATTAGGATTCCACTGAGAGCAGTGGATGGAAAATGATCCTCTCCTGGTCCCTGCTGGATTCCAGGAGCAGGGATCCTTTCCCTCTTTCCCCCCACCCCCCGCAGTGCCCTCCTCCCCCTCCCGCCCCACCCCGCACCCTTTTCAGCCTTTGTTCCACAGCTTTTGCCTCCGGACCTCAGATCCTTTTGGTCTCCAGGAGCTCCCAGCAGCCCCACAGCCTTTCCTCTCCCATCCTGATCCTTTCTCCAGGAATGGAGCTCTGCATTGCAATTCCCTTCTCTTTTCTCCGACAATTCCCACCAACCCAGACCTAAAGCTGACACAAGGAACGCTTGGTGCCCACAAATCCAAATCCAGACCTGGCCATCCCTAAACCAGCAACTCCCGGACAATTTGCGTTCATTCCAACCTAACACTGAGGACTCACCTAATCCTTCAAAATTCCCAAGAAATATCCCGTTGCCTTCAGCTCCCAGGGGATTCTGCTTCGTGCTCACACGGATTTGGGACTTCCCTGAAAAACCCGTGCAGGGCACGCTGGAATCCCCGATCCCGTGAATCCGGGGAGTGTGCAAAGCTCGGTCCAGCCTGGGCCCCCAGAAATTTTTGCCAAATATCCCCCAAGTCCTCGGGACAACAGAACTCTCTGGTACTGCATTTTTGGCATTGTAAAGCCTGGAATTACTTTATTCCTAGTGCTGGGCTCTGGATGTGGCCGAGAAAATCCCGGCCTCCACACAGACCCAGATTCCAAACTTTTTGATACATTTGAGCAAACCGAGAAATTCCCCTTCCCTGCTTCTTCTTAAGGGCATCCTTCTCTTCTTCCCTTACCCGGCCTGCTCTCTCCCACTGGGCTGGGTTTTTCCCTTCCCATGCTAATTAGTCCCTACTTCTAGGAGGTTTAGGTACCTTTCTTCCCTGGCAGGGATTTCTTAACACAGCTACCGAGGCTTTGGGAGTCTTCTTTATCTTCTACTTTCTGGAAACACACCCTCTGATCCATAAATGCCACAATCCAGATGCCCAACTTCAACAAGACATCCTTTTCACCTAAAAACACTCACTCTCAACTCTTAGATCTTTTAAAGTTTTACCCCCGCAAAATTCCCCTGCTTTTCCACCGCTGAATTCCTCCGTCCTGATTCCAAGAATTTCTTGAATACCACGGGGCTTTTCTCAAGATTTACCCCCACAACCTTCCCTACGTGCCCACTGCTCACCACCTCATTTTTCCCTCAATGTCTTCGTTCTCCACCCCAGAGAGTTTGTCAAGTGTTGCCTCCAAAATGTTCCCCCTCTCTCCACTACTGAGTTCCCCATTTTGCCTTCAAAATATTCCTTCTGTCCCCTCCAGCTTGCATCCACTTTTACCCCCAACATTTTACTTCCTCTACAATATTGATTAAACCTTTTCCACCCCAAAAATGTGCATTCCCTCCCTTAAACAGCACCTCAGCTTTTCCCTCAAAAATGCCCCAGAGAGAAACTCCGATTCAGCCCCCAAACTCCCATTTTCCTACACAAACAGTTCTTGTGGCCCCTCTCAATTCCCCCAGGCTTTCAGCTAAAGGAATAACTGGAAGCCTATTCCCTCATCTCTGCCCTCCTTTTGCTTTCCTGGAAAACCTTGCCATCCCACACTTTCTCCAAGAGATCTGCTGCGAGTACTGCAAGGTCTGCTCTGTCAGAGTGCCAGGGGGGTTTACAGCACTTGCTCCTCTGCATCTTCACCCTTTCATCAGCTTTCCCCTGGAACGGTGTTGTGCGAGAAGCTTGGAATTACCAGAAATGGATCGGGTTCACATTTTTTCCCCACCAGTTTTCATCTGGTTTGAAATTCCTGGAATGACCCTCAAATGTGCCCTAGAACAGTGCTGTGAAAGGATCAGTCAGAAGAACAGCCTGAAAGCAGAAAACCACCTCCAGCAGCAGCCAGAATGATCCCATTTCTGTTCTTACCTGCTCCTGCCAGAGCTCCCAACAGCCATTCCCATTCCAAAACAACAACTATGGAAGACATTCCTGCTGTCTGTGAGGGTGAGGTGGCAGTTCTGGATGTTCTTTGCTGTGGAATCGGACAACAAACAGAGTGTAAATGATCTTGGTGGCTCTTCCAAGCCAAACCACCCCGTGATTCCTTGCGTGGATCAGCACCTGTCCCAACCCCATTCCAGAAACCTCCTCCCACTAACCCAGAACTTTCCTTTTTCCGCTCAACATCAGGGATTTGCTGCCGAGTGCCCCCGCAGGGGACGCCTCAGCATTCCCTGGGACGCCTCAGCATTCCCTGGGCTGCTGTTCCACGCCGATCCCGTGTCCAGCGCCGTTCCGGGATGCAGTGCCGGGCTCTCCCCACAAGGCGGCAGCACCGGGAGCGAGCAGCCCCGGCCGGTCCCGCTGTCTCGGGGCAGCTGCGCCTTTAACCCGCCCGGAGCCGGCGGGGCCGTGAACACAGCGGGCAAAAACCCCACCGATCCCCTTTATTTCACCTCCATGGGCACAGGATCGCAGCATTCCCTGGGCTGGAAGGGACCCGCAGGGAGCATCGAGTCCAAATCCTGGTCCTGCACCCCAAGAATCCCACCCTGTGCCCGAGAGCCTTGTCCAGACCCAAACTCTGCCCCTAGGATCCTGAAAACACAGTGAGGCTGGGAGAAGGATGACAGTGGAAGATTTTTTATATAGATCTCCTTGTACGATCGTTATATAATATCATTAGATCGCCCAGGAACCCATCCCTGTACCTGGACAGCCAGAAGTGCACAAAATCCCAGCCCCTCCCAAGATGCAGCTCCTCACACCAAACCTTGGGAGAATCCCTGGTGCTTCCAACACTGCTGCAATCCCACCTGGAGCTGAGCTTACAGGGTGCTCTGCCTAATCCACATCCAAGCCTGGATAGCCCAAAGCCTGCAAGAAAAGAGGAGGCAAAGTGAAAAGGAGAGAGGGGGAAAAAAACAGAGTTTTAGGTTTTTCCCGTGTTTGCAACAGGATTGAAGGGCAGGATGGAGAGGTTTCGTGGAAAAGAAGTACCAAAGGCTGCTTCATTCCCAGCAATTAGCGCTGCTCAGGTTGAATCCAAGAGGACCAATCCACCAGGTTTAAACAGGAGCGGCCGACAGGATGGGTTATGACACAGATCTGTGAAGCTGGAGCCTTCTTTCTTCTCCCGGGCTCTCCCAGAAATTCTCCATGTCCGGACGCGCTCCCGCTCTCCCTGCTGGGGAGGACGGACTTGGATAGCCCGGGTGACTGGTGAGCCTAAAACAATAAGTGATGCAGTGATCCAAGTGTTTTTCACAAGGAAATGACATATTCTCTGGACCTGGGATAACCCATATCCCATGGCCTTCTCCAGGAAGAGTCCCAGCTGGATATGGTCTCCCAGAAAGGATTCCATAGGGGCTCACCTTTTGCTTGGAGCTCGGCTGAATTCCTCAGCAATGCCAGGGAATGTTGCCATTGGAGGCTTTGGGCAGATTGGGCTCATTTGCCTTTTTAGGTTTTGTTACTGTCTCTCAGACTTCCCACTGGAATGTGGTCTCCAAGGAATATGTAAATCCCATTGGATTCCTGCTCTTTCGGACAATTTTTTGTACCATTCCTGTACAAAACGAGGCCCCCTGTTCGGATGCTTTTCCCCACCGTTCCCCAGCAGTTTTATCTGCCAGTCCATTCCCTGCGCTGGTTGGGCTCTTCCCAGATCTCTGAGCTCCTTCACAAGGCAGGAGATCCATTTGGCCCAGGAACTGAACCCTCCCGAGGAATTGTCTGATGCCATCTCCACATTTCATAGCTGATCCTTGTGCTCAAAGGATCCCCCTTTCTTCCCTCCAGCCAATTCCAAGCCTCGCTGCCCCCAGCTGGGAACAGTCCCCAGGCTGATCCCTGCAGTCTTCCCTGCCGGGATCCTGCTCAGGAATCCATGGGCTACGAATGTAAGAATTAATTCTTCCCACCCCTGCTCAGTTCTAATTCCAAAGGATTTGGTGGCTGCCTTACCCGGCTGGAGCCTGCTTCCAACTCTGTTCTTGCTGCTTCTGCTGCTTTCCATTTCCCAGGAATTCCACCAACGGAGCAACAGCGTTTTCCACCTCCTCCTCCAGGATTCCCTCTGTTGCGTTCGGGTGCTGGAAGGATATCAAAACCTGGGCCTCACTATCAGGAATTATATCCCCGGATTTGTTCCTTTCCAAATGTCACCTCTTCCCAACAAAGCACTGGCCATCCAAGGAATATAGAGAGCGATGTGCTGACCACTGCTTACTCCTCTGGAATGTCAGAGCTTGGAAAAGTGGGCAGCTGGAGCTTTTCCTGGGGGTGCTGCCCATGCAGTGTATTTTACCTAAGAGCCCCTGCCCATGCCTTTGCCTGTATCCACCAAAAATCCACCCGTTCATTCCCCAGCTGCTGCCTCCCTCTTTTCCTGGATCCAACAGAATTTTAACAGGTGAATATTCCCCTCTGGAAGAGCACCTTTCATTCCAAACCTAAGAACAAACAAATCATTCCCTTGGACCTTCCTTATTTGAATTCCACTGAGAACGGTGGATGCAAAATGATCCTCTCCTGGCCCCTGCTGGATTCCTGGAGCAGGGATTCTTTCCCTCTTCCCCCCCCCCCCCCCCCCGCCCCCCCGCGGTGACCACCCTGCCCTGCCCCCTTTTCAGGCTTTGTTCCACAGCTCGTCTCCAACTCTTGCATCCTTTCCCTCACTCCAGGAGCTCCCAGCAGTTCCACACCCTCTTTTCTCCCATCCTGATCCTTTCTCCAAGAACAGAGCTCTGCATTTCAATTCCCTTCGCTTTTCTCCGACAATTCCCACCAATCCAGACCTAAAGCTGACACAAGGAACACTCGGTGCCCACAAATGCAAATCCAGACCTGGCCATGCCTAAACCAGCAAGTCTGAACACACAATCCTGCACCATCTGCATTAATTCAAACCTAACAATTAGGACACACTGAAGACTTCAACATTCCCAAGAAACACCCTGTTGCCTTCAACTCCCTGGGGTTTTTGCTTTGAACTCATACGGATTAGGGGATCAAGGGATTTCCCTGAAAAAAACCTGTGTGGTGCATGCTGGAATCCCCGATCCCGTGAATCCAGGGAGTGTTAAAAGCTTAAGTCCAACCTGGCCCACCATAAATTTTTGCCAACTATCCCCCAAATGATCAGGTTAACAGAACCCTGCTCTGGTGCTGCGTTTTTAGTATTGGAAAGCCAGGAATTACTTTATTCCCAGAGCGAGGCTCTGGATATGGGCTTGGGGAGAACAAGACCTTACCAACTTACAGAGCCAGGGGATGACGTTTGGGAACAATCCTGGGCTGCCTGGCAGCAGTTCATTGTACCTCTTGTCACCCACGAACACCTTCACCCACTCCTCCAGGAGCCCGGGCCAGCGGCTCTGCTTCTCTTGGAGCAGGAGGCATTCCCCTGCCCACGGCAGGGACCTGCAAACCATTCCGGAGTCAGCTCCGAGCCAGGGACGGGGCAACACCCCGTCCCACGGCTCCAGCGGCTCGGGCCCTCGGTAATTCCGGATCTGAGCCTCGTAATCCCTGCAGGGAAGAGGCCGGCTCAGGCCGGGATCGCAGAGGGTGGGAAGCGCCCGGGGTGGGCGGAGGCTCTGCCACCCCCACGGCCGCGGCATCCGCACAGCTCCGGGGGACGGGGCCCGCCCCGATGCCGCTCCCCGTCCCGTTATGCCGTTCCCCCGCTCCCCATCCCGTTCTCCCGCTCCTCGCTCACCGCCCGGGCCCGTCCATGCCCGCCTGTCCCCCGCCGACCGCGCCTGCCCACTCAAACTGGCCACGGCAGCCGCGCCACGCCTCCCCATTGGCCAGCCCTCGGCCCGCCACGCCTTCCTATTGGCCGCTGGCCCCGTCAATCACGCGGGAAACCCCGCCGCCCGCAGGCACCGCTCCCACGGCGGCCGCTACACGGCGGCCCGGGCGCATTCCCAGGGGAAAAGGAGAGTTGTTATCAACACTCGAACCTCCCAAGCGTTGTTATTGCTCAGAGAGCTGCGCCGGCACTGAGCTACTCCCATGCGCCTGCACGGCTTTGGGGAGGGGCAAGACCACGTCCCACTCCTGCCTGGAGAAATTTCAACGCCCTAAAAAGTCATTTCCCTTCTCTCTCTCTGACCCAGGGCCAAAGCAGCTGTGCAGAACAACCCGGGGGATTTATGGGAGGGTGATTCTCTCAGGAAAGACCCCAGACCCTGAGGAAACAAACCCACCCCAAATTTCCAGCTGAAAACACGCTGCTTCCTGAACGGCAGCGCACAAAACTCTCTATAGCCAGACAGGAGATGACAGACCGGAAAAAGCCAAAAGATGTGCTCTGCTTGCATGCACTCTCTGACTGGTAATTCCAAAGGAAATTCCCCACAGATCGTAAGCAGTCGCCTACAATTTGTCCTCTGCATTCATGACTGCCTTGGCTTTCTGTAGAAGTGTGTCAAACATCCATGCAGGCGTCAGGGCCTGGGCTGGCTCGTTTATGGCTCTTCCTGACAGGCCCAGGCCAAACCCAAGCACCCCCCTCACTGCTCCAGCCCCACTTTCAGGGAAATATTGACACGGCTTAGAAATACTCTCCTTCCCTGCAACTCACTCCCTCCCTGCGCATCCCCGGAGAGGATTTACTCCGTCCTTTGTTCCCGACAGCACCTCTCCAGCGCAAATCCCACTTCACACAGACACTGACTAAGCAGACCTAAGGCAGTGGTTCCAATCCCCAGCTGCAATCCCCAACTCCCTGTCTCCTGCACAGCTCGTCCAAGCACTCCCAGCAATCTCACCTCAGCCCAGACACTCTCTGTCCGCAGAGGGAAACACAACCCGATGGCACGCAGCTCTGGCACCACATTCCCTCTTCCCTTCTCCCTTTTTCCAGCACACCAGGCTGCTGGAAACGGCATTCCCTAGGCAGTTCATCCCAACACAGAGAAGAGGAGCCTGTCACTTATCCAAACCATGGGCAGGACAAGGGGGGCCCTAGCTGGCTTTGGCTGCTCTAATACCAAAGCTCTTGGGACGACTTCAGTGGTTTTTCCTGTCTTGAAAGAGTGCAGAAAAGCAAAGTTAATCCCACTGTGGACTCCAAGACTCCTGCATTTCCTATTTCTCCTATGATTGCTCACCATGAAATTTTATCCATGGAAAAAAAGCATGAAGAATAACACCATATCAAATAAAAAGTGCCCTTCTCCAGCATTTTTATACCAGGCATTAAAAAGATGCCCATTTCTCTTCCAGCATTGCTTCCCTCATTTTAGCAGAACCGTTTTCATCCCAGACCCCACTCATCAGCTGTTCAATCCTCTGGCACTGGATTTGGACAAAAGAAGGGACGCACCTGGATCGCAGGAAATCACAGAGAGAAACCCCTCCAAAACCTGACAGAGAAAAACAACAGGAGATGCAGGAAGACACATCCCTCATTTGCACATCCGGAGTGCTTTTCTAAAGACTTCTCTGCATCTGGATGCTCTTTGCACTTGGCAGCAAACTGCTTCCACTGCTTCCCACTCCAGCAAGGGGAACATCCCTGGAATTTCATGTCCAGTGTCTCTGCCTAAAGCAGCCCCACGGCAACACGAAGCTTCCCTCGGGCATTTCGTTTCTTTATCCCAAACATTCTCCCCACTCAGCCACAATCTAGAAAGAACAAAAGGGAAAAGAAGGAAGACCAATTAATTCTGACATAAGGAGTCTTGACTATCCCGACACACTGCCAGGTGAAAAAGCATCCCTGCCACTCTAACAAATCCCCCTGATACTGTCTCCATTCTGTATCAATTATTTAAACGTTGTATTAAGGAGCGTAAGGACACAATGCTTGGAATTCTCAAAAACGGCTCCGCCTGGCTACTCCAAGCACTTTCTCACCCGGGGAGCTGAGCTGTCCCACATTTAAACGCCACGTTTGATCCAAATCCCATAGAAATCTGATATTGTTTGGCTCCTGAGCTTTCCCAAAAGCTGTGCAGTCAAGCCTGGAAATCCTCACTGAAGCTTTGCCATGTCACATCGGGATTTACCCTTGGGAAAACCCCACTCTGAGCACTTGGGTTTCAAGAAGTTGCACCCAATGTTACGGACACAGAATTCCTGTGGGGTTTGGCATTTCCTGCACCTCCAAACATGTGAAAAGAATGAAGTGCAGAGTCCCGAGGCTCCATTATTGCCATTCCCCTCACATCCCTTTCCTCAGCTGCACGTGGCTTTGTGCCTCCTCTGAAGGGCTGGAAAGGAATTTGGGAACCCCCCTCAGCTTCTTCGGTTTTCAGCTTTTTCTCGGAGCCGGCCCAAAAGGCAAACAGGAAAAAAAAACCCCAAAAGTGCACAAAATCCCAGCCCCTCCCAAGATGCAGCTCCTCACACCAAACCTTGGGAGAATCCCTGGTGCTTCCAACACCGCTGCAATCCCACCTGGAGCTGAGCTTACAGGGTGCTCTGCCTAATCCACATCCAAGCCTGGATAGCCCAAAGCCTGCAAGAAAAGAGGAGGCAAAGTGAAGGGGAGAGGGGGGGAAAAACGGAGTTTTAGGTTTTTCCCCTGTTTGCAACAGGATTGAAGGGCAGGATGGAGAGGTTTTGTGGAAAAGAAGTACCAAAGGCTGCTTCATTCCCAGCAATTAGCGCTGCTCAATCCACCAGGTTTAAACAGGAGCGGCCGACAGGATGGGTTATGACACAGATCTGTGAAGCTGGAGCCTTCTTTCTTCTCCCGGGCTCTCCCAGAAATTCTCCATGTCCGGACATGCTCCCGCTCTCCCCGCTGGGGAGGACGGACTTGGATAGCCCGGGTGACTGGTGAGCCTAAAACAATAAGTGATGCAGTGATCCAAGTGTTTTTCCCCAGGAAATGACATATTCTCTGGACCTGGGATAACCCATATCCCATGGCCTTCTCCAGGAAGAGTCCCAGCTGGATATGGTCTCCCAGAAAGGATTCCATAGGGGCTCACCTTTTGCTTGGAGCTCGGCTGAATTCCTCAGCAATGCCAGGGAATGTGGCCATTGGAGGCTTTGAGCAGATTAGGCTCATTTGCCTTTTTAGGTTTTGTTACCATCTCTCAGACTTCCCACTGGATTGTGGTCTCCAAGGAACATGTAAATCCCATTGGATTCCTGCTCTTTGGATATTTTTTGTACCATTCCTGTACAAAACGAGGCCCCCTGTTCGGATGCTTTTCCCCACCGTTCCCCAGCAGTTTTATCTGCCAGTCCATTCCCTGTGTTGGTTGGGCTCTTCCCAGATCTCTGAGCTCCTTCACAAGGCAGGAGGTCCATTTGGCCCAGGAACTGAACCCTCCCGAGGAATTGTCTGATGCCATCTCCACATTTCACAGCTGATCCTTGTGCTCAAAGGATCCCCCTTTCTTCCCTCCAGCCAATTCCAAGCCTCGCTGCCCCAAGCCGGGAACAGTCCCCAGGCCGATCCCTGCAGTCTTCCCTGCCAGGATCCTGCTCAGGAATCCATGGGAATGTAAGAATTAATTCTTCCCACCCCTGCTCAGTTCTAATTCCAAAGGATTTGGTGTCTGCCTTACCCGGCTGGAGCCTGCTTCCAACTCTGTTCTTGCTGCTTCTGCTGCTTTCCATTTCCCAGGAATTCCACCAACGGAGCGACAGCGTTTTCCACCTCCTCCTCCAGGATTCCCTCTGTTGCGTTCGGGTGCTGGAAGGATATCAAAACCTGGGCCTCACTATCAGGAATTATATCCCCGGATTTGTTCCTTTCCAAATGTCACCTCTTCCCAACAAAGCACTGGCCATCCAAGGAATTATAGAGAGCCATGTGCTGACCACTGCTTACTCCTCTGGAATGTCAGAGCTTGGAAAAAAAGGGCAGTTGAGGCTTTTCCTGGTGCTGCCCATCAAGTGTATTTTACCTAAGTGCCCCTGCCCATGCCTTTGCCTGTATCCACCAAAAATCCACCCGTTCATTCCCCAGCTGCTGCCTCCCTCTTTTCCTGGATCCAACAGAATTTTAACAGGTGAATATTCCACTCTGGAAGAGCACCTTTCATTCCAAACCTAAGAACAAACAAATGAATCACTTTCCTTCGACCTTCCTTATTAGGATTCCACTGAGAGCAGTGGATGGAAAATGATCCTCTCCTGGTCCCTGCTGGATTCCAGGAGCAGGGATCCTTTCCCTCTTTCCCCCCACCCCCCGCAGTGCCCTCCTCCCCCTCCCGCCCCACCCCGCACCCTTTTCAGCCTTTGTTCCACAGCTTTTGCCTCCGGACCTCAGATCCTTTTGGTCTCCAGGAGCTCCCAGCAGCCCCACAGCCTTTCCTCTCCCATCCTGATCCTTTCTCCAGGAATGGAGCTCTGCATTGCAATTCCCTTCTCTTTTCTCCGACAATTCCCACCAACCCAGACCTAAAGCTGACACAAGGAACGCTTGGTGCCCACAAATCCAAATCCAGACCTGGCCATCCCTAAACCAGCAACTCCCGGACAATTTGCGTTCATTCCAACCTAACACTGAGGACTCACCTAATCCTTCAAAATTCCCAAGAAATATCCCGTTGCCTTCAGCTCCCAGGGGATTCTGCTTCGTGCTCACACGGATTTGGGACTTCCCTGAAAAACCCGTGCAGGGCACGCTGGAATCCCCAATCCCGTGAATCCGGGGAGTGTGCAAAGCTCGGTCCAGCCTGGGCCCCCAGAAATTTTTGCCAAATATCCCCCAAGTCCTCGGGACAACAGAACTCTCTGGTACTGCATTTTTGGCATTGTAAAGCCTGGAATTACTTTATTCCTAGTGCTGGGCTCTGGATGTGGCCGAGAAAATCCCGGCCTCCACACAGACCCAGATTCCAAACTTTTTGATACATTTGAGCAAACCGAGAAATTCCCCTTCCCTGCTTCTTCTTAAGGGCATCCTTCTCTTCCCTTACCCGGCCTGCTCTCTCCCACTGGGCTGGGTTTTTCCCTTCCCATGCTAATTAGTCCCTACTTCTAGGAGGTTTAGGTACCTTTCTTCCCTGGCAGGGATTTCTTAACACAGCTACCGAGGCTTTGGGAGTCTTCTTTATCTTCTACTTTCTGGAAACACACCCTCTGATCCATAAATGCCACAATCCAGATGCCCAACTTCAACAAGACATCCTTTTCACCTAAAAACACTCACTCTCAACTCTTAGATCTTTTAAAGTTTTACCCCCGCAAAATTCCCCTGCTTTTCCACCGCTGAATTCCTCCGTCCTGATTCCAAGAATTTCTTGAATACCACGGGGCTTTTCTCAAGATTTACCCCCACAACCTTCCCTACGTGCCCACTGCTCACCACCTCATTTTTCCCTCAATGTCTTCGTTCTCCACCCCAGAGAGTTTGTCAAGTGTTGCCTCCAAAATGTTCCCCCTCTCTCCACTACTGAGTTCCCCATTTTGCCTTCAAAATATTCCTTCTGTCCCCTCCAGCTTGCATCCACTTTTACCCCCAACATTTTACTTCCTCTACAATATTGATTAAACCTTTTCCACCCCAAAAATGTGCATTCCCTCCCTTAAACAGCACCTCAGCTTTTCCCTCAAAAATGCCCCAGAGAGAAACTCCGATTCAGCCCCCAAACTCCCATTTTCCTACACAAACAGTTCTTGTGGCCCCTCTCAATTCCCCCAGGCTTTCAGCTAAAGGAATAACTGGAAGCCTATTCCCTCATCTCTGCCCTCCTTTTGCTTTCCTGGAAAACCTTGCCATCCCACACTTTCTCCAAGAGATCTGCTGCGAGTACTGCAAGGTCTGCTCTGTCAGAGTGCCAGGGGGGTTTACAGCACTTGCTCCTCTGCATCTTCACCCTTTCATCAGCTTTCCCCTGGAACGGTGTTGTGCGAGAAGCTTGGAATTACCAGAAATGGATCGGGTTCACATTTTTTCCCCACCAGTTTTCATCTGGTTTGAAATTCCTGGAATGACCCTCAAATGTGCCCTAGAACAGTGCTGTGAAAGGATCAGTCAGAAGAACAGCCTGAAAGCAGAAAACCACCTCCAGCAGCAGCCAGAATGATCCCATTTCTGTTCTTACCTGCTCCTGCCAGAGCTCCCAACAGCCATTCCCATTCCAAAACAACAACTATGGAAGACATTCCTGCTGTCTGTGAGGGTGAGGTGGCAGTTCTGGATGTTCTTTGCTGTGGAATCGGACAACAAACAGAGTGTAAATGATCTTGGTGGCTCTTCCAAGCCAAACCACCCCGTGATTCCTTGCGTGGATCAGCACCTGTCCCAACCCCATTCCAGAAACCTCCTCCCACTAACCCAGAACTTTCCTTTTTCCGCTCAACATCAGGGATTTGCTGCCGAGTGCCCCCGCAGGGGACGCCTCAGCATTCCCTGGGACGCCTCAGCATTCCCTGGGCTGCTGTTCCACGCCGATCCCGTGTCCAGCGCCGTTCCGGGCTGCAGTGCCGGGCTCTCCCCACAAGGCGGCAGCACCGGGAGCGAGCAGCCCCGGCCGGTCCCGCTGTCTCGGGGCAGCTGCGCCTTTAACCCGCCCGGAGCCGGCGGGGCCGTGAACACAGCGGGCAAAAACCCCACCGATCCCCTTTATTTCACCTCCATGGGCACAGGATCGCAGCATTCCCTGGGCTGGAAGGGACCCGCAGGGAGCATCGAGTCCAAATCCTGGTCCTGCACCCCAAGAATCCCACCCTGTGCCCGAGAGCCTTGTCCAGACCCAAACTCTGCCCCTAGGATCCTGAAAACACAGTGAGGCTGGGAGAAGGATGACAGTGGAAGATTTTTTATATAGATCTCCTTGTACGATCGTTATATAATATCATTAGATCGCCCAGGAACCCATCCCTGTACCTGGACAGCCAGAAGTGCACAAAATCCCAGCCCCTCCCAAGATGCAGCTCCTCACACCAAACCTTGGGAGAATCCCTGGTGCTTCCAACACTGCTGCAATCCCACCTGGAGCTGAGCTTACAGGGTGCTCTGCCTAATCCACATCCAAGCCTGGATAGCCCAAAGCCTGCAAGAAAAGAGGAGGCAAAGTGAAAAGGAGAGAGGGGGAAAAAAACAGAGTTTTAGGTTTTTCCCGTGTTTGCAACAGGATTGAAGGGCAGGATGGAGAGGTTTCGTGGAAAAGAAGTACCAAAGGCTGCTTCATTCCCAGCAATTAGCGCTGCTCAGGTTGAATCCAAGAGGACCAATCCACCAGGTTTAAACAGGAGCGGCCGACAGGATGGGTTATGACACAGATCTGTGAAGCTGGAGCCTTCTTTCTTCTCCCGGGCTCTCCCAGAAATTCTCCATGTCCGGACGCGCTCCCGCTCTCCCTGCTGGGGAGGACGGACTTGGATAGCCCGGGTGACTGGTGAGCCTAAAACAATAAGTGATGCAGTGATCCAAGTGTTTTTCACAAGGAAATGACATATTCTCTGGACCTGGGATAACCCATATCCCATGGCCTTCTCCAGGAAGAGTCCCAGCTGGATATGGTCTCCCAGAAAGGATTCCATAGGGGCTCACCTTTTGCTTGGAGCTCGGCTGAATTCCTCAGCAATGCCAGGGAATGTTGCCATTGGAGGCTTTGGGCAGATTGGGCTCATTTGCCTTTTTAGGTTTTGTTACTGTCTCTCAGACTTCCCACTGGAATGTGGTCTCCAAGGAATATGTAAATCCCATTGGATTCCTGCTCTTTCGGACAATTTTTTGTACCATTCCTGTACAAAACGAGGCCCCCTGTTCGGATGCTTTTCCCCACCGTTCCCCAGCAGTTTTATCTGCCAGTCCATTCCCTGCGCTGGTTGGGCTCTTCCCAGATCTCTGAGCTCCTTCACAAGGCAGGAGATCCATTTGGCCCAGGAACCGAACCCTCCCGAGGAATTGTCTGATGCCATCTCCACATTTCATAGCTGATCCTTGTGCTCAAAGGATCCCCCTTTCTTCCCTCCAGCCAATTCCAAGCCTCGCTGCCCCCAGCTGGGAACAGTCCCCAGGCTGATCCCTGCAGTCTTCCCTGCCGGGATCCTGCTCAGGAATCCATGGGCTACGAATGTAAGAATTAATTCTTCCCACCCCTGCTCAGTTCTAATTCCAAAGGATTTGGTGGCTGCCTTACCCGGCTGGAGCCTGCTTCCAACTCTGTTCTTGCTGCTTCTGCTGCTTTCCATTTCCCAGGAATTCCACCAACGGAGCAACAGCGTTTTCCACCTCCTCCTCCAGGATTCCCTCTGTTGCGTTCGGGTGCTGGAAGGATATCAAAACCTGGGCCTCACTATCAGGAATTATATCCCCGGATTTGTTCCTTTCCAAATGTCACCTCTTCCCAACAAAGCACTGGCCATCCAAGGAATATAGAGAGCGATGTGCTGACCACTGCTTACTCCTCTGGAATGTCAGAGCTTGGAAAAGTGGGCAGCTGGAGCTTTTCCTGGGGGTGCTGCCCATGCAGTGTATTTTACCTAAGAGCCCCTGCCCATGCCTTTGCCTGTATCCACCAAAAATCCACCCGTTCATTCCCCAGCTGGTCCTCCCTCTTTTCCTGGATCCAACAGAATTTTAACAGGTGAATATTCCCCTCTGGAAGAGCACCTTTCATTCCAAACCTAAGAACAAACAAATCATTCCCTTGGACCTTCCTTATTTGAATTCCACTGAGAACGGTGGATGCAAAATGATCCTCTCCTGGCCCCTTCTGGATTCCTGGAGCAGGGATTCTTTCCCTCTTCCCCCCCCCCCCCCCCCCGCCCCCCCGCGGTGACCACCCTGCCCTGCCCCCTTTTCAGGCTTTGTTCCACAGCTCATCTCCAACTCTTGCATCCTTTCCCTCACTCCAGGAGCTCCCAGCAGTTCCACACCCTCTTTTCTCCCATCCTGATCCTTTCTCCAAGAACAGAGCTCTGCATTTCAATTCCCTTCGCTTTTCTCCGACAATTCCCACCAATCCAGACCTAAAGCTGACACAAGGAACACTCGGTGCCCACAAATGCAAATCCAGACCTGGCCATGCCTAAACCAGCAAGTCTGAACACACAATCCTGCACCATCTGCATTAATTCAAACCTAACAATTAGGACACACTGAAGACTTCAACATTCCCAAGAAACACCCTGTTGCCTTCAGCTCCCTGGGGTTTTTGCTTTGAACTCATACGGATTAGGGGATCAAGGGATTTCCCTGAAAAAAACCTGTGTGGTGCATGCTGGAATCCCCGATCCCGTGAATCCAGGGAGTGTTAAAAGCTTAAGTCCAACCTGGCCCACCATAAATTTTTGCCAACTATCCCCCAAATGATCAGGTTAACAGAACCCTGCTCTGGTGCTGCGTTTTTAGTATTGGAAAGCCAGGAATTACTTTATTCCCAGAGCGAGGCTCTGGATATGGGCTTGGGGAGAACAAGACCTTACCAACTTACAGAGCCAGGGGATGACGTTTGGGAACAATCCTGGGCTGCCTGGCAGCAGTTCATTGTACCTCTTGTCACCCACGAACACCTTCACCCACTCCTCCAGGAGCCCGGGCCAGCGGCTCTGCTTCTCTTGGAGCAGGAGGCATTCCCCTGCCCACGGCAGGGACCTGCAAACCATTCCGGAGTCAGCTCCGAGCCAGGGACGGGGCAACACCCCGTCCCACGGCTCCAGCGGCTCGGGCCCTCGGTAATTCCGGATCTGAGCCTCGTAATCCCTGCAGGGAAGAGGCCGGCTCAGGCCGGGATCGCAGAGGGTGGGAAGCGCCCGGGGTGGGCGGAGGCTCTGCCACCCCCACGGCCGCGGCATCCGCACAGCTCCGGGGGACGGGGCCCGCCCCGATGCCGCTCCCCGTCCCGTTATGCCGTTCCCCCGCTCCCCATCCCGTTCTCCCGCTCCTCGCTCACCGCCCGGGCCCGTCCATGCCCGCCTGTCCCCCGCCGACCGCGCCTGCCCACTCAAACTGGCCACGGCAGCCGCGCCACGCCTCCCCATTGGCCAGCCCTCGGCCCGCCACGCCTTCCTATTGGCCGCTGGCCCCGTCAATCACGCGGGAAACCCCGCCGCCCGCAGGCACCGCTCCCACGGCGGCCGCTACACGGCGGCCCGGGCGCATTCCCAGGGGAAAAGGAGAGTTGTTATCAACACTCGAACCTCCCAAGCGTTGTTATTGCTCAGAGAGCTGCGCCGGCACTGAGCTACTCCCATGCGCCTGCACGGCTTTGGGGAGGGGCAAGACCACGTCCCACTCCTGCCTGGAGAAATTTCAACGCCCTAAAAAGTCATTTCCCTTCTCTCTCTCTGACCCAGGGCCAAAGCAGCTGTGCAGAACAACCCGGGGGATTTATGGGAGGGTGATTCTCTCAGGAAAGACCCCAGACCCTGAGGAAACAAACCCACCCCAAATTTCCAGCTGAAAACACGCTGCTTCCTGAACGGCAGCGCACAAAACTCTCTATAGCCAGACAGGAGATGACAGACCGGAAAAAGCCAAAAGATGTGCTCTGCTTGCATGCACTCTCTGACTGGTAATTCCAAAGGAAATTCCCCACAGATCGTAAGCAGTCGCCTACAATTTGTCCTCTGCATTCATGACTGCCTTGGCTTTCTGTAGAAGTGTGTCAAACATCCATGCAGGCGTCAGGGCCTGGGCTGGCTCGTTTATGGCTCTTCCTGACAGGCCCAGGCCAAACCCAAGCACCCCCCTCACTGCTCCAGCCCCACTTTCAGGGAAATATTGACACGGCTTAGAAATACTCTCCTTCCCTGCAACTCACTCCCTCCCTGCGCATCCCCGGAGAGGATTTACTCCGTCCTTTGTTCCCGACAGCACCTCTCCAGCGCAAATCCCACTTCACACAGACACTGACTAAGCAGACCTAAGGCAGTGGTTCCAATCCCCAGCTGCAATCCCCAACTCCCTGTCTCCTGCACAGCTCGTCCAAGCACTCCCAGCAATCTCACCTCAGCCCAGACACTCTCTGTCCGCAGAGGGAAACACAACCCGATGGCACGCAGCTCTGGCACCACATTCCCTCTTCCCTTCTCCCTTTTTCCAGCACACCAGGCTGCTGGAAACGGCATTCCCTAGGCAGTTCATCCCAACACAGAGAAGAGGAGCCTGTCACTTATCCAAACCATGGGCAGGACAAGGGGGGCCCTAGCTGGCTTTGGCTGCTCTAATACCAAAGCTCTTGGGACGACTTCAGTGGTTTTTCCTGTCTTGAAAGAGTGCAGAAAAGCAAAGTTAATCCCACTGTGGACTCCAAGACTCCTGCATTTCCTATTTCTCCTATGATTGCTCACCATGAAATTTTATCCATGGAAAAAAAGCATGAAGAATAACACCATATCAAATAAAAAGTGCCCTTCTCCAGCATTTTTATACCAGGCATTAAAAAGATGCCCATTTCTCTTCCAGCATTGCTTCCCTCATTTTAGCAGAACCGTTTTCATCCCAGACCCCACTCATCAGCTGTTCAATCCTCTGGCACTGGATTTGGACAAAAGAAGGGACGCACCTGGATCGCAGGAAATCACAGAGAGAAACCCCTCCAAAACCTGACAGAGAAAAACAACAGGAGATGCAGGAAGACACATCCCTCATTTGCACATCCGGAGTGCTTTTCTAAAGACTTCTCTGCATCTGGATGCTCTTTGCACTTGGCAGCAAACTGCTTCCACTGCTTCCCACTCCAGCAAGGGGAACATCCCTGGAATTTCATGTCCAGTGTCTCTGCCTAAAGCAGCCCCACGGCAACACGAAGCTTCCCTCGGGCATTTCGTTTCTTTATCCCAAACATTCTCCCCACTCAGCCACAATCTAGAAAGAACAAAAGGGAAAAGAAGGAAGACCAATTAATTCTGACATAAGGAGTCTTGACTATCCCGACACACTGCCAGGTGAAAAAGCATCCCTGCCACTCTAACAAATCCCCCTGATACTGTCTCCATTCTGTATCAATTATTTAAACGTTGTATTAAGGAGCGTAAGGACACAATGCTTGGAATTCTCAAAAACGGCTCCGCCTGGCTACTCCAAGCACTTTCTCACCCGGGGAGCTGAGCTGTCCCACATTTAAACGCCACGTTTGATCCAAATCCCATAGAAATCTGATATTGTTTGGCTCCTGAGCTTTCCCAAAAGCTGTGCAGTCAAGCCTGGAAATCCTCACTGAAGCTTTGCCATGTCACATCGGGATTTACCCTTGGGAAAACCCCACTCTGAGCACTTGGGTTTCAAGAAGTTGCACCCAATGTTACGGACACAGAATTCCTGTGGGGTTTGGCATTTCCTGCACCTCCAAACATGTGAAAAGAATGAAGTGCAGAGTCCCGAGGCTCCATTATTGCCATTCCCCTCACATCCCTTTCCTCAGCTGCACGTGGCTTTGTGCCTCCTCTGAAGGGCTGGAAAGGAATTTGGGAACCCCCCTCAGCTTCTTCGGTTTTCAGCTTTTTCTCGGAGCCGGCCCAAAAGGCAAACAGGAAAAAAAAACCCCAAAAGTGCACAAAATCCCAGCCCCTCCCAAGATGCAGCTCCTCACACCAAACCTTGGGAGAATCCCTGGTGCTTCCAACACCGCTGCAATCCCACCTGGAGCTGAGCTTACAGGGTGCTCTGCCTAATCCACATCCAAGCCTGGATAGCCCAAAGCCTGCAAGAAAAGAGGAGGCAAAGTGAAGGGGAGAGGGGGGGAAAAACGGAGTTTTAGGTTTTTCCCCTGTTTGCAACAGGATTGAAGGGCAGGATGGAGAGGTTTTGTGGAAAAGAAGTACCAAAGGCTGCTTCATTCCCAGCAATTAGCGCTGCTCAATCCACCAGGTTTAAACAGGAGCGGCCGACAGGATGGGTTATGACACAGATCTGTGAAGCTGGAGCCTTCTTTCTTCTCCCGGGCTCTCCCAGAAATTCTCCATGTCCGGACATGCTCCCGCTCTCCCCGCTGGGGAGGACGGACTTGGATAGCCCGGGTGACTGGTGAGCCTAAAACAATAAGTGATGCAGTGATCCAAGTGTTTTTCCCCAGGAAATGACATATTCTCTGGACCTGGGATAACCCATATCCCATGGCCTTCTCCAGGAAGAGTCCCAGCTGGATATGGTCTCCCAGAAAGGATTCCATAGGGGCTCACCTTTTGCTTGGAGCTCGGCTGAATTCCTCAGCAATGCCAGGGAATGTGGCCATTGGAGGCTTTGAGCAGATTAGGCTCATTTGCCTTTTTAGGTTTTGTTACCATCTCTCAGACTTCCCACTGGATTGTGGTCTCCAAGGAACATGTAAATCCCATTGGATTCCTGCTCTTTGGATATTTTTTGTACCATTCCTGTACAAAACGAGGCCCCCTGTTCGGATGCTTTTCCCCACCGTTCCCCAGCAGTTTTATCTGCCAGTCCATTCCCTGTGTTGGTTGGGCTCTTCCCAGATCTCTGAGCTCCTTCACAAGGCAGGAGGTCCATTTGGCCCAGGAACTGAACCCTCCCGAGGAATTGTCGGATGCCATCTCCACATTTCACAGCTGATCCTTGTGCTCAAAGGATCCCCCTTTCTTCCCTCCAGCCAATTCCAAGCCTCGCTGCCCCAAGCCGGGAACAGTCCCCAGGCCGATCCCTGCAGTCTTCCCTGCCAGGATCCTGCTCAGGAATCCATGGGAATGTAAGAATTAATTCTTCCCACCCCTGCTCAGTTCTAATTCCAAAGGATTTGGTGTCTGCCTTACCCGGCTGGAGCCTGCTTCCAACTCTGTTCTTGCTGCTTCTGCTGCTTTCCATTTCCCAGGAATTCCACCAACGGAGCGACAGCGTTTTCCACCTCCTCCTCCAGGATTCCCTCTGTTGCGTTCGGGTGCTGGAAGGATATCAAAACCTGGGCCTCACTATCAGGAATTATATCCCCGGATTTGTTCCTTTCCAAATGTCACCTCTTCCCAACAAAGCACTGGCCATCCAAGGAATTATAGAGAGCCATGTGCTGACCACTGCTTACTCCTCTGGAATGTCAGAGCTTGGAAAAAAAGGGCAGTTGAGGCTTTTCCTGGTGCTGCCCATCAAGTGTATTTTACCTAAGTGCCCCTGCCCATGCCTTTGCCTGTATCCACCAAAAATCCACCCGTTCATTCCCCAGCTGCTGCCTCCCTCTTTTCCTGGATCCAACAGAATTTTAACAGGTGAATATTCCCCTCTGGAAGAGCACCTTTCATCCCAAACCTAAGAACAAACAAATCATTCCCTTGGACCTTCCTTATTAGAATTCCACTGAGAACGGTGGATGCAAAATGATCCTCTCCTGGCCCCTGCTGGATTCCCGGAGCAGGGATCCTTTCCCTCTTTCCCCCCACCCCCCGCGGTGCCCTCCTCCCCCTCCTGCCCCACCCCGCACCCTTTTCAGCCTTTGTTCCACAGCTTTTGCCTCCGGACCTCAGATCCTTTTGGTCTCCAGGAGCTCCCAGCAGCCCCACAGCCTTTCCTCTCCCATCCTGATCCTTTCTCCAGGAATGGAGCTCTGCATTGCAATTCCCTTCTCTTTTCTCCGACAATTCCCACCAACCCAGACCTAGAGCTGACACAAGGAACGCTCGGTGCCCACAAATCCAAATCCAGACCTGGCCATCCCTAAACCAGCAACTCCCGGACAATTTGCGTTCATTCCAACCTAACACTGAGGACTCACCTAATCCTTCAAAATTCCCAAGAAATATCCCGTTGCCTTCAGCTCCCAGGGGATTCTGCTTCGTGCTCACACGGATTTGGGATTTCCCTGAAAAACCCGTGCAGGGCACGCTGGAATCCCCAATCCCGTGAATCCGGGGAGTGTGAAAAGCTCGGTCCAGCCTGGGCCCCCAGAAATTTTTGCCAAATATCCCCCAAGTCCTCGGGACAACAGAACTCTCTGGTATGGCATTTTTGGCGTTGTAAAACCTGGAATTACTTTATTCCTAGCGCTGGGCTCTGGATATGGCCGAGAAAATCCCGGCCTCCACACAGACCCAGATTCCAAACTTTTTGATACGTTTTAGCAAACCGAGAAATTCCCCTTCCCTGCTTCTTCTTAAGGGCATCCTTCTCTTCCCTTACCCGGCCTGCTCTCTCCCACTGGGCTGGGTTTTTCCCTTCCCATGCTAATTAGTCCCTACTTCTAGGAGGTTTAGGTACCTTTCTTCCCTGGCAGGGATTTCTTAAACACAGCTACCGAGGCTTTGGGAGTCTTCTTTATCTTCTACTTTCTGGAAACACACCCTCTGATCCATAAATGCCACAATCCAGATGCCCAACTTCAACAAGACATCCTTTTCACCTAAAAACACTCATTCCCAACTCTTTTAAAGTTTTACCCCCGCAAAATTCCCCTGCTTTTCCACCGCTGAATTCCTCCGTCCTGATTCCAAGAACTTCTTGAAGACCACGGGGCTTTTCTCAAGATTTACCCCCACAACCTTCCCTACGTGCCCACTGCTCACCACCTCATTTTTCCCTCAATGTCTTCGTTCTCCACCCCAGAGAGTTTGTCAAGTGTTGCCTCCAAAATGTTCCCCCTCTGTCCACTACGGAGTTCCTCATTTTGCCTTCAAAATATTCCTTCTGTCCCCTCCAGCTTGCATCCACTTTTACCCCCAACATTTTACTTCCTCTACAATATTGATTAAACCTTTTCCACCCCAAAAATGTGCATTCCCTCCCTTAAACAGCACCTCAGCTTTTCCCTCAAAAATGCCCCAGAGAGAAACTCCGATTCAGCCCCCAAACTCCCATTTTCCTACACAAACAGTTCTTGTGGCCCCTCTCAATTCCCCCAGGCTTTCAGCTAAAGGAATAACTGGAAGCCTATTCCCTCATCTCTGCCCTCCTTTTGCTTTCCTGGAAAACCTTGCCATCCCACACTTTCTCCAAGAGATCTGCTGCGAGTACTGCAAGGTCTGCTCTGTCAGAGTGCCAGGGGGGTTTACAGCACTTGCTCCTCTGCATCTTCACCCTTTCATCAGCTTTCCCCTGGAACGGTGTTGTGCGAGAAGCTTGGAATTACCAGAAATGGATCGGGTTCACATTTTTTCCCCACCAGTTTTCATCTGGTTTGAAATTCCTGGAATGACCCTCAAATGTGCCCTAGAACAGTGCTGTGAAAGGATCAGTCAGAAGAACAGCCTGAAAGCAGAAAACCACCTCCAGCAGCAGCCAGAATGATCCCATTTCTGTTCTTACCTGCTCCTGCCAGAGCTCCCAACAGCCATTCCCATTCCAAAACAACAACTATGGAAGACATTCCTGCTGTCTGTGAGGGTGAGGTGGCAGTTCTGGATGTTCTTTGCTGTGGAATCGGACAACAAACAGAGTGTAAATGATCTTGGTGGCTCTTCCAAGCCAAACCACCCCGTGATTCCTTGCGTGGATCAGCACCTGTCCCAACCCCATTCCAGAAACCTCCTCCCACTAACCCAGAACTTTCCTTTTTCCGCTCAACATCAGGGATTTGCTGCCGAGTGCCCCCGCAGGGGACGCCTCAGCATTCCCTGGGACGCCTCAGCATTCCCTGGGCTGCTGTTCCACGCCGATCCCGTGTCCAGCGCCGTTCCGGGCTGCAGTGCCGGGCTCTCCCCACAAGGCGGCAGCACCGGGAGCGAGCAGCCCCGGCCGGTCCCGCTGTCTCGGGGCAGCTGCGCCTTTAACCCGCCCGGAGCCGGCGGGGCCGTGAACACAGCGGGCAAAAACCCCACCGATCCCCTTTATTTCACCTCCATGGGCACAGGATCGCAGCATTCCCTGGGCTGGAAGGGACCCGCAGGGAGCATCGAGTCCAAATCCTGGTCCTGCACCCCAAGAATCCCACCCTGTGCCCGAGAGCCTTGTCCAGACCCAAACTCTGCCCCTAGGATCCTGAAAACACAGTGAGGCTGGGAGAAGGATGACAGTGGAAGATTTTTTATATAGATCTCCTTGTACGATCGTTATATAATATCATTAGATCGCCCAGGAACCCATCCCTGTACCTGGACAGCCAGAAGTGCACAAAATCCCAGCCCCTCCCAAGATGCAGCTCCTCACACCAAACCTTGGGAGAATCCCTGGTGCTTCCAACACTGCTGCAATCCCACCTGGAGCTGAGCTTACAGGGTGCTCTGCCTAATCCACATCCAAGCCTGGATAGCCCAAAGCCTGCAAGAAAAGAGGAGGCAAAGTGAAAAGGAGAGAGGGGGAAAAAAACAGAGTTTTAGGTTTTTCCCGTGTTTGCAACAGGATTGAAGGGCAGGATGGAGAGGTTTCGTGGAAAAGAAGTACCAAAGGCTGCTTCATTCCCAGCAATTAGCGCTGCTCAGGTTGAATCCAAGAGGACCAATCCACCAGGTTTAAACAGGAGCGGCCGACAGGATGGGTTATGACACAGATCTGTGAAGCTGGAGCCTTCTTTCTTCTCCCGGGCTCTCCCAGAAATTCTCCATGTCCGGACGCGCTCCCGCTCTCCCTGCTGGGGAGGACGGACTTGGATAGCCCGGGTGACTGGTGAGCCTAAAACAATAAGTGATGCAGTGATCCAAGTGTTTTTCACAAGGAAATGACATATTCTCTGGACCTGGGATAACCCATATCCCATGGCCTTCTCCAGGAAGAGTCCCAGCTGGATATGGTCTCCCAGAAAGGATTCCATAGGGGCTCACCTTTTGCTTGGAGCTCGGCTGAATTCCTCAGCAATGCCAGGGAATGTTGCCATTGGAGGCTTTGGGCAGATTGGGCTCATTTGCCTTTTTAGGTTTTGTTACTGTCTCTCAGACTTCCCACTGGAATGTGGTCTCCAAGGAATATGTAAATCCCATTGGATTCCTGCTCTTTCGGACAATTTTTTGTACCATTCCTGTACAAAACGAGGCCCCCTGTTCGGATGCTTTTCCCCACCGTTCCCCAGCAGTTTTATCTGCCAGTCCATTCCCTGCGCTGGTTGGGCTCTTCCCAGATCTCTGAGCTCCTTCACAAGGCAGGAGATCCATTTGGCCCAGGAACCGAACCCTCCCGAGGAATTGTCTGATGCCATCTCCACATTTCATAGCTGATCCTTGTGCTCAAAGGATCCCCCTTTCTTCCCTCCAGCCAATTCCAAGCCTCGCTGCCCCCAGCTGGGAACAGTCCCCAGGCTGATCCCTGCAGTCTTCCCTGCCGGGATCCTGCTCAGGAATCCATGGGCTACGAATGTAAGAATTAATTCTTCCCACCCCTGCTCAGTTCTAATTCCAAAGGATTTGGTGGCTGCCTTACCCGGCTGGAGCCTGCTTCCAACTCTGTTCTTGCTGCTTCTGCTGCTTTCCATTTCCCAGGAATTCCACCAACGGAGCAACAGCGTTTTCCACCTCCTCCTCCAGGATTCCCTCTGTTGCGTTCGGGTGCTGGAAGGATATCAAAACCTGGGCCTCACTATCAGGAATTATATCCCCGGATTTGTTCCTTTCCAAATGTCACCTCTTCCCAACAAAGCACTGGCCATCCAAGGAATATAGAGAGCGATGTGCTGACCACTGCTTACTCCTCTGGAATGTCAGAGCTTGGAAAAGTGGGCAGCTGGAGCTTTTCCTGGGGGTGCTGCCCATGCAGTGTATTTTACCTAAGAGCCCCTGCCCATGCCTTTGCCTGTATCCACCAAAAATCCACCCGTTCATTCCCCAGCTGGTCCTCCCTCTTTTCCTGGATCCAACAGAATTTTAACAGGTGAATATTCCCCTCTGGAAGAGCACCTTTCATTCCAAACCTAAGAACAAACAAATCATTCCCTTGGACCTTCCTTATTTGAATTCCACTGAGAACGGTGGATGCAAAATGATCCTCTCCTGGCCCCTGCTGGATTCCTGGAGCAGGGATTCTTTCCCTCTTCCCCCCCCCCCCCCCCCCGCCCCCCCGCGGTGACCACCCTGCCCTGCCCCCTTTTCAGGCTTTGTTCCACAGCTCGTCTCCAACTCTTGCATCCTTTCCCTCACTCCAGGAGCTCCCAGCAGTTCCACACCCTCTTTTCTCCCATCCTGATCCTTTCTCCAAGAACAGAGCTCTGCATTTCAATTCCCTTCGCTTTTCTCCGACAATTCCCACCAATCCAGACCTAAAGCTGACACAAGGAACACTCGGTGCCCACAAATGCAAATCCAGACCTGGCCATGCCTAAACCAGCAAGTCTGAACACACAATCCTGCACCATCTGCATTAATTCAAACCTAACAATTAGGACACACTGAAGACTTCAACATTCCCAAGAAACACCCTGTTGCCTTCAACTCCCTGGGGTTTTTGCTTTGAACTCATACGGATTAGGGGATCAAGGGATTTCCCTGAAAAAAACCTGTGTGGTGCATGCTGGAATCCCCGATCCCGTGAATCCAGGGAGTGTTAAAAGCTTAAGTCCAACCTGGCCCACCATAAATTTTTGCCAACTATCCCCCAAATGATCAGGTTAACAGAACCCTGCTCTGGTGCTGCGTTTTTAGTATTGGAAAGCCAGGAATTACTTTATTCCCAGAGCGAGGCTCTGGATATGGGCTTGGGGAGAACAAGACCTTACCAACTTACAGAGCCAGGGGATGACGTTTGGGAACAATCCTGGGCTGCCTGGCAGCAGTTCATTGTACCTCTTGTCACCCACGAACACCTTCACCCACTCCTCCAGGAGCCCGGGCCAGCGGCTCTGCTTCTCTTGGAGCAGGAGGCATTCCCCTGCCCACGGCAGGGACCTGCAAACCATTCCGGAGTCAGCTCCGAGCCAGGGACGGGGCAACACCCCGTCCCACGGCTCCAGCGGCTCGGGCCCTCGGTAATTCCGGATCTGAGCCTCGTAATCCCTGCAGGGAAGAGGCCGGCTCAGGCCGGGATCGCAGAGGGTGGGAAGCGCCCGGGGTGGGCGGAGGCTCTGCCACCCCCACGGCCGCGGCATCCGCACAGCTCCGGGGGACGGGGCCCGCCCCGATGCCGCTCCCCGTCCCGTTATGCCGTTCCCCCGCTCCCCATCCCGTTCTCCCGCTCCTCGCTCACCGCCCGGGCCCGTCCATGCCCGCCTGTCCCCCGCCGACCGCGCCTGCCCACTCAAACTGGCCGCGGCAGCCGCGCCACGCCTCCCCATTGGCCAGCCCTCGGCCCGCCACGCCTTCCTATTGGCCGCTGGCCCCGTCAATCACGCGGGAAACCCCGCCGCCCGCAGGCACCGCTCCCACGGCGGCCGCTACACGGCGGCCCGGGCGCATTCCCAGGGGAAAAGGAGAGTTGTTATCAACACTCGAACCTCCCAAGCGTTGTTATTGCTCAGAGAGCTGCGCCGGCACTGAGCTACTCCCATGCGCCTGCACGGCTTTGGGGAGGGGCAAGACCACGTCCCACTCCTGCCTGGAGAAATTTCAACGCCCTAAAAAGTCATTTCCCTTCTCTCTCTCTGACCCAGGGCCAAAGCAGCTGTGCAGAACAACCCGGGGGATTTATGGGAGGGTGATTCTCTCAGGAAAGACCCCAGACCCTGAGGAAACAAACCCACCCCAAATTTCCAGCTGAAAACACGCTGCTTCCTGAACGGCAGCGCACAAAACTCTCTATAGCCAGACAGGAGATGACAGACCGGAAAAAGCCAAAAGATGTGCTCTGCTTGCATGCACTCTCTGACTGGTAATTCCAAAGGAAATTCCCCACAGATCGTAAGCAGTCGCCTACAATTTGTCCTCTGCATTCATGACTGCCTTGGCTTTCTGTAGAAGTGTGTCAAACATCCATGCAGGCGTCAGGGCCTGGGCTGGCTCGTTTATGGCTCTTCCTGACAGGCCCAGGCCAAACCCAAGCACCCCCCTCACTGCTCCAGCCCCACTTTCAGGGAAATATTGACACGGCTTAGAAATACTCTCCTTCCCTGCAACTCACTCCCTCCCTGCGCATCCCCGGAGAGGATTTACTCCGTCCTTTGTTCCCGACAGCACCTCTCCAGCGCAAATCCCACTTCACACAGACACTGACTAAGCAGACCTAAGGCAGTGGTTCCAATCCCCAGCTGCAATCCCCAACTCCCTGTCTCCTGCACAGCTCGTCCAAGCACTCCCAGCAATCTCACCTCAGCCCAGACACTCTCTGTCCGCAGAGGGAAACACAACCCGATGGCACGCAGCTCTGGCACCACATTCCCTCTTCCCTTCTCCCTTTTTCCAGCACACCAGGCTGCTGGAAACGGCATTCCCTAGGCAGTTCATCCCAACACAGAGAAGAGGAGCCTGTCACTTATCCAAACCATGGGCAGGACAAGGGGGGCCCTAGCTGGCTTTGGCTGCTCTAATACCAAAGCTCTTGGGACGACTTCAGTGGTTTTTCCTGTCTTGAAAGAGTGCAGAAAAGCAAAGTTAATCCCACTGTGGACTCCAAGACTCCTGCATTTCCTATTTCTCCTATGATTGCTCACCATGAAATTTTATCCATGGAAAAAAAGCATGAAGAATAACACCATATCAAATAAAAAGTGCCCTTCTCCAGCATTTTTATACCAGGCATTAAAAAGATGCCCATTTCTCTTCCAGCATTGCTTCCCTCATTTTAGCAGAACCGTTTTCATCCCAGACCCCACTCATCAGCTGTTCAATCCTCTGGCACTGGATTTGGACAAAAGAAGGGACGCACCTGGATCGCAGGAAATCACAGAGAGAAACCCCTCCAAAACCTGACAGAGAAAAACAACAGGAGATGCAGGAAGACACATCCCTCATTTGCACATCCGGAGTGCTTTTCTAAAGACTTCTCTGCATCTGGATGCTCTTTGCACTTGGCAGCAAACTGCTTCCACTGCTTCCCACTCCAGCAAGGGGAACATCCCTGGAATTTCATGTCCAGTGTCTCTGCCTAAAGCAGCCCCACGGCAACACGAAGCTTCCCTCGGGCATTTCGTTTCTTTATCCCAAACATTCTCCCCACTCAGCCACAATCTAGAAAGAACAAAAGGGAAAAGAAGGAAGACCAATTAATTCTGACATAAGGAGTCTTGACTATCCCGACACACTGCCAGGTGAAAAAGCATCCCTGCCACTCTAACAAATCCCCCTGATACTGTCTCCATTCTGTATCAATTATTTAAACGTTGTATTAAGGAGCGTAAGGACACAATGCTTGGAATTCTCAAAAACGGCTCCGCCTGGCTACTCCAAGCACTTTCTCACCCGGGGAGCTGAGCTGTCCCACATTTAAACGCCACGTTTGATCCAAATCCCATAGAAATCTGATATTGTTTGGCTCCTGAGCTTTCCCAAAAGCTGTGCAGTCAAGCCTGGAAATCCTCACTGAAGCTTTGCCATGTCACATCGGGATTTACCCTTGGGAAAACCCCACTCTGAGCACTTGGGTTTCAAGAAGTTGCACCCAATGTTACGGACACAGAATTCCTGTGGGGTTTGGCATTTCCTGCACCTCCAAACATGTGAAAAGAATGAAGTGCAGAGTCCCGAGGCTCCATTATTGCCATTCCCCTCACATCCCTTTCCTCAGCTGCACGTGGCTTTGTGCCTCCTCTGAAGGGCTGGAAAGGAATTTGGGAACCCCCCTCAGCTTCTTCGGTTTTCAGCTTTTTCTCGGAGCCGGCCCAAAAGGCAAACAGGAAAAAAAAACCCCAAAAGTGCACAAAATCCCAGCCCCTCCCAAGATGCAGCTCCTCACACCAAACCTTGGGAGAATCCCTGGTGCTTCCAACACCGCTGCAATCCCACCTGGAGCTGAGCTTACAGGGTGCTCTGCCTAATCCACATCCAAGCCTGGATAGCCCAAAGCCTGCAAGAAAAGAGGAGGCAAAGTGAAGGGGAGAGGGGGGGAAAAACGGAGTTTTAGGTTTTTCCCCTGTTTGCAACAGGATTGAAGGGCAGGATGGAGAGGTTTTGTGGAAAAGAAGTACCAAAGGCTGCTTCATTCCCAGCAATTAGCGCTGCTCAATCCACCAGGTTTAAACAGGAGCGGCCGACAGGATGGGTTATGACACAGATCTGTGAAGCTGGAGCCTTCTTTCTTCTCCCGGGCTCTCCCAGAAATTCTCCATGTCCGGACATGCTCCCGCTCTCCCCGCTGGGGAGGACGGACTTGGATAGCCCGGGTGACTGGTGAGCCTAAAACAATAAGTGATGCAGTGATCCAAGTGTTTTTCCCCAGGAAATGACATATTCTCTGGACCTGGGATAACCCATATCCCATGGCCTTCTCCAGGAAGAGTCCCAGCTGGATATGGTCTCCCAGAAAGGATTCCATAGGGGCTCACCTTTTGCTTGGAGCTCGGCTGAATTCCTCAGCAATGCCAGGGAATGTGGCCATTGGAGGCTTTGAGCAGATTAGGCTCATTTGCCTTTTTAGGTTTTGTTACCATCTCTCAGACTTCCCACTGGATTGTGGTCTCCAAGGAACATGTAAATCCCATTGGATTCCTGCTCTTTGGATATTTTTTGTACCATTCCTGTACAAAACGAGGCCCCCTGTTCGGATGCTTTTCCCCACCGTTCCCCAGCAGTTTTATCTGCCAGTCCATTCCCTGTGTTGGTTGGGCTCTTCCCAGATCTCTGAGCTCCTTCACAAGGCAGGAGGTCCATTTGGCCCAGGAACTGAACCCTCCCGAGGAATTGTCTGATGCCATCTCCACATTTCACAGCTGATCCTTGTGCTCAAAGGATCCCTCTTTCTTCCCTCCAGCCAATTCCAAGCCTCGCTGCCCCAAGCCGGGAACAGTCCCCAGGCCGATCCCTGCAGTCTTCCCTGCCAGGATCCTGCTCAGGAATCCATGGGAATGTAAGAATTAATTCTTCCCACCCCTGCTCAGTTCTAATTCCAAAGGATTTGGTGTCTGCCTTACCCGGCTGGAGCCTGCTTCCAACTCTGTTCTTGCTGCTTCTGCTGCTTTCCATTTCCCAGGAATTCCACCAACGGAGCGACAGCGTTTTCCACCTCCTCCTCCAGGATTCCCTCTGTTGCGTTCGGGTGCTGGAAGGATATCAAAACCTGGGCCTCACTATCAGGAATTATATCCCCGGATTTGTTCCTTTCCAAATGTCACCTCTTCCCAACAAAGCACTGGCCATCCAAGGAATTATAGAGAGCCATGTGCTGACCACTGCTTACTCCTCTGGAATGTCAGAGCTTGGAAAAAAAGGGCAGTTGAGGCTTTTCCTGGTGCTGCCCATCAAGTGTATTTTACCTAAGTGCCCCTGCCCATGCCTTTGCCTGTATCCACCAAAAATCCACCCGTTCATTCCCCAGCTGCTGCCTCCCTCTTTTCCTGGATCCAACAGAATTTTAACAGGTGAATATTCCACTCTGGAAGAGCACCTTTCATTCCAAACCTAAGAACAAACAAATGAATCACTTTCCTTCGACCTTCCTTATTAGGATTCCACTGAGAGCAGTGGATGGAAAATGATCCTCTCCTGGTCCCTGCTGGATTCCAGGAGCAGGGATCCTTTCCCTCTTTCCCCCCACCCCCCGCAGTGCCCTCCTCCCCCTCCCGCCCCACCCCACACCCTTTTCAGCCTTTCTTCCACAGCTTTTGCCTCCGGACCTCAGATCCTTTTGGTCTCCAGGAGCTCCCAGCAGCCCCACAGCCTTTCCTCTCCCATCCTGATCCTTTCTCCAGGAATGGAGCTCTGCATTGCAATTCCCTTCTCTTTTCTCCGACAATTCCCACCAACCCAGACCTAAAGCTGACACAAGGAACGCTTGGTGCCCACAAATCCAAATCCAGACCTGGCCATCCCTAAACCAGCAACTCCCGGACAATTTGCGTTCATTCCAACCTAACACTGAGGACTCACCTAATCCTTCAAAATTCCCAAGAAATATCCCGTTGCCTTCAGCTCCCAGGGGATTCTGCTTCGTGCTCACACGGATTTGGGACTTCCCTGAAAAACCCGTGCAGGGCACGCTGGAATCCCCGATCCCGTGAATCCGGGGAGTGTGCAAAGCTCGGTCCAGCCTGGGCCCCCAGAAATTTTTGCCAAATATCCCCCAAGTCCTCGGGACAACAGAACTCTCTGGTACTGCATTTTTGGCATTGTAAAGCCTGGAATTACTTTATTCCTAGTGCTGGGCTCTGGATGTGGCCGAGAAAATCCCGGCCTCCACACAGACCCAGATTCCAAACTTTTTGATACATTTGAGCAAACCGAGAAATTCCCCTTCCCTGCTTCTTCTTAAGGGCATCCTTCTCTTCCCTTACCCGGCCTGCTCTCTCCCACTGGGCTGGGTTTTTCCCTTCCCATGCTAATTAGTCCCTACTTCTAGGAGGTTTAGGTACCTTTCTTCCCTGGCAGGGATTTCTTAACACAGCTACCGAGGCTTTGGGAGTCTTCTTTATCTTCTACTTTCTGGAAACACACCCTCTGATCCATAAATGCCACAATCCAGATGCCCAACTTCAACAAGACATCCTTTTCACCTAAAAACACTCACTCTCAACTCTTAGATCTTTTAAAGTTTTACCCCCGCAAAATTCCCCTGCTTTTCCACCGCTGAATTCCTCCGTCCTGATTCCAAGAATTTCTTGAATACCACGGGGCTTTTCTCAAGATTTACCCCCACAACCTTCCCTACGTGCCCACTGCTCACCACCTCATTTTTCCCTCAATGTCTTCGTTCTCCACCCCAGAGAGTTTGTCAAGTGTTGCCTCCAAAATGTTCCCCCTCTCTCCACTACTGAGTTCCCCATTTTGCCTTCAAAATATTCCTTCTGTCCCCTCCAGCTTGCATCCACTTTTACCCCCAACATTTTACTTCCTCTACAATATTGATTAAACCTTTTCCACCCCAAAAATGTGCATTCCCTCCCTTAAACAGCACCTCAGCTTTTCCCTCAAAAATGCCCCAGAGAGAAACTCCGATTCAGCCCCCAAACTCCCATTTTCCTACACAAACAGTTCTTGTGGCCCCTCTCAATTCCCCCAGGCTTTCAGCTAAAGGAATAACTGGAAGCCTATTCCCTCATCTCTGCCCTCCTTTTGCTTTCCTGGAAAACCTTGCCATCCCACACTTTCTCCAAGAGATCTGCTGCGAGTACTGCAAGGTCTGCTCTGTCAGAGTGCCAGGGGGGTTTACAGCACTTGCTCCTCTGCATCTTCACCCTTTCATCAGCTTTCCCCTGGAACGGTGTTGTGCGAGAAGCTTGGAATTACCAGAAATGGATCGGGTTCACATTTTTTCCCCACCAGTTTTCATCTGGTTTGAAATTCCTGGAATGACCCTCAAATGTGCCCTAGAACAGTGCTGTGAAAGGATCAGTCAGAAGAACAGCCTGAAAGCAGAAAACCACCTCCAGCAGCAGCCAGAATGATCCCATTTCTGTTCTTACCTGCTCCTGCCAGAGCTCCCAACAGCCATTCCCATTCCAAAACAACAACTATGGAAGACATTCCTGCTGTCTGTGAGGGTGAGGTGGCAGTTCTGGATGTTCTTTGCTGTGGAATCGGACAACAAACAGAGTGTAAATGATCTTGGTGGCTCTTCCAAGCCAAACCACCCCGTGATTCCTTGCGTGGATCAGCACCTGTCCCAACCCCATTCCAGAAACCTCCTCCCACTAACCCAGAACTTTCCTTTTTCCGCTCAACATCAGGGATTTGCTGCCGAGTGCCCCCGCAGGGGACGCCTCAGCATTCCCTGGGACGCCTCAGCATTCCCTGGGCTGCTGTTCCACGCCGATCCCGTGTCCAGCGCCGTTCCGGGCTGCAGTGCCGGGCTCTCCCCACAAGGCGGCAGCACCGGGAGCGAGCAGCCCCGGCCGGTCCCGCTGTCTCGGGGCAGCTGCGCCTTTAACCCGCCCGGAGCCGGCGGGGCCGTGAACACAGCGGGCAAAAACCCCACCGATCCCCTTTATTTCACCTCCATGGGCACAGGATCGCAGCATTCCCTGGGCTGGAAGGGACCCGCAGGGAGCATCGAGTCCAAATCCTGGTCCTGCACCCCAAGAATCCCACCCTGTGCCCGAGAGCCTTGTCCAGACCCAAACTCTGCCCCTAGGATCCTGAAAACACAGTGAGGCTGGGAGAAGGATGACAGTGGAAGATTTTTTATATAGATCTCCTTGTACGATCGTTATATAATATCATTAGATCGCCCAGGAACCCATCCCTGTACCTGGACAGCCAGAAGTGCACAAAATCCCAGCCCCTCCCAAGATGCAGCTCCTCACACCAAACCTTGGGAGAATCCCTGGTGCTTCCAACACTGCTGCAATCCCACCTGGAGCTGAGCTTACAGGGTGCTCTGCCTAATCCACATCCAAGCCTGGATAGCCCAAAGCCTGCAAGAAAAGAGGAGGCAAAGTGAAAAGGAGAGAGGGGGAAAAAAACAGAGTTTTAGGTTTTTCCCGTGTTTGCAACAGGATTGAAGGGCAGGATGGAGAGGTTTCGTGGAAAAGAAGTACCAAAGGCTGCTTCATTCCCAGCAATTAGCGCTGCTCAGGTTGAATCCAAGAGGACCAATCCACCAGGTTTAAACAGGAGCGGCCGACAGGATGGGTTATGACACAGATCTGTGAAGCTGGAGCCTTCTTTCTTCTCCCGGGCTCTCCCAGAAATTCTCCATGTCCGGACGCGCTCCCGCTCTCCCTGCTGGGGAGGACGGACTTGGATAGCCCGGGTGACTGGTGAGCCTAAAACAATAAGTGATGCAGTGATCCAAGTGTTTTTCACAAGGAAATGACATATTCTCTGGACCTGGGATAACCCATATCCCATGGCCTTCTCCAGGAAGAGTCCCAGCTGGATATGGTCTCCCAGAAAGGATTCCATAGGGGCTCACCTTTTGCTTGGAGCTCGGCTGAATTCCTCAGCAATGCCAGGGAATGTTGCCATTGGAGGCTTTGGGCAGATTGGGCTCATTTGCCTTTTTAGGTTTTGTTACTGTCTCTCAGACTTCCCACTGGAATGTGGTCTCCAAGGAATATGTAAATCCCATTGGATTCCTGCTCTTTCGGACAATTTTTTGTACCATTCCTGTACAAAACGAGGCCCCCTGTTCGGATGCTTTTCCCCACCGTTCCCCAGCAGTTTTATCTGCCAGTCCATTCCCTGCGCTGGTTGGGCTCTTCCCAGATCTCTGAGCTCCTTCACAAGGCAGGAGATCCATTTGGCCCAGGAACCGAACCCTCCCGAGGAATTGTCTGATGCCATCTCCACATTTCATAGCTGATCCTTGTGCTCAAAGGATCCCCCTTTCTTCCCTCCAGCCAATTCCAAGCCTCACTGCCCCCAGCTGGGAACAGTCCCCAGGCTGATCCCTGCAGTCTTCCCTGCCGGGATCCTGCTCAGGAATCCATGGGCTACGAATGTAAGAATTAATTCTTCCCACCCCTGCTCAGTTCTAATTCCAAAGGATTTGGTGGCTGCCTTACCCGGCTGGAGCCTGCTTCCAACTCTGTTCTTGCTGCTTCTGCTGCTTTCCATTTCCCAGGAATTCCACCAACGGAGCAACAGCGTTTTCCACCTCCTCCTCCAGGATTCCCTCTGTTGCGTTCGGGTGCTGGAAGGATATCAAAACCTGGGCCTCACTATCAGGAATTATATCCCCGGATTTGTTCCTTTCCAAATGTCACCTCTTCCCAACAAAGCACTGGCCATCCAAGGAATATAGAGAGCGATGTGCTGACCACTGCTTACTCCTCTGGAATGTCAGAGCTTGGAAAAGTGGGCAGCTGGAGCTTTTCCTGGGGGTGCTGCCCATGCAGTGTATTTTACCTAAGAGCCCCTGCCCATGCCTTTGCCTGTATCCACCAAAAATCCACCCGTTCATTCCCCAGCTGGTCCTCCCTCTTTTCCTGGATCCAACAGAATTTTAACAGGTGAATATTCCCCTCTGGAAGAGCACCTTTCATTCCAAACCTAAGAACAAACAAATCATTCCCTTGGACCTTCCTTATTTGAATTCCACTGAGAACGGTGGATGCAAAATGATCCTCTCCTGGCCCCTGCTGGATTCCTGGAGCAGGGATTCTTTCCCTCTTCCCCCCCCCCCCCCCCCCGCCCCCCCGCGGTGACCACCCTGCCCTGCCCCCTTTTCAGGCTTTGTTCCACAGCTCATCTCCAACTCTTGCATCCTTTCCCTCACTCCAGGAGCTCCCAGCAGTTCCACACCCTCTTTTCTCCCATCCTGATCCTTTCTCCAAGAACAGAGCTCTGCATTTCAATTCCCTTCGCTTTTCTCCGACAATTCCCACCAATCCAGACCTAAAGCTGACACAAGGAACACTCGGTGCCCACAAATGCAAATCCAGACCTGGCCATGCCTAAACCAGCAAGTCTGAACACACAATCCTGCACCATCTGCATTAATTCAAACCTAACAATTAGGACACACTGAAGACTTCAACATTCCCAAGAAACACCCTGTTGCCTTCAACTCCCTGGGGTTTTTGCTTTGAACTCATACGGATTAGGGGATCAAGGGATTTCCCTGAAAAAAACCTGTGTGGTGCATGCTGGAATCCCCGATCCCGTGAATCCAGGGAGTGTTAAAAGCTTAAGTCCAACCTGGCCCACCATAAATTTTTGCCAACTATCCCCCAAATGATCAGGTTAACAGAACCCTGCTCTGGTGCTGCGTTTTTAGTATTGGAAAGCCAGGAATTACTTTATTCCCAGAGCGAGGCTCTGGATATGGGCTTGGGGAGAACAAGACCTTACCAACTTACAGAGCCAGGGGATGACGTTTGGGAACAATCCTGGGCTGCCTGGCAGCAGTTCATTGTACCTCTTGTCACCCACGAACACCTTCACCCACTCCTCCAGGAGCCCGGGCCAGCGGCTCTGCTTCTCTTGGAGCAGGAGGCATTCCCCTGCCCACGGCAGGGACCTGCAAACCATTCCGGAGTCAGCTCCGAGCCAGGGACGGGGCAACACCCCGTCCCACGGCTCCAGCGGCTCGGGCCCTCGGTAATTCCGGATCTGAGCCTCGTAATCCCTGCAGGGAAGAGGCCGGCTCAGGCCGGGATCGCAGAGGGTGGGAAGCGCCCGGGGTGGGCGGAGGCTCTGCCACCCCCACGGCCGCGGCATCCGCACAGCTCCGGGGGACGGGGCCCGCCCCGATGCCGCTCCCCGTCCCGTTATGCCGTTCCCCCGCTCCCCATCCCGTTCTCCCGCTCCTCGCTCACCGCCCGGGCCCGTCCATGCCCGCCTGTCCCCCGCCGACCGCGCCTGCCCACTCAAACTGGCCGCGGCAGCCGCGCCACGCCTCCCCATTGGCCAGCCCTCGGCCCGCCACGCCTTCCTATTGGCCGCTGGCCCCGTCAATCACGCGGGAAACCCCGCCGCCCGCAGGCACCGCTCCCACGGCGGCCGCTACACGGCGGCCCGGGCGCATTCCCAGGGGAAAAGGAGAGTTGTTATCAACACTCGAACCTCCCAAGCGTTGTTATTGCTCAGAGAGCTGCGCCGGCACTGAGCTACTCCCATGCGCCTGCACGGCTTTGGGGAGGGGCAAGACCACGTCCCACTCCTGCCTGGAGAAATTTCAACGCCCTAAAAAGTCATTTCCCTTCTCTCTCTCTGACCCAGGGCCAAAGCAGCTGTGCAGAACAACCCGGGGGATTTATGGGAGGGTGATTCTCTCAGGAAAGACCCCAGACCCTGAGGAAACAAACCCACCCCAAATTTCCAGCTGAAAACACGCTGCTTCCTGAACGGCAGCGCACAAAACTCTCTATAGCCAGACAGGAGATGACAGACCGGAAAAAGCCAAAAGATGTGCTCTGCTTGCATGCACTCTCTGACTGGTAATTCCAAAGGAAATTCCCCACAGATCGTAAGCAGTCGCCTACAATTTGTCCTCTGCATTCATGACTGCCTTGGCTTTCTGTAGAAGTGTGTCAAACATCCATGCAGGCGTCAGGGCCTGGGCTGGCTCGTTTATGGCTCTTCCTGACAGGCCCAGGCCAAACCCAAGCACCCCCCTCACTGCTCCAGCCCCACTTTCAGGGAAATATTGACACGGCTTAGAAATACTCTCCTTCCCTGCAACTCACTCCCTCCCTGCGCATCCCCGGAGAGGATTTACTCCGTCCTTTGTTCCCGACAGCACCTCTCCAGCGCAAATCCCACTTCACACAGACACTGACTAAGCAGACCTAAGGCAGTGGTTCCAATCCCCAGCTGCAATCCCCAACTCCCTGTCTCCTGCACAGCTCGTCCAAGCACTCCCAGCAATCTCACCTCAGCCCAGACACTCTCTGTCCGCAGAGGGAAACACAACCCGATGGCACGCAGCTCTGGCACCACATTCCCTCTTCCCTTCTCCCTTTTTCCAGCACACCAGGCTGCTGGAAACGGCATTCCCTAGGCAGTTCATCCCAACACAGAGAAGAGGAGCCTGTCACTTATCCAAACCATGGGCAGGACAAGGGGGGCCCTAGCTGGCTTTGGCTGCTCTAATACCAAAGCTCTTGGGACGACTTCAGTGGTTTTTCCTGTCTTGAAAGAGTGCAGAAAAGCAAAGTTAATCCCACTGTGGACTCCAAGACTCCTGCATTTCCTATTTCTCCTATGATTGCTCACCATGAAATTTTATCCATGGAAAAAAAGCATGAAGAATAACACCATATCAAATAAAAAGTGCCCTTTTCCAGCATTTTTATACCAGGCATTAAAAAGATGCCCATTTCTCTTCCAGCATTGCTTCCCTCATTTTAGCAGAACCGTTTTCATCCCAGACCCCACTCATCAGCTGTTCAATCCTCTGGCACTGGATTTGGACAAAAGAAGGGACGCACCTGGATCACAGGAAATCACAGAGAGAAACCCCTCCAAAACCTGACAGAGAAAAACAACAGGAGATGCAGGAAGACACATCCCTCATTTGCACATCCGGAGTGCTTTTCTAAAGACTTCTCTGCATCTGGATGCTCTTTGCACTTGGCAGCAAACTGCTTCCACTGCTTCCCACTCCAGCAAGGGGAACATCCCTGGAATTTCATGTCCAGTGTCTCTGCCTAAAGCAGCCCCACGGCAACACGAAGCTTCCCTCGGGCATTTCGTTTCTTTATCCCAAACATTCTCCCCACTCAGCCACAATCTAGAAAGAACAAAAGGGAAAAGAAGGAAGACCAATTAATTCTGACATAAGGAGTCTTGACTATCCCGACACACTGCCAGGTGAAAAAGCATCCCTGCCACTCTAACAAATCCCCCTGATACTGTCTCCATTCTGTATCAATTATTTAAACGTTGTATTAAGGAGCGTAAGGACACAATGCTTGGAATTCTCAAAAACGGCTCCGCCTGGCTACTCCAAGCACTTTCTCACCCGGGGAGCTGAGCTGTCCCACATTTAAACGCCACGTTTGATCCAAATCCCATAGAAATCTGATATTGTTTGGCTCCTGAGCTTTCCCAAAAGCTGTGCAGTCAAGCCTGGAAATCCTCACTGAAGCTTTGCCATGTCACATCGGGATTTACCCTTGGGAAAACCCCACTCTGAGCACTTGGGTTTCAAGAAGTTGCACCCAGTGTTACGGACACAGAATTCCTGTGGGGTTTGGCATTTCCTGCACCTCCAAACATGTGAAAAGAATGAAGTGCAGAGTCCCGAGGCTCCATTATTGCCATTCCCCTCACATCCCTTTCCTCAGCTGCACGTGGCTTTGTGCCTCCTCTGAAGGGCTGGAAAGGAATTTGGGAACCCCCCTCAGCTTCTTCGGTTTTCAGCTTTTTCTCGGAGCCGGCCCAAAAGGCAAACAGGAAAAAAAAACCCCAAAAGTGCACAAAATCCCAGCCCCTCCCAAGATGCAGCTCCTCACACCAAACCTTGGGAGAATCCCTGGTGCTTCCAACACCGCTGCAATCCCACCTGGAGCTGAGCTTACAGGGTGCTCTGCCTAATCCACATCCAAGCCTGGATAGCCCAAAGCCTGCAAGAAAAGAGGAGGCAAAGTGAAGGGGAGAGGGGGGGAAAAACGGAGTTTTAGGTTTTTCCCCTGTTTGCAACAGGATTGAAGGGCAGGATGGAGAGGTTTTGTGGAAAAGAAGTACCAAAGGCTGCTTCATTCCCAGCAATTAGCGCTGCTCAATCCACCAGGTTTAAACAGGAGCGGCCGACAGGATGGGTTATGACACAGATCTGTGAAGCTGGAGCCTTCTTCCTTCTCCCGGGCTCTCCCAGAAATTCTCCATGTCCGGACATGCTCCCGCTCTCCCCGCTGGGGAGGACGGACTTGGATAGCCCGGGTGACTGGTGAGCCTAAAACAATAAGTGATGCAGTGATCCAAGTGTTTTTCCCCAGGAAATGACATATTCTCTGGACCTGGGATAACCCATATCCCATGGCCTTCTCCAGGAAGAGTCCCAGCTGGATATGGTCTCCCAGAAAGGATTCCATAGGGGCTCACCTTTTGCTTGGAGCTCGGCTGAATTCCTCAGCAATGCCAGGGAATGTGGCCATTGGAGGCTTTGAGCAGATTAGGCTCATTTGCCTTTTTAGGTTTTGTTACCATCTCTCAGACTTCCCACTGGATTGTGGTCTCCAAGGAACATGTAAATCCCATTGGATTCCTGCTCTTTGGATATTTTTTGTACCATTCCTGTACAAAACGAGGCCCCCTGTTCGGATGCTTTTCCCCACCGTTCCCCAGCAGTTTTATCTGCCAGTCCATTCCCTGTGTTGGTTGGGCTCTTCCCAGATCTCTGAGCTCCTTCACAAGGCAGGAGGTCCATTTGGCCCAGGAACTGAACCCTCCCGAGGAATTGTCTGATGCCATCTCCACATTTCACAGCTGATCCTTGTGCTCAAAGGATCCCCCTTTCTTCCCTCCAGCCAATTCCAAGCCTCGCTGCCCCAAGCCGGGAACAGTCCCCAGGCCGATCCCTGCAGTCTTCCCTGCCAGGATCCTGCTCAGGAATCCATGGGAATGTAAGAATTAATTCTTCCCACCCCTGCTCAGTTCTAATTCCAAAGGATTTGGTGTCTGCCTTACCCGGCTGGAGCCTGCTTCCAACTCTGTTCTTGCTGCTTCTGCTGCTTTCCATTTCCCAGGAATTCCACCAACGGAGCGACAGCGTTTTCCACCTCCTCCTCCAGGATTCCCTCTGTTGCGTTCGGGTGCTGGAAGGATATCAAAACCTGGGCCTCACTATCAGGAATTATATCCCCGGATTTGTTCCTTTCCAAATGTCACCTCTTCCCAACAAAGCACTGGCCATCCAAGGAATTATAGAGAGCCATGTGCTGACCACTGCTTACTCCTCTGGAATGTCAGAGCTTGGAAAAAAAGGGCAGTTGAGGCTTTTCCTGGTGCTGCCCATCAAGTGTATTTTACCTAAGTGCCCCTGCCCATGCCTTTGCCTGTATCCACCAAAAATCCACCCGTTCATTCCCCAGCTGCTGCCTCCCTCTTTTCCTGGATCCAACAGAATTTTAACAGGTGAATATTCCCCTCTGGAAGAGCACCTTTCATCCCAAACCTAAGAACAAACAAATCATTCCCTTGGACCTTACTTATTAGAATTCCACTGAGAACGGTGGATGCAAAATGATCCTCTCCTGGCCCCTGCTGGATTCCCGGAGCAGGGATCCTTTCCCTCTTTCCCCCCACCCCCCGCGGTGCCCTCCTCCCCCTCCTGCCCCACCCCGCACCCTTTTCAGCCTTTGTTCCACAGCTTTTGCCTCCGGACCTCAGATCCTTTTGGTCTCCAGGAGCTCCCAGCAGCCCCACAGCCTTTCCTCTCCCATCCTGATCCTTTCTCCAGGAATGGAGCTCTGCATTGCAATTCCCTTCTCTTTTCTCCGACAATTCCCACCAACCCAGACCTAAAGCTGACACAAGGAACGCTTGGTGCCCACAAATCCAAATCCAGACCTGGCCATCCCTAAACCAGCAACTCCCGGACAATTTGCGTTCATTCCAACCTAACACTGAGGACTCACCTAATCCTTCAAAATTCCCAAGAAATATCCCGTTGCCTTCAGCTCCCAGGGGATTCTGCTTCGTGCTCACACGGATTTGGGACTTCCCTGAAAAACCCGTGCAGGGCACGCTGGAATCCCCGATCCCGTGAATCCGGGGAGTGTGCAAAGCTCGGTCCAGCCTGGGCCCCCAGAAATTTTTGCCAAATATCCCCCAAGTCCTCGGGACAACAGAACTCTCTGGTACTGCATTTTTGGCATTGTAAAGCCTGGAATTACTTTATTCCTAGTGCTGGGCTCTGGATGTGGCCGAGAAAATCCCGGCCTCCACACAGACCCAGATTCCAAACTTTTTGATACATTTGAGCAAACCGAGAAATTCCCCTTCCCTGCTTCTTCTTAAGGGCATCCTTCTCTTCCCTTACCCGGCCTGCTCTCTCCCACTGGGCTGGGTTTTTCCCTTCCCATGCTAATTAGTCCCTACTTCTAGGAGGTTTAGGTACCTTTCTTCCCTGGCAGGGATTTCTTAACACAGCTACCGAGGCTTTGGGAGTCTTCTTTATCTTCTACTTTCTGGAAACACACCCTCTGATCCATAAATGCCACAATCCAGATGCCCAACTTCAACAAGACATCCTTTTCACCTAAAAACACTCACTCTCAACTCTTAGATCTTTTAAAGTTTTACCCCCGCAAAATTCCCCTGCTTTTCCACCGCTGAATTCCTCCGTCCTGATTCCAAGAATTTCTTGAATACCACGGGGCTTTTCTCAAGATTTACCCCCACAACCTTCCCTACGTGCCCACTGCTCACCACCTCATTTTTCCCTCAATGTCTTCGTTCTCCACCCCAGAGAGTTTGTCAAGTGTTGCCTCCAAAATGTTCCCCCTCTCTCCACTACTGAGTTCCCCATTTTGCCTTCAAAATATTCCTTCTGTCCCCTCCAGCTTGCATCCACTTTTACCCCCAACATTTTACTTCCTCTACAATATTGATTAAACCTTTTCCACCCCAAAAATGTGCATTCCCTCCCTTAAACAGCACCTCAGCTTTTCCCTCAAAAATGCCCCAGAGAGAAACTCCGATTCAGCCCCCAAACTCCCATTTTCCTACACAAACAGTTCTTGTGGCCCCTCTCAATTCCCCCAGGCTTTCAGCTAAAGGAATAACTGGAAGCCTATTCCCTCATCTCTGCCCTCCTTTTGCTTTCCTGGAAAACCTTGCCATCCCACACTTTCTCCAAGAGATCTGCTGCGAGTACTGCAAGGTCTGCTCTGTCAGAGTGCCAGGGGGGTTTACAGCACTTGCTCCTCTGCATCTTCACCCTTTCATCAGCTTTCCCCTGGAACGGTGTTGTGCGAGAAGCTTGGAATTACCAGAAATGGATCGGGTTCACATTTTTTCCCCACCAGTTTTCATCTGGTTTGAAATTCCTGGAATGACCCTCAAATGTGCCCTAGAACAGTGCTGTGAAAGGATCAGTCAGAAGAACAGCCTGAAAGCAGAAAACCACCTCCAGCAGCAGCCAGAATGATCCCATTTCTGTTCTTACCTGCTCCTGCCAGAGCTCCCAACAGCCATTCCCATTCCAAAACAACAACTATGGAAGACATTCCTGCTGTCTGTGAGGGTGAGGTGGCAGTTCTGGATGTTCTTTGCTGTGGAATCGGACAACAAACAGAGTGTAAATGATCTTGGTGGCTCTTCCAAGCCAAACCACCCCGTGATTCCTTGCGTGGATCAGCACCTGTCCCAACCCCATTCCAGAAACCTCCTCCCACTAACCCAGAACTTTCCTTTTTCCGCTCAACATCAGGGATTTGCTGCCGAGTGCCCCCGCAGGGGACGCCTCAGCATTCCCTGGGACGCCTCAGCATTCCCTGGGCTGCTGTTCCACGCCGATCCCGTGTCCAGCGCCGTTCCGGGCTGCAGTGCCGGGCTCTCCCCACAAGGCGGCAGCACCGGGAGCGAGCAGCCCCGGCCGGTCCCGCTGTCTCGGGGCAGCTGCGCCTTTAACCCGCCCGGAGCCGGCGGGGCCGTGAACACAGCGGGCAAAAACCCCACCGATCCCCTTTATTTCACCTCCATGGGCACAGGATCGCAGCATTCCCTGGGCTGGAAGGGACCCGCAGGGAGCATCGAGTCCAAATCCTGGTCCTGCACCCCAAGAATCCCACCCTGTGCCCGAGAGCCTTGTCCAGACCCAAACTCTGCCCCTAGGATCCTGAAAACACAGTGAGGCTGGGAGAAGGATGACAGTGGAAGATTTTTTATATAGATCTCCTTGTACGATCGTTATATAATATCATTAGATCGCCCAGGAACCCATCCCTGTACCTGGACAGCCAGAAGTGCACAAAATCCCAGCCCCTCCCAAGATGCAGCTCCTCACACCAAACCTTGGGAGAATCCCTGGTGCTTCCAACACTGCTGCAATCCCACCTGGAGCTGAGCTTACAGGGTGCTCTGCCTAATCCACATCCAAGCCTGGATAGCCCAAAGCCTGCAAGAAAAGAGGAGGCAAAGTGAAAAGGAGAGAGGGGGAAAAAAACAGAGTTTTAGGTTTTTCCCGTGTTTGCAACAGGATTGAAGGGCAGGATGGAGAGGTTTCGTGGAAAAGAAGTACCAAAGGCTGCTTCATTCCCAGCAATTAGCGCTGCTCAGGTTGAATCCAAGAGGACCAATCCACCAGGTTTAAACAGGAGCGGCCGACAGGATGGGTTATGACACAGATCTGTGAAGCTGGAGCCTTCTTTCTTCTCCCGGGCTCTCCCAGAAATTCTCCATGTCCGGACGCGCTCCCGCTCTCCCTGCTGGGGAGGACGGACTTGGATAGCCCGGGTGACTGGTGAGCCTAAAACAATAAGTGATGCAGTGATCCAAGTGTTTTTCACAAGGAAATGACATATTCTCTGGACCTGGGATAACCCATATCCCATGGCCTTCTCCAGGAAGAGTCCCAGCTGGATATGGTCTCCCAGAAAGGATTCCATAGGGGCTCACCTTTTGCTTGGAGCTCGGCTGAATTCCTCAGCAATGCCAGGGAATGTTGCCATTGGAGGCTTTGGGCAGATTGGGCTCATTTGCCTTTTTAGGTTTTGTTACTGTCTCTCAGACTTCCCACTGGAATGTGGTCTCCAAGGAATATGTAAATCCCATTGGATTCCTGCTCTTTCGGACAATTTTTTGTACCATTCCTGTACAAAACGAGGCCCCCTGTTCGGATGCTTTTCCCCACCGTTCCCCAGCAGTTTTATCTGCCAGTCCATTCCCTGCGCTGGTTGGGCTCTTCCCAGATCTCTGAGCTCCTTCACAAGGCAGGAGATCCATTTGGCCCAGGAACCGAACCCTCCCGAGGAATTGTCTGATGCCATCTCCACATTTCATAGCTGATCCTTGTGCTCAAAGGATCCCCCTTTCTTCCCTCCAGCCAATTCCAAGCCTCACTGCCCCCAGCTGGGAACAGTCCCCAGGCTGATCCCTGCAGTCTTCCCTGCCGGGATCCTGCTCAGGAATCCATGGGCTACGAATGTAAGAATTAATTCTTCCCACCCCTGCTCAGTTCTAATTCCAAAGGATTTGGTGGCTGCCTTACCCGGCTGGAGCCTGCTTCCAACTCTGTTCTTGCTGCTTCTGCTGCTTTCCATTTCCCAGGAATTCCACCAACGGAGCAACAGCGTTTTCCACCTCCTCCTCCAGGATTCCCTCTGTTGCGTTCGGGTGCTGGAAGGATATCAAAACCTGGGCCTCACTATCAGGAATTATATCCCCGGATTTGTTCCTTTCCAAATGTCACCTCTTCCCAACAAAGCACTGGCCATCCAAGGAATATAGAGAGCGATGTGCTGACCACTGCTTACTCCTCTGGAATGTCAGAGCTTGGAAAAGTGGGCAGCTGGAGCTTTTCCTGGGGGTGCTGCCCATGCAGTGTATTTTACCTAAGAGCCCCTGCCCATGCCTTTGCCTGTATCCACCAAAAATCCACCCGTTCATTCCCCAGCTGGTCCTCCCTCTTTTCCTGGATCCAACAGAATTTTAACAGGTGAATATTCCCCTCTGGAAGAGCACCTTTCATTCCAAACCTAAGAACAAACAAATCATTCCCTTGGACCTTCCTTATTTGAATTCCACTGAGAACGGTGGATGCAAAATGATCCTCTCCTGGCCCCTGCTGGATTCCTGGAGCAGGGATTCTTTCCCTCTTCCCCCCCCCCCCCCCCCGCCCCCCCGCGGTGACCACCCTGCCCTGCCCCCTTTTCAGGCTTTGTTCCACAGCTCATCTCCAACTCTTGCATCCTTTCCCTCACTCCAGGAGCTCCCAGCAGTTCCACACCCTCTTTTCTCCCATCCTGATCCTTTCTCCAAGAACAGAGCTCTGCATTTCAATTCCCTTCGCTTTTCTCCGACAATTCCCACCAATCCAGACCTAAAGCTGACACAAGGAACACTCGGTGCCCACAAATGCAAATCCAGACCTGGCCATGCCTAAACCAGCAAGTCTGAACACACAATCCTGCACCATCTGCATTAATTCAAACCTAACAATTAGGACACACTGAAGACTTCAACATTCCCAAGAAACACCCTGTTGCCTTCAACTCCCTGGGGTTTTTGCTTTGAACTCATACGGATTAGGGGATCAAGGGATTTCCCTGAAAAAAACCTGTGTGGTGCATGCTGGAATCCCCGATCCCGTGAATCCAGGGAGTGTTAAAAGCTTAAGTCCAACCTGGCCCACCATAAATTTTTGCCAACTATCCCCCAAATGATCAGGTTAACAGAACCCTGCTCTGGTGCTGCGTTTTTAGTATTGGAAAGCCAGGAATTACTTTATTCCCAGAGCGAGGCTCTGGATATGGGCTTGGGGAGAACAAGACCTTACCAACTTACAGAGCCAGGGGATGACGTTTGGGAACAATCCTGGGCTGCCTGGCAGCAGTTCATTGTACCTCTTGTCACCCACGAACACCTTCACCCACTCCTCCAGGAGCCCGGGCCAGCGGCTCTGCTTCTCTTGGAGCAGGAGGCATTCCCCTGCCCACGGCAGGGACCTGCAAACCATTCCGGAGTCAGCTCCGAGCCAGGGACGGGGCAACACCCCGTCCCACGGCTCCAGCGGCTCGGGCCCTCGGTAATTCCGGATCTGAGCCTCGTAATCCCTGCAGGGAAGAGGCCGGCTCAGGCCGGGATCGCAGAGGGTGGGAAGCGCCCGGGGTGGGCGGAGGCTCTGCCACCCCCACGGCCGCGGCATCCGCACAGCTCCGGGGGACGGGGCCCGCCCCGATGCCGCTCCCCGTCCCGTTATGCCGTTCCCCCGCTCCCCATCCCGTTCTCCCGCTCCTCGCTCACCGCCCGGGCCCGTCCATGCCCGCCTGTCCCCCGCCGACCGCGCCTGCCCACTCAAACTGGCCACGGCAGCCGCGCCACGCCTCCCCATTGGCCAGCCCTCGGCCCGCCACGCCTTCCTATTGGCCGCTGGCCCCGTCAATCACGCGGGAAACCCCGCCGCCCGCAGGCACCGCTCCCACGGCGGCCGCTACACGGCGGCCCGGGCGCATTCCCAGGGGAAAAGGAGAGTTGTTATCAACACTCGAACCTCCCAAGCGTTGTTATTGCTCAGAGAGCTGCGCCGGCACTGAGCTACTCCCATGCGCCTGCACGGCTTTGGGGAGGGGCAAGACCACGTCCCACTCCTGCCTGGAGAAATTTCAACGCCCTAAAAAGTCATTTCCCTTCTCTCTCTCTGACCCAGGGCCAAAGCAGCTGTGCAGAACAACCCGGGGGATTTATGGGAGGGTGATTCTCTCAGGAAAGACCCCAGACCCTGAGGAAACAAACCCACCCCAAATTTCCAGCTGAAAACACGCTGCTTCCTGAACGGCAGCGCACAAAACTCTCTATAGCCAGACAGGAGATGACAGACCGGAAAAAGCCAAAAGATGTGCTCTGCTTGCATGCACTCTCTGACTGGTAATTCCAAAGGAAATTCCCCACAGATCGTAAGCAGTCGCCTACAATTTGTCCTCTGCATTCATGACTGCCTTGGCTTTCTGTAGAAGTGTGTCAAACATCCATGCAGGCGTCAGGGCCTGGGCTGGCTCGTTTATGGCTCTTCCTGACAGGCCCAGGCCAAACCCAAGCACCCCCCTCACTGCTCCAGCCCCACTTTCAGGGAAATATTGACACGGCTTAGAAATACTCTCCTTCCCTGCAACTCACTCCCTCCCTGCGCATCCCCGGAGAGGATTTACTCCGTCCTTTGTTCCCGACAGCACCTCTCCAGCGCAAATCCCACTTCACACAGACACTGACTAAGCAGACCTAAGGCAGTGGTTCCAATCCCCAGCTGCAATCCCCAACTCCCTGTCTCCTGCACAGCTCGTCCAAGCACTCCCAGCAATCTCACCTCAGCCCAGACACTCTCTGTCCGCAGAGGGAAACACAACCCGATGGCACGCAGCTCTGGCACCACATTCCCTCTTCCCTTCTCCCTTTTTCCAGCACACCAGGCTGCTGGAAACGGCATTCCCTAGGCAGTTCATCCCAACACAGAGAAGAGGAGCCTGTCACTTATCCAAACCATGGGCAGGACAAGGGGGGCCCTAGCTGGCTTTGGCTGCTCTAATACCAAAGCTCTTGGGACGACTTCAGTGGTTTTTCCTGTCTTGAAAGAGTGCAGAAAAGCAAAGTTAATCCCACTGTGGACTCCAAGACTCCTGCATTTCCTATTTCTCCTATGATTGCTCACCATGAAATTTTATCCATGGAAAAAAAGCATGAAGAATAACACCATATCAAATAAAAAGTGCCCTTTTCCAGCATTTTTATACCAGGCATTAAAAAGATGCCCATTTCTCTTCCAGCATTGCTTCCCTCATTTTAGCAGAACCGTTTTCATCCCAGACCCCACTCATCAGCTGTTCAATCCTCTGGCACTGGATTTGGACAAAAGAAGGGACGCACCTGGATCACAGGAAATCACAGAGAGAAACCCCTCCAAAACCTGACAGAGAAAAACAACAGGAGATGCAGGAAGACACATCCCTCATTTGCACATCCGGAGTGCTTTTCTAAAGACTTCTCTGCATCTGGATGCTCTTTGCACTTGGCAGCAAACTGCTTCCACTGCTTCCCACTCCAGCAAGGGGAACATCCCTGGAATTTCATGTCCAGTGTCTCTGCCTAAAGCAGCCCCACGGCAACACGAAGCTTCCCTCGGGCATTTCGTTTCTTTATCCCAAACATTCTCCCCACTCAGCCACAATCTAGAAAGAACAAAAGGGAAAAGAAGGAAGACCAATTAATTCTGACATAAGGAGTCTTGACTATCCCGACACACTGCCAGGTGAAAAAGCATCCCTGCCACTCTAACAAATCCCCCTGATACTGTCTCCATTCTGTATCAATTATTTAAACGTTGTATTAAGGAGCGTAAGGACACAATGCTTGGAATTCTCAAAAACGGCTCCGCCTGGCTACTCCAAGCACTTTCTCACCCGGGGAGCTGAGCTGTCCCACATTTAAACGCCACGTTTGATCCAAATCCCATAGAAATCTGATATTGTTTGGCTCCTGAGCTTTCCCAAAAGCTGTGCAGTCAAGCCTGGAAATCCTCACTGAAGCTTTGCCATGTCACATCGGGATTTACCCTTGGGAAAACCCCACTCTGAGCACTTGGGTTTCAAGAAGTTGCACCCAGTGTTACGGACACAGAATTCCTGTGGGGTTTGGCATTTCCTGCACCTCCAAACATGTGAAAAGAATGAAGTGCAGAGTCCCGAGGCTCCATTATTGCCATTCCCCTCACATCCCTTTCCTCAGCTGCACGTGGCTTTGTGCCTCCTCTGAAGGGCTGGAAAGGAATTTGGGAACCCCCCTCAGCTTCTTCGGTTTTCAGCTTTTTCTCGGAGCCGGCCCAAAAGGCAAACAGGAAAAAAAAACCCCAAAAGTGCACAAAATCCCAGCCCCTCCCAAGATGCAGCTCCTCACACCAAACCTTGGGAGAATCCCTGGTGCTTCCAACACCGCTGCAATCCCACCTGGAGCTGAGCTTACAGGGTGCTCTGCCTAATCCACATCCAAGCCTGGATAGCCCAAAGCCTGCAAGAAAAGAGGAGGCAAAGTGAAGGGGAGAGGGGGGGAAAAACGGAGTTTTAGGTTTTTCCCCTGTTTGCAACAGGATTGAAGGGCAGGATGGAGAGGTTTTGTGGAAAAGAAGTACCAAAGGCTGCTTCATTCCCAGCAATTAGCGCTGCTCAATCCACCAGGTTTAAACAGGAGCGGCCGACAGGATGGGTTATGACACAGATCTGTGAAGCTGGAGCCTTCTTCCTTCTCCCGGGCTCTCCCAGAAATTCTCCATGTCCGGACATGCTCCCGCTCTCCCCGCTGGGGAGGACGGACTTGGATAGCCCGGGTGACTGGTGAGCCTAAAACAATAAGTGATGCAGTGATCCAAGTGTTTTTCCCCAGGAAATGACATATTCTCTGGACCTGGGATAACCCATATCCCATGGCCTTCTCCAGGAAGAGTCCCAGCTGGATATGGTCTCCCAGAAAGGATTCCATAGGGGCTCACCTTTTGCTTGGAGCTCGGCTGAATTCCTCAGCAATGCCAGGGAATGTGGCCATTGGAGGCTTTGAGCAGATTAGGCTCATTTGCCTTTTTAGGTTTTGTTACCATCTCTCAGACTTCCCACTGGATTGTGGTCTCCAAGGAACATGTAAATCCCATTGGATTCCTGCTCTTTGGATATTTTTTGTACCATTCCTGTACAAAACGAGGCCCCCTGTTCGGATGCTTTTCCCCACCGTTCCCCAGCAGTTTTATCTGCCAGTCCATTCCCTGTGTTGGTTGGGCTCTTCCCAGATCTCTGAGCTCCTTCACAAGGCAGGAGGTCCATTTGGCCCAGGAACTGAACCCTCCCGAGGAATTGTCTGATGCCATCTCCACATTTCACAGCTGATCCTTGTGCTCAAAGGATCCCCCTTTCTTCCCTCCAGCCAATTCCAAGCCTCGCTGCCCCAAGCCGGGAACAGTCCCCAGGCCGATCCCTGCAGTCTTCCCTGCCAGGATCCTGCTCAGGAATCCATGGGAATGTAAGAATTAATTCTTCCCACCCCTGCTCAGTTCTAATTCCAAAGGATTTGGTGTCTGCCTTACCCGGCTGGAGCCTGCTTCCAACTCTGTTCTTGCTGCTTCTGCTGCTTTCCATTTCCCAGGAATTCCACCAACGGAGCGACAGCGTTTTCCACCTCCTCCTCCAGGATTCCCTCTGTTGCGTTCGGGTGCTGGAAGGATATCAAAACCTGGGCCTCACTATCAGGAATTATATCCCCGGATTTGTTCCTTTCCAAATGTCACCTCTTCCCAACAAAGCACTGGCCATCCAAGGAATTATAGAGAGCCATGTGCTGACCACTGCTTACTCCTCTGGAATGTCAGAGCTTGGAAAAAAAGGGCAGTTGAGGCTTTTCCTGGTGCTGCCCATCAAGTGTATTTTACCTAAGTGCCCCTGCCCATGCCTTTGCCTGTATCCACCAAAAATCCACCCGTTCATTCCCCAGCTGCTGCCTCCCTCTTTTCCTGGATCCAACAGAATTTTAACAGGTGAATATTCCCCTCTGGAAGAGCACCTTTCATCCCAAACCTAAGAACAAACAAATCATTCCCTTGGACCTTACTTATTAGAATTCCACTGAGAACGGTGGATGCAAAATGATCCTCTCCTGGCCCCTGCTGGATTCCCGGAGCAGGGATCCTTTCCCTCTTTCCCCCCACCCCCCGCGGTGCCCTCCTCCCCCTCCTGCCCCACCCCGCACCCTTTTCAGCCTTTGTTCCACAGCTTTTGCCTCCGGACCTCAGATCCTTTTGGTCTCCAGGAGCTCCCAGCAGCCCCACAGCCTTTCCTCTCCCATCCTGATCCTTTCTCCAGGAATGGAGCTCTGCATTGCAATTCCCTTCTCTTTTCTCCGACAATTCCCACCAACCCAGACCTAGAGCTGACACAAGGAACGCTCGGTGCCCACAAATCCAAATCCAGACCTGGCCATCCCTAAACCAGCAACTCCCGGACAATTTGCGTTCATTCCAACCTAACACTGAGGACTCACCTAATCCTTCAAAATTCCCAAGAAATATCCCGTTGCCTTCAGCTCCCAGGGGATTCTGCTTCGTGCTCACACGGATTTGGGACTTCCCTGAAAAACCCGTGCAGGGCACGCTGGAATCCCCAATCCCGTGAATCCGGGGAGTGTGAAAAGCTCGGTCCAGCCTGGGCCCCCAGAAATTTTTGCCAAATATCCCCCAAGTCCTCGGGACAACAGAACTCTCTGGTATGGCATTTTTGGCGTTGTAAAACCTGGAATTACTTTATTCCTAGCGCTGGGCTCTGGATATGGCCGAGAAAATCCCGGCCTCCACACAGACCCAGATTCCAAACTTTTTGATACGTTTTAGCAAACCGAGAAATTCCCCTTCCCTGCTTCTTCTTAAGGGCATCCTTCTCTTCCCTTACCCGGCCTGCTCTCTCCCACTGGGCTGGGTTTTTCCCTTCCCATGCTAATTAGTCCCTACTTCTAGGAGGTTTAGGTACCTTTCTTCCCTGGCAGGGATTTCTTAAACACAGCTACCGAGGCTTTGGGAGTCTTCTTTATCTTCTACTTTCTGGAAACACACCCTCTGATCCATAAATGCCACAATCCAGATGCCCAACTTCAACAAGACATCCTTTTCACCTAAAAACACTCATTCCCAACTCTTTTAAAGTTTTACCCCCGCAAAATTCCCCTGCTTTTCCACCGCTGAATTCCTCCGTCCTGATTCCAAGAACTTCTTGAAGACCACGGGGCTTTTCTCAAGATTTACCCCCACAACCTTCCCTACGTGCCCACTGCTCACCACCTCATTTTTCCCTCAATGTCTTCGTTCTCCACCCCAGAGAGTTTGTCAAGTGTTGCCTCCAAAATGTTCCCCCTCTGTCCACTACGGAGTTCCTCATTTTGCCTTCAAAATATTCCTTCTGTCCCCTCCAGATTGCATCCACTTTTACCCCCAACATTTTACTTCCTCTACAATATTGATTAAACCTTTTCCACCCCAAAAATGTGCATTCCCTCCCTTAAACAGCACCTCAGCTTTTCCCTCAAAAATGCCCCAGAGAGAAACTCCGATTCAGCCCCCAAACTCCCATTTTCCTACACAAACAGTTCTTGTGGCCCCTCTCAATTCCCCCAGGCTTTCAGCTAAAGGAATAACTGGAAGCCTATTCCCTCATCTCTGCCCTCCTTTTGCTTTCCTGGAAAACCTTGCCATCCCACACTTTCTCCAAGAGATCTGCTGCGAGTACTGCAAGGTCTGCTCTGTCAGAGAGCCTGGGGGGTTTACAGCACTTGCTCCTCTGCATCTTCACCCTTTCATCAGCTTTCCCCTGGAACGGTGTTGTGGGAGAAGCTTGGAATTACCAGAAATGGATCAGGTTCACATTTTTTCCCCACTAGTTTTTATCTGGTTTGAAATTCCTGGAATGACCCTCAAATGTGCCCTAGAACAGTGCTGTGAAAGGATCAGTCAGAAGAACAGCCTGAAAGCAGAAAACCACCTCCAGCAGCAGCCGGAATGATCCCATTTCTGTTCTTACCTGGTCCTGCCAGAGCTCCCAACGGCCCTTCCCATTCCAAAACAACAGCTATGCAAGACATTCCTGCTGTCCGTGAGGGTGAGGTGCCAGTTCTGGATGTTCTTTGCTGTGGAATCGGACAACAAACAGAGCATAAATGATCTTGGTGGCTCTTCCAAGCCAAACCACCCCGTGATTCCTTGCGTGGATCAGCACCTGTCCCAACTCCATTCCAGAAACCTCCTCCCACTAACCCAGAACCTTCCTTTTTCCGCTCAACATCAGGGATTTGCTGCCGAGTGCCCCGGGCAGGGGACGCCTCAGCCCTCTCTGGGACACCTCAGCATTCCCTGGGACGCCCCAGCATTCCCTGGGGTGCCTCAGCATTCCCTGGGATACCTCAGCATTCCCTGGGCTGCTGTTCCACGCCGATCCCGTGTCCAGCGCCGTTCCGGGCTGCAGTGCCGGGCTCTCCCCACAAGGCGGCAGCACCGGGAGCGAGCAGCCCCGGCCGGTCCCGCTGTCTCGGGGCAGCTGCGCCTTTAACCCGCCCGGAGCCGGCGGGGCCGTGAACACAGCGGGCAAAAACCCCACCGATCCCCTTTATTTCACCCCCAGAGGCACAGGATCGCAGCATTCCCTGGGCTGGAAGGGACCCGCAGGGAGCATCGAGTCCACATCCTGGTCCTGCACCCCAAGAATCCCACCCTGTGCCCGAGAGCCTTGTCCAGACACAAACTCTGCCCCCAGGATCCTGAAAACACAGCGGGGCTGGGAGAAGGGTAACAAGGGAGGATTTTTTACATAGTTCTCCTTGTATGATCGTTATATAATCTTATTAGATAGTCCAGCAACCCATCCCTGGGCCGGGACCCCCACCCCTGTCCCGGGACACCCATCCCTGGGCCGGAATACCGATCCCCCGCGGCCCCCACCGTCCGCTCGGGACTGTCCCCGTTCCCCGCTCACCTCCGAGCCCGCAGCACCCGCCCCGGTGCCCCCGGCCCGGCAGCGCTGCTCCCCGGACTCCCCGCCATTGCCGCGTCGGGCGAAGAAGGGCGGAAATTACCGGGACCACACCAATGTGGCGATGCGACCTTCTCAAGATGGCGGCGGTGGAGGACCCCGCTCCGTCTATTCGGCTGCCTGAATGCTCCCGCCTACCCCAGGCGCCGCTGACCCCACAGTCGGTGTCCGCATAGCGGGAAAAGCCTCAGAAAATTGCGTGCAAGCGCTGGGCTGGCGTTGGTGTCGGCGTCGCGTTCAGGCAGCCGAATAGACGCAGCTAGAGGGGGCCTTCCCTGCCACCATCTTGAGAAGGTCAGAAAACAGCGTAAACGACCGCCATCTTTAGTGTGGCGATGATCTAACTTCCGGTTTCGCCGCCATCTTGGGTGCTGGCAGAAGCCACTTCCGGTCGAGCCGCCATCTTTAGTGTGGTACTCACAAGGCCCCCGCCCCTCACAAGGGCTTCTGTCTATTCAGCTGCCTGAATCCAGCCCGGACTCCGACGCCGGCCCCGCGCTTTCCGCGCGATTTTCCGCGGTGGTCCCCGGTGCGAGGACACGGGTGGTGGGGTCACCGGCGCCGGAGGCGGGCGACGGTCCCGCGACCGGCGGCAGGCATCGGCAGGGACACCTCTCTTAGGGGCCTATTGCGTCCGCCATCTTGAGTGTGGCGGAAGTGTCATCCACCCTCTGCAAGGTCCTGGCAGGTTCGAATAAAAACGCCACTTACGCCGTCCCGAAAGCGCCGAACTGCGCCTTCCTTTCCGAGCCGCCCCCTTGAGAGCGGCACGCGGCCGGCTCTATTCCGACCGTGCTCGCCCTGTGCCCCTCGCCCCGTGTCGCGCTGCGACCGCGCCTCTGCTGCCCGGCAAAACCGGCCCCGCCGGGCCGCCCCCCGCGCTCTCATTCGTCGCGGTCACCGCCCCGCACGGCGCCCGCTCCCTTGCAGCGCTCTGGCCCCGCTCATGCACGCCCGTGTCCCTTGGCGCTCCGAACCGTCCTTCGCCCCTCCCCTCCGCTGCCAGACGCGACCCCGCTCGCTCCTTGCCCTTGCCACGCTCGGCAGCCACCGAGGCCGCCGCCCTCTCGGCTCCCCCGGCCCCGGGCGGCAGCAGCGCCGGGGCGCCGTGCCGGGGCCGGCAGTGCCGCGCTCTCGCCACCAGGCGGCAGCAGCGCCGCCCAGCTCAGCCCGGGGCCGGGCCGCGCTGCGGGGCACGGACAGAGCAGAGGCAAAAGCCGGCTCAGGGCGCTCTGCAGCTCCTGCAGCCCGAGCCTCTCGGCTCCTGGCGCCAGGCACTCGCTTCTTCCCTTCCTACAGAAAAACGCCGCCTCGTTATGCTCAAAACTTGCTCATCTCTAGTCCCAGCTTCTTATATTCCTATATGCAACAGAGTAGAGAGAGAGGGCTGGCTTATTTCAAAATGAATCTACATCTAAATCCATCGCCTTTGTCTATAGATGTCAAAATGAAGACCTTAGCAGGTTTTGGTATTCTGCACACATCCCTCCCTGGGAGGAATGGTAAAAAGTTAAAAACAAATGAAATTTAAACAGTAAAAAGTTAGAAAAAAAGTTACAATGGCAGAAATTTAGAAACAAACAAAGAGGTACAATACAAGAAACGAACAAATTTCTAAAGGTAGAAAGGTTGAAAGTTAAAAACAAAGGTAGAAACAAAAAAAAATTAGAAACAAAGTTAGGTAGACATTTAGAGACAAAGTCAGAAAGGCGAGTGTTGAGCTTTTGACAGGGTACCCTTCCTTCTCAGACCAGGGTGAAAGAGCAGAGGAGGCTGCTGTTCTGCTAAGTTCTTGATTTCAGTCTCACAGCTGTCTTGAAGGCAGAGTTTGAATGGGGTTACATGATAAAGCCAAGCAGCAGCAGCAGGCAAAACCAGCTGCTTCTATATGCTCCATACACTATATTTTTTGCTTACAGAAGTGTGGATTATATTTGTTAATTGACCAGTAAGATTCACACACGATTCTAGTTTTCTTTTTCTTAACCCACCCTGGTCTAATTCTAACAGTCGTAAGCCTCACACAAGTGTTACATCTGTGTTACACAGATTTGCATCTACAGTTTCTATCAGCTCTTAGTGTTTATGTGAACACTCCATCTAAAAAATGGCAACAGTGCCATTCAATCTAGATTTTGTCTAAAGTAAAGAATTCTGTGAAAAGGTAACACTGCTGCAGCAAGAGCCGTGCTGAAGATCTCTGCTACAGCTTTTTCATGATTAAGGCACTTGGCATCTATTTCTACTAAAAGTTAAAAATCTGTATTTCTATTGCACTTTGCTGTGGCTTCATGGATGCCAGCTTGTCCAAAGGTTTCAATTCAAACCTAAGGCTTTGGCTTCCCTCTGGGCCTGAGGCCAGAGGAGCCTCCACTCTAAGAAGGTTAGAAACAAGGTTAGAAAGGTAAAAGTTAGAAAGCAAAAAATACATTTAGAAAGGCACAAAGTTAGAAATGTAGAGTGTTAGAAACCAACAAAGGCAGAAAGGTAAAAATGGGGAGAAAAACAAAGGTAGAAAGTTTCAAAGTTAGAAGCAAACAGAGGCAGAAAGGGACAAATCTAGCAAGTTAGAAACAAAGGTAGAAAGTCAAAAAGGTAGAAACGAACAAAGGTAGAAAGTTGGAGAGGCAGAAAGTGCAGAGGCTGGCAGCAGCCATTCCAGCCTTAAGGAGAGCCCTGTGGAGAAGAGCAACTTGTTCCATTGATCTTCACTTCGAGAAGGGCCTTCTGCTCTCTTGGGAAAGATGCAGACCAGGCCATGACTCCAGCTAGAAGCAGCAGGTGGGAATGCTTTTCCTTCACCTCCCAGAAAGCTGGGAGCTTTCATGTTTGAGTCAGTGGCCTAAAAGGGGCAGAAAGGCTGCCCTGACAAGTGTGTGGGCATGGATCTGTTTGGTCTGGCCCTGTGCCCATTCCCAAAACTCTCTTCAAACTTGCCCAAAATAGCAACACAAAGCCTGGGGCAGATTGTGCCTGAAGAAAGAATGGTCTCTGTTTTTTTTCCAAGCTGCTACAGAAACAAACTAAGATAGAAAGGTAAAAATGAACAAAGGAGGGAAGGTGAGAAAGGTAGTTCGAAAGTCAAAGTCAGAGAAAGAGAGAAAGAGAAAGAGAGAAAGTCAGAGAAAGCGAGAAAGTCAGAGAAAGGGAAAGGCAGAAAGAAAGCAAGGCAGAAAGCAAGTCAGAGAGAAAGAAAGAAAGAAAGAAAAATAGAGAGAAAAAGGAATAGAGAAAGAGAAGAATCGGGTTTGAGAGAAAAAGAAATGGAGTTTAAAAGAGAAGTAGTGTTGAAGAGAAAAAGAGCAACTGAGAACTAGAGTGACAGAGACATCCAGAAAGAGTTAAACAGTGAGAAAAAGAGAAAGAGTTCGAAAAAGTCAAGTGAGGAATAGACTAAAAAGTAAAGCAAAGCAGAGCAGCAAAGCAAGAAATACGGCAAAAAACTTACTAAAGCACACCAAAGGAAGAGAGCAACCAAAGGGGGGAGGGGGGGTATCTTTATTAGGGTTTCTTCAACTTTATGGAATGAGGGTTTTTTAGTTACACTTCAGCAAAGCAAGTGGAAACAACAATGTGCACAAGCACAAGTACAAATCCAATCCATCTGCACACTGGTCAAAGTCCAAGTGACATCCAGAGCAATACGTGCAAGTGCAGCGGCAAACACGAATCCAGAGCAACACAAGCCAACCCCATCGCAGTACAACCTAACAATTGTTCTATTTCTGGAAAATGTATGACATCTTATTGGTCCAGGAAACCCAAAACAACAGCAGCAGACAGAGAACAAAACACTCATCCACCACCCGCCTCCTTCAGCTTCCACACAAACCCACCCTCGCTCTCGTCTCGAGAGCACCCCATGGGAAGGCGGTTCCCGGGAGCCCCAAAATCATCGCGCCTGACAAATGCCCAGCCCCGGCACGGTCAGCACCCAACCCCTGGCGATGAACGTCACCTCACAGAGCGGCCGGGGCCCAGATAAAAAAACCCAGCTGGGAGGGAAAAAAACCCCAGACAGCAGAGCTGGGTGGTTTTTACTCTAAGTTTAAAAAGTAGCTGAAAAGCCTGAAAGGCAAAACTCACACCCACAAGGTTAGAAGCATTCCACACACGCACTCTTCTCGCAGGCAGAGAACACACACAGACGCAGCTCTGGCACCACATTTCCTCTTGTTCCTGCTGGCCTGGAAAGCCCCAGGTAAATCCAGTCCCTCAGACCTTGCATCCCTGAACACCAGGAGAGCTGGAGTTTTACCCAGATCCCAGTGCCCTGCACAGCTGCACTGACACGAGCACAGGCTGATCGCTCTGCCCAGCACCATCCCTCATTTTCCTCCCGTTGCTCCCCAAGCGTCCCCAAACCACCCCGTGTCTGTGCCGGGGCCAGTGCCTGCCCCGAGCCCAACCAGAGGCTGTCACCCAGCCCTGCACCAGCTCCCACCCCTGGGAGAGCTGGGAATGCACTGAGAGCTCAGCTCCCTGGGCTCCCCAACACCCAAACCAGTCCTCAGACACACAAATAATGCCCAACCTGCCCCTCCGGGCACAGCCAAACACCACAACTCCATCATCCCCAAGGAACTCCGGCAGGTTGCCTCTTCACCTGTGCCTTTTTCCAGCAGCCATGGCTAGGACCGGGCTGTCAGAAATAGCATTCCCTAGGCAGTTCATCCCAGCACAGAGGAGAAGAGGAGCCTGTCACTCATCCACACCACGGGCAGGACAAGGGGGGCCCAAGCTGGCTTTGGCTGCTCCAACATCCAAAGCTCTTGGTGCCAAAGATAGGACGAGTTCAGTGGTTGCTCCTGTCCTGAAAGAGAGCAGAAAAGCGAAGTTAATCCCACTGTGGAATGCAAGACTCCTGCATTTCATATTTCTGCTCTGATTGCTCACCGCAGAGTATTATCCATGGAAAAAAAAGGAGAATGACACCATATCAAATAAAAAGTGCCCTTCTCCAGCACTTTTATTCCAAGCATTAAAAAGATGCTCATTTCTCTTCCAGCATTGTTTCCCTCATTTTAGCAGAACCGTCTTCATCCCAGACCCCCCTCGTCAGCTGTTCAATCCTCTGGCACTGGATTTGGACAAAGGAAGGGACGCACCTGGATCGCAGGAAATCACAGAGAGAAACCCCTCCAAAACCTGACAGAGAAAAACAACAGGAGATGCAGGAAGACACATCCCTCATTTGCACGTCCGGAGTGCTTTTCTAAAGACCTCCCTGCATCTGGATGCTCTTTGCACTTGGCTTTCTTTACAAGAATGCATTTGCTGCTAAACACGTCTCAGGCCCTTATTTGATCAGGATAAGGTCGGATGCAGATGAAGACTCACACAGGGAATAGCCAGGGAGAAGCTATATAGCTAATAGCAGGGCCTGGGAACATCAAGGATGGAGAAGAGAAGGAACAGGGATTGTTTTTCTTGTTTAGAGCCAGCAGTGCTGTGAGCTTGGAGAACACACGGCACCACAGGGATCCAGGGCAGGAGCGGGATAACTCCGGGATAAGGGGAATCTGCTCCCACTCCAGGGCTGTGCCAGTGAAGGAGGGGAAGTTTTAGTGCCTTCATGGCACACAAAAACCAAACCCAGCACCACCGAGCTGGACTTTCGTGAACTGCAACACAAAGCGGCCCCTGGCCTTTGGGGGAACACAACCTCACCGAGTCACGGAGCCAGGGGATGACACTTGGGAATGAGCCTTGCGGCCTGCAGCCAAATCAGATGAGGGAGCCACAGGAGCTGTGGGGTTTCCTGCTCTTCCTGCAACGCCATCAGTCCAGACCAGGAGACCTTTCCTGGAACAGATCTTCCCTGTAAAAGGGAGCAACACCAAAGCTCAAGCCCTCATTTAGAGACCCTTGGAAAAGCAAAGGTGAGAGGGGATTACCTGGAGCCCCAGGGGACCGAGGTGAAGGGGATGAAGAAGCAGACAGCAAACTGCTTCCACTGCTTCTCACTCCAGCAAGGGGAACATCCCTGGAATTTCACGTCCAGCGTCTCTCCCAAGCCCCACCGGCGAACCCACACGTACTCCAGGACTGATCTCCTTTGTACTTCCAGCAGCACAGACCCACCGGGAGGAACTGCAATCCAAGGACACACATCAGCAACCGCCTTCCCGCTTGGCGCTCTCTCCACATTTTTCCCTTTCCAGTGGGATGCAGGTGCCACCCCCCAGAGGCAGGAAAACTGCCTTGCAATCCAGTACAAAACCTGCCTGGGAAGCCCAGGATGCCCGGAGCCAGCAGCCATTTCTCCTGGAGCTCCTGCTGACAGGCATTTGAAGCCTGCTGGGCCTCACAGCTGCTTTTCTGCCAGGGGCATTCCCATCTCTTATTTTTTAGCCCAAATAAAGGTTTGCAAAGCTGAGTTTTGTGAGAAGTGCTTCATATTTGGATTATTCTTAACTTGGGAGTTTCCCTTGGCACCAAAATCAGGGGGTAAACCCAACATGGCCTCAAAGGGCCATAAGATCCCAGATATCCAATCCCCAGTTCCCTCAGCATTGGTTCATTAAAGCTTTTCAGGGGTAATTTAGCAAACTTCAGGGTTTGGTGACTTCACCATCAAAGCAACACGAAACCTGTGCAAAAGGAACTTAACTAAAGCTGGCTAAACGCTGCCCAGACCTGGCAGAAAGCGCTTCCCACACCTCTCCTGGAATTCTCTTTCCCAGCCCTTCCAGCTTCGGAAGGCTTCTGTGGGAGCCTCAAGTCGCGGTGCAGCTCAGAACCTGCACGTACCTAAAGCAGCCCCACGGCAACACGAAGCTTCCCTCGGGCATTTCGTTTCTTTACCCCAAACATTCTTCCCACTCAGCCACAATCTAGAAAGGAAAGAAAGGAAAAGAAGGAAGACCAATTAATTCTGACATAAGGAGTCTTGACTATTCCAACACACTGCCAGGTGAAAAAACATCCCTGCCAGGCTAACAAATCCCCCTGATACTGTCCCCATTCTGTATCAATTATTTAAACGCTGTATTAAGGAGCGTAAGGACACAATGCTTGGAATTCTCAAAAATGGCTCCGCCTGGCTACTCCAAGCACTTTCTCACCCGGGGAGCTGAGCTGTCCCACATTTAAACGCCACGTTTGATCCAAATCCCATAGAAATCTGATATTGTTTGGCTCCTGAGCTTTCCCAAAAGCTGTGCAGTCAAGCCTGGAAATCCTCACTGAAGCTTTGCCATGTCACATCGGGATTTACCCTTGGGAAAACCCCACTCTGAGCACTTGGGTTTCAAGAGGTTGCACCCAATGTTACAGACACAGAATTCCTGTGGGGTTTGGCATTTCCTGCACCTCCAAACACGTGAAAAGAAGGAAGTGCAGAGTCCCGAGGCTCCATTATTGCCATTCTCCTCACATCCCTTTCCTCAGCTGCACGTGGCTTTGTGCCTCCTCTGAAGGGCTGGAAAGGAATTTGGGAACCCCCCTCAGCTTCTTCGGTTTTCAGCTTTTTCTCTGAGCCGGCCCAAAAGGCAAACAGGAAAAAAAAACCCCAAAAGTGCACAAAATCCCAGCCCCTCCCAAGATGCAGCTCCTCACACCAAACCTTGGGAGAATCCCTGGTGCTTCCAACACCGCTGCAATCCCACCTGGAGCTGAGCTTACAGGGTGCTCTGCCTAATCCACATCCAAGCCTGGATAGCCCAAAGCCTGCAAGAAAAGAGGAGGCAAAGTGAAGGGGAGAGGGGGGGAAAAACAGAGTTTTAGGTTTTTCCCCTGTTTGCAACAGGATTGAAGGGCAGGATGGAGAGGTTTCGTGGAAAAGAAGTACCAAAGGCTGCTTCATTCCCAGCAATTAGCGCTGCTCAATCCAAGAGGCCCAATCCACCAGGTTTAAACAGGAGCGGCCGACAGGATGGGTTATGACACAGATCTGTGAAGCTGGAGCCTTCTTCCTTCTCCCGGGCTCTCCCAGAAATTCTCCATGTCCGGACGCGCTCCCGCTCTCCCTGCTGGGGAGGATGGACTTGGATAGCCCGGGTGACTGGTGAGCCTAAAACAATAAGCGATCCAAGTGTTTTTCCCCAGGAAATGACATATTCTCTGGACCTGGGATAACCCATATCCCATGGCCTTCTCCAGGAAGAGTCCCAGCTGGATATGGTCTCCCAGAAAGGATTCCATAGGGGCTCACCTTTTGCTTGGAGCTCGGCTGAATTCCTCAGCAATGCCAGGGAATGTGGCCATTGGAGGCTTTGGGCAGATTAGGCTCATTTGCCTTTTTAGGTTTTGTTACCATCTCTCAGACTTCCCACTGGATTGTGGTCTCCAAGGAACATGTAAATCCCATTGGATTCCTGCTCTTTGGATATTTTTGTACCATTCCTGTACAAAACGAGGCCCCCTGTTCGGATGCTTTTCCCCACCGTTCCCCAGCAGTTTTATCTGCCAGTGCATTCCCTGTGTTGGTTGGGCTCTTCCCAGATCTCTGAGCTCCTTCACAAGGCAGGAGATCCATTTGACCCAGGAACCGAACCCTCCCGAGGAATTGTCTGATGCCATCTCCACATTTCACAGCTGATCCTTGTGCTCAAAGGATCCCCCTTTCTTCCCTTCAGCCAATTCCAAGCCTCGCTGCCCCCAGCTGGGAACAGTCCCCAGGCCGATCCCTGCAGTCTTCCCTGCCGGGATCCTGCTCAGGAATCCATGGGAATGTAAGAATTAATTCTTCCCACCCCTGCCCAGTTCTAATTCCAAAGGATTTGGTGTCTGCCTTACCCGGCTGGAGCCTGCTTCCAACTCTGCTCTTGCTGCTTCTGCTGCTTTCCATTTCCCAGGAATTCCACCAACGGAGCGACAGCGTTTTCCACCTCCTCCTCCAGGATTCCCTCTGTTGCGTTCGGGTGCTGGAAGGATATCAAAACCAGGGCCTCACTATCAGGAATTATATCCCCGGATTTGTTCCTTTCCAAATGTCACCTCTTCCCAACAAAGCACTGGCCATCCAAGGAATTCTAGAGAGCCATGTGCTGACCGCTGCTTACTCCTCTGGAATGTCAGAGCTTGGAAAAAAAGGGCAGTTGAGGCTTTTCCTGGTGCTGCCCATCAAGTGTATTTTACCTAAGTGCCCCTGCCCATGCCTTTGCCTGTATCCACCAAAAATCCACCCGTTCATTCCCCAGCTGCTGCCTCCCTCTTTTCCGGGATCCAACAGAATTTTAACAGGTAAATATTCCCCTCTGGAAGAGCACCTTTCATTCCAAACCTAAGAACAAACAAATGAATCACTTTCCTTCGACCTTCCTTATTAGGATTCCACTGAGAGCAGTGGATGGAAAATGATCCTCTCCTGGTTCCTGCTGGATTCCCGGAGCAGGGATCCTTTCCCTCTTTCCCCCCACCCCCCGCGGTGCCCTCCTCCCCCTCCCGCCCCACCCCGCACCCTTTTCAGCCTTTGTTCCACAGCTTTTGCCTCTGGACCTCAGATCCTTTTGGTCTCCAGGAGCTCCCAGCAGCTCCACAGCCTTTCCTCTCCCATCCTGATCCTTTCTCCAGGAATGGAGCTGTGCATTGCAATTCCCTTCTCTTTTCTCCGACAATTCCCACCAACCCAAACCTAAAGCTGACACAAGGAACGCTCGGTGCCCACAAATCCAAATCCAGACCTGGCCATCCCTAAACCAGCAACTCCCGGACAATTTGCGTTCATTCCAACCTAACACTGAGGACTCACCTAATCCTTCAAAATTCCCAAGAAATATCCCGTTGCCTTCAGCTCCCAGGGGATTCTGCTTCGTGCTCACACGGATTTGGGACTTCCCTGAAAAACCCGTGCAGGGCACGCTGGAATCCCCGATCCCGTGAATCCGGGGAGTGTGCAAAGCTCGGTCCAGCCTGGGCCCCCAGAAATTTTTGCCAAATATCCCCCAAGTCCTCGGGACAACAGAACTCTCTGGTACTGCATTTTTGGCGTTGTAAAGCCTGGAATTACTTTACTCCTAGTGCTGGGCTCTGGATGTGGCCGAGAAAATCCCGGCCTCCGCACAGACCCAGATTCCAAACTTTTTGATACATTTGAGCAAACCGAGAAATTCCCCTTCCCTGCTTCTTCCTAAGGGCATCCTTCTCTTCCCTTACCCGGCCTGCTCTCTCCCACTGGGCTGGGTTTTTCCCTTCCCATGCTAATTAGTCCCTACTCCTAGGAGGTTTAGGTACCTTTCTTCCCTGGCAGGGATTTCTTAACACAGCTACCGAGGCTTTGGGAGTCTTCTTTATCTTCTACTTTCTGGAAACACACCCTCTGATCCATAAATGCCACAATCCAGATGCCCAACTTCAACAAGACATCCTTTTCACCTAAAAACACTCACTCTCAACTCTTAGATCTTTTAAAGTTTTACCCCCGCAAAATTCCCCTGCTTTTCCACCGCTGAATTCCTCCGTCCTGATTCCAAGAATTTCTTGAATACCACGGGGCTTTTCTCAAGATTTACCCCCACAACCTTCCCTACGTGCCCACTGCTCACCACCTCATTTTTCCCTCAATGTCTTCGTTCTCCACCCCAGAGAGTTTGTCAAGTGTTGCCTCCAAAATGTTCCCCCTCTGTCCACTACTGAGTTCCCCATTTTGCCTTCAAAATATTCCTTCTGTCCCCTCCAGACTGCATCCACTTTTACCCCCAACATTTTACTTCCTCTACAATATTGATTAAACCTTTTCCACCCCAAAAATGTGCATTCCCTCCCTTAAACAGCACCTCAGCTTTTCCCTCAAAAATGCCCCAGAGAGAAACTCCGATTCAGCCCCCAAACTCCCATTTTCCTACACAAACAGTTCTTGTGGCCCCTCTCAATTCCCCCAGGCTTTCAGCTAAAGGAATAACTGGAAGCCTATTCCCTCATCTCTGCCCTCCTTTTGCTTTCCTGGAAAACCTTGCCATCCCACACTTTCTCCAAGAGATCTGCTGCGAGTACTGCAAGGTCTGCTCTGTCAGAGTGCCAGGGGGGTTTACAGCACTTGCTCCTCTGCATCTTCACCCTTTCATCAGCTTTCCCCTGGAACGGTGTTGTGGGAGAAGCTTGGAATTACCAGAAATGGATCGGGTTCACACTTTTTCCCCACCAGTTTTCATCTGGTTTGAAATTCCTGGAATTACCCTCAAACGTGCCCTAGAACAGTGCTGTGAAAGGATCAATCAGAAGAACAGCCTGAAAGCAGAAAACCACCTCCAGCAGCAGCCAGAATGATCCCATTTCTGTTCTTACCTGGTCCTGCCAGAGCTCCCAATGGCCCTTCCCATTCCAAAACAAGAACTATCGAAGACATTCCTGCTGTCCGTGAGGGTGAGGTGCCAGTTCTGGATGTTCTTTGCTGTGGAATCGGACAACAAACAGAGCATAAATGATCTTGGTGGCTCTTCCAAGCCAAACCACCCCGTGATTCCTTGCGTGGATCAGCACCTGTCCCAACTCCATTCCAGAAACCTCCTCCCACTAACCCAGAACCTTCCTTTTTCCGCTCAACATCAGGGATTTGCTGCCGAGTGCCCCGGGCAGGGGACGCCTCAGCCCTCTCTGGGACACCTCAGCATTCCCTGGGACGCCCCAGCATTCCCTGGGGTGCCTCAGCATTCCCTGGGATACCTCAGCATTCCCTGGGCTGCTGTTCCACGCCGATCCCGTGTCCAGCGCCGTTCCGGGCTGCAGTGCCGGGCTCTCCCCACAAGGCGGCAGCACCGGGAGCGAGCAGCCCCGGCCGGTCCCGCTGTCTCGGGGCAGCTGCGCCTTTAACCCGCCCGGAGCCGGCGGGGCCGTGAACACAGCGGGCAAAAACCCCACCGATCCCCTTTATTTCACCCCCAGAGGCACAGGATCGCAGCATTCCCTGGGCTGGAAGGGACCCGCAGGGAGCATCGAGTCCACATCCTGGTCCTGCACCCCAAGAATCCCACCCTGTGCCCGAGAGCCTTGTCCAGACACAAACTCTGCCCCCAGGATCCTGAAAACACAGCGGGGCTGGGAGAAGGGTAACAAGGGAGGATTTTTTACATAGTTCTCCTTGTATGATCGTTATATAATCTTATTAGATAGTCCAGCAACCCATCCCTGGGCCGGGACCCCCACCCCTGTCCCGGGACACCCATCCCTGGGCCGGAATACCGATCCCCCGCGGCCCCCACCGTCCGCTCGGGACTGTCCCCGTTCCCCGCTCACCTCCGAGCCCGCAGCACCCGCCCCGGTGCCCCCGGCCCGGCAGCGCTGCTCCCCGGACTCCCCGCCATTGCCGCGTCGGGCGAAGAAGGGCGGAAATTACCGGGACCACACCAATGTGGCGATGCGACCTTCTCAAGATGGCGGCGGTGGAGGACCCCGCTCCGTCTATTCGGCTGCCTGAATGCTCCCGCCTACCCCAGGCGCCGCTGACCCCACAGTCGGTGTCCGCATAGCGGGAAAAGCCTCAGAAAATTGCGTGCAAGCGCTGGGCTGGCGTTGGTGTCGGCGTCGCGTTCAGGCAGCCGAATAGACGCAGCTAGAGGGGGCCTTCCCTGCCACCATCTTGAGAAGGTCAGAAAACAGCGTAAACGACCGCCATCTTTAGTGTGGCGATGATCTAACTTCCGGTTTCGCCGCCATCTTGGGTGCTGGCAGAAGCCACTTCCGGTCGAGCCGCCATCTTTAGTGTGGTACTCACAAGGCCCCCGCCCCTCACAAGGGCTTCTGTCTATTCAGCTGCCTGAATCCAGCCCGGACTCCGACGCCGGCCCCGCGCTTTCCGCGCGATTTTCCGCGGTGGTCCCCGGTGCGAGGACACGGGTGGTGGGGTCACCGGCGCCGGAGGCGGGCGACGGTCCCGCGACCGGCGGCAGGCATCGGCAGGGACACCTCTCTTAGGGGCCTATTGCGTCCGCCATCTTGAGTGTGGCGGAAGTGTCATCCACCCTCTGCAAGGTCCTGGCAGGTTCGAATAAAAACGCCACTTACGCCGTCCCGAAAGCGCCGAACTGCGCCTTCCTTTCCGAGCCGCCCCCTTGAGAGCGGCACGCGGCCGGCTCTATTCCGACCGTGCTCGCCCTGTGCCCCTCGCCCCGTGTCGCGCTGCGACCGCGCCTCTGCTGCCCGGCAAAACCGGCCCCGCCGGGCCGCCCCCCGCGCTCTCATTCGTCGCGGTCACCGCCCCGCACGGCGCCCGCTCCTTTGCAGCGCTCTGGCCCCGCTCATGCACGCCCGTGTCCCTTGGCGCTCCGAACCGTCCTTCGCCCCTCCCCTCCGCTGCCAGACGCGGCCCCGCTCGCTCCTTGCCCTTGCCACGCTCGGCAGCCACCGAGGCCGCCGCCCTCTCGGCTCCCCCGGCCCCGGGCGGCAGCAGCGCCGGGGCGCCGTGCCGGGGCCGGCAGTGCCGCGCTCTCGCCACCAGGCGGCAGCAGCGCCGCCCAGCTCAGCCCGGGGCCGGGCCGCGCTGCGGGGCACGGACAGAGCAGAGGCAAAAGCCGGCTCAGGGCGCTCTGCAGCTCCTGCAGCCCGAGCCTCTCGGCTCCTGGCGCCAGGCACTCGCTTCTTCCCTTCCTACAGAAAAACGCCGCCTCGTTATGCTCAAAACTTGCTCATCTCTAGTCCCAGCTTCTTATATTCCTATATGCAACAGAGTAGAGAGAGAGGGCTGGCTTATTTCAAAATGAATCTACATCTAAATCCATCGCCTTTGTCTATAGATGTCAAAATGAAGACCTTAGCAGGTTTTGGTATTCTGCACACATCCCTCCCTGGGAGGAATGGTAAAAAGTTAAAAACAAATGAAATTTAAACAGTAAAAAGTTAGAAAAAAAGTTACAATGGCAGAAATTTAGAAACAAACAAAGAGGTACAATACAAGAAACGAACAAATTTCTAAAGGTAGAAAGGTTGAAAGTTAAAAACAAAGGTAGAAACAAAAAAAAATTAGAAACAAAGTTAGGTAGACATTTAGAGACAAAGTCAGAAAGGCGAGTGTTGAGCTTTTGACAGGGTACCCTTCCTTCTCAGACCAGGGTGAAAGAGCAGAGGAGGCTGCTGTTCTGCTAAGTTCTTGATTTCAGTCTCACAGCTGTCTTGAAGGCAGAGTTTGAATGGGGTTACATGATAAAGCCAAGCAGCAGCAGCAGGCAAAACCAGCTGCTTCTATATGCTCCATACACTATATTTTTTGCTTACAGAAGTGTGGATTATATTTGTTAATTGACCAGTAAGATTCACACACGATTCTAGTTTTCTTTTTCTTAACCCACCCTGGTCTAATTCTAACAGTCGTAAGCCTCACACAAGTGTTACATCTGTGTTACACAGATTTGCATCTACAGTTTCTATCAGCTCTTAGTGTTTATGTGAACACTCCATCTAAAAAATGGCAACAGTGCCATTCAATCTAGATTTTGTCTAAAGTAAAGAATTCTGTGAAAAGGTAACACTGCTGCAGCAAGAGCCGTGCTGAAGATCTCTGCTACAGCTTTTTCATGATTAAGGCACTTGGCATCTATTTCTACTAAAAGTTAAAAATCTGTATTTCTATTGCACTTTGCTGTGGCTTCATGGATGCCAGCTTGTCCAAAGGTTTCAATTCAAACCTAAGGCTTTGGCTTCCCTCTGGGCCTGAGGCCAGAGGAGCCTCCACTCTAAGAAGGTTAGAAACAAGGTTAGAAAGGTAAAAGTTAGAAAGCAAAAAATACATTTAGAAAGGCACAAAGTTAGAAATGTAGAGTGTTAGAAACCAACAAAGGCAGAAAGGTAAAAATGGGGAGAAAAACAAAGGTAGAAAGTTTCAAAGTTAGAAGCAAACAGAGGCAGAAAGGGACAAATCTAGCAAGTTAGAAACAAAGGTAGAAAGTCAAAAAGGTAGAAACGAACAAAGGTAGAAAGTTGGAGAGGCAGAAAGTGCAGAGGCTGGCAGCAGCCATTCCAGCCTTAAGGAGAGCCCTGTGGAGAAGAGCAACTTGTTCCATTGATCTTCACTTCGAGAAGGGCCTTCTGCTCTCTTGGGAAAGATGCAGACCAGGCCATGACTCCAGGTAGAAGCAGCAGGTGGGAATGCTTTTCCTTCACCTCCCAGAAAGCTGGGAGCTTTCATGTTTGAGTCAGTGGCCTAAAAGGGGCAGAAAGGCTGCCCTGACAAGTGTGTGGGCATGGATCTGTTTGGTCTTGCCCTGTGCCCATTCCCAAAACTCTCTTCAAACTTGCCCAAAATAGCAACACAAAGCCTGGGGCAGATTGTGCCTGAAGAAAGAATGGTCTCTGTTTTTTTTCCAAGCTGCTACAGAAACAAACTAAGGTAGAAAGGTAAAAATGAACAAAGGAGGGAAGGTGAGAAAGGTAGTTCGAAAGTCAAAGTCAGAGAAAGAGAGAAAGAGAAAGAGAGAAAGTCAGAGAAAGCGAGAAAGTCAGAGAAAGGGAAAGGCAGAAAGAAAGCAAGGCAGAAAGCAAGTCAGAGAGAAAGAAAGAAAGAAAGAAAAATAGAGAGAAAAAGGAATAGAGAAAGAGAAGAATCGGGTTTGAGAGAAAAAGAAATGGAGTTTAAAAGAGAAGTAGTGTTGAAGAGAAAAAGAGCAACTGAGAACTAGAGTGACAGAGACATCCAGAAAGAGTTAAACAGTGAGAAAAAGAGAAAGAGTTCGAAAAAGTCAAGTGAGGAATAGACTAAAAAGTAAAGCAAAGCAGAGCAGCAAAGCAAGAAATACGGCAAAAAACTTACTAAAGCACACCAAAGGAAGAGAGCAACCAAAGGGGGGAGGGGGGGTATCTTTATTAGGGTTTCTTCAACTTTATGGAATGAGGGTTTTTTAGTTACACTTCAGCAAAGCAAGTGGAAACAACAATGTGCACAAGCACAAGTACAAATCCAATCCATCTGCACACTGGTCAAAGTCCAAGTGACATCCAGAGCAATACGTGCAAGTGCAGCGGCAAACACGAATCCAGAGCAACACAAGCCAACCCCATCGCAGTACAACCTAACAATTGTTCTATTTCTGGAAAATGTATGACATCTTATTGGTCCAGGAAACCCAAAACAACAGCAGCAGACAGAGAACAAAACACTCATCCACCACCCGCCTCCTTCAGCTTCCACACAAACCCACCCTCGCTCTCGTCTCGAGAGCACCCCATGGGAAGGCGGTTCCCGGGAGCCCCAAAATCATCGCGCCTGACAAATGCCCAGCCCCGGCACGGTCAGCACCCAACCCCTGGCGATGAACGTCACCTCACAGAGCGGCCGGGGCCCAGATAAAAAAACCCAGCTGGGAGGGAAAAAAACCCCAGACAGCAGAGCTGGGTGGTTTTTACCCTAAGTTTAAAAAGTAGCTGAAAAGCCTGAAAGGCAAAACTCACACCCACAAGGTTAGAAGCATTCCACACACACACTCTTCTCGCAGGCAGAGAACACACACAGACGCAGCTCTGGCACCACATTTCCTCTTGTTCCTGCTGGCCTGGAAAGCCCCAGGTAAATCCAGTCCCTCAGACCTTGCATCCCTGAACACCAGGAGAGCTGGAGTTTTACCCAGATCCCAGTGCCCTGCACAGCTGCACTGACACGAGCACAGGCTGATCGCTCTGCCCAGCACCATCCCTCATTTTCCTCCCGTTGCTCCCCAAGCGTCCCCAAACCACCCCGTGTCTGTGCCGGGGCCAGTGCCTGCCCCGAGCCCAACCAGAGGCTGTCACCCAGCCCTGCACCAGCTCCCACCCCTGGGAGAGCTGGGAATGCACTGAGAGCTCAGCTCCCTGGGCTCCCCAACACCCAAACCAGTCCTCAGACACACAAATAATGCCCAACCTGCCCCTCCGGGCACAGCCAAACACCACAACTCCATCATCCCCAAGGAACTCCGGCAGGTTGCCTCTTCACCTGTGCCTTTTTCCAGCAGCCATGGCTAGGACCGGGCTGTCAGAAATAGCATTCCCTAGGCAGTTCATCCCAGCACAGAGGAGAAGGGGAGCCTGTCACTCATCCACACCACGGGCAGGACAAGGGGGGCCCAAGCTGGCTTTGGCTGCTCCAACATCCAAAGCTCTTGGTGCCAAAGATAGGACGAGTTCAGTGGTTGCTCCTGTCCTGAAAGAGAGCAGAAAAGCGAAGTTAATCCCACTGTGGAATGCAAGACTCCTGCATTTCATATTTCTGCTCTGATTGCTCACCGCAGAGTATTATCCATGGAAAAAAAAGGAGAATGACACCATATCAAATAAAAAGTGCCCTTCTCCAGCACTTTTATTCCAAGCATTAAAAGGATGCTCATTTCTCTTCCAGCATTGTTTCCCTCATTTTAGCAGAACCGTCTTCATCCCAGACCCCCCTCGTCAGCTGTTCAATCCTCTGGCACTGGATTTGGACAAAGGAAGGGACGCACCTGGATCGCAGGAAATCACAGAGAGAAACCCCTCCAAAACCTGACAGAGAAAAACAACAGGAGATGCAGGAAGACACATCCCTCATTTGCACGTCCGGAGTGCTTTTCTAAAGACCTCCCTGCATCTGGATGCTCTTTGCACTTGGCTTTCTTTACAAGAATGCATTTGCTGCTAAACACGTCTCAGGCCCTTATTTGATCAGGATAAGGTCGGATGCAGATGAAGACTCACACAGGGAATAGCCAGGGAGAAGCTATATAGCTAATAGCAGGGCCTGGGAACATCAAGGATGGAGAAGAGAAGGAACAGGGATTGTTTTTCTTGTTTAGAGCCAGCAGTGCTGTGAGCTTGGAGAACACACGGCACCACAGGGATCCAGGGCAGGAGCGGGATAACTCCGGGATAAGGGGAATCTGCTCCCACTCCAGGGCTGTGCCAGTGAAGGAGGGGAAGTTTTAGTGCCTTCATGGCACACAAAAACCAAACCCAGCACCACCGAGCTGGACTTTCGTGAACTGCAACACAAAGCGGCCCCTGGCCTTTGGGGGAACACAACCTCACCGAGTCACGGAGCCAGGGGATGACACTTGGGAATGAGCCTTGCGGCCTGCAGCCAAATCAGATGAGGGAGCCACAGGAGCTGTGGGGTTTCCTGCTCTTCCTGCAACGCCATCAGTCCAGACCAGGAGACCTTTCCTGGAACAGATCTTCCCTGTAAAAGGGAGCAACACCAAAGCTCAAGCCCTCATTTAGAGACCCTTGGAAAAGCAAAGGTGAGAGGGGATTACCTGGAGCCCCAGGGGACCGAGGTGAAGGGGATGAAGAAGCAGACAGCAAACTGCTTCCACTGCTTCTCACTCCAGCAAGGGGAACATCCCTGGAATTTCACGTCCAGCGTCTCTCCCAAGCCCCACCGGCGAACCCACACGTACTCCAGGACTGATCTCCTTTGTACTTCCAGCAGCACAGACCCACCGGGAGGAACTGCAATCCAAGGACACACATCAGCAACCGCCTTCCCGCTTGGCGCTCTCTCCACATTTTTCCCTTTCCAGTGGGATGCAGGTGCCACCCCCCAGAGGCAGGAAAACTGCCTTGCAATCCAGTACAAAACCTGCCTGGGAAGCCCAGGATGCCCGGAGCCAGCAGCCATTTCTCCTGGAGCTCCTGCTGACAGGCATTTGAAGCCTGCTGGGCCTCACAGCTGCTTTTCTGCCAGGGGCATTCCCATCTCTTATTTTTTAGCCCAAATAAAGGTTTGCAAAGCTGAGTTTTGTGAGAAGTGCTTCATATTTGGATTATTCTTAACTTGGGAGTTTCCCTTGGCACCAAAATCAGGGGGTAAACCCAACATGGCCTCAAAGGGCCATAAGATCCCAGATATCCAATCCCCAGTTCCCTCAGCATTGGTTCATTAAAGCTTTTCAGGGGTAATTTAGCAAACTTCAGGGTTTGGTGACTTCACCATCAAAGCAACACGAAACCTGTGCAAAAGGAACTTAACTAAAGCTGGCTAAACGCTGCCCAGACCTGGCAGAAAGCGCTTCCCACACCTCTCCTGGAATTCTCTTTCCCAGCCCTTCCAGCTTCGGAAGGCTTCTGTGGGAGCCTCAAGTCGCGGTGCAGCTCAGAACCTGCACGTACCTAAAGCAGCCCCACGGGAACACGAAGCTTCCCTCGGGCATTTCGTTTCTTTACCCCAAACATTCTTCCCACTCAGCCACAATCTAGAAAGGAAAGAAAGGAAAAGAAGGAAGACCAATTAATTCTGACATAAGGAGTCTTGACTATTCCAACACACTGCCAGGTGAAAAAACATCCCTGCCAGGCTAACAAATCCCCCTGATACTGTCCCCATTCTGTATCAATTATTTAAACGCTGTATTAAGGAGCGTAAGGACACAATGCTTGGAATTCTCAAAAATGGCTCCGCCTGGCTACTCCAAGCACTTTCTCACCCGGGGAGCTGAGCTGTCCCACATTTAAACGCCACGTTTGATCCAAATCCCATAGAAATCTGATATTGTTTGGCTCCTGAGCTTTCCCAAAAGCTGTGCAGTCAAGCCTGGAAATCCTCACTGAAGCTTTGCCATGTCACATCGGGATTTACCCTTGGGAAAACCCCACTCTGAGCACTTGGGTTTCAAGAGGTTGCACCCAATGTTACAGACACAGAATTCCTGTGGGGTTTGGCATTTCCTGCACCTCCAAACACGTGAAAAGAAGGAAGTGCAGAGTCCCGAGGCTCCATTATTGCCATTCTCCTCACATCCCTTTCCTCAGCTGCACGTGGCTTTGTGCCTCCTCTGAAGGGCTGGAAAGGAATTTGGGAACCCCCCTCAGCTTCTTCGGTTTTCAGCTTTTTCTCTGAGCCGGCCCAAAAGGCAAACAGGAAAAAAAAACCCCAAAAGTGCACAAAATCCCAGCCCCTCCCAAGATGCAGCTCCTCACACCAAACCTTGGGAGAATCCCTGGTGCTTCCAACACCGCTGCAATCCCACCTGGAGCTGAGCTTACAGGGTGCTCTGCCTAATCCACATCCAAGCCTGGATAGCCCAAAGCCTGCAAGAAAAGAGGAGGCAAAGTGAAGGGGAGAGGGGGGGAAAAACAGAGTTTTAGGTTTTTCCCCTGTTTGCAACAGGATTGAAGGGCAGGATGGAGAGGTTTCGTGGAAAAGAAGTACCAAAGGCTGCTTCATTCCCAGCAATTAGCGCTGCTCAATCCAAGAGGCCCAATCCACCAGGTTTAAACAGGAGCGGCCGACAGGATGGGTTATGACACAGATCTGTGAAGCTGGAGCCTTCTTCCTTCTCCCGGGCTCTCCCAGAAATTCTCCATGTCCGGACGCGCTCCCGCTCTCCCTGCTGGGGAGGATGGACTTGGATAGCCCGGGTGACTGGTGAGCCTAAAACAATAAGCGATCCAAGTGTTTTTCCCCAGGAAATGACATATTCTCTGGACCTGGGATAACCCATATCCCATGGCCTTCTCCAGGAAGAGTCCCAGCTGGATATGGTCTCCCAGAAAGGATTCCATAGGGGCTCACCTTTTGCTTGGAGCTCGGCTGAATTCCTCAGCAATGCCAGGGAATGTGGCCATTGGAGGCTTTGGGCAGATTAGGCTCATTTGCCTTTTTAGGTTTTGTTACCATCTCTCAGACTTCCCACTGGATTGTGGTCTCCAAGGAACATGTAAATCCCATTGGATTCCTGCTCTTTGGATATTTTTGTACCATTCCTGTACAAAACGAGGCCCCCTGTTCGGATGCTTTTCCCCACCGTTCCCCAGCAGTTTTATCTGCCAGTGCATTCCCTGTGTTGGTTGGGCTCTTCCCAGATCTCTGAGCTCCTTCACAAGGCAGGAGATCCATTTGACCCAGGAACCGAACCCTCCCGAGGAATTGTCTGATGCCATCTCCACATTTCACAGCTGATCCTTGTGCTCAAAGGATCCCCCTTTCTTCCCTTCAGCCAATTCCAAGCCTCGCTGCCCCCAGCTGGGAACAGTCCCCAGGCCGATCCCTGCAGTCTTCCCTGCCAGGATCCTGCTCAGGAATCCATGGGAATGTAAGAATTAATTCTTCCCACCCCTGCCCAGTTCTAATTCCAAAGGATTTGGTGTCTGCCTTACCCGGCTGGAGCCTGCTTCCAACTCTGCTCTTGCTGCTTCTGCTGCTTTCCATTTCCCAGGAATTCCACCAACGGAGCGACAGCGTTTTCCACCTCCTCCTCCAGGATTCCCTCTGTTGCGTTCGGGTGCTGGAAGGATATCAAAACCAGGGCCTCACTATCAGGAATTATATCCCCGGATTTGTTCCTTTCCAAATGTCACCTCTTCCCAACAAAGCACTGGCCATCCAAGGAATTCTAGAGAGCCATGTGCTGACCGCTGCTTACTCCTCTGGAATGTCAGAGCTTGGAAAAAAAGGGCAGTTGAGGCTTTTCCTGGTGCTGCCCATCAAGTGTATTTTACCTAAGTGCCCCTGCCCATGCCTTTGCCTGTATCCACCAAAAATCCACCCGTTCATTCCCCAGCTGCTGCCTCCCTCTTTTCCGGGATCCAACAGAATTTTAACAGGTAAATATTCCCCTCTGGAAGAGCACCTTTCATTCCAAACCTAAGAACAAACAAATGAATCACTTTCCTTCGACCTTCCTTATTAGGATTCCACTGAGAGCAGTGGATGGAAAATGATCCTCTCCTGGCCCCTGCTGGATTCCCGGAGCAGGGATCCTTTCCCTCTTTCCCCCCACCCCCCGCGGTGCCCTCCTCCCCCTCCCGCCCCACCCCGCACCCTTTTCAGCCTTTGTTCCACAGCTTTTGCCTCTGGACCTCAGATCCTTTTGGTCTCCAGGAGCTCCCAGCAGCTCCACAGCCTTTCCTCTCCCATCCTGATCCTTTCTCCAGGAATGGAGCTGTGCATTGCAATTCCCTTCTCTTTTCTCCGACAATTCCCACCAACCCAAACCTAAAGCTGACACAAGGAACGCTCGGTGCCCACAAATCCAAATCCAGACCTGGCCATCCCTAAACCAGCAACTCCCGGACAATTTGCGTTCATTCCAACCTAACACTGAGGACTCACCTAATCCTTCAAAATTCCCAAGAAATATCCCGTTGCCTTCAGCTCCCAGGGGATTCTGCTTCGTGCTCACACGGATTTGGGACTTCCCTGAAAAACCCGTGCAGGGCACGCTGGAATCCCCGATCCCGTGAATCCGGGGAGTGTGCAAAGCTCGGTCCAGCCTGGGCCCCCAGAAATTTTTGCCAAATATCCCCCAAGTCCTCGGGACAACAGAACTCTCTGGTACTGCATTTTTGGCGTTGTAAAGCCTGGAATTACTTTACTCCTAGTGCTGGGCTCTGGATGTGGCCGAGAAAATCCCGGCCTCCACACAGACCCAGATTCCAAACTTTTTGATACATTTGAGCAAACCGAGAAATTCCCCTTCCCTGCTTCTTCCTAAGGGCATCCTTCTCTTCCCTTACCCGGCCTGCTCTCTCCCACTGGGCTGGGTTTTTCCCTTCCCATGCTAATTAGTCCCTACTCCTAGGAGGTTTAGGTACCTTTCTTCCCTGGCAGGGATTTCTTAACACAGCTACCGAGGCTTTGGGAGTCTTCTTTATCTTCTACTTTCTGGAAACACACCCTCTGATCCATAAATGCCACAATCCAGATGCCCAACTTCAACAAGACATCCTTTTCACCTAAAAACACTCACTCTCAACTCTTAGATCTTTTAAAGTTTTACCCCCGCAAAATTCCCCTGCTTTTCCACCGCTGAATTCCTCCGTCCTGATTCCAAGAATTTCTTGAATACCACGGGGCTTTTCTCAAGATTTACCCCCACAACCTTCCCTACGTGCCCACTGCTCACCACCTCATTTTTCCCTCAATGTCTTCGTTCTCCACCCCAGAGAGTTTGTCAAGTGTTGCCTCCAAAATGTTCCCCCTCTCTCCACTACTGAGTTCCCCATTTTGCCTTCAAAATATTCCTTCTGTCCCCTCCAGACTGCATCCACTTTTACCCCCAACATTTTACTTCCTCTACAATATTGATTAAACCTTTTCCACCCCAAAAATGTGCATTCCCTCCCTTAAACAGCACCTCAGCTTTTCCCTCAAAAATGCCCCAGAGAGAAACTCCGATTCAGCCCCCAAACTCCCATTTTCCTACACAAACAGTTCTTGTGGCCCCTCTCAATTCCCCCAGGCTTTCAGCTAAAGGAATAACTGGAAGCCTATTCCCTCATCTCTGCCCTCCTTTTGCTTTCCTGGAAAACCTTGCCATCCCACACTTTCTCCAAGAGATCTGCTGCGAGTACTGCAAGGTCTGCTCTGTCAGAGTGCCAGGGGGGTTTACAGCACTTGCTCCTCTGCATCTTCACCCTTTCATCAGCTTTCCCCTGGAACGGTGTTGTGGGAGAAGCTTGGAATTACCAGAAATGGATCGGGTTCACACTTTTTCCCCACCAGTTTTCATCTGGTTTGAAATTCCTGGAATTACCCTCAAACGTGCCCTAGAACAGTGCTGTGAAAGGATCAATCAGAAGAACAGCCTGAAAGCAGAAAACCACCTCCAGCAGCAGCCAGAATGATCCCATTTCTGTTCTTACCTGGTCCTGCCAGAGCTCCCAATGGCCCTTCCCATTCCAAAACAAGAACTATCGAAGACATTCCTGCTGTCCGTGAGGGTGAGGTGCCAGTTCTGGATGTTCTTTGCTGTGGAATCGGACAACAAACAGAGCATAAATGATCTTGGTGGCTCTTCCAAGCCAAACCACCCCGTGATTCCTTGCGTGGATCAGCACCTGTCCCAACTCCATTCCAGAAACCTCCTCCCACTAACCCAGAACCTTCCTTTTTCCGCTCAACATCAGGGATTTGCTGCCAAGTGCCCCGGGCAGGGGACGCCTCAGCCCTCTCTGGGACACCTCAGCATTCCCTGGGACGCCCCAGCATTCCCTGGGGTGCCTCAGCATTCCCTGGGATACCTCAGCATTCCCTGGGCTGCTGTTCCACGCCGATCCCGTGTCCAGCGCCGTTCCGGGCTGCAGTGCCGGGCTCTCCCCACAAGGCGGCAGCACCGGGAGCGAGCAGCCCCGGCCGGTCCCGCTGTCTCGGGGCAGCTGCGCCTTTAACCCGCCCGGAGCCGGCGGGGCCGTGAACACAGCGGGCAAAAACCCCACCGATCCCCTTTATTTCACCCCCAGAGGCACAGGATCGCAGCATTCCCTGGGCTGGAAGGGACCCGCAGGGAGCATCGAGTCCACATCCTGGTCCTGCACCCCAAGAATCCCACCCTGTGCCCGAGAGCCTTGTCCAGACACAAACTCTGCCCCCAGGATCCTGAAAACACAGCGGGGCTGGGAGAAGGGTAACAAGGGAGGATTTTTTACATAGTTCTCCTTGTATGATCGTTATATAATCTTATTAGATAGTCCAGCAACCCATCCCTGGGCCGGGACCCCCACCCCTGTCCCGGGACACCCATCCCTGGGCCGGAATACCGATCCCCCGCGGCCCCCACCGTCCGCTCGGGACTGTCCCCGTTCCCCGCTCACCTCCGAGCCCGCAGCACCCGCCCCGGTGCCCCCGGCCCGGCAGCGCTGCTCCCCGGACTCCCCGCCATTGCCGCGTCGGGCGAAGAAGGGCGGAAATTACCGGGACCACACCAATGTGGCGATGCGACCTTCTCAAGATGGCGGCGGTGGAGGACCCCGCTCCGTCTATTCGGCTGCCTGAATGCTCCCGCCTACCCCAGGCGCCGCTGACCCCACAGTCGGTGTCCGCATAGCGGGAAAAGCCTCAGAAAATTGCGTGCAAGCGCTGGGCTGGCGTTGGTGTCGGCGTCGCGTTCAGGCAGCCGAATAGACGCAGCTAGAGGGGGCCTTCCCTGCCACCATCTTGAGAAGGTCAGAAAACAGCGTAAACGACCGCCATCTTTAGTGTGGCGATGATCTAACTTCCGGTTTCGCCGCCATCTTGGGTGCTGGCAGAAGCCACTTCCGGTCGAGCCGCCATCTTTAGTGTGGTACTCACAAGGCCCCCGCCCCTCACAAGGGCTTCTGTCTATTCAGCTGCCTGAATCCAGCCCGGACTCCGACGCCGGCCCCGCGCTTTCCGCGCGATTTTCCGCGGTGGTCCCCGGTGCGAGGACACGGGTGGTGGGGTCACCGGCGCCGGAGGCGGGCGACGGTCCCGCGACCGGCGGCAGGCATCGGCAGGGACACCTCTCTTAGGGGCCTATTGCGTCCGCCATCTTGAGTGTGGCGGAAGTGTCATCCACCCTCTGCAAGGTCCTGGCAGGTTCGAATAAAAACGCCACTTACGCCGTCCCGAAAGCGCCGAACTGCGCCTTCCTTTCCGAGCCGCCCCCTTGAGAGCGGCACGCGGCCGGCTCTATTCCGACCGTGCTCGCCCTGTGCCCCTCGCCCCGTGTCGCGCTGCGACCGCGCCTCTGCTGCCCGGCAAAACCGGCCCCGCCGGGCCGCCCCCCGCGCTCTCATTCGTCGCGGTCACCGCCCCGCACGGCGCCCGCTCCTTTGCAGCGCTCTGGCCCTGCTCATGCACGCCCGTGTCCCTTGGCGCTCCGAACCGTCCTTCGCCCCTCCCCTCCGCTGCCAGACGCGGCCCCGCTCGCTCCTTGCCCTTGCCACGCTCGGCAGCCACCGAGGCCGCCGCCCTCTCGGCTCCCCCGGCCCCGGGCGGCAGCAGCGCCGGGGCGCCGTGCCGGGGCCGGCAGTGCCGCGCTCTCGCCACCAGGCGGCAGCAGCGCCGCCCAGCTCAGCCCGGGGCCGGGCCGCGCTGCGGGGCACGGACAGAGCAGAGGCAAAAGCCGGCTCAGGGCGCTCTGCAGCTCCTGCAGCCCGAGCCTCTCGGCTCCTGGCGCCAGGCACTCGCTTCTTCCCTTCCTACAGAAAAACGCCGCCTCGTTATGCTCAAAACTTGCTCATCTCTAGTCCCAGCTTCTTATATTCCTATATGCAACAGAGTAGAGAGAGAGGGCTGGCTTATTTCAAAATGAATCTACATCTAAATCCATCGCCTTTGTCTATAGATGTCAAAATGAAGACCTTAGCAGGTTTTGGTATTCTGCACACATCCCTCCCTGGGAGGAATGGTAAAAAGTTAAAAACAAATGAAATTTAAACAGTAAAAAGTTAGAAAAAAAGTTACAATGGCAGAAATTTAGAAACAAACAAAGAGGTACAATACAAGAAACGAACAAATTTCTAAAGGTAGAAAGGTTGAAAGTTAAAAACAAAGGTAGAAACAAAAAAAAATTAGAAACAAAGTTAGGTAGACATTTAGAGACAAAGTCAGAAAGGCGAGTGTTGAGCTTTTGACAGGGTACCCTTCCTTCTCAGACCAGGGTGAAAGAGCAGAGGAGGCTGCTGTTCTGCTAAGTTCTTGATTTCAGTCTCACAGCTGTCTTGAAGGCAGAGTTTGAATGGGGTTACATGATAAAGCCAAGCAGCAGCAGCAGGCAAAACCAGCTGCTTCTATATGCTCCATACACTATATTTTTTGCTTACAGAAGTGTGGATTATATTTGTTAATTGACCAGTAAGATTCACACACGATTCTAGTTTTCTTTTTCTTAACCCACCCTGGTCTAATTCTAACAGTCGTAAGCCTCACACAAGTGTTACATCTGTGTTACACAGATTTGCATCTACAGTTTCTATCAGCTCTTAGTGTTTATGTGAACACTCCATCTAAAAAATGGCAACAGTGCCATTCAATCTAGATTTTGTCTAAAGTAAAGAATTCTGTGAAAAGGTAACACTGCTGCAGCAAGAGCCGTGCTGAAGATCTCTGCTACAGCTTTTTCATGATTAAGGCACTTGGCATCTATTTCTACTAAAAGTTAAAAATCTGTATTTCTATTGCACTTTGCTGTGGCTTCATGGATGCCAGCTTGTCCAAAGGTTTCAATTCAAACCTAAGGCTTTGGCTTCCCTCTGGGCCTGAGGCCAGAGGAGCCTCCACTCTAAGAAGGTTAGAAACAAGGTTAGAAAGGTAAAAGTTAGAAAGCAAAAAATACATTTAGAAAGGCACAAAGTTAGAAATGTAGAGTGTTAGAAACCAACAAAGGCAGAAAGGTAAAAATGGGGAGAAAAACAAAGGTAGAAAGTTTCAAAGTTAGAAGCAAACAGAGGCAGAAAGGGACAAATCTAGCAAGTTAGAAACAAAGGTAGAAAGTCAAAAAGGTAGAAACGAACAAAGGTAGAAAGTTGGAGAGGCAGAAAGTGCAGAGGCTGGCAGCAGCCATTCCAGCCTTAAGGAGAGCCCTGTGGAGAAGAGCAACTTGTTCCATTGATCTTCACTTCGAGAAGGGCCTTCTGCTCTCTTGGGAAAGATGCAGACCAGGCCATGACTCCAGGTAGAAGCAGCAGGTGGGAATGCTTTTCCTTCACCTCCCAGAAAGCTGGGAGCTTTCATGTTTGAGTCAGTGGCCTAAAAGGGGCAGAAAGGCTGCCCTGACAAGTGTGTGGGCATGGATCTGTTTGGTCTGGCCCTGTGCCCATTCCCAAAACTCTCTTCAAACTTGCCCAAAATAGCAACACAAAGCCTGGGGCAGATTGTGCCTGAAGAAAGAATGGTCTCTGTTTTTTTTCCAAGCTGCTACAGAAACAAACTAAGGTAGAAAGGTAAAAATGAACAAAGGAGGGAAGGTGAGAAAGGTAGTTCGAAAGTCAAAGTCAGAGAAAGAGAGAAAGAGAAAGAGAGAAAGTCAGAGAAAGCGAGAAAGTCAGAGAAAGGGAAAGGCAGAAAGAAAGCAAGGCAGAAAGCAAGTCAGAGAGAAAGAAAGAAAGAAAGAAAAATAGAGAGAAAAAGGAATAGAGAAAGAGAAGAATCGGGTTTGAGAGAAAAAGAAATGGAGTTTAAAAGAGAAGTAGTGTTGAAGAGAAAAAGAGCAACTGAGAACTAGAGTGACAGAGACATCCAGAAAGAGTTAAACAGTGAGAAAAAGAGAAAGAGTTCGAAAAAGTCAAGTGAGGAATAGACTAAAAAGTAAAGCAAAGCAGAGCAGCAAAGCAAGAAATACGGCAAAAAACTTACTAAAGCACACCAAAGGAAGAGAGCAACCAAAGGGGGGAGGGGGGGTATCTTTATTAGGGTTTCTTCAACTTTATGGAATGAGGGTTTTTTAGTTACACTTCAGCAAAGCAAGTGGAAACAACAATGTGCACAAGCACAAGTACAAATCCAATCCATCTGCACACTGGTCAAAGTCCAAGTGACATCCAGAGCAATACGTGCAAGTGCAGCGGCAAACACGAATCCAGAGCAACACAAGCCAACCCCATCGCAGTACAACCTAACAATTGTTCTATTTCTGGAAAATGTATGACATCTTATTGGTCCAGGAAACCCAAAACAACAGCAGCAGACAGAGAACAAAACACTCATCCACCACCCGCCTCCTTCAGCTTCCACACAAACCCACCCTCGCTCTCGTCTCGAGAGCACCCCATGGGAAGGCGGTTCCCGGGAGCCCCAAAATCATCGCGCCTGACAAATGCCCAGCCCCGGCACGGTCAGCACCCAACCCCTGGCGATGAACGTCACCTCACAGAGCGGCCGGGGCCCAGATAAAAAAACCCAGCTGGGAGGGAAAAAAACCCCAGACAGCAGAGCTGGGTGGTTTTTACTCTAAGTTTAAAAAGTAGCTGAAAAGCCTGAAAGGCAAAACTCACACCCACAAGGTTAGAAGCATTCCACACACGCACTCTTCTCGCAGGCAGAGAACACACACAGACGCAGCTCTGGCACCACATTTCCTCTTGTTCCTGCTGGCCTGGAAAGCCCCAGGTAAATCCAGTCCCTCAGACCTTGCATCCCTGAACACCAGGAGAGCTGGAGTTTTACCCAGATCCCAGTGCCCTGCACAGCTGCACTGACACGAGCACAGGCTGATCGCTCTGCCCAGCACCATCCCTCATTTTCCTCCCGTTGCTCCCCAAGCGTCCCCAAACCACCCCGTGTCTGTGCCGGGGCCAGTGCCTGCCCCGAGCCCAACCAGAGGCTGTCACCCAGCCCTGCACCAGCTCCCACCCCTGGGAGAGCTGGGAATGCACTGAGAGCTCAGCTCCCTGGGCTCCCCAACACCCAAACCAGTCCTCAGACACACAAATAATGCCCAACCTGCCCCTCCGGGCACAGCCAAACACCACAACTCCATCATCCCCAAGGAACTCCGGCAGGTTGCCTCTTCACCTGTGCCTTTTTCCAGCAGCCATGGCTAGGACCGGGCTGTCAGAAATAGCATTCCCTAGGCAGTTCATCCCAGCACAGAGGAGAAGAGGAGCCTGTCACTCATCCACACCACGGGCAGGACAAGGGGGGCCCAAGCTGGCTTTGGCTGCTCCAACATCCAAAGCTCTTGGTGCCAAAGATAGGACGAGTTCAGTGGTTGCTCCTGTCCTGAAAGAGAGCAGAAAAGCGAAGTTAATCCCACTGTGGAATGCAAGACTCCTGCATTTCATATTTCTGCTCTGATTGCTCACCGCAGAGTATTATCCATGGAAAAAAAAGGAGAATGACACCATATCAAATAAAAAGTGCCCTTCTCCAGCACTTTTATTCCAAGCATTAAAAAGATGCTCATTTCTCTTCCAGCATTGTTTCCCTCATTTTAGCAGAACCGTCTTCATCCCAGACCCCCCTCGTCAGCTGTTCAATCCTCTGGCACTGGATTTGGACAAAGGAAGGGACGCACCTGGATCGCAGGAAATCACAGAGAGAAACCCCTCCAAAACCTGACAGAGAAAAACAACAGGAGATGCAGGAAGACACATCCCTCATTTGCACGTCCGGAGTGCTTTTCTAAAGACCTCCCTGCATCTGGATGCTCTTTGCACTTGGCTTTCTTTACAAGAATGCATTTGCTGCTAAACACGTCTCAGGCCCTTATTTGATCAGGATAAGGTCGGATGCAGATGAAGACTCACACAGGGAATAGCCAGGGAGAAGCTATATAGCTAATAGCAGGGCCTGGGAACATCAAGGATGGAGAAGAGAAGGAACAGGGATTGTTTTTCTTGTTTAGAGCCAGCAGTGCTGTGAGCTTGGAGAACACACGGCACCACAGGGATCCAGGGCAGGAGCGGGATAACTCCGGGATAAGGGGAATCTGCTCCCACTCCAGGGCTGTGCCAGTGAAGGAGGGGAAGTTTTAGTGCCTTCATGGCACACAAAAACCAAACCCAGCACCACCGAGCTGGACTTTCGTGAACTGCAACACAAAGCGGCCCCTGGCCTTTGGGGGAACACAACCTCACCGAGTCACGGAGCCAGGGGATGACACTTGGGAATGAGCCTTGCGGCCTGCAGCCAAATCAGATGAGGGAGCCACAGGAGCTGTGGGGTTTCCTGCTCTTCCTGCAACGCCATCAGTCCAGACCAGGAGACCTTTCCTGGAACAGATCTTCCCTGTAAAAGGGAGCAACACCAAAGCTCAAGCCCTCATTTAGAGACCCTTGGAAAAGCAAAGGTGAGAGGGGATTACCTGGAGCCCCAGGGGACCGAGGTGAAGGGGATGAAGAAGCAGACAGCAAACTGCTTCCACTGCTTCTCACTCCAGCAAGGGGAACATCCCTGGAATTTCACGTCCAGCGTCTCTCCCAAGCCCCACCGGCGAACCCACACGTACTCCAGGACTGATCTCCTTTGTACTTCCAGCAGCACAGACCCACCGGGAGGAACTGCAATCCAAGGACACACATCAGCAACCGCCTTCCCGCTTGGCGCTCTCTCCACATTTTTCCCTTTCCAGTGGGATGCAGGTGCCACCCCCCAGAGGCAGGAAAACTGCCTTGCAATCCAGTACAAAACCTGCCTGGGAAGCCCAGGATGCCCGGAGCCAGCAGCCATTTCTCCTGGAGCTCCTGCTGACAGGCATTTGAAGCCTGCTGGGCCTCACAGCTGCTTTTCTGCCAGGGGCATTCCCATCTCTTATTTTTTAGCCCAAATAAAGGTTTGCAAAGCTGAGTTTTGTGAGAAGTGCTTCATATTTGGATTATTCTTAACTTGGGAGTTTCCCTTGGCACCAAAATCAGGGGGTAAACCCAACATGGCCTCAAAGGGCCATAAGATCCCAGATATCCAATCCCCAGTTCCCTCAGCATTGGTTCATTAAAGCTTTTCAGGGGTAATTTAGCAAACTTCAGGGTTTGGTGACTTCACCATCAAAGCAACACGAAACCTGTGCAAAAGGAACTTAACTAAAGCTGGCTAAACGCTGCCCAGACCTGGCAGAAAGCGCTTCCCACACCTCTCCTGGAATTCTCTTTCCCAGCCCTTCCAGCTTCGGAAGGCTTCTGTGGGAGCCTCAAGTCGCGGTGCAGCTCAGAACCTGCACGTACCTAAAGCAGCCCCACGGGAACACGAAGCTTCCCTCGGGCATTTCGTTTCTTTACCCCAAACATTCTTCCCACTCAGCCACAATCTAGAAAGGAAAGAAAGGAAAAGAAGGAAGACCAATTAATTCTGACATAAGGAGTCTTGACTATTCCAACACACTGCCAGGTGAAAAAACATCCCTGCCAGGCTAACAAATCCCCCTGATACTGTCCCCATTCTGTATCAATTATTTAAACGCTGTATTAAGGAGCGTAAGGACACAATGCTTGGAATTCTCAAAAATGGCTCCGCCTGGCTACTCCAAGCACTTTCTCACCCGGGGAGCTGAGCTGTCCCACATTTAAACGCCACGTTTGATCCAAATCCCATAGAAATCTGATATTGTTTGGCTCCTGAGCTTTCCCAAAAGCTGTGCAGTCAAGCCTGGAAATCCTCACTGAAGCTTTGCCATGTCACATCGGGATTTACCCTTGGGAAAACCCCACTCTGAGCACTTGGGTTTCAAGAGGTTGCACCCAATGTTACAGACACAGAATTCCTGTGGGGTTTGGCATTTCCTGCACCTCCAAACACGTGAAAAGAAGGAAGTGCAGAGTCCCGAGGCTCCATTATTGCCATTCTCCTCACATCCCTTTCCTCAGCTGCACGTGGCTTTGTGCCTCCTCTGAAGGGCTGGAAAGGAATTTGGGAACCCCCCTCAGCTTCTTCGGTTTTCAGCTTTTTCTCTGAGCCGGCCCAAAAGGCAAACAGGAAAAAAAAACCCCAAAAGTGCACAAAATCCCAGCCCCTCCCAAGATGCAGCTCCTCACACCAAACCTTGGGAGAATCCCTGGTGCTTCCAACACCGCTGCAATCCCACCTGGAGCTGAGCTTACAGGGTGCTCTGCCTAATCCACATCCAAGCCTGGATAGCCCAAAGCCTGCAAGAAAAGAGGAGGCAAAGTGAAGGGGAGAGGGGGGGAAAAACAGAGTTTTAGGTTTTTCCCCTGTTTGCAACAGGATTGAAGGGCAGGATGGAGAGGTTTCGTGGAAAAGAAGTACCAAAGGCTGCTTCATTCCCAGCAATTAGCGCTGCTCAATCCAAGAGGCCCAATCCACCAGGTTTAAACAGGAGCGGCCGACAGGATGGGTTATGACACAGATCTGTGAAGCTGGAGCCTTCTTCCTTCTCCCGGGCTCTCCCAGAAATTCTCCATGTCCGGACGCGCTCCCGCTCTCCCTGCTGGGGAGGATGGACTTGGATAGCCCGGGTGACTGGTGAGCCTAAAACAATAAGCGATCCAAGTGTTTTTCCCCAGGAAATGACATATTCTCTGGACCTGGGATAACCCATATCCCATGGCCTTCTCCAGGAAGAGTCCCAGCTGGATATGGTCTCCCAGAAAGGATTCCATAGGGGCTCACCTTTTGCTTGGAGCTCGGCTGAATTCCTCAGCAATGCCAGGGAATGTGGCCATTGGAGGCTTTGGGCAGATTAGGCTCATTTGCCTTTTTAGGTTTTGTTACCATCTCTCAGACTTCCCACTGGATTGTGGTCTCCAAGGAACATGTAAATCCCATTGGATTCCTGCTCTTTGGATATTTTTGTACCATTCCTGTACAAAACGAGGCCCCCTGTTCGGATGCTTTTCCCCACCGTTCCCCAGCAGTTTTATCTGCCAGTGCATTCCCTGTGTTGGTTGGGCTCTTCCCAGATCTCTGAGCTCCTTCACAAGGCAGGAGATCCATTTGACCCAGGAACCGAACCCTCCCGAGGAATTGTCTGATGCCATCTCCACATTTCACAGCTGATCCTTGTGCTCAAAGGATCCCCCTTTCTTCCCTTCAGCCAATTCCAAGCCTCGCTGCCCCCAGCTGGGAACAGTCCCCAGGCCGATCCCTGCAGTCTTCCCTGCCAGGATCCTGCTCAGGAATCCATGGGAATGTAAGAATTAATTCTTCCCACCCCTGCCCAGTTCTAATTCCAAAGGATTTGGTGTCTGCCTTACCCGGCTGGAGCCTGCTTCCAACTCTGCTCTTGCTGCTTCTGCTGCTTTCCATTTCCCAGGAATTCCACCAACGGAGCGACAGCGTTTTCCACCTCCTCCTCCAGGATTCCCTCTGTTGCGTTCGGGTGCTGGAAGGATATCAAAACCAGGGCCTCACTATCAGGAATTATATCCCCGGATTTGTTCCTTTCCAAATGTCACCTCTTCCCAACAAAGCACTGGCCATCCAAGGAATTCTAGAGAGCCATGTGCTGACCGCTGCTTACTCCTCTGGAATGTCAGAGCTTGGAAAAAAAGGGCAGTTGAGGCTTTTCCTGGTGCTGCCCATCAAGTGTATTTTACCTAAGTGCCCCTGCCCATGCCTTTGCCTGTATCCACCAAAAATCCACCCGTTCATTCCCCAGCTGCTGCCTCCCTCTTTTCCGGGATCCAACAGAATTTTAACAGGTAAATATTCCCCTCTGGAAGAGCACCTTTCATTCCAAACCTAAGAACAAACAAATGAATCACTTTCCTTCGACCTTCCTTATTAGGATTCCACTGAGAGCAGTGGATGGAAAATGATCCTCTCCTGGTTCCTGCTGGATTCCCGGAGCAGGGATCCTTTCCCTCTTTCCCCCCACCCCCCGCGGTGCCCTCCTCCCCCTCCCGCCCCACCCCGCACCCTTTTCAGCCTTTGTTCCACAGCTTTTGCCTCTGGACCTCAGATCCTTTTGGTCTCCAGGAGCTCCCAGCAGCTCCACAGCCTTTCCTCTCCCATCCTGATCCTTTCTCCAGGAATGGAGCTGTGCATTGCAATTCCCTTCTCTTTTCTCCGACAATTCCCACCAACCCAAACCTAAAGCTGACACAAGGAACGCTCGGTGCCCACAAATCCAAATCCAGACCTGGCCATCCCTAAACCAGCAACTCCCGGACAATTTGCGTTCATTCCAACCTAACACTGAGGACTCACCTAATCCTTCAAAATTCCCAAGAAATATCCCGTTGCCTTCAGCTCCCAGGGGATTCTGCTTCGTGCTCACACGGATTTGGGACTTCCCTGAAAAACCCGTGCAGGGCACGCTGGAATCCCCGATCCCGTGAATCCGGGGAGTGTGCAAAGCTCGGTCCAGCCTGGGCCCCCAGAAATTTTTGCCAAATATCCCCCAAGTCCTCGGGACAACAGAACTCTCTGGTACTGCATTTTTGGCGTTGTAAAGCCTGGAATTACTTTACTCCTAGTGCTGGGCTCTGGATGTGGCCGAGAAAATCCCGGCCTCCGCACAGACCCAGATTCCAAACTTTTTGATACATTTGAGCAAACCGAGAAATTCCCCTTCCCTGCTTCTTCCTAAGGGCATCCTTCTCTTCCCTTACCCGGCCTGCTCTCTCCCACTGGGCTGGGTTTTTCCCTTCCCATGCTAATTAGTCCCTACTCCTAGGAGGTTTAGGTACCTTTCTTCCCTGGCAGGGATTTCTTAACACAGCTACCGAGGCTTTGGGAGTCTTCTTTATCTTCTACTTTCTGGAAACACACCCTCTGATCCATAAATGCCACAATCCAGATGCCCAACTTCAACAAGACATCCTTTTCACCTAAAAACACTCACTCTCAACTCTTAGATCTTTTAAAGTTTTACCCCCGCAAAATTCCCCTGCTTTTCCACCGCTGAATTCCTCCGTCCTGATTCCAAGAATTTCTTGAATACCACGGGGCTTTTCTCAAGATTTACCCCCACAACCTTCCCTACGTGCCCACTGCTCACCACCTCATTTTTCCCTCAATGTCTTCGTTCTCCACCCCAGAGAGTTTGTCAAGTGTTGCCTCCAAAATGTTCCCCCTCTCTCCACTACTGAGTTCCCCATTTTGCCTTCAAAATATTCCTTCTGTCCCCTCCAGACTGCATCCACTTTTACCCCCAACATTTTACTTCCTCTACAATATTGATTAAACCTTTTCCACCCCAAAAATGTGCATTCCCTCCCTTAAACAGCACCTCAGCTTTTCCCTCAAAAATGCCCCAGAGAGAAACTCCGATTCAGCCCCCAAACTCCCATTTTCCTACACAAACAGTTCTTGTGGCCCCTCTCAATTCCCCCAGGCTTTCAGCTAAAGGAATAACTGGAAGCCTATTCCCTCATCTCTGCCCTCCTTTTGCTTTCCTGGAAAACCTTGCCATCCCACACTTTCTCCAAGAGATCTGCTGCGAGTACTGCAAGGTCTGCTCTGTCAGAGTGCCAGGGGGGTTTACAGCACTTGCTCCTCTGCATCTTCACCCTTTCATCAGCTTTCCCCTGGAACGGTGTTGTGGGAGAAGCTTGGAATTACCAGAAATGGATCGGGTTCACACTTTTTCCCCACCAGTTTTCATCTGGTTTGAAATTCCTGGAATTACCCTCAAACGTGCCCTAGAACAGTGCTGTGAAAGGATCAATCAGAAGAACAGCCTGAAAGCAGAAAACCACCTCCAGCAGCAGCCAGAATGATCCCATTTCTGTTCTTACCTGGTCCTGCCAGAGCTCCCAATGGCCCTTCCCATTCCAAAACAAGAACTATCGAAGACATTCCTGCTGTCCGTGAGGGTGAGGTGCCAGTTCTGGATGTTCTTTGCTGTGGAATCGGACAACAAACAGAGCATAAATGATCTTGGTGGCTCTTCCAAGCCAAACCACCCCGTGATTCCTTGCGTGGATCAGCACCTGTCCCAACTCCATTCCAGAAACCTCCTCCCACTAACCCAGAACCTTCCTTTTTCCGCTCAACATCAGGGATTTGCTGCCGAGTGCCCCGGGCAGGGGACGCCTCAGCCCTCTCTGGGACACCTCAGCATTCCCTGGGACGCCCCAGCATTCCCTGGGGTGCCTCAGCATTCCCTGGGATACCTCAGCATTCCCTGGGCTGCTGTTCCACGCCGATCCCGTGTCCAGCGCCGTTCCGGGCTGCAGTGCCGGGCTCTCCCCACAAGGCGGCAGCACCGGGAGCGAGCAGCCCCGGCCGGTCCCGCTGTCTCGGGGCAGCTGCGCCTTTAACCCGCCCGGAGCCGGCGGGGCCGTGAACACAGCGGGCAAAAACCCCACCGATCCCCTTTATTTCACCCCCAGAGGCACAGGATCGCAGCATTCCCTGGGCTGGAAGGGACCCGCAGGGAGCATCGAGTCCACATCCTGGTCCTGCACCCCAAGAATCCCACCCTGTGCCCGAGAGCCTTGTCCAGACACAAACTCTGCCCCCAGGATCCTGAAAACACAGCGGGGCTGGGAGAAGGGTAACAAGGGAGGATTTTTTACATAGTTCTCCTTGTATGATCGTTATATAATCTTATTAGATAGTCCAGCAACCCATCCCTGGGCCGGGACCCCCACCCCTGTCCCGGGACACCCATCCCTGGGCCGGAATACCGATCCCCCGCGGCCCCCACCGTCCGCTCGGGACTGTCCCCGTTCCCCGCTCACCTCCGAGCCCGCAGCACCCGCCCCGGTGCCCCCGGCCCGGCAGCGCTGCTCCCCGGACTCCCCGCCATTGCCGCGTCGGGCGAAGAAGGGCGGAAATTACCGGGACCACACCAATGTGGCGATGCGACCTTCTCAAGATGGCGGCGGTGGAGGACCCCGCTCCGTCTATTCGGCTGCCTGAATGCTCCCGCCTACCCCAGGCGCCGCTGACCCCACAGTCGGTGTCCGCATAGCGGGAAAAGCCTCAGAAAATTGCGTGCAAGCGCTGGGCTGGCGTTGGTGTCGGCGTCGCGTTCAGGCAGCCGAATAGACGCAGCTAGAGGGGGCCTTCCCTGCCACCATCTTGAGAAGGTCAGAAAACAGCGTAAACGACCGCCATCTTTAGTGTGGCGATGATCTAACTTCCGGTTTCGCCGCCATCTTGGGTGCTGGCAGAAGCCACTTCCGGTCGAGCCGCCATCTTTAGTGTGGTACTCACAAGGCCCCCGCCCCTCACAAGGGCTTCTGTCTATTCAGCTGCCTGAATCCAGCCCGGACTCCGACGCCGGCCCCGCGCTTTCCGCGCGATTTTCCGCGGTGGTCCCCGGTGCGAGGACACGGGTGGTGGGGTCACCGGCGCCGGAGGCGGGCGACGGTCCCGCGACCGGCGGCAGGCATCGGCAGGGACACCTCTCTTAGGGGCCTATTGCGTCCGCCATCTTGAGTGTGGCGGAAGTGTCATCCACCCTCTGCAAGGTCCTGGCAGGTTCGAATAAAAACGCCACTTACGCCGTCCCGAAAGCGCCGAACTGCGCCTTCCTTTCCGAGCCGCCCCCTTGAGAGCGGCACGCGGCCGGCTCTATTCCGACCGTGCTCGCCCGGTGCTCCCCGCCCCGGCTCGCGCTGCGACCGCGCCTCTGCTGCCCGGCAAAACCGGCCCCGCCGGGCCGCCCCCCGCGCTCTCATTCGTCGCGGTCACCGCCCCGCACGGCGCCCGCTCCCTTGCAGCGCTCTGGCCCCGCTCATGCACGCCCGTGTCCCTTGGCGCTCCGAACCGTCCTTCGCCCCTCCCCTCCGCTGCCAGACGCGACCCCGCTCGCTCCTTGCCCTTGCCACGCTCGGCAGCCACCGAGGCCGCCGCCCTCTCGGCTCCCCCGGCCCCGGGCGGCAGCAGCGCCGGGGCGCCGTGCCGGGGCCGGCAGTGCCGCGCTCTCGCCACCAGGCGGCAGCAGCGCCGCCCAGCTCAGCCCGGGGCCGGGCCGCGCTGCGGGGCACGGACAGAGCAGAGGCAAAAGCCGGCTCAGGGCGCTCTGCAGCTCCTGCAGCCCGAGCCTCTCGGCTCCTGGCGCCAGGCACTCGCTTCTTCCCTTCCTACAGAAAAACGCCGCCTCGTTATTCTCAAAACTTGCTCATCTCTAGTCCCAGCTTCTTATATTCCTATATGCAACAGAGTAGAGAGAGAGGGCTGGCTTATTTCAAAATGAATCTACATCTAAATCCATCGCCTTTGTCTATAGATGTCAAAATGAAGACCTTAGCAGGTTTTGGTATTCTGCACACATCCCTCCCTGGGAGGAATGGTAAAAAGTTAAAAACAAATGAAATTTAAACAGTAAAAAGTTAGAAAAAAAGTTACAATGGCAGAAATTTAGAAACAAACAAAGAGGTACAATACAAGAAACGAACAAATTTCTAAAGGTAGAAAGGTTGAAAGTTAAAAACAAAGGTAGAAACAAAAAAAAATTAGAAACAAAGTTAGGTAGACATTTAGAGACAAAGTCAGAAAGGCGAGTGTTGAGCTTTTGACAGGGTACCCTTCCTTCTCAGACCAGGGTGAAAGAGCAGAGGAGGCTGCTGTTCTGCTAAGTTCTTGATTTCAGTCTCACAGCTGTCTTGAAGGCAGAGTTTGAATGGGGTTACATGATAAAGCCAAGCAGCAGCAGCAGGCAAAACCAGCTGCTTCTATATGCTCCATACACTATATTTTTTGCTTACAGAAGTGTGGATTATATTTGTTAATTGACCAGTAAGATTCACACACGATTCTAGTTTTCTTTTTCTTAACCCACCCTGGTCTAATTCTAACAGTCGTAAGCCTCACACAAGTGTTACATCTGTGTTACACAGATTTGCATCTACAGTTTCTATCAGCTCTTAGTGTTTATGTGAACACTCCATCTAAAAAATGGCAACAGTGCCATTCAATCTAGATTTTGTCTAAAGTAAAGAATTCTGTGAAAAGGTAACACTGCTGCAGCAAGAGCCGTGCTGAAGATCTCTGCTACAGCTTTTTCATGATTAAGGCACTTGGCATCTATTTCTACTAAAAGTTAAAAATCTGTATTTCTATTGCACTTTGCTGTGGCTTCATGGATGCCAGCTTGTCCAAAGGTTTCAATTCAAACCTAAGGCTTTGGCTTCCCTCTGGGCCTGAGGCCAGAGGAGCCTCCACTCTAAGAAGGTTAGAAACAAGGTTAGAAAGGTAAAAGTTAGAAAGCAAAAAATACATTTAGAAAGGCACAAAGTTAGAAATGTAGAGTGTTAGAAACCAACAAAGGCAGAAAGGTAAAAATGGGGAGAAAAACAAAGGTAGAAAGTTTCAAAGTTAGAAGCAAACAGAGGCAGAAAGGGACAAATCTAGCAAGTTAGAAACAAACAAAGGTAGAAAGTCAAAAAGGTAGAAACGAACAAAGGTAGAAAGTTGGAGAGGCAGAAAGTGCAGAGGCTGGCAGCAGCCATTCCAGCCTTAAGGAGAGCCCTGTGGAGAAGAGCAACTTGTTCCATTGATCTTCACTTCGAGAAGGGCCTTCTGCTCTCTTGGGAAAGATGCAGACCAGGCCATGACTCCAGGTAGAAGCAGCAGGTGGGAATGCTTTTCCTTCAGCTCCCAGAAAGCTGGGAGCTTTCATGTTTGAGTCAGTGGCCTAAAAGGGGCAGAAAGGCTGCCCTGACAAGTGTGTGGGCATGGATCTGTTTGGTCTTGCCCTGTGCCCATTCCCAAAACTCTCTTCAAACTTGCCCAAAATAGCAACACAAAGCCTGGGGCAGATTGTGCCTGAAGAAAGAATGGTCTCTGTTTTTTTTCCAAGCTGCTACAGAAACAAACTAAGGTAGAAAGGTAAAAATGAACAAAGGAGGGAAGGTGAGAAAGGTAGTTCGAAAGTCAAAGTCAGAGAAAGAGAGAAAGAGAAAGAGAGAAAGTCAGAGAAAGCGAGAAAGTCAGAGAAAGGGAAAGGCAGAAAGAAAGCAAGGCAGAAAGCAAGTCAGAGAGAAAGAAAGAAAGAAAGAAAAATAGAGAGAAAAAGGAATAGAGAAAGAGAAGAATCGGGTTTGAGAGAAAAAGAAATGGAGTTTAAAAGAGAAGTAGTGTTGAAGAGAAAAAGAGCAACTGAGAACTAGAGTGACAGAGACATCCAGAAAGAGTTAAACAGTGAGAAAAAGAGAAAGAGTTCGAAAAAGTCAAGTGAGGAATAGACTAAAAAGTAAAGCAAAGCAGAGCAGCAAAGCAAGAAATACGGCAAAAAACTTACTAAAGCACACCAAAGGAAGAGAGCAACCAAAGGGGGGAGGGGGGGTATCTTTATTAGGGTTTCTTCAACTTTATGGAATGAGGGTTTTTTAGTTACACTTCAGCAAAGCAAGTGGAAACAACAATGTGCACAAGCACAAGTACAAATCCAATCCATCTGCACACTGGTCAAAGTCCAAGTGACATCCAGAGCAATACGTGCAAGTGCAGCGGCAAACACGAATCCAGAGCAACACAAGCCAACCCCATCGCAGTACAACCTAACAATTGTTCTATTTCTGGAAAATGTATGACATCTTATTGGTCCAGGAAACCCAAAACAACAGCAGCAGACAGAGAACAAAACACTCATCCACCACCCGCCTCCTTCAGCTTCCACACAAACCCACCCTCGCTCTCGTCTCGAGAGCACCCCATGGGAAGGCGGTTCCCGGGAGCCCCAAAATCATCGCGCCTGACAAATGCCCAGCCCCGGCACGGTCAGCACCCAACCCCTGGCGATGAACGTCACCTCACAGAGCGGCCGGGGCCCAGATAAAAAAACCCAGCTGGGAGGGAAAAAAACCCCAGACAGCAGAGCTGGGTGGTTTTTACCCTAAGTTTAAAAAGTAGCTGAAAAGCCTGAAAGGCAAAACTCACACCCACAAGGTTAGAAGCATTCCACACACACACTCTTCTCGCAGGCAGACAGACACACACAGACGCAGCTCTGGCACCACATTTCCTCTTGTTCCTGCTGGCCTGGAAAGCCCCAGGTAAATCCAGTCCCTCAGACCTTGCATCCCTGAACACCAGGAGAGCTGGAGTTTTACCCAGATCCCAGTGCCCTGCACAGCTGCACTGACACGAGCACAGGCTGATCGCTCTGCCCAGCACCATCCCTCATTTTCCTCCCGTTGCTCCCCAAGCGTCCCCAAACCACCCCGTGTCTGTGCCGGGGCCAGTGCCTGCCCCGAGCCCAACCAGAGGCTGTCACCCAGCCCTGCACCAGCTCCCACCCCTGGGAGAGCTGGGAATGCACTGAGAGCTCAGCTCCCTGGGCTCCCCAACACCCAAACCAGTCCTCAGACACACAAATAATGCCCAACCTGCCCCTCCGGGCACAGCCAAACACCACAACTCCATCATCCCCAAGGAACTCCGGCAGGTTGCCTCTTCACCTGTGCCTTTTTCCAGCAGCCATGGCTAGGACCGGGCTGTCAGAAATAGCATTCCCTAGGCAGTTCATCCCAGCACAGAGGAGAAGAGGAGCCTGTCACTCATCCACACCACGGGCAGGACAAGGGGGGCCCAAGCTGGCTTTGGCTGCTCCAACATCCAAAGCTCTTGGTGCCAAAGATAGGACGAGTTCAGTGGTTGCTCCTGTCCTGAAAGAGAGCAGAAAAGCGAAGTTAATCCCACTGTGGAATGCAAGACTCCTGCATTTCATATTTCTGCTCTGATTGCTCACCGCAGAGTATTATCCATGGAAAAAAAAGGAGAATGACACCATATCAAATAAAAAGTGCCCTTCTCCAGCACTTTTATTCCAAGCATTAAAAGGATGCTCATTTCTCTTCCAGCATTGTTTCCCTCATTTTAGCAGAACCGTCTTCATCCCAGACCCCCCTCGTCAGCTGTTCAATCCTCTGGCACTGGATTTGGACAAAGGAAGGGACGCACCTGGATCGCAGGAAATCACAGAGAGAAACCCCTCCAAAACCTGACAGAGAAAAACAACAGGAGATGCAGGAAGACACATCCCTCATTTGCACGTCCGGAGTGCTTTTCTAAAGACCTCCCTGCATCTGGATGCTCTTTGCACTTGGCTTTCTTTACAAGAATGCATTTGCTGCTAAACACGTCTCAGGCCCTTATTTGATCAGGATAAGGTCGGATGCAGATGAAGACTCACACAGGGAATAGCCAGGGAGAAGCTATATAGCTAATAGCAGGGCCTGGGAACATCAAGGATGGAGAAGAGAAGGAACAGGGATTGTTTTTCTTGTTTAGAGCCAGCAGTGCTGTGAGCTTGGAGAACACACGGCACCACAGGGATCCAGGGCAGGAGCGGGATAACTCCGGGATAAGGGGAATCTGCTCCCACTCCAGGGCTGTGCCAGTGAAGGAGGGGAAGTTTTAGTGCCTTCATGGCACACAAAAACCAAACCCAGCACCACCGAGCTGGACTTTCGTGAACTGCAACACAAAGCGGCCCCTGGCCTTTGGGGGAACACAACCTCACCGAGTCACGGAGCCAGGGGATGACACTTGGGAATGAGCCTTGCGGCCTGCAGCCAAATCAGATGAGGGAGCCACAGGAGCTGTGGGGTTTCCTGCTCTTCCTGCAACGCCATCAGTCCAGACCAGGAGACCTTTCCTGGAACAGATCTTCCCTGTAAAAGGGAGCAACACCAAAGCTCAAGCCCTCATTTAGAGACCCTTGGAAAAGCAAAGGTGAGAGGGGATTACCTGGAGCCCCAGGGGACCGAGGTGAAGGGGATGAAGAAGCAGACAGCAAACTGCTTCCACTGCTTCTCACTCCAGCAAGGGGAACATCCCTGGAATTTCACGTCCAGCGTCTCTCCCAAGCCCCACCGGCGAACCCACACGTACTCCAGGACTGATCTCCTTTGTACTTCCAGCAGCACAGACCCACCGGGAGGAACTGCAATCCAAGGACACACATCAGCAACCGCCTTCCCGCTTGGCGCTCTCTCCACATTTTTCCCTTTCCAGTGGGATGCAGGTGCCACCCCCCAGAGGCAGGAAAACTGCCTTGCAATCCAGTACAAAACCTGCCTGGGAAGCCCAGGATGCCCGGAGCCAGCAGCCATTTCTCCTGGAGCTCCTGCTGACAGGCATTTGAAGCCTGCTGGGCCTCACAGCTGCTTTTCTGCCAGGGGCATTCCCATCTCTTATTTTTTAGCCCAAATAAAGGTTTGCAAAGCTGAGTTTTGTGAGAAGTGCTTCATATTTGGATTATTCTTAACTTGGGAGTTTCCCTTGGCACCAAAATCAGGGGGTAAACCCAACATGGCCTCAAAGGGCCATAAGATCCCAGATATCCAATCCCCAGTTCCCTCAGCATTGGTTCATTAAAGCTTTTCAGGGGTAATTTAGCAAACTTCAGGGTTTGGTGACTTCACCATCAAAGCAACACGAAACCTGTGCAAAAGGAACTTAACTAAAGCTGGCTAAACGCTGCCCAGACCTGGCAGAAAGCGCTTCCCACACCTCTCCTGGAATTCTCTTTCCCAGCCCTTCCAGCTTCGGAAGGCTTCTGTGGGAGCCTCAAGTCGCGGTGCAGCTCAGAACCTGCACGTACCTAAAGCAGCCCCACGGGAACACGAAGCTTCCCTCGGGCATTTCGTTTCTTTACCCCAAACATTCTTCCCACTCAGCCACAATCTAGAAAGGAAAGAAAGGAAAAGAAGGAAGACCAATTAATTCTGACATAAGGAGTCTTGACTATTCCAACACACTGCCAGGTGAAAAAACATCCCTGCCAGGCTAACAAATCCCCCTGATACTGTCCCCATTCTGTATCAATTATTTAAACGCTGTATTAAGGAGCGTAAGGACACAATGCTTGGAATTCTCAAAAATGGCTCCGCCTGGCTACTCCAAGCACTTTCTCACCCGGGGAGCTGAGCTGTCCCACATTTAAACGCCACGTTTGATCCAAATCCCATAGAAATCTGATATTGTTTGGCTCCTGAGCTTTCCCAAAAGCTGTGCAGTCAAGCCTGGAAATCCTCACTGAAGCTTTGCCATGTCACATCGGGATTTACCCTTGGGAAAACCCCACTCTGAGCACTTGGGTTTCAAGAGGTTGCACCCAATGTTACAGACACAGAATTCCTGTGGGGTTTGGCATTTCCTGCACCTCCAAACACGTGAAAAGAAGGAAGTGCAGAGTCCCGAGGCTCCATTATTGCCATTCTCCTCACATCCCTTTCCTCAGCTGCACGTGGCTTTGTGCCTCCTCTGAAGGGCTGGAAAGGAATTTGGGAACCCCCCTCAGCTTCTTCGGTTTTCAGCTTTTTCTCTGAGCCGGCCCAAAAGGCAAACAGGAAAAAAAAACCCCAAAAGTGCACAAAATCCCAGCCCCTCCCAAGATGCAGCTCCTCACACCAAACCTTGGGAGAATCCCTGGTGCTTCCAACACCGCTGCAATCCCACCTGGAGCTGAGCTTACAGGGTGCTCTGCCTAATCCACATCCAAGCCTGGATAGCCCAAAGCCTGCAAGAAAAGAGGAGGCAAAGTGAAGGGGAGAGGGGGGGAAAAACAGAGTTTTAGGTTTTTCCCCTGTTTGCAACAGGATTGAAGGGCAGGATGGAGAGGTTTCGTGGAAAAGAAGTACCAAAGGCTGCTTCATTCCCAGCAATTAGCGCTGCTCAATCCAAGAGGCCCAATCCACCAGGTTTAAACAGGAGCGGCCGACAGGATGGGTTATGACACAGATCTGTGAAGCTGGAGCCTTCTTCCTTCTCCCGGGCTCTCCCAGAAATTCTCCATGTCCGGACGCGCTCCCGCTCTCCCTGCTGGGGAGGATGGACTTGGATAGCCCGGGTGACTGGTGAGCCTAAAACAATAAGCGATCCAAGTGTTTTTCCCCAGGAAATGACATATTCTCTGGACCTGGGATAACCCATATCCCATGGCCTTCTCCAGGAAGAGTCCCAGCTGGATATGGTCTCCCAGAAAGGATTCCATAGGGGCTCACCTTTTGCTTGGAGCTCGGCTGAATTCCTCAGCAATGCCAGGGAATGTGGCCATTGGAGGCTTTGGGCAGATTAGGCTCATTTGCCTTTTTAGGTTTTGTTACCATCTCTCAGACTTCCCACTGGATTGTGGTCTCCAAGGAACATGTAAATCCCATTGGATTCCTGCTCTTTGGATATTTTTGTACCATTCCTGTACAAAACGAGGCCCCCTGTTCGGATGCTTTTCCCCACCGTTCCCCAGCAGTTTTATCTGCCAGTGCATTCCCTGTGTTGGTTGGGCTCTTCCCAGATCTCTGAGCTCCTTCACAAGGCAGGAGATCCATTTGACCCAGGAACCGAACCCTCCCGAGGAATTGTCTGATGCCATCTCCACATTTCACAGCTGATCCTTGTGCTCAAAGGATCCCCCTTTCTTCCCTTCAGCCAATTCCAAGCCTCGCTGCCCCCAGCTGGGAACAGTCCCCAGGCCGATCCCTGCAGTCTTCCCTGCCAGGATCCTGCTCAGGAATCCATGGGAATGTAAGAATTAATTCTTCCCACCCCTGCCCAGTTCTAATTCCAAAGGATTTGGTGTCTGCCTTACCCGGCTGGAGCCTGCTTCCAACTCTGCTCTTGCTGCTTCTGCTGCTTTCCATTTCCCAGGAATTCCACCAACGGAGCGACAGCGTTTTCCACCTCCTCCTCCAGGATTCCCTCTGTTGCGTTCGGGTGCTGGAAGGATATCAAAACCAGGGCCTCACTATCAGGAATTATATCCCCGGATTTGTTCCTTTCCAAATGTCACCTCTTCCCAACAAAGCACTGGCCATCCAAGGAATTCTAGAGAGCCATGTGCTGACCGCTGCTTACTCCTCTGGAATGTCAGAGCTTGGAAAAAAAGGGCAGTTGAGGCTTTTCCTGGTGCTGCCCATCAAGTGTATTTTACCTAAGTGCCCCTGCCCATGCCTTTGCCTGTATCCACCAAAAATCCACCCGTTCATTCCCCAGCTGCTGCCTCCCTCTTTTCCGGGATCCAACAGAATTTTAACAGGTAAATATTCCCCTCTGGAAGAGCACCTTTCATTCCAAACCTAAGAACAAACAAATGAATCACTTTCCTTCGACCTTCCTTATTAGGATTCCACTGAGAGCAGTGGATGGAAAATGATCCTCTCCTGGTTCCTGCTGGATTCCCGGAGCAGGGATCCTTTCCCTCTTTCCCCCCACCCCCCGCGGTGCCCTCCTCCCCCTCCCGCCCCACCCCGCACCCTTTTCAGCCTTTGTTCCACAGCTTTTGCCTCTGGACCTCAGATCCTTTTGGTCTCCAGGAGCTCCCAGCAGCTCCACAGCCTTTCCTCTCCCATCCTGATCCTTTCTCCAGGAATGGAGCTGTGCATTGCAATTCCCTTCTCTTTTCTCCGACAATTCCCACCAACCCAAACCTAAAGCTGACACAAGGAACGCTCGGTGCCCACAAATCCAAATCCAGACCTGGCCATCCCTAAACCAGCAACTCCCGGACAATTTGCGTTCATTCCAACCTAACACTGAGGACTCACCTAATCCTTCAAAATTCCCAAGAAATATCCCGTTGCCTTCAGCTCCCAGGGGATTCTGCTTCGTGCTCACACGGATTTGGGACTTCCCTGAAAAACCCGTGCAGGGCACGCTGGAATCCCCGATCCCGTGAATCCGGGGAGTGTGCAAAGCTCGGTCCAGCCTGGGCCCCCAGAAATTTTTGCCAAATATCCCCCAAGTCCTCGGGACAACAGAACTCTCTGGTACTGCATTTTTGGCGTTGTAAAGCCTGGAATTACTTTACTCCTAGTGCTGGGCTCTGGATGTGGCCGAGAAAATCCCGGCCTCCGCACAGACCCAGATTCCAAACTTTTTGATACATTTGAGCAAACCGAGAAATTCCCCTTCCCTGCTTCTTCCTAAGGGCATCCTTCTCTTCCCTTACCCGGCCTGCTCTCTCCCACTGGGCTGGGTTTTTCCCTTCCCATGCTAATTAGTCCCTACTCCTAGGAGGTTTAGGTACCTTTCTTCCCTGGCAGGGATTTCTTAACACAGCTACCGAGGCTTTGGGAGTCTTCTTTATCTTCTACTTTCTGGAAACACACCCTCTGATCCATAAATGCCACAATCCAGATGCCCAACTTCAACAAGACATCCTTTTCACCTAAAAACACTCACTCTCAACTCTTAGATCTTTTAAAGTTTTACCCCCGCAAAATTCCCCTGCTTTTCCACCGCTGAATTCCTCCGTCCTGATTCCAAGAATTTCTTGAATACCACGGGGCTTTTCTCAAGATTTACCCCCACAACCTTCCCTACGTGCCCACTGCTCACCACCTCATTTTTCCCTCAATGTCTTCGTTCTCCACCCCAGAGAGTTTGTCAAGTGTTGCCTCCAAAATGTTCCCCCTCTCTCCACTACTGAGTTCCCCATTTTGCCTTCAAAATATTCCTTCTGTCCCCTCCAGACTGCATCCACTTTTACCCCCAACATTTTACTTCCTCTACAATATTGATTAAACCTTTTCCACCCCAAAAATGTGCATTCCCTCCCTTAAACAGCACCTCAGCTTTTCCCTCAAAAATGCCCCAGAGAGAAACTCCGATTCAGCCCCCAAACTCCCATTTTCCTACACAAACAGTTCTTGTGGCCCCTCTCAATTCCCCCAGGCTTTCAGCTAAAGGAATAACTGGAAGCCTATTCCCTCATCTCTGCCCTCCTTTTGCTTTCCTGGAAAACCTTGCCATCCCACACTTTCTCCAAGAGATCTGCTGCGAGTACTGCAAGGTCTGCTCTGTCAGAGTGCCAGGGGGGTTTACAGCACTTGCTCCTCTGCATCTTCACCCTTTCATCAGCTTTCCCCTGGAACGGTGTTGTGGGAGAAGCTTGGAATTACCAGAAATGGATCGGGTTCACACTTTTTCCCCACCAGTTTTCATCTGGTTTGAAATTCCTGGAATTACCCTCAAACGTGCCCTAGAACAGTGCTGTGAAAGGATCAATCAGAAGAACAGCCTGAAAGCAGAAAACCACCTCCAGCAGCAGCCAGAATGATCCCATTTCTGTTCTTACCTGGTCCTGCCAGAGCTCCCAATGGCCCTTCCCATTCCAAAACAAGAACTATCGAAGACATTCCTGCTGTCCGTGAGGGTGAGGTGCCAGTTCTGGATGTTCTTTGCTGTGGAATCGGACAACAAACAGAGCATAAATGATCTTGGTGGCTCTTCCAAGCCAAACCACCCCGTGATTCCTTGCGTGGATCAGCACCTGTCCCAACTCCATTCCAGAAACCTCCTCCCACTAACCCAGAACCTTCCTTTTTCCGCTCAACATCAGGGATTTGCTGCCGAGTGCCCCGGGCAGGGGACGCCTCAGCCCTCTCTGGGACACCTCAGCATTCCCTGGGACGCCCCAGCATTCCCTGGGGTGCCTCAGCATTCCCTGGGATACCTCAGCATTCCCTGGGCTGCTGTTCCACGCCGATCCCGTGTCCAGCGCCGTTCCGGGCTGCAGTGCCGGGCTCTCCCCACAAGGCGGCAGCACCGGGAGCGAGCAGCCCCGGCCGGTCCCGCTGTCTCGGGGCAGCTGCGCCTTTAACCCGCCCGGAGCCGGCGGGGCCGTGAACACAGCGGGCAAAAACCCCACCGATCCCCTTTATTTCACCCCCAGAGGCACAGGATCGCAGCATTCCCTGGGCTGGAAGGGACCCGCAGGGAGCATCGAGTCCACATCCTGGTCCTGCACCCCAAGAATCCCACCCTGTGCCCGAGAGCCTTGTCCAGACACAAACTCTGCCCCCAGGATCCTGAAAACACAGCGGGGCTGGGAGAAGGGTAACAAGGGAGGATTTTTTACATAGTTCTCCTTGTATGATCGTTATATAATCTTATTAGATAGTCCAGCAACCCATCCCTGGGCCGGGACCCCCACCCCTGTCCCGGGACACCCATCCCTGGGCCGGAATACCGATCCCCCGCGGCCCCCACCGTCCGCTCGGGACTGTCCCCGTTCCCCGCTCACCTCCGAGCCCGCAGCACCCGCCCCGGTGCCCCCGGCCCGGCAGCGCTGCTCCCCGGACTCCCCGCCATTGCCGCGTCGGGCGAAGAAGGGCGGAAATTACCGGGACCACACCAATGTGGCGATGCGACCTTCTCAAGATGGCGGCGGTGGAGGACCCCGCTCCGTCTATTCGGCTGCCTGAATGCTCCCGCCTACCCCAGGCGCCGCTGACCCCACAGTCGGTGTCCGCATAGCGGGAAAAGCCTCAGAAAATTGCGTGCAAGCGCTGGGCTGGCGTTGGTGTCGGCGTCGCGTTCAGGCAGCCGAATAGACGCAGCTAGAGGGGGCCTTCCCTGCCACCATCTTGAGAAGGTCAGAAAACAGCGTAAACGACCGCCATCTTTAGTGTGGCGATGATCTAACTTCCGGTTTCGCCGCCATCTTGGGTGCTGGCAGAAGCCACTTCCGGTCGAGCCGCCATCTTTAGTGTGGTACTCACAAGGCCCCCGCCCCTCACAAGGGCTTCTGTCTATTCAGCTGCCTGAATCCAGCCCGGACTCCGACGCCGGCCCCGCGCTTTCCGCGCGATTTTCCGCGGTGGTCCCCGGTGCGAGGACACGGGTGGTGGGGTCACCGGCGCCGGAGGCGGGCGACGGTCCCGCGACCGGCGGCAGGCATCGGCAGGGACACCTCTCTTAGGGGCCTATTGCGTCCGCCATCTTGAGTGTGGCGGAAGTGTCATCCACCCTCTGCAAGGTCCTGGCAGGTTCGAATAAAAACGCCACTTACGCCGTCCCGAAAGCGCCGAACTGCGCCTTCCTTTCCGAGCCGCCCCCTTGAGAGCGGCACGCGGCCGGCTCTATTCCGACCGTGCTCGCCCGGTGCTCCCCGCCCCGGCTCGCGCTGCGACCGCGCCTCTGCTGCCCGGCAAAACCGGCCCCGCCGGGCCGCCCCCCGCGCTCTCATTCGTCGCGGTCACCGCCCCGCACGGCGCCCGCTCCCTTGCAGCGCTCTGGCCCCGCTCATGCACGCCCGTGTCCCTTGGCGCTCCGAACCGTCCTTCGCCCCTCCCCTCCGCTGCCAGACGCGACCCCGCTCGCTCCTTGCCCTTGCCACGCTCGGCAGCCACCGAGGCCGCCGCCCTCTCGGCTCCCCCGGCCCCGGGCGGCAGCAGCGCCGGGGCGCCGTGCCGGGGCCGGCAGTGCCGCGCTCTCGCCACCAGGCGGCAGCAGCGCCGCCCAGCTCAGCCCGGGGCCGGGCCGCGCTGCGGGGCACGGACAGAGCAGAGGCAAAAGCCGGCTCAGGGCGCTCTGCAGCTCCTGCAGCCCGAGCCTCTCGGCTCCTGGCGCCAGGCACTCGCTTCTTCCCTTCCTACAGAAAAACGCCGCCTCGTTATTCTCAAAACTTGCTCATCTCTAGTCCCAGCTTCTTATATTCCTATATGCAACAGAGTAGAGAGAGAGGGCTGGCTTATTTCAAAATGAATCTACATCTAAATCCATCGCCTTTGTCTATAGATGTCAAAATGAAGACCTTAGCAGGTTTTGGTATTCTGCACACATCCCTCCCTGGGAGGAATGGTAAAAAGTTAAAAACAAATGAAATTTAAACAGTAAAAAGTTAGAAAAAAAGTTACAATGGCAGAAATTTAGAAACAAACAAAGAGGTACAATACAAGAAACGAACAAATTTCTAAAGGTAGAAAGGTTGAAAGTTAAAAACAAAGGTAGAAACAAAAAAAAATTAGAAACAAAGTTAGGTAGACATTTAGAGACAAAGTCAGAAAGGCGAGTGTTGAGCTTTTGACAGGGTACCCTTCCTTCTCAGACCAGGGTGAAAGAGCAGAGGAGGCTGCTGTTCTGCTAAGTTCTTGATTTCAGTCTCACAGCTGTCTTGAAGGCAGAGTTTGAATGGGGTTACATGATAAAGCCAAGCAGCAGCAGCAGGCAAAACCAGCTGCTTCTATATGCTCCATACACTATATTTTTTGCTTACAGAAGTGTGGATTATATTTGTTAATTGACCAGTAAGATTCACACACGATTCTAGTTTTCTTTTTCTTAACCCACCCTGGTCTAATTCTAACAGTCGTAAGCCTCACACAAGTGTTACATCTGTGTTACACAGATTTGCATCTACAGTTTCTATCAGCTCTTAGTGTTTATGTGAACACTCCATCTAAAAAATGGCAACAGTGCCATTCAATCTAGATTTTGTCTAAAGTAAAGAATTCTGTGAAAAGGTAACACTGCTGCAGCAAGAGCCGTGCTGAAGATCTCTGCTACAGCTTTTTCATGATTAAGGCACTTGGCATCTATTTCTACTAAAAGTTAAAAATCTGTATTTCTATTGCACTTTGCTGTGGCTTCATGGATGCCAGCTTGTCCAAAGGTTTCAATTCAAACCTAAGGCTTTGGCTTCCCTCTGGGCCTGAGGCCAGAGGAGCCTCCACTCTAAGAAGGTTAGAAACAAGGTTAGAAAGGTAAAAGTTAGAAAGCAAAAAATACATTTAGAAAGGCACAAAGTTAGAAATGTAGAGTGTTAGAAACCAACAAAGGCAGAAAGGTAAAAATGGGGAGAAAAACAAAGGTAGAAAGTTTCAAAGTTAGAAGCAAACAGAGGCAGAAAGGGACAAATCTAGCAAGTTAGAAACAAACAAAGGTAGAAAGTCAAAAAGGTAGAAACGAACAAAGGTAGAAAGTTGGAGAGGCAGAAAGTGCAGAGGCTGGCAGCAGCCATTCCAGCCTTAAGGAGAGCCCTGTGGAGAAGAGCAACTTGTTCCATTGATCTTCACTTCGAGAAGGGCCTTCTGCTCTCTTGGGAAAGATGCAGACCAGGCCATGACTCCAGGTAGAAGCAGCAGGTGGGAATGCTTTTCCTTCAGCTCCCAGAAAGCTGGGAGCTTTCATGTTTGAGTCAGTGGCCTAAAAGGGGCAGAAAGGCTGCCCTGACAAGTGTGTGGGCATGGATCTGTTTGGTCTTGCCCTGTGCCCATTCCCAAAACTCTCTTCAAACTTGCCCAAAATAGCAACACAAAGCCTGGGGCAGATTGTGCCTGAAGAAAGAATGGTCTCTGTTTTTTTTCCAAGCTGCTACAGAAACAAACTAAGGTAGAAAGGTAAAAATGAACAAAGGAGGGAAGGTGAGAAAGGTAGTTCGAAAGTCAAAGTCAGAGAAAGAGAGAAAGAGAAAGAGAGAAAGTCAGAGAAAGCGAGAAAGTCAGAGAAAGGGAAAGGCAGAAAGAAAGCAAGGCAGAAAGCAAGTCAGAGAGAAAGAAAGAAAGAAAGAAAAATAGAGAGAAAAAGGAATAGAGAAAGAGAAGAATCGGGTTTGAGAGAAAAAGAAATGGAGTTTAAAAGAGAAGTAGTGTTGAAGAGAAAAAGAGCAACTGAGAACTAGAGTGACAGAGACATCCAGAAAGAGTTAAACAGTGAGAAAAAGAGAAAGAGTTCGAAAAAGTCAAGTGAGGAATAGACTAAAAAGTAAAGCAAAGCAGAGCAGCAAAGCAAGAAATACGGCAAAAAACTTACTAAAGCACACCAAAGGAAGAGAGCAACCAAAGGGGGGAGGGGGGGTATCTTTATTAGGGTTTCTTCAACTTTATGGAATGAGGGTTTTTTAGTTACACTTCAGCAAAGCAAGTGGAAACAACAATGTGCACAAGCACAAGTACAAATCCAATCCATCTGCACACTGGTCAAAGTCCAAGTGACATCCAGAGCAATACGTGCAAGTGCAGCGGCAAACACGAATCCAGAGCAACACAAGCCAACCCCATCGCAGTACAACCTAACAATTGTTCTATTTCTGGAAAATGTATGACATCTTATTGGTCCAGGAAACCCAAAACAACAGCAGCAGACAGAGAACAAAACACTCATCCACCACCCGCCTCCTTCAGCTTCCACACAAACCCACCCTCGCTCTCGTCTCGAGAGCACCCCATGGGAAGGCGGTTCCCGGGAGCCCCAAAATCATCGCGCCTGACAAATGCCCAGCCCCGGCACGGTCAGCACCCAACCCCTGGCGATGAACGTCACCTCACAGAGCGGCCGGGGCCCAGATAAAAAAACCCAGCTGGGAGGGAAAAAAACCCCAGACAGCAGAGCTGGGTGGTTTTTACCCTAAGTTTAAAAAGTAGCTGAAAAGCCTGAAAGGCAAAACTCACACCCACAAGGTTAGAAGCATTCCACACACACACTCTTCTCGCAGGCAGACAGACACACACAGACGCAGCTCTGGCACCACATTTCCTCTTGTTCCTGCTGGCCTGGAAAGCCCCAGGTAAATCCAGTCCCTCAGACCTTGCATCCCTGAACACCAGGAGAGCTGGAGTTTTACCCAGATCCCAGTGCCCTGCACAGCTGCACTGACACGAGCACAGGCTGATCGCTCTGCCCAGCACCATCCCTCATTTTCCTCCCGTTGCTCCCCAAGCGTCCCCAAACCACCCCGTGTCTGTGCCGGGGCCAGTGCCTGCCCCGAGCCCAACCAGAGGCTGTCACCCAGCCCTGCACCAGCTCCCACCCCTGGGAGAGCTGGGAATGCACTGAGAGCTCAGCTCCCTGGGCTCCCCAACACCCAAACCAGTCCTCAGACACACAAATAATGCCCAACCTGCCCCTCCGGGCACAGCCAAACACCACAACTCCATCATCCCCAAGGAACTCCGGCAGGTTGCCTCTTCACCTGTGCCTTTTTCCAGCAGCCATGGCTAGGACCGGGCTGTCAGAAATAGCATTCCCTAGGCAGTTCATCCCAGCACAGAGGAGAAGAGGAGCCTGTCACTCATCCACACCACGGGCAGGACAAGGGGGGCCCAAGCTGGCTTTGGCTGCTCCAACATCCAAAGCTCTTGGTGCCAAAGATAGGACGAGTTCAGTGGTTGCTCCTGTCCTGAAAGAGAGCAGAAAAGCGAAGTTAATCCCACTGTGGAATGCAAGACTCCTGCATTTCATATTTCTGCTCTGATTGCTCACCGCAGAGTATTATCCATGGAAAAAAAAGGAGAATGACACCATATCAAATAAAAAGTGCCCTTCTCCAGCACTTTTATTCCAAGCATTAAAAGGATGCTCATTTCTCTTCCAGCATTGTTTCCCTCATTTTAGCAGAACCGTCTTCATCCCAGACCCCCCTCGTCAGCTGTTCAATCCTCTGGCACTGGATTTGGACAAAGGAAGGGACGCACCTGGATCGCAGGAAATCACAGAGAGAAACCCCTCCAAAACCTGACAGAGAAAAACAACAGGAGATGCAGGAAGACACATCCCTCATTTGCACGTCCGGAGTGCTTTTCTAAAGACCTCCCTGCATCTGGATGCTCTTTGCACTTGGCTTTCTTTACAAGAATGCATTTGCTGCTAAACACGTCTCAGGCCCTTATTTGATCAGGATAAGGTCGGATGCAGATGAAGACTCACACAGGGAATAGCCAGGGAGAAGCTATATAGCTAATAGCAGGGCCTGGGAACATCAAGGATGGAGAAGAGAAGGAACAGGGATTGTTTTTCTTGTTTAGAGCCAGCAGTGCTGTGAGCTTGGAGAACACACGGCACCACAGGGATCCAGGGCAGGAGCGGGATAACTCCGGGATAAGGGGAATCTGCTCCCACTCCAGGGCTGTGCCAGTGAAGGAGGGGAAGTTTTAGTGCCTTCATGGCACACAAAAACCAAACCCAGCACCACCGAGCTGGACTTTCGTGAACTGCAACACAAAGCGGCCCCTGGCCTTTGGGGGAACACAACCTCACCGAGTCACGGAGCCAGGGGATGACACTTGGGAATGAGCCTTGCGGCCTGCAGCCAAATCAGATGAGGGAGCCACAGGAGCTGTGGGGTTTCCTGCTCTTCCTGCAACGCCATCAGTCCAGACCAGGAGACCTTTCCTGGAACAGATCTTCCCTGTAAAAGGGAGCAACACCAAAGCTCAAGCCCTCATTTAGAGACCCTTGGAAAAGCAAAGGTGAGAGGGGATTACCTGGAGCCCCAGGGGACCGAGGTGAAGGGGATGAAGAAGCAGACAGCAAACTGCTTCCACTGCTTCTCACTCCAGCAAGGGGAACATCCCTGGAATTTCACGTCCAGCGTCTCTCCCAAGCCCCACCGGCGAACCCACACGTACTCCAGGACTGATCTCCTTTGTACTTCCAGCAGCACAGACCCACCGGGAGGAACTGCAATCCAAGGACACACATCAGCAACCGCCTTCCCGCTTGGCGCTCTCTCCACATTTTTCCCTTTCCAGTGGGATGCAGGTGCCACCCCCCAGAGGCAGGAAAACTGCCTTGCAATCCAGTACAAAACCTGCCTGGGAAGCCCAGGATGCCCGGAGCCAGCAGCCATTTCTCCTGGAGCTCCTGCTGACAGGCATTTGAAGCCTGCTGGGCCTCACAGCTGCTTTTCTGCCAGGGGCATTCCCATCTCTTATTTTTTAGCCCAAATAAAGGTTTGCAAAGCTGAGTTTTGTGAGAAGTGCTTCATATTTGGATTATTCTTAACTTGGGAGTTTCCCTTGGCACCAAAATCAGGGGGTAAACCCAACATGGCCTCAAAGGGCCATAAGATCCCAGATATCCAATCCCCAGTTCCCTCAGCATTGGTTCATTAAAGCTTTTCAGGGGTAATTTAGCAAACTTCAGGGTTTGGTGACTTCACCATCAAAGCAACACGAAACCTGTGCAAAAGGAACTTAACTAAAGCTGGCTAAACGCTGCCCAGACCTGGCAGAAAGCGCTTCCCACACCTCTCCTGGAATTCTCTTTCCCAGCCCTTCCAGCTTCGGAAGGCTTCTGTGGGAGCCTCAAGTCGCGGTGCAGCTCAGAACCTGCACGTACCTAAAGCAGCCCCACGGGAACACGAAGCTTCCCTCGGGCATTTCGTTTCTTTACCCCAAACATTCTTCCCACTCAGCCACAATCTAGAAAGGAAAGAAAGGAAAAGAAGGAAGACCAATTAATTCTGACATAAGGAGTCTTGACTATTCCAACACACTGCCAGGTGAAAAAACATCCCTGCCAGGCTAACAAATCCCCCTGATACTGTCCCCATTCTGTATCAATTATTTAAACGCTGTATTAAGGAGCGTAAGGACACAATGCTTGGAATTCTCAAAAATGGCTCCGCCTGGCTACTCCAAGCACTTTCTCACCCGGGGAGCTGAGCTGTCCCACATTTAAACGCCACGTTTGATCCAAATCCCATAGAAATCTGATATTGTTTGGCTCCTGAGCTTTCCCAAAAGCTGTGCAGTCAAGCCTGGAAATCCTCACTGAAGCTTTGCCATGTCACATCGGGATTTACCCTTGGGAAAACCCCACTCTGAGCACTTGGGTTTCAAGAGGTTGCACCCAATGTTACAGACACAGAATTCCTGTGGGGTTTGGCATTTCCTGCACCTCCAAACACGTGAAAAGAAGGAAGTGCAGAGTCCCGAGGCTCCATTATTGCCATTCTCCTCACATCCCTTTCCTCAGCTGCACGTGGCTTTGTGCCTCCTCTGAAGGGCTGGAAAGGAATTTGGGAACCCCCCTCAGCTTCTTCGGTTTTCAGCTTTTTCTCTGAGCCGGCCCAAAAGGCAAACAGGAAAAAAAAACCCCAAAAGTGCACAAAATCCCAGCCCCTCCCAAGATGCAGCTCCTCACACCAAACCTTGGGAGAATCCCTGGTGCTTCCAACACCGCTGCAATCCCACCTGGAGCTGAGCTTACAGGGTGCTCTGCCTAATCCACATCCAAGCCTGGATAGCCCAAAGCCTGCAAGAAAAGAGGAGGCAAAGTGAAGGGGAGAGGGGGGGAAAAACAGAGTTTTAGGTTTTTCCCCTGTTTGCAACAGGATTGAAGGGCAGGATGGAGAGGTTTCGTGGAAAAGAAGTACCAAAGGCTGCTTCATTCCCAGCAATTAGCGCTGCTCAATCCAAGAGGCCCAATCCACCAGGTTTAAACAGGAGCGGCCGACAGGATGGGTTATGACACAGATCTGTGAAGCTGGAGCCTTCTTCCTTCTCCCGGGCTCTCCCAGAAATTCTCCATGTCCGGACGCGCTCCCGCTCTCCCTGCTGGGGAGGATGGACTTGGATAGCCCGGGTGACTGGTGAGCCTAAAACAATAAGCGATCCAAGTGTTTTTCCCCAGGAAATGACATATTCTCTGGACCTGGGATAACCCATATCCCATGGCCTTCTCCAGGAAGAGTCCCAGCTGGATATGGTCTCCCAGAAAGGATTCCATAGGGGCTCACCTTTTGCTTGGAGCTCAGCTGAATTCCTCAGCAATGCCAGGGAATGTGGCCATTGGAGGCTTTGGGCAGATTAGGCTCATTTGCCTTTTTAGGTTTTGTTACCATCTCTCAGACTTCCCACTGGATTGTGGTCTCCAAGGAACATGTAAATCCCATTGGATTCCTGCTCTTTGGATATTTTTGTACCATTCCTGTACAAAACGAGGCCCCCTGTTCGGATGCTTTTCCCCACCGTTCCCCAGCAGTTTTATCTGCCAGTGCATTCCCTGTGTTGGTTGGGCTCTTCCCAGATCTCTGAGCTCCTTCACAAGGCAGGAGATCCATTTGACCCAGGAACCGAACCCTCCCGAGGAATTGTCTGATGCCATCTCCACATTTCACAGCTGATCCTTGTGCTCAAAGGATCCCCCTTTCTTCCCTTCAGCCAATTCCAAGCCTCGCTGCCCCCAGCTGGGAACAGTCCCCAGGCCGATCCCTGCAGTCTTCCCTGCCAGGATCCTGCTCAGGAATCCATGGGAATGTAAGAATTAATTCTTCCCACCCCTGCCCAGTTCTAATTCCAAAGGATTTGGTGTCTGCCTTACCCGGCTGGAGCCTGCTTCCAACTCTGCTCTTGCTGCTTCTGCTGCTTTCCATTTCCCAGGAATTCCACCAACGGAGCGACAGCGTTTTCCACCTCCTCCTCCAGGATTCCCTCTGTTGCGTTCGGGTGCTGGAAGGATATCAAAACCAGGGCCTCACTATCAGGAATTATATCCCCGGATTTGTTCCTTTCCAAATGTCACCTCTTCCCAACAAAGCACTGGCCATCCAAGGAATTCTAGAGAGCCATGTGCTGACCGCTGCTTACTCCTCTGGAATGTCAGAGCTTGGAAAAAAAGGGCAGTTGAGGCTTTTCCTGGTGCTGCCCATCAAGTGTATTTTACCTAAGTGCCCCTGCCCATGCCTTTGCCTGTATCCACCAAAAATCCACCCGTTCATTCCCCAGCTGCTGCCTCCCTCTTTTCCGGGATCCAACAGAATTTTAACAGGTAAATATTCCCCTCTGGAAGAGCACCTTTCATTCCAAACCTAAGAACAAACAAATGAATCACTTTCCTTCGACCTTCCTTATTAGGATTCCACTGAGAGCAGTGGATGGAAAATGATCCTCTCCTGGTTCCTGCTGGATTCCCGGAGCAGGGATCCTTTCCCTCTTTCCCCCCACCCCCCGCGGTGCCCTCCTCCCCCTCCCGCCCCACCCCGCACCCTTTTCAGCCTTTGTTCCACAGCTTTTGCCTCTGGACCTCAGATCCTTTTGGTCTCCAGGAGCTCCCAGCAGCTCCACAGCCTTTCCTCTCCCATCCTGATCCTTTCTCCAGGAATGGAGCTGTGCATTGCAATTCCCTTCTCTTTTCTCCGACAATTCCCACCAACCCAAACCTAAAGCTGACACAAGGAACGCTCGGTGCCCACAAATCCAAATCCAGACCTGGCCATCCCTAAACCAGCAACTCCCGGACAATTTGCGTTCATTCCAACCTAACACTGAGGACTCACCTAATCCTTCAAAATTCCCAAGAAATATCCCGTTGCCTTCAGCTCCCAGGGGATTCTGCTTCGTGCTCACACGGATTTGGGACTTCCCTGAAAAACCCGTGCAGGGCACGCTGGAATCCCCGATCCCGTGAATCCGGGGAGTGTGCAAAGCTCGGTCCAGCCTGGGCCCCCAGAAATTTTTGCCAAATATCCCCCAAGTCCTCGGGACAACAGAACTCTCTGGTACTGCATTTTTGGCGTTGTAAAGCCTGGAATTACTTTACTCCTAGTGCTGGGCTCTGGATGTGGCCGAGAAAATCCCGGCCTCCGCACAGACCCAGATTCCAAACTTTTTGATACATTTGAGCAAACCGAGAAATTCCCCTTCCCTGCTTCTTCCTAAGGGCATCCTTCTCTTCCCTTACCCGGCCTGCTCTCTCCCACTGGGCTGGGTTTTTCCCTTCCCATGCTAATTAGTCCCTACTCCTAGGAGGTTTAGGTACCTTTCTTCCCTGGCAGGGATTTCTTAACACAGCTACCGAGGCTTTGGGAGTCTTCTTTATCTTCTACTTTCTGGAAACACACCCTCTGATCCATAAATGCCACAATCCAGATGCCCAACTTCAACAAGACATCCTTTTCACCTAAAAACACTCACTCTCAACTCTTAGATCTTTTAAAGTTTTACCCCCGCAAAATTCCCCTGCTTTTCCACCGCTGAATTCCTCCGTCCTGATTCCAAGAATTTCTTGAATACCACGGGGCTTTTCTCAAGATTTACCCCCACAACCTTCCCTACGTGCCCACTGCTCACCACCTCATTTTTCCCTCAATGTCTTCGTTCTCCACCCCAGAGAGTTTGTCAAGTGTTGCCTCCAAAATGTTCCCCCTCTCTCCACTACTGAGTTCCCCATTTTGCCTTCAAAATATTCCTTCTGTCCCCTCCAGACTGCATCCACTTTTACCCCCAACATTTTACTTCCTCTACAATATTGATTAAACCTTTTCCACCCCAAAAATGTGCATTCCCTCCCTTAAACAGCACCTCAGCTTTTCCCTCAAAAATGCCCCAGAGAGAAACTCCGATTCAGCCCCCAAACTCCCATTTTCCTACACAAACAGTTCTTGTGGCCCCTCTCAATTCCCCCAGGCTTTCAGCTAAAGGAATAACTGGAAGCCTATTCCCTCATCTCTGCCCTCCTTTTGCTTTCCTGGAAAACCTTGCCATCCCACACTTTCTCCAAGAGATCTGCTGCGAGTACTGCAAGGTCTGCTCTGTCAGAGTGCCAGGGGGGTTTACAGCACTTGCTCCTCTGCATCTTCACCCTTTCATCAGCTTTCCCCTGGAACGGTGTTGTGGGAGAAGCTTGGAATTACCAGAAATGGATCGGGTTCACACTTTTTCCCCACCAGTTTTCATCTGGTTTGAAATTCCTGGAATTACCCTCAAACGTGCCCTAGAACAGTGCTGTGAAAGGATCAATCAGAAGAACAGCCTGAAAGCAGAAAACCACCTCCAGCAGCAGCCAGAATGATCCCATTTCTGTTCTTACCTGGTCCTGCCAGAGCTCCCAATGGCCCTTCCCATTCCAAAACAAGAACTATCGAAGACATTCCTGCTGTCCGTGAGGGTGAGGTGCCAGTTCTGGATGTTCTTTGCTGTGGAATCGGACAACAAACAGAGCATAAATGATCTTGGTGGCTCTTCCAAGCCAAACCACCCCGTGATTCCTTGCGTGGATCAGCACCTGTCCCAACTCCATTCCAGAAACCTCCTCCCACTAACCCAGAACCTTCCTTTTTCCGCTCAACATCAGGGATTTGCTGCCGAGTGCCCCGGGCAGGGGACGCCTCAGCCCTCTCTGGGACACCTCAGCATTCCCTGGGACGCCCCAGCATTCCCTGGGGTGCCTCAGCATTCCCTGGGATACCTCAGCATTCCCTGGGCTGCTGTTCCACGCCGATCCCGTGTCCAGCGCCGTTCCGGGCTGCAGTGCCGGGCTCTCCCCACAAGGCGGCAGCACCGGGAGCGAGCAGCCCCGGCCGGTCCCGCTGTCTCGGGGCAGCTGCGCCTTTAACCCGCCCGGAGCCGGCGGGGCCGTGAACACAGCGGGCAAAAACCCCACCGATCCCCTTTATTTCACCCCCAGAGGCACAGGATCGCAGCATTCCCTGGGCTGGAAGGGACCCGCAGGGAGCATCGAGTCCACATCCTGGTCCTGCACCCCAAGAATCCCACCCTGTGCCCGAGAGCCTTGTCCAGACACAAACTCTGCCCCCAGGATCCTGAAAACACAGCGGGGCTGGGAGAAGGGTAACAAGGGAGGATTTTTTACATAGTTCTCCTTGTATGATCGTTATATAATCTTATTAGATAGTCCAGCAACCCATCCCTGGGCCGGGACCCCCACCCCTGTCCCGGGACACCCATCCCTGGGCCGGAATACCGATCCCCCGCGGCCCCCACCGTCCGCTCGGGACTGTCCCCGTTCCCCGCTCACCTCCGAGCCCGCAGCACCCGCCCCGGTGCCCCCGGCCCGGCAGCGCTGCTCCCCGGACTCCCCGCCATTGCCGCGTCGGGCGAAGAAGGGCGGAAATTACCGGGACCACACCAATGTGGCGATGCGACCTTCTCAAGATGGCGGCGGTGGAGGACCCCGCTCCGTCTATTCGGCTGCCTGAATGCTCCCGCCTACCCCAGGCGCCGCTGACCCCACAGTCGGTGTCCGCATAGCGGGAAAAGCCTCAGAAAATTGCGTGCAAGCGCTGGGCTGGCGTTGGTGTCGGCGTCGCGTTCAGGCAGCCGAATAGACGCAGCTAGAGGGGGCCTTCCCTGCCACCATCTTGAGAAGGTCAGAAAACAGCGTAAACGACCGCCATCTTTAGTGTGGCGATGATCTAACTTCCGGTTTCGCCGCCATCTTGGGTGCTGGCAGAAGCCACTTCCGGTCGAGCCGCCATCTTTAGTGTGGTACTCACAAGGCCCCCGCCCCTCACAAGGGCTTCTGTCTATTCAGCTGCCTGAATCCAGCCCGGACTCCGACGCCGGCCCCGCGCTTTCCGCGCGATTTTCCGCGGTGGTCCCCGGTGCGAGGACACGGGTGGTGGGGTCACCGGCGCCGGAGGCGGGCGACGGTCCCGCGACCGGCGGCAGGCATCGGCAGGGACACCTCTCTTAGGGGCCTATTGCGTCCGCCATCTTGAGTGTGGCGGAAGTGTCATCCACCCTCTGCAAGGTCCTGGCAGGTTCGAATAAAAACGCCACTTACGCCGTCCCGAAAGCGCCGAACTGCGCCTTCCTTTCCGAGCCGCCCCCTTGAGAGCGGCACGCGGCCGGCTCTATTCCGACCGTGCTCGCCCGGTGCTCCCCGCCCCGGCTCGCGCTGCGACCGCGCCTCTGCTGCCCGGCAAAACCGGCCCCGCCGGGCCGCCCCCCGCGCTCTCATTCGTCGCGGTCACCGCCCCGCACGGCGCCCGCTCCCTTGCAGCGCTCTGGCCCCGCTCATGCACGCCCGTGTCCCTTGGCGCTCCGAACCGTCCTTCGCCCCTCCCCTCCGCTGCCAGACGCGACCCCGCTCGCTCCTTGCCCTTGCCACGCTCGGCAGCCACCGAGGCCGCCGCCCTCTCGGCTCCCCCGGCCCCGGGCGGCAGCAGCGCCGGGGCGCCGTGCCGGGGCCGGCAGTGCCGCGCTCTCGCCACCAGGCGGCAGCAGCGCCGCCCAGCTCAGCCCGGGGCCGGGCCGCGCTGCGGGGCACGGACAGAGCAGAGGCAAAAGCCGGCTCAGGGCGCTCTGCAGCTCCTGCAGCCCGAGCCTCTCGGCTCCTGGCGCCAGGCACTCGCTTCTTCCCTTCCTACAGAAAAACGCCGCCTCGTTATTCTCAAAACTTGCTCATCTCTAGTCCCAGCTTCTTATATTCCTATATGCAACAGAGTAGAGAGAGAGGGCTGGCTTATTTCAAAATGAATCTACATCTAAATCCATCGCCTTTGTCTATAGATGTCAAAATGAAGACCTTAGCAGGTTTTGGTATTCTGCACACATCCCTCCCTGGGAGGAATGGTAAAAAGTTAAAAACAAATGAAATTTAAACAGTAAAAAGTTAGAAAAAAAGTTACAATGGCAGAAATTTAGAAACAAACAAAGAGGTACAATACAAGAAACGAACAAATTTCTAAAGGTAGAAAGGTTGAAAGTTAAAAACAAAGGTAGAAACAAAAAAAAATTAGAAACAAAGTTAGGTAGACATTTAGAGACAAAGTCAGAAAGGCGAGTGTTGAGCTTTTGACAGGGTACCCTTCCTTCTCAGACCAGGGTGAAAGAGCAGAGGAGGCTGCTGTTCTGCTAAGTTCTTGATTTCAGTCTCACAGCTGTCTTGAAGGCAGAGTTTGAATGGGGTTACATGATAAAGCCAAGCAGCAGCAGCAGGCAAAACCAGCTGCTTCTATATGCTCCATACACTATATTTTTTGCTTACAGAAGTGTGGATTATATTTGTTAATTGACCAGTAAGATTCACACACGATTCTAGTTTTCTTTTTCTTAACCCACCCTGGTCTAATTCTAACAGTCGTAAGCCTCACACAAGTGTTACATCTGTGTTACACAGATTTGCATCTACAGTTTCTATCAGCTCTTAGTGTTTATGTGAACACTCCATCTAAAAAATGGCAACAGTGCCATTCAATCTAGATTTTGTCTAAAGTAAAGAATTCTGTGAAAAGGTAACACTGCTGCAGCAAGAGCCGTGCTGAAGATCTCTGCTACAGCTTTTTCATGATTAAGGCACTTGGCATCTATTTCTACTAAAAGTTAAAAATCTGTATTTCTATTGCACTTTGCTGTGGCTTCATGGATGCCAGCTTGTCCAAAGGTTTCAATTCAAACCTAAGGCTTTGGCTTCCCTCTGGGCCTGAGGCCAGAGGAGCCTCCACTCTAAGAAGGTTAGAAACAAGGTTAGAAAGGTAAAAGTTAGAAAGCAAAAAATACATTTAGAAAGGCACAAAGTTAGAAATGTAGAGTGTTAGAAACCAACAAAGGCAGAAAGGTAAAAATGGGGAGAAAAACAAAGGTAGAAAGTTTCAAAGTTAGAAGCAAACAGAGGCAGAAAGGGACAAATCTAGCAAGTTAGAAACAAACAAAGGTAGAAAGTCAAAAAGGTAGAAACGAACAAAGGTAGAAAGTTGGAGAGGCAGAAAGTGCAGAGGCTGGCAGCAGCCATTCCAGCCTTAAGGAGAGCCCTGTGGAGAAGAGCAACTTGTTCCATTGATCTTCACTTCGAGAAGGGCCTTCTGCTCTCTTGGGAAAGATGCAGACCAGGCCATGACTCCAGGTAGAAGCAGCAGGTGGGAATGCTTTTCCTTCAGCTCCCAGAAAGCTGGGAGCTTTCATGTTTGAGTCAGTGGCCTAAAAGGGGCAGAAAGGCTGCCCTGACAAGTGTGTGGGCATGGATCTGTTTGGTCTTGCCCTGTGCCCATTCCCAAAACTCTCTTCAAACTTGCCCAAAATAGCAACACAAAGCCTGGGGCAGATTGTGCCTGAAGAAAGAATGGTCTCTGTTTTTTTTCCAAGCTGCTACAGAAACAAACTAAGGTAGAAAGGTAAAAATGAACAAAGGAGGGAAGGTGAGAAAGGTAGTTCGAAAGTCAAAGTCAGAGAAAGAGAGAAAGAGAAAGAGAGAAAGTCAGAGAAAGCGAGAAAGTCAGAGAAAGGGAAAGGCAGAAAGAAAGCAAGGCAGAAAGCAAGTCAGAGAGAAAGAAAGAAAGAAAGAAAAATAGAGAGAAAAAGGAATAGAGAAAGAGAAGAATCGGGTTTGAGAGAAAAAGAAATGGAGTTTAAAAGAGAAGTAGTGTTGAAGAGAAAAAGAGCAACTGAGAACTAGAGTGACAGAGACATCCAGAAAGAGTTAAACAGTGAGAAAAAGAGAAAGAGTTCGAAAAAGTCAAGTGAGGAATAGACTAAAAAGTAAAGCAAAGCAGAGCAGCAAAGCAAGAAATACGGCAAAAAACTTACTAAAGCACACCAAAGGAAGAGAGCAACCAAAGGGGGGAGGGGGGGTATCTTTATTAGGGTTTCTTCAACTTTATGGAATGAGGGTTTTTTAGTTACACTTCAGCAAAGCAAGTGGAAACAACAATGTGCACAAGCACAAGTACAAATCCAATCCATCTGCACACTGGTCAAAGTCCAAGTGACATCCAGAGCAATACGTGCAAGTGCAGCGGCAAACACGAATCCAGAGCAACACAAGCCAACCCCATCGCAGTACAACCTAACAATTGTTCTATTTCTGGAAAATGTATGACATCTTATTGGTCCAGGAAACCCAAAACAACAGCAGCAGACAGAGAACAAAACACTCATCCACCACCCGCCTCCTTCAGCTTCCACACAAACCCACCCTCGCTCTCGTCTCGAGAGCACCCCATGGGAAGGCGGTTCCCGGGAGCCCCAAAATCATCGCGCCTGACAAATGCCCAGCCCCGGCACGGTCAGCACCCAACCCCTGGCGATGAACGTCACCTCACAGAGCGGCCGGGGCCCAGATAAAAAAACCCAGCTGGGAGGGAAAAAAACCCCAGACAGCAGAGCTGGGTGGTTTTTACCCTAAGTTTAAAAAGTAGCTGAAAAGCCTGAAAGGCAAAACTCACACCCACAAGGTTAGAAGCATTCCACACACACACTCTTCTCGCAGGCAGACAGACACACACAGACGCAGCTCTGGCACCACATTTCCTCTTGTTCCTGCTGGCCTGGAAAGCCCCAGGTAAATCCAGTCCCTCAGACCTTGCATCCCTGAACACCAGGAGAGCTGGAGTTTTACCCAGATCCCAGTGCCCTGCACAGCTGCACTGACACGAGCACAGGCTGATCGCTCTGCCCAGCACCATCCCTCATTTTCCTCCCGTTGCTCCCCAAGCGTCCCCAAACCACCCCGTGTCTGTGCCGGGGCCAGTGCCTGCCCCGAGCCCAACCAGAGGCTGTCACCCAGCCCTGCACCAGCTCCCACCCCTGGGAGAGCTGGGAATGCACTGAGAGCTCAGCTCCCTGGGCTCCCCAACACCCAAACCAGTCCTCAGACACACAAATAATGCCCAACCTGCCCCTCCGGGCACAGCCAAACACCACAACTCCATCATCCCCAAGGAACTCCGGCAGGTTGCCTCTTCACCTGTGCCTTTTTCCAGCAGCCATGGCTAGGACCGGGCTGTCAGAAATAGCATTCCCTAGGCAGTTCATCCCAGCACAGAGGAGAAGAGGAGCCTGTCACTCATCCACACCACGGGCAGGACAAGGGGGGCCCAAGCTGGCTTTGGCTGCTCCAACATCCAAAGCTCTTGGTGCCAAAGATAGGACGAGTTCAGTGGTTGCTCCTGTCCTGAAAGAGAGCAGAAAAGCAAAGTTAATCCCACTGTGGAATGCAAGACTCCTGCATTTCATATTTCTGCTCTGATTGCTCACCGCAGAGTATTATCCATGGAAAAAAAAGGAGAATGACACCATATCAAATAAAAAGTGCCCTTCTCCAGCACTTTTATTCCAAGCATTAAAAAGATGCTCATTTCTCTTCCAGCATTGTTTCCCTCATTTTAGCAGAACCGTCTTCATCCCAGACCCCCCTCGTCAGCTGTTCAATCCTCTGGCACTGGATTTGGACAAAGGAAGGGACGCACCTGGATCGCAGGAAATCACAGAGAGAAACCCCTCCAAAACCTGACAGAGAAAAACAACAGGAGATGCAGGAAGACACATCCCTCATTTGCACGTCCGGAGTGCTTTTCTAAAGACCTCCCTGCATCTGGATGCTCTTTGCACTTGGCTTTCTTTACAAGAATGCATTTGCTGCTAAACACGTCTCAGGCCCTTATTTGATCAGGATAAGGTCGGATGCAGATGAAGACTCACACAGGGAATAGCCAGGGAGAAGCTATATAGCTAATAGCAGGGCCTGGGAACATCAAGGATGGAGAAGAGAAGGAACAGGGATTGTTTTTCTTGTTTAGAGCCAGCAGTGCTGTGAGCTTGGAGAACACACGGCACCACAGGGATCCAGGGCAGGAGCGGGATAACTCCGGGATAAGGGGAATCTGCTCCCACTCCAGGGCTGTGCCAGTGAAGGAGGGGAAGTTTTAGTGCCTTCATGGCACACAAAAACCAAACCCAGCACCACCGAGCTGGACTTTCGTGAACTGCAACACAAAGCGGCCCCTGGCCTTTGGGGGAACACAACCTCACCGAGTCACGGAGCCAGGGGATGACACTTGGGAATGAGCCTTGCGGCCTGCAGCCAAATCAGATGAGGGAGCCACAGGAGCTGTGGGGTTTCCTGCTCTTCCTGCAACGCCATCAGTCCAGACCAGGAGACCTTTCCTGGAACAGATCTTCCCTGTAAAAGGGAGCAACACCAAAGCTCAAGCCCTCATTTAGAGACCCTTGGAAAAGCAAAGGTGAGAGGGGATTACCTGGAGCCCCAGGGGACCGAGGTGAAGGGGATGAAGAAGCAGACAGCAAACTGCTTCCACTGCTTCTCACTCCAGCAAGGGGAACATCCCTGGAATTTCACGTCCAGCGTCTCTCCCAAGCCCCACCGGCGAACCCACACGTACTCCAGGACTGATCTCCTTTGTACTTCCAGCAGCACAGACCCACCGGGAGGAACTGCAATCCAAGGACACACATCAGCAACCGCCTTCCCGCTTGGCGCTCTCTCCACATTTTTCCCTTTCCAGTGGGATGCAGGTGCCACCCCCCAGAGGCAGGAAAACTGCCTTGCAATCCAGTACAAAACCTGCCTGGGAAGCCCAGGATGCCCGGAGCCAGCAGCCATTTCTCCTGGAGCTCCTGCTGACAGGCATTTGAAGCCTGCTGGGCCTCACAGCTGCTTTTCTGCCAAGGGCATTCCCATCTCTTATTTTTTAGCCCAAATAAAGGTTTGCAAAGCTGAGTTTTGTGAGAAGTGCTTCATATTTGGATTATTCTTAACTTGGGAGTTTCCCTTGGCACCAAAATCAGGGGGTAAACCCAACATGGCCTCAAAGGGCCATAAGATCCCAGATATCCAATCCCCAGTTCCCTCAGCATTGGTTCATTAAAGCTTTTCAGGGGTAATTTAGCAAACTTCAGGGTTTGGTGACTTCACCATCAAAGCAACACGAAACCTGTGCAAAAGGAACTTAACTAAAGCTGGCTAAACGCTGCCCAGACCTGGCAGAAAGCGCTTCCCACACCTCTCCTGGAATTCTCTTTCCCAGCCCTTCCAGCTTCGGAAGGCTTCTGTGGGAGCCTCAAGTCGCGGTGCAGCTCAGAACCTGCACGTACCTAAAGCAGCCCCACGGGAACACGAAGCTTCCCTCGGGCATTTCGTTTCTTTACCCCAAACATTCTTCCCACTCAGCCACAATCTAGAAAGGAAAGAAAGGAAAAGAAGGAAGACCAATTAATTCTGACATAAGGAGTCTTGACTATTCCAACACACTGCCAGGTGAAAAAACATCCCTGCCAGGCTAACAAATCCCCCTGATACTGTCCCCATTCTGTATCAATTATTTAAATGCTGTATTAAGGAGCGTAAGGACACAATGCTTGGAATTCTCAAAAATGGCTCCGCCTGGCTACTCCAAGCACTTTCTCACCCGGGGAGCTGAGCTGTCCCACATTTAAACGCCACGTTTGATCCAAATCCCATAGAAATCTGATATTGTTTGGCTCCTGAGCTTTCCCAAAAGCTGTGCAGTCAAGCCTGGAAATCCTCACTGAAGCTTTGCCATGTCACATCGGGATTTACCCTTGGGAAAACCCCACTCTGAGCACTTGGGTTTCAAGAGGTTGCACCCAATGTTACAGACACAGAATTCCTGCGGGGTTTGGCATTTCCTGCACCTCCAAACACGTGAAAAGAAGGAAGTGCAGAGTCCCGAGGCTCCATTATTGCCATTCTCCTCACATCCCTTTCCTCAGCTGCACGTGGCTTTGTGCCTCCTCTGAAGGGCTGGAAAGGAATTTGGGAACCCCCCTCAGCTTCTTCGGTTTTCAGCTTTTTCTCTGAGCCGGCCCAAAAGGCAAACAGGAAAAAAAAACCCCAAAAGTGCACAAAATCCCAGCCCCTCCCAAGATGCAGCTCCTCACACCAAACCTTGGGAGAATCCCTGGTGCTTCCAACACCGCTGCAATCCCACCTGGAGCTGAGCTTACAGGGTGCTCTGCCTAATCCACATCCAAGCCTGGATAGCCCAAAGCCTGCAAGAAAAGAGGAGGCAAAGTGAAAAGGAGTAAGGGGGAAAAACGGAGTTTTAGGTTTTTCCCCTGTTTCCAACAGGATTGAAGGGCAGGATGGAGAGGTTTCGTGGAAAAGAAGTACCAAAGGCTGCTTCATTCCCAGCAATTAGCGCTGCTCAATCCAAGAGGCCCAATCCACCAGGTTTAAACAGGAGCGGCCGACAGGATGGGTTATGACACAGAGCTGTGAAGCTGGAGCCTTCTTCCTTCTCCCGGGCTCTCCCAGAAATTCTCCATGTCCGGACGCGCTCCCGCTCTCCCTGCTGGGGAGGACGGACTTGGATAGCCCGGGTGACTGGTGAGCCTAAAACAATAAGTGATGCAGTGATCCAAGTGTTTTTCACAAGGAAATGACATATTCTCTGGACCTGGGATAACCCATATCCCATGGCCTTCTCCAGGAAGAGTCCCAGCTGGATAGGGTCTCCCAGAAAGGATTCCATAGGGGCTCACCTTCTGCTTGGAGCTCGGCTGAATTCCTCAGCAATCCCAGGGAATGTGGCCATTGGAGGCTTTGGGCAGATTGGGCTCAATTGCGTTTTTAGGTTTTGTTACCGTCTCTCAGACTTCCCACTGGAATGTGGTCTCCAAGGAATATGTAAATCCCATTGGATTCCTGCTCTTTCGGACAATTTTTTGTACCATTCCTGTACAAAACGAGGCCCCCTGTTCGGATGCTTTTCCCCACCGTTCCCCAGCAGTTTTATCTGCCAGTGCATTCCCTGTGCTGGTTGGGCTCTTCCCAGATCTCTGAGCTCCTTCACAAGGCAGGAGATCCATTTGGCCCAGGAACTGAACCCTCCCGAGGAATTGTCTGATGCCATCTCCACATTTCACAGCTGATCCTTGTGCTCAAAGGATCCCTCTTTCTTCCCTCCAGCCAATTCCAAGCCTCGCTGCCCCCAGCTGGGAACAGTCCCCAGGCCGATCCCTGCAGTCTTCCCTGCCAGGATCCTGCTCAGGAATCCATGGGCTACAAACTGAAGAATTAATTCTTCCCACCCCTGCCCAGTTCTAATTCCAAAGGATTTGGTGTCTGCCTTACCCGGCTGGAGCCTGCTTCCAACTCTGTTCTTGCTGCTTCTGCTGCTTTCCATTTCCCAGGAATTCCACCAACGGAGCGACAGCGTTTTCCACCTCCTCCTCCAGGATTCCCTCTGTTGCGTTCGGGTGCTGGAAGGATATCAAAACCTGGGCCTCACTATCAGGAATTATATCCCCGGATTTGTTCCTTTCCAAATGTCACCTCTTCCCAACAAAGCACTGGCCATCCAAGGAATTCTAGAGAGCGATGTGCTGACCGCTGCTTACTCCTCTGGAATGTCAGAGCTTGGAAAAAAAGGGCAGTTGAGGCTTTTCCTGGTGCTGCCCATGAAGTGTATTTTACCTAAGTGCCCCTGCCCATGCCTTTGCCTGTATCCGCCAAAAATCCACCCATTCATTCCCCAGCTGCTGCCTCCCTCTTTTCCTGGATCCAACAGAATTTTAACAGGTGAATATTCCCCTCTGGAAGAGCACCTTGCATTCCAAACCTAAGTACAAACAAATCATTCCCTTGGACCTTCCTTATTAGAATTCCACTGAGAACGGTGGATGCAAAATGATCCTCTCCTGGCCCCTGCTGGATTCCTGGAGCAGGGATCCTTTCCCTCTTCCCCCCCCCCCCCCCCCCCCCCGCAGTGACCACCCTGCCCTGCCCCCTTATCAGGCTTTGTTCCACAGCTCTTGTCTCCAACTCTTGCATCCTTTCCCTCACTCCAGGAGCTCCCAGCAGTTCCACACCCTCTTTTCTCCCATCCTGATCCTTTCACCAAGAACAGAGCTCTGCATTTCAATTCCCTTCGCTTTTCTCCGACAATTCCCACCAATCCAGACCTAAAGCTGACACAAGGAACACTCGGTGCCCACAAATGCAAATCCAGACCTGGCCATGCCTAAACCAGCAAGTCTGAACACACAATCCTGGACCATCTGCATTAATTCAAACCTAACAATTAGGACACACTGAAGACTTCAACATTCCCAAGAAACATCCTGTTGCCTTCAACTCCCTGGGGTTTTTGCTTTGAACTCATACGGATTAGGGGATCAAGGGATTTCCCTGAAAAAAACCTGTGTGGTGCATGCTGGAATCCCCTATCCCGTGAATCCAGGGAGTGTTCAAAGCTTAAGTCCAACCTGGCCCACCATAAATTTTTGCCAACTATCCCCCAAATGATCAGGTTAACAGAACCCTGCTCTGGTGCTGCGTTTTTAGTATTGGAAAGCCAGGAATTACTTTATTCCCAGAGCGAGGCTCTGGATATGGGCTTGGGGAGAACAAGACCTTACCAACTTACAGAGCCAGGGGATGACGTTTGGGAACAATCCTGGACTGCCTGGCAGCAATTCATTGTACCTCTTGTCACCCACGAACACCTTCACCCACTCCTCCAGGAGCCCGGGCCAGCGGCTCTGCTTCTCTTGGAGCAGGAGGCATTCCCCTGCCCACGGCAGGGACCTGCAAACCATTCCGGAGTCAGCTCCGAGCCAGGGACGGGGCAACACCCCGTCCCACGGCTCCAGCGGCTCGGGCCCTCGGTAATTCCGGATCTGAGCCTCGTAATCCCTGCAGGGAAGAGGCCGGCTCAGGCCGGGATCGCAGAGGGTGGGAAGCGCCCGGGGTGGGCGGAGGCTCTGCCACCCCCACGGCCGCGGCATCCGCACAGCTCCGGGGGACGGGGCCCGCCCCGATGCCGCTCCCCGTCCCGTTATGCCGTTCCCCCGCTCCCCATCCCGTTCCCCCGCTCCTCGCTCACCGCCCGGGCCCGTCCATGCCCGCCTGTCCCCCGCCGACCGCGCCTGCCCACTCAAACTGGCCGCGCGCGGCCGCGCCACGCCTCCCCATTGGCCAGCCCTCGGCCCGCCCCGCCTTCCTATTGGCCGCTGGCCCCGTCAATCACGCGGGAAACCCCGCCGCCCGCAGGCACCGCTCCCACGGCGGCCGCTACACGGCGGCCCGGGCGCATCCCCAGGGGAAAAGGAGGCACAAAAGGAGCAATTGGGAAGTTAAAGGGGAAGGAAGGCTGCGCAGCGCCCGCGGCGCCCCGACAACGAGGAGCAGCCCCCACTCCTCTCCCCATCTTCTTTTCCCACCTCCAAGCCCTGCCCAGCACTGAGGGAAATCTGACAGAGGATTCATAAAGAGCCCTCGCTGAGAGCAGTCATCGCCCCAGGCCTTCAGGCTTGGCAAGATTCTGTAGTGAACGGACCCAAATTCAATTCCCAAATCTCAATCTCTGACAAGTCCTGTTGGAAAGACAGCGGACAGTCCATCAGAACACGGAATTAAAAGGCTGCACAAGGAATAACAGAAGCTTTCCCAGGAATAGCCCAAGTTCCTTTTCTCCCTCACCGGTCCGGGGCCGTGAGACCGAACCTTGGGCCCCAGGAGACAGGAGAGGTGTTATCAACACTCGAACCTCCAAAGCGTTGTTATTGCTCAGAGAGCTGCGCCGGCACTGAGCTACTCCCATGCGCCTGCACGGCTTTGGGGAGGGGCAAGACCACGTCCCACTCCTGCCTGGAGAAATTTCAACGCCCTAAAAAGTCATTTCCCTTCTCTCTCTCTGACCCAGGGCCAAAGCAGCTGTGTAGAACAACCCGGGGGATTTATGGGAGGGTGACTCTCTCAGGAAAGACCCCAGACCCTGAGGAAACAAACCCACCCCAAATTTCCAGCTGAAAACACGCTGCTTCCTGAACAGCAGCGCACAAAACTCTCTATAGCCAGACAGGAGACGACAAACCAGAAAAAGCCAAAAGATGTGCTCTGCTTGCATGCACTCTCTGACTGGTAATTCCAAAGGAAATTCCCCACAGATCGTAAGCAGTCACCTACAATTTGTCCTCTGCATTCATGACTGCCTTGGCTTTCTGTAGAAGTGTGTCAAACATCCATGCAGGCGTCAGGGCCTGGGCTGGCTCGTTTATGGCTCTTCCTGACAGGCCCAGGCCAAACCCAAGCACCCCCCTCACTGCTCCAGCCCCGCTTTCAGGGAAATATTGACACGGCTTAGAAATACTCTCCTTCCCTGCAACTCACTCCCTCCCTGCGCATCCCCGGAGAGGATTTACTCTGCTCTTTGTTCCCGACAGCACCTCTCCAGCGCAAATCCCACTTCACACAGACACAGACCTAAGGCAATGGTTCCAGCAGCAGCTGCAAGCCCCAACTCCCTGTCTCCTGCACAGCTCATCCAAGCACTCCCAGCAATCTCACCTCGGCCCAGAGACTCTCTGTCCGCAGAGGGAAACACAACCCGATGGCACGCAGCTCTGGCACCACATTCCCTCTTCCCTTCTCCCTTTTTCCAGCACACCAGGCTGCTGGAAACAGCATTCCCTAGGCAGTTCATCCCAACACAGAGAAGAGGAGCCTGTGACTTACCCACACCATGGGCAGGACAAGGGGGGCCCTAGCTGGCAGGGACAGGTTCTTCTAGCACAGAGGTTTCTGAGCCCAAAAAGGAGCCTTACTTTGGCTTCCCTGACTTATTCAGCAGCCTTTTAGAAACACGTGGCAGGGAGGGAAGCTGCTTTTCCTGCCACCATTCAGCTGCCAAAACCAGTAACCCCTCCACAGTGCTGCTGCAGCCTTGCCTGGCCCTGGGGCCATAGAGCAGGAGCCTTGTGGGCATGAACCTGCCCTTGATGCATCCCCTGAGCAAAACCCACTAGTGAAAGGTGGTGAGAGCAACCAGCAGGGGTGGTAAGCAAATCTGTGAGCCCTTAGGAGAGGCCTGTGCCATCAGAAATGTAGAATGGTGTCTTTCAGTCGAAAGGGTCATACAGTGTTCATCTAATCCAGTTGCCTCACCAAACACGCTGACATACAAAATAATAAGCAGAAACCTTATTTCTGGTATTTCCTCACTTCTAAGTCTCAGAACTTGCAACTAAACCTACTCAATCTGTAAATTTGCGTATGCCATTGATTAGATTATTTGTAATCTTTCTCACTGCTGAAGGGTTAACACGGTGTCCTTATATCCTGATGCTTATAAATAATTAAAGACACAGCAGAATTCTTCACTAAAATCTACCATAGTCTTTTCCAGAACTGATTTCTAATCCTTTCCAAGACAGCTGCACAAGTTAATATTAAAAAAAAAGTGCTGAACCATATTTCACAACTTGCCAGCTGCCTGCCAGGGCAGAGGGGTGCATGGTTCTGGCAGGGAGGGCACAGCCTCAGCACCAGCCTGCTTGGAGAACCTCCTCTGCTCAGTGCCAGTGCCTCAAGCAGCAGTGCCTCAGGAAGGAGCATTCCCAGCCCATCCAAAAGGACATAGGGATTTACTGGTCTGGCCACGGGGAGGGGGTGAGTGCTGCAAGGGGGAGGCTCTTGCACAAGTCTGGAGTGGGCAAAGAAGGCACAACTGAGAAGGAATGGCCACCTCAGCCCCTCTCCTTCATTACAGCTCTGCACCTTCCCCTACCTGTAGGTCATAGGGAGAGGTGACAATGGGCACTGAGGGAATCAGTTGGCTGAGCAAGCTGGCGGGCAGAAGGTCCAAGAAGCTGACTTGTAAAAAAAACCAAAACCTAGAAAGGTTAATCGTGATTAACCACATATCAGAAATGCCTTCCTCTCTAATGGTAAAGCCACTGACACACTTTTTCTCCTCTTGCTTTGTCATTTATCTCGTAAATCAACCCATCTGCTTTCAAACCAAACGTGCCAAGTAAATATGAAGATTATTAGGAAGCCTTTTTATTTCCCTAGAGCCAATTAAACAGCTGGAGGTTACATTTTTTTAATATTGCCAAGCTGTTACCAGGCGTAACAAAAGGCAGTTGGCTGCACACACAGCCCCGCAAGGTTTCACCGGGCTGATGCAGCAAAATCAAGGAACTTGTGCCTTGCAACCAGCTGCAAATGCCGGAGACGCACCGCTGATTTTATGGCAGCTGTCACACCAGAAGAGCTGATCCTCCCAGACAGTGGAAGTACACAATTAGGTCACATTAAACATCGAGAAAATGCCACAGCAGTTCCCCATGCCAACTACAAGTGAGTGACACTGGAAAACAGTTCCTAGCTGGCAAGAACCATCCCAGCATCAGTGCATAATTTCTGCTAAAAGTTTACAGATGAAGTCTGAGGGTGCAGAAGCGTGAGCAATCACCCAAACAGAGGGATTCATAACGCTTTCCCACAAGGCAGAGAAGTGAGACAGGCAAGCACCAAAGACTGGTTTATCCCCCCTGGGAAGCCACCGCTACCTCCTGTTCACAGAAACAGAGGGGCTGGCTACAGCATTCCTTCAGGAGGGTTTCCTTTAGGGCCAGAATAACAAGATGAAGCAGTGATGCTCACAGCAGAAGCTTCAGACTTGTGAAGGCTTTTTTTCCACGTACAACACCAAGCTCCTAGCCTTACCACAGGAGCAAAAGTATTTGCAGTGTCCTTACCATTGCACCCACACACTACAAAGTACGTCCTTGGCCAGAGGTGGACTAGCGAGAAAAGCACAGCCCACTCTGCTTACAGAAAGCCTTTTTGCATCCTGTCAGCACCACCTACATTCAGCTTAGTCCAGTCTTGCAAACCTGAAATCAAAGGTAGTTATGAAAGGTAGCTGTTGTCACAGGTAACAGACATTCTGTTGCACAATATTTGGTGCTCGCCACAAATTGCACTGAAACAACTTCTATGCCATTGCCACAACAGTGGTAATTATTTAAAACATGAATAAAAGGGCTCTGTACAGGAGGGCAATGCTGCATGGGGAGAGAACACACCACACCATGTAAACTTCAACACTGTGAGAAGTGTCAGTCTATGTCTTTTTACTCCCATATACTCCCATGTATCTTGAAACTACTTGTGGAGTCTACTGATTACAAAAGCATGGTAATTTTGCCTGTGATCAAAGACATAGCAATGATGCAGCAGCAAGCAGTGCACCTCAGGGAAATGTTACACAGTTTTTGGGATGGTAAGTGGGCAGCACAGCTTTCTCAGCACATGAATTAACACCTCAATTCTTTAAAAGTTTCCATTTTACCAGTTTCTTCACCAGGCTTTTTCAGTAGAAGCACTAGTTGTCACGATCAGCAGTCCTGCTGCAGTATCTCCTCTGCACGCATCCTCACAGAGCACCCCCATGCTTCGCTCCCAAACACAAGAGCAAGGCTATTCTTTACACTTTTAGGTCAGCCCTTTAGCACCGGCCAGGAGCAGCATCTCCTCCCAAAAGCAGCTGTCAGAAAGGCAGAGGCAGATATGCATGCAGGAAGTAACCTCCTGAGGTACTGCTGCTGCACTGCCCATGACCAGGGTCTGAGAGCAAAGCCATGCACCAGCACATGCTAAGAAGCAAGCTGAGGGCTTACAGGAAACAACCAACCTCCAAGATATTTTGAATTGTGAAACAATTTAAGCTACAGCCCAGAACAAAGACATCAAAGTTATGACACCCTCCTAAATCAGATTTAGTCTGGTCTGTCATGGCACAAGATTACAATGTCACACTTTCACAGAATGGTTAAAGATTGGAAAGGGACCACTGGAGGTCACCTAGCTCCCAGACATGCAAGGGTCCCCCAAAGCAGGTTGTTGAGGATTGTGTCCAGATACCTTCTGAAAACCTCCAAAGAGGGAGACTCCACAACTTCTCTAGGCAATCTGTTCCAGTGCTTGGTCATCCACACAGTAAAGTTCTTGCTCATGTACATCAGTTTCTGCCCGCTGCCTTTTGTACTATTGTTGGGCAAAACCCAACCAGAGCCTGGCTCCATCCTCTTGGCACTCTCCCTTCAGATACTGATAGACTTTGATGAGGTTCCCCTCTCTGGCGTCTCTTCTTGAGGCTGACCAGGGACAGCACCCTCAGCCTTTCCTCATACATGAGATTCACCTTAATCATCTTTGTTACTCTAAGCTGGACCCTCTCCAGAGGCTCCATGTCTCGCCTGTCCTGAGGAGCCCAGAACTGCACACAGCACTCCAGATGTGGCCTCCCCAGGGCCGAGCGAAGGTGTGGGGTCCGTCCCTCCCGGGGAGGCTCTGGCGGCCTGCGTGAGGGCCGGGCAGGAGCGGGGCGCGCCGGCTGCTCCCTCGCGGGGCCGCGCTGGGCTCGCAGCGCTGCGGCTGCCGGGCCCTCGCTCCCGGCAGGGCCCGGCCTGGGCCCCACCGCCCGTGCGGGAGCACCGGCCGCCAGACCCGCCTCCCGGGACACAGCCCCGCTCCCGCCCGACCCCTGCCCCGCTTACAACACCTAGAGCCATAAGTGACAGCTGGGCTTCGCAGGACCGAGCGCGATGGAAAAAGGGAATCCAGCTGAAATACACATGGCCTCACACTCCCAAGCTGTAGGGTGGTCTGATGAGAGCAAGAGCTCATCAAGACAGGTCCAGCCTAACCTGGGGGAGACCTGGGACAGAGGAGCTTGAATGTCCCATACCTGGGAAAGCAACAAAAAGCCTTAACCAAAAATTATTTAATTCATTTATATTCAGCATTAAGTTCTCCTCCCTACCTCCCCATGCCCTCCCCACGACCCCAGCCAGCCTGGGTTTTGTAGAGTAATTTTAGGGCTCCGTGTTTCTGACCAGATCTCATCTACTGTGACATCTGAAAGAGCCCAGTGAGTGGAAGGCTCCAGCCCACAGATAGCCAAGAAAATCTAAGATTTCCTTGCTGCTCATGCAGTTTTCTCAGACTGTTTGTCAAAAGTTATTGGTGGCTATTTTTTAAATGAAAGGAGTAGAGAGAAAATAGCTTTGCGGCATATTGGGCTAGCAGATTGTTCAGACTCTGTACAGGGACAATAAAGCTTTTAGGATCCTTTGATTGACATATATAATGAATGTAGCTGTCAAACTTTTGTGCAGCAATTTTATTTTGTATTGGCAAGCTATTTCACTGGCCAGGGTTTTGCATAAAAGGAATAATTCACATTGTTGTGGTGCTGCTATTTACAGAGCCTAGAGGACAGTGGCATCACTACAATATAAATATTAATATTCAAATTTCTTTTGAAATACATAATTCTGTATGCAACCTATCCTACGTGCACATCTTCACACAGGGAGAAAGGCATTGTTCTGCAGAGAGAAGGGGGCCTGGAGCCGCTGGGGGTTGTTATTCATTCACTGATTCATTCTGTAGCCTTTGAAAAGCCACTTAGTTACTCTGCACTTTAATGTTTCTCTCTGTGGAGCAGAGAACAAAGCCTCAACACAAACTGCCATCACTGTTACCAGTCAGAGTGGCAGAGGTCACAGAGCCAGCATGGGGTCAAGGGGCTGCTCTGAGCAGCCCGTGTGTGCACAAAGCCCAGGACAGCTGTGCTCTTCTCAAACAGCTGCTTTCTCCTGCCGAAGCAGCGGCAGGATCAGCTTGGGCTACCTAAGACAGCAGTTGCTGCTTGCCCACTACCTTTCTTTGATTATGAACAATAACTTGCCAAGAAATCACTAGCCTCAGAGAAAACAGGCAGAAAGCAAACGAGAGGGCAAAGCAAAACATAAAGGAGAGAGGGGGAAAAAAAAATCCATATAAACAAGGATGACTCTCACACTCTATTTGCTATGCAGTCAAGCCCACAAGTGAGTTGTGTATCTGAAGGTGGAAATACAAAGACATGTCCTGTTCCCTGGGGAAAGGTAAGCAACTTCTCAAATTATCTTTAGAGGCTGTTATTAGCCTTGCACTAGCACTGACATACCCTGTGCCCAAAGCCACAGCATGCACACACTGTATCCATAAAAAGAGATATTCACAGCTCATAGAAGTGCTCATAGAAGTGCTGTGCAGCTCATAGAAGTGCTGTGCCCGTGCTCTGGTACCAGTATCATTTAAAACAAAACAAAAAAAAAGTTTGAGTAGCAAGTGAGCGCATGGAAAGGACTTGAACGGCAAGAATTTGGAAAGAGCATGGGAATCCAGCTTGGGGTGCTGAGGTCAATGGGCACACAATTTTTTAAGAGTGTACCAGGTTTGTTTGTTCAGTCATTCCTATATTCATTTTCAATTCCAGAGACAGGAGCTTCATGTCTAGCCCCAAAATAACAGCATTGTCTGAGACAAAGCCAACTTGGTAAGGGGTACCAGAGCTTTTCCCAGCCCATTTATGTAATAAAGCATTATATACAACTGTTGGAAAACATACCAGTTTAAAAATTTTTTATATATGACTTTGGCCAGGTTTGCTCATCTTTGCCTCAGGGAAAGGGAACTGAAGCTTCTTTCCAGGGCATTGTTTCTCTAGGTGAGGCCTGATGGGTTTAGCATTTCAAAAGACTAGGAGTAGCCCCAATAAGATAAAGCCATTGAGGGAACATCACCAGAACAGATGTCAGCGGCCATCTAAGAACATCTACCCCTGAAGATCTAATTAACATCAGAAGCGAAGAAACACAGATCTAATAGGAGACCAGATACTAGGAACTACACAACTTGAGACCAATGAACACTGATCCAATTCGTTTCTATGAGTTTTGACTGTAAAAAAGATCTGAAAATTCTAGTAAAGGTCATGTGTCATGGAATGATTCTCTCGGCACACCCGGGCTATGTGTGGATGAGATGATTTCTGTGCTACATCCTGGCCAGAGAATAAAGTAGTGCCTTGACTCTCTAACATTAAAAATGTTGCTGGAGGCTTTTTTGTTTTTCCTGCAGTTTCGGTGACACAACCAGGAAGCAGAACAGGAGCTTTATGGCCCTGTTACTTGGGTCCTAAAATACAGAGAAAGAAGACAGGGCAGAGAGCAAAGAAGAAAAACAGAGCTTTGTCCTCATTCACATCATAGCCCTGTAAGGCTTTGACCAAAAGATATAACTGTATAGTGAAACATCTATGGGGGACTCTCTTGTCTGGCACAGAGGGGTTCTGCAGATGGACTTCCAGGGCGGGGAAAGAGTACCAAGTCGGCAACACAAATTACTTCAGGCCAAACTCCAATACATAACTATAGATTCCATAGATACATCCAGCCTTAAGCCCAGAAGCAATACAGGTGGGGAGAACGGAGCCTGGGTGATTTAAACTACGTGTTTAAGCAGTTCAAGGTAACTGGAAGTAGCGCTGGTGCCTCTGGGTTTCTCTGTTCGTTATTTAAGGTGAACATAAAAACACAGAGTGCAGGAGCCCAAGGATGTTCCTCACTGGCTTCAAGCTGGCAGTTTCCTAAAAGCAGTGCTTGTTGCTTTCCTTGGTTTGCCGACCAGCAGTGCCACCTCCCCTCCCTGCTGCCATGGAGCTCAGCCTTCCCCAGTGTTAACAAAATGGCACGTTACTCTACTTGGCCAGATTTTAGCTCTGAGAATTTCATTCTGAACAGTTCAGCATCTGCTTTAGCCAAAACAGTTCCACTATTTCCAGGAATATTATTAAAGGAAAAATAGACTGCTTGGCACATGTTACATAAATTCAGGCAACCTTTTACATGAGGATCTCTAGCTTCAGAAGGGAAATTTTGAAATCTGGCAGAGAGGTGACCTTTGTGGTAGAAATGTGTCTATCCCTATTAAAACCTACCTAACTTTGGCCAGATTATAGAGCAGGGAAATACTGCAGTTAAGGGCGCAGTAAAGAGTTCTGAGAATTGCACTTACTTGCTGTTTCTGCTGTGGGCAAGAGGTCCCTTATCTCCTGCAGAGCTGCAGCTTGTGCTCCCCCACTACCTTGGCCAGTTATGGCTGCACAGGTCCTCCATGGCTGGATGACGAAATTACAGAGCCAAGGGTGAGCAGAGAGACCAGCATTCCATCTGACGTCTACATACATTCCCGTAACTTTCTGATACAGGACAGCCCCATCTGTCACACAGCCCAGGTTCAACGGCAGCATCGCGAGTGCTGCGCAGGCACGAGGGCACTGCAGAAAACAAACTGTGACCAAAAAAGTCAGGGCAATTACAATACATAGATGCACAGCTGGAAGAATTAATGTCAAGCAGACAATGGCATTACAGACGTCCCCTAACAATGAGGGCTTGAATCTGCTGTCTCAGTAAAACTCTCTAAATTAGGTTTGTGTGCAGCATACGGAGAGTTTCTGAAAGAAATATAAATATAGGCCATCATTCTGCAAAGCTTCACAAACCCAAACCCTTGCATTCAGGTGCCATCTCACTGACTTTGCTGCAAAATCAAGGCCATTCACGTTAAAAGCACAGACAAGAACATCTGCTCAAACTGAACTTGTAGAAAAAAGCCCCAGTCCTAGGTAAGGCAGAACACACGTGTTTTAATTTTTAAAGTCACTATGACACAGAGACTTGTTAAGAAATGCACGTGCTTTTAGATGTATAGGGCTGCTGGCAGGAAAGGCTGAAGTTTTTTTACAAATGCCTGTAGCTCATAGGTTAAGACTACCATCAGACCGATATCCTTCAACACTCCAACTTCAATACCAAAATTGTAAGAACCTCCTGCATTCCATTCCCTAGTACGGTAACAAGACAAAGTCCTCACCCACCCTGGATCGTCCAAACAATAGAATACAAGGTTGAAACGAGCCTTGTGGTTTGAGGGGCACCTTCTGCCCAAAAAGCCCAACTGTGCATCCAGATAAAAATGAACACCACAAATAGAGAGTACAAAAACCACGGAACACCGCTTCCAGCAGGCGCCCTCGTCGGTATTTAAAGGCGTGGCTCAGGCAATAGCAACAAAGCCCCGAGGCAAAAAGCCTGGGAGGTCGGGGTTGGGTTTTTTTCCATTCAAGCCACACGTGTTCCCCAGCGCCCATTACCGGGACTCGCTCCGGGCTGGCGCCGTTCCACGGTGCGAGGGGACCGGAGAAGCCACGCGACCCACGGCACCGGCGGCACTCGGTGCCCGGGGGCGGCCCCGCGCCGGGAGAGCCCCGCCCGCCCCCGGCACCTGGACAGCTCATCCTCTGCACCTGACACACTGGGGCACCGGGCTTTCCTTCCTATGGATAACAGGGGAGAACGAGGGGGGGAAAGGATGATGGACAGATGAGGGGGAGAAGGGGAAGAGAGGGGAGTCGGGTTGGGGAGCAGGGAGAAAGGAGGGCTGGGGGGATCGGGGATGCACAGGGGAGCTGGGAGAGAGGGTGGGAGGCACTGGGGAGAGGGTAGGAGGGAGGCTGGGAGAGAAAGGGAGAGTGTGGGGGAGAGAGAAAGAAACTGGGGGGGTCTCTGCTTTCCTACCCCCCCGCAGATCCATCACCTTCATCAGCAGCTTGGGCCAGAAGCGGGGAATGTTGTGTTTGCGGTAGTTGATATAGTGCTCAAAGGCCAGCAGATACATCTCCTGGCACTTCTCAATCTTCTCGACACAGATCAGCCCCGTCAGGTCTGCGGGAATCAGGGAATCATCAGGGGATTGTGGAATCATGGAATGGTTTGGGTGGGAAGGGACCTTAAAGCTCACTCAGTTCCACCCCCCTGCCATGGCGGGGACACCTTCCACTATTCCAGGGTGCTCCAAGCCCTGTCCAACCTGGCCTTGGACACTTCCAGGGATGGAGCAGCCACAGCTTCTCTGGGCAGCCTGTGCCAGGGCCTCAGCACCCTCACAGGGAGGAATTTCTTCCCAATACCCCATCACAATCTCCCCTTTTCAGTTTAAACCTCTCCTTGTCCTGGCACTCATTGCCCATGGAAGAGTCCCTCTCCCAATCCCATACCTGCAGGGATTCTCCCTCCCACAGGGCTGAGTGTCCCATGCACCCCCTGGGTGTTGGGGTGCCCACCCCACAGACCCACGTCAGCCTGGCAGGGGGCCCCAGGGCACCAAGGGGACCTGTGCTCCTGGGTACCAGGGATTGGGGTGCCCACCTCATGCTCCTGGGACCCCTCCCAGCCTGGCACAGCTGCCTGAAGCTCTGGGAATTGGGGTGCCCACTCCAAACCCCCCCAAAATCCAGGGGGGGCACGGTTTCCCACCCAACACACCCTGAAGATGTTGTGAGGCTCTGGCATCAGGGTGCCCACCCAACACACCCCCAAGACAGTCAGGACTCTGGGCATTAGGGTGCACACCCAGTGCACTTCCACGTGCTGGGGGTTGTGGGCAAGGGGGTGCCAACACAACAATCCCCGTGCACAGCCTCTGGGCATGGGGTGCCCTCCCAATTCCCCCTGAAGCTGCTGGGGATCTCTGGCATCAGGGCGCCCACCCAACACCTCCCCAGGACAGTGAGAACTCTGGGCATTGGGGTGCCCACCCAACACCCAACCCTGATTCCTCTGGCATGGGGTACCCACCCCATTCCCCCACTACTGGTGTGCACGCACACCTGAGGACATGAGCAGCACAGCCTGGAGCAGGGCCACCTCGGTGTCATCCAGGTTGAAGGCAGAGAGGGACTTGCCACGGTGGCATTGGGGAACGTGGTGTGGCCGTGTCACCCCTGGGACCCCCACAGCAGATGGGTCATTGGGGGGGTGTGGTGTGACTGTGTCCCCCGTAATGGACAGTGGGGTTTGGGGGTGCAGTGTGACCGTGTCCCACTCTGGGACCCCCACGGTGGACAGTGGCAGGGGGTGCAGTGTGACCCTGTCCCCCCTCCCTGAGACACCCCGGGGGGTGTGATGTGACCCTGCCCCCCCTCTGGGGCCTCCATGTCACCGGGGAACACTCGTGGCAGGGCCAGTGCAGCAGCCAGAAGAGGAAGCTGCGTGACAGGGCCAGTGACAGGGCCAATGGCAGGGCCAGGGCCACCCGCGGGCACAGCTGTCCCCTTTGGTCACTGCTCACCCCTGAACCCTTTAGGGGTGACCAGCTCAAGGACACTGGGCAATGTCCCAACCCCCCTCGACTGCCCAAGGACACCGGTGACATCCCAAACCCTGGCACTGCCACCATGTGTGTGCTGAGTGTGTGAGTGCTCAGCAGATCCTGGCTAGGGCTGGGGGCCAGGGTGGGGGACCGAGATGGTGACAGAGTCCCTCCACTGCATCCCCTCACCAGGAATTTCCGCTTCTGCTTCCAGTGGCTGCCCTGGGCATTGGTGCTGCGGTGGGCTTCTGTCACAAGGCGGATCAGCTCCCACTCCTCGGCGCTGGGGCGATGCTGCAGGGACTTGATCATCTCCTCCTTCTGCTGCCACTCCCGGTTCTCCTCGATCAGCTTCCGCTTGGCTACCTGCTTCGAGTCATCCAGCACCACTGCCGGACCCCCAGCATCAGCCAGGATCCCCCCACATCAGCCAGGACCCCCCATCCATGCATCCCACAGCTGCAGCATAGCACCCCATGGTGACCCCCCCCAGCCTCCTCCTGTGGCTGCTCTGGGCATCCCAAATTGCCCCATAGCACCAGGACCCCAACCCACCTCCCAAAAGCCCCCCACTATCATCTGGGATGCCCCCCAGTCAGCTAGGACCCCCCATTCATGCATTCTACCCCACTGCTGCATCACATACCAGCCCAGTCCTGCAGCTACTCCGGGTACCCCAATGTGCCCCAGGGTGTCGGGACCCCAACCTGCCCCCCAGCCGAGCCCCCCCACGCCCCCCAACTCACAGTCCATGGCCATGCCCACGGAGATGCACTTCTTGAAGCAGCAGAGCTGGCACTGGTTGCGGGTGATCTTGTCGATGACACAGGAGTAGGTGGGGTGCAGGTTCTTCTGGATGGTCCGACGGAAAAATCCCTGGGGAGGGCATGGGGGAGTGACCCAGTGAGCACTGCTGAGCCCCCCTAGCCCCCTGCCCCAAGTCACCTTGCAGCCCTCACAGGCGATGCAGCGGTAGTGGTAGCTGGCGGCCTTGTCCCCGCACACCACGCACTGTTCATCTTTGTCCAGGTAACTAGGGATGTACCCTGCGGGGACCCCCAGGTCAGGGACCCCCAGGGCACCCCAGAGCAGGGACCCCCGCAGCGGGGACTCATGGGGTGCTCCATGACAGGGATTCCCATGACAGGGACCCTCAGGGCACCCCAAGTCAAGGACCCCTGGAACACCCTGTAGCAGGGACCTTCCCACACACCCCACATCAGGGATCCTCCAGGAATCCTGAGTCAGGGACCCCCTTGCATGCCTCACATCAGGGACACCCCACACACCCCATGCCAGGGACCCCCAGTAAGCCCTCCCCTCCCTGTGCCTCAGTTTCCCCTCTGTCTGCACCCACTGTCTGCCCCACCACTACCCCTGCCCTGGCACGGGAAGGGTTAACACTGGGGGTGTGGGGGGGGGTGCCTGAGCCCCCCACGCCAATAAAGCCCCCATTATCCCATTATCTGGCCGGGAACCGGCAGCGGGGGGGGTCCCTGTCCCCCTGGCACACAGAGACCCACTGTCCCTGTCATTGTCCGTGGTCCCCCCGCCTGGCAGGCCAGGAACCAGCCCCCCACCAGAGTCCCCCCAGCCTCCCCACCACCGACTGCTCAGGGAAACTGAGGCACAGATTGCCCATGATGCATGGGGCGGTCCCCAGCACCCTGGGCCCCTCATGTCCCTCCCGGGAGCCCACCCTTGTGTTTTGGGGGGGCTGGAATTGGGGATCCCCGAAGGGTGAGAGGGATGGGAAAGGGACCGGATGCCTGGGTCCCCCCTGCATGGAGCACCTGTAACTCAGGGGAGTGTCCCCAGCACCCCAGGACCGCCGCACCCACCCGGGATCCCACAAACCCAGGCGTGGGCACCCCTCGAGCCCACTCTGGCGCTCTGCAGGTGCCGGATGCGGGGGTCCCTGGGTGCTCCCTCCCTCCGGGAGCGGGGCGGGTGCAGGGGATGGGCGGGAGCCGGACGCTTGGGTTCCCCCCTGGCCCCCCATCGGGTCCCGCCGGCACCGGCTGCTCCCCGCCGGGAATGGGGCAGGGCGGGGGGCAGTGCCCGCAGGGCCCCCCTTATCGCCCACCCCAGGGCGCTGCCGCCCCAATGGCGGCACCCCGACCCACGAGGCGCCGAGGGGGATGTGGGGGACTGGGACCCCAGCAGACCCTGCAGGGATGTGGGGTGCAGGGGGGGACATGGGAGTGGGGTATCCATGGGACTCTGGGGTGCCTGGGGGACATGGGGACCTTGGGGTGTCTGCCAGGGACATGGGGTGTCCACGGGACCCTGGTGTTCCTGGGGTGCTCACAGGGGATAAGGGGTGTCCGTGGGACTCCAGGGGACCCGGTCGAGACATGAGGCGTCCGTGGGACCCTGGGGTACCTGCATGGACACAGGAATCTTGGGGTGACCATGGGGGACAAGGGATGTCCATTGACTTTGGGGGACCCAGGTCATACATGGGGTGGCCAGGGGACCCTGGCAAGGACTTGGGGCCCCCAGGGTGCCTGCCAGGGACATGGGGTGTCCGTGGCACCCTGACTTGCCTGAAGAGACTTGGGGACCCCAAGATGTCCACAAGGAACACGAAGGGTATCCAGGGGTCCCTGGTAAGGACTCGAGGCCCCTACAATGCTCACACGGAGTGCCTGCAGAACCCGGCGAGCACATGAGGTACTCGGGGGACCCGGGGGTGCCCAGCAGGGCCATGGGGTGCCCGGGGGGGTTCGGGGGGTGCCGTGGGTCCCCGTACCTGACATGCTGCTCTTCACCAAACATTGGCTGCTCTTTCTTTTGCGCTTCCCATCCAGCCACCTACGGGAGGGGGGTGACAGGCTGAGAGGGTGCCCACGGATTCCCGCTGCACCCCCCCAAACTTCCAACAGCTCCCCCAAAACCCCCCTCGAACCCCCTTCTCTGCTGGGAAATGGGCAGCCCCCACCCGGGGGTCCCAGTGCAGCGATGTCACAGGTGGGGTCCAGCCCGGGAGTGCGGGATGGGGGGGGTAGGAGAGGGCCCTGGGGACCCCCCCCACCCAGAACACCCCTGTCGGGACCCCCCCCCTCCGGGACACGACACCGCCCTGGGGGGGCTGGGACCGAGCGGGGGAAGGGAAGGGAAGGGAAGGGAAGGGAAGGGAAGGGAAGGGAAGGGAAGGGAAGGGAAGGGAAGGGAAGGGAAGGGAAGGGAAGGGAAGGGAAGGGAAGGGAAGGGAAGGGAAGGGAAGGGAAGGGAAGGCGGGTGGGGGAGGGGAAGGAAAAGGGTGGGGGAGGGGCTCCTTCCCAGTCAAAGACAAAATGTCCTTTTGGCTGAGCGGAGAAGTGACGTCATCGGGGCTCAGCCAATGGCGGGCGGCGGGGGTCCGCGCGCGCCCGTCCCCGCGGGGGGGGCCCGGGGCCGCGGGGATCGGCACCTGCGGGGGGGGAGCCCCGGGGACCCCGCATCCCCCGGGGCCGCTCCAGCCCAAGGGGACCCCGGGCCGCCACCCCCCACCGGGGGCCCGAAATAGTCCCGGGGGGGGGTGGAGGGTGAGGGGAGGGGGCGGCTGGGAGAGGCACGAGTGGGGGGACACCATGGCGGGGCACGAGTGGGGGCATGTGGGCGTGGGGACACAGGGACACCAGGGGATGGACCTAGCCGGTGACATGTGGGGGGCAGGGGGACACGCAGGACATGGGCACGTGTGGGGATACCCAGAACGTGACATAGGGACACTTGCGGACATGTGGGGTACAGCGGGGCTGGGGGACACCTGGGGTACGGGGATGTACAGGACATGGGGACACCCAGGTTCGGAACATGAGTGGGGACACATGGGGTGGACGGGGACATGGGCACAGGAACAAAAAGGGCACCCAGGACACAGGGACACACGAGGCATGGACATATACACAACCACACAGGGACACATGGGGACACAGGGGGTACCCAGGGCACGGACACATACGTGACCACGCAGGGATGCATGAAGACACACTGGGCACGACGACGCAAGAGACACAGTGGGCACTGGGACATGGAGACACTTGGGGACACACACGGCATTCGGACACAGAGGGCACAGCCAGGTATGGGCCACACAGGGATGTGCTGGGACACGCCAGGCGTGGTGCCACACGTGTCCGCCGCATGTCCCCGTGCTGGGGTGGGAGCTCACCGGGTGTCCTCTGGCTCCAACAGCGGGTCCAGGGTGCTGGGCTTCTGTTCCATTCACTGCAATTCCATCAAGGAGCGCTCAGCACCGACCGAGGGGGCTCCGGCGCCACGCGGGGGGCCACGCCGCGCACCCCATGGTGCCCCTCAGTGCTCAGCACCGCGCAGCATCCCGGGCTGGATCCTGCGGGACAGGGGGGTCAGCCCAGACCAGCCGTGGGGGACACAGAGGGGACACCCAGGGAGGGGTGTGAAGCCATAAGGGACCCCCAGGAGCTGTGGCCACCGGGGAGGACTGGGTGTGAGCATGCAAGAAGGGAGGGAAGGAGGAGTATAAGGGCAGGAGAAAGAGGGGGAGCGGGGGCCTCACCTGGGCCACGCCCGGGGAGGCCGGCCCGGCCGCAACCTCCCCAGGCTCTAAGGGAGCAAATGGCGGCAGGGGGCGAATTCCGGGGCTTCAAACACCTCGGCCCCACGCACCTGAGCCGGGCCCGGGACCGCCCCAGAGCCCCGGCCCCGCCCGGCCCCGGGGCCCGCCCTGCCCGGCACGGGGGCGGCTCCATCGCTCGGGGCCCCGCCCCTCTCTCCCGGGCCGGGCCCGCCCCGCGCACCGGGGCCGCTCCCGGGACCGGGGCTCCGGGTCCTGCTGGCGGCCGCTGCGGGTCCCGGGCGGCGCCGCCTCTTCCCCGGCGGGATTGGGGCTGGCATCGGGACCGGGAGGAGCCGCTCCGGGACGGGCGCTGGGGCCGAGCCCGGCGCTGCCGCTCCTGCTCCGGCCGGCTCTCCGCGGGGAGCCGGGGCTGTGCCAGCGCCCGGGCAGCCCCGGGATCCCGAGCCGGGCCCGACGCGCCGGGCCGGGCTCCGCTCAGCCCTGAGCCCCTCCCGGAGCCCGCCTTGGGCCCCACGACGCGGCCCCGGGCTCTGCCGCCAGCCCCGGACGCGGCGCTGAGTCGCTGCTCCCGAGCTCTGCGTGAGGCCGGGGAGCCCGGCTTCGGGCTGTGCCTAAGGCAGGACTCGGAGCTCAGAGACACAGACTCGCCCTAGCCCGAAAAGCCCGCTTTGAGCATCAAAACACAGCCCTTGTGCTTTAATTCAGGTCCAGCAAAATGCAGCACTTCAGTTTCTCTTTGTGAGCCCAAACACACAGGACTGGCTCTCTTCCTCAAGCCCTGAAAACAGGATTTAGTCACTGTTTCGGAGTCCCAGCACTGGCCGTACCAACCTGCTCTCAGGACTCTGTAGATAGAGAAATGCTGCTAGGAAGGATTTTCTTGCTATTTTCTAAGTCTGTGAGAGACTGCACAAAATCCCAGCCCCTCCCAAGCTGCAGCTCCTCACACCAAACCTCGGGGGAATCCCTGGTGCTTCCAACACTGCTGCAACCCCACCTGGAGCTGAGCTTCCAAGGTGTCTAATCCACATGCAAGCCTGGATAGTCCAAAACCTGCAGGAAAAGAGGAGGCAAAATGAAAAGGAAAGGGGGGGAAAAAACCCAGAGTTTTGGGTTTTCCCCGCGTTTGCAACAGGATTGAAGGGCAGGATAGAGAGGTAAAGAAGTACCAAAGGCTGCAGTATTTCAGGTGATTCAGAAGGGAGAACCCATTAGTTACAATAGCATTAGTAAAGGCAAACATCTCCTATTCCCTCATTTTAAGGGGTTCAGTTGAAGCAAACTCCCCTTTTTCAGCATTTTAAGGGTTTAAATCCACACTTCTACCCATGCCCTGGCATCAAATCTCTCACAAGGGAGCGAGCCCAGTACATATATAACCTAATGCTGCCCAAGAGTCCATTACTTTTCTTGTTCTTATTCATGACACTTATGGCCCTAACTAGAAGCCCCAGCAGGAGCTACACCATTTATACTACTACTACTATTCTTCTCTTGCCTACTTAGTTGCCTACAGCATACTACCCAGGAATGACTAATGAACAATTACACATGTTAACAAGGAATTACCCAACTCACCTGCCTATGCTGCTGAGACAAGAAGCTTCTTCTCTTACCTGTTATCTACTCTTTTGGCAGATGTGGCTGTAGTAAAAAAAGAAGGCACCTACAGAGCCCCTTACTCCCCTGGAATTTAAGTCAGAGCAGCCAAACAGCTACAACTCCTCCCAGTGCTTTTATCCCTGATGGTAAAATTGCCTCCTCCCTTTTCCCGGGCATTGTGGGAACGAGAGGCGGGCCTGGCCAGGGGTATATTAACCCCAGTCCTGGGTAAAAGAGGCCTATTTCCTCTGTGGGGTTAGTTGGGGTAAGGGTGTCTTCTTCTTTCTGTGAAGGGGGTCTTTTGGGTTTTCTCAGCTTTTTTTCAGCAGGTACTTTTGGTATCTGAAGTAATAGAGGCTTTGAAGACTCTGTGAAGAAGATAGCATTAAGTGCATGGTTCATGGCAACTTCCTGAAATTCCAGATTGTGTCAGGTATGATACTTCAGTTTTTTCAGCAGATTCATTTTGCTGCAAGAGGAAGCTACCCTGGGTCCAAGATGACATTGGAGATGGAGGCTTCTGATAGGTAAGCTAAGGACTGTAAGTATGAGTGGGAGTGGGAGCAGGGTCCCAGTTAGTAGCTGACTTGTTGGGATTTGGCTTGTATGCCACTCCACGGGTGCATTGATTTTGGTTTTCTTTGTCATAGCTGACTAAGATGCCAACCTGGTGATCACAGTGCCTTTGGAGAGGGCTGAGGTGGACTCCTTTTGCATCCAGTGTGGATTCACATTGTTGGTCACCTAAAAGCTAAGTTGGGGGCCAGGACCTAGAGATGGGATGATAGCAGGGTAGTGGGTTGGAAATTCCTGGGAGAGATGTAAAAATTAGTGTAGGGGAAAGGGATGCTCTCCAAGGGGCTTGTTAGGTAAGCTAAAGGGAGTAGCCCTACTTTTGATTGCAACTGTAGGGTGTGCAGCGCAGAGCAGTTCCAGTGTGTGTTGTCTCGTCCCGTGTGTGTTTTGTGTTTCTGGCATCCCTCGGATCAGATCTCTGTGCCTTTTATCCTTAAGGGGCTTATCATAAGCATTGGCCATCATCTCTAGGTTCTTGAACTTTCATACTTCTTGGTAGGATGCCAATGTCACTTGTTCTTTTACCAGTGGGCTTGGCCGCATCTTGGAATCACATCTTGGAAGCATTGAGTCAGATGTCTTTTGAGGCCTTGTTCCCGGCTGTACTGCCATCCATCCTTTCCAGCCGTGAGCTGTAATGTCCTGGGGCTTGTAAGATTGTCAGGAGATGGGAGCATTCTAAATGTGGCATTGTCTCTCACAGCCATCTTGATCACTGTGACTGACAGTTCTTAGAAGAGGTCACTGTTACAGTCTTTTCTTCTGCTCCTTAGAGCCTCCTTCATCCACCATTGCCACACCCTCGGTTGTCTCTTTTGGCGTCGTCTCTTCTTCTTGCCATCGTTCTTCTTGCCGAGAGCTTTTTTTATCATCCTTGTGTCCTACTGTTTGTAGTATAATGTGTTGAGTTTGTGTCTCGCCTGGAATTGCTCTGCCCTGTAGAGTAGTCCTGAGGGGGGGTAGGTGGAGAAGAAAGGAGACTTTAGAGGGAACCTTTTGCTTTGCTTAGCCACCTGAGCCATGCCTCGGACAGAGTGACTGTGGCCAGTCTGTGTGGTGTTCAGTGGAGATGTGGGAGTGGTGCAGTGGTGTCTTGCAGTTTTATAGTAGTTTGTCCTAAGGCCCACTGTTGTGGGATCCTAGGCAGTTTGCTTTGAGGAATGAGAACTTGGGAAAGGCTAAGCTTTCCCTGTCTGTCTGGGTAACTTTGACAAATAATTCTTTTGCAGATGGATAGGATGTAAACCTGATATGAACAGAGGAGGCCAGAGGAGCACAGCAACGAGGTGGGTCGGTGCCTGAAGTCCAAGCTATGGCCTGACTTTGGGCTCTACGTTTACCTCACTGTTGGGACTTTCATTTTGAAGATGTGAAGTGCTTGAAGCAGCAGGGTATTGGCACCGGGGGGACCATGAGCTGGATGAGTATTGATTCCAGCACAGAACTGGATGTTACTGGAGTTGTTGTATTAGTGATGAAACTATAAGTAGCCTTTGATTTTTTGTGTTTTACAGGTGGTCTGCAGCATTCAAATTGCTACTCCAACATGAGAGACACCCTTCCAGACAGAGGTCACAGTCGAGCACTTTCAGGTGGAACCTGCCTCGGCAATGCAGCACTTTTGGACACTACATCGGTATGTGCCTTTCCATTTTGTTTTGCCCCTTCTCCCTTGGGAAGGTTGGTCATCATTCAGCTTTTCAGGGGTGGTGTTTCATGGTGGTTATGTTGCAGGGCTGTTCTTTGTCCTTATTTTTAGGAAGTAAACCTGGATATCAGCAGTCAAGGTCAAGTGAGTGAGGTAAGCAGTGACCAGTGGACACAACCAGTTATTGCTTGGGTGCCAAATTCTGGGGCAGCTCAAAGCATGCATTGTCTAAGCATCCATTTGTGTGTTTTAGGTGGCCCACTCGTATTATGCCTACAGGGGCTGAACCCCCTCATGGACCAGCTGATGGAGCCAGTTTATCACCCTTGAGCTGCCCCTGTGAGCCTTCCAGAACTATTACAGGACTCTGCGATGAAGCCTGTACCTTTTCTGTTTGAAGGTGCCATCTGGGCAGCCTTTGGCAATGGTTGAGGAGTTGCAGCGACTCGGGGAGGGAGGGAGGAGCGAGGGTCCACTCAAGTTTCAGCAATGCCCCATCACCTTGTCTCCTTTTAACCCAGGTATACCCTGTGCCGGCAGCCTTGGAGTGCGGCCACGGTGTATGAGCCGAGGACCGGGGCGTTCTCAGGAGACGGTGAGTAGTGGAATTGTTGGGTTTTGGCTGATGTGCTGCTGAGTTCAGGCACTGATGTTTGGTTTTCTTTCTTGTAGTAGACTAAGAGAGAACAGCTCACTGAGGGCAGGAACTCCCCAGAGGACGAGGCGGCCTTCTTTTGCACCTGATGAGGATTTGCATCCCTGGATATCCGAGAGCTAAGTCGAGGGCTACACCTCAGGGAGGGGGATGAGAGTGGTGTGCTGGGTCAGGACTTGGTGGGAGGGATTTTTGAATTAGCTTTGGAGATGGGGATGTCCACGAGAGGGCCCCTTAGGCCGTGTAAAGGGAAAGTCTCACTTTTGATCACAATGCTGAGGTGTACAGGGCAGAGCAGTCCCGGTGCGTGTTGTGTCACTTGTCTATTGTGTGTTCTGTGTCTTTTGGGCATCGTGTCACATGTCTTCTGCCTTACCCCTTTGAGGGGCTTATCAGAAATGCTGGGCATCATCCTTAGCGTCTCCTTTGCATTCCTTGGCCCGACGCTGGTACTCTTGAACCTTTGACTTGCAAGCTTGGACATGCATCGGAATCGCATCTCTCTTTAGCAATATTGAGTCAGACACCTTTTACAGTCTTGTTCTGAGCTGTATTGACAGCTGTGCACCACAACGATCCATTATAACAGATTAGGACTTGTGAGAATGCGAGGATAGGTGGAGGATTCCAACCGTATGGTTCTCGGGCATCCATCTTTGCGGTTCTTGGCATAAGTCCTTCTGTTAGGGTCTTTTTCTGCCGGAGTTCTTTGAGCCTCATCGGCCTCATCTAGGTCATCTCATTGGTAATTCTTCTTGCTGAGAGTTTCCTCTCCTTGTTGCATCCCCTTGTTTGTCATCTCCTGTGTCACAGGTGTCTGTGTGTTTGGGCCGGGGCTGCTTTGCCCTGCTACATGGTCTGGGTGTAGGTGTAATAGGATAAGTCCTAGGGACTTGACATTTGTAATGTAGGGATTAGTTGGACTCAAGATGGTATTTCTAGATTGACACAAGATGTCTGGAGCTGGTAAGTTCTCATGCAGTACTTTGACTTTTGTCGTAACTTTCTTTCAGCTGCAGAGGGATTGAACCTGTGACAGAGTGCCCCATACCAGGTGAGGTGGTTCCCACAGGAAGGTCAGTCACCGTTTGTCTTTGCAGGGCAAGTGTAAATGGTGACCGTGTTACAGCTTTGTTCTTCATCTTTATTTGTAGGAAGTAATGCTGAATAGCAGTGGTCAAGGTTGATGGAGCGAGGTGAGCGGTGACTGGTGGACAGAATGAGTTGTTACTGCTTGGGTATCAGTTTCTGGTGCAGCTCTAAGCATCCGTTTTTGTTTGTGCATTTTAGGTGGTCCACTGGGAAGGTGTCCTGGCCCTGGGGATGCTGGAGGCCAGGTGCGTGCAAGCTTAAGGTATGGGTGTGGTGTACTTCAGTTGGAGCGGGGAGGCTGTGGTTTCAGTCTCTCAGCATGTTTTTCTGCTTTGCTTCTCTGCAGGTGCTGCTGCTGCTGCCCTAGGCATGCCAAGGGACAGAGGCGAGCAGGTGAGTTGGCATTTAGGTGGGGCGACTGATAGGTGAGAGGTATGTGGCAGCATGCGAAGCGTGTCCCTTTTTGCTTTGCAGGCATCGTCCGGGCCACCTCCGGAGTCGGATTGAGATTTGAGGTGAGCCTGGGCCAGCGGTGCAGAGGGAGCCCGCGCATTATTCTTCTGGAGGGCGATAGTCACAGTTTGTTTTGTTGTCTTAGGTACCACAAGTAGGGGCAGAGCCTAAGTTTGGAAACGGCCGGTAAGCGATGAGCCTCGGCAGTTATGAGGGAGAGGGGCATTGTGCAAGGGGTCACTTCTGGGACGTGTCATCACAGTCTGAATTTTGTCATTGTTCTGTCTTTTGCAGCCGCCGAAGTGGACTGTGGGCCATGTATTGACGTCCACGGTGCTGAAGCAATGTTTTCTGTCGAGGATGGATTTCGTCTGCTGGTCTTCAGAGAGCTAAGTGTGGGGACTGTTGGTTGGGAGAAGGCAAACACCTTTGGAATCACAGGAGGCAATTTGAAGTTAGCTGAGAGGAGAGGGCTGTATTGGGCCGGGCCCCTTGGAGGTTAAGGGAGTTTTTCTTCAGCATCACTCGAGCCTTTGCCGGGCCGGGCAGTTCCAACCCATCTCCATGTTCTCGTGAGCTTCGCATCACTGGATTTTGAGTCTTGATGTCATTGTCCGTCTTTTCACCCGAGGAGCCTGCCTTCGGGTCTGGCATGATTGCCATGGTCTAAATTTTGCCTACTCTTCAGTGTAGCCACACTCTTGAGCATAACACGTGGGCATCTTGCATCTTGGCCATTTGTCGGTCGGTCATGTTTTGTGATGTCACTTCAGCCTTTGGCGGCAGAATCCTTCTCTAGGGAACCCTTTGTATCACCTGGCAGTCGTTGCCTCCTTCTCTAGGCCTGCTGCACTTCTTGAGCATCCTCTTACCAGCTTTGGCACTAACTTCTCATAGGGAGTTTACATTTCACTGTCACATACTACTGCCGTAGAGCCTTCTTTCCTTCGGCATCGTGGGCCTCTGGCTCATCTTGCACTAGGAATCTTGGGCCCATCAGGTGAAACTGCTGGGCAGTTTCAATTTGTGTCTATGTGATGTGGTTTGTGTCCGTTGTCTTCAGTGTCACAGGGCTTTGTGATGTCTCAGTTCTTTACAGGCATCGTTCTGGGCCATATCGGCAGCGGGAGTACTTGCATACTTTTCTGGATTGGGCTTATTCTGGCATCTTTATGGTTTTGCTTTTTGAGACCAGAAGTACACAAGATGTTCCTATCCGTCTTCCTTCTCAGTTTTGGTAGTATCTTTTTTCATGTGCCATTCCCTTGGACTTCTATATGCAGTGTACTAGACCCTCCTCACTGCAGTAGTTCCATAGCTTCCGTCGTCTCAAAGCATCCTGGTCTCAAGAATTTATCTTCTGAAGCGTTCTCTCAAGTCTTCGTGTCATCTTTGCTTATATTTGATGCACTGTGTGTCCATGTGCCACTTATGCTTGGAGCTGCCCTGCCCTGGCACATTCAGTCGTGGCTCATTTGAACAGTTTTAAAACTCTCCTCACTTGTCTGTGGGCTTTTGGGTAGAAAGCTTATGGGCCTGGTGTGGGGATAACTCCTAGCTGTCAGCTACTTGTAGACTGCCTCATGCTGTCTTGCAGGTCCCCGAGGCAGATTTTGATCCCTATGGTCACTGATGTTACCAATTTTCCCAGGGTCTACTGTTCCACATCAAGGAGAAGCAGACGGAAGATGCTTTAACATCTTCTTTGGGAGGGGTGTTTCTAGTAAGGGCTGCAGTCAGAGTGTAAGCTGAAGAAGGGGTGTCTGAGAGTGTGTCTGTCTGTGTGTGTGTTGACTGGCTCTAACCTTATGTGTGTGGTGTTTTTTGCCTTTCAGGTTCTTCAGTTCATTTTAAAATTTTGAATACAAAAAGCCCAGCCGGTCCTGCCCATGCTGTGGGGTTAGTCAGAGGGACACAGGGTTCCTCTTCTCCTCTCTGCTGGGATGAACTGCCTAGGGAATACCATTTCTGACAGCCCAGTCCTACTTGTGTCTTTTGGAAAAGGGCAGAGGTGAAGAGGTAACTGCCAGAGTTCCTTGGGGATGATGGAGTTGTGGTGTTTGGCTGTGCCCGGAGGGGCAGGTTGGGCATTATTTGTGTGTCTGAGGACTGGTTTGGGTGTTGGGGAGCCCAGGGAGCTGAGCTCTCAGTGCATTCCCAGCTCTCCCAGGGGTGGGAGCTGGTGCAGGGCTGGGTGACAGCCTCTGGTTGGGCTCGGGGCAGGCACTGGCCCCGGCACAGACACGGGGTGGTTTGGGGACGCTTGGGGAGCAATGGGAGGAAAATGAGGGATGGTGCTGGGCAGAGCGATCAGCCTGTGCTCGTGTCAGTGCAGCTGTGCAGGGCACTGGGATCTGGGTAGAACTCCAGCTCTCCTGGTGTTCAGGGATGCAAGGTCTGAGGGACTGGATTTACCTGGGGCTTTCCAGGAACAAGGGGAAATGTGGTGCCAGAGCTGTGCCCCATCAGGTTGTGTTTCCCTTTGGGGACAGGGAGTCTCTGGGCTGAGGTGAGATTGCTGTGTGAGTGGCAGGGAACAGGGAGCTCAGAATTGCAGGCACTGATGGAATAATTGTCTTAGGTCTCTTTGGTTTGTGTTTGTGAAAACTGGGATTTGGGCTGGAGAGGTGCTCTTGGGAACAATGGATAGAGTACATTTGCTCTATGGATGTGTAAGGAAGGACAGGGAAGGGGAGTATTTATAAATTGTTATCAGTATTTCATGCAAATTTGGGGTGGAGCGTTGATGTAGGTGGGTGGGTTTGGCTTGGACCTGTCAGGACTAACCACAAAGAATCCAACCAAGCCCCTGACCCCTCAAGGCATCTGTGAAACACTTCCACAGAAACCCAAGTCAGAAATCCAGTGATAATGGAGGTAAAATTATAGGTAATTGCCTATGATCGGTGGGGAATTTCCTTTGGAATTATCAACCAAGGCAGAGCATATCTTTCAGCTCTTTTCCTGGTGTGCAGTTTCCTCTCTGGTTTAACTGAGTTTGTGTGCTCCTGTTAACAAGCAGTGTGTTTTCACCCTGAAATTTGGGGTGATAGTCTTTCTCTAGTGTTTTTCCCACAACTGACTCATCCTTTCCATGAATAGTCCATGTTGTTCTACACAGCTGCTTTGGCCCTGGGTCAGAGAGAGAGAAGGGAAATGACTTTTTAGGGCGTTGAAATTTCTCCAGGCAGGAGTGGGACGGTCTTGCCCCTCCCCAAAGCCCTGCAGGCGCATGGGAGTAGCTCAGTGCCGGCGCAGCTCTCTGAGCAATAACAACGCTTGGGAGGTTCGAGTGTTGATAACAACTCTCTTGTCTCTTGGTAGCAGTCCTAGGTGGAGGAGAGGAAAAAAGGAACTTGTGTTATTCATGGAAAACCTTCTGCTGTTTCTTGTGCAGACTTTTAGATCTTTGTATGATTTACTATCCAGTGTCTGTAGGTAGAGAATGACTTATTTGAGGTAAAAATTGAGATAATCAGTAATGGATAGGTATGGAAAATGTTTGAAGTAAACTTGAGGTGACCTGTAGTGGAGAGCATGAAGATTTTGAAGTAAACTATAGCAATCAGTTGTGCACAGGTAGGGAAACTTCTGGGGGTAAAATACAAGGTCATCTCTAGGTGAGGGAATGAACACTTTTTGAGGTAAACTGAGTGAATCAGTTGTGGGAGTATTAGTAAATTCTGGGGGTGAAACTTGATGTAACCTCCATGGTAGAAAATAAATAAGTGTTTTGAGGTAAAAAGGAAGTCATCAGTGTTGGAGAGGCAGGGAGATTTTGAGAGTAAATTTGAGTCTGTAGTGCAGAGAATGAACATACTGAAGTTAAAGGGAGGTAGTAACTTGTAGACAGGGAAAAAATTTGGGGGTAAAGTCTGAGGTTAATGTCTAGGGGAGACAACATTTTTGAGCTAAACTGAGGCAGTCACTAGGTGACAGGTTGGAAAAGTTTTGGGCGTAGAAATTAAAATGACCTGTTGGGCAGAGAATAGACATACGGAGGTGAAAATCAGGTAATAAGTAGTGGACAAGTAGCAATAATTTTGGAGGTGAAATCTGGGGGGATGTGTGGCAGGGAGAGTGTCCATCGTGAGGTAAAGTGAGACAGTACTGGAAAGATAGTGAAATATTTCATAGTAAAACTTGATGAAATCTCCAGGGCAGAAAGAGAATATTTATAGGTCAAAAAGAGTAAATAGTTAGCGGGCAGGTAGGGAAAATACTGGGGGTAAAATCGGAGGTTATCTCTAGGGGAGAGAATGAACATACTGAGGTAAAAATCAGGCAATGAAGAGTGAATGTTAGGGAAAGTTTGGGGGGTAAAACTGGAGATAATCTCCAGAGGTAGTGAATGAATACTTTCTTGTAAAAAAGAAGAAATCAGAAGTGGACAGACAGGGACAGCTCGGAAGGAAAATCTGAAGCAATCCCCAGGGAAGAGAATGAACATAATGAGGTAAACTGAGGCAGTCATTTGCAGAGACACAGTGAAAATTTTGGGGATAGACACTGAGACATTCTTGAGGATATAGAAAATTACTTTTTGGGGTAAAAATGAGGTGATGGGTAGGGCAAAGCTTGTGGGAAAAACTTGAAATAATCTGTAGGGCAGAGCATGAGCATTTTGATGGAAAAATGAGATATTTATTCTCTACTTCCCTTTGGGCTAACTTAATCTCCACCCTTCCATGAGCAATTCCTTGGCTTCTCCTGGAGAAAACCCCATGGCAGAGGCAGTCTGCAAAGGAGCCCAGAGCTGTGCTTGGAGCAGAGAGTGCTGAGAGCTGCGGGTGCCTCTGCTGCCCCAGGCTGGCAATATCCCCATGGAACAGACTGGGCAAATGGGATTAGAGGGAGCACAGTCCCTTCAGGGAAGGGGTTTTCTCCTGTGCACATCAGGCACGGGGCAGGAAGGGAACTTTGGAAATCAGCTGATTTCCCCCAGAAAGCATAATTCACATCAAGAGCAAAGGTTGGTTTGGGTGTGAGCACTTGAAATAACTTGGAAAGAGAAGCAATCACCTTTTGCTGCTTCTTTCTTTCTTTCAGATGCTGGGATTGCCTCTGTGGACATGTGCTGAGCTCTCCCCGCAGGGAACTGTCAGCCCTGAATGCCTGTGCAATAACTGCAGCTGCCCAGGCAGGCACAGTTTTTTCAAAATTATTTTTCTCGGACCGAGCACATCTCCTCAAGTTCCTTCTCACTTCCTGCATCCTGGAAATGCAAAAAGGGAAAAGATAAATGTGCAGCTCAACTGAAACAAAAAGCATCATTTCCCTTCTTTCTTGTTTTGTTCTTAGAGCCTGTTGGAGTGCTGGCCTGGATTTGGGAGGAGCCAAGTAGCCTGGAGCAGTGAGGTTTTTCCTGTCAGACTTGGCTGTCCTGTGCAGGGTTCACTGATGCTGTGAATTGCAATCCAGGGCATCTTCAGGCTCCTGGTGCTTGGGACGTGGCGTTTGGTGTGCAGAAAACATCCCAGGCTGTTCAGCTTGGGTGTGGCTGTGCATTTGCACAGTTCCTCAGAGTGGGAAAAGGCCAAGAGAGCGATGGGAAGGTCTTTCTTCCAGGCCTGGGCATTCTCAAGACACCTCAAGGATGTTTTTTAAATGTTTCTTGTCTTTTGTTTCCCAGCCCAGGGCTGAGCTGGAGAACGGGTGGAGACAGTGGCAAGCAGGAGTCCCATGTTTACATCTGCCCTTGGATTCCAGTTTCTCCCAGTGGGTCTGTGCTGCCCGAAGTACAAAGGAAGGAGGTGTTGGAGTACCTGTTTGTTCACCTGTTGAGCTTGGAAGAGATGCCGAGTGTGAAATTCCAGGAGTGCCGGCTCCTTGCGAGCTGTTGGTTGCTCAGGAGATGGGGTTGGGGAAAGGGGGGGAGAGTCCGAGCACAGCACAGTGGTAGGAGCTGGGTTTGCATCTCAATCTAAGGCATCTCAAAGCCTGATAAGCTGGAAAGAAGACTTTGCTGTGTTAATGCACAATTGCATTTTTGTGCAATTTTTTGAAATTAGGGCTGGGATCAACCTGGGGAGGAGGTTGTCTGGCACAATTCCCTATGCCCTGCTTTGCCATGAGGAATGGATGCCTGACCTCTTTGCAGAGAGCTGCTGCTGATGTAGATTTCTCTGTTTCTATAGTGAATTTATCCCAGTACTTGGCTGCTATAAAGAAGTCTCCTCTTGCTGCAATTTCCCCCTATTACATTTAAGATCAGCTCCAGCTGAGTTAGAATTTAATCCCGACCTTTCCCCCCTTTTTTTTTTCCAAGAGGCCTCAGCTATCTTGCTATTTCTTTCCTCTCTCACCGTCCAGGTCCTGTTTTTCAGACCTTTCCTTATAAAACCCTTGATAACCCATTCCCCACTTAAGGCTTTGTTGTAGCCTTGTTTTGCTACCTTCTGGGTGCTGTGGATGAAGGTCTGGCTTTGAGGAGCACGCCCTGCTCCCTTTGTTCAAGGGATTGCAGTTATTCCAATCTCCTGCTGCTGAGGGCTTCCTTAGGCTCTTGCTGAAATGAAAAATGTCCAGGAAGCTTTTCCTTTTTTGAGATTAGACTGGTTGAGATATGACCATGATGGTTAAAAACCCACAGTGCAAAGGAAGGTTTCCCCCTTCTTCCCCCCTACCCCCCACCTGCTCCATGCTCGGTCCTCTCCCTTCACAGTTCATTGCTTTGTAATCACAACTGCTAAGGAAACCTTTCTAATCTTGTCAATTGGCAATGCAACTGCTTTTAAATTCTGTTTTAAAATAGGTTTTGAAGTCAGGCTCTGCCCTTGCTATTGATTTGAATTCTTGACTGAGTAAGTTATTGGTGCTTAAGAAGCCCTTTGTTGCTTTAAAGCCTTTCTCCAAGGGTCAGAGAATAACACTGACAGGGAGTGAAGGAGCGCTGCCCAGTAGTTGCTTAGAAACGGAATGTGTTAAACCAGGTTTCTTTAAAAGCAGTTTTGAGTAAGTGAAATTCAGGTACTTGAATTACTTTGGGAAATGGTCCATTTAGGATAGATCTACACTGACAGAAGCTGTTTATCTGAGGTCAGTACATGCTTTGATCAGTGCAGGGCCTTCCCCTCAAGAAACGCATGAGCCAAGCCCAGCAAGGTAGAGGAAAAGACAGACACAAGTTCAGCTTAGAGAGCTGCACGGGTGAAATCCCATGAATATGCCTGGAGCATGGCCCTCCCCAGCAGCTTTTCTTACAGTTAAATTCTTAAAAAAGCTAGAAGCTGATGCTCAGTACTTTGGGATCTGGCTCAAAACTGCGGAGAGGATAAACTCCCTTACTGGAACTCAGGCAGTGGAGTGCCCACAAGCCAGCAGCCCGGTTGCTTCTTGTTCAGCTTCATTTCAACGTCGTTTTTTTGTTGTTTTGGTTGGTTGGCTGGTTTTAAAGTATTCTTAGAGATGCTACAAGTGGAAGAAGAGAACAGAAATAGAGTGGAGCACCACTGGCATATTACCTGATATTTTACTGTTCCTCTTTTTCTTTTAAAAATATATGTAGATAACATGAACTTTTAAACTCTGTGATTTGGGAGAAACACTCTTTTTTCTCCCTCTCTTTGGAAGAGATATGCAAGTCCTGAGCCGTTGGGCCAATGCTTGCTGCATTTTGTTTACGTTTTTACAATCAAACAAGGGGCTGATAAGATTGACAAGGAAGATACAACTCAGGAGCTCACTAGGCAGCAGCCTCCAGACTCTTTGGGTGATGCAGTAGGGTATGAAGACTGTTCTCCAGTGCGAGATTAATCCATAATAACATGCTCACTGACATAAAAGTCACTTCTTATAAGCCACTTCTTATTCCCTGAAGTGCAGGAGCTGAGGTGTTTGACAAAGCCTTGGCAGAATGATGAAGTAGATCCCTGTCAGATTTCTCCTTCTTGTGCTAGTGAGAGCAATCCATCTTCTTTAAGGGTTTTGTTCCTTTGGGATTGTGTGTAGTTTAGAGGGAGAACAGTACCCAGAAGCATTAATTATTTAATCTGCACTGCTTTTTTCCTCGACATGTGAGGCCTGAGTATTGTGCTGGGAAGCGGGGCCAATAAAATTTCTGGGAGTCAGACTTGGAGCTCGAAAGTTTTAGAATTAACGCTGGAGACTCAGCTCCCTCTATGGTCAGAAGAGGGGGAGACACCTTCCTTCAGGATGTCTCTCCAGGGAATGCTTTTGCAAAGTTTTCTCTCGTAACGGCTCAAGTCCTGCCTCTTCCTGAAATTGCGGTGTAGATCCCACTGGAGGCAGTAAATCTCTCAAATGTATGAGCTTGGGCCTACACACCTGCTAAGGTGTGACTAGAGGTGTGAGAACTTTTGCAAATGAATTTGGAATCATGAGAATCACAGAACCACTGAGGTTGGAAAAGCCCTCTAAGGTCATCGAGTCCAACGTGTGCCCAATCCCTACCTTGTCACCCAGCCCAGAGCACTGAGTGCCATGTCCAGGTGTTCCTCGGACACCTCCAGGAACGGGGGGACTCCAAACCTCCCTAGGCAGCCCCTGCCAAGGCCTGACCACCCTTTCCAGGAAGAAAGTCCTCTTGATGCCCAACCCTGGTGCGGCTTGAGGCCCTTTCCTCTTGTCCTGTTACTGGTTGCCTGGGAGAAGCAGCCAGTCCTCACCTGGCTACACCCTCCTGTCAGGGAGTTGTAGAGAGCAAGGTCTTCTCTGGGCCTGCTCTTCTTAGGACTGGTATGGAATCACTATTTTGCATTAAAGGACAATAAGCAGATGTTTTGAAAAAATACTTTGAAATGTTTTTGCATTGTCCTGGAAATCTGCCAAGAATTGGAGTTGCTTACCAGGTTAGGTGTTCTTGCCTGCAACTTCCCAGGGGCTGCTGGAGGTGGGATGAGGCTATTGCAGAGGAATTACAAGTACGTGGTTTCTCACTCAGGAGACTCTGGGTTTACTATAGCTATGGAACTGGTTTTCCAGACTAGAGGAACCCCTTGAAGGACTGCAGCGCGAGGCAGAGATGGGATTTGGGGTTTGCATCCCCACCTCCTGAGCACACATGGGGTTAGATGCCCCTTGGCAGAGCTGTAAGGTGTAATGTGGGCAGCAGCTCCTCCTCTCTTTGGGGGCCTAAATTGAAACGCTCAGGAGCCAAATCACCTCTGAGCTGCTCTCTTGTGAGCAGGAGAGGAAGGGACACCTCCAAAGGCCACATAGCTCACTCATAGTCTGAAAAATCCTACTGCTGAATCTGGAACCCCCCCAGGGATGCCTGGGACCCCCCGGGCCCCTCTGTGATCCTCGACAATGCACCCCTCCATCATCAGACCATGCAGTGCCCCCCAGTGTTTTGCCAGTGGGAGCACTGGAAGAGATACTGGGAACGCTGGGAGGGAACTGGGAGGAAACTTCCCACCACTCTCCAACGTGCAGCAGCCCCAAGTGCGACCAGTGAGGAGGAGGAAGTGCTCCCAGTGCCTCGCCCCCCCCCCCCCCAAAAAAAAGGGGGGCGGGGGGGGTTACGAGAAGAAAAAGGATTTTAATTGAGGGGAAAACACTCCATTTCTTTAATTGTGCTTGAACTTAGGAGGATCCCACTTCATCTACTGTTTGGAGGGTCTCAATTGACACAATGTTTTCATGATTTTGTATCTCAGTTGGCTGGGAATCACTGTTTTGCATTAATTTTCCTGTCTAATTGGAAGAAGAAAGCCTTTATGGTGCTGTTTGATGGATTTGAATTGAGGGAAACCGCCCCATTTTCATAATCTTAAGGTTAAAACTGAGGGCAAAACACCACCGTCCCTGGTTTTAAAGGGAAGCCCTTTATGTGCCATTATAAGAGTTCCATCGAGGGGGACCCTCATTTGAAGGGACCTTCATAGAGGAAAAACGTGTCCAAAAGCCCCCAAAATGGTGTTTCTTGAGGGAAAGTGAAGAGGACGCTGCATTTTCCCTCATTTTAGGAGGCTAATTTGAGCAAAAGTCCCCCTTGATTCACTTTTTCTTTGGGTTTATATTTAGGGGAGACCCTCCTTATGCATCAATTACGGGTCTAAATTGAGAGGGAAGCTCCGTTTTCCTCTTGATTCAAGGCTTTGAAATGGTGACTAAAGGGAGTTTTCCCTTAATTCATTAAGAAATTGAAAAAGAAGCCCGGCATGGACCGGCGGGTCTGGACACATCCCCATTGAGGGGGGGCAGAGCCGCTGCTCGGGGGATCCTTTATCCCCCTCGTACAGCTGCGAGCTGCCGAGGAAAAAGTCCTCGTTCCTAGGCTTAAAGCCCTGCAGGTTTACCTCTCATTCTCTTGCTCTGATTTGTTTGACAATAAATTCAATTTATTCCCCCCAGTCGTGTCTCTTATTCCAGTGACCGGTGAGTGATCTCTCTGTGCCCTTCTCCCGATCCTCGGGCCTTTCCTGATGTGTTCTGTTCCCTGCCCAGGGTGAGGAGGAGAGGGACAGAGTGGTTTTGCTGGCACCAGGCACCTGGCCAGGCCCAGCCCACCCCAATAATCCCTGCGATCATTCACGCCACCATTACCCAGGCGCACGGCGGGTCCGGCTCCGCGGGCAGGCGGCTCCAGTAGTTCAAAGTGGGCAAATTGGGACGGAGTGAGAGGAAGCAGGTGCTGCCGGTGGGTGAAATGTCTCTGCTGCGAGCTGCCTGGGAAAGGAGGAGGGAGAACCTAGTGCAAAGGAAAGGGGAGAGAAAGAGGGACAAGGCTGGAGCTGGGAAGGAAGCGGAGATGGCCAAGGGGCAGCTGAGCATTTTGCTTTCCCACTCTGTGGGGGGAAAGAAAGCGCTGTCAAATCCATCCAGGAAAAGAGAGGAGAAATAGCAGGTGGTGGAAATCGCCGGCAATTTGGATGCAATTTGTCTGTCTGAAGTGCAGACGCCGACAGACACGGAGCACCGCCGGACGCCTGCTGGCGCTGCGCTGTGTCCTGCTCTGGCTGCAGCCCGCCTGGCGAGACCCCCAGCAGCAGCGGCCCGGGGGCGGCGGGTCGGGCAGCAGCCAATCGGAAGCGTCGCAGCGTGCGGCAGCCAATAGGAGCCCTGGCTACTCCGGCAGCCAATGGAAAGCGCCGTTCCCTGAGGGACCAGGCCCAGCTCGAAGCCCCTCACAGCGGCTTCGTTTGTTGGGACGTTCGTGGAAAGTTCGGAGTTCATTTCTTTTTTCTTTAGCGCACCTTTTCCAGGACAGGAGGGATTCCGGCGCCGCTTCGTGCCGGTAGGGAGCGGGAGAACGCGGCGGCGGGCGGCGGGTGGCGAGGGCCGTCGGCGAGACGGGGCTTGGGCCGCCTGCGGTGTGCGATCTCCCGAGAGCAGCGGGGAGCGGCGGCGGGCGGGGCGCTGTGGGAGCCGGCGCATGTCCCCGAATGAGCCGCCCGGCGCAACGCGCGAGGTGCCAATGAAATAAAATAGAACACGGTAAAGTGAAAAGCATCTTCTGCCAAATAATATATCAACAGACCATCTATCTAAGTGGTACAAGAACATAGTTTCATTGTGCTCTGGATGAATGTCATCTTTGTTATTGCAGAACTAAGTTAAGAATATTAAGTCTAATGATGCAATTTTATTTTTAGTCTATTTGATTTTATAAGTTACTAATCTGAGTCATGTATGCTTATAGTTTTCTCTCTTATTAACAAAGACAATTCAATATCCAGTTCATGATTATAGTATAGTTTTGAACCACTCAATAGTAATTTTTCTTTTGGAATATGTGTGATAATTTCAAGGTGAGACATCTACATAATGCATTGGACACGTATTTGTATATTTGCAGTTAAAGTAACATGCTTTAAATTTGTGTGCATGTATATAAAGTACATATACTTAAGGAAGAGATCATAAAGAGATAAGGTACCTTTCAATCAATTTGAATTGTAGGCGGGGTAATTTTTGTTTCTTCTTGTAGGTGATTAGTTTTAAATCTTTTAAAGCAGTATGTTTGTCTGACAGGCCACTCATGCTATTTTATTGATGTCTAGAAGGGACATCTTTTGCTGGCTTCTGACTCCATAGACAAAATAAAACCTCGAGATCATCTCAAACAAGAATAGATGAGGAAAAGAAAGAAAAACTCTAGCATCAGTGATAGTAAATTAGATATTGAGGCTACGTGGCCTAGGCAACTTACTCATTAAGTTTATAATGAATTTATAAGCTTATGATGACTGGGTTGCTCTAGATTTTCAGCTGTCACAATTTGCAGCATTGCTGTTAGGTTCACTAAAACTGAGCCGTAACTCTTTATTTGAATGTAAAATTCTGAATTTCAAAATGACCTCGGAAACCTAGTGTTGGAAACAGGTTTTAAATTATCCTCCAATTCCATAAAGGTTTTTATTTTACAGAACTAACCAAGAGTTACACGAATACAGTTTATAAAGCGTGTGTTTGCAGATGGGTCACAGTCCTTTCAGCTCTGGACTTCATGATGCCAGGAGAAGTCGGAAACTACACAGTATTTGTGAATGCAAGACTTTGCATTTAGATAGGTTTGAGCTGAACGATCTGAAAAAGCTCCCATAAGCACAGAACTCCTTACTGTCTGTGTGTTTGAGAAGGCTGAAGAGCTCTGTTTATTGCCACAAAGGGCCTGGAATAAATTATGTTTAGTAAATTGGCCCCAGGTTTTCTTGTTTCAGACAGTAGCTTCAGAGCAATCTGTTTTATAGGCTCCACTAAATCTGACCAATTGCAGGGAGGTGACACCTCATTTCAGAGACGTGGCATCCCACATGTGCCAGTCAGGTCCAGCCCCTCTCTCTGTCAGGATGGCCGGGCACCAGCAGTTCAGCTTTCTGTCTTTTGGCATTTAACCTACGGCCTGTTCCCAATTTATGGGCCCCGCAGGGAGGTCCTAGCAGGATGGAGCCAGGCTGCTCAGCCCCTCCTCAGCCTTGTGCCTCCCACCCCTACATGGGGCAAATAAAAGCTTCTTTATTCCATTGGAAATGCCCCTGTTTCAGCGAGGTGTATGCCTGGCTTCCTTCCCTGGTCGGTCTTGCAGGTGATAATGAACACAGTGCGGTGCTATTTCCTAGCTGAAGCCAAGGTGGGAAACCAGCTTTAGCCTCAGCATTTTTCATTTCAGACTCTTTTTCCTCAGTTATTTTGGATCTGTTCATGGTGAGGAGGTTTTACAATGTGTTGGTCCTTAGCTGAAGTATCGAAGAACTGAACAAACCAGTAATTTTTCCTTCTCTGACCAAATTCTTCTTACTTTTGAGGGGAGGAAGGAATGGGGGAGTCAAATTTGCGTTTAGGTTTTATGTTTTATTTCTGCCCATGGAACTGTTTGCTACTGAGCTGCGTGACCGTGGGTCTTTTCAGCACAGGACACTGATTGACATTGCATGTGTTACAGAGAGGAAGGGCATTTCCTGACGATTAATGGCAAGTTAGTTGGCCTGAAGTTCATTAACCTGAGCTAGACTGTTGGAAGGACTCTGTGTGGAATTGTATTAGAGGATCATCATAAACTAAAAATATATGTGACAATCTGGCCAGATTGCAATGAATCTAAAGACAGGACAGGGTTGGCTCGAGCTCACAGAGCAGCTGCCTCGAGTGTAAACTAACTGCCTTGTGAAAGCAAATGGTTTTTCACAGACTTTATTCAAATAAAAGGGGAAAAGGAAAAAAAAACCCAACCAAAACAAAGGAAGGTTCCCATTAGCAAAAAAAGCCTACATGAAAAAGTGAGGTTGTGAGCTATGGCCGAAGGCCCGAGTTTGGTGCTGATTCTCAATCAATTCAGCAAATGACAGTGCATTGACACAACTGGTTTTTTAGTCAAATTTAGTCCTGATTCTTCACAGTAATTTGCCTCAAGAAAATGAGCCCCATATCCTTTGGTGAGTTCCCTGTTGGCTGAGGCCCAGACCTTCAGGCCATGACTTCTCAACATACTTGCAGTGAGACTGGCTCCCTCTTAATTGCTTCTTTTTGAAGTATGGTTTGTCACTATCATCCTGCTGAAGATGAACAGGGCTGGTGTCTCATTTTCACATATTCTTCCCCCTCCTCCCCTCTCCTTCTTTTCCCCTTTTTCACCTCTAAATAAATTTCTTAAAGGCGATTTAACCCTGGGATGGTCTAATCCACTTCCGTCCTTCGTGGTCCACCCTCAAATAGATGTGTTGGCACAGAAGAAGTTAAGGGTGTTCTCTTAGGATCTGATACTGTAATAAAGGGAAGAGAAAGATGAAACAGGCATTTCATGTTTGTCTGTTTTCTCTCCATGTCATTTCATGAACGTGTACTCACGCTTGGCCAAGAGTAGTGCATTCAGACACTGAATATGAGTGTTGAAGAGGGGACTGAGAAGAAAGAAGCTTAGTGTTCTGCAATAGGAATTATGCTTTGGGGATTTTACGGATTGTTTCCCTCTTTTTCACCATCATGCTTTTCTTGCACACTTCCTTGTCTTTTGCTACTGAGCGAAAGTCTGGAGGCTCAGAAAGCCCATCTGAGCAAGATTTCCTGTGTCAGAGAGAACTGAAGGGATTCTGTTTCCATCCTTTCATGCCAGGAAGGATGAACTGCCTGTATCAGGAGGTGCTGAATTGGTTCTGGGTGCTGCTGTAGCTCACAGAATTGCAAGACCTAGTGCTGCAGGAGTTCAAATAACAGACCAGTGGAAAGGCTCAGGGGCCACAAGCTGTGCTGCATCTCTCATGGACTTGCGAGGAACCTCTCCTTTGGTGTCTGTGCAAGTGCTGGCTGCTGTGGGCACTAGGATTGCTCTTTTAATCAGGCAGCTCCAGTACCTTTCAGAAAAGAATTTTCATGGCACATCATGAGCCATTAATCTCTCGACTAACCATAACATTTCCTTACTCCTTGGTTTTCCAGCATTACTCAAACACTGACATTTGTCATTTCACCAGCCATCTCCCTTGACCTCTAGCATCAGGCACTTGCAGGGGGAAGGATCTGGTCTCACAAATATTTTCATACTCTGATCTCTGTGATTTATTAACCGTGAAGTTTTGCCTTCAGAACTCAAGATGCCGTTTCAAATAATTTCACGTGCAAAAGTCGAGTTATTGGGCAAAAGGGATCCTTGATAGCTGGGTACAAAGGACAGCAGGACTGCTGTTGCTGTTTTCTTTTCAACTCCTGTGCTGGCTGTGTGACCTTGAGGAAATAGGTTCATTGCAGCTTTATGGTTCCGTTTTTGCATAGGGAAAATAAGGGCAGTGATAATTGCTTTCGTTTGTAAAACACTTTAAGATTTATGGACTACGAATGATTCTTACTAAGTGAAAAGTGTTGCAAAGCTGGCTTAGTTGCACACTGTGCTAACAAAATCCCATATCAGCCTATTGACCCCAGCCTGAAACACTCATTAAAGTTTATAGGACATTTTGGTGGATGAGTTGAGGCAGTTATTCTGCTGGAAATATCATACTGAAAGCACTTTTAAATCCATCATCCGCTTTGACTTTTTTCTCTATTAAAACTAAACACAACTGCTTGCTCTGTCCAGTTTTCTTAGTTTATTTATGAAAAGTTTTTGATGGATATGGATATGTACTCACTGTTAACTCAGCTTGTACCCCCATGGCATCTGAGACATTACAGTTCATTCTAGTCATAGCATAAACACACAATAGCTGTTGTACTGAGACAAAAAGAGCTATAAAACATATAAGATATCCAATGGACTGGTATTAACTATCAAGTTGCATGGTCACTTTTGAATGTCAGATGTTCTTTTTATGGATACTGCATTAATTTAATTTGTGCTTAAACTTTAGCTAGGCTAGACACTGGTGTCTGAAAAGTTTACATATTTTTCCAATGTCAAAATGTGTAAGTTTAGTATTAAGGAAACAAAACATATTTACTTGTACTAGAGGAAAAATACTTTTGTAGCAAAGAAATTAACTGAGGTGCTCCTTAAAGATAGGTCTGGCTTGCTTACAGAATTGTTACTTATGCAGTAAAGCAGATCTGCAGATGTTTTCTTTTTTTCTTCCAGATAAAACTTGGATTGTTTGAAAAGTGGGGAGATACTTCACCATAGTACAAAAGAAGATACAGAAGAGGAGAGCAGAATGAGAGCTTTGCAAGTGCCACGTGCCTGCAGCCTGCTGTCTTTAGTGATGCTGTTCCTTCCAGTCACTGGAATGTCAAAACAAAATATCCCAAGACTGAAGCTTTCCTATAAAGGTAAACTTTTCAGAAGTTTTTCTGATTCTGCCACTTTCGTTTTGATGTGATACTGCCAGCAGTTCTTTTGTATTACTAACCAGGAAATACATAATAGAAGCCTTAAAGATGGATGAATTCTGCCTCGGGGCAGTATTAAAATCTGGGCTTTTTGTTGTGTCGGGGCACATGTTTCTGAAGTATAACTGTCTTTTAAAAGTATTATTTCTGTTTGCTCCAAGAGGATGTTAACAGACTCTACATAAATTAGAGGGGAGTGGTACTTGAAACACTCTGAGGTGCATTGGAGACATTCCTATGTGGCTGGTGGGGATGATGTGAGACATGGAGGACGTTCACACCTTCCTACAGCATCAGAGGAAGTTGAGAGAGCTGACTCAAGTGTTTCAAGGGGACTGACATTTATTTTTGTAATAATTCTTTTTCTATCACTAAGTGGGTATGTTAAACTCTTCATAGGTGGTTTTCTTTCTCCTTGCCTCTTTGGATCACAAAAGCGTGTTTCTCTGCAGAATTTCTTAGTCTTGTGTGTAGTTCTTGTTAAGAATGGTACCGAGGGATTTCAACACAGACATATTTATGTATTAATGGACAAGTTTTTAAAGAAGGTAGATTTCTTTTTGCTTTGAATGTACAGCACACCTGCACAGGCACAGAGGTGTGTCACTGATACTTTCTTCTTTAGTGAAAACAAATGCTCTCCCATTAGTTATGTTTCAGCTGTGTCAGCACCTTGCCCTTATGGGAGCTATTTCTGCTCTGTTTTTCAAACTTATGTCTTCCTATGCATTGCAGAGTTACACTCAGGATGGTGTGATGGGACAGGCTGTAAAGCCTTCATTGGGGCTTATGATATGTTTATCATGAGTTTAACACCCAGAGAAATTTATTGAGTAAGCAGAATGACTTGCTATTTATTTACAAGCTTCTCTTTTGCTAGATTTGCGTGCCACTGGGCATGCTATTCCACTGTGTATATAAATGTGTTTGGATGTGTTTGTGTGAGAGAGACAGAGGAAGCAAGATCAAGGGATCTTGACAACATTTTTATTACTTTGGGAAACAGTTGCACTCACTGAAGCCAATGAATAGAGAAACTGAAAGACCTGACGTGAGTTACGAAAGTTAGCAGTAAAACCCTCCTAACATACAGCCGGCCTTCTCACAGCCAGGCCTTTTGAGATAATTCCCAAAAGCAGCATGTACCACATGGCGACGGCATTTATTGTGGATTTGACACTCACGATTAGTGAATTCCTCTCAACTTCAAAAGCAGATAGCCTTTGGCAAAATCCTGATGGATGCCTTTGGCAGGTAAAGAGGGGGAGAAAGAAAAATTATTGAGGTCAACACAGGGGAAAAAAAATGGCTGAAATCTTAGTTTAAAATAGTGGCAGAGACCTGCTGGGAACAGTTGGGGAAATGCCTGAGCTCGTTTAAAAAGATGATGAGCAGATGATTGATATTTAGGCCCTGACCCAAACTTTTATTAGCAACTTTATAAACCTTTCAGTTTGGCTTGAGGGATACCGTTTCCTGTCCAAACTTATTCACCTATATCCCCGTAGGGGGGGAAAATCAACAACAGATGCAGATGCAAAATAGCACATAAATCTTAATTTTGAGAGCTGTGATGGAACTGAAAAGTCGGAAGAAAGAGAATTACCAGAATTTATTGTGCTTTGTCTTACTTTCTTGGGGGGTTGGAAGGTGTATATTTTTCCACATGGAACAAGAAAAAATTTAATGCTGTTTTTTCACACTTATGTACTGTAAATGATTCCAGTATGGCTTATCATAATCAAACTATATATTTGTGTGTTGACAACAGGATATCACATATACTGAGTATTTAATATAGTTGTGAGAATTAAGTCTACCTTCCTCCCCCCAAATCTTTCAGACAAAACAATTCCAAGGTTTCTGAGAATAAGATGTAGGAGAAATGAACTGTTTTGCCAGTTGTCATAAAATTGTTAGTCATGTCACTGACAAGTCCTGGCATCTCTGTTCTTTGGAATTAATACTTGAACTATCATGAAGAGGAGAATACAGGGCTCTTCTCCTTCTTTATGGAAAACAGATGAGAACTGGCCACGTCAGGCAGTTCCAAAAACCTGGTCACACGTGTCTTTGAAGGGAAGGTTTCGTCTCCTTTCATGTGCAATGAGTTTATGGCATAGCTCCATCTTCCCAGAAGAGCTGAGCATTTGCTGGGGCAGGAGAGCTGGAAGTAAGCAGGACTTTGCAGTTACTGAATTTTCCAGTTGCATCAATCAGTGGTGGATGGAGGAAGAGGGAGAGGGTAGGGTGGTTAAAGATGTGTCTATAACTGCAGGAGTGCTTCAATAAACCACAGCATGTCAAAGCTCCTTTGTGTTCAAACAGCAATTAAAATTTTAGACCTTCTCTGAATGGCAGCTATAGGTTTCCTTCTTCTCAAGGTCGTCATCTTAACGAATGGGAATCTGTGCAGGAAATGTTAAGATATTCCAGTGAGTGATGTCGGGATCAATGTAAAGTCGTACAATGGATTTCCTTTATTGTTTGTCCCAGTCTAAAGATGTGTTCTAAAAAACTGTGCATGTATAAAACTAAAACTACACACAAATCAATTAAAATACGTTGTAGTACAGAATCAAAGTCATATATTCTCCACCTGTGTTAATCAAATCCACTATGATCTTTAATCACGTATCTCATCTTTTCACATTTTCCCATATCCATTAGTTGAAAAATACTCTTATTCACTCAGACTTAAGTTAGATACTTGTTCATGTCATTACTATCCCAGAAATTGTCACTCCTCTTGTGATGTTTTTAGGGTGCTCTCAGTGCATATACCTTACTTAATCTGTGTATCTTAGATACTTCTACAAGATTGAGGTGCTTTTATTACTGTAGTTTTAATATTAGGAGAAGGTAACAAACTGTCTTCTAATAGAAGATTAGGATCTTTAGAAAACCAGGGGATGATTTTGAGTAATATTCCATATTTTAACCCTCTTTGCCTAGTACTCTTTCAGTCTTAAGACCGACAGTGTGTATTTATCACTCATTTTCATGTAGATGGAGATAACCTGTGACCTTCATCCAAACTGCAGAACTCCACAACCACAGCTTCCCTAAGCAGCACATCCTTGTTGTCTGCTGCCTCATTTAACATCCTCATTCCAACCTCTAGAGCAGATGCAGAAGGTTTTCATACACCAGTCTAATTCATTCATGTCATTTTCAGGACAGCATCAGTTCTGTTACTAAAGAATGGAAGGCTCTGTGTCCTAATTCTCGTATGTTTAATTCATACAGTGTAGACAGTCTTGTTTCTGTTTTATCTTCTGAGTAATAATTTTTCCTAATTCATTGGGAGGTCCTTCCATAAATATCGTGTGTGTCTTTTTAGATTTTACTTCATAGGGAGAAGTAAAGAATAGCCAGACCCAGAATGTTGATTGCCTTCTGAGAAAAAGAAGAAAAAAAATCAAATTTTTCTCAATTTGTGGCTATCCTAAAATTTTCCTGCAGAAAGAGAGAAATTGCAAATTTAACCCTATTGATTTGATTTACTTGGCTGCTTTTCATGGACATTTCAGTAAGTGTAGTCTGTGTTCTCAGTGAATGCATTTATATTACCAAAGCGTGCACCCTAGTTTCTTGGCTGGGGGGCATGCACCAGGCCAGATTTGGGCATTGTCACCAGTGATATCCACAAACATGTATCATTCCCGTGTGGGAATGTGGCCATTCCCCAGAGCAAACCATGCTTACTTTGACAGCCGTGACTTGGTCAGAGGACCAGGAATCCTGCACTGTGACACAGTACAGAGGAATAAGCACGACTGAAGGCAAGGTTTGGCTTTTAAAGCAGGATTTACTTAGCACTGTTCAAAACGACTATGGTAGTAATTTAAATCTAATAAACAAAAGCATTATTCTCAGCTGGTTTGTTTTTCTCCATATAGAATGAATTAAGGTGGAGTCTCACTCTCACTGAAGTCATGGCAAGAGTTTTTCCACTGAAGTAAATTGAAGCGAGATCAAATTCACACTCCTCACTTTTTTCATCTTACCTAAGTAAACTAAAGACAGGCAGTTCTTTCTCCTCTGCTGAAGGATGACCGTGCTAAACCATCAGCTCCACGTGGCAATTAGCCATGTTTAAGGATTGTTTAGTTTCCCGCAGTGTTTTGCACACAGGATTTTCTTCCCCCTAAGAGTGATCCATTCTTAAAACATGGTGAAAAAGCAAACAGAGAACATTTTGGTGCCAGGAATTCTTTTGAAAATTTGACTGGGTGAGTACATTTCCTTAATGTTCAAAAATTATCCTTTGAACATGCTATTTAACAGTGTCAAGCATTCTGTTCTCTATATTGCTTTTGCTTTAAACCTGTTTCATTTTATAACTGATGAGATGCTTAACTGTTGCATCACAGCAGTTAGTTTGTTCAGTTTCAGTACAGCTGGCTTATTTCCATGTCATGCATCATTTAATTATACATATAAAACGTAGTTAAAACTGTACAGCTCACTTAAGCTGTCTGTGACACTGCAGTAATCCCAGTACCCTGACGGGGTGTTGCACAGCTATGACTGGTTGGAATGTGGTAAACTGGTGATGTGTAAGAGAGCCTAGAAATGAGCTTGCATTTTGCAGCTGTGCTTGCTCTACTAGAAGAGGAAGTAAAACCAGAAAAAAACTGCTCTTGTGGCAATATCAGCGTCTGTAAATCTGAATGCTTAATGAAAATCAAGGAAAATGTGCTGAGTGAGGAAGTGGTGCTTTTCCCTTGTTTGTCGTTTAATTAATTTTTGGTGGTCTGTTATTTGTCAGAAAAATCTATCTCAGATTCCTCTATGGAAAAACATGAAGTGTTTATGTGAGAGTGAAGATCCTAGTATTGGATGATTGTCTAGATATGCAAAAGACTTTGCCTGTTTTGTCTCAAAAATGCTTTCTGGAGGCAGTGATCATTGAGACTTAAAATGTACCCTAGCTTGAAGATGGATGGGCGCTGCTGTCCATGTGTATATGCCGTCGACCGAGTATAAACTTGAAGGCATTTATTACATCTTAGTAATGGGAAAAGCAGCAAATTTCTTGCAGACATTTTTTTTCCTTTTTTAAGCTAGTGAACTTGAAGGTCAGATTCAACTCTATGTTGCATTTTCTGTCATATAATTATCATATATATCATGTCCTGAAGAGCAGCCTCCAGTCAGTGACATCAACAGCTTACATAGCAGTTGAACTAAGAATAACCTTGGAGAACTGACCCATGTCAAGCTCTTATGAGTGTAAACTGTTGATGTCACTGACTGGAGGCTGTTTTTTCATGATCACAGAAGGGCCTCAATTGGATAAAAGAAGAATTGTATTCAAAAAATACAAAACTATTCTGCTGAATGTTCACTTTACTGTATCTCAGAAGATGAGAGGAAACAAAACTGAAAGAGTAATACTTAACAAAGGATTTTTGCTCTCTTATAAAAAGAAGGACGGGACAACATCAAAAACAGCTTCCCTAGAAGAATGCAGGGAAGAGACATGATAAGTGGCATCAGCTTGGAAGAGGGATCAAAACTCTTTCTTTGATTACTTTTACTAATGACATCTGTTTAAGCAAATCCAATTCAGAGCAGTTTCAGAAATCCCAAACTTGTTCTCTTTCTGAGCACTATTTGGAGGGCACGATCTGCCTGACGTCAGTGTCTGTCTAGCAGTGGACATCTGTGGTCACTATGCAGGTGCTCGATTCACATCCTGTTTCTTTTTCCTCCCTCCCCATTTCTGCAGTTCCATTTCTAGGTGAGTTCCCCAAAGAAGAGCTGAGGAATATAGGGGATGACTCTTCCGTACTCACAGTCCTTTGGAGATAAATACACAGAGATAGCAGAAAGAGTCAGAATTTCCTTTATTTAACCAGCGCAACATCAAACAAGTCAGAGAGATTGGTTAACTCTGTTTAAGGCAGACAATTTTGAAGATGGTGGGAGTGACAGATGTACATCTTTGCTACAAATTTGAAAAAGGAGACATTCTACTTTCTGAACAAAATCCTGGCTATCCCAGAATTTTGCACTGTGTTGAACCATAGAGTTTTAAGAGCTGAGAGGTTGCTGAAGACACCAAAATTTTGTAATTAACTTACTGAGCCTCTTAAAGGAGGGTGTTAGATCTTCCTGTGCATCATTCAAGCAGCCTGGATTTCTTTCAGAAAGATTTCTCACTAAATCTGTAACAAAACATTAGCCTATATGACATACTGCCCCAAAAGTAATCAATATAAATATTATTAATAAAAAATGTCCCCCTCCAAGATTAAATAAAAGCTTACACCTATATACCAAGAGCATCCATGGATCATGTCACCCATATTTATATTTGACAAGGGTTTGTGTGGGAGGGCACTTGTGCCTGCTTTGTACAGGGAAGCTCTGGGGTTCCCAGGTTCACGACTGATGGGTCTGCACTTTGTGTCTCTTGAGGCTTTGGGTGCCCAGGGCCATGATGAGTTCCCGGGCTGGGGATGGTGGGTGGGGCTGGCCTGTGATGCGCTCTGGGGCCTGTGACAGCACAGGGGCCGTGTCACAATGGGGGCAGCTATTAAAGGCCCCATGGGTTGCCGCTGCCCCAGTAGAGCCTGGGCAAGCGGTGAGTGCACACAGGCGGTGGGGAGGCAGGGCTGGGGGAGGGCTGGGGCAGAAGCGCCGGCACCCGGGGCGTGTGTTCTGTCCCTGCATCCAGGGCCCAGCCCCTGGTTGGGAGTGCCTTGCTCAGGCTCGGTGCTTGCTGGGGCAGCGGTGCAGGCCTTGCCTCCTGCCAGCTGCCGGGGGCCCTCTCCTTCCTGCTGCCACGTCCCTGTGGCTCCTGCCCCCCACTGGCTGCCTCCATGCTGGCCCTACTGAACCCCTTCTGTGTGTCCTCTTGCAGACCATGGCTTTATTGTCATTGCTCTTCGTGCTCGTGCAAAGCCTGATCCAGTACCCCCAGCCAGCTGGGGATGGGCTGGATGAGGCCACGCACCGGCGAATGCAGGAGCGTGAGGAGCTGCTTGACCGCGAGATGGCTCGGCTGCTGCAGGAGCTGGAGCAAGGGCCCCTGGAGCAGCAGGACGAGGGCTGGGGAGCCCTGCTCTTTGGTGCCCTGCAGCAGTGGCCATTCTGGGCTCTTGCTGGACTCCTGCTCCTCTTGGGCCTGTGGTTTAGCTGCAGGAGGAGTCCTGAAGCCAGCGAAACCAACAGCAGCGGCAAGGACCAGAGCTCCTGCAAGACCTTGGGAGAGGAGAAGGAAAAAGAAAAGGAAGAAGACAGTTTGGATTCCAAGGGAGATGGAGAAACCATAGATGTGACTGTGGAGGCAGATGACAGCGGCAGTGGAAATGAAGGAGAAGGCAGTCCTGTGGCTGCAAATGAAGGAGACGATGATGATGCCAATGAACGAGATGAAGATGTGAAGTTGAAGAAAGACAGTGATGTTAAAAGTGACGATGGCCATGATGCAAAGAAAGATGAAGGCTGGAGTGATGGGAATATGCCAGGATACAATACTGCCGAAGGAAATGAACAAGAACCTGGCAATGTTACTGGAGGTGTGGAAGACCTAGATGAAGTAAATGAAGGAGAAAACAAGGATGTGAAGGTGGAGCCAGACAAGGATGCTGGAAAGGAAGACGGAGATGGAAATGAAGAAAAAACCGATGATGCGTATATGAAGGCAGGCAACAGTGATGATGTAAATAAAGGAGTATACGAGGTAGATGGAAAGGAAGAAAAAGCAGATGTGAAGGTGCAGGAAAGCAGTGATGCCAGTGAACAACAAAGCAGTGATTGGATTGGGCAGGAAGACACCAGTGATGGTGGGAAGGCAATAGACCACAGTGGGTTTGCTGCAACTGAGGAAAAAACCACTCACCTTGGAAATGAAGAGACCAGTGTTGCAAACAGAGATGAGAAACAGGGTGATGCAAATGCGAATGGAGAGAAGAATGAAGATGCAAAAGAAGGAGAACAAGGTCATGTGGCTACCAGTGAAAAAGAAGGCTATGCTGGCAAGGGCAAAGGCAGCCGTGGTGGAATTGAAGAAGACGCCCGTGACGCTGGGAATAAGCGAGGGATCCTATTAGTGGATCGCATACAGTGTCCCGTCGAGGACGTGGAGAAAGGTCGCTCAGTGGCAGCTGAGCTGATGGAGAGCTTCACGCGTGTCTTTATTGACAGCGTGAGCAATAGTTTCTATCCGGTGCCTCAAGAAGCCATCGGGGTGGGCAGTGCCTTTGAGGGTTGGAGTCCCCGTGAGCAGGATGGGGTGTACCGCGTGCTGGTCCCACTGAATCCCCCACCGGGACACGCCTTCCACCTGGAGCTGAACAGTGCAGGGCAGATGGCAGCAAGGACCTTCTGCGTCCGTGTGGAGCTGGTGTGCACGTGCGAGAGGGAGCAGCTGGGCGAGAAGCTGTTGTGCTTCCTGCACCACTCGCAGGAGGAGCTGCGGCGGAAGCAGAAGCCCAGCCTCCTAGAGACACTCTGCACCGGCTCCTACCTGGACGTGGAGAAAACCTCCCACTGGTTCTACCAGCTGGTGAGATGCTCATGGCTGCATTTGCCTCAGTCGTACTCATGGCACTTGGTGTTTCAGCCCCGCAGCCGGTCCTGCCAATTCTGGCTGAGCAAAGGCAAGAAGAGCCTGGTGGTGGAGATGTTGTTTGGGGTGCGCCACGGGGACTCCGACATCTTTGCGGTCAGCCAGCCCACAGAGGCCCAGACAGGCGGCTCCAGCATCTTTGTGAGCAGCCAGCCCGCCGACTCCATCGCAAGCACAGCGTGGCCTGAGACGTACGCTGTGGCAGAGGCAAAATTCTTCCAGCACGTCGCCAGGCAGGTGCCGTGTGAGAGCTTGCACCTGAAATGCCTGCAGCTCTTCACCTGCATCCTGAGGGGCACAGGTTTTTCCAGCTCGACCTGGAAGACTGTGGTCATGCACGTGCTGACCACCGTACCGCTGTCCCAGTGGCGCAGGAGGGAATTTGCACGGCGGCTGTGGGACATCATGGCATACCTGCGCCGCTGCCTGCAGTTGAAACGCCTGGAGCACTTTGTCCTAGGCAACCAGAGGCTTCCTGCAGAGATCAGCTTGCCGCCGGCAATGCGAGCGGTCGAGCCGCTCAACCTCTTTGAGCACCTGGCCCAAGATCCGGCCGCCCACGCAGAGGCGATGCGAGCTTACGGTCAGCTGCGATTTCGCCTCTGGATGCTGCTCTCCGGCCACTGAGAGGAATTCCCTGCACAGAGCTGTGCTGGGGGGGCTCACACCCGATGGCAGCCACGTGAGCACTGCATAATTCTTCCTTTTTTCACTGGCAATCCTGAAGCTGCTTTCCTGCTCCCGTGGATGGAAGATGCTGCGGCACACGGATTCACTGTGCAGACACACATCTCTGCACTGCCCTGCCCTTCACCTTCCAGTTTACCACGGTGCTGTTGTGATGTTCCTACGTCTACGAGGCAGAAACTGGCTCCACCTGCACATCCTTACAGAAGACTACGGACTGAGAGAGGTTGCTTGGCACACCTCAAAGACATGAAACTGGCCTGTTAGGGACTTGATGTAGTTGTTCAGTGACCTGTAGCTCACTTTACCATAGGAGAATAGGTAGTCCAAATTTTTATAATAGGAATTCTTTATTAGCATTGCTTCCAGAGGTCCTTTATTATTATCAGTGTACAACTATTTTGCAAAGTTGGTCTTAGTTTAGGAAATTGAGCTACCCTACTATAGTAGATTGTCTCCTTTTCAGTAATATCTGGATAGCTATGTTTGGAAAATTAATAAAAGGAGAGAAGTGTCTCAAATTGCCTGAAACGTGACATTCTTTATATTTAAGCCTCTGTATCTTAGAGAACGTCGTTCCTATATACCTGCCTGAAATAATGCCATTTTGCAAACAGAGATGTTGGATATGTTGCGTGTGCTCTCTCTTGAGCAAACCCATAGAGATGCTTGAAGGTTGATGTGAAAATGCCCTGAAATGCCTGAAATTCTACAGCAGAGTACTCCTGAATTTTTTAGGAATCTTTGGAAAAGTGTTCTTTTCACAGTCACTTTTATGACTGTAATACCCTCCTGGGGAACAATTCCGTCCTGAAAGATGAACAGAGAAGTCCCTAACTGCAAAACATGTGGTTTAGTACACAGCTCTTTTTTGGGCTTCTCATAACCAAGGTTTTAACACAAAACTGTGAACACAGAAAGTCATGTTTTCTCTATTCCCAGTTGTCTGTATCCTTTTGGAGAGGCCCTACTGTTCTATGAATATTACGTTTTTCACCAGGCCTAATAGTATTGTATATCAATGAGAGCCACTTCACATGCACAGCTTTGTCCATGGTGACATGCAGCTAAACAAAATGTAATTTACTTCTTGCACTACATTGTAGAGATTGGTAGTAGTCCGGAAGTATTTATTCTCTTTGCCTTCCTACCAATACATCTGGGGTCAACTGGTCAACTTTAAACTCAGCATACCTTAGGAATTGGATAAATTGCTGCAGTCATGCGAGAAATACTTTTCTTTATCCCAGAAATTTGCTTGAGTTTCTACAATGCCCATGTAAACCTTCACGTGTATTCTCCAACATGAGAAAGGACTTGCTCCTCCCTAAAGGCAAGTGATGCAACCTTTGTTCCTTCCTGTATATGAAAGTTATACAGCCTTTAGTTTCAGAGTCCTTCAAAGTTGTCTGTAACTGTTTTGAAAGTGGCTGAGATGTTCCCTTTCTGCTAATTTAGGCATGGCTTGTCACTAAAAAAAATCTGTACCTAGTCACAAAGGGCATTCTGATTCTGAACCAAGTGGTTCTACATTGCTGCATTGTGACAGCATGCTGGAGTTGAGGAATGGCAACATGGTCACCACACATGTGACTTGATGCTAACAAGTGTAAATATGTTTTATAAATGCAAATACATATGATCAGAACAGAATGAGATTTTTACTTTTGAAGTCTCTTTGCTGTGGCTCTGCTGCTGGAGATTTTATAAGTAAGCAATGATCATGCTGTTTTGAGCCAAGTCCACCGAGATACTGTGTGAAATGAATAAAACCCAGTCACTATTCCAGCTTCTATCAGTCAGCAGTGAAATATTAACCCAGAAGGGGAGTTAGCTGGATACTTAGTTAATCACCGGGCTGGAAAAAAGTATTTAATTTTGAGGAAAACAGCAAATAGAGACCATAAACTGAGTGCTGAACGCGTACTCATGAAAGACCATCCCTGTAACTTTGTTACTGTACCTTGTGAGAATGCTGGTTCTGTGTTAGCCAGGCTGCAGAGATGCAGTGATTCAAATCAACAGCTTGCTCTAAGCTTGAGAATCATTGGGAAATGTGCTTTTCACAGTAAATTTTTCCAGTGCAATATCCTTGGTGATAGTAAATATGTCTCGCTGTGAAGGGAAATTTCAATGCGTAAGAATAAAATGCGTTGTTTTATAGACTGAGAACAATTATTAATCTAGCTGAAATTTAATCAACCCTCTGTTAATATTTACTGGTAAAGTTTTATTAGATCATATTACAGTTATAATCTTATCAGTGGCCATGCTCAGAGTCTTATTTCCAAGCTGTTTTCAATAGTAGGTACCAAACGTGATTCTTCACCACTTTGCAGCTTGTGTTGTCATTTGCACCAGTAAGAAAGGAGTGTGCAGTGTTGTCATTTCAATCTGGAATATTCTACAGATGTTTTCCTTACGAAGCAGTGAAAGAAATGATTGTACAAGGCATCAGGCAGGGTTCATTCCCACTTGGGCATTTCAGTCATGAGGCAGCATTTTCCCTCACTGTTGTAGCTGTTCTAGGTGGGTTTTTTTTTACTGAGAAATTCTAGAACTGTTAAACAACAGATGACAAATGTCCATTTGGGATGGTCTCTTCAGAGATCATTCCTTTCAAATAAGGAAACTGGAAGTAGACAGCAGTCTCAGTCATCGTCCTTCATGTATGTGGAGAAGAATCAAATCCACATATTTTTGCAATTGACACTCTTGCAGAGGCCCATGCTTTGCATGGCTTTAAGTGCTGAAAGTGCTTTAGAGCATTTGCACAAGCATGTAATTTATCCTTAGATCAAATTCCTGTGACTGCAGAGGAGAAGGAATTTTTCCTCATATTCTGTATGCTAGTTACTTGTGTTCTGCAGGTGAGGACTGAGGTTTTTATAGTACCATGTTAACCATAAGCTGCTTCCAAAGTGGTCTTGCTGGCAATTAATAAACATCTTTTAAAGTGTTACTGGTTTAGAAAACAAATCCTGACATCTTTGCCTTCACGAAAGGTATGTGGGAAAGGACAGTGCTGGTGTATAGTAATGTAATGCTCAGCATCAGATAAAATTTTTCAGTGTGAAGCAAGATTTTTTCCCAAAGTACTGCCAAATAAATCTCACCTAGGGGAATAGGAGCTGCAATGCATGACAATTTGTTTTCAGATTGTACCATAACAACATCCTGCACTGAGCCAGACAAAAGTACACAAACTTAAGTAGAAGTGACTGAGCCAAAAAATAATTGTCATAATTATATACCAGGTAGTCAGATTAATAATGATAAAATATTTTTCTCCCATGGTTCTGTTCATTAGCCAGGACTAGAACTTAATCTTTTCTTGCCTGTCACTTGGTTTGTGTAAGACCTTGGAGAAAAATGTTTGGGTGGGGTTTTTTTCCCTTTATTTAATTCAGGACTTTTTTCTCCAAAACACTGGCCCAAATTTTCATCATGATCAGGATATGCCAATAACTTGTGCGGTAAGTCTGGGTTTTCTAGCAGGAATGTTACATTGTCCATCCAGTGCCAGGAAGGTGGAAATACCCTTAATTTTATCTTCCCGTTAAATACAGGATTTGCCTTTCTGTCTGAAGATTTCCAAATAGTTTAGCTTGGAGAGTTTGCTTGTGGAAGAACTGATTCACATGTTTATTTTCTTTTCCCCAAAGTAATGACTACCCAACAAGACTTAAATATTCTTGTGCTCTTTTCTATATGTTGTTTGTGTCCTCGTCCAGAATTACGTCCACAGAGTATTCATTAGGCAAAATGCTACAGAATTTTTATTTTACAGCTTTTTTAGCTTTTTTGCAACAGTATAGGTTCTTTCATTAGTTTCATAGAGCTTTTTTTTTTTTTCTTAATTACCTACAGTCCTACATGCAGTTCTGGGGCACCCAGTTCAAGAAAGACATGGACCTTGGAAGGAAGAGCCCTGAAAATGATCAGAGGGCTGTAACACCTTCCGTATGAAGACAGGCTGAGAGGTTTGGGGTTGTTCAGCCTGGAGAAAAGAAAGCTCTGAGGAGACCTTATTGCAACTTTTCAATATATAAAAGGGGCTTGTGAAAAAGATGTAAAAAAGGAAAAAAGGACTTTTTAACCAAAGCCTTTAGGGACAGGACAAGGGGCAATAGTTTTGAACTAAAAGAGAGTGGATAGAAACTGGATAGAAGAAAGACATTTTTTATGATGAGAATGGTGAGAAACTGGTACAGGTTGCCCGGAGAAGTTGCAGATGCCCCATCCCTGGAAGCGTTCAAGGCTGTGTTAGGTGGGACTTTGAGCGAGCTGGTCCAGTGAAAGATGTTCCTCCTCATAGTGAGGGAGTTGAACTGGATGATCTTCAAATGTTCCTACCCACTGTTTCCTGCTCCTAATTATTCTTGGCTGGCATTGACCTTCTTCGCTGCTTTATATCTGGAGCACCAAATACGGTGAGGTATTGATCCTTGATCATGTGTATCCATGAGTATGGTGATATAAACAGAATTCGTTTTCTTGGGATGAAGGAAAGATATAGCACACATCTTGCAAAGATATGTCTTTCTTGGTTTCTAATTTCTGTTGAATTTCTCATTCCTTTATGCCTTACAGATAATTTGTTAAGAAAATTTTATGTAGAAAAATATTTTGTGCAAGTAAATATTGCCCAATTTGGAAGTAAGAAAAACCCCAGAGAACCCGAAGTTAACAGGAATTGTATTATGACTCTGGAAAGACATGCTCCAAGACTGCACTCATTTCCCTGGTACACTCCATGCTGGTTGCATGTATTTATAAAAGACACTGATGAGTCATATATAAACATTTTGATTATAAAGATTTTCTTCGTTTTCCCACAGACTTGCTGCTTTCAAACAGCTGCATCCCATTCCTGGGCTCAGCAGAGGGGCTTGATTTTCGAACCTTGCTGCCGGATGAGGAGAGGGGCCGGCTACTAGTCGGGGCAAAGGACCACATCTTCCTGCTCAACTTGGTTGATGTAAACAAAAATGTAAAAAAGGTCAGTGCCTTTTCCACGGAGTTTATCTCCTAAGTTAAATTTTGTTAAATTCTTTTTGTTTGGTTGGTTTTGTGTTTTTCTTTCTTTCTTTCTTCTCTGGGTAACTGCAGATTCGTTGTGCAATGAAATTTACCAAGATTTGATCATCTCACCTGCCGTAGTTATACAGATTATCTTTAATCAATTGAGTTTCTTGTGCTGATTGATGTCCTTTGTGACTGATGACCTGCAAGAGATCAGCTGTGTGGAAGAGCCCTGCAGTGCATGAAAATAGCATCAAAATATCAGCAGACAGGAAAAATGCAGCTCAGAGTGTTCACTTCTCAATTCCTCTGGTCATGGTTACCCTCCTCATTTCAAAGCATTTGGAAGGAAATAACTGAAGACAGCTCTTTCATTGCTTCCTGGCATCCCTGGGATTACTTTACTCTAATACTGAACAGAGCAGAGGCAATTTGGATGGTTTAAATCATAGTAAAATATAAGTGGCAATTTTAACATTTTGGTTAATATCTAGAATGACTAGTTTTAGGAAAAGCTTCCACTGGGATCTGCTGTAGTCCCTTGCCTGTGCCCGGTGACAGTGTGTTAACTTGAGATAATAAGATGACAATTTAGCCTTCAATATTTCTAGCAGACATGGTGAACTGGAGCTTTTGTAAGCACAGTTGACTGCTATGAGTGGAAACCAGATGCTTGCAACAGGAACACATGAAAACTGGTTTCCTGCTTGTCCCAGATAGGAAGAAAATCTGAATTCTCAGCTGTGTTTGGTATTTTCTTTAGGCACCAGAGGGTGGTTTTAAATTACTACGTACTGCTGCCAGCTCTGAAGAGGTAACTGACCCTGAATTAATGTGATTGCAGGCAGGAGCTGAACAGGTGGAACAAGAGACTATTTTGCCCTCACGTTTGAGAGCAACGCTTGCTGTCATTGTATAGAAGAGATACAGTACCAGTCTGAATATCTTGTTCCTTATCTGGACTTCAGCAATGCTGCACATGGCAGTTTCTGTAAAACTCAGATTCTGGGTATTTCAGGAAATTTCTTCCTGGCATGCTTTATCAAGCACTTACCTTGCTTCTGTCATCTCAGTAATTGATTCAAAATCCACTACCCCTCCCAGGATATTGCATTAATAACAGCACTACTCACAACTGCAAATTTTCAGACCACAAATTGATTTTTGGTGTAGGCTTTCTGTAGAAGACAGATTTTGTTTGTGTGAAAAGCAGACTTCTGTTTCTGTGGGCTTCTGCTTGCCTCCTGAGAGATGCTGAGTGCTGTCACCTCCCATTATGTTCAGTGGGGCTTTCTGAGCCCAGACCTTTCTGGAGGTGGCAGCACTCTGTGTGAGCCACCCCTCAGTCCAAGCTGGTGACATTTTCCCTTTGGCCAAACCAGCGCTGTTCATTACGGACCTTGTGCTTTCCAAGAAGAGCAGAACACAGATGGAGCCAGGAGCACTAATGTGCAGTCAGACAGTGCCATTTGGTATAGATGTGGTAGAGAAAAGACTTACTTTGTATTGGAAAGAAAATTTGGATTTCCTAAGATGAATAGAGAATGCATGCTTACGTATCTGTGGTAACCAGAAAGGAGGGAATAAAATTCCTAACCACTTGCGTATCTGGACTAAATATGTGTGCAGGTTCAAATACTTCTTTTAGTAGTAAAATAATAGTTTAACTATTCAGATAATATTTAACTTTTCACAAAAAAGCACTGAGGCAAAATACATTTAAATGGGTAGAACTGACTGAGAAGCCTTGCAGAACGTCCTGGTGTGCTGATTTCCCAGGTCTCCATGGGCATTCAACAACTTTATAAATGTATCTTCTTGCTTAAATGCCCAGGTAACACAAGGCAATGTCACATGAGTGTTTCTCTTTAATTCCACTGTGCTTGGCTGGTTGAATCTTGCAGTGGAGGGAAGGGATGAGATGAAGGAAGTTGCGTGAGGAGCTGTGTATAAAATCTCAGCCCCTGAGGAGGAAGCTAAAGGATACTCTACAGTAGCAGTGAAGTGTCAGAAAGTAGCACTTGCCGGTGCTGTGTTTAGACTGAGCGTGGTCTGGGTTGGCACTGGGCCAGGCGGCTCACTTCCAGGCCTTCCCAGTGTGGGGAAACCACACATGTTGGGACTACAAGGGTCTGAAGTGTGTCCTTTGTACTCCTCTGGAGTACGAGTCATCTGGAAAAAATGATCTGCTTACATACAGCTACTAAAACGAGTAGAAATTGATTAGAATATTAAGTTTCTGCCGATAAATGATGTGTTCATTTGTGGACTTTGTGGAAGGAGTGTTAAAAGCACGCTGATGGGGCGAGAGAGGCATAACAGCTTTGAGACTGCAGTGCAAGATTGTGCGTAGTTTGGGGTTTCCGTTCTTTAAAACAAAGCTGAACATGAACTTCTTACTTTGATAAAGCTCTCAATTTCAGATATTTGTTTTGTTAGGAGCTACTGATACCTCCAAAAGCTAAGTCAGGATCCCCAACAATTTATTCTCATGTGTAGATATAATTACTTGGCAAGATTATATTTTAGAGTCTAATGCTCTATATTAAGACATTTCTGGCAAAGAAGGATCCAAAGCATTGTATCCTGCTCCCTTCTCTAATGTATACATATATATAATTTAATAACTTCCTTTTTAAAACCTATTAATTTACCTAAATTAGTTAATTTGACTTCCATATATTAAGTTATAGCTTTATTTCCTGGTGTATTTTTCCTGATGAAATAAATCAGTAGTTCTGCTGGAGTCAGAATTTCTTAAATCATTGTAGTTTTTATGAAATGTATTGTGTAATAGGTTGAAAATTTCCTTAGCTGGCAGCTTGAAAAAAAATCTGTCTGGTTTCCAGTGCTTGTAAACCTCATTATAAAACAACAGCAAGTACCACAGTGTAATGAGCAAGTCCTCCAGAATGACAGATGAATGCAGAAAGCGAAAGTGATTATAGTCAATAAATATATAAAATATAGCAATGGATAATCTTCTTTCTGTAACAGGGATGTATTTTCTCTGAAGTTTTCCTGTACAGAAGCCATTAGCTCCTGTTGCAGGAATGGCATTATGAAGTGTCCCTGACAAATTCTGCAAGCTATTTGCAAACTGGAAAAATTGTGATTTCTTCCTGTGAGTAAAATAAAGATGGTCAGCAAAGGAAAGTAGTTCTACTGAAGGCCTCTGTGCCATTACCACCAGAAGTGCAGTGTAAAACGGAGAGATGTTTAATAGCATGAGAGGCTGGAAAGCTGGCAAAGAAATTCTATAGGAGCACCAACCTCTGGGATCCTGCTGGAAACATGACGTCAGTACATCGAAGTTTCTTGTGAGTTTGCAAAAGCCTTTTCTATTTTACTCCTTGCGCTAAATAAATACGAAATACAAAATGTTGTCAGCTGGGTAAACAGTGGGTAAATAGCTGCAAAGCAATGGTGCCCCTTTCTGTGGCTGTGCTAACAGTGCCCGCGGGGTTACACGTCAGCGCGATCATCACGGTGTGATCTGCAGCGCGACCCGCCCAGCTCCGCAGGAATAGGAATGCTGTCAAGGCCTGACAAGCTTTTGAAAAGCTGCCAACCTGCAGGAGCTGTGGGTGCTAGAAGACACAGCCCCATGTGGGCCAAATAGATAAACATGTCAGATCCCCAGCAGCAGCTTTGGAACAAGTTGTTTTCATCTGTCCCAGCGTGCACTGGCTCAGGGTCCCAAATCATCATCTGTTGTAAGCGGCCCTTTGGGATACTTCATGCAACTTCTTTAGGAATGTTGTTGCTGTGGAACAGATCCTTGTTACGCCGATGTTTCAGATTTGATTTTTGTTCAAATCTACAATCTATTATTTATATTTATTTATTAGCAGTTTATACCCATTTCCTCTGGCTGTTGATAATTCTGGTCTTCAGAGCCCTTTGATTATTCCTGCATAATTTAACTTCTTTTGTTTTAGTGATGCTTCCCAACCTTGTGTCATCTGCAGGGGTTGTTGGAGAGTTCTGGGTTTTTACCAAAGCTACTGAAGGGTGCATGAAATAGGATGAGTTCTGACACTGTTTCTTGGGGAACTGCATGAGTAACTTTGTACCTCAAGTTCTTTACTTATCAGACCATTTTTTTTTCTTGTACTAATGCCTGTTTTTGGCAGCTGAGCTAATCAGTTTCCGTGTGACAATGTAGTGAATACTTAAATGGAGCCCTGATGAAGAGCAGCTCTACCACCTTAATGTAATTCAGCTAGGTTATTTAAGAAAAGTACAATATTAGAGTGGGATAGTGGCTGTTTACCAAGTTCTGTTGTCTTCTCTGCCACACTCCGTTTTCATTGGAAACTTGTATTATTTCTTCCCTAACTAAAAACTTGTTCTGAAACCTTAAAAACAGATGAAAAAAGACCCAGTGGGCTTCTAAATTGTTTAGATAGCTTGTGATCTTCCTCTTTTGTATTGTGACAATAGATAGCATTTTCCACTCATTTTGTAAAGTTCTGCACCATCCTAGATTTAGTAGCCTAATTAGAAGTGATTCTTGAAAAAGCTGTACTTTCACACATTTTTTTGTAATCAGATTTCACTGTTTTATCTTTGAGCACCCCTTCTCCTGAAGATTTATAATCTTAAGTGTTAGGCTAGGAACAAAATCTGATAGAGAAAGATGCATACATGAAAATGAGTAAAATACCAGTATTATTAATTCATGACAGATGGCAGCTGAAATTTGGCTCTTAGTGGTGGATCCAGATATTATTTTTATATATACATACATACATACATATATATATATATATATATATATATATATATATATAGCATTCACATACCAATTTATTTATATATAAATAATGTATTAAAAAAAATTACTTCCTTTTTCATTCCTTTCTTATAGTAAAATGCATATTTGGAGGAAGGGAAAATGTTACTTTTAGAAATTCACTGCTCCTGATCTGGAAAAGACCTCTGTGGTTTTAAATGTTTTGTTTTAATCAGAAATCAATTTCCAGCTACCCTTTAAAGTGATACCTTATCTGTCCTACACTTATGTACTGCTTAATTTTGTACTCCTGGGAGGTTTTCTTTCTCTCTGATAGAAAAGAGTTTATTAACTTCCATTTATTAGGAGAATTTAATTTCTTTCCCATTCCTAAATTTAAGAAAATATTTGAAGAATGATTTAAAAGTAATGGTGAGGTTGTTTTTTTTCTTTTAATTGGGCAATAGAAGATAAAATCTAGAAATCATGACAGTAGCTGACCTTTGGAATTTTGATATGGTTATTTTAAAAGGAAAATAAACCGAAGATTAAGAAAAGAAAAGAATCCTGTTTAAGTATACAGTTCACATATTCCAACTAGTTGCATTCTTGCCTTAAATTCAGTAACTCCACTTAGCTATTCTAAGATTTCTCCAGACATTTCAGATACATACAACTATAAAGTATATTAAGTATATAATTTGTACTGATTGTAACACAAAATTATTGTAACTTTACAAGTCAATGTTGTTGTCACCTTTAATATATAAGGCCTGGCTATCTGGGGGTTTTTTTCCATTCCTTGAGGTTTTTACTTATTGAGAAATTTGGGAATAAAAGAGAATTTGTTAATAAGATGTTACCATTGTGAATAAAGCATATAAATAGAAAAAAAAAAAAAAAAAAAAGACCAACTTCAAAGCTTCAAACCATTTACAAGCTAAATGATTTTAAATCTGAAAGAAACTACAGGAGCCTCCAGTCTTACTTTTTTGGCATATTGTGAAACTAAGTAACACATTGGAATAAAATATAATGGTACAATTTAATTTCACCCCCTACAGAAAAGTCAGTACACATGTATAATGTTGCTTGTGCCAGTGTTTGAGGGAACCAGGCTTGTGGCACTGTTACACAGCATGTCCTGTAATAAAAAATGAAGTTCATGCTTTTTTGCTCAGCACATCAGCTCATTATTTTATGCAATTTTTATGATGCAACTCATCAAATGATGCAATTTTCTTGATCTATTACGATTTAGAACTGACAGTTTCTGGGAATCTCTCATTTCTCATATGGTAAGCTAATAAATATCACTTTTACTCCCGCATATATAATTGCAAATTGATTTTCAAGTTAGATCACTTAGCTTCACTTTTCATTGTCTAATGTGGCCTTATATAATGCTAAATACTGAGGCTGTTGAGTAACTAGAGAGTAAAACAATTGATTTTTTAAATAATAATTGTCTGTGGTCAATTATCATAGAAGGGGGGATGTGTGTATTTCAGCCTTGTAGGACAAACACTGATTCCCATGAACGAATCTGTAGAAGATTTGAGGGTAACTCAAGTCCATTAACACTTCTGAAGCCTTGAAGCAGATGTCTCTTGTTTTTAACTCCTGCAGTTCTTCTGTGTAGTTGGCAAGGACAGGTAGGCATTTTCAAAAGCCTACAAAGGGGCATCTTGTCTACCTCATTGGATAACTAAACTTTGGCCAAAAATCTCCCAAACCCCTTGAAGACCTCAAGGCTTTCCTGTAAGTGATTCAGGGATCTTGGGCATAAAGTTTATGTACAAGAAAACTGAGGATCAGATCTCAGACAAATCTCCGTGGCCAAATGTATTTGGAGATCCATGATCTTACGTTCCTCTATCTGTTCCTTTTCATCAGCTTTTCTTCACGGGTCGCTTTTCATCAGCTTTTCTTCTTAAACTTCTCTGTGTTGCAGTGGAGACCAGACTGGACCTACCTTCAGCCCTTCATGATGTTTCCAGTACTTTCCTCTGTGCTTCCTGGCACTGTGCTCTGTGCCATCCACACATCCCTGGGATGGCTGATTGCATTTCCATACCTGGGTGCTTTGACCAGATCTTTCCGAGAAAATGCTCTGGGAAAGCAAATTTGTGCTCCAGTGCTGCAATGCTGTTACACTGTCTTATCTCTGACTCCATGTAAATATTGTTGCAGAGGGTTAAGGTTTAAGTAACTTAAACTACATTGTCTCTGCTAAGAGGTTTTTTATCAGGAAGGTAACGGAGTTCACTTGAGAGGAAATTAATTTCCTTGCAGAAATCCAATACATCCATTTTCACTGGGAAGGAAAGAGAAAGAAGTAAAATCCAGACTGTTTCCAGATTGAGAGAAACAGTGACTGTAGGTTTTGGAAAGTGATAAAGGTACTTGAGGGAGGCCACTTGCTTTTTGCTTTCCTTACCTGTGTGGGACTGAGCCTGGGTATGTCAAGCCACTTCCAGTAAGGTGCCAACAGCTGGGTGAAGGGGAATATGACAGCAGTCAACTCCTCTTGCATGCCACTGAGTTGTGCGTCCTTCCTTGATGTTGTTTTTATTTCTAGTGCATATTATAATAATTCTTCATTCCTATACATTTGCTATTTAAGATTTTGTAAAGCATGACTGGAGACTACTATAAAGCATTTGTGACTACTAATGACCTGCTGACTGGTGCCTGGGACTTCAGGCAATTTACTAATCAATATTTGCTTAAAAAGTAGTGTGATTTGTGGTGTTTTTATTACTAGTCATGAGAAATAACAATTGCTTTTTCTTGTCAAAATTAGAAGTACAAAATATCCATATTTAACACAGTGATTCGAGAAGAATCTGTATTTAGCTTCTATTTTAAATTTAATAGAATCAGATGTACTCAATCATATCCAGTTTTGACTGCTTAATTGAAATCAGTGAGGCAGAACCTGCACTGTTGTTCACTGACATTTCTTCACCATCACAATTTGGATTACAGTAACTGATAGTATGTTGTCATCTGGATTTATCTACATCAAAACCTATTTTGTAGAATTCTGCAGGGCAGATTAAAAAAGAAAGAGAAACAGTATCAATATATACTGGCAATTATCTAAGGTCCACAGTTCTTCTCTAAACTTCTGTGTCATTTTCTCAGTAAACTCAGTTAATGTTGATGTTTTTAAACCATGCACTGTTGATTCCTGCCAAATGTACTTTTTGTTCTACAAATTTCCCTCCAGCTGTCCTTAGTTTTTTGAACCTAATTATTTTCATTTGAAAATTGGCAGAAAGAGCTAAGTGTTTTTTTTATAACAGTTCTGCCAAGTCCACTGGACCAAATTCTTACAAATGTAATTTGCCTGGCTTTGCAATCAGTTTAGTTTCCAGATGATTTGGCTCATCATAACTTTGAGAGAAACACATAATGGTGACAAGGTGCCCCGGCCAGATTAACTGAATGCTTTTTAAAAGTACATGTAGCCAATGAAGAAATAAACAAGAATCAGGGGGGTTGATTTAAAGCCTCTTAACTTTTTGTAATGGGATCTTGTACTTGAAGTCATGTTCATTTCAATTTACATGCAAGGTCCTTCAACATGCATAAATCTGTTTTAACTGTTTATTCCTGGAATAATCTACAGTCACAGGACAGTGTATAATCTTCATCATCTTTGTCTTGTTTTAACTCTATTACAGATTTACTGGCCTGCAGCAAAAGAAAAGGTAGAATTATGCAAATTAGCTGGGAAAGATGCCCATGTAAGTATGATGTATGTTTTTTATTATGGCTGAGGATTATGCATATCTATGTATTTTTTATTAAATGCAAAAAATGCTTTAGTAAGCTCTTGTTACACTTCTTCTGAACTAATGTCCTAAGTGTTTTTTCTTAATTGAAAAACAAAGTTACATTTCTGTTGGTTTTTAAATATTAATACTTAAAAAAATTCAATCTTGCAGGCATCAATCATGATATGTTGTTCTTTTGTGTAATAAATGCAGCTGAGAGATGAATGGCGTTTCCTCAAAAATGTATACCAGGCAGTATTTCCCTGGAATCCTCTTTTCTCACATTAAAATGCTTCTTTTTTTCTTGGGTGTATCCTGAATGTAACTTCATTATAATTCATTAAAGAAACAGTAGTAGAGCAGTGTACAAATCAACTTAATTTGCAGACAGCTGCAGTTGGGGTTTAAAAAAAAATCTCAGACTCAATGGCTTTTGCCAGAAACCACAAATCTTCTTTAGGAAGTATATTTAAGGTACATACGTGTACACAATACAACTTTTATATGTTTTGTGCAGCACAGATTACGTCATGTGTCTAGAGCCCACTCTAAATGTAAACATTTCCTGGCTGTAAAATAAAATTTCTTCCTTTCCTCTCCAAAAAAAATCTCCAGCATGTCGGTTACCAAGGTATCTTCCAGCTCAAAATGCTCTCAGCTCTCTGCCTGAAGAGTTTAGCTTTTTATTCTAACTTGTTACTACCCTTACCTTTACAGCAGTCAGAACCTAAACAATGCTGAGCATTGGAAATATTCTGATACTGGTGCATGTGGAAGATTTGTGCTGGTCTATTTCTACACTAAGAGAAAAAGGAGAAGGTCCTGAGAGGGAAATAGTTGTTTCGGACTCTCACTTAGATGCAGGGTGATGGCTTGAACATATGAACAAATCCTGTGTGTTCCCTCTGAAGTATCTGTTATGTGTTTTTGTGTTCATTTCGTTCTGGGCAAGGCTAAATCAAGGCTTTTCCCCCAGCCCCATGTATCATCCTTGCAAGCATGCCTGTGCTACTTACCAACAACAACAACATGGAGCAAGCCCAGCTAGAGCCAGGATGTCCCACTGGACTCAGAAATGACCAAATAAAAGTCACCAGTAAGATGTGGTTGGTGCAGAGACAAAGCATGCCCTTGGAAGTGTGTTGAAGCCTTTCAGCCCACCGCAGTCGCTTTAATCATGTGATCTTTGGTATTAAAGCATGTGCAGTACCCTGAGCTGGGAGCAAAGGCAGGAAGACTGGTAGCCAGACAAACCCAGTGGCTCTGCGACCTCTGCCCAATTGTTGACGGGTGGTGTTTGCTACAACACTGGCTGAACAGATTCCCTCCAAACCGTGGTGTGAGCAGACAGTTTCTCGTGGCTGTAAGCATACAGCAGAATTAGGTTTGCAAGTCTGATTGATGAACTGCCTGGTAGATAGCCACTGTCAAGTTATAGTCCTAACAGGTTTGAACTACTTGTAAACAGTTTCTGCTACAGTAGTTCTGAGTTTAAATACACCAATGCTATGGCTGTAACTTATATAAGCTTATATGGCTGTAACTTATATTCTATGTATAATGTGAAAGAGAAGAATAAACATGAAAAGTAACCTTTATCTTTCTTTTCCCAACAGACAGAGTGTGCCAATTTTATCCGAGTTCTTCAGCCATACAACTGGACCCATGTTTATGTCTGTGGCACAGGAGCGTTTCACCCTCTCTGTGGATACATTGAGCTTGGAACTCACAAAGAGGTAATTTAACTTTCTCACTAGTCTGACATGTCAAGGAATAGCCCTCATCTTGTGTAGCATTCATCATAGATTGGAAAATACTATGTGAGTGTGTAAAAAATGACCTGACAGCAGCTTGCATAAATAACAGGGTAAGTGGTGGATTCTGTGGGTCAGACGGGAACTCTTGTTCTCACATTTGCTATGTGCATATCGCTTTTGAACAAAGCACTTTTCCTCAGGCTTAATACACAAAGTTCTTCAGAATGACACTTCCATGTGATTAACTAAGTGAAGAGAACATCTGACCCAGATGTCTTCCTTTCTAGTAAGTCATTTCTGCACATACTTTCCTTGCGCACACACATTCAGAGTTCAAGATGAAACTTGTGGTTCTGTCTTTAATGTACATATACCGCAGAGGGTTTCCTGTGCCTTGTGCGTGAGAGTAATAAACACTTTGAAAAGGTTCTCTAAGCCTGAGTCCAGAGACAGCATCTCAGGACTTTGCAGTGTGTTGCAGTCTGGTCACCAAGCAGGTCTTGGATGTCCTCCATCACTAGTGGCATATTCCTGAGCTGAAGTTAGCAGCTGACTGGTCTTCATTTACTGGTGACAAAGAAATCACTATCCTAAGTGGTAAATGTTTGAGACCTAACCCCCACAACAGAAGAATTTTAGTGTTGTGTCAAGCAGCCACTTAGTACACAAGTCTCTTTTTAACTCCTATATGTATCACACCTTGGCTGTATTTATCCCACTGATACTGTTCTCAGACAGTGTTGAGATGTGTGTGACCTGTCCCTCTGCTTGCCTGTGGTGCAGGCTTCCTATGCTGCTATAGAAATAGCTTTCTCTTTTCTTCAGGGCTTGGTGAAATTCTATAGGAATATAGGAAATGAGGTTTAAAGTTAATAAATGCAATAACCTGAAACAGAATAATAGAATTATAGAATGGTTTGGGTTGAAAGGGCCCTTAAAAATTATCTCGTTTCAACCTCCCTACCATGGACAGGGATGCCTTCCACTAGACCAGGTTACTCAAAGCCCCATCTAGCCTGGCCTTGAACACTTCCAGGGATGGGGCATCCACAGCTTCTTTGGGCAATCTGTGCCGGGGCCTCACCACCTTCAAAGGAAACAATTTTCTTCCTGCTATCTTATCTAAACCTACCATATTTCATTAAAAGCCAGTCCCCCTTGTTCTATCACTGACACATGGAATCGAGGGAAGGTCCTCATGGAAAAAAAAGTGATTAAGCTTGCCCAGACTGAGACCCATAATTATGTACCCCCCAATCTGTGTGTTGGATGACCAACCCAGAGGGGCTGCCTATGCAACAGAAAACTGAAGCTATGAGAGATCTACTTGGTGGTGTTCTTTCCCTAATAAACCATTAATGCTCCTGGTATTGTCTGGTATATCCTGTATAATTTGGCTTACAATGAAATAATTTGTTGGCTTCTTTGCTTTGCTACTTTAGATATTCCGGTTGAAGCAACTGAAATTTTAGATCCCTTGTATCATGCTGGTTTCTTAGCTGAATGATCAAATACACAGCTGAATGGAACAGAACAGCTCTCAGCAAGAGTGTAAGTAAGGCTCTGGTTTACCTCTGGCTCATTAGCAAGATTCCTTATTCACTCTACCATTGCCCTACTTCATTTCAACTACTTCATTTGTGAAGGTTGTTTTCACCAGACCTTATGAAATTATGGATTTGGTCTGACTGTTCAGTCCGGCAGCCAGTCTAGACAAGGGGTCTGTCTCAGTTAGACAGGACCAATTACCTTAGAAAGGAAATGGAAGAAGAATCCTGGCATCGTGTTTCCTAATCCCCTCACTGTCTCCCAGTCCTGCCTCTCCCACATTCCTCCTGCTTGCTCAGCTGCAGTGGTAGGTTGGGCAGTGTTCAGCACTGCTCCTGCCTCTTCTGACAGAGAAGCTCTTCTACAGCCTCCTACTGAGTTATCAGCCTTGAATGGCATCAGGCATATTTTCCCTTTCCTTCTTGGAGCCCCAAACACCCTTCAGCCACCATCCTTCCACCACCTCTCCATATAAATGTGACAAGGCTGGAGGGTGCTGAGGATAGGCCCAGTGATGTGAATTTGACAGGCAGTTGAAAATGTCTCCTTGTAGGAACTGAAGCCAGGAGTCCTACAGGATAAGTCAAAGCACTTTTAGTGCAGATCCATTCTCTTAGTATTTTTTCATTCTTCCGTCCCTCCCCTTTTTAATTTGGTTTTTTTTTTTCAATTTAAATCTCTGGGTTATAAGAACAGATAATGAATGTCTGGTAATTAGCAACCTCTCCAGGAAGCTGTGGGATGCTTGGGAGAGCCAGGCCCTGAGACAGCCTCACGGAGGCTGTGAAACCAGGCAGTGCTCTGCTGACCTTTGAAAGCTGCTCGTGGATCTGCACAGTGCTCTCCTGGCCAATGCCAGAGCTGTGAAAACAGAGAGGAAAACAGTGTGGATCAGGTGACTCAAAACCACAGCAGACACTGCTTTTGAAGCAGCACAAATCCCCAACAGAATCACACAATTAAAGGGGATTAAAGTCCTTGTCTTGTTATTGCTCGAGTCGCTGCCAAAACTTCTCTTGGCTGGTGAAGAAGAGGCTTGGCCCGGTTGGTGCTGTTAGCCACAGCTCTCCAAGGGATGCTCTTTTCTTTGAAAGCTTTGCCCGAAGTGAAAGCAGGAGGTTAATTCTGTGTGAATGCTTGGTAGTGTCCATTAGTTTGTCGGGGTGAAGCCTGAAATACTTGATGTTGATCTGTAACTCCCTTGGTCCCCTGAGTATTGCTGGACTTGCAGACAGCCTCTTCGCATGTGATAAGGCAAGGGTTCCCTGAGCAGCTCAGGGTTGCACATCCTAGAACTAAGGACAATTGGACACCAGCGTAGCATTGTAAGAAAAAAAAAAAAAAATCAGTTTAGTTCTGTCCTTGCTCTGCTCACTGTAGGAGCCTGAGAATTTGGTTTGCTGGATATTCCACAGGTTTGGGAAGGTAACGAGTTTTTTGCTGGTTGAATTCTGCTTTGTATGAGCTAGGACGGCTGGAGGAAACTGAATTTATGTTCACGGATTGGAATTGATTTTTCTTTTCTCTTAAGGAGCTTAATTATTCAATATCCTGGGCTTTTGTCTTCTGAGCCTAGAGAGTTTAGGAGGCACCTCAATAACATAGAAAGGTTTGGTCATTTATAATCTGATGTCCATTAAGGATGAATTGAATTAATGTGTTGTGAAGTCTAATCCTATGTGGCCATCTTTGGACATACTTGCTTGTCATTTGTACTCTCCAGGCGTCTTGCAAGTCAGAGGTATGGAAACAAATAATTAAAATCACTTCACCTATTTTTAATCGTTTAAACCATGGAGGTGTTTTGATTTTTTTTTTAAACTAGCTTCTAAAGTTTTTTCTCTACAATAGACATTAAATCCACATTGAATGGGTTTTTGAGTACTAGAGGGATTTTAAGTATCACAGTAGATAGGAAAGCATGGTGAATGAAAATATGTTAAAAGCCATTCTCTAGGCAATCTCCCTTCTCTTAATGGCAGGACAATTCTGAAGATCAAGTCTCTATACCTGCAGAGAGTTCACTTTACTCCTCTGAGCTATCAATTTGCCTTCAGCAGGACTCACAGTGGATTTCAGCTTAAGTGTGCTTTCAGGAAACCACTGAAAGGGGCAAGTAAAAGAGCCCTTGTTGGCAATTCTGAACTATAATAAAGCTTCAAATGGATGCTTACAGGAATCGACTTGTTGATTACCCACTGAAAACATAGGGAATAATTTTTAAATAATTTATTTTCTTTATCTTCCTCTATGCCCTTGTTCTGTGGCCCAGGAATTAATCACACGGTATTTGGAAACGACAAGGAAAAATCTATTCTGATATCTCTTGTATCGTTAGCCTTGTTAAAAATAATAAGAGAGAGCATATGCTCTTTCATTTTAAAAGAGTCTGAACTGTGTCTGCTGTGAACATTATTCAGCAGTCCCTGGAGAAATTTCTGAGTCAGCCAGAATCCCTTCAGGGTCTCCTGTTGCAACACAGTCTATCAGCACTTTCCCAAATAGAAGCCAATGCCTTTTAAGTACAATCCAGCTTTTCACTGGAGTAGAAATGAACAATGCATCTCCTTTTTTTTGAAAATAATTGTATTTTTTTAAGATTTGTGTTTCCCTATAGAGTGACCAGGATACAGTAAAACACTGAATGAAAATATACAGATGTAAAACAGACACAGACTGTAAACATCAATGCTGCGATGACAGCTGCACGATCTAACACATCTTTGTACATTAGCAGAACAGGCTGTCTAAGTGAGTTTTTCTCTGTAGCCACACCAGGATAATGAATTTGTGTTTATTCTCAGGAAATGGTATTCCGTTTGGATACCCAGAACCTGGAGTCTGGCAGGTTGAAATGCCGTTCGATCCCCAGCAGCCGTTTGCTTCAGTGCTGGCAGGTAAGGAGCCACCAGAGCCGGGTGCTTCCCTCGGACCTGCGATGGCTCAGGATGCGAGCCCGGGGGCTCAGCAGATGTCACCGCTGGAGCTCCTCTGGCGCTGGTCGTGTTTCCAGTGCTGGTCTGTGCTCTCAGAGCTGGGGAAGCCTTCAGGCTGCAGACAGCACAGAGCTGGAAGGGCAGCCGTGCAAACAGAAGCATTAGAATGCCTGTAAAGCCTCTGTCAGCTGGACAGGAAGGCAGTTTCATCCTCACCCAGTCATTGCTCCTTTAAGAGGACAACAAAAAAACCTGCAGGGACAGGGAGTGATTGAAGCCCTTTTGGGCCTTTTTCTGCAATTATCAATATGTTCTGCCCTTTGAAGTCTGCTGACATGCACTATTTCCATAACTACGTTTCTGAGGTTTCTATTTACTCGAGTAGCCACTTCTGAAGCTGGGAGCCGAGGAACAGGACAGTGCGCTCTGCCTGCTGCGTGCATCGCAGCACTGTGTGGTCTGACATTTGGGGCCGAGGAATGTCAGCTTGAGTGATTTAAAACCACTCTAAGAGCTACTTTTGTCATGGTTTGGTTCATAGCTTTGGACAATTCTCATTTAACTTGTCTGTCAAGCATATGAATACAAGATGAGAGTGAAGCACCATGACGTTTTCATTTACAGCCAGAGAGCAGTGATGACAATGCTTTGAAGTATCGGTCACTCTGTGTTATAAAAAGAATATGACTAATGTTCAGTCTTTATTCTCAGATAATAAGATAGATGATTTGTGATTCTGACCCTACAGATGGGGCAGGACTTCCTTTATTAAAAACAATAGATTAAAGCCTGTGCTTATTCTTCTCAGAGACCCCTAGTACTCTTTAATGACTGTGAAGTCTATTTTTAAAATGGGAATCCAGAAACTTTAACTTTTTTTTTTTTTTTTAATGCAAGCAGTAGAACTCTGTGATTTATTGCAGCATTTCCTAATTTCAGTAGCATTCTAGTGCTTTGACTGTTCTATTAAATCTTGTGAAATGAAGAAGCTGCTCTCCTTTAGCTACCTAAGACATGAACTTTGCTACGTAACAATTTTTTGCTCTAGATAAAATTAAGGGTCAGGGTATTCTAGTATCCCTTTTTTGATTGTGCCTGGTGTCAAGTGCTTCACAATAATGTACAAGGAGCACTGTAAAGAGTTACAGGCCTGACCAGAGAATGTGTTTCTGCTCTATCTTTGGATGCTAACCTTATTCCCAAATGAACGAGGAGAGCAGTACAGTTCATGCATAAGATGCTGCCCTGGAGCTCAGGTGAGATCATTTCCCATCTCTGCCACTGATGAGCAGAGTAACCTTGGTGTGTCACTTCTCTCTGTCTACCGCCAAATGGCAGTAAAGATTACTTGTATCCTTCAGAGAACACTTTTTATTCAGTTATACATTTATGAGCTAAGTAATATCTAACTGTATTTTCACTCATATATGTAAGTTAATGCAGCTGAGTAATTTTCATTCTTTGTAGAAATAGGTCATCTGAGTACTACATGACATATCACTTCAAGTAAATCCCACAGATAAATTGGAAAAACTAGTCCTTTTGACTGAAGAATCACCTGCTGATCATCCATCCTCTATTACAAATTACCACTCACCAAAACTGTTCAGGACGTAGCAGGAACTTGGAATGAGAGATACCAAACACTGAGAGAAGTGCTGAAAGTGCCTTGTCAGCAGAGCCTAAGCAAGGATGGAGAATTTCTGTTGGCCCTTCAGATGCATCGATCACCGAGTGCCTGTCAGTTGGCAAACACCAATTACCCTGCCCATTCCTCATTATGACAAATACCTTTCAGAACGCACTGTTGCCCAATAATCTGTCTTGTTGTACAGTGATAGTTTGTAATTAAACTTCTTGTTCCCTGGAGGGCCCTAGTTTTGGCTTCCTAAGAGAGAAAGTGCAATGTGATAGATGTATCGCTTTTTTTCACTTCAGACGAATGGAACAAATGTCCAGATTTGCCCGAATGACTGCCAAAATGCAATCTTTAAAAATTCAAAACAAAACAAAAAAACTAGCAGTTTGTTTATTTGAAGGAATTCTGCCAGTATTTGGAAGCAACATAGATGCAAGAACAAATGGTTATTTAATTATTTTAAAGCACTAGTATTGTATTTATTGGCCTATTGTTTGTCCTAAATTCAGCTGTTTCCATGATGTTTAGTCTTCTTAATACAAAACGTAAATTCACAGTTAATATCCTGAGGATTTTTAAAACCCTGGGCTAGGGACGGGCACAGGGACAACGTAAGGGGGGGCTGGGCTACCGCTGGGCCCGCAGGGGCTGGAGGGGGCGGCGGGAACACCGGGGCTACCGGCGGAGCCGCCCCGCTGGGACAAGCGGTGGAGCCGCGGGCGGTGCCCGAGGGCCGGGACAGGCGGGACCTCGGGCTCAGGAGCGGCGCTGCAGCTGCGAGCGGCGCCACAGGAGCCTGGGCTTGGGGGGGGCAGGCGGCAATGGAGGGGGCGATGCTTCCAGGGGTCCCAGCCCTTCTCTTTCTTGTTTCCCCTTTGCTCCTTTCCTTGGGTCTCTGACAGCTTTAAAATTCTTATCCCTTAGACCCTATGTTTCCCACCCAGCATGAAGCGTACTTGCTTTCTTCTGCGTTAACGAGTTCTTTTGAATTTATAAATACTCGTATTAGCGGTGATGGCGCCCGCCCGCGGAGTGATCCGCCAGGAGGGACTATTTGTGATGCGGTCCTGCCCGCGGAGGGATCACCGGTGATGCGGCCCCACGCGGAGTGATCCGCCAGGAGGGACTATTTGTGATGCGATCCTGCCCGCGGAGGGATCAGCGCTGGTGCCGCTCCAACCGCGCGGCCGTGAAAAACGAGCTTCACTCTTTGTAGAATTTGAAGGAAAGTTGAAGAAAAGGGACAGTTTAATGAAAGTTTAATAAAATCAGGAGACAGCAGCAAAAACGCCGCTACGGCCGGGTGCTTCGCAGAGAGACAAAGGCGCACCTTTACAGCCAAAAGAGCCTCTTTAACACCGAGCTCCCTCTGCCGGCTCCCAATCCCAGCCCGCGCTCCCGGGCAGGGTTTCTTTCGGACCAGGGCTGCGTTTCCATCCTCCGCTCTGGGAGTCACCAGGTGCGTTAGGAACGAGCCGATCCCGCTCTCTGAGACACAAGGGCTCGCTCCAGGAGACTGTTCCTGTTCCTCTGTTCCAGCCGCTCTGCTCTCCCCAAAGCACCATTTCCTCGGAGCTCCTCTGAAACTGCATTTCAATGGACCGAGGGCTCCAGAAGCTGCAGACTCGTGCAATGGGGGTTTTTTGGGAAGCGACCTTAAGCTCTTGCAGTTCCACCTCTGTCATGAGAATTTCAGGGCTCTAAGACTCACAGAACGATTTGGGCTTGGAAGGACCTTAAAGCTCATCCAGTGCCACCGCTGCCACGGGCAGGGACACTTCCCACTGTCCCAGGCTGCTCCAGCCCCAATGTCCAGCCTGGCCCTGAGCACTGCCAGGGATCCAGGGGCAGCCACAGCTGCTCTGGGCGAACTCTGCCGGGGTCTCCCCCACCTCCCAGCCAGGAATTCCCAATTCCCAATCTCCCATCCATCGCTGCCCTCTGGCACTGGGAAGCCATTCCCTGTGTCCTGTCCCTCCGTCCCTTGGAAATCCTTTCTCTATCTTTTCCTGCGGCCCCTTCAGGCACTGGGCGGCCCCCGCTGGGTCACCCCGAAGCTGCTCCTCTGCCGGCCTGTCCCGGGGTGTCCGGTGTGTCCCTGTGTGTCCCTGTGTGTCCCGGTGCGTCCCGGTCTGTCCCGGGGTGTCCCGGTGTTTCCCGGTCTGTCCCGCTGTTCCCCGTGTCGCTCCGCGCGCGCTGCGCCACGTGACTCTCCCACCGCCCCGCGGGGAGGGGGGGCCTGACCCGCGCCACGCCCCCTGCGCGCGCGCTCCGCCGGGGTCACGTGGTTCCCCGCGCGTCACGTGATCGGGGCGGCGGCGGCGGCGCGGGAGCCGCCGGGAAGCGCCAGGCGGGACCGGGCCGGGATCGGGCCCAGCGCAGCCGCGGCCCTGCCCGAGCCCTGCGAGCCGCCAGCCCGCCATGGACCGCCGGGACCTTTCCGGATCGGCCGCCCGCTTGGCAGCCGCCCCCCCCTCCCTCCGCCGGGCCCGCCCCGCGCCCCCCCCGGCGCTCCGTGACTCGCCGGCGGCTCCGCGGCTCCTCCGTCGTTCGCCGGTGGCGGCAGCCAAGAGATGGTGCGGGCCTAGCGGAGCGACCAGCGCAGGTGAGCGCGGCCGGGCCTGGCCTCCCGCCGGCACCGGGGCAGCGCCGGGGCCGCGCCGTCCCCGCCCCGGGCACTCCCGGCACATCCCGGCACCCCCTGGGCGGCACCGGCGGGCCCGAGGGCGGCATCGGCCGCTCCAGGCGCAGCTCCCGCCGGGACCCGCGGCTTTCCCCGCGCTCGCGCCCCGCTGTGGGGGACACCCCGGGAGGGCGGGGGTCCCTCCCCGGGCAGCGCAACCCGGGGCATTCCCTGGAACGGGGACTCGGGGCGGGCTCGGGGCCGGCGGGGCCGCTGCGCTGCCCTCCCCGCTGATGGGTTGAATGGTGTTCCGCTCATTGGCTTTGTCAGGGCTTTGTTCCTTCCCCTTTGCTCTCCCGGTTTGCGGCCGGAGCCGCTCCGGGATGGAGCGGGCCAGCACCGGCACGGGCTGCGGGGCTCTGGGGGCGGCCGGCGGCTCTGGGCGGCTCCGCGGGGCTGCCGTGCTCGGGGAATTGGCTTCCGCCGGCTGCTGCCGAAGGTCAGCGAGGGAAGAGTCGCGGGTCCGGACACAATCCCGTCCGGACGGAGTAGGTGGCTCTTACGTAAAGCCTCATCCTTGGGGGGGGGTTGTGTTGGACTTTGTAAAAGAGCAGTCGCTTAACGTTCCTGGGCTCTGGGCTGACTTTTTTCCTTTTTTGCCATTTTTCAATGAACAAACCAAAGCGAGAAAGTGTTGAGAGGTGTAAGCCGGGTATCGGTGCATTCAGTGCTGTGCCTGTGATTCTCTTCTGGAGATGAGCAAGTGGTTCACTGGATTCTGGGGGAGAACTGAGTGCTTCTGCCCAAAGCTCGCTCACAGCCTGGGCAGATGCTGTACAGTGGAAAGGGAAAAGGGGCAGGTGTGGGACCCACTGTCCCCCCGGCTCATCTCTTGCCTTATGACGGCCTTGTTTGGTCATTTTCTCAGGAGTGCCGGTGCTTTGAAGCATTCCCACGTTCCCAGTGCTGGCAGCCAGGCACCCACCTGCCCCTGTGGGACTGCCCAGGCCCTTCCTCAGTGCCACTCTTTGGAATGAGCTGGTTCTGCTGGGGCCTGTGTGTTTATTTGTCACCTGGGCTCCCTCCCAGCTACTGAACTCCTCTCAGGTGTATTCCTAGTTGCTGACATTCCTTTAAAACTACCGAATTCTTCTCTCAGGTCCCTGGCAAACGGGGCTTTGCAGCCTGGGGGAGTTATTGCAAAACGGGGTCTAGTGAAGTGCTCTGCAGGAGTGGTTGTGCACCTGAGTGGTCATTTAATTGTCTCCTCTAATGAGGGAAACGTGATTAAATGATGCCTTTTCCTGGCCTTAAAATCAAGAGTCATACACGGTTCGAAGGGGAAAAGGGATTTTACCTTGGTATTTATTTTAAGGATCCTTAGGTGCACACGTCCAGGTCATATGCATCGAGATGCACCCCGCCGAGTCTCTGTGTCCCCCCCTCTCCCCCAACATTAGGTGTAACATTATAGGTGTTACTAATTAGCATATCTATCAAAGATTCCCCAATGAGAGGCTCAAGTGAGCCCCCCTCCCCAAGGAACCTTCCCCTGGATGGTTCTATCTTGGTTTACAGAATGTGTTCTGGAGAGGACCGTGGGGTCTGGGGCACACTGATCCCTAGCTACGAAGCTTCTAAAATGTTGAGTCTCTCAGCTTGACAAACAAGTCCAAGAAGGTAGGCAAAAAGCACTAGGAATACAGAATTTGTAAAAAGGTACAACAGGGGTATAAAAGAAAAGGCAAAAATCCTCATGGCACCACTAGCAATCTTGTGCCCGTTGCTGGGCAGTTTCAGCTCGTGTCTGTGCTATGTCATGGGTGTCTGTGTTCTGTAGTTTGTGTCCATCCTCTCCCGTGTCACAGGCCTTTGTTACATCTCGGTGCTTTATGGGCCTCGCTCTGGGCCGTAGCGGCAGCGGGGGTCTCTGCTCGCGTGCTTTCCCAGATCGGGCTCATTCCGGCATCTTTACAGTTTTGCTTTTGGAGACCAGGAGAAGTACACAAGATGTTCTCCTCCATCTTCCTTCTCACTTTTGGTAGTATCTTTTCTTTCATGGGCCATGGACTTCTCTATGAAGTGTATTAGACCCTCCTCACTGTGGTAGTTCCATAGGTTCCATTGCCTCAAAGCATATCGGGTCTAGAATTTATCTTCTGGAGAGTTATCTCAAGTCCTCGTGTCATCTTTGCTTCTATTTGGTGTGCTTACACTTGGAGCTGCCCTGCCCTGGCACGTAGAGTCGTGGCTGGGTTGAACAGTTGTAAAACTTTGTGGTTCATCTCTTGGCTGTGGGGTTTTGTGTAGAAAACTTATGGGCCTGGTGTATGGGGATAACTCCGAGCTGTCAGCTACTTGTAGACTGTCTCATGTTGTCTTGCAGGTCCCCGAGGCCGATTCTGATCCCTGCAGTCACCGATGCTACCGCTTTTCCCAGAATCTACCCTTCCACGTCAGGGAGCAGCAGTTGGAAGATGTGTTGAAGCGTCTTCATCGGTGGAGTGTTGTGAGTAAGGGCTGCAGTCAGTGTGTAAGCTGAAGAAGGGTGTCTGTCTGTGAGAGTGTGTGTCTGTCTGTGTCTGCGTGTGTCAGTCTGTGAGAGCGTGTGTGACTGGTTCTAACCTTGTGTGTGGGATTTTTGCCTTCCAGTTTTTTCAACTGATTTTTAACTTTATAATAAGAAAACAGCCAGCTGTGAGGTTTTTTTTCCCCCATCTGGGTTTTGTTTTTCCTTGGTCCCGTCCTGTCTGCGAGGTGATGTTCATCGCCAAGGTTTGGGTGCAGCCAAACAAACAGCCTCCCTAACAGGGTGGAGAGTACCCAGTGGAGGTTAGGAATACAGGGAAAAGGTGCACCAGCCCTCATACCACCCCTGACAGCACCATTTTCCCCCCACCAGCAGCACAGTGCAGCAACCCTGGAACCCTCACTGCAGCAGAGCTCAGTAACCCTGGTGCTGGGATAACCCTGGAACCCTCAGAGGAGGACAAGCCCCACACCAAAAAGTTAGGGATGACAGCTGCAGGCTGGAGAGTGACAGGTACGGGTTGAGGGCTGGGGCGTGTAGAGCAGGAGTGAGGGGTTCCAGGCAGCAATAGCAGTGAGGGGTATAAAGTAGAGGGGGTTAAAGGTTAGGGGATAAAGGGACAAAAGTCAGGGCATAGGTTGGGGGGTCAGGGAATCAAAGGTGAAAGTCCAGGGGTCGAAGGTCAAGGTGGTCAATGTCAAAGCACAGAGGTCACATGTAGAAAGTTGGGGCAAAGGTCACAGGGCTCAGGGGGGTCAAAGGTCCTGGGGTCAGGTGTCATGGGTCAAAAGGCAAGGGTCAAAGGGCTCAGGTTTGGGGGGGGTCAAAGGGCAGGGCTCAAGGTGTAAAGGTGGATGGTCAGGGGTCAGGGATCAAAGGTCAGGTTGTCAAGGAATGGGTCGAGGGGTCAAAGGTCAGGGGGGTAAAAGGTCAAGGCTCAGGCTCAGGATTAGAGGTTTCAGCATGATTTTCCATGGTGGTTCCCAGTGTGGGGACACGGGGTGTGGAGTCAGTGGCGCCGGGGGCGGGCAGGAGCCCCATGGGCAGTGGCCGGCAGCGGCGGGGACGTCTCCGTCCGGGTCGCGCCCCTCCACTCCCAGCAGAAGCCCCCCTGCGCTGTGCGGTGCCCGGCCGCACTCCTTGCCCTCCCTGCCGCTGCCTTCCCGCACTCCCACCGCACCCCCTGCTCCCCTCCAGCCCAGGGAAATGCAGGAAAACACAAAATCATCGAGGTGGAACAGTCACCGGAGCTGCCCGAGCCATCCCCCCGCCTGAAGGCGGCAGCTGCCCAGAGCCGGGAGCACCCAGCAGGATGCAGCTCCTCTTTCCCAGGAGCTGGAGGCAGGGTTTCCCAGGCAGGGGGAGCAGGGAGAATTTCAGCTCCCAGCAGCTCTCTGTGAGTGCTGGATGGACTCTGGGCTGAGCCAGGTGGGAGGTGTGGGTGGTGTTCATGTCCTCAGGAGCTGCTCGAATCCACCTTAAACTCCTGGAGTGGTCTGTGCTGGGAAGAACCTTACAGACCATCCTGTTCAGCCCCTTGCCATGGTCAGGGACACCTTCCTGGGGTGTCTGTGCCAGAGTGGTGGAATGGGCAGGACTTTTTCCCTGAGCCCAATCCCGGGCAATACTGGGGTTCCCATGGGAAGAAGCCTGTGAGCTGCATTTCTGGAGCTGGGAGCCTCCATGCCTGGGAGTGTTCCCAGTACCGCTCTTTGGTTTTTTCCATAACTGGGCATGATGTTTCTCCCCAGAGCAAGGTGGTTTTCCCTGGATTGTTGGGGTTACACACTGGCTGTTTGACAGCTCTGTTGTCTCTTTGTCCTGAATGGAAGAGCGAGGAACGGGAGATGCTCCCAACTGTCACAGGGATGTGGGAACAGCCCAGTTCCAGTGAGGAATGTGACGCCCAGCTTGTGGCGTGTGCCCTGAGATGGTCTTTCCTGTTGTTTTGTCCTTAGAGCCTGTTGGAGTGCTGGCCTGGATTTGGGAGGAGCCAAGTAGCCTGGAGCAGTGAGGTTTTTCCTGTCAGAAATCCATGCTGGGGATGTTTTCCCTGGCTGTCCCAAGGGGAAGGAACAGCTCTGGAGTTTTTGCAGCCACAGGCTGGGGATGCATCCCCTGAAAACCAGTTCAGGATCGTTCATCTGACTCTGTCCCTGACCTGTGGCTTCCAGGGAGCCTTCTGGTCTTCTGGATATTCCCAGGAGAGGATATTCCACCACCTGACTTTTAAGCCAGGAATTGCAAACCCAGTAAGTCAGTCACATTCTATGGGAGCTGCCCCAATGGTGGGATGGCAGATGGCACACCCCACGCTGCTGTTTGGGACATTCCCAGCTGGAACGGGAGCCAGCTGGGCATTTTGGAGTGCTGAGGCCACAAGGGCAGCCTTGAGTGGCATTCCCAGGCAATGCTGAGGCATCCCATGCCTGTGGCACGTGGCAACACATGCCTGATGTGGAGCAGAGAGAGGAAGGGAGAAATTCTGAGTTGATGGGAGGAATGGAATTGGGCTTTCCAGAATGGAATTGGTATAGGTGCTGATGGAATCATGGGGTGGCTTGGAAGGGACACAAAGACCCTCTAGGCTCTGTTTTCCCATCCCATGGCAAAGAACACGTCCAAAACTGCCTCCTCACCCTCATGGAATGGCAATGGGTGTTGGGAGCTCTGGCAGGAGCACCTGGAGACCAGGTAAGAATAGCAATGGGATTGTTTTGGCTGCTGCTGGATGTGGTTTTCTCTTTGCAGGATGTTCCTCTGACCGATGTTTTCACAGTAGCTTGCTAGGCCTCATTTGAGGATAATTCCAAGAATTTGGAAGTAGTTGGAAAAGAGTGAGGAAAAAAGGTGAACCTGATCCGTTTCTAGTAATTCTGAACTTCTCTTGCAGCACCATTCTGAAGGAAAGCTGGTTAAAGGATAAAGATGCAGAGGAACAAGTGTTGTCAACCCCCCTGCCTCCCTGACAGAGCAAAGCTTTCTGCAATCCCAGTAAATCTCTTGGAGAAACTATGGGATCACAAGGTTTCCTAGGAAAGGAAAACTAAGGACAGAGATGAGGAAAGAGGCTTCCAATTAATAATGATTTGATGGAGGTAGGAATGATTCTTGTATGTTTGATGCACCCCTTTTTATTCCTGGGATAATTTTAAATGATTTCTTTAAAAACTCATTTTGATTTGGGAATTCAAATTAGAGAGGAAGCGATGCAAAATAAATGCAGGGAGAGATCACAGAATCATCCTGGAATGGCAGAATAGTTTGGGTGGGAAGGGACCTTAAGGATCACCTCATTCCATCCACAGGGTGCTCCAAGCCCCGGCCAGCCTGGCCTCAAACACTTCCAGGGATGGGGCAGCCACGATTTCCCTGGGTTTATGGGCACAAGAGGAAATTTCCAGCAGGAAGTGAGGGATTTCCTTTGCTCTGCCTGGCCCTAGCAGGGCTTTGGGAGGCAGAGGGTGTGGGAACAGGAGCTTTGTCCACTGCCTTGGGGGAGTCTCTGCTGTCCCAAAACCCAGCCGAGCAAGTGGTTGTGGTTTAACATCCCGTTCAAAGGAGATGCCAGGCCAGGAACGGGAATGGACTGCAGAGCAGGGATGGTGCCCAGCAGAGGGGTGACCGTCCAGGGGGTCCCAGCAGTCCATCCCTGCTGGCCAGGTTTGGGATGAGCAGGTTGGTGACTGTCCCTGTGCTTGCTCTGCAGGATGAGGAAGCCAGGCCTGCTGAGGAGGAAGATGAGGAGGTGTGGGAGGATGGAGACAGCGGCCACCAAAGGCTGCAGAAGGCACAGATCCAGGTAGGAGACGTTGCCTTCCGAGGAGAGGGACTTGTCTGTCCCGTTGGAATTTGGGGCGTGAGGCCAGTGGAACAAAGGGTTTGATTCCATTTTCTTACTCGGGTTTTCACGTGCCTTAAGAGAGCTTTGTGAAAATGTCATTATCCCTGATTGAATCTCTGGAAAACAGGGATTGAAGCTTTCAGAAGGGGCCCAACCCTGCCTGCACGTATCCAAGTGCAGCCCCCACTCCCTGTTTTTGTGTACAGCTGGGATGAGACCTCAGCTGCTGCTACTTGCCCACTCACAAGTTGTGTAGCTCAGAGCCTCAGCCATGAAGGGCCAGGCTGTGTTTAAAACAGCCCAAGGTACCAGAGAGCTGAAGTAATTTCCTAGCAGGTAACTTGACTTGGAAGCTGCATTCTAAAATTTGTCCACATTTAATTTATGTCCCACGTGGAGACACCTAAAGAAGCAGAGGTGGGGTGTTCCTAAGAAAAGAACATCTAAATTCTTTGGTGGTAGAGGGCTTAAAATTAAAGTCTGAGTGGAGGTGCCTTTAGGACACTTTCATTCCAGTATCTGAATGGAATTTACATGAAGTATCCAAATCCTGACAAGCTTGTATGAACTCCAAAGCCTCTGCAAGTGTTTTACAGCCAGGGAAGGAGATAAGAGTCTGGAGTCTCTTCCCAAAACCTGGCTGCTGGTTTGTTTGGCCAGGCATAGGAATAATTGTGTATTCCCTGGGGCTGTCCTTATGGGGAGAGGTTTACTTATGTGCCCTGGGTTTATTCAGTGCCTCTTCAAAGTGATGGAAACTGATTTCATTGAAATGCCAGGGGTGCCAAATGTTTTCCCCAGCCCGAGCTCGGAGCCAGCCCAGTGGGAAGTGGTTTAATGGCCATTTTCCCACTCCCTCGGGGCAGCAGCACTGGAGCACTCGCACCCAACCGTGCCCGAGGTGCCGAGTACTGGCAGGAGGCAAAGCCGGGGACGGGGCAGTAGGAGCTTGCAGTGCTCCTGGAATTGCAGAGCTGGAGCTGTGGGTTAGAACTCCCAGGAGCTGCTGCCTCACTCAAACCTCGTTTCAAGCTCCGCATCCCTCCTGCTCTCTTGGAATGATTGTTGCTTCTGTTGTTGCTCTTTCCCGATACATGATGATTATTATTGTAAATTCCCACTCCATTTCTTCCATAGCCCTTTGCTTCCCAGAGGTGGTGCTTTAGGCAAGCCCCTCCAGCCTGGGAAGGTGCTTTTGGCTCCGCACTCATTCCCAGTCCCCATGAGCAGCTGGACCTGTGCTGCCCCAGCAGGTGCCTTTCCTTCCTTCCTTCCTTCCCTGCTGCACTTTGGCTTTTCAAGGGCTCTCTGGGGGGCTGAGGGAGAAGTTCTTTGTCATTCCAGGGCAGCATAAGCCCTGATCCCACTAAAAGCAGGAGGAATCATTTCATCCTTGTTTTTGGATACACCTTTAGTGTTTTCTCTCTTTTGCTGACACTGTGTGGTGAAGCAGCAGCTCCCTGGAATAATTTTTATTTGTAAAACAGTGAATTCCCTGCTGGAATCCCAGTCACAGCCCCCCAGATCAATGTGCAGTTTAAGGCCTTACACCCTGACCAGGACAAGTTCCTGTCCTTAGACATGGAAAACAGGGGAGAACTCAGACTGGATTGGAGCCAGCATCCAGAACGGGGAAAGTGAGGCAGCGTGCTTGGAGAAGGCTGGGGCTGGTACAGGGGGTGTTCCCCGTTGGATGACACCCGTGTGGAGCCGATCCTTCTCTTCCTTTGTCCAAAGTCCGATGGCAAAGGAGTGAAGAACCCACAAGTGGGGCCTGGAAGGAAAACAGTTCTGTTAAAATTAGGCAAAGAATGCACTAAGTAAAAATGGACATCCTTTTTATGTGTGAAAGAAAGTAGGGGAAAAATGTTGAAAAAGAGTTCTTTTATTTGGTGCCACCTCTCATTTTTTTATGGATAAAACCCTCTAGTGAGCAATCAGAACAGGAGTGGGAAAGCCAGGAGCCTTTGACTTCCACAGTGAACTTAATTTCCATGCTTAATTTTAACAATTTCCTCTCTCTCTCAGGGCAGGAAAACCCACTTAACTTGTCCCATCTTTGCCAAAAGCTTTGGTGTTTGAGCAGCCAAACCCAAGGAGCTCTGGCCCCACCAGCCTGTACTGGAGGGCCCCTGGTCCTGCCCGTGGTGTGGGATGAATCCCCAGTTGTCCCCAGAGGGGGCTGCCCTGGTCCCTGCAGTGCCCAGCACCTGAGACAGAGAGAGCCCTGTCCAAAGGGGCCTTTGGCACCTTGTCAGGAATGTGGCAGCAGCCCCAGGAGCAGGCTGGAGGTGAGAACTGGGGCTGTGTTTGAGCCTGAGCAGGTCAGCTCAGTGTTTACCTGTGGGGGGAGCTTGGCCCCACACTCTGAGTTGAAGCGGGATCAGGGTGACAGATGCTGCATTTTGGGCACCCTGAGAGTTTCTCTCCCCCCTGGAGCTTTCCTGCAGGGATGGGGCAGGGCAGGGAGCAGAATTAACCCTGCACCTCCCGTGGACACTGCTGGCCTTTGTCTCTCTGTTGTGCCATCAGCCTGGGGGAATTTGCTGCTGCCACTGCCACCCCACCTGGGGGCTGCGTGCTCCTGGCAGCCCTTCCCAGCCCCACACCCGAGCTCCAGCGGTGCCTCCGGGCTGTGTTGGGAGCGTTTGCTGGGAATGGGCCTCATCCCTGGAGTATCCTTTCCTTCCAGAGTGGATGGACAGAGCTGCTGGGCTTGTCAGCTTCAGAGTTTGATTGCAAAAGTCACTGCAGGGAAGAATGACAAGGAGGTTTGTCAGAGTGGTGCTGTCAGACCCCACCTGCCAGTCTGTGCTTTGGGTTGGAGGTTGTTGTGTATTGGCCCTGCAGGCAAGGAATGTCCCCTTCCCACCTCAGCCCAGCAGCTCCCAAGGGCTCTTCCTGGAGTACTTATTCTTTGCTTCCCTTTGGGCTAACTTAATCTCCACCCTTCCATGAGCAATTCCTTGGCTTCTCCTGGAGAAAACCCCACGGCAGAGGCAGTCTGCAAAGGAGCCCAGAGCTGTGCTTGGAGCAGAGAGTGCTGAGAGCTGCGGGTGCCTCTGCTGCCCCAGGCTGGCAATATCCCCATGGAACAGACTGGGCAAATGGGATTAGAGGGAGCACAAGTCCCTTCAGGGAAGGGGTTTTCTCCTGTGCACATCAGGCACAGGGCAGGAAGGGAACTTTGGAAATCAGCTGATTTCCCCCAGAAAGCATCACTCACATCAGCATGGATGACATGACCTGTGCCCACCGCTCACCATGCACCCGGCCAGAATCAAGAGCAAAGGTTGGTTTGGGTGTGAGCACTTGAAATAACTTGGAAAGAGAAGCAATCACCTTTTGCTGCTTCTTTCTTTCTTTCAGATGCTGGGATTGCCTCTGGGCACGTGTGCTGAGCTCTCCCTGCAGGGAACCGTCAGGCCTTAACAGCTGTGAGGTTGTGTTCTTCTCAGTGGGGAACTGGAAATAATTATTAATTAATTAATTGCAGAAATGTCTTCTGAACCTTTCCCCTTTCCTGGTAGATCTTCTCTCTCTGCCTCTGAATTTACAGCTGTTCCCTGGTGTCATTGGCCCTGCCTGAATTCCTTGCAGCTCCTCACTGGGAAAACCTGGGGTGACTGAGAGGGGACACAAGAATTGTTTGTGTAGGAAAATGGGAGGGGATGTCGAGGGGAGCGAGGTGGCATTTTTGAGGGAAAAGCTGAGGTGATGTTTAGGAGAGAGAATGCACATTTTTGGGGCAGAAAAGAGTTAATATTGTAGAGGAAGGAAAATTTGGGGGGTAAAACTTGATGTAACCTGTAGGGGACAGAATGAATATTTTGGCATAGGCATAGAGGAGTAGACAAATAAAGAAAATTTTGGAGGCAAAGCGTGACAAAATCTCAAGAGCAGAGAATGATCACTTGGAGGGAAAAATGAGGTGATGAGTACTGAGCATGTGGGGAAAATCTGAGCTAATCTCTAGGGGAGAGCATGAACACACTGAGGTAACATGAGGGAATCAGTTGTGGGCAGGTAGGGAAACTTGTGTAAAAAGAACATTAAATAAGCTGTAGAAAGAACATGTTGAGGTAAAAATGAGGTCATCAGTAGTAGACAGATGGAAAACTTTGGTGGTAAATCTTGATAGAAGCTATGTGGTAGAAAGTAAATAAATATTGAAGGAAGAAGAGGGAATCAGTAGTGGACAGGTAGGGGAATTTTGGGGGGGTAAAACTTGAAATAATCTAGAGGTTGAGAATGAATATTTTGAGGTAAAAATGAGGTAATAAGTTGTGGACAGTTAAGGAAAATTTTGGGGGTCAAACTTGAGGTAATCTCTAGGGAGAGTATGACACACTGACATAAACTGAGGCAGTCACTGGGGCTAGGCAAGGAAATTTGGGGTGTAAAACGTGGGAAGATCTGTAGGGCAGAGAATGAACATATTGAGGAAGCAATGAGGTGACCAGTAGTCAAGAGGAGGTAGAATTTGGGGGGCAAACCCTGAGGTAATTATGGAGGAACAGTAAGTGTTTTTGAGAAAAAAATCGGACCTAATTTGTAGGGGACAGAATGAACATTTTGGGGATAAGACAGACAGAACTTGCGTGGTTTTGGTTTTACAATCTGGTCAGTATACAGGGGACAAAATAGACATTTTGGTCATAAAATCCTAGTTAATCTGTAGAAGAAAGAACTCCTATTTTGAGGTAAAAAGGAGGTGATCAGAATTGGGCAGGTAGGGAAAATTGAGGGGGTAAAATGTGAGGTCATCTCTAGGAGAGAGCAGGAGCATCCTGAGGTAAACTGAGGGAATTGCTGTGGACAGGTGGGTAAATCTGGGGGGTAAAACTTGAGGGAATCTCCATGGTAGAAAAGGAGTATTTTGAAGTAAAAATGAAGTACTCCGTGGTGGAGAGGTACAGAAAATGTCGGGGGTAGAATCTGAGGTGATCTGTAGCAGAGAGAATGCACTTGATGGGGTAAACTGAGGTTTTATGGCCAGGTAGGGAAGTTCTGAGGGGTAAAAATTGAAAGTGTCTGTAGGGTAAAGAATGAGAATATTGAGGTGGAAATGAGGAAAGAGGTAGTGGACAGGTGGGGAAAGTTTTGGGGGCAAATCTTGTGGTAATCTCCAGAGCAGAGAAAGAATGCTTCCTTGTAAAAAATGAGGAACTCAGAAGGAGACAGATGGGGACATTTTGGGGGTAAAGTCTCAGATCATCTCAAGGTGAGGGAAGGACTATTTGGAGGTGAACTCAGGACTCACTGTGTCCTCCTTCCTTGGCAGCAGCTGGCAGGGAAGGGAGAAGAGGCCTCGGGCTGGAGAGGGGCAGGAGAAAGGCACTGTGGGCAAAGGGACCTCCCTGGCATCCCCAGGGCACCTGTGGGGAACAGAGTGGACACTTTGGGAGCAAAGGGAGGTGAGTGGATTGTCCCTTTGGGGGATGCTGGGATTTAAATCATTCTATCCATTTGCCTGCTGACATTTCCCAGCCCAGGGGCTTTGGCTGCCAGGGCAGCACAAAGGTTGTTCCCTGTGTGGTGCCCAGATTTGGGGTTAGGCTTTGCTAGTTCACATGAATTCTACCCAAAGCCCTGAATTGCCACTGGAATAGCCTCCTAGTGCCTCCTGGAGCATGGATATTCCCATGCAGAGCTGCCTATTTAACAGCAGGTGTCAGGAAGTAGCAGAGCTTCCAGGGAAGCTCAGCAGGGTCAGGGCAAGGACAGCTTCATGTTCCATAGAATTTGCTGTTTGTAACCCTCATCCCCCAGCCCCCCCCACCATGTCCCTGGGGCACCTGACAGAGTTCCCTGGAATTCAGCTGCCTGCACCCCCCGAGCTCGGGCTCCAGGTGATATTTGGAAGCAGGAGAAGGCGCTGGCCGGACGCGCTCCCAGCCCGTGCTGAGGCAGCCCCTGTGCCCCCGGGAGGACTTCTCTCCCTGCAGGAGCAATTTCATTGCAGAGCCTCTGGAAGTTCTTTTCCCTCAGGAAAGGGATGCACATCCCTGCCTTCAGGGCACCTGCAGTGTGAGCCACCTGTGAAAGCTTTCCATCAGTTGTGCAGTTCCAGCTGGTTCCCCAAAAACTGCCAACTCAATCCAAAGAGATTTCTCTGCCTCTGACCTTTCATTTGAAGGCATCTCTGAGGGCATTGCTTGGCATTTCATTGCTGTGGGGGAAGCTTGCCTTGGCTTTAACGCTGCTGAGGGATGATGTCCTCAGGCTGGAAGGGAAGGCATTTTGGGTGGCTGGGACATAGCTGGCAGGTGTGTGGGAGGTCGGCAGCGGGAATTGCTGTCTGAGCCCCTCTGCAAACAGCCCGTGCCGACATTCCCCGGTGCCAGCTGTTCCTTGGGGTATTTTTGGGGCGTCAGTGGGGTCTGTCGGGGCCGAAGCATCTCCGGGTGCCTGTTCAGAGCAGCCCCTGGCCGAGGGGCCGCCCTTTATCCATGTCCATCCCAGCGCTGCCCAGGCAGCCCAGTGCCCGTTCCCGGGATGTGTGTTTGGCATGCTGTGTGCCACAGGCAGGACACTGCAGGCACAGCTCCTCTCTGCAAATCCAAAGCACAAGAGCTGCTGGTTCCCTTCCTGGGGCTGCTGGCCTTCTCCCTCCCCCCCGTTCCCTGCCAGCTGGGACACACAGAAGGAGCACCAAGGAACACTCCTGGCAATGAGCAGGAGTCACTGAGAGCTCTGTGCAGCTCTGGGCCACAAAAGCTGCCTCAGCCGCCACTGTGATTTTGGCCTGTGAACACTCACCTGCGGGAAATGCCCCTCTGCAGGCAGGAGCAGCTCTGACACTCTCCAGAACTTTGGCCATGGAGCAAGTGAACCCTCAGGACTTGCCTTGCTTCTTTCTCCCTGGAAAGGGACATGGAATGAGCACCTTGACAGCTGTTGGGGAAATCCTGGAAAGGGCAGGAAATCAGGGCTATGGGAAGAGTTTTGTGCTGTCCCCCAAGCGATCACCTGTGGTGTTCCATGATCAGGTGCTGGCCATGGAGCTCTGCCCTGTGGCCATGGCAGGGGCTGGGGTGTAAAGCAGCATTAGCATAAAAGAAGGAGCTGTATTTGCAAAGGAATTACCTTGCTGGCACTTGGCATTGCCATGCCAGGCAGGACATTGGCAGGAGCTGAGATTGGCTTGGTTGGAGCAGGGTGCTGAGAATGGCCAGGTGTGGGTTCAAGGCCCAGATGAGGCATTCACATAAGGGTTCGACTTGATGCTCCTTGTGTATCCATTCCCACTCAGGAGATGCTGTGCTCTGGAAATAAAGAAGAAACAGTTTCCACTGGACTTTCAAAGCCAGAGGTTTTTGCACTGGAGAGTGCAAGGCGCAGAGAAAGTGGGGGGGGGGGGGGGGGGGGGAAGGAGAGCATCAGGTACCAGCTGAGCGGCCCGAGCCCCGGCCCCAGAGCGGGCGCAGTCAGAGCAGGAGCGGCAGCAGCGGACTCGGCGCCAGCGCCCGGCCCGGGGGAGCGGCTCCTCCCGGCCGCGGCGCTGCAGCCGCGCTCGCTGGGCGGGGGCGCGGCGGGCGGGAGGCCCCCGGGGGAGCGGCCCCGGGGCGGGGGGAGGCGGGCGCTGCTCTGCGCAGGGGGTGCGGCGGCCTCGGCAGCGCCGGGGCTGGGGGAGCTGCGCGTCCCCGCGGGGGCTGCGGGCGGGCCCGGGCCGGGAGGGCCACCGCTCCGGTTCCGCCCCACGGGGCGGGCGGCGCTGCGGGAGCGGCGGCCTCTGGGGGTGCCGGGGCCAGCACGGGCGGTCCCCGTGCCCCGCCCGCTTCCAGGCGCGATCCAGCGCCTGCTCCGGGGAAGCGCCGCCCGCCCGGCACGGCCCCGGCTCCCCGCGGCCGCGGCGGGACCGTAGCCGGAGCTCCGGCGGGACCGCAGCCCCGCGCTGGCCGCAGCCGGAGCGGCAGCGCCGGGCTCGGCCCCAGCGCCAATCCCGGAGCGGCTTTTAACCAGCCGCGGCGATCCCGATCCCTAATGCCATCCCCAATCCCACCTCAGTTCTCCGAGCCCGGGAGCCACACCCCGCCCGCCGAGGGACAAGCGGCTCGGCCCGGGACCCCCAGCAGACACCGACAGGACTCGGACCCGAATCCCCGGACCCCGTTCCCGGTCCCACCTCAGCACCTCGGGCTCGGCGCAGCGCCGGGAGCAGCCCCCGGGGCCGGGATCCGCACAGCGCTCCGAACGACGGTCCCGCCGCAGCCCGGGACGAGCAGAATGAGCATCCAGCGCACAAAGCGGAGCGGGCGCGGATCCGCCGGCATTTACAGGCGCGGGCGGGGCGGGGCGGGGCCGGCACAGGTGTGAAGGGCGGGGTCCGCACAGGTGCGCGGGGCCCCAGAGCGGCTGCGCGGGGCGGGGCCGAGAGGATTTAAGCCTCGGGAATCGGCCCCGCCGCCATTTGCGCGCTCGGTGCTCGGTGGGAGAGGTTGCGGCCGGACCGGGTTCTGTATCTCTATATATCTCTGTGTCTCTGTATTTCTTTTTCTTTATATTTGTGTTTGCTTCTCTTCTTCTAACCCTCTCTGTTCTTCCCCCTCTGCCTCCCCTCCCCCACCCCCTACACCCCCCCCCCCCCAACCCCCCCCCCCCCTCTCCCCCCTAGCCCTCCCCTCCCTCCCCCCCGGCCCGGTCCCCCCCATCCCCCCTCCCTTTCCCCCTACACGCCTCAACCCTGCCCTACCCCTCCATCCCCCCCCCCTCCTCCACCGTTCCTCCCCCCCCCCCATCCCGCGTCCCCCCTGCCCCCTCACCCTGCTCCCCTTCCCCTCCCAATTTCCCCCACCTGCCCTCAATCCTCCCCCTCTGTCTCCCACCTTTCCTTCCACCTCCCCGTGTTCCTGTTCCCGCTTTCCCCCTCTGCACCTTGACCCCCCCCCCACCTGTGCTCCGTCCTCGTCCTCCCCCCCCTCCTTTCCTGTCCCCCCACCCCGCCTCTCCCTGCACACCCTGAACCCCCCACCTGCCCTCCTTCTTTGACCCCCTCTGCTCCCTTATTCCCGTCCTCTGTCCCGTCTTTCTCCCGCAGCCGCGGGGCTCGGGGCGCCGGAGAATAAAGCCCAGAGGGCCGGAGCCCGGCGCCCCTGCCCTCGCTGGAGCCCCACACGGGGCCGGACCCGCTCGGCGGGTCCCCTGTGCAAACAAGAACACCGCCGGGGCTCCGGCTTTCCACACACACACTGGGGATCCCCTCTTCAGGAGGGGGTCCCGGGGCGGGGGGTGGGTTTCAGGGAGGGGGGTGTGTTGGGGTAGGGTGGGCCCCCTCCACCGGAGGAGGGGGTCCCGGGGGGGGGGGGGTGGGTGGGTTTCAGGGAGGGTGGTGGGTTGGGGTGGGCCCCCTCCAGAGGAGGGGGGTCCCGGGAGGGGTGGGTGGGTTTCGGGGAGGGTGGTGGGTTGGGGTGGGCCCCCTCCGGAGGAGGGGGTCCCGAGGGGGGGGGTGGGGGGGGTGGGCCCCCTCCGGAGGAGGGGGTCCGGGGGAGGGGGGTGGGGCGGAGGGGGGGACTTTCCCCCCCTCCAGTCCCCGCCCCCTCTCCCGGACCCCCTCCTCCGGACGGGGCTCCCCCCGGCCCCCTCCCCGGGACCCCCTCCTCCGGACCGGGGCCCCGGGGGGGAGGGAGGGGGGGGGCGGGTGGGGTGGGGGGGCTCGACGGGAGGGGCTGTTGGTTTGGCCTGTGGTCTCTATGTCTGTTCATGCTGCAGAGTGACGTGACCCCCTCTGCTTCCCCCCCACCCCACCCGCCCCCCCTCCCTCCCCCCCCAGGGCCCCGTCCGGAGGAGGGGGCCCCGGGGAGGGGGCCTGGGGGAGCCCCGTCCGGAGGAGGGGGTCCGGGAGAGGGGGCGGGGACTGGAGGGGGGGAAAGTCCCCCCCTCCGCCCCACCCCCCTCCCCCGGACCCCCTCCTCCGGAGGGGGCCCACCCTGACCCCCCTCCCGGGACCCCCTCCTCCGGAGGGGGCCCACCCCCCCCACCCCCCCCCTCGGGACCCCCTCCTCCGGAGGGGGCCCACCCCAACCCACCACCCTCCCCGAAACCCACCCACCCCCCCCGGGACCCCCTCCTCCGGAGGGGGCCCACCCCAACCCACCACCCTCCCTGAAACCCACCCCCCCCTCCCGGGACCCCCTCCTGAGGAGGGGATCCCCAGTGTGTGTGTGGAAAGCCGGAGCCCCGGCGGTGTTCTTGTTTGCACAGGGGACCCGCCGAGCGGGTCCGGCCCCGTGTGGGGCTCCAGCGAGGGCAGGGGCGCCGGGCTCCGGCCCTCTGGGCTTTATTCTCCGGCGCCCCGAGCCCCGCGGCTGCGGGAGAAAGACGGGACAGAGGACGGGAATAAGGGAGCAGAGGGGGTCAAAGAAGGAGGGCAGGTGGGGGGTTCGGGGTGTGCAGGGAGAGGCGGGGTGGGGGGACAGGAAAGGAGGGGGGGGAGGACGAGGACGGAGCACAGGTGGGGGGGGGGGTCAAGGTGCAGAGGGGGAAAGCGGGAACAGGAACACGGGGAGGTGGAAGGAATGAGATAGGGTAGGGAGAGGAGTCGGGGTGCGTTGGGGAGAACGAGGGGGGAAGGGAAAGGCCGGGTGAGGGCGAGGGATGATGGTCAGAGGAGGGGGAGAAGGGGAAGAGAGGGGAGTCGGGTTGGGGAGCGGGGTACGGAGAGGGGAGAAAGGAGGGCTGGGGGACAAAGGAGGGCTGGGGGGGTCGGGGATGCGCAGGGGAGCAGGGAGAGAGGGTGGGGGGCGCTGGGGAGAGGGCAGGAGGGGGGCTGGGAGGGAAAGGGAGGGTGTGGGGGAGAGAAAGAACTGGGGGGGTAGGAAAGAGGTGATAAGCGGGGGAAGAAGGAGGAGGATAGGGGCAGGAGAAAGAGGGGGAGGAAAGAGGGGGAGCCCGGCCCGGCGGCAGCCTCACCGACTTCTGAGCGCGCAAATGGCGGCGGGGGCGATTTCCGGGCCTTAAATCCCCTCGGCCCCGCCCCGCGCAGCCGCGCTGGGGCCCCGCGCACCTGTGCGGACCCCGCCCCGCGCACCTGAGCCGGATTAGGGGCCGCCCCTGAAGCCGCGCCCCCGGCCCCGCCCGGGACCGCCCCAGAGCCCCGGCCCCGCCCGGCCCCGGGGCCCGCCCTGCCCGGCACGGGGGCGGCTCCATCGCTCGGGGCCCCGCCCCTCTCTCCCGGGCCGGGCCCGCCCCGCGCACCGGGGCCGCTCCCGGGACCGGGGCTCCGGGTCCTGCCGGCGGCCGCTGCGGGTCCCGGGCGGCGCCGCCTCTTCCCCGGCGGGATTGGGGCTGGCATCGGGACCGGGAGGAGCCGCTCCGGGACGGGCGCTGGGGCCGAGCCCGGCGCTGCCGCTCCTGCTCCGGCCGGCTCTCCGCGGGGAGCCGGGGCTGTGCCAGCGCCCGGGCAGCCCCGGGATCCCGAGCCGGGCCCGACGCGCCGGGCCGGGCTCCGCTCAGCCCTGAGCCCCTCCCGGAGCCCGCCTTGGGCCCCACGACGCGGCCCCGGGCTCTGCCGCCAGCCCCGGACGCGGCGCTGAGTCGCTGCTCCCGAGCTCTGCGTGAGGCCGGGGAGCCCGGCTTCGGGCTGTGCCTAAGGCAGGACTCGGAGCTCAGAGACACAGACTCGCCCTGGCCCGAAGAGCCCGCTTTGAGCATCAAAACACGGCATTTAGGCTTTAATTCAGGTCCAGCAAAACGCAGCACTTCAGTTTCTCTTTGTGAGCCCAAACACACAGGACTCATTCTCTTCCTCAAGCCCTGAAAACAGGATTTAGTCACTGTTTCTGAGTCCCAGCTCTGGCCATACCAGCCTGCTCTCAGGACTCTTTAGATAGAGAAATGCTGTTAGCAAGGGTTCTCTTGCTATTTTCTAAGTCTGTGAGAGACTTCTCTCTCTCACAGAAGAGGTGGCAGGGAATGTAAACAACCAAACCACCACCTGCAACCTTGAAAAGTCTTGATAATGGTACAGTAGAAAAATATTTTGAGAGTGGATGTTTTAGGATTTTAGCCAATCACCCCCAAGGGGAGGCTGATCGTTTGTCCAATTAGACTATGAAGAAAAAAGTCTATAATAGAGTTTGTAAAATAATTAAATAAATGAATCTTGCTGCACAATTCCTGCCTGCTGGATCTTCTCTCCTCCTCCTCCTCCCTGCGGCTGCGGGACACAGTGATATACCCTAGGGCCTCGGCCTGCGGTAATAGGACTCCACAATGCAGGATTTAGTCTCTGCTTTTAAGCTCTGCGCCTGCTTTTGAGCCCCCGAAACGCAGCACTGGGTCTCTTTTTGTGAGCCCAAAACCGCTCCTGTCCCTCGGGTTCGGAGCCCCCAGAAGTGCCCGGGGCCACAGCTGGACCCCAGCTGGGCACCAGCAGCTGCTCCCTCACCCCCCGTGGGATGGGGAAGAGACCAGAGACAAAATTCCAGCTCAGAACAGTTTAAGAATGGAAACCAAGACAAATACAATCATTTGAGATTAATGACAACACATAATAACAGTGAGAGCAACAAGAGCAGTGGTAACAATAATGAACAGGAGAGGGAGAAAAACCCCTCCACACCCCCCTCCCTTTAACATTATAAATCCAAAATTTAATCCAGAGCACCAGAATCTCCCACTGTGGGGGATTTCCATATTCCTGTTACTTTCTCTGTGTTCTGTCCTGGGGATTTGTGGACTGAGGGAGGCACTGGCTGCTCCTCTGGGCAAGGGGAAGGCCCCTGTGCTATTCCCATGAAGAGAACACCTGGAATTACTGCCCTGGGAGCCCAGTCTGGTCCTTCCAGTGACTGGGGGGCACCCAGAGGGTCTTTACATGAAATGAAAATGACATCCTGGTCCAGTGCATTGACAGCAGGATTGGACACTCCTGGCCAAGGTGACCAGTCCGTGGGAATCGCACCGGTGACCATCCAGGGGGGATTTTAAGTTGGATTCTTGCAGATTTCATCGTGCAGAAGCTCCAATTCTTTTTGGCACCTCTTGTTCAAATGTCTCCCCACTGGAAGAGGTCAATTAGTCTTTGTAATGACCTGACTGCCACAGGCAGGGAAAAACAATCAGCGTTCCCTGAACGCCTCCATGACTTCCATGTCCACCTGCACCGAGTGGCCGATGGGCAGGAGCCTGCCCAGAACAGGCTCAGAGATGGGGCTTTCAACCCAAACCATTCCATCATTCCATGACCTCCCCCGGTATTATTTTTGCACTGTTCCCTCTCAAATTTAAATTCCTAAATTTAAATGGTTTATTAAAGCAAGAATTTTTTAATTATTCAGGAATAAAAAGGGAAGCATCACACATACAAGAATCATTCCTACACCCACCAAACCATTCTTAACTGGAAGCCTATTCCCTCATCTCTGCCCTCGTTTTGCTTTCCTGGAAAACCCTGTGATCCCACAGTTTCTCCAAGAGATCTGCTGGGAGTACTGCAAGGTCTGCTCTGTCAGAGTGCCAGGGGGGTTTACAGCACTTGCTCCTCTGCATCTTCACCCTTTCATCAGCTTTCCCCTGGAACGGTGTTGTGGGAGAAGCTTGGAATTACCAGAAATGGATCAGGTTCACATTTTTTCCCCACCAGTTTTCATCTGGTTTGAAATTCCTGGAATGACCCTCAATTGTGCCCTGGAACAGTGCTGTGAAAGGATCAATCAGAAGAACAGCCTGAAAGGAGAAAACCACCTCCAGCAGCAGCCGGAATGATCCCATTTCTGTTCTTACCTGCTCCTGCCAGAGCTCCCAACAGCCATTTCCATTCCAAAACAAGAGCTATGGAAGACATTCCTGCTGTCTGTGAGGGTGAGGTGGCAGTTTTGGACGTTCTTTGCTGTGGAATCAGACAACAAACAGCATAAATAATCTTGGTGGTCTCTTCCAAGCCAAACCACCCCGTGATTCCATGCGTGGATCAGCACCTGACCCAACTCCATTCCAGAAACCTCCTCCCACTAACCCAGAACTTTCCTTTTTCCGCTCAACATCAGGGATTTGCTGCCAAGTGCCCCGGGCAGGGGACGCCTCAGCCTTCCATGGGACGCCTCAGCATTCCCTGGGGTGCCTCAGCATTCCCTGGGCTGCTGTTCCACGCCGATCCCGTGTCCAGCGCCGTTCCGGGCTGCAGTGCCGGGCTCTCCCCACAAGGCGGCAGCACCGGGAGCGAGCAGCCCCGGCCGGTCCCGCTGTCTCGGGGCAGCTGCGCCTTTAACCCGCCCGGAGCCGGCGGGGCCGTGAACACAGCGGGCAAAAACCCCACCGATCCCCTTTATTTCACCCCCAGAGGCACAGGATCGCAGCATTCCCTGGGCTGGAAGGGACCCGCAGGGAGCATCGAGTCCAAATCCTGGTCCTGCACCCCAAGAATCCCACCCTGTGCCCGAGAGCCTTGTCCAGACCCAAACTCTGCCCCCAGGATCCTGAAAACACAGCGGGGCTGGGAGAAGGATGACAGTGGAAGATTTTTTATATAGATCTCCTTGTACGATCGTTATATAATATCATTAGATCGCCCAGGAACCCATCCCTGTACCTGGACAGCCAGAAGTGCACAAAATCCCAGCCCCTCCCAAGATGCAGCTACTCACACCAAACCTTGGGAGAATCCCTGGTGCTTCCAACACCGCTGCAATTCCACCTGGAGCTGAGCTTACAGGGTGCTCTGCCTAATCCACATCCAAGCCTGGATAGCCCAAAGCCTGCAAGAAAAGAGGAGGCAAAGTGAAAAGGAGCGAGGGGGAAAAAACCAGAGTTTTAGGTTTTTCCTGTGTTTGCAACAGGATTGAAGGGCAGGATGGAGAGATTTCGTGGAAAAGAAGTACCAAAGGCTGCTTCATTCCCAGCAATTAGCGCTGCTCAGGTTGAATCCAAGAGGCCCAATCCACCAGGTTTAAACAGGAGCGGCCGACAGGATGGGTTATGACACAGATCTGTGAAGCTGGAGCCTTCTTCCTTCTCCCGGGCTCTCCCAGAAATTCTCCATGTCCGGACATGCTCCCGCTCTCCCCGCTGGGGAGGACGGACTTGGATAGCCCGGGTGACTGGTGAGCCTAAAACAATAAGTGATGCAGTGATCCAAGTGTTTTTCCCCAGGAAATTACATATTCTCTGGACCTGGGATAACCCATATCCCATGGCCTTCTCCAGGAAGAGTCCCAGCTGAGGATTCCATAGGGGCTCACCTTTTGCTTGGAGCTCGGCTGAATTCCTCAGCAATGCCAGGGAATGTGGCCATTGGAGGCTTTGGGCAGATTAGGCTCATTTGCCTTTTTAGGTTTTGTTACCATCTCTCAGACTTCCCACTGGAATGTGGTCTCCAAGGAACATGTAAATCCCATGGGATTCCTGCTCTTTCAGACAATTTTTTGTACCATTCCTGTACAAAACGAGGCCCCCTGTTCGGATGCTTTTCCCCACCGTTCCCCAGCAGTTTTATCTGCCAGTCCTTTCCCTGCGCTGGTTGGGCTCTTCCCAGATCTCTGAGCTCCTTCACAAGGCAGGAGATCCATTTGGCCCAGGAACCGAACCCTCCCGAGGAATTGTCTGATGCCATCTCCACATTTCACAGCTGATCCTTCTGCTCAAAGGATCCCCCTTTCTTCCCTCCAGCCAATTCCAAGCCTCGCTGCCCCCAGCTGGGAACAGTCTCCAGGCTGATCCCTGCAGTCTTCCCTGACGGGATCCTGCTCAGGAATCCATGGGCTACGAATGGAAGAATTAATTCTTCCCACCCCTGCCCAGTTCTAATTCCAAAGGATTTGGTGTCTGCCTTACCCGGCTGGAGCCTGCTTCCAACTCTGTTCTTGCTGCTTCTGCTGCTTTCCATTTCCCAGGAATTCCACCAACGGAGCGACAGCGTTTTCCACCTCCTCCTCCAGGATTCCCTCTGTTGCGTTCGGGTGCTGGAAGGATATCAAAACCTGGGCCTCACTATCAGGAATTATATCCCCGGATTTGTTCCTTTCCAAATGTCACCTCTTCCCAACAAAGCACTGGCCATCCAAGGAATTCTAGAGAGCGATGTGCTGACCGCTGCTTACTCCTCTGGAATGTCAGAGCTTGGAAAAAAAGGGCAGTTGAGGCTTTTCCTGGTGCTGCCCATGAAGTGTATTTTACCTAAGAGCCCCTGCCCATGCCTTTGCCTGTATCCGCCAAAAATCCACCCGTTCATTCCCCAGCTGCTGCCTCCCTCTTTTCCTGGATCCAACAGAATTTTAACAGGTGAATATTCCCCTCTGGAAGAGCACCTTTCATTCCAAACCTAAGAACAAACAAATGAATCACTTTCCTTCGACCTTCCTTATTAGGATTCCACTGAGAGCAGTGGATGGAAAATGATCCTCTCCTGGCCCCTGCTGGATTCCCGGAGCAGGGATCCTTTCCCTCTTTCCCCCCACCCCCCGCGGTGCCCTCCTCCCCCTCCCGCCCCACCCCGCACCCTTTTCAGGCTTTGTTCCACAGCTTTTGCCTCCGGACCTCAGATCCTTTTGGTCTCCAGGAGCTCCCAGCAGCTCCACAGCCTTTCCTCTCCCATCCTGATCCTTTCTCCAGGAATGGAGCTCTGCATTGCAATTCCCTTCTCTTTTCTCCGACAATTCCCACCAACCCAGACCTAAAGCTGACACAAGGAACGCTCGGTGCCCACAAATCCAAATCCAGACCTGGCCATCCCTAAACCAGCAACTCCCGGACAATTTGCGTTCATTCCAACCTATCACTGAGGACTCACCTAATCCTTCAAAATTCCCAAGAAATATCCCGTTGCCTTCAGCTCCCAGGGGATTCTGCTTCGTGCTCACACGGATTTGGGACTTCCCTGAAAAACCCGTGCAGGGCACGCTGGAATCCCCGATCCCGTGAATCTGGGGAGTGTGAAAAGCTCGGTCCAGCCTGGGCCCCCAGAAATTTTTGCCAAATATCCCCCAAGTCCTCGGGACAACAGAACTCTCTGGTACTGCATTTTTGGCGTTGTAAAGCCTGGAATTACTTTATTCCTAGTGCTGGGCTCTGGATGTGGCCGAGAAAATCCCGGCCTCCACACAGACCCAGATTCCAAACTTTTTGATACATTTGAGCAAACCGAGAAATTCCCCTTCCCTGCTTCTTCTTAAGGGCATCCTTCTCTTCCCTTACCCGGCCTGCTCTCTCCCACTGGGCTGGGTTTTTCCCTTCCCATGCTAATTAGTCCCTACTTCTAGGAGGTTTAGGTACCTTTCTTCCCTGGCAGGGATTTCTTAACACAGCTACCGAGGCTTTGGGAGTCTTCTTTATCTTCTACTTTCTGGAAACACACCCTCTGATCCATAAATGCCACAATCCAGATGCCCAACTTCAACAAGACATCCTTTTCACCTAAAAACACTCACTCTCAACTCTTAGATCTTTTAAAGTTTTACCCCCGCAAAATTCCCCTGCTTTTCCACCGCTGAATTCCTCCGTCCTGATTCCAAGAATTTCTTGAATACCACGGGGCTTTTCTCAAGATTTACCCCCACAACCTTCCCTACGTGCTCACTGCTCACCACCTCATTTTTCCCTCAATGTCTTCGTTCTCCACCCCAGAGAGTTTGTCAAGTGTTGCCTCCAAAATGTTCCCCCTCTGTCCACTACTGAGTTCCCCATTTTGCCTTCAAAATATTCATTCTGTCCCCTCCAGATTGCATCCACTTTTACCCCCAACATTTTACTTCCTCTACAATATTGATTAAACCTTTTCCACCCCAAAAATGTGCATTCCCTCCCTTCAACAGCACCTCAGCTTTTCCCTCAAAAATGCCCCAGAGAGAAACTCCGATTCAGCCCCCAAACTCCCATTTTCCTACACAAACAGTTCTTGTGGCCCCTCTCAATTCCCCCAGGCTTTCAGCTAAAGGAATAACTGGAAGCCTATTCCCTCATCTCTGCCCTCCTTTTGCTTTCCTGGAAAACCTTGCCATCCCACACTTTCTCCAAGAGATCTGCTGGGAGTACGGCAAGGTCTGCTCTGTCAGAGTGCCAGGGGGGTTTACAGCACTTGCTCCTCTGCATCTTCACCCTTTCCTCAGCTTTCCCCTGGAACGGTGTTGTGGGAGAAGCTTGGAATTACCAGAAATGGATCAGGTTCACATTTTTTCCCCACCAGTTTTCATCTGGTTTGAAATTCCTGGAATGACCCTCAAATGTGCCCTAGAACAGTGCTGTGAAAGGATCAGTCAGAAGAACAGCCTGAAAGCAGAAAACCACCTCCAGCAGCAGCCAGAATGATCCCATTTCTGTTCTTACCTGCTCCTGCCAGAGCTCCCAACGGCCCTTCCCATTCCAAGAGCTATGCAAGACATTCCTGCTGTCCGTGAGGGTGAGGTGCCAGTTCCGGATGTTCTTTGCTGCGGAATCGGACATTAAACAGAGCGTAAATGATCTTGGTGGCTCTTCCAAGCCAAACCACCCCGTGATTCCTTGCGTGGATCAGCACCTGTCCCAACTCCATTCCAGAAACCTCCTCCCACTAACCCAGAACTTTCCTTTTTCCGCTCAACATCAGGGATTTGCTGCCGATTGCCCCGGGCAGGGGACGCCTCAGCATTCCCTGGGACGCCTCAGCCTTCCCTGGGACACCTCATCATTCCCTGGGACGCCTCAGCATTTCCTGGGCTGCTGTTCCACGCCGATCCCGTGTCCAGCGCCGTTCCGGGCTGCAGTGCCGGGCTCTCCCCACAAGGCGGCAGCACCGGGAGCGAGCAGCCCCGGCCGGTCCCGCTGTCTCGGGGCAGCTGCGCCTTTAACCCGCCCGGAGCCGGCGGGGCCGTGAACACAGCGGGCAAAAACCCCACCGATCCCCTTTATTTCACCCCCAGAGGCACAGGATCGCAGCATTCCCTGGGCTGGAAGGGACCCGCAGGGAGCATCGAGTCCAAATCCTGGTCCTGCACCCCAAGAATCCCACCCTGTGCCCGAGAGCCTTGTCCAGACCCAAACTCTGCCCCTAGGATCCTGAAAACACAGCGGGGCTGGGAGAAGGGTAACAAGGGAGGATTTTTTACATAGTTCTCCTTGTACGATCGTTATATAATCTTATTAGATAGTCCAGCAACCCATCCCTGGGCCGGGACCCCCACCCCTGTCCCGGGACACCCATCCCTGGGCCGGAATACCGATCCCCCGCGGCCCCCACCGTCCGCTCGGGACTGTCCCCGTTCCCCGCTCACCTCCGAGCCCGCAGCACCCGCCCCGGTGCCCCCGGCCCGGCCGCGCTGCTCCCCGGACTCCCCGCCATTGCCGCGTCGGGCGAAGAAGGGCGGAAATTACCGGTACCACACCAATGTGGCGATGCGACCTTCTCAAGATGGCGGCGGTGGAGGACCCCGCTCCGTCTATTCGGCTGCCTGAATGCTCCCGCCTACCCCAGGCGCCACTGACCCCACAGTCGGTGTCCGCATAGCGGGAAACGCCTCAGAAAATTGCGTGCAAGCGCTGGGCTGGCGTCGGTGTCGGCGTCGCGTTCAGGCAGCCGAATAGACGCAGCTAGAGGGGGCCTTCCCTGCCGCCATCTTGAGAAGGTCAGAAAACAGCGTAAACGACCGCCATCTTTAGTGTGGCGATGATCTAACTTCCGGTTTCGCCGCCATCTTGGGTGCTGGCAGAAGCCACTTCCGGTCGAGCCGCCATCTTTAGTGTGGTACTCACAAGGCCCCCGCCCCTCACAAGGGCTTCTGTCTATTCAGCTGCCTGAATCCAGCCCGGACTCCGACGCCGGCCCCGCGCTTTCCGCGCGATTTTCCGCCGTGGTCCCCGGTGCGAGGACACGGGTGGTGGGGTCACCGGCGCCGGAGGCGGGCGACGGTCCCGCGACCGGCGGCAGGCATCGGCAGGGACACCTCTCTTAGGGGCCTATTGCGTCCGCCATCTTGAGTGTGGCGGAAGTGTCATCCACCCTCTGCAAGGTCCTGGCAGGTTCGAATAAAAACGCCACTTACGCCGTCCCGAAAGCGCCGAACTGCGCCTTCCTTTCCGAGCCGCCCCCTTGAGAGCGGCACGCGGGCGGCTCTATTCCCACCGTGCTCGCCCGGTGCTCCCCGCCCCGGCTCGCGCTGCGACCGCGCCTCTGCTGCCCGGCAAAACCGGCCCCGCCGGGCCGCCCCCCGCGCTCTCATTCGTCGCGGTCACCGCCCCGCACGGCGCCCGCTCCTTTGCAGCGCTCTGGCCCCGCTCATGCACGCCCGTGTCCCTTGGCGCTCCGAACCGTCCTTCGCCCCTCCCCTCCGCTGCCAGACGCGGCCCCGCTCGCTCCTTGCCCTTGCCACGCTCGGCAGCCACCGAGGCCGCCGCCCTCTCGGCTCCCCCGGCCCCGGGCGGCAGCAGCGCCGGGGCGCCGTGCCGGGGCCGGCAGTGCCGCGCTCTCGCCACCAGGCGGCAGCAGCGCCGCCCAGCTCAGCCCGGGGCCGGGCCGCGCTGCGGGGCACGGACAGAGCAGAGGCAAAAGCCGGCTCAGGGCGCTCTGCAGCTCCTGCAGCCCGAGCCTCTCGGCTCCTGGCGCCAGGCACTCGCTTCTTCCCTTCCTACAGAAAAACGCCGCCTCGTTATGCTCAAAACTTGCTCATCTCTAGTCCCAGCTTCTTATATTCCTATATGCAACAGAGTAGAGAGAGAGGGCTGGCTTATTTCAAAATGAATCTACATCTAAATCCATCGCCTTTGTCTATAGATGTCAAAATGAAGACCTTAGCAGGTTTTGGTATTCTGCACACATCCCTCCCTGGGAGGAATGGTAAAAAGTTAAAAACAAATGAAATTTAAACAGTAAAAAGTTAGAAAAAAAGTTACAACGGCAGAAATTTAGAAACAAACAAAGAGGTACAATACAAGAAACGAACAAATTTCTAAAGGTAGAAAGGTTGAAAGTTAAAAACAAAGGTAGAAACAAAAAAAAATTAGAAACAAAGTTAGGTAGACATTTAGAGACAAAGTCAGAAAGGCGAGTGTTGAGCTTTTGACAGGGTACCCTTCCTTCTCAGACCAGGGTGAAAGAGCAGAGGAGGCTGCTGTTCTGCTAAGTTCTTGATTTCACAGTCTCACAGCTGTCTTGAAGGCAGAGTTTGAATGGGGTTACATGATAAAGCCAAGCAGCAGCAGCAGGCAAAACCAGCTGCTTCTATATGCTCCATACACTATATTTTTTGCTTACAGAAGTGTGGATTATATTTGTTAATTGACCAGTAAGATTCACACACGATTCTAGTTTTCTTTTTCTTAACCCACCCTGGTCTAATTCTAACAGTCGTAAGCCTCACACAAGTGTTACATCTGTGTTACACAGATTTGCATCTACAGTTTCTATCAGCTCTTAGTGTTTATGTGAACACTCCATCTAAAAAATGGCAACAGTGCCACTCAATCTAGATTTTGTCTAAAGTAAAGAATTCTGTGAAAAGGTAACACTGCTGCAGCAAGAGCTGTGCTGAAGATCTCTGCTACAGCTTTTTCATGACTAAGGCACTTGGCATCTATTTCTACTAAAAGTTAAAAATCCGTAGTTCTATTGCACTTTGCTGTGGCTTCATGGATGCCAGCTTGTCCAAAGGTTTCAATTCAAACCTAAGGCTTTGGCTTCCCTCTGGGCCTGAGGCCAGAGGAGCCTCCACTCTAAGAAGGTTAGAAACAAGGTTAGAAAGGTAAAAGTTAGAAAGCAAAAAATACATTTAGAAAGGCACAAAGTTAGAAATGTAGAGTGTTAGAAACCAACAAAGGCAGAAAGGTAAAAATGGGGAGAAAAACAAAGGCAGAAAGTTTCAAAGTTAGAAGCAAACAGAGGCAGAAAGGGACAAATCTAGAAAGTTAGAAACAAACAAAGGTAGAAAGTCAAAAAGGTAGAAATGAACAAAGGTAGAAAGTTGGAGAGGCAGAAAGTGCAGAGGCTGGCAGCAGCCATTCCAGCCTTAAGGAGAGCCCTGTGGAGAAGAGCAACTTGTTCCATTGATCTTCACTTCGAGAAGGGCCTTCTGCTCTCTTGGGAAAGATGCAGACCAGGCCATGACTCCAGCTAGAAGCAGCAGGTGGGAATGCTTTTCCTTCAGCTCCCAGAAAGCTGGGAGCTTTCATGTTTGAGTCAGTGGCCTAAAAGGGGCAGAAAGGCTGCCCTGACAAGTGTGTGGGCATGGATCTGTTTGGTCTTGCCCTGTGCCCATTCCCAAAACTCTCTTCAAACTTGCCCAAAAGAGCAACACAAAGCCTGGGGCAGATTGTGCCTGAAGAAAGAATGGTCTCTGTTTTTTTCCAAGCTGCTACAGAAACAAACTAAGGTAGAAAGGTAAAAATGAACAAAGGAGGGAAGGTGAGAAAGGTAGTTCGAAAGTCAAAGTCAGAGAAAGAGAGAAAGTCAGAGAGAGAAAGAGAGAAAGTCAGAGAAAGGGAAAGGCAGAAAGAAAGCAAGGCAGAAAGCAAGTCAGAGAGAAAGAAAGAAAGAAAGAAAAATAGAGAGAAAAAGGAATAGAGAAAGAGAAGAATCGGGTTTGAGAGAAAAAGAAATGGAGTTTAAGAGAAGTAGTGTTGAAGAGAAAAAGAGCAACTGAGAACTAGAGTGACAGAGACATCCAGAAAGAGTTAAACAGTGAGAAAAAGAGAAAGAGTTGGAAAAAGTCAAGTGAGGAATAGACTAAAAAGTAAAGCAAAGCAGAGCAGCAAAGCAAGAAATATGGCAAAAAACTTACTAAAGCACACCAAAGGAAGAGAGCAACCAAAGGGGGGAGGGGGGTTTATTAGGGTTTCTTCAACTTTATTGAATGAGGGTTTTTTAGTTACACTTCAGCAAAGCAAGTGGAAACAACAATGTACACAAGCACAAGTACAAATCCAATCCATCTGCACACTGGTCAAAGTCCAAGTGACATCCAGAGCAATACGTGCAAGTGCAGCGGCAAACACGAATCCAGAGCAACACAAGCCAACCCCATCGCAGTACAACCTAACAATTGTTCTCTTTCTGGAAAATGTATGACATCTTATTGGTCCAGGAAACCCAAAACAACAGCAGCAGACAGAGAACAAAACACTCATCCACCACCCACCTCCTTCAGCTTCCACACAAACCCACCCTCGCTCTCGTCTCGAGAGCACCCCATGGGAAGGCGGTTCCCGGGAGCCCCAAAATCATCGCGCCTGACAAATGCCCAGCCCCGGCACGGTCAGCACCCAACCCCTGGTGATGAACGTCACCTCACAGAGCGGCCGGGGCCCAGATAAAAAAACCCAGCTGGGAGGGAAAAAAACCCCAGACAGCAGAGCTGGGTGGTTTTACTCTAAGTTTAAAAAGTAGCTGAAAAGCCTGAAAGGCAAAACTCACACCCACAAGGTTAGAAGCATTCCACACACGCACTCTTCTCGCAGGCAGACAGACACACACAGACGCAGCTCTGGCACCACATTTCCTCTTGTTCCTGCTGGCCTGGAAAGCCCCAGGTAAATCCAGTCCCTCAGACCTTGCATCCCTGAACACCAGGAGAGCTGGAGTTTTACCCAGATCCCAGTGCCCTGCACAGCTGCACTGACACGAGCACAGGCTGATCGCTCTGCCCAGCACCATCCCTCATTTTCCTCCCATTGCTCCCCAAGCGTCCCCAAACCACCCCGTGTCTGTGCCGGGGCCAGTGCCTGCCCCGAGCCCAACCAGAGGCTGTCACCCAGCCCTGCACCAGCTCCCACCCCTGGGAGAGCTGGGAATGCACTGAGAGCTCAGCTCCCTGGGCTCCCCGACACCCAAACCAGTCCTCAGACACACAAATAATGCCCAACCTGCCCCTCCGGGCACAGCCAAACACCACAACTCCATCATCCCCAAGGAACTCCGGCAGGTTGCCTCTTCACCTGTGCCTTTTTCCAGCAGCCATGGCTAGGACCGGGCTGTCAGAAATAGCATTCCCTAGGCAGTTCATCCCAGCACAGAGGAGAAGAGGAGCCTGTCACTCATCCACACCACGGGCAGGACAAGGGGGGCCCAAGCTGGCTTTGGCTGCTCCAACATCCAAAGCTCTTGGTGCCAAAGATAGGACGAGTTCAGTGGTTGCTCCTGTCCTGAAAGAGAGCAGAAAAGCAAAGTTAATCCCACTGTGGAATGCAAGACTCCTGCATTTCATATTTCTGCTCTGATTGCTCACCGCAGAGTATTATCCATGGAAAAAAAAGGAGAATGACACCATATCAAATAAAAAGTGCCCTTCTCCAGCGCTTTTATTCCAAGCATTAAAAAGATGCTCATTTATCTTCCAGCATTGTTTCCCTCATTTTAGCAGAACCGTCTTCATCCCAGACCCCCCTCGTCAGCTGTTCAATCCTCTGGCACTGGATTTGGACAAAGGAAGGGACGCACCTGGATCGCAGGAAATCACGGAGAGAAACCCCTCCAAAACCTGACAGAGAAAAACAACGGGAGATGCAGGAAGACACATCCCTCATTTGCACGTCCGGAGTGCTTTTCTAAAGACTTCCCTGCATCTGGATGCTCTTTGCACTTGGCTTTCTTTACAAGAATGCATTTGCTGCTAAACACATCTCAGGCCCTTATTTGATCAGGATAAGGTGGGATGCAGATGAAGACTCACACAGGGAATAGCCAGGGAGATGCAGGGTCTGGGAACATCAAGGACGGAGAAGAGAAGGAACAGGGATTGTTTTTCTTGTTTAGAGCCAGCAGTGCTGTGAGCTTGGAGAACACACGGCACCACAGGGATCCAGGGCAGGAGCGGGATAACTCCGGGATAAGGGGAATCTGCTCCCACTCCAGGGCTGTGCCAGTGAAGGAGGGGAAGTTTTAGTGCCTTCATGGCACACAAAAACCAAACCCAGCACCACCGAGCTGGACTTTCGTGAACTGCAACACAAAGCGGCCCCTGGCCTTTGGGGGAACACAACCTCACCGAGTCACGGAGCCAGGGGATGACACTTGGGAATGAGCCTTGCGGCCTGCAGCCAAATCAGATGAGGGAGCCACAGGAGCTGTGGGGTTTCCTGCTCTTCCTGCAACGCCATCAGTCCAGACCAGGAGACCTTTCCTGGAACAGATCTTCCCTGTAAAAGGGAGCAACACCAAAGCTCAAGCCCTCATTTAGAGACCCTTGGAAAAGCAAAGGTGAGAGGGGATTACCTGGAGCCCCAGGGGACCGAGGTGAAGGGGATGAAGAAGCAGACAGCAAACTGCTTCCACTGCTTCTCACTCCAGCAAGGGGAACTTCCCTGGAATTTCACGTCCAGCGTCTCTCCCAAGCCCCACCGGCGAACCCACATGTACTCCAGGACTGATCTCCTTTGTACTTCCAGCAGCACAGACCCACCGGGAGGAACTGCAATCCAAGGACACACATCAGCAACCGCCTTCCCGCTTGGCGCTCTCTCCACATTTTTCCCTTTCCAGTGGGATGCAGGTGCCACCCCCCAGAGGCAGGAAAACTGCCTTGCAATCCAGTACAAAATCTGCCTGGGAAGCCCAGGATGCCCGGAGCCAGCAGCCATTTCTCCTGGAGCTCCTGCTGACAGGCATTTGAAGCCTGCTGGGCCTCACAGCTGCTTTTCTGCCAAGGGCATTCCCATCTCTTATTTTTTAGCCCAAATAAAGGTTTGCAAAGCTGAGTTTTGTGAGAAGTGCTTCATATTTGGATTATTCTTAACTTGGGAGTTTCCCTTGGCACCAAAATCAGGGGGTAAACCCAACATGGCCTCAAAGGGCCGTAAGATCCCAGATATCCAATCCCCAGTTCCCTCAGCATTGGTTCATTAAAGCTTTTCAGGGGTAATTTAGCAAACTTCAGGGTTTGGTGACTTCACCATCAAAGCAACACAAAACCTGTGCAAAAGGAACTTAACTAAAGCTGGCTAAACGCTGCCCAGACCTGGCAGAAAGCGCTTCCCACACCTCTCCTGGAATTCTCTTTCCCAGCCCTTCCAGCTTCGGAAGGCTTCTGTGGGAGCCTCAAGTCGCGGTGCAGCTCAGAACCTGCACGTACCTAAAGCAGCCCCACGGGAACACGAAGCTTCCCTCGGGCATTTCGTTTCTTTACCCCAAACATTCTTCCCACTCAGCCACAATCTAGAAAGGAAAGAAAGGAAAAGAAGGAAGACCAATTAATTCTGACATAAGGAGTCTTGACTATTCCAACACACTGCCAGGTGAAAAAACATCCCTGCCAGGCTAACAAATCCCCCTGATACTGTCTCCATTCTGTATCAATTATTTAAACGCTGTATTAAGGAGCGTAAGGACACAATCCTTGGAATTCTCAAAAATGGCTCAGCTTGGCTACTCCAAGCACTTTCTCACCCGGGGAGCTGAGCTGTCCCACATTTAAACGCCACGTTTGATCCAAATCCCATAGAAATCTGATATTGTTTGGCTCCTGAGCTTTCCCAAAAGCTGTGCAGTCAAGCCTGGAAATCCTCACTGAAGCTTTGCCATGTCACATCGGGATTTACCCTTGGGAAAACCCCACTCTCAGCACTTGGGTTTCAAGAGGTTGCACCCAATGTTACAGACACAGAATTCCTGTGGGGTTTGGCATTTCCTGCACCTCCAAACACGTGAAAAGAATGAAGTGCAGAGTCCCGAGGCTCCATTATTGCCATTCTCCTCACATCCCTTTCCTCAGCTGCACGTGGCTTTGTGCCTCCTCTGAAGGGCTGGAAAGGAATTTGGGAACCCCCCTCAGCTTCTTCGGTTTTCAGCTTTTTCTCGGAGCCGGCCCAAAAGGCAAACAGGAAAAAAAACCCCAAAAGTGCACAAAATCCCAGCCCCTCCCAAGATGCAGCTCCTCACACCAAACCTTGGGAGAATCCCTGGTGCTTCCAACACCGCTGCAATCCCACCTGGAGCTGAGCTTACAGGGTGCTCTGCCTAATCCACATCCAAGCCTGGATAGCCCAAAGCCTGCAAGAAAAGAGGAGACAAAGTGAAGGGGAGAGGGGGGGAAAAACGGAGTTTTAGGTTTTTCCGCTGTTTGCAACAGGATTGAAGGGCAGGATGGAGAGGTTTCGTGGAAAAGAAGTACCAAAGGCTGCTTCATTCCCAGCAATTAGCGCTGCTCAGGTTGAATCCAAGAGGCCCAATCCACCAGGTTTAAACAGGAGCGGCCGACAGGATGGGTTATGACACAGATCTGTGAAGCTGGAGCCTTCTTCCTTCTCCCGGGCTCTCCCAGAAATTCTCCATGTCCGGACATGCTCCCGCTCTCCCCGCTGGGGAGGACGGACTTGGATAGCCCGGGTGACTGGTGAGCCTAAAACAATAAGTGATGCAGTGATCCAAGTGTTTTTCCCCAGGAAATTACATATTCTCTGGACCTGGGATAACCCATATCCCATGGCCTTCTCCAGGAAGAGTCCCAGCTGGATAGGGTCTCCCAGAAAGGATTCCATAGGGGCTCACCTTCTGCTTGGAGCTCGGCTGAATTCCTCAGCAATGCCAGGGAATGTGGCCATTGGAGGCTTTGGGCAGATTGGGCTCAATTGCGTTTTTAGGTTTTGTTACCGTCTCTCAGACTTCCCACTGGAATGTGGTCTCCAAGGAATATGTAAATCCCATGGGATTCCTGCTCTTTCGGAAAATTTTTTGTACCATTCCTGTACAAAATGAGGCCCCCTGTTCGGATGCTTTTCCCCACCGTTCCCCAGCAGTTTTATCTGCCAGTCCTTTCCCTGCGCTGGTTGGGCTCTTCCCAGATCTCTGAGCTCCTTCACAGGCAGGAGATCCATTTGGCCCAGGAACTGAACCCTCCCGAGGAATTGTCTGATGCCATCTCCACATTTCACAGCTGATCCTTCTGCTCAAAGGATCCCCCTTTCTTCCCTCCAGCCAATTCCAAGCCTCGCTGCCCCCAGCCGGGAACAGTCCCCAGGCCGATCCCTGCAGTCTTCCCTGCCAGGATCCTGCTCAGGAATCCATGGGCTACAAATTGAAGAATTAATTCTTCCCACCCCTGCCCAGTTCTAATTCCAAAGGATTTGGTGTCTGCCTTACCCGGCTGGAGCCTGCTTCCAACTCTGTTCTTGCTGCTTCTGCTGCTTTCCATTTCCCAGGAATTCCACCAACGGAGCGACAGCGTTTTCCACCTCCTCCTCCAGGATTCCCTCTGTTGCGTTCGGGTGCTGGAAGGATATCAAAACCAGGGCCTCACTATCAGGAATTATATCCCCGGATTTGTTCCTTTCCAAATGTCACCTCTTCCCAACAAAGCACTGGCCATCCAAGGAATTCTAGAGAGCGATGTGCTGACCGCTGCTTACTCCTCTGGAATGTCAGAGCTTGGAAAAAAAGGGCAGTTGAGGCTTTTCCTGGTGCTGCCCATGAAGTGTATTTTACCTAAGTGCCCCTGCCCATGCCTTTGCCTGTATCCGCCAAAAATCCACCCGTTCATTCCCCAGCTGCTGCCTCCCTCTTTTCCTGGATCCAACAGAATTTTAACAGGTGAATATTCCCCTCTGGAAGAGCACCTTTCATTCCAAACCTAAGAACAAACAAATGAATCACTTTCCTTCGACCTTCCTTATTAGGATTCCACTGAGAGCAGTGGATGGAAAATGATCCTCTCCTGGCCCCTGCTGGATTCCCGGAGCAGGGATCCTTTCCCTCTTTCCCCCCACCCCCCGTGGTGCCCTCCTCCCCCTCCCGCCCCACCCCGCACCCTTTTCAGGCTTTGTTCCACAGCTTTTGCCTCCGGACCTCAGATCCTTTTGGTCTCCAGGAGCTCCCAGCAGCTCCACAGCCTTTCCTCTCCCATCCTGATCCTTTCTCCAGGAATGGAGCTCTGCATTGCAATTCCCTTCTCTTTTCTCCGACAATTCCCACCAACCCAGACCTAAAGCTGACACAAGGAACGCTCGGTGCCCACAAATCCAAATCCAGACCTGGCCATCCCTAAACCAGCAACTCCCGGACAATTTGCGTTCATTCCAACCTAACACTGAGGACTCACCTAATCCTTCAAAATTCCCAAGAAATATCCCGTTGCCTTCAGCTCCCAGGGGATTCTGCTTCGTGCTCACACGGATTTGGGACTTCCCTGAAACACCCGTGCAGGGCACGCTGGAATCCCCGATCCCGTGAATCCGGGGAGTGTGCAAAGCTCGGTCCAGCCTGGGCCCCCAGAAATTTTTGCCAAATATCCCCCAAGTCCTCGGGACAACAGAACTCTCTGGTACTGCATTTTTGGCGTTGTAAAGCCTGGAATTACTTTATTCCTAGTGCTGGGCTCTGGATGTGGCCGAGAAAATCCCGGCCTCCACACAGACCCAGATTCCAAACTTTTTGATACATTTGAGCAAACCGAGAAATTCCCCTTCCCTGCTTCTTCTTAAGGGCATCCTTCTCTTCCCTTACCCGGCCTGCTCTCTCCCACTGGGCTGGGTTTTTCCCTTCCCATGCTAATTAGTCCCTACTTCTAGGAGGTTTAGGTACCTTTCTTCCCTGGCAGGGATTTCTTAACACAGCTACCGAGGCTTTGGGAGTCTTCTTTATCTTCTACTTTCTGGAAACACACCCTCTGATCCATAAATGCCACAATCCAGATGCCCAACTTCAACAAGACATCCTTTTCACCTAAAAACACTCACTCTCAACTCTTAGATCTTTTAAAGTTTTACCCCCGCAAAATTCCCCTGCTTTTCCACCGCTGAATTCCTCCGTCCTGATTCCACGGGGCTTTTCTCAAGATTTACCCCCACAACCTTCCCTACGTGCTCACTGCTCACCACCTCATTTTTCCCTCAATGTCTTCGTTCTCCACCCCAGAGAGTTTGTCAAGTGTTGCCTCCAAAATGTTCCCCCTCTGTCCACTACCGAGTTCCCCATTTTGCCTTCAAAATATTCATTCTGTCCCCTCCAGATTGCATCCACTTTTACCCCCAACATTTTACTTCCTCTACAATATTGATTAAACCTTTTCCACCCCAAAAATGTGCATTCCCTCCCTTCAACAGCACCTCAGCTTTTCCCTCAAAAATGCCCCAGAGAGAAACTCCGATTCAGCCCCCAAACTCCCATTTTCCTACACAAACAGTTCTTGTGGCCCCTCTCAATTCCCCCAGGCTTTCAGCTAAAGGAATAACTGGAAGCCTATTCCCTCATCTCTGCCCTCCTTTTGCTTTCCTGGAAAACCTTGCCATCCCACACTTTCTCCAAGAGATCTGCTGGGAGTACGGCAAGGTCTGCTCTGTCAGAGTGCCAGGGGGGTTTACAGCACTTGCTCCTCTGCATCTTCACCCTTTCATCAGCTTTCCCCTGGAACGGTGTTGTGGGAGAAGCTTGGAATTACCAGAAATGGATCAGGTTCACATTTTTTCCCCACCAGTTTTCATCTGGTTTGAAATTCCTGGAATGACCCTCAAATGTGCCCTAGAACAGTGCTGTGAAAGGATCAGTCAAAAGAACAGCCTGAAAGCAGAAAACCACCTCCAGCAGCAGCCGGAATGATCCCATTTCTGTTCTTACCTGCTCCTGCCAGAGCTCCCAACGGCCCTTCCCATTCCAAAACAAGAGCTATGCAAGACATTCCTGCTGTCCGTGAGGGTGAGGTGCCAGTTCTGGATGTTCTTTGCTGCGGAATCGGACAACAAACAGAGCATAAATGATCTTGGTGGCTCTTCCAAGCCAAACCACCCCGTGATTCCTTGCGTGGATCAGCACCTGTCCCAACTCCATTCCAGAAACCTCCTCCCACTAACCCAGAACTTTCCTTTTTCCGCTCAACATCAGGGATTTGCTGCCGAGTGCCCCGGGCAGGGGACGCCTCAGCCTTCCCTGGGACGCCTCAGCATTCCAGCATTTTTATTCCAGGCATTAAAAGGATGCTCATTTCTCTTCCAGCATTGTTTCCCTCATTTTAGGAGAACCCTTTTCATCCCAGACCCCCCTCGTCAGCTGTTCAATCCTCTGGCACTGGATTTGGACAAAAGAAGGGACGCACCTGGACTGCGGGAAATCACGGAGAGAAACCCCTCCAAAACCTGACAGAGAAAAACAACGGGAGATGCAGGAGGACATATCCCTCATTTGCACGTCTGGAATGCTTTTCTAAAGACTTCTCTGCATCTGGATGCTCTTTGCTCTTGGCTTTCTTTACAGGAATGCATTTGCTGCTAAACACATCTCAGGCCCTTATTTGATCAGGATAAGGCGGGATGGAGATGAAGACTCACACAGGGAATAGCCAGGGAGATTCCCAGATCTCTGAGCTCCTTCACAAGGCAGGAGATCCATTTGGCCCAGGAACCGAACCCTCCCGAGGAATTGTCTGATGCCATCTCCACATTTCACAGCTGATCCTTCTGCTCAAAGGATCCCCCTTTCTTCCCTCCAGCCAATTCCAAGCCTCGCTGCCCCCAGCCGGGAACAGTCCCCAGGCCGATCCCTGCAGTCTTCCCTGCCAGGATCCTGCTCAGGAATCCATGGGCTACAAATTGAAGAATTAATTCTTCCCACCCCTGCCCAGTTCTAATTCCAAAGGATTTGGTGTCTGCCTTACCCGGCTGGAGCCTGCTTCCAACTCTGTTCTTGCTGCTTCTGCTGCTTTCCATTTCCCAGGAATTCCACCAACGGAGCGACAGCGTTTTCCACCTCCTCCTCCAGGATTCCCTCTGTTGCGTTCGGGTGCTGGAAGGATATCAAAACCAGGGCCTCACTATCAGGAATTATATCCCCGGATTTGTTCCTTTCCAAATGTCACCTCTTCCCAACAAAGCACTGGCCATCCAAGGAATTCTAGAGAGCGATGTGCTGACCGCTGCTTACTCCTCTGGAATGTCAGAGCTTGGAAAAAAAGGGCAGTTGAGGCTTTTCCTGGTGCTGCCCATGAAGTGTATTTTACCTAAGTGCCCCTGCCCATGCCTTTGCCTGTATCTGCCAAAAATCCACCCGTTCATTCCCCAGCTGCTGCCTCCCTCTTTTCCTGGATCCAACAGAATTTTAACAGGTGAATATTCCCCTCTGGAAGAGCACCTTTCATTCCAAACCTAAGAACAAACAAATGAATCACTTTCCTTCGACCTTCCTTATTAGGATTCCACTGAGAGCAGTGGATGGAAAATGATCCTCTCCTGGCCCCTGCTGGATTCCCGGAGCAGGGATCCTTTCCCTCTTTCCCCCCACCCCCCGTGGTGCCCTCCTCCCCCTCCCGCCCCACCCCGCACCCTTTTCAGGCTTTGTTCCACAGCTTTTGCCTCCGGACCTCAGATCCTTTTGGTCTCCAGGAGCTCCCAGCAGCTCCACAGCCTTTCCTCTCCCATCCTGATCCTTTCTCCAGGAATGGAGCTCTGCATTGCAATTCCCTTCTCTTTTCTCCGACAATTCCCACCAACCCAGACCTAAAGCTGACACAAGGAACGCTCGGTGCCCACAAATCCAAATCCAGACCTGGCCATCCCTAAACCAGCAACTCCCGGACAATTTGCGTTCATTCCAACCTAACACTGAGGACTCACCTAATCCTTCAAAATTCCCAAGAAATATCCCGTTGCCTTCAGCTCCCAGGGGATTCTGCTTCGTGCTCACACGGATTTGGGACTTCCCTGAAACACCCGTGCAGGGCACGCTGGAATCCCCGATCCCGTGAATCCGGGGAGTGTGCAAAGCTCGGTCCAGCCTGGGCCCCCAGAAATTTTTGCCAAATATCCCCCAAGTCCTCGGGACAACAGAACTCTCTGGTACTGCATTTTTGGCGTTGTAAAGCCTGGAATTACTTTATTCCTAGTGCTGGGCTCTGGATGTGGCCGAGAAAATCCCGGCCTCCACACAGACCCAGATTCCAAACTTTTTGATACATTTGAGCAAACCGAGAAATTCCCCTTCCCTGCTTCTTCTTAAGGGCATCCTTCTCTTCCCTTACCCGGCCTGCTCTCTCCCACTGGGCTGGGTTTTTCCCTTCCCATGCTAATTAGTCCCTACTTCTAGGAGGTTTAGGTACCTTTCTTCCCTGGCAGGGATTTCTTAACACAGCTACCGAGGCTTTGGGAGTCTTCTTTATCTTCTACTTTCTGGAAACACACCCTCTGATCCATAAATGCCACAATCCAGATGCCCAACTTCAACAAGACATCCTTTTCACCTAAAAACACTCACTCTCAACTCTTAGATCTTTTAAAGTTTTACCCCCGCAAAATTCCCCTGCTTTTCCACCGCTGAATTCCTCCGTCCTGATTCCACGGGGCTTTTCTCAAGATTTACCCCCACAACCTTCCCTACGTGCTCACTGCTCACCACCTCATTTTTCCCTCAATGTCTTCGTTCTCCACCCCAGAGAGTTTGTCAAGTGTTGCCTCCAAAATGTTCCCCCTCTGTCCACTACCGAGTTCCCCATTTTGCCTTCAAAATATTCATTCTGTCCCCTCCAGATTGCATCCACTTTTACCCCCAACATTTTACTTCCTCTACAATATTGATTAAACCTTTTCCACCCCAAAAATGTGCATTCCCTCCCTTAAACAGCACCTCAGCTTTTCCCTCAAAAATGCCCCAGAGAGAAACTCCGATTCAGCCCCCAAACTCCCATTTTCCTACACAAACAGTTCTTGTGGCCCCTCTCAATTCCCCCAGGCTTTCAGCTAAAGGAATAACTGGAAGCCTATTCCCTCATCTCTGCCCTCCTTTTGCTTTCCTGGAAAACCTTGCCATCCCACACTTTCTCCAAGAGATCTGCTGGGAGTACGGCAAGGTCTGCTCTGTCAGAGTGCCAGGGGGGTTTACAGCACTTGCTCCTCTGCATCTTCACCCTTTCATCAGCTTTCCCCTGGAACGGTGTTGTGGGAGAAGCTTGGAATTACCAGAAATGGATCAGGTTCACATTTTTTCCCCACCAGTTTTCATCTGGTTTGAAATTCCTGGAATGACCCTCAAATGTGCCCTAGAACAGTGCTGTGAAAGGATCAGTCAAAAGAACAGCCTGAAAGCAGAAAACCACCTCCAGCAGCAGCCGGAATGATCCCATTTCTGTTCTTACCTGCTCCTGCCAGAGCTCCCAACGGCCCTTCCCATTCCAAAACAAGAGCTATGCAAGACATTCCTGCTGTCCGTGAGGGTGAGGTGCCAGTTCTGGATGTTCTTTGCTGCGGAATCGGACAACAAACAGAGCATAAATGATCTTGGTGGCTCTTCCAAGCCAAACCACCCCGTGATTCCTTGCGTGGATCAGCACCTGTCCCAACTCCATTCCAGAAACCTCCTCCCACTAACCCAGAACTTTCCTTTTTCCGCTCAACATCAGGGATTTGCTGCCGAGTGCCCCGGGCCGGGGACGCCTCAGCCTTCCCTGGGACGCCTCAGCATTCCAGCATTTTTATTCCAGGCATTAAAAGGATGCTCATTTCTCTTCCAGCATTGTTTCCCTCATTTTAGGAGAACCCTTTTCATCCCAGACCCCCCTCGTCAGCTGTTCAATCCTCTGGCACTGGATTTGGACAAAAGAAGGGACGCACCTGGACTGCGGGAAATCACGGAGAGAAACCCCTCCAAAACCTGACAGAGAAAAACAACGGGAGATGCAGGAAGACATATCCCTCATTTGCACGTCTGGAATGCTTTTCTAAAGACTTCTCTGCATCTGGATGCTCTTTGCTCTTGGCTTTCTTTACAGGAATGCATTTGCTGCTAAACACATCTCAGGCCCTTATTTGATCAGGATAAGGCGGGATGGAGATGAAGACTCACACAGGGAATAGCCAGGGAGATTCCCAGATCTCTGAGCTCCTTCACAAGGCAGGAGATCCATTTGGCCCAGGAACCGAACCCTCCCGAGGAATTGTCTGATGCCATCTCCACATTTCACAGCTGATCCTTCTGCTCAAAGGATCCCCCTTTCTTCCCTCCAGCCAATTCCAAGCCTCGCTGCCCCCAGCCGGGAACAGTCCCCAGGCCGATCCCTGCAGTCTTCCCTGCCAGGATCCTGCTCAGGAATCCATGGGCTACAAATTGAAGAATTAATTCTTCCCACCCCTGCCCAGTTCTAATTCCAAAGGATTTGGTGTCTGCCTTACCCGGCTGGAGCCTGCTTCCAACTCTGTTCTTGCTGCTTCTGCTGCTTTCCATTTCCCAGGAATTCCACCAACGGAGCGACAGCGTTTTCCACCTCCTCCTCCAGGATTCCCTCTGTTGCGTTCGGGTGCTGGAAGGATATCAAAACCAGGGCCTCACTATCAGGAATTATATCCCCGGATTTGTTCCTTTCCAAATGTCACCTCTTCCCAACAAAGCACTGGCCATCCAAGGAATTCTAGAGAGCGATGTGCTGACCGCTGCTTACTCCTCTGGAATGTCAGAGCTTGGAAAAAAAGGGCAGTTGAGGCTTTTCCTGGTGCTGCCCATGAAGTGTATTTTACCTAAGTGCCCCTGCCCATGCCTTTGCCTGTATCTGCCAAAAATCCACCCGTTCATTCCCCAGCTGCTGCCTCCCTCTTTTCCTGGATCCAACAGAATTTTAACAGGTGAATATTCCCCTCTGGAAGAGCACCTTTCATTCCAAACCTAAGAACAAACAAATGAATCACTTTCCTTCGACCTTCCTTATTAGGATTCCACTGAGAGCAGTGGATGGAAAATGATCCTCTCCTGGCCCCTGCTGGATTCCCGGAGCAGGGATCCTTTCCCTCTTTCCCCCCACCCCCCGTGGTGCCCTCCTCCCCCTCCCGCCCCACCCCGCACCCTTTTCAGGCTTTGTTCCACAGCTTTTGCCTCCGGACCTCAGATCCTTTTGGTCTCCAGGAGCTCCCAGCAGCTCCACAGCCTTTCCTCTCCCATCCTGATCCTTTCTCCAGGAATGGAGCTCTGCATTGCAATTCCCTTCTCTTTTCTCCGACAATTCCCACCAACCCAGACCTAAAGCTGACACAAGGAACGCTCGGTGCCCACAAATCCAAATCCAGACCTGGCCATCCCTAAACCAGCAACTCCCGGACAATTTGCGTTCATTCCAACCTAACACTGAGGACTCACCTAATCCTTCAAAATTCCCAAGAAATATCCCGTTGCCTTCAGCTCCCAGGGGATTCTGCTTCGTGCTCACACGGATTTGGGACTTCCCTGAAACACCCGTGCAGGGCACGCTGGAATCCCCGATCCCGTGAATCCGGGGAGTGTGCAAAGCTCGGTCCAGCCTGGGCCCCCAGAAATTTTTGCCAAATATCCCCCAAGTCCTCGGGACAACAGAACTCTCTGGTACTGCATTTTTGGCGTTGTAAAGCCTGGAATTACTTTATTCCTAGTGCTGGGCTCTGGATGTGGCCGAGAAAATCCCGGCCTCCACACAGACCCAGATTCCAAACTTTTTGATACATTTGAGCAAACCGAGAAATTCCCCTTCCCTGCTTCTTCTTAAGGGCATCCTTCTCTTCCCTTACCCGGCCTGCTCTCTCCCACTGGGCTGGGTTTTTCCCTTCCCATGCTAATTAGTCCCTACTTCTAGGAGGTTTAGGTACCTTTCTTCCCTGGCAGGGATTTCTTAACACAGCTACCGAGGCTTTGGGAGTCTTCTTTATCTTCTACTTTCTGGAAACACACCCTCTGATCCATAAATGCCACAATCCAGATGCCCAACTTCAACAAGACATCCTTTTCACCTAAAAACACTCACTCTCAACTCTTAGATCTTTTAAAGTTTTACCCCCGCAAAATTCCCCTGCTTTTCCACCGCTGAATTCCTCCGTCCTGATTCCACGGGGCTTTTCTCAAGATTTACCCCCACAACCTTCCCTACGTGCTCACTGCTCACCACCTCATTTTTCCCTCAATGTCTTCGTTCTCCACCCCAGAGAGTTTGTCAAGTGTTGCCTCCAAAATGTTCCCCCTCTGTCCACTACCGAGTTCCCCATTTTGCCTTCAAAATATTCATTCTGTCCCCTCCAGATTGCATCCACTTTTACCCCCAACATTTTACTTCCTCTACAATATTGATTAAACCTTTTCCACCCCAAAAATGTGCATTCCCTCCCTTAAACAGCACCTCAGCTTTTCCCTCAAAAATGCCCCAGAGAGAAACTCCGATTCAGCCCCCAAACTCCCATTTTCCTACACAAACAGTTCTTGTGGCCCCTCTCAATTCCCCCAGGCTTTCAGCTAAAGGAATAACTGGAAGCCTATTCCCTCATCTCTGCCCTCCTTTTGCTTTCCTGGAAAACCTTGCCATCCCACACTTTCTCCAAGAGATCTGCTGGGAGTACGGCAAGGTCTGCTCTGTCAGAGTGCCAGGGGGGTTTACAGCACTTGCTCCTCTGCATCTTCACCCTTTCATCAGCTTTCCCCTGGAACGGTGTTGTGGGAGAAGCTTGGAATTACCAGAAATGGATCAGGTTCACATTTTTTCCCCACCAGTTTTCATCTGGTTTGAAATTCCTGGAATGACCCTCAAATGTGCCCTAGAACAGTGCTGTGAAAGGATCAGTCAAAAGAACAGCCTGAAAGCAGAAAACCACCTCCAGCAGCAGCCGGAATGATCCCATTTCTGTTCTTACCTGCTCCTGCCAGAGCTCCCAACGGCCCTTCCCATTCCAAAACAAGAGCTATGCAAGACATTCCTGCTGTCCGTGAGGGTGAGGTGCCAGTTCTGGATGTTCTTTGCTGCGGAATCGGACAACAAACAGAGCATAAATGATCTTGGTGGCTCTTCCAAGCCAAACCACCCCGTGATTCCTTGCGTGGATCAGCACCTGTCCCAACTCCATTCCAGAAACCTCCTCCCACTAACCCAGAACTTTCCTTTTTCCGCTCAACATCAGGGATTTGCTGCCGAGTGCCCCGGGCCGGGGACGCCTCAGCCTTCCCTGGGACGCCTCAGCATTCCAGCATTTTTATTCCAGGCATTAAAAGGATGCTCATTTCTCTTCCAGCATTGTTTCCCTCATTTTAGGAGAACCCTTTTCATCCCAGACCCCCCTCGTCAGCTGTTCAATCCTCTGGCACTGGATTTGGACAAAAGAAGGGACGCACCTGGACTGCGGGAAATCACGGAGAGAAACCCCTCCAAAACCTGACAGAGAAAAACAACGGGAGATGCAGGAAGACATATCCCTCATTTGCACGTCTGGAATGCTTTTCTAAAGACTTCTCTGCATCTGGATGCTCTTTGCTCTTGGCTTTCTTTACAGGAATGCATTTGCTGCTAAACACATCTCAGGCCCTTATTTGATCAGGATAAGGCGGGATGGAGATGAAGACTCACACAGGGAATAGCCAGGGAGATTCCCAGATCTCTGAGCTCCTTCACAAGGCAGGAGATCCATTTGGCCCAGGAACCGAACCCTCCCGAGGAATTGTCTGATGCCATCTCCACATTTCACAGCTGATCCTTCTGCTCAAAGGATCCCCCTTTCTTCCCTCCAGCCAATTCCAAGCCTCGCTGCCCCCAGCCGGGAACAGTCCCCAGGCCGATCCCTGCAGTCTTCCCTGCCAGGATCCTGCTCAGGAATCCATGGGCTACAAATTGAAGAATTAATTCTTCCCACCCCTGCCCAGTTCTAATTCCAAAGGATTTGGTGTCTGCCTTACCCGGCTGGAGCCTGCTTCCAACTCTGTTCTTGCTGCTTCTGCTGCTTTCCATTTCCCAGGAATTCCACCAACGGAGCGACAGCGTTTTCCACCTCCTCCTCCAGGATTCCCTCTGTTGCGTTCGGGTGCTGGAAGGATATCAAAACCTGGGCCTCACTATCAGGAATTATATCCCCGGATTTGTTCCTTTCCAAATGTCACCTCTTCCCAACAAAGCACTGGCCATCCAAGGAATTCTAGAGAGCGATGTGCTGACCGCTGCTTACTCCTCTGGAATGTCAGAGCTTGGAAAAAAAGGGCAGTTGAGGCTTTTCCTGGTGCTGCCCATGAAGTGTATTTTACCTAAGTGCCCCTGCCCATGCCTTTGCCTGTATCCGCCAAAAATCCACCCGTTCATTCCCCAGCTGCTGCCTCCCTCTTTTCCTGGATCCAACAGAATTTTAACAGGTGAATATTCCCCTCTGGAAGAGCACCTTTCATTCCAAACCTAAGAACAAACAAATGAATCACTTTCCTTCGACCTTCCTTATTAGGATTCCACTGAGAGCAGTGGATGGAAAATGATCCTCTCCTGGCCCCTGCTGGATTCCCGGAGCAGGGATCCTTTCCCTCTTTCCCCCCACCCCCCGTGGTGCCCTCCTCCCCCTCCCGCCCCACCCCGCACCCTTTTCAGGCTTTGTTCCACAGCTTTTGCCTCCGGACCTCAGATCCTTTTGGTCTCCAGGAGCTCCCAGCAGCTCCACAGCCTTTCCTCTCCCATCCTGATCCTTTCTCCAGGAATGGAGCTCTGCATTGCAATTCCCTTCTCTTTTCTCCGACAATTCCCACCAACCCAGACCTAAAGCTGACACAAGGAACGCTCGGTGCCCACAAATCCAAATCCAGACCTGGCCATCCCTAAACCAGCAACTCCCGGACAATTTGCGTTCATTCCAACCTAACACTGAGGACTCACCTAATCCTTCAAAATTCCCAAGAAATATCCCGTTGCCTTCAGCTCCCAGGGGATTCTGCTTCGTGCTCACACGGATTTGGGACTTCCCTGAAACACCCGTGCAGGGCACGCTGGAATCCCCGATCCCGTGAATCTGGGGAGTGTGAAAAGCTCGGTCCAGCCTGGGCCCCCAGAAATTTTTGCCAAATATCCCCCAAGTCCTCGGGACAACAGAACTCTCTGGTACTGCATTTTTGGCGTTGTAAAGCCTGGAATTACTTTATTCCTAGTGCTGGGCTCTGGATGTGGCCGAGAAAATCCCGGCCTCCACACAGACCCAGATTCCAAACTTTTTGATACATTTGAGCAAACCGAGAAATTCCCCTTCCCTGCTTCTTCTTAAGGGCATCCTTCTCTTCCCTTACCCGGCCGGCTCTCTCCCACTGGGCTGGGTTTTTCCCTTCCCATGCTAATTAGTCCCTACTTCTAGGAGGTTTAGGTACCTTTCTTCCCTGGCAGGGATTTCTTAACACAGCTACCGAGGCTTTGGGAGTCTTCTTTATCTTCTACTTTCTGGAAACACACCCTCTGATCCATAAATGCCACAATCCAGATGCCCAACTTCAACAAGACATCCTTTTCACCTAAAAACACTCACTCTCAACTCTTAGATCTTTTAAAGTTTTACCCCCGCAAAATTCCCCTGCTTTTCCACCGCTGAATTCCTCCGTCCTGATTCCAAGAATTTCTTGAATACCACGGGGCTTTTCTCAAGATTTACCCCCACAACCTTCCCTACGTGCTCACTGCTCACCACCTCATTTTTCCCTCAATGTCTTCGTTCTCCACCCCAGAGAGTTTGTCAAGTGTTGCCTCCAAAATGTTCCCCCTCTGTCCACTACCGAGTTCCCCATTTTGCCTTCAAAATATTCATTCTGTCCCCTCCAGATTGCATCCACTTTTACCCCCAACATTTTACTTCCTCTACAATATTGATTAAACCTTTTCCACCCCAAAAATGTGCATTCCCTCCCTTAAACAGCACCTCAGCTTTTCCCTCAAAAATGCCCCAGAGAGAAACTCCGATTCAGCCCCCAAACTCCCATTTTCCTACACAAACAGTTCTTGTGGCCCCTCTCAATTCCCCCAGGCTTTCAGCTAAAGGAATAACTGGAAGCCTATTCCCTCATCTCTGCCCTCCTTTTGCTTTCCTGGAAAACCTTGCCATCCCACACTTTCTCCAAGAGATCTGCTGGGAGTACGGCAAGGTCTGCTCTGTCAGAGTGCCAGGGGGGTTTACAGCACTTGCTCCTCTGCATCTTCACCCTTTCCTCAGCTTTCCCCTGGAACGGTGTTGTGGGAGAAGCTTGGAATTACCAGAAATGGATCAGGTTCACATTTTTTCCCCACCAGTTTTCATCTGGTTTGAAATTCCTGGAATGACCCTCAAATGTGCCCTAGAACAGTGCTGTGAAAGGATCAGTCAGAAGAACAGCCTGAAAGCAGAAAACCACCTCCAGCAGCAGCCGGAATGATCCCATTTCTGTTCTTACCTGCTCCTGCCAGAGCTCCCAACGGCCCTTCCCATTCCAAAACAAGAGCTATGCAAGACATTCCTGCTGTCCGTGAGGGTGAGGTGCCAGTTCTGGATGTTCTTTGCTGCGGAATCGGACAACAAACAGAGCATAAATGATCTTGGTGGCTCTTCCAAGCCAAACCACCCCGTGATTCCTTGCGTGGATCAGCACCTGTCCCAACTCCATTCCAGAAACCTCCTCCCACTAACCCAGAACTTTCCTTTTTCCGCTCAACATCAGGGATTTGCTGCCGAGTGCCCCGGGCAGGGGACGCCTCAGCCTTCCCTGGGACGCCTCAGCATTCCAGCATTTTTATTCCAGGCATTAAAAGGATGCTCATTTCTCTTCCAGCATTGTTTCCCTCATTTTAGGAGAACCCTTTTCATCCCAGACCCCCCTCGTCAGCTGTTCAATCCTCTGGCACTGGATTTGGACAAAAGAAGGGACGCACCTGGACTGCGGGAAATCACGGAGAGAAACCCCTCCAAAACCTGACAGAGAAAAACAACGGGAGATGCAGGAAGACATATCCCTCATTTGCACGTCTGGAATGCTTTTCTAAAGACTTCTCTGCATCTGGATGCTCTTTGCTCTTGGCTTTCTTTACAGGAATGCATTTGCTGCTAAACACATCTCAGGCCCTTATTTGATCAGGATAAGGCGGGATGGAGATGAAGACTCACACAGGGAATAGCCAGGGAGATTCCCAGATCTCTGAGCTCCTTCACAAGGCAGGAGATCCATTTGGCCCAGGAACCGAACCCTCCCGAGGAATTGTCTGATGCCATCTCCACATTTCACAGCTGATCCTTCTGCTCAAAGGATCCCCCTTTCTTCCCTCCAGCCAATTCCAAGCCTCGCTGCCCCCAGCCGGGAACAGTCCCCAGGCCGATCCCTGCAGTCTTCCCTGCCAGGATCCTGCTCAGGAATCCATGGGCTACAAATTGAAGAATTAATTCTTCCCACCCCTGCCCAGTTCTAATTCCAAAGGATTTGGTGTCTGCCTTACCCGGCTGGAGCCTGCTTCCAACTCTGTTCTTGCTGCTTCTGCTGCTTTCCATTTCCCAGGAATTCCACCAACGGAGCGACAGCGTTTTCCACCTCCTCCTCCAGGATTCCCTCTGTTGCGTTCGGGTGCTGGAAGGATATCAAAACCAGGGCCTCACTATCAGGAATTATATCCCCGGATTTGTTCCTTTCCAAATGTCACCTCTTCCCAACAAAGCACTGGCCATCCAAGGAATTCTAGAGAGCGATGTGCTGACCGCTGCTTACTCCTCTGGAATGTCAGAGCTTGGAAAAAAAGGGCAGTTGAGGCTTTTCCTGGTGCTGCCCATGAAGTGTATTTTACCTAAGTGCCCCTGCCCATGCCTTTGCCTGTATCCGCCAAAAATCCACCCGTTCATTCCCCAGCTGCTGCCTCCCTCTTTTCCTGGATCCAACAGAATTTTAACAGGTGAATATTCCCCTCTGGAAGAGCACCTTTCATTCCAAACCTAAGAACAAACAAATGAATCACTTTCCTTCGACCTTCCTTATTAGGATTCCACTGAGAGCAGTGGATGGAAAATGATCCTCTCCTGGCCCCTGCTGGATTCCCGGAGCAGGGATCCTTTCCCTCTTTCCCCCCACCCCCCGTGGTGCCCTCCTCCCCCTCCCGCCCCACCCCGCACCCTTTTCAGGCTTTGTTCCACAGCTTTTGCCTCCGGACCTCAGATCCTTTTGGTCTCCAGGAGCTCCCAGCAGCTCCACAGCCTTTCCTCTCCCATCCTGATCCTTTCTCCAGGAATGGAGCTCTGCATTGCAATTCCCTTCTCTTTTCTCCGACAATTCCCACCAACCCAGACCTAAAGCTGACACAAGGAACGCTCGGTGCCCACAAATCCAAATCCAGACCTGGCCATCCCTAAACCAGCAACTCCCGGACAATTTGCGTTCATTCCAACCTAACACTGAGGACTCACCTAATCCTTCAAAATTCCCAAGAAATATCCCGTTGCCTTCAGCTCCCAGGGGATTCTGCTTCGTGCTCACACGGATTTGGGACTTCCCTGAAACACCCGTGCAGGGCACGCTGGAATCCCCGATCCCGTGAATCTGGGGAGTGTGAAAAGCTCGGTCCAGCCTGGGCCCCCAGAAATTTTTGCCAAATATCCCCCAAGTCCTCGGGACAACAGAACTCTCTGGTACTGCATTTTTGGCGTTGTAAAGCCTGGAATTACTTTATTCCTAGTGCTGGGCTCTGGATGTGGCCGAGAAAATCCCGGCCTCCACACAGACCCAGATTCCAAACTTTTTGATACATTTGAGCAAACCGAGAAATTCCCCTTCCCTGCTTCTTCTTAAGGGCATCCTTCTCTTCCCTTACCCGGCCGGCTCTCTCCCACTGGGCTGGGTTTTTCCCTTCCCATGCTAATTAGTCCCTACTTCTAGGAGGTTTAGGTACCTTTCTTCCCTGGCAGGGATTTCTTAACACAGCTACCGAGGCTTTGGGAGTCTTCTTTATCTTCTACTTTCTGGAAACACACCCTCTGATCCATAAATGCCACAATCCAGATGCCCAACTTCAACAAGACATCCTTTTCACCTAAAAACACTCACTCTCAACTCTTAGATCTTTTAAAGTTTTACCCCCGCAAAATTCCCCTGCTTTTCCACCGCTGAATTCCTCCGTCCTGATTCCAAGAATTTCTTGAATACCACGGGGCTTTTCTCAAGATTTACCCCCACAACCTTCCCTACGTGCTCACTGCTCACCACCTCATTTTTCCCTCAATGTCTTCGTTCTCCACCCCAGAGAGTTTGTCAAGTGTTGCCTCCAAAATGTTCCCCCTCTGTCCACTACCGAGTTCCCCATTTTGCCTTCAAAATATTCATTCTGTCCCCTCCAGATTGCATCCACTTTTACCCCCAACATTTTACTTCCTCTACAATATTGATTAAACCTTTTCCACCCCAAAAATGTGCATTCCCTCCCTTAAACAGCACCTCAGCTTTTCCCTCAAAAATGCCCCAGAGAGAAACTCCGATTCAGCCCCCAAACTCCCATTTTCCTACACAAACAGTTCTTGTGGCCCCTCTCAATTCCCCCAGGCTTTCAGCTAAAGGAATAACTGGAAGCCTATTCCCTCATCTCTGCCCTCCTTTTGCTTTCCTGGAAAACCTTGCCATCCCACACTTTCTCCAAGAGATCTGCTGGGAGTACGGCAAGGTCTGCTCTGTCAGAGTGCCAGGGGGGTTTACAGCACTTGCTCCTCTGCATCTTCACCCTTTCCTCAGCTTTCCCCTGGAACGGTGTTGTGGGAGAAGCTTGGAATTACCAGAAATGGATCAGGTTCACATTTTTTCCCCACCAGTTTTCATCTGGTTTGAAATTCCTGGAATGACCCTCAAATGTGCCCTAGAACAGTGCTGTGAAAGGATCAGTCAGAAGAACAGCCTGAAAGCAGAAAACCACCTCCAGCAGCAGCCGGAATGATCCCATTTCTGTTCTTACCTGCTCCTGCCAGAGCTCCCAACGGCCCTTCCCATTCCAAGAGCTATGCAAGACATTCCTGCTGTCCGTGAGGGTGAGGTGCCAGTTCTGGATGTTCTTTGCTGCGGAATCAGACAACAAACAGAGCGTACATGATCTTGGTGGCTCTTCCAAGCCAAACCACCCCGTGATTCCTTGCGTGGATCAGCACCTGTCCCAACTCCATTCCAGAAACCTCCTCCCACTAACCCAGAACTTTCCTTTTTCCGCTCAACATCAGGGATTTGCTGCCGAGTGCCCCGGGCCGGGGACGCCTCAGCCTTCCCTGGGACGCCTCAGCATTCCAGCATTTTTATTCCAGGCATTAAAAGGATGCTCATTTCTCTTCCAGCATTGTTTCCCTCATTTTAGGAGAACCCTTTTCATCCCAGACCCCCCTCGTCAGCTGTTCAATCCTCTGGCACTGGATTTGGACAAAAGAAGGGACGCACCTGGACTGCGGGAAATCACGGAGAGAAACCCCTCCAAAACCTGACAGAGAAAAACAACGGGAGATGCAGGAAGACATATCCCTCATTTGCACGTCTGGAATGCTTTTCTAAAGACTTCTCTGCATCTGGATGCTCTTTGCTCTTGGCTTTCTTTACAGGAATGCATTTGCTGCTAAACACATCTCAGGCCCTTATTTGATCAGGATAAGGCGGGATGGAGATGAAGACTCACACAGGGAATAGCCAGGGAGATTCCCAGATCTCTGAGCTCCTTCACAAGGCAGGAGATCCATTTGGCCCAGGAACCGAACCCTCCCGAGGAATTGTCTGATGCCATCTCCACATTTCACAGCTGATCCTTCTGCTCAAAGGATCCCCCTTTCTTCCCTCCAGCCAATTCCAAGCCTCGCTGCCCCCAGCCGGGAACAGTCCCCAGGCCGATCCCTGCAGTCTTCCCTGCCAGGATCCTGCTCAGGAATCCATGGGCTACAAATTGAAGAATTAATTCTTCCCACCCCTGCCCAGTTCTAATTCCAAAGGATTTGGTGTCTGCCTTACCCGGCTGGAGCCTGCTTCCAACTCTGTTCTTGCTGCTTCTGCTGCTTTCCATTTCCCAGGAATTCCACCAACGGAGCGACAGCGTTTTCCACCTCCTCCTCCAGGATTCCCTCTGTTGCGTTCGGGTGCTGGAAGGATATCAAAACCAGGGCCTCACTATCAGGAATTATATCCCCGGATTTGTTCCTTTCCAAATGTCACCTCTTCCCAACAAAGCACTGGCCATCCAAGGAATTCTAGAGAGCGATGTGCTGACCGCTGCTTACTCCTCTGGAATGTCAGAGCTTGGAAAAAAAGGGCAGTTGAGGCTTTTCCTGGTGCTGCCCATGAAGTGTATTTTACCTAAGTGCCCCTGCCCATGCCTTTGCCTGTATCCGCCAAAAATCCACCCGTTCATTCCCCAGCTGCTGCCTCCCTCTTTTCCTGGATCCAACAGAATTTTAACAGGTGAATATTCCCCTCTGGAAGAGCACCTTTCATTCCAAACCTAAGAACAAACAAATGAATCACTTTCCTTCGACCTTCCTTATTAGGATTCCACTGAGAGCAGTGGATGGAAAATGATCCTCTCCTGGCCCCTGCTGGATTCCCGGAGCAGGGATCCTTTCCCTCTTTCCCCCCACCCCCCGTGGTGCCCTCCTCCCCCTCCCGCCCCACCCCGCACCCTTTTCAGGCTTTGTTCCACAGCTTTTGCCTCCGGACCTCAGATCCTTTTGGTCTCCAGGAGCTCCCAGCAGCTCCACAGCCTTTCCTCTCCCATCCTGATCCTTTCTCCAGGAATGGAGCTCTGCATTGCAATTCCCTTCTCTTTTCTCCGACAATTCCCACCAACCCAGACCTAAAGCTGACACAAGGAACGCTCGGTGCCCACAAATCCAAATCCAGACCTGGCCATCCCTAAACCAGCAACTCCCGGACAATTTGCGTTCATTCCAACCTATCACTGAGGACTCACCTAATCCTTCAAAATTCCCAAGAAATATCCCGTTGCCTTCAGCTCCCAGGGGATTCTGCTTCGTGCTCACACGGATTTGGGACTTCCCTGAAACACCCGTGCAGGGCACGCTGGAATCCCCGATCCCGTGAATCCGGGGAGTGTGAAAAGCTCGGTCCAGCCTGGGCCCCCAGAAATTTTTGCCAAATATCCCCCAAGTCCTCGGGACAACAGAACTCTCTGGTACTGCATTTTTGGCGTTGTAAAGCCTGGAATTACTTTATTCCTAGTGCTGGGCTCTGGATGTGGCCGAGAAAATCCCGGCCTCCACACAGACCCAGATTCCAAACTTTTTGATACATTTGAGCAAACCGAGAAATTCCCCTTCCCTGCTTCTTCTTAAGGGCATCCTTCTCTTCCCTTACCCGGCCTGCTCTCTCCCACTGGGCTGGGTTTTTCCCTTCCCATGCTAATTAGTCCCTACTTCTAGGAGGTTTAGGTACCTTTCTTCCCTGGCAGGGATTTCTTAACACAGCTACCGAGGCTTTGGGAGTCTTCTTTATCTTCTACTTTCTGGAAACACACCCTCTGATCCATAAATGCCACAATCCAGATGCCCAACTTCAACAAGACATCCTTTTCACCTAAAAACACTCACTCTCAACTTTTAAAGTTTTTTTAAAAATCTTTTAAAGTTTTACCCCCGCAAAATTCCCCTGCTTTTCCACCGCTGAATTCCTCCGTCCTGATTCCAAGAATTTCTTGAATACCACGGGGCTTTTCTCAAGATTTACCCCCACAACCTTCCCTACGTGCCCACTGCTCACCACCTCATTTTTCCCTCAATGTCTTCGTTCTCCACCCCAGAGAGTTTGTCAAGTGTTGCCTCCAAAATGTTCCCCCTCTCTCCACTACTGAGTTCCCCATTTTGCCTTCAAAATATTCATTCTGTCCCCTCCAGATTGCATCCACTTTTACCCCCAACATTTTACTTCCTCTACAATATTGATTAAACCTTTTCCACCCCAAAAATGTGCATTCCCTCCCTTCAACAGCACCTCAGCTTTTCCCTCAAAAATGCCCCAGAGAGAAACTCCGATTCAGCCCCCAAACTCCCATTTTCCTACACAAACAGTTCTTGTGGCCCCTCTCAATTCCCCCAGGCTTTCAGCTAAAGGAATAACTGGAAGCCTATTCCCTCATCTCTGCCCTCCTTTTGCTTTCCTGGAAAACCTTGCCATCCCACACTTTCTCCAAGAGATCTGCTAGCATTTCTGGAAGGTTTGCTCTGTCAGAGTGCCAGGGGGGTTTACAGCACTTGCTCCTCTGCATCTTCACCCTTTCCTCAGCTTTCCCCTGGAACGGTGTTGTGGGAGAAGCTTGGAATTACCAGAAATGGATCAGGTTCACATTTTTTCCCCACCAGTTTTCATCTGGTTTGAAATTCCTGGAATGACCCTCAAATGTGCCCTAGAACAGTGCTGTGAAAGGATCAGTCAGAAGAACAGCCTGAAAGCAGAAAACCACCTCCAGCAGCAGCCGGAATGATCCCATTTCTGTTCTTACCTGCTCCTGCCAGAGCTCCCAACAGCCATTTCCATTCCAAAACAACAACTATGGAAGACATTCCTGCTGTCTGTGAGGGTGATGTGGCAGTTCTGGATGTTCTTTGCTGTGGAATCGGACAACAAACAGAGCGTAAATGATCTTGGTGGCTCTTCCAAGCCAAACCACCCCGTGATTCCTTGTGTGGATCAGCACCTGTCCCAACTCCATTCCAGAAACCTCCTCCCACTAACCCAGAACTTTCCTTTTTCCGCTCAACATCAGGGATTTGCTGCCGAGTGCCCCGGGCAGGGGACGCCTCAGCCTTCCCTGGGACGCTTCATCATTCCCTGGGATACCTCAGCATTCCCTGGGGTGCCTCAGCATTCCCTGGGCTGCTGTTCCACGCCGATCCCGTGTCCAGCGCCGTTCCGGGCTGCAGTGCCGGGCTCTCCCCACAAGGCGGCAGCACCGGGAGCGAGCAGCCCCGGCCGGTCCCGCTGTCTCGGGGCAGCTGCGCCTTTAACCCGCCCGGAGCCGGCGGGGCCGTGAACACAGCGGGCAAAAACCCCACCGATCCCCTTTATTTCACCCCCAGAGGCACAGGATCGCAGCATTCCCTGGGCTGGAAGGGACCCGCAGGGAGCATCGAGTCCAAATCCTGGTCCTGCACCCCAAGAATCCCACCCTGTGCCCGAGAGCCTTGTCCAGACACAAACTCTGCCCCTAGGATCCTGAAAACACAGCGGGGCTGGGAGAAGGGTAACAAGGGAGGATTTTTTACATAGTTCTCCTTGTACGATCGTTATATAATCTTATTAGATAGTCCAGCAACCCATCCCCGGGCCGGGACCCCCACCCCTGTCCCGGGACCCCCACCCCTGTCCCGGGACACCCATCCCTGGGCCGGAATACCGATCCCCCGCGGCCCCCACCGTCCGCTCGGGACTGTCCCCGTTCCCCGCTCACCTCCGAGCCCGCAGCACCCGCTCCGGTGCCCCCGGCCCGGCAGCGCTGCTCCCCGGACTCCCCGCCATTGCCGCGTCGGGCGAAGAAGGGCGGAAATTACCGGGACCACACCAATGTGGCGATGCGACCTTCTCAAGATGGCGGCGGTGGAGGACCCCGCTCCGTCTATTCGGCTGCCTGAATGCTCCCGCCTACCCCAGGCGCCACTGACCCCACAGTCGGTGTCCGCATAGCGGGAAACGCCTCAGAAAATTGCGTGCAAGCGTTGGGCTGGCGTCGGTGTCGGCGTCGCGTTCAGGCAGCCGAATAGACGCAGCTAGAGGGGGCCTTCCCTGCCGCCATCTTGAGAAGGTCAGAAAACAGCGTAAACGACCGCCATCTTTAGTGTGGCGATGATCTAGTTTCCGGTTTCGCCGCCATCTTGGGTGCTGGCAGAAGCCACTTCCGGTCGAGCCGCCATCTTTAGTGTGGTACGCACAAGGCCCCCGCCCCTCACAAGGGCTTCTGTCTATTCAGCTGCCTGAATCCGGCCCGGACTCCGACGCCGGCCCCGCGCTTTCCGCGCGATTTTCCGCGGTGGTCCCCGGTGCGAGGACACGGGTGGTGGGGTCACCGGCGCCGGAGGCGGGCGACGGTCCCGCGACCGGCGGCAGGCATCGGCAGGGACACCTCTCTTAGGGGCCTATTGCGTCCGCCATCTTGAGTGTGGCGGAAGTGTCATCCACCCTCTGCAAGGTCCTGGCAGGTTCGAATAAAAACGCCACTTACGCCGTCCCGAAAGCGCCGAACTGCGCCTTCCTTTCCGAGCCGCCCCCTTGAGAGCGGCACGCGGCCGGCTCTATTCCGACCGTGCTCGCCCTGTGCCCCTCGCCCCGTGTCGCGCTGCGACCGCGCCTCTGCTGCCCGGCAAAACCGGCCCCGCCGGGCCGCCCCCCGCGCTCTCATTCGTCGCGGTCACCGCCCCGCACGGCGCCCGCTCCTTTGCAGCGCTCTGGCCCCGCTCATGCACGCCCGTGTCCCTTGGCGCTCCGAACCGTCCTTCGCCCCTCCCCTCCGCTGCCAGACGCGGCCCCGCTCGCTCCTTGCCCTTGCCACGCTCGGCAGCCACCGAGGCCGCCGCCCTCTCGGCTCCCCCGGCCCCGGGCGGCAGCAGCGCCGGGGCGCCGTGCCGGGGCCGGCAGTGCCGCGCTCTCGCCACCAGGCGGCAGCAGCGCCGCCCAGCTCAGCCCGGGGCCGGGCCGCGCTGCGGGGCACGGACAGAGCAGAGGCAAAAGCCGGCTCAGGGCGCTCTGCAGCTCCTGCAGCCCGAGCCTCTCGGCTCCTGGCGCCAGGCACTCGCTTCTTCCCTTCCTACAGAAAAACGCCGCCTCGTTATGCTCAAAACTTGCTCATCTCTAGTCCCAGCTTCTTATATTCCTATATGCAACAGAGTAGAGAGAGAGGGCTGGCTTATTTCAAAATGAATCTACATCTAAATCCATCGCCTTTGTCTATAGATGTCAAAATGAAGACCTTAGCAGGTTTTGGTATTCTGCACACATCCCTCCCTGGGAGGAATGGTAAAAAGTTAAAAACAAATGAAATTTAAACAGTAAAAAGTTAGAAAAAAAGTTACAATGGCAGAAATTTAGAAACAAACAAAGAGGTACAATACAAGAAACGAACAAATTTCTAAAGGTAGAAAGGTTGAAAGTTAAAAACAAAGGTAGAAACAAAAAAAAATTAGAAACAAAGTTAGGTAGACATTTAGAGACAAAGTCAGAAAGGCGAGTGTTGAGCTTTTGACAGGGTACCCTTCCTTCTCAGACCAGGGTGAAAGAGCAGAGGAGGCTGCTGTTCTGCTAAGTTCTTGATTTCAGTCTCACAGCTGTCTTGAAGGCAGAGTTTGAATGGGGTTACATGATAAAGCCAAGCAGCAGCAGCAGGCAAAACCAGCTGCTTCTATATGCTCCATACACTATATTTTTTGCTTACAGAAGTGTGGATTATATTTGTTAATTGACCAGTAAGATTCACACACGATTCTAGTTTTCTTTTTCTTAACCCACCCTGGTCTAATTCTAACAGTCGTAAGCCTCACACAAGTGTTACATCTGTGTTACACAGATTTGCATCTACAGTTTCTATCAGCTCTTAGTGTTTATGTGAACACTCCATCTAAAAAATGGCAACAGTGCCATTCAATCTAGATTTTGTCTAAAGTAAAGAATTCTGTGAAAAGGTAACACTGCTGCAGCAAGAGCCGTGCTGAAGATCTCTGCTACAGCTTTTTCATGATTAAGGCACTTGGCATCTATTTCTACTAAAAGTTAAAAATCTGTATTTCTATTGCACTTTGCTGTGGCTTCATGGATGCCAGCTTGTCCAAAGGTTTCAATTCAAACCTAAGGCTTTGGCTTCCCTCTGGGCCTGAGGCCAGAGGAGCCTCCACTCTAAGAAGGTTAGAAACAAGGTTAGAAAGGTAAAAGTTAGAAAGCAAAAAATACATTTAGAAAGGCACAAAGTTAGAAATGTAGAGTGTTAGAAACCAACAAAGGCAGAAAGGTAAAAATGGGGAGAAAAACAAAGGTAGAAAGTTTCAAAGTTAGAAGCAAACAGAGGCAGAAAGGGACAAATCTAGCAAGTTAGAAACAAACAAAGGTAGAAAGTCAAAAAGGTAGAAACGAACAAAGGTAGAAAGTTGGAGAGGCAGAAAGTGCAGAGGCTGGCAGCAGCCATTCCAGCCTTAAGGAGAGCCCTGTGGAGAAGAGCAACTTGTTCCATTGATCTTCACTTCGAGAAGGGCCTTCTGCTCTCTTGGGAAAGATGCAGACCAGGCCATGACTCCAGGTAGAAGCAGCAGGTGGGAATGCTTTTCCTTCAGCTCCCAGAAAGCTGGGAGCTTTCATGTTTGAGTCAGTGGCCTAAAAGGGGCAGAAAGGCTGCCCTGACAAGTGTGTGGGCATGGATCTGTTTGGTCTTGCCCTGTGCCCATTCCCAAAACTCTCTTCAAACTTGCCCAAAATAGCAACACAAAGCCTGGGGCAGATTGTGCCTGAAGAAAGAATGGTCTCTGTTTTTTTTCCAAGCTGCTACAGAAACAAACTAAGGTAGAAAGGTAAAAATGAACAAAGGAGGGAAGGTGAGAAAGGTAGTTCGAAAGTCAAAGTCAGAGAAAGAGAGAAAGAGAAAGAGAGAAAGTCAGAGAAAGCGAGAAAGTCAGAGAAAGGGAAAGGCAGAAAGAAAGCAAGGCAGAAAGCAAGTCAGAGAGAAAGAAAGAAAGAAAGAAAAATAGAGAGAAAAAGGAATAGAGAAAGAGAAGAATCGGGTTTGAGAGAAAAAGAAATGGAGTTTAAAAGAGAAGTAGTGTTGAAGAGAAAAAGAGCAACTGAGAACTAGAGTGACAGAGACATCCAGAAAGAGTTAAACAGTGAGAAAAAGAGAAAGAGTTCGAAAAAGTCAAGTGAGGAATAGACTAAAAAGTAAAGCAAAGCAGAGCAGCAAAGCAAGAAATACGGCAAAAAACTTACTAAAGCACACCAAAGGAAGAGAGCAACCAAAGGGGGGAGGGGGGGTATCTTTATTAGGGTTTCTTCAACTTTATGGAATGAGGGTTTTTTAGTTACACTTCAGCAAAGCAAGTGGAAACAACAATGTGCACAAGCACAAGTACAAATCCAATCCATCTGCACACTGGTCAAAGTCCAAGTGACATCCAGAGCAATACGTGCAAGTGCAGCGGCAAACACGAATCCAGAGCAACACAAGCCAACCCCATCGCAGTACAACCTAACAATTGTTCTATTTCTGGAAAATGTATGACATCTTATTGGTCCAGGAAACCCAAAACAACAGCAGCAGACAGAGAACAAAACACTCATCCACCACCCGCCTCCTTCAGCTTCCACACAAACCCACCCTCGCTCTCGTCTCGAGAGCACCCCATGGGAAGGCGGTTCCCGGGAGCCCCAAAATCATCGCGCCTGACAAATGCCCAGCCCCGGCACGGTCAGCACCCAACCCCTGGCGATGAACGTCACCTCACAGAGCGGCCGGGGCCCAGATAAAAAAACCCAGCTGGGAGGGAAAAAAACCCCAGACAGCAGAGCTGGGTGGTTTTTACCCTAAGTTTAAAAAGTAGCTGAAAAGCCTGAAAGGCAAAACTCACACCCACAAGGTTAGAAGCATTCCACACACACACTCTTCTCGCAGGCAGAGAACACACACAGACGCAGCTCTGGCACCACATTTCCTCTTGTTCCTGCTGGCCTGGAAAGCCCCAGGTAAATCCAGTCCCTCAGACCTTGCATCCCTGAACACCAGGAGAGCTGGAGTTTTACCCAGATCCCAGTGCCCTGCACAGCTGCACTGACACGAGCACAGGCTGATCGCTCTGCCCAGCACCATCCCTCATTTTCCTCCCGTTGCTCCCCAAGCGTCCCCAAACCACCCCGTGTCTGTGCCGGGGCCAGTGCCTGCCCCGAGCCCAACCAGAGGCTGTCACCCAGCCCTGCACCAGCTCCCACCCCTGGGAGAGCTGGGAATGCACTGAGAGCTCAGCTCCCTGGGCTCCCCAACACCCAAACCAGTCCTCAGACACACAAATAATGCCCAACCTGCCCCTCCGGGCACAGCCAAACACCACAACTCCATCATCCCCAAGGAACTCCGGCAGGTTGCCTCTTCACCTGTGCCTTTTTCCAGCAGCCATGGCTAGGACCGGGCTGTCAGAAATAGCATTCCCTAGGCAGTTCATCCCAGCACAGAGGAGAAGGGGAGCCTGTCACTCATCCACACCACGGGCAGGACAAGGGGGGCCCAAGCTGGCTTTGGCTGCTCCAACATCCAAAGCTCTTGGTGCCAAAGATAGGACGAGTTCAGTGGTTGCTCCTGTCCTGAAAGAGAGCAGAAAAGCGAAGTTAATCCCACTGTGGAATGCAAGACTCCTGCATTTCATATTTCTGCTCTGATTGCTCACCGCAGAGTATTATCCATGGAAAAAAAAGGAGAATGACACCATATCAAATAAAAAGTGCCCTTCTCCAGCACTTTTATTCCAAGCATTAAAAGGATGCTCATTTCTCTTCCAGCATTGTTTCCCTCATTTTAGCAGAACCGTCTTCATCCCAGACCCCCCTCGTCAGCTGTTCAATCCTCTGGCACTGGATTTGGACAAAGGAAGGGACGCACCTGGATCGCAGGAAATCACAGAGAGAAACCCCTCCAAAACCTGACAGAGAAAAACAACAGGAGATGCAGGAAGACACATCCCTCATTTGCACGTCCGGAGTGCTTTTCTAAAGACCTCCCTGCATCTGGATGCTCTTTGCACTTGGCTTTCTTTACAAGAATGCATTTGCTGCTAAACACGTCTCAGGCCCTTATTTGATCAGGATAAGGTCGGATGCAGATGAAGACTCACACAGGGAATAGCCAGGGAGAAGCTATATAGCTAATAGCAGGGCCTGGGAACATCAAGGATGGAGAAGAGAAGGAACAGGGATTGTTTTTCTTGTTTAGAGCCAGCAGTGCTGTGAGCTTGGAGAACACACGGCACCACAGGGATCCAGGGCAGGAGCGGGATAACTCCGGGATAAGGGGAATCTGCTCCCACTCCAGGGCTGTGCCAGTGAAGGAGGGGAAGTTTTAGTGCCTTCATGGCACACAAAAACCAAACCCAGCACCACCGAGCTGGACTTTCGTGAACTGCAACACAAAGCGGCCCCTGGCCTTTGGGGGAACACAACCTCACCGAGTCACGGAGCCAGGGGATGACACTTGGGAATGAGCCTTGCGGCCTGCAGCCAAATCAGATGAGGGAGCCACAGGAGCTGTGGGGTTTCCTGCTCTTCCTGCAACGCCATCAGTCCAGACCAGGAGACCTTTCCTGGAACAGATCTTCCCTGTAAAAGGGAGCAACACCAAAGCTCAAGCCCTCATTTAGAGACCCTTGGAAAAGCAAAGGTGAGAGGGGATTACCTGGAGCCCCAGGGGACCGAGGTGAAGGGGATGAAGAAGCAGACAGCAAACTGCTTCCACTGCTTCTCACTCCAGCAAGGGGAACATCCCTGGAATTTCACGTCCAGCGTCTCTCCCAAGCCCCACCGGCGAACCCACACGTACTCCAGGACTGATCTCCTTTGTACTTCCAGCAGCACAGACCCACCGGGAGGAACTGCAATCCAAGGACACACATCAGCAACCGCCTTCCCGCTTGGCGCTCTCTCCACATTTTTCCCTTTCCAGTGGGATGCAGGTGCCACCCCCCAGAGGCAGGAAAACTGCCTTGCAATCCAGTACAAAACCTGCCTGGGAAGCCCAGGATGCCCGGAGCCAGCAGCCATTTCTCCTGGAGCTCCTGCTGACAGGCATTTGAAGCCTGCTGGGCCTCACAGCTGCTTTTCTGCCAGGGGCATTCCCATCTCTTATTTTTTAGCCCAAATAAAGGTTTGCAAAGCTGAGTTTTGTGAGAAGTGCTTCATATTTGGATTATTCTTAACTTGGGAGTTTCCCTTGGCACCAAAATCAGGGGGTAAACCCAACATGGCCTCAAAGGGCCATAAGATCCCAGATATCCAATCCCCAGTTCCCTCAGCATTGGTTCATTAAAGCTTTTCAGGGGTAATTTAGCAAACTTCAGGGTTTGGTGACTTCACCATCAAAGCAACACGAAACCTGTGCAAAAGGAACTTAACTAAAGCTGGCTAAACGCTGCCCAGACCTGGCAGAAAGCGCTTCCCACACCTCTCCTGGAATTCTCTTTCCCAGCCCTTCCAGCTTCGGAAGGCTTCTGTGGGAGCCTCAAGTCGCGGTGCAGCTCAGAACCTGCACGTACCTAAAGCAGCCCCACGGCAACACGAAGCTTCCCTCGGGCATTTCGTTTCTTTACCCCAAACATTCTTCCCACTCAGCCACAATCTAGAAAGGAAAGAAAGGAAAAGAAGGAAGACCAATTAATTCTGACATAAGGAGTCTTGACTATTCCAACACACTGCCAGGTGAAAAAACATCCCTGCCAGGCTAACAAATCCCCCTGATACTGTCCCCATTCTGTATCAATTATTTAAACGCTGTATTAAGGAGCGTAAGGACACAATGCTTGGAATTCTCAAAAATGGCTCCGCCTGGCTACTCCAAGCACTTTCTCACCCGGGGAGCTGAGCTGTCCCACATTTAAACGCCACGTTTGATCCAAATCCCATAGAAATCTGATATTGTTTGGCTCCTGAGCTTTCCCAAAAGCTGTGCAGTCAAGCCTGGAAATCCTCACTGAAGCTTTGCCATGTCACATCGGGATTTACCCTTGGGAAAACCCCACTCTGAGCACTTGGGTTTCAAGAGGTTGCACCCAATGTTACAGACACAGAATTCCTGTGGGGTTTGGCATTTCCTGCACCTCCAAACACGTGAAAAGAAGGAAGTGCAGAGTCCCGAGGCTCCATTATTGCCATTCTCCTCACATCCCTTTCCTCAGCTGCACGTGGCTTTGTGCCTCCTCTGAAGGGCTGGAAAGGAATTTGGGAACCCCCCTCAGCTTCTTCGGTTTTCAGCTTTTTCTCGGAGCCGGCCCAAAAGGCAAACAGGAAAAAAAAACCCCAAAAGTGCACAAAATCCCAGCCCCTCCCAAGATGCAGCTCCTCACACCAAACCTTGGGAGAATCCCTGGTGCTTCCAACACCGCTGCAATCCCACCTGGAGCTGAGCTTACAGGGTGCTCTGCCTAATCCACATCCAAGCCTGGATAGCCCAAAGCCTGCAAGAAAAGAGGAGGCAAAGTGAAGGGGAGAGGGGGGGAAAAACAGAGTTTTAGGTTTTTCCCCTGTTTGCAACAGGATTGAAGGGCAGGATGGAGAGGTTTCGTGGAAAAGAAGTACCAAAGGCTGCTTCATTCCCAGCAATTAGCGCTGCTCAATCCAAGAGGCCCAATCCACCAGGTTTAAACAGGAGCGGCCGACAGGATGGGTTATGACACAGATCTGTGAAGCTGGAGCCTTCTTCCTTCTCCCGGGCTCTCCCAGAAATTCTCCATGTCCGGACGCGCTCCCGCTCTCCCTGCTGGGGAGGATGGACTTGGATAGCCCGGGTGACTGGTGAGCCTAAAACAATAAGCGATCCAAGTGTTTTTCCCCAGGAAATGACATATTCTCTGGACCTGGGATAACCCATATCCCATGGCCTTCTCCAGGAAGAGTCCCAGCTGGATATGGTCTCCCAGAAAGGATTCCATAGGGGCTCACCTTTTGCTTGGAGCTCGGCTGAATTCCTCAGCAATGCCAGGGAATGTGGCCATTGGAGGCTTTGGGCAGATTAGGCTCATTTGCCTTTTTAGGTTTTGTTACCATCTCTCAGACTTCCCACTGGATTGTGGTCTCCAAGGAACATGTAAATCCCATTGGATTCCTGCTCTTTGGATATTTTTGTACCATTCCTGTACAAAACGAGGCCCCCTGTTCGGATGCTTTTCCCCACCGTTCCCCAGCAGTTTTATCTGCCAGTGCATTCCCTGTGTTGGTTGGGCTCTTCCCAGATCTCTGAGCTCCTTCACAAGGCAGGAGATCCATTTGACCCAGGAACCGAACCCTCCCGAGGAATTGTCTGATGCCATCTCCACATTTCACAGCTGATCCTTGTGCTCAAAGGATCCCCCTTTCTTCCCTTCAGCCAATTCCAAGCCTCGCTGCCCCCAGCTGGGAACAGTCCCCAGGCCGATCCCTGCAGTCTTCCCTGCCAGGATCCTGCTCAGGAATCCATGGGAATGTAAGAATTAATTCTTCCCACCCCTGCCCAGTTCTAATTCCAAAGGATTTGGTGTCTGCCTTACCCGGCTGGAGCCTGCTTCCAACTCTGCTCTTGCTGCTTCTGCTGCTTTCCATTTCCCAGGAATTCCACCAACGGAGCGACAGCGTTTTCCACCTCCTCCTCCAGGATTCCCTCTGTTGCGTTCGGGTGCTGGAAGGATATCAAAACCAGGGCCTCACTATCAGGAATTATATCCCCGGATTTGTTCCTTTCCAAATGTCACCTCTTCCCAACAAAGCACTGGCCATCCAAGGAATTCTAGAGAGCCATGTGCTGACCGCTGCTTACTCCTCTGGAATGTCAGAGCTTGGAAAAAAAGGGCAGTTGAGGCTTTTCCTGGTGCTGCCCATCAAGTGTATTTTACCTAAGTGCCCCTGCCCATGCCTTTGCCTGTATCCACCAAAAATCCACCCGTTCATTCCCCAGCTGCTGCCTCCCTCTTTTCCGGGATCCAACAGAATTTTAACAGGTAAATATTCCCCTCTGGAAGAGCACCTTTCATTCCAAACCTAAGAACAAACAAATGAATCACTTTCCTTCGACCTTCCTTATTAGGATTCCACTGAGAGCAGTGGATGGAAAATGATCCTCTCCTGGCCCCTGCTGGATTCCCGGAGCAGGGATCCTTTCCCTCTTTCCCCCCACCCCCCGCGGTGCCCTCCTCCCCCTCCCGCCCCACCCCGCACCCTTTTCAGCCTTTGTTCCACAGCTTTTGCCTCTGGACCTCAGATCCTTTTGGTCTCCAGGAGCTCCCAGCAGCTCCACAGCCTTTCCTCTCCCATCCTGATCCTTTCTCCAGGAATGGAGCTGTGCATTGCAATTCCCTTCTCTTTTCTCCGACAATTCCCACCAACCCAAACCTAAAGCTGACACAAGGAACGCTCGGTGCCCACAAATCCAAATCCAGACCTGGCCATCCCTAAACCAGCAACTCCCGGACAATTTGCGTTCATTCCAACCTAACACTGAGGACTCACCTAATCCTTCAAAATTCCCAAGAAATATCCCGTTGCCTTCAGCTCCCAGGGGATTCTGCTTCGTGCTCACACGGATTTGGGACTTCCCTGAAAAACCCGTGCAGGGCACGCTGGAATCCCCGATCCCGTGAATCCGGGGAGTGTGCAAAGCTCGGTCCAGCCTGGGCCCCCAGAAATTTTTGCCAAATATCCCCCAAGTCCTCGGGACAACAGAACTCTCTGGTACTGCATTTTTGGCGTTGTAAAGCCTGGAATTACTTTACTCCTAGTGCTGGGCTCTGGATGTGGCCGAGAAAATCCCGGCCTCCACACAGACCCAGATTCCAAACTTTTTGATACATTTGAGCAAACCGAGAAATTCCCCTTCCCTGCTTCTTCCTAAGGGCATCCTTCTCTTCCCTTACCCGGCCTGCTCTCTCCCACTGGGCTGGGTTTTTCCCTTCCCATGCTAATTAGTCCCTACTCCTAGGAGGTTTAGGTACCTTTCTTCCCTGGCAGGGATTTCTTAACACAGCTACCGAGGCTTTGGGAGTCTTCTTTATCTTCTACTTTCTGGAAACACACCCTCTGATCCATAAATGCCACAATCCAGATGCCCAACTTCAACAAGACATCCTTTTCACCTAAAAACACTCACTCTCAACTCTTAGATCTTTTAAAGTTTTACCCCCGCAAAATTCCCCTGCTTTTCCACCGCTGAATTCCTCCGTCCTGATTCCAAGAATTTCTTGAATACCACGGGGCTTTTCTCAAGATTTACCCCCACAACCTTCCCTACGTGCCCACTGCTCACCACCTCATTTTTCCCTCAATGTCTTCGTTCTCCACCCCAGAGAGTTTGTCAAGTGTTGCCTCCAAAATGTTCCCCCTCTCTCCACTACTGAGTTCCCCATTTTGCCTTCAAAATATTCCTTCTGTCCCCTCCAGACTGCATCCACTTTTACCCCCAACATTTTACTTCCTCTACAATATTGATTAAACCTTTTCCACCCCAAAAATGTGCATTCCCTCCCTTAAACAGCACCTCAGCTTTTCCCTCAAAAATGCCCCAGAGAGAAACTCCGATTCAGCCCCCAAACTCCCATTTTCCTACACAAACAGTTCTTGTGGCCCCTCTCAATTCCCCCAGGCTTTCAGCTAAAGGAATAACTGGAAGCCTATTCCCTCATCTCTGCCCTCCTTTTGCTTTCCTGGAAAACCTTGCCATCCCACACTTTCTCCAAGAGATCTGCTGCGAGTACGGCAAGGTCTGCTCTGTCAGAGTGCCAGGGGGGTTTACAGCACTTGCTCCTCTGCATCTTCACCCTTTCATCAGCTTTCCCCTGGAACGGTGTTGTGGGAGAAGCTTGGAATTACCAGAAATGGATCGGGTTCACACTTTTTCCCCACCAGTTTTCATCTGGTTTGAAATTCCTGGAATTACCCTCAAACGTGCCCTAGAACAGTGCTGTGAAAGGATCAATCAGAAGAACAGCCTGAAAGCAGAAAACCACCTCCAGCAGCAGCCAGAATGATCCCATTTCTGTTCTTACCTGGTCCTGCCAGAGCTCCCAATGGCCCTTCCCATTCCAAAACAAGAACTATCGAAGACATTCCTGCTGTCCGTGAGGGTGAGGTGCCAGTTCTGGATGTTCTTTGCTGTGGAATCGGACAACAAACAGAGCATAAATGATCTTGGTGGCTCTTCCAAGCCAAACCACCCCGTGATTCCTTGCGTGGATCAGCACCTGTCCCAACTCCATTCCAGAAACCTCCTCCCACTAACCCAGAACCTTCCTTTTTCCGCTCAACATCAGGGATTTGCTGCCGAGTGCCCCGGGCAGGGGACGCCTCAGCCCTCTCTGGGACACCTCAGCATTCCCTGGGACGCCCCAGCATTCCCTGGGGTGCCTCAGCATTCCCTGGGATACCTCAGCATTCCCTGGGCTGCTGTTCCACGCCGATCCCGTGTCCAGCGCCGTTCCGGGCTGCAGTGCCGGGCTCTCCCCACAAGGCGGCAGCACCGGGAGCGAGCAGCCCCGGCCGGTCCCGCTGTCTCGGGGCAGCTGCGCCTTTAACCCGCCCGGAGCCGGCGGGGCCGTGAACACAGCGGGCAAAAACCCCACCGATCCCCTTTATTTCACCCCCAGAGGCACAGGATCGCAGCATTCCCTGGGCTGGAAGGGACCCGCAGGGAGCATCGAGTCCACATCCTGGTCCTGCACCCCAAGAATCCCACCCTGTGCCCGAGAGCCTTGTCCAGACACAAACTCTGCCCCCAGGATCCTGAAAACACAGCGGGGCTGGGAGAAGGGTAACAAGGGAGGATTTTTTACATAGTTCTCCTTGTATGATCGTTATATAATCTTATTAGATAGTCCAGCAACCCATCCCTGGGCCGGGACCCCCACCCCTGTCCCGGGACACCCATCCCTGGGCCGGAATACCGATCCCCCGCGGCCCCCACCGTCCGCTCGGGACTGTCCCCGTTCCCCGCTCACCTCCGAGCCCGCAGCACCCGCCCCGGTGCCCCCGGCCCGGCAGCGCTGCTCCCCGGACTCCCCGCCATTGCCGCGTCGGGCGAAGAAGGGCGGAAATTACCGGGACCACACCAATGTGGCGATGCGACCTTCTCAAGATGGCGGCGGTGGAGGACCCCGCTCCGTCTATTCGGCTGCCTGAATGCTCCCGCCTACCCCAGGCGCCGCTGACCCCACAGTCGGTGTCCGCATAGCGGGAAAAGCCTCAGAAAATTGCGTGCAAGCGCTGGGCTGGCGTTGGTGTCGGCGTCGCGTTCAGGCAGCCGAATAGACGCAGCTAGAGGGGGCCTTCCCTGCCACCATCTTGAGAAGGTCAGAAAACAGCGTAAACGACCGCCATCTTTAGTGTGGCGATGATCTAACTTCCGGTTTCGCCGCCATCTTGGGTGCTGGCAGAAGCCACTTCCGGTCGAGCCGCCATCTTTAGTGTGGTACTCACAAGGCCCCCGCCCCTCACAAGGGCTTCTGTCTATTCAGCTGCCTGAATCCAGCCCGGACTCCGACGCCGGCCCCGCGCTTTCCGCGCGATTTTCCGCGGTGGTCCCCGGTGCGAGGACACGGGTGGTGGGGTCACCGGCGCCGGAGGCGGGCGACGGTCCCGCGACCGGCGGCAGGCATCGGCAGGGACACCTCTCTTAGGGGCCTATTGCGTCCGCCATCTTGAGTGTGGCGGAAGTGTCATCCACCCTCTGCAAGGTCCTGGCAGGTTCGAATAAAAACGCCACTTACGCCGTCCCGAAAGCGCCGAACTGCGCCTTCCTTTCCGAGCCGCCCCCTTGAGAGCGGCACGCGGCCGGCTCTATTCCGACCGTGCTCGCCCTGTGCCCCTCGCCCCGTGTCGCGCTGCGACCGCGCCTCTGCTGCCCGGCAAAACCGGCCCCGCCGGGCCGCCCCCCGCGCTCTCATTCGTCGCGGTCACCGCCCCGCACGGCGCCCGCTCCTTTGCAGCGCTCTGGCCCCGCTCATGCACGCCCGTGTCCCTTGGCGCTCCGAACCGTCCTTCGCCCCTCCCCTCCGCTGCCAGACGCGGCCCCGCTCGCTCCTTGCCCTTGCCACGCTCGGCAGCCACCGAGGCCGCCGCCCTCTCGGCTCCCCCGGCCCCGGGCGGCAGCAGCGCCGGGGCGCCGTGCCGGGGCCGGCAGTGCCGCGCTCTCGCCACCAGGCGGCAGCAGCGCCGCCCAGCTCAGCCCGGGGCCGGGCCGCGCTGCGGGGCACGGACAGAGCAGAGGCAAAAGCCGGCTCAGGGCGCTCTGCAGCTCCTGCAGCCCGAGCCTCTCGGCTCCTGGCGCCAGGCACTCGCTTCTTCCCTTCCTACAGAAAAACGCCGCCTCGTTATGCTCAAAACTTGCTCATCTCTAGTCCCAGCTTCTTATATTCCTATATGCAACAGAGTAGAGAGAGAGGGCTGGCTTATTTCAAAATGAATCTACATCTAAATCCATCGCCTTTGTCTATAGATGTCAAAATGAAGACCTTAGCAGGTTTTGGTATTCTGCACACATCCCTCCCTGGGAGGAATGGTAAAAAGTTAAAAACAAATGAAATTTAAACAGTAAAAAGTTAGAAAAAAAGTTACAATGGCAGAAATTTAGAAACAAACAAAGAGGTACAATACAAGAAACGAACAAATTTCTAAAGGTAGAAAGGTTGAAAGTTAAAAACAAAGGTAGAAACAAAAAAAAATTAGAAACAAAGTTAGGTAGACATTTAGAGACAAAGTCAGAAAGGCGAGTGTTGAGCTTTTGACAGGGTACCCTTCCTTCTCAGACCAGGGTGAAAGAGCAGAGGAGGCTGCTGTTCTGCTAAGTTCTTGATTTCAGTCTCACAGCTGTCTTGAAGGCAGAGTTTGAATGGGGTTACATGATAAAGCCAAGCAGCAGCAGCAGGCAAAACCAGCTGCTTCTATATGCTCCATACACTATATTTTTTGCTTACAGAAGTGTGGATTATATTTGTTAATTGACCAGTAAGATTCACACACGATTCTAGTTTTCTTTTTCTTAACCCACCCTGGTCTAATTCTAACAGTCGTAAGCCTCACACAAGTGTTACATCTGTGTTACACAGATTTGCATCTACAGTTTCTATCAGCTCTTAGTGTTTATGTGAACACTCCATCTAAAAAATGGCAACAGTGCCATTCAATCTAGATTTTGTCTAAAGTAAAGAATTCTGTGAAAAGGTAACACTGCTGCAGCAAGAGCCGTGCTGAAGATCTCTGCTACAGCTTTTTCATGATTAAGGCACTTGGCATCTATTTCTACTAAAAGTTAAAAATCTGTATTTCTATTGCACTTTGCTGTGGCTTCATGGATGCCAGCTTGTCCAAAGGTTTCAATTCAAACCTAAGGCTTTGGCTTCCCTCTGGGCCTGAGGCCAGAGGAGCCTCCACTCTAAGAAGGTTAGAAACAAGGTTAGAAAGGTAAAAGTTAGAAAGCAAAAAATACATTTAGAAAGGCACAAAGTTAGAAATGTAGAGTGTTAGAAACCAACAAAGGCAGAAAGGTAAAAATGGGGAGAAAAACAAAGGTAGAAAGTTTCAAAGTTAGAAGCAAACAGAGGCAGAAAGGGACAAATCTAGCAAGTTAGAAACAAAGGTAGAAAGTCAAAAAGGTAGAAACGAACAAAGGTAGAAAGTTGGAGAGGCAGAAAGTGCAGAGGCTGGCAGCAGCCATTCCAGCCTTAAGGAGAGCCCTGTGGAGAAGAGCAACTTGTTCCATTGATCTTCACTTCGAGAAGGGCCTTCTGCTCTCTTGGGAAAGATGCAGACCAGGCCATGACTCCAGCTAGAAGCAGCAGGTGGGAATGCTTTTCCTTCACCTCCCAGAAAGCTGGGAGCTTTCATGTTTGAGTCAGTGGCCTAAAAGGGGCAGAAAGGCTGCCCTGACAAGTGTGTGGGCATGGATCTGTTTGGTCTGGCCCTGTGCCCATTCCCAAAACTCTCTTCAAACTTGCCCAAAATAGCAACACAAAGCCTGGGGCAGATTGTGCCTGAAGAAAGAATGGTCTCTGTTTTTTTTCCAAGCTGCTACAGAAACAAACTAAGGTAGAAAGGTAAAAATGAACAAAGGAGGGAAGGTGAGAAAGGTAGTTCGAAAGTCAAAGTCAGAGAAAGAGAGAAAGAGAAAGAGAGAAAGTCAGAGAAAGCGAGAAAGTCAGAGAAAGGGAAAGGCAGAAAGAAAGCAAGGCAGAAAGCAAGTCAGAGAGAAAGAAAGAAAGAAAGAAAAATAGAGAGAAAAAGGAATAGAGAAAGAGAAGAATCGGGTTTGAGAGAAAAAGAAATGGAGTTTAAAAGAGAAGTAGTGTTGAAGAGAAAAAGAGCAACTGAGAACTAGAGTGACAGAGACATCCAGAAAGAGTTAAACAGTGAGAAAAAGAGAAAGAGTTCGAAAAAGTCAAGTGAGGAATAGACTAAAAAGTAAAGCAAAGCAGAGCAGCAAAGCAAGAAATACGGCAAAAAACTTACTAAAGCACACCAAAGGAAGAGAGCAACCAAAGGGGGGAGGGGGGGTATCTTTATTAGGGTTTCTTCAACTTTATGGAATGAGGGTTTTTTAGTTACACTTCAGCAAAGCAAGTGGAAACAACAATGTGCACAAGCACAAGTACAAATCCAATCCATCTGCACACTGGTCAAAGTCCAAGTGACATCCAGAGCAATACGTGCAAGTGCAGCGGCAAACACGAATCCAGAGCAACACAAGCCAACCCCATCGCAGTACAACCTAACAATTGTTCTATTTCTGGAAAATGTATGACATCTTATTGGTCCAGGAAACCCAAAACAACAGCAGCAGACAGAGAACAAAACACTCATCCACCACCCGCCTCCTTCAGCTTCCACACAAACCCACCCTCGCTCTCGTCTCGAGAGCACCCCATGGGAAGGCGGTTCCCGGGAGCCCCAAAATCATCGCGCCTGACAAATGCCCAGCCCCGGCACGGTCAGCACCCAACCCCTGGCGATGAACGTCACCTCACAGAGCGGCCGGGGCCCAGATAAAAAAACCCAGCTGGGAGGGAAAAAAACCCCAGACAGCAGAGCTGGGTGGTTTTTACTCTAAGTTTAAAAAGTAGCTGAAAAGCCTGAAAGGCAAAACTCACACCCACAAGGTTAGAAGCATTCCACACACGCACTCTTCTCGCAGGCAGAGAACACACACAGACGCAGCTCTGGCACCACATTTCCTCTTGTTCCTGCTGGCCTGGAAAGCCCCAGGTAAATCCAGTCCCTCAGACCTTGCATCCCTGAACACCAGGAGAGCTGGAGTTTTACCCAGATCCCAGTGCCCTGCACAGCTGCACTGACACGAGCACAGGCTGATCGCTCTGCCCAGCACCATCCCTCATTTTCCTCCCGTTGCTCCCCAAGCGTCCCCAAACCACCCCGTGTCTGTGCCGGGGCCAGTGCCTGCCCCGAGCCCAACCAGAGGCTGTCACCCAGCCCTGCACCAGCTCCCACCCCTGGGAGAGCTGGGAATGCACTGAGAGCTCAGCTCCCTGGGCTCCCCAACACCCAAACCAGTCCTCAGACACACAAATAATGCCCAACCTGCCCCTCCGGGCACAGCCAAACACCACAACTCCATCATCCCCAAGGAACTCCGGCAGGTTGCCTCTTCACCTGTGCCTTTTTCCAGCAGCCATGGCTAGGACCGGGCTGTCAGAAATAGCATTCCCTAGGCAGTTCATCCCAGCACAGAGGAGAAGGGGAGCCTGTCACTCATCCACACCACGGGCAGGACAAGGGGGGCCCAAGCTGGCTTTGGCTGCTCCAACATCCAAAGCTCTTGGTGCCAAAGATAGGACGAGTTCAGTGGTTGCTCCTGTCCTGAAAGAGAGCAGAAAAGCGAAGTTAATCCCACTGTGGAATGCAAGACTCCTGCATTTCATATTTCTGCTCTGATTGCTCACCGCAGAGTATTATCCATGGAAAAAAAAGGAGAATGACACCATATCAAATAAAAAGTGCCCTTCTCCAGCACTTTTATTCCAAGCATTAAAAGGATGCTCATTTCTCTTCCAGCATTGTTTCCCTCATTTTAGCAGAACCGTCTTCATCCCAGACCCCCCTCGTCAGCTGTTCAATCCTCTGGCACTGGATTTGGACAAAGGAAGGGACGCACCTGGATCGCAGGAAATCACAGAGAGAAACCCCTCCAAAACCTGACAGAGAAAAACAACAGGAGATGCAGGAAGACACATCCCTCATTTGCACGTCCGGAGTGCTTTTCTAAAGACCTCCCTGCATCTGGATGCTCTTTGCACTTGGCTTTCTTTACAAGAATGCATTTGCTGCTAAACACGTCTCAGGCCCTTATTTGATCAGGATAAGGTCGGATGCAGATGAAGACTCACACAGGGAATAGCCAGGGAGAAGCTATATAGCTAATAGCAGGGCCTGGGAACATCAAGGATGGAGAAGAGAAGGAACAGGGATTGTTTTTCTTGTTTAGAGCCAGCAGTGCTGTGAGCTTGGAGAACACACGGCACCACAGGGATCCAGGGCAGGAGCGGGATAACTCCGGGATAAGGGGAATCTGCTCCCACTCCAGGGCTGTGCCAGTGAAGGAGGGGAAGTTTTAGTGCCTTCATGGCACACAAAAACCAAACCCAGCACCACCGAGCTGGACTTTCGTGAACTGCAACACAAAGCGGCCCCTGGCCTTTGGGGGAACACAACCTCACCGAGTCACGGAGCCAGGGGATGACACTTGGGAATGAGCCTTGCGGCCTGCAGCCAAATCAGATGAGGGAGCCACAGGAGCTGTGGGGTTTCCTGCTCTTCCTGCAACGCCATCAGTCCAGACCAGGAGACCTTTCCTGGAACAGATCTTCCCTGTAAAAGGGAGCAACACCAAAGCTCAAGCCCTCATTTAGAGACCCTTGGAAAAGCAAAGGTGAGAGGGGATTACCTGGAGCCCCAGGGGACCGAGGTGAAGGGGATGAAGAAGCAGACAGCAAACTGCTTCCACTGCTTCTCACTCCAGCAAGGGGAACATCCCTGGAATTTCACGTCCAGCGTCTCTCCCAAGCCCCACCGGCGAACCCACACGTACTCCAGGACTGATCTCCTTTGTACTTCCAGCAGCACAGACCCACCGGGAGGAACTGCAATCCAAGGACACACATCAGCAACCGCCTTCCCGCTTGGCGCTCTCTCCACATTTTTCCCTTTCCAGTGGGATGCAGGTGCCACCCCCCAGAGGCAGGAAAACTGCCTTGCAATCCAGTACAAAACCTGCCTGGGAAGCCCAGGATGCCCGGAGCCAGCAGCCATTTCTCCTGGAGCTCCTGCTGACAGGCATTTGAAGCCTGCTGGGCCTCACAGCTGCTTTTCTGCCAGGGGCATTCCCATCTCTTATTTTTTAGCCCAAATAAAGGTTTGCAAAGCTGAGTTTTGTGAGAAGTGCTTCATATTTGGATTATTCTTAACTTGGGAGTTTCCCTTGGCACCAAAATCAGGGGGTAAACCCAACATGGCCTCAAAGGGCCATAAGATCCCAGATATCCAATCCCCAGTTCCCTCAGCATTGGTTCATTAAAGCTTTTCAGGGGTAATTTAGCAAACTTCAGGGTTTGGTGACTTCACCATCAAAGCAACACGAAACCTGTGCAAAAGGAACTTAACTAAAGCTGGCTAAACGCTGCCCAGACCTGGCAGAAAGCGCTTCCCACACCTCTCCTGGAATTCTCTTTCCCAGCCCTTCCAGCTTCGGAAGGCTTCTGTGGGAGCCTCAAGTCGCGGTGCAGCTCAGAACCTGCACGTACCTAAAGCAGCCCCACGGGAACACGAAGCTTCCCTCGGGCATTTCGTTTCTTTACCCCAAACATTCTTCCCACTCAGCCACAATCTAGAAAGGAAAGAAAGGAAAAGAAGGAAGACCAATTAATTCTGACATAAGGAGTCTTGACTATTCCAACACACTGCCAGGTGAAAAAACATCCCTGCCAGGCTAACAAATCCCCCTGATACTGTCCCCATTCTGTATCAATTATTTAAACGCTGTATTAAGGAGCGTAAGGACACAATGCTTGGAATTCTCAAAAATGGCTCCGCCTGGCTACTCCAAGCACTTTCTCACCCGGGGAGCTGAGCTGTCCCACATTTAAACGCCACGTTTGATCCAAATCCCATAGAAATCTGATATTGTTTGGCTCCTGAGCTTTCCCAAAAGCTGTGCAGTCAAGCCTGGAAATCCTCACTGAAGCTTTGCCATGTCACATCGGGATTTACCCTTGGGAAAACCCCACTCTGAGCACTTGGGTTTCAAGAGGTTGCACCCAATGTTACAGACACAGAATTCCTGTGGGGTTTGGCATTTCCTGCACCTCCAAACACGTGAAAAGAAGGAAGTGCAGAGTCCCGAGGCTCCATTATTGCCATTCTCCTCACATCCCTTTCCTCAGCTGCACGTGGCTTTGTGCCTCCTCTGAAGGGCTGGAAAGGAATTTGGGAACCCCCCTCAGCTTCTTCGGTTTTCAGCTTTTTCTCTGAGCCGGCCCAAAAGGCAAACAGGAAAAAAAAACCCCAAAAGTGCACAAAATCCCAGCCCCTCCCAAGATGCAGCTCCTCACACCAAACCTTGGGAGAATCCCTGGTGCTTCCAACACCGCTGCAATCCCACCTGGAGCTGAGCTTACAGGGTGCTCTGCCTAATCCACATCCAAGCCTGGATAGCCCAAAGCCTGCAAGAAAAGAGGAGGCAAAGTGAAGGGGAGAGGGGGGGAAAAACAGAGTTTTAGGTTTTTCCCCTGTTTGCAACAGGATTGAAGGGCAGGATGGAGAGGTTTCGTGGAAAAGAAGTACCAAAGGCTGCTTCATTCCCAGCAATTAGCGCTGCTCAATCCAAGAGGCCCAATCCACCAGGTTTAAACAGGAGCGGCCGACAGGATGGGTTATGACACAGATCTGTGAAGCTGGAGCCTTCTTCCTTCTCCCGGGCTCTCCCAGAAATTCTCCATGTCCGGACGCGCTCCCGCTCTCCCTGCTGGGGAGGATGGACTTGGATAGCCCGGGTGACTGGTGAGCCTAAAACAATAAGCGATCCAAGTGTTTTTCCCCAGGAAATGACATATTCTCTGGACCTGGGATAACCCATATCCCATGGCCTTCTCCAGGAAGAGTCCCAGCTGGATATGGTCTCCCAGAAAGGATTCCATAGGGGCTCACCTTTTGCTTGGAGCTCGGCTGAATTCCTCAGCAATGCCAGGGAATGTGGCCATTGGAGGCTTTGGGCAGATTAGGCTCATTTGCCTTTTTAGGTTTTGTTACCATCTCTCAGACTTCCCACTGGATTGTGGTCTCCAAGGAACATGTAAATCCCATTGGATTCCTGCTCTTTGGATATTTTTGTACCATTCCTGTACAAAACGAGGCCCCCTGTTCGGATGCTTTTCCCCACCGTTCCCCAGCAGTTTTATCTGCCAGTGCATTCCCTGTGTTGGTTGGGCTCTTCCCAGATCTCTGAGCTCCTTCACAAGGCAGGAGATCCATTTGACCCAGGAACCGAACCCTCCCGAGGAATTGTCTGATGCCATCTCCACATTTCACAGCTGATCCTTGTGCTCAAAGGATCCCCCTTTCTTCCCTTCAGCCAATTCCAAGCCTCGCTGCCCCCAGCTGGGAACAGTCCCCAGGCCGATCCCTGCAGTCTTCCCTGCCAGGATCCTGCTCAGGAATCCATGGGAATGTAAGAATTAATTCTTCCCACCCCTGCCCAGTTCTAATTCCAAAGGATTTGGTGTCTGCCTTACCCGGCTGGAGCCTGCTTCCAACTCTGCTCTTGCTGCTTCTGCTGCTTTCCATTTCCCAGGAATTCCACCAACGGAGCGACAGCGTTTTCCACCTCCTCCTCCAGGATTCCCTCTGTTGCGTTCGGGTGCTGGAAGGATATCAAAACCAGGGCCTCACTATCAGGAATTATATCCCCGGATTTGTTCCTTTCCAAATGTCACCTCTTCCCAACAAAGCACTGGCCATCCAAGGAATTCTAGAGAGCCATGTGCTGACCGCTGCTTACTCCTCTGGAATGTCAGAGCTTGGAAAAAAAGGGCAGTTGAGGCTTTTCCTGGTGCTGCCCATCAAGTGTATTTTACCTAAGTGCCCCTGCCCATGCCTTTGCCTGTATCCACCAAAAATCCACCCGTTCATTCCCCAGCTGCTGCCTCCCTCTTTTCCGGGATCCAACAGAATTTTAACAGGTAAATATTCCCCTCTGGAAGAGCACCTTTCATTCCAAACCTAAGAACAAACAAATGAATCACTTTCCTTCGACCTTCCTTATTAGGATTCCACTGAGAGCAGTGGATGGAAAATGATCCTCTCCTGGCCCCTGCTGGATTCCCGGAGCAGGGATCCTTTCCCTCTTTCCCCCCACCCCCCGCGGTGCCCTCCTCCCCCTCCCGCCCCACCCCGCACCCTTTTCAGCCTTTGTTCCACAGCTTTTGCCTCTGGACCTCAGATCCTTTTGGTCTCCAGGAGCTCCCAGCAGCTCCACAGCCTTTCCTCTCCCATCCTGATCCTTTCTCCAGGAATGGAGCTGTGCATTGCAATTCCCTTCTCTTTTCTCCGACAATTCCCACCAACCCAAACCTAAAGCTGACACAAGGAACGCTCGGTGCCCACAAATCCAAATCCAGACCTGGCCATCCCTAAACCAGCAACTCCCGGACAATTTGCGTTCATTCCAACCTAACACTGAGGACTCACCTAATCCTTCAAAATTCCCAAGAAATATCCCGTTGCCTTCAGCTCCCAGGGGATTCTGCTTCGTGCTCACACGGATTTGGGACTTCCCTGAAAAACCCGTGCAGGGCACGCTGGAATCCCCGATCCCGTGAATCCGGGGAGTGTGCAAAGCTCGGTCCAGCCTGGGCCCCCAGAAATTTTTGCCAAATATCCCCCAAGTCCTCGGGACAACAGAACTCTCTGGTACTGCATTTTTGGCGTTGTAAAGCCTGGAATTACTTTACTCCTAGTGCTGGGCTCTGGATGTGGCCGAGAAAATCCCGGCCTCCGCACAGACCCAGATTCCAAACTTTTTGATACATTTGAGCAAACCGAGAAATTCCCCTTCCCTGCTTCTTCCTAAGGGCATCCTTCTCTTCCCTTACCCGGCCTGCTCTCTCCCACTGGGCTGGGTTTTTCCCTTCCCATGCTAATTAGTCCCTACTCCTAGGAGGTTTAGGTACCTTTCTTCCCTGGCAGGGATTTCTTAACACAGCTACCGAGGCTTTGGGAGTCTTCTTTATCTTCTACTTTCTGGAAACACACCCTCTGATCCATAAATGCCACAATCCAGATGCCCAACTTCAACAAGACATCCTTTTCACCTAAAAACACTCACTCTCAACTCTTAGATCTTTTAAAGTTTTACCCCCGCAAAATTCCCCTGCTTTTCCACCGCTGAATTCCTCCGTCCTGATTCCAAGAATTTCTTGAATACCACGGGGCTTTTCTCAAGATTTACCCCCACAACCTTCCCTACGTGCCCACTGCTCACCACCTCATTTTTCCCTCAATGTCTTCGTTCTCCACCCCAGAGAGTTTGTCAAGTGTTGCCTCCAAAATGTTCCCCCTCTCTCCACTACTGAGTTCCCCATTTTGCCTTCAAAATATTCCTTCTGTCCCCTCCAGACTGCATCCACTTTTACCCCCAACATTTTACTTCCTCTACAATATTGATTAAACCTTTTCCACCCCAAAAATGTGCATTCCCTCCCTTAAACAGCACCTCAGCTTTTCCCTCAAAAATGCCCCAGAGAGAAACTCCGATTCAGCCCCCAAACTCCCATTTTCCTACACAAACAGTTCTTGTGGCCCCTCTCAATTCCCCCAGGCTTTCAGCTAAAGGAATAACTGGAAGCCTATTCCCTCATCTCTGCCCTCCTTTTGCTTTCCTGGAAAACCTTGCCATCCCACACTTTCTCCAAGAGATCTGCTGCGAGTACTGCAAGGTCTGCTCTGTCAGAGTGCCAGGGGGGTTTACAGCACTTGCTCCTCTGCATCTTCACCCTTTCATCAGCTTTCCCCTGGAACGGTGTTGTGGGAGAAGCTTGGAATTACCAGAAATGGATCGGGTTCACACTTTTTCCCCACCAGTTTTCATCTGGTTTGAAATTCCTGGAATTACCCTCAAACGTGCCCTAGAACAGTGCTGTGAAAGGATCAATCAGAAGAACAGCCTGAAAGCAGAAAACCACCTCCAGCAGCAGCCAGAATGATCCCATTTCTGTTCTTACCTGGTCCTGCCAGAGCTCCCAATGGCCCTTCCCATTCCAAAACAAGAACTATCGAAGACATTCCTGCTGTCTGTGAGGGTGAGGTGGCAGTTCTGGATGTTCTTTGCTGTGGAATCGGACAACAAACAGAGCATAAATGATCTTGGTGGCTCTTCCAAGCCAAACCACCCCGTGATTCCTTGCGTGGATCAGCACCTGTCCCAACTCCATTCCAGAAACCTCCTCCCACTAACCCAGAACCTTCCTTTTTCCGCTCAACATCAGGGATTTGCTGCCAAGTGCCCCGGGCAGGGGACGCCTCAGCCCTCTCTGGGACACCTCAGCATTCCCTGGGACGCCCCAGCATTCCCTGGGGTGCCTCAGCATTCCCTGGGATACCTCAGCATTCCCTGGGCTGCTGTTCCACGCCGATCCCGTGTCCAGCGCCGTTCCGGGCTGCAGTGCCGGGCTCTCCCCACAAGGCGGCAGCACCGGGAGCGAGCAGCCCCGGCCGGTCCCGCTGTCTCGGGGCAGCTGCGCCTTTAACCCGCCCGGAGCCGGCGGGGCCGTGAACACAGCGGGCAAAAACCCCACCGATCCCCTTTATTTCACCTCCACGGGCACAGGATCGCAGCATTCCCTGGGCTGGAAGGGACCCGCAGGGAGCATCGAGTCCACATCCTGGCCCTGCACCCCAAGAATCCCACCCTGTGCCCGAGAGCCTTGTCCAGACACAAACTCTGCCCCCAGGATCCTGAAAACACAGCGGGGCTGGGAGAAGGGTAACAAGGGAGGATTTTTTACATAGTTCTCCTTGTATGATCGTTATATAATCTTATTAGATAGTCCAGCAACCCATCCCTGGGCCGGGACCCCCACCCCTGTCCCGGGACACCCATCCCTGGGCCGGAATACCGATCCCCCGCGGCCCCCACCGTCCGCTCGGGACTGTCCCCGTTCCCCGCTCACCTCCGAGCCCGCAGCACCCGCCCCGGTGCCCCAGGCCCGGCAGCGCTGCTCCCCGGACTCCCCGCCATTGCCGCGTCGGGCGAAGAAGGGCGGAAATTACCGGGACCACACCAATGTGGCGATGCGACCTTCTCAAGATGGCGGCGGTGGAGGACCCCGCTCCGTCTATTCGGCTGCCTGAATGCTCCCGCCTACCCCAGGCGCCGCTGACCCCACAGTCGGTGTCCGCATAGCGGGAAAAGCCTCAGAAAATTGCGTGCAAGCGCTGGGCTGGCGTTGGTGTCGGCGTCGCGTTCAGGCAGCCGAATAGACGCAGCTAGAGGGGGCCTTCCCTGCCACCATCTTGAGAAGGTCAGAAAACAGTGTAAACGACCGCCATCTTTAGTGTGGCGATGATCTAACTTCCGGTTTCGCCGCCATCTTGGGTGCTGGCAGAAGCCACTTCCGGTCGAGCCGCCATCTTTAGTGTGGTACTCACAAGGCCCCCGCCCCTCACAAGGGCTTCTGTCTATTCAGCTGCCTGAATCCAGCCCGGACTCCGACGCCGGCCCCGCGCTTTCCGCGCGATTTTCCGCGGTGGTCCCCGGTGCGAGGACACGGGTGGTGGGGTCACCGGCGCCGGAGGCGGGCGACGGTCCCGCGACCGGCGGCAGGCATCGGCAGGGACACCTCTCTTAGGGGCCTATTGCGTCCGCCATCTTGAGTGTGGCGGAAGTGTCATCCACCCTCTGCAAGGTCCTGGCAGGTTCGAATAAAAACGCCACTTACGCCGTCCCGAAAGCGCCGAACTGCGCCTTCCTTTCCGAGCCGCCCCCTTGAGAGCGGCACGCGGCCGGCTCTATTCCGACCGTGCTCGCCCTGTGCCCCTCGCCCCGTGTCGCGCTGCGACCGCGCCTCTGCTGCCCGGCAAAACCGGCCCCGCCGGGCCGCCCCCCGCGCTCTCATTCGTCGCGGTCACCGCCCCGCACGGCGCCCGCTCCTTTGCAGCGCTCTGGCCCCGCTCATGCACGCCCGTGTCCCTTGGCGCTCCGAACCGTCCTTCGCCCCTCCCCTCCGCTGCCAGACGCGGCCCCGCTCGCTCCTTGCCCTTGCCACGCTCGGCAGCCACCGAGGCCGCCGCCCTCTCGGCTCCCCCGGCCCCGGGCGGCAGCAGCGCCGGGGCGCCGTGCCGGGGCCGGCAGTGCCGCGCTCTCGCCACCAGGCGGCAGCAGCGCCGCCCAGCTCAGCCCGGGGCCGGGCCGCGCTGCGGGGCACGGACAGAGCAGAGGCAAAAGCCGGCTCAGGGCGCTCTGCAGCTCCTGCAGCCCGAGCCTCTCGGCTCCTGGCGCCAGGCACTCGCTTCTTCCCTTCCTACAGAAAAACGCCGCCTCGTTATGCTCAAAACTTGCTCATCTCTAGTCCCAGCTTCTTATATTCCTATATGCAACAGAGTAGAGAGAGAGGGCTGGCTTATTTCAAAATGAATCTACATCTAAATCCATCGCCTTTGTCTATAGATGTCAAAATGAAGACCTTAGCAGGTTTTGGTATTCTGCACACATCCCTCCCTGGGAGGAATGGTAAAAAGTTAAAAACAAATGAAATTTAAACAGTAAAAAGTTAGAAAAAAAGTTACAATGGCAGAAATTTAGAAACAAACAAAGAGGTACAATACAAGAAACGAACAAATTTCTAAAGGTAGAAAGGTTGAAAGTTAAAAACAAAGGTAGAAACAAAAAAAAATTAGAAACAAAGTTAGGTAGACATTTAGAGACAAAGTCAGAAAGGCGAGTGTTGAGCTTTTGACAGGGTACCCTTCCTTCTCAGACCAGGGTGAAAGAGCAGAGGAGGCTGCTGTTCTGCTAAGTTCTTGATTTCAGTCTCACAGCTGTCTTGAAGGCAGAGTTTGAATGGGGTTACATGATAAAGCCAAGCAGCAGCAGCAGGCAAAACCAGCTGCTTCTATATGCTCCATACACTATATTTTTTGCTTACAGAAGTGTGGATTATATTTGTTAATTGACCAGTAAGATTCACACACGATTCTAGTTTTCTTTTTCTTAACCCACCCTGGTCTAATTCTAACAGTCGTAAGCCTCACACAAGTGTTACATCTGTGTTACACAGATTTGCATCTACAGTTTCTATCAGCTCTTAGTGTTTATGTGAACACTCCATCTAAAAAATGGCAACAGTGCCATTCAATCTAGATTTTGTCTAAAGTAAAGAATTCTGTGAAAAGGTAACACTGCTGCAGCAAGAGCCGTGCTGAAGATCTCTGCTACAGCTTTTTCATGATTAAGGCACTTGGCATCTATTTCTACTAAAAGTTAAAAATCTGTATTTCTATTGCACTTTGCTGTGGCTTCATGGATGCCAGCTTGTCCAAAGGTTTCAATTCAAACCTAAGGCTTTGGCTTCCCTCTGGGCCTGAGGCCAGAGGAGCCTCCACTCTAAGAAGGTTAGAAACAAGGTTAGAAAGGTAAAAGTTAGAAAGCAAAAAATACATTTAGAAAGGCACAAAGTTAGAAATGTAGAGTGTTAGAAACCAACAAAGGCAGAAAGGTAAAAATGGGGAGAAAAACAAAGGTAGAAAGTTTCAAAGTTAGAAGCAAACAGAGGCAGAAAGGGACAAATCTAGCAAGTTAGAAACAAAGGTAGAAAGTCAAAAAGGTAGAAACGAACAAAGGTAGAAAGTTGGAGAGGCAGAAAGTGCAGAGGCTGGCAGCAGCCATTCCAGCCTTAAGGAGAGCCCTGTGGAGAAGAGCAACTTGTTCCATTGATCTTCACTTCGAGAAGGGCCTTCTGCTCTCTTGGGAAAGATGCAGACCAGGCCATGACTCCAGCTAGAAGCAGCAGGTGGGAATGCTTTTCCTTCAGCTCCCAGAAAGCTGGGAGCTTTCATGTTTGAGTCAGTGGCCTAAAAGGGGCAGAAAGGCTGCCCTGACAAGTGTGTGGGCATGGATCTGTTTGGTCTTGCCCTGTGCCCATTCCCAAAACTCTCTTCAAACTTGCCCAAAATAGCAACACAAAGCCTGGGGCAGATTGTGCCTGAAGAAAGAATGGTCTCTGTTTTTTTTCCAAGCTGCTACAGAAACAAACTAAGGTAGAAAGGTAAAAATGAACAAAGGAGGGAAGGTGAGAAAGGTAGTTCGAAAGTCAAAGTCAGAGAAAGAGAGAAAGAGAAAGAGAGAAAGTCAGAGAAAGCGAGAAAGTCAGAGAAAGGGAAAGGCAGAAAGAAAGCAAGGCAGAAAGCAAGTCAGAGAGAAAGAAAGAAAGAAAGAAAAATAGAGAGAAAAAGGAATAGAGAAAGAGAAGAATCGGGTTTGAGAGAAAAAGAAATGGAGTTTAAAAGAGAAGTAGTGTTGAAGAGAAAAAGAGCAACTGAGAACTAGAGTGACAGAGACATCCAGAAAGAGTTAAACAGTGAGAAAAAGAGAAAGAGTTCGAAAAAGTCAAGTGAGGAATAGACTAAAAAGTAAAGCAAAGCAGAGCAGCAAAGCAAGAAATACGGCAAAAAACTTACTAAAGCACACCAAAGGAAGAGAGCAACCAAAGGGGGGAGGGGGGGTATCTTTATTAGGGTTTCTTCAACTTTATGGAATGAGGGTTTTTTAGTTACACTTCAGCAAAGCAAGTGGAAACAACAATGTGCACAAGCACAAGTACAAATCCAATCCATCTGCACACTGGTCAAAGTCCAAGTGACATCCAGAGCAATACGTGCAAGTGCAGCGGCAAACACGAATCCAGAGCAACACAAGCCAACCCCATCGCAGTACAACCTAACAATTGTTCTATTTCTGGAAAATGTATGACATCTTATTGGTCCAGGAAACCCAAAACAACAGCAGCAGACAGAGAACAAAACACTCATCCACCACCCGCCTCCTTCAGCTTCCACACAAACCCACCCTCGCTCTCGTCTCGAGAGCACCCCATGGGAAGGCGGTTCCCGGGAGCCCCAAAATCATCGCGCCTGACAAATGCCCAGCCCCGGCACGGTCAGCACCCAACCCCTGGCGATGAACGTCACCTCACAGAGCGGCCGGGGCCCAGATAAAAAAACCCAGCTGGGAGGGAAAAAAACCCCAGACAGCAGAGCTGGGTGGTTTTTACCCTAAGTTTAAAAAGTAGCTGAAAAGCCTGAAAGGCAAAACTCACACCCACAAGGTTAGAAGCATTCCACACACACACTCTTCTCGCAGGCAGAGAACACACACAGACGCAGCTCTGGCACCACATTTCCTCTTGTTCCTGCTGGCCTGGAAAGCCCCAGGTAAATCCAGTCCCTCAGACCTTGCATCCCTGAACACCAGGAGAGCTGGAGTTTTACCCAGATCCCAGTGCCCTGCACAGCTGCACTGACACGAGCACAGGCTGATCGCTCTGCCCAGCACCATCCCTCATTTTCCTCCCGTTGCTCCCCAAGCGTCCCCAAACCACCCCGTGTCTGTGCCGGGGCCAGTGCCTGCCCCGAGCCCAACCAGAGGCTGTCACCCAGCCCTGCACCAGCTCCCACCCCTGGGAGAGCTGGGAATGCACTGAGAGCTCAGCTCCCTGGGCTCCCCAACACCCAAACCAGTCCTCAGACACACAAATAATGCCCAACCTGCCCCTCCGGGCACAGCCAAACACCACAACTCCATCATCCCCAAGGAACTCCGGCAGGTTGCCTCTTCACCTGTGCCTTTTTCCAGCAGCCATGGCTAGGACCGGGCTGTCAGAAATAGCATTCCCTAGGCAGTTCATCCCAGCACAGAGGAGAAGGGGAGCCTGTCACTCATCCACACCACGGGCAGGACAAGGGGGGCCCAAGCTGGCTTTGGCTGCTCCAACATCCAAAGCTCTTGGTGCCAAAGATAGGACGAGTTCAGTGGTTGCTCCTGTCCTGAAAGAGAGCAGAAAAGCGAAGTTAATCCCACTGTGGAATGCAAGACTCCTGCATTTCATATTTCTGCTCTGATTGCTCACCGCAGAGTATTATCCATGGAAAAAAAAGGAGAATGACACCATATCAAATAAAAAGTGCCCTTCTCCAGCACTTTTATTCCAAGCATTAAAAGGATGCTCATTTCTCTTCCAGCATTGTTTCCCTCATTTTAGCAGAACCGTCTTCATCCCAGACCCCCCTCGTCAGCTGTTCAATCCTCTGGCACTGGATTTGGACAAAGGAAGGGACGCACCTGGATCGCAGGAAATCACAGAGAGAAACCCCTCCAAAACCTGACAGAGAAAAACAACAGGAGATGCAGGAAGACACATCCCTCATTTGCACGTCCGGAGTGCTTTTCTAAAGACCTCCCTGCATCTGGATGCTCTTTGCACTTGGCTTTCTTTACAAGAATGCATTTGCTGCTAAACACGTCTCAGGCCCTTATTTGATCAGGATAAGGTCGGATGCAGATGAAGACTCACACAGGGAATAGCCAGGGAGAAGCTATATAGCTAATAGCAGGGCCTGGGAACATCAAGGATGGAGAAGAGAAGGAACAGGGATTGTTTTTCTTGTTTAGAGCCAGCAGTGCTGTGAGCTTGGAGAACACACGGCACCACAGGGATCCAGGGCAGGAGCGGGATAACTCCGGGATAAGGGGAATCTGCTCCCACTCCAGGGCTGTGCCAGTGAAGGAGGGGAAGTTTTAGTGCCTTCATGGCACACAAAAACCAAACCCAGCACCACCGAGCTGGACTTTCGTGAACTGCAACACAAAGCGGCCCCTGGCCTTTGGGGGAACACAACCTCACCGAGTCACGGAGCCAGGGGATGACACTTGGGAATGAGCCTTGCGGCCTGCAGCCAAATCAGATGAGGGAGCCACAGGAGCTGTGGGGTTTCCTGCTCTTCCTGCAACGCCATCAGTCCAGACCAGGAGACCTTTCCTGGAACAGATCTTCCCTGTAAAAGGGAGCAACACCAAAGCTCAAGCCCTCATTTAGAGACCCTTGGAAAAGCAAAGGTGAGAGGGGATTACCTGGAGCCCCAGGGGACCGAGGTGAAGGGGATGAAGAAGCAGACAGCAAACTGCTTCCACTGCTTCTCACTCCAGCAAGGGGAACATCCCTGGAATTTCACGTCCAGCGTCTCTCCCAAGCCCCACCGGCGAACCCACACGTACTCCAGGACTGATCTCCTTTGTACTTCCAGCAGCACAGACCCACCGGGAGGAACTGCAATCCAAGGACACACATCAGCAACCGCCTTCCCGCTTGGCGCTCTCTCCACATTTTTCCCTTTCCAGTGGGATGCAGGTGCCACCCCCCAGAGGCAGGAAAACTGCCTTGCAATCCAGTACAAAACCTGCCTGGGAAGCCCAGGATGCCCGGAGCCAGCAGCCATTTCTCCTGGAGCTCCTGCTGACAGGCATTTGAAGCCTGCTGGGCCTCACAGCTGCTTTTCTGCCAGGGGCATTCCCATCTCTTATTTTTTAGCCCAAATAAAGGTTTGCAAAGCTGAGTTTTGTGAGAAGTGCTTCATATTTGGATTATTCTTAACTTGGGAGTTTCCCTTGGCACCAAAATCAGGGGGTAAACCCAACATGGCCTCAAAGGGCCATAAGATCCCAGATATCCAATCCCCAGTTCCCTCAGCATTGGTTCATTAAAGCTTTTCAGGGGTAATTTAGCAAACTTCAGGGTTTGGTGACTTCACCATCAAAGCAACACGAAACCTGTGCAAAAGGAACTTAACTAAAGCTGGCTAAACGCTGCCCAGACCTGGCAGAAAGCGCTTCCCACACCTCTCCTGGAATTCTCTTTCCCAGCCCTTCCAGCTTCGGAAGGCTTCTGTGGGAGCCTCAAGTCGCGGTGCAGCTCAGAACCTGCACGTACCTAAAGCAGCCCCACGGGAACACGAAGCTTCCCTCGGGCATTTCGTTTCTTTACCCCAAACATTCTTCCCACTCAGCCACAATCTAGAAAGGAAAGAAAGGAAAAGAAGGAAGACCAATTAATTCTGACATAAGGAGTCTTGACTATTCCAACACACTGCCAGGTGAAAAAACATCCCTGCCAGGCTAACAAATCCCCCTGATACTGTCCCCATTCTGTATCAATTATTTAAACGCTGTATTAAGGAGCGTAAGGACACAATGCTTGGAATTCTCAAAAATGGCTCCGCCTGGCTACTCCAAGCACTTTCTCACCCGGGGAGCTGAGCTGTCCCACATTTAAACGCCACGTTTGATCCAAATCCCATAGAAATCTGATATTGTTTGGCTCCTGAGCTTTCCCAAAAGCTGTGCAGTCAAGCCTGGAAATCCTCACTGAAGCTTTGCCATGTCACATCGGGATTTACCCTTGGGAAAACCCCACTCTGAGCACTTGGGTTTCAAGAGGTTGCACCCAATGTTACAGACACAGAATTCCTGTGGGGTTTGGCATTTCCTGCACCTCCAAACACGTGAAAAGAAGGAAGTGCAGAGTCCCGAGGCTCCATTATTGCCATTCTCCTCACATCCCTTTCCTCAGCTGCACGTGGCTTTGTGCCTCCTCTGAAGGGCTGGAAAGGAATTTGGGAACCCCCCTCAGCTTCTTCGGTTTTCAGCTTTTTCTCTGAGCCGGCCCAAAAGGCAAACAGGAAAAAAAAACCCCAAAAGTGCACAAAATCCCAGCCCCTCCCAAGATGCAGCTCCTCACACCAAACCTTGGGAGAATCCCTGGTGCTTCCAACACCGCTGCAATCCCACCTGGAGCTGAGCTTACAGGGTGCTCTGCCTAATCCACATCCAAGCCTGGATAGCCCAAAGCCTGCAAGAAAAGAGGAGGCAAAGTGAAGGGGAGAGGGGGGGAAAAACAGAGTTTTAGGTTTTTCCCCTGTTTGCAACAGGATTGAAGGGCAGGATGGAGAGGTTTCGTGGAAAAGAAGTACCAAAGGCTGCTTCATTCCCAGCAATTAGCGCTGCTCAATCCAAGAGGCCCAATCCACCAGGTTTAAACAGGAGCGGCCGACAGGATGGGTTATGACACAGATCTGTGAAGCTGGAGCCTTCTTCCTTCTCCCGGGCTCTCCCAGAAATTCTCCATGTCCGGACGCGCTCCCGCTCTCCCTGCTGGGGAGGATGGACTTGGATAGCCCGGGTGACTGGTGAGCCTAAAACAATAAGCGATCCAAGTGTTTTTCCCCAGGAAATGACATATTCTCTGGACCTGGGATAACCCATATCCCATGGCCTTCTCCAGGAAGAGTCCCAGCTGGATATGGTCTCCCAGAAAGGATTCCATAGGGGCTCACCTTTTGCTTGGAGCTCGGCTGAATTCCTCAGCAATGCCAGGGAATGTGGCCATTGGAGGCTTTGGGCAGATTAGGCTCATTTGCCTTTTTAGGTTTTGTTACCATCTCTCAGACTTCCCACTGGATTGTGGTCTCCAAGGAACATGTAAATCCCATTGGATTCCTGCTCTTTGGATATTTTTGTACCATTCCTGTACAAAACGAGGCCCCCTGTTCGGATGCTTTTCCCCACCGTTCCCCAGCAGTTTTATCTGCCAGTGCATTCCCTGTGTTGGTTGGGCTCTTCCCAGATCTCTGAGCTCCTTCACAAGGCAGGAGATCCATTTGACCCAGGAACCGAACCCTCCCGAGGAATTGTCTGATGCCATCTCCACATTTCACAGCTGATCCTTGTGCTCAAAGGATCCCCCTTTCTTCCCTTCAGCCAATTCCAAGCCTCGCTGCCCCCAGCTGGGAACAGTCCCCAGGCCGATCCCTGCAGTCTTCCCTGCCAGGATCCTGCTCAGGAATCCATGGGAATGTAAGAATTAATTCTTCCCACCCCTGCCCAGTTCTAATTCCAAAGGATTTGGTGTCTGCCTTACCCGGCTGGAGCCTGCTTCCAACTCTGCTCTTGCTGCTTCTGCTGCTTTCCATTTCCCAGGAATTCCACCAACGGAGCGACAGCGTTTTCCACCTCCTCCTCCAGGATTCCCTCTGTTGCGTTCGGGTGCTGGAAGGATATCAAAACCAGGGCCTCACTATCAGGAATTATATCCCCGGATTTGTTCCTTTCCAAATGTCACCTCTTCCCAACAAAGCACTGGCCATCCAAGGAATTCTAGAGAGCCATGTGCTGACCGCTGCTTACTCCTCTGGAATGTCAGAGCTTGGAAAAAAAGGGCAGTTGAGGCTTTTCCTGGTGCTGCCCATCAAGTGTATTTTACCTAAGTGCCCCTGCCCATGCCTTTGCCTGTATCCACCAAAAATCCACCCGTTCATTCCCCAGCTGCTGCCTCCCTCTTTTCCGGGATCCAACAGAATTTTAACAGGTAAATATTCCCCTCTGGAAGAGCACCTTTCATTCCAAACCTAAGAACAAACAAATGAATCACTTTCCTTCGACCTTCCTTATTAGGATTCCACTGAGAGCAGTGGATGGAAAATGATCCTCTCCTGGCCCCTGCTGGATTCCCGGAGCAGGGATCCTTTCCCTCTTTCCCCCCACCCCCCGCGGTGCCCTCCTCCCCCTCCCGCCCCACCCCGCACCCTTTTCAGCCTTTGTTCCACAGCTTTTGCCTCTGGACCTCAGATCCTTTTGGTCTCCAGGAGCTCCCAGCAGCTCCACAGCCTTTCCTCTCCCATCCTGATCCTTTCTCCAGGAATGGAGCTGTGCATTGCAATTCCCTTCTCTTTTCTCCGACAATTCCCACCAACCCAAACCTAAAGCTGACACAAGGAACGCTCGGTGCCCACAAATCCAAATCCAGACCTGGCCATCCCTAAACCAGCAACTCCCGGACAATTTGCGTTCATTCCAACCTAACACTGAGGACTCACCTAATCCTTCAAAATTCCCAAGAAATATCCCGTTGCCTTCAGCTCCCAGGGGATTCTGCTTCGTGCTCACACGGATTTGGGACTTCCCTGAAAAACCCGTGCAGGGCACGCTGGAATCCCCGATCCCGTGAATCCGGGGAGTGTGCAAAGCTCGGTCCAGCCTGGGCCCCCAGAAATTTTTGCCAAATATCCCCCAAGTCCTCGGGACAACAGAACTCTCTGGTACTGCATTTTTGGCGTTGTAAAGCCTGGAATTACTTTACTCCTAGTGCTGGGCTCTGGATGTGGCCGAGAAAATCCCGGCCTCCACACAGACCCAGATTCCAAACTTTTTGATACATTTGAGCAAACCGAGAAATTCCCCTTCCCTGCTTCTTCCTAAGGGCATCCTTCTCTTCCCTTACCCGGCCTGCTCTCTCCCACTGGGCTGGGTTTTTCCCTTCCCATGCTAATTAGTCCCTACTCCTAGGAGGTTTAGGTACCTTTCTTCCCTGGCAGGGATTTCTTAACACAGCTACCGAGGCTTTGGGAGTCTTCTTTATCTTCTACTTTCTGGAAACACACCCTCTGATCCATAAATGCCACAATCCAGATGCCCAACTTCAACAAGACATCCTTTTCACCTAAAAACACTCACTCTCAACTCTTAGATCTTTTAAAGTTTTACCCCCGCAAAATTCCCCTGCTTTTCCACCGCTGAATTCCTCCGTCCTGATTCCAAGAATTTCTTGAATACCACGGGGCTTTTCTCAAGATTTACCCCCACAACCTTCCCTACGTGCCCACTGCTCACCACCTCATTTTTCCCTCAATGTCTTCGTTCTCCACCCCAGAGAGTTTGTCAAGTGTTGCCTCCAAAATGTTCCCCCTCTCTCCACTACTGAGTTCCCCATTTTGCCTTCAAAATATTCCTTCTGTCCCCTCCAGACTGCATCCACTTTTACCCCCAACATTTTACTTCCTCTACAATATTGATTAAACCTTTTCCACCCCAAAAATGTGCATTCCCTCCCTTAAACAGCACCTCAGCTTTTCCCTCAAAAATGCCCCAGAGAGAAACTCCGATTCAGCCCCCAAACTCCCATTTTCCTACACAAACAGTTCTTGTGGCCCCTCTCAATTCCCCCAGGCTTTCAGCTAAAGGAATAACTGGAAGCCTATTCCCTCATCTCTGCCCTCCTTTTGCTTTCCTGGAAAACCTTGCCATCCCACACTTTCTCCAAGAGATCTGCTGCGAGTACTGCAAGGTCTGCTCTGTCAGAGTGCCAGGGGGGTTTACAGCACTTGCTCCTCTGCATCTTCACCCTTTCATCAGCTTTCCCCTGGAACGGTGTTGTGGGAGAAGCTTGGAATTACCAGAAATGGATCGGGTTCACACTTTTTCCCCACCAGTTTTCATCTGGTTTGAAATTCCTGGAATTACCCTCAAACGTGCCCTAGAACAGTGCTGTGAAAGGATCAATCAGAAGAACAGCCTGAAAGCAGAAAACCACCTCCAGCAGCAGCCAGAATGATCCCATTTCTGTTCTTACCTGGTCCTGCCAGAGCTCCCAATGGCCCTTCCCATTCCAAAACAAGAACTATCGAAGACATTCCTGCTGTCCGTGAGGGTGAGGTGCCAGTTCTGGATGTTCTTTGCTGTGGAATCGGACAACAAACAGAGCATAAATGATCTTGGTGGCTCTTCCAAGCCAAACCACCCCGTGATTCCTTGCGTGGATCAGCACCTGTCCCAACTCCATTCCAGAAACCTCCTCCCACTAACCCAGAACCTTCCTTTTTCCGCTCAACATCAGGGATTTGCTGCCAAGTGCCCCGGGCAGGGGACGCCTCAGCCCTCTCTGGGACACCTCAGCATTCCCTGGGACGCCCCAGCATTCCCTGGGGTGCCTCAGCATTCCCTGGGATACCTCAGCATTCCCTGGGCTGCTGTTCCACGCCGATCCCGTGTCCAGCGCCGTTCCGGGCTGCAGTGCCGGGCTCTCCCCACAAGGCGGCAGCACCGGGAGCGAGCAGCCCCGGCCGGTCCCGCTGTCTCGGGGCAGCTGCGCCTTTAACCCGCCCGGAGCCGGCGGGGCCGTGAACACAGCGGGCAAAAACCCCACCGATCCCCTTTATTTCACCCCCAGAGGCACAGGATCGCAGCATTCCCTGGGCTGGAAGGGACCCGCAGGGAGCATCGAGTCCACATCCTGGTCCTGCACCCCAAGAATCCCACCCTGTGCCCGAGAGCCTTGTCCAGACACAAACTCTGCCCCCAGGATCCTGAAAACACAGCGGGGCTGGGAGAAGGGTAACAAGGGAGGATTTTTTACATAGTTCTCCTTGTATGATCGTTATATAATCTTATTAGATAGTCCAGCAACCCATCCCTGGGCCGGGACCCCCACCCCTGTCCCGGGACACCCATCCCTGGGCCGGAATACCGATCCCCCGCGGCCCCCACCGTCCGCTCGGGACTGTCCCCGTTCCCCGCTCACCTCCGAGCCCGCAGCACCCGCCCCGGTGCCCCCGGCCCGGCAGCGCTGCTCCCCGGACTCCCCGCCATTGCCGCGTCGGGCGAAGAAGGGCGGAAATTACCGGGACCACACCAATGTGGCGATGCGACCTTCTCAAGATGGCGGCGGTGGAGGACCCCGCTCCGTCTATTCGGCTGCCTGAATGCTCCCGCCTACCCCAGGCGCCGCTGACCCCACAGTCGGTGTCCGCATAGCGGGAAAAGCCTCAGAAAATTGCGTGCAAGCGCTGGGCTGGCGTTGGTGTCGGCGTCGCGTTCAGGCAGCCGAATAGACGCAGCTAGAGGGGGCCTTCCCTGCCACCATCTTGAGAAGGTCAGAAAACAGCGTAAACGACCGCCATCTTTAGTGTGGCGATGATCTAACTTCCGGTTTCGCCGCCATCTTGGGTGCTGGCAGAAGCCACTTCCGGTCGAGCCGCCATCTTTAGTGTGGTACTCACAAGGCCCCCGCCCCTCACAAGGGCTTCTGTCTATTCAGCTGCCTGAATCCAGCCCGGACTCCGACGCCGGCCCCGCGCTTTCCGCGCGATTTTCCGCGGTGGTCCCCGGTGCGAGGACACGGGTGGTGGGGTCACCGGCGCCGGAGGCGGGCGACGGTCCCGCGACCGGCGGCAGGCATCGGCAGGGACACCTCTCTTAGGGGCCTATTGCGTCCGCCATCTTGAGTGTGGCGGAAGTGTCATCCACCCTCTGCAAGGTCCTGGCAGGTTCGAATAAAAACGCCACTTACGCCGTCCCGAAAGCGCCGAACTGCGCCTTCCTTTCCGAGCCGCCCCCTTGAGAGCGGCACGCGGCCGGCTCTATTCCGACCGTGCTCGCCCTGTGCCCCTCGCCCCGTGTCGCGCTGCGACCGCGCCTCTGCTGCCCGGCAAAACCGGCCCCGCCGGGCCGCCCCCCGCGCTCTCATTCGTCGCGGTCACCGCCCCGCACGGCGCCCGCTCCTTTGCAGCGTTCTGGCCCTGCTCATGCACGCCCGTGTCCCTTGGCGCTCCGAACCGTCCTTCGCCCCTCCCCTCCGCTGCCAGACGCGGCCCCGCTCGCTCCTTGCCCTTGCCACGCTCGGCAGCCACCGAGGCCGCCGCCCTCTCGGCTCCCCCGGCCCCGGGCGGCAGCAGCGCCGGGGCGCCGTGCCGGGGCCGGCAGTGCCGCGCTCTCGCCACCAGGCGGCAGCAGCGCCGCCCAGCTCAGCCCGGGGCCGGGCCGCGCTGCGGGGCACGGACAGAGCAGAGGCAAAAGCCGGCTCAGGGCGCTCTGCAGCTCCTGCAGCCCGAGCCTCTCGGCTCCTGGCGCCAGGCACTCGCTTCTTCCCTTCCTACAGAAAAACGCCGCCTCGTTATGCTCAAAACTTGCTCATCTCTAGTCCCAGCTTCTTATATTCCTATATGCAACAGAGTAGAGAGAGAGGGCTGGCTTATTTCAAAATGAATCTACATCTAAATCCATCGCCTTTGTCTATAGATGTCAAAATGAAGACCTTAGCAGGTTTTGGTATTCTGCACACATCCCTCCCTGGGAGGAATGGTAAAAAGTTAAAAACAAATGAAATTTAAACAGTAAAAAGTTAGAAAAAAAGTTACAATGGCAGAAATTTAGAAACAAACAAAGAGGTACAATACAAGAAACGAACAAATTTCTAAAGGTAGAAAGGTTGAAAGTTAAAAACAAAGGTAGAAACAAAAAAAAATTAGAAACAAAGTTAGGTAGACATTTAGAGACAAAGTCAGAAAGGCGAGTGTTGAGCTTTTGACAGGGTACCCTTCCTTCTCAGACCAGGGTGAAAGAGCAGAGGAGGCTGCTGTTCTGCTAAGTTCTTGATTTCAGTCTCACAGCTGTCTTGAAGGCAGAGTTTGAATGGGGTTACATGATAAAGCCAAGCAGCAGCAGCAGGCAAAACCAGCTGCTTCTATATGCTCCATACACTATATTTTTTGCTTACAGAAGTGTGGATTATATTTGTTAATTGACCAGTAAGATTCACACACGATTCTAGTTTTCTTTTTCTTAACCCACCCTGGTCTAATTCTAACAGTCGTAAGCCTCACACAAGTGTTACATCTGTGTTACACAGATTTGCATCTACAGTTTCTATCAGCTCTTAGTGTTTATGTGAACACTCCATCTAAAAAATGGCAACAGTGCCATTCAATCTAGATTTTGTCTAAAGTAAAGAATTCTGTGAAAAGGTAACACTGCTGCAGCAAGAGCCGTGCTGAAGATCTCTGCTACAGCTTTTTCATGATTAAGGCACTTGGCATCTATTTCTACTAAAAGTTAAAAATCTGTATTTCTATTGCACTTTGCTGTGGCTTCATGGATGCCAGCTTGTCCAAAGGTTTCAATTCAAACCTAAGGCTTTGGCTTCCCTCTGGGCCTGAGGCCAGAGGAGCCTCCACTCTAAGAAGGTTAGAAACAAGGTTAGAAAGGTAAAAGTTAGAAAGCAAAAAATACATTTAGAAAGGCACAAAGTTAGAAATGTAGAGTGTTAGAAACCAACAAAGGCAGAAAGGTAAAAATGGGGAGAAAAACAAAGGTAGAAAGTTTCAAAGTTAGAAGCAAACAGAGGCAGAAAGGGACAAATCTAGCAAGTTAGAAACAAAGGTAGAAAGTCAAAAAGGTAGAAACGAACAAAGGTAGAAAGTTGGAGAGGCAGAAAGTGCAGAGGCTGGCAGCAGCCATTCCAGCCTTAAGGAGAGCCCTGTGGAGAAGAGCAACTTGTTCCATTGATCTTCACTTCGAGAAGGGCCTTCTGCTCTCTTGGGAAAGATGCAGACCAGGCCATGACTCCAGGTAGAAGCAGCAGGTGGGAATGCTTTTCCTTCACCTCCCAGAAAGCTGGGAGCTTTCATGTTTGAGTCAGTGGCCTAAAAGGGGCAGAAAGGCTGCCCTGACAAGTGTGTGGGCATGGATCTGTTTGGTCTGGCCCTGTGCCCATTCCCAAAACTCTCTTCAAACTTGCCCAAAATAGCAACACAAAGCCTGGGGCAGATTGTGCCTGAAGAAAGAATGGTCTCTGTTTTTTTTCCAAGCTGCTACAGAAACAAACTAAGGTAGAAAGGTAAAAATGAACAAAGGAGGGAAGGTGAGAAAGGTAGTTCGAAAGTCAAAGTCAGAGAAAGAGAGAAAGAGAAAGAGAGAAAGTCAGAGAAAGCGAGAAAGTCAGAGAAAGGGAAAGGCAGAAAGAAAGCAAGGCAGAAAGCAAGTCAGAGAGAAAGAAAGAAAGAAAGAAAAATAGAGAGAAAAAGGAATAGAGAAAGAGAAGAATCGGGTTTGAGAGAAAAAGAAATGGAGTTTAAAAGAGAAGTAGTGTTGAAGAGAAAAAGAGCAACTGAGAACTAGAGTGACAGAGACATCCAGAAAGAGTTAAACAGTGAGAAAAAGAGAAAGAGTTCGAAAAAGTCAAGTGAGGAATAGACTAAAAAGTAAAGCAAAGCAGAGCAGCAAAGCAAGAAATACGGCAAAAAACTTACTAAAGCACACCAAAGGAAGAGAGCAACCAAAGGGGGGAGGGGGGGTATCTTTATTAGGGTTTCTTCAACTTTATGGAATGAGGGTTTTTTAGTTACACTTCAGCAAAGCAAGTGGAAACAACAATGTGCACAAGCACAAGTACAAATCCAATCCATCTGCACACTGGTCAAAGTCCAAGTGACATCCAGAGCAATACGTGCAAGTGCAGCGGCAAACACGAATCCAGAGCAACACAAGCCAACCCCATCGCAGTACAACCTAACAATTGTTCTATTTCTGGAAAATGTATGACATCTTATTGGTCCAGGAAACCCAAAACAACAGCAGCAGACAGAGAACAAAACACTCATCCACCACCCGCCTCCTTCAGCTTCCACACAAACCCACCCTCGCTCTCGTCTCGAGAGCACCCCATGGGAAGGCGGTTCCCGGGAGCCCCAAAATCATCGCGCCTGACAAATGCCCAGCCCCGGCACGGTCAGCACCCAACCCCTGGCGATGAACGTCACCTCACAGAGCGGCCGGGGCCCAGATAAAAAAACCCAGCTGGGAGGGAAAAAAACCCCAGACAGCAGAGCTGGGTGGTTTTTACTCTAAGTTTAAAAAGTAGCTGAAAAGCCTGAAAGGCAAAACTCACACCCACAAGGTTAGAAGCATTCCACACACGCACTCTTCTCGCAGGCAGAGAACACACACAGACGCAGCTCTGGCACCACATTTCCTCTTGTTCCTGCTGGCCTGGAAAGCCCCAGGTAAATCCAGTCCCTCAGACCTTGCATCCCTGAACACCAGGAGAGCTGGAGTTTTACCCAGATCCCAGTGCCCTGCACAGCTGCACTGACACGAGCACAGGCTGATCGCTCTGCCCAGCACCATCCCTCATTTTCCTCCCGTTGCTCCCCAAGCGTCCCCAAACCACCCCGTGTCTGTGCCGGGGCCAGTGCCTGCCCCGAGCCCAACCAGAGGCTGTCACCCAGCCCTGCACCAGCTCCCACCCCTGGGAGAGCTGGGAATGCACTGAGAGCTCAGCTCCCTGGGCTCCCCAACACCCAAACCAGTCCTCAGACACACAAATAATGCCCAACCTGCCCCTCCGGGCACAGCCAAACACCACAACTCCATCATCCCCAAGGAACTCCGGCAGGTTGCCTCTTCACCTGTGCCTTTTTCCAGCAGCCATGGCTAGGACCGGGCTGTCAGAAATAGCATTCCCTAGGCAGTTCATCCCAGCACAGAGGAGAAGAGGAGCCTGTCACTCATCCACACCACGGGCAGGACAAGGGGGGCCCAAGCTGGCTTTGGCTGCTCCAACATCCAAAGCTCTTGGTGCCAAAGATAGGACGAGTTCAGTGGTTGCTCCTGTCCTGAAAGAGAGCAGAAAAGCGAAGTTAATCCCACTGTGGAATGCAAGACTCCTGCATTTCATATTTCTGCTCTGATTGCTCACCGCAGAGTATTATCCATGGAAAAAAAAGGAGAATGACACCATATCAAATAAAAAGTGCCCTTCTCCAGCACTTTTATTCCAAGCATTAAAAGGATGCTCATTTCTCTTCCAGCATTGTTTCCCTCATTTTAGCAGAACCGTCTTCATCCCAGACCCCCCTCGTCAGCTGTTCAATCCTCTGGCACTGGATTTGGACAAAGGAAGGGACGCACCTGGATCGCAGGAAATCACAGAGAGAAACCCCTCCAAAACCTGACAGAGAAAAACAACAGGAGATGCAGGAAGACACATCCCTCATTTGCACGTCCGGAGTGCTTTTCTAAAGACCTCCCTGCATCTGGATGCTCTTTGCACTTGGCTTTCTTTACAAGAATGCATTTGCTGCTAAACACGTCTCAGGCCCTTATTTGATCAGGATAAGGTCGGATGCAGATGAAGACTCACACAGGGAATAGCCAGGGAGAAGCTATATAGCTAATAGCAGGGCCTGGGAACATCAAGGATGGAGAAGAGAAGGAACAGGGATTGTTTTTCTTGTTTAGAGCCAGCAGTGCTGTGAGCTTGGAGAACACACGGCACCACAGGGATCCAGGGCAGGAGCGGGATAACTCCGGGATAAGGGGAATCTGCTCCCACTCCAGGGCTGTGCCAGTGAAGGAGGGGAAGTTTTAGTGCCTTCATGGCACACAAAAACCAAACCCAGCACCACCGAGCTGGACTTTCGTGAACTGCAACACAAAGCGGCCCCTGGCCTTTGGGGGAACACAACCTCACCGAGTCACGGAGCCAGGGGATGACACTTGGGAATGAGCCTTGCGGCCTGCAGCCAAATCAGATGAGGGAGCCACAGGAGCTGTGGGGTTTCCTGCTCTTCCTGCAACGCCATCAGTCCAGACCAGGAGACCTTTCCTGGAACAGATCTTCCCTGTAAAAGGGAGCAACACCAAAGCTCAAGCCCTCATTTAGAGACCCTTGGAAAAGCAAAGGTGAGAGGGGATTACCTGGAGCCCCAGGGGACCGAGGTGAAGGGGATGAAGAAGCAGACAGCAAACTGCTTCCACTGCTTCTCACTCCAGCAAGGGGAACATCCCTGGAATTTCACGTCCAGCGTCTCTCCCAAGCCCCACCGGCGAACCCACACGTACTCCAGGACTGATCTCCTTTGTACTTCCAGCAGCACAGACCCACCGGGAGGAACTGCAATCCAAGGACACACATCAGCAACCGCCTTCCCGCTTGGCGCTCTCTCCACATTTTTCCCTTTCCAGTGGGATGCAGGTGCCACCCCCCAGAGGCAGGAAAACTGCCTTGCAATCCAGTACAAAACCTGCCTGGGAAGCCCAGGATGCCCGGAGCCAGCAGCCATTTCTCCTGGAGCTCCTGCTGACAGGCATTTGAAGCCTGCTGGGCCTCACAGCTGCTTTTCTGCCAGGGGCATTCCCATCTCTTATTTTTTAGCCCAAATAAAGGTTTGCAAAGCTGAGTTTTGTGAGAAGTGCTTCATATTTGGATTATTCTTAACTTGGGAGTTTCCCTTGGCACCAAAATCAGGGGGTAAACCCAACATGGCCTCAAAGGGCCATAAGATCCCAGATATCCAATCCCCAGTTCCCTCAGCATTGGTTCATTAAAGCTTTTCAGGGGTAATTTAGCAAACTTCAGGGTTTGGTGACTTCACCATCAAAGCAACACGAAACCTGTGCAAAAGGAACTTAACTAAAGCTGGCTAAACGCTGCCCAGACCTGGCAGAAAGCGCTTCCCACACCTCTCCTGGAATTCTCTTTCCCAGCCCTTCCAGCTTCGGAAGGCTTCTGTGGGAGCCTCAAGTCGCGGTGCAGCTCAGAACCTGCACGTACCTAAAGCAGCCCCACGGGAACACGAAGCTTCCCTCGGGCATTTCGTTTCTTTACCCCAAACATTCTTCCCACTCAGCCACAATCTAGAAAGGAAAGAAAGGAAAAGAAGGAAGACCAATTAATTCTGACATAAGGAGTCTTGACTATTCCAACACACTGCCAGGTGAAAAAACATCCCTGCCAGGCTAACAAATCCCCCTGATACTGTCCCCATTCTGTATCAATTATTTAAACGCTGTATTAAGGAGCGTAAGGACACAATGCTTGGAATTCTCAAAAATGGCTCCGCCTGGCTACTCCAAGCACTTTCTCACCCGGGGAGCTGAGCTGTCCCACATTTAAACGCCACGTTTGATCCAAATCCCATAGAAATCTGATATTGTTTGGCTCCTGAGCTTTCCCAAAAGCTGTGCAGTCAAGCCTGGAAATCCTCACTGAAGCTTTGCCATGTCACATCGGGATTTACCCTTGGGAAAACCCCACTCTGAGCACTTGGGTTTCAAGAGGTTGCACCCAATGTTACAGACACAGAATTCCTGTGGGGTTTGGCATTTCCTGCACCTCCAAACACGTGAAAAGAAGGAAGTGCAGAGTCCCGAGGCTCCATTATTGCCATTCTCCTCACATCCCTTTCCTCAGCTGCACGTGGCTTTGTGCCTCCTCTGAAGGGCTGGAAAGGAATTTGGGAACCCCCCTCAGCTTCTTCGGTTTTCAGCTTTTTCTCTGAGCCGGCCCAAAAGGCAAACAGGAAAAAAAAACCCCAAAAGTGCACAAAATCCCAGCCCCTCCCAAGATGCAGCTCCTCACACCAAACCTTGGGAGAATCCCTGGTGCTTCCAACACCGCTGCAATCCCACCTGGAGCTGAGCTTACAGGGTGCTCTGCCTAATCCACATCCAAGCCTGGATAGCCCAAAGCCTGCAAGAAAAGAGGAGGCAAAGTGAAGGGGAGAGGGGGGGAAAAACAGAGTTTTAGGTTTTTCCCCTGTTTGCAACAGGATTGAAGGGCAGGATGGAGAGGTTTCGTGGAAAAGAAGTACCAAAGGCTGCTTCATTCCCAGCAATTAGCGCTGCTCAATCCAAGAGGCCCAATCCACCAGGTTTAAACAGGAGCGGCCGACAGGATGGGTTATGACACAGATCTGTGAAGCTGGAGCCTTCTTCCTTCTCCCGGGCTCTCCCAGAAATTCTCCATGTCCGGACGCGCTCCCGCTCTCCCTGCTGGGGAGGATGGACTTGGATAGCCCGGGTGACTGGTGAGCCTAAAACAATAAGCGATCCAAGTGTTTTTCCCCAGGAAATGACATATTCTCTGGACCTGGGATAACCCATATCCCATGGCCTTCTCCAGGAAGAGTCCCAGCTGGATATGGTCTCCCAGAAAGGATTCCATAGGGGCTCACCTTTTGCTTGGAGCTCGGCTGAATTCCTCAGCAATGCCAGGGAATGTGGCCATTGGAGGCTTTGGGCAGATTAGGCTCATTTGCCTTTTTAGGTTTTGTTACCATCTCTCAGACTTCCCACTGGATTGTGGTCTCCAAGGAACATGTAAATCCCATTGGATTCCTGCTCTTTGGATATTTTTGTACCATTCCTGTACAAAACGAGGCCCCCTGTTCGGATGCTTTTCCCCACCGTTCCCCAGCAGTTTTATCTGCCAGTGCATTCCCTGTGTTGGTTGGGCTCTTCCCAGATCTCTGAGCTCCTTCACAAGGCAGGAGATCCATTTGACCCAGGAACCGAACCCTCCCGAGGAATTGTCTGATGCCATCTCCACATTTCACAGCTGATCCTTGTGCTCAAAGGATCCCCCTTTCTTCCCTTCAGCCAATTCCAAGCCTCGCTGCCCCCAGCTGGGAACAGTCCCCAGGCCGATCCCTGCAGTCTTCCCTGCCAGGATCCTGCTCAGGAATCCATGGGAATGTAAGAATTAATTCTTCCCACCCCTGCCCAGTTCTAATTCCAAAGGATTTGGTGTCTGCCTTACCCGGCTGGAGCCTGCTTCCAACTCTGCTCTTGCTGCTTCTGCTGCTTTCCATTTCCCAGGAATTCCACCAACGGAGCGACAGCGTTTTCCACCTCCTCCTCCAGGATTCCCTCTGTTGCGTTCGGGTGCTGGAAGGATATCAAAACCAGGGCCTCACTATCAGGAATTATATCCCCGGATTTGTTCCTTTCCAAATGTCACCTCTTCCCAACAAAGCACTGGCCATCCAAGGAATTCTAGAGAGCCATGTGCTGACCGCTGCTTACTCCTCTGGAATGTCAGAGCTTGGAAAAAAAGGGCAGTTGAGGCTTTTCCTGGTGCTGCCCATCAAGTGTATTTTACCTAAGTGCCCCTGCCCATGCCTTTGCCTGTATCCACCAAAAATCCACCCGTTCATTCCCCAGCTGCTGCCTCCCTCTTTTCCGGGATCCAACAGAATTTTAACAGGTAAATATTCCCCTCTGGAAGAGCACCTTTCATTCCAAACCTAAGAACAAACAAATGAATCACTTTCCTTCGACCTTCCTTATTAGGATTCCACTGAGAGCAGTGGATGGAAAATGATCCTCTCCTGGTTCCTGCTGGATTCCCGGAGCAGGGATCCTTTCCCTCTTTCCCCCCACCCCCCGCGGTGCCCTCCTCCCCCTCCCGCCCCACCCCGCACCCTTTTCAGCCTTTGTTCCACAGCTTTTGCCTCTGGACCTCAGATCCTTTTGGTCTCCAGGAGCTCCCAGCAGCTCCACAGCCTTTCCTCTCCCATCCTGATCCTTTCTCCAGGAATGGAGCTGTGCATTGCAATTCCCTTCTCTTTTCTCCGACAATTCCCACCAACCCAAACCTAAAGCTGACACAAGGAACGCTCGGTGCCCACAAATCCAAATCCAGACCTGGCCATCCCTAAACCAGCAACTCCCGGACAATTTGCGTTCATTCCAACCTAACACTGAGGACTCACCTAATCCTTCAAAATTCCCAAGAAATATCCCGTTGCCTTCAGCTCCCAGGGGATTCTGCTTCGTGCTCACACGGATTTGGGACTTCCCTGAAAAACCCGTGCAGGGCACGCTGGAATCCCCGATCCCGTGAATCCGGGGAGTGTGCAAAGCTCGGTCCAGCCTGGGCCCCCAGAAATTTTTGCCAAATATCCCCCAAGTCCTCGGGACAACAGAACTCTCTGGTACTGCATTTTTGGCGTTGTAAAGCCTGGAATTACTTTACTCCTAGTGCTGGGCTCTGGATGTGGCCGAGAAAATCCCGGCCTCCGCACAGACCCAGATTCCAAACTTTTTGATACATTTGAGCAAACCGAGAAATTCCCCTTCCCTGCTTCTTCCTAAGGGCATCCTTCTCTTCCCTTACCCGGCCTGCTCTCTCCCACTGGGCTGGGTTTTTCCCTTCCCATGCTAATTAGTCCCTACTCCTAGGAGGTTTAGGTACCTTTCTTCCCTGGCAGGGATTTCTTAACACAGCTACCGAGGCTTTGGGAGTCTTCTTTATCTTCTACTTTCTGGAAACACACCCTCTGATCCATAAATGCCACAATCCAGATGCCCAACTTCAACAAGACATCCTTTTCACCTAAAAACACTCACTCTCAACTCTTAGATCTTTTAAAGTTTTACCCCCGCAAAATTCCCCTGCTTTTCCACCGCTGAATTCCTCCGTCCTGATTCCAAGAATTTCTTGAATACCACGGGGCTTTTCTCAAGATTTACCCCCACAACCTTCCCTACGTGCCCACTGCTCACCACCTCATTTTTCCCTCAATGTCTTCGTTCTCCACCCCAGAGAGTTTGTCAAGTGTTGCCTCCAAAATGTTCCCCCTCTCTCCACTACTGAGTTCCCCATTTTGCCTTCAAAATATTCCTTCTGTCCCCTCCAGACTGCATCCACTTTTACCCCCAACATTTTACTTCCTCTACAATATTGATTAAACCTTTTCCACCCCAAAAATGTGCATTCCCTCCCTTAAACAGCACCTCAGCTTTTCCCTCAAAAATGCCCCAGAGAGAAACTCCGATTCAGCCCCCAAACTCCCATTTTCCTACACAAACAGTTCTTGTGGCCCCTCTCAATTCCCCCAGGCTTTCAGCTAAAGGAATAACTGGAAGCCTATTCCCTCATCTCTGCCCTCCTTTTGCTTTCCTGGAAAACCTTGCCATCCCACACTTTCTCCAAGAGATCTGCTGCGAGTACTGCAAGGTCTGCTCTGTCAGAGTGCCAGGGGGGTTTACAGCACTTGCTCCTCTGCATCTTCACCCTTTCATCAGCTTTCCCCTGGAACGGTGTTGTGGGAGAAGCTTGGAATTACCAGAAATGGATCGGGTTCACACTTTTTCCCCACCAGTTTTCATCTGGTTTGAAATTCCTGGAATTACCCTCAAACGTGCCCTAGAACAGTGCTGTGAAAGGATCAATCAGAAGAACAGCCTGAAAGCAGAAAACCACCTCCAGCAGCAGCCAGAATGATCCCATTTCTGTTCTTACCTGGTCCTGCCAGAGCTCCCAATGGCCCTTCCCATTCCAAAACAAGAACTATCGAAGACATTCCTGCTGTCCGTGAGGGTGAGGTGCCAGTTCTGGATGTTCTTTGCTGTGGAATCGGACAACAAACAGAGCATAAATGATCTTGGTGGCTCTTCCAAGCCAAACCACCCCGTGATTCCTTGCGTGGATCAGCACCTGTCCCAACTCCATTCCAGAAACCTCCTCCCACTAACCCAGAACCTTCCTTTTTCCGCTCAACATCAGGGATTTGCTGCCGAGTGCCCCGGGCAGGGGACGCCTCAGCCCTCTCTGGGACACCTCAGCATTCCCTGGGACGCCCCAGCATTCCCTGGGGTGCCTCAGCATTCCCTGGGATACCTCAGCATTCCCTGGGCTGCTGTTCCACGCCGATCCCGTGTCCAGCGCCGTTCCGGGCTGCAGTGCCGGGCTCTCCCCACAAGGCGGCAGCACCGGGAGCGAGCAGCCCCGGCCGGTCCCGCTGTCTCGGGGCAGCTGCGCCTTTAACCCGCCCGGAGCCGGCGGGGCCGTGAACACAGCGGGCAAAAACCCCACCGATCCCCTTTATTTCACCCCCAGAGGCACAGGATCGCAGCATTCCCTGGGCTGGAAGGGACCCGCAGGGAGCATCGAGTCCACATCCTGGTCCTGCACCCCAAGAATCCCACCCTGTGCCCGAGAGCCTTGTCCAGACACAAACTCTGCCCCCAGGATCCTGAAAACACAGCGGGGCTGGGAGAAGGGTAACAAGGGAGGATTTTTTACATAGTTCTCCTTGTATGATCGTTATATAATCTTATTAGATAGTCCAGCAACCCATCCCTGGGCCGGGACCCCCACCCCTGTCCCGGGACACCCATCCCTGGGCCGGAATACCGATCCCCCGCGGCCCCCACCGTCCGCTCGGGACTGTCCCCGTTCCCCGCTCACCTCCGAGCCCGCAGCACCCGCCCCGGTGCCCCCGGCCCGGCAGCGCTGCTCCCCGGACTCCCCGCCATTGCCGCGTCGGGCGAAGAAGGGCGGAAATTACCGGGACCACACCAATGTGGCGATGCGACCTTCTCAAGATGGCGGCGGTGGAGGACCCCGCTCCGTCTATTCGGCTGCCTGAATGCTCCCGCCTACCCCAGGCGCCGCTGACCCCACAGTCGGTGTCCGCATAGCGGGAAAAGCCTCAGAAAATTGCGTGCAAGCGCTGGGCTGGCGTTGGTGTCGGCGTCGCGTTCAGGCAGCCGAATAGACGCAGCTAGAGGGGGCCTTCCCTGCCACCATCTTGAGAAGGTCAGAAAACAGCGTAAACGACCGCCATCTTTAGTGTGGCGATGATCTAACTTCCGGTTTCGCCGCCATCTTGGGTGCTGGCAGAAGCCACTTCCGGTCGAGCCGCCATCTTTAGTGTGGTACTCACAAGGCCCCCGCCCCTCACAAGGGCTTCTGTCTATTCAGCTGCCTGAATCCAGCCCGGACTCCGACGCCGGCCCCGCGCTTTCCGCGCGATTTTCCGCGGTGGTCCCCGGTGCGAGGACACGGGTGGTGGGGTCACCGGCGCCGGAGGCGGGCGACGGTCCCGCGACCGGCGGCAGGCATCGGCAGGGACACCTCTCTTAGGGGCCTATTGCGTCCGCCATCTTGAGTGTGGCGGAAGTGTCATCCACCCTCTGCAAGGTCCTGGCAGGTTCGAATAAAAACGCCACTTACGCCGTCCCGAAAGCGCCGAACTGCGCCTTCCTTTCCGAGCCGCCCCCTTGAGAGCGGCACGCGGCCGGCTCTATTCCGACCGTGCTCGCCCGGTGCTCCCCGCCCCGGCTCGCGCTGCGACCGCGCCTCTGCTGCCCGGCAAAACCGGCCCCGCCGGGCCGCCCCCCGCGCTCTCATTCGTCGCGGTCACCGCCCCGCACGGCGCCCGCTCCCTTGCAGCGCTCTGGCCCCGCTCATGCACGCCCGTGTCCCTTGGCGCTCCGAACCGTCCTTCGCCCCTCCCCTCCGCTGCCAGACGCGACCCCGCTCGCTCCTTGCCCTTGCCACGCTCGGCAGCCACCGAGGCCGCCGCCCTCTCGGCTCCCCCGGCCCCGGGCGGCAGCAGCGCCGGGGCGCCGTGCCGGGGCCGGCAGTGCCGCGCTCTCGCCACCAGGCGGCAGCAGCGCCGCCCAGCTCAGCCCGGGGCCGGGCCGCGCTGCGGGGCACGGACAGAGCAGAGGCAAAAGCCGGCTCAGGGCGCTCTGCAGCTCCTGCAGCCCGAGCCTCTCGGCTCCTGGCGCCAGGCACTCGCTTCTTCCCTTCCTACAGAAAAACGCCGCCTCGTTATTCTCAAAACTTGCTCATCTCTAGTCCCAGCTTCTTATATTCCTATATGCAACAGAGTAGAGAGAGAGGGCTGGCTTATTTCAAAATGAATCTACATCTAAATCCATCGCCTTTGTCTATAGATGTCAAAATGAAGACCTTAGCAGGTTTTGGTATTCTGCACACATCCCTCCCTGGGAGGAATGGTAAAAAGTTAAAAACAAATGAAATTTAAACAGTAAAAAGTTAGAAAAAAAGTTACAATGGCAGAAATTTAGAAACAAACAAAGAGGTACAATACAAGAAACGAACAAATTTCTAAAGGTAGAAAGGTTGAAAGTTAAAAACAAAGGTAGAAACAAAAAAAAATTAGAAACAAAGTTAGGTAGACATTTAGAGACAAAGTCAGAAAGGCGAGTGTTGAGCTTTTGACAGGGTACCCTTCCTTCTCAGACCAGGGTGAAAGAGCAGAGGAGGCTGCTGTTCTGCTAAGTTCTTGATTTCAGTCTCACAGCTGTCTTGAAGGCAGAGTTTGAATGGGGTTACATGATAAAGCCAAGCAGCAGCAGCAGGCAAAACCAGCTGCTTCTATATGCTCCATACACTATATTTTTTGCTTACAGAAGTGTGGATTATATTTGTTAATTGACCAGTAAGATTCACACACGATTCTAGTTTTCTTTTTCTTAACCCACCCTGGTCTAATTCTAACAGTCGTAAGCCTCACACAAGTGTTACATCTGTGTTACACAGATTTGCATCTACAGTTTCTATCAGCTCTTAGTGTTTATGTGAACACTCCATCTAAAAAATGGCAACAGTGCCATTCAATCTAGATTTTGTCTAAAGTAAAGAATTCTGTGAAAAGGTAACACTGCTGCAGCAAGAGCCGTGCTGAAGATCTCTGCTACAGCTTTTTCATGATTAAGGCACTTGGCATCTATTTCTACTAAAAGTTAAAAATCTGTATTTCTATTGCACTTTGCTGTGGCTTCATGGATGCCAGCTTGTCCAAAGGTTTCAATTCAAACCTAAGGCTTTGGCTTCCCTCTGGGCCTGAGGCCAGAGGAGCCTCCACTCTAAGAAGGTTAGAAACAAGGTTAGAAAGGTAAAAGTTAGAAAGCAAAAAATACATTTAGAAAGGCACAAAGTTAGAAATGTAGAGTGTTAGAAACCAACAAAGGCAGAAAGGTAAAAATGGGGAGAAAAACAAAGGTAGAAAGTTTCAAAGTTAGAAGCAAACAGAGGCAGAAAGGGACAAATCTAGCAAGTTAGAAACAAAGGTAGAAAGTCAAAAAGGTAGAAACGAACAAAGGTAGAAAGTTGGAGAGGCAGAAAGTGCAGAGGCTGGCAGCAGCCATTCCAGCCTTAAGGAGAGCCCTGTGGAGAAGAGCAACTTGTTCCATTGATCTTCACTTCGAGAAGGGCCTTCTGCTCTCTTGGGAAAGATGCAGACCAGGCCATGACTCCAGCTAGAAGCAGCAGGTGGGAATGCTTTTCCTTCACCTCCCAGAAAGCTGGGAGCTTTCATGTTTGAGTCAGTGGCCTAAAAGGGGCAGAAAGGCTGCCCTGACAAGTGTGTGGGCATGGATCTGTTTGGTCTGGCCCTGTGCCCATTCCCAAAACTCTCTTCAAACTTGCCCAAAATAGCAACACAAAGCCTGGGGCAGATTGTGCCTGAAGAAAGAATGGTCTCTGTTTTTTTTCCAAGCTGCTACAGAAACAAACTAAGGTAGAAAGGTAAAAATGAACAAAGGAGGGAAGGTGAGAAAGGTAGTTCGAAAGTCAAAGTCAGAGAAAGAGAGAAAGAGAAAGAGAGAAAGTCAGAGAAAGCGAGAAAGTCAGAGAAAGGGAAAGGCAGAAAGAAAGCAAGGCAGAAAGCAAGTCAGAGAGAAAGAAAGAAAGAAAGAAAAATAGAGAGAAAAAGGAATAGAGAAAGAGAAGAATCGGGTTTGAGAGAAAAAGAAATGGAGTTTAAAAGAGAAGTAGTGTTGAAGAGAAAAAGAGCAACTGAGAACTAGAGTGACAGAGACATCCAGAAAGAGTTAAACAGTGAGAAAAAGAGAAAGAGTTCGAAAAAGTCAAGTGAGGAATAGACTAAAAAGTAAAGCAAAGCAGAGCAGCAAAGCAAGAAATACGGCAAAAAACTTACTAAAGCACACCAAAGGAAGAGAGCAACTAAAGGGGGGGGGGGGGGTATCTTTATTAGGGTTTCTTCAACTTTATGGAATGAGGGTTTTTTAGTTACACTTCAGCAAAGCAAGTGGAAACAACAATGTGCACAAGCACAAGTACAAATCCAATCCATCTGCACACTGGTCAAAGTCCAAGTGACATCCAGAGCAATACGTGCAAGTGCAGCGGCAAACACGAATCCAGAGCAACACAAGCCAACCCCATCGCAGTACAACCTAACAATTGTTCTATTTCTGGAAAATGTATGACATCTTATTGGTCCAGGAAACCCAAAACAACAGCAGCAGACAGAGAACAAAACACTCATCCACCACCCGCCTCCTTCAGCTTCCACACAAACCCACCCTCGCTCTCGTCTCGAGAGCACCCCATGGGAAGGCGGTTCCCGGGAGCCCCAAAATCATCGCGCCTGACAAATGCCCAGCCCCGGCACGGTCAGCACCCAACCCCTGGCGATGAACGTCACCTCACAGAGCGGCCGGGGCCCAGATAAAAAAACCCAGCTGGGAGGGAAAAAAACCCCAGACAGCAGAGCTGGGTGGTTTTTACCCTAAGTTTAAAAAGTAGCTGAAAAGCCTGAAAGGCAAAACTCACACCCACAAGGTTAGAAGCATTCCACACACACACTCTTCTCGCAGGCAGACAGACACACACAGACGCAGCTCTGGCACCACATTTCCTCTTGTTCCTGCTGGCCTGGAAAGCCCCAGGTAAATCCAGTCCCTCAGACCTTGCATCCCTGAACACCAGGAGAGCTGGAGTTTTACCCAGATCCCAGTGCCCTGCACAGCTGCACTGACACGAGCACAGGCTGATCGCTCTGCCCAGCACCATCCCTCATTTTCCTCCCGTTGCTCCCCAAGCGTCCCCAAACCACCCCGTGTCTGTGCCGGGGCCAGTGCCTGCCCCGAGCCCAACCAGAGGCTGTCACCCAGCCCTGCACCAGCTCCCACCCCTGGGAGAGCTGGGAATGCACTGAGAGCTCAGCTCCCTGGGCTCCCCAACACCCAAACCAGTCCTCAGACACACAAATAATGCCCAACCTGCCCCTCCGGGCACAGCCAAACACCACAACTCCATCATCCCCAAGGAACTCCGGCAGGTTGCCTCTTCACCTGTGCCTTTTTCCAGCAGCCATGGCTAGGACCGGGCTGTCAGAAATAGCATTCCCTAGGCAGTTCATCCCAGCACAGAGGAGAAGAGGAGCCTGTCACTCATCCACACCACGGGCAGGACAAGGGGGGCCCAAGCTGGCTTTGGCTGCTCCAACATCCAAAGCTCTTGGTGCCAAAGATAGGACGAGTTCAGTGGTTGCTCCTGTCCTGAAAGAGAGCAGAAAAGCAAAGTTAATCCCACTGTGGAATGCAAGACTCCTGCATTTCATATTTCTGCTCTGATTGCTCACCGCAGAGTATTATCCATGGAAAAAAAAGGAGAATGACACCATATCAAATAAAAAGTGCCCTTCTCCAGCACTTTTATTCCAAGCATTAAAAGGATGCTCATTTCTCTTCCAGCATTGTTTCCCTCATTTTAGCAGAACCGTCTTCATCCCAGACCCCCCTCGTCAGCTGTTCAATCCTCTGGCACTGGATTTGGACAAAGGAAGGGACGCACCTGGATCGCAGGAAATCACAGAGAGAAACCCCTCCAAAACCTGACAGAGAAAAACAACAGGAGATGCAGGAAGACACATCCCTCATTTGCACGTCCGGAGTGCTTTTCTAAAGACCTCCCTGCATCTGGATGCTCTTTGCACTTGGCTTTCTTTACAAGAATGCATTTGCTGCTAAACACGTCTCAGGCCCTTATTTGATCAGGATAAGGTCGGATGCAGATGAAGACTCACACAGGGAATAGCCAGGGAGAAGCTATATAGCTAATAGCAGGGCCTGGGAACATCAAGGATGGAGAAGAGAAGGAACAGGGATTGTTTTTCTTGTTTAGAGCCAGCAGTGCTGTGAGCTTGGAGAACACACGGCACCACAGGGATCCAGGGCAGGAGCGGGATAACTCCGGGATAAGGGGAATCTGCTCCCACTCCAGGGCTGTGCCAGTGAAGGAGGGGAAGTTTTAGTGCCTTCATGGCACACAAAAACCAAACCCAGCACCACCGAGCTGGACTTTCGTGAACTGCAACACAAAGCGGCCCCTGGCCTTTGGGGGAACACAACCTCACCGAGTCACGGAGCCAGGGGATGACACTTGGGAATGAGCCTTGCGGCCTGCAGCCAAATCAGATGAGGGAGCCACAGGAGCTGTGGGGTTTCCTGCTCTTCCTGCAACGCCATCAGTCCAGACCAGGAGACCTTTCCTGGAACAGATCTTCCCTGTAAAAGGGAGCAACACCAAAGCTCAAGCCCTCATTTAGAGACCCTTGGAAAAGCAAAGGTGAGAGGGGATTACCTGGAGCCCCAGGGGACCGAGGTGAAGGGGATGAAGAAGCAGACAGCAAACTGCTTCCACTGCTTCTCACTCCAGCAAGGGGAACATCCCTGGAATTTCACGTCCAGCGTCTCTCCCAAGCCCCACCGGCGAACCCACACGTACTCCAGGACTGATCTCCTTTGTACTTCCAGCAGCACAGACCCACCGGGAGGAACTGCAATCCAAGGACACACATCAGCAACCGCCTTCCCGCTTGGCGCTCTCTCCACATTTTTCCCTTTCCAGTGGGATGCAGGTGCCACCCCCCAGAGGCAGGAAAACTGCCTTGCAATCCAGTACAAAACCTGCCTGGGAAGCCCAGGATGCCCGGAGCCAGCAGCCATTTCTCCTGGAGCTCCTGCTGACAGGCATTTGAAGCCTGCTGGGCCTCACAGCTGCTTTTCTGCCAGGGGCATTCCCATCTCTTATTTTTTAGCCCAAATAAAGGTTTGCAAAGCTGAGTTTTGTGAGAAGTGCTTCATATTTGGATTATTCTTAACTTGGGAGTTTCCCTTGGCACCAAAATCAGGGGGTAAACCCAACATGGCCTCAAAGGGCCATAAGATCCCAGATATCCAATCCCCAGTTCCCTCAGCATTGGTTCATTAAAGCTTTTCAGGGGTAATTTAGCAAACTTCAGGGTTTGGTGACTTCACCATCAAAGCAACACGAAACCTGTGCAAAAGGAACTTAACTAAAGCTGGCTAAACGCTGCCCAGACCTGGCAGAAAGCGCTTCCCACACCTCTCCTGGAATTCTCTTTCCCAGCCCTTCCAGCTTCGGAAGGCTTCTGTGGGAGCCTCAAGTCGCGGTGCAGCTCAGAACCTGCACGTACCTAAAGCAGCCCCACGGCAACACGAAGCTTCCCTCGGGCATTTCGTTTCTTTACCCCAAACATTCTTCCCACTCAGCCACAATCTAGAAAGGAAAGAAAGGAAAAGAAGGAAGACCAATTAATTCTGACATAAGGAGTCTTGACTATTCCAACACACTGCCAGGTGAAAAAACATCCCTGCCAGGCTAACAAATCCCCCTGATACTGTCCCCATTCTGTATCAATTATTTAAACGCTGTATTAAGGAGCGTAAGGACACAATGCTTGGAATTCTCAAAAATGGCTCCGCCTGGCTACTCCAAGCACTTTCTCACCCGGGGAGCTGAGCTGTCCCACATTTAAACGCCACGTTTGATCCAAATCCCATAGAAATCTGATATTGTTTGGCTCCTGAGCTTTCCCAAAAGCTGTGCAGTCAAGCCTGGAAATCCTCACTGAAGCTTTGCCATGTCACATCGGGATTTACCCTTGGGAAAACCCCACTCTGAGCACTTGGGTTTCAAGAGGTTGCACCCAATGTTACAGACACAGAATTCCTGCGGGGTTTGGCATTTCCTGCACCTCCAAACACGTGAAAAGAAGGAAGTGCAGAGTCCCGAGGCTCCATTATTGCCATTCTCCTCACATCCCTTTCCTCAGCTGCACGTGGCTTTGTGCCTCCTCTGAAGGGCTGGAAAGGAATTTGGGAACCCCCCTCAGCTTCTTCGGTTTTCAGCTTTTTCTCTGAGCCGGCCCAAAAGGCAAACAGGAAAAAAAAACCCCAAAAGTGCACAAAATCCCAGCCCCTCCCAAGATGCAGCTCCTCACACCAAACCTTGGGAGAATCCCTGGTGCTTCCAACACCGCTGCAATCCCACCTGGAGCTGAGCTTACAGGGTGCTCTGCCTAATCCACATCCAAGCCTGGATAGCCCAAAGCCTGCAAGAAAAGAGGAGGCAAAGTGAAGGGGAGAGGGGGGGAAAAACAGAGTTTTAGGTTTTTCCCCTGTTTGCAACAGGATTGAAGGGCAGGATGGAGAGGTTTCGTGGAAAAGAAGTACCAAAGGCTGCTTCATTCCCAGCAATTAGCGCTGCTCAATCCAAGAGGCCCAATCCACCAGGTTTAAACAGGAGCGGCCGACAGGATGGGTTATGACACAGATCTGTGAAGCTGGAGCCTTCTTCCTTCTCCCGGGCTCTCCCAGAAATTCTCCATGTCCGGACGCGCTCCCGCTCTCCCTGCTGGGGAGGATGGACTTGGATAGCCCGGGTGACTGGTGAGCCTAAAACAATAAGCGATCCAAGTGTTTTTCCCCAGGAAATGACATATTCTCTGGACCTGGGATAACCCATATCCCATGGCCTTCTCCAGGAAGAGTCCCAGCTGGATATGGTCTCCCAGAAAGGATTCCATAGGGGCTCACCTTTTGCTTGGAGCTCGGCTGAATTCCTCAGCAATGCCAGGGAATGTGGCCATTGGAGGCTTTGGGCAGATTAGGCTCATTTGCCTTTTTAGGTTTTGTTACCATCTCTCAGACTTCCCACTGGATTGTGGTCTCCAAGGAACATGTAAATCCCATTGGATTCCTGCTCTTTGGATATTTTTGTACCATTCCTGTACAAAACGAGGCCCCCTGTTCGGATGCTTTTCCCCACCGTTCCCCAGCAGTTTTATCTGCCAGTGCATTCCCTGTGTTGGTTGGGCTCTTCCCAGATCTCTGAGCTCCTTCACAAGGCAGGAGATCCATTTGACCCAGGAACCGAACCCTCCCGAGGAATTGTCTGATGCCATCTCCACATTTCACAGCTGATCCTTGTGCTCAAAGGATCCCCCTTTCTTCCCTTCAGCCAATTCCAAGCCTCGCTGCCCCCAGCTGGGAACAGTCCCCAGGCCGATCCCTGCAGTCTTCCCTGCCAGGATCCTGCTCAGGAATCCATGGGAATGTAAGAATTAATTCTTCCCACCCCTGCCCAGTTCTAATTCCAAAGGATTTGGTGTCTGCCTTACCCGGCTGGAGCCTGCTTCCAACTCTGCTCTTGCTGCTTCTGCTGCTTTCCATTTCCCAGGAATTCCACCAACGGAGCGACAGCGTTTTCCACCTCCTCCTCCAGGATTCCCTCTGTTGCGTTCGGGTGCTGGAAGGATATCAAAACCAGGGCCTCACTATCAGGAATTATATCCCCGGATTTGTTCCTTTCCAAATGTCACCTCTTCCCAACAAAGCACTGGCCATCCAAGGAATTCTAGAGAGCCATGTGCTGACCGCTGCTTACTCCTCTGGAATGTCAGAGCTTGGAAAAAAAGGGCAGTTGAGGCTTTTCCTGGTGCTGCCCATCAAGTGTATTTTACCTAAGTGCCCCTGCCCATGCCTTTGCCTGTATCCACCAAAAATCCACCCGTTCATTCCCCAGCTGCTGCCTCCCTCTTTTCCGGGATCCAACAGAATTTTAACAGGTAAATATTCCCCTCTGGAAGAGCACCTTTCATTCCAAACCTAAGAACAAACAAATGAATCACTTTCCTTCGACCTTCCTTATTAGGATTCCACTGAGAGCAGTGGATGGAAAATGATCCTCTCCTGGCCCCTGCTGGATTCCCGGAGCAGGGATCCTTTCCCTCTTTCCCCCCACCCCCCGCGGTGCCCTCCTCCCCCTCCCGCCCCACCCCGCACCCTTTTCAGCCTTTGTTCCACAGCTTTTGCCTCTGGACCTCAGATCCTTTTGGTCTCCAGGAGCTCCCAGCAGCTCCACAGCCTTTCCTCTCCCATCCTGATCCTTTCTCCAGGAATGGAGCTGTGCATTGCAATTCCCTTCTCTTTTCTCCGACAATTCCCACCAACCCAAACCTAAAGCTGACACAAGGAACGCTCGGTGCCCACAAATCCAAATCCAGACCTGGCCATCCCTAAACCAGCAACTCCCGGACAATTTGCGTTCATTCCAACCTAACACTGAGGACTCACCTAATCCTTCAAAATTCCCAAGAAATATCCCGTTGCCTTCAGCTCCCAGGGGATTCTGCTTCGTGCTCACACGGATTTGGGACTTCCCTGAAAAACCCGTGCAGGGCACGCTGGAATCCCCGATCCCGTGAATCCGGGGAGTGTGCAAAGCTCGGTCCAGCCTGGGCCCCCAGAAATTTTTGCCAAATATCCCCCAAGTCCTCGGGACAACAGAACTCTCTGGTACTGCATTTTTGGCGTTGTAAAGCCTGGAATTACTTTACTCCTAGTGCTGGGCTCTGGATGTGGCCGAGAAAATCCCGGCCTCCACACAGACCCAGATTCCAAACTTTTTGATACATTTGAGCAAACCGAGAAATTCCCCTTCCCTGCTTCTTCCTAAGGGCATCCTTCTCTTCCCTTACCCGGCCTGCTCTCTCCCACTGGGCTGGGTTTTTCCCTTCCCATGCTAATTAGTCCCTACTCCTAGGAGGTTTAGGTACCTTTCTTCCCTGGCAGGGATTTCTTAACACAGCTACCGAGGCTTTGGGAGTCTTCTTTATCTTCTACTTTCTGGAAACACACCCTCTGATCCATAAATGCCACAATCCAGATGCCCAACTTCAACAAGACATCCTTTTCACCTAAAAACACTCACTCTCAACTCTTAGATCTTTTAAAGTTTTACCCCCGCAAAATTCCCCTGCTTTTCCACCGCTGAATTCCTCCGTCCTGATTCCAAGAATTTCTTGAATACCACGGGGCTTTTCTCAAGATTTACCCCCACAACCTTCCCTACGTGCCCACTGCTCACCACCTCATTTTTCCCTCAATGTCTTCGTTCTCCACCCCAGAGAGTTTGTCAAGTGTTGCCTCCAAAATGTTCCCCCTCTCTCCACTACTGAGTTCCCCATTTTGCCTTCAAAATATTCCTTCTGTCCCCTCCAGACTGCATCCACTTTTACCCCCAACATTTTACTTCCTCTACAATATTGATTAAACCTTTTCCACCCCAAAAATGTGCATTCCCTCCCTTAAACAGCACCTCAGCTTTTCCCTCAAAAATGCCCCAGAGAGAAACTCCGATTCAGCCCCCAAACTCCCATTTTCCTACACAAACAGTTCTTGTGGCCCCTCTCAATTCCCCCAGGCTTTCAGCTAAAGGAATAACTGGAAGCCTATTCCCTCATCTCTGCCCTCCTTTTGCTTTCCTGGAAAACCTTGCCATCCCACACTTTCTCCAAGAGATCTGCTGCGAGTACTGCAAGGTCTGCTCTGTCAGAGTGCCAGGGGGGTTTACAGCACTTGCTCCTCTGCATCTTCACCCTTTCATCAGCTTTCCCCTGGAACGGTGTTGTGGGAGAAGCTTGGAATTACCAGAAATGGATCGGGTTCACACTTTTTCCCCACCAGTTTTCATCTGGTTTGAAATTCCTGGAATTACCCTCAAACGTGCCCTAGAACAGTGCTGTGAAAGGATCAATCAGAAGAACAGCCTGAAAGCAGAAAACCACCTCCAGCAGCAGCCAGAATGATCCCATTTCTGTTCTTACCTGGTCCTGCCAGAGCTCCCAATGGCCCTTCCCATTCCAAAACAAGAACTATCGAAGACATTCCTGCTGTCCGTGAGGGTGAGGTGCCAGTTCTGGATGTTCTTTGCTGTGGAATCGGACAACAAACAGAGCATAAATGATCTTGGTGGCTCTTCCAAGCCAAACCACCCCGTGATTCCTTGCGTGGATCAGCACCTGTCCCAACTCCATTCCAGAAACCTCCTCCCACTAACCCAGAACCTTCCTTTTTCCGCTCAACATCAGGGATTTGCTGCCAAGTGCCCCGGGCAGGGGACGCCTCAGCCCTCTCTGGGACACCTCAGCATTCCCTGGGACGCCCCAGCATTCCCTGGGGTGCCTCAGCATTCCCTGGGATACCTCAGCATTCCCTGGGCTGCTGTTCCACGCCGATCCCGTGTCCAGCGCCGTTCCGGGCTGCAGTGCCGGGCTCTCCCCACAAGGCGGCAGCACCGGGAGCGAGCAGCCCCGGCCGGTCCCGCTGTCTCGGGGCAGCTGCGCCTTTAACCCGCCCGGAGCCGGCGGGGCCGTGAACACAGCGGGCAAAAACCCCACCGATCCCCTTTATTTCACCCCCAGAGGCACAGGATCGCAGCATTCCCTGGGCTGGAAGGGACCCGCAGGGAGCATCGAGTCCACATCCTGGTCCTGCACCCCAAGAATCCCACCCTGTGCCCGAGAGCCTTGTCCAGACACAAACTCTGCCCCCAGGATCCTGAAAACACAGCGGGGCTGGGAGAAGGGTAACAAGGGAGGATTTTTTACATAGTTCTCCTTGTATGATCGTTATATAATCTTATTAGATAGTCCAGCAACCCATCCCTGGGCCGGGACCCCCACCCCTGTCCCGGGACACCCATCCCTGGGCCGGAATACCGATCCCCCGCGGCCCCCACCGTCCGCTCGGGACTGTCCCCGTTCCCCGCTCACCTCCGAGCCCGCAGCACCCGCCCCGGTGCCCCCGGCCCGGCAGCGCTGCTCCCCGGACTCCCCGCCATTGCCGCGTCGGGCGAAGAAGGGCGGAAATTACCGGGACCACACCAATGTGGCGATGCGACCTTCTCAAGATGGCGGCGGTGGAGGACCCCGCTCCGTCTATTCGGCTGCCTGAATGCTCCCGCCTACCCCAGGCGCCGCTGACCCCACAGTCGGTGTCCGCATAGCGGGAAAAGCCTCAGAAAATTGCGTGCAAGCGCTGGGCTGGCGTTGGTGTCGGCGTCGCGTTCAGGCAGCCGAATAGACGCAGCTAGAGGGGGCCTTCCCTGCCACCATCTTGAGAAGGTCAGAAAACAGCGTAAACGACCGCCATCTTTAGTGTGGCGATGATCTAACTTCCGGTTTCGCCGCCATCTTGGGTGCTGGCAGAAGCCACTTCCGGTCGAGCCGCCATCTTTAGTGTGGTACTCACAAGGCCCCCGCCCCTCACAAGGGCTTCTGTCTATTCAGCTGCCTGAATCCAGCCCGGACTCCGACGCCGGCCCCGCGCTTTCCGCGCGATTTTCCGCGGTGGTCCCCGGTGCGAGGACACGGGTGGTGGGGTCACCGGCGCCGGAGGCGGGCGACGGTCCCGCGACCGGCGGCAGGCATCGGCAGGGACACCTCTCTTAGGGGCCTATTGCGTCCGCCATCTTGAGTGTGGCGGAAGTGTCATCCACCCTCTGCAAGGTCCTGGCAGGTTCGAATAAAAACGCCACTTACGCCGTCCCGAAAGCGCCGAACTGCGCCTTCCTTTCCGAGCCGCCCCCTTGAGAGCGGCACGCGGCCGGCTCTATTCCGACCGTGCTCGCCCTGTGCCCCTCGCCCCGTGTCGCGCTGCGACCGCGCCTCTGCTGCCCGGCAAAACCGGCCCCGCCGGGCCGCCCCCCGCGCTCTCATTCGTCGCGGTCACCGCCCCGCACGGCGCCCGCTCCTTTGCAGCGTTCTGGCCCTGCTCATGCACGCCCGTGTCCCTTGGCGCTCCGAACCGTCCTTCGCCCCTCCCCTCCGCTGCCAGACGCGGCCCCGCTCGCTCCTTGCCCTTGCCACGCTCGGCAGCCACCGAGGCCGCCGCCCTCTCGGCTCCCCCGGCCCCGGGCGGCAGCAGCGCCGGGGCGCCGTGCCGGGGCCGGCAGTGCCGCGCTCTCGCCACCAGGCGGCAGCAGCGCCGCCCAGCTCAGCCCGGGGCCGGGCCGCGCTGCGGGGCACGGACAGAGCAGAGGCAAAAGCCGGCTCAGGGCGCTCTGCAGCTCCTGCAGCCCGAGCCTCTCGGCTCCTGGCGCCAGGCACTCGCTTCTTCCCTTCCTACAGAAAAACGCCGCCTCGTTATGCTCAAAACTTGCTCATCTCTAGTCCCAGCTTCTTATATTCCTATATGCAACAGAGTAGAGAGAGAGGGCTGGCTTATTTCAAAATGAATCTACATCTAAATCCATCGCCTTTGTCTATAGATGTCAAAATGAAGACCTTAGCAGGTTTTGGTATTCTGCACACATCCCTCCCTGGGAGGAATGGTAAAAAGTTAAAAACAAATGAAATTTAAACAGTAAAAAGTTAGAAAAAAAGTTACAATGGCAGAAATTTAGAAACAAACAAAGAGGTACAATACAAGAAACGAACAAATTTCTAAAGGTAGAAAGGTTGAAAGTTAAAAACAAAGGTAGAAACAAAAAAAAATTAGAAACAAAGTTAGGTAGACATTTAGAGACAAAGTCAGAAAGGCGAGTGTTGAGCTTTTGACAGGGTACCCTTCCTTCTCAGACCAGGGTGAAAGAGCAGAGGAGGCTGCTGTTCTGCTAAGTTCTTGATTTCAGTCTCACAGCTGTCTTGAAGGCAGAGTTTGAATGGGGTTACATGATAAAGCCAAGCAGCAGCAGCAGGCAAAACCAGCTGCTTCTATATGCTCCATACACTATATTTTTTGCTTACAGAAGTGTGGATTATATTTGTTAATTGACCAGTAAGATTCACACACGATTCTAGTTTTCTTTTTCTTAACCCACCCTGGTCTAATTCTAACAGTCGTAAGCCTCACACAAGTGTTACATCTGTGTTACACAGATTTGCATCTACAGTTTCTATCAGCTCTTAGTGTTTATGTGAACACTCCATCTAAAAAATGGCAACAGTGCCATTCAATCTAGATTTTGTCTAAAGTAAAGAATTCTGTGAAAAGGTAACACTGCTGCAGCAAGAGCCGTGCTGAAGATCTCTGCTACAGCTTTTTCATGATTAAGGCACTTGGCATCTATTTCTACTAAAAGTTAAAAATCTGTATTTCTATTGCACTTTGCTGTGGCTTCATGGATGCCAGCTTGTCCAAAGGTTTCAATTCAAACCTAAGGCTTTGGCTTCCCTCTGGGCCTGAGGCCAGAGGAGCCTCCACTCTAAGAAGGTTAGAAACAAGGTTAGAAAGGTAAAAGTTAGAAAGCAAAAAATACATTTAGAAAGGCACAAAGTTAGAAATGTAGAGTGTTAGAAACCAACAAAGGCAGAAAGGTAAAAATGGGGAGAAAAACAAAGGTAGAAAGTTTCAAAGTTAGAAGCAAACAGAGGCAGAAAGGGACAAATCTAGCAAGTTAGAAACAAAGGTAGAAAGTCAAAAAGGTAGAAACGAACAAAGGTAGAAAGTTGGAGAGGCAGAAAGTGCAGAGGCTGGCAGCAGCCATTCCAGCCTTAAGGAGAGCCCTGTGGAGAAGAGCAACTTGTTCCATTGATCTTCACTTCGAGAAGGGCCTTCTGCTCTCTTGGGAAAGATGCAGACCAGGCCATGACTCCAGGTAGAAGCAGCAGGTGGGAATGCTTTTCCTTCACCTCCCAGAAAGCTGGGAGCTTTCATGTTTGAGTCAGTGGCCTAAAAGGGGCAGAAAGGCTGCCCTGACAAGTGTGTGGGCATGGATCTGTTTGGTCTGGCCCTGTGCCCATTCCCAAAACTCTCTTCAAACTTGCCCAAAATAGCAACACAAAGCCTGGGGCAGATTGTGCCTGAAGAAAGAATGGTCTCTGTTTTTTTTCCAAGCTGCTACAGAAACAAACTAAGGTAGAAAGGTAAAAATGAACAAAGGAGGGAAGGTGAGAAAGGTAGTTCGAAAGTCAAAGTCAGAGAAAGAGAGAAAGAGAAAGAGAGAAAGTCAGAGAAAGCGAGAAAGTCAGAGAAAGGGAAAGGCAGAAAGAAAGCAAGGCAGAAAGCAAGTCAGAGAGAAAGAAAGAAAGAAAGAAAAATAGAGAGAAAAAGGAATAGAGAAAGAGAAGAATCGGGTTTGAGAGAAAAAGAAATGGAGTTTAAAAGAGAAGTAGTGTTGAAGAGAAAAAGAGCAACTGAGAACTAGAGTGACAGAGACATCCAGAAAGAGTTAAACAGTGAGAAAAAGAGAAAGAGTTCGAAAAAGTCAAGTGAGGAATAGACTAAAAAGTAAAGCAAAGCAGAGCAGCAAAGCAAGAAATACGGCAAAAAACTTACTAAAGCACACCAAAGGAAGAGAGCAACCAAAGGGGGGAGGGGGGGTATCTTTATTAGGGTTTCTTCAACTTTATGGAATGAGGGTTTTTTAGTTACACTTCAGCAAAGCAAGTGGAAACAACAATGTGCACAAGCACAAGTACAAATCCAATCCATCTGCACACTGGTCAAAGTCCAAGTGACATCCAGAGCAATACGTGCAAGTGCAGCGGCAAACACGAATCCAGAGCAACACAAGCCAACCCCATCGCAGTACAACCTAACAATTGTTCTATTTCTGGAAAATGTATGACATCTTATTGGTCCAGGAAACCCAAAACAACAGCAGCAGACAGAGAACAAAACACTCATCCACCACCCGCCTCCTTCAGCTTCCACACAAACCCACCCTCGCTCTCGTCTCGAGAGCACCCCATGGGAAGGCGGTTCCCGGGAGCCCCAAAATCATCGCGCCTGACAAATGCCCAGCCCCGGCACGGTCAGCACCCAACCCCTGGCGATGAACGTCACCTCACAGAGCGGCCGGGGCCCAGATAAAAAAACCCAGCTGGGAGGGAAAAAAACCCCAGACAGCAGAGCTGGGTGGTTTTTACTCTAAGTTTAAAAAGTAGCTGAAAAGCCTGAAAGGCAAAACTCACACCCACAAGGTTAGAAGCATTCCACACACGCACTCTTCTCGCAGGCAGAGAACACACACAGACGCAGCTCTGGCACCACATTTCCTCTTGTTCCTGCTGGCCTGGAAAGCCCCAGGTAAATCCAGTCCCTCAGACCTTGCATCCCTGAACACCAGGAGAGCTGGAGTTTTACCCAGATCCCAGTGCCCTGCACAGCTGCACTGACACGAGCACAGGCTGATCGCTCTGCCCAGCACCATCCCTCATTTTCCTCCCGTTGCTCCCCAAGCGTCCCCAAACCACCCCGTGTCTGTGCCGGGGCCAGTGCCTGCCCCGAGCCCAACCAGAGGCTGTCACCCAGCCCTGCACCAGCTCCCACCCCTGGGAGAGCTGGGAATGCACTGAGAGCTCAGCTCCCTGGGCTCCCCAACACCCAAACCAGTCCTCAGACACACAAATAATGCCCAACCTGCCCCTCCGGGCACAGCCAAACACCACAACTCCATCATCCCCAAGGAACTCCGGCAGGTTGCCTCTTCACCTGTGCCTTTTTCCAGCAGCCATGGCTAGGACCGGGCTGTCAGAAATAGCATTCCCTAGGCAGTTCATCCCAGCACAGAGGAGAAGAGGAGCCTGTCACTCATCCACACCACGGGCAGGACAAGGGGGGCCCAAGCTGGCTTTGGCTGCTCCAACATCCAAAGCTCTTGGTGCCAAAGATAGGACGAGTTCAGTGGTTGCTCCTGTCCTGAAAGAGAGCAGAAAAGCGAAGTTAATCCCACTGTGGAATGCAAGACTCCTGCATTTCATATTTCTGCTCTGATTGCTCACCGCAGAGTATTATCCATGGAAAAAAAAGGAGAATGACACCATATCAAATAAAAAGTGCCCTTCTCCAGCACTTTTATTCCAAGCATTAAAAGGATGCTCATTTCTCTTCCAGCATTGTTTCCCTCATTTTAGCAGAACCGTCTTCATCCCAGACCCCCCTCGTCAGCTGTTCAATCCTCTGGCACTGGATTTGGACAAAGGAAGGGACGCACCTGGATCGCAGGAAATCACAGAGAGAAACCCCTCCAAAACCTGACAGAGAAAAACAACAGGAGATGCAGGAAGACACATCCCTCATTTGCACGTCCGGAGTGCTTTTCTAAAGACCTCCCTGCATCTGGATGCTCTTTGCACTTGGCTTTCTTTACAAGAATGCATTTGCTGCTAAACACGTCTCAGGCCCTTATTTGATCAGGATAAGGTCGGATGCAGATGAAGACTCACACAGGGAATAGCCAGGGAGAAGCTATATAGCTAATAGCAGGGCCTGGGAACATCAAGGATGGAGAAGAGAAGGAACAGGGATTGTTTTTCTTGTTTAGAGCCAGCAGTGCTGTGAGCTTGGAGAACACACGGCACCACAGGGATCCAGGGCAGGAGCGGGATAACTCCGGGATAAGGGGAATCTGCTCCCACTCCAGGGCTGTGCCAGTGAAGGAGGGGAAGTTTTAGTGCCTTCATGGCACACAAAAACCAAACCCAGCACCACCGAGCTGGACTTTCGTGAACTGCAACACAAAGCGGCCCCTGGCCTTTGGGGGAACACAACCTCACCGAGTCACGGAGCCAGGGGATGACACTTGGGAATGAGCCTTGCGGCCTGCAGCCAAATCAGATGAGGGAGCCACAGGAGCTGTGGGGTTTCCTGCTCTTCCTGCAACGCCATCAGTCCAGACCAGGAGACCTTTCCTGGAACAGATCTTCCCTGTAAAAGGGAGCAACACCAAAGCTCAAGCCCTCATTTAGAGACCCTTGGAAAAGCAAAGGTGAGAGGGGATTACCTGGAGCCCCAGGGGACCGAGGTGAAGGGGATGAAGAAGCAGACAGCAAACTGCTTCCACTGCTTCTCACTCCAGCAAGGGGAACATCCCTGGAATTTCACGTCCAGCGTCTCTCCCAAGCCCCACCGGCGAACCCACACGTACTCCAGGACTGATCTCCTTTGTACTTCCAGCAGCACAGACCCACCGGGAGGAACTGCAATCCAAGGACACACATCAGCAACCGCCTTCCCGCTTGGCGCTCTCTCCACATTTTTCCCTTTCCAGTGGGATGCAGGTGCCACCCCCCAGAGGCAGGAAAACTGCCTTGCAATCCAGTACAAAACCTGCCTGGGAAGCCCAGGATGCCCGGAGCCAGCAGCCATTTCTCCTGGAGCTCCTGCTGACAGGCATTTGAAGCCTGCTGGGCCTCACAGCTGCTTTTCTGCCAGGGGCATTCCCATCTCTTATTTTTTAGCCCAAATAAAGGTTTGCAAAGCTGAGTTTTGTGAGAAGTGCTTCATATTTGGATTATTCTTAACTTGGGAGTTTCCCTTGGCACCAAAATCAGGGGGTAAACCCAACATGGCCTCAAAGGGCCATAAGATCCCAGATATCCAATCCCCAGTTCCCTCAGCATTGGTTCATTAAAGCTTTTCAGGGGTAATTTAGCAAACTTCAGGGTTTGGTGACTTCACCATCAAAGCAACACGAAACCTGTGCAAAAGGAACTTAACTAAAGCTGGCTAAACGCTGCCCAGACCTGGCAGAAAGCGCTTCCCACACCTCTCCTGGAATTCTCTTTCCCAGCCCTTCCAGCTTCGGAAGGCTTCTGTGGGAGCCTCAAGTCGCGGTGCAGCTCAGAACCTGCACGTACCTAAAGCAGCCCCACGGGAACACGAAGCTTCCCTCGGGCATTTCGTTTCTTTACCCCAAACATTCTTCCCACTCAGCCACAATCTAGAAAGGAAAGAAAGGAAAAGAAGGAAGACCAATTAATTCTGACATAAGGAGTCTTGACTATTCCAACACACTGCCAGGTGAAAAAACATCCCTGCCAGGCTAACAAATCCCCCTGATACTGTCCCCATTCTGTATCAATTATTTAAACGCTGTATTAAGGAGCGTAAGGACACAATGCTTGGAATTCTCAAAAATGGCTCCGCCTGGCTACTCCAAGCACTTTCTCACCCGGGGAGCTGAGCTGTCCCACATTTAAACGCCACGTTTGATCCAAATCCCATAGAAATCTGATATTGTTTGGCTCCTGAGCTTTCCCAAAAGCTGTGCAGTCAAGCCTGGAAATCCTCACTGAAGCTTTGCCATGTCACATCGGGATTTACCCTTGGGAAAACCCCACTCTGAGCACTTGGGTTTCAAGAGGTTGCACCCAATGTTACAGACACAGAATTCCTGTGGGGTTTGGCATTTCCTGCACCTCCAAACACGTGAAAAGAAGGAAGTGCAGAGTCCCGAGGCTCCATTATTGCCATTCTCCTCACATCCCTTTCCTCAGCTGCACGTGGCTTTGTGCCTCCTCTGAAGGGCTGGAAAGGAATTTGGGAACCCCCCTCAGCTTCTTCGGTTTTCAGCTTTTTCTCTGAGCCGGCCCAAAAGGCAAACAGGAAAAAAAAACCCCAAAAGTGCACAAAATCCCAGCCCCTCCCAAGATGCAGCTCCTCACACCAAACCTTGGGAGAATCCCTGGTGCTTCCAACACCGCTGCAATCCCACCTGGAGCTGAGCTTACAGGGTGCTCTGCCTAATCCACATCCAAGCCTGGATAGCCCAAAGCCTGCAAGAAAAGAGGAGGCAAAGTGAAGGGGAGAGGGGGGGAAAAACAGAGTTTTAGGTTTTTCCCCTGTTTGCAACAGGATTGAAGGGCAGGATGGAGAGGTTTCGTGGAAAAGAAGTACCAAAGGCTGCTTCATTCCCAGCAATTAGCGCTGCTCAATCCAAGAGGCCCAATCCACCAGGTTTAAACAGGAGCGGCCGACAGGATGGGTTATGACACAGATCTGTGAAGCTGGAGCCTTCTTCCTTCTCCCGGGCTCTCCCAGAAATTCTCCATGTCCGGACGCGCTCCCGCTCTCCCTGCTGGGGAGGATGGACTTGGATAGCCCGGGTGACTGGTGAGCCTAAAACAATAAGCGATCCAAGTGTTTTTCCCCAGGAAATGACATATTCTCTGGACCTGGGATAACCCATATCCCATGGCCTTCTCCAGGAAGAGTCCCAGCTGGATATGGTCTCCCAGAAAGGATTCCATAGGGGCTCACCTTTTGCTTGGAGCTCGGCTGAATTCCTCAGCAATGCCAGGGAATGTGGCCATTGGAGGCTTTGGGCAGATTAGGCTCATTTGCCTTTTTAGGTTTTGTTACCATCTCTCAGACTTCCCACTGGATTGTGGTCTCCAAGGAACATGTAAATCCCATTGGATTCCTGCTCTTTGGATATTTTTGTACCATTCCTGTACAAAACGAGGCCCCCTGTTCGGATGCTTTTCCCCACCGTTCCCCAGCAGTTTTATCTGCCAGTGCATTCCCTGTGTTGGTTGGGCTCTTCCCAGATCTCTGAGCTCCTTCACAAGGCAGGAGATCCATTTGACCCAGGAACCGAACCCTCCCGAGGAATTGTCTGATGCCATCTCCACATTTCACAGCTGATCCTTGTGCTCAAAGGATCCCCCTTTCTTCCCTTCAGCCAATTCCAAGCCTCGCTGCCCCCAGCTGGGAACAGTCCCCAGGCCGATCCCTGCAGTCTTCCCTGCCAGGATCCTGCTCAGGAATCCATGGGAATGTAAGAATTAATTCTTCCCACCCCTGCCCAGTTCTAATTCCAAAGGATTTGGTGTCTGCCTTACCCGGCTGGAGCCTGCTTCCAACTCTGCTCTTGCTGCTTCTGCTGCTTTCCATTTCCCAGGAATTCCACCAACGGAGCGACAGCGTTTTCCACCTCCTCCTCCAGGATTCCCTCTGTTGCGTTCGGGTGCTGGAAGGATATCAAAACCAGGGCCTCACTATCAGGAATTATATCCCCGGATTTGTTCCTTTCCAAATGTCACCTCTTCCCAACAAAGCACTGGCCATCCAAGGAATTCTAGAGAGCCATGTGCTGACCGCTGCTTACTCCTCTGGAATGTCAGAGCTTGGAAAAAAAGGGCAGTTGAGGCTTTTCCTGGTGCTGCCCATCAAGTGTATTTTACCTAAGTGCCCCTGCCCATGCCTTTGCCTGTATCCACCAAAAATCCACCCGTTCATTCCCCAGCTGCTGCCTCCCTCTTTTCCGGGATCCAACAGAATTTTAACAGGTAAATATTCCCCTCTGGAAGAGCACCTTTCATTCCAAACCTAAGAACAAACAAATGAATCACTTTCCTTCGACCTTCCTTATTAGGATTCCACTGAGAGCAGTGGATGGAAAATGATCCTCTCCTGGTTCCTGCTGGATTCCCGGAGCAGGGATCCTTTCCCTCTTTCCCCCCACCCCCCGCGGTGCCCTCCTCCCCCTCCCGCCCCACCCCGCACCCTTTTCAGCCTTTGTTCCACAGCTTTTGCCTCTGGACCTCAGATCCTTTTGGTCTCCAGGAGCTCCCAGCAGCTCCACAGCCTTTCCTCTCCCATCCTGATCCTTTCTCCAGGAATGGAGCTGTGCATTGCAATTCCCTTCTCTTTTCTCCGACAATTCCCACCAACCCAAACCTAAAGCTGACACAAGGAACGCTCGGTGCCCACAAATCCAAATCCAGACCTGGCCATCCCTAAACCAGCAACTCCCGGACAATTTGCGTTCATTCCAACCTAACACTGAGGACTCACCTAATCCTTCAAAATTCCCAAGAAATATCCCGTTGCCTTCAGCTCCCAGGGGATTCTGCTTCGTGCTCACACGGATTTGGGACTTCCCTGAAAAACCCGTGCAGGGCACGCTGGAATCCCCGATCCCGTGAATCCGGGGAGTGTGCAAAGCTCGGTCCAGCCTGGGCCCCCAGAAATTTTTGCCAAATATCCCCCAAGTCCTCGGGACAACAGAACTCTCTGGTACTGCATTTTTGGCGTTGTAAAGCCTGGAATTACTTTACTCCTAGTGCTGGGCTCTGGATGTGGCCGAGAAAATCCCGGCCTCCGCACAGACCCAGATTCCAAACTTTTTGATACATTTGAGCAAACCGAGAAATTCCCCTTCCCTGCTTCTTCCTAAGGGCATCCTTCTCTTCCCTTACCCGGCCTGCTCTCTCCCACTGGGCTGGGTTTTTCCCTTCCCATGCTAATTAGTCCCTACTCCTAGGAGGTTTAGGTACCTTTCTTCCCTGGCAGGGATTTCTTAACACAGCTACCGAGGCTTTGGGAGTCTTCTTTATCTTCTACTTTCTGGAAACACACCCTCTGATCCATAAATGCCACAATCCAGATGCCCAACTTCAACAAGACATCCTTTTCACCTAAAAACACTCACTCTCAACTCTTAGATCTTTTAAAGTTTTACCCCCGCAAAATTCCCCTGCTTTTCCACCGCTGAATTCCTCCGTCCTGATTCCAAGAATTTCTTGAATACCACGGGGCTTTTCTCAAGATTTACCCCCACAACCTTCCCTACGTGCCCACTGCTCACCACCTCATTTTTCCCTCAATGTCTTCGTTCTCCACCCCAGAGAGTTTGTCAAGTGTTGCCTCCAAAATGTTCCCCCTCTCTCCACTACTGAGTTCCCCATTTTGCCTTCAAAATATTCCTTCTGTCCCCTCCAGACTGCATCCACTTTTACCCCCAACATTTTACTTCCTCTACAATATTGATTAAACCTTTTCCACCCCAAAAATGTGCATTCCCTCCCTTAAACAGCACCTCAGCTTTTCCCTCAAAAATGCCCCAGAGAGAAACTCCGATTCAGCCCCCAAACTCCCATTTTCCTACACAAACAGTTCTTGTGGCCCCTCTCAATTCCCCCAGGCTTTCAGCTAAAGGAATAACTGGAAGCCTATTCCCTCATCTCTGCCCTCCTTTTGCTTTCCTGGAAAACCTTGCCATCCCACACTTTCTCCAAGAGATCTGCTGCGAGTACTGCAAGGTCTGCTCTGTCAGAGTGCCAGGGGGGTTTACAGCACTTGCTCCTCTGCATCTTCACCCTTTCATCAGCTTTCCCCTGGAACGGTGTTGTGGGAGAAGCTTGGAATTACCAGAAATGGATCGGGTTCACACTTTTTCCCCACCAGTTTTCATCTGGTTTGAAATTCCTGGAATTACCCTCAAACGTGCCCTAGAACAGTGCTGTGAAAGGATCAATCAGAAGAACAGCCTGAAAGCAGAAAACCACCTCCAGCAGCAGCCAGAATGATCCCATTTCTGTTCTTACCTGGTCCTGCCAGAGCTCCCAATGGCCCTTCCCATTCCAAAACAAGAACTATCGAAGACATTCCTGCTGTCCGTGAGGGTGAGGTGCCAGTTCTGGATGTTCTTTGCTGTGGAATCGGACAACAAACAGAGCATAAATGATCTTGGTGGCTCTTCCAAGCCAAACCACCCCGTGATTCCTTGCGTGGATCAGCACCTGTCCCAACTCCATTCCAGAAACCTCCTCCCACTAACCCAGAACCTTCCTTTTTCCGCTCAACATCAGGGATTTGCTGCCGAGTGCCCCGGGCAGGGGACGCCTCAGCCCTCTCTGGGACACCTCAGCATTCCCTGGGACGCCCCAGCATTCCCTGGGGTGCCTCAGCATTCCCTGGGATACCTCAGCATTCCCTGGGCTGCTGTTCCACGCCGATCCCGTGTCCAGCGCCGTTCCGGGCTGCAGTGCCGGGCTCTCCCCACAAGGCGGCAGCACCGGGAGCGAGCAGCCCCGGCCGGTCCCGCTGTCTCGGGGCAGCTGCGCCTTTAACCCGCCCGGAGCCGGCGGGGCCGTGAACACAGCGGGCAAAAACCCCACCGATCCCCTTTATTTCACCCCCAGAGGCACAGGATCGCAGCATTCCCTGGGCTGGAAGGGACCCGCAGGGAGCATCGAGTCCACATCCTGGTCCTGCACCCCAAGAATCCCACCCTGTGCCCGAGAGCCTTGTCCAGACACAAACTCTGCCCCCAGGATCCTGAAAACACAGCGGGGCTGGGAGAAGGGTAACAAGGGAGGATTTTTTACATAGTTCTCCTTGTATGATCGTTATATAATCTTATTAGATAGTCCAGCAACCCATCCCTGGGCCGGGACCCCCACCCCTGTCCCGGGACACCCATCCCTGGGCCGGAATACCGATCCCCCGCGGCCCCCACCGTCCGCTCGGGACTGTCCCCGTTCCCCGCTCACCTCCGAGCCCGCAGCACCCGCCCCGGTGCCCCCGGCCCGGCAGCGCTGCTCCCCGGACTCCCCGCCATTGCCGCGTCGGGCGAAGAAGGGCGGAAATTACCGGGACCACACCAATGTGGCGATGCGACCTTCTCAAGATGGCGGCGGTGGAGGACCCCGCTCCGTCTATTCGGCTGCCTGAATGCTCCCGCCTACCCCAGGCGCCGCTGACCCCACAGTCGGTGTCCGCATAGCGGGAAAAGCCTCAGAAAATTGCGTGCAAGCGCTGGGCTGGCGTTGGTGTCGGCGTCGCGTTCAGGCAGCCGAATAGACGCAGCTAGAGGGGGCCTTCCCTGCCACCATCTTGAGAAGGTCAGAAAACAGCGTAAACGACCGCCATCTTTAGTGTGGCGATGATCTAACTTCCGGTTTCGCCGCCATCTTGGGTGCTGGCAGAAGCCACTTCCGGTCGAGCCGCCATCTTTAGTGTGGTACTCACAAGGCCCCCGCCCCTCACAAGGGCTTCTGTCTATTCAGCTGCCTGAATCCAGCCCGGACTCCGACGCCGGCCCCGCGCTTTCCGCGCGATTTTCCGCGGTGGTCCCCGGTGCGAGGACACGGGTGGTGGGGTCACCGGCGCCGGAGGCGGGCGACGGTCCCGCGACCGGCGGCAGGCATCGGCAGGGACACCTCTCTTAGGGGCCTATTGCGTCCGCCATCTTGAGTGTGGCGGAAGTGTCATCCACCCTCTGCAAGGTCCTGGCAGGTTCGAATAAAAACGCCACTTACGCCGTCCCGAAAGCGCCGAACTGCGCCTTCCTTTCCGAGCCGCCCCCTTGAGAGCGGCACGCGGCCGGCTCTATTCCGACCGTGCTCGCCCGGTGCTCCCCGCCCCGGCTCGCGCTGCGACCGCGCCTCTGCTGCCCGGCAAAACCGGCCCCGCCGGGCCGCCCCCCGCGCTCTCATTCGTCGCGGTCACCGCCCCGCACGGCGCCCGCTCCCTTGCAGCGCTCTGGCCCCGCTCATGCACGCCCGTGTCCCTTGGCGCTCCGAACCGTCCTTCGCCCCTCCCCTCCGCTGCCAGACGCGACCCCGCTCGCTCCTTGCCCTTGCCACGCTCGGCAGCCACCGAGGCCGCCGCCCTCTCGGCTCCCCCGGCCCCGGGCGGCAGCAGCGCCGGGGCGCCGTGCCGGGGCCGGCAGTGCCGCGCTCTCGCCACCAGGCGGCAGCAGCGCCGCCCAGCTCAGCCCGGGGCCGGGCCGCGCTGCGGGGCACGGACAGAGCAGAGGCAAAAGCCGGCTCAGGGCGCTCTGCAGCTCCTGCAGCCCGAGCCTCTCGGCTCCTGGCGCCAGGCACTCGCTTCTTCCCTTCCTACAGAAAAACGCCGCCTCGTTATTCTCAAAACTTGCTCATCTCTAGTCCCAGCTTCTTATATTCCTATATGCAACAGAGTAGAGAGAGAGGGCTGGCTTATTTCAAAATGAATCTACATCTAAATCCATCGCCTTTGTCTATAGATGTCAAAATGAAGACCTTAGCAGGTTTTGGTATTCTGCACACATCCCTCCCTGGGAGGAATGGTAAAAAGTTAAAAACAAATGAAATTTAAACAGTAAAAAGTTAGAAAAAAAGTTACAATGGCAGAAATTTAGAAACAAACAAAGAGGTACAATACAAGAAACGAACAAATTTCTAAAGGTAGAAAGGTTGAAAGTTAAAAACAAAGGTAGAAACAAAAAAAAATTAGAAACAAAGTTAGGTAGACATTTAGAGACAAAGTCAGAAAGGCGAGTGTTGAGCTTTTGACAGGGTACCCTTCCTTCTCAGACCAGGGTGAAAGAGCAGAGGAGGCTGCTGTTCTGCTAAGTTCTTGATTTCAGTCTCACAGCTGTCTTGAAGGCAGAGTTTGAATGGGGTTACATGATAAAGCCAAGCAGCAGCAGCAGGCAAAACCAGCTGCTTCTATATGCTCCATACACTATATTTTTTGCTTACAGAAGTGTGGATTATATTTGTTAATTGACCAGTAAGATTCACACACGATTCTAGTTTTCTTTTTCTTAACCCACCCTGGTCTAATTCTAACAGTCGTAAGCCTCACACAAGTGTTACATCTGTGTTACACAGATTTGCATCTACAGTTTCTATCAGCTCTTAGTGTTTATGTGAACACTCCATCTAAAAAATGGCAACAGTGCCATTCAATCTAGATTTTGTCTAAAGTAAAGAATTCTGTGAAAAGGTAACACTGCTGCAGCAAGAGCCGTGCTGAAGATCTCTGCTACAGCTTTTTCATGATTAAGGCACTTGGCATCTATTTCTACTAAAAGTTAAAAATCTGTATTTCTATTGCACTTTGCTGTGGCTTCATGGATGCCAGCTTGTCCAAAGGTTTCAATTCAAACCTAAGGCTTTGGCTTCCCTCTGGGCCTGAGGCCAGAGGAGCCTCCACTCTAAGAAGGTTAGAAACAAGGTTAGAAAGGTAAAAGTTAGAAAGCAAAAAATACATTTAGAAAGGCACAAAGTTAGAAATGTAGAGTGTTAGAAACCAACAAAGGCAGAAAGGTAAAAATGGGGAGAAAAACAAAGGTAGAAAGTTTCAAAGTTAGAAGCAAACAGAGGCAGAAAGGGACAAATCTAGCAAGTTAGAAACAAAGGTAGAAAGTCAAAAAGGTAGAAACGAACAAAGGTAGAAAGTTGGAGAGGCAGAAAGTGCAGAGGCTGGCAGCAGCCATTCCAGCCTTAAGGAGAGCCCTGTGGAGAAGAGCAACTTGTTCCATTGATCTTCACTTCGAGAAGGGCCTTCTGCTCTCTTGGGAAAGATGCAGACCAGGCCATGACTCCAGCTAGAAGCAGCAGGTGGGAATGCTTTTCCTTCACCTCCCAGAAAGCTGGGAGCTTTCATGTTTGAGTCAGTGGCCTAAAAGGGGCAGAAAGGCTGCCCTGACAAGTGTGTGGGCATGGATCTGTTTGGTCTGGCCCTGTGCCCATTCCCAAAACTCTCTTCAAACTTGCCCAAAATAGCAACACAAAGCCTGGGGCAGATTGTGCCTGAAGAAAGAATGGTCTCTGTTTTTTTTCCAAGCTGCTACAGAAACAAACTAAGGTAGAAAGGTAAAAATGAACAAAGGAGGGAAGGTGAGAAAGGTAGTTCGAAAGTCAAAGTCAGAGAAAGAGAGAAAGAGAAAGAGAGAAAGTCAGAGAAAGCGAGAAAGTCAGAGAAAGGGAAAGGCAGAAAGAAAGCAAGGCAGAAAGCAAGTCAGAGAGAAAGAAAGAAAGAAAGAAAAATAGAGAGAAAAAGGAATAGAGAAAGAGAAGAATCGGGTTTGAGAGAAAAAGAAATGGAGTTTAAAAGAGAAGTAGTGTTGAAGAGAAAAAGAGCAACTGAGAACTAGAGTGACAGAGACATCCAGAAAGAGTTAAACAGTGAGAAAAAGAGAAAGAGTTCGAAAAAGTCAAGTGAGGAATAGACTAAAAAGTAAAGCAAAGCAGAGCAGCAAAGCAAGAAATACGGCAAAAAACTTACTAAAGCACACCAAAGGAAGAGAGCAACTAAAGGGGGGGGGGGGGGTATCTTTATTAGGGTTTCTTCAACTTTATGGAATGAGGGTTTTTTAGTTACACTTCAGCAAAGCAAGTGGAAACAACAATGTGCACAAGCACAAGTACAAATCCAATCCATCTGCACACTGGTCAAAGTCCAAGTGACATCCAGAGCAATACGTGCAAGTGCAGCGGCAAACACGAATCCAGAGCAACACAAGCCAACCCCATCGCAGTACAACCTAACAATTGTTCTATTTCTGGAAAATGTATGACATCTTATTGGTCCAGGAAACCCAAAACAACAGCAGCAGACAGAGAACAAAACACTCATCCACCACCCGCCTCCTTCAGCTTCCACACAAACCCACCCTCGCTCTCGTCTCGAGAGCACCCCATGGGAAGGCGGTTCCCGGGAGCCCCAAAATCATCGCGCCTGACAAATGCCCAGCCCCGGCACGGTCAGCACCCAACCCCTGGCGATGAACGTCACCTCACAGAGCGGCCGGGGCCCAGATAAAAAAACCCAGCTGGGAGGGAAAAAAACCCCAGACAGCAGAGCTGGGTGGTTTTTACCCTAAGTTTAAAAAGTAGCTGAAAAGCCTGAAAGGCAAAACTCACACCCACAAGGTTAGAAGCATTCCACACACACACTCTTCTCGCAGGCAGACAGACACACACAGACGCAGCTCTGGCACCACATTTCCTCTTGTTCCTGCTGGCCTGGAAAGCCCCAGGTAAATCCAGTCCCTCAGACCTTGCATCCCTGAACACCAGGAGAGCTGGAGTTTTACCCAGATCCCAGTGCCCTGCACAGCTGCACTGACACGAGCACAGGCTGATCGCTCTGCCCAGCACCATCCCTCATTTTCCTCCCGTTGCTCCCCAAGCGTCCCCAAACCACCCCGTGTCTGTGCCGGGGCCAGTGCCTGCCCCGAGCCCAACCAGAGGCTGTCACCCAGCCCTGCACCAGCTCCCACCCCTGGGAGAGCTGGGAATGCACTGAGAGCTCAGCTCCCTGGGCTCCCCAACACCCAAACCAGTCCTCAGACACACAAATAATGCCCAACCTGCCCCTCCGGGCACAGCCAAACACCACAACTCCATCATCCCCAAGGAACTCCGGCAGGTTGCCTCTTCACCTGTGCCTTTTTCCAGCAGCCATGGCTAGGACCGGGCTGTCAGAAATAGCATTCCCTAGGCAGTTCATCCCAGCACAGAGGAGAAGAGGAGCCTGTCACTCATCCACACCACGGGCAGGACAAGGGGGGCCCAAGCTGGCTTTGGCTGCTCCAACATCCAAAGCTCTTGGTGCCAAAGATAGGACGAGTTCAGTGGTTGCTCCTGTCCTGAAAGAGAGCAGAAAAGCAAAGTTAATCCCACTGTGGAATGCAAGACTCCTGCATTTCATATTTCTGCTCTGATTGCTCACCGCAGAGTATTATCCATGGAAAAAAAAGGAGAATGACACCATATCAAATAAAAAGTGCCCTTCTCCAGCACTTTTATTCCAAGCATTAAAAGGATGCTCATTTCTCTTCCAGCATTGTTTCCCTCATTTTAGCAGAACCGTCTTCATCCCAGACCCCCCTCGTCAGCTGTTCAATCCTCTGGCACTGGATTTGGACAAAGGAAGGGACGCACCTGGATCGCAGGAAATCACAGAGAGAAACCCCTCCAAAACCTGACAGAGAAAAACAACAGGAGATGCAGGAAGACACATCCCTCATTTGCACGTCCGGAGTGCTTTTCTAAAGACCTCCCTGCATCTGGATGCTCTTTGCACTTGGCTTTCTTTACAAGAATGCATTTGCTGCTAAACACGTCTCAGGCCCTTATTTGATCAGGATAAGGTCGGATGCAGATGAAGACTCACACAGGGAATAGCCAGGGAGAAGCTATATAGCTAATAGCAGGGCCTGGGAACATCAAGGATGGAGAAGAGAAGGAACAGGGATTGTTTTTCTTGTTTAGAGCCAGCAGTGCTGTGAGCTTGGAGAACACACGGCACCACAGGGATCCAGGGCAGGAGCGGGATAACTCCGGGATAAGGGGAATCTGCTCCCACTCCAGGGCTGTGCCAGTGAAGGAGGGGAAGTTTTAGTGCCTTCATGGCACACAAAAACCAAACCCAGCACCACCGAGCTGGACTTTCGTGAACTGCAACACAAAGCGGCCCCTGGCCTTTGGGGGAACACAACCTCACCGAGTCACGGAGCCAGGGGATGACACTTGGGAATGAGCCTTGCGGCCTGCAGCCAAATCAGATGAGGGAGCCACAGGAGCTGTGGGGTTTCCTGCTCTTCCTGCAACGCCATCAGTCCAGACCAGGAGACCTTTCCTGGAACAGATCTTCCCTGTAAAAGGGAGCAACACCAAAGCTCAAGCCCTCATTTAGAGACCCTTGGAAAAGCAAAGGTGAGAGGGGATTACCTGGAGCCCCAGGGGACCGAGGTGAAGGGGATGAAGAAGCAGACAGCAAACTGCTTCCACTGCTTCTCACTCCAGCAAGGGGAACATCCCTGGAATTTCACGTCCAGCGTCTCTCCCAAGCCCCACCGGCGAACCCACACGTACTCCAGGACTGATCTCCTTTGTACTTCCAGCAGCACAGACCCACCGGGAGGAACTGCAATCCAAGGACACACATCAGCAACCGCCTTCCCGCTTGGCGCTCTCTCCACATTTTTCCCTTTCCAGTGGGATGCAGGTGCCACCCCCCAGAGGCAGGAAAACTGCCTTGCAATCCAGTACAAAACCTGCCTGGGAAGCCCAGGATGCCCGGAGCCAGCAGCCATTTCTCCTGGAGCTCCTGCTGACAGGCATTTGAAGCCTGCTGGGCCTCACAGCTGCTTTTCTGCCAGGGGCATTCCCATCTCTTATTTTTTAGCCCAAATAAAGGTTTGCAAAGCTGAGTTTTGTGAGAAGTGCTTCATATTTGGATTATTCTTAACTTGGGAGTTTCCCTTGGCACCAAAATCAGGGGGTAAACCCAACATGGCCTCAAAGGGCCATAAGATCCCAGATATCCAATCCCCAGTTCCCTCAGCATTGGTTCATTAAAGCTTTTCAGGGGTAATTTAGCAAACTTCAGGGTTTGGTGACTTCACCATCAAAGCAACACGAAACCTGTGCAAAAGGAACTTAACTAAAGCTGGCTAAACGCTGCCCAGACCTGGCAGAAAGCGCTTCCCACACCTCTCCTGGAATTCTCTTTCCCAGCCCTTCCAGCTTCGGAAGGCTTCTGTGGGAGCCTCAAGTCGCGGTGCAGCTCAGAACCTGCACGTACCTAAAGCAGCCCCACGGCAACACGAAGCTTCCCTCGGGCATTTCGTTTCTTTACCCCAAACATTCTTCCCACTCAGCCACAATCTAGAAAGGAAAGAAAGGAAAAGAAGGAAGACCAATTAATTCTGACATAAGGAGTCTTGACTATTCCAACACACTGCCAGGTGAAAAAACATCCCTGCCAGGCTAACAAATCCCCCTGATACTGTCCCCATTCTGTATCAATTATTTAAATGCTGTATTAAGGAGCGTAAGGACACAATGCTTGGAATTCTCAAAAATGGCTCCGCCTGGCTACTCCAAGCACTTTCTCACCCGGGGAGCTGAGCTGTCCCACATTTAAACGCCACGTTTGATCCAAATCCCATAGAAATCTGATATTGTTTGGCTCCTGAGCTTTCCCAAAAGCTGTGCAGTCAAGCCTGGAAATCCTCACTGAAGCTTTGCCATGTCACATCGGGATTTACCCTTGGGAAAACCCCACTCTGAGCACTTGGGTTTCAAGAGGTTGCACCCAATGTTACAGACACAGAATTCCTGCGGGGTTTGGCATTTCCTGCACCTCCAAACACGTGAAAAGAAGGAAGTGCAGAGTCCCGAGGCTCCATTATTGCCATTCTCCTCACATCCCTTTCCTCAGCTGCACGTGGCTTTGTGCCTCCTCTGAAGGGCTGGAAAGGAATTTGGGAACCCCCCTCAGCTTCTTCGGTTTTCAGCTTTTTCTCTGAGCCGGCCCAAAAGGCAAACAGGAAAAAAAAACCCCAAAAGTGCACAAAATCCCAGCCCCTCCCAAGATGCAGCTCCTCACACCAAACCTTGGGAGAATCCCTGGTGCTTCCAACACCGCTGCAATCCCACCTGGAGCTGAGCTTACAGGGTGCTCTGCCTAATCCACATCCAAGCCTGGATAGCCCAAAGCCTGCAAGAAAAGAGGAGGCAAAGTGAAAAGGAGTGAGGGGGAAAAACGGAGTTTTAGGTTTTTCCCCTGTTTCCAACAGGATTGAAGGGCAGGATGGAGAGGTTTCGTGGAAAAGAAGTACCAAAGGCTGCTTCATTCCCAGCAATTAGCGCTGCTCAATCCAAGAGGCCCAATCCACCAGGTTTAAACAGGAGCGGCCGACAGGATGGGTTATGACACAGAGCTGTGAAGCTGGAGCCTTCTTCCTTCTCCCGGGCTCTCCCAGAAATTCTCCATGTCCGGACGCGCTCCCGCTCTCCCTGCTGGGGAGGACGGACTTGGATAGCCCGGGTGACTGGTGAGCCTAAAACAATAAGTGATGCAGTGATCCAAGTGTTTTTCACAAGGAAATGACATATTCTCTGGACCTGGGATAACCCATATCCCATGGCCTTCTCCAGGAAGAGTCCCAGCTGGATAGGGTCTCCCAGAAAGGATTCCATAGGGGCTCACCTTCTGCTTGGAGCTCGGCTGAATTCCTCAGCAATCCCAGGGAATGTGGCCATTGGAGGCTTTGGGCAGATTGGGCTCAATTGCGTTTTTAGGTTTTGTTACCGTCTCTCAGACTTCCCACTGGAATGTGGTCTCCAAGGAATATGTAAATCCCATTGGATTCCTGCTCTTTCGGACAATTTTTTGTACCATTCCTGTACAAAACGAGGCCCCCTGTTCGGATGCTTTTCCCCACCGTTCCCCAGCAGTTTTATCTGCCAGTGCATTCCCTGTGCTGGTTGGGCTCTTCCCAGATCTCTGAGCTCCTTCACAAGGCAGGAGATCCATTTGGCCCAGGAACTGAACCCTCCCGAGGAATTGTCTGATGCCATCTCCACATTTCACAGCTGATCCTTGTGCTCAAAGGATCCCTCTTTCTTCCCTCCAGCCAATTCCAAGCCTCGCTGCCCCCAGCTGGGAACAGTCCCCAGGCCGATCCCTGCAGTCTTCCCTGCCAGGATCCTGCTCAGGAATCCATGGGCTACAAACTGAAGAATTAATTCTTCCCACCCCTGCCCAGTTCTAATTCCAAAGGATTTGGTGTCTGCCTTACCCGGCTGGAGCCTGCTTCCAACTCTGTTCTTGCTGCTTCTGCTGCTTTCCATTTCCCAGGAATTCCACCAACGGAGCGACAGCGTTTTCCACCTCCTCCTCCAGGATTCCCTCTGTTGCGTTCGGGTGCTGGAAGGATATCAAAACCTGGGCCTCACTATCAGGAATTATATCCCCGGATTTGTTCCTTTCCAAATGTCACCTCTTCCCAACAAAGCACTGGCCATCCAAGGAATTCTAGAGAGCGATGTGCTGACCGCTGCTTACTCCTCTGGAATGTCAGAGCTTGGAAAAAAAGGGCAGTTGAGGCTTTTCCTGGTGCTGCCCATGAAGTGTATTTTACCTAAGTGCCCCTGCCCATGCCTTTGCCTGTATCCGCCAAAAATCCACCCATTCATTCCCCAGCTGCTGCCTCCCTCTTTTCCTGGATCCAACAGAATTTTAACAGGTGAATATTCCCCTCTGGAAGAGCACCTTGCATTCCAAACCTAAGTACAAACAAATCATTCCCTTGGACCTTCCTTATTAGAATTCCACTGAGAACGGTGGATGCAAAATGATCCTCTCCTGGCCCCTGCTGGATTCCTGGAGCAGGGATCCTTTCCCTCTTCCCCCCCCCCCCCCCCCCCCCCCGCAGTGACCACCCTGCCCTGCCCCCTTATCAGGCTTTGTTCCACAGCTCTTGTCTCCAACTCTTGCATCCTTTCCCTCACTCCAGGAGCTCCCAGCAGTTCCACACCCTCTTTTCTCCCATCCTGATCCTTTCACCAAGAACAGAGCTCTGCATTTCAATTCCCTTCGCTTTTCTCCGACAATTCCCACCAATCCAGACCTAAAGCTGACACAAGGAACACTCGGTGCCCACAAATGCAAATCCAGACCTGGCCATGCCTAAACCAGCAAGTCTGAACACACAATCCTGGACCATCTGCATTAATTCAAACCTAACAATTAGGACACACTGAAGACTTCAACATTCCCAAGAAACATCCTGTTGCCTTCAACTCCCTGGGGTTTTTGCTTTGAACTCATACGGATTAGGGGATCAAGGGATTTCCCTGAAAAAAACCTGTGTGGTGCATGCTGGAATCCCCTATCCCGTGAATCCAGGGAGTGTTCAAAGCTTAAGTCCAACCTGGCCCACCATAAATTTTTGCCAACTATCCCCCAAATGATCAGGTTAACAGAACCCTGCTCTGGTGCTGCGTTTTTAGTATTGGAAAGCCAGGAATTACTTTATTCCCAGAGCGAGGCTCTGGATATGGGCTTGGGGAGAACAAGACCTTACCAACTTACAGAGCCAGGGGATGACGTTTGGGAACAATCCTGGACTGCCTGGCAGCAATTCATTGTACCTCTTGTCACCCACGAACACCTTCACCCACTCCTCCAGGAGCCCGGGCCAGCGGCTCTGCTTCTCTTGGAGCAGGAGGCATTCCCCTGCCCACGGCAGGGACCTGCAAACCATTCCGGAGTCAGCTCCGAGCCAGGGACGGGGCAACACCCCGTCCCACGGCTCCAGCGGCTCGGGCCCTCGGTAATTCCGGATCTGAGCCTCGTAATCCCTGCAGGGAAGAGGCCGGCTCAGGCCGGGATCGCAGAGGGTGGGAAGCGCCCGGGGTGGGCGGAGGCTCTGCCACCCCCACGGCCGCGGCATCCGCACAGCTCCGGGGGACGGGGCCCGCCCCGATGCCGCTCCCCGTCCCGTTATGCCGTTCCCCCGCTCCCCATCCCGTTCCCCCGCTCCTCGCTCACCGCCCGGGCCCGTCCATGCCCGCCTGTCCCCCGCCGACCGCGCCTGCCCACTCAAACTGGCCGCGCGCGGCCGCGCCACGCCTCCCCATTGGCCAGCCCTCGGCCCGCCCCGCCTTCCTATTGGCCGCTGGCCCCGTCAATCACGCGGGAAACCCCGCCGCCCGCAGGCACCGCTCCCACGGCGGCCGCTACACGGCGGCCCGGGCGCATCCCCAGGGGAAAAGGAGGCACAAAAGGAGCAATTGGGAAGTTAAAGGGGAAGGAAGGCTGCGCAGCGCCCGCGGCGCCCCGACAACGAGGAGCAGCCCCCACTCCTCTCCCCATCTTCTTTTCCCACCTCCAAGCCCTGCCCAGCACTGAGGGAAATCTGACAGAGGATTCATAAAGAGCCCTCGCTGAGAGCAGTCATCGCCCCAGGCCTTCAGGCTTGGCAAGATTCTGTAGTGAACGGACCCAAATTCAATTCCCAAATCTCAATCTCTGACAAGTCCTGTTGGAAAGACAGCGGACAGTCCATCAGAACACGGAATTAAAAGGCTGCACAAGGAATAACAGAAGCTTTCCCAGGAATAGCCCAAGTTCCTTTTCTCCCTCACCGGTCCGGGGCCGTGAGACCGAACCTTGGGCCCCAGGAGACAGGAGAGGTGTTATCAACACTCGAACCTCCAAAGCGTTGTTATTGCTCAGAGAGCTGCGCCGGCACTGAGCTACTCCCATGCGCCTGCACGGCTTTGGGGAGGGGCAAGACCACGTCCCACTCCTGCCTGGAGAAATTTCAACGCCCTAAAAAGTCATTTCCCTTCTCTCTCTCTGACCCAGGGCCAAAGCAGCTGTGTAGAACAACCCGGGGGATTTATGGGAGGGTGACTCTCTCAGGAAAGACCCCAGACCCTGAGGAAACAAACCCACCCCAAATTTCCAGCTGAAAACACGCTGCTTCCTGAACAGCAGCGCACAAAACTCTCTATAGCCAGACAGGAGACGACAAACCAGAAAAAGCCAAAAGATGTGCTCTGCTTGCATGCACTCTCTGACTGGTAATTCCAAAGGAAATTCCCCACAGATCGTAAGCAGTCACCTACAATTTGTCCTCTGCATTCATGACTGCCTTGGCTTTCTGTAGAAGTGTGTCAAACATCCATGCAGGCGTCAGGGCCTGGGCTGGCTCGTTTATGGCTCTTCCTGACAGGCCCAGGCCAAACCCAAGCACCCCCCTCACTGCTCCAGCCCCGCTTTCAGGGAAATATTGACACGGCTTAGAAATACTCTCCTTCCCTGCAACTCACTCCCTCCCTGCGCATCCCCGGAGAGGATTTACTCTGCTCTTTGTTCCCGACAGCACCTCTCCAGCGCAAATCCCACTTCACACAGACACAGACCTAAGGCAATGGTTCCAGCAGCAGCTGCAAGCCCCAACTCCCTGTCTCCTGCACAGCTCATCCAAGCACTCCCAGCAATCTCACCTCGGCCCAGAGACTCTCTGTCCGCAGAGGGAAACACAACCCGATGGCACGCAGCTCTGGCACCACATTCCCTCTTCCCTTCTCCCTTTTTCCAGCACACCAGGCTGCTGGAAACAGCATTCCCTAGGCAGTTCATCCCAACACAGAGAAGAGGAGCCTGTGACTTACCCACACCATGGGCAGGACAAGGGGGGCCCTAGCTGGCAGGGACAGGTTCTTCTAGCACAGAGGTTTCTGAGCCCAAAAAGGAGCCTTACTTTGGCTTCCCTGACTTATTCAGCAGCCTTTTAGAAACACGTGGCAGGGAGGGAAGCTGCTTTTCCTGCCACCATTCAGCTGCCAAAACCAGTAACCCCTCCACAGTGCTGCTGCAGCCTTGCCTGGCCCTGGGGCCATAGAGCAGGAGCCTTGTGGGCATGAACCTGCCCTTGATGCATCCCCTGAGCAAAACCCACTAGTGAAAGGTGGTGAGAGCAACCAGCAGGGGTGGTAAGCAAATCTGTGAGCCCTTAGGAGAGGCCTGTGCCATCAGAAATGTAGAATGGTGTCTTTCAGTCGAAAGGGTCATACAGTGTTCATCTAATCCAGTTGCCTCACCAAACACGCTGACATACAAAATAATAAGCAGAAACCTTATTTCTGGTATTTCCTCACTTCTAAGTCTCAGAACTTGCAACTAAACCTACTCAATCTGTAAATTTGCGTATGCCATTGATTAGATTATTTGTAATCTTTCTCACTGCTGAAGGGTTAACACGGTGTCCTTATATCCTGATGCTTATAAATAATTAAAGACACAGCAGAATTCTTCACTAAAATCTACCATAGTCTTTTCCAGAACTGATTTCTAATCCTTTCCAAGACAGCTGCACAAGTTAATATTAAAAAAAAAGTGCTGAACCATATTTCACAACTTGCCAGCTGCCTGCCAGGGCAGAGGGGTGCATGGTTCTGGCAGGGAGGGCACAGCCTCAGCACCAGCCTGCTTGGAGAACCTCCTCTGCTCAGTGCCAGTGCCTCAAGCAGCAGTGCCTCAGGAAGGAGCATTCCCAGCCCATCCAAAAGGACATAGGGATTTACTGGTCTGGCCACGGGGAGGGGGTGAGTGCTGCAAGGGGGAGGCTCTTGCACAAGTCTGGAGTGGGCAAAGAAGGCACAACTGAGAAGGAATGGCCACCTCAGCCCCTCTCCTTCATTACAGCTCTGCACCTTCCCCTACCTGTAGGTCATAGGGAGAGGTGACAATGGGCACTGAGGGAATCAGTTGGCTGAGCAAGCTGGCGGGCAGAAGGTCCAAGAAGCTGACTTGTAAAAAAAACCAAAACCTAGAAAGGTTAATCGTGATTAACCACATATCAGAAATGCCTTCCTCTCTAATGGTAAAGCCACTGACACACTTTTTCTCCTCTTGCTTTGTCATTTATCTCGTAAATCAACCCATCTGCTTTCAAACCAAACGTGCCAAGTAAATATGAAGATTATTAGGAAGCCTTTTTATTTCCCTAGAGCCAATTAAACAGCTGGAGGTTACATTTTTTTAATATTGCCAAGCTGTTACCAGGCGTAACAAAAGGCAGTTGGCTGCACACACAGCCCCGCAAGGTTTCACCGGGCTGATGCAGCAAAATCAAGGAACTTGTGCCTTGCAACCAGCTGCAAATGCCGGAGACGCACCGCTGATTTTATGGCAGCTGTCACACCAGAAGAGCTGATCCTCCCAGACAGTGGAAGTACACAATTAGGTCACATTAAACATCGAGAAAATGCCACAGCAGTTCCCCATGCCAACTACAAGTGAGTGACACTGGAAAACAGTTCCTAGCTGGCAAGAACCATCCCAGCATCAGTGCATAATTTCTGCTAAAAGTTTACAGATGAAGTCTGAGGGTGCAGAAGCGTGAGCAATCACCCAAACAGAGGGATTCATAACGCTTTCCCACAAGGCAGAGAAGTGAGACAGGCAAGCACCAAAGACTGGTTTATCCCCCCTGGGAAGCCACCGCTACCTCCTGTTCACAGAAACAGAGGGGCTGGCTACAGCATTCCTTCAGGAGGGTTTCCTTTAGGGCCAGAATAACAAGATGAAGCAGTGATGCTCACAGCAGAAGCTTCAGACTTGTGAAGGCTTTTTTTCCACGTACAACACCAAGCTCCTAGCCTTACCACAGGAGCAAAAGTATTTGCAGTGTCCTTACCATTGCACCCACACACTACAAAGTACGTCCTTGGCCAGAGGTGGACTAGCGAGAAAAGCACAGCCCACTCTGCTTACAGAAAGCCTTTTTGCATCCTGTCAGCACCACCTACATTCAGCTTAGTCCAGTCTTGCAAACCTGAAATCAAAGGTAGTTATGAAAGGTAGCTGTTGTCACAGGTAACAGACATTCTGTTGCACAATATTTGGTGCTCGCCACAAATTGCACTGAAACAACTTCTATGCCATTGCCACAACAGTGGTAATTATTTAAAACATGAATAAAAGGGCTCTGTACAGGAGGGCAATGCTGCATGGGGAGAGAACACACCACACCATGTAAACTTCAACACTGTGAGAAGTGTCAGTCTATGTCTTTTTACTCCCATATACTCCCATGTATCTTGAAACTACTTGTGGAGTCTACTGATTACAAAAGCATGGTAATTTTGCCTGTGATCAAAGACATAGCAATGATGCAGCAGCAAGCAGTGCACCTCAGGGAAATGTTACACAGTTTTTGGGATGGTAAGTGGGCAGCACAGCTTTCTCAGCACATGAATTAACACCTCAATTCTTTAAAAGTTTCCATTTTACCAGTTTCTTCACCAGGCTTTTTCAGTAGAAGCACTAGTTGTCACGATCAGCAGTCCTGCTGCAGTATCTCCTCTGCACGCATCCTCACAGAGCACCCCCATGCTTCGCTCCCAAACACAAGAGCAAGGCTATTCTTTACACTTTTAGGTCAGCCCTTTAGCACCGGCCAGGAGCAGCATCTCCTCCCAAAAGCAGCTGTCAGAAAGGCAGAGGCAGATATGCATGCAGGAAGTAACCTCCTGAGGTACTGCTGCTGCACTGCCCATGACCAGGGTCTGAGAGCAAAGCCATGCACCAGCACATGCTAAGAAGCAAGCTGAGGGCTTACAGGAAACAACCAACCTCCAAGATATTTTGAATTGTGAAACAATTTAAGCTACAGCCCAGAACAAAGACATCAAAGTTATGACACCCTCCTAAATCAGATTTAGTCTGGTCTGTCATGGCACAAGATTACAATGTCACACTTTCACAGAATGGTTAAAGATTGGAAAGGGACCACTGGAGGTCACCTAGCTCCCAGACATGCAAGGGTCCCCCAAAGCAGGTTGTTGAGGATTGTGTCCAGATACCTTCTGAAAACCTCCAAAGAGGGAGACTCCACAACTTCTCTAGGCAATCTGTTCCAGTGCTTGGTCATCCACACAGTAAAGTTCTTGCTCATGTACATCAGTTTCTGCCCGCTGCCTTTTGTACTATTGTTGGGCAAAACCCAACCAGAGCCTGGCTCCATCCTCTTGGCACTCTCCCTTCAGATACTGATAGACTTTGATGAGGTTCCCCTCTCTGGCGTCTCTTCTTGAGGCTGACCAGGGACAGCACCCTCAGCCTTTCCTCATACATGAGATTCACCTTAATCATCTTTGTTACTCTAAGCTGGACCCTCTCCAGAGGCTCCATGTCTCGCCTGTCCTGAGGAGCCCAGAACTGCACACAGCACTCCAGATGTGGCCTCCCCAGGGCCGAGCGAAGGTGTGGGGTCCGTCCCTCCCGGGGAGGCTCTGGCGGCCTGCGTGAGGGCCGGGCAGGAGCGGGGCGCGCCGGCTGCTCCCTCGCGGGGCCGCGCTGGGCTCGCAGCGCTGCGGCTGCCGGGCCCTCGCTCCCGGCAGGGCCCGGCCTGGGCCCCACCGCCCGTGCGGGAGCACCGGCCGCCAGACCCGCCTCCCGGGACACAGCCCCGCTCCCGCCCGACCCCTGCCCCGCTTACAACACCTAGAGCCATAAGTGACAGCTGGGCTTCGCAGGACCGAGCGCGATGGAAAAAGGGAATCCAGCTGAAATACACATGGCCTCACACTCCCAAGCTGTAGGGTGGTCTGATGAGAGCAAGAGCTCATCAAGACAGGTCCAGCCTAACCTGGGGGAGACCTGGGACAGAGGAGCTTGAATGTCCCATACCTGGGAAAGCAACAAAAAGCCTTAACCAAAAATTATTTAATTCATTTATATTCAGCATTAAGTTCTCCTCCCTACCTCCCCATGCCCTCCCCACGACCCCAGCCAGCCTGGGTTTTGTAGAGTAATTTTAGGGCTCCGTGTTTCTGACCAGATCTCATCTACTGTGACATCTGAAAGAGCCCAGTGAGTGGAAGGCTCCAGCCCACAGATAGCCAAGAAAATCTAAGATTTCCTTGCTGCTCATGCAGTTTTCTCAGACTGTTTGTCAAAAGTTATTGGTGGCTATTTTTTAAATGAAAGGAGTAGAGAGAAAATAGCTTTGCGGCATATTGGGCTAGCAGATTGTTCAGACTCTGTACAGGGACAATAAAGCTTTTAGGATCCTTTGATTGACATATATAATGAATGTAGCTGTCAAACTTTTGTGCAGCAATTTTATTTTGTATTGGCAAGCTATTTCACTGGCCAGGGTTTTGCATAAAAGGAATAATTCACATTGTTGTGGTGCTGCTATTTACAGAGCCTAGAGGACAGTGGCATCACTACAATATAAATATTAATATTCAAATTTCTTTTGAAATACATAATTCTGTATGCAACCTATCCTACGTGCACATCTTCACACAGGGAGAAAGGCATTGTTCTGCAGAGAGAAGGGGGCCTGGAGCCGCTGGGGGTTGTTATTCATTCACTGATTCATTCTGTAGCCTTTGAAAAGCCACTTAGTTACTCTGCACTTTAATGTTTCTCTCTGTGGAGCAGAGAACAAAGCCTCAACACAAACTGCCATCACTGTTACCAGTCAGAGTGGCAGAGGTCACAGAGCCAGCATGGGGTCAAGGGGCTGCTCTGAGCAGCCCGTGTGTGCACAAAGCCCAGGACAGCTGTGCTCTTCTCAAACAGCTGCTTTCTCCTGCCGAAGCAGCGGCAGGATCAGCTTGGGCTACCTAAGACAGCAGTTGCTGCTTGCCCACTACCTTTCTTTGATTATGAACAATAACTTGCCAAGAAATCACTAGCCTCAGAGAAAACAGGCAGAAAGCAAACGAGAGGGCAAAGCAAAACATAAAGGAGAGAGGGGGAAAAAAAAATCCATATAAACAAGGATGACTCTCACACTCTATTTGCTATGCAGTCAAGCCCACAAGTGAGTTGTGTATCTGAAGGTGGAAATACAAAGACATGTCCTGTTCCCTGGGGAAAGGTAAGCAACTTCTCAAATTATCTTTAGAGGCTGTTATTAGCCTTGCACTAGCACTGACATACCCTGTGCCCAAAGCCACAGCATGCACACACTGTATCCATAAAAAGAGATATTCACAGCTCATAGAAGTGCTCATAGAAGTGCTGTGCAGCTCATAGAAGTGCTGTGCCCGTGCTCTGGTACCAGTATCATTTAAAACAAAACAAAAAAAAAGTTTGAGTAGCAAGTGAGCGCATGGAAAGGACTTGAACGGCAAGAATTTGGAAAGAGCATGGGAATCCAGCTTGGGGTGCTGAGGTCAATGGGCACACAATTTTTTAAGAGTGTACCAGGTTTGTTTGTTCAGTCATTCCTATATTCATTTTCAATTCCAGAGACAGGAGCTTCATGTCTAGCCCCAAAATAACAGCATTGTCTGAGACAAAGCCAACTTGGTAAGGGGTACCAGAGCTTTTCCCAGCCCATTTATGTAATAAAGCATTATATACAACTGTTGGAAAACATACCAGTTTAAAAATTTTTTATATATGACTTTGGCCAGGTTTGCTCATCTTTGCCTCAGGGAAAGGGAACTGAAGCTTCTTTCCAGGGCATTGTTTCTCTAGGTGAGGCCTGATGGGTTTAGCATTTCAAAAGACTAGGAGTAGCCCCAATAAGATAAAGCCATTGAGGGAACATCACCAGAACAGATGTCAGCGGCCATCTAAGAACATCTACCCCTGAAGATCTAATTAACATCAGAAGCGAAGAAACACAGATCTAATAGGAGACCAGATACTAGGAACTACACAACTTGAGACCAATGAACACTGATCCAATTCGTTTCTATGAGTTTTGACTGTAAAAAAGATCTGAAAATTCTAGTAAAGGTCATGTGTCATGGAATGATTCTCTCGGCACACCCGGGCTATGTGTGGATGAGATGATTTCTGTGCTACATCCTGGCCAGAGAATAAAGTAGTGCCTTGACTCTCTAACATTAAAAATGTTGCTGGAGGCTTTTTTGTTTTTCCTGCAGTTTCGGTGACACAACCAGGAAGCAGAACAGGAGCTTTATGGCCCTGTTACTTGGGTCCTAAAATACAGAGAAAGAAGACAGGGCAGAGAGCAAAGAAGAAAAACAGAGCTTTGTCCTCATTCACATCATAGCCCTGTAAGGCTTTGACCAAAAGATATAACTGTATAGTGAAACATCTATGGGGGACTCTCTTGTCTGGCACAGAGGGGTTCTGCAGATGGACTTCCAGGGCGGGGAAAGAGTACCAAGTCGGCAACACAAATTACTTCAGGCCAAACTCCAATACATAACTATAGATTCCATAGATACATCCAGCCTTAAGCCCAGAAGCAATACAGGTGGGGAGAACGGAGCCTGGGTGATTTAAACTACGTGTTTAAGCAGTTCAAGGTAACTGGAAGTAGCGCTGGTGCCTCTGGGTTTCTCTGTTCGTTATTTAAGGTGAACATAAAAACACAGAGTGCAGGAGCCCAAGGATGTTCCTCACTGGCTTCAAGCTGGCAGTTTCCTAAAAGCAGTGCTTGTTGCTTTCCTTGGTTTGCCGACCAGCAGTGCCACCTCCCCTCCCTGCTGCCATGGAGCTCAGCCTTCCCCAGTGTTAACAAAATGGCACGTTACTCTACTTGGCCAGATTTTAGCTCTGAGAATTTCATTCTGAACAGTTCAGCATCTGCTTTAGCCAAAACAGTTCCACTATTTCCAGGAATATTATTAAAGGAAAAATAGACTGCTTGGCACATGTTACATAAATTCAGGCAACCTTTTACATGAGGATCTCTAGCTTCAGAAGGGAAATTTTGAAATCTGGCAGAGAGGTGACCTTTGTGGTAGAAATGTGTCTATCCCTATTAAAACCTACCTAACTTTGGCCAGATTATAGAGCAGGGAAATACTGCAGTTAAGGGCGCAGTAAAGAGTTCTGAGAATTGCACTTACTTGCTGTTTCTGCTGTGGGCAAGAGGTCCCTTATCTCCTGCAGAGCTGCAGCTTGTGCTCCCCCACTACCTTGGCCAGTTATGGCTGCACAGGTCCTCCATGGCTGGATGACGAAATTACAGAGCCAAGGGTGAGCAGAGAGACCAGCATTCCATCTGACGTCTACATACATTCCCGTAACTTTCTGATACAGGACAGCCCCATCTGTCACACAGCCCAGGTTCAACGGCAGCATCGCGAGTGCTGCGCAGGCACGAGGGCACTGCAGAAAACAAACTGTGACCAAAAAAGTCAGGGCAATTACAATACATAGATGCACAGCTGGAAGAATTAATGTCAAGCAGACAATGGCATTACAGACGTCCCCTAACAATGAGGGCTTGAATCTGCTGTCTCAGTAAAACTCTCTAAATTAGGTTTGTGTGCAGCATACGGAGAGTTTCTGAAAGAAATATAAATATAGGCCATCATTCTGCAAAGCTTCACAAACCCAAACCCTTGCATTCAGGTGCCATCTCACTGACTTTGCTGCAAAATCAAGGCCATTCACGTTAAAAGCACAGACAAGAACATCTGCTCAAACTGAACTTGTAGAAAAAAGCCCCAGTCCTAGGTAAGGCAGAACACACGTGTTTTAATTTTTAAAGTCACTATGACACAGAGACTTGTTAAGAAATGCACGTGCTTTTAGATGTATAGGGCTGCTGGAAGGAAAGGCTGAAGTTTTTTTACAAATGCCTGTAGCTCATAGGTTAAGACTACCATCAGACCGATATCCTTCAACACTCCAACTTCAATACCAAAATTGTAAGAACCTCCTGCATTCCATTCCCTAGTACGGTAACAAGACAAAGTCCTCACCCACCCTGGATCGTCCAAACAATAGAATACAAGGTTGAAACGAGCCTTGTGGTTTGAGGGGCACCTTCTGCCCAAAAAGCCCAACTGTGCATCCAGATAAAAATGAACACCACAAATAGAGAGTACAAAAACCACGGAACACCGCTTCCAGCAGGCGCCCTCGTCGGTATTTAAAGGCGTGGCTCAGGCAATAGCAACAAAGCCCCGAGGCAAAAAGCCTGGGAGGTCGGGGTTGGGTTTTTTTCCATTCAAGCCACACGTGTTCCCCAGCGCCCATTACCGGGACTCGCTCCGGGCTGGCGCCGTTCCACGGTGCGAGGGGACCGGAGAAGCCACGCGACCCACGGCACCGGCGGCACTCGGTGCCCGGGGGCGGCCCCGCGCCGGGAGAGCCCCGCCCGCCCCCGGCACCTGGACAGCTCATCCTCTGCACCTGACACACTGGGGCACCGGGCTTTCCTTCCTATGGATAACAGGGGAGAACGAGGGGGGGAAAGGATGATGGACAGATGAGGGGGAGAGGGGGAAGAGAGGGGAGTCGGGTTGGGGAGCAGGGAGAAAGGAGGGCTGGGGGGATCGGGGATGCACAGGGGAGCTGGGAGAGAGGGTGGGAGGCACTGGGGAGAGGGTAGGAGGGAGGCTGGGAGAGAAAGGGAGAGTGTGGGGGAGAGAGAAAGAAACTGGGGGGGTCTCTGCTTTCCTACCCCCCCGCAGATCCATCACCTTCATCAGCAGCTTGGGCCAGAAGCGGGGAATGTTGTGTTTGCGGTAGTTGATATAGTGCTCAAAGGCCAGCAGATACATCTCCTGGCACTTCTCAATCTTCTCGACACAGATCAGCCCCGTCAGGTCTGCGGGAATCAGGGAATCATCAGGGGATTGTGGAATCATGGAATGGTTTGGGTGGGAAGGGACCTTAAAGCTCACTCAGTTCCACCCCCCTGCCATGGCGGGGACACCTTCCACTATTCCAGGGTGCTCCAAGCCCTGTCCAACCTGGCCTTGGACACTTCCAGGGATGGAGCAGCCACAGCTTCTCTGGGCAGCCTGTGCCAGGGCCTCAGCACCCCCACAGGGAGGAATTTCTTCCCAATACCCCATCACAATCTCCCCTTTTCAGTTTAAACCTCTCCTTGTCCTGGCACTCATTGCCCATGGAAGAGTCCCTCTCCCAATCCCATACCTGCAGGGATTCTCCCTCCCACAGGGCTGAGTGTCCCATGCACCCCCTGGGTGTTGGGGTGCCCACCCCACAGACCCACGTCAGCCTGGCAGGGGGCCCCAGGGCACCAAGGGGACCTGTGCTCCTGGGTACCAGGGATTGGGGTGCCCACCTCATGCTCCTGGGACCCCTCCCAGCCTGGCACAGCTGCCTGAAGCTCTGGGAATTGGGGTGCCCACTCCAAACCCCCCCAAAATCCAGGGGGGGCACGGTTTCCCACCCAACACACCCTGAAGATGTTGTGAGGCTCTGGCATCAGGGTGCCCACCCAACACACCCCCAAGACAGTCAGGACTCTGGGCATTAGGGTGCACACCCAGTGCACTTCCACGTGCTGGGGGTTGTGGGCAAGGGGGTGCCAACACAACAATCCCCGTGCACAGCCTCTGGGCATGGGGTGCCCTCCCAATTCCCCCTGAAGCTGCTGGGGATCTCTGGCATCAGGGCGCCCACCCAACACCTCCCCAGGACAGTGAGAACTCTGGGCATTGGGGTGCCCACCCAACACCCAACCCTGATTCCTCTGGCATGGGCTACCCACCCCATTCCCCCACTACTGGTGTGCACGCACACCTGAGGACATGAGCAGCACAGCCTGGAGCAGGGCCACCTCGGTGTCATCCAGGTTGAAGGCAGAGAGGGACTTGCCATGGTGGCATTGGGGAACGTGGTGTGGCCGTGTCACCCCTGGGACCCCCACAGCAGATGGGTCATTGGGGGGGTGTGGTGTGACTGTGTCCCCCGTAATGGACAGTGGGGTTTGGGGGTGCAGTGTGACCGCGTCCCACTCTGGGACCCCCACGGTGGACAGTGGCAGGGGGTGCAGTGTGACCCTGTCCCCCCTCCCTGAGACACCCCGGGGGGTGTGATGTGACCCTGCCCCCCCTCTGGGGCCTCCATGTCACCGGGGAACACTCGTGGCAGGGCCAGTGCAGCAGCCAGAAGAGGAAGCTGCGTGACAGGGCCAGTGACAGGGCCAATGGCAGGGCCGGGGCCACCCGCGGGCACAGCTGTCCCCTTCGGTCACTGCTCACCCCTGAACCCTTTAGGGGTGACCAGCTCAAGGACGCTGGGCAATGTCCCAACCCCCCTCGACTGCCCAAGGACACCGGTGACATCCCAAACCCTGGCACTGCCACCATGTGTGTGCTGAGTGTGTGAGTGCTCAGCAGATCCTGGCTAGGGCTGGGGGCCAGGGTGGGGGACCGAGATGGTGACAGAGTCCCTCCACTGCATCCCCTCACCAGGAATTTCCGCTTCTGCTTCCAGTGGCTGCCCTGGGCATTGGTGCTGCGGTGGGCTTCTGTCACAAGGTGGATCAGCTCCCACTCCTCGGCGCTGGGGCGATGCTGCAGGGACTTGATCATCTCCTCCTTCTGCTGCCACTCCCGGTTCTCCTCGATCAGCTTCCGCTTGGCTACCCGCTTCGAGTCATCCAGCACCACTGCCGGACCCCCAGCATCAGCCAGGACCCCCCATCCATGCATCCCACAGCTGCAGCATAGCACCCCATGGTGACCCCCCCCAGCCTCCTCCTGTGGCTGCTCTGGGCATCCCAAATTGCCCCATAGCACCAGGACCCCAACCCACCTCCCAAAAGCCCCCCACTATCATCTGGGATGCCCCCCAGTCAGCTAGGACCCCCCATTCATGCATTCTACCCCACTGCTGCATCACATACCAGCCCGGTCCTGCAGCTGCTCCGGGTACCCCAATGTGCCCCAGGGTGTCGGGACCCCAACCTGCCCCCCAGCCGAGCCCCCCCACGCCCCCCAACTCACGGTCCATGGCCATGCCCACGGAGATGCACTTCTTGAAGCAGCAGAGCTGGCACTAGTTGCGGGTGATCTTGTCGATGACACAGGAGTAGGTGGGGTGCAGGTTCTTCTGGATGGTCCGACGGAAAAATCCCTGGGGAGGGCATGGGGGAGTGACCCAGTGAGCACTGCTGAGCCCCCCTAGCCCCCTGCCCCAAGTCACCTTGCAGCCCTCACAGGCGATGCAGCGGTAGTGGTAGCTGGCGGCCTTGTCCCCGCACACCACGCACTGTTCATCTTTGTCCAGGTAACTAGGGATGTACCCTGCGGGGACCCCCAGGTCAGGGACCCCCAGGGCACCCCAGAGCAGGGACCCCCGCAGCGGGGACTCATGGGGTGCTCCATGACAGGGATTCCCATGACAGGGACCCTCAGGGCACCCCAAGTCAAGGACCCCTGGAACACCCTGTAGCAGGGACCTTCCCACACACCCCACATCAGGGATCCTCCAGGAATCCTGAGTCAGGGACCCCCTTGCATGCCTCACATCAGGGACCCTTGGCACATGCAGCATCAGGGACACCCCACACACCCCATGCCAGGGACCCCCAGTAAGCCCTCCCCTCCCTGTGCCTCAGTTTCCCCTCTGTCTGCACCCACTGTCTGCCCCACCACTACCCCTGCCCTGGCACGGGAAGGGTTAACACTGGGGGTGTGTGGGGGGGTGCCTGAGCCCCCCGCGCCAATAAAGCCCCCATTATCTGGCCGGGAACCGGCAGCGGGGGGGGTCCCTGTCCCCCTGGCACACAGAGACCCACTGTCCCTGTCATTGTCCGTGGTCCCCCCGCCTGGCAGGCCAGGAACCAGCCCCCCACCAGAGTCCCCCCAGCCTCCCCACCACCGACTGCTCAGGGAAACTGAGGCACAGATTGCCCATGATGCATGGGGCGGTCCCCAGCACCCTGGGCCCCTCATGTCCCTCCCGGGAGCCCACCCTTGTGTTTTGGGGGGGCTGGAATTGGGGATCCCCGAAGGGTGAGAGGGATGGGAAAGGGACCGGATGCCTGGGTCCCCCCTGCATGGAGCACCTGTAACTCAGGGGAGTGTCCCCAGCACCCCAGGACTGCCGCACCCACCCGGGATCCCACAAACCCAGGCGTGGGCACCCCTCGAGCCCACTCTGGCGCTCTGCAGGTGCCGGATGCGGGGGTCCCTGGGTGCTCCCTCCCTCCGGGAGCGGGGCGGGTGCAGGGGATGGGCGGGAGCCGGACGCTTGGGTTCCCCCCTGGCCCCCCATCGGGTCCCGCCGGCGCCGGCTGCTCCCCGCCGGGAATGGGGCAGGGCGGGGGGCAGTGCCCACAGGGCCCCCCTTATCGCCCACCCCAGGGCGCTGCCGCCCCAATGGCGGCACCCCGACCCACGAGGCGCCGAGGGGGATGTGGGGGACTGGGACCCCAGCAGACCCTGCAGGGATGTGGGGTGCAGGGGGGGACATGGGAGTGGGGTATCCATGGGACTCTGGGGTGCCTGGGGGACATGGGGACCTTGGGGTGTCTGCCAGGGACATGGGGTGTCCATGGGACCCTGGCGTTCCTGGGGTGCTCACAGGGGATAAGGGGTGTCCGTGGAACTCCAGGGGACCCGGTCGAGACATGAGGCATCCGTGGGACCCTGGGGTACCTGCATGGACACAGGAATCTTGGGGTGACCATGGGGGACAAGGGATGTCCATTGACTTTGGGGGACCCAGGTCATACATGGGGTGGCCAGGGGACCCTGGCAAGGACTTGGGGCCCCCAGGGTGCCTGCCAGGGACATGGGGTGTCCGTGGCACCCTGACTTGCCTGAAGAGACTTGGGGACCCCAAGATGTCCACAAGGAACACGAAGGGTATCCAGGGGTCCCTGGTAAGGACTCGAGGCCCCTGCAGTGCTCACACGGAGTGCCTGCAGAACCCGGCGAGCACATGAGGTACTCGGGGGACCCGGGGGTGCCCAGCAGGGCCATGGGGTGCCCGGGGGGGTTCGGGGGGTGCCGTGGGTCCCCGTACCTGACATGCTGCTCTTCACCAAACATTGGCTGCTCTTTCTTTTGCGCTTCCCATCCAGCCACCTACGGGAGGGGGGTGACAGGCTGAGAGGGTGCCCACGGATTCCCGCTGCACCCCCCCAAACTTCCAACAGCCCCCCAAAACCCCCCTCGAACCCCCTTCTCTGCTGGGAAATGGGCAGCCCCCACCCAGGGGTCCCAGTGCAGCGATGTCACAGGTGGGGTCCAGCCCGGGGGTGCGGGATGGGGGGGGTAGGAGAGGGCCCTGGGGACCCCCCCCACCCAGAACACCCCTGTCGGGACCCCCCCCTCCGGGACACGACACCGCCCTGGGGGGGCTGGGACCGAGCGGGGGAAGGGAAGGGAAGGGAAGGGAAGGGAAGGAAAAGGGTGGGGGAGGGGAAGGAAAAGGGTGGGGGAGGGGCTCCTTCCCAGTCAAAGACAAAATGTCCTTTTGGCTGAGCGGAGAAGTGACGTCATCGGGGCTCAGCCAATGGCGGGCGGCGGGGGTCCGCGCGCGCCCGTCCCCGCGGGGGGGGCCCGGGGCCGCGGGGATCGGCACCTGCGGGGGGGGAGCCCCGGGGACCCCGCATCCCCCGGGGCCGCTCCAGCCCAAGGGGACCCCGGGCCGCCACCCCCCACCGGGGGCCCGAAATAGTCCCGGGGGGGGTGGAGGGTGAGGGGAGGGGGCGGCTGGGAGAGGCACGAGTGGGGGGACACCATGGCGGGGCACGAGTGGGGGCATGTGGGCGTGGGGACACAGGGACACCAGGGGATGGACCTAGCCGGTGACATGTGGGGGGCAGGGGGACACGCAGGACATGGGCACGTGTGGGGATACCCAGAACGTGACATAGGGACACTTGCGGACATGTGGGGTACAGCGGGGCTGGGGGACACCTGGGGTACGGGGATGTACAGGACATGGGGACACCCAGGTTCGGAACAGGAGTGGGGACACATGGGGTGGACGGGGATATGGGCACAGGGACAAAAAGGGCACCCAGGACACAGGGACACACGAGGCATGGACATATACACAACCACACAGGGACACATGGGGACACAGGGGGTACCCAGGGCACGGACACATACGTGACCACGCAGGGATGCATGAAGGCACACTGGGCACGACGACGCAAGAGACACAGTGGGCACTGGGACATGGAGACACTTGGGGACACACACGGCATTCGGACACAGAGGGCACAGCCAGGTATGGGCCACACAGGGATGTGCTGGGACACGCCAGGCGTGGTGCCACACGTGTCCGCCGCATGTCCCCGTGCTGGGGTGGGAGCTCACCGGGTGTCCTCTGGCTCCAACAGCGGGTCCAGGGTGCTGGGCTTCTGTTCCATTCACTGCAATTCCATCAAGGAGCGCTCAGCACCGACCGAGGGGGCTCCGGCGCCACGCGGGGGGCCACAGCTGGGGGGCCACGCCGCGCACCCCATGGTGCCCCTCAGTGCTCAGCACCGCGCAGCATCCCGGGCTGGATCCTGCGGGACAGGGGGGTCAGCCCAGACCAGCCGTGGGGGACACAGAGGGGACACCCAGGGAAGGGTGTGAAGCCATAAGGGACCCCCAGGAGCTGTGGCCACCGGGGAGGACTGGGTGTGAGCATGCAAGAAGGGAGGGAAGGAGGAGTATAAGGGCAGGAGAAAGAGGGGGAGCGGGGGCCTCACCTGGGCCACGCCCGGGGAGGCCAGCCCGGCCGCAACCTCCCCAGGCTCTAAGGGAGCAAATGGCGGCAGGGGGCGAATTCCGGGGCTTCAAACACCTCGGCCCCACGCACCTGAGCCGGGCCCGGGACCGCCCCAGAGCCCCGGCCCCGCCCGGCCCCGGGGCCCGCCCTGCCCGGCACGGGGGCGGCTCCATCGCTCGGGGCCCCGCCCCTCTCTCCCGGGCCGGACCCGCCCCGCGCACCGGGGCCGCTCCCGGGACCGGGGCTCCGGGTCCTGCCGGCGGCCGCTGCGGGTCCCGGGCGGCGCCGCCTCTTCCCCGGCGGGATTGGGGCTGGCATCGGGACCGGGAGGAGCCGCTCCGGGACGGGCGCTGGGGCCGAGCCCGGCGCTGCCGCTCCTGCTCCGGCCGGCTCTCCGCGGGGAGCCGGGGCTGTGCCAGCGCCCGGGCAGCCCCGGGATCCCGAGCCGGGCCCGACGCGCCGGGCCGGGCTCCGCTCAGCCCTGAGCCCCTCCCGGAGCCCGCCTTGGGCCCCACGACGCGGCCCCGGGCTCTGCCGCCAGCCCCGGACGCGGCGCTGAGTCGCTGCTCCCGAGCTCTGCGTGAGGCCGGGGAGCCCGGCTTCGGGCTGTGCCTAAGGCAGGACTCGGAGCTCAGAGACACAGACTCGCCCTGGCCCGAAGAGCCCGCTTTGAGCATCAAAACACGGCATTTAGGCTTTAATTCAGGTCCAGCAAAACGCAGCACTTCAGTTTCTCTTTGTGAGCCCAAACACACAGGACTGGCTCTCTTCCTCAAGCCCTGAAAACAGGATTTAGTCACTGTTTCGGAGTCCCAGCACTGGCCGTACCAACCTGCTCTCAGGACTCTGTAGATAGAGAAATGCTGCTAGGAAGGATTTTCTTGCTATTTTCTAAGTCTGTGAGAGACTGCACAAAATCCCAGCCCCTCCCAAGCTGCAGCTCCTCACACCAAACCTCGGGGGAATCCCTGGTGCTTCCAACACCGCTGCAACCCCACCTGGAGCTGAGCTTCCAAGGTGTCTAATCCACATGCAAGCCTGGATAGTCCAAAACCTGCAGGAAAAGAGGAGGCAAAATGAAAAGGAAAGGGGGGGAAAAAACCCAGAGTTTTGGGTTTTCCCCGCGTTTGCAACAGGATTGAAGGGCAGGATAGAGAGGTAAAGAAGTACCAAAGGCTGCAGTATTTCAGGTGATTCCAAAGGGAGAACCCATTAGTTACAATAGCATTAGTAAAGGCAAACATCTCCTATTCCCTCATTTTAAGGGGTTCAGTTGAAGCAAACTCCCCTTTTTCAGCATTTTAAGGGTTTAAATCCACACTTCTACCCATGCCCTGGCATCAAATCTCTCACAAGGGAGCGAGCCCAGTACATATATAACCTAATGCTGCCCAAGAGTCCATTACTTTTCTTGTTCTTATTCATGACACTTATGGCCCTAACTAGAAGCCCCAGCGGGAGCTACACCATTTATACTACTACTATTCTTCTCTTGCCTACTTAGTTGCCTACAGCATACTACCCAGGAATGACTAATGAACAATTACACATGTTAACAAGGAATTACCCAACTCACCTGCCTATGCTGCTGAGACAAGAAGCTTCTTCTCTTACCTGTTATCTACTCTTTTGGCAGGTGTGGCTGTAGTAAAAAAAGAAGGCACCTACAGAGCCCCTTACTCCCCTGGAATTTAAGTCAGAGCAGCCAAACAGCTACAACTCCTCCCAGTGCTTTTATCCCTGATGGTAAAATTGCCTCCTCCCTTTTCCCGGGCATTGTGGGAACGAGAGGCGGGCCTGGCCAGGGGTATATTAACCCCAGTCCTGGGTAAAAGAGGCCCATTTCCTCTGTGGGGTTAGTTGGGGTAAGGGTGTCTTCTTATTTCTGTGAAGGGGGTCTTTTGGGTTTTCTCAGCTTTTTTTCAGCAGGTACTTTTGGTATCTGAAGTAATAGAGGCTTTGAAGACTCTGTGAAGAAGATAGCATTAAGTGCATGGTTCATGGCAACTTCCTGAAATTCCAGATTGTGTCAGGTACGATACTTCAGTTTTTTCAGCAGATTCATTTTGCTGCAAGAGGAAGCTACCCTGGGTCCAAGATGACATTGGAGATGGAGGCTTCTGATAGGTAAGCTAAGGACTGTAAGTATGAGTGGGAGTGGGAGCAGGGTCCCAGTTAGTAGCCGACTTGTTGGGATTTGGCTTGTATGCCACTCCACGGGTGCATTGATTTTGGTTTTCTTTGTCATAGCTGACTAAGATGCCAACCTGGTGATCACAGTGCCTTTGGAGAGGGCTGAGGTGGACTCCTTTTGCATCCAGTGTGGATTCACATTGTTGGTCACCTAAAAGCTAAGTTGGGGGCCAGGACCTAGAGATGGGATGATAGCAGGGTAGTGGGTTGGAAATTCCTGGGAGAGATGTAAAAATTAGTGTAGGGGAAAGGGATGCTCTCCAAGGGGCTTGTTAGGTAAGCTAAAGGGAGTAGCCCTACTTTTGATTGCAACTGTAGGGTGTGCAGCGCAGAGCAGTTCCAGTGTGTGTTGTCTCGTCCCGTGTGTGTTTTGTGTCTCTGGCATCCCTCGGATCAGATCTCTGTGCCTTTTATCCTTAAGGGGCTTATCATAAGCATTGGCCATCATCTCTAGCTTCTTGAACTTTCGTACTTCTTGGTAGGATGCCAATGTCACTTGTTCTTTTACCAGTGGGCTTGGCCGCATCTTGGAATCGCATCTTGGAAGCATTGAGTCAGATGTCTTTTGAGGCCTTGTTCCTGGCTGTACTGCCATCCATCCTTTCCAGCCGTGAGCTGTAATGTCCTGGGGCTTGCAAGATTGTCAGGAGATGGGAGCATTCTAAATGTGGCATTGTCTCTCACAGCCATCTTGATCATTGTGACTGACAGTTCTTAGAACAGGTCACTGTTACAGTCTTTTCTTCTGCTCCTTAGAGCCTCCTTCATCCACCATTGCCACACCCTCGGTTGTCTCTTTTGGCGTCGTCTCTTCTTCTTGCCATCGTTCTTCTTGCCGAGAGCTTTTTTTATCATCCTTGTGTCCTACTGTTTGTAGTATAATGTGTTGAGTTTGTGTCTCACCTGGAATTGCTCTGCCCTGTAGAGTAGTCCTGAGGAGGGGTAGGTGGAGAAGAAAGGAGACTTTAGAGGGAACCTTTTGCTTTGCTTAGCCACTCGAGCCACGCCTCGCACAGAGTGACTGTGGCTAGTCTGTGTGGTGTTCAGTGCAGATGTGGGAGTGGTGCAGTGGTGTCTTGCAGTTTTATAGTAGTTTGTCCTAAGGCCCACTGTTGTGGGATCCTAGGCAGTTTGCTTTGAGGAATGAGAACTTGGGAAAGGCTAAGCTTTCCCTGTCTGGGTAACTTTGACAAATAATTCTTTTGCAGATGGCTAGGATGTAAACCTGGTATGAACAGAGGAGGCCAGAGGAGCACAGCAACGAGGTGGGTCGGTGCCTGAAGTCCAAGCTATGGCCTGACTTTGGGCTCTACGTTTACCTCACTGTTGGGACTTTCATTTTGAAGATGTGAAGTGCTTGAAGCAGCAGGGTATTGGCACTGGGGGGACCATGAGCTGGATGAGTATTGATTCCAGCACAGAACTGGATGTTACTGGAGTTGTTGTATTAGTGATGAAACTATAAGTAGCCTTTGATTTTTTGTGTTTTACAGGTGGTCTGCAGCATTCAAATTGCTACTCCAACATGAGAGACACCCTTCCAGACAGAGGTCACAGTCGAGCACTTTCAGGTGGAACCTGCCTCGGCAATGCAGCACTTTTGGACACTACATCGGTATGTGCCTTTCCATTTTGTTTTGCCCCTTCTCCCTTGGGAAGGTTGGTCATCATTCAGCTTTTCAGGGGTGGTGTTTCATGGTGGTTATGTTGCAGGGCTGTTCTTTGTCCTTATTTTTAGGAAGTAAACCTGGATATCAGCAGTCAAGGTCAAATGAGTGAGGTAAGCAGTGACCAGTGGACACAACCAGTTATTGCTTGGGTGCCAAATTCTGGGGCAGCTCAAAGCATGCATTGTCTAAGCATCCATTTGTGTGTTTTAGGTGGCCCACTCGTATTATGCCTACAGGGGCTGAACCCCCTCATGGACCAGCTGATGGAGCCAGTTTATCACCCTTGAGCTGCCCCTGTGAGCCTTCCAGAACTATTACAGGACTCTGCGATGAAGCCTGTACCTTTTCTGTTTGAAGGTGCCATCTGGGCAGCCTTTGGCAATGGTTGAGGAGTTGCAGCGACTCGGGGAGGGAGGGAGGAGCAAGGGTCCACTCAAGTTTCAGCAATGCCCCATCACCTTGTCTCCTTTTAACCCAGGTATACCCTGCGCCGGCAGCCTTGGAGTGCGGCCACGGTGTATGAGCCGAGGACCGGGGCGTTCTCAGGAGACGGTGAGTAGTGGGATTGTTGGGTTTTGGCTGATGTGCTGCTGAGTTCAGGCACTGATATTTGGTTTTCTTTCTTGTAGTAGACTGAGAGAACAGCTCACTGAGGGCAGGAACTCCCCAGAGGACGAGGCGGCCTTCTTTTGCACCTGATGAGGATTTGCATCCCTGGATATCCGAGAGCTAAGTCGAGGGCTACGCCTCAGGGAGGGGGATGAGAGTGGTGTGCTGGGTCAGGACTTGGTGGGAGGGATTTTTGAATTAGCTTTGGAGAGGGGGATGTCCACGAGAGGGCCCCTTAGGCCGTGTAAAGGGAAAGTCTCACTTTTGATCACAATGCTGAGGTGTACAGGGCAGAGCAGTCCCGGTATGTGTTGTGTCACTTGTCTATTGTGTGTTCTGTGTCTTTTGGGCATCTTGTGTCACATGTCTTCTGCCTTACCCCTTTGAGGGGCTTATCAGAAATGCTGGGCATCATCCTTAGCGTCTCCTTTGCGTTCCTTGGCCTGACGCTGGTACCCTTGAACCTTTGACTTGCAAGCTTGGACATGCATCGGAATCGCATCTCTCTTTAGCAATATCGAGTCAGACACCTTTTACAGTCTTGTTCTGAGCTGTATTGACAGCTGTGCACCACAACGATCCATTATAACAGATTAGGACTTGTGAGAATGCGAGGATAGGTGGAGGATTCCAACCGTATGGTTCTCGGGCATCCATCTTTGCGGTTCTTGGCATAAGTCCTTCTGTTAGGGTCTTTTTCTGCCGGAGTTCTTTGAGCCTCATCGGCCTCATCTAGGTCATCTCATTGGTAATTCTTCTTGATGAGAGTTTCCTCTCCTTGTTGCATCCCCTTGTTTGTCATCTCCTGTGTCACAGGTGTCTGTGTGTTTGGGCCGGGGCTGCTTTGCCCTGCTACATGGTCTGGGTGTAGGTGTAATAGGATAAGTCCTAGGGACTTGACATTTGTAATGTAGGGATTAGTTGGACTCAAGATAGTATTTCTAGATTGACACAAGATGTCTGGAGCTGGTAAGTTCTCATGCAGTACTTTGACTTTTGTCATAACTTTCTTTCAGCTGCAGATGGATTGAACCTGTGACAGAGTGCCCCATACCAGGTGAGGTGGTTCCCACAGGAAGGTCAGTCACCGTTTGTCTTTGCAGGGCAAGTGTAAATGGTGACCGTGTTACAGCTTTGTTCTTCATCTTTATTTGTAGGAAGTAATGCTGAATAGCAGTGGTCAAGGTCGATGGAGCGAGGTGAGCGGTGACTGGTGGACAGAATGAGTTGTTACTGCTTGGGTATCAGTTTCTGGTGCAGCTCTAAGCATCCGTTTTTGTTTGTGCATTTTAGGTGGTCCACTGGGAAGGTGTCCTGGCCCTGGGGATGCTGGAGGCCAGGTGCGTGTAAGCTTAAGGTATGGGTGTGGTGTACTTCAGTTGGAGCAGGGAGGCTGTGGTTTCAGTCTCTCAGCATGTTTTTCTGCTTTGCTTCTCTGCAGGTGCTGCTGCTGCCCTAGGCATGCCAAGGGACAGAGGCGAGCAGGTGAGTTGGTATTTAGGTGGGGCGACTGATAGGTGAGAGGTATGTGGCAGCATGCGAAGCGTGTCCCTTTTTTGCTTTGCAGGCATCGTCCGGGCCACCTCCGGAGTCGGATTGAGATTTGAGGTGAGCCTGGGCCAGCGGTGCAGAGGGAGCCCGCGTGTTATTCTTCTGGAGGGCGATAGTCACAGTTTGTTTTGTTGTCTTAGGTACCACAAGTAGGTGCAGAGCCTAAGTTTGGAAACGGCCGGTAAGCGATGAGCCTCGGCAGTTATGAGGGAGAGGGGCGTTGTGCAAGGGGTCACTTCTGGGACGTGTCATCACAGTCTGAATTTTGTCATTGTTCTGTCTTTTGCAGCCGCCGAAGTGGACTGTGGGCCATGTATTGACGTCCACGGTGCTGAAGCATTGTTTTCTGTCGAGGATGGATTTCGTCTGCTGGTCTTCAGAGAGCTAAGTGTGGGGACTGTTGGTTGGGAGAAGGCAAACACCTTTGGAATCACAGGAGGCAATTTGAAGTTAGCTGAGAGGAGAGGGCTGTATTGGGCCGGGCCCCTTGGAGGTTAAGGGAGTTTTTCTTCAGCATCACTCGAGCCTTTGCCGGGCCGGGCAGTTCCAACCCATCTCCATGTTCTCGTGAGCTTCGCATCACTGGATTTTGAGTCTTGATGTCATTGTCCGTCTTTTCACCCGAGGAGCCTGCCTTCGGGTCTGGCATGATTGCCATGGTCTAAATTTTGCCTACTCTTCAGTGTAGCCACACTCTTGAGCATAACACGCGGGCATCTTGCATCTTGGCCATTTGTCGGTCGGTCATGCTTTGTGATGTCACTTCAGCCTTTGGCGGCAGAATCCTTCTCTAGGGAACCCTTTGTATCACCTGGCAGTCGTTGCCTCCTTCTCTAGGCCTGCTGCACTTCTTGAGCATCCTCTTACCAGCTTTGGCACTAACTTCTCATAGGGAGTTTACATTTCACTGTCACATACTACTGCCGTAGAGCCTTCTTTCCTTCGGCATCGTGGGCCTCTGGCTCATCTTGCACTAGGAATCTTGGGTCCATCAGGTGAAACTGCTGGGCAGTTTCAATTTGTGTCTGTGATGTGGTTTGTGTCCGTTGTCTTCAGTGTCACAGGGCTTTGTGATGTCTCAGTTCTTTACAGGCATCGTTCTGGGCCATATCGGCAGCGGGAGTACTTGCATACTTTCCTGGATTGGGCTTATTCTGGCATCTTTATGGTTTTGCTTTTTGAGACCAGAAGTACACAAGATGTTCCTATCCATCTTCCTTCTCAGTTTTGGTAGTATCTTTTTTCATGTGCCATTCCCTTGGACTTCTATATGCAGTGTACTAGACCCTCCTCACTGCAGTAGTTCCATAGCTTCCGTCACCTCAAAGCATCCTGGTCTCAAGAATTTATCTTCTGAAGCGTTCTCTCAAGTCTTCGTGTCATCTTTGCTTATATTTGATGCACTGTGTGTCCATGTGCCACTTATGCTTGGAGCTGCCCTGCCCTGGCACATTCAGTCATGGCTCGTTTGAACAGTTTTAAAACTCTCCCTCTCTTGTCTGTGGGCTTTTGGGTAGAAAGCTTATGGGCCTGGTGTGGGGATAACTCCTAGCTGTCAGCTACTTGTAGACTGCCTCATGCTGTCTTGCAGGTCCCCGAGGCAGATTTTGATCCCTATGGTCACTGATGCTACCAATTTTCCCAGGATCTACTGTTCCACATCAAGGAGCAGCAGATGGAAGATGCTTTAACATCTTCTTTAGGGGGGGGTGTTTCTAGTAAGGGCTGCAGTCAGAGTGTAAGCTGAAGAAGGGGTGTCTGAGAGTGTGTCTGTCTGTGTGTGTTGACTGGCTCTAACCTTATGTGTGTGGTGTTTTTTGCCTTTCAGGTTCTTCAGTTCATTTTAAAATTTTGAATACAAAAAGCCCAGCTGGTCCTGCCCATGCTGTGGGGTTAGTCAGAGGGACACAGGGTTCCTCTTCTCCTCTCTGCTGGGATGAACTGCCTAGGGAATACCATTTCTGACAGCCCAGTCCTACTTGTGTCTTTTGGAAAAGGGCAGAGGTGAAGAGGCAACTGCCAGAGTTCCTTGGGGATGATGGAGTTGTGGTGTTTGGCTGTGCCCGGAGGGGCAGGTTGGGCATTATTTGTGTGTCTGAGGACTGGTTTGGGTGTTGGGGAGCCCAGGGAGCTGAGCTCTCAGTGCATTCCCAGCTCTCCCAGGGGTGGGAGCTGGTGCAGGGCTGGGTGACAGCCTCTGGTTGGGCTCGGGGCAGGCACTGGCCCCGGCACAGACACGGGGTGGTTTGGGGACGCTTGGGGAGCAATGGGAGGAAAATGAGGGATGGTGCTGGGCAGAGCGATCAGCCTGTGCTCGTGTCAGTGCAGCTGTGCAGGGCACTGGGATCTGGGTAAAACTCCAGCTCTCCTGGTGTTCAGGGATGCAAGGTCTGAGGGACTGGATTTACCTGGGGCTTTCCAGGAACAAGGGGAAATGTGGTGCCAGAGCTGTGCCCCATCAGGTTGTGTTTCCCTTTGGGGACAGGGAGTCTCTGGGCTGAGGTGAGATTGCTGTGTGAGTGGCAGGGAACAGGGAGCTCAGAATTGCAGGCACTGATGGAATAATTGTCTTAGGTCTCTTTGGTTTGTGTTTGTGAAAACTGGGATTTGGGCTGGAGAGGTGCTCTTGGGAACAATGGATAGAGTACATTTGCTCTATGGATGTGTAAGGAAGGACAGGGAAGGGGAGTATTTATAAATTGTTATCAGTATTTCATGCAAATTTGGGGTGGAGCGTTGATGTAGGTGGGTGGGTTTGGCTTGGGCCTGTCAGGACTAACCACAAAGAATCCAACCAAGCCCCTGACCCCTCAAGGCATCTGTGAAACACTTCCACAGAAACCCAAGTCAGAAATCCAGTGATAATGGAGGTAAAATTATAGATAATTGCCTATGATCGGTGGGGAATTTCCTTTGGAATTATCAACCAAGGCAGAGCATATCTTTCAGCTCTTTTCCTGGTGTGCAGTTTCCTCTCTGGTTTAAATGAGTTTGTGTGCTCCTGTTAACAAGCAGTGTGTTTTCACCCTGAAATTTGGGGTGATAGTCTTTCTCTAGTGTTTTTCCCACAACTGACTCATCCTTTCCATGAATAGTCCATGTTGTTCTACACAGCTGCTTTGGCCCTGGGTCAGAGAGAGAGAAGGGAAATGACTTTTTAGGGCGTTGAAATTTCTCCCGGCAGGAGTGGGACGGTCTTGCCCCTCCCCAAAGCCCTGCAGGCGCATGGGAGTAGCTCAGTGCCGGCGCAGCTCTCTGAGCAATAACAACGCTTGGGAGGTTCGAGTGTTGATAACAACTCTCTTGTCTCTTGGTAGCAGTCCTAGGTGGAGGAGAGGAAAAAAGGAACTTGTGTTATTCATGGAAAACCTTCTGCTGTTTCTTGTGCAGACTTTTAGATCTTTGTATGATTTACTATCCAGTGTCTGTAGGTAGAGAATGACTTATTTGAGGTAAAAATTGAGATAATCAGTAATGGATAGGTATGGAAAATGTTTGAAGTAAACTTGAGGTGACCTGTAGTGGAGAGCATGAAGATTTTGAAGTAAACTATAGCAATCAGTTGTGCACAGGTAGGGAAACTTCTGGGGGTAAAATACAAGGTCATCTCTAGGTGAGGGAATGAACACTTTTTGAGGTAAACTGAGTGAATCAGTTGTGGAAGTATTAGTAAATTCTGGGGCTGAAACTTGATGTAACCTCCATGGTAGAAAATAAATAAATGTTTTGAGGTAAAAAGGAAGTCATCAATGTTGGAGAGGCAGGGAGATTTTGAGAGTAAATTTGAGTCTGTAGTGCAGAGAATGAACATACTGAAGTTAAAGGGAGGTAGTAACTTGTAGACAGGGAAAAAATTTGGGGGTAAAGTCTGAGGTAATGTCTAGGGGAGACAACATTTTTGAGCTAAACTGAGGCAGTCACTAGGTGACAGGTTGGAAAAGTTTTGGGCGTAGAAATTAAAATGACCTGTTGGGCAGAGAATGGACATACGGAGGTGAAAATCAGGTAATAAGTAGTGGACAAGTAGCAATAATTTTGGAGGTGAAATCTGGGGGGATGTGTGGCAGGGAGAGCGTCCATCGTGAGGTAAAGTGAGACAGTACTGGAAAGATAGTGAAATATTTCATAGTAAAACTTGATGAAATCTCCAGGGCAGAAAGAGAATATTTATAGGTCAAAAAGAGTAAATAGTTAGCGGGCAGGTAGGGAAAATACTGGGGGTAAAATCGGAGGTTATCTCTAGGGGAGAGAATGAACATACTGAGGTAAAAATCAGGCAATGAAGAGTGAATGTTAGGGAAAGTTTGGGGGGTAAAACTGGAGATAATCTCCAGAGGTAGTGAATGAATACTTTCTTGTAAAAAAGAAGAAATCAGAAGTGGACAGACAGGGACAGCTCGGAAGGAAAATCTGAAGCAATCCCCAGGGAAGAGAATGAACATCATGAGGTAAACTGAGGCAGTCATTTGCAGAGACACAGTGAAAATTCTGGGGATAGACACTGAGACATTCTTGAGGATATAGAAAATTACTTTTTGGGGTAAAAATGAGGTGATGGGTAGGGCAAAGCTTGTGGGAAAAACTTGAAATAATCTGTAGGGCAGAGCATGAGCATTTTGATGGAAAAATGAGATATTTATTCTTTACTTCCTTTGGGCTAACTTAATCTCCACCCTTCCATGAGCAATTCCTTGGCTTCTCCTGGAGAAAACCCCATGGCAGAGGCAGTCTGCAAAGGAGCCCAGAGCTGTGCTTGGAGCAGAGAGTGCTGAGAGCTGCGGGTGCCTCTGCTGCCCCAGGCTGGCAATATCCCCATGGAACAGACTGGGCAAATAGGATTAGAGGGAGCACAGTCCCTTCAGGGAAGGGGTTTTCTCCTGTGCACATCAGGCACGGGGCAGGAAGGGAACTTTGGAAATCGGCTGCTTTCCCCCAGAAAGCATCACTCGCATCAAGAGCAAAGGTTGGTTTGGGTGTGAGCACTTGAAATAACTTGGAAAGAGAAGCAATCACCTTTTGCTGCTTCTTTCTTTCTTTCTTTCAGATGCTGGGATTGCCTCTGTGGACATGTGCTGAGCTCTCCCCGCAGGGAACTGTCAGCCCTGAATGCCTGTGCAATAACTGCAGCTGCCCAGGTAGGCACAGGAAACTATTCCACACATTAAATTGCCATGACCTGAGGCACTCCTGGAGAGAGTGTAGAGAGTTACAGCACTGATCCTGCTCCTTGCTTTCCCAGTAGTGCATGAACATGATTTCATCCTGATCCTGATCATTCCAAGGACAATAACCACTGAGGTGCCACTGACGATGCCACTTTTCTGACGGGCCTGGCCCAGAACTGTAGCCCGGCAGCATTCTGGGGGGGCAGTTCAGTTCCCCCTCCATTCCTAGACTCTGGGCCGTTCTAGGAGACATCTGATCCCTTTCCTAGGCTGCCACCACAGCCTAAGCTCCCACCCCCACTGGGCCGTGACGGCATCGGCGCACCCAAAGCCACCCGACGGCTCCGGCCCTGCCCATCAGGCCCGGCCAGGGGAGCTGAAATAAAGCCTGGAAATCTCAAGGGTAAACTGGCAGCACAACCACAACCCTCCCTCACTTGAGAGTAAAGAGGTGTCCCTGTATTTACACACATCCAGGAACAATACTCCTCTAGAGGAATCTTGGATTTACTTTTTTATCAGTTGAACTGGCACAGCTGCCACCTGATGCCATTAAATTCTCCATCCCCACAATCCCTGGTTACCCTTGGCTGTGGGGTTTTGCTGTCCCACAGTTAGGAGGGAGCTCTGGCCAGCCTGATTGCCCAAGAGCATTTGAAATCCTAATCCTCACTTCTTTGACTAATGAATCTCTTAAAAGCCACTCTGCATTGTGCAGAAAAGCGCCTTGGTCCCACTGGGAGCTGCACATCTATAACAGCTGTTCTCGGTTATTCCAAGTGAGTAAAATAATTATTAAGGAAAAGAGGAAACAGTTAAACCAAACAACTTTTGCCTGATGTTTTCATCAGGAATGAGTTGGGAGCTAAGCAGCAAGGCCCTCAGACAGGCACAGTGTCTGATATAAACTATATCTGTGCACACATAAAAAATGTTATATATAAATAGATATCTATGTGCCCTAATATATGACATATTTACATTACGGAGTTATGTAAGTCATAAATATCTGCCCTATCTATAACCACAATTTTTTTATCACAAACTACCTCTAATTTACCCCCCCACACCTGATTCTAGGAATGTAACATTTTTAGGGATCCTAAAATCAAACAGATGCAGGAAAATAAACCATGATTTTATCCCCTTAATTCCAAGATGTTTTCCTGGATGTGTACTGCTGGGTCTGTTTTTCTGTAAGATCTTGTGGCTTATCCCTGAAGTGCACTTGGCATTGTCAGGATCATGAAATCCATTTGGAATTTTACTGTCTCTGCAGTATCCAGTGAGGTGAGTTTTTCCAAAATTATTTCTCTCGGACCGAGCACATCTCCTCAAGTTCCTTCTCACTTTTTGCATCGTTGAAATGCAAAATGGGAAAAGATAAATGTGCAGCTCAACTGAAACCAGTAAAAAGCATCATTTCCCTTCTTTCTTGTTTTGTTCTTAGAGCCTGTTGGAGTGCTGGCCTGGATTTGGGAGGAGCCAAGTAGCCTGGAGCAGTGAGGTTTTTCCTGTCAGAAATCCATGCTGGGGATGTTTTCCCTGGCTGTCCCAAGGGGAAGGAACAGCTCTGGAGTTTTTGCAGCCACAGGCTGGGGATGCATCCCCTGAAAACCAGTTCAGGATCGTTCATCTGACTCTGTCCCTGACCTGTGGCTTCCAGGGAGCCTTCTGGTCTTCTGGATATTCCCAGGAGAGGATATTCCACCACCTGACTTTTAAGCCAGGAATTGCAAACCCAGTAAGTCAGTCACATTCTATGGGAGCTGCCCCAATGGTGGGATGGCAGAGGGCACAGCCCACGCTGCTGTTTGGGACATTCCCAGCTGGAACGGGAGCCAGCTGGGCATTTTGGAGCGCTGAGGCCACAAGGGCAGCCTTGAGTGGCATTCCCAGGCAATGCTGAGGCATCCCATGCCTGTGGCACGTGGCAACACATGCCTGATGTGGAGCAGAGAGAGGAAGGGAGAAATTCTGAGTTGATGGGAGGAATGGAATTGGGCTTTCCAGAATGGAATTGGTATAGGTGCTGATGGTATCATGGAATCATGGGGTGGCTTGGAAGGGACACAAAGACCCTCTGGGCTCTGTTTTCCCATCCCATGGCAAAGAACACATCCAAAACTGCCTCCTCACCCTCATGGAATGGCAATGGGTGTTGGGAGCTCTGGCAGGAGCACCTGGAGACCAGGTAAGAATAGCAGTGGGATTGTTTTGGCTGCTGCTGGATGTGGTTTTCTCTTTTCAGGATGTTCCTCTGATCGATGTTTTCACAGTAGCTTGCTAGGCCTCATTTGAGGATAATTCCAAGAATTTGGAAGTAGTTGGAAAAGAGTGAGGACAAAAGGTGAACCTGATCCATTTCTAGTAATTCTGAACTTCTCTTGCAGCACCATTCTGGGGGAAAGCTGGTTAAAGGATAAAGATGCAGAGGAACAAGTGTTGTCAACCCCCCTGCCTCCCTGACAGAGCAAAGCTTTCTGCAATCCCAGTAAATCTCTTGGAGAAACTGTGGGATCACAAGGTTTCCTAGGAAAGGAAAACTAAGGACAGAGATGAGGAAAGAGGCTTCCAATTAATAATGATTTGATGGAGGTAGGAATGATTCTTGTATGTTTGATGCACCCCTTTTTATTCCTGGGATAATTTTAAATGATTTCTTTAAAAACTCATTTTGATTTGGGAATTCAAATTAGAGAGGAAGCGATGCAAAATAAATGCAGGGAGAGATCACAGAATCATCCTGGAATGGCAGAATAGTTTGGGTGGGAAGGGACCTTAAGGATCACCTCATTCCATCCACAGGGTGCTCCAAGCCCCAGCCAGCCTGGCCTCAAACACTTCCAGGGATGGGGCAGCCACGATTTCCCTGGGTTTCCGAGCACAAGAGGAAATTTCCAGCAGGAAGTGAGGGGTTTCCTTTGCTCTGCCTGGCCCTAGCAGGGCTTTGGGAGGCAGAGGGTGTGGGAACAGGAGCTTTGTCCACTGCCTTGGGGGAGTCTCTGATGTCCCAAAACCCAGCCGAGCACGTGGTTGTGGTTTAACATCCCGTTCAAAGGAGATGCCAGGCCAGGAACGGGAATGGACTGCAGAGCAGGGATGGTGCCCAGCAGAGGGGTGACCGTCCAGGGGGTCCCAGCAGTCCATCCCTGCTGGCCAGGTTTGGGATGAGCAGGTTGGTGACTGTCCCTGTGCTTGCTCTGCAGGATGAGGAAGCCAGGCCTGCTGAGGAGGAAGATGAGGAGGTGTGGGAGGATGGAGACAGCGGCCACCAAAGGCTGCGGAAGGCACAGATCCAGGTAGGAGACGTTGCCTCCCGAGGAGAGGGACTTGTCTGTCCCATTGGAATTTGGGGCATGAGGCCAGTGGAACAAAGGGTTTGATTCCATTTTCTTACTTGGGTTTTCACGTGCCTTAAGAGAGCTTTGTGAAAATGTCATTATCCCTGATTGAATCTCTGAAAAACAGGGATTGAAGCTTTCAGAAGGGGCCCAACCCTGCCTGCACGTATCCAAGTGCAGCTCCAGCTCTTGCTTCCCTCTGGCAGAGGCAGCTTTAGGTGCAATATCCTGATGTTTCTGGGAGTGGGTTTTGGAATAAACCTACACACGGGCTGTGCATGGGTTGCTGCTATGGATTCTGTGAAAGGTGATCAGGAAAAGCAAGTTCAGAGTTACTCAGCGGATCCTCTGATTCCTGCCCATCTCATGGAGCTGGTCAGGGTGAAACTACTACTCCCATGCTTTTTATTTTCTCCTCTTAGTGCTGGTTTTTCCCCAGGTAAGTCAGTGTTGGAGCAGCCTTGTGGGTTTATCTGTAATGAGCAGTGGTTGTGTCTGCACACAGAGATAGCAGATCACAGCCGTAGTGTGCAAACGTTGGTGCTTTGTGCCTTAGTGCACACCCACATTTGTCAGCTGGCAGGGCTGATACGATGAGAAAACCTCGTACTCTTCAATAACCTGAGCACAGGCACTTCCTGAGTTGTTACATTTAACCAAAGCTCTGATAAAAAATACTACATTAATTTTTCTAATGGAGACCAGATTCCGCATGATCATAATTTACGTTTTGGGATACTCTTTGATTGACTCTGGTGGGAAGGGAGGTGAATCAGTATCGTGTACTTTAGGGAAAGATCTAGGGGAGAATTGAATTGTACTTCCTTGGAATTCACATCACCCCCCCTTACTCGGAGATGTTGATCTTGAGAACAACAAGCAGAGAACAGCCCAGGAAGGGCCGAACGTGAAAAAACCTCTTTGCTGTGTTCATCATTCTGTCTTAATCTTGGATTGTTTCCACCCTTCTCCTCCACCTGGAAGTCACAAGCATCCTGCAGTGGCAGGTACTCTGGGTTCTTCTGCCAGGAGTAGTCCAAGAACAGCTTTTGCTGGGAACAGCTCTGACCTTGCTGAAATCACTTCTGAAACCTCCCCTGACTCTTGCAGTGCCAGAATTTCATGGTGGCAGAGGTGAGGCAGGGACTGAGCCTGGTTCATTGTCCCCAGAGCTCGGGTAGTTTAGGACAGTCAGGCCAGTAAAGCCCCTGCTCAGGGCTGGGAACGAGATCCTGGCCAGCTTTCCCCTCTCTGCAGTCCTGCTGGGCTATGTCATGCCCTGGGGCCACTCTGCCATTGCTCAAATGGCCAAAATCCACTCATCCAGGAGGGGAAAAGGGAGGGAGGGCACAGGAATTCAGCTTAGGTGGTGAGGCCTGGAAAGTTTCAAGGCAACTAATTGATCTTTGGATTATTCCAGCAGAGCAGAGAACACGGTGCCATGGGCTCTGGCAGGGCTGTGCTCAGCTCTTTGTTCTCTCCCAGGTCCAAAAGTGTGACCAGTTCCAGCAGCAGCAGCGACAGCTCAGCCAGCGACTCCTCCTCTGGCAGCCAGGACTCCTCTACCTCCTCCGAGGACAGTGACAGTGAGGACAGCTCCTCCCCCTCCTCCAGCAGCTCTTCCTCCGACTTCGACTCGCATCCGAGCTCCTCCAGCAGCAGCAGCAGCGACAGCAGCTCTGAGGATGAGCCCCCAAAGAAGAAGAAATAGCTGGGGAGCTGCAGGACTGGTGTGGAGTGGGGGAGAAGCCCCTCCCAGGGGCTGGAGCACACGGCTGCCAAACATTCAATGGTCAACATTTCTACTGCTCACACTTTCCAAGTGTTTTGCCTAGTTGTTCCTAGGACATGGAAGGTATTAAATGGCTTCCTGAGACTTACTGAGAGAGTATTTTTGTGCTGTATCCTTTTATGGAAGATTTTACTTTTTTAGTTCCAAGAAAAATTCTAAAAAAATCTATCATCAGATTCGTTTCTATGAGCTGAAGTCCAGTAACCTGGATGTTTGCATGCTGGAAAGCAAAAGCTTTTTATTGCCGGTTATGCTGCGCATCGTGTGCTGTTCCTCTGTTAATGACACCTTCACCTCCATTGAGAAAATCCTCTCCAACTGGTAAAAGCAGAAGTTTTTCAGCGCTGCTGTGGAGCTGTGGCATTGTTGAAGCTGAATGCACAACGTGTCCCACACAGAGCCTCCCATCTCATTAGCTGGTGGCAAATGGATTCTGTGCTGCTGAGCTTGTGTTCCAATGGCTTTTCCTGATGCTTCCAGGTCCAGTCCTAAGTGCACCATGCAGTTGAGCTGTGTTGGTTTGTTCCTGATCAACGGAGTGCTTGTCCTGCCCGCAGGCTCTGGGCTTTTCACTGCCCTGTGGCCTTGGCTCGTGTATTGCAAGTGTCTGCTGAGACACAGAGTGTTGGTGTTGGGAAGCAGCAGCTCAGTGACTTGGGGCTGCTGCTGCTTTAGGAGTTTCATCTTTGTGCCTTTTTTTTTGTCAGTTCGGTGTGCCCCAGTGAGCCAAGGGCTGCCGTGGGTGTTCTGCAGAGCTCCAGCACAATATTGCCACGCAGCAAAAGCAGAGAAATAATAACAGCCACAACTGGGCACTGCTCTCACTGGATGCTCAGTAAAAAAGAGACTCCTTGAAATAAAGGGCTCAAAGCAAAGTGTTTCCCTTTGGCTGTGTGAAATGCAGGATTTCCGAGTGGCAGTCTGCAGAAATTCAGTCATTCTTTCTTTGTGGGAACTGCCCTGGAGAAGGAAGTGAGTGCAAAAGCCCCACAAGCCCTACAAACGCAGATGCAGACAGGCTCCAGCGCAGGGATTGCTGGATGCAGAGTGGGAATTCTTTGTTCTTCTGGTGCATTGAAGCAGTTGCCATTAGGATTTTATTTGGTGATGCAGTCTCCTGAATTTCTTCTTGTCGGAGTGCCCTTTGTGGGGAGGAGGCATCACTTGTGGAAGAATTCTCAAGTATCTTAGTTTAGGTAAAATACAGCAAGTAAAGTATTTTTTTTATAATTTTTATGGAAAAAGTAGTGCGTAGACTTCCTTTGGAATAAACTTAAACTTACTTAAATGTTTGGAAATCCCTATGTTCTGTGTGTGTGTGTGTCTGTGAGCACTCCTGTGTTTTACAGAACACACTGCAGAGTGTAAATAAAACTACCAGAAAGGTGTTTAAGTCTTGTGGACTGAATGTAGCATTTAATGGGAAAGTGAATAAATTATTAACCAGCAGTTGCTAAGTGGATGCTTCCTGCAAATATCCGAAATCTTTGTGGTGGTGTGTGCAGGTTGCAGCTGGAGTTGCCCTGGCATTGCCTCCCAGCGGGGCAGGATTGCGCCCCAGGAAGTTCTCCAGGCGGAAGTCCCTGGGTCTCCGGATTATTTTTTTTAAAAAGTTTAGTTTGTCTTGGCTTTTTCTTTTTTTTTCCTGCCCTTTCTGGTTCCTTTGTCTCTCCATGTTCTTATTTTACAGAGGATCCCCTCCCCAGCCCGGCCAGAGCCGCAGCCGCCTTCACGTGCTGCTGCCTCAGGCGCTGCTCCCGTGCTGGCTCAGGAATGTGATCAAAGCCCGGCTCAGCAGGAATTGTTGCGGGCCTGCTCTGTTTAATCGCTGCCGCTGCGAGCAAAGCTGCCCCTGCTCCTTGAGGGGAGCGCTCGCTGCAGCCCGGGAGGAAAAGAGCCGAGGAGAAGCTGCGCCCTTTGCAGGAGAAGCGCTGGGAGCAGAGGGGAGAGCGGGCAAAGGGAGCGAGAGCAGCGGGGCGGGCGGGGCGGCGTCAGCGGTGATCCCTCCGCGGTTGGGGCCGCATCACAAATAGTCCCTCGGGCGGATCACTCCGCGGTTGGGGCCGCATCACAAATAGTCCCTCGGGCGGATCACTCCGCGGTTGGGGGACGCATCACCGGTGCTTCCTCCGCGGGCAGGACCGCATCACAAGTAGTCCCTCCGGCGGATCCCTCCGCGGTGCGCATGCGCACTGATCAGCGGGGAAGCCCTTTGTCGTGTGGTCATTAAGGGAGCCATGGAAACAGTGCTGAGCATGCGCGGTGTTGTGGGAAGGGAAGCGCACGAGCAGCGCTGTACCTGGTTACGTCATGTGGTGTTGAAGGGCGGGGCGGAGCCGGGCAGCGCTGCGCATGCGCACTGGCTTTACCCTCCCGCTCCTGCTGCTCCGTGGGTACCGTCCGGCGGTGCCCGGGAGCGGCTTGGAAGCGCCAGGTTCGGTTCCCGGCTGCGGCAGCGGCGGGCGAGGGTTGTGGTGATAATGGAGGAGGGCGGCTGTTGCTGTGGCTGCAGCGAGGTGGAAAGTGAGCGGAGAACGGCGACGCGGCGTGTGCCGGGAAAAGACCCGACGGGGGGCGGCCCCGGAGCAGAGCCGGGCGGGAGCGGGCGGCGGGGGCTGCGCGGGGTGAAGGCGGTCCCGGCGCGGGCACGGAGCCGGGGAGGAGCTGCGGGGCTGGGGCCGGGACTTGCGGGCGGCACGGCGGGACCTCCCTGCAGAGCCTTTCCTGGGAAACAAAAGCGGGAGTTTGTCCCAGCTCGGCCCCGTGGCAAAGGGGCAGCGCAACCGAGGGGAGCAGCGCCTGAGCAGTGCGGCAGTTTAGGGGCGCAGGGAAGAGGCGGCTGGTGCTGGAGCGAGAACTTGCAGGTTTCTTACACTTAAATGAACGTGGAAAGCAGGGAGAGAGGTGGTATAAAAGCACTGGGTGCTCGGGCAGGTGAGACAGGACTCAGGGGAGGGAGTCGCTTTCCTGAGCTCCTGAAGTTCCACTTGCCTCTCTCACGAGCACTCGTGAGAAGTTTCCCATTTGGAGTTGGGCTCCAAAAGGAAGGAACTTGAAACTGCTTCTTCTGATAAATCCGTAAGTATGGGAGGCCCTACCAAGCCCACGGGTGTAAGCAGCCAATAACTCCCACGAGTATTTTAACCACTAAAAATAGCAACTTTTATTTCTTCTGCACACAGAGGACTTGGCTGTCCTGTGCAGGGTTCACTGATGCTGTGAATTGCAATCCAGGGCATCTTCAGGCTCCTGGTGCTTGGGACTGTGGTGTTTGGTGTGCAGAAAACATCCCAGGCTGTCCAGCTTGGGTGTGGCTGTGCATTTGCACAGTTCCTCAGAGTGGGAAAAGGCCAAGAGAGCGATGGGAAGGTCTTTCTTCCAGGCCCGGGCATCCTCAAGACACCTCAAGGATGGTTTTTAAATGTTTGTTGTCTTTTGTTTCCTAGCCCAGGAGCCGGAGAACGGGTGGAGACAGTGGCAAGCAGGAGTCCCATGTTTACATCTGCCCTTGGATTCCAGTTTCTCCCAGTGGGTCTGTGCTGCCCGAAGTACAAAGGAAGGAGGTGTTGGAGTACCTGTTTGTTCACCTGTTGAGCTTGGAAGAGATGCCGAGTGTGAAATTCCAGGAGTGCCGGCTCCTTGCGAGCTGTTGGTTGCTCAGGAGATGGGGTCGGGGAAAGGGGGGAAGAGTCCGAGCACAGCACAGTGGTAGGAGCTGGGTTTGCATCTCAATCTAAGGCATCTCAAAGCCTGATAAGCTGGAAAGAAGACTTTGCTGTGTTAATGCATAATTACATTTTTGTGCAATTTTTTGAAATTAGGGCTGGGATCAACCTGGGGAGGAGGTTGTCTGGCACAGTTCCCTGTGCCCTGCTTTGCCATGAGGAATGGATGCCTGACCTCTTTGCAGAGAGCTGCTGCTGATGTAGATTTCTCTGTTTCTATAGTGAATTTATCCCAGTACTTGGCTGCTATAAAGAAGTCTCCTCTTGCTGCAATTTCCCCCTATTACATTTAAGATCAGCTCCAGCTGAGTTAGAATTTAATCCCGACCTTTTCCCCCTTTTTTTTTTTCCAAGAGGCCTCAGCTATCTCACTATTTCTTTCCTCTCTCACCCTCCAGGTCCTGTTTTTCAGACTTTTCCTTATAAAACCCTTGATAACCCATTCCCCACTTAAGGCTTTGTTGTAGCCTTGTTTTGCTACCTTCTGGGTGCTGTGGATGAAGGTCTGGCTTTGAGGAGCACGCCCTGCTCCCTTTGCTCAAGGGATTGCAGTTATTCCAATCTCCTGCTGCTGAGGGCTTCCTTAGGCTCTTGCTGAAATGAAAAATGTCCAGGAAGCTTTTCCTTTTTTGAGATTAGACTGGTTGAGATATGATCATGATGGTTAAAAACCCACAGTGCAAATGAAGGTTTCCCCCTTCTTCCCCCCTGCTCCCCACTTGCTCCATGCTCGGTCCTCTCCCTGCACAGTTCATTCCTTTGTAATCACAACTGCTAAGGAAACCTTTCTAATCTTGTCAATTGGCAATGCAACTGCTTTTAACTTCTGTTTTAAAATAGGTTTTGAAGTCAGGCTCTGCCCTTGCTATTGATTTGAATTCTTGACTGAGCAAGTTATTGGTGCTTAAGAAGCCCTTTGTTGCTTTAAAGCCTTTCTCCAAGGGTCAGAGAATAACACTGACAGGGAGTGAAGGAGCGCTGCCCAGTAGTTGCTTAGAAACGGAATGTGTTAAACCAGGTTTCTTTAAAAGCAGTTTTGAGTAAGTGAAATTCAGGTACTTGAATTACTTTGGGAAATGGTCCATTTAGGATAGATCTACACTGACAGAAGCTGTTTATCTGAGGTCAGTCCATGCTTTGATCAGTGCAGGGCCTTCCCCTCAAGAAACGCATGAGCCAAGCCCAGCAAGGTAGAGGAAAAGACAGACACAAGTTCAGCTTAGAGAGCTGCACGGGTGAAATCCCATGAATATGCCTGGAGCATGGCCCTCCCCAGCAGCTTTTCTTACAGTTAAATTCTTAAAAAAGCTAGAAGCTGATGCTCAGTACTTTGGGATCTGGCTCAAAACTGCGGAGAGGATAAACTCCCTTACTGGAACTCAGGCAGTGGAGTGCCCACAAGCCAGCAGCCCGGTTGCTTCTTGTTCAGCTTCATTTCAACGTCGTTTTTTTGTTGTTTTGGTTGGTTGGCTGGTTTTAAAGTATTCTTAGAGATGCTACAAGTGGAAGAAGAGAACAGAAATAGAGTGGAGCACCACTGGCATATTACCTGATATTTTACTGTTCCTCTTTTTCTTTTAAAAATATATGTAGATAACATGAACTTTTAAACTCTGTGATTTGGGAGAAACACTCTTTTTTCTCCCTCTCTTTGGAAGAGATATGCAAGTCCTGAGCCGTTGGGCCAATGCTTGCTGCATTTTGTTTACGTTTTTACAATCAAACAAGGGGCTGATAAGATTGACAAGGAAGATACAACTCAGGAGCTCACTAGGCAGCAGCCTCCAGACTCTTTGGGTGATGCAGTAGGGTATGAAGACTGTTCTCCAGTGCGAGATTAATCCATAATAACATGCTCACTGACATAAAAGTCACTTCTTATAAGCCACTTCTTATTCCCTGAAGTGCAGGAGCTGAGGTGTTTGACAAAGCCTTGGCAGAATGATGAAGTAGATCCCTGTCAGATTTCTCCTTCTTGTGCTAGTGAGAGCAATCCATCTTCTTTAAGGGTTTTGTTCCTTTGGGATTGTGTGTAGTTTAGAGGGAGAACAGTACCCAGAAGCATTAATTATTTAATCTGCACTGCTTTTTTCCTCGACATGTGAGGCCTGAGTATTGTGCTGGGAAGCGGGGCCAATAAAATTTCTGGGAGTCAGACTTGGAGCTCGAAAGTTTTAGAATTAACGCTGGAGACTCAGCTCCCTCTATGGTCAGAAGAGGGGGAGACACCTTCCTTCAGGATGTCTCTCCAGGGAATGCTTTTGCAAAGTTTTCTCTCGTAACGGCTCAAGTCCTGCCTCTTCCTGAAATTGCGGTGTAGATCCCACTGGAGGCAGTAAATCTCTCAAATGTATGAGCTTGGGCCTACACACCTGCTAAGGTGTGACTAGAGGTGTGAGAACTTTTGCAAATGAATTTGGAATCATGAGAATCACAGAACCACTGAGGTTGGAAAAGCCCTCTAAGGTCATCGAGTCCAACGTGTGCCCAATCCCTACCTTGTCACCCAGCCCAGAGCACTGAGTGCCATGTCCAGGTGTTCCTCGGACACCTCCAGGAACGGGGGGACTCCAAACCTCCCTGGGCAGCCCCTGCCAAGGCCTGACCACCCTTTCCAGGAAGAAAGTCCTCTTGATGCCCAACCCTGGTGCGGCTTGAGGCCCTTTCCTCTTGTCCTGTTACTGGTTGCCTGGGAGAAGCAGCCAGTCCTCACCTGGCTACACCCTCCTGTCAGGGAGTTGTAGAGAGCAAGGTCTTCTCTGGGCCTGCTCTTCTTAGGACTGGTATGGAATCACTATTTTGCATTAAAGGACAATAAGCAGATGTTTTGAAAAAATACTTTGAAATGTTTTTGCATTGTCCTGGAAATCTGCCAAGAATTGGAGTTGCTTACCAGGTTAGGTGTTCTTGCCTGCAACTTCCCAGGGGCTGCTGGAGGTGGGATGAGGCTATTGCAGAGGAATTACAAGTACGTGGTTTCTCACTCAGGAGACTCTGGGTTTACTATAGCTATGGAACTGGTTTTCCAGACTAGAGGAACCCCTTAAAGGACTGCAGAGGGAGGCGGAGATGGGATTTGGGGTTTGCATCCCCACCTTCTGAGCACACATGGGGTTAAAGGCCTCTTGGCAGAGCTGTAAGGTGTAATGTGGGCAGCAGCTCCTCCTCTCTTTGGGGGCCTAAATTGAAACGCTCAGGAGCCAAATCACCTCTGAGCTGCTCTCTTGTGAGCAGGAGAGGAAGGGACACCTCCAAAGGCCACATAGCTCACTCATAGTCTGAAAAATCCTACTGCTGAATCTGGAACCCCCCCAGGGACGCCTGGGACCCCCCGGGCCCCTCTGTGATCCTCGACAATGCACCCCTCCATCATCAGACCATGCAGTGTCCCCCAGTGTTTTGCCAGTGGGAGCACTGGAAGAGATACTGGGAACGCTGGGAGGGAACTGGGAGGAAACTTCCCACCACTCTCCAACGTGCAGCAGCCCCAAGTGCGACCAGTGAGGAGGAGGAAGTGCTCCCAGTGCCTCGCCCCCCCCCCCCCCCCAGAAAAAGGGGGGCGGGGGGAGTTACAAGAAGAAAAAGGATTTTAATTGAGGGGAAAACACTCCATTTCTTTAATTGTGCTTGAACTTAGGAGGATCCCACTTCATCTACTGTTTGGAGGGTCTCAATTGACACAACGTTTTCATGATTTTGTATCTCAGTTGGCTGGGAATCACTGTTTTGCATTATTTTCCTGTCTAATTGGAAGAAGAAAGCCTTTATGGTGCTGTTTGATGGATTTGAATTGAGGGAAACCGCCCCATTTTCATAATCTTAAGGTTAAAACTGAGGGCAAAACACCACCGTCCCTGGTTTTAAAGGGAAGCCCTTTATGTGCCATTATGAGAGTTCCATCGAGGGGGACCCTCATTTGAAGGGACCTTCATAGAGGAAAAACGTGTCCAAAAGCCCCCAAAATGGTGTTTCTTGAGGGAAAGTGAAGAGGACGCTGCATTTTCCCTCATTTTAGGAGGCTAATTTGAGCAAAAGTCCCCCTTGATTCACTTTTTCTTTGGGTTTATATTTAGGGGAGACCCTCCTTATGCATCAATTACGGGTCTAAATTGAGAGGGAAGCTCCGTTTTCCCCTTGTTTCAAGGCTTTGAAATGGTGACTAAAGGGAGTTTTCCCTTAATTCATTAAGAAATTGAAAAAGAAGCCCGGCATGGACCGGCGGGTCTGGACACATCCCCATTGAGGGGGGGCAGAGCCGCTGCTCGGGGGATCCTTTATCCCCCTCGTACAGCTGCGAGCTGCCGAGGAAAAAGTCCTCGTTCCTAGGCTTAAAGCCCTGCAGGTTTACCTCTCATTCTCTTGCTCTGATTTGTTTGACAATAAATTCAATTTATTCCCCCCAGTCGTGTCTCTTATTCCAGTGACCGGTGAGTGATCTCTCTGTGCCCTTCTCCCGATCCTCGGGCCTTTCCTGATGTGTTCTGTTCCCTGCCCAGGGTGAGGAGGAGAGGGACAGAGCGGTTTTGCTGGCACCAGGCACCTGGCCAGGCCCAGCCCACCCCAATAATCCCTGCGATCATTCACGCCACCATTACCCAGGCGCGCGGCGGGTCCGGCTCCGCGGGCAGGCGGCTCCAGTAGTTCAAAGTGGGCAAATTGGGACGGAGTGAGAGGAAGCAGGTGCTGCCGGTGGGTGAAATGTCTCTGCTGCGAGCTGCCTGGGAAAGGAGGAGGGAGAACCTAGTGCAAAGGAAAGGGGAGAGAAAGAGGGACAAGGCTGGAGCTGTGGAAGGAAGCGGAGATGGCCAAGGGGCAGCTGAGCATTTTGCTTTCCCACTCTGTGGGGGGAAAGAAAGCGCTGTCAAATCCATCCAGGAAAAGAGAGGAGAAATAGCAGGTGGTGGAAATCGCCGGCAATTTGGATGCAATTTGGCTGTCTGAAGTGCAGACGCCGACAGACACGGAGCACCGCCGGACGCCTGCTGGCGCTGCGCTGTGTCCTGCTCTGGCTGCAGCCCGCCTGGCGAGACCCCCAGCAGCAGCGGCCCGGGGGCGGCGGGTCGGGCAGCAGCCAATCGGAAGCGCCGCAGCGTGCGGCAGCCAATAGGAGCCCTGGCTACTCCGGCAGCCAATGGAAAGCGCCGTTCCCTGAGGGACCAGGCCCAGCTCGAAGCCCCTCACAGCGGCTTCGTTTTTTGGGACGTTTGTGGAAAGTTCGGAGTTCATTTTTTTTTTCTTTAGCGCACCTTTTCCAGGACAGGAGGGATTCCGGCGCCGCTTCGTGCCGGTAGGGAGCGGGAGAACGCGGCGGCGGGCGGCGGGTGGCGAGGGCCGTCGGCGAGACGGGGCTTGGGCCGCCTGCGGTGTGCGATCTCCCGAGAGCAGCGGGGAGCGGCGGCGGGCGGGGCGCTGTGGGAGCCGGCGCATGTCCCCGAATGAGCCGCCCGGCGCAACGCGCGAGGTGCCAATGAAATAAAATAGAACACGGTAAAGTGAAAAGCATCTTCTGCCAAATAATATATCAACAGACCATCTATCTAAGTGGCACAAGAACATAGTTTCATTGTGCTCTGGATGAATGTCATCTTTGTTATTGCAGAACTAAGTTAAGAATATTAAGTCTAATGATGCAATTTTATTTTTAGTCTATTTGATTTTATAAGTTACTAATCTGAGTCATGTATGCTTATCGTTTTCTCTCTTATTAACAAAGACAATTCAATATCCAGTTCATGATTATAGTATAGTTTTGAACCACTCAATAGTAATTTTTCTTTTGGAATATGTGTGATAATTTCAAGGTGAGACATCTACATAATGCATTGGACACGTATTTGTATATTTGCAGTTAAAGTAACATGCTTTAAATTTGTGTGCATGTATATAAAGTACATATACTTAAGGAAGAGATCATAAAGAGATAAGGTACCTTTCAATCAATTTGAATTGTAGGCGGGGTAATTTTTGTTTCTTCTTGTAGGTGATTAGTTTTAAATCTTTTAAAGCAGTATGTTTGTCTGACAGGCCACTCATGCTATTTTATTGATGTCTAGAAGGGACATCTTTTGCTGGCTTCTGACTCCATAGACAAAATAAAACCTCGAGATCATCTCAAACAAGGATAGATGAGGAAAAGAAAGAAAAACTCTAGCATCAGTGATAGTAAATTAGATATTGAGGCTACGTGGCCTAGGCAACTTACTCATTAAGTTTATAATGAATTTATAAGCTTATGATGACTGGGTTGCTCTAGATTTTCAGCTGTCACAATTTGCAGCATTGCTGTTAGGTTCACTAAAACTGAGCCGTAACTCTTTATTTGAATGTAAAATTCTGAATTTCAAAATGACCTCGGAAACCTAGTGTTGGAAACAGGTTTTAAATTATCCTCCAATTCCATAAAGGTTTTTATTTTACAGAACTAACCAAGAGTTACACGAATACAGTTTATAAAGCGTGTGTTTGCAGATGGGTCACAGTCCTTTCAGCTCTGGACTTCATGATGCCAGGAGAAGTCGGAAACTACACAGTATTTGTGAATGCAAGACTTTGCATTTAGATAGGTTTGAGCTGAACGATCTGAAAAAGCTCCCATAAGCACAGAACTCCTTACTGTCTGTGTGTTTGAGAAGGCTGAAGAGCTCTGTTTATTGCCACAAAGGGCCTGGAATAAATTATGTTTAGTAAATTGGCCCCAGGTTTTCTTGTTTCAGACAGTAGCTTCAGAGCAATCTGTTTTATAGGCTCCACTAAATCTGACCAATTGCAGGGAGGTGACACCTCATTTCAGAGACGTGGCATCCCACATGTGCCAGTCAGGTCCAGCCCCTCTCTCTGTCAGGATGGCCGGGCACCAGCAGTTCAGCTTTCTGTCTTTTGGCATTTAACCTACGGCCTGTTCCCAATTTATGGGCCCCGCAGGGAGGTCCTAGCAGGATGGAGCCAGGCTGCTCAGCCCCTCCTCAGCCTTGTGCCTCCCACCCCTACATGGGGCAAATAAAAGCTTCTTTATTCCATTGGAAATGCCCCTGTTTCAGCGAGGTGTATGCCTGGCTTCCTTCCCTGGTCGGTCTTGCAGGTGATAATGAACACAGTGCGGTGCTATTTCCTAGCTGAAGCCAAGGTGGGAAACCAGCTTTAGCCTCAGCATTTTTCATTTCAGACTCTTTTTCCTCAGTTATTTTGGATCTGTTCATGGTGAGGAGGTTTTACAATGTGTTGGTCCTTAGCTGAAGTATCGAAGAACTGAACAAACCAGTAATTTTTCCTTCTCTGACCAAATTCTTCTTACTTTTGAGGGGAGGAAGGAATGGGGGAGTCAAATTTGCGTTTAGGTTTTATGTTTTATTTCTGCCCGTGGAACTGTTTGCTACTGAGCTGCGTGACCGTGGGTCTTTTCAGCACAGGACACTGATTGACATTGCATGTGTTACAGAGAGGAAGGGCATTTCCTGATGATTAATGGCAAGTTAGTTGGCCTGAAGTTCATTAACCTGAGCTAGACTGTTGGAAGGACTCTGTGTGGAATTGTATTAGAGGATCATCATAAACTAAAAATATATGTGACAATCTGGCCAGATTGCAATGAATCTAAAGACAGGACAGGGTTGGCTCGAGCTCACAGAGCAGCTGCCTCGAGTGTAAACTAACTGCCTTGTGAAAGCAAATGGTTTTTCACAGACTTTATTCAAATAAAAGGGGAAAAGGAAAAAAAAAACCAACCAAAACAAAGGAAGGTTCCCATTAGCAAAAAAAGCCTACATGAAAAAGTGAGGTTGTGAGCTATGGCCGAAGGCCCGAGTTTGGTGCTGATTCTCAATCAATTCAGCAAATGACAGTGCATTGACACAACTGGTTTTTTAGTCAAATTTAGTCCTGATTCTTCACAGTAATTTGCCTCAAGAAAATGAGCCCCATATCCTTTGGTGAGTTCCCTGTTGGCTGAGGCCCAGACCTTCAGGCCATGACTTCTCAACATACTTGCAGTGAGACTGGCTCCCTCTTAATTGCTTCTTTTTGAAGTATGGTTTGTCACTATCATCCTGCTGAAGATGAACAGGGCTGGTGTCTCATTTTCACATATTCTTCCCCCTCCTCCCCTCTCCTTCTTTTCCCCTTTTTCACCTCTAAATAAATTTCTTAAAGGCGATTTAACCCTGGGATGGTCTAATCCACTTCAGTCCTTCGTGGTCCACCCTCAAATAGATGTGTTGGCACAGAAGAAATTAAGGGTGTTCTCTTAGGATCTGATACTGTAATAAAGGGAAGAGAAAGATGAAACAGGCATTTCATGTTTGTCTGTTTTCTCTCCATGTCATTTCATGAACGTGTACTCACGCTTGGCCAAGAGTAGTGCATTCAGACACTGAATATGAGTGTTGAAGAGGGGACTGAGAAGAAAGAAGCTTAGTGTTCTGCAATAGGAATTATGCTTTGGGGATTTTACGGATTGTTTCCCTCTTTTTCACCATCATGCTTTTCTTGCACACTTCCTTGTCTTTTGCTACTGAGCGAAAGTCTGGAGGCTCAGAAAGCCCAAGTTTCATCTGAGCAAGATTTCCTGTGTCAGAGAGAACTGAAGGGATTCTGTTTCCATCCTTTCATGCCAGGAAGGATGAACTGCCTGTATCAGGACGTGCTGAATTGGTTCTGGGTGCTGCTGTAGCTCACAGAATTGCAAGACCTAGTGCTGCAGGAGTTCAAATAACAGACCAGTGGAAAGGCTCAGGGGCCACAAGCTGTGCTGCATCTCTCATGGACTTGTGAGGAACCTATCCTTTGGTGTCTGTGCAAGTGCTGGCTGATGTGGGCACTAGGATTGCTCTTTTAATCAGGCAGCTCCAGTTCCTTTCAGAAAAGAATTTTCATGGCACATCATGAGCCATTAATCTCTCGACTAACCATAACATTTCCTTACTCCTTGGTTTTCCAGCATTACTCAAACACTGACATTTGTCATTTCACCAGCCATCTCCCTTGACCTCTAGCATCAGGCACTTGCAGGGGGAAGGATCTGGTCTCACAAATATTTTCATACTCTGATCTCTGTGATTTATTAACCGTGAAGTTTTGCCTTCAGAACTCAAGATGCCGTTTCAAATAATTTCACGTGCAAAAGTCGAGTTATTGGGCAAAAGGGATCCTTGATAGCTGGGTACAAAGGACAGCAGGACTGCTGTTGCTGTTTTCTTTTCAACTCCTGTGCTGGCTGTGTGACCTTGAGGAAATAGGTTCATTGCAGCTTTATGGTTCCGTTTTTGCATAGGGAAAATAAGGGCAGTGATAATTGCTTTCGTTTGTAAAACACTTTAAGATTTATGGACTACGAATGATTCTTACTAAGTGAAAAGTGTTGCAAAGCTGGCTTAGTTACACACTGTGCTAACAAAATCCCATATCAGCCTATTGACTCCAGCCTGAAACACTCATTAAAGTTTATAGGACATTTTGGTGGATGAGTTGAGGCAGTTATTCTGCTGGAAATATCATACTGAAAACACTTTTAAATCCATCATCCGCTTTGACTTTTTTCTCTATTAAAACGAAACACAACTGCTTGCTCTGTCCAGTTTTCTTAGTTTATTTATGAAAAGTTTTTGATGGATATGGATATGTACTCACTGTTAACTCAGCTTGTACCCCCATGGCATCTGAGACATTACAGTTCATTCTAGTCATAGCATAAACACACAATAGCTGTTGTACTGAGACAAAAAGAGCTATAAAACATATAAGATATCCAATGGACTAGTATTAACTATCAAGTTGCATGGTCACTTTTGAATGTCATATGTTCTTTTTATGGATACTGCATTAATTTAATTTGTGCTTAAACTTTAGCTAGGCTAGACACTGGTGTCTGAAAAGTTTACATATTTTTCCAATGTCAAAATGTGTAAATTTAGTATTAAGGAAACAAAACATATTTACTTGTACTAGAGGAAAAATACTTTTGTAGCAAAGAAATTAACTGAGGTGCTCCTTAAAGATAGGTCTGGCTTGCTTACAGAATTGTTACTTATGCAGTAAAGCAGATCTGCAGATGTTTTCTTTTTTTCTTCCAGATAAAACTTGGATTGTTTGAAAAGTGGGGAGATACTTCACCATAGTACAAAAGAAGATACAGAAGAGGAGAGCAGAATGAGAGCTTTGCAAGTGCCACGTGCCTGCAGCCCGCTGTCTTTAGTGATGCTGTTCCTTCCAGTCACTGGAATGTCAAAACAAAATATCCCAAGACTGAAGCTTTCCTATAAAGGTAAACTTTTCAGAAGTTTTTCTGATTCTGCCACTTCCGTTTTGATGTGATAGTGCCAGCAGTTCTTTTGTATTACTAACCAGGAAATACACAATAGAAGCCTTAAAGATGGATGAATTCTGCCTCGGGGCAGTATTAAAATCTGGGCTTTTTGTTGTGTCGGGGCACATGTTTCTGAAGTATAACTGTCTTTTAAAAGTATTATTTCTGTTTGCTCCAAGAGGATGTTAACAGACTCTACATAAATTAGAGGGGAGTGGTACTTGAAACACTCTGAGGTGCATTGGAGACATTCCTATGTGGCTGGTAGGGATGATGTGAGACATGGAGGACGTTCACACCTTCCTACAGCATCAGAGGAAGTTGAGAGAGCTGACTCAAGTGTTTCAAGGGGACTGACATTTATTTTTGTAATAATTCTTTTTCTATCACTAAGTGGGTATGTTAAACTCTTCATAGGTGGTTTTCTTTCTCCTTGCCTCTTTGGATCACAAAAGCGTGTTTCTCTGCAGAATTTCTTAGTCTTGTGTGTAGTTCTTGTTAAGAATGGTACCGAGGGATTTCAACACAGACATATTTATGTATTAATGGACAAGTTTTTAAAGAAGGTAGATTTCTTTTTGCTTTGAATGTACAGCACACCTGCACAGGCACAGAGGTGTGTCACTGATACTTTCTTCTTTAGTGAAAACAAGTGCTCTCCCATTAGTTATGTTTCAGCTGTGTCAGCACCTTGCCCTTATGGGAGCTATTTCTGCTCTGTTTTTCAAACTTATGTCTTCCTATGCATTGCAGAGTTACACTCAGGATGGTGTGATGGGACAGGCTGTAAAGCCTTCATTGGGGCTTATGATATGTTTTATCATGAGTTTAACACCCAGAGAAATTTATTGAGTAAGCAGAATGACTTGCTATTTATTTACAAGCTTCTCTTTTGCTAGATTTGCGTGCCACTGCGCATGCTATTCCACTGTGTATATAAATGTGTTTGGATGTGTTTGTGTGAGAGAGACAGAGGAAGCAAGATCAAGGGATCTTGACAACATTTTTATTACTTTGGGAAACAGTTGCACTCACTGAAGCCAATGAATAGAGAAACTGAAAGACCTGACGTGAGTTACGAAAGTTAGCAGTAAAACCCTCCTAACATACAGCCGGCCTTCTCACAGCCAGGCCTTTTGAGATAATTCCCAAAAGCAGCATGTACCACATGGCGACGGCATTTATTGTGGATTTGACACTCACGATTAGTGAATTCCTCTCAACTTCAAAAGCAGATAGCCTTTGGCAAAATCCTGATGGATGCCTTTGGCAGGTAAAGAGGGGGAGAAAGAAAAATTATTGAGGTCAACACAGGGAAAAAAAAAAGGCTGAAATCTTAGTTTAAAATAGTGGCAGAGACCTGCTGGGAACAGTTGGGGAAATGCCTGAGCTCGTTTAAAAAGACAATGAGCAGATGATTGATATTTAGGCCCTGATCCAAACTTTTATTAGCAACTTTATAAACCTTTCAGTTTGGCTTGAGGGATACCGTTTCCTGTCCAAACTTATTCACCTATATCCCCGTAGGGGGGGAAAATCAACAACAGATGCAGATGCAAAATAGCACATAAATCTTAATTTTGAGAGCTGTGATGGAACTGAAAAGTCGGAAGAAAGAGAATTACCAGAATTTATTGTGCTTTGTCTTACTTTCTTGGGGGGTTGGAAGGTGTATATTTTTCCACATGGAACAAGAAACAATTTAATGCTGTTTTTTCACACTTATGTACTGTAAATGATTCCAGTATGGCTTATCATAATCAAACTATATTTTGTGTGTTGACAACAGGATATCACATATACTGAGTATTTAATATAGTTGTGAGAATTAAGTCTACCTTCCTCCCCCCAAATCTTTCAGACAAAACAATTCCAAGGTTTCTGAGAATAAGATGTAGGAGAAATGAACTGTTTTGCCAGTTGTCATAAAATTGTTAGTCATGTCACTGACAAGTCCTGGCATCTCTGTTCTTTGGAATTAATACTTGAACTATCATGAAGAGGAGAATACAGGGCTCTTCTCCTTCTTTATGGAAAACAGATGAGAACTGGCCACATCAGGCAGTTCCAAAAACCTGGTCACACGTGTCTTTGAAGGGAAGGTTTCGTCTCCTTTCATGTGCAATGTGTTTATGGCATAGCTCCATCTTCCCAGAAGAGCTGAGCATTTGCTGGGGCAGGAGAGCTGGAAGTAAGCAGGACTTTGCAGTTACTGAGTTTTCCAGTTGCATCAATCAGTGGTGGATGGAGGAAGAGGGAGAGGGTAGGGTGGTTAAAGATGTGTCTATAACTGCAGGAGTGCTTCAATAAACCACAGCATGTCAAAGCTCCTTTGTGTTCAAACAGCAATTAAAATTTTAGACCTTCTCTGAATGGCAGCTATAGGTTTCCTTCTTCTCAAGGTCGTCATCTTAACGAATGGGAATCTGTGCAGGAAATGTTAAGATATTCCAGTGAATGATGTCGGGATCAATGTAAAGTCGTACAATGGATTTCCTTTATTGTTTGTCCCAGTCTAAAGATGTGTTCTAAAAAAATTGTGCATGTATAAAACTAAAACTACACACAAATCAATTAAAATACGTTGTAGTACAGAATCAAAGTCATATATTCTCCACCTGTGTTAATCAAATCCACTATGATCTTTAATCATGTATCTCATCTTTTCACATTTTCCCATATCCATTAGTTGAAAAATTCTCTTATTCACTCAGACTTAAGTTAGATACTTGTTCATGTCATTACTATCCCAGAAATTGTCACTCCTCTTGTGATGTTTTTAGGGTGCTCTCAGTGCATATACCTTACTTAATCTGTGTATCTTAGATACTTCTACAAGATTGAGGTGCTTTTATTACTGTAGTTTTAATATTAGGAGAAGGTAACAAACTGTCTTCTAATAGAAGATTAGGATCTTTAGAAAACCAGGGGATGATTTTGAGTAATATTCCATATTTTAACCCTCTTTGCCTAGTACTCTTTCAGTCTTAAGACCGACAGTGTATATTTATCACTCATTTTCATGTAGATGGAGATAACCTGTGACCTTCATCCAAACTGCAGAACTCCACAACCACAGCTTCCCTAAGCAGCACATCCTTGTTGTCTGCTGCCTCATTTGACATCCTTATTCCAACCTCTAGAGCAGATGCAGAAGGTTTTCATACACCAGTCTAATTCATTCATGTCATTTTCAGGACAGCATCAGTTCTGTTACTAAAGGATGGAAGGCTCTGTGTCCTAATTCTTGTATGTTTAATTCATACGGTGTAGACAGTCTTGTTTCTGTTTTATCTTCTGAGTAATAATTTTTCCTAATTCATTGGGAGGTCCTTCCATAAATATCGTGTGTGTCTTTTTAGATTTTACTTCATAGGGAGAAGTAAAGAATAGCCAGACCCAGAAGGTTGATTGCCTTCTGAGAAAAAGAAGAAAAAAAATCAAATTTTTCTCAATTTGTGGCTATCCTAAAATTTTCCTGCAGAAAGAGAGAAATTGCAAATTTAACCCTATTGATTTGATTTACTTGGCTGCTTTTCATGGACATTTCAGTAAGTGTAGTCTGTGTTCTCAGTGAATGCATTTATATTACCAAAGTGTGCACCCTAGTTTCTTGGCTGGGGGGCATGCACCAGGCCAGATTTGGGCATTGTCACCAGTGATATCCACAAACATGTATCATTCCCGTGTGGGAATGTGGCCATTCCCCAGAGCAAACCATGCTTACTGTGACAGCCGTGACTTGGTCAGAGGACCAGGAATCCTGCACTGTGACACAGTACAGAGGAATAAGCACGACTGAAGGCAAGGTTTGGCTTTTAAAGCAGGATTTACTTAGCACTGTTCAAAACGACTATGGTAGTAATTTAAATCTAATAAACAAAAGCATTATTCTCAGCTGGTTTGTTTTTCTCCATATAGAATGAATTAAGGTGCAGTCTCACTCTCACTGAAGTCATGGCAAGAGTTTTTCCACTGAAGTAAATTGAAGCGAGATCAAATTCACACTCCTCACTTTTTTCATCTTACCTAAGTAAACTAAAGACAGGCAGTTCTTTCTCCTCTGCTGAAGGATGACCGTGCTAAACCATCAGCTCCACGTGGCAATTAGCCATGTTTAAGGATTGTTTAGTTTCCCGCAGTGTTTTGCACACCGGATTTTCTTCCCCCTAAGAGTGATCCATTCTTAAAACATGGTGAAAAAGCAAACAGAGAACATTTTGGTGCCATGAATTCTTTTGAAAATTTGACTGGGTGAGTACATTTCCTTAATGTTCAAAAATTATCCTTTGAACATGCTATTTAACAGTGTCAAGCATTCTGTTCTCTATATTGCTTTTGCTTTAAACCTGTTTCATTTTATAACTGATGAGATGCTTAACTGTTGCATCACAGCAGTTAGTTTGTTCAGTTTCAGTACAGCTGGCTTATTTCCATGTCATGCATCATTTAATTATACATCTAAAACGTAGTTAAAACTGTACAGCTCCATGAGCCTCACTTAAGCTGTCTGTGACACTGCAGTAATCCCAGTACCCTGACGGGGTGTTGCACAGCTATGACTGGTTGGAATGTGGTAAACTGGTGATGTGTAAGAGAGCCTAGAAATGAGCTTGCATTTTGCAGCTGTGCTTGCTCTACTAGAAGAGGAAGTAAAACCAGAAAAAAACTGCTCTTGTGGCAATATCAGCGTCTGTAAATCTGAATGCTTAATGAAAATCAAGGAAAATGTGCTGAGTGAGGAAGTGGTGCTTTTCCCTTGTTTGTCGTTTAATTAATTTTTGGTGGTCTGTTATTTGTCAGAAAAATCTATCTCAGATTCCTCTATGGAAAAACATGAAGTGTTTATGTGAGAGTGAAGATCCTAGTATTGGATGATTGTCTAGATATGCAAAAGACTTTGCCTGTTTTGTCTCAAAAATGCTTTCTGGAGGCAGTGATCATTGAGACTTAAAATGTACCCTAGCTTGAAGATGGATGGGTGCTGCTGTCCATGTGTATATGCCGTCGACTGAGTATAAACTTGAAGGCATTTATTACATCTTAGTAATGGGAAAAGCAGCAAATTTCTTGCAGACATTTTTTTTCCTTTTTTAAGCTAGTGAACTTGAAGGTCAGATTCAACTCTATGTTGCATTTTCTGTCATATAATTATCATATATATCATGTCCTGAAGAGCAGCCTCCAGTCAGTGACATCAACAGCTTACATAGCAGTTGAACTAAGAATAACCTTGGAGAACTGACCCATGTCAAGCTCTTATGAGTGTAAACTGTTGATGTCACTGACTGGAGGCTGTTTTTTCGTGATCACAGAAGGGCCTCAATTGGATAAAAGAAGAATTGTATTCAAAAAATACAAAACTATTCTGCTGAATGTTCACTTTACTATATCTCAGAAGATGAGAGGAAACAAAACTGAAAGAGTAATACTTAACAAAGGATTTTTGCTCTCTTATAAAAAGAAGGACGGGACAACATCAAAAACAGCTTCCCTAGAAGAATGCAGGGGGAAGAGACATGATAAGTGGCATCAGCTTGGAAGAGGGATCAAAACTCTTTCTTTGATTACTTTTACTAATGACATGTGTTTAAGCAAATCCAATTCAGAGCAGTTTCAGAAATCCCAAACTTGTTCTCTTTCTGAGCACTATTTGGAGGGCACGATCTGCCTGACGTCAGTGTCTGTCTAGCAGTGGACATCTGTGGTCACTATGCAGGTGCTTGATTCACATCCTGTTTCTTTTTCCTCCCTCCCCATTTCTGCAGTTCCATTTCTAGGTGAGTTCCCCAAAGAAGAGCTGAGGAATATAGGGGATGACTCTTCCGTACTCACAGTCCTTTGGAGATAAATACACAGAGATAGCAGAAAGAGTCAGAATTTCCTTTATTTAACCAGCGCAACATCAAACAAGTCAGAGAGATTGGTTAACTCTGTTTAAGGCAGACAATTTTGAAGATGGTGGGAGTGACAGATGTACATCTTTGCTACAAATTTGAAAAAGGAGACATTCTACTTTCTGAACAAAATCCTGGCTATCCCAGAATTTTGCACTGTGTTGAACCATAGAGTTTTAAGAGCTGAGAGGTTGCTGAAGACACCAAAATTTTGTAATTAACTTACTGGGCCTCTTAAAGGAGGGTGTTAGATCTTCCTGTGCATCATTCAAGCAACCTGGATTTCTTTCAGAAAGATTTCTCACTAAATCTGTAACAAAACATTAGCTTATATGACATACTGCCCCAAAAGTAATCAATATAAATATTATTAATAAAAAATGTCCCCCTCCAAGATTAAATAAAGCTTGCACCCGTATACCAAGAGCATCCATGGATCATGTCACCCATATTTATATTTGACAAGGGTTTGTGTGGGAGGGCGCTTGTGCCTGCTTTGTACAGGGAAGCTCTGGGGTTCCCAGGTTCACGACTGATGGGTCTGCACTTTGTGTCTCTTGAGGCTTTGGGTGCCCAGGGCCATGATGAGTTCCCGGGCTGGGGATGGTGGGTGGGGCTGGCCTGTGATGCGCTCTGGGGCCTGTGACAGCACAGGGGCCGTGTCACAATGGGGGCAGCTATTAAAGGCCCCATGGGTTGCCGCTGCCCCAGTAGAGCCTGGGCAAGCGGTGAGTGCACACAGGCGGTGGGGAGGCAGGGCTGGGGGAGGGCTGGGGCAGAAGCGCCGGCACCGGGGGCGTGTGTTCTGTCCCTGCATCCAGGGCCCAGCCCCTGGTGGGAGTGCCTTGCTCAGGCTCGGTGCTTGCTGGGGCAGCGGTGCAGGCCTTGCCTCCTGCCAGCTGCCAGGGGCCCTCTCCTTCCTGCTGCCACGTCCCTGTGGCTCCTGCCCCCCACTGGCTGCCTCCATGCTGGCCCTACTGAACCCCTTCTGTGTGTCCTCTTGCAGACCATGGCTTTGTTGTCATTGCTCTTCGTGCTCGTGCAAAGCCTGATCCAGTACCCCCAGCCAGCTGGGGATGGGCTGGATGAGGCCACGCACCGGCGAATGCAGGAGCGTGAGGAGCTGCTTGACCGCGAGATGGCTCGGCTGCTGCAGGAGCTGGAGCAAGGGCCCCTGGAGCAGCAGGACGAGGGCTGGGGAGCCCTGCTCTTTGGTGCCCTGCAGCAGTGGCCATTCTGGGCTCTTGCTGGACTCCTGCTCCTCTTGGGCCTGTGGTTTAGCTGCAGGAGGAGTCCTGAAGCCAGCGAAACCAACAGCAGCGGCAAGGACCAGAGCTCCTGCAAGATCTTGGGAGAGGAGAAGGAAAAAGAAAAGGAAGAAGACAGTTTGGATTCCAAGGGAGATGGAGAAACCATAGATGTGACTGTGGAGGCAGATGACAGCGGCAGCGGAAATGAAGGAGAAGGCAGTCCTGTGGCTGCAAACGAAGGAGACGATGATGATGCCAATGAACGAGATGAAGATGTGAAGTTGAAGAAAGACAGTGATGTTAAAAGTGATGATGGCCATGATGCAAAGAAAGATGAAGGCTGGAGTGATGGGAATATGCCAGGAGACAATACTGCCGAAGGAAATGAAGAAGAACCTGGCAATGTTACTGGAGGTGTGGAAGACCTAGATGAAGTAAATGAAGGAGAAAACAAGGATGTGAAGGTGGAGCCAGACAAGGATGCTGGAAAGGAAGACGGAGATGGAAATGAAGAAAAAACCGATGATGCGTATATGAAGGCAGGCAACAGTGATGATGTAAATAAAGGAGTATACGAGGTAGATGGAAAGGAAGAAAAAGCAGATATGAAGGTGCAGGGAAGCAGTGATGCCAGTGAACAACAAAGCAGTGATTGGATTGGGCAGGAAGACAACAGTGATGGTGGGAAGGCAATAGACCACAGTGGGTTTGCTGCAACTGAAGAAAAAACCACTCACCTTGGAAATGAAGAGACCAGTGCTGCAAACAGAGATGAGAAGCAGGGTGATGCAAATGCGAATGGAGAGAAGAATGAAGATGCAAAAGAAGGAGAACAAGGTAATGTGGCTGCCAGTGAAAAAGAAGGCAGTGCTGGCAAGGGCAAAGGCAGCCGTGGTGGAATTGAAGAGGAAGAAGACGCCTGTGACACTGGGAATAAGCGAGGGATCCTTTTAGTGGATCGCATACAGTGTCCCGTCGAGGACGTGGAGAAAGGTCGCTCAGTGGCAGCTGAGCTGATGGAGAGCTTCACGCGTGTCTTTATTGACAGCGTGAGCAATAGTTTCTACCCGGTGCCTCAAGAAGCCATCGGGGTGGGCAGTGCCTTTGAGGGTTGGAGTCCCCGTGAGCAGGATGGGGTGTACTGCGTGCTGGTCCCACTGAATCCCCCACCGGGACACGCCTTCCACCTGGAGCTGAACAGTGCAGGGCAGATGGCAGCAAGGACCTTCTGCGTCCGTGTGGAGCTGGTGTGCACGTGCGAGAGGGAGCAGCTGGGCGAGAAGCTGTTGTGCTTCCTGCACCACTCGCAGGAGGAGCTGCGGCGGAAGCAGAAGCCCAGCCTCCTAGAGACACTCTGCACCGGCTCCTACCTGGACGTGGAGAAAACCTCCCACTGGTTCTACCAGCTGGTGAGATGCTCGTGGCTGCATTTGCCTCAGTCGTACTCATGGCACTTGGTGTTTCAGCCCTGCAGCCGGTCCTGCCAATTCCGGCTGAGCAAAGGCAAGAAGAGCCTGGTGGTGAAGATGTTGTTTGGGGTGCGCCACGGGGACTCCGACATCTTTGCGGTCAGCCAGCCCACAGAGGCCCAGACAGGCAGCTCCAGCATCTTTGTGAGCAGCCATCCCGCCGAGGCCGACTCCATCGCAAGCACAGCGTGGCCTGAGACATACGCTGTGGCAGAGGCAAAATTCTTCCAGCACGTCGCCAGGCAGGTGCCATGTGAGAGCTTGCACCTGAAATGCCTGCAGCTCTTCACCTGCATCCTGAGGGGCACAGGTTTTTCCAGCTCGACCTGGAAGACTGTGGTCATGCACGTGCTGACCACCGTACCGCTGTCCCAGTGGCGCAGGAGGGAATTTGCACGGCGGCTGTGGGACATCATGGCATACCTGCGCCGCTGCCTGCAGTTGAAACGCCTGGAGCACTTTGTCCTAGGCAACCAGAGGCTTCCTGCAGAGATCAGCTTGCCGCCGGCAATGCGAGCGGTCGAGCCGCTCAACCTCTTTGAGCACCTGGCCCAAGATCCGGCCGCCCACGCAGAGGCGATGCGAGCTTACGGTCAGCTGCGATTTCGCCTCTGGATGCTGCTCTCCGGCCACTGAGAGGAATTCCCTGCACAGAGCTGTGCTGGGGGGGCTCACACCCGATGGCAGCCACGTGAGCACTGCATAATTCTTCCTTTTTTCACTGGCAATCCTGAAGCTGCTTTCCTGCTCCCGTGGATGGAAGATGCTGCGGCACACGGATTCACTGTGCAGACACACATCTCTGCATTGCCCTGCCCTTCACCTTCCAGTTTACCACGGTGCTGTTGTGATGTTCCTACGTCTACGAGGCAGAAACTGGCTCCACCTGCACATCCTTACAGAAGACTACGAACTGAGAGAGGTTGCTTGGCACACCTCAAAGACATGAAACTGGCCTGTTAGGGACTTGATGTAGTTGTTCAGTGACCTGTAGCTCACTTTACCATAGGAGAATAGGTAGTCCAAATTTTTCTAATAGGAATTCTTTATTAGCATTGCTTCCAGAGGTCCTTTATTATTATCAGTGTACAACTATTTTGCAAAGTTGGTCTTAGTTTAGGAAATTGAGCTACCCTACTATAGTAGATTGTCTCCTTTTCAGTAATATCTGGATAGCTATGTTTGGAAAATTAATAAAAGGAGAGAAGTGTCTCAAATTGCCTGAAACGTGACATTCTTTATATTTAAGCCTCTGTATCTTAGAGAACGTCGTTCCTATATACCTGCCTGAAATAATGCCATTTTGCAAACAGAGATGTTGGATATGTTGCGTGTGCTCTCTCTTGAGCAAACCCATAGAGATGCTTGAAGGTTGATGTGAAAATGCCCTGAAATGCCTGAAATTCTACAGCAGAGTACTCCTGAATTTTTTAGGAATCTTTGGAAAAGTGTTCTTTTCACAGTCACTTTTATAACTGTAATACCCTCCTGGGGAACAATTCCGTCCTGAAAGATGAACAGAGAAGTCCCTAACTGCAAAACATGTGGTTTAGTACACAGCTCTTTTCTGGGCTTCTCATAACCAAGGTTTTAACACAAAACTGTGAACACAGAAAGTCATGTTTTCTCTATTCCCAGTTGTCTGTATCCTTTTGGAGAGGCCCTGCTGTTCTATGAATATTACGTTTTTCACCAGGCCTAATAGTATTGTATATCAATGAGAGCCACTTCACATGCACGGCTTTGTCCATGGTGACATGCAGCTAAACAAAATGTAATTTACTTCTTGCACTACATTGTAGAGATTGGTAGTAGTCCGGAAGTATTTATTCTCTTTGCCTTCATACCAATACATCTGGGGTCAACTGGTCAACTTTAAACTCAGCATACCTTAGGAATTGGATAAATTGCTGCAGTCATGCTAGAAATACTTTTCTTTATCCCAGAAATTTGCTTGAGTTTCTACAATGCCCATGTAAACCTTCACGTGTATTCTCCAACATGAGAAAGGACTTGCTCCTCCCTAAAGGCAAGTGATGCAACCTTTGTTCTTTCCTGTATATGAAAGTTATACAGCCTTTAGTTTCAGAGTCCTTCAAAGTTGTCTGTAACTGTTTTGAAAGTGGCTGAGATGTTCCCTTTCTGCTAATTTAGGCATGGCTTGTCACTAAAAAAAATCTGTACCTAGTCACAAAGGGCATTCTGATTCTGAACCAAGTGGTTCTACATTGCTGCATTGTGACAGCATGCTGGAGTTGAGGAATGGCAACATGGTCACCACACATGTGACTTGATGCTAACAAGTGTAAATATGTTTTATAAATGCAAATACATATGATCAGAACAGAATGAGATTTTTACTTTTGAAGTCTCTTTGCTGTGGCTCTGCTGCTGGAGATTTTATAAGTAAGCAATGATCATGCTGTTTTGAGCCAAGTCCACCGAGATACTGTGTGAAATGAATAAAACCCAGTCACTATTCCAGCTTCTATCAGTCAGCAGTGAAATATTAACCCAGAAGGGGAGTTAGCTGGATACTTAGTTAATCACTGGGCTGGAAAAAAGTATTTAATTTTGAGGAAAACAGCAACTAGAGACCATAAACTGAGTGCTGAACGCGTACTCATGAAAGACCATCCCTGTAACTTTGTTACTGTACCTTGTGAGAATGCTGGTTCTGTGTTAGCCAGGCTGCAGAGATGCAGTGATTCAAATCAACAGCTTGCTCTAAGCTTGAGAATCATTGGGAAATGTGCTTTTCACAGTAAATTTTTCCAGTGCAATATCCTTGGTGATAGTAAATATGTCTCGCTGTGAAGGGAAATTTCAATGCGTAAGAATAAAATGCGTTGTTTTATAGACTGAGAACAATTATTAATCTAGCTGAAATTTAATCAACCCTCTGTTAATATTTACTGGTAAAGTTTTATTAGATCATATTACAGTTATAATCTTATCAGTGGCCATGCTCAGAGTCTTATTTCCAAGCTGTTTTCAATAGTAGGTACCAAACATGATTCTTCACCACTTTGCAGCTTGTGTTGTCATTTGCACCAGTAAGAAAGGAGTGTGCAGTGTTGTCATTTCAATCTGGAATATTCTACAGATGTTTTCCTTACGATGCAGTGAAATAAATGATTGTACAAGGCATCAGGCAGGGTTCATTCCCACTTGGGCATTTCAGTCATGAGGCAGCATTTTCCCTCACTGTTGTAGCTGTTCTAGGTGGGTTTTTTTTTACTGAGAAATTCTAGAACTGTTAAACAACAGATGACAAATGTCCATTTGGGATGGTCTCTTCAGAGATCATTCCTTTCAAATAAGGAAACTGGAAGTAGACAGCAGTCTCAGTCATCGTCCTTCATGTATGTGGAGAAGAATCAAATCCACATATTTTTGCAATTGACACTCTTGCAGAGGCCCATGCTTTGCATGGCTTTAAGTGCTGAAAGTGCTTTAGAGCATTTGCACAAGCATGTAATTTATCCTTAGATCAAATTCCTGTGACTGCAGAGGAGAAGGAATTTTTCCTCATATTCTGTATGCTAGTTACTTGTGTTCTGCAGGTGAGGACTGAGGTTTTTATAGTACCATGTTAACCATAAGCTGCTTCCAAAGTGGTCTTGCTGGCAATTAATAAACATCTTTTAAAGTGTTACTGGTTTAGAAAACAAATCCTGACATCTTTGCCTTCACGAAAGGTATGTGGGAAAGGACAGTGCTGGTGTATAGTAATGTAATGCTCAGCATCAGATAAAATTTTTCAGTGTGAAGCAAGATTTTTTCCCAAAGTACTGCCAAATAAATCTCACCTAGGGGAATAGGAGCTGCAATGCATGACAATTTGTTTTCAGATTGTACCATAACAACATCCTGCACTGAGCCAGACAAAAGTACACAAACTTAAGTAGAAGTGACTGAGCCAAAAAATAATTGTCATAATTATATACCAGGTAGTCAGATTAATAATGATAAAATATTTTTCTCCCATGGTTCTGTTCATTAGCCAGGACTAGAACTTAATCTTTTCTTGCCTGTCACTTGGTTTGTGTAAGACCTTGGAGAAAAATGTTTGGGTGGGGTTTTTTTCCCTTTATTTAATTCAGGACTTTTTTCTCCAAAACACTGGCCCGAATTTTCATCATGATCAGGATATGCCAATAACTTGTGCGGTAAGTCTGGGTTTTCTAGCAGGAATGCTACATTGTCCATCCAGTGCCAGGAAGGTGGAAATACCCTTAATTTTATCTTCCCATTAAATACAGGATTTGCCTTTCTGTCTGAAGATTTCCAAATAGTTTAGCTTGGAGAGTTGGCTTGTGGAAGAACTGATTCACATGTTTATTTTCTTTTCCCCAAAGTAATGACTACCCAACAAGACTTAAATATTCTTGTGCTCTTTTCTATATGTTGTTTGTGTCCTCGTCCAGAATTACGTCCACAGAGTATTCATTAGGCAAAATGCTACAGAATTTTTATTTTACAGCTTTTTTAGCTTTTTTGCAACAGTATAGGTTCTTTCATTAGTTTCATAGAGCTTTTTTTTTTTTTTCTTAATTACCTACAGTCCTACATGCAGTTCTGGGGCACCCAGTTCAAGAAAGACATGGACCTTGGAAGGAAGAGCCCTGAAAATGATCAGAGGGCTGTAACACCTTCCGTATGAAGACAGGCTGAGAGGTTTGGGGTTGTTCAGCCTGGAGAAAAGAAAGCTCTGAGGAGACCTTATTGCAACTTTTCAATATATAAAAGGGGCTTGTGAAAAAGATGTAAAAAAGGAAAAAAGGACTTTTTAACCAAAGCCTTTAGGGACAGGACAAGGGGCAATAGTTTTGAACTAAAAGAGAGTGGATAGAAACTGGATAGAAGAAAGACATTTTTTATGATGAGAATGGTGAGAAACTGGTACAGGTTGCCCGGAGAAGTTGCAGATGCCCCATCCCTGGAAGCGTTCAAGGCTGTGTTAGGTGGGACTTTGAGCGAGCTGGTCCAGTGAAAGATGTTCCTCCTCATAGTGAGGGAGTTGAACTGGATGATCTTCAAATGTTCCTACCCACTGTTTCCTGCTCCTAATTATTCTTGGCTGGCATTGACCTTCTTCGCTGCTTTATATCTGGAGCACCAAATACGGTGAGGTATTGATCCTTGATCATGTGTATCCATGAGTATGGTGATATAAACAGAATTCGTTTTCTTGGGATGAAGGAAAGATATAGCACACATCTTGCAAAGATATGTCTTTCTTGGTTTCTAATTTCTGTTGAATTTCTCATTCCTTTATGCCTTACAGATAATTTGTTAAGAAAATTTTATGTAGAAAAATATTTTGTGCAAGTAAATATTGCCCAATTTGGAAGTAAGAAAAACCCCAGAGAACCCGAAGTTAACAGGAATTGTATTATGACTCTGGAAAGACATGCTCCAAGACTGCACTCATTTCCCTGGTACACTCCATGCTGGTTGCATGTATTTATAAAAGACACTGATGAGTCATATATAAACATTTTGATTATAAAGATTTTCTTCGTTTTCCCACAGACTTGCTGCTTTCAAACAGCTGCATCCCATTCCTGGGCTCAACAGAGGGGCTTGATTTTCGAACCTTGCTGCCGGATGAGGAGAGGGGCCGGCTACTAGTCGGGGCAAAGGACCACATCTTCCTGCTCAACTTGGTTGATGTAAACAAAAATGTAAAAAAGGTCAGTGCCTTTTCCACGGAGTTTATCTCCTAAGTTAAATTTTGTTAAATTCTTTTTGTTTGGTTGGTTTTGTGTTTTTCTTTCTTTCTTTCTTCTCTGGGTAACTGCAGATTCGTTGTGCAATGAAATTTACCAAGATTTGATCATCTCACCTGCCGTAGTTATACAGATTATCTTTAATCAATTGAGTTTCTTGTGCTGATTGATGTCCTTTGTGACTGATGACCTGCAAGAGATCAGCTGTGTGGAAGAGCCCTGCAGTGCATGAAAATAGCATCAAAATATCAGCAGACAGGAAAAATGCAGCTCAGAGTGTTCACTTCTCAATTCCTCTGGTCATGGTTACCCTCCTCATTTCAAAGCATTTGGAAGGAAATAACTGAAGACAGCTCTTTCATTGCTTCCTGGCATCCCTGGGATTACTTTACTCTAATACTGAACAGAGCAGAGGCAATTTGGATGGTTTAAATCATAGTAAAATAAAAGTGGCAATTTTAACATTTTGGTTAATATCTAGAATGACTAGTTTTAGGAAAAGCTTCCACTGGGATCTCCTGTAGTCCCTTGCCTGTGCCCGGTGACAGTGTGTTAACTTGAGATAATAAGATGACAATTTAGCCTTCGATATTTCTAGCAGACATGGTGAACTGGAGCTTTTGTAAGCACAGTTGACTGCTATGAGTGGAAACCAGATGCTTGCAACAGGAACACATGAAAGCTGGTTTCCTGCTTGTCCCAGATAGGAAGAAAATCTGAATTCTCAGCTGTGTTTGGTATTTTCTTTAGGCACCAGAGGGTGGTTTTAAATTACTACGTACTGCTGCCAGCTCTGAAGAGGTAACTGACCCTGAATTAATGTGATTGCAGGCAGGAGCTGAACAGGTGGAAGAAGAGACTATTTTGCCCTCACGTTTGAGAGCAACGCTTGCTGTCATTGTATAGAAGAGATACAGTACCAGTCTGAATATCTTGTTCCTTATCTGGACTTCAGCAATGCTGCACATGGCAGTTTCTGTAAAACTCAGATTCTGGGTATTTCAGGAAATTTCTTCCTGGCATGCTTTATCAAGCACTTACCTTGCTTCTGTCATCTCAGTAATTGATTCAAAATCCACTACCCCTCCCAGGATATTGCATTAATAACAGCACTACTCACAACTGCAAATTTTCAGACCACAAATTGATTTTTGGTGTAGGCTTTCTGTAGAAGACAGATTTTGTTTGTGTGAAAAGCAGACTTCTGTTTCTGTGGGCTTCTGCTTGCCTCCTGAGAGATGCTGAGTGCTGTCACCTCCCATTATGTTCAGTGGGGCTTTCTGAGCCCAGACCTTTCTGGAGGTGGCAGCACTCTGTGTGAGCCACCCCTCAGTCCAAGCTGGTGACATTTTCCCTTTGGCCAAACCAGCGCTGTTCATTACGGACCTTGTGCTTTCCAAGAAGAGCAGAACACAGATGGAGCCAGGAGCACTAATGTGCAGTCAGACAGTGCCATTTGGTATAGATGTGGTAGAGAAAAGACTCACTTTGTATTGGAAAGAAAATTTGGATTTCCTAAGATGAATAGAGAATGCATGCTTACGTATCTGTGGTAACCAGAAAGGAGGGAATAAAATTCCTAACCACTTGCGTATCTGGACTAAATATGTGTGCAGGTTCAAATACTTCTTTTAGTAGTAAAATAATAGTTTAACTATTCAGATAATATTTAACTTTTCACAAAAAAGCACTGAGGCAAAATATATTTAAATGGGTAGAACTGACTGAGAAGCCTTGCAGAACGTCCTGGTGTGCTGATTTCCCAGGTCTCCATGGGCATTCAACAACTTTATAAATATATCTTCTTGCTTAAATGCCCAGGTAACACAAGGCAATGTCACATGAGTGTTTCTCTTTAATTCCACTGTGCTTGGCTGGTTGAATCTTGCAGTGGAGGGAAGGGATGAGATGAAGGAAGTTGCGTGAGGAGCTGTGTATAAAATCTCAGCCCCTGAGGAGGAAGCTAAAGGATACTCTACAGTAGCAGTGAAGTGTCAGAAAGTAGCACTTGCCGGTGCTGTGTTTAGACTGAGCGTGGTCTGGGTTGGCACTGGGCCAGGCGGCTCACTTCCAGGCCTTCCCAGTGTGGGGAAACCACACATGTTGGGACTACAAGGGTCTGAAGTGTGTCCTTTGTACTCCTCTGGAGTACGAGTCATCTGGAAAAAATGATCTGCTTACATACAGCTACTAAAACGAGTAGAAATTGATTAGAATATTAAGTTTCTGCCGATAAATGATGTGTTCATTTGTGGACTTTGTGGAAGGAGTGTTAAAAGCACGCTGATGGGGCGAGAGAGGCATAACAGCTTTGAGACTGCAGTGCAAGATTGTGCATAGTTTGGGGTTTCCGTTCTTTAAAACAAAGCTGAACATGAACTTCTTACTTTGATAAAGCTCTCAATTTCAGATATTTGTTTTGTTAGGAGCTACTGATACCTCCAAAAGCTAAGTCAGGATCCCCAACAATTTATTCTCATGTGTAGATATAATTACTTGGCAAGATTATATTTTAGAGTCTAATGCTCTCTATTAAGACATTTCTGGCAAAGAAGGATCCAAAGCATTGTATCCTGCTCCCTTCTCTAATGTATACATATATATAATTTAATAACTTCCTTTTTAAAACCTATTAATTTACCTAAATTAGTTAATTTGACTTCCATATATTAAGTTATAGCTTTATTTCCTGGTGTATTTTTCCTGATGAAATAAATCAGTAGTTCTGCTGGAGTCAGAATTTCTTAAATCATTGTAGTTTTTATGAAATGTATTGTGTAATAGGTTGAAAATTTCCTTAGCTGGCAGCTTGAAAAAAAATCTGTCTGGTTTCCAGTGCTTGTAAACCTCATTATAAAACAACAGCAAGTACCACAGTGTAATGAGCAAGTCCTCCAGAATGACAGATGAATGCAGAAAGCGAAAGTGATTATAGTCAATAAATATATAAAATATAGCAATGGATAATCTTCTTTCTGTAACAGGGATGTATTTTCTCTGAAGTTTTCCTGTACAGAAGCCATTAGCTCCTGTTGCAGGAATGGCATTATGAAGTGTCCCTGACAAATTCTGCAAGCTATTTGCAAACTGGAAAAATTGTGATTTCTTCCTGTGAGTAAAATAAAGATGGTCAGCAAAGGAAAGTAGTCCTACTGAAGGCCTCTGTGCCATTACCACCAGAAGTGCAGTGTAAAACGGAGAGATGCTTAATAGCATGAGAGGCTGGAAAGCTGGCAAAGAAATTCTATAGGAGCACCAACCTCTGGGATCCTGCTGGAAACATGACGTCAGTACATCGAAGTTTCTTGTGAGTTTGCAAAAGCCTTTTCTATTTTACTCCTTGCGCTAAATAAATACGAAATACAAAATGTTGTCAGCTGGGTAAACAGTGGGTAAATAGCTGCAAAGCAATGGTGCCCCTTTCTGTGGCTGTGCTAACAGTGCCCGCGGGGTTACACGTCAGCGCGATCATCACGGTGTGATCTGCAGCGCGACCCGCCCAGCTCCGCAGGAATAGGAATGCTGTCAAGGCCTGACAAGCTTTTGAAAAGCTGCCAACCTGCAGGAGCTGTGGGTGCTAGAAGACACAGCCCCATGTGGGCCAAATAGATAAACATGTCAGATCCCCAGCAGCAGCTTTGGAACAAGTTGTTTTCATCTGTCCCAGCGTGCACTGGCTCAGGGTCCCAAATCATCATCTGTTGTAAGCGGCCCTTTGGGATACTTCATGCAACTTCTTTAGGAATGTTGTTGCTGTGGAACAGATCCTTGTTACGCCGATGTTTCAGATTTGATTTTTGTTCAAATCTACAATCTATTATTTATATTTATTTATTAGCAGTTTATACCCATTTCCTCTGGCTGTTGATAATTCTGGTCTTCAGAGCCCTTTGATTATTCCTGCATAATTTAACTTCTTTTGTTTTAGTGATGCTTCCCAACCTTGTGTCATCTGCAGGGGTTGTTGGAGAGTTCTGGGTTTTTACCAAAGCTACTGAAGGGTGCATGAAATAGGATGAGCTCTGACACTGTTTCTTGGGGAACTGCACGAGTAACTTTGTACCTCAAGTTCTTTACTTATCAGACCATTTTTTTTTCTTGTACTAATGCCTGTTTTTGGCAGCTGAGCTAATCAGTTTCCGTGTGACAATGTAGTGAATACTTAAATGGAGCCCTGATGAAGAGCAGCTCTACCACCTTAATGTAATTCAGCTAGGTTATTTAAGAAAAGTACAATATTAGAGTGGGATAGTGGCTGTTTACCAAGTTCTGTTGTCTTCTCTGCCACACTCCGTTTTCATTGGAAACTTGTATTATTTCTTCCCTAACTAAAAACTTGTTCTGAAACCTTAAAAACAGATGAAAAAAGACCCAGTGGGCTTCTAAATTGTTTAGATAGCTTGTGATCTTCCTCTTTTGTATTGTGACAATAGATAGCATTTTCCACTCATTTTGTAAAGTTCTGCACCATCCTAGATTTAGTAGCCTAATTAGAAGTGATTCTTGAAAAAGCTGTACTTTCACACATTTTTTTGTAATCAGATTTCACTGTTTTATCTTTGAGCACCCCTTCTCCTGAAGATTTATAATCTTAAGTGTTAGGCTAGGAACAAAATCTGATAGAGAAAGATGCATACATGAAAATGAGTAAAATACCAGTATTATTAATTCATGACAGATGGCAGCTGAAATTTGGCTCTTAGTGGTGGATCCAGATATTATTTTTATATATACATACATACATACATATATATATATATATATATATATATATATATATATAGCATTCACATACCAATTTATTTATATATAAATAATGTATTAAAAAAAATTACTTCCTTTTTCATTCCTTTCTTATAGTAAAATGCATATTTGGAGGAAGGGAAAATGTTACTTTTAGAAATTCACTGCTCCTGATCTGGAAAAGACCTCTGTGGTTTTAAATGTTTTGTTTTAATCAGAAATCAATTTCCAGCTACCCTTTAAAGTGATACCTTATCTGTCCTACACTTATGTACTGCTTAATTTTGTACTCCTGGGAGGTTTTCTTTCTCTCTGATAGAAAAGAGTTTATTAACTTCCATTTATTAGGAGAATTTAATTTCTTTCCCATTCCTAAATTTAAGAAAATATTTGAAGAATGATTTAAAATTAATGGTGAGGTTGTTTTTTTTCTTTTAATTGGGCAATAGAAGAGAAAATCTAGAAATCATGACAGTAGCTGACCTTTGGAATTTTGATATGGTTATTTTAAAAGGAAAATAAACCGAAGATTAAGAAAAGAAAAGAATCCTGTTTAAGTATACAGTTCACATATTCCAACTAGTTGCATTCTTGCCTTAAATTCAGTAACTCCACTTAGCTATTCTAAGATTTCTCCAGACATTTCAGATACATACAACTATAAAGTATATTAAGTATATAATTTGTACTGATTGTAACACAAAATTATTGTAACTTTACAAGTCAATGTTGTTGTCACCTTTAATATATAAGGCCTGGCTATCTGGGGGTTTTTTTCCATTCCTTGAGGTTTTTACTTATTGAGAAATTTGGGAATAAAAGAGAATTTGTTAATAAGATGTTACCATTGTGAATAAAGCATATAAATAGAAAAAAAAAAAAAAAAAAAAAAGACCAACTTCAAAGCTTCAAACCATTTACAAGCTAAATGATTTTAAATCTGAAAGAAACTACAGGAGCCTCCAGTCTTACTTTTTTGGCATATTGCGAAACTAAGTAACACATTGGAATAAAATATAATGGTACAATTTAATTTCACCCCCTACAGAAAAGTCAGTACACATGTATAATGTTGCTTGTGCCAGTGTTTGAGGGAACCAGGCTTGTGGCACTGTTACACAGCATGTCCTGTAATAAAAAATGAAGTTCATGCTTTTTTGCTCAGCACATCAGCTCATTATTTTATGCAATTTTTATGATGCAACTCATCAAATGATGCAATTTTCTTGATCTATTACGATTTAGAACTGACAGTTTCTGGGAATCTCTCATTTCTCATATGGTAAGCTAATAAATATCACTTTTACTCCCCCATATATAATTGCAAATTGATTTTCAAGTTAAATCACTTAGCTTCACTTTTCATTGTCTAATGTGGCCTTATATAATGCTAAATACTGAGGCTGTTGAGTAACTAGAGAGTAAAACAATTGATTTTTTAAATAATAATTGTCTGTGGTCAATTATCATAGAAGGGGGGATGTGTGTATTTCAGCCTTGTAGGACAAACACTGATTCCCATGAACGAATCTGTAGAAGATTTGAGGGTAACTCAAGTCCATTAACACTTCTGAAGCCTTGAAGCAGATGTCTCTGTTTTTAACTCCTCCAGTTCTTCTGTGTAGTTGGCAAGGACAGGTGGGCATTTTCAAAAGCCTACAAAGGGACATCTTGTCTACCTCATTGGATAACTAAACTTTGGCCAAAAATCTCCCAAACCCCTTGAAGACCTCGAGGCTTTCCTGTAAGTGATTCAGGGATCTTGGGCATAAAGTTTATGTACAAGAAAACTGAGGATCAGATCTCAGACAAATCTCCGTGGCCAAATGTATTTGGAGATCCATGATCTTACATTCCTCTATCTGTTCCTTTTCATCAGCTTTTCTTCACGGGTCGCTTTTCATCAGCTTTTCTTCTTAAACTTCTCTGTGTTGCAGTGGAGACCAGACTGGACCTACCTTCAGCCCTTCATGATGTTTCCAGTACTTTCCTCTGTGCTTCCTGGCACTGTGCTCTGTGCCATCCACACATCCCTGGGATGGCTGATTGCATTTCCATACCTGGGTGCTTTGACCAGATCTTTCCGAGAAAATGCTCTGGGAAAGCAAATTTGTGCTCCAGTGCTGCAATGCTGTTACACTGTCTTATCTCTGACTCCATGTAAATATTGTTGCAGAGGGTTAAGGTTTAAGTAACTTAAACTACATTGTCTCTGCTAAGAGGTTTTTTTATCAGGAAGGTAACGGAGTTCACTTGAGAGGAAATTAATTTCCTTGCAGAAATCCAATACATCCATTTTCACTGGGAAGGAAAGAGAAAGAAGTAAAATCCAGACTGTTTCCAGATTGAGAGAAACAGTGACTGTAGGTTTTGGAAAGTGATAAAGGTACTTGAGGGAGGCCACTTGCTTTTTGCTTTCCTTACCTATGTGGGACTGAGCCTGGGTATGTCAAGCCACTTCCAGTAAGGTGCCAACAGCTGGGTGAAGGGGAATATGACAGCAGTCAACTCCTCTTGCATGCCACTGAGTTGTGCGTCCTTCCTTGATGTTGTTTTTATTTCTAGTGCATATTATAATAATTCTTCATTCCTATACATTTGCTATTTAAGATTTTGTAAAGCATGACTGGAGACTACTATAAAGCATTTGTGACTACTAATGACCTGCTGACTGGTGCCTGGGACTTCAGGCAATTTACTAATCAATATTTGCTTAAAAAGTAGTGTGATTTGTGGTGTTTTTATTACTAGTCATGAGAAATAACAATTGCTTTTTCTTGTCAAAATTAGAAGTACAAAATATCCATATTTAACACAGTGATTCGAGAAGAATCTGTATTTAGCTTCTATTTTAAATTTAATAGAATCAGATGTACTCAATCATATCCAGTTTTGACTGCTTAATTGAAATCAGTGAGGCAGAACCTGCACTGTTGTTCACTGACATTTCTTCACCAACACAATTTGGATTACAGTAACTGATAGTATGTTGTCATCTGGATTTATCTACATCAAAACCTATTTTGTAGAATTCTGCAGGGCAGATTAAAAAAGAAAGAGAAACAGTATCAATATATACTGGCAATTATCTAAGGTCCACAGTTCTTCTCTAAACTTCTGTATCATTTTCTCAGTAAACTCAGTTAATGTTGATGTTTTTAAACCATGCACTGTTGATTCCTGCCAAATGTACTTTTTGTTCTACAAATTTCCCTTCAGCTGTCCTTAGTTTTTTGAACCTAATTATTTTCATTTGAAAATTGGCAGAAAGAGCTAAGTGTTTTTTTTATAACAGTTCTGCCAAGTCCACTGGACCAAATTCTTACAAATGTAATTTGCCTGGCTTTGCAATCAGTTTAGTTTCCAGATGATTTGGCTCATCATAACTTTGAGAGAAACACATAATGGTGACAAGGTGCCCCGGCCAGATTAACTGAATGCTTTTTAAAAGTACATGTAGCCAATGAAGAAATAAACAAGAATCAGGGGGGTTGATTTAAAGCCTCTTAACTTTTTGTAATGGGATCTTGTACTTGAAGTCATGTTCATTTCAATTTACATGCAAGGTCCTTCAACATGCATAAATCTGTTTTAACTGTTTATTCCTGGAATAATCTACAGTCACAGGACAGTGTATAATCTTCATCATCTTTGTCTTGTTTTAACTCTATTACAGATTTACTGGCCTGCAGCAAAAGAAAAGGTAGAATTATGCAAATTAGCTGGGAAAGATGCCCATGTAAGTATGATGTATGTTTTTTATTATGGCTGAGGATTATGCATATCTATGTATTTTTTATTAAATGCAAAAAATGCTTTAGTAAGCTCTTGTTACACTTCTTCTGAACTAATGTCCTAAGTGTTTTTTCTTAATTGAAAAACAAAGTTACATTTCTGTTGGTTTTTAGATATTAATACTTAAAAAAATTCAATCTTGCAGGCATCAATCATGATATGTTGTTCTTTTGTGTAATAAATGCAGCTGAGAGATGAATGGCGTTTCCTCAAAAATGTATACCAGGCAGTATTTCCCTGGAATCCTCTTTTCTCACATTAAAATGCTTCTTTTTTTCTTGGGTGTATCCTGAATGTAACTTCATTATAATTCATTAAAGAAACAGTAGTAGAGCAGTGTACAAATCAACTTAATTTGCAGACAGCTGCAGTTGGGGTTTAAAAAAAAATCTCAGACTCAATGGCTTTTGCCAGAAACCACAAATCTTCTTTAGGAAGTATATTTAAGGTACATACGTGTACACAATACAACTTTTATATGTTTTGTGCAGCACAGATTACGTCATGTGTCTAGAGCCCACTCTAAATGTAAACATTTCCTGGCTGTAAAATAAAATTTCTTCCTTTTCTCTCCAAAAAAAATCTCCAGCATGTCGGTTACCAAGGTATCTTCCAGCTCAAAATGCTCTCAGCTCTCTGCCTGAAGAGTTTAGCTTTTTATTCTAACTTGTTACTACCCTTACCTTTACAGCAGTCAGAACCTAAACAATGCTGAGCATTGGAAATATTCTGATACTGGTGCATGTGGAAGATTTGTGCTGGTCTATTTCTACACTAAGAGAAAAAGGAGAAGGTCCTGAGAGGGAAATAGTTGTTTCGGACTCTCACTTAGATGCAGGGTGATGGCTTGAACATATGAACAAATCCTGTGTGTTCCCTCTGAAGTATCTGTTATGTGTTTTTGTGTTCATTTCGTTCTGGGCAAGGCTAAATCAAGGCTTTTCCCCCAGCCCCATGTATCATCCTTGCAAGCATGCCTGTGCTACTTACCAACAACAACAACATGGAGCAAGCCCAGCTAGAGCCAGGATGTCCCACTGGACTCAGAAATGACCAAATAAAAGTCACCAGTAAGATGTGGTTGGTGCAGAGACAAAGCATGCCCTTGGAAGTGTGTTGAAGCCTTTCAGCCCACCGCAGTCGCTTTAATCATGTGATCTTTGGTATTAAAGCATGTGCAGTACCCTGAGCTGGGAGCAAAGGCAGGAAGACTGGTAGCCAGACAAACCCAGTGGCTCTGCGACCTCTGCCCAATTGTTGACGGGTGGTGTTTGCTACAACACTGGCTGAACAGATTCCCTCCAAACCGTGGTGTGAGCAGACAGTTTCTCGTGGCTGTAAGCATACAGCAGAATTAGGTTTGCAAGTCTGATTGATGAACTGCCTGGTAGATAGCCACTGTCAAGTTATAGTCCTAACAGGTTTGAACTACTTGTAAACAGTTTCTGCTACAGTAGTTCTGAGTTTAAATACACCAATGCTATGGCTGTAACTTATATAAGCTTATATGGCTGTAACTTATATTCTATGTATAATGTGAAAGAGAAGAATAAACATGAAAAGTAACCTTTATCTTTCTTTTCCCAACAGACAGAGTGTGCCAATTTTATCCGAGTTCTTCAGCCGTACAACTGGACCCATGTTTATGTCTGTGGCACAGGAGCGTTTCACCCTCTCTGTGGATACATTGAGCTTGGAACTCACAAAGAGGTAATTTAACTTTCTCACTAGTCTGACATGTCAAGGAATAGCCCTCATCTTGTGTAGCATTCATCATAGATTGGAAAATACTATGTGAGTGTGTAAAAAATGACCTGACAGCAGCTTGCATAAATAACAGGGTAAGTGGTGGATTCTGTGGGTCAGACGGGAACTCTTGTTCTCACATTTGCTATGTGCATATCGCTTTTGAACAAAGCACTTTTCCTCAGGCTTAATACACAAAGTTCTTCAGAATGACACTTCCATGTGATTAACTAAGTGAAGAGAACATCTGACCCAGATGTCTTCCTTTCTAGTAAGTCATTTCTGCACATACTTTCCTTGCGCACACACATTCAGAGTTCAAGATGAAACTTGTGGTTCTGTCTTTAATGTACATATACCGCAGAGGGTTTCCTGTGCCTTGTGCGTGAGAGTAATAAACACTTTGAAAAGGTTCTCTAAGCCTGAGTCCAGAGACAGCATCTCAGGACTTTGCAGTGTGTTGCAGTCTGGTCACCAAGCAGGTCTTGGATGTCCTCCATCACTAGTGGCATATTCCTGAGCTGAAGTTAGCAGCTGACTGGTCTTCATTTACTGGTGACAAAGAAATCACTATCCTAAGTGGTAAATGTTTGAGACCTAACCCCCACAACAGAAGAATTTTAGTGTTGTGTCAAGCAGCCACTTAGTACACAAGTCTCTTTTGAACTCCTATATGTATCACACTTTGGCTGTATTTATCCCACTGATACTGTTCTCAGACAGTGTTGAGATGTGTGTGACCTGTCCCTCTGCTTGCCTGTGGTGCAGGCTTCCTATGCTGCTATAGAAATAGCTTTCTCTTTTCTTCAGGGCTTGGTGAAATTCTATAGGAATATAGGAAATGAGGTTTAAAGTTAATAAATGCAATAACCTGAAACAGAATAATAGAATTATAGAATGGTTTGGGTTGAAAGGGCCCTTAAAAATTATCTCGTTTCAACCTCCCTACCATGGACAGGGATGCCTTCCACTAGACCAGGTTACTCAAAGCCCCATCTAGCCTGGCCTTGAACACTTCCAGGGATGGGGCATCCACAGCTTCTTTGGGCAATCTGTGCCGGGGCCTCACCACCTTCAAAGGAAACAATTTTCTTCCTGCTATCTTATCTAAACCTACCATAGTTCATTAAAAGCCAGTCCCCCTTGTTCTATCACTGACACATGGAATCGAGGGAAGGTCCTCATGGAAAAAAAAGTGATTAAGCTTGCCCAGACTGAGACCCATAATTATGTACCCCCCAATCTGTGTGTTGGATGACCAACCCAGAGGGGCTGCCTATGCAACAGAAAACTGAAGCTATGAGAGATCTACTTGGTGGTGTTCTTTCCCTAATAAACCATTAATGCTCCTGGTATTGTCTGGTATATCCTGTATAATTTGGCTTACAATGAAATAATTTGTTGGCTTCTTTGCTTTTCTACTTTAGATATTCCGGTTGAAGCAACTGAAATTTTAGATCCCTTGTATCATGCTGGTTTCTTAGCTGAATGATCAAATACACAGCTGAATGGAACAGAACAGCTCTCAGCAAGAGTGTAAGTAAGGCTCTGGTTTACCTCTGGCTCATTAGCAAGATTCCTTATTCACTCTACCATTGCCCTACTTCATTTCAACTACTTCATTTGTGAAGGTTGTTTTCACCAGACCTTATGAAATTATGGATTTGGTCTGACTGTTCAGTCCGGCAGCCAGTCTAGACAAGGGGTCTGTCTCAGTTAGACAGGACCAATTACCTTAGAAAGGAAATGGAAGAAGAATCCTGGCATCGTGTTTCCTAATCCCCTCACTGTCTCCCAGTCCTGCCTCTCCCACATTCCTCCTGCTTGCTCAGCTGCAGTGGTAGGTTGGGCAGTGTTCAGCACTGCTCCTGCCTCTTCTGACAGAGAAGCTCTTCTACAGCCTCCTACTGAGTTATCAGCCTTGAATGGCATCAGGCATATTTTCCCTTTCCTTCTTGGAGCCCCAAACACCCTTCAGCCACCATCCTTCCACCACCTCTCCATATAAATGTGACAAGGCTGGAGGGTGCTGAGGATAGGCCCAGTGATGTGAATTTGACAGGCAGTTGAAAATGTCTCCTTGTAGGAACTGAAGCCAGGAGTCCTACAGGATAAGTCAAAGCACTTTTAGTGCAGATCCATTCTCTTAGTATTTTTTCATTCTTCCGTCCCTCCCCTTTTTAATTTGGTTTTTTTTTTTCAATTTAAATCTCTGGGTTATAAGAACAGATAATGAATGTCTGGTAATTAGCAACCTCTCCAGGAAGCTGTGGGATGCTTGGGAGAGCCAGGCCCTGAGATAGCCTCACGGAGGCTGTGAAACCAGGCAGTGCTCTGCTGACCTTTGAAAGCTGCTCGTGGATCTGCACAGTGCTCTCCTGGCCAATGCCAGAGCTGTGAAAACAGAGAGGAAAACAGTGTGGATCAGGTGACTCAAAACCACAGCAGACACTGCTTTTGAAGCAGCACAAATCCCCAACAGAATCACACAATTAAAGGGGATTAAAGTCCTTGTCTTGTTATTGCTCGAGTCGCTGCCAAAACTTCTCTTGGCTGGTGAAGAAGAGGCTTGGCCCGGTTGGTGCTGTTAGCCACAGCTCTCCAAGGGATGCTCTTTTCTTTGAAAGCTTTGCCCGAAGTGAAAGCAGGAGGTTAATTCTGTGTGAATGCTTGGTAGTGTCCATTAGTTTGTCGGGGTGAAGCCTGAAATACTTGATGTTGATCTGTAACTCCCTTGGTCCCCTGAGTATTGCTGGACTTGCAGACAGCCTCTTCGCATGTGATAAGGCAAGGGTTCCCTGAGCAGCTCAGGGTTGCACATCCTAGAACTAAGGACAATTGGACACCAGCGTAGCATTGTAAGAAAAAAAAAAAAAAATCAGTTTAGTTCTGTCCTTGCTCTGCTCACTGTAGGAGCCTGAGAATTTGGTTTGCTGGATATTCCACAGGTTTGGGAAGGTAACGAGTTTTTTGCTGGTTGAATTCTGCTTTGTATGAGCTAGGACGGCTGGAGGAAATTGAATTTATGTTCACGGATTGGAATTGATTTTTCTTTTCTCTTAAGGAGCTTAATTATTCAATATCCTGGGCTTTTGTCTTCTGAGCCTAGAGAGTTTAGGAGGCACCTCAATAACATAGAAAGGTTTGGTCATTTATAATCTGATGTCCATTAAGGATGAATTGAATTAATGTGTTGTGAAGTCTAATCCTATGTGGCCATCTTTGGACATACTTGCTTGTCATTTGTACTCTCCAGGCGTCTTGCAAGTCAGAGGTATGGAAACAAATAATTAAAATCACTTCACCTATTTTTAATCGTTTAAACCATGGAGGTGTTTTGATTTTTTTTTTAAACTAGCTTCTAAAGTTTTTTCTCTACAATAGACATTAAATCCACATTGAATGGGTTTTTGAGTACTAGAGGGATTTTAAGTATCACAGTAGATAGGAAAGCATGGTGAATGAAAATATGTTAAAAGCCATTCTCTAGGCAATCTCCCTTCTCTTAATGGCAGGACAATTCTGAAGATCAAGTCTCTATACCTGCAGAGAGTTCACTTTACTCCTCTGAGCTATCAATTTGCCTTCAGCAGGACTCACAGTGGATTTCAGCTTAAGTGTGCTTTCAGGAAACCACTGAAAGGGGCAAGTAAAAGAGCCCTTGTTGGCAATTCTGAACTATAAGAAAGCTTCAAATGGATGCTTACAGGAATCGACTTGTTGATTACCCACTGAAAACATAGGGAATAATTTTTAAATAATTTATTTTCTTTATCTTCCTCTATGCCCTTGTTCTGTGGCCCAGGAATTAATCACACGGTATTTGGAAACGACAAGGAAAAATCTATTCTGATATCTCTTGTATCGTTAGCCTTGTTAAAAATAATAAGAGAGAGCATATGCTCTTTCATTTTAAAAGAGTCTGAACTGTGTCTGCTGTGAACATTATTCAGCAGTCCCTGGAGAAATTTCTGAGTCAGCCAGAATCCCTTCAGGGTCTCCTGTTGCAACACAGTCTATCAGCACTTTCCCAAATAGAAGCCAATGCCTTTTAAGTACAATCCAGCTTTTCACTGGAGTAGAAATGAACAATGCATCTCCTTTTTTTTGAAAATAATTGTATTTTTTTAAGATTTGTGTTTCCCTATAGAGTGACCAGGATACAGTAAAACACTGAATGAAAATATACAGATGTAAAACAGACACAGACTGTAAACATCAATGCTGCGATGACAGCTGCACGATCTAACACATCTTTACTTTGTACATTAGCAGAACAGGCTGTCTAAGTGAGTTTTTCTCTGTAGCCACACCAGGATAATGAATTTGTGTTTATTCTCAGGAAATGGTATTCCGTTTGGATACCCAGAACCTGGAGTCTGGCAGGTTGAAATGCCGTTCGATCCCCAGCAGCCGTTTGCTTCAGTGCTGGCAGGTAAGGAGCCACCAGAGCCGGGTGCTTCCCTCGGACCTGCGATGGCTCAGGATGCGAGCCCGGGGGCTCAGCAGATGTCACCGCTGGAGCTCCTCTGGCGCTGGTCGTGTTTCCAGTGCTGGTCTGTGCTCTCAGAGCTGGGGAAGCCTTCAGGCTGCAGACAGCACAGAGCTGGAAGGGCAGCCGTGCAAACAGAAGCATTAGAATGCCTGTAAAGCCTCTGTCAGCTGGACAGGAAGGCAGTTTCATCCTCACCCAGTCATTGCTCCTTTAAGAGGACAACAAAAAAACCTGCAGGGACAGGGAGTGATTGAAGCCCTTTTGGGCCTCTTTCTGCAATTATCAATATGTTCTGCCCTTTGAAGTCTGCTGACATGCACTATTTCCATAACTACGTTTCTGAGGTTTCTATTTACTCGAGTAGCCACTTCTGAAGCTGGGAGCCGAGGAACAGGACAGTGCGCTCTGCCTGCTGCGTGCATCGCAGCACTGTGTGGTCTGACATTTGGGGCCGAGGAATGTCAGCTTGAGTGATTTAAAACCACTCTAAGAGCTACTTTTGTCATGGTTTGGTTCATAGCTTTGGACAATTCTCATTTAACTTGTCTGTCAAGCATATGAATACAAGATGAGAGTGAAGCACCATGACGTTTTCATTTACAGCCAGAGAGCAGTGATGACAATGCTTTGAAGTATCGGTCACTCTGTGTTATAAAAAGAATATGACTAATGTTCAGTCTTTATTCTCAGATAATAAGATAGATGATTTGTGATTCTGACCCTACAGATGGGGCAGGACTTCCTTTATTAAAAACAATAGATTAAAGCCTGTGCTTATTCTTCTCAGAGACCCCTAGTACTCTTTAATGACTGTGAAGTCTATTTTTAAAATGGGAATCCAGAAACTTTAACTTTTTTTTTTTTTTAATGCAAGCAGTAGAACTCTGTGATTTATTGCAGCATTTCCTAATTTCAGTAGCATTCTAGTGCTTTGACTGTTCTATTAAATCTTGTGAAATGAAGAAGCTGCTCTCCTTTAGCTACCTAAGACATGAACTTTGCTACGTAACAATTTTTTGCTCTAGATAAAATTAAGGGTCAGGGTATTCTAGTATCCCTTTTTTGATTGTGCCTGGTGTCAAGTGCTTCACAATAATGTACAAGGAGCACTGTAAAGAGTTACAGGCCTGACCAGAGAATGTGTTTCTGCTCTATCTTTGGATGCTAACCTTATTCCCAAATGAACGAGGAGAGCAGTACAGTTCATGCATAAGATGCTGCCCTGGAGCTCAGGTGAGATCATTTCCCATCTCTGCCACTGATGAGCAGAGTAACCTTGGTGTGTCACTTCTCTCTGTCTACCGCCAAATGGCAGTAAAGATTACTTGTATCCTTCAGAGAACACTTTTTATTCAGTTATACATTTATGAGCTAAGTAATATCTAACTGTATTTTCACTCATATATGTAAGTTAATGCAGCTGAGTAATTTTCATTCTTTGTAGAAATAGGTCATCTGAGTACTACATGACATATCACTTCAAGTAAATCCCACAGATAAATTGGAAAAACTAGTCCTTTTGACTGAAGAATCACCTGCTGATCATCCATCCTCTATTACAAATTACCACTCACCAAAACTGTTCAGGACGTAGCAGGAACTTGGAATGAGAGATACCAAACACTGAGAGAAGTGCTGAAAGTGCCTTGTCAGCAGAGCCTAAGCAAGGATGGAGAATTTCTGTTGGCCCTTCAGATGCATCGATCACCGAGTGCCTGTCAGTTGGCAAACACCAATTACCCTGCCCATTCCTCATTATGACAAATACCTTTCAGAACGCACTGTTGCCCAATAATCTGTCTTGTTGTACAGTGATAGTTTGTAATTAAACTTCTTGTTCCCTGGAGGGCCCTAGTTTTGGCTTCCTAAGAGAGAAAGTGCCATGTGATAGATGTATCGCTTTTTTTCACTTCAGACGAATGGAACAAATGTCCAGATTTGCCCGAATGACTGCCAAAATGCAATCTTTAAAAATTCAAAACAAAACAAAAAAACTAGCAGTTTGTTTATTTGAAGGAATTCTGCCAGTATTTGGAAGCAACATAGATGCAAGAACAAATGGTTATTTAATTATTTTAAAGCACTAGTATTGTATTTATTGGCCTATTGTTTGTCCTAAATTCAGCTGTTTCCATGATGTTTAGTCTTCTTAATACAAAACGTAAATTCACAGTTAATATCCTGAGGATTTTTAAAACCCTGGGCTAGGGACGGGCACAGGGACAACGTAAGGGGGGGCTGGGCTACCGCTGGGCCCGCAGGGGCTGGAGGGGGCGGCGGGAACACCGGGGCTACCGGCGGAGCCGCCCCGCTGGGACAAGCGGTGGAGCCGCGGGCGGTGCCTGAGGGCCGGGACAGGCGGGACCTCGGGCTCAGGAGCGGCGCTGCAGCTGCGAGCGGCGCCACAGGAGCCTGGGCTTGGGGGGGGCAGGCGGCAATGGAGGGGGCGATGCTTCCAGGGGTCCCAGCCCTTCTCTTTCTTGTTTCCCCTTTGCGCCTTTCCTTGGGTCTCTGACAGCTTTAAAATTCTTATCCCTTAGACCCTATGTTTCCCACCCAGCATGAAGCGTACTTGCTTTCTTCTGCGTTAACGAGTTCTTTTGAATTTATAAATACTCGTATTAGCGGTGATGGCGCCCGCCCGCGGAGTGATCCGCCAGGAGGGACTATTTGTGATGCGGTCCTGCCCGCGGAGGGATCACCGGTGATGCGGCCCCACGCGGAGTGATCCGCCCCCACGCGGAGTGATCCGCCAGGAGGGACTATTTGTGATGCGATCCTGCCCGCGGAGGGATCAGCGCTGGTGCCGCTCCAACCGCGCGGCCGTGAAAAACGAGCTTCACTCTTTGTAGAATTTGAAGGAAAGTTGAAGAAAAGGGACAGTTTAATGAAAGTTTAATAAAATCAGGAGACAGCAGCAAAAACGCCGCTACGGCCGGGTGCTTCGCAGAGAGACAAAGGCGCACCTTTACAGCCAAAAGAGCCTCTTTAACACCGAGCTCCCTCTGCCGGCTCCCAATCCCAGCCCGCGCTCCCGGGCAGGGTTTCTTTCGGACCAGGGCTGCGTTTCCATCCTCCGCTCTGGGAGTCACCAGGTGCGTTAGGAACGAGCCGATCCCGCTCTCTGAGACACAAGGGCTCGCTCCAGGAGACTGTTCCTGTTCCTCTGTTCCAGCCGCTCTGCTCTCCCCAAAGCACCATTTCCTCGGAGCTCCTCTGAAACTGCATTTCAATGGACCGAGGGCTCCAGAAGCTGCAGACTCGTGCAATGGGGGTTTTTTGGGAAGCGACCTTAAGCTCTTGCAGTTCCACCTCTGTCATGAGAATTTCAGGGCTCTAAGACTCACAGAACGATTTGGGCTTGGAAGGACCTTAAAGCTCATCCAGTGCCACCGCTGCCACGGGCAGGGACACTTCCCACTGTCCCAGGCTGCTCCAGCCCCAATGTCCAGCCTGGCCCTGAGCACTGCCAGGGATCCAGGGGCAGCCACAGCTGCTCTGGGCGAACTCTGCCGGGGTCTCCCCCACCTCCCAGCCAGGAATTCCCAATTCCCAATCTCCCATCCATCGCTGCCCTCTGGCACTGGGAAGCCATTCCCTGTGTCCTGTCCCTCCGTCCCTTGGAAATCCTTTCTCTATCTTTTCCTGCGGCCCCTTCAGGCACTGGGCGGCCCCCGCTGGGTCACCCCGAAGCTGCTCCTCTGCCGGCCTGTCCCGGGGTGTCCGGTGTGTCCCTGTGTGTCCCGGTGCGTCCCGGTCTGTCCCGGGGTGTCCCGGTGTTTCCCGGTCTGTCCCGGTGTTTCCCGGTCTGTCCCGCTGTTCCCCGTGTCGCTCCGCGCGCGCTGCGCCACGTGACTCTCCCACCGCCCCGCGGGGAGGGGGGGCCTGACCCGCGCCACGCCCCCTGCGCGCGCGCTCCGCCGGGGTCACGTGGTTCCCCGCGCGTCACGTGATCGGGGCGGCGGCGGCGGCGCGGGAGCCGCCGGGAAGCGCCAGGCGGGACCGGGCCGGGATCGGGCCCAGCGCAGCCGCGGCCCTGCCCGAGCCCTGCGAGCCGCCAGCCCGCCATGGACCGCCGGGACCTTTCCGGATCGGCCGCCCGCTTGGCAGCCGCCCCCCCCTCCCTCCGCCGGGCCCGCCCCGCGCCCCCCCCGGCGCTCCGTGACTCGCCGGCGGCTCCGCGGCTCCTCCGTCGTTCGCCGGTGGCGGCAGCCAAGAGATGGTGCGGGCCCAGCGGAGCGACCAGCGCAGGTGAGCGCGGCCGGGCCTGGCCTCCCGCCGGCACCGGGGCAGCGCCGGGGCCGCGCCGTCCCCGCCCCGGGCACTCCCGGCACATCCCGGCACCCCCTGGGCGGCACCGGCGGGCCCGAGGGCGGCATCGGCCGCTCCAGGCGCAGCTCCCGCCGGGACCCGCGGCTTTCCCCGCGCTCGCGCCCCGCTGTGGGGGACACCCCGGGAGGGCGGGGGTCCCTCCCCGGGCAGCGCAACCCGGGGCATTCCCTGGAACGGGGACTCGGGGCGGGCTCGGGGCCGGCGGGGCCGCTGCGCTGCCCTCCCCGCTGATGGGTTGAATGGTGTTCCGCTCATTGGCTTTGTCAGGGCTTTGTTCCTTCCCCTTTGCTCTCCCGGTTTGCGGCCGGAGCCGCTCCGGGATGGAGCGGGCCAGCACCGGCACGGGCTGCGGGGCTCTGGGGGCGGCCGGCGGCTCTGGGCGGCTCCGCGGGGCTGCCGTGCTCGGGGAATTGGCTTCCGCCGGCTGCTGCCGAAGGTCAGCGAGGGAAGAGTCGCGGGTCCGGACACAATCCCGTCCGGACGGAGTAGGTGGCTCTTACGTAAAGCCTCATCCTTGGGGGGGGTTGTGTTGGACTTTGTAAAAGAGCAGTCGCTTAACGTTCCTGGGCTCTGGGCTGACTTTTTTCCTTTTTTGCCATTTTTCAATGAACAAACCAAAGCGAGAAAGTGTTGAGAGGTGTAAGCCGGGTATCGGTGCATTCAGTGCTGTGCCTGTGATTCTCTTCTGGAGATGAGCAAGTGGTTCACTGGATTCTGGGGGAGAACTGAGTGCTTCTGCCCAAAGCTCGCTCACAGCCTGGGCAGATGCTGTACAGTGGAAAGGGAAAAGGGGCAGGTGTGGGACCCACTGTCCCCCCGGCTCATCTCTTGCCTTATGACGGCCTTGTTTGGTCATTTTCTCAGGAGTGCCGGTGCTTTGAAGCATTCCCACGTTCCCAGTGCTGGCAGCCAGGCACCCACCTGCCCCTGTGGGACTGCCCAGGCCCTTCCTCAGTGCCACTCTTTGGAATGAGCTGGTTCTGCTGGGGCCTGTGTGTTTATTTGTCACCTGGGCTCCCTCCCAGCTACTGAACTCCTCTCAGGTGTATTCCTAGTTGCTGACATTCCTTTAAAACTACCGAATTCTTCTCTCAGGTCCCTGGCAAACGGGGCTTTGCAGCCTGGGGGAGTTATTGCAAAACGGGGTCTAGTGAAGTGCTCTGCAGGAGTGGTTGTGCACCTGAGTGGTCATTTAATTGTCTCCTCTAATGAGGGAAACGTGATTAAATGATGCCTTTTCCTGGCCTTAAAATCAAGAGTCATACACGGTTCGAAGGGGAAAAGGGATTTTACCTTGGTATTTATTTTAAGGATCCTTAGGTGCACACGTCCAGGTCATATGCATCGAGATGCACCCCGCCGAGTCTCTGTGTCCCCCCCTCTCCCCCAACATTAGGTGTAACATTATAGGTGTTACTAATTAGCATATCTATCAAAGATTCCCCAATGAGAGGCTCAAGTGAGCCCCCCTCCCCAAGGAACCTTCCCCTGGATGGTTCTATCTTGGTTTACAGAATGTGTTCTGGAGAGGACCGTGGGGTCTGGGGCACACTGATCCCTAGCTACGAAGCTTCTAAAATGTTGAGTCTCTCAGCTTGACAAACAAGTCCAAGAATGTAGGCAAAAAGCACTAGGAATACAGAATTTGTAAAAAGGTACAACAGGGGTATAAAAGAAAAGGCAAAAATCCTCATGGCATCACTAGCAATCTTGTGCCCGTTGCTGGGCAGTTTCAGCTCGTGTCTGTGCTATGTCATGGGTGTCTGTGTTCTGTAGTTTGTGTCCATCCTCTCCTGTGTCACAGGCCTTTGTTACATCTCGGTGCTTTATGGGCCTCGCTCTGGGCCGTAGCGGCAGCGGGGGTCTCTGCTCGCGTGCTTTCCCAGATCGGGCTCATTCCGGCATCTTTACAGTTTTGCTTTTGGAGACCAGGAGAAGTACACAAGATGTTCTCCTCCATCTTCCTTCTCACTTTTGGTAGTATCTTTTCTTTCATGGGCCATGGACTTCTCTATGAAGTGTATTAGACCCTCCTCACTGTGGTAGTTCCATAGGTTCCATTGCCTCAAAGCATATCGGGTCTAGAATTTATCTTCTGGAGAGTTATCTCAAGTCCTCGTGTCATCTTTGCTTCTATTTGGTGTGCTTACACTTGGAGCTGCCCTGCCCTGGCACTTAGAGTCATGGCTGGGTCGAACAGTTGTAAAACTTTGTGGTTCATCTCTTGGCTGTGGGGTTTTGTGTAGAAAACTTATGGGCCTGGTGTATGGGGATAACTCCGAGCTGTCAGCTACTTGTAGACTGTCTCATGTTGTCTTGCAGGTCCCCGAGGCCGATTCTGATCCCTGCAGTCACCGATGCTACCGCTTTTCCCAGAATCTACCCTTCCACGTCAGGGAGCAGCAGTTGGAAGATGTGTTGAAGCGTCTTCATCGGTGGAGTGTTGTGAGTAAGGGCTGCAAGTCAGTGTGTAAGCTGAAGAAGGGTGTCTGTCTGTGAGAGTGTGTGTCTGTCTGTGTCTGCGTGTGTCAGTCTGTGAGAGCGTGTGTGACTGGTTCTAACCTTGTGTGTGGGATTTTTGCCTTCCAGTTTTTTCAACTGATTTTTAACTTTATAATAAGAAAACAGCCAGCTGTGAGGTTTTTTTTCCCCCATCTGGGTTTTGTTTTTCCTTGGTCCCGTCCTGTCTGCGAGGTGATGTTCATCGCCAAGGTTTGGGTGCAGCCAAACAAACAGCCTCCCTAACAGGGTGGAGAGTACCCAGTGGAGGTTAGGAATACAGGGAAAAGGTGCACCAGCCCTCATACCACCCCTGACAGCACCATTTTCCCCCCACCAGCAGCACAGTGCAGCAACCCTGGAACCCTCACTGCAGCAGAGCTCAGTAACCCTGGTGCTGGGATAACCCTGGAACCCTCAGAGGAGGACAAGCCCCACACCAAAAAGTTAGGGATGACAGCTGCAGGCTGGAGAGTGACAGGTACGGGTTGAGGGCTGGGGCGTGTAGAGCAGGAGTGAGGGGTTCCAGGCAGCAATAGCAGTGAGGGGTATAAAGTAGAGGGGGTTAAAGGTTAAGGGATAAAGGGACAAAAGTCAGGGCATAGGTTGGGGGGTCAGGGAATCAAAGGTGAAAGTCCAGGGGTCGAAGGTCAAGGTGGTCAATGTCAAAGCACAGAGGTCACATGTAGAAGGTTGGGGCAAAGGTCACAGGGCTCAGGGGGGTCAAAGGTCCTGGGGTCAGGTGTCATGGGTCAAAAGGCAAGGGTCAAAGGGCTCAGGTTGGGGGGGGTCAAAGGGCAGGGCTCAAGGTGTAAAGGTGGATGGTCAGGGGTCAGGGATCAAAGGTCAGGTTGTCAAGGAATGGGTCGAGGGGTCAAAGGTCAGGGGGGGTAAAAGGTCAAGGCTCAGGCTCAGGATTAGAGGTTTCAGCATGATTTTCCATGGTGGCTCCCAGTGTGGGGACACGGGGTGTGGGGTCAGTGGCGCCGGGGGCGGGCAGGAGCCCCATGGGCAGTGGCCGGCAGCGGCGGGGACGTCTCCGTCCGGGTCGCGCCCCTCCACTCCCAGCAGAAGCCCCCCTGCGCCGTGCGGTGCCCGGCCGCACTCCTTGCCCTCCCTGCCGCTGCCTTCCCGCACTCCCTGCTCCCCTCCAGCCCAGGGAAATGCAGGAAAACACAAAATCATCGAGGTGGAACAGTCACCGGAGCTGCCCGAGCCATCCCCCCGCCTGAAGGCGGCAGCTGCCCAGAGCCGGGAGCACCCAGCAGGATGCAGCTCCTCTTTCCCAGGAGCTGGAGGCAGGGTTTCCCAGGCAGGGGGAGCAGGGAGAATTTCAGCTCCCAGCAGCTCTCTGTGAGTGCTGGATGGACTCTGGGCTGAGCCAGGTGGGAGGTGTGGGTGGTGTTCATGTCCTCAGGAGCTGCTCGAATCCACCTTAAACTCCTGGAGTGGTCTGTGCTGGGAAGAACCTTACAGACCATCCTGTTCAGCCCCTTGCCATGGTCAGGGACACCTTCCTGGGGTGTCTGTGCCAGAGTGGTGGAATGGGCAGGACTTTTTCCCTGAGCCCAATCCCGGGCAATACTGGGGTTCCCATGGGAAGAAGCCTGTGAGCTGCATTTCTGGAGCTGGGAGCCTCCATGCCTGGGAGTGTTCCCAGTACCGCTCTTTGGTTTTTTCCATAACTGGGCATGATGTTTCTCCCCAGAGCAAGGTGGTTTTCCCTGGATTGTTGGGGTTACACACTGGCTGTTTGACAGCTCTGTTGTCTCTTTGTCCTGAATGGAAGAGCGAGGAACGGGAGATGCTCCCAACTGTCACAGGGATGTGGGAACAGCCCAGTTCCAGTGAGGAATGTGATGCCCAGCTTGTGGCGTGTGCCCTGAGATGGTCTTTCCTGTTGTTTTGTCCTTAGAGCCTGTTGGAGTGCTGGCCTGGATTTGGGAGGAGCCAAGTAGCCTGGAGCAGTGAGGTTTTTCCTGTCAGAAATCCATGCTGGGGATGTTTTCCCTGGCTGTCCCAAGGGGAAGGAACAGCTCTGGAGTTTTTGCAGCCACAGGCTGGGGATGCATCCCCTGAAAACCAGTTCAGGATCGTTCATCTGACTCTGTCCTTGACCTGTGGCTTCCAGGGAGCCTTCTGGTCTTCTGGATATTCCCAGGAGAGGATATTCAACCACCTGACTTTTAAGCCAGGAATTGCAAACCCAGTAAGTCAGTCACATTCTATGGGAGCTGCCCCAATGGTGGGATGGCAGAGGGCACAGCCCACGCTGCTGTTTGGGACATTCCCAGCTGGAACGGGAGCCAGCTGGGCATTTTGGAGCGCTGAGGCCACAAGGGCAGCCTTGAGTGGCATTCCCAGGCAATGCTGAGGCATCCCATGCCTGTGGCACGTGGCAACACATGCCTGATGTGGAGCAGAGAGAGGAAGGGAGAAATTCTGAGTTGATGGGAGGAATGGAATTGGGCTTTCCAGAATGGAATTGGTATAGGTGCTGATGGTATCATGGAATCATGGGGTGGCTTGGAAGGGACACAAAGACCCTCTGGGCTCTGTTTTCCCATCCCATGGCAAAGAACACGTCCAAAACTGCCTCCTCACCCTCATGGAATGGCAATGGGTGTTGGGAGCTCTGGCAGGAGCACCTGGAGACCAGGTAAGAATAGCAATGGGATTGTTTTGGCTGCTGCTGGATGTGGTTTTCTCTTTTCAGGATGTTCCTCTGATCGATGTTTTCACAGTAGCTTGCTAGGCCTCATTTGAGGATAATTCCAAGAATTTGGAAGTAGTTGGAAAAGAGTGAGGACAAAAGGTGAACCTGATCCATTTCTAGTAATTCTGAACTTCTCTTGCAGCACCATTCTGGGGGAAAGCTGGTTAAAGGATAAAGATGCAGAGGAACAAGTGTTGTCAACCCCCCTGCCTCCCTGACAGAGCAAAGCTTTCTGCAATCCCAGTAAATCTCTTGGAGAAACTGTGGGATCACAAGGTTTCCTAGGAAAGGAAAACTAAGGACAGAGATGAGGAAAGAGGCTTCCAATTAATAATGATTTGATGGAGGTAGGAATGATTCTTGTATGTTTGATGCACCCCTTTTTATTCCTGGGATAATTTTAAATGATTTCTTTAAAAACTCATTTTGATTTGGGAATTCAAATTAGAGAGGAAGCGATGCAAAATAAATGCAGGGAGAGATCACAGAATCATCCTGGAATGGCAGAATAGTTTGGGTGGGAAGGGACCTTAAGGATCACCTCATTCCATCCACAGGGTGCTCCAAGCCCCGGCCAGCCTGGCCTCAAACACTTCCAGGGATGGGGCAGCCACGATTTCCCTGGGTTTCCGAGCACAAGAGGAAATTTCCAGCAGGAAGTGAGGGGTTTCCTTTGCTCTGCCTGGCCCTAGCAGGGCTTTGGGAGGCAGAGGGTGTGGGAACAGGAGCTTTGTCCACTGCCTTGGGGGAGTCTCTGATGTCCCAAAACCCAGCCGAGCAAGTGGTTGTGGTTTAACATCCCGTTCAAAGGAGATGCCAGGCCAGGAACGGGAATGGACTGCAGAGCAGGGATGGTGCCCAGCAGAGGGGTGACCGTCCAGGGGGTCCCAGCAGTCCATCCCTGCTGGCCAGGTTTGGGATGAGCAGGTTGGTGACTGTCCCTGTGCTTGCTCTGCAGGATGAGGAAGCCAGGCCTGCTGAGGAGGAAGATGAGGAGGTGTGGGAGGATGGAGACAGCGGCCACCAAAGGCTGCGGAAGGCACAGATCCAGGTAGGAGACGTTGCCTTCCGAGGAGAGGGACTTGTCTGTCCCGTTGGAATTTGGGGCGTGAGGCCAGTGGAACAAAGGGTTTGATTCCATTTTCTTACTCGGGTTTTCACGTGCCTTAAGAGAGCTTTGTGAAAATGTCATTATCCCTGATTGAATCTCTGGAAAACAGGGATTGAAGCTTTCAGAAGGGGCCCAACCCTGCCTGCACGTATCCAAGTGCAGCCCCCACTCCCTGTTTTTGTGTACAGCTGGGATGAGACCTCAGCTGCTGCTACTTGCCCACTCACAAGTTGTGTAGCTCAGAGCCTCAGCCATGAAGGGCCAGGCTGTGTTTAAAACAGCCCAAGGTTGCATTCTAAAATTTGTCCACATTTAATTTATGTCCCACGTGGAGACACCTAAAGAAGCAGAGGTGGGGTGTTCCTAAGAAAAGAACATCTAAATTCTTTGGTGGTAGAGGGCTTAAAATTAAAGTCTGAGTGGAGGTGCCTTTAGGACACTTCCATTCCAGTATCTGAATGGAATTTACATGAAGTATCCAAATCCTGACAAGCTTGTATGAACTCCAAAGCCTCTGCAAGTGTTTTACAGCCAGGGAAGGAGATAAGAGTCTGGAGTCTCTTCCCAAAACCTGGCTGCTGGTTTGTTTGGCCAGGCATAGGAATAATTGTGTATTCCCTGGGGCTGTCCTTATGGGGAGAGGTTTACTTATGTGCCCTGGGTTTATTCAGTGCCTCTTCAAAGTGATGGAAACTGATTTCATTGAAATGCCAGGGGTGCCAAATGTTTTCCCCAGCCAGAGCTCGGAGCCAGTCCAGTGGGAAGAGGCTTAATGGCCATTTTCCCACTCCCTCGGGGCAGCAGCACTGGAGCACTCGCACCCAGCCGTGCCCGAGGGGCCGAGTACTGGCAGGAGGCAAAGCCGGGGACGGGGCAGTAGGAGCTTGCAGTGCTCCTGGAATCGCAGAGCTGGAGCTGTGGGTTAGAACTCCCAGGAGCTGCTGCCTCACTCAAACCTCGTTTCAAGCTCAGCATCCCTCCTGCTCCCTTGGAATGATTGTTGCTTCTGTTGTTGCTCTTTCCCGATACATGATGATTATTATTGTAAATTCCCACTCCATTTCTTCCATAGCCCTTTGCTTCCCAGAGGTGGTGCTTTAGGCAAGCCCCTCCAGCCTGGGAAGGTGCTTTTGGCTCCACACTCATTCCCAGTCCCCATGAGCAGCTGGACCTGTGCTGCCCCAGCAGGTGCCTTTCCTTCCTTCCTTCCCTGCTGCACTTTGGCTTTTCAAGGGCTCTCTGGGGGGCTGAGGGAGAAGTTCTTTGTCATTCCAGGGCAGCATAAGCCCTGATCCCACTAAAAGCAGGAGGAATCATTTCATCCTTGTTTTTGGATACACCTTTAGTGTTTTCTCTCTTTTGCTGACACTGTGTGGTGAAGCAGCAGCTCCCTGGAATAATTTTTATTTGTAAAACAGTGAATTCCCTGCTGGAATCCCAGTCACAGCCCCCCAGATCAATGTGCAGTTTAAGGCCTTACACCCTGACCAGGACAAGTTCCTGTCCTTAGACATGGAAAACAGGGGAGAACTCAGACTGGATTGGAGCCAGCATCCAGAATGGGGAAAGTGAGGCAGCGTGCTTGGAGAAGGCTGGGGCTGGTACAGGGGGTGTTCCCCGTTGGATGACACCCGTGTGGAGCCGATCCTTCTCTTCCTTTGTCCAAAGTCCGATGGCAAAGGAGTGAAGAACCCACAAGTGGGGCCTGGAAGGAAAACAGTTCTGTTAAAATTAGGCAAAGAATGCACTAAGTAAAAATGGACATCCTTTTTATGTGTGAAAGAAAGTAGGGGAAAAATGTTGAAAAAGAGTTCTTTTATTTGGTGCCACCTCTCATTTTTTTATGGATAAAACCCTCTAGTGAGCAATCAGAACAGGAGTGGGAAAGCCAGGAGCCTTTGACTTCCACAGTGAACTTAATTTCCATGCTTAATTTTAACAATTTCCTCTCTCTCTCAGGACAGGAAAACCCACTTAACTTGTCCCATCTTTGCCAAAAGCTTTGGTGTTTGAGCAGCCAAACCCAAGGAGCTCTGGCCCCACCAGCCTGTACTGGAGGGCCCCTGGTCCTGCCCGTGGTGTGGGATGAATCCCCAGTTGTCCCCAGAGGGGGCTGCCCTGGTCCCTGCAGTGCCCAGCACCTGAGACAGAGAGAGCCCTGTCCAAAGGGGCCTTTGGCACCTTGTCAGGAATGTGGCAGCAGCCCCAGGAGCAGGCTGGAGGTGAGAACTGGGGCTGTGTTTGAGCCTGAGCAGGTCAGCTCAGTGTTTACCTGTGGGGGGAGCTTGGCCCCACACGCTGAGTTGAAGCGGGATCAGGGTGACAGATGCTGCATTTTGGGCACCCTGAGAGTTTCTCTCCCCCCTGGAGCTTTCCTGCAGGGATGGGGCAGGGCAGGGAGCAGAATTAACCCTGCACCTCCCGTGGACACTGCTGGCCTTTGTCTCTCTGTTGTGCCATCAGCCTGTGGGAATTTGCTGCTGCCGCTGCCACCCCACCTGGGGGCTGCGTGCTCCTGGCAGCCCTTCCCAGCTCCACACCCGAGCTCCAGCGGTGCCTCCGGGCTGTGTTGGGAGCGTTTGCTGGGAATGGGCCTCATCCCTGGAGTATCCTTTCCTTCCAGAGTGGATGGACAGAGCTGCTGGGCTTGTCAGCTTCAGAGTTTGATTGCAAAAGTCACTGCAGGGAAGAATGACAAGGAGGTTTGTCAGAGTGGTGCTGTCAGACCCCACCTGCCAGTCTGTGCTTTGGGTTGGAGGTTGTTGTGTATTGGCCCTGCAGGCAAGGAATGTCCCCTTCCCACCTCAGCCCAGCAGCTCCCAAGGGCTCTTCCTGGAGTACTTATTCTTTGCTTCCCTTTGGGCTAACTTAATCTCCACCCTTCCATGAGCAATTCCTTGGCTTCTCCTGGAGAAAACCCCACGGCAGAGGCAGTCTGCAAAGGAGCCCAGAGCTGTGCTTGGAGCAGAGAGTGCTGAGAGCTGCGGGTGCCTCTGCTGCCCCAGGCTGGCAATATCCCCATGGAACAGACTGGGCAAATGGGATTAGAGGGAGCACAAGTCCCTTCAGGGAAGGGGTTTTCTCCTGTGCACATCAGGCACGGGGCAGGAAGGGAACTTTGGAAATCAGCTGATTTCCCCCAGAAAGCATCACTCACATCAGCATGGATGACATGACCTGTGCCCACCGCTCACCATGCACCCGGCCAGAATCAAGAGCAAAGGTTGGTTTGGGTGTGAGCACTTGAAATAACTTGGAAAGAGAAGCAATCACCTTTTGCTGCTTCTTTCTTTCTTTCTTTCAGATGCTGGGATTGCCTCTGGGCACGTGTGCTGAGCTCTCCCTGCAGGGAACCGTCAGGCCTTAACAGCTGTGAGGTTGTGTTCTTCTCAGTGGGGAACTGGAAATAATTATTAATTAATTAATTGCAGAAATGTCTTCTGAACCTTTCCCCTTTCCTGGTAGATCTTCTCTCTCTGCCTCTGAATTTACAGCTGTTCCCTGGTGTCATTGGCCCTGCCTGAATTCCTTGCAGCTCCTCACTGGGAAAACCTGGGGTGACTGAGAGGGGACACAAGAATTGTTTGTGTAGGAAAATGGGAGGGGATGTCGAGGGGAGCGAGGTGGCATTTTTGAGGGAAAAGCTGAGGTGATGTTTAGGAGAGAGAATGCACATTTTTGGGGCAGAAAAGAGTTAATATTGTAGAGGAAGGAAAATTTGGGGGGTAAAACTTGATGTAACCTGTAGGGGACAGAATGAATATTTTGGCATAGGCATAGAGGAGTAGACAAATAAGGAAAATTTTGGAGGCAAAGCGTGACAAAATCTCAAGAGCAGAGAATGATCACTTGGAGGGAAAAATGAGGTGATGAGTACTGAGCATGTGGGGAAAATCTGAGCTAATCTCTAGGGGAGAGCATGAACACACTGAGGTAACATGAGGGAATCAGTTGTGGGCAAGTAGGGAAACTTGTGTAAAAAGAACATTAAATAAGCTGTAGAAAGAACATGTTGAGGTAAAAATGAGGTCATCAGTAGTAGACAGATGGAAAACTTTGGTGGTAAATCTTGATAGAAGCTATGTGGTAGAAAGTAAATAAATATTGAAGGAAGAAGAGGGAATCAGTAGTGGACAGGTAGGGGAATTTTGGGGGGGTAAAACTTGAAATAATCTAGAGGTTGAGAATGAATATTTTGAGGTAAAAATGAGGTAATAAGTTGTGGACAGTTAAGGAAAATTTTGGGGGTCAAACTTGAGGTAATCTCTAGGGAGAGTATGACACACTGACATAAACTGAGGCAGTCACTGGGGCTAGGCAAGGAAATTTGGGGTGTAAAACGTGGGAAGATCTGTAGGGCAGAGAATGAACATATTGAGGAAGCAATGAGGTGACCAGTAGTCAAGAGGAGGTAGAATTTGGGGGGCAAACCCTGAGGTAATTATGGAGGAACAGTAAGTGTTTTTGAGAAAAAATCGGACCTAATTTGTAGGGGACAGAATGAACATTTTGGGGATAAGACAGACAGAACTTGCGTGGTTTTGGTTTTACAATCTGGTCAGTATACAGGGGACAAAAGAGACATTTTGGTCATAAAATCCTAGTTAATCTGTAGAAGAAAGAACTCCTATTTTGAGGTAAAAAGGAGGTGATCAGAATTGGGCAGGTAGGGAAAATTGAGGGGGTAAAATGTGAGGTCATCTCTAGGAGAGAGCAGGAGCATCCTGAGGTAAACTGAGGGAATTGCTGTGGACAGGTGGGTAAATCTGGGGGGTAAAACTTGAGGGAATCTCCATGGTAGAAAAGGAGTATTTTGAAGTAAAAATGAAGTACTCCGTGGTGGAGAGGTACAGAAAATGTCGGGGGTAGAATCTGAGGTGATCTGTAGCAGAGAGAATGCACTTGATGGGGTAAACTGAGGTTTTATGGCCAGGTAGGGAAGTTCTGAGGGGTAAAAATTGAAAGTGTCTGTAGGGTAAAGAATGAGAATATTGAGGTGGAAATGAGGAAAGAGGTAGTGGACAGGTGGGGAAAGTTTTGGGGGCAAATCTTGTGGTAATCTCCAGAGCAGAGAAAGAATGCTTCCTTGTAAAAAATGAGGAACTCAGAAGGAGACAGATGGGGACATTTTGGGGGTAAAGTCTCAGGTCATCTCAAGGTGAGGGAAGGACTATTTGGAGGTGAACTCAGGACTCACTGTGTCCTCCTTCCTTGGCAGCAGCTGGCAGGGAAGGGAGAAGAGGCCTCAGGCTGGAGAGGGGCAGGAGAAAGGCACTGTGGGCAAAGGGACCTCCCTGGCATCCCCAGGGCACCTGTGGGGAACAGAGTGGACACTTTGGGAGCAAAGGGAGGTGAGTGGATTGTCCCTTTGGGGGATGCTGGGATTTAAATCATTCTATCCATTTGCCTGCTGACATTTCCCAGCCCAGGGGCTTTGGCTGCCAGGGCAGCACAAAGATTGTTCCCTGTGTGGTGCCCAGATTTGGGGTTAGGCTTTGCTAGTTCACATGAATTCTACCCAAAGCCCTGAATTGCCACTGGAATAGCCTCCTAGTGCCTCCTGGAGCATGGATATTCCCATGCAGAGCTGCCTATTTAACAGCAGGTGTCAGGAAGCAGCAGAGCTTCCAGGGAAGCTCAGCAGGGTCAGGGCAAGGACAACTTCATGTTCCATAGAATTTGCTGTTTGTAACCCTCATCCCCCAGCCCCCCCCACCATGTCCCTGGGGCACCTGACAGAGTTCCCTGGAATTCAGCTGCCTGCACCCCCCGAGCTCGGGCTCGGGTGATATTTGGAAGCAGGAGAAGGCGCTGGCCGGACACGCTCCCAGCCCGTGCTGAGGCAGCCCCTGTGCCCCCGGGAGGACTTCTCTCCCTGCAGGAGCAATTTCATTGCAGAGCCTCTGGAAGTTCTTTTCCCTCAGGAAAGGGATGCACATCCCTGCCTTCAGGGCACCTGCAGTGTGAGCCACCTGTGAAAGCTTTCCATCAGTTGTGCAGTTCCAGCTGGTTCCCCAAAAACTGCCAACTCAATCCAAAGAGATTTCTCTGCCTCTGACCTTTCATTTGAAGGCATCTCTGAGGGCATTGCTTGGCATTTCATTGCTGTGGGGGAAGCTTGCCTTGGCTTTAACGCTGCTGAGGGATGATGTCCTCAGGCTGGAAGGGAAGGCATTTTGGGTGGCTGGGACATAGCTGGCAGGTGTGTGGGAGGTCGGCAGCGGGAATTGCTGTCTGAGCCCCTCTGCAAACAGCCCGTGCCAACATTCCCCGGTGCCAGCTGTTCCTTGGGGTATTTTTGGGGCGTCAGTGGGGTCTGTCGGGGCCGAAGCATCTCCGGGTGCCTGTTCAGAGCAGCCCCTGGCCGAGGGGCCGCCCTTTATCCATGTCCATCCCAGCGCTGCCCAGGCAGCCCGGTGCCCGTTCCCGGGATGTGTGTTTGGCATGCTGTGTGCCACAGGCAGGACACTGCAGGCACAGCTCCTCTCTGCAAATCCAAAGCACAAGAGCTGCTGGTTCCCTTCCTGGGGCTGCTGGCCTTCTCCCTCCCCCCGTTCCCTGCCAGCTGGGACACACAGAAGGAGCACCAAGGAACACTCCTGGCAATGAGCAGGAGTCACTGAGAGCTCTGTGCAGCTCTGGGCCACAAAAGCTGCCTCAGCCGCCACTGTGATTTTGGCCTGTGAACACTCACCTGCGGGAAATGCCCCTCTGCAGGCAGGAGCAGCTCTGACACTCTCCAGAACTTTGGCCATGGAGCAAGTGAACCCTCAGGACTTGCCTTGCTTCTTTCTCCCTGGAAAGGGACGTGGAATGAGCACCTTGACAGCTGTTGGGGAAATCCTGGAAAGGGCAGGAAATCAGGGCTATGGGAAGAGTTTTGTGCTGTCCCCCAAGCGATCACCTGTGGTGTTCCATGATCAGGTGCTGGCCATGGAGCTCTGCCCTGTAGCCATGGCAGGGGCTGGGGTGTAAAGCAGCATTAGCATAAAAGAAGGAGCTGTATTTGCAAAGGAATTACCTTGCTGGCACTTGGCATTGCCATGCCAGGCAGGACATTGGCAGGAGCTGAGATTGGCTTGGTTGGAGCAGGGTGCTGAGAATGGCCAGGTGTGGGTTCAAGGCCCAGATGAGGCATTCACATAAGGGTTCGACTTGGTGCTCCTTGTGTATCCATTCCCACTCAGGAGATGCTGTGCTCTGGAAATAAAGAAGAAACAGTTTCCACTGGACTTTCAAAGCCAGAGGTTTTTGCACTGGAGAGTGCAAGGCGCAGAGAAAGTGGGGGGGGGGGGGAAGGAGAGCATCAGGTACCGGCTGAGCGGCCCGAGCCCCGGCCCCAGAGCGGGCGCAGTCAGAGCAGGAGCGGCAGCAGCGGACTCGGCGCCAGCGCCCGGCCCGGGGGAGCGGCTCCTCCCGGCCGCGGCGCTGCAGCCGCGCTCGCTGGGCGGGGGCGCGGCGGGCGGGAGGCCCCCGGGGGAGCGGCCCCGGGGCGGGGGGAGGCGGGCGCTGCTCTGCGCAGGGGGTGCGGCGGCCTCGGCAGCGCCGGGGCTGGGGGAGCTGCGCGTCCCCGCGGGGGCTGCGGGCGGACCCGGGCCGGGAGCGCCGCCGCTCCGGTTCCGCCCCACGGGGCGGGCGGCGCTGCGGGAGCGGCGGCCTCTGGGGGTGCCGGGGCCAGCACGGGCGGTCCCCGTGCCCCGCCCGCTTCCAGGCGCGATCCAGCGCCTGCTCCGGGGAAGCGCCGCCCGCCCGGCACGGCCCCGGCTCCCCGCGGCCGCGGCGGGACCGTAGCCGGAGCTCCGGCGGGACCGCAGCCCCGCGCTGGCCGCAGCCGGAGCGGCAGCGCCGGGCTCGGCCCCAGCGCCAATCCCGGAGCGGCTTTTAACCAGCCGCGGCGATCCCGATCCCTAATGCCATCCCCAATCCCACCTCAGTTCTCCGAGCCCGGGAGCCACACCCCGCCCGCCGAGGGACAAGCGGCTCGGCCCGGGACCCCCAGCAGACACCGACAGGACTCGGACCCGAATCCCCGGACCCCGTTCCCGGTCCCACCTCAGCGCCTCGGGCTCGGCGCAGCGCCGGGAGCAGCCCCCGGGGCCGGGATCCGCACAGCGCTCCGAACGACGGTCCCGCCGCAGCCCGGGACGAGCAGAATGAGCATCCAGCGCACAAAGCGGAGCGGGCGCGGATCCGCCGGCATTTACAGGCGCGGGCGGGGCGGGGCGGGGCCGGCACAGGTGTGAAGGGCGGGGTCCGCACAGGTGCGCGGGGCCCCAGAGCGGCTGCGCGGGGCGGGGCCGAGAGGATTTAAGCCTCGGGAATCGGCCCCGCCGCCATTTGCGCGCTCGGTGCTCGGTGGGAGAGGTTGCGGCCGGACCGGGTTCTGTATCTCTATATATCTCTGTGTCTCTGTATTTCTTTTTCTTTATATTTGTGTTTGCTTCTCTTCTTCTAACCCTCTCTGTTCTTCCCCCTCTGCCTCCCCTCCCCCACCCCCTACACCCCCCCCCCCCCAACCCCCCCCCCCTCTCCCCCCTAGCCCTCCCCTCCCTCCCCCCCGGCCCGGTCCCCCCCATCCCCCCTCCCTTTCCCCCTACACGCCTCAACCCTGCCCTACCCCTCCATCCCCCCCCCCTCCTCCACCGTTCCTCCCCCCCCCCATCCCGCGTCCCCCCTGCCCCCTCACCCTGCTCCCCTTCCCCTCCCAATTTCCCCCACCTGCCCTCAATCCTCCCCCTCTGTCTCCCACCTTTCCTTCCACCTCCCCGTGTTCCTCTTCCCGCTTTCCCCCTCTGCACCTTGACCCCCCCCCCCACCTGTGCTCCGTCCTCGTCCTCCCCCCCCTCCTTTCCTGTCCCCCCACCCCGCCTCTCCCTGCACACCCTGAACCCCCCACCTGCCCTCCTTCTTTGACCCCCTCTGCTCCCTTATTCCCGTCCTCTGTCCCGTCTTTCCCCCGCAGCCGCGGGGCTCGGGGCGCCGGAGAATAAAGCCCAGAGGGCCGGAGCCCGGCGCCCCTGCCCTCGCTGGAGCCCCACACGGGGCCGGACCCGCTCGGCGGGTCCCCTGTGCAAACAAGAACACCGCCGGGGCTCCGGCTTTCCACACACACACTGGGGATCCCCTCTTCAGGAGGGGGTCCCGGGGCGGGGGGTGGGTTTCAGGGAGGGGGGGTGTGTTGGGGTAGGGTGGGCCCCCTCCACCGGAGGAGGGGGGTCCCGGGGGGGGGGGGTGGGTGGGTTTCAGGGAGGGTGGTGGGTTGGGGTGGGCCCCCTCCAGAGGAGGGGGTCCCGGGAGGGGTGGGTGGGTTTCGGGGAGGGTGGTGGGTTGGGGTGGGCCCCCTCCGGAGGAGGGGGTCCCGAGGGGGGGGGTGGGGGGGGGTGGGCCCCCTCCGGAGGAGGGGGTCCCGGGAGGGGGTCAGGGTGGGCCCCCTCCGGAGGAGGGGGTCCGGGGGAGGGGGGGTGGGGCGGAGGGGGGACTTTCCCCCCCTCCAGTCCCCGCCCCCTCTCCCGGACCCCCTCCTCCGGACGGGGCTCCCCCCCGGCCCCCTCCCCGGGACCCCCTCCTCCGGACCGGGGCCCCGGGGGGGAGGGAGGGGGGGGGCGGGTGGGGTGGGGGGGCTCGACGGGAGGGGCTGTTGGTTTGGCCTGTGGTCGCTATGTCTGTTCATGCTGCAGAGTGACGTGACCCCCTCTGCTTCCCCCCCACCCCACCCGCCCCCCTCCCTCCCCCCCCGGGGCCCCGTCCGGAGGAGGGGGCCCCGGGGAGGGGGCCTGGGGGAGCCCCGTCCGGAGGAGGGGGTCCGGGAGAGGGGGCGGGGACTGGAGGGGGGGAAAGTCCCCCCTCCGCCCCACCCCCCTCCCCCGGACCCCCTCCTCCGGAGGGGGCCCACCCTGACCCCCTCCCGGGACCCCCTCCTCCGGAGGGGGCCCACCCCCCCCACCCCCCCCCTCGGGACCCCCTCCTCCGGAGGGGGCCCACCCCAACCCACCACCCTCCCCGAAACCCACCCACCCCCCCCCGGGACCCCCTCCTCCGGAGGGGGCCCACCCCAACCCACCACCCTCCCTGAAACCCACCCCCCCCTCCCGGGACCCCCTCCTGAGGAGGGGATCCCCAGTGTGTGTGTGGAAAGCCGGAGCCCCGGCGGTGTTCTTGTTTGCACAGGGGACCCGCCGAGCGGGTCCGGCCCCGTGTGGGGCTCCAGCGAGGGCAGGGGCGCCGGGCTCCGGCCCTCTGGGCTTTATTCTCCGGCGCCCCGAGCCCCGCGGCTGCGGGAGAAAGACGGGACAGAGGACGGGAATAAGGGAGCAGAGGGGGTCAAAGAAGGAGGGCAGGTGGGGGGTTCGGGGTGTGCAGGGAGAGGCGGGGTGGGGGGACAGGAAAGGAGGGGGGGAGGACGAGGACGGAGCACAGGTGGGGGGGGGGGGTCAAGGTGCAGAGGGGGAAAGCGGGAAGAGGAACACGGGGAGGTGGAAGGAATGAGATAGGGTAGGGAGAGGAGTCGGGGTGCGTTGGGGAGAACGAGGGGGGAAGGGAAAGGCCGGGTGAGGGCGAGGGATGATGGTCAGAGGAGGGGGAGAAGGGGAAGAGAGGGGAGTCGGGTTGGGGAGCGGGGTACGGAGAGGGGAGAAAGGAGGGCTGGGGGACAAAGGAGGGCTGGGGGGGTCGGGGATGCGCAGGGGAGCAGGGAGAGAGGGTGGGGGGGCGCTGGGGAGAGGGCAGGAGGGGGGCTGGGAGGGAAAGGGAGGGTGTGGGGGAGAGAAAGAACTGGGGGGGTAGGAAAGAGGTGATAAGCGGGGGAAGAAGGAGGAGGATAGGGGCAGGAGAAAGAGGGGGAGGAAAGAGGGGGAGCCCGGCCCGGCGGCAGCCTCACCGACTTCTGAGCGCGCAAATGGCGGCGGGGGCGATTTCCGGGCCTTAAATCCCCTCGGCCCCGCCCCGCGCAGCCGCGCTGGGGCCCCGCGCACCTGTGCGGACCCCGCCCCGCGCACCTGAGCCGGATTAGGGGCCGCCCCTGAAGCCGCGCCCCCGGCCCCGCCCGGGACCGCCCCAGAGCCCCGGCCCCGCCCGGCCCCGGGGCCCGCCCTGCCCGGCACGGGGGCGGCTCCATCGCTCGGGGCCCCGCCCCTCTCTCCCGGGCCGGGCCCGCCCCGCGCACCGGGGCCGCTCCTGGGACCGGGGCTCCGGGTCCTGCCGGCGGCCGCTGCGGGTCCCGGGCGGCGCCGCCTCTTCCCCGGCGGGATTGGGGCTGGCATCGGGACCGGGAGGAGCCGCTCCGGGACGGGCGCTGGGGCCGAGCCCGGCGCTGCCGCTCCTGCTCCGGCCGGCTCTCCGCGGGGAGCCGGGGCTGTGCCAGCGCCCGGGCAGCCCCGGGATCCCGAGCCGGGCCCGACGCGCCGGGCCGGGCTCCGCTCAGCCCTGAGCCCCTCCCGGAGCCCGCCTTGGGCCCCACGACGCGGCCCCGGGCTCTGCCGCCAGCCCCGGACGCGGCGCTGAGTCGCTGCTCCCGAGCTCTGCGTGAGGCCGGGGAGCCCGGCTTCGGGCTGTGCCTAAGGCAGGACTCGGAGCTCAGAGACACAGACTCGCCCTAGCCCGAAGAGCCCGCTTTGAGCATCAAAACACGGCATTTAGGCTTTAATTCAGGTCCAGCAAAACGCAGCACTTCAGTTTCTCTTTGTGAGCCCAAACACACAGGACTCATTCTCTTCCTCAAGCCCTGAAAACAGGATTTAGTCACTGTTTCGGAGTCCCAGCTCTGGCCATACCAGCCTGCTCTCAGGACTCTTTAGATAGAGAAATGCTGTTAGCAAGGGTTCTCTTGCTATTTTCTAAGTCTGTGAGAGACTTCTCTCTCTCACAGAAGAGGTGGCAGGGAATGTAAACAACCAAACCACCACCTGCAACCTTGAAAAGTCTTGATAATGGTACAGTAGAAAAATATTTTGAGAGTGGATGTTTTAGGATTTTAGCCAATCACCCCCAAGGGGAGGCTGATCGTTTGTCCAATTAGACTATGAAGAAAAAAGTCTATAATAGAGTTTGTAAAATAATTAAAGAAATGAATCTTGCTGCACAATTCCTGCCTGCTGGATCTTCTCTCCTCCTCCTCCTCCCTGCGGCTGCGGGACACAGTGATATACCCTAGGGCCTCGGCCTGCGGTAATAGGACTCCACAATGCAGGATTTAGTCTCTGCTTTTAAGCTCTGCGCCTGCTTTTGAGCCCCCGAAACGCAGCACTGGGTCTCTTTTTGTGAGCCCAAAACCGCTCCTGTCCCTCGGGTTCGGAGCCCCCAGAAGTGCCCGGGGCCACAGCTGGACCCCAGCTGGGCACCAGCAGCTGCTCCCTCACCCCCCGTGGGATGGGGAAGAGACCAGAGACAAAATTCCAGCTCAGAACAGTTTAAGAATGGAAACCAAGACAAATACAATCATTTGAGATTAATGACAACACATAATAACAGTGAGAGCAACAAGAGCAGTGGTAACAATAATGAACAGGAGAGGGAGAAAAACCCCTCCACACCCCCCTCCCTTTAACATTATAAATCCAAAATTTAATCCAGAGCACCAGAATCTCCCACTGTGGGGGATTTCCATATTCCTGTTACTTTCTCTGTGTTCTGTCCTGGGGATTTGTGGACTGAGGGAGGCACTGGCTGCTCCTCTGGGCAAGGGGAAGGCCCCTGTGCTATTCCCATGAAGAGAACACCTGGAATTACTGCCCTGGGAGCCCAGTCCGGTCCTTCCAGTGACTGGGGGGCACCCAGAGGGTCTTTACATGAAATGAAAATGACATCCTGGTCCAGTGCATTGACAGCAGGATTGGACACTCCTGGCCAAGGTGACCAGTCCGTGGGAATCGCACCGGTGACCATCCAGGGGGGATTTTAAGTTGGATTCTTGCAGATTTCATCGTGCAGAAGCTCCAATTCTTTTTGGCACCTCTTGTTCAAATGTCTCCCCACTGGAAGAGGTCAATTAGTCTTTGTAATGACCTGACTGCCAGAGGCAGGGAAAAACAATCAGCGTTCCCTGAACGCCTCCATGACTTCCATGTCCACCTGCACCGAGTGGCCGATGGGCACGAGCTTGCCCAGAACAGGCTCAGAGATGGGGCTTTCAACCCAAACCATTCCATCATTCCATGACCTCCCCCGGTATTATTTTTGCACTGTTCCCTCTCAAATTTAAATTCCTAAATTTAAATGGTTTATTAAAGCAAGAATTTTTTAATTATTCAGGAATAAAAAGGGAAGCATCACACATACAAGAATCATTCCTACACCCACCAAACCATTCTTAACTGGAAGCCTATTCCCTCATCTCTGCCCTCCTTTTGCTTTCCTGGAAAACCCTGTGATCCCACAGTTTCTCCAAGAGATCTGCTGGGAGTACGGCAAGGTCTGCTCTGTCAGAGAGCCTGGGGGGTTTACAGCACTTGTTCCTCTGCATCTTCACCCTTTCATCAGCTTTCCCCTGGAACGGTGTTGTGGGAGAAGCTTGGAATTACCAGAAATGGATCAGGTTCACATTTTTTCCCCACCAGTTTTCATCTGGTTTGAAATTCCTGGAATGACCCTCAATTGTGCCCTGGAACAGTGCTGTGAAAGGATCAGTCAGAAGAACAGCCTGAAAGCAGAAAACCACCTCCAGCAGCAGCCGGAATGATCCCATTTCTGTTCTTACCTGCTCCTGCCAGAGCTCCCAACGGCCCTTCCCATTCCAAAACAAGAGCTATGGAAGACATTCCTGCTGTCTGTGAGGGTGAGGTGGCAGTTCTGGACGTTCTTTGCTGTGGAATCAGACAACAAACAGCATAAATAATCTTGGTGGTCTCTTCCAAGCCAAACCACCCCGTGATTCCATGCGTGGATCAGCACCTGACCCAACTCCATTCCAGAAACCTCCTCCCACTAACCCAGAACTTTCCTTTTTCCGCTCAACATCAGGGATTTGCTGCCGAGTGCCCCCGCAGGGGACGCCTCAGCCTTCCCTGGGACGCCTCAGCATTCCCTGGGCTGCTGTTCCACGCCGATCCCGTGTCCAGCGCCGTTCCGGGCTGCAGTGCCGGGCTCTCCCCACAAGGCGGCAGCACCGGGAGCGAGCAGCCCCGGCCGGTCCCGCTGTCTCGGGGCAGCTGCGCCTTTAACCCGCCCGGAGCCGGCGGGGCCGTGAACACAGCGGGCAAAAACCCCACCGATCCCCTTTCTTTCACCCCCAGAGGCACAGGATCGCAGCATTCCCTGGGCTGGAAGGGACCCGCAGGGAGCATCGAGTCCAAATCCTGGTCCTGCACCCCAAGAATCCCACCCTGTGCCCGAGAGCCTTAGTCCAGACCCAAACTCTGCCCCCAGGATCCTGAAAACACAGCGGGGCTGGGAGAAGGATGACAATGGAAGATTTTTTATATAGATCTCCTTGTACGATCGTTATATAATATCATTAGATCGCCCAGGAACCCATCCCTGTACCTGGACAGCCAGAAGTGCACAAAATCCCAGCCCCTCCCAAGATGCAGCCCCTCACACCAAACCTTGGGAGAATCCCTGGTGCTTCCAACACCGCTGCAATCCCACCTGGAGCTGAGCTTACAGGGTGCTCTGCCTAATCCACATCCAAGCCTGGATAGCCCAAAGCCTGCAAGAAAAGAGGAGGCAAAGTGAAAAGGAGTGAGGGGGAAAAAACCAGAGTTTTAGGTTTTTCCTGTGTTTGCAACAGGATTGAAGGGCAGGATGGAGAGGTTTTGTGGAAAAGAAGTACCAAAGGCTGCTTCATTCCCAGCAATTAGCGCTGCTCAGGTTGAATCCAAGAGGCCCAATCCACCAGGTTTAAACAGGAGCGGCCGACAGGATGGGTTATGACACAGATCTGTGAAGCTGGAGCCTTCTTCCTTCTCCCGGGCTCTCCCAGAAATTCTCCATGTCCGGACGCGCTCCCGCTCTCCCCGCTGGGGAGGACGGACTTGGATAGCCCGGGTGACTGGTGAGCCTAAAACAATAAGTGATGCAGTGATCCAAGTGTTTTTCACAAGGAAATGACATATTCTCTGGACCTGGGATAACCCTTATCCCATGGCCTTCTCCAGGAAGAGTCCCAGCTGGATAGGGTCTCCCAGAAAGGATTCCATAGGGGCTCACCTTTTGCTTGGAGCTCAGCTGAATTCCTCAGCAATGCCAGGGAATGTGGCCATTGGAGGCTTTGGGCAGATTAGGCTCATTTGCCTTTTTAGGTTTTGTTACCGTCTCTCAGACTTCCCACTGGAATGTGGTCTCCAAGGAACATGTAAATCCCATTGGATTCCTGCTCTTTCAGACAATTTTTTGTACCATTCCTGTACAAAACGAGGCCCCCTGTTCGGATGCTTTTCCCCACCGTTCCCCAGCAGTTTTATCTGCCAGTCCATTCCCTGCGCTGGTTGGGCTCTTCCCAGATCTCTGAACTCCTTCACAAGGCAGGAGATCCATTTGGCCCAGGAACCGAACCCTCCCGAGGAATTGTCTGATGCCATCTCCACATTTCACAGCTGATCCTTGTGCTCAAAGGATCCCCCTTTCTTCCCTCCAGCCAATTCCAAGCCTCGCTGCCCCCAGCTGGGAACAGTCTCCAGGCTGATCCCTGCAGTCTTCCCTGACGGGATCCTGCTCAGGAATCCATGGGCTACAAATTGAAGAATTAATTCTTCCCACCCCTGCCCAGTTCTAATTCCAAAGGATTTGGTGTCTGCCTTACCCAGCTGGAGCCTGCTTCCAACTCTGTTCTTGCTGCTTCTGCTGCTTTCCATTTCCCAGGAATTCCACCAACGGAGCGACAGCGTTTTCCACCTCCTCCTCCAGGATTCCCTCTGTTGCGTTCGGGTGCTGGAAGGATATCAAAACCAGGGCCTCACTATCAGGAATTATATCCCCGGATTTGTTCCTTTCCAAATGTCACCTCTTCCCAACAAAGCACTGGCCATCCAAGGAATATAGAGAGCGATGTGCTGACCACTGCTTACTCCTCTGGAATGTCAGAGCTTGGAAAAGTGGGCAGCTGGAGCTTTTCCTGGGGGTGCCCCATGAAGTGTATTTTACCTAAGAGCCCCTGCCCATGCCTTTGTCTGTATCCACCAAAAATCCACCTGTTCATTCCCCAGCTGGTCCTCCCTCTTTTCCTGGATCCAACAGAATTTTAACAGGTGAATATTCCCCTCTGGAAGAGCACCTTTCATTCCAAACCTAAGAACAAACAAACGAATCACTTTCCTTCGACCTTCCTTATTAGGATTCCACTGAGAGCAGTGGATGGAAAATGATCCTCTCCTGGTCCCTGCTGGATTCCCGGAGCAGGGATCCTTTCCCTCTTTCCCCCCACCCCCCGCGGTGCCCTCCTCCCCCTCCCGCCCCACCCCGCACCCTTTTCAGCCTTTCTTCCACAGCTTTTGCCTCCGGACCTCAGATCCTTTTGGTCTCCAGGAGCTCCCAGCAGCTCCACAGCCTTTCCTCTCCCATCCTGATCCTTTCTCCAGGAATGGAGCTCTGCATTGCAATTCCCTTCTCTTTTCTCCGACAATTCCCACCAACCCAGACCTAAAGCTGACACAAGGAACGCTCGGTGCCCACAAATCCAAATCCAGACCTGGCCATCCCTAAACCAGCAACTCCTGGACAATTTGCGTTCATTCCAACCTATCACTGAGGACTCACCTAATCCTTCAAAATTCCCAAGAAATATCCCGTTGCCTTCAGCTCCCAGGGGATTCTGCTTCGTGCTCACACGGATTTGGGACTTCCCTGAAAAACCCGTGCAGGGCACGCTGGAATCCCCGATCCCGTGAATCGGGGGAGTGTGAAAAGCTCGGTCCAGCCTGGGCCCCCAGAAATTTTTGCCAAATATCCCCCAAGTCCTCGGGACAACAGAACTCTCTGGTACTGCATTTTTGGCGTTGTAAAGCCTGGAATTACTTTATTCCTAGTGCTGGGCTCTGGATGTGGCCGAGAAAATCCCGGCCTCCACACAGACCCAGATTCCAAACTTTTTGATACATTTGAGCAAACCGAGAAATTCCCCTTCCCTGCTTCTTCTTAAGGGCATCCTTCTCTTCCCTTACCCGGCCTGCTCTCTCCCACTGGGCTGGGTTTTTCCCTTCCCATGCTAATTAGTCCCTACTTCTAGGAGCTTTAGGTACCTTTCTTCCCTGGCAGGGATTTCTTAACACAGCTACCGAGGCTTTGGGAGTCTTCTTTATCTTCTACTTTCTGGAAACACACCCTCTGATCCATAAATGCCACAATCCAGATGCCCAACTTCAACAAGACATCCTTTTCACCTAAAAACACTCACTCTCAACTCTTAGATCTTTTAAAGTTTTACCCCCGCAAAATTCCCCTGCTTTTCCACCGCTGAATTCCTCCGTCCTGATTCCAAGAATTTCTTGAATACCACGGGGCTTTTCTCAAGATTTACCCCCACAACCTTCCCTACGTGCCCACTGCTCACCACCTCATTTTTCCCTCAATGTCTTCGTTCTCCACCCCAGAGAGTTTGTCAAGTGTTGCCTCCAAAATGTTCCCCCTCTGTCCACTACGGAGTTCCCCATTTTGCCTTCAAAATATTCCTTCTGTCCCCTCCAGATTGCATCCACTTTTACCCCCAACATTTTACTTCCTCTACAATATTGATTAAACCTTTTCCACCCCAAAAATGTGCATTCCCTCCCTTAAACAGCACCTCAGCTTTTCCCTCAAAAATGCCCCAGAGAGAAACTCCGATTCAGCCCCCAAACTCCCATTTTCCTACACAAACAGTTCTTGTGGCCCCTCTCAATTCCCCCAGGCTTTCAGCTAAAGGAATAACTGGAAGCCTATTCCCTCATCTCTGCCCTCCTTTTGCTTTCCTGGAAAACCTTGCCATCCCACACTTTCTCCAAGAGATCTGCTGCGAGTACTGCAAGGTCTGCTCTGTCAGAGTGCCAGGGGGGTTTACAGCACTTGCTCCTCTGCATCTTCACCCTTTCATCAGCTTTCCCCTGGAACGGTGTTGTGGGAGAAGCTTGGAATTACCAGAAATGGATCAGGTTCACATTTTTTCCCCACCAGTTTTCATCTGGTTTGAAATTCCTGGAATTACCCTCAAATGTGCCCTAGAACAGTGCTGTGAAAGGATCAGTCAGAAGAACAGCCTGAAAGCAGAAAACCACCTCCAGCAGCAGCCGGAATGATCCCATTTCTGTTCTTACCTGCTCCTGCCAGAGCTCCCAACGGCCCTTCCCATTCCAAGAGCTATGCAAGACATTCCTGCTGTCCGTGAGGGTGAGGTGCCAGTTCTGGATGTACTTTGCTGTGGAATCGGACAACAAACAGAGCGTAAATGATCTTGGTGCCTCTTCCAAGCCAAACCACCCCGTGATTCCATGCGTGGATCAGCACCTGTCCCAACTCCATTCCAGAAACCTCCTCCCACTAACCCAGAACTTTCCTTTTTCCGCTCAACATCAGGGATTTGCTGCCGAGTGCCCCGGGCAGGGGACGCCTCAGCCTTCCCTGGGACACCTCTGCATTCCCTGGGGTGCCTCAGCATTCCCTGGGCTGCCTCAGCATTCCCTGGGCTGCTGTTCCACGCCGATCCCGTGTCCAGCGCCGTTCCGGGCTGCAGTGCCGGGCTCTCCCCACAAGGCGGCAGCACCGGGAGCGAGCAGCCCCGGCCGGTCCCGCTGTCTCGGGGCAGCTGCGCCTTTAACCCGCCCGGAGCCGGCGGGGCCGTGAACACAGCGGGCAAAAACCCCAGCGATCCCCTTTATTTCACCCCCAGAGGCACAGGATCGCAGCATTCCCTGGGCTGGAAGGGACCCGCAGGGAGCATCGAGTCCAAATCCTGGTCCTGCACCCCAAGAATCCCACCCTGTGCCCGAGAGCCTTAGTCCAGACCCAAACTCTGCCCCCAGGATCCTGAAAACACAGCGGGGCTGGGAGAAGGGTAACAAGGGAGGATTTTTTACATAGTTCTCCTTGTAGGATTGTTATATAATCTTATTAGATAGTCCAGCAACCCATCCCTGGGCCGGGACCCCCACCCCTGTCCCGGGACACCCATCCCTGTCCCGGGACACTCATCCCTGGGCCGGCATACCGATCCCCCGCGGCCCCCACCGTCCGCTCGGGACTGTCCCCGTTCCCCGCTCACCTCCGAGCCCGCAGCACCCGCCCCGGTGCCCCCGGCCCGGCAGCGCTGCTCCCCGGACTCCCCGCCATTGCCGCGTCGGGCGAAGAAGGGCGGAAATTACCGGGACCACACCAATGTGGCGATGCGACCTTCTCAAGATGGCGGCGGTGGAGGACCCCGCTCCGTCTATTCGGCTGCCTGAATGCTCCCGCCTACCCCAGGCGCCACTGACCCCACAGTCGGTGTCCGCATAGCGGGAAACGCCTCAGAAAATTGTGTGCAAGCGCTGGGCTGGCGTCGGTGTCGGCGTCGCGTTCAGGCAGCCGAATAGACGCAGCTAGAGGGGGCCTTCCCTGCCGCCATCTTGAGAAGGTCAGAAAACAGCGTAAACGACCGCCATCTTTAGTGTGGCAATGATCTAACTTCCGGTTTCGCCGCCATCTTGGGTGCTGGCAGAAGCCACTTCCGGTCGAGCCGCCATCTTTAGTGTTGTACTCACAAGGCCCCCGCCCCTCACAAGGGCTTCTGTCTATTCAGCTGCCTGAATCCGGCCCGGATTCCGACGCCGGCCCCGCGCTTTCCGCGCGATTTTCCGCGGTGGTCCCCGGTGCGAGGACACGGGTGGTGGGGTCACCGGCGCCGGAGGCGGGCGACGGCCCCGCGACCGGCGGCAGGCATCGGCAGGGACACCTCTCTTAGGGGCCTATTGCGTCCGCCATCTTGAGTGTGGCGGAAGTGTCATCCACCCTCTGCAAGGTCCTGGCAGGTTCGAATAAAAACGCCACTTACGCTGTCCCGAAAGCGCCGAACTGCGCCTTCCTTTCCGAGCCGCCCCCTTGAGAGCGGCACGCGGGCGGCTCTATTCCCACCGTGCTCGCCCTGTGCCCCTCGCCCCGTGTCGCGCTGTGACCGCGCCTCTGCTGCCCGGCAAAACCGGCCCCGCCGGGCCGCCCCCCGCGCTGTCATTCGTCGCGGTCACCGCCCCGCACGGCGCCCGCTCCTTTGCAGCGCTCTGGCCCCGCTCATGCACGCCCGTGTCCCTTGGCGCTCCGAACCGTCCTTCGCCCCTCCCCTCCGCTGCCAGACGCGGCCCCGCTCGCTCCTTGCCCTTGCCACGCTCGGCAGCCACCGAGGCCGCCGCCCTCTCGGCTCCCCCGGCCCCGGGCGGCAGCAGCGCCGGGGCGCCGTGCCGGGGCCGGCAGTGCCGCGCTCTCGCCACCAGGCGGCAGCAGCGCCGCCCAGCTCAGCCCGGGGCCGGGCCGCGCTGCGGGGCACGGACAGAGCAGAGGCAAAAGCCGGCTCAGGGCGCTCTGCAGCTCCTGCAGCCCCAGCCTCTCGGCTCCTGGCGCCAGGCACTCGCTTCTTCCCTTCCTACAGAAAAACGCCGCCTCGTTATGCTCAAAACTTGCTCATCTCTAGTCCCAGCTTCTTATATTCCTATATGCAACAGAGTAGACAGAGAGGGCTGGCTTATTTCAAAATGAATCTACATCTAAATCCATCGCCTTTGTCTATAGATGTCAAAATGAAGACCTTAGCAGGTTTTGGTATTCTGCACACATCCCTCCCTGGGAGGAATGGTAAAAAGTTAAAAACAAATGAAATTTAAACAGTAGAAGTTACAACGGCAGAAATTTAGAAACAAACAAAGAGGTACAATACAAGAAACGAACAAATTTCTAAAGGTAGAAAGGTTAAAAGTTAAAAACAAAGTTAGAAACAAAAAAAAAATTAGAAACAAAGTTAGGTAGACATTTAGAGACAAAGTCAGAAAGGCGAGTGTTGAGCTTTTGACAGGGTACCCTTCCTTCTCAGACCAGGGTGAAAGAGCAGAGGAGGCTGCTGTTCTGCTAAGTTCTTGATTTCAGTCTCACAGCTGTCTTGAAGGCAGAGTTTGAATGGGGTTACATGATAAAGCCAAGCAGCAGCAGCAGGCAAAACCAGCTGCTTCTATATGCTCCGTACACTATATTTTTTGCTTACAGAAGTGTGGATTATATTTGTTAATTGACCAGTAAGATTCACACACGATTCTAGTTTTCTTTTTCTTAACCCACCCTGGTCTAATTCTAACAGTCGTAAGCCTCACACAAGTGTTACATCTGTGTTACACAGATTTGCATCTACAGTTTCTATCAGCTCTTAGTGTTTATGTGAACACTCCATCTAAAAAATGGCAACAGTGCCACTCAATCTAGATTTTGTCTAAAGTAAAGAATTCTGTGAAAAGGTAACACTGCTGCAGCAAGAGCCGTGCTGAAGATCTCTGCTACAGCTTTTTCATGATTAAGGCACTTGGCATCTATTTCTACTAAAAGTTAAAAATCTGTATTTCTATTGCACTTTGCTGTGGCTTCATGGATGCCAGCTTGTCCAAAGGTTTCAATTCAAACCTAAGGCTTTGGCTTCCCTCTGGGCCTGAGGCCAGAGGAGCCTCCACTCTAAGAAGGTTAGAAACAAGGTTAGAAAGGTAAAAGTTAGAAAGCAAAAAATACATTTAGAAAGGCACAAAGTTAGAAATGTAGAGTGTTAGAAACCAACAAAGGCAGAAAGGTAAAAATGGGGAGAAAAACAAAGGTAGGAAGTTTCAAAGTTAGAAGCAAACAGAGGCAGAAAGGGACAAATCTAGCAAGTTAGAAACAAACAAAGGTAGAAAGTCAAAAAGGTAGAAATGAACAAAGGTAGAAAGTTGGAGAGGCAGAAAGTGCAGAGGCTGGCAGCAGCCATTCCAGCCTTAAGGAGAGCCCTGTGGAGAAGAGCAACTTGTTCCATTGATCTTCACTTCGAGAAGGGCCTTCTGCTCTCTTGGGAAAGATGCAGACCAGGCCATGACTCCAGCTAGAAGCAGCAGGTGGGAATGCTTTTCCTTCACCTCCCAGAAAGCTGGGAGCTTTCATGTTTGAGTCAGTGGCCTAAAAGGGGCAGAAAGTCTGCCCTGACAAGTGTGTGGGCATGGATCTGTTTGGTCTTGCCCTGTGCCCATTCCCAAAACTCTCTTCAAACTTGCCCAAAAGAGCAACACAAAGCCTGGGGCAGATTGTGCCTGAAGAAAGAATGGTCTCAGTTTTTTTCCAAGCTGCTACAGAAACAAACTAAGGTAGAAAGGTAAAAATGAACAAAGGAGGGAAGGTGAGAAAGGTAGTTCGAAAGCCAAAGTCAGAGAAAGAGAGAAAGAGAAAGAGAGAAAGTCAGAGAAAGCGAGAAAGTCAGAGAAAGGGAAAGGCAGAAAGAAAGCAAGGCAGAAAGCAAGTCAGAGAGAAAGAAAGAAAGAAAGAAAAATAGAGAGAAAAAGGAATAGAGAAAGAGAAGAATCTGGTTTGAGAGAAAAAGAAATGGAGTTTAAAAGAGAAGTAGTGTTGAAGAGAAAAAGAGCAACTGAGAACTAGAGTGACAGAGACATCCAGAAAGAGTTAAACAGTGAGAAAAAGAGAAAGAGTTCGAAAAAGTCAAGTGAGGAATAGACTAAAAAGTAAAGCAAAGCAGAGCAGCAAAGCAAGAAATACGGCAAAAAACTTACTAAAGCACACCAAAGGAAGAGAGCAACCAAAGGGGGGAGGGGGGGTATCTTTATTAGGGTTTCTTCAACTTTATCGAATGAGGGTTTTTTAGTTACACTTCAGCAAAGCAAGTGGAAACAACAATGTGCACAAGCACAAGTACAAATCCAATCCATCTGCACACTGGTCAAAGTCCAAGTGACATCCAGAGCAATACGTGCAAGTGCAGCGGCAAACACGAATCCAGAGCAACACAAGCCAACCCCATCGCAGTACAACCTAACAATTGTTCTCTTTCTGGAAAATGTATGACATCTTATTGGTCCAGGAAACCCAAAACAACAGCAGCAGACAGAGAACAAAACACTCATCCACCACCCGCCTCCTTCAGCTTCCACACAAACCCACCCTTGCTCTCGTCTCGAGAGCACCCCATGGGAAGGCGGTTCCCGGGAGCCCCAAAATCATCGCGCCTGACAAATGCCCAGCCCCGGCACGGTCAGCACCCAACCCCTGGCGATGAACGTCACCTCACAGAGCGGCCGGGGCCCAGATAAAAAAACCCAGCTGGGAGGGAAAAAAACCCCAGACAGCAGAGCTGGGTGGTTTTTACTCTAAGTTTAAAAAGTAGCTGAAAAGCCTGAAAGGCAAAACTCACACCCACAAGGTTAGAAGCATTCCACACACACACTCTTCTCGCAGGCAGACAGACACACACAGACGCAGCTCTGGCACCACATTTCCTCTTGTTCCTGCTGGCCTGGAAAGCCCCAGGTAAATCCAGTCCCTCAGACCTTGCATCCCTGAACACCAGGAGAGCTGGAGTTTTACCCAGATCCCAGTGCCCTGCACAGCTGCACTGACACGAGCACAGGCTGATCGCTCTGCCCAGCACCATCCCTCATTTTCCTCCCGTTGCTCCCCAAGCGTCCCCAAACCACCCCGTGTCTGTGCCGGGGCCAGTGCCTGCCCCGAGCCCAACCAGAGGCTGTCACCCAGCCCTGCACCAGCTCCCACCCCTGGGAGAGCTGGGAATGCACTGAGAGCTCAGCTCCCTGGGCTCCCCAACACCCAAACCAGTCCTCAGACACACAAATAATGCCCAACCTGCCCCTCCGGGCACAGCCAAACACCACAATTCTATCATCCCCAAGGAACTCCGGCAGGTTGCCTCTTCACCTGTGCCTTTTTCCAGCAGCCATGGCTAGGACCGGGCTGTCAGAAATAGCATTCCCTAGGCAGTTCATCCCAGCACAGAGGAGAAGAGGAGCCTGTCACTCATCCACACCACGGGCAGGACAAGGGGGGCCCAAGCTGGCTTTGGCTGCTCCAACATCCAAAGCTCTTGGTGCCAAAGATAGGACGAGTTCAGTGGTTGCTCCTGTCCTGAAAGAGAGCAGAAAAGCGAAGTTAATCCCACTGTGGAATGCAAGACTCCTGCATTTCATATTTCTGCTCTGATTGCTCACCGCAGAGCATTATCCGTGGAAAAAAAAGGAGAATGACACCATATCAAATAAAAAGTGCCCTTCTCCAGCACTTTTATTCCAAGCATTAAAAAGATGCTCATTTATCTTCCAGCATTGTTTCCCTCATTTTAGCAGAACCGTCTTCATCCCAGACCCCCCTCGTCAGCTGTTCAATCCTCTGGCACTGGATTTGGACAAAGGAAGGGACGCACCTGGATCGCAGGAAATCACAGAGAGAAACCCCTCCAAAACCTGACAGAGAAAAACAACGGGAGATGCAGGAAGACACATCCCTCATTTGCACGTCCGGAGTGCTTTTCTAAAGACTTCCCTGCATCTGGATGCTCTTTGCTCTTGGCTTTCTTTACAGGAATGCATTTGCTGCTAAACACGTCTCAGGCCCTTATTTGATCAGGATAAGGTCGGATGCAGATGAAGACTCACACAGGGAATAGCCAGGGAGATGCAGGGCCTGGGAACATCAAGGACGGAGAAGAGAAGGAACAGGGATTGTTTTTCTTGTTTAGAGCCAGCAGTGCTGTGAGCTTGGAGAACACACGGCACCACAGGGATCCAGGGCAGGAGCGGGATAACTCCGGGATAAGGGGAATCTGCTCCCACTCCAGGGCTGTGCCAGTGAAGGAGGGGAAGTTTTAGTGCCTTCATGGCACACAAAAACCAAACCCAGCACCACCGAGCTGGACTTTCGTGAACTGCAACACAAAGCGGCCCCTGGCCTTTGGGGGAACACAACCTCACCGAGTCACGGAGCCAGGGGATGACACTTGGGAATGAGCCTTGCGGCCTGCAGCCAAATCAGATGAGGGAGCCACAGGAGCTGTGGGGTTTCCTGCTCTTCCTGCAACGCCATCAGTCCAGACCAGGAGACCTTTCCTGGAACAGATCTTCCCTGTAAAAGGGAGCTACACCAAAGCTCAAGCCCTCATTTAGAGACCCTTGGAAAAGCAAAGGTGAGAGGGGATTACCTGGAGCCCCAGGGGACCGAGGTGAAGGGGATGAAGAAGCAGACAGCAAACTGCTTCCACTGCTTCTCACTCCAGCAAGGGGAACTTCCCTGGAATTTCACGTCCAGCGTCTCTCCCAAGCCCCACCGGCGAACCCACACGTACTCCAGGACTGATCTCCTTTGTACTTCCAGCAGCACAGACCCACCGGGAGGAACTGCAATCCAAGGACACACATCAGCAACCGCCTTCCCGCTTGGCGCTCTCTCCACATTTTTCCCTTTCCAGTGGGATGCAGGTGCCACCCCCCAGAGGCAGGAAAACTGCCTTGCAATCCAGTACAAAACCTGCCTGGGAAGCCCAGGATGCCCGGAGCCAGCAGCCATTTCTCCTGGAGCTCCTGCTGACAGGCATTTGAAGCCTGCTGGGCCTCACAGCTGCTTTTCTGCCAGGGGCATTCCCATCTCTTATTTTTTAGCCCAAATAAAGGTTTGCAAAGCTGAGTTTTGTGAGAAGTGCTTCATATTTGGATTATTCTTAACTTGGGAGTTTCCCTTGGCACCAAAATCAGGGCGTAAACCCAACATGGCCTCAAAGGGCCATAAGATCCCAGATATCCAATCCCCAGTTCCCTCAGCATTGGTTCATTAAAGCTTTTCAGGGGTAATTTAGCAAACTTCAGGGTTGGGTGACTTCACCATCAAAGCAACACGAAACCTGTGCAAAAGGAACTTAACTAAAGCTGGCTAAACGCTGCCCAGACCTGGCAGAAAGCGCTTCCCACACCTCTCCTGGAATTCTCTTTCCCAGCCCTTCCAGCTTCGGAAGGCTTCTGTGGGAGCCTCAAGTCGCGGTGCAGCTCAGAACCTGCACGTACCTAAAGCAGCCCCACGGGAACACGAAGCTTCCCTCGGGCATTTCGTTTCTTTACCCCAAACATTCTTCCCACTCAGCCACAATCTAGAAAGGAAAGAAAGGAAAAGAAGGAAGACCAATTAATTCTGACATAAGGAGTCTTGACTATTCCAACACACTGCCAGGTGAAAAAACATCCCTGCCAGGCTAACAAATCCCCCTGATACTGTCTCCATTCTGTATCAATTATTTAAACGCTGTATTAAGGAGCGTAAGGACACAATGCTTGGAATTCTCAAAAATGGCTCCGCCTGGCTACTCCAAGCACTTTCTCACCCGGGGAATTGAGCTGTCCCACATTTAAACGCCACGTTTGATCCAAATCCCATAGAAATCTGATATTGTTTGGCTCCTGAGCTTTCCCAAAAGCTGTGCAGTCAAGCCTGGAAATCCTCACTGAAGCTTTGCCATGTCACATCGGGATTTACCCTTGGGAAAACCCCACTCTCAGCACTTGGGTTTCAAGAGGTTGCACCCAATGTTACAGACACAGAATTCCTGTGGGGTTTGGCATTTCCTGCACCTCCAAACACGTGAAAAGAATGAAGTGCAGAGTCCCGAGGCTCCATTATTGCCATTCTCCTCACATCCCTTTCCTCAGCTGCACGTGGCTTTGTGCCTCCTCTGAAGGGCTGGAAAGGAATTTGGGAACCCCCCTCAGCTTCTTCGGTTTTCAGCTTTTTCTCGGAGCCGGCCCAAAAGGCAAACAGGAAAAAAAAACCCCAAAAGTGCACAAAATCCCAGCCCCTCCCAAGATGCAGCTCCTCACACCAAACCTTGGGAGAATCCCTGGTGCTTCCAACACCGCTGCAATCCCACCTGGAGCTGAGCTTACAGGGTGCTCTGCCTAATCCACATCCAAGCCTGGATAGCCCAAAGCCTGCAAGAAAAGAGGAGGCAAAGTGAAGGGGAGAGGGGGGGAAAAACGGAGTTTTAGGTTTTTCCCCTGTTTGCAACAGGATTGAAGGGCAGGGTGGAGAGGTTTCGTGGAAAAGAAGTACCAAAGGCTGCTTCATTCCCAGCAATTAGCGCTGCTCAGGTTGAATCCAAGAGGCCCAATCCACCAGGTTTAAACAGGAGCGGCCGACAGGATGGGTTATGACACAGATCTGTGAAGCTGGAGCCTTCTTCCTTCTCCCGGGCTCTCCCAGAAATTCTCCATGTCCGGACGCGCTCCCGCTCTCCCCGCTGGGGAGGATGGACTTGGATAGCCCGGGTGACTGGTGAGCCTAAAACAATAAGTGATGCAGTGATCCAAGTGTTTTTCCCCAGGAAATTACATATTCTCTGGACCTGGGATAACCCTTATCCCATGGCCTTCTCCAGGAAGAGTCCCAGCTGGATAGGGTCTCCCAGAAAGGATTCCATAGGGGCTCACCTTTTGCTTGGAGCTCGGCTGAATTCCTCAGCAATCCCAGGGAATGTGGCCATTGGAGGCTTTGGGCAGATTGGGCTCAATTGCGTTTTTAGGTTTTGTTACCGTCTCTCAGACTTCCCACTGGAATGTGGTCTCCAAGGAATATGTAAATCCCATGGGATTCCTGCTCTTTCGGACAATTTTTTGTACCATTCCTGTACAAAACGAGGCCCCCTGTTCGGATGCTTTTCCCCACCGTTCCCCAGCAGTTTTATCTGCCAGTGCATTCCCTGCGCTGGTTGGGCTCTTCCCAGATCTCTGAGCTCTTTCACAGGCAGGAGATCCATTTGGCCCAGGAACCGAACCCTCCCAAGGAATTGTCTGATGCCATCTCCACATTTCACAGCTGATCCTTGTGCTCAAAGGATCCCCCTTTCTTCCCTCCAGCCAATTCCAAGCCTCGCTGCCCCCAGCCGGGAACAGTCCCCAGGCCGATCCCTGCAGTCTTCCCTGCCAGGATCCTGCTCAGGAATCCATGGGCTACAAATTGAAGAATTAATTCTTCCCACCCCTGCCCAGTTCTAATTCCAAAGGATTTGGTGTCTGCCTTACCCGGCTGGAGCCTGCTTCCAACTCTGTTCTTGCTGCTTCTGCTGCTTTCCATTTCCCAGGAATTCCACCAACGGAGCGACAGCGTTTTCCACCTCCTCCTCCAGGATTCCCTCTGTTGCGTTCGGGTGCTGGAAGGATATCAAAACCAGGGCCTCACTATCAGGAATTATATCCCCGGATTTGTTCCTTTCCAAATGTCACCTCTTCCCAACAAAGCACTGGCCATCCAAGGAATTCTAGAGAGCGATGTGCTGACCGCTGCTTACTCCTCTGGAATGTCAGAGCTTGGAAAAAAAGGGCAGTTGAGGCTTTTCCTGGTGCTGCCCATGAAGTGTATTTTACCTAAGTGCCCCTGCCCATGCCTTTGTCTGTATCCCCCAAAAATCCACCCGTTCATTCCCCAGCTGCTGCCTCCCTCTTTTCCTGGATCCAACAGAATTTTAACAGGTGAATATTCCCCTCTGGAAGAGCACCTTTCATTCCAAACCTAAGAACAAACAAACGAATCACTTTCCTTCGACCTTCCTTATTAGGATTCCACTGAGAGCAGTGGATGGAAAATGATCCTCTCCTGGTCCCTGCTGGATTCCCGGAGCAGGGATCCTTTCCCTCTTTCCCCCCACCCCCCGCGGTGCCCTCCTCCCCCTCCCGCCCCACCCCGCACCCTTTTCAGGCTTTGTTCCACAGCTTTTGCCTCCGGACCTCAGATCCTTTTGGTCTCCAGGAGCTCCCAGCAGCTCCACAGCCTTTCCTCTCCCATCCTGATCCTTTCTCCAGGAATGGAGCTCTGCATTGCAATTCCCTTCTCTTTTCTCCGACAATTCCCACCAACCCAGACCTAAAGCTGACACAAGGAACGCTCGGTGCCCACAAATCCAAATCCAGACCTGGCCATCCCTAAACCAGCAACTCCCGGACAATTTGCGTTCATTCCAACCTAACACTGAGGACTCACCTAATCCTTCAAAATTCCCAAGAAATATCCCGTTGCCTTCAGCTCCCAGGGGATTCTGCTTCGTGCTCACACGGATTTGGGACTTCCCTGAAAAACCCGTGCAGGGCACGCTGGAATCCCCGATCCCGTGAATCCGGGGAGTGTGAAAAGCTCGGTCCAGCCTGGGCCCCCAGAAATTTTTGCCAAATATCCCCCAAGTCCTCGGGACAACAGAACTCTCTGGTACTGCATTTTTGGCGTTGTAAAGCCTGGAATTACTTTATTCCTAGTGCTGGGCTCTGGATGTGGCCGAGAAAATCCCGGCCTCCACACAGACCCAGATTCCAAACTTTTTGATACATTTGAGCAAACCGAGAAATTCCCCTTCCCTGCTTCTTCTTAAGGGCATCCTTCTCTTCCCTTACCCGGCCTGCTCTCTCCCACTGGGCTGGGTTTTTCCCTTCCCATGCTAATTAGTCCCTACTTCTAGGAGCTTTAGGTACCTTTCTTCCCTGGCAGGGATTTCTTAACACAGCTACCGAGGCTTTGGGAGTCTTCTTTATCTTCTACTTTCTGGAAACACACCCTCTGATCCATAAATGCCACAATCCAGATGCCCAACTTCAACAAGACATCCTTTTCACCTAAAAACACTCACTCTCAACTCTTAGATCTTTTAAAGTTTTACCCCCGCAAAATTCCCCTGCTTTTCCACCGCTGAATTCCTCCGTCCTGATTCCAAGAATTTCTTGAATACCACGGGGCTTTTCTCAAGATTTACCCCCACAACCTTCCCTACGTGCCCACTGCTCACCACCTCATTTTTCCCTCAATGTCTTCGTTCTCCACCCCAGAGAGTTTGTCAAGTGTTGCCTCCAAAATGTTCCCCCTCTGTCCACTACGGAGTTCCCCATTTTGCCTTCAAAATATTCCTTCTGTCCCCTCCAGATTGCATCCACTTTTACCCCCAACATTTTACTTCCTCTACAATATTGATTAAACCTTTTCCACCCCAAAAATGTGCATTCCCTCCCTTAAACAGCACCTCAGCTTTTCCCTCAAAAATGCCCCAGAGAGAAACTCCGATTCAGCCCCCAAACTCCCATTTTCCTACACAAACAGTTCTTGTGGCCCCTCTCAATTCCCCCACGCTTTCAGCTAAAGGAATAACTGGAAGCCTATTCCCTCATCTCTGCCCTCCTTTTGCTTTCCTGGAAAACCTTGCCATCCCACACTTTCTCCAAGAGATCTGCTGGGAGTACGGCAAGGTCTGCTCTGTCAGAGTGCCAGGGGGGTTTACAGCACTTGCTCCTCTGCATCTTCACCCTTTCATCAGCTTTCCCCTGGAACGGTGTTGTGGGAGAAGCTTGGAATTACCAGAAATGGATCAGGTTCACATTTTTTCCCCACCAGTTTTCATCTGGTTTGAAATTCCTGGAATTACCCTCAAATGTGCCCTAGAACAGTGCTGTGAAAGGATCAGTCAGAAGAACAGCCTGAAAGCAGAAAACCACCTCCAGCAGCAGCCGCAATGATCCCATTTCTCTTCTTACCTGCTCCTGCCAGAGCTCCCAACGGCCCTTCCCATTCCAAGAGCTATGCAAGACATTCCTGCTGTCCGTGAGGGTGAGGTGCCAGTTCTGGATGTTCTTTGCTGCGGAATCGGACAACAAACAGAGCGTAAATGATCTTGGTGCCTCTTCCAAGCCAAACCACCCCGTGATTCCTTGCGTGGATCAGCACCTGTCCCAACTCCATTCCAGAAACCTCCTCCCACTAACCCAGAACTTTCCTTTTTCCGCTCAACATCAGGGATTTGCTGCCGAGTGCCCCGGGCAGGGGACGCCTCAGCCTTCCCTGGGACGCCTCAGCATTCCAGCATTTTTATTCCAGGCATTAAAAGGATGCTCATTTCTCTTCCAGCATTGTTTCCCTCATTTTAGGAGAACCCTTTTCATCCCAGACCCCCCTCGTCAGCTGTTCAATCCTCTGGCACTGCATTTGGACAAAAGAAGGGACGCACCTGGACTGCGGGAAATCACGGAGAGAAACCCCTCCAAAACCTGACAGAGAAAAACAACGGGAGATGCAGGAAGACATATCCCTCATTTGCACGTCTGGAATGCTTTTCTAAAGACTTCTCCGCATCTGGATGCACTTTGCACTTGGCTTTCTTTACAGGAATGCATTTGCTGCTAAACACATCTCAGGCCCTTATTTGATCAGGATAAGGCGGGATGGAGATGAAGACTCACACAGGGAATAGCCAGGGAGATTCCCAGATCTCTGAGCTCCTTCACAAGGCAGGAGATCCATTTGGCCCAGGAACCGAACCCTCCCGAGGAATTGTCTGATGCCATCTCCACATTTCACAGCTGATCCTTGTGCTCAAAGGATCCCCCTTTCTTCCCTCCAGCCAATTCCAAGCCTCGCTGCCCCCAGCCGGGAACAGTCCCCAGGCCGATCCCTGCAGTCTTCCCTGCCAGGATCCTGCTCAGGAATCCATGGGCTACAAATTGAAGAATTAATTCTTCCCACCCCTGCCCACTTCTAATTCCAAAGGATTTGGTGTCTGCCTTACCCGGCTGGAGCCTGCTTCCAACTCTGTTCTTGCTGCTTCTGCTGCTTTCCATTTCCCAGGAATTCCACCAACGGAGCGACAGCGTTTTCCACCTCCTCCTCCTCCAGGATTCCCTCTGTTGCGTTCGGGTGCTGGAAGGATATCAAAACCAGGGCCTCACTATCAGGAATTATATCCCCGGATTTGTTCCTTTCCAAATGTCACCTCTTCCCAACAAAGCACTGGCCATCCAAGGAATTCTAGAGAGCGATGTGCTGACCGCTGCTTACTCCTCTGGAATGTCAGAGCTTGGAAAAAAAGGGCAGTTGAGGCTTTTCCTGGTGCTGCCCATGAAGTGTATTTTACCTAAGTGCCCCTGCCCATGCCTTTGCCTGTATCCGCCAAAAATCCACCCGTTCATTCCCCAGCTGCTGCCTCCCTCTTTTCCTGGATCCAACAGAATTTTAACAGGTGAATATTCCCCTCTGGAAGAGCACCTTTCATTCCAAACCTAAGAACAAACAAACGAATCACTTTCCTTCGACCTTCCTTATTAGGATTCCACTGAGAGCAGTGGATGGAAAATGATCCTCTCCTGGCCCCTGCTGGATTCCCGGAGCAGGGAGCCTTTCCCTCTTTCCCCCCACCCCCCGCGGTGCCCTCCTCCCCCTCCCGCCCCACCCCGCACCCTTTTCAGCCTTTCTTCCACAGCTTTTGCCTCCGGACCTCAGATCCTTTTGGTCTCCAGGAGCTCCCAGCAGCTCCACAGCCTTTCCTCTCCCATCCTGATCCTTTCTCCAGGAATGGAGCTCTGCATTGCAATTCCCTTCTCTTTTCTCCGACAATTCCCACCAACCCAGACCTAAAGCTGACACAAGGAACGCTCGGTGCCCACAAATCCAAATCCAGACCTGGCCATCCCTAAACCAGCAACTCCCGGACAATTTGCGTTCATTCCAACCTAACACTGAGGACTCACCTAATCCTTCAAAATTCCCAAGAAATATCCCGTTGCCTTCAGCTCCCCGGGGATTCTGCTTCGTGCTCACACGGATTTGGGACTTCCCTGAAAAACCCGTGCAGGGCACGCTGGAATCCCCGATCCCGTGAATCCGGGGAGTGTGAAAAGCTCGGTCCAGCCTGGGCCCCCAGAAATTTTTGCCAAATATCCCCCAAGTCCTCGGGACAACAGAACTCTCTGGTACTGCATTTTTGGCGTTGTAAAGCCTGGAATTACTTTATTCCTAGTGCTGGGCTCTGGATGTGGCCGAGAAAATCCCGGCCTCCACACAGACCCAGATTCCAAACTTTTTGATACATTTGAGCAAACCGAGAAATTCCCCTTCCCTGCTTCTTCTTAAGGGCATCCTTCTCTTCCCTTACCCGGCCTGCTCTCTCCCACTGGGCTGGGTTTTTCCCTTCCCATGCTAATTAGTCCCTACTTCTAGGAGGTTTAGGTACCTTTCTTCCCTGGCAGGGATTTCTTAACACAGCTATCGAGGCTTTGGGAGTCTTCTTTATCTTCTACTTTCTGGAAACACACCCTCTGATCCATAAATGCCACAATCCAGATGCCCAACTTCAACAAGACATCCTTTTCACCTAAAAACACTCACTCTCAACTCTTAGATCTTTTAAAGTTTTACCCCCGCAAAATTCCCCTGCTTTTCCACCGCTGAATTCCTCCGTCCTGATTCCAAGAATTTCTTGAATACCACGGGGCTTTTCTCAAGATTTACCCCCACAACCTTCCCTACGTGCCCACTGCTCACCACCTCATTTTTCCCTCAATGTCTTCGTTCTCCACCCCAGAGAGTCTGTCAAGTGTTGCCTCCAAAATGTTCCCCCTCTGTCCACTACTGAGTTCCCCATTTTGCCTTCAAAATATTCATTCTGTCCCCTCCAGATTGCATCCACTTTTACCCCCAACATTTTACTTCCTCTACAATATTGATTAAACCTTTTCCACCCCAAAAATGTGCATTCCCTCCCTTAAACAGCACCTCAGCTTTTCCCTCAAAAATGCCCCAGAGAGAAACTCCGATTCAGCCCCCAAACTCCCATTTTCCTACACAAACAGTTCTTGTGGCCCCTCTCAATTCCCCCAGGCTTTCAGCTAAAGGAATAACTGGAAGCCTATTCCCTCATCTCTGCCCTCCTTTTGCTTTCCCGGAAAACCTTGCCATCCCACACTTTCTCCAAGAGATCTGCTGGGAGTACGGCAAGGTCTGCTCTGTCAGAGTGCCAGGGGGGTTTACAGCACTTGCTCCTCTGCATCTTCACCCTTTCATCAGCTTTCCCCTGGAACGGTGTTGTGGGAGAAGCTTGGAATTACCAGAAATGGATCAGGTTCACATTTTTTCCCCACCAGTTTTCATCTGGTTTGAAATTCCTGGAATTACCCTCAAATGTGCCCTAGAACAGTGCTGTGAAAGGATCAGTCAGAAGAACAGCCTGAAAGCAGAAAACCACCTCCAGCAGCAGCCGCAATGATCCCATTTCTCTTCTTACCTGCTCCTGCCAGAGCTCCCAACGGCCCTTCCCATTCCAAGAGCTATGCAAGACATTCCTGCTGTCCGTGAGGGTGAGGTGCCAGTTCTGGATGTTCTTTGCTGCGGAATCGGACAACAAACAGAGCGTAAATGATCTTGGTGGCTCTTCCAAGCCAAACCACCCCGTGATTCCTTGCGTGGATCAGCACCTGTCCCAACTCCATTCCAGAAACCTCCTCCCACTAACCCAGAACTTTCCTTTTTCCGCTCAACATCAGGGATTTGCTGCCGAGTGCCCCGGGCAGGGGACGCCTCAGCCTTCCCTGGGACGCCTCAGCATTCCAGCATTTTTATTCCAGGCATTAAAAGGATGCTCATTTCTCTTCCAGCATTGTTTCCCTCATTTTAGGAGAACCCTTTTCATCCCAGACCCCCCTCGTCAGCTGTTCAATCCTCTGGCACTGGATTTGGACAAAAGAAGGGACGCACCTGGACTGCGGGAAATCACGGAGAGAAACCCCTCCAAAACCTGACAGAGAAAAACAACGGGAGATGCAGGAAGACATATCCCTCATTTGCACGTCTGGAATGCTTTTCTAAAGACTTCTCTGCATCTGGATGCTCTTTGCTCTTGGCTTTCTTTACAGGAATGCATTTGCTGCTAAACACATCTCAGGCCCTTGTTTGATCAGGATAAGGCGGGATGGAGATGAAGACTCACACAGGGAATAGCCAGGGAGATTCCCAGATCTCTGAGCTCCTTCACAAGGCAGGAGATCCATTTGGCCCAGGAACCGAACCCTCCCGAGGAATTGTCTGATGCCATCTCCACATTTCACAGCTGATCCTTGTGCTCAAAGGATCCCCCTTTCTTCCCTCCAGCCAATTCCAAGCCTCGCTGCCCCCAGCCGGGAACAGTCCCCAGGCCGATCCCTGCAGTCTTCCCTGCCAGGATCCTGCTCAGGAATCCATGGGCTACGAATGTAACAATTAATTCTTCCCACCCCTGCCCAGTTCTAATTCCAAAGGATTTGGTGGCTGCCTTACCTGGCTGGAGCCTGCTTCCAACTCTGTTCTTGCTGCTTCTGCTGCTTTCCATTTCCCAGGAATTCCACCAACGGAGCGACAGCGTTTTCCACCTCCTCCTCCAGGATTCCCTCTGTCGCGTTCGGGTGCTGGAAGGATATCAAAACCTGGGCCTCACTATCAGGAATTATATCCCCGGATTTGTTCCTTTCCAAATGTCACCTCTTCCCAACAAAGCACTGGCCATCCAAGGAATTCTAGAGAGCGATGTGCTGACCGCTGCTTACTCCTCTGGAATGTCAGAGCTTGGAAAAAAAGGGCAGTTGAGGCTTTTCCTGGTGCTGCCCATGAAGTGTATTTTACCTAAGTGCCCCTGCCCATGCCTTTGCCTGTATCCGCCAAAAATCCACCCGTTCATTCCCCAGCTGCTGCCTCCCTCTTTTCCTGGATCCAACAGAATTTTAACAGGTGAATATTCCCCTCTGGAAGAGCACCTTTCATTCCAAACCTAAGAACAAACAAACGAATCACTTTCCTTCGACCTTCCTTATTAGGATTCCACTGAGAGCAGTGGATGCAAAATGATCCTCTCCTGGTCCCTGCTGGATTCCCGGAGCAGGGATCCTTTCCCTCTTTCCCCCCACCCCCCGCGGTGCCCTCCTCCCCCTCCCGCCCCACCCCGCACCCTTTTCAGCCTTTCTTCCACAGCTTTTGCCTCCGGACCTCAGATCCTTTTGGTCTCCAGGAGCTCCCAGCAGCTCCACAGCCTTTCCTCTCCCATCCTGATCCTTTCTCCAGGAATGGAGCTCTGCATTGCAATTCCCTTCTCTTTTCTCCGACAATTCCCACCAACCCAGACCTAAAGCTGACACAAGGAACGCTCGGTGCCCACAAATCCAAATCCAGACCTGGCCATCCCTAAACCAGCAACTCCCGGACAATTTGCGTTCATTCCAACCTAACACTGAGGACTCACCTAATCCTTCAAAATTCCCAAGAAATATCCCGTTGCCTTCAGCTCCCCGGGGATTCTGCTTCGTGCTCACACGGATTTGGGACTTCCCTGAAAAACCCGTGCAGGGCACGCTGGAATCCCCGATCCCGTGAATCCGGGGAGTGTGAAAAGCTCGGTCCAGCCTGGGCCCCCAGAAATTTTTGCCAAATATCCCCCAAGTCCTCGGGACAACAGAACTCTCTGGTACTGCATTTTTGGCGTTGTAAAGCCTGGAATTACTTTATTCCTAGTGCTGGGCTCTGGATGTGGCCGAGAAAATCCCGGCCTCCGCACAGACCCAGATTCCAAACTTTTTGATACATTTGAGCAAACCGAGAAATTCCCCTTCCCTGCTTCTTCTTAAGGGCATCCTTCTCTTCCCTTACCCGGCCTGCTCTCTCCCACTGGGCTGGGTTTTCCCCTGCTTCCCATGCTAATTAGTCCCTACTTCTAGGAGGTTTAGGTACCTTTCTTCCCTGGCAGGGATTTCTTAACACAGCTACCGAGGCTTTGGGAGTCTTCTTTATCTTCTACTTTCTGGAAACACACCCTCTGATCCATAAATGCCACAATCCAGATGCCCAACTTCAACAAGACATCCTTTTCACCTAAAAACACTCACTCTCAACTCTTAGATCTTTTAAAGTTTTACCCCCGCAAAATTCCCCTGCTTTTCCACCGCTGAATTCCTCCGTCCTGATTCCAAGAATTTCTTGAATACCACGGGGCTTTTCTCAAGATTTACCCCCACAACCTTCCCTACGTGCCCACTGCTCACCACCTCATTTTTCCCTCAATGTCTTCGTTCTCCACCCCAGAGAGTTTGTCAAGTGTTGCCTCCAAGATGTTCCCCCTCTGTCCACTACTGAGTTCCCCATTTTGCCTTCAAAATATTCCTTCTGTCCCCTCCAGATTGCATCCACTTTTACCCCCAACATTTTACTTCCTCTACAATATTGATTAAACCTTTTCCACCCCAAAAATGTGCATTCCCTCCCTTAAACAGCACCTCAGCTTTTCCCTCAAAAATGCCCCAGAGAGAAACTCCGATTCAGCCCCCAAACTCCCATTTTCCTACACAAACAGTTCTTGTGGCCCCTCTCAATTCCCCCAGGCTTTCAGCTAAAGGAATAACTGGAAGCCTATTCCCTCATCTCTGCCCTCCTTTTGCTTTCCCGGAAAACCTTGCCATCCCACACTTTCTCCAAGAGATCTGCTGGGAGTACGGCAAGGTCTGCTCTGTCAGAGTGCCAGGGGGGTTTACAGCACTTGCTCCTCTGCATCTTCACCCTTTCATCAGCTTTCCCCTGGAACGGTGTTGTGGGAGAAGCTTGGAATTACCAGAAATGGATCAGGTTCACATTTTTTCCCCACCAGTTTTCATCTGGTTTGAAATTCCTGGAATTACCCTCAAATGTGCCCTAGAACAGTGCTGTGAAAGGATCAGTCAGAAGAACAGCCTGAAAGCAGAAAACCACCTCCAGCAGCAGCCGGAATGATCCCATTTCTGTTCTTACCTGCTCCTGCCAGAGCTCCCAACGGCCCTTCCCATTCCAAGAGCTATGCAAGACATTCCTGCTGTCCGTGAGGGTGAGGTGCCAGTTCTGGATGTTCTTTGCTGCGGAATCGGACAACAAACAGAGCGTAAATGATCTTGGTGGCTCTTCCAAGCCAAACCACCCCGTGATTCCTTGCGTGGATCAGCACCTGTCCCAACTCCATTCCAGAAACCTCCTCCCACTAACCCAGAACTTTCCTTTTTCCGCTCAACATCAGGGATTTGCTGCCGAGTGCCCCGGGCAGGGGACGCCTCAGCCTTCCCTGGGACGCCTCAGCATTCCAGCATTTTTATTCCAGGCATTAAAAGGATGCTCATTTCTCTTCCAGCATTGTTTCCCTCATTTTAGGAGAACCCTTTTCATCCCAGACCCCCCTCGTCAGCTGTTCAATCCTCTGGCACTGGATTTGGACAAAAGAAGGGACGCACCTGGACTGCGGGAAATCACGGAGAGAAACCCCTCCAAAACCTGACAGAGAAAAACAACGGGAGATGCAGGAAGACATATCCCTCATTTGCACGTCTGGAATGCTTTTCTAAAGACTTCTCTGCATCTGGATGCTCTTTGCTCTTGGCTTTCTTTACAGGAATGCATTTGCTGCTAAACACATCTCAGGCCCTTGTTTGATCAGGATAAGGCGGGATGGAGATGAAGACTCACACAGGGAATAGCCAGGGAGATTCCCAGATCTCTGAGCTCCTTCACAAGGCAGGAGATCCATTTGGCCCAGGAACCGAACCCTCCCGAGGAATTGTCTGATGCCATCTCCACATTTCACAGCTGATCCTTGTGCTCAAAGGATCCCCCTTTCTTCCCTCCAGCCAATTCCAAGCCTCGCTGCCCCCAGCCGGGAACAGTCCCCAGGCCGATCCCTGCAGTCTTCCCTGCCAGGATCCTGCTCAGGAATCCATGGGCTACGAATGTAACAATTAATTCTTCCCACCCCTGCCCAGTTCTAATTCCAAAGGATTTGGTGGCTGCCTTACCTGGCTGGAGCCTGCTTCCAACTCTGTTCTTGCTGCTTCTGCTGCTTTCCATTTCCCAGGAATTCCACCAACGGAGCGACAGCGTTTTCCACCTCCTCCTCCAGGATTCCCTCTGTTGCGTTCGGGTGCTGGAAGGATATCAAAACCTGGGCCTCACTATCAGGAATTATATCCCCGGATTTGTTCCTTTCCAAATGTCACCTCTTCCCAACAAAGCACTGGCCATCCAAGGAATTCTAGAGAGCGATGTGCTGACCGCTGCTTACTCCTCTGGAATGTCAGAGCTTGGAAAAAAAGGGCAGTTGAGGCTTTTCCTGGTGCTGCCCATGAAGTGTATTTTACCTAAGTGCCCCTGCCCATGCCTTTGCCTGTATCCGCCAAAAATCCACCCGTTCATTCCCCAGCTGCTGCCTCCCTCTTTTCCTGGATCCAACAGAATTTTAACAGGTGAATATTCCCCTCTGGAAGAGCACCTTTCATTCCAAACCTAAGAACAAACAAACGAATCACTTTCCTTCGACCTTCCTTATTAGGATTCCACTGAGAGCAGTGGATGCAAAATGATCCTCTCCTGGTCCCTGCTGGATTCCCGGAGCAGGGATCCTTTCCCTCTTTCCCCCCACCCCCCGCGGTGCCCTCCTCCCCCTCCCGCCCCACCCCGCACCCTTTTCAGCCTTTCTTCCACAGCTTTTGCCTCCGGACCTCAGATCCTTTTGGTCTCCAGGAGCTCCCAGCAGCTCCACAGCCTTTCCTCTCCCATCCTGATCCTTTCTCCAGGAATGGAGCTCTGCATTGCAATTCCCTTCTCTTTTCTCCGACAATTCCCACCAACCCAGACCTAAAGCTGACACAAGGAACGCTCGGTGCCCACAAATCCAAATCCAGACCTGGCCATCCCTAAACCAGCAACTCCCGGACAATTTGCGTTCATTCCAACCTAACACTGAGGACTCACCTAATCCTTCAAAATTCCCAAGAAATATCCCGTTGCCTTCAGCTCCCCGGGGATTCTGCTTCGTGCTCACACGGATTTGGGACTTCCCTGAAAAACCCGTGCAGGGCACGCTGGAATCCCCGATCCCGTGAATCCGGGGAGTGTGAAAAGCTCGGTCCAGCCTGGGCCCCCAGAAATTTTTGCCAAATATCCCCCAAGTCCTCGGGACAACAGAACTCTCTGGTACTGCATTTTTGGCGTTGTAAAGCCTGGAATTACTTTATTCCTAGTGCTGGGCTCTGGATGTGGCCGAGAAAATCCCGGCCTCCGCACAGACCCAGATTCCAAACTTTTTGATACATTTGAGCAAACCGAGAAATTCCCCTTCCCTGCTTCTTCTTAAGGGCATCCTTCTCTTCCCTTACCCGGCCTGCTCTCTCCCACTGGGCTGGGTTTTCCCCTGCTTCCCATGCTAATTAGTCCCTACTTCTAGGAGGTTTAGGTACCTTTCTTCCCTGGCAGGGATTTCTTAACACAGCTACCGAGGCTTTGGGAGTCTTCTTTATCTTCTACTTTCTGGAAACACACCCTCTGATCCATAAATGCCACAATCCAGATGCCCAACTTCAACAAGACATCCTTTTCACCTAAAAACACTCACTCTCAACTCTTAGATCTTTTAAAGTTTTACCCCCGCAAAATTCCCCTGCTTTTCCACCGCTGAATTCCTCCGTCCTGATTCCAAGAATTTCTTGAATACCACGGGGCTTTTCTCAAGATTTACCCCCACAACCTTCCCTACGTGCCCACTGCTCACCACCTCATTTTTCCCTCAATGTCTTCGTTCTCCACCCCAGAGAGTTTGTCAAGTGTTGCCTCCAAGATGTTCCCCCTCTGTCCACTACTGAGTTCCCCATTTTGCCTTCAAAATATTCATTCTGTCCCCTCCAGATTGCATCCACTTTTACCCCCAACATTTTACTTCCTCTACAATATTGATTAAACCTTTTCCACCCCAAAAATGTGCATTCCCTCCCTTAAACAGCACCTCAGCTTTTCCCTCAAAAATGCCCCAGAGAGAAACTCCGATTCAGCCCCCAAACTCCCATTTTCCTACACAAACAGTTCTTGTGGCCCCTCTCAATTCCCCCAGGCTTTCAGCTAAAGGAATAACTGGAAGCCTATTCCCTCATCTCTGCCCTCCTTTTGCTTTCCTGGAAAACCTTGCCATCCCACACTTTCTCCAAGAGATCTGCTGCGAGTACTGCAAGGTCTGCTCTGTCAGAGTGCCAGGGGGGTTTACAGCACTTGCTCCTCTGCATCTTCACCCTTTCATCAGCTTTCCCCTGGAACGGTGTTGTGGGAGAAGCTTGGAATTACCAGAAATGGATCAGGTTCACATTTTTTCCCCACCAGTTTTTATCTGGTTTGAAATTCCTGGAATTACCCTCAAATGTGCCCTAGAACAGTGCTGTGAAAGGATCAGTCAGAAGAACAGCCTGAAAGCAGAAAACCACCTCCAGCAGCAGCCGGAATGATCCCATTTCTGTTCTTACCTGCTCCTGCCAGAGCTCCCAACGGCCCTTCCCATTCCAAGAGCTATGCAAGACATTCCTGCTGTCCGTGAGGGTGAGGTGCCAGTTCTGGATGTTCTTTGCTGCGGAATCGGACAACAAACAGAGCGTAAATGATCTTGGTGCCTCTTCCAAGCCAAACCACCCCGTGATTCCATGCGTGGATCAGCACCTGTCCCAACTCCATTCCAGAAACCTCCTCCCACTAACCCAGAACTTTCCTTTTTCCGCTCAACATCAGGGATTTGCTGCCGAGTGCCCCGGGCAGGGGACGCCTCAGCCTTCCCTGGGACACCTCTGCATTCCCTGGGGTGCCTCAGCATTCCCTGGGCTGCTGTTCCACGCCGATCCCGTGTCCAGCGCCGTTCCGGGCTGCAGTGCCGGGCTCTCCCCACAAGGCGGCAGCACCGGGAGCGAGCAGCCCCGGCCGGTCCCGCTGTCTCGGGGCAGCTGCGCCTTTAACCCGCCCGGAGCCGGCGGGGCCGTGAACACAGCGGGCAAAAACCCCAGCGATCCCCTTTATTTCACCCCCAGAGGCACAGGATCGCAGCATTCCCTGGGCTGGAAGGGACCCGCAGGGAGCATCGAGTCCAAATCCTGGTCCTGCACCCCAAGAATCCCACCCTGTGCCCGAGAGCCTTGTCCAGACCCAAACTCTGCCCCCAGGATCCTGAAAACACAGCGGGGCTGGGAGAAGGGTAACAAGGGAGGATTTTTTACATAGTTCTCCTTGTAGGATTGTTATATAATCTTATTAGATAGTCCAGCAACCCATCCCTGGGCCGGGACCCCCACCCCTGTCCCGGGACACCCATCCCTGGGCCGGAATACCGATCCCCCGCGGCCCCCACCGTCCGCTCGGGACTGTCCCCGTTCCCCGCTCACCTCCGAGCCCGCAGCACCCGCCCCGGTGCCCCCGGCCCGGCAGCGCTGCTCCCCGGACTCCCCGCCATTGCCGCGTCGGGCGAAGAAGGGCGGAAATTACCGGGACCACACCAATGTGGCGATGCGACCTTCTCAAGATGGCGGCGGTGGAGGACCCCGCTCCGTCTATTCGGCTGCCTGAATGCTCCCGCCTACCCCAGGCGCCACTGACCCCACAGTCGGTGTCCGCATAGCGGGAAACGCCTCAGAAAATTGTGTGCAAGCGCTGGGCTGGCGTCGGTGTCGGCGTCGCGTTCAGGCAGCCGAATAGACGCAGCTAGAGGGGGCCTTCCCTGCCGCCATCTTGAGAAGGTCAGAAAACAGCGTAAACGACCGCCATCTTTAGTGTGGCAATGATCTAACTTCCGGTTTCGCCGCCATCTTGGGTGCTGGCAGAAGCCACTTCCGGTCGAGCCGCCATCTTTAGTGTGGTACTCACAAGGCCCCCGCCCCTCACAAGGGCTTCTGTCTATTCAGCTGCCTGAATCCGGCCCGGATTCCGACGCCGGCCCCGCGCTTTCCGCGCGATTTTCCGCGGTGGTCCCCGGTGCGAGGACACGGGTGGTGGGGTCACCGGCGCCGGAGGCGGGCGACGGCCCCGCGACCGGCGGCAGGCATCGGCAGGGACACCTCTCTTAGGGGCCTATTGCATCCGCCATCTTGAGTGTGGCGGAAGTGTCATCCACCCTCTGCAAGGTCCTGGCAGGTTCGAATAAAAACGCCACTTACGCTGTCCCGAAAGCGCCGAACTGCGCCTTCCTTTCCGAGCCGCCCCCTTGAGAGCGGCACGCGGGCGGCTCTATTCCCACCGTGCTCGCCCTGTGCCCCTCGCCCCGTGTCGCGCTGTGACCGCGCCTCTGCTGCCCGGCAAAACCGGCCCCGCCGGGCCGCCCCCCGCGCTGTCATTCGTCGCGGTCACCGCCCCGCACGGCGCCCGCTCCTTTGCAGCGCTCTGGCCCCGCTCATGCACGCCCGTGTCCCTTGGCGCTCCGAACCGTCCTTCGCCCCTCCCCTCCGCTGCCAGACGCGGCCCCGCTCGCTCCTTGCCCTTGCCACGCTCGGCAGCCACCGAGGCCGCCGCCCTCTCGGCTCCCCCGGCCCCGGGCGGCAGCAGCGCCGGGGCGCCGTGCCGGGGCCGGCAGTGCCGCGCTCTCGCCACCAGGCGGCAGCAGCGCCGCCCAGCTCAGCCCGGGGCCGGGCCGCGCTGCGGGGCACGGACAGAGCAGAGGCAAAAGCCGGCTCAGGGCGCTCTGCAGCTCCTGCAGCCCCAGCCTCTCGGCTCCTGGCGCCAGGCACTCGCTTCTTCCCTTCCTACAGAAAAACGCCGCCTCGTTATGCTCAAAACTTGCTCATCTCTAGTCCCAGCTTCTTATATTCCTATATGCAACAGAGTAGACAGAGAGGGCTGGCTTATTTCAAAATGAATCTACATCTAAATCCATCGCCTTTGTCTATAGATGTCAAAATGAAGACCTTAGCAGGTTTTGGTATTCTGCACACATCCCTCCCTGGGAGGAATGGTAAAAAGTTAAAAACAAATGAAATTTAAACAGTAGAAGTTACAACGGCAGAAATTTAGAAACAAACAAAGAGGTACAATACAAGAAACGAACAAATTTCTAAAGGTAGAAAGGTTGAAAGTTAAAAACAAAGTTAGAAACAAAAAAAAAATTAGAAACAAAGTTAGGTAGACATTTAGAGACAAAGTCAGAAAGGCGAGTGTTGAGCTTTTGACAGGGTACCCTTCCTTCTCAGACCAGGGTGAAAGAGCAGAGGAGGCTGCTGTTCTGCTAAGTTCTTGATTTCAGTCTCACAGCTGTCTTGAAGGCAGAGTTTGAATGGGGTTACATGATAAAGCCAAGCAGCAGCAGCAGGCAAAACCAGCTGCTTCTATATGCTCCGTACACTATATTTTTTGCTTACAGAAGTGTGGATTATATTTGTTAATTGACCAGTAAGATTCACACACGATTCTAGTTTTCTTTTTCTTAACCCACCCTGGTCTAATTCTAACAGTCGTAAGCCTCACACAAGTGTTACATCTGTGTTACACAGATTTGCATCTACAGTTTCTATCAGCTCTTAGTGTTTATGTGAACACTCCATCTAAAAAATGGCAACAGTGCCACTCAATCTAGATTTTGTCTAAAGTAAAGAATTCTGTGAAAAGGTAACACTGCTGCAGCAAGAGCCGTGCTGAAGATCTCTGCTACAGCTTTTTCATGATTAAGGCACTTGGCATCTATTTCTACTAAAAGTTAAAAATCTGTATTTCTATTGCACTTTGCTGTGGCTTCATGGATGCCAGCTTGTCCAAAGGTTTCAATTCAAACCTAAGGCTTTGGCTTCCCTCTGGGCCTGAGGCCAGAGGAGCCTCCACTCTAAGAAGGTTAGAAACAAGGTTAGAAAGGTAAAAGTTAGAAAGCAAAAAATACATTTAGAAAGGCACAAAGTTAGAAATGTAGAGTGTTAGAAACCAACAAAGGCAGAAAGGTAAAAATGGGGAGAAAAACAAAGGTAGAAAGTTTCAAAGTTAGAAGCAAACAGAGGCAGAAAGGGACAAATCTAGCAAGTTAGAAACAAACAAAGGTAGAAAGTCAAAAAGGTAGAAATGAACAAAGGTAGAAAGTTGGAGAGGCAGAAAGTGCAGAGGCTGGCAGCAGCCATTCCAGCCTTAAGGAGAGCCCTGTGGAGAAGAGCAACTTGTTCCATTGATCTTCACTTCGAGAAGGGCCTTCTGCTCTCTTGGGAAAGATGCAGACCAGGCCATGACTCCAGCTAGAAGCAGCAGGTGGGAATGCTTTTCCTTCACCTCCCAGAAAGCTGGGAGCTTTCATGTTTGAGGCAGTGGCCTAAAAGGGGCAGAAAGTCTGCCCTGACAAGTGTGTGGGCATGGATCTGTTTGGTCTTGCCCTGTGCCCATTCCCAAAACTCTCTTCAAACTTGCCCAAAAGAGCAACACAAAGCCTGGGGCAGATTGTGCCTGAAGAAAGAATGGTCTCAGTTTTTTTCCAAGCTGCTACAGAAACAAACTAAGGTAGAAAGGTAAAAATGAACAAAGGAGGGAAGGTGAGAAAGGTAGTTCGAAAGCCAAAGTCAGAGAAAGAGAGAAAGAGAAAGAGAGAAAGTCAGAGAAAGCGAGAAAGTCAGAGAAAGGGAAAGGCAGAAAGAAAGCAAGGCAGAAAGCAAGTCAGAGAGAAAGAAAGAAAGAAAGAAAAATAGAGAGAAAAAGGAATAGAGAAAGAGAAGAATCTGGTTTGAGAGAAAAAGAAATGGAGTTTAAAAGAGAAGTAGTGTTGAAGAGAAAAAGAGCAACTGAGAACTAGAGTGACAGAGACATCCAGAAAGAGTTAAACAGTGAGAAAAAGAGAAAGAGTTCGAAAAAGTCAAGTGAGGAATAGACTAAAAAGTAAAGCAAAGCAGAGCAGCAAAGCAAGAAATACGGCAAAAAACTTACTAAAGCACACCAAAGGAAGAGAGCAACCAAAGGGGGGAGGGGGGGTATCTTTATTAGGGTTTCTTCAACTTTATCGAATGAGGGTTTTTTAGTTACACTTCAGCAAAGCAAGTGGAAACAACAATGTGCACAAGCACAAGTACAAATCCAATCCATCTGCACACTGGTCAAAGTCCAAGTGACATCCAGAGCAATACGTGCAAGTGCAGCGGCAAACACGAATCCAGAGCAACACAAGCCAACCCCATCGCAGTACAACCTAACAATTGTTCTCTTTCTGGAAAATGTATGACATCTTATTGGTCCAGGAAACCCAAAACAACAGCAGCAGACAGAGAACAAAACACTCATCCACCACCCGCCTCCTTCAGCTTCCACACAAACCCACCCTTGCTCTCGTCTCGAGAGCACCCCATGGGAAGGCGGTTCCCGGGAGCCCCAAAATCATCGCGCCTGACAAATGCCCAGCCCCGGCACGGTCAGCACCCAACCCCTGGCGATGAACGTCACCTCACAGAGCGGCCGGGGCCCAGATAAAAAAACCAGCTGGGAGGGAAAAAAACCCCAGACAGCAGAGCTGGGTGGTTTTTACTCTAAGTTTAAAAAGTAGCTGAAAAGCCTGAAAGGCAAAACTCACACCCACAAGGTTAGAAGCATTCCACACACACACTCTTCTCGCAGGCAGACAGACACACACAGACGCAGCTCTGGCACCACATTTCCTCTTGTTCCTGCTGGCCTGGAAAGCCCCAGGTAAATCCAGTCCCTCAGACCTTGCATCCCTGAACACCAGGAGAGCTGGAGTTTTACCCAGATCCCAGTGCCCTGCACAGCTGCACTGACACGAGCACAGGCTGATCGCTCTGCCCAGCACCATCCCTCATTTTCCTCCCGTTGCTCCCCAAGCGTCCCCAAACCACCCCGTGTCTGTGCCGGGGCCAGTGCCTGCCCCGAGCCCAACCAGAGGCTGTCACCCAGCCCTGCACCAGCTCCCACCCCTGGGAGAGCTGGGAATGCACTGAGAGCTCAGCTCCCTGGGCTCCCCAACACCCAAACCAGTCCTCAGACACACAAATAATGCCCAACCTGCCCCTCCGGGCACAGCCAAACACCACAATTCTATCATCCCCAAGGAACTCCGGCAGGTTGCCTCTTCACCTGTGCCTTTTTCCAGCAGCCATGGCTAGGACCGGGCTGTCAGAAATAGCATTCCCTAGGCAGTTCATCCCAGCACAGAGGAGAAGAGGAGCCTGTCACTCATCCACACCACGGGCAGGACAAGGGGGGCCCAAGCTGGCTTTGGCTGCTCCAACATCCAAAGCTCTTGGTGCCAAAGATAGGACGAGTTCAGTGGTTGCTCCTGTCCTGAAAGAGAGCAGAAAAGCGAAGTTAATCCCACTGTGGAATGCAAGACTCCTGCATTTCATATTTCTGCTCTGATTGCTCACCGCAGAGCATTATCCGTGGAAAAAAAAGGAGAATGACACCATATCAAATAAAAAGTGCCCTTCTCCAGCACTTTTATTCCAAGCATTAAAAAGATGCTCATTTATCTTCCAGCATTGTTTCCCTCATTTTAGCAGAACCGTCTTCATCCCAGACCCCCCTCGTCAGCTGTTCAATCCTCTGGCACTGGATTTGGACAAAGGAAGGGACGCACCTGGATCGCAGGAAATCACAGAGAGAAACCCCTCCAAAACCTGACAGAGAAAAACAACGGGAGATGCAGGAAGACACATCCCTCATTTGCACGTCCGGAGTGCTTTTCTAAAGACTTCCCTGCATCTGGATGCTCTTTGCTCTTGGCTTTCTTTACAGGAATGCATTTGCTGCTAAACACGTCTCAGGCCCTTATTTGATCAGGATAAGGTCGGATGCAGATGAAGACTCACACAGGGAATAGCCAGGGAGATGCAGGGCCTGGGAACATCAAGGACGGAGAAGAGAAGGAACAGGGATTGTTTTTCTTGTTTAGAGCCAGCAGTGCTGTGAGCTTGGAGAACACACGGCACCACAGGGATCCAGGGCAGGAGCGGGATAACTCCGGGATAAGGGGAATCTGCTCCCACTCCAGGGCTGTGCCAGTGAAGGAGGGGAAGTTTTAGTGCCTTCATGGCACACAAAAACCAAACCCAGCACCACCGAGCTGGACTTTCGTGAACTGCAACACAAAGCGGCCCCTGGCCTTTGGGGGAACACAACCTCACCGAGTCACGGAGCCAGGGGATGACACTTGGGAATGAGCCTTGCGGCCTGCAGCCAAATCAGATGAGGGAGCCACAGGAGCTGTGGGGTTTCCTGCTCTTCCTGCAACGCCATCAGTCCAGACCAGGAGACCTTTCCTGGAACAGATCTTCCCTGTAAAAGGGAGCTACACCAAAGCTCAAGCCCTCATTTAGAGACCCTTGGAAAAGCAAAGGTGAGAGGGGATTACCTGGAGCCCCAGGGGACCGAGGTGAAGGGGATGAAGAAGCAGACAGCAAACTGCTTCCACTGCTTCTCACTCCAGCAAGGGGAACTTCCCTGGAATTTCACGTCCAGCGTCTCTCCCAAGCCCCACCGGCGAACCCACACGTACTCCAGGACTGATCTCCTTTGTACTTCCAGCAGCACAGACCCACCGGGAGGAACTGCAATCCAAGGACACACATCAGCAACCGCCTTCCCGCTTGGCGCTCTCTCCACATTTTTCCCTTTCCAGTGGGATGCAGGTGCCACCCCCCAGAGGCAGGAAAACTGCCTTGCAATCCAGTACAAAACCTGCCTGGGAAGCCCAGGATGCCCGGAGCCAGCAGCCATTTCTCCTGGAGCTCCTGCTGACAGGCATTTGAAGCCTGCTGGGCCTCACAGCTGCTTTTCTGCCAAGGGCATTCCCATCTCTTATTTTTTAGCCCAAATAAAGGTTTGCAAAGCTGAGTTTTGTGAGAAGTGCTTCATATTTGGATTATTCTTAACTTGGGAGTTTCCCTTGGCACCAAAATCAGGGCGTAAACCCAACATGGCCTCAAAGGGCCATAAGATCCCAGATATCCAATCCCCAGTTCCCTCAGCATTGGTTCATTAAAGCTTTTCAGGGGTAATTTAGCAAACTTCAGGGTTGGGTGACTTCACCATCAAAGCAACACGAAACCTGTGCAAAAGGAACTTAACTAAAGCTGGCTAAACGCTGCCCAGACCTGGCAGAAAGCGCTTCCCACACCTCTCCTGGAATTCTCTTTCCCAGCCCTTCCAGCTTCGGAAGGCTTCTGTGGGAGCCTCAAGTCGCGGTGCAGCTCAGAACCTGCACGTACCTAAAGCAGCCCCACGGGAACACGAAGCTTCCCTCGGGCATTTCGTTTCTTTACCCCAAACATTCTTCCCACTCAGCCACAATCTAGAAAGGAAAGAAAGGAAAAGAAGGAAGACCAATTAATTCTGACATAAGGAGTCTTGACTATTCCAACACACTGCCAGGTGAAAAAACATCCCTGCCAGGCTAACAAATCCCCCTGATACTGTCTCCATTCTGTATCAATTATTTAAACGCTGTATTAAGGAGCGTAAGGACACAATGCTTGGAATTCTCAAAAATGGCTCCGCCTGGCTACTCCAAGCACTTTCTCACCCGGGGAATTGAGCTGTCCCACATTTAAACGCCACGTTTGATCCAAATCCCATAGAAATCTGATATTGTTTGGCTCCTGAGCTTTCCCAAAAGCTGTGCAGTCAAGCCTGGAAATCCTCACTGAAGCTTTGCCATGTCACATCGGGATTTACCCTTGGGAAAACGCCACTCTCAGCACTTGGGTTTCAAGAGGTTGCACCCAATGTTACAGACACAGAATTCCTGTGGGGTTTGGCATTTCCTGCACCTCCAAACACGTGAAAAGAATGAAGTGCAGAGTCCCGAGGCTCCATTATTGCCATTCTCCTCACATCCCTTTCCTCAGCTGCACGTGGCTTTGTGCCTCCTCTGAAGGGCTGGAAAGGAATTTGGGAACCCCCCTCAGCTTCTTCGGTTTTCAGCTTTTTCTCGGAGCCGGCCCAAAAGGCAAACAGGAAAAAAAAACCCCAAAAGTGCACAAAATCCCAGCCCCTCCCAAGATGCAGCTCCTCACACCAAACCTTGGGAGAATCCCTGGTGCTTCCAACACCGCTGCAATCCCACCTGGAGCTGAGCTTACAGGGTGCTCTGCCTAATCCACATCCAAGCCTGGATAGCCCAAAGCCTGCAAGAAAAGAGGAGGCAAAGTGAAGGGGAGAGGGGGGGAAAAACGGAGTTTTAGGTTTTTCCCCTGTTTGCAACAGGATTGAAGGGCAGGGTGGAGAGGTTTCGTGGAAAAGAAGTACCAAAGGCTGCTTCATTCCCAGCAATTAGCGCTGCTCAGGTTGAATCCAAGAGGCCCAATCCACCAGGTTTAAACAGGAGCGGCCGACAGGATGGGTTATGACACAGATCTGTGAAGCTGGAGCCTTCTTCCTTCTCCCGGGCTCTCCCAGAAATTCTCCATGTCCGGACGCGCTCCCGCTCTCCCCGCTGGGGAGGATGGACTTGGATAGCCCGGGTGACTGGTGAGCCTAAAACAATAAGTGATGCAGTGATCCAAGTGTTTTTCCCCAGGAAATGACATATTCTCTGGACCTGGGATAACCCTTATCCCATGGCCTTCTCCAGGAAGAGTCCCAGCTGGATAGGGTCTCCCAGAAAGGATTCCATAGGGGCTCACCTTTTGCTTGGAGCTCGGCTGAATTCCTCAGCAATCCCAGGGAATGTGGCCATTGGAGGCTTTGGGCAGATTGGGCTCAATTGCGTTTTTAGGTTTTGTTACCGTCTCTCAGACTTCCCACTGGAATGTGGTCTCCAAGGAATATGTAAATCCCATGGGATTCCTGCTCTTTCGGACAATTTTTTGTACCATTCCTGTACAAAACGAGGCCCCCTGTTCGGATGCTTTTCCCCACCGTTCCCCAGCAGTTTTATCTGCCAGTGCATTCCCTGCGCTGGTTGGGCTCTTCCCAGATCTCTGAGCTCTTTCACAGGCAGGAGATCCATTTGGCCCAGGAACCGAACCCTCCCAAGGAATTGTCTGATGCCATCTCCACATTTCACAGCTGATCCTTGTGCTCAAAGGATCCCCCTTTCTTCCCTCCAGCCAATTCCAAGCCTCGCTGCCCCCAGCCGGGAACAGTCCCCAGGCCGATCCCTGCAGTCTTCCCTGCCAGGATCCTGCTCAGGAATCCATGGGCTACAAATTGAAGAATTAATTCTTCCCACCCCTGCCCAGTTCTAATTCCAAAGGATTTGGTGTCTGCCTTACCCGGCTGGAGCCTGCTTCCAACTCTGTTCTTGCTGCTTCTGCTGCTTTCCATTTCCCAGGAATTCCACCAACGGAGCGACAGCGTTTTCCACCTCCTCCTCCAGGATTCCCTCTGTTGCGTTCGGGTGCTGGAAGGATATCAAAACCAGGGCCTCACTATCAGGAATTATATCCCCGGATTTGTTCCTTTCCAAATGTCACCTCTTCCCAACAAAGCACTGGCCATCCAAGGAATTCTAGAGAGCGATGTGCTGACCGCTGCTTACTCCTCTGGAATGTCAGAGCTTGGAAAAAAAGGGCAGTTGAGGCTTTTCCTGGTGCTGCCCATGAAGTGTATTTTACCTAAGTGCCCCTGCCCATGCCTTTGTCTGTATCCACCAAAAATCCACCCGTTCATTCCCCAGCTGCTGCCTCCCTCTTTTCCTGGATCCAACAGAATTTTAACAGGTGAATATTCCCCTCTGGAAGAGCACCTTTCATTCCAAACCTAAGAACAAACAAACGAATCACTTTCCTTCGACCTTCCTTATTAGGATTCCACTGAGAGCAGTGGATGCAAAATGATCCTCTCCTGGTCCCTGCTGGATTCCCGGAGCAGGGATCCTTTCCCTCTTTCCCCCCACCCCCCGCGGTGCCCTCCTCCCCCTCCCGCCCCACCCCGCACCCTTTTCAGGCTTTGTTCCACAGCTTTTGCCTCCGGACCTCAGATCCTTTTGGTCTCCAGGAGCTCCCAGCAGCTCCACAGCCTTTCCTCTCCCATCCTGATCCTTTCTCCAGGAATGGAGCTCTGCATTGCAATTCCCTTCTCTTTTCTCCGACAATTCCCACCAACCCAGACCTAAAGCTGACACAAGGAACGCTCGGTGCCCACAAATCCAAATCCAGACCCGGCCATCCCTAAACCAGCAACTCCCGGACAATTTGCGTTCATTCCAACCTAACACTGAGGACTCACCTAATCCTTCAAAATTCCCAAGAAATATCCCGTTGCCTTCAGCTCCCAGGGGATTCTGCTTCGTGCTCACACGGATTTGGGACTTCCCTGAAAAACCCGTGCAGGGCACGCTGGAATCCCCGATCCCGTGAATCCGGGGAGTGTGAAAAGCTCGGTCCAGCCTGGGCCCCCAGAAATTTTTGCCAAATATCCCCCAAGTCCTCGGGACAACAGAACTCTCTGGTACTGCATTTTTGGCGTTGTAAAGCCTGGAATTACTTTATTCCTAGTGCTGGGCTCTGGATGTGGCCGAGAAAATCCCGGCCTCCACACAGACCCAGATTCCAAACTTTTTGATACATTTGAGCAAACCGAGAAATTCCCCTTCCCTGCTTCTTCTTAAGGGCATCCTTCTCTTCCCTTACCCGGCCTGCTCTCTCCCACTGGGCTGGGTTTTTCCCTTCCCATGCTAATTAGTCCCTACTTCTAGGAGGTTTAGGTACCTTTCTTCCCTGGCAGGGATTTCTTAACACAGCTACCGAGGCTTTGGGAGTCTTCTTTATCTTCTACTTTCTGGAAACACACCCTCTGATCCATAAATGCCGCAATCCAGATGCCCAACTTCAACAAGACATCCTTTTCACCTAAAAACACTCACTCTCAACTCTTAGATCTTTTAAAGTTTTACCCCCGCAAAATTCCCCTGGTTTTCCACCGCTGAATTCCTCCGTCCTGATTCCAAGAATTTCTTGAATACCACGGGGCTTTTCTCAAGATTTACCCCCACAACCTTCCCTACGTGCCCACTGCTCACCACCTCATTTTTCCCTCAATGTCTTCGTTCTCCACCCCAGAGAGTTTGTCAAGTGTTGCCTCCAAAATGTTCCCCCTCTGTCCACTACGGAGTTCCCCATTTTGCCTTCAAAATATTCCTTCTGTCCCCTCCAGATTGCATCCACTTTTACCCCCAACATTTTACTTCCTCTACAATATTGATTAAACCTTTTCCACCCCAAAAATGTGCATTCCCTCCCTTAAACAGCACCTCAGCTTTTCCCTCAAAAATGCCCCAGAGAGAAACTCCGATTCAGCCCCCAAACTCCCATTTTCCTACACAAACAGTTCTTGTGGCCCCTCTCAATTCCCCCACGCTTTCAGCTAAAGGAATAACTGGAAGCCTATTCCCTCATCTCTGCCCTCCTTTTGCTTTCCTGGAAAACCTTGCCGTCCCACACTTTCTCCAAGAGATCTGCTGCCAGTACTGCAAGGTCTGCTCTGTCAGAGTGCCAGGGGGGTTTACAGCACTTGCTCCTCTGCATCTTCACCCTTTCATCAGCTTTCCCCTGGAACGGTGTTGTGGGAGAAGCTTGGAATTACCAGAAATGGATCAGGTTCACATTTTTTCCCCACCAGTTTTCATCTGGTTTGAAATTCCTGGAATTACCCTCAAATGTGCCCTAGAACAGTGCTGTGAAAGGATCAGTCAGAAGAACAGCCTGAAAGCAGAAAACCACCTCCAGCAGCAGCCGCAATGATCCCATTTCTGTTCTTACCTGCTCCTGCCAGAGCTCCCAACGGCCCTTCCCATTCCAAAACAACAGCTATGCAAGACATTCCTGCTGTCCGTGAGGGTGAGGTGCCAGTTCTGGATGTTCTTTGCTGCGGAATCGGACAACAAACAGAGCGTAAATGATCTTGGTGCCTCTTCCAAGCCAAACCACCCCGTGATTCCTTGCGTGGATCAGCACCTGTCCCAACTCCATTCCAGAAACCTCCTCCCACTAACCCAGAACTTTCCTTTTTCTGCTCAACATCAGGGATTTGCTGCCGAGTGCCCCGGGCAGGGGACGCCTCAGCCTTCCCTGGGACGCCTCAGCATTCCAGCATTTTTATTCCAGGCATTAAAAGGATGCTCATTTCTCTTCCAGCATTGTTTCCCTCATTTTAGGAGAACCCTTTTCATCCCAGACCCCCCTCGTCAGCTGTTCAATCCTCTGGCACTGGATTTGGACAAAAGAAGGGACGCACCTGGACTGCGGGAAATCACGGAGAGAAACCCCTCCAAAACCTGACAGAGAAAAACAACGGGAGATGCAGGAAGACATATCCCTCATTTGCACGTCTGGAATGCTTTTCTAAAGACTTCTCTGCATCTGGATGCTCTTTGCTCTTGGCTTTCTTTACAGGAATGCATTTGCTGCTAAACACATCTCAGGCCCTTATTTGATCAGGATAAGGCGGGATGGAGATGAAGACTCACACAGGGAATAGCCAGGGAGATTCCCAGATCTCTGAGCTCCTTCACAAGGCAGGAGATCCATTTGGCCCAGGAACCGAACCCTCCCGAGGAATTGTCTGATGCCATCTCCACATTTCACAGCTGATCCTTGTGCTCAAAGGATCCCCCTTTCTTCCCTCCAGCCAATTCCAAGCCTCGCTGCCCCCAGCCGGGAACAGTCCCCAGGCCGATCCCTGCAGTCTTCCCTGCCAGGATCCTGCTCAGGAATCCATGGGCTACAAATTGAAGAATTAATTCTTCCCACCCCTGCCCAGTTCTAATTCCAAAGGATTTGGTGTCTGCCTTACCCGGCTGGAGCCTGCTTCCAACTCTGTTCTTGCTGCTTCTGCTGCTTTCCATTTCCCAGGAATTCCACCAACGGAGCGACAGCGTTTTCCACCTCCTCCTCCAGGATTCCCTCTGTTGCGTTCGGGTGCTGGAAGGATATCAAAACCAGGGCCTCACTATCAGGAATTATATCCCCGGATTTGTTCCTTTCCAAATGTCACCTCTTCCCAACAAAGCACTGGCCATCCAAGGAATTCTAGAGAGCGATGTGCTGACCGCTGCTTACTCCTCTGGAATGTCAGAGCTTGGAAAAAAAGGGCAGTTGAGGCTTTTCCTGGTGCTGCCCATGAAGTGTATTTTACCTAAGTGCCCCTGCCCATGCCTTTGCCTGTATCCGCCAAAAATCCACCCGTTCATTCCCCAGCTGCTGCCTCCCTCTTTTCCTGGATCCAACAGAATTTTAACAGGTGAATATTCCCCTCTGGAAGAGCACCTTTCATTCCAAACCTAAGAACAAACAAATGAATCACTTTCCTTCGACCTTCCTTATTAGGATTCCACTGAGAGCAGTGGATGCAAAATGATCCTCTCCTGGTCCCTGCTGGATTCCCGGAGCAGGGATCCTTTCCCTCTTTCCCCCCACCCCCCGCGGTGCCCTCCTCCCCCTCCCGCCCCACCCCGCACCCTTTTCAGCCTTTGTTCCACAGCTTTTGCCTCCGGACCTCAGATCCTTTTGGTCTCCAGGAGCTCCCAGCAGCTCCACAGCCTTTCCTCTCCCATCCTGATCCTTTCTCCAGGAATGGAGCTCTGCATTGCAATTCCCTTCTCTTTTCTCCGACAATTCCCACCAACCCAGACCTAAAGCTGACACAAGGAACGCTCGGTGCCCACAAATCCAAATCCAGACCCGGCCATCCCTAAACCAGCAACTCCCGGACAATTTGCGTTCATTCCAACCTAACACTGAGGACTCACCTAATCCTTCAAAATTCCCAAGAAATATCCCGTTGCCTTCAGCTCCCAGGGGATTCTGCTTCGTGCTCACACGGATTTGGGACTTCCCTGAAAAACCCGTGCAGGGCACGCTGGAATCCCCGATCCCGTGAATCCGGGGAGTGTGCAAAGCTCGGTCCAGCCTGGGCCCCCAGAAATTTTTGCCAAATATCCCCCAAGTCCTCGGGACAACAGAACTCTCTGCTACTGCATTTTTGGCGTTGTAAAGCCTGGAATTACTTTACCCCTAGTGCTGGGCTCTGGATGTGGCCGAGAAAATCCCGGCCTCCGCACAGACCCAGATTCCAAACTTTTTGATACATTTGAGCAAACCGAGAAATTCCCCTTCCCTGCTTCTTCTTAAGGGCATCCTTCTCTTCCCTTACCCGGCCTGCTCTCTCCCACTGGGCTGGGTTTTTCCCTTCCCATGCTAATTAGTCCCTACTTCTAGGAGGTTTAGGTACCTTTCTTCCCTGGCAGGGATTTCTTAACACAGCTACCGAGGCTTTGGGAGTCTTCTTTATCTTCTACTTTCTGGAAACACACCCTCTGATCCATAAATGCCACAATCCAGATGCCCAACTTCAACAAGACATCCTTTTCACCTAAAAACACTCACTCTCAACTCTTAGATCTTTTAAAGTTTTACCCCCGCAAAATTCCCCTGCTTTTCCACCGCTGAATTCCTCCGTCCTGATTCCAAGAATTTCTTGAATACCACGGGGCTTTTCTCAAGATTTACCCCCACAACCTTCCCTACGTGCCCACTGCTCACCACCTCATTTTTCCCTCAATGTCTTCGTTCTCCACCCCAGAGAGTTTGTCAAGTGTTGCCTCCAAGATGTTCCCCCTCTGTCCACTACTGAGTTCCCCATTTTGCCTTCAAAATATTCCTTCTGTCCCCTCCAGATTGCATCCACTTTTACCCCCAACATTTTACTTCCTCTACAATATTGATTAAACCTTTTCCACCCCAAAAATGTGCATTCCCTCCCTTAAACAGCACCTCAGCTTTTCCCTCAAAAATGCCCCAGAGAGAAACTCCGATTCAGCCCCCAAACTCCCATTTTCCTACACAAACAGTTCTTGTGGCCCCTCTCAATTCCCCCAGGCTTTCAGCTAAAGGAATAACTGGAAGCCTATTCCCTCATCTCTGCCCTCCTTTTGCTTTCCTGGAAAACCTTGCCATCCCACACTTTCTCCAAGAGATCTGCTGCGAGTACTGCAAGGTCTGCTCTGTCAGAGTGCCAGGGGGGTTTACAGCACTTGCTCCTCTGCATCTTCACCCTTTCATCAGCTTTCCCCTGGAACGGTGTTGTGGGAGAAGCTTGGAATTACCAGAAATGGATCAGGTTCACATTTTTTCCCCACCAGTTTTTATCTGGTTTGAAATTCCTGGAATTACCCTCAAATGTGCCCTAGAACAGTGCTGTGAAAGGATCAGTCAGAAGAACAGCCTGAAAGCAGAAAACCACCTCCAGCAGCAGCCGGAATGATCCCATTTCTGTTCTTACCTACTCCTGCCAGAGCTCCCAACGGCCCTTCCCATTCCAAGAGCTATGCAAGACATTCCTGCTGTCCGTGAGGGTGAGGTGCCAGTTCTGGATGTACTTTGCTGTGGAATCGGACAACAAACAGAGCGTAAATGATCTTGGTGGCTCTTCCAAGCCAAACCACCCCGTGATTCCATGCGTGGATCAGCACCTGTCCCAACTCCATTCCAGAAACCTCCTCCCACTAACCCAGAACTTTCCTTTTTCCGCTCAACATCAGGGATTTGCTGCCGAGTGCCCCGGGCAGGGGACGCCTCAGCCTTCCCTGGGACACCTCTGCATTCCCTGGGGTGCCTCAGCATTCCCTGGGCTGCTGTTCCACGCCGATCCCGTGTCCAGCGCCGTTCCGGGCTGCAGTGCCGGGCTCTCCCCACAAGGCGGCAGCACCGGGAGCGAGCAGCCCCGGCCGGTCCCGCTGTCTCGGGGCAGCTGCGCCTTTAACCCGCCCGGAGCCGGCGGGGCCGTGAACACAGCGGGCAAAAACCCCACCGATCCCCTTTATTTCACCCCCAGAGGCACAGGATCGCAGCATTCCCTGGGCTGGAAGGGACCCGCAGGGAGCATCGAGTCCAAATCCTGGTCCTGCACCCCAAGAATCCCACCCTGTGCCCGAGAGCCTTGTCCAGACCCAAACTCTGCCCCCAGGATCCTGAAAACACAGCGGGGCTGGGAGAAGGGTAACAAGGGAGGATTTTTTACATAGTTCTCCTTGTAGGATTGTTATATAATCTTATTAGATAGTCCAGCAACCCATCCCTGGGCCGGGACCCCCACCCCTGTCCCGGGACACCCATCCCTGGGCCGGAATACCGATCCCCCGCGGCCCCCACCGTCCGCTCGGGACTGTCCCCGTTCCCCGCTCACCTCCGAGCCCGCAGCACCCGCCCCGGTGCCCCCGGCCCGGCAGCGCTGCTCCCCGGACTCCCCGCCATTGCCGCGTCGGGCGAAGAAGGGCGGAAATTACCGGGACCACACCAATGTGGCGATGCGACCTTCTCAAGATGGCGGCGGTGGAGGACCCCGCTCCGTCTATTCGGCTGCCTGAATGCTCCCGCCTACCCCAGGCGCCACTGACCCCACAGTCGGTGTCCGCATAGCGGGAAACGCCTCAGAAAATTGTGTGCAAGCGCTGGGCTGGCGTCGGTGTCGGCGTCGCGTTCAGGCAGCCGAATAGACGCAGCTAGAGGGGGCCTTCCCTGCCGCCATCTTGAGAAGGTCAGAAAACAGCGTAATCGACCGCCATCTTTAGTGTGGCGATGATCTAACTTCCGGTTTCGCCGCCATCTTGGTTGCGGGCAGAGGCCACTTCCGGTCGAGCCGCCATCTTTAGTGTGGTACTCACAAGGCCCCCGCCCCTCACAAGGGCTTCTGTCTATTCAGCTGCCTGAATCCAGCCCGGACTCCGACGCCGGCCCCGCGCTTTCCGCGCGATTTTCCGCGGTGGTCCCCGGTGCGAGGACACGGGTGGTGGGGTCACCGGCGCCGGAGGCGGGCGACGGTCCCGCGACCGGCGGCAGGCATCGGCAGGGACACCTCTCTTAGGGGCCTATTGCGTCCGCCATCTTGAGTGTGGCGGAAGTGTCATCCACCCTCTGCAAGGTCCTGGCAGGTTCGAATAAAAACGCCACTTACGCCGTCCCGAAAGCGCCGAACTGCGCCTTCCTTTCCGAGCCGCCCCCTTGAGAGCGGCACGCGGGCGGCTCTATTCCCACCGTGCTCGCCCGGTGCTCCCCGCCCCGGCTCGCGCTGCGACCGCGCCTCTGCTGCCCGGCAAAACCGGCCCCGCCGGGCCGCCCCCCGCGCTGTCATTCGTCGCGGTCACCGCCCCGCACGGCGCCCGCTCCTTTGCAGCGCTCTGGCCCCGCTCATGCACGCCCGTGTCCCTTGGCGCTCCGAACCGTCCTTCGCCCCTCCCCTCCGCTGCCAGACGCGGCCCCGCTCGCTCCTTGCCCTTGCCACGCTCGGCAGCCACCGAGGCCGCCGCCCTCTCGGCTCCCCCGGCCCCGGGCGGCAGCAGCGCCGGGGCGCCGTGCCGGGGCCGGCAGTGCCGCGCTCTCGCCACCAGGCGGCAGCAGCGCCGCCCAGCTCAGCCCGGGGCCGGGCCGCGCTGCGGGGCACGGACAGAGCAGAGGCAAAAGCCGGCTCAGGGCGCTCTGCAGCTCCTGCAGCCCGAGCCTCTCGGCTCCTGGCGCCAGGCACTCGCTTCTTCCCTTCCTACAGAAAAACGCCGGCTCGTTATGCTCAAAACTTGCTCATCTCTAGTCCCAGCTTCTTATATTCCTATATGCAACAGAGTAGACAGAGAGGGCTGGCTTATTTCAAAATGAATCTACATCTAAATCCATCGCCTTTGTCTATAGATGTCAAAATGAAGACCTTAGCAGGTTTTGGTATTCTGCACACATCCCTCCCTGGGAGGAATGGTAAAAAGTTAAAAACAAATGAAATTTAAACAGTAAAAAGTTAGAAAAAAAGTTACAACGGCAGAAATTTAGAAACAAACAAAGAGGTACCATACAAGAAACGAACAAATTTCTAAAGGTAGAAAGGTTGAAAGTTAAAAACAAAGGTAGAAACAAAAAAAATTAGAAACAAAGTTAGGTAGACATTTAGAGACAAAGTCAGAAAGGCGAGTGTTGAGCTTTTGACAGGGTACCCTTCCTTCTCAGACCAGGGTGAAAGAGCAGAGGAGGCTGCTGTTCTGCTAAGTTCTTGATTTCACAGTCTCACAGCTGTCTTGAAGGCAGACTTTGAATGGGGTTACATGATAAAGCCAAGCAGCAGCAGCAGGCAAAACCAGCTGCTTCTATATGCTCCATACACTATATTTTTTGCTTACAGAAGTGTGGATTATATTTGTTAATTGACCAGTAAGATTCACACACGATTCTAGTTTTCTTTTTCTTAACCCACCCTGGTCTAATTCTAACAGTCGTAAGCCTCACACAAGTGTTACATCTGTGTTACACAGATTTGCATCTACAGTTTCTATCAGCTCTTAGTGTTTATGTGAACACTCCATCTAAAAAATGGCAACAGTGCCATTCAATCTAGATTTTGTCTAAAGTAAAGAATTCTGTGAAAAGGTAACACTGCTGCAGCAAGAGCTGTGCTGAAGATCTCTGCTACAGCTTTTTCATGACGAAGGCACTTGGCATCTATTTCTACTAAAAGTTAAAAATCCGTAGTTCTATTGCACTTTGCTGTGGCTTCATGGATGCCAGCTTGTCCAAAGGTTTCAATTCAAACCTAAGGCTTTGGCTTCCCTCTGGGCCTGAGGCCAGAGGAGCCTCCACTCTAAGAAGGTTAGAAACAAGGTTAGAAAGGTAAAAGTTAGAAAGCAAAAAATACATTTAGAAAGGCACAAAGTTAGAAATGTAGAGTGTTAGAAACCAACAAAGGCAGAAAGGTAAAAATGGGGAGAAAAACAAAGGTAGAAAGTTTCAAAGTTAGAAGCAAACAGAGGCAGAAAGGGACAAATCTAGAAAGTTAGAAACAAACAAAGGTAGAAAGTCAAAAAGGTAGAAATGAACAAAGGTAGAAAGTTGGAGAGGCAGAAAGTGCAGAGGCTGGCAGCAGCCATTCCAGCCTTAAGGAGAGCCCTGTGGAGAAGAGCAACTTGTTCCATTGATCTTCACTTCGAGAAGGGCCTTCTGCTCTCTTGGGAAAGATGCAGACCAGGCCATGACTCCAGCTAGAAGCAGCAGGTGGGAATGCTTTTCCTTCACCTCCCAGAAAGCTGGGAGCTTTCATGTTTGAGTCAGTGGCCTAAAAGGGGCAGAAAGGCTGCCCTGACAAGTGTGTGGGCATGGATCTGTTTGGTCTTGCCCTGTGCCCATTCCCAAAACTCTCTTCAAACTTGCCCAAAATAGCAACACAAAGCCTGGGGCAGATTGTGCCTGAAGAAAGAATGGTCTCTGTTTTTTTTCCAAGCTGCTACAGAAACAAACTAAGGTAGAAAGGTAAAAATGAACAAAGGAGGGAAGGTGAGAAAGGTAGTTCGAAAGTCAAAGTCAGAGAAAGAGAGAAAGTCAGAGAAAGGGAAAGGCAGAAAGAAAGCAAGGCAGAAAGCAAGTCAGAAAGAAAGAAAGAAAAATAGAGAGAAAAAGGAATAGAGGAAGAGAAGAATTGGGTTTGAGAGAAAAAGAAATGGAGTTTAAAAGAGAAGTAGTGTTGAAGAGAAAAAGAGCAACTGAGAACTAGAGTGACAGAGACATCCAGAAAGAGTTAAACAGTGAGAAAAAGAGAAAGAGTTCGAAAAAGTCAAGTGAGGAATAGACTAAAAAGTAAAGCAAAGCAGAGCAGCAAAGCAAGAAATACGGCAAAAAACTTACTAAAGCACACCAAAGGAAGAGAGCAACCAAAGGGGGGAAGGGGGGTATCTTTATTAGGGTTTCTTCAACTTTATGGAATGAGGGTTTTTTAGTTACACTTCAGCAAAGCAAGTGGAAACAACAATGTGCACAAGCACAAGTACAAATCCAATCCATCTGCACACTGGTCAAAGTCCAAGTGACATCCAGAGCAATACGTGCAAGTGCAGCGGCAAACACGAATCCAGAGCAACACAAGCCAACCCCATCGCAGTACAACCTAACAATTGTTCTATTTCTGGAAAATGTATGACATCTTATTGGTCCAGGAAACCCAAAACAACAGCAGCAGACAGAGAACAAAACACTCATCCACCACCCGCCTCCTTCAGCTTCCACACAAACCCACCCTCGCTCTCGTCTCGAGAGCACCCCATGGGAAGGCGGTTCCCGGGAGCCCCAAAATCATCGCGCCTGACAAATGCCCAGCCCCGGCACGGTCAGCACCCAACCCCTGGCGATGAACGTCACCTCACAGAGCGGCCGGGGCCCAGATAAAAAAACCCAGCTGGGAGGGAAAAAAACCCCAGACAGCAGAGCTGGGTGGTTTTTACTCTAAGTTTAAAAAGTAGCTGAAAAGCCTGAAAGGCAAAACTCACACCCACAAGGTTAGAAGCATTCCACACACACACTCTTCTCGCAGGCAGACAGACACACACAGACGCAGCTCTGGCACCACATTTCCTCTTGTTCCTGCTGGCCTGGAAAGCCCCAGGTAAATCCAGTCCCTCAGACCTTGCATCCCTGAACACCAGGAGAGCTGGAGTTTTACCCAGATCCCAGTGCCCTGCACAGCTGCACTGACACGAGCACAGGCTGATCGCTCTGCCCAGCACCATCCCTCATTTTCCTCCCATTGCTCCCCAAGCGTCCCCAAACCACCCCGTGTCTGTGCCGGGGCCAGTGCCTGCCCCGAGCCCAACCAGAGGCTGTCACCCAGCCCTGCACCAGCTCCCACCCCTGGGAGAGCTGGGAATGCACTGAGAGCTCAGCTCCCTGGGCTCCCCAACACCCAAACCAGTCCTCAGACACACAAATAATGCCCAACCTGCCCCTCCGGGCACAGCCAAACACCACAATTCTATCATCCCCAAGGAACTCCGGCAGGTTGCCTCTTCACCTGTGCCTTTTTCCAGCAGCCATGGCTAGGACCGGGCTGTCAGAAATAGCATTCCCTAGGCAGTTCATCCCAGCACAGAGGAGGAGCCTGTCACTCATCCACACCACGGGCAGGACAAGGGGGGCCCAAGCTGGCTTTGGCTGCTCCAACATCCAAAGCTCTTGGTGCCAAAGATAGGATGAGTTCAGTGGTTGCTCCTGTCCTGAAAGAGAGCAGAAAAGCGAAGTTAATCCCACTGTGGAATGCAAGACTCCTGCATTTCATATTTCTGCTCTGATTGCTCACCGCAGAGTATTATCCATGGAAAAAAAAGGAGAATGACACCATATCAAATAAAAAGTGCCCTTCTCCAGCACTTTTATTCCAAGCATTAAAAAGATGCTCATTTCTCTTCCAGCATTGTTTCCCTCATTTTAGCAGAACCGTCTTCATCCCAGACCCCCCTCGTCAGCTGTTCAATCCTCTGGCACTGGATTTGGACAAAGGAAGGGACGCACCTGGATCGCAGGAAATCACAGAGAGAAACCCCTCCAAAACCTGACAGAGAAAAACAACGGGAGATGCAGGAAGACACATCCCTCATTTGCACGTCTGGAATGCTTTTCTAAAGACTTCTCTGCATCTGGATGCTCTTTGCACTTGGCTTTCTTTACAAGAATGCATTTGCTGCTAAACACGTCTCAGGCCCTTATTTGATCAGGATAAGGTCGGATGGAGATGAAGACTCACACAGGGAATAGCCAGGGAGATGCAGGGCCTGGGAACATCAAGGACGGAGAAGAGAAGGAACAGGGATTGTTTTTCTTGTTTAGAGCCAGCAGTGCTGTGAGCTTGGAGAACACACGGCACCACAGGGATCCAGGGCAGGAGCGGGATAACTCCGGGATAAGGGGAATCTGCTCCCACTCCAGGGCTGTGCCAGTGAAGGAGGGGAAGTTTTAGTGCCTTCATGGCACACAAAAACCAAACCCAGCACCACCGAGCTGGACTTTCGTGAACTGCAACACAAAGCGGCCCCTGGCCTTTGGGGGAACACAACCTCACCGAGTCACGGAGCCAGGGGATGACACTTGGGAATGAGCCTTGCGGCCTGCAGCCAAATCAGATGAGGGAGCCACAGGAGCTGTGGGGTTTCCTGCTCTTCCTGCAACGCCATCAGTCCAGACCAGGAGACCTTTCCTGGAACAGATCTTCCCTGTAAAAGGGAGCAACACCAAAGCTCAAGCCCTCATTTAGAGACCCTTGGAAAAGCAAAGGTGAGAGGGGATTACCTGGAGCCCCAGGGGACCGAGGTGAAGGGGATGAAGAAGCAGACAGCAAACTGCTTCCACTGCTTCTCACTCCAGCAAGGGGAACATCCCTGGAATTTCACGTCCAGCGTCTCTCCCAAGCCCCACCGGCGAACCCACACGTACTCCAGGACTGATCTCCTTTGTACTTCCAGCAGCACAGACCCACCGGGAGGAACTGCAATCCAAGGACACACATCAGCAACCGCCTTCCCGCTTGGCGCTCTCTCCACATTTTTCCCTTTCCAGTGGGATGCAGGTGCCACCCCCCAGAGGCAGGAAAACTGCCTTGCAATCCAGTACAAAACCTGCCTGGGAAGCCCAGGATGCCCGGAGCCAGCAGCCATTTCTCCTGGAGCTCCTGCTGACAGGCATTTGAAGCCTGCTGGGCCTCACAGCTGCTTTTCTGCCAGGGGCATTCCCATCTCTTATTTTTTAGCCCAAATAAAGGTTTGCAAAGCTGAGTTTTGTGAGAAGTGCTTCATATTTGGATTATTCTTAACTTGGGAGTTTCCCTTGGCACCAAAATCAGGGGGTAAACCCAACATGGCCTCAAAGGGCCATAAGATCCCAGATATCCAATCCCCAGTTCCCTCAGCATTGGTTCATTAAAGCTTTTCAGGGGTAATTTAGCAAACTTCAGGGTTTGGTGACTTCACCATCAAAGCAACACGAAACCTGTGCAAAAGGAACTTAACTAAAGCTGGCTAAACGCTGCCCAGACCTGGCAGAAACCGCTTCCCACACCTCTCCTGGAATTCTCTTTCCCAGCCCTTCCAGCTTCGGAAGGCTTCTGTGGGAGCCTCAAGTCGCGGTGCAGCTCAGAACCTGCACGTACCTAAAGCAGCCCCACAGGAACACGAAGCTTCCCTCGGGCATTTCGTTTCTTTACCCCAAACATTCTTCCCACTCAGCCACAATCTAGAAAGAAAAGAAAGGAAAAGAAGGAAGACCAATTAATTCTGACATAAGGAGTCTTGACTATTCCAACACACTGCCAGGTGAACATTCCATCCCTGCCAGGCTAACAAATCCCCCTGATACTGTCTCCATTCTGTATCAATTATTTAAACGCTGTATTAAGGAGCGTAAGGACACAATGCTTGGAATTCTCAAAAATGGCTCCGCCTGGCTACTCCAAGCACTTTCTCACCCGGGGAGCTGAGCTGTCCCACATTTAAACGCCACGTTTGATCCAAATCCCATAGAAATCTGATATTGTTTGGCTCCTGAGCTTTCCCAAAAGCTGTGCAGTCAAGCCTGGAAATCCTCACTGAAGCTTTGCCATGTCACATCGGGATTTACCCTTGGGAAAACCCCACTCTGAGCACTTGGGTTTCAAGAGGTTGCACCCAATGTTACAGACACAGAATTCCTGTGGGGTTTGGCATTTCCTGCACCTCCAAACACGTGAAAAGAAGGAAGTGCAGAGTCCCGAGGCTCCATTATTGCCATTCTCCTCACATCCCTTTCCTCAGCTGCACGTGGCTTTGTGCCTCCTCTGAAGGGCTGGAAAGGAATTTGGGAACCCCCCTCAGCTTCTTCGGTTTTCAGCTTTTTCTCGGAGCCGGCCCAAAAGGCAAACAGGAAAAAAAAACCCCAAAAGTGCACAAAATCCCAGCCCCTCCCAAGATGCAGCTCCTCACACCAAACCTTGGGAGAATCCCTGGTGCTTCCAACACTGCTGCAATCCCACCTGGAGCTGAGCTTACAGGGTGCTCTGCCTAATCCACATCCAAGCCTGGATAGCCCAAAGCCTGCAAGAAAAGAGGAGGCAAAGTGAAGGGGAGAGGGGGGGAAAAACGGAGTTTTAGGTTTTTCCCCTGTTTGCAACAGGATTGAAGGGCAGGGTGGAGAGGTTTCGTGGAAAAGAAGTACCAAAGGCTGCTTCATTCCCAGCAATTAGCGCTGCTCAATCCAAGAGGCCCAATCCACCAGGTTTAAACAGGAGCGGCCGACAGGATGGGTTATGACACAGATCTGTGAAGCTGGAGCCTTCTTTCTTCTCCCGGGCTCTCCCAGAAATTCTCCATGTCCGGACGCGCTCCCGCTCTCCCTGCTGGGGAGGATGGACTTGGATAGCCCGGGTGACTGGTGAGCCTAAAACAATAAGTGATGCAGTGATCCAAGTGTTTTTCCCCAGGAAATTACATATTCTCTGGACCTGGGATAACCCATATCCCATGGCCTTCTCCAGGAAGAGTCCCAGCTGGATAGGGTCTCCCAGAAAGGATTCCATAGGGGCTCACCTTCTGCTCGGAGCTCGGCTGAATTCGTCAGCAATGCCAGGGAATGTGGCCATTGGAGGCTTTGGGCAGATTGGGCTCAATTGCGTTTTTAGGTTTTGTTACCATCTCTCAGACTTCCCACTGGAATGTGGTCTCCAAGGAATATGTAAATCCCATTGGATTCCTGCTCTTTCGGACAATTTTTTGTACCATTCCTGTACAAAACGAGGCCCCCTGTTCGGATGCTTTTCCCCACCGTTCCCCAGCAGTTTTATCTGCCAGTGCATTCCCTGTGCTGGTTGGGCTCTTCCCAGATCTCTGAGCTCCTTCACAAGGCAGGAGATCCATTTGGCCCAGGAACCGAACCCTCCCGAGGAATTGTCTGATGCCATCTCCACATTTCACAGCTGATCCTTGTGCTCAAAGGATCCCCCTTTCTTCCCTCCAGCCAATTCCAAGCCTCGCTGCCCCCAGCCGGGAACAGTCCCCAGGCCGATCCCTGCAGTCTTCCCTGCCAGGATCCTGCTCAGGAATCCATGGGCTACAAATTGAAGAATTAATCCTTCCCACCCCTGCCCAGTTCTAATTCCAAAGGATTTGGTGTCTGTCTTACCCGGCTGGAGCCTGCTTCCAACTCTGTTCTTGCTGCTTCTGCTGCTTTCCATTTCCCAGGAATTCCACCAACGGAGCGACAGCGTTTTCCACCTCCTCCTCCAGGATTCCCTCTGTTGCGTTCGGGTGCTGGAAGGATATCAAAACCTGGGCCTCACTATCAGGAATTATATCCCCGGATTTGTTCCTTTCCAAATGTCACCTCTTCCCAACAAAGCACTGGCCATCCAAGGAATTCTAGAGAGCGATGTGCTGACCGCTGCTTACTCCTCTGGAATGTCAGAGCTTGGAAAAAAAGGGCAGTTGAGGCTTTTCCTGGTGCTGCCCATGAAGTGTATTTTACCTAAGTGCCCCTGCCCATGCCTTTGCCTGTATCCGCCAAAAATCCACCCGTTCATTCCCCAGCTGCTGCCTCCCTCTTTTCCTGGATCCAACAGAATTTTAACAGGTGAATATTCCCCTCTGGAAGAGCACCTTTCATTCCAAACCTAAGAACAAACAAACGAATCACTTTCCTTCGACCTTCCTTATTAGGATTCCACTGAGAGCAGTGGATGGAAAATGATCCTCTCCTGGCCCCTGCTGGATTCCCGGAGCAGGGATCCTTTCCCTCTTTCCCCCCACCCCCCGCGGTGCCCTCCTCCCCCTCCCGCCCCACCCCGCACCCTTTTCAGCCTTTGTTCCACAGCTTTTGCCTCCGGACCTCAGATCCTTTTGGTCTCCAGGAGCTCCCAGCAGCTCCACAGCCTTTCCTCTCCCATCCTGATCCTTTCTCCAGGAATGGAGCTCTGCATTGCAATTCCCTTCTCTTTTCTCCGACAATTCCCACCAACCCAGACCTAAAGCTGACACAAGGAACGCTCGGTGCCCACAAATCCAAATCCAGACCTGGCCATCCCTAAACCAGCAACTCCCGGACAATTTGCGTTCATTCCAACCTATCACTGAGGACTCACCTAATCCTTCAAAATTCCCAAGAAATATCCCGTTGCCTTCAGCTCCCAGGGGATTCTGCTTCGTGCTCACACGGATTTGGGACTTCCCTGAAACACCCGTGCAGGGCACGCTGGAATCCCCGATCCCGTGAATCCGGGGAGTGTGAAAAGCTCGGTCCAGCCTGGGCCCCCAGAAATTTTTGCCAAATATCCCCCAAGTCCTCGGGACAACAGAACTCTCTGGTACTGCATTTTTGGCGTTGTAAAGCCTGGAATTACTTTATTCCTAGTGCTGGGCTCTGGATGTGGCCGAGAAAATCCCGGCCTCCACACAGACCCAGATTCCAAACTTTTTGATACATTTGAGCAAACCGAGAAATTCCCCTTCCCTGCTTCTTCTTAAGGGCATCCTTCTCTTCCCTTACCCGGCCTGCTCTCTCCCACTGGGCTGGGTTTTTCCCTTCCCATGCTAATTAGTCCCTACTTCTAGGAGGTTTAGGTACCTTTCTTCCCTGGCAGGGATTTCTTAACACAGCTACCGAGGCTTTGGGAGTCTTCTTTATCTTCTACTTTCTGGAAACACACCCTCTGATCCATAAATGCCACAATCCAGATGCCCAACTTCAACAAGACATCCTTTTCACCTAAAAACACTCACTCTCAACTCTTAGATCTTTTAAAGTTTTACCCCCGCAAAATTCCCCTGCTTTTCCACCGCTGAATTCCTCCGTCCTGATTCCAAGAACTTCTTGAAGACCACGGGGCTTTTCTCAAGATTTACCCCCACAACCTTCCCTACGTGCCCACTGCTCACCACCTCATTTTTCCCTCAATGTCTTCGTTCTCCACCCCAGAGAGTTTGTCAAGTGTTGCCTCCAAAATGTTCCCCCTCTGTCCACTACTGAGTTCCCCATTTTGCCTTCAAAATATTCATTCTGTCCCCTCCAGATTGCATCCACTTTTACCCCCAACATTTTACTTCCTCTACAATATTGATTAAACCTTTTCCACCCCAAAAATGTGCATTCCCTCCCTTAAACAGCACCTCAGCTTTTCCCTCAAAAATGCCCCAGAGAGAAACTCCGATTCAGCCCCCAAACTCCCATTTTCCTACACAAACAGTTCTTGTGGCCCCTCTCAATTCCCCCAGGCTTTCAGCTAAAGGAATAACTGGAAGCCTATTCCCTCATCTCTGCCCTCCTTTTGCTTTCCCGGAAAACCTTGCCATCCCACACTTTCTCCAAGAGATCTGCTGGGAGTACGGCAAGGTCTGCTCTGTCAGAGTGCCAGGGGGGTTTACAGCACTTGCTCCTCTGCATCTTCACCCTTTCATCAGCTTTCCCCTGGAACGGTGTTGTGGGAGAAGCTTGGAATTACCAGAAATGGATCAGGTTCACATTTTTTCCCCACCAGTTTTCATCTGGTTTGAAATTCCTGGAATGACCCTCAAATGTGCCCTAGAACAGTGCTGTGAAAGGATCAGTCAGAAGAACAGCCTGAAAGCAGAAAACCACCTCCAGCAGCAGCCAGAATGATCCCATTTCTGTTCTTACCTGGTCCTGCCAGAGCTCCCAACGGCCCTTCCCATTCCAAGAGCTATGCAAGACATTCCTGCTGTCCGTGAGGGTGAGGTGCCAGTTCTGGATGTTCTTTGCTGCGGAATCGGACAACAAACAGAGCGTAAATGATCTTGGTGGCTCTTCCAAGCCAAACCACCCCGTGATTCCTTGCGTGGATCAGCACCTGTCCCAACTCCATTCCAGAAACCTCCTCCCACTAACCCAGAACTTTCCTTTTTCCGCTCAACATCAGGGATTTGCTGCCGAGTGCCCCGGGCAGGGGACGCCTCAGCCTTCCCTGGGACGCCTCAGCATTCCAGCATTTTTATTCCAGGCATTAAAAGGATGCTCATTTCTCTTCCAGCATTGTTTCCCTCATTTTAGGAGAACCCTTTTCATCCCAGACCCCCCTCGTCAGCTGTTCAATCCTCTGGCACTGGATTTGGACAAAAGAAGGGACGCACCTGGACTGCAGGAAATCACGGAGAGAAACCCCTCCAAAACCTGACAGAGAAAAACAACGGGAGATGCAGGAAGACATATCCCTCATTTGCACGTCTGGAATGCTTTTCTAAAGACTTCTCTGCATCTGGATGCTCTTTGCTCTTGGCTTTCTTTACAGGAATGCATTTGCTGCTAAACACATCTCAGGCCCTTATTTCATCAGGATAAGGCGGGATGGAGATGAAGACTCACACAGGGAATAGCCAGGGAGATTCCCAGATCTCTGAGCTCCTTCACAAGGCAGGAGATCCATTTGGCCCAGGAACCGAACCCTCCCGAGGAATTGTCTGATGCCATCTCCACATTTCACAGCTGATCCTTCTGCTCAAAGGATCCCCCTTTCTTCCCTCCAGCCAATTCCAAGCCTCGCTGCCCCCAGCCGGGAACAGTCCCCAGGCCGATCCCTGCAGTCTTCCCTGCCAGGATCCTGCTCAGGAATCCATGGGCTACAAATTGAAGAATTAATTCTTCCCACCCCTGCCCAGTTCTAATTCCAAAGGATTTGGTGTCTGCCTTACCCGGCTGGAGCCTGCTTCCAACTCTGTTCTTGCTGCTTCTGCTGCTTTCCATTTCCCAGGAATTCCACCAACGGAGCGACAGCGTTTTCCACCTCCTCCTCCAGCATTCCCTCTGTTGCGTTCGGGTGCTGGAAGGATATCAAAACCTGGGCCTCACTATCAGGAATTATATCCCCGGATTTGTTCCTTTCCAAATGTCACCTCTTCCCAACAAAGCACTGGCCATCCAAGGAATTCTAGAGAGCGATGTGCTGACCGCTGCTTACTCCTCTGGAATGTCAGAGCTTGGAAAAAAAGGGCAGTTGAGGCTTTTCCTGGTGCTGCCCATGAAGTGTATTTTACCTAAGTGCCCCTGCCCATGCCTTTGCCTGTATCCGCCAAAAATCCACCCGTTCATTCCCCAGCTGCTGCCTCCCTCTTTTCCTGGATCCAACAGAATTTTAACAGGTGAATATTCCCCTCTGGAAGAGCACCTTTCATTCCAAACCTAAGAACAAACAAACGAATCACTTTCCTTCGACCTTCCTTATTAGGATTCCACTGAGAGCAGTGGATGGAAAATGATCCTCTCCTGGCCCCTGCTGGATTCCCGGAGCAGGGATCCTTTCCCTCTTTCCCCCCACCCCCCGCGGTGCCCTCCTCCCCCTCCCGCCCCACCCCGCACCCTTTTCAGCCTTTGTTCCACAGCTTTTGCCTCCGGACCTCAGATCCTTTTGGTCTCCAGGAGCTCCCAGCAGCTCCACAGCCTTTCCTCTCCCATCCTGATCCTTTCTCCAGGAATGGAGCTCTGCATTGCAATTCCCTTCTCTTTTCTCCGACAATTCCCACCAACCCAGACCTAAAGCTGACACAAGGAACGCTCGGTGCCCACAAATCCAAATCCAGACCTGGCCATCCCTAAACCAGCAACTCCCGGACAATTTGCGTTCATTCCAACCTATCACTGAGGACTCACCTAATCCTTCAAAATTCCCAAGAAATATCCCGTTGCCTTCAGCTCCCAGGGGATTCTGCTTCGTGCTCACACGGATTTGGGACTTCCCTGAAAAACCCGTGCAGGGCACGCTGGAATCCCCGATCCCGTGAATCCGGGGAGTGTGCAAAGCTCGGTCCAGCCTGGGCCCCCAGAAATTTTTGCCAAATATCCCCCAAGTCCTCGGGACAACAGAACTCTCTGGTACTGCATTTTTGGCGTTGTAAAGCCTGGAATTACTTTATTCCTAGTGCTGGGCTCTGGATGTGGCCGAGAAAATCCCGGCCTCCACACAGACCCAGATTCCAAACTTTTTGATACATTTGAGCAAACCGAGAAATTCCCCTTCCCTGCTTCTTCTTAAGGGCATCCTTCTCTTCCCTTACCCGGCCGGCTCTCTCCCACTGGGCTGGGTTTTTCCCTTCCCATGCTAATTAGTCCCTACTTCTAGGAGGTTTAGGTACCTTTCTTCCCTGGCAGGGATTTCTTAACACAGCTATCGAGGCTTTGGGAGTCTTCTTTATCTTCTACTTTCTGGAAACACACCCTCTGATCCATAAATGCCACAATCCAGATGCCCAACTTCAACAAGACATCCTTTTCACCTAAAAACACTCACTCTCAACTTTTAAAGTTTTTTTAAAAATCTTTTAAAGTTTTACCCCCGCAAAATTCCCCTGCTTTTCCACCGCTGAATTCCTCCGTCCTGATTCCAAGAATTTCTTGAATACCACGGGGCTTTTCTCAAGATTTACCCCCACAACCTTCCCTACGTGCCCACTGCTCACCACCTCATTTTTCCCTCAATGTCTTCGTTCTCCACCCCAGAGAGTTTGTCAAGTGTTGCCTCCAAAATGTTCCCCCTCTGTCCACTACCGAGTTCCCCATTTTGCCTTCAAAATATTCATTCTGTCCCCTCCAGATTGCATCCACTTTTACCCCCAACATTTTACTTCCTCTACAATATTGATTAAACCTTTTCCACCCCAAAAATGTGCATTCCCTCCCTTCAACAGCACCTCAGCTTTTCCCTCAAAAATGCCCCAGAGAGAAACTCCGATTCAGCCCCAAAACTCCCATTTTCCTACACAAACAGTTCTTGTGGCCCCTCTCAATTCCCCCAGGCTTTCAGCTAAAGGAATAACTGGAAGCCTATTCCCTCATCTCTGCCCTCCTTTTGCTTTCCTGGAAAACCTTGCCATCCCACACTTTCTCCAAGAGATCTGCTAGCATTTCTGGAAGGTTTGCTCTGTCAGAGTGCCAGGGGGGTTTACAGCACTTGCTCCTCTGCATCTTCACCCTTTCCTCAGCTTTCCCCTGGAACGGTGTTGTGGGAGAAGCTTGGAATTACCAGAAATGGATCAGGTTCACATTTTTTCCCCACCAGTTTTCATCTGGTTTGAAATTCCTGGAATGACCCTCAAATGTGCCCTAGAACAGTGCTGTGAAAGGATCAGTCAGAAGAACAGCCTGAAAGCAGAAAACCACCTCCAGCAGCAGCCGGAATGATCCCATTTCTGTTCTTACCTGCTCCTGCCAGAGCTCCCAACAGCCATTTCCATTCCAAAACAACAACTATGGAAGACATTCCTGCTGTCTGTGAGGGTGATGTGGCAGTTCTGGATGTTCTTTGCTGTGGAATCGGACAACAAACAGAGCGTAAATGATCTTGGTGGCTCTTCCAAGCCAAACCACCCCGTGATTCCTTGTGTGGATCAGCACCTGTCCCAACTCCATTCCAGAAACCTCCTCCCACTAACCCAGAACTTTCCTTTTTCCGCTCAACATCAGGGATTTGCTGCCGAGTGCCCCGGGCAGGGGACGCCTCAGCCTTCCCTGGGACGCTTCATCATTCCCTGGGATACCTCAGCATTCCCTGGGGTGCCTCAGCATTCCCTGGGCTGCTGTTCCACGCCGATCCCGTGTCCAGCGCCGTTCCGGGCTGCAGTGCCGGGCTCTCCCCACAAGGCGGCAGCACCGGGAGCGAGCAGCCCCGGCCGGTCCCGCTGTCTCGGGGCAGCTGCGCCTTTAACCCGCCCGGAGCCGGCGGGGCCGTGAACACAGCGGGCAAAAACCCCAGCGATCCCCTTTATTTCACCCCCAGAGGCACAGGATCGCAGCATTCCCTGGGCTGGAAGGGACCCGCAGGGAGCATCGAGTCCAAATCCTGGTCCTGCACCCCAAGAATCCCACCCTGTGCCCGAGAGCCTTGTCCAGACACAAACTCTGCCCCTAGGATCCTGAAAACACAGCGGGGCTGGGAGAAGGGTAACAAGGGAGGATTTTTTACATAGTTCTCCTTGTACGATCGTTATATAATCTTATTAGATAGTCCAGCAACCCATCCCCGGGCCGGGACCCCCACCCCTGTCCCGGGACCCCCACCCCTGTCCCGGGACACCCATCCCTGGGCCGGAATACCGATCCCCCGCGGCCCCCACCGTCCGCTCGGGACTGTCCCCGTTCCCCGCTCACCTCCGAGCCCGCAGCACCCGCTCCGGTGCCCCCGGCCCGGCAGCGCTGCTCCCCGGACTCCCCGCCATTGCCGCGTCGGGCGAAGAAGGGCGGAAATTACCGGGACCACACCAATGTGGCGATGCGACCTTCTCAAGATGGCGGCGGTGGAGGACCCCGCTCCGTCTATTCGGCTGCCTGAATGCTCCCGCCTACCCCAGGCGCCACTGACCCCACAGTCGGTGTCCGCATAGCGGGAAACGCCTCAGAAAATTGCGTGCAAGCGTTGGGCTGGCGTCGGTGTCGGCGTCGCGTTCAGGCAGCCGAATAGACGCAGCTAGAGGGGGCCTTCCCTGCCGCCATCTTGAGAAGGTCAGAAAACAGCGTAAACGACCGCCATCTTTAGTGTGGCGATGATCTAGTTTCCGGTTTCGCCGCCATCTTGGGTGCTGGCAGAAGCCACTTCCGGTCGAGCCGCCATCTTTAGTGTGGTACGCACAAGGCCCCCGCCCCTCACAAGGGCTTCTGTCTATTCAGCTGCCTGAATCCGGCCCGGACTCCGACGCCGGCCCCGCGCTTTCCGCGCGATTTTCCGCGGTGGTCCCCGGTGCGAGGACACGGGTGGTGGGGTCACCGGCGCCGGAGGCGGGCGACGGTCCCGCGACCGGCGGCAGGCATCGGCAGGGACACCTCTCTTAGGGGCCTATTGCGTCCGCCATCTTGAGTGTGGCGGAAGTGTCATCCACCCTCTGCAAGGTCCTGGCAGGTTCGAATAAAAACGCCACTTACGCCGTCCCGAAAGCGCCGAACTGCGCCTTCCTTTCCGAGCCGCCCCCTTGAGAGCGGCACGCGGCCGGCTCTATTCCGACCGTGCTCGCCCTGTGCCCCTCGCCCCGTGTCGCGCTGCGACCGCGCCTCTGCTGCCCGGCAAAACCGGCCCCGCCGGGCCGCCCCCCGCGCTCTCATTCGTCGCGGTCACCGCCCCGCACGGCGCCCGCTCCTTTGCAGCGCTCTGGCCCCGCTCATGCACGCCCGTGTCCCTTGGCGCTCCGAACCGTCCTTCGCCCCTCCCCTCCGCTGCCAGACGCGGCCCCGCTCGCTCCTTGCCCTTGCCACGCTCGGCAGCCACCGAGGCCGCCGCCCTCTCGGCTCCCCCGGCCCCGGGCGGCAGCAGCGCCGGGGCGCCGTGCCGGGGCCGGCAGTGCCGCGCTCTCGCCACCAGGCGGCAGCAGCGCCGCCCAGCTCAGCCCGGGGCCGGGCCGCGCTGCGGGGCACGGACAGAGCAGAGGCAAAAGCCGGCTCAGGGCGCTCTGCAGCTCCTGCAGCCCGAGCCTCTCGGCTCCTGGCGCCAGGCACTCGCTTCTTCCCTTCCTACAGAAAAACGCCGCCTCGTTATTCTCAAAACTTGCTCATCTCTAGTCCCAGCTTCTTATATTCCTATATGCAACAGAGTAGAGAGAGAGGGCTGGCTTATTTCAAAATGAATCTACATCTAAATCCATCGCCTTTGTCTATAGATGTCAAAATGAAGACCTTAGCAGGTTTTGGTATTCTGCACACATCCCTCCCTGGGAGGAATGGTAAAAAGTTAAAAACAAATGAAATTTAAACAGTAAAAAGTTAGAAAAAAAGTTACAATGGCAGAAATTTAGAAACAAACAAAGAGGTACAATACAAGAAACGAACAAATTTCTAAAGGTAGAAAGGTTGAAAGTTAAAAACAAAGGTAGAAACAAAAAAAAATTAGAAACAAAGTTAGGTAGACATTTAGAGACAAAGTCAGAAAGGCGAGTGTTGAGCTTTTGACAGGGTACCCTTCCTTCTCAGACCAGGGTGAAAGAGCAGAGGAGGCTGCTGTTCTGCTAAGTTCTTGATTTCAGTCTCACAGCTGTCTTGAAGGCAGAGTTTGAATGGGGTTACATGATAAAGCCAAGCAGCAGCAGCAGGCAAAACCAGCTGCTTCTATATGCTCCATACACTATATTTTTTGCTTACAGAAGTGTGGATTATATTTGTTAATTGACCAGTAAGATTCACACACGATTCTAGTTTTCTTTTTCTTAACCCACCCTGGTCTAATTCTAACAGTCGTAAGCCTCACACAAGTGTTACATCTGTGTTACACAGATTTGCATCTACAGTTTCTATCAGCTCTTAGTGTTTATGTGAACACTCCATCTAAAAAATGGCAACAGTGCCATTCAATCTAGATTTTGTCTAAAGTAAAGAATTCTGTGAAAAGGTAACACTGCTGCAGCAAGAGCCGTGCTGAAGATCTCTGCTACAGCTTTTTCATGATTAAGGCACTTGGCATCTATTTCTACTAAAAGTTAAAAATCTGTATTTCTATTGCACTTTGCTGTGGCTTCATGGATGCCAGCTTGTCCAAAGGTTTCAATTCAAACCTAAGGCTTTGGCTTCCCTCTGGGCCTGAGGCCAGAGGAGCCTCCACTCTAAGAAGGTTAGAAACAAGGTTAGAAAGGTAAAAGTTAGAAAGCAAAAAATACATTTAGAAAGGCACAAAGTTAGAAATGTAGAGTGTTAGAAACCAACAAAGGCAGAAAGGTAAAAATGGGGAGAAAAACAAAGGTAGAAAGTTTCAAAGTTAGAAGCAAACAGAGGCAGAAAGGGACAAATCTAGCAAGTTAGAAACAAACAAAGGTAGAAAGTCAAAAAGGTAGAAACGAACAAAGGTAGAAAGTTGGAGAGGCAGAAAGTGCAGAGGCTGGCAGCAGCCATTCCAGCCTTAAGGAGAGCCCTGTGGAGAAGAGCAACTTGTTCCATTGATCTTCACTTCGAGAAGGGCCTTCTGCTCTCTTGGGAAAGATGCAGACCAGGCCATGACTCCAGGTAGAAGCAGCAGGTGGGAATGCTTTTCCTTCAGCTCCCAGAAAGCTGGGAGCTTTCATGTTTGAGTCAGTGGCCTAAAAGGGGCAGAAAGGCTGCCCTGACAAGTGTGTGGGCATGGATCTGTTTGGTCTTGCCCTGTGCCCATTCCCAAAACTCTCTTCAAACTTGCCCAAAATAGCAACACAAAGCCTGGGGCAGATTGTGCCTGAAGAAAGAATGGTCTCTGTTTTTTTTCCAAGCTGCTACAGAAACAAACTAAGGTAGAAAGGTAAAAATGAACAAAGGAGGGAAGGTGAGAAAGGTAGTTCGAAAGTCAAAGTCAGAGAAAGAGAGAAAGAGAAAGAGAGAAAGTCAGAGAAAGCGAGAAAGTCAGAGAAAGGGAAAGGCAGAAAGAAAGCAAGGCAGAAAGCAAGTCAGAGAGAAAGAAAGAAAGAAAGAAAAATAGAGAGAAAAAGGAATAGAGAAAGAGAAGAATCGGGTTTGAGAGAAAAAGAAATGGAGTTTAAAAGAGAAGTAGTGTTGAAGAGAAAAAGAGCAACTGAGAACTAGAGTGACAGAGACATCCAGAAAGAGTTAAACAGTGAGAAAAAGAGAAAGAGTTCGAAAAAGTCAAGTGAGGAATAGACTAAAAAGTAAAGCAAAGCAGAGCAGCAAAGCAAGAAATACGGCAAAAAACTTACTAAAGCACACCAAAGGAAGAGAGCAACCAAAGGGGGGAGGGGGGGTATCTTTATTAGGGTTTCTTCAACTTTATGGAATGAGGGTTTTTTAGTTACACTTCAGCAAAGCAAGTGGAAACAACAATGTGCACAAGCACAAGTACAAATCCAATCCATCTGCACACTGGTCAAAGTCCAAGTGACATCCAGAGCAATACGTGCAAGTGCAGCGGCAAACACGAATCCAGAGCAACACAAGCCAACCCCATCGCAGTACAACCTAACAATTGTTCTATTTCTGGAAAATGTATGACATCTTATTGGTCCAGGAAACCCAAAACAACAGCAGCAGACAGAGAACAAAACACTCATCCACCACCCGCCTCCTTCAGCTTCCACACAAACCCACCCTCGCTCTCGTCTCGAGAGCACCCCATGGGAAGGCGGTTCCCGGGAGCCCCAAAATCATCGCGCCTGACAAATGCCCAGCCCCGGCACGGTCAGCACCCAACCCCTGGCGATGAACGTCACCTCACAGAGCGGCCGGGGCCCAGATAAAAAAACCCAGCTGGGAGGGAAAAAAACCCCAGACAGCAGAGCTGGGTGGTTTTTACCCTAAGTTTAAAAAGTAGCTGAAAAGCCTGAAAGGCAAAACTCACACCCACAAGGTTAGAAGCATTCCACACACACACTCTTCTCGCAGGCAGAGAACACACACAGACGCAGCTCTGGCACCACATTTCCTCTTGTTCCTGCTGGCCTGGAAAGCCCCAGGTAAATCCAGTCCCTCAGACCTTGCATCCCTGAACACCAGGAGAGCTGGAGTTTTACCCAGATCCCAGTGCCCTGCACAGCTGCACTGACACGAGCACAGGCTGATTGCTCTGCCCAGCACCATCCCTCATTTTCCTCCCGTTGCTCCCCAAGCGTCCCCAAACCACCCCGTGTCTGTGCCGGGGCCAGTGCCTGCCCCGAGCCCAACCAGAGGCTGTCACCCAGCCCTGCACCAGCTCCCACCCCTGGGAGAGCTGGGAATGCACTGAGAGCTCAGCTCCCTGGGCTCCCCAACACCCAAACCAGTCCTCAGACACACAAATAATGCCCAACCTGCCCCTCCGGGCACAGCCAAACACCACAACTCCATCATCCCCAAGGAACTCCGGCAGGTTGCCTCTTCACCTGTGCCTTTTTCCAGCAGCCATGGCTAGGACCGGGCTGTCAGAAATAGCATTCCCTAGGCAGTTCATCCCAGCACAGAGGAGAAGAGGAGCCTGTCACTCATCCACACCACGGGCAGGACAAGGGGGGCCCAAGCTGGCTTTGGCTGCTCCAACATCCAAAGCTCTTGGTGCCAAAGATAGGACGAGTTCAGTGGTTGCTCCTGTCCTGAAAGAGAGCAGAAAAGCGAAGTTAATCCCACTGTGGAATGCAAGACTCCTGCATTTCATATTTCTGCTCTGATTGCTCACCGCAGAGTATTATCCATGGAAAAAAAAGGAGAATGACACCATATCAAATAAAAAGTGCCCTTCTCCAGCACTTTTATTCCAAGCATTAAAAAGATGCTCATTTCTCTTCCAGCATTGTTTCCCTCATTTTAGCAGAACCGTCTTCATCCCAGACCCCCCTCGTCAGCTGTTCAATCCTCTGGCACTGGATTTGGACAAAGGAAGGGACGCACCTGGATCGCAGGAAATCACGGAGAGAAACCCCTCCAAAACCTGACAGAGAAAAACAACGGGAGATGCAGGAAGACACATCCCTCATTTGCACGTCCGGAGTGCTTTTCTAAAGACTTCCCTGCATCTGGATGCTCTTTGCACTTGGCTTTCTTTACAAGAATGCATTTGCTGCTAAACACATCTCAGGCCCTTATTTGATCAGGATAAGGTGGGATGCAGATGAAGACTCACACAGGGAATAGCCAGGGAGATGCAGGGTCTGGGAACATCAAGGACGGAGAAGAGAAGGAACAGGGATTGTTTTTCTTGTTTAGAGCCAGCAGTGCTGTGAGCTTGGAGAACACACGGCACCACAGGGATCCAGGGCAGGAGCGGGATAACTCCGGGATAAGGGGAATCTGCTCCCACTCCAGGGCTGTGCCAGTGAAGGAGGGGAAGTTTTAGTGCCTTCATGGCACACAAAAACCAAACCCAGCACCACCGAGCTGGACTTTCGTGAACTGCAACACAAAGCGGCCCCTGGCCTTTGGGGGAACACAACCTCACCGAGTCACGGAGCCAGGGGATGACACTTGGGAATGAGCCTTGCGGCCTGCAGCAAAATCAGATGAGGGAGCCACAGGAGCTGTGGGGTTTCCTGCTCTTCCTGCAACGCCATCAGTCCAGACCAGGAGACCTTTCCTGGAACAGATCTTCCCTGTAAAAGGGAGCAACACCAAAGCTCAAGCCCTCATTTAGAGACCCTTGGAAAAGCAAAGGTGAGAGGGGATTACCTGGAGCCCCAGGGGACCGAGGTGAAGGGGATGAAGAAGCAGACAGCAAACTGCTTCCACTGCTTCTCACTCCAGCAAGGGGAACTTCCCTGGAATTTCACGTCCAGCGTCTCTCCCAAGCCCCACCGGCGAACCCACACGTACTCCAGGACTGATCTCCTTTGTACTTCCAGCAGCACAGACCCACCGGGAGGAACTGCAATCCAAGGACACACATCAGCAACCGCCTTCCCGCTTGGCGCTCTCTCCACATTTTTCCCTTTCCAGTGGGATGCAGGTGCCACCCCCCAGAGGCAGGAAAACTGCCTTGCAATCCAGTACAAAATCTGCCTGGGAAGCCCAGGATGCCCGGAGCCAGCAGCCATTTCTCCTGGAGCTCCTGCTGACAGGCATTTGAAGCCTGCTGGGCCTCACAGCTGCTTTTCTGCCAAGGGCATTCCCATCTCTTATTTTTTAGCCCAAATAAAGGTTTGCAAAGCTGAGTTTTGTGAGAAGTGCTTCATATTTGGATTATTCTTAACTTGGGAGTTTCCCTTGGCACCAAAATCAGGGGGTAAACCCAACATGGCCTCAAAGGGCCATAAGATCCCAGATATCCAATCCCCAGTTCCCTCAGCATTGGTTCATTAAAGCTTTTCAGGGGTAATTTAGCAAACTTCAGGGTTTGGTGACTTCACCATCAAAGCAACACGAAACCTGTGCAAAAGGAACTTAACTAAAGCTGGCTAAACGCTGCCCAGACCTGGCAGAAAGCGCTTCCCACACCTCTCCTGGAATTCTCTTTCCCAGCCCTTCCAGCTTCGGAAGGCTTCTGTGGGAGCCTCAAGTCGCGGTGCAGCTCAGAACCTGCACGTACCTAAAGCAGCCCCACGGGAACACGAAGCTTCCCTCGGGCATTTCGTTTCTTTACCCCAAACATTCTTCCCACTCAGCCACAATCTAGAAAGGAAAGAAAGGAAAAGAAGGAAGACCAATTAATTCTGACATAAGGAGTCTTGACTATTCCAACACACTGCCAGGTGAAAAAACATCCCTGCCAGGCTAACAAATCCCCCTGATACTGTCTCCATTCTGTATCAATTATTTAAACGCTGTATTAAGGAGCGTAAGGACACAATCCTTGGAATTCTCAAAAATGGCTCAGCTTGGCTACTCCAAGCACTTTCTCACCCGGGGAGCTGAGCTGTCCCACATTTAAACGCCACGTTTGATCCAAATCCCATAGAAATCTGATATTGTTTGGCTCCTGAGCTTTCCCAAAAGCTGTGCAGTCAAGCCTGGAAATCCTCACTGAAGCTTTGCCATGTCACATCGGGATTTACCCTTGGGAAAACCCCACTCTGAGCACTTGGGTTTCAAGAGGTTGCACCCAATGTTACAGACACAGAATTCCTGTGGGGTTTGGCATTTCCTGCACCTCCAAACACGTGAAAAGAATGAAGTGCAGAGTCCCGAGGCTCCATTATTGCCATTCTCCTCACATCCCTTTCCTCAGCTGCACGTGGCTTTGTGCCTCCTCTGAAGGGCTGGAAAGGAATTTGGGAACCCCCCTCAGCTTCTTCGGTTTTCAGCTTTTTCTCGGAGCCGGCCCAAAAGGCAAACAGGAAAAAAAACCCCAAAAGTGCACAAAATCCCAGCCCCTCCCAAGATGCAGCTCCTCACACCAAACCTTGGGAGAATCCCTGGTGCTTCCAACACCGCTGCAATCCCACCTGGAGCTGAGCTTACAGGGTGCTCTGCCTAATCCACATCCAAGCCTGGATAGCCCAAAGCCTGCAAGAAAAGAGGAGACAAAGTGAAGGGGAGAGGGGGGGAAAAACGGAGTTTTAGGTTTTTCCGCTGTTTGCAACAGGATTGAAGGGCAGGATGGAGAGGTTTCGTGGAAAAGAAGTACCAAAGGCTGCTTCATTCCCAGCAATTAGCGCTGCTCAGGTTGAATCCAAGAGGCCCAATCCACCAGGTTTAAACAGGAGCGGCCGACAGGATGGGTTATGACACAGATCTGTGAAGCTGGAGCCTTCTTCCTTCTCCCGGGCTCTCCCAGAAATTCTCCATGTCCGGACATACTCCCGCTCTCCCCGCTGGGGAGGACGGACTTGGATAGCCCGGGTGACTGGTGAGCCTAAAACAATAAGTGATGCAGTGATCCAAGTGTTTTTCCCCAGGAAATTACATATTCTCTGGACCTGGGATAACCCATATCCCATGGCCTTCTCCAGGAAGAGTCCCAGCTGGATAGGGTCTCCCAGAAAGGATTCCATAGGGGCTCACCTTCTGCTTGGAGCTCGGCTGAATTCCTCAGCAATGCCAGGGAATGTGGCCATTGGAGGCTTTGGGCAGATTGGGCTCAATTGCGTTTTTAGGTTTTGTTACCGTCTCTCAGACTTCCCACTGGAATGTGGTCTCCAAGGAATATGTAAATCCCATGGGATTCCTGCTCTTTCGGAAAATTTTTTGTACCATTCCTGTACAAAATGAGGCCCCCTGTTCGGATGCTTTTCCCCACCGTTCCCCAGCAGTTTTATCTGCCAGTCCTTTCCCTGCGCTGGTTGGGCTCTTCCCAGATCTCTGAGCTCCTTCACAGGCAGGAGATCCATTTGGCCCAGGAACTGAACCCTCCCGAGGAATTGTCTGATGCCATCTCCACATTTCACAGCTGATCCTTGTGCTCAAAGGATCCCCCTTTCTTCCCTCCAGCCAATTCCAAGCCTCGCTGCCCCCAGCCGGGAACAGTCCCCAGGCCGATCCCTGCAGTCTTCCCTGCCAGGATCCTGCTCAGGAATCCATGGGCTACAAATTGAAGAATTAATTCTTCCCACCCCTGCCCAGTTCTAATTCCAAAGGATTTGGTGTCTGCCTTACCCGGCTGGAGCCTGCTTCCAACTCTGTTCTTGCTGCTTCTGCTGCTTTCCATTTCCCAGGAATTCCACCAACGGAGCGACAGCGTTTTCCACCTCCTCCTCCAGGATTCCCTCTGTTGCGTTCGGGTGCTGGAAGGATATCAAAACCAGGGCCTCACTATCAGGAATTATATCCCCGGATTTGTTCCTTTCCAAATGTCACCTCTTCCCAACAAAGCACTGGCCATCCAAGGAATTCTAGAGAGCGATGTGCTGACCGCTGCTTACTCCTCTGGAATGTCAGAGCTTGGAAAAAAAGGGCAGTTGAGGCTTTTCCTGGTGCTGCCCATGAAGTGTATTTTACCTAAGTGCCCCTGCCCATGCCTTTGCCTGTATCCGCCAAAAATCCACCCGTTCATTCCCCAGCTGCTGCCTCCCTCTTTTCCTGGATCCAACAGAATTTTAACAGGTGAATATTCCCCTCTGGAAGAGCACCTTTCATTCCAAACCTAAGAACAAACAAATGAATCACTTTCCTTCGACCTTCCTTATTAGGATTCCACTGAGAGCAGTGGATGGAAAATGATCCTCTCCTGGCCCCTGCTGGATTCCCGGAGCAGGGATCCTTTCCCTCTTTCCCCCCACCCCCCGTGGTGCCCTCCTCCCCCTCCCGCCCCACCCCGCACCCTTTTCAGGCTTTGTTCCACAGCTTTTGCCTCCGGACCTCAGATCCTTTTGGTCTCCAGGAGCTCCCAGCAGCTCCACAGCCTTTCCTCTCCCATCCTGATCCTTTCTCCAGGAATGGAGCTCTGCATTGCAATTCCCTTCTCTTTTCTCCGACAATTCCCACCAACCCAGACCTAAAGCTGACACAAGGAACGCTCGGTGCCCACAAATCCAAATCCAGACCTGGCCATCCCTAAACCAGCAACTCCCGGACAATTTGCGTTCATTCCAACCTAACACTGAGGACTCACCTAATCCTTCAAAATTCCCAAGAAATATCCCGTTGCCTTCAGCTCCCAGGGGATTCTGCTTCGTGCTCACACGGATTTGGGACTTCCCTGAAACACCCGTGCAGGGCACGCTGGAATCCCCGATCCCGTGAATCCGGGGAGTGTGAAAAGCTCGGTCCAGCCTGGGCCCCCAGAAATTTTTGCCAAATATCCCCCAAGTCCTCGGGACAACAGAACTCTCTGGTACTGCATTTTTGGCGTTGTAAAGCCTGGAATTACTTTATTCCTAGTGCTGGGCTCTGGATGTGGCCGAGAAAATCCCGGCCTCCACACAGACCCAGATTCCAAACTTTTTGATACATTTGAGCAAACCAAGAAATTCCCCTTCCCTGCTTCTTCTTAAGGGCATCCTTCTCTTCCCTTACCCGGCCTGCTCTCTCCCACTGGGCTGGGTTTTTCCCTTCCCATGCTAATTAGTCCCTACTTCTAGGAGGTTTAGGTACCTTTCTTCCCTGGCAGGGATTTCTTAACACAGCTACCGAGGCTTTGGGAGTCTTCTTTATCTTCTACTTTCTGGAAACACACCCTCTGATCCATAAATGCCACAATCCAGATGCCCAACTTCAACAAGACATCCTTTTCACCTAAAAACACTCACTCTCAACTCTTAGATCTTTTAAAGTTTTACCCCCGCAAAATTCCCCTGCTTTTCCACCGCTGAATTCCTCCGTCCTGATTCCACGGGGCTTTTCTCAAGATTTACCCCCACAACCTTCCCTACGTGCTCACTGCTCACCACCTCATTTTTCCCTCAATGTCTTCGTTCTCCACCCCAGAGAGTTTGTCAAGTGTTGCCTCCAAAATGTTCCCCCTCTGTCCACTACCGAGTTCCCCATTTTGCCTTCAAAATATTCATTCTGTCCCCTCCAGATTGCATCCACTTTTACCCCCAACATTTTACTTCCTCTACAATATTGATTAAACCTTTTCCACCCCAAAAATGTGCATTCCCTCCCTTAAACAGCACCTCAGCTTTTCCCTCAAAAATGCCCCAGAGAGAAACTCCGATTCAGCCCCCAAACTCCCATTTTCCTACACAAACAGTTCTTGTGGCCCCTCTCAATTCCCCCAGGCTTTCAGCTAAAGGAATAACTGGAAGCCTATTCCCTCATCTCTGCCCTCCTTTTGCTTTCCTGGAAAACCTTGCCATCCCACACTTTCTCCAAGAGATCTGCTGGGAGTACGGCAAGGTCTGCTCTGTCAGAGTGCCAGGGGGGTTTACAGCACTTGCTCCTCTGCATCTTCACCCTTTCATCAGCTTTCCCCTGGAACGGTGTTGTGGGAGAAGCTTGGAATTACCAGAAATGGATCAGGTTCACATTTTTTCCCCACCAGTTTTCATCTGGTTTGAAATTCCTGGAATGACCCTCAAATGTGCCCTAGAACAGTGCTGTGAAAGGATCAGTCAGAAGAACAGCCTGAAAGCAGAAAACCACCTCCAGCAGCAGCCGGAATGATCCCATTTCTGTTCTTACCTGCTCCTGCCAGAGCTCCCAACGGCCCTTCCCATTCCAAAACAAGAGCTATGCAAGACATTCCTGCTGTCCGTGAGGGTGAGGTGCCAGTTCTGGATGTTCTTTGCTGCGGAATCGGACAACAAACAGAGCGTACATGATCTTGGTGGCTCTTCCAAGCCAAACCACCCCGTGATTCCTTGCGTGGATCAGCACCTGTCCCAACTCCATTCCAGAAACCTCCTCCCACTAACCCAGAACTTTCCTTTTTCCGCTCAACATCAGGGATTTGCTGCCGAGTGCCCCGGGCAGGGGACGCCTCAGCCTTCCCTGGGACGCCTCAGCATTCCAGCATTTTTATTCCAGGCATTAAAAGGATGCTCATTTCTCTTCCAGCATTGTTTCCCTCATTTTAGGAGAACCCTTTTCATCCCAGACCCCCCTCGTCAGCTGTTCAATCCTCTGGCACTGGATTTGGACAAAAGAAGGGACGCACCTGGACTGCGGGAAATCACGGAGAGAAACCCCTCCAAAACCTGACAGAGAAAAACAACGGGAGATGCAGGAAGACATATCCCTCATTTGCACGTCTGGAATGCTTTTCTAAAGACTTCTCTGCATCTGGATGCTCTTTGCTCTTGGCTTTCTTTACAGGAATGCATTTGCTGCTAAACACATCTCAGGCCCTTATTTGATCAGGATAAGGCGGGATGGAGATGAAGACTCACACAGGGAATAGCCAGGGAGATTCCCAGATCTCTGAGCTCCTTCACAAGGCAGGAGATCCATTTGGCCCAGGAACCGAACCCTCCCGAGGAATTGTCTGATGCCATCTCCACATTTCACAGCTGATCCTTCTGCTCAAAGGATCCCCCTTTCTTCCCTCCAGCCAATTCCAAGCCTCGCTGCCCCCAGCCGGGAACAGTCCCCAGGCCGATCCCTGCAGTCTTCCCTGCCAGGATCCTGCTCAGGAATCCATGGGCTACAAATTGAAGAATTAATTCTTCCCACCCCTGCCCAGTTCTAATTCCAAAGGATTTGGTGTCTGCCTTACCCGGCTGGAGCCTGCTTCCAACTCTGTTCTTGCTGCTTCTGCTGCTTTCCATTTCCCAGGAATTCCACCAACGGAGCGACAGCGTTTTCCACCTCCTCCTCCAGGATTCCCTCTGTTGCGTTCGGGTGCTGGAAGGATATCAAAACCAGGGCCTCACTATCAGGAATTATATCCCCGGATTTGTTCCTTTCCAAATGTCACCTCTTCCCAACAAAGCACTGGCCATCCAAGGAATTCTAGAGAGCGATGTGCTGACCGCTGCTTACTCCTCTGGAATGTCAGAGCTTGGAAAAAAAGGGCAGTTGAGGCTTTTCCTGGTGCTGCCCATGAAGTGTATTTTACCTAAGTGCCCCTGCCCATGCCTTTGCCTGTATCCGCCAAAAATCCACCCGTTCATTCCCCAGCTGCTGCCTCTCTCTTTTCCTGGATCCAACAGAATTTTAACAGGTGAATATTCCCCTCTGGAAGAGCACCTTTCATTCCAAACCTAAGAACAAACAAATGAATCACTTTCCTTCGACCTTCCTTATTAGGATTCCACTGAGAGCAGTGGATGGAAAATGATCCTCTCCTGGCCCCTGCTGGATTCCCGGAGCAGGGATCCTTTCCCTCTTTCCCCCCACCCCCCGTGGTGCCCTCCTCCCCCTCCCGCCCCACCCCGCACCCTTTTCAGGCTTTGTTCCACAGCTTTTGCCTCCGGACCTCAGATCCTTTTGGTCTCCAGGAGCTCCCAGCAGCTCCACAGCCTTTCCTCTCCCATCCTGATCCTTTCTCCAGGAATGGAGCTCTGCATTGCAATTCCCTTCTCTTTTCTCCGACAATTCCCACCAACCCAGACCTAAAGCTGACACAAGGAACGCTCGGTGCCCACAAATCCAAATCCAGACCTGGCCATCCCTAAACCAGCAACTCCCGGACAATTTGCGTTCATTCCAACCTAACACTGAGGACTCACCTAATCCTTCAAAATTCCCAAGAAATATCCCGTTGCCTTCAGCTCCCAGGGGATTCTGCTTCGTGCTCACACGGATTTGGGACTTCCCTGAAACACCCGTGCAGGGCACGCTGGAATCCCCGATCCCGTGAATCCGGGGAGTGTGCAAAGCTCGGTCCAGCCTGGGCCCCCAGAAATTTTTGCCAAATATCCCCCAAGTCCTCGGGACAACAGAACTCTCTGGTACTGCATTTTTGGCGTTGTAAAGCCTGGAATTACTTTATTCCTAGTGCTGGGCTCTGGATGTGGCCGAGAAAATCCCGGCCTCCACACAGACCCAGATTCCAAACTTTTTGATACATTTGAGCAAACCGAGAAATTCCCCTTCCCTGCTTCTTCTTAAGGGCATCCTTCTCTTCCCTTACCCGGCCTGCTCTCTCCCACTGGGCTGGGTTTTTCCCTTCCCATGCTAATTAGTCCCTACTTCTAGGAGGTTTAGGTACCTTTCTTCCCTGGCAGGGATTTCTTAACACAGCTACCGAGGCTTTGGGAGTCTTCTTTATCTTCTACTTTCTGGAAACACACCCTCTGATCCATAAATGCCACAATCCAGATGCCCAACTTCAACAAGACATCCTTTTCACCTAAAAACACTCACTCTCAACTCTTAGATCTTTTAAAGTTTTACCCCCGCAAAATTCCCCTGCTTTTCCACCGCTGAATTCCTCCGTCCTGATTCCACGGGGCTTTTCTCAAGATTTACCCCCACAACCTTCCCTACGTGCTCACTGCTCACCACCTCATTTTTCCCTCAATGTCTTCGTTCTCCACCCCAGAGAGTTTGTCAAGTGTTGCCTCCAAAATGTTCCCCCTCTGTCCACTACCGAGTTCCCCATTTTGCCTTCAAAATATTCATTCTGTCCCCTCCAGATTGCATCCACTTTTACCCCCAACATTTTACTTCCTCTACAATATTGATTAAACCTTTTCCACCCCAAAAATGTGCATTCCCTCCCTTAAACAGCACCTCAGCTTTTCCCTCAAAAATGCCCCAGAGAGAAACTCCGATTCAGCCCCCAAACTCCCATTTTCCTACACAAACAGTTCTTGTGGCCCCTCTCAATTCCCCCAGGCTTTCAGCTAAAGGAATAACTGGAAGCCTATTCCCTCATCTCTGCCCTCCTTTTGCTTTCCTGGAAAACCTTGCCATCCCACACTTTCTCCAAGAGATCTGCTGGGAGTACGGCAAGGTCTGCTCTGTCAGAGTGCCAGGGGGGTTTACAGCACTTGCTCCTCTGCATCTTCACCCTTTCCTCAGCTTTCCCCTGGAACGGTGTTGTGGGAGAAGCTTGGAATTACCAGAAATGGATCAGGTTCACATTTTTTCCCCACCAGTTTTCATCTGGTTTGAAATTCCTGGAATGACCCTCAAATGTGCCCTAGAACAGTGCTGTGAAAGGATCAGTCAGAAGAACAGCCTGAAAGCAGAAAACCACCTCCAGCAGCAGCCGGAATGATCCCATTTCTGTTCTTACCTGCTCCTGCCAGAGCTCCCAACGGCCCTTCCCATTCCAAAACAAGAGCTATGCAAGACATTCCTGCTGTCCGTGAGGGTGAGGTGCCAGTTCTGGATGTTCTTTGCTGCGGAATCGGACAACAAACAGAGCATAAATGATCTTGGTGGCTCTTCCAAGCCAAACCACCCCGTGATTCCTTGCGTGGATCAGCACCTGTCCCAACTCCATTCCAGAAACCTCCTCCCACTAACCCAGAACTTTCCTTTTTCCGCTCAACATCAGGGATTTGCTGCCGAGTGCCCCGGGCAGGGGACGCCTCAGCCTTCCCTGGGACGCCTCAGCATTCCAGCATTTTTATTCCAGGCATTAAAAGGATGCTCATTTCTCTTCCAGCATTGTTTCCCTCATTTTAGGAGAACCCTTTTCATCCCAGACCCCCCTCGTCAGCTGTTCAATCCTCTGGCACTGGATTTGGACAAAAGAAGGGACGCACCTGGACTGCGGGAAATCACGGAGAGAAACCCCTCCAAAACCTGACAGAGAAAAACAACGGGAGATGCAGGAAGACATATCCCTCATTTGCACGTCTGGAATGCTTTTCTAAAGACTTCTCTGCATCTGGATGCTCTTTGCTCTTGGCTTTCTTTACAGGAATGCATTTGCTGCTAAACACATCTCAGGCCCTTATTTGATCAGGATAAGGCGGGATGGAGATGAAGACTCACACAGGGAATAGCCAGGGAGATTCCCAGATCTCTGAGCTCCTTCACAAGGCAGGAGATCCATTTGGCCCAGGAACCGAACCCTCCCGAGGAATTGTCTGATGCCATCTCCACATTTCACAGCTGATCCTTCTGCTCAAAGGATCCCCCTTTCTTCCCTCCAGCCAATTCCAAGCCTCGCTGCCCCCAGCCGGGAACAGTCCCCAGGCCGATCCCTGCAGTCTTCCCTGCCAGGATCCTGCTCAGGAATCCATGGGCTACAAATTGAAGAATTAATTCTTCCCACCCCTGCCCAGTTCTAATTCCAAAGGATTTGGTGTCTGCCTTACCCGGCTGGAGCCTGCTTCCAACTCTGTTCTTGCTGCTTCTGCTGCTTTCCATTTCCCAGGAATTCCACCAACGGAGCGACAGCGTTTTCCACCTCCTCCTCCAGGATTCCCTCTGTTGCGTTCGGGTGCTGGAAGGATATCAAAACCAGGGCCTCACTATCAGGAATTATATCCCCGGATTTGTTCCTTTCCAAATGTCACCTCTTCCCAACAAAGCACTGGCCATCCAAGGAATTCTAGAGAGCGATGTGCTGACCGCTGCTTACTCCTCTGGAATGTCAGAGCTTGGAAAAAAAGGGCAGTTGAGGCTTTTCCTGGTGCTGCCCATGAAGTGTATTTTACCTAAGTGCCCCTGCCCATGCCTTTGCCTGTATCCGCCAAAAATCCACCCGTTCATTCCCCAGCTGCTGCCTCCCTCTTTTCCTGGATCCAACAGAATTTTAACAGGTGAATATTCCCCTCTGGAAGAGCACCTTTCATTCCAAACCTAAGAACAAACAAATGAATCACTTTCCTTCGACCTTCCTTATTAGGATTCCACTGAGAGCAGTGGATGGAAAATGATCCTCTCCTGGCCCCTGCTGGATTCCCGGAGCAGGGATCCTTTCCCTCTTTCCCCCCACCCCCCGTGGTGCCCTCCTCCCCCTCCCGCCCCACCCCGCACCCTTTTCAGGCTTTGTTCCACAGCTTTTGCCTCCGGACCTCAGATCCTTTTGGTCTCCAGGAGCTCCCAGCAGCTCCACAGCCTTTCCTCTCCCATCCTGATCCTTTCTCCAGGAATGGAGCTCTGCATTGCAATTCCCTTCTCTTTTCTCCGACAATTCCCACCAACCCAGACCTAAAGCTGACACAAGGAACGCTCGGTGCCCACAAATCCAAATCCAGACCTGGCCATCCCTAAACCAGCAACTCCCGGACAATTTGCGTTCATTCCAACCTAACACTGAGGACTCACCTAATCCTTCAAAATTCCCAAGAAATATCCCGTTGCCTTCAGCTCCCAGGGGATTCTGCTTCGTGCTCACACGGATTTGGGACTTCCCTGAAACACCCGTGCAGGGCACGCTGGAATCCCCGATCCCGTGAATCCGGGGAGTGTGAAAAGCTCGGTCCAGCCTGGGCCCCCAGAAATTTTTGCCAAATATCCCCCAAGTCCTCGGGACAACAGAACTCTCTGGTACTGCATTTTTGGCGTTGTAAAGCCTGGAATTACTTTATTCCTAGTGCTGGGCTCTGGATGTGGCCGAGAAAATCCCGGCCTCCACACAGACCCAGATTCCAAACTTTTTGATACATTTGAGCAAACCGAGAAATTCCCCTTCCCTGCTTCTTCTTAAGGGCATCCTTCTCTTCCCTTACCCGGCCTGCTCTCTCCCACTGGGCTGGGTTTTTCCCTTCCCATGCTAATTAGTCCCTACTTCTAGGAGGTTTAGGTACCTTTCTTCCCTGGCAGGGATTTCTTAACACAGCTACCGAGGCTTTGGGAGTCTTCTTTATCTTCTACTTTCTGGAAACACACCCTCTGATCCATAAATGCCACAATCCAGATGCCCAACTTCAACAAGACATCCTTTTCACCTAAAAACACTCACTCTCAACTCTTAGATCTTTTAAAGTTTTACCCCCGCAAAATTCCCCTGCTTTTCCACCGCTGAATTCCTCCGTCCTGATTCCAAGAATTTCTTGAATACCACGGGGCTTTTCTCAAGATTTACCCCCACAACCTTCCCTACGTGCCCACTGCTCACCACCTCATTTTTCCCTCAATGTCTTCGTTCTCCACCCCAGAGAGTTTGTCAAGTGTTGCCTCCAAAATGTTCCCCCTCTGTCCACTACCGAGTTCCCCATTTTGCCTTCAAAATATTCATTCTGTCCCCTCCAGATTGCATCCACTTTTACCCCCAACATTTTACTTCCTCTACAATATTGATTAAACCTTTTCCACCCCAAAAATGTGCATTCCCTCCCTTAAACAGCACCTCAGCTTTTCCCTCAAAAATGCCCCAGAGAGAAACTCCGATTCAGCCCCCAAACTCCCATTTTCCTACACAAACAGTTCTTGTGGCCCCTCTCAATTCCCCCAGGCTTTCAGCTAAAGGAATAACTGGAAGCCTATTCCCTCATCTCTGCCCTCCTTTTGCTTTCCTGGAAAACCTTGCCATCCCACACTTTCTCCAAGAGATCTGCTGGGAGTACGGCAAGGTCTGCTCTGTCAGAGTGCCAGGGGGGTTTACAGCACTTGCTCCTCTGCATCTTCACCCTTTCCTCAGCTTTCCCCTGGAACGGTGTTGTGGGAGAAGCTTGGAATTACCAGAAATGGATCAGGTTCACATTTTTTCCCCACCAGTTTTCATCTGGTTTGAAATTCCTGGAATGACCCTCAAATGTGCCCTAGAACAGTGCTGTGAAAGGATCAGTCAGAAGAACAGCCTGAAAGCAGAAAACCACCTCCAGCAGCAGCCGGAATGATCCCATTTCTGTTCTTACCTGCTCCTGCCAGAGCTCCCAACGGCCCTTCCCATTCCAAGAGCTATGCAAGACATTCCTGCTGTCCGTGAGGGTGAGGTGCCAGTTCTGGATGTTCTTTGCTGCGGAATCGGACAACAAACAGAGCATAAATGATCTTGGTGGCTCTTCCAAGCCAAACCACCCCGTGATTCCTTGCGTGGATCAGCACCTGTCCCAACTCCATTCCAGAAACCTCCTCCCACTAACCCAGAACTTTCCTTTTTCCGCTCAACATCAGGGATTTGCTGCCGAGTGCCCCGGGCAGGGGACGCCTCAGCCTTCCCTGGGACGCCTCAGCATTCCAGCATTTTTATTCCAGGCATTAAAAGGATGCTCATTTCTCTTCCAGCATTGTTTCCCTCATTTTAGGAGAACCCTTTTCATCCCAGACCCCCCTCGTCAGCTGTTCAATCCTCTGGCACTGGATTTGGACAAAAGAAGGGACGCACCTGGACTGCGGGAAATCACGGAGAGAAACCCCTCCAAAACCTGACAGAGAAAAACAACGGGAGATGCAGGAAGACATATCCCTCATTTGCACGTCTGGAATGCTTTTCTAAAGACTTCTCTGCATCTGGATGCTCTTTGCTCTTGGCTTTCTTTACAGGAATGCATTTGCTGCTAAACACATCTCAGGCCCTTATTTGATCAGGATAAGGCGGGATGGAGATGAAGACTCACACAGGGAATAGCCAGGGAGATTCCCAGATCTCTGAGCTCCTTCACAAGGCAGGAGATCCATTTGGCCCAGGAACCGAACCCTCCCGAGGAATTGTCTGATGCCATCTCCACATTTCACAGCTGATCCTTCTGCTCAAAGGATTCCCCTTTCTTCCCTCCAGCCAATTCCAAGCCTCGCTGCCCCCAGCCGGGAACAGTCCCCAGGCCGATCCCTGCAGTCTTCCCTGCCAGGATCCTGCTCAGGAATCCATGGGCTACAAATTGAAGAATTAATTCTTCCCACCCCTGCCCAGTTCTAATTCCAAAGGATTTGGTGTCTGCCTTACCCGGCTGGAGCCTGCTTCCAACTCTGTTCTTGCTGCTTCTGCTGCTTTCCATTTCCCAGGAATTCCACCAACGGAGCGACAGCGTTTTCCACCTCCTCCTCCAGGATTCCCTCTGTTGCGTTCGGGTGCTGGAAGGATATCAAAACCAGGGCCTCACTATCAGGAATTATATCCCCGGATTTGTTCCTTTCCAAATGTCACCTCTTCCCAACAAAGCACTGGCCATCCAAGGAATTCTAGAGAGCGATGTGCTGACCGCTGCTTACTCCTCTGGAATGTCAGAGCTTGGAAAAAAAGGGCAGTTGAGGCTTTTCCTGGTGCTGCCCATGAAGTGTATTTTACCTAAGTGCCCCTGCCCATGCCTTTGCCTGTATCCGCCAAAAATCCACCCGTTCATTCCCCAGCTGCTGCCTCCCTCTTTTCCTGGATCCAACAGAATTTTAACAGGTGAATATTCCCCTCTGGAAGAGCACCTTTCATTCCAAACCTAAGAACAAACAAATGAATCACTTTCCTTCGACCTTCCTTATTAGGATTCCACTGAGAGCAGTGGATGGAAAATGATCCTCTCCTGGCCCCTGCTGGATTCCCGGAGCAGGGATCCTTTCCCTCTTTCCCCCCACCCCCCGTGGTGCCCTCCTCCCCCTCCCGCCCCACCCCGCACCCTTTTCAGGCTTTGTTCCACAGCTTTTGCCTCCGGACCTCAGATCCTTTTGGTCTCCAGGAGCTCCCAGCAGCTCCACAGCCTTTCCTCTCCCATCCTGATCCTTTCTCCAGGAATGGAGCTCTGCATTGCAATTCCCTTCTCTTTTCTCCGACAATTCCCACCAACCCAGACCTAAAGCTGACACAAGGAACGCTCGGTGCCCACAAATCCAAATCCAGACCTGGCCATCCCTAAACCAGCAACTCCCGGACAATTTGCGTTCATTCCAACCTATCACTGAGGACTCACCTAATCCTTCAAAATTCCCAAGAAATATCCCGTTGCCTTCAGCTCCCAGGGGATTCTGCTTCGTGCTCACACGGATTTGGGACTTCCCTGAAACACCCGTGCAGGGCACGCTGGAATCCCCGATCCCGTGAATCCGGGGAGTGTGAAAAGCTCGGTCCAGCCTGGGCCCCCAGAAATTTTTGCCAAATATCCCCCAAGTCCTCGGGACAACAGAACTCTCTGGTACTGCATTTTTGGCGTTGTAAAGCCTGGAATTACTTTATTCCTAGTGCTGGGCTCTGGATGTGGCCGAGAAAATCCCGGCCTCCACACAGACCCAGATTCCAAACTTTTTGATACATTTGAGCAAACCGAGAAATTCCCCTTCCCTGCTTCTTCTTAAGGGCATCCTTCTCTTCCCTTACCCGGCCGGCTCTCTCCCACTGGGCTGGGTTTTTCCCTTCCCATGCTAATTAGTCCCTACTTCTAGGAGGTTTAGGTACCTTTCTTCCCTGGCAGGGATTTCTTAACACAGCTACCGAGGCTTTGGGAGTCTTCTTTATCTTCTACTTTCTGGAAACACACCCTCTGATCCATAAATGCCACAATCCAGATGCCCAACTTCAACAAGACATCCTTTTCACCTAAAAACACTCACTCTCAACTTTTAAAGTTTTTTTAAAAATCTTTTAAAGTTTTACCCCCGCAAAATTCCCCTGCTTTTCCACCGCTGAATTCCTCCGTCCTGATTCCAAGAATTTCTTGAATACCACGGGGCTTTTCTCAAGATTTACCCCCACAACCTTCCCTACGTGCCCACTGCTCACCACCTCATTTTTCCCTCAATGTCTTCGTTCTCCACCCCAGAGAGTTTGTCAAGTGTTGCCTCCAAAATGTTCCCCCTCTGTCCACTACCGAGTTCCCCATTTTGCCTTCAAAATATTCCTTCTGTCCCCTCCAGATTGCATCCACTTTTACCCCCAACATTTTACTTCCTCTACAATATTGATTAAACCTTTTCCACCCCAAAAATGTGCATTCCCTCCCTTCAACAGCACCTCAGCTTTTCCCTCAAAAATGCCCCAGAGAGAAACTCCGATTCAGCCCCCAAACTCCCATTTTCCTACACAAACAGTTCTTGTGGCCCCTCTCAATTCCCCCAGGCTTTCAGCTAAAGGAATAACTGGAAGCCTATTCCCTCATCTCTGCCCTCCTTTTGCTTTCCTGGAAAACCTTGCCATCCCACACTTTCTCCAAGAGATCTGCTAGCATTTCTGGAAGGTTTGCTCTGTCAGAGTGCCAGGGGGGTTTACAGCACTTGCTCCTCTGCATCTTCACCCTTTCCTCAGCTTTCCCCTGGAACGGTGTTGTGGGAGAAGCTTGGAATTACCAGAAATGGATCAGGTTCACATTTTTTCCCCACCAGTTTTCATCTGGTTTGAAATTCCTGGAATGACCCTCAAATGTGCCCTAGAACAGTGCTGTGAAAGGATCAGTCAGAAGAACAGCCTGAAAGCAGAAAACCACCTCCAGCAGCAGCCGGAATGATCCCATTTCTGTTCTTACCTGCTCCTGCCAGAGCTCCCAACAGCCATTTCCATTCCAAAACAACAACTATGGAAGACATTCCTGCTGTCTGTGAGGGTGATGTGGCAGTTCTGGATGTTCTTTGCTGTGGAATCGGACAACAAACAGAGCGTAAATGATCTTGGTGGCTCTTCCAAGCCAAACCACCCCGTGATTCCTTGTGTGGATCAGCACCTGTCCCAACTCCATTCCAGAAACCTCCTCCCACTAACCCAGAACTTTCCTTTTTCCGCTCAACATCAGGGATTTGCTGCCGAGTGCCCCGGGCAGGGGACGCCTCAGCCTTCCCTGGGACGCTTCATCATTCCCTGGGATACCTCAGCATTCCCTGGGGTGCCTCAGCATTCCCTGGGCTGCTGTTCCACGCCGATCCCGTGTCCAGCGCCGTTCCGGGCTGCAGTGCCGGGCTCTCCCCACAAGGCGGCAGCACCGGGAGCGAGCAGCCCCGGCCGGTCCCGCTGTCTCGGGGCAGCTGCGCCTTTAACCCGCCCGGAGCCGGCGGGGCCGTGAACACAGCGGGCAAAAACCCCACCGATCCCCTTTATTTCACCCCCAGAGGCACAGGATCGCAGCATTCCCTGGGCTGGAAGGGACCCGCAGGGAGCATCGAGTCCAAATCCTGGTCCTGCACCCCAAGAATCCCACCCTGTGCCCGAGAGCCTTGTCCAGACACAAACTCTGCCCCTAGGATCCTGAAAACACAGCGGGGCTGGGAGAAGGGTAACAAGGGAGGATTTTTTACATAGTTCTCCTTGTACGATCGTTATATAATCTTATTAGATAGTCCAGCAACCCATCCCCGGGCCGGGACCCCCACCCCTGTCCCGGGACCCCCACCCCTGTCCCGGGACACCCATCCCTGGGCCGGAATACCGATCCCCCGCGGCCCCCACCGTCCGCTCGGGACTGTCCCCGTTCCCCGCTCACCTCCGAGCCCGCAGCACCCGCCCCGGTGCCCCCGGCCCGGCAGCGCTGCTCCCCGGACTCCCCGCCATTGCCGCGTCGGGCGAAGAAGGGCGGAAATTACCGGGACCACACCAATGTGGCGATGCGACCTTCTCAAGATGGCGGCGGTGGAGGACCCCGCTCCGTCTATTCGGCTGCCTGAATGCTCCCGCCTACCCCAGGCGCCACTGACCCCACAGTCGGTGTCCGCATAGCGGGAAACGCCTCAGAAAATTGCGTGCAAGCGTTGGGCTGGCGTCGGTGTCGGCGTCGCGTTCAGGCAGCCGAATAGACGCAGCTAGAGGGGGCCTTCCCTGCCGCCATCTTGAGAAGGTCAGAAAACAGCGTAAACGACCGCCATCTTTAGTGTGGCGATGATCTAGTTTCCGGTTTCGCCGCCATCTTGGGTGCTGGCAGAAGCCACTTCCGGTCGAGCCGCCATCTTTAGTGTGGTACGCACAAGGCCCCCGCCCCTCACAAGGGCTTCTGTCTATTCAGCTGCCTGAATCCGGCCCGGACTCCGACGCCGGCCCCGCGCTTTCCGCGCGATTTTCCGCGGTGGTCCCCGGTGCGAGGACACGGGTGGTGGGGTCACCGGCGCCGGAGGCGGGCGACGGTCCCGCGACCGGCGGCAGGCATCGGCAGGGACACCTCTCTTAGGGGCCTATTGCGTCCGCCATCTTGAGTGTGGCGGAAGTGTCATCCACCCTCTGCAAGGTCCTGGCAGGTTCGAATAAAAACGCCACTTACGCCGTCCCGAAAGCGCCGAACTGCGCCTTCCTTTCCGAGCCGCCCCCTTGAGAGCGGCACGCGGCCGGCTCTATTCCGACCGTGCTCGCCCTGTGCCCCTCGCCCCGTGTCGCGCTGCGACCGCGCCTCTGCTGCCCGGCAAAACCGGCCCCGCCGGGCCGCCCCCCGCGCTCTCATTCGTCGCGGTCACCGCCCCGCACGGCGCCCGCTCCTTTGCAGCGCTCTGGCCCCGCTCATGCACGCCCGTGTCCCTTGGCGCTCCGAACCGTCCTTCGCCCCTCCCCTCCGCTGCCAGACGCGGCCCCGCTCGCTCCTTGCCCTTGCCACGCTCGGCAGCCACCGAGGCCGCCGCCCTCTCGGCTCCCCCGGCCCCGGGCGGCAGCAGCGCCGGGGCGCCGTGCCGGGGCCGGCAGTGCCGCGCTCTCGCCACCAGGCGGCAGCAGCGCCGCCCAGCTCAGCCCGGGGCCGGGCCGCGCTGCGGGGCACGGACAGAGCAGAGGCAAAAGCCGGCTCAGGGCGCTCTGCAGCTCCTGCAGCCCGAGCCTCTCGGCTCCTGGCGCCAGGCACTCGCTTCTTCCCTTCCTACAGAAAAACGCCGCCTCGTTATTCTCAAAACTTGCTCATCTCTAGTCCCAGCTTCTTATATTCCTATATGCAACAGAGTAGAGAGAGAGGGCTGGCTTATTTCAAAATGAATCTACATCTAAATCCATCGCCTTTGTCTATAGATGTCAAAATGAAGACCTTAGCAGGTTTTGGTATTCTGCACACATCCCTCCCTGGGAGGAATGGTAAAAAGTTAAAAACAAATGAAATTTAAACAGTAAAAAGTTAGAAAAAAAGTTACAATGGCAGAAATTTAGAAACAAACAAAGAGGTACAATACAAGAAACGAACAAATTTCTAAAGGTAGAAAGGTTGAAAGTTAAAAACAAAGGTAGAAACAAAAAAAAATTAGAAACAAAGTTAGGTAGACATTTAGAGACAAAGTCAGAAAGGCGAGTGTTGAGCTTTTGACAGGGTACCCTTCCTTCTCAGACCAGGGTGAAAGAGCAGAGGAGGCTGCTGTTCTGCTAAGTTCTTGATTTCAGTCTCACAGCTGTCTTGAAGGCAGAGTTTGAATGGGGTTACATGATAAAGCCAAGCAGCAGCAGCAGGCAAAACCAGCTGCTTCTATATGCTCCATACACTATATTTTTTGCTTACAGAAGTGTGGATTATATTTGTTAATTGACCAGTAAGATTCACACACGATTCTAGTTTTCTTTTTCTTAACCCACCCTGGTCTAATTCTAACAGTCGTAAGCCTCACACAAGTGTTACATCTGTGTTACACAGATTTGCATCTACAGTTTCTATCAGCTCTTAGTGTTTATGTGAACACTCCATCTAAAAAATGGCAACAGTGCCATTCAATCTAGATTTTGTCTAAAGTAAAGAATTCTGTGAAAAGGTAACACTGCTGCAGCAAGAGCCGTGCTGAAGATCTCTGCTACAGCTTTTTCATGATTAAGGCACTTGGCATCTATTTCTACTAAAAGTTAAAAATCTGTATTTCTATTGCACTTTGCTGTGGCTTCATGGATGCCAGCTTGTCCAAAGGTTTCAATTCAAACCTAAGGCTTTGGCTTCCCTCTGGGCCTGAGGCCAGAGGAGCCTCCACTCTAAGAAGGTTAGAAACAAGGTTAGAAAGGTAAAAGTTAGAAAGCAAAAAATACATTTAGAAAGGCACAAAGTTAGAAATGTAGAGTGTTAGAAACCAACAAAGGCAGAAAGGTAAAAATGGGGAGAAAAACAAAGGTAGAAAGTTTCAAAGTTAGAAGCAAACAGAGGCAGAAAGGGACAAATCTAGCAAGTTAGAAACAAACAAAGGTAGAAAGTCAAAAAGGTAGAAACGAACAAAGGTAGAAAGTTGGAGAGGCAGAAAGTGCAGAGGCTGGCAGCAGCCATTCCAGCCTTAAGGAGAGCCCTGTGGAGAAGAGCAACTTGTTCCATTGATCTTCACTTCGAGAAGGGCCTTCTGCTCTCTTGGGAAAGATGCAGACCAGGCCATGACTCCAGGTAGAAGCAGCAGGTGGGAATGCTTTTCCTTCAGCTCCCAGAAAGCTGGGAGCTTTCATGTTTGAGTCAGTGGCCTAAAAGGGGCAGAAAGGCTGCCCTGACAAGTGTGTGGGCATGGATCTGTTTGGTCTTGCCCTGTGCCCATTCCCAAAACTCTCTTCAAACTTGCCCAAAATAGCAACACAAAGCCTGGGGCAGATTGTGCCTGAAGAAAGAATGGTCTCTGTTTTTTTTCCAAGCTGCTACAGAAACAAACTAAGGTAGAAAGGTAAAAATGAACAAAGGAGGGAAGGTGAGAAAGGTAGTTCGAAAGTCAAAGTCAGAGAAAGAGAGAAAGAGAAAGAGAGAAAGTCAGAGAAAGCGAGAAAGTCAGAGAAAGGGAAAGGCAGAAAGAAAGCAAGGCAGAAAGCAAGTCAGAGAGAAAGAAAGAAAGAAAGAAAAATAGAGAGAAAAAGGAATAGAGAAAGAGAAGAATCGGGTTTGAGAGAAAAAGAAATGGAGTTTAAAAGAGAAGTAGTGTTGAAGAGAAAAAGAGCAACTGAGAACTAGAGTGACAGAGACATCCAGAAAGAGTTAAACAGTGAGAAAAAGAGAAAGAGTTCGAAAAAGTCAAGTGAGGAATAGACTAAAAAGTAAAGCAAAGCAGAGCAGCAAAGCAAGAAATACGGCAAAAAACTTACTAAAGCACACCAAAGGAAGAGAGCAACCAAAGGGGGGAGGGGGGGTATCTTTATTAGGGTTTCTTCAACTTTATGGAATGAGGGTTTTTTAGTTACACTTCAGCAAAGCAAGTGGAAACAACAATGTGCACAAGCACAAGTACAAATCCAATCCATCTGCACACTGGTCAAAGTCCAAGTGACATCCAGAGCAATACGTGCAAGTGCAGCGGCAAACACGAATCCAGAGCAACACAAGCCAACCCCATCGCAGTACAACCTAACAATTGTTCTCTTTCTGGAAAATGTATGACATCTTATTGGTCCAGGAAACCCAAAACAACAGCAGCAGACAGAGAACAAAACACTCATCCACCACCCGCCTCCTTCAGCTTCCACACAAACCCACCCTCGCTCTCGTCTCGAGAGCACCCCATGGGAAGGCGGTTCCCGGGAGCCCCAAAATCATCGCGCCTGACAAATGCCCAGCCCCGGCACGGTCAGCACCCAACCCCTGGCGATGAACGTCACCTCACAGAGCGGCCGGGGCCCAGATAAAAAAACCCAGCTGGGAGGGAAAAAAACCCCAGACAGCAGAGCTGGGTGGTTTTTACCCTAAGTTTAAAAAGTAGCTGAAAAGCCTGAAAGGCAAAACTCACACCCACAAGGTTAGAAGCATTCCACACACACACTCTTCTCGCAGGCAGAGAACACACACAGACGCAGCTCTGGCACCACATTTCCTCTTGTTCCTGCTGGCCTGGAAAGCCCCAGGTAAATCCAGTCCCTCAGACCTTGCATCCCTGAACACCAGGAGAGCTGGAGTTTTACCCAGATCCCAGTGCCCTGCACAGCTGCACTGACACGAGCACAGGCTGATCGCTCTGCCCAGCACCATCCCTCATTTTCCTCCCGTTGCTCCCCAAGCGTCCCCAAACCACCCCGTGTCTGTGCCGGGGCCAGTGCCTGCCCCGAGCCCAACCAGAGGCTGTCACCCAGCCCTGCACCAGCTCCCACCCCTGGGAGAGCTGGGAATGCACTGAGAGCTCAGCTCCCTGGGCTCCCCAACACCCAAACCAGTCCTCAGACACACAAATAATGCCCAACCTGCCCCTCCGGGCACAGCCAAACACCACAACTCCATCATCCCCAAGGAACTCCGGCAGGTTGCCTCTTCACCTGTGCCTTTTTCCAGCAGCCATGGCTAGGACCGGGCTGTCAGAAATAGCATTCCCTAGGCAGTTCATCCCAGCACAGAGGAGAAGAGGAGCCTGTCACTCATCCACACCACGGGCAGGACAAGGGGGGCCCAAGCTGGCTTTGGCTGCTCCAACATCCAAAGCTCTTGGTGCCAAAGATAGGACGAGTTCAGTGGTTGCTCCTGTCCTGAAAGAGAGCAGAAAAGCGAAGTTAATCCCACTGTGGAATGCAAGACTCCTGCATTTCATATTTCTGCTCTGATTGCTCACCGCAGAGTATTATCCATGGAAAAAAAAGGAGAATGACACCATATCAAATAAAAAGTGCCCTTCTCCAGCACTTTTATTCCAAGCATTAAAAAGATGCTCATTTCTCTTCCAGCATTGTTTCCCTCATTTTAGCAGAACCATCTTCATCCCAGACCCCCCTCGTCAGCTGTTCAATCCTCTGGCACTGGATTTGGACAAAGGAAGGGACGCACCTGGATCGCAGGAAATCACAGAGAGAAACCCCTCCAAAACCTGACAGAGAAAAACAACGGGAGATGCAGGAAGACACATCCCTCATTTGCACGTCCGGAGTGCTTTTCTAAAGACCTCCCTGCATCTGGATGCTCTTTGCACTTGGCTTTCTTTACAAGAATGCATTTGCTGCTAAACACATCTCAGGCCCTTATTTGATCAGGATAAGGTGGGATGCAGATGAAGACTCACACAGGGAATAGCCAGGGAGATGCAGGGTCTGGGAACATCAAGGACGGAGAAGAGAAGGAACAGGGATTGTTTTTCTTGTTTAGAGCCAGCAGTGCTGTGAGCTTGGAGAACACACGGCACCACAGGGATCCAGGGCAGGAGCGGGATAACTCCGGGATAAGGGGAATCTGCTCCCACTCCAGGGCTGTGCCAGTGAAGGAGGGGAAGTTTTAGTGCCTTCATGGCACACAAAAACCAAACCCAGCACCACCGAGCTGGACTTTCGTGAACTGCAACACAAAGCGGCCCCTGGCCTTTGGGGGAACACAACCTCACCGAGTCACGGAGCCAGGGGATGACACTTGGGAATGAGCCTTGCGGCCTGCAGCAAAATCAGATGAGGGAGCCACAGGAGCTGTGGGGTTTCCTGCTCTTCCTGCAACGCCATCAGTCCAGACCAGGAGACCTTTCCTGGAACAGATCTTCCCTGTAAAAGGGAGCAACACCAAAGCTCAAGCCCTCATTTAGAGACCCTTGGAAAAGCAAAGGTGAGAGGGGATTACCTGGAGCCCCAGGGGACCGAGGTGAAGGGGATGAAGAAGCAGACAGCAAACTGCTTCCACTGCTTCTCACTCCAGCAAGGGGAACTTCCCTGGAATTTCACGTCCAGCGTCTCTCCCAAGCCCCACCGGCGAACCCACATGTACTCCAGGACTGATCTCCTTTGTACTTCCAGCAGCACAGACCCACCGGGAGGAACTGCAATCCAAGGACACACATCAGCAACCGCCTTCCCGCTTGGCGCTCTCTCCACATTTTTCCCTTTCCAGTGGGATGCAGGTGCCACCCCCCAGAGGCAGGAAAACTGCCTTGCAATCCAGTACAAAATCTGCCTGGGAAGCCCAGGATGCCCGGAGCCAGCAGCCATTTCTCCTGGAGCTCCTGCTGACAGGCATTTGAAGCCTGCTGGGCCTCACAGCTGCTTTTCTGCCAGGGGCATTCCCATCTCTTATTTTTTAGCCCAAATAAAGGTTTGCAAAGCTGAGTTTTGTGAGAAGTGCTTCATATTTGGATTATTCTTAACTTGGGAGTTTCCCTTGGCACCAAAATCAGGGGGTAAACCCAACATGGCCTCAAAGGGCCATAAGATCCCAGATATCCAATCCCCAGTTCCCTCAGCATTGGTTCATTAAAGCTTTTCAGGGGTAATTTAGCAAACTTCAGGGTTTGGTGACTTCACCATCAAAGCAACACGAAACCTGTGCAAAAGGAACTTAACTAAAGCTGGCTAAACGCTGCCCAGACCTGGCAGAAAGCGCTTCCCACACCTCTCCTGGAATTCTCTTTCCCAGCCCTTCCAGCTTCGGAAGGCTTCTGTGGGAGCCTCAAGTCGCGGTGCAGCTCAGAACCTGCACGTACCTAAAGCAGCCCCACGGGAACACGAAGCTTCCCTCGGGCATTTCGTTTCTTTACCCCAAACATTCTTCCCACTCAGCCACAATCTAGAAGGGAAAGAAAGGAAAAGAAGGAAGACCAATTAATTCTGACATAAGGAGTCTTGACTATTCCAACACACTGCCAGGTGAAAAAACATCCCTGCCAGGCTAACAAATCCCCCTGATACTGTCTCCATTCTGTATCAATTATTTAAACGCTGTATTAAGGAGCGTAAGGACACAATCCTTGGAATTCTCAAAAATGGCTCAGCTTGGCTACTCCAAGCACTTTCTCACCCGGGGAGCTGAGCTGTCCCACATTTAAACGCCACGTTTGATCCAAATCCCATAGAAATCTGATATTGTTTGGCTCCTGAGCTTTCCCAAAAGCTGTGCAGTCAAGCCTGGAAATCCTCACTGAAGCTTTGCCATGTCACATCGGGATTTACCCTTGGGAAAACCCCACTCTCAGCACTTGGGTTTCAAGAGGTTGCACCCAATGTTACAGACACAGAATTCCTGTGGGGTTTGGCATTTCCTGCACCTCCAAACACGTGAAAAGAATGAAGTGCAGAGTCCCGAGGCTCCATTATTGCCATTCTCCTCACATCCCTTTCCTCAGCTGCACGTGGCTTTGTGCCTCCTCTGAAGGGCTGGAAAGGAATTTGGGAACCCCCCTCAGCTTCTTCGGTTTTCAGCTTTTTCTCGGAGCCGGCCCAAAAGGCAAACAGGAAAAAAAACCCCAAAAGTGCACAAAATCCCAGCCCCTCCCAAGATGCAGCTCCTCACACCAAACCTTGGGAGAATCCCTGGTGCTTCCAACACCGCTGCAATCCCACCTGGAGCTGAGCTTACAGGGTGCTCTGCCTAATCCACATCCAAGCCTGGATAGCCCAAAGCCTGCAAGAAAAGAGGAGACAAAGTGAAGGGGAGAGGGGGGGAAAAACGGAGTTTTAGGTTTTTCCGCTGTTTGCAACAGGATTGAAGGGCAGGATGGAGAGGTTTCGTGGAAAAGAAGTACCAAAGGCTGCTTCATTCCCAGCAATTAGCGCTGCTCAGGTTGAATCCAAGAGGCCCAATCCACCAGGTTTAAACAGGAGCGGCCGACAGGATGGGTTATGACACAGATCTGTGAAGCTGGAGCCTTCTTCCTTCTCCCGGGCTCTCCCAGAAATTCTCCATGTCCGGACATACTCCCGCTCTCCCCGCTGGGGAGGACGGACTTGGATAGCCCGGGTGACTGGTGAGCCTAAAACAATAAGTGATGCAGTGATCCAAGTGTTTTTCCCCAGGAAATTACATATTCTCTGGACCTGGGATAACCCATATCCCATGGCCTTCTCCAGGAAGAGTCCCAGCTGGATAGGGTCTCCCAGAAAGGATTCCATAGGGGCTCACCTTCTGCTTGGAGCTCGGCTGAATTCCTCAGCAATGCCAGGGAATGTGGCCATTGGAGGCTTTGGGCAGATTGGGCTCAATTGCGTTTTTAGGTTTTGTTACCGTCTCTCAGACTTCCCACTGGAATGTGGTCTCCAAGGAATATGTAAATCCCATGGGATTCCTGCTCTTTCGGAAAATTTTTTGTACCATTCCTGTACAAAATGAGGCCCCCTGTTCGGATGCTTTTCCCCACCGTTCCCCAGCAGTTTTATCTGCCAGTCCTTTCCCTGCGCTGGTTGGGCTCTTCCCAGATCTCTGAGCTCCTTCACAGGCAGGAGATCCATTTGGCCCAGGAACTGAACCCTCCCGAGGAATTGTCTGATGCCATCTCCACATTTCACAGCTGATCCTTGTGCTCAAAGGATCCCCCTTTCTTCCCTCCAGCCAATTCCAAGCCTCGCTGCCCCCAGCCGGGAACAGTCCCCAGGCCGATCCCTGCAGTCTTCCCTGCCAGGATCCTGCTCAGGAATCCATGGGCTACAAATTGAAGAATTAATTCTTCCCACCCCTGCCCAGTTCTAATTCCAAAGGATTTGGTGTCTGCCTTACCCGGCTGGAGCCTGCTTCCAACTCTGTTCTTGCTGCTTCTGCTGCTTTCCATTTCCCAGGAATTCCACCAACGGAGCGACAGCGTTTTCCACCTCCTCCTCCAGCATTCCCTCTGTTGCGTTCGGGTGCTGGAAGGATATCAAAACCAGGGCCTCACTATCAGGAATTATATCCCCGGATTTGTTCCTTTCCAAATGTCACCTCTTCCCAACAAAGCACTGGCCATCCAAGGAATTCTAGAGAGCGATGTGCTGACCGCTGCTTACTCCTCTGGAATGTCAGAGCTTGGAAAAAAAGGGCAGTTGAGGCTTTTCCTGGTGCTGCCCATGAAGTGTATTTTACCTAAGTGCCCCTGCCCATGCCTTTGCCTGTATCCGCCAAAAATCCACCCGTTCATTCCCCAGCTGCTGCCTCCCTCTTTTCCTGGATCCAACAGAATTTTAACAGGTGAATATTCCCCTCTGGAAGAGCACCTTTCATTCCAAACCTAAGAACAAACAAATGAATCACTTTCCTTCGACCTTCCTTATTAGGATTCCACTGAGAGCAGTGGATGGAAAATGATCCTCTCCTGGCCCCTGCTGGATTCCCGGAGCAGGGATCCTTTCCCTCTTTCCCCCCACCCCCCGTGGTGCCCTCCTCCCCCTCCCGCCCCACCCCGCACCCTTTTCAGGCTTTGTTCCACAGCTTTTGCCTCCGGACCTCAGATCCTTTTGGTCTCCAGGAGCTCCCAGCAGCTCCACAGCCTTTCCTCTCCCATCCTGATCCTTTCTCCAGGAATGGAGCTCTGCATTGCAATTCCCTTCTCTTTTCTCCGACAATTCCCACCAACCCAGACCTAAAGCTGACACAAGGAACGCTCGGTGCCCACAAATCCAAATCCAGACCTGGCCATCCCTAAACCAGCAACTCCCGGACAATTTGCGTTCATTCCAACCTAACACTGAGGACTCACCTAATCCTTCAAAATTCCCAAGAAATATCCCGTTGCCTTCAGCTCCCAGGGGATTCTGCTTCGTGCTCACACGGATTTGGGACTTCCCTGAAACACCCGTGCAGGGCACGCTGGAATCCCCGATCCCGTGAATCCGGGGAGTGTGCAAAGCTCGGTCCAGCCTGGGCCCCCAGAAATTTTTGCCAAATATCCCCCAAGTCCTCGGGACAACAGAACTCTCTGGTACTGCATTTTTGGCGTTGTAAAGCCTGGAATTACTTTATTCCTAGTGCTGGGCTCTGGATGTGGCCGAGAAAATCCCGGCCTCCACACAGACCCAGATTCCAAACTTTTTGATACATTTGAGCAAACCGAGAAATTCCCCTTCCCTGCTTCTTCTTAAGGGCATCCTTCTCTTCCCTTACCCGGCCTGCTCTCTCCCACTGGGCTGGGTTTTTCCCTTCCCATGCTAATTAGTCCCTACTTCTAGGAGGTTTAGGTACCTTTCTTCCCTGGCAGGGATTTCTTAACACAGCTACCGAGGCTTTGGGAGTCTTCTTTATCTTCTACTTTCTGGAAACACACCCTCTGATCCATAAATGCCACAATCCAGATGCCCAACTTCAACAAGACATCCTTTTCACCTAAAAACACTCACTCTCAACTCTTAGATCTTTTAAAGTTTTACCCCCGCAAAATTCCCCTGCTTTTCCACCGCTGAATTCCTCCGTCCTGATTCCACGGGGCTTTTCTCAAGATTTACCCCCACAACCTTCCCTACGTGCTCACTGCTCACCACCTCATTTTTCCCTCAATGTCTTCGTTCTCCACCCCAGAGAGTTTGTCAAGTGTTGCCTCCAAAATGTTCCCCCTCTGTCCACTACCGAGTTCCCCATTTTGCCTTCAAAATATTCATTCTGTCCCCTCCAGATTGCATCCACTTTTACCCCCAACATTTTACTTCCTCTACAATATTGATTAAACCTTTTCCACCCCAAAAATGTGCATTCCCTCCCTTAAACAGCACCTCAGCTTTTCCCTCAAAAATGCCCCAGAGAGAAACTCCGATTCAGCCCCCAAACTCCCATTTTCCTACACAAACAGTTCTTGTGGCCCCTCTCAATTCCCCCAGGCTTTCAGCTAAAGGAATAACTGGAAGCCTATTCCCTCATCTCTGCCCTCCTTTTGCTTTCCTGGAAAACCTTGCCATCCCACACTTTCTCCAAGAGATCTGCTGGGAGTACGGCAAGGTCTGCTCTGTCAGAGTGCCAGGGGGGTTTACAGCACTTGCTCCTCTGCATCTTCACCCTTTCATCAGCTTTCCCCTGGAACGGTGTTGTGGGAGAAGCTTGGAATTACCAGAAATGGATCAGGTTCACATTTTTTCCCCACCAGTTTTCATCTGGTTTGAAATTCCTGGAATGACCCTCAAATGTGCCCTAGAACAGTGCTGTGAAAGGATCAGTCAGAAGAACAGCCTGAAAGCAGAAAACCACCTCCAGCAGCAGCCGGAATGATCCCATTTCTGTTCTTACCTGCTCCTGCCAGAGCTCCCAACGGCCCTTCCCATTCCAAAACAAGAGCTATGCAAGACATTCCTGCTGTCCGTGAGGGTGAGGTGCCAGTTCTGGATGTTCTTTGCTGCGGAATCGGACAACAAACAGAGCGTAAATGATCTTGGTGGCTCTTCCAAGCCAAACCACCCCGTGATTCCTTGCGTGGATCAGCACCTGTCCCAACTCCATTCCAGAAACCTCCTCCCACTAACCCAGAACTTTCCTTTTTCCGCTCAACATCAGGGATTTGCTGCCGAGTGCCCCGGGCAGGGGACGCCTCAGCCTTCCCTGGGACGCCTCAGCATTCCAGCATTTTTATTCCAGGCATTAAAAGGATGCTCATTTCTCTTCCAGCATTGTTTCCCTCATTTTAGGAGAACCCTTTTCATCCCAGACCCCCCTCGTCAGCTGTTCAATCCTCTGGCACTGGATTTGGACAAAAGAAGGGACGCACCTGGACTGCGGGAAATCACGGAGAGAAACCCCTCCAAAACCTGACAGAGAAAAACAACGGGAGATGCAGGAAGACATATCCCTCATTTGCACGTCTGGAATGCTTTTCTAAAGACTTCTCTGCATCTGGATGCTCTTTGCTCTTGGCTTTCTTTACAGGAATGCATTTGCTGCTAAACACATCTCAGGCCCTTATTTGATCAGGATAAGGCGGGATGGAGATGAAGACTCACACAGGGAATAGCCAGGGAGATTCCCAGATCTCTGAGCTCCTTCACAAGGCAGGAGATCCATTTGGCCCAGGAACCGAACCCTCCCGAGGAATTGTCTGATGCCATCTCCACATTTCACAGCTGATCCTTCTGCTCAAAGGATCCCCCTTTCTTCCCTCCAGCCAATTCCAAGCCTCGCTGCCCCCAGCCGGGAACAGTCCCCAGGCCGATCCCTGCAGTCTTCCCTGCCAGGATCCTGCTCAGGAATCCATGGGCTACAAATTGAAGAATTAATTCTTCCCACCCCTGCCCAGTTCTAATTCCAAAGGATTTGGTGTCTGCCTTACCCGGCTGGAGCCTGCTTCCAACTCTGTTCTTGCTGCTTCTGCTGCTTTCCATTTCCCAGGAATTCCACCAACGGAGCGACAGCGTTTTCCACCTCCTCCTCCAGGATTCCCTCTGTTGCGTTCGGGTGCTGGAAGGATATCAAAACCAGGGCCTCACTATCAGGAATTATATCCCCGGATTTGTTCCTTTCCAAATGTCACCTCTTCCCAACAAAGCACTGGCCATCCAAGGAATTCTAGAGAGCGATGTGCTGACCGCTGCTTACTCCTCTGGAATGTCAGAGCTTGGAAAAAAAGGGCAGTTGAGGCTTTTCCTGGTGCTGCCCATGAAGTGTATTTTACCTAAGTGCCCCTGCCCATGCCTTTGCCTGTATCCGCCAAAAATCCACCCGTTCATTCCCCAGCTGCTGCCTCCCTCTTTTCCTGGATCCAACAGAATTTTAACAGGTGAATATTCCCCTCTGGAAGAGCACCTTTCATTCCAAACCTAAGAACAAACAAATGAATCACTTTCCTTCGACCTTCCTTATTAGGATTCCACTGAGAGCAGTGGATGGAAAATGATCCTCTCCTGGCCCCTGCTGGATTCCCGGAGCAGGGATCCTTTCCCTCTTTCCCCCCACCCCCCGTGGTGCCCTCCTCCCCCTCCCGCCCCACCCCGCACCCTTTTCAGGCTTTGTTCCACAGCTTTTGCCTCCGGACCTCAGATCCTTTTGGTCTCCAGGAGCTCCCAGCAGCTCCACAGCCTTTCCTCTCCCATCCTGATCCTTTCTCCAGGAATGGAGCTCTGCATTGCAATTCCCTTCTCTTTTCTCCGACAATTCCCACCAACCCAGACCTAAAGCTGACACAAGGAACGCTCGGTGCCCACAAATCCAAATCCAGACCTGGCCATCCCTAAACCAGCAACTCCCGGACAATTTGCGTTCATTCCAACCTAACACTGAGGACTCACCTAATCCTTCAAAATTCCCAAGAAATATCCCGTTGCCTTCAGCTCCCAGGGGATTCTGCTTCGTGCTCACACGGATTTGGGACTTCCCTGAAACACCCGTGCAGGGCACGCTGGAATCCCCGATCCCGTGAATCCGGGGAGTGTGCAAAGCTCGGTCCAGCCTGGGCCCCCAGAAATTTTTGCCAAATATCCCCCAAGTCCTCGGGACAACAGAACTCTCTGGTACTGCATTTTTGGCGTTGTAAAGCCTGGAATTACTTTATTCCTAGTGCTGGGCTCTGGATGTGGCCGAGAAAATCCCGGCCTCCACACAGACCCAGATTCCAAACTTTTTGATACATTTGAGCAAACCGAGAAATTCCCCTTCCCTGCTTCTTCTTAAGGGCATCCTTCTCTTCCCTTACCCGGCCTGCTCTCTCCCACTGGGCTGGGTTTTTCCCTTCCCATGCTAATTAGTCCCTACTTCTAGGAGGTTTAGGTACCTTTCTTCCCTGGCAGGGATTTCTTAACACAGCTACCGAGGCTTTGGGAGTCTTCTTTATCTTCTACTTTCTGGAAACACACCCTCTGATCCATAAATGCCACAATCCAGATGCCCAACTTCAACAAGACATCCTTTTCACCTAAAAACACTCACTCTCAACTCTTAGATCTTTTAAAGTTTTACCCCCGCAAAATTCCCCTGCTTTTCCACCGCTGAATTCCTCCGTCCTGATTCCAAGAATTTCTTGAATACCACGGGGCTTTTCTCAAGATTTACCCCCACAACCTTCCCTACGTGCTCACTGCTCACCACCTCATTTTTCCCTCAATGTCTTCGTTCTCCACCCCAGAGAGTTTGTCAAGTGTTGCCTCCAAAATGTTCCCCCTCTGTCCACTACCGAGTTCCCCATTTTGCCTTCAAAATATTCATTCTGTCCCCTCCAGATTGCATCCACTTTTACCCCCAACATTTTACTTCCTCTACAATATTGATTAAACCTTTTCCACCCCAAAAATGTGCATTCCCTCCCTTAAACAGCACCTCAGCTTTTCCCTCAAAAATGCCCCAGAGAGAAACTCCGATTCAGCCCCCAAACTCCCATTTTCCTACACAAACAGTTCTTGTGGCCCCTCTCAATTCCCCCAGGCTTTCAGCTAAAGGAATAACTGGAAGCCTATTCCCTCATCTCTGCCCTCCTTTTGCTTTCCTGGAAAACCTTGCCATCCCACACTTTCTCCAAGAGATCTGCTGGGAGTACGGCAAGGTCTGCTCTGTCAGAGTGCCAGGGGGGTTTACAGCACTTGCTCCTCTGCATCTTCACCCTTTCCTCAGCTTTCCCCTGGAACGGTGTTGTGGGAGAAGCTTGGAATTACCAGAAATGGATCAGGTTCACATTTTTTCCCCACCAGTTTTCATCTGGTTTGAAATTCCTGGAATGACCCTCAAATGTGCCCTAGAACAGTGCTGTGAAAGGATCAGTCAGAAGAACAGCCTGAAAGCAGAAAACCACCTCCAGCAGCAGCCGGAATGATCCCATTTCTGTTCTTACCTGCTCCTGCCAGAGCTCCCAACGGCCCTTCCCATTCCAAGAGCTATGCAAGACATTCCTGCTGTCCGTGAGGGTGAGGTGCCAGTTCTGGATGTTCTTTGCTGCGGAATCAGACAACAAACAGAGCGTACATGATCTTGGTGGCTCTTCCAAGCCAAACCACCCCGTGATTCCTTGCGTGGATCAGCACCTGTCCCAACTCCATTCCAGAAACCTCCTCCCACTAACCCAGAACTTTCCTTTTTCCGCTCAACATCAGGGATTTGCTGCCGAGTGCCCCGGGCAGGGGACGCCTCAGCCTTCCCTGGGACGCCTCAGCATTCCAGCATTTTTATTCCAGGCATTAAAAGGATGCTCATTTCTCTTCCAGCATTGTTTCCCTCATTTTAGGAGAACCCTTTTCATCCCAGACCCCCCTCGTCAGCTGTTCAATCCTCTGGCACTGGATTTGGACAAAAGAAGGGACGCACCTGGACTGCGGGAAATCACGGAGAGAAACCCCTCCAAAACCTGACAGAGAAAAACAACGGGAGATGCAGGAAGACATATCCCTCATTTGCACGTCTGGAATGCTTTTCTAAAGACTTCTCTGCATCTGGATGCTCTTTGCTCTTGGCTTTCTTTACAGGAATGCATTTGCTGCTAAACACATCTCAGGCCCTTATTTGATCAGGATAAGGCGGGATGGAGATGAAGACTCACACAGGGAATAGCCAGGGAGATTCCCAGATCTCTGAGCTCCTTCACAAGGCAGGAGATCCATTTGGCCCAGGAACCGAACCCTCCCGAGGAATTGTCTGATGCCATCTCCACATTTCACAGCTGATCCTTCTGCTCAAAGGATCCCCCTTTCTTCCCTCCAGCCAATTCCAAGCCTCGCTGCCCCCAGCCGGGAACAGTCCCCAGGCCGATCCCTGCAGTCTTCCCTGCCAGGATCCTGCTCAGGAATCCATGGGCTACAAATTGAAGAATTAATTCTTCCCACCCCTGCCCAGTTCTAATTCCAAAGGATTTGGTGTCTGCCTTACCCGGCTGGAGCCTGCTTCCAACTCTGTTCTTGCTGCTTCTGCTGCTTTCCATTTCCCAGGAATTCCACCAACGGAGCGACAGCGTTTTCCACCTCCTCCTCCAGGATTCCCTCTGTTGCGTTCGGGTGCTGGAAGGATATCAAAACCAGGGCCTCACTATCAGGAATTATATCCCCGGATTTGTTCCTTTCCAAATGTCACCTCTTCCCAACAAAGCACTGGCCATCCAAGGAATTCTAGAGAGCGATGTGCTGACCGCTGCTTACTCCTCTGGAATGTCAGAGCTTGGAAAAAAAGGGCAGTTGAGGCTTTTCCTGGTGCTGCCCATGAAGTGTATTTTACCTAAGTGCCCCTGCCCATGCCTTTGCCTGTATCCGCCAAAAATCCACCCGTTCATTCCCCAGCTGCTGCCTCCCTCTTTTCCTGGATCCAACAGAATTTTAACAGGTGAATATTCCCCTCTGGAAGAGCACCTTTCATTCCAAACCTAAGAACAAACAAATGAATCACTTTCCTTCGACCTTCCTTATTAGGATTCCACTGAGAGCAGTGGATGGAAAATGATCCTCTCCTGGCCCCTGCTGGATTCCCGGAGCAGGGATCCTTTCCCTCTTTCCCCCCACCCCCCGTGGTGCCCTCCTCCCCCTCCCGCCCCACCCCGCACCCTTTTCAGGCTTTGTTCCACAGCTTTTGCCTCCGGACCTCAGATCCTTTTGGTCTCCAGGAGCTCCCAGCAGCTCCACAGCCTTTCCTCTCCCATCCTGATCCTTTCTCCAGGAATGGAGCTCTGCATTGCAATTCCCTTCTCTTTTCTCCGACAATTCCCACCAACCCAGACCTAAAGCTGACACAAGGAACGCTCGGTGCCCACAAATCCAAATCCAGACCTGGCCATCCCTAAACCAGCAACTCCCGGACAATTTGCGTTCATTCCAACCTAACACTGAGGACTCACCTAATCCTTCAAAATTCCCAAGAAATATCCCGTTGCCTTCAGCTCCCAGGGGATTCTGCTTCGTGCTCACACGGATTTGGGACTTCCCTGAAACACCCGTGCAGGGCACGCTGGAATCCCCGATCCCGTGAATCCGGGGAGTGTGAAAAGCTCGGTCCAGCCTGGGCCCCCAGAAATTTTTGCCAAATATCCCCCAAGTCCTCGGGACAACAGAACTCTCTGGTACTGCATTTTTGGCGTTGTAAAGCCTGGAATTACTTTATTCCTAGTGCTGGGCTCTGGATGTGGCCGAGAAAATCCCGGCCTCCACACAGACCCAGATTCCAAACTTTTTGATACATTTGAGCAAACCGAGAAATTCCCCTTCCCTGCTTCTTCTTAAGGGCATCCTTCTCTTCCCTTACCCGGCCTGCTCTCTCCCACTGGGCTGGGTTTTTCCCTTCCCATGCTAATTAGTCCCTACTTCTAGGAGGTTTAGGTACCTTTCTTCCCTGGCAGGGATTTCTTAACACAGCTACCGAGGCTTTGGGAGTCTTCTTTATCTTCTACTTTCTGGAAACACACCCTCTGATCCATAAATGCCACAATCCAGATGCCCAACTTCAACAAGACATCCTTTTCACCTAAAAACACTCACTCTCAACTCTTAGATCTTTTAAAGTTTTACCCCCGCAAAATTCCCCTGCTTTTCCACCGCTGAATTCCTCCGTCCTGATTCCACGGGGCTTTTCTCAAGATTTACCCCCACAACCTTCCCTACGTGCTCACTGCTCACCACCTCATTTTTCCCTCAATGTCTTCGTTCTCCACCCCAGAGAGTTTGTCAAGTGTTGCCTCCAAAATGTTCCCCCTCTGTCCACTACCGAGTTCCCCATTTTGCCTTCAAAATATTCATTCTGTCCCCTCCAGATTGCATCCACTTTTACCCCCAACATTTTACTTCCTCTACAATATTGATTAAACCTTTTCCACCCCAAAAATGTGCATTCCCTCCCTTCAACAGCACCTCAGCTTTTCCCTCAAAAATGCCCCAGAGAGAAACTCCGATTCAGCCCCCAAACTCCCATTTTCCTACACAAACAGTTCTTGTGGCCCCTCTCAATTCCCCCAGGCTTTCAGCTAAAGGAATAACTGGAAGCCTATTCCCTCATCTCTGCCCTCCTTTTGCTTTCCTGGAAAACCTTGCCATCCCACACTTTCTCCAAGAGATCTGCTGGGAGTACGGCAAGGTCTGCTCTGTCAGAGTGCCAGGGGGGTTTACAGCACTTGCTCCTCTGCATCTTCACCCTTTCATCAGCTTTCCCCTGGAACGGTGTTGTGGGAGAAGCTTGGAATTACCAGAAATGGATCAGGTTCACATTTTTTCCCCACCAGTTTTCATCTGGTTTGAAATTCCTGGAATGACCCTCAAATGTGCCCTAGAACAGTGCTGTGAAAGGATCAGTCAGAAGAACAGCCTGAAAGCAGAAAACCACCTCCAGCAGCAGCCGGAATGATCCCATTTCTGTTCTTACCTGCTCCTGCCAGAGCTCCCAACGGCCCTTCCCATTCCAAAACAAGAGCTATGCAAGACATTCCTGCTGTCCGTGAGGGTGAGGTGCCAGTTCTGGATGTTCTTTGCTGCGGAATCGGACAACAAACAGAGCATAAATGATCTTGGTGGCTCTTCCAAGCCAAACCACCCCGTGATTCCTTGCGTGGATCAGCACCTGTCCCAACTCCATTCCAGAAACCTCCTCCCACTAACCCAGAACTTTCCTTTTTCCGCTCAACATCAGGGATTTGCTGCCGAGTGCCCCGGGCAGGGGACGCCTCAGCCTTCCCTGGGACGCCTCAGCATTCCAGCATTTTTATTCCAGGCATTAAAAGGATGCTCATTTCTCTTCCAGCATTGTTTCCCTCATTTTAGGAGAACCCTTTTCATCCCAGACCCCCCTCGTCAGCTGTTCAATCCTCTGGCACTGGATTTGGACAAAAGAAGGGACGCACCTGGACTGCGGGAAATCACGGAGAGAAACCCCTCCAAAACCTGACAGAGAAAAACAACGGGAGATGCAGGAAGACATATCCCTCATTTGCACGTCTGGAATGCTTTTCTAAAGACTTCTCTGCATCTGGATGCTCTTTGCTCTTGGCTTTCTTTACAGGAATGCATTTGCTGCTAAACACATCTCAGGCCCTTATTTGATCAGGATAAGGCGGGATGGAGATGAAGACTCACACAGGGAATAGCCAGGGAGATTCCCAGATCTCTGAGCTCCTTCACAAGGCAGGAGATCCATTTGGCCCAGGAACCGAACCCTCCCGAGGAATTGTCTGATGCCATCTCCACATTTCACAGCTGATCCTTCTGCTCAAAGGATCCCCCTTTCTTCCCTCCAGCCAATTCCAAGCCTCGCTGCCCCCAGCCGGGAACAGTCCCCAGGCCGATCCCTGCAGTCTTCCCTGCCAGGATCCTGCTCAGGAATCCATGGGCTACAAATTGAAGAATTAATTCTTCCCACCCCTGCCCAGTTCTAATTCCAAAGGATTTGGTGTCTGCCTTACCCGGCTGGAGCCTGCTTCCAACTCTGTTCTTGCTGCTTCTGCTGCTTTCCATTTCCCAGGAATTCCACCAACGGAGCGACAGCGTTTTCCACCTCCTCCTCCAGGATTCCCTCTGTTGCGTTCGGGTGCTGGAAGGATATCAAAACCAGGGCCTCACTATCAGGAATTATATCCCCGGATTTGTTCCTTTCCAAATGTCACCTCTTCCCAACAAAGCACTGGCCATCCAAGGAATTCTAGAGAGCGATGTGCTGACCGCTGCTTACTCCTCTGGAATGTCAGAGCTTGGAAAAAAAGGGCAGTTGAGGCTTTTCCTGGTGCTGCCCATGAAGTGTATTTTACCTAAGTGCCCCTGCCCATGCCTTTGCCTGTATCCGCCAAAAATCCACCCGTTCATTCCCCAGCTGCTGCCTCCCTCTTTTCCTGGATCCAACAGAATTTTAACAGGTGAATATTCCCCTCTGGAAGAGCACCTTTCATTCCAAACCTAAGAACAAACAAATGAATCACTTTCCTTCGACCTTCCTTATTAGGATTCCACTGAGAGCAGTGGATGGAAAATGATCCTCTCCTGGCCCCTGCTGGATTCCCGGAGCAGGGATCCTTTCCCTCTTTCCCCCCACCCCCCGTGGTGCCCTCCTCCCCCTCCCGCCCCACCCCGCACCCTTTTCAGGCTTTGTTCCACAGCTTTTGCCTCCGGACCTCAGATCCTTTTGGTCTCCAGGAGCTCCCAGCAGCTCCACAGCCTTTCCTCTCCCATCCTGATCCTTTCTCCAGGAATGGAGCTCTGCATTGCAATTCCCTTCTCTTTTCTCCGACAATTCCCACCAACCCAGACCTAAAGCTGACACAAGGAACGCTCGGTGCCCACAAATCCAAATCCAGACCTGGCCATCCCTAAACCAGCAACTCCCGGACAATTTGCGTTCATTCCAACCTAACACTGAGGACTCACCTAATCCTTCAAAATTCCCAAGAAATATCCCGTTGCCTTCAGCTCCCAGGGGATTCTGCTTCGTGCTCACACGGATTTGGGACTTCCCTGAAACACCCGTGCAGGGCACGCTGGAATCCCCGATCCCGTGAATCCGGGGAGTGTGAAAAGCTCGGTCCAGCCTGGGCCCCCAGAAATTTTTGCCAAATATCCCCCAAGTCCTCGGGACAACAGAACTCTCTGGTACTGCATTTTTGGCGTTGTAAAGCCTGGAATTACTTTATTCCTAGTGCTGGGCTCTGGATGTGGCCGAGAAAATCCCGGCCTCCACACAGACCCAGATTCCAAACTTTTTGATACATTTGAGCAAACCGAGAAATTCCCCTTCCCTGCTTCTTCTTAAGGGCATCCTTCTCTTCCCTTACCCGGCCTGCTCTCTCCCACTGGGCTGGGTTTTTCCCTTCCCATGCTAATTAGTCCCTACTTCTAGGAGGTTTAGGTACCTTTCTTCCCTGGCAGGGATTTCTTAACACAGCTACCGAGGCTTTGGGAGTCTTCTTTATCTTCTACTTTCTGGAAACACACCCTCTGATCCATAAATGCCACAATCCAGATGCCCAACTTCAACAAGACATCCTTTTCACCTAAAAACACTCACTCTCAACTCTTAGATCTTTTAAAGTTTTACCCCCGCAAAATTCCCCTGCTTTTCCACCGCTGAATTCCTCCGTCCTGATTCCACGGGGCTTTTCTCAAGATTTACCCCCACAACCTTCCCTACGTGCTCACTGCTCACCACCTCATTTTTCCCTCAATGTCTTCGTTCTCCACCCCAGAGAGTTTGTCAAGTGTTGCCTCCAAAATGTTCCCCCTCTGTCCACTACCGAGTTCCCCATTTTGCCTTCAAAATATTCATTCTGTCCCCTCCAGATTGCATCCACTTTTACCCCCAACATTTTACTTCCTCTACAATATTGATTAAACCTTTTCCACCCCAAAAATGTGCATTCCCTCCCTTCAACAGCACCTCAGCTTTTCCCTCAAAAATGCCCCAGAGAGAAACTCCGATTCAGCCCCCAAACTCCCATTTTCCTACACAAACAGTTCTTGTGGCCCCTCTCAATTCCCCCAGGCTTTCAGCTAAAGGAATAACTGGAAGCCTATTCCCTCATCTCTGCCCTCCTTTTGCTTTCCTGGAAAACCTTGCCATCCCACACTTTCTCCAAGAGATCTGCTGGGAGTACGGCAAGGTCTGCTCTGTCAGAGTGCCAGGGGGGTTTACAGCACTTGCTCCTCTGCATCTTCACCCTTTCATCAGCTTTCCCCTGGAACGGTGTTGTGGGAGAAGCTTGGAATTACCAGAAATGGATCAGGTTCACATTTTTTCCCCACCAGTTTTCATCTGGTTTGAAATTCCTGGAATGACCCTCAAATGTGCCCTAGAACAGTGCTGTGAAAGGATCAGTCAGAAGAACAGCCTGAAAGCAGAAAACCACCTCCAGCAGCAGCCGGAATGATCCCATTTCTGTTCTTACCTGCTCCTGCCAGAGCTCCCAACGGCCCTTCCCATTCCAAAACAAGAGCTATGCAAGACATTCCTGCTGTCCGTGAGGGTGAGGTGCCAGTTCTGGATGTTCTTTGCTGCGGAATCGGACAACAAACAGAGCATAAATGATCTTGGTGGCTCTTCCAAGCCAAACCACCCCGTGATTCCTTGCGTGGATCAGCACCTGTCCCAACTCCATTCCAGAAACCTCCTCCCACTAACCCAGAACTTTCCTTTTTCCGCTCAACATCAGGGATTTGCTGCCGAGTGCCCCGGGCAGGGGACGCCTCAGCCTTCCCTGGGACGCCTCAGCATTCCAGCATTTTTATTCCAGGCATTAAAAGGATGCTCATTTCTCTTCCAGCATTGTTTCCCTCATTTTAGGAGAACCCTTTTCATCCCAGACCCCCCTCGTCAGCTGTTCAATCCTCTGGCACTGGATTTGGACAAAAGAAGGGACGCACCTGGACTGCGGGAAATCACGGAGAGAAACCCCTCCAAAACCTGACAGAGAAAAACAACGGGAGATGCAGGAAGACATATCCCTCATTTGCACGTCTGGAATGCTTTTCTAAAGACTTCTCTGCATCTGGATGCTCTTTGCTCTTGGCTTTCTTTACAGGAATGCATTTGCTGCTAAACACATCTCAGGCCCTTATTTGATCAGGATAAGGCGGGATGGAGATGAAGACTCACACAGGGAATAGCCAGGGAGATTCCCAGATCTCTGAGCTCCTTCACAAGGCAGGAGATCCATTTGGCCCAGGAACCGAACCCTCCCGAGGAATTGTCTGATGCCATCTCCACATTTCACAGCTGATCCTTCTGCTCAAAGGATCCCCCTTTCTTCCCTCCAGCCAATTCCAAGCCTCGCTGCCCCCAGCCGGGAACAGTCCCCAGGCCGATCCCTGCAGTCTTCCCTGCCAGGATCCTGCTCAGGAATCCATGGGCTACAAATTGAAGAATTAATTCTTCCCACCCCTGCCCAGTTCTAATTCCAAAGGATTTGGTGTCTGCCTTACCCGGCTGGAGCCTGCTTCCAACTCTGTTCTTGCTGCTTCTGCTGCTTTCCATTTCCCAGGAATTCCACCAACGGAGCGACAGCGTTTTCCACCTCCTCCTCCAGGATTCCCTCTGTTGCGTTCGGGTGCTGGAAGGATATCAAAACCAGGGCCTCACTATCAGGAATTATATCCCCGGATTTGTTCCTTTCCAAATGTCACCTCTTCCCAACAAAGCACTGGCCATCCAAGGAATTCTAGAGAGCGATGTGCTGACCGCTGCTTACTCCTCTGGAATGTCAGAGCTTGGAAAAAAAGGGCAGTTGAGGCTTTTCCTGGTGCTGCCCATGAAGTGTATTTTACCTAAGTGCCCCTGCCCATGCCTTTGCCTGTATCCGCCAAAAATCCACCCGTTCATTCCCCAGCTGCTGCCTCCCTCTTTTCCTGGATCCAACAGAATTTTAACAGGTGAATATTCCCCTCTGGAAGAGCACCTTTCATTCCAAACCTAAGAACAAACAAATGAATCACTTTCCTTCGACCTTCCTTATTAGGATTCCACTGAGAGCAGTGGATGGAAAATGATCCTCTCCTGGCCCCTGCTGGATTCCCGGAGCAGGGATCCTTTCCCTCTTTCCCCCCACCCCCCGTGGTGCCCTCCTCCCCCTCCCGCCCCACCCCGCACCCTTTTCAGGCTTTGTTCCACAGCTTTTGCCTCCGGACCTCAGATCCTTTTGGTCTCCAGGAGCTCCCAGCAGCTCCACAGCCTTTCCTCTCCCATCCTGATCCTTTCTCCAGGAATGGAGCTCTGCATTGCAATTCCCTTCTCTTTTCTCCGACAATTCCCACCAACCCAGACCTAAAGCTGACACAAGGAACGCTCGGTGCCCACAAATCCAAATCCAGACCTGGCCATCCCTAAACCAGCAACTCCCGGACAATTTGCGTTCATTCCAACCTAACACTGAGGACTCACCTAATCCTTCAAAATTCCCAAGAAATATCCCGTTGCCTTCAGCTCCCAGGGGATTCTGCTTCGTGCTCACACGGATTTGGGACTTCCCTGAAACACCCGTGCAGGGCACGCTGGAATCCCCGATCCCGTGAATCCGGGGAGTGTGAAAAGCTCGGTCCAGCCTGGGCCCCCAGAAATTTTTGCCAAATATCCCCCAAGTCCTCGGGACAACAGAACTCTCTGGTACTGCATTTTTGGCGTTGTAAAGCCTGGAATTACTTTATTCCTAGTGCTGGGCTCTGGATGTGGCCGAGAAAATCCCGGCCTCCACACAGACCCAGATTCCAAACTTTTTGATACATTTGAGCAAACCGAGAAATTCCCCTTCCCTGCTTCTTCTTAAGGGCATCCTTCTCTTCCCTTACCCGGCCTGCTCTCTCCCACTGGGCTGGGTTTTTCCCTTCCCATGCTAATTAGTCCCTACTTCTAGGAGGTTTAGGTACCTTTCTTCCCTGGCAGGGATTTCTTAACACAGCTACCGAGGCTTTGGGAGTCTTCTTTATCTTCTACTTTCTGGAAACACACCCTCTGATCCATAAATGCCACAATCCAGATGCCCAACTTCAACAAGACATCCTTTTCACCTAAAAACACTCACTCTCAACTCTTAGATCTTTTAAAGTTTTACCCCCGCAAAATTCCCCTGCTTTTCCACCGCTGAATTCCTCCGTCCTGATTCCACGGGGCTTTTCTCAAGATTTACCCCCACAACCTTCCCTACGTGCTCACTGCTCACCACCTCATTTTTCCCTCAATGTCTTCGTTCTCCACCCCAGAGAGTTTGTCAAGTGTTGCCTCCAAAATGTTCCCCCTCTGTCCACTACCGAGTTCCCCATTTTGCCTTCAAAATATTCATTCTGTCCCCTCCAGATTGCATCCACTTTTACCCCCAACATTTTACTTCCTCTACAATATTGATTAAACCTTTTCCACCCCAAAAATGTGCATTCCCTCCCTTAAACAGCACCTCAGCTTTTCCCTCAAAAATGCCCCAGAGAGAAACTCCGATTCAGCCCCCAAACTCCCATTTTCCTACACAAACAGTTCTTGTGGCCCCTCTCAATTCCCCCAGGCTTTCAGCTAAAGGAATAACTGGAAGCCTATTCCCTCATCTCTGCCCTCCTTTTGCTTTCCTGGAAAACCTTGCCATCCCACACTTTCTCCAAGAGATCTGCTGGGAGTACGGCAAGGTCTGCTCTGTCAGAGTGCCAGGGGGGTTTACAGCACTTGCTCCTCTGCATCTTCACCCTTTCATCAGCTTTCCCCTGGAACGGTGTTGTGGGAGAAGCTTGGAATTACCAGAAATGGATCAGGTTCACATTTTTTCCCCACCAGTTTTCATCTGGTTTGAAATTCCTGGAATGACCCTCAAATGTGCCCTAGAACAGTGCTGTGAAAGGATCAGTCAGAAGAACAGCCTGAAAGCAGAAAACCACCTCCAGCAGCAGCCGGAATGATCCCATTTCTGTTCTTACCTGCTCCTGCCAGAGCTCCCAACGGCCCTTCCCATTCCAAAACAAGAGCTATGCAAGACATTCCTGCTGTCCGTGAGGGTGAGGTGCCAGTTCTGGATGTTCTTTGCTGCGGAATCGGACAACAAACAGAGCGTAAATGATCTTGGTGGCTCTTCCAAGCCAAACCACCCCGTGATTCCTTGCGTGGATCAGCACCTGTCCCAACTCCATTCCAGAAACCTCCTCCCACTAACCCAGAACTTTCCTTTTTCCGCTCAACATCAGGGATTTGCTGCCGAGTGCCCCGGGCAGGGGACGCCTCAGCCTTCCCTGGGACGCCTCAGCATTCCAGCATTTTTATTCCAGGCATTAAAAGGATGCTCATTTCTCTTCCAGCATTGTTTCCCTCATTTTAGGAGAACCCTTTTCATCCCAGACCCCCCTCGTCAGCTGTTCAATCCTCTGGCACTGGATTTGGACAAAAGAAGGGACGCACCTGGACTGCGGGAAATCACGGAGAGAAACCCCTCCAAAACCTGACAGAGAAAAACAACGGGAGATGCAGGAAGACATATCCCTCATTTGCACGTCTGGAATGCTTTTCTAAAGACTTCTCTGCATCTGGATGCTCTTTGCTCTTGGCTTTCTTTACAGGAATGCATTTGCTGCTAAACACATCTCAGGCCCTTATTTGATCAGGATAAGGCGGGATGGAGATGAAGACTCACACAGGGAATAGCCAGGGAGATTCCCAGATCTCTGAGCTCCTTCACAAGGCAGGAGATCCATTTGGCCCAGGAACCGAACCCTCCCGAGGAATTGTCTGATGCCATCTCCACATTTCACAGCTGATCCTTCTGCTCAAAGGATCCCCCTTTCTTCCCTCCAGCCAATTCCAAGCCTCGCTGCCCCCAGCCGGGAACAGTCCCCAGGCCGATCCCTGCAGTCTTCCCTGCCAGGATCCTGCTCAGGAATCCATGGGCTACAAATTGAAGAATTAATTCTTCCCACCCCTGCCCAGTTCTAATTCCAAAGGATTTGGTGTCTGCCTTACCCGGCTGGAGCCTGCTTCCAACTCTGTTCTTGCTGCTTCTGCTGCTTTCCATTTCCCAGGAATTCCACCAACGGAGCGACAGCGTTTTCCACCTCCTCCTCCAGGATTCCCTCTGTTGCGTTCGGGTGCTGGAAGGATATCAAAACCAGGGCCTCACTATCAGGAATTATATCCCCGGATTTGTTCCTTTCCAAATGTCACCTCTTCCCAACAAAGCACTGGCCATCCAAGGAATTCTAGAGAGCCATGTGCTGACCGCTGCTTACTCCTCTGGAATGTCAGAGCTTGGAAAAAAAGGGCAGTTGAGGCTTTTCCTGGTGCTGCCCATGAAGTGTATTTTACCTAAGTGCCCCTGCCCATGCCTTTGCCTGTATCCGCCAAAAATCCACCCGTTCATTCCCCAGCTGCTGCCTCCCTCTTTTCCTGGATCCAACAGAATTTTAACAGGTGAATATTCCCCTCTGGAAGAGCACCTTTCATTCCAAACCTAAGAACAAACAAATGAATCACTTTCCTTCGACCTTCCTTATTAGGATTCCACTGAGAGCAGTGGATGGAAAATGATCCTCTCCTGGCCCCTGCTGGATTCCCGGAGCAGGGATCCTTTCCCTCTTTCCCCCCACCCCCCGCGGTGCCCTCCTCCCCCTCCCGCCCCACCCCGCACCCTTTTCAGGCTTTGTTCCACAGCTTTTGCCTCCGGACCTCAGATCCTTTTGGTCTCCAGGAGCTCCCAGCAGCTCCACAGCCTTTCCTCTCCCATCCTGATCCTTTCTCCAGGAATGGAGCTCTGCATTGCAATTCCCTTCTCTTTTCTCCGACAATTCCCACCAACCCAGACCTAAAGCTGACACAAGGAACGCTCGGTGCCCACAAATCCAAATCCAGACCTGGCCATCCCTAAACCAGCAACTCCCGGACAATTTGCGTTCATTCCAACCTAACACTGAGGACTCACCTAATCCTTCAAAATTCCCAAGAAATATCCCGTTGCCTTCAGCTCCCAGGGGATTCTGCTTCGTGCTCACACGGATTTGGGACTTCCCTGAAACACCCGTGCAGGGCACGCTGGAATCCCCGATCCCGTGAATCCGGGGAGTGTGAAAAGCTCGGTCCAGCCTGGGCCCCCAGAAATTTTTGCCAAATATCCCCCAAGTCCTCGGGACAACAGAACTCTCTGGTACTGCATTTTTGGCGTTGTAAAGCCTGGAATTACTTTATTCCTAGTGCTGGGCTCTGGATGTGGCCGAGAAAATCCCGGCCTCCACACAGACCCAGATTCCAAACTTTTTGATACATTTGAGCAAACCGAGAAATTCCCCTTCCCTGCTTCTTCTTAAGGGCATCCTTCTCTTCCCTTACCCGGCCTGCTCTCTCCCACTGGGCTGGGTTTTTCCCTTCCCATGCTAATTAGTCCCTACTTCTAGGAGGTTTAGGTACCTTTCTTCCCTGGCAGGGATTTCTTAACACAGCTACCGAGGCTTTGGGAGTCTTCTTTATCTTCTACTTTCTGGAAACACACCCTCTGATCCATAAATGCCACAATCCAGATGCCCAACTTCAACAAGACATCCTTTTCACCTAAAAACACTCACTCTCAACTCTTAGATCTTTTAAAGTTTTACCCCCGCAAAATTCCCCTGCTTTTCCACCGCTGAATTCCTCCGTCCTGATTCCAAGAATTTCTTGAATACCACGGGGCTTTTCTCAAGATTTACCCCCACAACCTTCCCTACGTGCTCACTGCTCACCACCTCATTTTTCCCTCAATGTCTTCGTTCTCCACCCCAGAGAGTTTGTCAAGTGTTGCCTCCAAAATGTTCCCCCTCTGTCCACTACCGAGTTCCCCATTTTGCCTTCAAAATATTCATTCTGTCCCCTCCAGATTGCATCCACTTTTACCCCCAACATTTTACTTCCTCTACAATATTGATTAAACCTTTTCCACCCCAAAAATGTGCATTCCCTCCCTTAAACAGCACCTCAGCTTTTCCCTCAAAAATGCCCCAGAGAGAAACTCCGATTCAGCCCCCAAACTCCCATTTTCCTACACAAACAGTTCTTGTGGCCCCTCTCAATTCCCCCAGGCTTTCAGCTAAAGGAATAACTGGAAGCCTATTCCCTCATCTCTGCCCTCCTTTTGCTTTCCTGGAAAACCTTGCCATCCCACACTTTCTCCAAGAGATCTGCTGGGAGTACGGCAAGGTCTGCTCTGTCAGAGTGCCAGGGGGGTTTACAGCACTTGCTCCTCTGCATCTTCACCCTTTCCTCAGCTTTCCCCTGGAACGGTGTTGTGGGAGAAGCTTGGAATTACCAGAAATGGATCAGGTTCACATTTTTTCCCCACCAGTTTTCATCTGGTTTGAAATTCCTGGAATGACCCTCAAATGTGCCCTAGAACAGTGCTGTGAAAGGATCAGTCAGAAGAACAGCCTGAAAGCAGAAAACCACCTCCAGCAGCAGCCGGAATGATCCCATTTCTGTTCTTACCTGCTCCTGCCAGAGCTCCCAACGGCCCTTCCCATTCCAAGAGCTATGCAAGACATTCCTGCTGTCCGTGAGGGTGAGGTGGCAGTTCTGGATGTTCTTTGCTGCGGAATCAGACAACAAACAGAGCGTACATGATCTTGGTGGCTCTTCCAAGCCAAACCACCCCGTGATTCCTTGCGTGGATCAGCACCTGTCCCAACTCCATTCCAGAAACCTCCTCCCACTAACCCAGAACTTTCCTTTTTCCGCTCAACATCAGGGATTTGCTGCCGAGTGCCCCGGGCAGGGGACGCCTCAGCCTTCCCTGGGACGCCTCAGCATTCCAGCATTTTTATTCCAGGCATTAAAAGGATGCTCATTTCTCTTCCAGCATTGTTTCCCTCATTTTAGGAGAACCCTTTTCATCCCAGACCCCCCTCGTCAGCTGTTCAATCCTCTGGCACTGGATTTGGACAAAAGAAGGGACGCACCTGGACTGCGGGAAATCACGGAGAGAAACCCCTCCAAAACCTGACAGAGAAAAACAACGGGAGATGCAGGAAGACATATCCCTCATTTGCACGTCTGGAATGCTTTTCTAAAGACTTCTCTGCATCTGGATGCTCTTTGCTCTTGGCTTTCTTTACAGGAATGCATTTGCTGCTAAACACATCTCAGGCCCTTATTTGATCAGGATAAGGCGGGATGGAGATGAAGACTCACACAGGGAATAGCCAGGGAGATTCCCAGATCTCTGAGCTCCTTCACAAGGCAGGAGATCCATTTGGCCCAGGAACCGAACCCTCCCGAGGAATTGTCTGATGCCATCTCCACATTTCACAGCTGATCCTTCTGCTCAAAGGATCCCCCTTTCTTCCCTCCAGCCAATTCCAAGCCTCGCTGCCCCCAGCCGGGAACAGTCCCCAGGCCGATCCCTGCAGTCTTCCCTGCCAGGATCCTGCTCAGGAATCCATGGGCTACAAATTGAAGAATTAATTCTTCCCACCCCTGCCCAGTTCTAATTCCAAAGGATTTGGTGTCTGCCTTACCCGGCTGGAGCCTGCTTCCAACTCTGTTCTTGCTGCTTCTGCTGCTTTCCATTTCCCAGGAATTCCACCAACGGAGCGACAGCGTTTTCCACCTCCTCCTCCAGGATTCCCTCTGTTGCGTTCGGGTGCTGGAAGGATATCAAAACCAGGGCCTCACTATCAGGAATTATATCCCCGGATTTGTTCCTTTCCAAATGTCACCTCTTCCCAACAAAGCACTGGCCATCCAAGGAATTCTAGAGAGCCATGTGCTGACCGCTGCTTACTCCTCTGGAATGTCAGAGCTTGGAAAAAAAGGGCAGTTGAGGCTTTTCCTGGTGCTGCCCATGAAGTGTATTTTACCTAAGTGCCCCTGCCCATGCCTTTGCCTGTATCCGCCAAAAATCCACCCGTTCATTCCCCAGCTGCTGCCTCCCTCTTTTCCTGGATCCAACAGAATTTTAACAGGTGAATATTCCCCTCTGGAAGAGCACCTTTCATTCCAAACCTAAGAACAAACAAATGAATCACTTTCCTTCGACCTTCCTTATTAGGATTCCACTGAGAGCAGTGGATGGAAAATGATCCTCTCCTGGCCCCTGCTGGATTCCCGGAGCAGGGATCCTTTCCCTCTTTCCCCCCACCCCCCGTGGTGCCCTCCTCCCCCTCCCGCCCCACCCCGCACCCTTTTCAGGCTTTGTTCCACAGCTTTTGCCTCCGGACCTCAGATCCTTTTGGTCTCCAGGAGCTCCCAGCAGCTCCACAGCCTTTCCTCTCCCATCCTGATCCTTTCTCCAGGAATGGAGCTCTGCATTGCAATTCCCTTCTCTTTTCTCCGACAATTCCCACCAACCCAGACCTAAAGCTGACACAAGGAACGCTCGGTGCCCACAAATCCAAATCCAGACCTGGCCATCCCTAAACCAGCAACTCCCGGACAATTTGCGTTCATTCCAACCTAACACTGAGGACTCACCTAATCCTTCAAAATTCCCAAGAAATATCCCGTTGCCTTCAGCTCCCAGGGGATTCTGCTTCGTGCTCACACGGATTTGGGACTTCCCTGAAACACCCGTGCAGGGCACGCTGGAATCCCCGATCCCGTGAATCCGGGGAGTGTGAAAAGCTCGGTCCAGCCTGGGCCCCCAGAAATTTTTGCCAAATATCCCCCAAGTCCTCGGGACAACAGAACTCTCTGGTACTGCATTTTTGGCGTTGTAAAGCCTGGAATTACTTTATTCCTAGTGCTGGGCTCTGGATGTGGCCGAGAAAATCCCGGCCTCCACACAGACCCAGATTCCAAACTTTTTGATACATTTGAGCAAACCGAGAAATTCCCCTTCCCTGCTTCTTCTTAAGGGCATCCTTCTCTTCCCTTACCCGGCCTGCTCTCTCCCACTGGGCTGGGTTTTTCCCTTCCCATGCTAATTAGTCCCTACTTCTAGGAGGTTTAGGTACCTTTCTTCCCTGGCAGGGATTTCTTAACACAGCTACCGAGGCTTTGGGAGTCTTCTTTATCTTCTACTTTCTGGAAACACACCCTCTGATCCATAAATGCCACAATCCAGATGCCCAACTTCAACAAGACATCCTTTTCACCTAAAAACACTCACTCTCAACTCTTAGATCTTTTAAAGTTTTACCCCCGCAAAATTCCCCTGCTTTTCCACCGCTGAATTCCTCCGTCCTGATTCCAAGAATTTCTTGAATACCACGGGGCTTTTCTCAAGATTTACCCCCACAACCTTCCCTACATGCTCACTGCTCACCACCTCATTTTTCCCTCAATGTCTTCGTTCTCCACCCCAGAGAGTTTGTCAAGTGTTGCCTCCAAAATGTTCCCCCTCTGTCCACTACCGAGTTCCCCATTTTGCCTTCAAAATATTCATTCTGTCCCCTCCAGATTGCATCTACTTTTACCCCCAACATTTTACTTCCTCTACAATATTGATTAAACCTTTTCCACCCCAAAAATGTGCATTCCCTCCCTTAAACAGCACCTCAGCTTTTCCCTCAAAAATGCCCCAGAGAGAAACTCCGATTCAGCCCCCAAACTCCCATTTTCCTACACAAACAGTTCTTGTGGCCCCTCTCAATTCCCCCAGGCTTTCAGCTAAAGGAATAACTGGAAGCCTATTCCCTCATCTCTGCCCTCCTTTTGCTTTCCTGGAAAACCTTGCCATCCCACACTTTCTCCAAGAGATCTGCTGGGAGTACGGCAAGGTCTGCTCTGTCAGAGTGCCAGGGGGGTTTACAGCACTTGCTCCTCTGCATCTTCACCCTTTCCTCAGCTTTCCCCTGGAACGGTGTTGTGGGAGAAGCTTGGAATTACCAGAAATGGATCAGGTTCACATTTTTTCCCCACCAGTTTTCATCTGGTTTGAAATTCCTGGAATGACCCTCAAATGTGCCCTAGAACAGTGCTGTGAAAGGATCAGTCAGAAGAACAGCCTGAAAGCAGAAAACCACCTCCAGCAGCAGCCGGAATGATCCCATTTCTGTTCTTACCTGCTCCTGCCAGAGCTCCCAACGGCCCTTCCCATTCCAAGAGCTATGCAAGACATTCCTGCTGTCCGTGAGGGTGAGGTGGCAGTTCTGGATGTTCTTTGCTGCGGAATCAGACAACAAACAGAGCGTACATGATCTTGGTGGCTCTTCCAAGCCAAACCACCCCGTGATTCCTTGCGTGGATCAGCACCTGTCCCAACTCCATTCCAGAAACCTCCTCCCACTAACCCAGAACTTTCCTTTTTCCGCTCAACATCAGGGATTTGCTGCCGAGTGCCCCGGGCAGGGGACGCCTCAGCCTTCCCTGGGACGCCTCAGCATTCCAGCATTTTTATTCCAGGCATTAAAAGGATGCTCATTTCTCTTCCAGCATTGTTTCCCTCATTTTAGGAGAACCCTTTTCATCCCAGACCCCCCTCGTCAGCTGTTCAATCCTCTGGCACTGGATTTGGACAAAAGAAGGGACGCACCTGGACTGCGGGAAATCACGGAGAGAAACCCCTCCAAAACCTGACAGAGAAAAACAACGGGAGATGCAGGAAGACACATCCCTCATTTGCACGTCTGGAATGCTTTTCTAAAGACTTCTCTGCATCTGGATGCTCTTTGCTCTTGGCTTTCTTTACAGGAATGCATTTGCTGCTAAACACATCTCAGGCCCTTATTTGATCAGGATAAGGCGGGATGGAGATGAAGACTCACACAGGGAATAGCCAGGGAGATTCCCAGATCTCTGAGCTCCTTCACAAGGCAGGAGATCCATTTGGCCCAGGAACCGAACCCTCCCGAGGAATTGTCTGATGCCATCTCCACATTTCACAGCTGATCCTTCTGCTCAAAGGATCCCCCTTTCTTCCCTCCAGCCAATTCCAAGCCTCGCTGCCCCCAGCCGGGAACAGTCCCCAGGCCGATCCCTGCAGTCTTCCCTGCCAGGATCCTGCTCAGGAATCCATGGGCTACAAATTGAAGAATTAATTCTTCCCACCCCTGCCCAGTTCTAATTCCAAAGGATTTGGTGTCTGCCTTACCCGGCTGGAGCCTGCTTCCAACTCTGTTCTTGCTGCTTCTGCTGCTTTCCATTTCCCAGGAATTCCACCAACGGAGCGACAGCGTTTTCCACCTCCTCCTCCAGGATTCCCTCTGTTGCGTTCGGGTGCTGGAAGGATATCAAAACCAGGGCCTCACTATCAGGAATTATATCCCCGGATTTGTTCCTTTCCAAATGTCACCTCTTCCCAACAAAGCACTGGCCATCCAAGGAATTCTAGAGAGCGATGTGCTGACCGCTGCTTACTCCTCTGGAATGTCAGAGCTTGGAAAAAAAGGGCAGTTGAGGCTTTTCCTGGTGCTGCCCATGAAGTGTATTTTACCTAAGTGCCCCTGCCCATGCCTTTGCCTGTATCTGCCAAAAATCCACCCGTTCATTCCCCAGCTGCTGCCTCCCTCTTTTCCTGGATCCAACAGAATTTTAACAGGTGAATATTCCCCTCTGGAAGAGCACCTTTCATTCCAAACCTAAGAACAAACAAATGAATCACTTTCCTTCGACCTTCCTTATTAGGATTCCACTGAGAGCAGTGGATGGAAAATGATCCTCTCCTGGCCCCTGCTGGATTCCCGGAGCAGGGATCCTTTCCCTCTTTCCCCCCACCCCCCGCGGTGCCCTCCTCCCCCTCCCGCCCCACCCCGCACCCTTTTCAGGCTTTGTTCCACAGCTTTTGCCTCCGGACCTCAGATCCTTTTGGTCTCCAGGAGCTCCCAGCAGCTCCACAGCCTTTCCTCTCCCATCCTGATCCTTTCTCCAGGAATGGAGCTCTGCATTGCAATTCCCTTCTCTTTTCTCCGACAATTCCCACCAACCCAGACCTAAAGCTGACACAAGGAACGCTCGGTGCCCACAAATCCAAATCCAGACCTGGCCATCCCTAAACCAGCAACTCCCGGACAATTTGCGTTCATTCCAACCTATCACTGAGGACTCACCTAATCCTTCAAAATTCCCAAGAAATATCCCGTTGCCTTCAGCTCCCAGGGGATTCTGCTTCGTGCTCACACGGATTTGGGACTTCCCTGAAAAACCCGTGCAGGGCACGCTGGAATCCCCGATCCCGTGAATCCGGGGAGTGTGCAAAGCTCGGTCCAGCCTGGGCCCCCAGAAATTTTTGCCAAATATCCCCCAAGTCCTCGGGACAACAGAACTCTCTGGTACTGCATTTTTGGCGTTGTAAAGCCTGGAATTACTTTATTCCTAGTGCTGGGCTCTGGATGTGGCCGAGAAAATCCCGGCCTCCACACAGACCCAGATTCCAAACTTTTTGATACATTTGAGCAAACCGAGAAATTCCCCTTCCCTGCTTCTTCTTAAGGGCATCCTTCTCTTCCCTTACCCGGCCGGCTCTCTCCCACTGGGCTGGGTTTTTCCCTTCCCATGCTAATTAGTCCCTACTTCTAGGAGGTTTAGGTACCTTTCTTCCCTGGCAGGGATTTCTTAACACAGCTACCGAGGCTTTGGGAGTCTTCTTTATCTTCTACTTTCTGGAAACACACCCTCTGATCCATAAATGCCACAATCCAGATGCCCAACTTCAACAAGACATCCTTTTCACCTAAAAACACTCACTCTCAACTTTTAAAGTTTTTTTAAAAATCTTTTAAAGTTTTACCCCCGCAAAATTCCCCTGGTTTTCCACCGCTGAATTCCTCCGTCCTGATTCCAAGAATTTCTTGAATACCACGGGGCTTTTCTCAAGATTTACCCCCACAACCTTCCCTACGTGCCCACTGCTCACCACCTCATTTTTCCCTCAATGTCTTCGTTCTCCACCCCAGAGAGTTTGTCAAGTGTTGCCTCCAAAATGTTCCCCCTCTGTCCACTACCGAGTTCCCCATTTTGCCTTCAAAATATTCATTCTGTCCCCTCCAGATTGCATCCACTTTTACCCCCAACATTTTACTTCCTCTACAATATTGATTAAACCTTTTCCACCCCAAAAATGTGCATTCCCTCCCTTCAACAGCACCTCAGCTTTTCCCTCAAAAATGCCCCAGAGAGAAACTCCGATTCAGCCCCCAAACTCCCATTTTCCTACACAAACAGTTCTTGTGGCCCCTCTCAATTCCCCCAGGCTTTCAGCTAAAGGAATAACTGGAAGCCTATTCCCTCATCTCTGCCCTCCTTTTGCTTTCCTGGAAAACCTTGCCATCCCACACTTTCTCCAAGAGATCTGCTAGCATTTCTGGAAGGTTTGCTCTGTCAGAGTGCCAGGGGGGTTTACAGCACTTGCTCCTCTGCATCTTCACCCTTTCCTCAGCTTTCCCCTGGAACGGTGTTGTGGGAGAAGCTTGGAATTACCAGAAATGGATCAGGTTCACATTTTTTCCCCACCAGTTTTCATCTGGTTTGAAATTCCTGGAATGACCCTCAAATGTGCCCTAGAACAGTGCTGTGAAAGGATCAGTCAGAAGAACAGCCTGAAAGCAGAAAACCACCTCCAGCAGCAGCCGGAATGATCCCATTTCTGTTCTTACCTGCTCCTGCCAGAGCTCCCAACAGCCATTTCCATTCCAAAACAACAACTATGGAAGACATTCCTGCTGTCTGTGAGGGTGATGTGGCAGTTCTGGATGTTCTTTGCTGTGGAATCGGACAACAAACAGAGCGTAAATGATCTTGGTGGCTCTTCCAAGCCAAACCACCCCGTGATTCCTTGTGTGGATCAGCACCTGTCCCAACTCCATTCCAGAAACCTCCTCCCACTAACCCAGAACTTTCCTTTTTCCGCTCAACATCAGGGATTTGCTGCCGAGTGCCCCGGGCAGGGGACGCCTCAGCCTTCCCTGGGACGCTTCATCATTCCCTGGGATACCTCAGCATTCCCTGGGGTGCCTCAGCATTCCCTGGGCTGCTGTTCCACGCCGATCCCGTGTCCAGCGCCGTTCCGGGCTGCAGTGCCGGGCTCTCCCCACAAGGCGGCAGCACCGGGAGCGAGCAGCCCCGGCCGGTCCCGCTGTCTCGGGGCAGCTGCGCCTTTAACCCGCCCGGAGCCGGCGGGGCCGTGAACACAGCGGGCAAAAACCCCACCGATCCCCTTTATTTCACCTCCATGGGCACAGGATCGCAGCATTCCCTGGGCTGGAAGGGACCCGCAGGGAGCATCGAGTCCAAATCCTGGTCCTGCACCCCAAGAATCCCACCCTGTGCCCGAGAGCCTTGTCCAGACACAAACTCTGCCCCTAGGATCCTGAAAACACAGCGGGGCTGGGAGAAGGGTAACAAGGGAGGATTTTTTACATAGTTCTCCTTGTACGATCGTTATATAATCTTATTAGATAGTCCAGCAACCCATCCCCGGGCCGGGACCCCCACCCCTGTCCCGGGACCCCCACCCCTGTCCCGGGACACCCATCCCTGGGCCGGAATACCGATCCCCCGCGGCCCCCACCGTCCGCTCGGGACTGTCCCCGTTCCCCGCTCACCTCCGAGCCCGCAGCACCCGCCCCGGTGCCCCCGGCCCGGCAGCGCTGCTCCCCGGACTCCCCGCCATTGCCGCGTCGGGCGAAGAAGGGCGGAAATTACCGGGACCACACCAATGTGGCGATGCGACCTTCTCAAGATGGCGGCGGTGGAGGACCCCGCTCCGTCTATTCGGCTGCCTGAATGCTCCCGCCTACCCCAGGCGCCACTGACCCCACAGTCGGTGTCCGCATAGCGGGAAACGCCTCAGAAAATTGCGTGCAAGCGTTGGGCTGGCGTCGGTGTCGGCGTCGCGTTCAGGCAGCCGAATAGACGCAGCTAGAGGGGGCCTTCCCTGCCGCCATCTTGAGAAGGTCAGAAAACAGCGTAAACGACCGCCATCTTTAGTGTGGCGATGATCTAGTTTCCGGTTTCGCCGCCATCTTGGGTGCTGGCAGAAGCCACTTCCGGTCGAGCCGCCATCTTTAGTGTGGTACGCACAAGGCCCCCCGCCCCTCACAAGGGCTTCTGTCTATTCAGCTGCCTGAATCCGGCCCGGACTCCGACGCCGGCCCCGCGCTTTCCGCGCGATTTTCCGCGGTGGTCCCCGGTGCGAGGACACGGGTGGTGGGGTCACCGGCGCCGGAGGCGGGCGACGGTCCCGCGACCGGCGGCAGGCATCGGCAGGGACACCTCTCTTAGGGGCCTATTGCGTCCGCCATCTTGAGTGTGGCGGAAGTGTCATCCACCCTCTGCAAGGTCCTGGCAGGTTCGAATAAAAACGCCACTTACGCCGTCCCGAAAGCGCCGAACTGCGCCTTCCTTTCCGAGCCGCCCCCTTGAGAGCGGCACGCGGCCGGCTCTATTCCGACCGTGCTCGCCCGGTGCTCCCCGCCCCGGCTCGCGCTGCGACCGCGCCTCTGCTGCCCGGCAAAACCGGCCCCGCCGGGCCGCCCCCCGCGCTCTCATTCGTCGCGGTCACCGCCCCGCACGGCGCCCGCTCCTTTGCAGCGCTCTGGCCCCGCTCATGCACGCCCGTGTCCCTTGGCGCTCCGAACCGTCCTTCGCCCCTCCCCTCCGCTGCCAGACGCGGCCCCGCTCGCTCCTTGCCCTTGCCACGCTCGGCAGCCACCGAGGCCGCCGCCCTCTCGGCTCCCCCGGCCCCGGGCGGCAGCAGCGCCGGGGCGCCGTGCCGGGGCCGGCAGTGCCGCGCTCTCGCCACCAGGCGGCAGCAGCGCCGCCCAGCTCAGCCCGGGGCCGGGCCGCGCTGCGGGGCACGGACAGAGCAGAGGCAAAAGCCGGCTCAGGGCGCTCTGCAGCTCCTGCAGCCCGAGCCTCTCGGCTCCTGGCGCCAGGCACTCGCTTCTTCCCTTCCTACAGAAAAACGCCGCCTCGTTATGCTCAAAACTTGCTCATCTCTAGTCCCAGCTTCTTATATTCCTATATGCAACAGAGTAGAGAGAGAGGGCTGGCTTATTTCAAAATGAATCTACATCTAAATCCATCGCCTTTGTCTATAGATGTCAAAATGAAGACCTTAGCAGGTTTTGGTATTCTGCACACATCCCTCCCTGGGAGGAATGGTAAAAAGTTAAAAACAAATGAAATTTAAACAGTAAAAAGTTAGAAAAAAAGTTACAATGGCAGAAATTTAGAAACAAACAAAGAGGTACAATACAAGAAACGAACAAATTTCTAAAGGTAGAAAGGTTGAAAGTTAAAAACAAAGGTAGAAACAAAAAAAAATTAGAAACAAAGTTAGGTAGACATTTAGAGACAAAGTCAGAAAGGCGAGTGTTGAGCTTTTGACAGGGTACCCTTCCTTCTCAGACCAGGGTGAAAGAGCAGAGGAGGCTGCTGTTCTGCTAAGTTCTTGATTTCAGTCTCACAGCTGTCTTGAAGGCAGAGTTTGAATGGGGTTACATGATAAAGCCAAGCAGCAGCAGCAGGCAAAACCAGCTGCTTCTATATGCTCCATACACTATATTTTTTGCTTACAGAAGTGTGGATTATATTTGTTAATTGACCAGTAAGATTCACACACGATTCTAGTTTTCTTTTTCTTAACCCACCCTGGTCTAATTCTAACAGTCGTAAGCCTCACACAAGTGTTACATCTGTGTTACACAGATTTGCATCTACAGTTTCTATCAGCTCTTAGTGTTTATGTGAACACTCCATCTAAAAAATGGCAACAGTGCCATTCAATCTAGATTTTGTCTAAAGTAAAGAATTCTGTGAAAAGGTAACACTGCTGCAGCAAGAGCCGTGCTGAAGATCTCTGCTACAGCTTTTTCATGATTAAGGCACTTGGCATCTATTTCTACTAAAAGTTAAAAATCTGTATTTCTATTGCACTTTGCTGTGGCTTCATGGATGCCAGCTTGTCCAAAGGTTTCAATTCAAACCTAAGGCTTTGGCTTCCCTCTGGGCCTGAGGCCAGAGGAGCCTCCACTCTAAGAAGGTTAGAAACAAGGTTAGAAAGGTAAAAGTTAGAAAGCAAAAAATACATTTAGAAAGGCACAAAGTTAGAAATGTAGAGTGTTAGAAACCAACAAAGGCAGAAAGGTAAAAATGGGGAGAAAAACAAAGGTAGAAAGTTTCAAAGTTAGAAGCAAACAGAGGCAGAAAGGGACAAATCTAGCAAGTTAGAAACAAACAAAGGTAGAAAGTCAAAAAGGTAGAAACGAACAAAGGTAGAAAGTTGGAGAGGCAGAAAGTGCAGAGGCTGGCAGCAGCCATTCCAGCCTTAAGGAGAGCCCTGTGGAGAAGAGCAACTTGTTCCATTGATCTTCACTTCGAGAAGGGCCTTCTGCTCTCTTGGGAAAGATGCAGACCAGGCCATGACTCCAGGTAGAAGCAGCAGGTGGGAATGCTTTTCCTTCAGCTCCCAGAAAGCTGGGAGCTTTCATGTTTGAGTCAGTGGCCTAAAAGGGGCAGAAAGGCTGCCCTGACAAGTGTGTGGGCATGGATCTGTTTGGTCTTGCCCTGTGCCCATTCCCAAAACTCTCTTCAAACTTGCCCAAAATAGCAACACAAAGCCTGGGGCAGATTGTGCCTGAAGAAAGAATGGTCTCTGTTTTTTTTCCAAGCTGCTACAGAAACAAACTAAGGTAGAAAGGTAAAAATGAACAAAGGAGGGAAGGTGAGAAAGGTAGTTCGAAAGTCAAAGTCAGAGAAAGAGAGAAAGAGAAAGAGAGAAAGTCAGAGAAAGCGAGAAAGTCAGAGAAAGGGAAAGGCAGAAAGAAAGCAAGGCAGAAAGCAAGTCAGAGAGAAAGAAAGAAAGAAAGAAAAATAGAGAGAAAAAGGAATAGAGAAAGAGAAGAATCGGGTTTGAGAGAAAAAGAAATGGAGTTTAAAAGAGAAGTAGTGTTGAAGAGAAAAAGAGCAACTGAGAACTAGAGTGACAGAGACATCCAGAAAGAGTTAAACAGTGAGAAAAAGAGAAAGAGTTCGAAAAAGTCAAGTGAGGAATAGACTAAAAAGTAAAGCAAAGCAGAGCAGCAAAGCAAGAAATACGGCAAAAAACTTACTAAAGCACACCAAAGGAAGAGAGCAACCAAAGGGGGGAGGGGGGGTATCTTTATTAGGGTTTCTTCAACTTTATGGAATGAGGGTTTTTTAGTTACACTTCAGCAAAGCAAGTGGAAACAACAATGTGCACAAGCACAAGTACAAATCCAATCCATCTGCACACTGGTCAAAGTCCAAGTGACATCCAGAGCAATACGTGCAAGTGCAGCGGCAAACACGAATCCAGAGCAACACAAGCCAACCCCATCGCAGTACAACCTAACAATTGTTCTATTTCTGGAAAATGTATGACATCTTATTGGTCCAGGAAACCCAAAACAACAGCAGCAGACAGAGAACAAAACACTCATCCACCACCCGCCTCCTTCAGCTTCCACACAAACCCACCCTCGCTCTCGTCTCGAGAGCACCCCATGGGAAGGCGGTTCCCGGGAGCCCCAAAATCATCGCGCCTGACAAATGCCCAGCCCCGGCACGGTCAGCACCCAACCCCTGGCGATGAACGTCACCTCACAGAGCGGCCGGGGCCCAGATAAAAAAACCCAGCTGGGAGGGAAAAAAACCCCAGACAGCAGAGCTGGGTGGTTTTTACCCTAAGTTTAAAAAGTAGCTGAAAAGCCTGAAAGGCAAAACTCACACCCACAAGGTTAGAAGCATTCCACACACACACTCTTCTCGCAGGCAGAGAACACACACAGACGCAGCTCTGGCACCACATTTCCTCTTGTTCCTGCTGGCCTGGAAAGCCCCAGGTAAATCCAGTCCCTCAGACCTTGCATCCCTGAACACCAGGAGAGCTGGAGTTTTACCCAGATCCCAGTGCCCTGCACAGCTGCACTGACACGAGCACAGGCTGATCGCTCTGCCCAGCACCATCCCTCATTTTCCTCCCGTTGCTCCCCAAGCGTCCCCAAACCACCCCGTGTCTGTGCCGGGGCCAGTGCCTGCCCCGAGCCCAACCAGAGGCTGTCACCCAGCCCTGCACCAGCTCCCACCCCTGGGAGAGCTGGGAATGCACTGAGAGCTCAGCTCCCTGGGCTCCCCAACACCCAAACCAGTCCTCAGACACACAAATAATGCCCAACCTGCCCCTCCGGGCACAGCCAAACACCACAACTCCATCATCCCCAAGGAACTCCGGCAGGTTGCCTCTTCACCTGTGCCTTTTTCCAGCAGCCATGGCTAGGACCGGGCTGTCAGAAATAGCATTCCCTAGGCAGTTCATCCCAGCACAGAGGAGAAGAGGAGCCTGTCACTCATCCACACCACGGGCAGGACAAGGGGGGCCCAAGCTGGCTTTGGCTGCTCCAACATCCAAAGCTCTTGGTGCCAAAGATAGGACGAGTTCAGTGGTTGCTCCTGTCCTGAAAGAGAGCAGAAAAGCGAAGTTAATCCCACTGTGGAATGCAAGACTCCTGCATTTCATATTTCTGCTCTGATTGCTCACCGCAGAGTATTATCCATGGAAAAAAAAGGAGAATGACACCATATCAAATAAAAAGTGCCCTTCTCCAGCACTTTTATTCCAAGCATTAAAAAGATGCTCATTTCTCTTCCAGCATTGTTTCCCTCATTTTAGCAGAACCATCTTCATCCCAGACCCCCCTCGTCAGCTGTTCAATCCTCTGGCACTGGATTTGGACAAAGGAAGGGACGCACCTGGATCGCAGGAAATCACAGAGAGAAACCCCTCCAAAACCTGACAGAGAAAAACAACGGGAGATGCAGGAAGACACATCCCTCATTTGCACGTCCGGAGTGCTTTTCTAAAGACCTCCCTGCATCTGGATGCTCTTTGCACTTGGCTTTCTTTACAAGAATGCATTTGCTGCTAAACACATCTCAGGCCCTTATTTGATCAGGATAAGGTGGGATGCAGATGAAGACTCACACAGGGAATAGCCAGGGAGATGCAGGGTCTGGGAACATCAAGGACGGAGAAGAGAAGGAACAGGGATTGTTTTTCTTGTTTAGAGCCAGCAGTGCTGTGAGCTTGGAGAACACACGGCACCACAGGGATCCAGGGCAGGAGCGGGATAACTCCGGGATAAGGGGAATCTGCTCCCACTCCAGGGCTGTGCCAGTGAAGGAGGGGAAGTTTTAGTGCCTTCATGGCACACAAAAACCAAACCCAGCACCACCGAGCTGGACTTTCGTGAACTGCAACACAAAGCGGCCCCTGGCCTTTGGGGGAACACAACCTCACCGAGTCACGGAGCCAGGGGATGACACTTGGGAATGAGCCTTGCGGCCTGCAGCAAAATCAGATGAGGGAGCCACAGGAGCTGTGGGGTTTCCTGCTCTTCCTGCAACGCCATCAGTCCAGACCAGGAGACCTTTCCTGGAACAGATCTTCCCTGTAAAAGGGAGCAACACCAAAGCTCAAGCCCTCATTTAGAGACCCTTGGAAAAGCAAAGGTGAGAGGGGATTACCTGGAGCCCCAGGGGACCGAGGTGAAGGGGATGAAGAAGCAGACAGCAAACTGCTTCCACTGCTTCTCACTCCAGCAAGGGGAACATCCCTGGAATTTCACGTCCAGCGTCTCTCCCAAGCCCCACCGGCGAACCCACACGTACTCCAGGACTGATCTCCTTTGTACTTCCAGCAGCACAGACCCACCGGGAGGAACTGCAATCCAAGGACACACATCAGCAACCGCCTTCCCGCTTGGCGCTCTCTCCACATTTTTCCCTTTCCAGTGGGATGCAGGTGCCACCCCCCAGAGGCAGGAAAACTGCCTTGCAATCCAGTACAAAACCTGCCTGGGAAGCCCAGGATGCCCGGAGCCAGCAGCCATTTCTCCTGGAGCTCCTGCTGACAGGCATTTGAAGCCTGCTGGGCCTCACAGCTGCTTTTCTGCCAGGGGCATTCCCATCTCTTATTTTTTAGCCCAAATAAAGGTTTGCAAAGCTGAGTTTTGTGAGAAGTGCTTCATATTTGGATTATTCTTAACTTGGGAGTTTCCCTTGGCACCAAAATCAGGGGGTAAACCCAACATGGCCTCAAAGGGCCATAAGATCCCAGATATCCAATCCCCAGTTCCCTCAGCATTGGTTCATTAAAGCTTTTCAGGGGTAATTTAGCAAACTTCAGGGTTTGGTGACTTCACCATCAAAGCAACACGAAACCTGTGCAAAAGGAACTTAACTAAAGCTGGCTAAACGCTGCCCAGACCTGGCAGAAAGCGCTTCCCACACCTCTCCTGGAATTCTCTTTCCCAGCCCTTCCAGCTTCGGAAGGCTTCTGTGGGAGCCTCAAGTCGCGGTGCAGCTCAGAACCTGCACGTACCTAAAGCAGCCCCACGGGAACACGAAGCTTCCCTCGGGCATTTCGTTTCTTTACCCCAAACATTCTTCCCACTCAGCCACAATCTAGAAAGGAAAGAAAGGAAAAGAAGGAAGACCAATTAATTCTGACATAAGGAGTCTTGACTATTCCAACACACTGCCAGGTGAACATTCCATCCCTGCCAGGCTAACAAATCCCCCTGATACTGTCCCCATTCTGTATCAATTATTTAAATGCTGTATTAAGGAGCGTAAGGACACAATGCTTGGAATTCTCAAAAATGGCTCCGCCTGGCTACTCCAAGCACTTTCTCACCCGGGGAGCTGAGCTGTCCCACATTTAAACGCCACGTTTGATCCAAATCCCATAGAAATCTGATATTGTTTGGCTCCTGAGCTTTCCCAAAAGCTGTGCAGTCAAGCCTGGAAATCCTCACTGAAGCTTTGCCATGTCACATCGGGATTTACCCTTGGGAAAACCCCACTCTGAGCACTTGGGTTTCAAGAGGTTGCACCCAATGTTACAGACACAGAATTCCTGTGGGGTTTGGCATTTCCTGCACCTCCAAACACGTGAAAAGAAGGAAGTGCAGAGTCCCGAGGCTCCATTATTGCCATTCTCCTCACATCCCTTTCCTCAGCTGCACGTGGCTTTGTGCCTCCTCTGAAGGGCTGGAAAGGAATTTGGGAACCCCCCTCAGCTTCTTCGGTTTTCAGCTTTTTCTCGGAGCCGGCCCAAAAGGCAAACAGGAAAAAAAAACCCCAAAAGTGCACAAAATCCCAGCCCCTCCCAAGATGCAGCTCCTCACACCAAACCTTGGGAGAATCCCTGGTGCTTCCAACACCGCTGCAATCCCACCTGGAGCTGAGCTTACAGGGTGCTCTGCCTAATCCACATCCAAGCCTGGATAGCCCAAAGCCTGCAAGAAAAGAGGAGGCAAAGTGAAGGGGAGAGGGGGGGAAAAACAGAGTTTTAGGTTTTTCCCCTGTTTGCAACAGGATTGAAGGGCAGGATGGAGAGGTTTCGTGGAAAAGAAGTACCAAAGGCTGCTTCATTCCCAGCAATTAGCGCTGCTCAATCCAAGAGGCCCAATCCACCAGGTTTAAACAGGAGCGGCCGACAGGATGGGTTATGACACAGATCTGTGAAGCTGGAGCCTTCTTCCTTCTCCCGGGCTCTCCCAGAAATTCTCCATGTCCGGACGCGCTCCCGCTCTCCCTGCTGGGGAGGACGGACTTGGATAGCCCGGGTGACTGGTGAGCCTAAAACAATAAGTGATGCAGTGATCCAAGTGTTTTTCACAAGGAAATGACATATTCTCTGGACCTGGGATAACCCATATCCCATGGCCTTCTCCAGGAAGAGTCCCAGCTGGATAGGGTCTCCCAGAAAGGATTCCATAGGGGCTCACCTTCTGCTTGGAGCTCGGCTGAATTCCTCAGCAATCCCAGGGAATGTGGCCATTGGAGGCTTTGGGCAGATTGGGCTCAATTGCGTTTTTAGGTTTTGTTACCGTCTCTCAGACTTCCCACTGGAATGTGGTCTCCAAGGAATATGTAAATCCCATTGGATTCCTGCTCTTTCGGACAATTTTTTGTACCATTCCTGTACAAAACGAGGCCCCCTGTTCGGATGCTTTTCCCCACCGTTCCCCAGCAGTTTTATCTGCCAGTGCATTCCCTGTGCTGGTTGGGCTCTTCCCAGATCTCTGAGCTCCTTCACAAGGCAGGAGATCCATTTGGCCCAGGAACTGAACCCTCCCGAGGAATTGTCTGATGCCATCTCCACATTTCACAGCTGATCCTTGTGCTCAAAGGATCCCTCTTTCTTCCCTCCAGCCAATTCCAAGCCTCGCTGCCCCCAGCTGGGAACAGTCCCCAGGCCGATCCCTGCAGTCTTCCCTGCCAGGATCCTGCTCAGGAATCCATGGGCTACAAACTGAAGAATTAATTCTTCCCACCCCTGCCCAGTTCTAATTCCAAAGGATTTGGTGTCTGCCTTACCCGGCTGGAGCCTGCTTCCAACTCTGTTCTTGCTGCTTCTGCTGCTTTCCATTTCCCAGGAATTCCACCAACGGAGCGACAGCGTTTTCCACCTCCTCCTCCAGGATTCCCTCTGTTGCGTTCGGGTGCTGGAAGGATATCAAAACCTGGGCCTCACTATCAGGAATTATATCCCCGGATTTGTTCCTTTCCAAATGTCACCTCTTCCCAACAAAGCACTGGCCATCCAAGGAATTCTAGAGAGCCATGTGCTGACCGCTGCTTACTCCTCTGGAATGTCAGAGCTTGGAAAAAAAGGGCAGTTGAGGCTTTTCCTGGTGCTGCCCATCAAGTGTATTTTACCTAAGTGCCCCTGCCCATGCCTTTGCCTGTATCCGCCAAAAATCCACCCATTCATTCCCCAGCTGCTGCCTCCCTCTTTTCCTGGATCCAACAGAATTTTAACAGGTGAATATTCCCCTCTGGAAGAGCACCTTGCATTCCAAACCTAAGTACAAACAAATCATTCCCTTGGACCTTCCTTATTAGAATTCCACTGAGAACGGTGGATGCAAAATGATCCTCTCCTGGCCCCTGCTGGATTCCTGGAGCAGGGATCCTTTCCCTCTTCCCCCCCCCCCCCCCCCCCCGCAGTGACCACCCTGCCCTGCCCCCTTATCAGGCTTTGTTCCACAGCTCTTGTCTCCAACTCTTGCATCCTTTCCCTCACTCCAGGAGCTCCCAGCAGTTCCACACCCTCTTTTCTCCCATCCTGATCCTTTCACCAAGAACAGAGCTCTGCATTTCAATTCCCTTCGCTTTTCTCCGACAATTCCCACCAATCCAGACCTAAAGCTGACACAAGGAACACTCGGTGCCCACAAATGCAAATCCAGACCTGGCCATGCCTAAACCAGCAAGTCTGAACACACAATCCTGGACCATCTGCATTAATTCAAACCTAACAATTAGGACACACTGAAGACTTCAACATTCCCAAGAAACATCCTGTTGCCTTCAACTCCCTGGGGTTTTTGCTTTGAACTCATACGGATTAGGGGATCAAGGGATTTCCCTGAAAAAAACCTGTGTGGTGCATGCTGGAATCCCCTATCCCGTGAATCCAGGGAGTGTTCAAAGCTTAAGTCCAACCTGGCCCACCATAAATTTTTGCCAACTATCCCCCAAATGATCAGGTTAACAGAACCCTGCTCTGGTGCTGCGTTTTTAGTATTGGAAAGCCAGGAATTACTTTATTCCCAGAGCGAGGCTCTGGATATGGGCTTGGGGAGAACAAGACCTTACCAACTTACAGAGCCAGGGGATGACGTTTGGGAACAATCCTGGACTGCCTGGCAGCAATTCATTGTACCTCTTGTCACCCACGAACACCTTCACCCACTCCTCCAGGAGCCCGGGCCAGCGGCTCTGCTTCTCTTGGAGCAGGAGGCATTCCCCTGCCCACGGCAGGGACCTGCAAACCATTCCGGAGTCAGCTCCGAGCCAGGGACGGGGCAACACCCCGTCCCACGGCTCCAGCGGCTCGGGCCCTCGGTAATTCCGGATCTGAGCCTCGTAATCCCTGCAGGGAAGAGGCCGGCTCAGGCCGGGATCGCAGAGGGTGGGAAGCGCCCGGGGTGGGCGGAGGCTCTGCCACCCCCACGGCCGCGGCATCCGCACAGCTCCGGGGGACGGGGCCCGCCCCGATGCCGCTCCCCGTCCCGTTATGCCGTTCCCCCGCTCCCCATCCCGTTCCCCCGCTCCTCGCTCACCGCCCGGGCCCGTCCATGCCCGCCTGTCCCCCGCCGACCGCGCCTGCCCACTCAAACTGGCCGCGCGCGGCCGCGCCACGCCTCCCCATTGGCCAGCCCTCGGCCCGCCCCGCCTTCCTATTGGCCGCTGGCCCCGTCAATCACGCGGGAAACCCCGCCGCCCGCAGGCACCGCTCCCACGGCGGCCGCTACACGGCGGCCCGGGCGCATCCCCAGGGGAAAAGGAGGCACAAAAGGAGCAATTGGGAAGTTAAAGGGGAAGGAAGGCTGCGCAGCGCCCGCGGCGCCCCGACAACGAGGAGCAGCCCCCACTCCTCTCCCCATCTTCTTTTCCCACCTCCAAGCCCTGCCCAGCACTGAGGGAAATCTGACAGAGGATTCATAAAGAGCCCTCGCTGAGAGCAGTCATCGCCCCAGGCCTTCAGGCTTGGCAAGATTCTGTAGTGAACGGACCCAAATTCAATTCCCAAATCTCAATCTCTGACAAGTCCTGTTGGAAAGACAGCGGACAGTCCATCAGAACACGGAATTAAAAGGCTGCACAAGGAATAACAGAAGCTTTCCCAGGAATAGCCCAAGTTCCTTTTCTCCCTCACCGGTCCGGGGCCGTGAGACCGAACCTTGGGCCCCAGGAGACAGGAGAGGTGTTATCAACACTCGAACCTCCAAAGCGTTGTTATTGCTCAGAGAGCTGCGCCGGCACTGAGCTACTCCCATGCGCCTGCACGGCTTTGGGGAGGGGCAAGACCACGTCCCACTCCTGCCTGGAGAAATTTCAACGCCCTAAAAAGTCATTTCCCTTCTCTCTCTCTGACCCAGGGCCAAAGCAGCTGTGTAGAACAACCCGGGAGATTTATGGGAGGGTGACTCTCTCAGGAAAGACCCCAGACCCTGAGGAAACAAACCCACCCCAAATTTCCAGCTGAAAACACGCCGCTTCCTGAACAGCAGCGCACAAAACTCTCTATAGCCAGACAGGAGACGACAAACCAGAAAAAGCCAAAAGATGTGCTCTGCTTGCATGCACTCTCTGACTGGTAATTCCAAAGGAAATTCCCCACAGATCGTAAGCAGTCACCTACAATTTGTCCTCTGCATTCATGACTGCCTTGGCTTTCTGTAGAAGTGTGTCAAACATCCATGCAGGCGTCAGGGCCTGGGCTGGCTCGTTTATGGCTCTTCCTGACAGGCCCAGGCCAAACCCAAGCACCCCCCTCACTGCTCCAGCCCCGCTTTCAGGGAAATATTGACACGGCTTAGAAATACTCTCCTTCCCTGCAACTCACTCCCTCCCTGCGCATCCCCGGAGAGGATTTACTCCGCTCTTTGTTCCCGACAGCACCTCTCCAGCGCAAATCCCACTTCACACAGACACAGACCTAAGGCAATGGTTCCAGCAGCAGCTGCAAGCCCCAACTCCCTGTCTCCTGCACAGCTCATCCAAGCACTCCCAGCAATCTCACCTCGGCCCAGAGACTCTCTGTCCGCAGAGGGAAACACAACCCCATGGCACGCAGCTCTGGCACCACATTCCCTCTTCCCTTCTCCCTTTTTCCAGCACACCAGGCTGCTGGAAACAGCATTCCCTAGGCAGTTCATCCCAACACAGAGAAGAGGAGCCTGTGACTTACCCACACCATGGGCAGGACAAGGGGGGCCCTAGCTGGCAGGGACAGGTTCTTCTAGCACAGAGGTTTCTGAGCCCAAAAAGGAGCCTTACTTTGGCTTCCCTGACTTATTCAGCAGCCTTTTAGAAACACGTGGCAGGGAGGGAAGCTGCTTTTCCTGCCACCATTCAGCTGCCAAAACCAGTAACCCCTCCACAGTGCTGCTGCAGCCTTGCCTGGCCCTGGGGCCATAGAGCAGGAGCCTTGTGGGCATGAACCTGCCCTTGATGCATCCCCTGAGCAAAACCCACTAGTGAAAGGTGGTGAGAGCAACCAGCAGGAGTGGTAAGCAAATCTGTGAGCCCTTAGGAGAGGCCTGTGCCATCAGAAATGTAGAATGGTGTCTTTCAGTCGAAAGGGTCATACAGTGTTCATCTAATCCAGTTGCCTCACCAAACACGCTGACATACAAAATAATAAGCAGAAACCTTATTTCTGGTATTTCCTCACTTCTAAGTCTCAGAACTTGCAACTAAACCTACTCAATCTGTAAATTTGCGTATGTCATTGATTAGATTATTTGTAATCTTTCTCACTGCTGAAGGGTTAACACGGTGTCCTTATATCCTGATGCTTATAAATAATTAAAGACACAGCAGAATTCTTCACTAAAATCTACCATAGTCTTTTCCAGAACTGATTTCTAATCCTTTCCAAGACAGCTGCACAAGTTAATATTAAAAAAAAAGTGCTGAACCATATTTCACAACTTGCCAGCTGCCTGCCAGGGCAGAGGGGTGCATGGTTCTGGCAGGGAGGGCACAGCCTCAGCACCAGCCTGCTTGGAGAACCTCCTCTGCTCAGTGCCAGTGCCTCAAGCAGCAGTGCCTCAGGAAGGAGCATTCCCAGCCCATCCAAAAGGACATAGGGATTTACTGGTCTGGCCACGGGGAGGGGGTGAGTGCTGCAAGGGGGAGGCTCTTGCACAAGTCTGGAGTGGGCAAAGAAGGCACAACTGAGAAGGAATGGCCACCTCAGCCCCTCTCCTTCATTACAGCTCTGCACCTTCCCCTACCTGTAGGTCATAGGGAGAGGTGACAATGGGCACTGAGGGAATCAGTTGGCTGAGCAAGCTGGCGGGCAGAAGGTCCAAGAAGCTGATTTGTAAAAAAAACCAAAACCTAGAAAGGTTAATCGTGATTAACCACATATCAGAAATGCCTTCCTCTCTAATGGTAAAGCCACTGACACACTTTTTCTCCTCTTGCTTTGTCATTTATCTCGTAAATCAACCCATCTGCTTTCAAACCAAACGTGCCAAGTAAATATGAAGATTATTAGGAAGCCTTTTTATTTCCCTAGAGCCAATTAAACAGCTGGAGGTTACATTTTTTTAATATTGCCAAGCTGTTACCAGGCGTAACAAAAGGCAGTTGGCTGCACACACAGCCCCGCAAGGTTTCACCGGGCTGATGCAGCAAAATCAAGGAACTTGTGCCTTGCAACCAGCTGCAAATGCCGGAGACGCACCGCTGATTTTATGGCAGCTGTCACACCAGAAGAGCTGATCCTCCCAGACAGTGGAAGTACACAATTAGGTCACATTAAACATCGAGAAAATGCCACAGCAGTTCCCCATGCCAACTACAAGTGAGTGACACTGGAAAACAGTTCCTAGCTGGCAAGAACCATCCCAGCATCAGTGCATAATTTCTGCTAAAAGTTTACAGATGAAGTCTGAGGGTGCAGAAGCGTGAGCAATCACCCAAACAGAGGGATTCATAACGCTTTCCCACAAGGCAGAGAAGTGAGACAGGCAAGCACCAAAGACTGGTTTATCCCCCCTGGGAAGCCACCGCTACCTCCTGTTCACAGAAACAGAGGGGCTGGCTACAGCATTCCTTCAGGAGGGTTTCCTTTAGGGCCAGAATAACAAGATGAAGCAGTGATGCTCACAGCAGAAGCTTCAGACTTGTGAAGGCTTTTTTTCCACGTACAACACCAAGCTCCTAGCCTTACCACAGGAGCAAAAGTATTTGCAGTGTCCTTACCATTGCACCCACACACTACAAAGTACGTCCTTGGCCAGAGGTGGACTAGCGAGAAAAGCACAGCCCACTCTGCTTACAGAAAGCCTTTTTGCATCCTGTCAGCACCACCTACATTCAGCTTAGTCCAGTCTTGCAAACCTGAAATCAAAGGTAGTTATGAAAGGTAGCTGTTGTCACAGGTAACAGACATTCTGTTGCACAATATTTGGTGCTCGCCACAAATTGCACTGAAACAACTTCTATGCCATTGCCACAACAGTGGTAATTATTTAAAACATGAATAAAAGGGCTCTGTACAGGAGGGCAATGCTGCATGGGGAGAGAACACACCACACCATGTAAACTTCAACACTGTGAGAAGTGTCAGTCTATGTCTTTTTACTCCCATATACTCCCATGTATCTTGAAACTACTTGTGGAGTCTACTGATTACAAAAGCATGGTAATTTTGCCTGTGATCAAAGACATAGCAATGATGCAGCAGCAAGCAGTGCACCTCAGGGAAATGTTACACAGTTTTTGGGATGGTAAGTGGGCAGCACAGCTTTCTCAGCACATGAATTAACACCTCAATTCTTTAAAAGTTTCCATTTTACCAGTTTCTTCACCAGGCTTTTTCAGTAGAAGCACTAGTTGTCACGATCAGCAGTCCTGCTGCAGTATCTCCTCTGCACGCATCCTCACAGAGCACCCCCATGCTTCGCTCCCAAACACAAGAGCAAGGCTATTCTTTACACTTTTAGGTCAGCCCTTTAGCACCGGCCAGGAGCAGCATCTCCTCCCAAAAGCAGCTGTCAGAAAGGCAGAGGCAGATATGCATGCAGGAAGTAACCTCCTGAGGTACTGCTGCTGCACTGCCCATGACCAGGGTCTGAGAGCAAAGCCATGCACCAGCACATGCTAAGAAGCAAGCTGAGGGCTTACAGGAAACAACCAACCTCCAAGATATTTTGAATTGTGAAACAATTTAAGCTACAGCCCAGAACAAAGACATCAAAGTTATGACACCCTCCTAAATCAGATTTAGTCTGGTCTGTCATGGCACAAGATTACAATGTCACACTTTCACAGAATGGTTAAAGATTGGAAAGGGACCACTGGAGGTCACCTAGCTCCCAGACATGCAAGGGTCCCCCAAAGCAGGTTGTTGAGGATTGTGTCCAGATACCTTCTGAAAACCTCCAAAGAGGGAGACTCCACAACTTCTCTAGGCAATCTGTTCCAGTGCTTGGTCATCCACACAGTAAAGTTCTTGCTCATGTACATCAGTTTCTGCCCGCTGCCTTTTGTACTATTGTTGGGCAAAACCCAACCAGAGCCTGGCTCCATCCTCTTGGCACTCTCCCTTTCAGATACTGATAGACTTTGATGAGGTTCCCCTCTCTGGCGTCTCTTCTTGAGGCTGACCAGGGACAGCACCCTCAGCCTTTCCTCATACATGAGATTCACCTTAATCATCTTTGTTACTCTAAGCTGGACCCTCTCCAGAGGCTCCATGTCTCGCCTGTCCTGAGGAGCCCAGAACTGCACACAGCACTCCAGATGTGGCCTCCCCAGGGCCAAGCGAAGGTGCGGGGTCCGTCCCTCCCGGGGAGGCTCCGGCGGCCTGCGTGAGGGCCGGGCAGGAGCGGGGCGCGCCGGCTGCTCCCTCGCGGGGCCGCGCTGGGCTCGCAGCGCTGCGACTGCCGGGCCCTCGCTCCCGGCAGGGCCCGGCCTGGGCCCCACCGCCCGTGCGGGAGCACCGGCCGCCAGACCCGCCTCCCGGGACACAGCCCCGCTCCCGCCCGACCCCTGCCCCGCTTACAACACCTCGAGCCATAAGTGACAGCTGGGCTTCGCAGGACCGAGCGCGATGGAAAAAGGGAATCCAGCTGAAATACACATGGCCTCACACTCCCAAGCTGTAGGGTGGTCTGATGAGAGCAAGAGCTCATCAAGACAGGTCCAGCCTAACCTGGGGGAGACCTGGGACAGAGGAGCTTGAATGTCCCATACCTGGGAAAGCAACAAAAAGCCTTAACCAAAAATTATTTAATTCATTTATATTCAGCATTAAGTTCTCCTCCCTACCTCCCCATGCCCTCCCCACGACCCCAGCCAGCCTGGGTTTTGTAGAGTAATTTTAGGGCTCCGTGTTTCTGACCAGATCTCATCTACTGTGACATCTGAAAGAGCCCAGTGAGTGGAAGGCTCCAGCCCACAGATAGCCAAGAAAATCTAAGATTTCCTTGCTGCTCATGCAGTTTTCTCAGACTGTTTGTCAAAAGTTATTGGTGGCTATTTTTTAAATGAAAGGAGTAGAGAGAAAATAGCTTTGCGGCATATTGGGCTAGCAGATTGTTCAGACTCTGTACAGGGACAATAAAGCTTTTAGGATCCTTTGATTGACATATATAATGAATGTAGCTGTCAAACTTTTGTGCAGCAATTTTATTTTGTATTGGCAAGCTATTTCACTGGCCAGGGTTTTGCATAAAAGGAATAATTCACATTGTTGTGGTGCTGCTATTTACAGAGCCTAGAGGACAGTGGCATCACTACAATATAAATATTAATATTCAAATTTCTTTTGAAATACATAATTCTGTATGCAACCTATCCTACGTGCACATCTTCACACAGGGAGAAAGGCATTGGTCTGCAGAGAGAAGGGGGCCTGGAGCCGCTGGGGGTTGTTATTCATTCACTGATTCATTCTGTAGCCTTTGAAAAGCCACTTAGTTACTCTGCACTTTAATGTTTCTCTCTGTGGAGCAGAGAACAAAGCCTCAACACAAACTGCCATCACTGTTACCAGTCAGAGTGGCAGAGGTCACAGAGCCAGCATGGGGTCAAGGGGCTGCTCTGAGCAGCCCGTGTGTGCACAAAGCCCAGGACAGCTGTGCTCTTCTCAAACAGCTGCTTTCTCCTGCCGAAGCAGCGGCAGGATCAGCTTGGGCTACCTAAGACAGCAGTTGCTGCTTGCCCACTACCTTTCTTTGATTATGAACAATAACTTGCCAAGAAATCACTAGCCTCAGAGAAAACAGGCAGAAAGCAAACGAGAGGGCAAAGCAAAACATAAAGGAGAGAGGGGGAAAAAAAAATCCATATAAACAAGGATGACTCTCACACTCTATTTGCTATGCAGTCAAGCCCACAAGTGGGTTGTGTATCTGAAGGTGGAAATACAAAGACATGTCCTGTTCCCTGGGGAAAGGTAAGCAACTTCTCAAATTATCTTTAGAGGCTGTTATTAGCCTTGCACTAGCACTGACATACCCTGTGCCCAAAGCCACAGCATGCACACACTGTATCCATAAAAAGAGATATTCACAGCTCATAGAAGTGCTCATAGAAGTGCTGTGCAGCTCATAGAAGTGCTGTGCCCGTGCTCTGGTACCAGTATCATTTAAAACAAAACAAAAAAAAAGTTTGAGTAGCAAGTGAGCGCATGGAAAGGACTTGAACGGCAAGAATTTGGAAAGAGCATGGGAATCCAGCTTGGGGTGCTGAGGTCAATGGGCACACAATTTTTTAAGAGTGTACCAGGTTTGTTTGTTCAGTCATTCCTATATTCATTTTCAATTCCAGAGACAGGAGCTTCATGTCTAGCCCCAAAATAACAGCATTGTCTGAGACAAAGCCAACTTGGTAAGGGGTACCAGAGCTTTTCCCAGCCCATTTATGTAATAAAGCATTATATACAACTGTTGGAAAACATACCAGTTTAAAAATTTTTTATATATGACTTTGGCCAGGTTTGCTCATCTTTGCCTCAGGGAAAGGGAACTGAAGCTTCTTTCCAGGGCATTGTTTCTCTAGGTGAGGCCTGATGGGTTTAGCATTTCAAAAGACTAGGAGTAGCCCCAATAAGATAAAGCCATTGAGGGAACATCACCAGAACAGATGTCAGCGGCCATCTAAGAACATCTACCCCTGAAGATCTAATTAACATCAGAAGCGAAGAAACACAGATCTAATAGGAGACCAGATACTAGGAACTACACAACTTGAGACCAATGAACACTGATCCAATTCGTTTCTATGAGTTTTGACTGTAAAAAAGATCTGAAAATTCTAGTAAAGGTCATGTGTCATGGAATGATTCTCTCGGCACACCCGGGCTATGTGTGGATGAGATGATTTCTGTGCTACATCCTGGCCAGAGAATAAAGTAGTGCCTTGACTCTCTAACATTAAAAATGTTGCTGGAGGCTTTTTTGTTTTTCCTGCAGTTTCGGTGACACAACCAGGAAGCAGAACAGGAGCTTTATGGCCCTGTTACTTGGGTCCTAAAATACAGAGAAAGAAGACAGGGCAGAGAGCAAAGAAGAAAAACAGAGCTTTGTCCTCATTCACATCATAGCCCTGTAAGGCTTTGACCAAAAGATATAACTGTATAGTGAAACATCTATGGGGGACTCTCTTGTCTGGCACAGAGGGGTTCTGCAGATGGACTTCCAGGGCGGGGAAAGAGTACCAAGTCGGCAACACAAATTACTTCAGGCCAAACTCCAATACATAACTATAGATTCCATAGATACATCCAGCCTTAAGCCCAGAAGCAATACAGGTGGGGAGAACGGAGCCTGGGTGATTTAAACTACGTGTTTAAGCAGTTCAAGGTAACTGGAAGTAGCGCTGGTGCCTCTGGGTTTCTCTGTTCGTTATTTAAGGTGAACATAAAAACACAGAGTGCAGGAGCCCAAGGATGTTCCTCACTGGCTTCAAGCTGGCAGTTTCCTAAAAGCAGTGCTTGTTGCTTTCCTTGGTTTGCCGACCAGCAGTGCCACCTCCCCTCCCTGCTGCCATGGAGCTCAGCCTTCCCCAGTGTTAACAAAATGGCACGTTACTCTACTTGGCCAGATTTTAGCTCTGAGAATTTCATTCTGAACAGTTCAGCATCTGCTTTAGCCAAAACAGTTCCACTATTTCCAGGAATATTATTAAAGGAAAAATAGACTGCTTGGCACATGTTACATAAATTCAGGCAACCTTTTACATGAGGATCTCTAGCTTCAGAAGGGAAATTTTGAAATCTGGCAGAGAGGTGACCTTTGTGGTAGAAATGTGTCTATCCCTATTAAAACCTACCTAACTTTGGCCAGATTATAGAGCAGGGAAATACTGCAGTTAAGGGCGCAGTAAAGAGTTCTGAGAATTGCACTTACTTGCTGTTTCTGCTGTGGGCAAGAGGTCCCTTATCTCCTGCAGAGCTGCAGCTTGTGCTCCCCCACTACCTTGGCCAGTTATGGCTGCACAGGTCCTCCATGGCTGGATGACGAAATTACAGAGCCAAGGGTGAGCAGAGAGACCAGCATTCCATCTGACGTCTACATACATTCCCGTAACTTTCTGATACAGGACAGCCCCATCTGTCACACAGCCCAGGTTCAACGGCAGCATCGCGAGTGCTGCGCAGGCACGAGGGCACTGCAGAAAACAAACTGTGACCAAAAAAGTCAGGGCAATTACAATACATAGATGCACAGCTGGAAGAATTAATGTCAAGCAGACAATGGCATTACAGACGTCCCCTAACAATGAGGGCTTGAATCTGCTGTCTCAGTAAAACTCTCTAAATTAGGTTTGTGTGCAGCATACGGAGAGTTTCTGAAAGAAATATAAATATAGGCCATCATTCTGCAAAGCTTCACAAACCCAAACCCTTGCATTCAGGTGCCATCTCACTGACTGCTGCAAAATCAAGGCCATTCACGTTAAAAGCACAGACAAGAACATCTGCTCAAACTGAACTTGTAGAAAAAAGCCCCAGTCCTAGGTAAGGCAGAACACACGTGTTTTAATTTTTAAAGTCACTATGACACAGAGACTTGTTAAGAAATGCACGTGCTTTTAGATGTATAGGGCTGCTGGAAGGAAAGGCTGAAGTTTTTTTACAAATGCCTGTAGCTCATAGGTTAAGACTACCATCAGACCGATATCCTTCAACACTCCAACTTCAATACCAAAATTGTAAGAACCTCCTGCATTCCATTCCCTAGTACGGTAACAAGACAAAGTCCTCACCCACCCTGGATCGTCCAAACAATAGAATACAAGGTTGAAACGAGCCTTGTGGTTTGAGGGGCACCTTCTGCCCAAAAAGCCCAACTGTGCATCCAGATAAAAATGAACACCACAAATAGAGAGTACAAAAACCACGGAACACCGCTTCCAGCAGGCGCCCTCGGCGGTATTTAAAGGCGTGGCTCAGGCAATAGCAACAAAGCCCCGAGGCAAAAAGCCTGGGAGGTCGGGGTTGGGTTTTTTTCCATTCAAGCCACACGTGTTCCCCAGCGCCCATTACCGGGACTCGCTCCGGGCTGGCGCCGTTCCACGGTGCGAGGGGACCGGAGAAGCCACGCGACCCACGGCACCGGCGGCACTCGGTGCCCGGGGGCGGCCCCGCGCCGGGAGAGCCCCGCCCGCCCCCGGCACCTGGACAGCTCATCCTCTGCACCTGACACACTGGGGCACCGGGCTTTCCTTCCTATGGATAACAGGGGAGAACGAGGGGGGGAAAGGATGATGGACAGATGAGGGGGAGAAGGGGAAGAGAGGGGAGTCGGGTTGGGGAGCAGGGAGAAAGGAGGGCTGGGGGGATCGGGGATGCACAGGGGAGCTGGGAGAGAGGGTGGGAGGCACTGGGGAGAGGGTAGGAGGGAGGCTGGGAGAGAAAGGGAGAGTGTGGGGGAGAGAGAAAGAAACTGGGGGGGTCTCTGCTTTCCTACCCCCCCGCAGATCCATCACCTTCATCAGCAGCTTGGGCCAGAAGCGGGGAATGTTGTGTTTGCGGTAGTTGATATAGTGCTCAAAGGCCAGCAGATACATCTCCTGGCACTTCTCAATCTTCTCGACACAGATCAGCCCCGTCAGGTCTGCGGGAATCAGGGAATCATCAGGGGATTGTGGAATCATGGAATGGTTTGGGTGGGAAGGGACCTTAAAGCTCACTCAGTTCCACCCCCCTGCCATGGCGGGGACACCTTCCACTATTCCAGGGTGCTCCAAGCCCTGTCCAACCTGGCCTTGGACACTTCCAGGGATGGAGCAGCCACAGCTTCTCTGGGCAGCCTGTGCCAGGGCCTCAGCACCCTCACAGGGAGGAATTTCTTCCCAATACCCCATCACAATCTCCCCTTTTCAGTTTAAACCTCTCCTTGTCCTGGCACTCATTGCCCATGGAAGAGTCCCTCTCCCAATCCCATACCTGCAGGGATTCTCCCTCCCACAGGGCTGAGTGTCCCATGCACCCCCTGGGTGTTGGGGTGCCCACCCCACAGACCCACGTCAGCCTGGCAGGGGGCCCCAGGGCACCAAGGGGACCTGTGCTCCTGGGTACCAGGGATTGGGGTGCCCACCTCATGCTCCTGGGACCCCTCCCAGCCTGGCACAGCTGCCTGAAGCTCTGGGAATTGGGGTGCCCACTCCAAACCCCCCCAAAATCCAGGGGGGGCACGGTTTCCCACCCAACACACCCTGAAGATGTTGTGAGGCTCTGGCATCAGGGTGCCCACCCAACACACCCCCAAGACAGTCAGGACTCTGGGCATTAGGGTGCACACCCAGTGCACTTCCACGTGCTGGGGGTTGTGGGCAAGGGGGTGCCAACACAACAATCCCCGTGCACAGCCTCTGGGCATGGGGTGCCCTCCCAATTCCCCCTGAAGCTGCTGGGGATCTCTGGCATCAGGGCGCCCACCCAACACCTCCCCAGGACAGTGAGAACTCTGGGCATTGGGGTGCCCACCCAACACCCAACCCTGATTCCTCTGGCATGGGGTACCCACCCCATTCCCCCACTACTGGTGTGCACGCACACCTGAGGACATGAGCAGCACAGCCTGGAGCAGGGCCACCTCGGTGTCATCCAGGTTGAAGGCAGAGAGGGACTTGCCACGGTGGCATTGGGGAACGTGGTGTGGCCGTGTCACCCCTGGGACCCCCACAGCAGATGGGTCATTGGGGGGGTGTGGTGTGACTGTGTCCCCCGTAATGGACAGTGGGGTTTGGGGGTGCAGTGTGACCGTGTCCCACTCTGGGACCCCCACGGTGGACAGTGGCAGGGGGTGCAGTGTGACCCTGTCCCCCCTCCCTGAGACACCCCGGGGGGTGTGATGTGACCCTGCCCCCCCTCTGGGGCCTCCATGTCACCGGGGAACACTCGTGGCAGGGCCAGTGCAGCAGCCAGAAGAGGAAGCTGCGTGACAGGGCCAGTGACAGGGCCAATGGCAGGGCCAGGGCCACCCGCGGGCACAGCTGTCCCCTTTGGTCACTGCTCACCCCTGAACCCTTTAGGGGTGACCAGCTCAAGGACACTGGGCAATGTCCCAACCCCCCTCGACTGCCCAAGGACACCGGTGACATCCCAAACCCTGGCACTGCCACCATGTGTGTGCTGAGTGTGTGAGTGCTCAGCAGATCCTGGCTAGGGCTGGGGGCCAGGGTGGGGGACCGAGATGGTGACAGAGTCCCTCCACTGCATCCCCTCACCAGGAATTTCCGCTTCTGCTTCCAGTGGCTGCCCTGGGCATTGGTGCTGCGGTGGGCTTCTGTCACAAGGCGGATCAGCTCCCACTCCTCGGCGCTGGGGCGATGCTGCAGGGACTTGATCATCTCCTCCTTCTGCTGCCACTCCCGGTTCTCCTCGATCAGCTTCCGCTTGGCTACCTGCTTCGAGTCATCCAGCACCACTGCCGGACCCCCAGCATCAGCCAGGATCCCCCCACATCAGCCAGGACCCCCCATCCATGCATCCCACAGCTGCAGCATAGCACCCCATGGTGACCCTCCCCAGCCTCCTCCTGTGGCTGCTCTGGGCATCCCAAATTGCCCCATAGCACCAGGACCCCAACCCACCTCCCAAAAGCCCTCCACTATCATCTGGGATGCCCCCCAGTCAGCTAGGACCCCCCATTCATGCATTCTACCCCACTGCTGCATCACATACCAGCCCAGTCCTGCAGCTACTCCGGGTACCCCAATGTGCCCCAGGGTGTCGGGACCCCAACCTGCCCCCCAGCCGAGCCCCCCCACGCCCCCCAACTCACAGTCCATGGCCATGCCCACGGAGATGCACTTCTTGAAGCAGCAGAGCTGGCACTGGTTGCGGGTGATCTTGTCGATGACACAGGAGTAGGTGGGGTGCAGGTTCTTCTGGATGGTCCGACGGAAAAATCCCTGGGGAGGGCATGGGGGAGTGACCCAGTGAGCACTGCTGAGCCCCCCTAGCCCCCTGCCCCAAGTCACCTTGCAGCCCTCACAGGCGATGCAGCGGTAGTGGTAGCTGGCGGCCTTGTCCCCGCACACCACGCACTGTTCATCTCTGTCCAGGTAACTAGGGATGTACCCTGCGGGGACCCCCAGGTCAGGGACCCCCAGGGCACCCCAGAGCAGGGACCCCCGCAGCGGGGACTCATGGGGTGCTCCATGACAGGGATTCCCATGACAGGGACCCTCAGGGCACCCCAAGTCAAGGACCCCTGGAACACCCTGTAGCAGGGACCTTCCCACACACCCCACATCAGGGATCCTCCAGGAATCCTGAGTCAGGGACCCCCTTGCATGCCTCACATCAGGGACACCCCACACACCCCATGCCAGGGACCCCCAGTAAGCCCTCCCCTCCCTGTGCCTCAGTTTCCCCTCTGTCTGCACCCACTGTCTGCCCCACCACTACCCCTGCCCTGGCACGGGAAGGGTTAACACTGGGGGTGTGGGGGGGGTGCCTGAGCCCCCCACGCCAATAAAGCCCCCATTATCCCATTATCTGGCCGGGAACCGGCAGCGGGGGGGGTCCCTGTCCCCCTGGCACACAGAGACCCACTGTCCCTGTCATTGTCCGTGGTCCCCCCGCCTGGCAGGCCAGGAACCAGCCCCCCACCAGAGTCCCCCCAGCCTCCCCACCACCGACTGCTCAGGGAAACTGAGGCACAGATTGCCCATGATGCATGGGGCGGTCCCCAGCACCCTGGGCCCCTCATGTCCCTCCCGGGAGCCCACCCTTGTGTTTTGGGGGGGCTGGAATTGGGGATCCCCGAAGGGTGAGAGGGATGGGAAAGGGACCGGATGCCTGGGTCCCCCCTGCATGGAGCACCTGTAACTCAGGGGAGTGTCCCCAGCACCCCAGGACCGCCGCACCCACCCGGGATCCCACAAACCCAGGCGTGGGCACCCCTCGAGCCCACTCTGGCGCTCTGCAGGTGCCGGATGCGGGGGTCCCTGGGTGCTCCCTCCCTCCGGGAGCGGGGCGGGTGCAGGGGATGGGCGGGAGCCGGACGCTTGGGTTCCCCCCTGGCCCCCCATCGGGTCCCGCCGGCACCGGCTGCTCCCCGCCGGGAATGGGGCAGGGCGGGGGGCAGTGCCCGCAGGGCCCCCCTTATCGCCCACCCCAGGGCGCTGCCGCCCCAATGGCGGCACCCCGACCCACGAGGCGCCGAGGGGGATGTGGGGGACTGGGACCCCAGCAGACCCTGCAGGGATGTGGGGTGCAGGGGGGGACATGGGAGTGGGGTATCCATGGGACTCTGGAGTGCCTGGGGGACATGGGGACCTTGGGGTGTCTGCCAGGGACATGGGGTGTCCACGGGACCCTGGCGTTCCTGGGGTGCTCACAGGGGATAAGGGGTGTCCGTGGGACTCCAGGGGACCCGGTCGAGACATGAGGCGTCCGTGGGACCCTGGGGTACCTGCATGGACACAGGAATCTTGGGGTGACCATGGGGGACAAGGGATGTCCATTGACTTTGGGGGACCCAGGTCATACATGGGGTGGCCAGGGGACCCTGGCAAGGACTTGGGGCCCCCAGGGTGCCTGCCAGGGACATGGGGTGTCCGTGGCACCCTGACTTGCCTGAAGAGACTTGGGGACCCCAAGATGTCCACAAGGAACACGAAGGGTATCCAGGGGTCCCTGGTAAGGACTCGAGGCCCCTACAATGCTCACACGGAGTGCCTGCAGAACCCGGCGAGCACATGAGGTACTCGGGGGACCCGGGGGTGCCCAGCAGGGCCATGGGGTGCCCGGGGGGGTTCGGGGGGTGCCGTGGGTCCCCGTACCTGACATGCTGCTCTTCACCAAACATTGGCTGCTCTTTCTTTTGCGCTTCCCATCCAGCCACCTACGGGAGGGGGGTGACAGGCTGAGAGGGTGCCCACGGATTCCCGCTGCACCCCCCCAAACTTCCAACAGCTCCCCCAAAACCCCCCTCGAACCCCCTTCTCTGCTGGGAAATGGGCAGCCCCCACCCGGGGGTCCCAGTGCAGCGATGTCACAGGTGGGGTCCAGCCCGGGAGTGCGGGATGGGGGGGGTAGGAGAGGGCCCTGGGGACCCCCCCCACCCAGAACACCCCTGTCGGGACCCCCCCCCTCCGGGACACGACACCGCCCTGGGGGGGCTGGGACCGAGCGGGGGAAGGGAAGGGAAGGGAAGGGAAGGGAAGGGAAGGGAAGGGAAGGGAAGGGAAGGGAAGGGAAGGGAAGGGAAGGGAAGGGAAGGGAAGGGAAGGGAAGGGAAGGCGGGTGGGGGAGGGGAAGGAAAAGGGTGGGGGAGGGGAAGGAAAAGGGTGGGGGAGGGGCTCCTTCCCAGTCAAAGACAAAATGTCCTTTTGGCTGAGCGGAGAAGTGACGTCATCGGGGCTCAGCCAATGGCGGGCGGCGGGGGTCCGCGCGCGCCCGTCCCCGCGGGGGGGGCCCGGGGCCGCGGGGATCGGCACCTGCGGGGGGGGAGCCCCGGGGACCCCGCATCCCCCGGGGCCGCTCCAGCCCAAGGGGACCCCGGGCCGCCACCCCCCACCGGGGGCCCGAAATAGTCCCGGGGGGGGGTGGAGGGTGAGGGGAGGGGGCGGCTGGGAGAGGCACGAGTGGGGGGACACCATGGCGGGGCACGAGTGGGGGCATGTGGGCGTGGGGACACAGGGACACCAGGGGATGGACCTAGCCGGTGACATGTGGGGGGCAGGGGGACACGCAGGACATGGGCACGTGTGGGGATACCCAGAACGTGACATAGGGACACTTGCGGACATGTGGGGTACAGCGGGGCTGGGGGACACCTGGGGTACGGGGATGTACAGGACATGGGGACACCCAGGTTCGGAACATGAGTGGGGACACATGGGGTGGACGGGGACATGGGCACAGGAACAAAAAGGGCACCCAGGACACAGGGACACACGAGGCATGGACATATACACAACCACACAGGGACACATGGGGACACAGGGGGTACCCAGGGCACGGACACATACGTGACCACGCAGGGATGCATGAAGACACACTGGGCACGACGACGCAAGAGACACAGTGGGCACTGGGACATGGAGACACTTGGGGACACACACGGCATTCGGACACAGAGGGCACAGCCAGGTATGGGCCACACAGGGATGTGCTGGGACACGCCAGGCGTGGTGCCACACGTGTCCGCCGCATGTCCCCGTGCTGGGGTGGGAGCTCACCGGGTGTCCTCTGGCTCCAACAGCGGGTCCAGGGTGCTGGGCTTCTGTTCCATTCACTGCAATTCCATCAAGGAGCGCTCAGCACCGACCGAGGGGGCTCCGGCGCCACGCGGGGGGCCACGCCGCGCACCCCATGGTGCCCCTCAGTGCTCAGCACCGCGCAGCATCCCGGGCTGGATCCTGCGGGACAGGGGGGTCAGCCCAGACCAGCCGTGGGGGACACAGAGGGGACACCCAGGGAGGGGTGTGAAGCCATAAGGGACCCCCAGGAGCTGTGGCCACCGGGGAGGACTGGGTGTGAGCATGCAAGAAGGGAGGGAAGGAGGAGTATAAGGGCAGGAGAAAGAGGGGGAGCGGGGGCCTCACCTGGGCCACGCCCGGGGAGGCCGGCCCGGCCGCAACCTCCCCAGGCTCTAAGGGAGCAAATGGCGGCAGGGGGCGAATTCCGGGGCTTCAAACACCTCGGCCCCACGCACCTGAGCCGGGCCCGGGACCGCCCCAGAGCCCCGGCCCCGCCCGGCCCCGGGGCCCGCCCTGCCCGGCACGGGGGCGGCTCCATCGCTCGGGGCCCCGCCCCTCTCTCCCGGGCCGGGCCCGCCCCGCGCACCGGGGCCGCTCCCGGGACCGGGGCTCCGGGTCCTGCCGGCGGCCGCTGCGGGTCCCGGGCGGCGCCGCCTCTTCCCCGGCGGGATTGGGGCTGGCATCGGGACCGGGAGGAGCCGCTCCGGGACGGGCGCTGGGGCCGAGCCCGGCGCTGCCGCTCCTGCTCCGGCCGGCTCTCCGCGGGGAGCCGGGGCTGTGCCAGCGCCCGGGCAGCCCCGGGATCCCGAGCCGGGCCCGACGCGCCGGGCCGGGCTCCGCTCAGCCCTGAGCCCCTCCCGGAGCCCGCCTTGGGCCCCACGACGCGGCCCCGGGCTCTGCCGCCAGCCCCGGACGCGGCGCTGAGTCGCTGCTCCCGAGCTCTGCGTGAGGCCGGGGAGCCCGGCTTCGGGCTGTGCCTAAGGCAGGACTCGGAGCTCAGAGACACAGACTCGCCCTAGCCCGAAAAGCCCGCTTTGAGCATCAAAACACAGCCCTTGTGCTTTAATTCAGGTCCAGCAAAATGCAGCACTTCAGTTTCTCTTTGTGAGCCCAAACACACAGGACTGGCTCTCTTCCTCAAGCCCTGAAAACAGGATTTAGTCACTGTTTCGGAGTCCCAGCACTGGCCGTACCAACCTGCTCTCAGGACTCTGTAGATAGAGAAATGCTGCTAGGAAGGATTTTCTTACTATTTTCTAAGTCTGTGAGAGACTGCACAAAATCCCAGCCCCTCCCAAGCTGCAGCTCCTCACACCAAACCTCGGGGGAATCCCTGGTGCTTCCAACACTGCTGCAACCCCACCTGGAGCTGAGCTTCCAAGGTGTCTAATCCACATGCAAGCCTGGATAGTCCAAAACCTGCAGGAAAAGAGGAGGCAAAATGAAAAGGAAAGAGGGGGAAAAAACCCAGAGTTTTGGGTTTTCCCCGCGTTTGCAACAGGATTGAAGGGCAGGATAGAGAGGTAAAGAAGTACCAAAGGCTGCAGTATTTCAGGTGATTCAGAAGGGAGAACCCATTAGTTACAATAGCATTAGTAAAGGCAAACATCTCCTATTCCCTCATTTTAAGGGGTTCAGTTGAAGCAAACTCCCCTTTTTCAGCATTTTAAGGGTTTAAATCCACACTTCTACCCATGCCCTGGCATCAAATCTCTCACAAGGGAGCGAGCCCAGTACATATATAACCTAATGCTGCCCAAGAGTCCATTACTTTTCTTGTTCTTATTCATGACACTTATGGCCCTAACTAGAAGCCCCAGCAGGAGCTACACCATTTATACTACTACTACTATTCTTCTCTTGCCTACTTAGTTGCCTACAGCATACTACCCAGGAATGACTAATGAACAATTACACATGTTAACAAGGAATTACCCAACTCACCTGCCTATGCTGCTGAGACAAGAAGCTTCTTCTCTTACCTGTTATCTACTCTTTTGGCAGGTGTGGCTGTAGTAAAAAAAGAAGGCACCTACAGAGCCCCTTACTCCCCTGGAATTTAAGTCAGAGCAGCCAAACAGCTACAACTCCTCCCAGTGCTTTTATCCCTGATGGTAAAATTGCCTCCTCCCTTTTCCCGGGCATTGTGGGAACGAGAGGCGGGCCTGGCCAGGGGTATATTAACCCCAGTCCTGGGTAAAAGAGGCCCATTTCCTCTGTGGGGTTAGTTGGGGTAAGGGTGTCTTCTTCTTTCTGTGAAGGGGGTCTTTTGGGTTTTCTCAGCTTTTTTTCAGCAGGTACTTTTGGTATCTGAAGTAATAGAGGCTTTGAAGACTCTGTGAAGAAGATAGCATTAAGTGCATGGTTCATGGCAACTTCCTGAAATTCCAGATTGTGTCAGGTACGATACTTCAGTTTTTTCAGCAGATTCATTTTGCTGCAAGAGGAAGCTACCCTGGGTCCAAGATGACATTGGAGATGGAGGCTTCTGATAGGTAAGCTAAGGACTGTAAGTATGAGTGGGAGTGGGAGCAGGGTCCCAGTTAGTAGCTGACTTGTTGGGATTTGGCTTGTATGCCACTCCACGGGTGCATTGATTTTGGTTTTCTTTGTCATAGCTGACTAAGATGCCAACCTGGTGATCACAGTGCCTTTGGAGAGGGCTGAGGTGGACTCCTTTTGTATCCAGTGTGGATTCACATTGTTGGTCACCTAAAAGCTAAGTTGGGGGCCAGGACCTAGAGATGGGATGATAGCAGGGTAGTGGGTTGGAAATTCCTGGGAGAGATGTAAAAATTAGTGTAGGGGAAAGGGATGCTCTCCAAGGGGCTTGTTAGGTAAGCTAAAGGGAGTAGCCCTACTTTTGATTGCAACTGTAGGGTGTGCAGCGCAGAGCAGTTCCAGTGTGTGTTGTCTCGTCCCGTGTGTGTTTTGTGTTTCTGGCATCCCTCGGATCAGATCTCTGTGCCTTTTATCCTTAAGGGGCTTATCATAAGCATTGGCCATCATCTCTAGGTTCTTGAACTTTCATACTTCTTGGTAGGATGCCAATGTCACTTGTTCTTTTACCAGTGGGCTTGGCCGCATCTTGGAATCACATCTTGGAAGCATTGAGTCAGATGTCTTTTGAGGCCTTGTTCCCGGCTGTACTGCCATCCATCCTTTCCAGCCGTGAGCTGTAATGTCCTGGGGCTTGTAAGATTGTCAGGAGATGGGAGCATTCTAAATGTGGCATTGTCTCTCACAGCCATCTTGATCACTGTGACTGACAGTTCTTAGAAGAGGTCACTGTTACAGTCTTTTCTTCTGCTCCTTAGAGCCTCCTTCATCCACCATTGCCACACCCTCGGTTGTCTCTTTTGGCGTCGTCTCTTCTTCTTGCCATCGTTCTTCTTGCCGAGAGCTTTTTTTATCATCCTTGTGTCCTACTGTTTGTAGTATAATGTGTTGAGTTTGTGTCTCGCCTGGAATTGCTCTGCCCTGTAGAGTAGTCCTGAGGGGGGGTAGGTGGAGAAGAAAGGAGACTTTAGAGGGAACCTTTTGCTTTGCTTAGCCACCTGAGCCATGCCTCGGACAGAGTGACTGTGGCCAGTCTGTGTGGTGTTCAGTGGAGATGTGGGAGTGGTGCAGTGGTGTCTTGCAGTTTTATAGTAGTTTGTCCTAAGGCCCACTGTTGTGGGATCCTAGGCAGTTTGCTTTGAGGAATGAGAACTTGGGAAAGGCTAAGCTTTCCCTGTCTGTCTGGGTAACTTTGACAAATAATTCTTTTGCAGATGGATAGGATGTAAACCTGATATGAACAGAGGAGGCCAGAGGAGCACAGCAACGAGGTGGGTCGGTGCCTGAAGTCCAAGCTATGGCCTGACTTTGGGCTCTACGTTTACCTCACTGTTGGGACTTTCATTTTGAAGATGTGAAGTGCTTGAAGCAGCAGGGTATTGGCACCGGGGGGACCATGAGCTGGATGAGTATTGATTCCAGCACAGAACTGGATGTTACTGGAGTTGTTGTATTAGTGATGAAACTATAAGTAGCCTTTGATTTTTTGTGTTTTACAGGTGGTCTGCAGCATTCAAATTGCTACTCCAACATGAGAGACACCCTTCCAGACAGAGGTCACAGTCGAGCACTTTCAGGTGGAACCTGCCTCGGCAATGCAGCACTTTTGGACACTACATCGGTATGTGCCTTTCCATTTTGTTTTGCCCCTTCTCCCTTGGGAAGGTTGGTCATCATTCAGCTTTTCAGGGGTGGTGTTTCATGGTGGTTATGTTGCAGGGCTGTTCTTTGTCCTTATTTTTAGGAAGTAAACCTGGATATCAGCAGTCAAGGTCAAGTGAGTGAGGTAAGCAGTGACCAGTGGACACAACCAGTTATTGCTTGGGTGCCAAATTCTGGGGCAGCTCAAAGCATGCATTGTCTAAGCATCCATTTGTGTGTTTTAGGTGGCCCACTCGTATTATGCCTACAGGGGCTGAACCCCCTCATGGACCAGCTGATGGAGCCAGTTTATCACCCTTGAGCTGCCCCTGTGAGCCTTCCAGAACTATTACAGGACTCTGCGATGAAGCCTGTACCTTTTCTGTTTGAAGGTGCCATCTGGGCAGCCTTTGGCAATGGTTGAGGAGTTGCAGCGACTCGGGGAGGGAGGGAGGAGCGAGGGTCCACTCAAGTTTCAGCAATGCCCCATCACCTTGTCTCCTTTTAACCCAGGTATACCCTGTGCCGGCAGCCTTGGAGTGCGGCCACGGTGTATGAGCCGAGGACCGGGGCGTTCTCAGGAGACGGTGAGTAGTGGAATTGTTGGGTTTTGGCTGATGTGCTGCTGAGTTCAGGCACTGATGTTTGGTTTTCTTTCTTGTAGTAGACTAAGAGAGAACAGCTCACTGAGGGCAGGAACTCCCCAGAGGACGAGGCGGCCTTCTTTTGCACCTGATGAGGATTTGCATCCCTGGATATCCGAGAGCTAAGTCGAGGGCTACACCTCAGGGAGGGGGATGAGAGTGGTGTGCTGGGTCAGGACTTGGTGGGAGGGATTTTTGAATTAGCTTTGGAGATGGGGATGTCCACGAGAGGGCCCCTTAGGCCGTGTAAAGGGAAAGTCTCACTTTTGATCACAATGCTGAGGTGTACAGGGCAGAGCAGTCCCGGTGCGTGTTGTGTCACTTGTCTATTGTGTGTTCTGTGTCTTTTGGGCATCGTGTCACATGTCTTCTGCCTTACCCCTTTGAGGGGCTTATCAGAAATGCTGGGCATCATCCTTAGCGTCTCCTTTGCATTCCTTGGCCCGACGCTGGTACTCTTGAACCTTTGACTTGCAAGCTTGGACATGCATCGGAATCGCATCTCTCTTTAGCAATATCGAGTCAGACACCTTTTACAGTCTTGTTCTGAGCTGTATTGACAGCTGTGCACCACAACGATCCATTATAACAGATTAGGACTTGTGAGAATGCGAGGATAGGTGGAGGATTCCAACCGTATGGTTCTCGGGCATCCACCTTTGCGGTTCTTGGCATAAGTCCTTCTGTTAGGGTCTTTTTCTGCCGGAGTTCTTTGAGCCTCATCGGCCTCATCTAGGTCATCTCATTGGTAATTCTTCTTGCTGAGAGTTTCCTCTCCTTGTTGCATCCCCTTGTTTGTCATCTCCTGTGTCACAGGTGTCTGTGTGTTTGGGCCGGGGCTGCTTTGCCCTGCTACATGGTCTGGGTGTAGGTGTAATAGGATAAGTCCTAGGGACTTGACATTTGTAATGTAGGGATTAGTTGGACTCAAGATGGTATTTCTAGATTGACACAAGATGTCTGGAGCTGGTAAGTTCTCATGCAGTACTTTGACTTTTGTCGTAACTTTCTTTCAGCTGCAGAGGGATTGAACCTGTGACAGAGTGCCCCATACCAGGTGAGGTGGTTCCCACAGGAAGGTCAGTCACCGTTTGTCTTTGCAGGGCAAGTGTAAATGGTGACCGTGTTACAGCTTTGTTCTTCATCTTTATTTGTAGGAAGTAATGCTGAATAGCAGTGGTCAAGGTCGATGGAGCGAGGTGAGCGGTGACTGGTGGACAGAATGAGTTGTTACTGCTTGGGTATCAGTTTCTGGTGCAGCTCTAAGCATCCGTTTTTGTTTGTGCATTTTAGGTGGTCCACTGGGAAGGTGTCCTGGCCCTGGGGATGCTGGAGGCCAGGTGCGTGCAAGCTTAAGGTATGGGTGTGGTGTACTTCAGTTGGAGCGGGGAGGCTGTGGTTTCAGTCTCTCAGCATGTTTTTCTGCTTTGCTTCTCTGCAGGTGCTGCTGCTGCTGCCCTAGGCATGCCAAGGGACAGAGGCGAGCAGGTGAGTTGGCATTTAGGTGGGGCGACTGATAGGTGAGAGGTATGTGGCAGCATGCGAAGCGTGTCCCTTTTTGCTTTGCAGGCATCGTCCGGGCCACCTCCGGAGTCGGATTGAGATTTGAGGTGAGCCTGGGCCAGCGGTGCAGAGGGAGCCCGCGCATTATTCTTCTGGAGGGCGATAGTCACAGTTTGTTTTGTTGTCTTAGGTACCACAAGTAGGTGCAGAGCCTAAGTTTGGAAACGGCCGGTAAGCGATGAGCCTCGGCAGTTATGAGGGAGAGGGGCATTGTGCAAGGGGTCACTTCTGGGACGTGTCATCACAGTCTGAATTTTGTCATTGTTCTGTCTTTTGCAGCCGCCGAAGTGGACTGTGGGCCATGTATTGACGTCCACGGTGCTGAAGCAATGTTTTCTGTCGAGGATGGATTTCGTCTGCTGGTCTTCAGAGAGCTAAGTGTGGGGACTGTTGGTTGGGAGAAGGCAAACACCTTTGGAATCACAGGAGGCAATTTGAAGTTAGCTGAGAGGAGAGGGCTGTATTGGGCCGGGCCCCTTGGAGGTTAAGGGAGTTTTTCTTCAGCATCACTCGAGCCTTTGCCGGGCCGGGCAGTTCCAACCCATCTCCATGTTCTCGTGAGCTTCGCATCACTGGATTTTGAGTCTTGATGTCATTGTCCGTCTTTTCACCCGAGGAGCCTGCCTTCGGGTCTGGCATGATTGTCATGGTCTAAATTTTGCCTACTCTTCAGTGTAGCCACACTCTTGAGCATAACACGTGGGCATCTTGCATCTTGGCCATTTGTCGGTCGGTCATGTTTTGTGATGTCACTTCAGCCTTTGGCGGCAGAATCCTTCTCTAGGGAACCCTTTGTATCACCTGGCAGTCGTTGCCTCCTTCTCTAGGCCTGCTGCACTTCTTGAGCATCCTCTTACCAGCTTTGGCACTAACTTCTCATAGGGAGTTTACATTTCACTGTCACATACTACTGCCGTAGAGCCTTCTTTCCTTCGGCATCGTGGGCCTCTGGCTCATCTTGCACTAGGAATCTTGGGCCCATCAGGTGAAACTGCTGGGCAGTTTCAATTTGTGTCTGTGTGATGTGGTTTGTGTCCGTTGTCTTCAGTGTCACAGGGCTTTGTGATGTCTCAGTTCTTTACAGGCATCGTTCTGGGCCATATCGGCAGCGGGAGTACTTGCATACTTTTCTGGATTGGGCTTATTCTGGCATCTTTATGGTTTTGCTTTTTGAGACCAGAAGTACACAAGATGTTCCTATCCGTCTTCCTTCTCAGTTTTGGTAGTATCTTTTTTCATGTGCCATTCCCTTGGACTTCTATATGCAGTGTACTAGACCCTCCTCACTGCAGTAGTTCCATAGCTTCCGTCGTCTCAAAGCATCCTGGTCTCAAGAATTTATCTTCTGAAGCGTTCTCTCAAGTCTTCGTGTCATCTTTGCTTATATTTGATGCACTGTGTGTCCATGTGCCACTTATGCTTGGAGCTGCCCTGCCCTGGCACATTCAGTCGTGGCTCATTTGAACAGTTTTAAAACTCTCCTCACTTGTCTGTGGGCTTTTGGGTAGAAAGCTTATGGGCCTGGTGTGGGGATAACTCCTAGCTGTCAGCTACTTGTAGACTGCCTCATGCTGTCTTGCAGGTCCCCGAGGCAGATTTTGATCCCTATGGTCACTGATGTTACCAATTTTCCCAGGGTCTACTGTTCCACATCAAGGAGAAGCAGACGGAAGATGCTTTAACATCTTCTTTGGGAGGGGTGTTTCTAGTAAGGGCTGCAGTCAGAGTGTAAGCTGAAGAAGGGGTGTCTGAGAGTGTGTCTGTCTGTGTGTGTGTTGACTGGCTCTAACCTTATGTGTGTGGTGTTTTTTGCCTTTCAGGTTCTTCAGTTCATTTTAAAATTTTGAATACAAAAAGCCCAGCCGGTCCTGCCCATGCTGTGGGGTTAGTCAGAGGGACACAGGGTTCCTCTTCTCCTCTCTGCTGGGATGAACTGCCTAGGGAATACCATTTCTGACAGCCCAGTCCTACTTGTGTCTTTTGGAAAAGGGCAGAGGTGAAGAGGTAACTGCCAGAGTTCCTTGGGGATGATGGAGTTGTGGTGTTTGGCTGTGCCCGGAGGGGCAGGTTGGGCATTATTTGTGTGTCTGAGGACTGGTTTGGGTGTTGGGGAGCCCAGGGAGCTGAGCTCTCAGTGCATTCCCAGCTCTCCCAGGGGTGGGAGCTGGTGCAGGGCTGGGTGACAGCCTCTGGTTGGGCTCGGGGCAGGCACTGGCCCCGGCACAGACACGGGGTGGTTTGGGGACGCTTGGGGAGCAATGGGAGGAAAATGAGGGATGGTGCTGGGCAGAGCGATCAGCCTGTGCTCGTGTCAGTGCAGCTGTGCAGGGCACTGGGATCTGGGTAAAACTCCAGCTCTCCTGGTGTTCAGGGATGCAAGGTCTGAGGGACTGGATTTACCTGGGGCTTTCCAGGAACAAGGGGAAATGTGGTGCCAGAGCTGTGCCCCATCAGGTTGTGTTTCCCTTTGGGGACAGGGAGTCTCTGGGCTGAGGTGAGATTGCTGTGTGAGTGGCAGGGAACAGGGAGCTCAGAATTGCAGGCACTGATGGAATAATTGTCTTAGGTCTCTTTGGTTTGTGTTTGTGAAAACTGGGATTTGGGCTGGAGAGGTGCTCTTGGGAACAATGGATAGAGTACATTTGCTCTATGGATGTGTAAGGAAGGACAGGGAAGGGGAGTATTTATAAATTGTTATCAGTATTTCATGCAAATTTGGGGTGGAGCGTTGATGTAGGTGGGTGGGTTTGGCTTGGACCTGTCAGGACTAACCACAAAGAATCCAACCAAGCCCCTGACCCCTCAAGGCATCTGTGAAACACTTCCACAGAAACCCAAGTCAGAAATCCAGTGATAATGGAGGTAAAATTATAGGTAATTGCCTATGATCGGTGGGGAATTTCCTTTGGAATTATCAACCAAGGCAGAGCATATCTTTCAGCTCTTTTCCTGGTGTGCAGTTTCCTCTCTGGTTTAACTGAGTTTGTGTGCTCCTGTTAACAAGCAGTGTGTTTTCACCCTGAAATTTGGGGTGATAGTCTTTCTCTAGTGTTTTTCCCACAACTGACTCATCCTTTCCATGAATAGTCCATGTTGTTCTACACAGCTGCTTTGGCCCTGGGTCAGAGAGAGAGAAGGGAAATGACTTTTTAGGGCGTTGAAATTTCTCCAGGCAGGAGTGGGACGGTCTTGCCCCTCCCCAAAGCCCTGCAGGCGCATGGGAGTAGCTCAGTGCCGGCGCAGCTCTCTGAGCAGTAACAACGCTTGGGAGGTTCGAGTGTTGATAACAACTCTCTTGTCTCTTGGTAGCAGTCCTAGGTGGAGGAGAGGAAAAAAGGAACTTGTGTTATTCATGGAAAACCTTCTGCTGTTTCTTGTGCAGACTTTTAGATCTTTGTATGATTTACTATCCAGTGTCTGTAGGTAGAGAATGACTTATTTGAGGTAAAAATTGAGATAATCAGTAATGGATAGGTATGGAAAATGTTTGAAGTAAACTTGAGGTGACCTGTAGTGGAGAGCATGAAGATTTTGAAGTAAACTATAGCAATCAGTTGTGCACAGGTAGGGAAACTTCTGGGGGTAAAATACAAGGTCATCTCTAGGTGAGGGAATGAACACTTTTTGAGGTAAACTGAGTGAATCAGTTGTGGGAGTATTAGTAAATTCTGGGGGTGAAACTTGATGTAACCTCCATGGTAGAAAATAAATAAGTGTTTTGAGGTAAAAAGGAAGTCATCAGTGTTGGAGAGGCAGGGAGATTTTGAGAGTAAATTTGAGTCTGTAGTGCAGAGAATGAACATACTGAAGTTAAAGGGAGGTAGTAACTTGTAGACAGGGAAAAAATTTGGGGGTAAAGTCTGAGGTTAATGTCTAGGGGAGACAACATTTTTGAGCTAAACTGAGGCAGTCACTAGGTGACAGGTTGGAAAAGTTTTGGGCGTAGAAATTAAAATGACCTGTTGGGCAGAGAATAGACATACGGAGGTGAAAATCAGGTAATAAGTAGTGGACAAGTAGCAATAATTTTGGAGGTGAAATCTGGGGGGATGTGTGGCAGGGAGAGTGTCCATCGTGAGGTAAAGTGAGACAGTACTGGAAAGATAGTGAAATATTTCATAGTAAAACTTGATGAAATCTCCAGGGCAGAAAGAGAATATTTATAGGTCAAAAAGAGTAAATAGTTAGCGGGCAGGTAGGGAAAATACTGGGGGTAAAATCGGAGGTTATCTCTAGGGGAGAGAATGAACATACTGAGGTAAAAATCAGGCAATGAAGAGTGAATGTTAGGGAAAGTTTGGGGGGTAAAACTGGAGATAATCTCCAGAGGTAGTGAATGAATACTTTCTTGTAAAAAAGAAGAAATCAGAAGTGGACAGACAGGGACAGCTCGGAAGGAAAATCTGAAGCAATCCCCAGGGAAGAGAATGAACATAATGAGGTAAACTGAGGCAGTCATTTGCAGAGACACAGTGAAAATTTTGGGGATAGACACTGAGACATTCTTGAGGATATAGAAAATTACTTTTTGGGGTAAAAATGAGGTGATGGGTAGGGCAAAGCTTGTGGGAAAAACTTGAAATAATCTGTAGGGCAGAGCATGAGCATTTTGATGGAAAAATGAGATATTTATTCTCTACTTCCCTTTGGGCTAACTTAATCTCCACCCTTCCATGAGCAATTCCTTGGCTTCTCCTGGAGAAAACCCCATGGCAGAGGCAGTCTGCAAAGGAGCCCAGAGCTGTGCTTGGAGCAGAGAGTGCTGAGAGCTGCGGGTGCCTCTGCTGCCCCAGGCTGGCAATATCCCCATGGAACAGACTGGGCAAATGGGATTAGAGGGAGCACAGTCCCTTCAGGGAAGGGGTTTTCTCCTGTGCACATCAGGCACGGGGCAGGAAGGGAACTTTGGAAATCAGCTGATTTCCCCCAGAAAGCATAATTCACATCAAGAGCAAAGGTTGGTTTGGGTGTGAGCACTTGAAATAACTTGGAAAGAGAAGCAATCACCTTTTGCTGCTTCTTTCTTTCTTTCAGATGCTGGGATTGCCTCTGTGGACATGTGCTGAGCTCTCCCCGCAGGGAACTGTCAGCCCTGAATGCCTGTGCAATAACTGCAGCTGCCCAGGCAGGCACAGTTTTTTCAAAATTATTTTTCTCGGACCGAGCACATCTCCTCAAGTTCCTTCTCACTTCCTGCATCCTGGAAATGCAAAAAGGGAAAAGATAAATGTGCAGCTCAACTGAAACAAAAAGCATCATTTCCCTTCTTTCTTGTTTTGTTCTTAGAGCCTGTTGGAGTGCTGGCCTGGATTTGGGAGGAGCCAAGTAGCCTGGAGCAGTGAGGTTTTTCCTGTCAGACTTGGCTGTCCTGTGCAGGGTTCACTGATGCTGTGAATTGCAATCCAGGGCATCTTCAGGCTCCTGGTGCTTGGGACGTGGCGTTTGGTGTGCAGAAAACATCCCAGGCTGTTCAGCTTGGGTGTGGCTGTGCATTTGCACAGTTCCTCAGAGTGGGAAAAGGCCAAGAGAGCGATGGGAAGGTCTTTCTTCCAGGCCTGGGCATTCTCAAGACACCTCAAGGATGTTTTTTAAATGTTTCTTGTCTTTTGTTTCCCAGCCCAGGGCTGAGCTGGAGAACGGGTGGAGACAGTGGCAAGCAGGAGTCCCATGTTTACATCTGCCCTTGGATTCCAGTTTCTCCCAGTGGGTCTGTGCTGCCCGAAGTACAAAGGAAGGAGGTGTTGGAGTACCTGTTTGTTCACCTGTTGAGCTTGGAAGAGATGCCGAGTGTGAAATTCCAGGAGTGCCGGCTCCTTGCGAGCTGTTGGTTGCTCAGGAGATGGGGTTGGGGAAAGGGGGGGAGAGTCCGAGCACAGCACAGTGGTAGGAGCTGGGTTTGCATCTCAATCTAAGGCATCTCAAAGCCTGATAAGCTGGAAAGAAGACTTTGCTGTGTTAATGCACAATTGCATTTTTGTGCAATTTTTTGAAATTAGGGCTGGGATCAACCTGGGGAGGAGGTTGTCTGGCACAATTCCCTATGCCCTGCTTTGCCATGAGGAATGGATGCCTGACCTCTTTGCAGAGAGCTGCTGCTGATGTAGATTTCTCTGTTTCTATAGTGAATTTATCCCAGTACTTGGCTGCTATAAAGAAGTCTCCTCTTGCTGCAATTTCCCCCTATTACATTTAAGATCAGCTCCAGCTGAGTTAGAATTTAATCCCGACCTTTCCCCCCTTTTTTTTTTCCAAGAGGCCTCAGCTATCTTGCTATTTCTTTCCTCTCTCACCGTCCAGGTCCTGTTTTTCAGACCTTTCCTTATAAAACCCTTGATAACCCATTCCCCACTTAAGGCTTTGTTGTAGCCTTGTTTTGCTACCTTCTGGGTGCTGTGGATGAAGGTCTGGCTTTGAGGAGCACGCCCTGCTCCCTTTGCTCAAGGGATTGCAGTTATTCCAATCTCCTGCTGCTGAGGGCTTCCTTAGGCTCTTGCTGAAATGAAAAATGTCCAGGAAGCTTTTCCTTTTTTGAGATTAGACTGGTTGAGATATGACCATGATGGTTAAAAACCCACAGTGCAAAGGAAGGTTTCCCCCTTCTTCCCCCCTACCCCCCACCTGCTCCATGCTCGGTCCTCTCCCTTCACAGTTCATTGCTTTGTAATCACAACTGCTAAGGAAACCTTTCTAATCTTGTCAATTGGCAATGCAACTGCTTTTAAATTCTGTTTTAAAATAGGTTTTGAAGTCAGGCTCTGCCCTTGCTATTGATTTGAATTCTTGACTGAGTAAGTTATTGGTGCTTAAGAAGCCCTTTGTTGCTTTAAAGCCTTTCTCCAAGGGTCAGAGAATAACACTGACAGGGAGTGAAGGAGCGCTGCCCAGTAGTTGCTTAGAAACGGAATGTGTTAAACCAGGTTTCTTTAAAAGCAGTTTTGAGTAAGTGAAATTCAGGTACTTGAATTACTTTGGGAAATGGTCCATTTAGGATAGATCTACACTGACAGAAGCTGTTTATCTGAGGTCAGTACATGCTTTGATCAGTGCAGGGCCTTCCCCTCAAGAAACGCATGAGCCAAGCCCAGCAAGGTAGAGGAAAAGACAGACACAAGTTCAGCTTAGAGAGCTGCACGGGTGAAATCCCATGAATATGCCTGGAGCATGGCCCTCCCCAGCAGCTTTTCTTACAGTTAAATTCTTAAAAAAGCTAGAAGCTGATGCTCAGTACTTTGGGATCTGGCTCAAAACTGCGGAGAGGATAAACTCCCTTACTGGAACTCAGGCAGTGGAGTGCCCACAAGCCAGCAGCCCGGTTGCTTCTTGTTCAGCTTCATTTCAACGTCGTTTTTTTGTTGTTTTGGTTGGTTGGCTGGTTTTAAAGTATTCTTAGAGATGCTACAAGTGGAAGAAGAGAACAGAAATAGAGTGGAGCACCACTGGCATATTACCTGATATTTTACTGTTCCTCTTTTTCTTTTAAAAATATATGTAGATAACATGAACTTTTAAACTCTGTGATTTGGGAGAAACACTCTTTTTTCTCCCTCTCTTTGGAAGAGATATGCAAGTCCTGAGCCGTTGGGCCAATGCTTGCTGCATTTTGTTTACGTTTTTACAATCAAACAAGGGGCTGATAAGATTGACAAGGAAGATACAACTCAGGAGCTCACTAGGCAGCAGCCTCCAGACTCTTTGGGTGATGCAGTAGGGTATGAAGACTGTTCTCCAGTGCGAGATTAATCCATAATAACATGCTCACTGACATAAAAGTCACTTCTTATAAGCCACTTCTTATTCCCTGAAGTGCAGGAGCTGAGGTGTTTGACAAAGCCTTGGCAGAATGATGAAGTAGATCCCTGTCAGATTTCTCCTTCTTGTGCTAGTGAGAGCAATCCATCTTCTTTAAGGGTTTTGTTCCTTTGGGATTGTGTGTAGTTTAGAGGGAGAACAGTACCCAGAAGCATTAATTATTTAATCTGCACTGCTTTTTTCCTCGACATGTGAGGCCTGAGTATTGTGCTGGGAAGCGGGGCCAATAAAATTTCTGGGAGTCAGACTTGGAGCTCGAAAGTTTTAGAATTAACGCTGGAGACTCAGCTCCCTCTATGGTCAGAAGAGGGGGAGACACCTTCCTTCAGGATGTCTCTCCAGGGAATGCTTTTGCAAAGTTTTCTCTCGTAACGGCTCAAGTCCTGCCTCTTCCTGAAATTGCGGTGTAGATCCCACTGGAGGCAGTAAATCTCTCAAATGTATGAGCTTGGGCCTACACACCTGCTAAGGTGTGACTAGAGGTGTGAGAACTTTTGCAAATGAATTTGGAATCATGAGAATCACAGAACCACTGAGGTTGGAAAAGCCCTCTAAGGTCATCGAGTCCAACGTGTGCCCAATCCCTACCTTGTCACCCAGCCCAGAGCACTGAGTGCCATGTCCAGGTGTTCCTCGGACACCTCCAGGAACGGGGGGACTCCAAACCTCCCTAGGCAGCCCCTGCCAAGGCCTGACCACCCTTTCCAGGAAGAAAGTCCTCTTGATGCCCAACCCTGGTGCGGCTTGAGGCCCTTTCCTCTTGTCCTGTTACTGGTTGCCTGGGAGAAGCAGCCAGTCCTCACCTGGCTACACCCTCCTGTCAGGGAGTTGTAGAGAGCAAGGTCTTCTCTGGGCCTGCTCTTCTTAGGACTGGTATGGAATCACTATTTTGCATTAAAGGACAATAAGCAGATGTTTTGAAAAAATACTTTGAAATGTTTTTGCATTGTCCTGGAAATCTGCCAAGAATTGGAGTTGCTTACCAGGTTAGGTGTTCTTGCCTGCAACTTCCCAGGGGCTGCTGGAGGTGGGATGAGGCTATTGCAGAGGAATTACAAGTACGTGGTTTCTCACTCAGGAGACTCTGGGTTTACTATAGCTATGGAACTGGTTTTCCAGACTAGAGGAACCCCTTGAAGGACTGCAGCGCGAGGCAGAGATGGGATTTGGGGTTTGCATCCCCACCTCCTGAGCACACATGGGGTTAGATGCCCCTTGGCAGAGCTGTAAGGTGTAATGTGGGCAGCAGCTCCTCCTCTCTTTGGGGGCCTAAATTGAAACGCTCAGGAGCCAAATCACCTCTGAGCTGCTCTCTTGTGAGCAGGAGAGGAAGGGACACCTCCAAAGGCCACATAGCTCACTCATAGTCTGAAAAATCCTACTGCTGAATCTGGAACCCCCCCAGGGATGCCTGGGACCCCCCGGGCCCCTCTGTGATCCTCGACAATGCACCCCTCCATCATCAGACCATGCAGTGCCCCCCAGTGTTTTGCCAGTGGGAGCACTGGAAGAGATACTGGGAACGCTGGGAGGGAACTGGGAGGAAACTTCCCACCACTCTCCAACGTGCAGCAGCCCCAAGTGCGACCAGTGAGGAGGAGGAAGTGCTCCCAGTGCCTCGCCCCCCCCCCCCCAAAAAAAAGGGGGGCGGGGGGGGTTACGAGAAGAAAAAGGATTTTAATTGAGGGGAAAACACTCCATTTCTTTAATTGTGCTTGAACTTAGGAGGATCCCACTTCATCTACTGTTTGGAGGGTCTCAATTGACACAATGTTTTCATGATTTTGTATCTCAGTTGGCTGGGAATCACTGTTTTGCATTAATTTTCCTGTCTAATTGGAAGAAGAAAGCCTTTATGGTGCTGTTTGATGGATTTGAATTGAGGGAAACCGCCCCATTTTCATAATCTTAAGGTTAAAACTGAGGGCAAAACACCACCGTCCCTGGTTTTAAAGGGAAGCCCTTTATGTGCCATTATAAGAGTTCCATCGAGGGGGACCCTCATTTGAAGGGACCTTCATAGAGGAAAAACGTGTCCAAAAGCCCCCAAAATGGTGTTTCTTGAGGGAAAGTGAAGAGGACGCTGCATTTTCCCTCATTTTAGGAGGCTAATTTGAGCAAAAGTCCCCCTTGATTCACTTTTTCTTTGGGTTTATATTTAGGGGAGACCCTCCTTATGCATCAATTACGGGTCTAAATTGAGAGGGAAGCTCCGTTTTCCCCTTGATTCAAGGCTTTGAAATGGTGACTAAAGGGAGTTTTCCCTTAATTCATTAAGAAATTGAAAAAGAAGCCCGGCATGGACCGGCGGGTCTGGACACATCCCCATTGAGGGGGGGCAGAGCCGCTGCTCGGGGGATCCTTTATCCCCCTCGTACAGCTGCGAGCTGCCGAGGAAAAAGTCCTCGTTCCTAGGCTTAAAGCCCTGCAGGTTTACCTCTCATTCTCTTGCTCTGATTTGTTTGACAATAAATTCAATTTATTCCCCCCAGTCGTGTCTCTTATTCCAGTGACCGGTGAGTGATCTCTCTGTGCCCTTCTCCCGATCCTCGGGCCTTTCCTGATGTGTTCTGTTCCCTGCCCAGGGTGAGGAGGAGAGGGACAGAGCGGTTTTGCTGGCACCAGGCACCTGGCCAGGCCCAGCCCACCCCAATAATCCCTGCGATCATTCACGCCACCATTACCCAGGCGCACGGCGGGTCCGGCTCCGCGGGCAGGCGGCTCCAGTAGTTCAAAGTGGGCAAATTGGGACGGAGTGAGAGGAAGCAGGTGCTGCCGGTGGGTGAAATGTCTCTGCTGCGAGCTGCCTGGGAAAGGAGGAGGGAGAACCTAGTGCAAAGGAAAGGGGAGAGAAAGAGGGACAAGGCTGGAGCTGGGAAGGAAGCGGAGATGGCCAAGGGGCAGCTGAGCATTTTGCTTTCCCACTCTGTGGGGGGAAAGAAAGCGCTGTCAAATCCATCCAGGAAAAGAGAGGAGAAATAGCAGGTGGTGGAAATCGCCGGCAATTTGGATGCAATTTGTCTGTCTGAAGTGCAGACGCCGACAGACACGGAGCACCGCCGGACGCCTGCTGGCGCTGCGCTGTGTCCTGCTCTGGCTGCAGCCCGCCTGGCGAGACCCCCAGCAGCAGCGGCCCGGGGGCGGCGGGTCGGGCAGCAGCCAATCGGAAGCGTCGCAGCGTGCGGCAGCCAATAGGAGCCCTGGCTACTCCGGCAGCCAATGGAAAGCGCCGTTCCCTGAGGGACCAGGCCCAGCTCGAAGCCCCTCACAGCGGCTTCGTTTTTTGGGACGTTTGTGGAAAGTTCGGAGTTCATTTCTTTTTTCTTTAGCGCACCTTTTCCAGGACAGGAGGGATTCCGGCGCCGCTTCGTGCCGGTAGGGAGCGGGAGAACGCGGCGGCGGGCGGCGGGTGGCGAGGGCCGTCGGCGAGACGGGGCTTGGGCCGCCTGCGGTGTGCGATCTCCCGAGAGCAGCGGGGAGCGGCGGCGGGCGGGGCGCTGTGGGAGCCGGCGCATGTCCCCGAATGAGCCGCCCGGCGCAACGCCCGGCGAGGTGCCAATGAAATAAAATAGAACACGGTAAAGTGAAAAGCATCTTCTGCCAAATAATATATCAACAGACCATCTATCTAAGTGGTACAAGAACATAGTTTCATTGTGCTCTGGATGAATGTCATCTTTGTTATTGCAGAACTAAGTTAAGAATATTAAGTCTAATGATGCAATTTTATTTTTAGTCTATTTGATTTTATAAGTTACTAATCTGAGTCATGTATGCTTATAGTTTTCTCTCTTATTAACAAAGACAATTCAATATCCAGTTCATGATTATAGTATAGTTTTGAACCACTCAATAGTAATTTTTCTTTTGGAATATGTGTGATAATTTCAAGGTGAGACATCTACATAATGCATTGGACACGTATTTGTATATTTGCAGTTAAAGTAACATGCTTTAAATTTGTGTGCATGTATATAAAGTACATATACTTAAGGAAGAGATCATAAAGAGATAAGGTACCTTTCAATCAATTTGAATTGTAGGCGGGGTAATTTTTGTTTCTTCTTGTAGGTGATTAGTTTTAAATCTTTTAAAGCAGTATGTTTGTCTGACAGGCCACTCATGCTATTTTATTGATGTCTAGAAGGGACATCTTTTGCTGGCTTCTGACTCCATAGACAAAATAAAACCTCGAGATCATCTCAAACAAGGATAGATGAGGAAAAGAAAGAAAAACTCTAGCATCAGTGATAGTAAATTAGATATTGAGGCTACGTGGCCTAGGCAACTTACTCATTAAGTTTATAATGAATTTATAAGCTTATGATGACTGGGTTGCTCTAGATTTTCAGCTGTCACAATTTGCAGCATTGCTGTTAGGTTCACTAAAACTGAGCCGTAACTCTTTATTTGAATGTAAAATTCTGAATTTCAAAATGACCTCGGAAACCTAGTGTTGGAAACAGGTTTTAAATTATCCTCCAATTCCATAAAGGTTTTTATTTTACAGAACTAACCAAGAGTTACACGAATACAGTTTATAAAGCGTGTGTTTGCAGATGGGTCACAGTCCTTTCAGCTCTGGACTTCATGATGCCAGGAGAAGTCGGAAACTACACAGTATTTGTGAATGCAAGACTTTGCATTTAGATAGGTTTGAGCTGAACGATCTGAAAAAGCTCCCATAAGCACAGAACTCCTTACTGTCTGTGTGTTTGAGAAGGCTGAAGAGCTCTGTTTATTGCCACAAAGGGCCTGGAATAAATTATGTTTAGTAAATTGGCCCCAGGTTTTCTTGTTTCAGACAGTAGCTTCAGAGCAATCTGTTTTATAGGCTCCACTAAATCTGACCAATTGCAGGGAGGTGACACCTCATTTCAGAGATGTGGCATCCCACATGTGCCAGTCAGGTCCAGCCCCTCTCTCTGTCAGGATGGCCGGGCACCAGCAGTTCAGCTTTCTGTCTTTTGGCATTTAACCTACGGCCTGTTCCCAATTTATGGGCCTAGCAGGATGGAGCCAGGCTGCTCAGCCCCTCCTCAGCCTTGTGCCTCCCACCCCTACATGGGGCAAATAAAAGCTTCTTTATTCCATTGGAAATGCCCCTGTTTCAGCGAGGTGTATGCCTGGCTTCCTTCCCTGGTCGGTCTTGCAGGTGATAATGAACACAGTGCGGTGCTATTTCCTAGCTGAAGCCAAGGTGGGAAACCAGCTTTAGCCTCAGCATTTTTCATTTCAGACTCTTTTTCCTCAGTTATTTTGGATCTGTTCATGGTGAGGAGGTTTTACAATGTGTTGGTCCTTAGCTGAAGTATCGAAGAACTGAACAAACCAGTAATTTTTCCTTCTCTGACCAAATTCTTCTTACTTTTGAGGGGAGGAAGGAATGGGGGAGTCAAATTTGCGTTTAGGTTTTATGTTTTATTTCTGCCCATGGAACTGTTTGCTACTGAGCTGCGTGACCGTGGGTCTTTTCAGCACAGGACACTGATTGACATTGCATGTGTTACAGAGAGGAAGGGCATTTCCTGACGATTAATGGCAAGTTAGTTGGCCTGAAGTTCATTAACCTGAGCTAGACTGTTGGAAGGACTCTGTGTGGAATTGTATTAGAGGATCATCATAAACTAAAAATATATGTGACAATCTGGCCAGATTGCAATGAATCTAAAGACAGGACAGGGTTGGCTCGAGCTCACAGAGCAGCTGCCTCGAGTGTAAACTAACTGCCTTGTGAAAGCAAATGGTTTTTCACAGACTTTATTCAAATAAAAGGGGAAAAGGAAAAAAAAACCCAACCAAAACAAAGGAAGGTTCCCATTAGCAAAAAAAGCCTACATGAAAAAGTGAGGTTGTGAGCTATGGCCGAAGGCCCGAGTTTGGTGCTGATTCTCAATCAATTCAGCAAATGACAGTGCATTGACACAACTGGTTTTTTAGTCAAATTTAGTCCTGATTCTTCACAGTAATTTGCCTCAAGAAAATGAGCCCCATATCCTTTGGTGAGTTCCCTGTTGGCTGAGGCCCATGGCTTCAGGCCATGACTTCTCAACATACTTGCAGTGAGACTGGCTCCCTCTTAATTGCTTCTTTTTGAAGTATGGTTTGTCACTATCATCCTGCTGAAGATGAACAGGGCTGGTGTCTCATTTTCACATATTCTTCCCCCTCCTCCCCTCTCCTTCTTTTCCCCTTTTTCACCTCTAAATAAATTTCTTAAAGGCGATTTAACCCTGGGATGGTCTAATCCACTTCCGTCCTTCGTGGTCCACCCTCAAATAGATGTGTTGGCACAGAAGAAGTTAAGGGTGTTCTCTTAGGATCTGATACTGTAATAAAGGGAAGAGAAAGATGAAACAGGCATTTCATGTTTGTCTGTTTTCTCTCCATGTCATTTCATGAACGTGTACTCACGCTTGGCCAAGAGTAGTGCATTCAGACACTGAATATGAGTGTTGAAGAGGGGACTGAGAAGAAAGAAGCTTAGTGTTCTGCAATAGGAATTATGCTTTGGGGATTTTACGGATTGTTTCCCTCTTTTTCACCATCATGCTTTTCTTGCACACTTCCTTGTCTTTTGCTACTGAGCGAAAGTCTGGAGGCTCAGAAAGCCCATCTGAGCAAGATTTCCTGTGTCAGAGAGAACTGAAGGGATTCTGTTTCCATCCTTTCATGCCAGGAAGGATGAACTGCCTGTATCAGGAGGTGCTGAATTGGTTCTGGGTGCTGCTGTAGCTCACAGAATTGCAAGACCTAGTGCTGCAGGAGTTCAAATAACAGACCAGTGGAAAGGCTCAGGGGCCACAAGCTGTGCTGCATCTCTCATGGACTTGCGAGGAACCTCTCCTTTGGTGTCTGTGCAAGTGCTGGCTGCTGTGGGCACTAGGATTGCTCTTTTAATCAGGCAGCTCCAGTACCTTTCAGAAAAGAATTTTCATGGCACATCATGAGCCATTAATCTCTCGACTAACCATAACATTTCCTTACTCCTTGGTTTTCCAGCATTACTCAAACACTGACATTTGTCATTTCACCAGCCATCTCCCTTGACCTCTAGCATCAGGCACTTGCAGGGGGAAGGATCTGGTCTCACAAATATTTTCATACTCTGATCTCTGTGATTTATTAACCGTGAAGTTTTGCCTTCAGAACTCAAGATGCCGTTTCAAATAATTTCACGTGCAAAAGTCGAGTTATTGGGCAAAAGGGATCCTTGATAGCTGGGTACAAAGGACAGCAGGACTGCTGTTGCTGTTTTCTTTTCAACTCCTGTGCTGGCTGTGTGACCTTGAGGAAATAGGTTCATTGCAGCTTTATGGTTCCGTTTTTGCATAGGGAAAATAAGGGCAGTGATAATTGCTTTCGTTTGTAAAACACTTTAAGATTTATGGACTACGAATGATTCTTACTAAGTGAAAAGTGTTGCAAAGCTGGCTTAGTTACACACTGTGCTAACAAAATCCCATATCAGCCTATTGACCCCAGCCTGAAACACTCATTAAAGTTTATAGGACATTTTGGTGGATGAGTTGAGGCAGTTATTCTGCTGGAAATATCATACTGAAAGCACTTTTAAATCCATCATCCGCTTTGACTTTTTTCTCTATTAAAACTAAACACAACTGCTTGCTCTGTCCAGTTTTCTTAGTTTATTTATGAAAAGTTTTTGATGGATATGGATATGTACTCACTGTTAACTCAGCTTGTACCCCCATGGCATCTGAGACATTACAGTTCATTCTAGTCATAGCATAAACACACAATAGCTGTTGTACTGAGACAAAAAGAGCTATAAAACATATAAGATATCCAATGGACTGGTATTAACTATCAAGTTGCATGGTCACTTTTGAATGTCAGATGTTCTTTTTATGGATACTGCATTAATTTAATTTGTGCTTAAACTTTAGCTAGGCTAGACACTGGTGTCTGAAAAGTTTACATATTTTTCCAATGTCAAAATGTGTAAGTTTAGTATTAAGGAAACAAAACATATTTACTTGTACTAGAGGAAAAATACTTTTGTAGCAAAGAAATTAACTGAGGTGCTCCTTAAAGATAGGTCTGGCTTGCTTACAGAATTGTTACTTATGCAGTAAAGCAGATCTGCAGATGTTTTCTTTTTTTCTTCCAGATAAAACTTGGATTGTTTGAAAAGTGGGGAGATACTTCACCATAGTACAAAAGAAGATACAGAAGAGGAGAGCAGAATGAGAGCTTTGCAAGTGCCACGTGCCTGCAGCCTGCTGTCTTTAGTGATGCTGTTCCTTCCAGTCACTGGAATGTCAAAACAAAATATCCCAAGACTGAAGCTTTCCTATAAAGGTAAACTTTTCAGAAGTTTTTCTGATTCTGCCACTTTCGTTTTGATGTGATACTGCCAGCAGTTCTTTTGTATTACTAACCAGGAAATACATAATAGAAGCCTTAAAGATGGATGAATTCTGCCTCGGGGCAGTATTAAAATCTGGGCTTTTTGTTGTGTCGGGGCACATGTTTCTGAAGTATAACTGTCTTTTAAAAGTATTATTTCTGTTTGCTCCAAGAGGATGTTAACAGACTCTACATAAATTAGAGGGGAGTGGTACTTGAAACACTCTGAGGTGCATTGGAGACATTCCTATGTGGCTGGTGGGGATGATGTGAGACATGGAGGACGTTCACACCTTCCTACAGCATCAGAGGAAGTTGAGAGAGCTGACTCAAGTGTTTCAAGGGGACTGACATTTATTTTTGTAATAATTCTTTTTCTATCACTAAGTGGGTATGTTAAACTCTTCATAGGTGGTTTTCTTTCTCCTTGCCTCTTTGGATCACAAAAGCGTGTTTCTCTGCAGAATTTCTTAGTCTTGTGTGTAGTTCTTGTTAAGAATGGTACCGAGGGATTTCAACACAGACATATTTATGTATTAATGGACAAGTTTTTAAAGAAGGTAGATTTCTTTTTGCTTTGAATGTACAGCACACCTGCACAGGCACAGAGGTGTGTCACTGATACTTTCTTCTTTAGTGAAAACAAATGCTCTCCCATTAGTTATGTTTCAGCTGTGTCAGCACCTTGCCCTTATGGGAGCTATTTCTGCTCTGTTTTTCAAACTTATGTCTTCCTATGCATTGCAGAGTTACACTCAGGATGGTGTGATGGGACAGGCTGTAAAGCCTTCATTGGGGCTTATGATATGTTTATCATGAGTTTAACACCCAGAGAAATTTATTGAGTAAGCAGAATGACTTGCTATTTATTTACAAGCTTCTCTTTTGCTAGATTTGCGTGCCACTGGGCATGCTATTCCACTGTGTATATAAATGTGTTTGGATGTGTTTGTGTGAGAGAGACAGAGGAAGCAAGATCAAGGGATCTTGACAACATTTTTATTACTTTGGGAAACAGTTGCACTCACTGAAGCCAATGAATAGAGAAACTGAAAGACCTGACGTGAGTTACGAAAGTTAGCAGTAAAACCCTCCTAACATACAGCCGGCCTTCTCACAGCCAGGCCTTTTGAGATAATTCCCAAAAGCAGCATGTACCACATGGCGACGGCATTTATTGTGGATTTGACACTCACGATTAGTGAATTCCTCTCAACTTCAAAAGCAGATAGCCTTTGGCAAAATCCTGATGGATGCCTTTGGCAGGTAAAGAGGGGGAGAAAGAAAAATTATTGAGGTCAACACAGGGGAAAAAAAATGGCTGAAATCTTAGTTTAAAATAGTGGCAGAGACCTGCTGGGAACAGTTGGGGAAATGCCTGAGCTCGTTTAAAAAGATGATGAGCAGATGATTGATATTTAGGCCCTGACCCAAACTTTTATTAGCAACTTTATAAACCTTTCAGTTTGGCTTGAGGGATACCGTTTCCTGTCCAAACTTATTCACCTATATCCCCGTAGGGGGGGAAAATCAACAACAGATGCAGATGCAAAATAGCACATAAATCTTAATTTTGAGAGCTGTGATGGAACTGAAAAGTCGGAAGAAAGAGAATTACCAGAATTTATTGTGCTTTGTCTTACTTTCTTGGGGGGTTGGAAGGTGTATATTTTTCCACATGGAACAAGAAAAAATTTAATGCTGTTTTTTCACACTTATGTACTGTAAATGATTCCAGTATGGCTTATCATAATCAAACTATATATTTGTGTGTTGACAACAGGATATCACATATACTGAGTATTTAATATAGTTGTGAGAATTAAGTCTACCTTCCTCCCCCCAAATCTTTCAGATAAAACAATTCCAAGGTTTCTGAGAATAAGATGTAGGAGAAATGAACTGTTTTGCCAGTTGTCATAAAATTGTTAGTCATGTCACTGACAAGTCCTGGCATCTCTGTTCTTTGGAATTAATACTTGAACTATCATGAAGAGGAGAATACAGGGCTCTTCTCCTTCTTTATGGAAAACAGATGAGAACTGGCCACGTCAGGCAGTTCCAAAAACCTGGTCACACGTGTCTTTGAAGGGAAGGTTTCGTCTCCTTTCATGTGCAATGAGTTTATGGCATAGCTCCATCTTCCCAGAAGAGCTGAGCATTTGCTGGGGCAGGAGAGCTGGAAGTAAGCAGGACTTTGCAGTTACTGAATTTTCCAGTTGCATCAATCAGTGGTGGATGGAGGAAGAGGGAGAGGGTAGGGTGGTTAAAGATGTGTCTATAACTGCAGGAGTGCTTCAATAAACCACAGCATGTCAAAGCTCCTTTGTGTTCAAACAGCAATTAAAATTTTAGACCTTCTCTGAATGGCAGCTATAGGTTTCCTTCTTCTCAAGGTCGTCATCTTAACGAATGGGAATCTGTGCAGGAAATGTTAAGATATTCCAGTGAGTGATGTCGGGATCAATGTAAAGTCGTACAATGGATTTCCTTTATTGTTTGTCCCAGTCTAAAGATGTGTTCTAAAAAACTGTGCATGTATAAAACTAAAACTACACACAAATCAATTAAAATACGTTGTAGTACAGAGTCAAAGTCATATATTCTCCACCTGTGTTAATCAAATCCACTATGATCTTTAATCACGTATCTCATCTTTTCACATTTTCCCATATCCATTAGTTGAAAAATACTCTTATTCACTCAGACTTAAGTTAGATACTTGTTCATGTCATTACTATCCCAGAAATTGTCACTCCTCTTGTGATGTTTTTAGGGTGCTCTCAGTGCATATACCTTACTTAATCTGTGTATCTTAGATACTTCTACAAGATTGAGGTGCTTTTATTACTGTAGTTTTAATATTAGGAGAAGGTAACAAACTGTCTTCTAATAGAAGATTAGGATCTTTAGAAAACCAGGGGATGATTTTGAGTAATATTCCATATTTTAACTCTCTTTGCCTAGTACTCTTTCAGTCTTAAGACCGACAGTGTGTATTTATCACTCATTTTCATGTAGATGGAGATAACCTGTGACCTTCATCCAAACTGCAGAACTCCACAACCACAGCTTCCCTAAGCAGCACATCCTTGTTGTCTGCTGCCTCATTTAACATCCTCATTCCAACCTCTAGAGCAGATGCAGAAGGTTTTCATACACCAGTCTAATTCATTCATGTCATTTTCAGGACAGCATCAGTTCTGTTACTAAAGAATGGAAGGCTCTGTGTCCTAATTCTCGTATGTTTAATTCATACAGTGTAGACAGTCTTGTTTCTGTTTTATCTTCTGAGTAATAATTTTTCCTAATTCATTGGGAGGTCCTTCCATAAATATCGTGTGTGTCTTTTTAGATTTTACTTCATAGGGAGAAGTAAAGAATAGCCAGACCCAGAATGTTGATTGCCTTCTGAGAAAAAGAAGAAAAAAAATCAAATTTTTCTCAATTTGTGGCTATCCTAAAATTTTCCTGCAGAAAGAGAGAAATTGCAAATTTAACCCTATTGATTTGATTTACTTGGCTGCTTTTCATGGACATTTCAGTAAGTGTAGTCTGTGTTCTCAGTGAATGCATTTATATTACCAAAGCGTGCACCCTAGTTTCTTGGCTGGGGGGCATGCACCAGGCCAGATTTGGGCATTGTCACCAGTGATATCCACAAACATGTATCATTCCCGTGTGGGAATGTGGCCATTCCCCAGAGCAAACCATGCTTACTTTGACAGCCGTGACTTGGTCAGAGGACCAGGAATCCTGCACTGTGACACAGTACAGAGGAATAAGCACGACTGAAGGCAAGGTTTGGCTTTTAAAGCAGGATTTACTTAGCACTGTTCAAAACGACTATGGTAGTAATTTAAATCTAATAAACAAAAGCATTATTCTCAGCTGGTTTGTTTTTCTCCATATAGAATGAATTAAGGTGGAGTCTCACTCTCACTGAAGTCATGGCAAGAGTTTTTCCACTGAAGTAAATTGAAGCGAGATCAAATTCACACTCCTCACTTTTTTCATCTTACCTAAGTAAACTAAAGACAGGCAGTTCTTTCTCCTCTGCTGAAGGATGACCGTGCTAAACCATCAGCTCCACGTGGCAATTAGCCATGTTTAAGGATTGTTTAGTTTCCCGCAGTGTTTTGCACACAGGATTTTCTTCCCCCTAAGAGTGATCCATTCTTAAAACATGGTGAAAAAGCAAACAGAGAACATTTTGGTGCCAGGAATTCTTTTGAAAATTTGACTGGGTGAGTACATTTCCTTAATGTTCAAAAATTATCCTTTGAACATGCTATTTAACAGTGTCAAGCATTCTGTTCTCTATATTGCTTTTGCTTTAAACCTGTTTCATTTTATAACTGATGAGATGCTTAACTGTTGCATCACAGCAGTTAGTTTGTTCAGTTTCAGTACAGCTGGCTTATTTCCATGTCATGCATCATTTAATTATACATCTAAAACGTAGTTAAAACTGTACAGCTCACTTAAGCTGTCTGTGACACTGCAGTAATCCCAGTACCCTGACGGGGTGTTGCACAGCTATGACTGGTTGGAATGTGGTAAACTGGTGATGTGTAAGAGAGCCTAGAAATGAGCTTGCATTTTGCAGCTGTGCTTGCTCTACTAGAAGAGGAAGTAAAACCAGAAAAAAACTGCTCTTGTGGCAATATCAGCGTCTGTAAATCTGAATGCTTAATGAAAATCAAGGAAAATGTGCTGAGTGAGGAAGTGGTGCTTTTCCCTTGTTTGTCGTTTAATTAATTTTTGGTGGTCTGTTATTTGTCAGAAAAATCTATCTCAGATTCCTCTATGGAAAAACATGAAGTGTTTATGTGAGAGTGAAGATCCTAGTATTGGATGATTGTCTAGATATGCAAAAGACTTTGCCTGTTTTGTCTCAAAAATGCTTTCTGGAGGCAGTGATCATTGAGACTTAAAATGTACCCTAGCTTGAAGATGGATGGGTGCTGCTGTCCATGTGTATATGCCGTCGACTGAGTATAAACTTGAAGGCATTTATTACATCTTAGTAATGGGAAAAGCAGCAAATTTCTTGCAGACATTTTTTTTCCTTTTTTAAGCTAGTGAACTTGAAGGTCAGATTCAACTCTATGTTGCATTTTCTGTCATATAATTATCATATATATCATGTCCTGAAGAGCAGCCTCCAGTCAGTGACATCAACAGCTTACATAGCAGTTGAACTAAGAATAACCTTGGAGAACTGACCCATGTCAAGCTCTTATGAGTGTAAACTGTTGATGTCACTGACTGGAGGCTGTTTTTTCATGATCACAGAAGGGCCTCAATTGGATAAAAGAAGAATTGTATTCAAAAAATACAAAACTATTCTGCTGAATGTTCACTTTACTGTATCTCAGAAGATGAGAGGAAACAAAACTGAAAGAGTAATACTTAACAAAGGATTTTTGCTCTCTTATAAAAAGAAGGACGGGACAACATCAAAAACAGCTTCCCTAGAAGAATGCAGGGAAGAGACATGATAAGTGGCATCAGCTTGGAAGAGGGATCAAAACTCTTTCTTTGATTACTTTTACTAATGACATCTGTTTAAGCAAATCCAATTCAGAGCAGTTTCAGAAATCCCAAACTTGTTCTCTTTCTGAGCACTATTTGGAGGGCACGATCTGCCTGACGTCAGTGTCTGTCTAGCAGTGGACATCTGTGGTCACTATGCAGGTGCTCGATTCACATCCTGTTTCTTTTTCCTCCCTCCCCATTTCTGCAGTTCCATTTCTAGGTGAGTTCCCCAAAGAAGAGCTGAGGAATATAGGGGATGACTCTTCCGTACTCACAGTCCTTTGGAGATAAATACACAGAGATAGCAGAAAGAGTCAGAATTTCCTTTATTTAACCAGCGCAACATCAAACAAGTCAGAGAGATTGGTTAACTCTGTTTAAGGCAGACAATTTTGAAGATGGTGGGAGTGACAGATGTACATCTTTGCTACAAATTTGAAAAAGGAGACATTCTACTTTCTGAACAAAATCCTGGCTATCCCAGAATTTTGCACTGTGTTGAACCATAGAGTTTTAAGAGCTGAGAGGTTGCTGAAGACACCAAAATTTTGTAATTAACTTACTGAGCCTCTTAAAGGAGGGTGTTAGATCTTCCTGTGCATCATTCAAGCAGCCTGGATTTCTTTCAGAAAGATTTCTCACTAAATCTGTAACAAAACATTAGCCTATATGACATACTGCCCCAAAAGTAATCAATATAAATATTATTAATAAAAAATGTCCCCCTCCAAGATTAAATAAAAGCTTACACCTATATACCAAGAGCATCCATGGATCATGTCACCCATATTTATATTTGACAAGGGTTTGTGTGGGAGGGCACTTGTGCCTGCTTTGTACAGGGAAGCTCTGGGGTTCCCAGGTTCACGACTGATGGGTCTGCACTTTGTGTCTCTTGAGGCTTTGGGTGCCCAGGGCCATGATGAGTTCCCGGGCTGGGGATGGCGGGTGGGGCTGGCCTGTGATGCGCTCTGGGGCCTGTGACAGCACAGGGGCCGTGTCACAATGGGGGCAGCTATTAAAGGCCCCATGGGTTGCCGCTGCCCCAGTAGAGCCTGGGCAAGCGGTGAGTGCACACAGGCGGTGGGGAGGCAGGGCTGGGGGAGGGCTGGGGCAGAAGCGCCGGCACCGGGGGCGTGTGTTCTGTCCCTGCATCCAGGGCCCAGCCCCTGGTGGGAGTGCCTTGCTCAGGCTCGGTGCTTGCTGGGGCAGCGGTGCAGGCCTTGCCTCCTGCCAGCTGCCGGGGGCCCTCTCCTTCCTGCTGCCACGTCCCTGTGGCTCCTGCCCCCCACTGGCTGCCTCCATGCTGGCCCTACTGAACCCCTTCTGTGTGTCCTCTTGCAGACCATGGCTTTATTGTCATTGCTCTTCGTGCTCGTGCAAAGCCTGATCCAGTACCCCCAGCCAGCTGGGGATGGGCTGGATGAGGCCACGCACCGGCGAATGCAGGAGCGTGAGGAGCTGCTTGACCGCGAGATGGCTCGGCTGCTGCAGGAGCTGGAGCAAGGGCCCCTGGAGCAGCAGGACGAGGGCTGGGGAGCCCTGCTCTTTGGTGCCCTGCAGCAGTGGCCATTCTGGGCTCTTGCTGGACTCCTGCTCCTCTTGGGCCTGTGGTTTAGCTGCAGGAGGAGTCCTGAAGCCAGCGAAACCAACAGCAGCGGCAAGGACCAGAGCTCCTGCAAGACCTTGGGAGAGGAGAAGGAAAAAGAAAAGGAAGAAGACAGTTTGGATTCCAAGGGAGATGGAGAAACCATAGATGTGACTGTGGAGGCAGATGACAGCGGCAGTGGAAATGAAGGAGAAGGCAGTCCTGTGGCTGCAAATGAAGGAGACGATGATGATGCCAATGAACGAGATGAAGATGTGAAGTTGAAGAAAGACAGTGATGTTAAAAGTGACGATGGCCATGATGCAAAGAAAGATGAAGGCTGGAGTGATGGGAATATGCCAGGATACAATACTGCCGAAGGAAATGAAGAAGAACCTGGCAATGTTACTGGAGGTGTGGAAGACCTAGATGAAGTAAATGAAGGAGAAAACAAGGATGTGAAGGTGGAGCCAGACAAGGATGCTGGAAAGGAAGACGGAGATGGAAATGAAGAAAAAACCGATGATGCGTATATGAAGGCAGGCAACAGTGATGATGTAAATAAAGGAGTATACGAGGTAGATGGAAAGGAAGAAAAAGCAGATGTGAAGGTGCAGGAAAGCAGTGATGCCAGTGAACAACAAAGCAGTGATTGGATTGGGCAGGAAGACACCAGTGATGGTGGGAAGGCAATAGACCACAGTGGGTTTGCTGCAACTGAGGAAAAAACCACTCACCTTGGAAATGAAGAGACCAGTGTTGCAAACAGAGATGAGAAACAGGGTGATGCAAATGCGAATGGAGAGAAGAATGAAGATGCAAAAGAAGGAGAACAAGGTCATGTGGCTACCAGTGAAAAAGAAGGCTATGCTGGCAAGGGCAAAGGCAGCCGTGGTGGAATTGAAGAAGACGCCCGTGACGCTGGGAATAAGCGAGGGATCCTTTTAGTGGATCGCATACAGTGTCCCGTCGAGGACGTGGAGAAAGGTCGCTCAGTGGCAGCTGAGCTGATGGAGAGCTTCACGCGTGTCTTTATTGACAGCGTGAGCAATAGTTTCTACCCGGTGCCTCAAGAAGCCATCGGGGTGGGCAGTGCCTTTGAGGGTTGGAGTCCCCGTGAGCAGGATGGGGTGTACCGCGTGCTGGTCCCACTGAATCCCCCACCGGGACACGCCTTCCACCTGGAGCTGAACAGTGCAGGGCAGATGGCAGCAAGGACCTTCTGCGTCCGTGTGGAGCTGGTGTGCACGTGCGAGAGGGAGCAGCTGGGCGAGAAGCTGTTGTGCTTCCTGCACCACTCGCAGGAGGAGCTGCGGCGGAAGCAGAAGCCCAGCCTCCTAGAGACACTCTGCACCGGCTCCTACCTGGACGTGGAGAAAACCTCCCACTGGTTCTACCAGCTGGTGAGATGCTCGTGGCTGCATTTGCCTCAGTCGTACTCATGGCACTTGGTGTTTCAGCCCCGCAGCCGGTCCTGCCAATTCTGGCTGAGCAAAGGCAAGAAGAGCCTGGTGGTGGAGATGTTGTTTGGGGTGCGCCACGGGGACTCCGACATCTTTGCGGTCAGCCAGCCCACAGAGGCCCAGACAGGCGGCTCCAGCATCTTTGTGAGCAGCCAGCCCGCCGACTCCATCGCAAGCACAGCGTGGCCTGAGACGTACGCTGTGGCAGAGGCAAAATTCTTCCAGCACGTCGCCAGGCAGGTGCCGTGTGAGAGCTTGCACCTGAAATGCCTGCAGCTCTTCACCTGCATCCTGAGGGGCACAGGTTTTTCCAGCTCGACCTGGAAGACTGTGGTCATGCACGTGCTGACCACCGTACCGCTGTCCCAGTGGCGCAGGAGGGAATTTGCACGGCGGCTGTGGGACATCATGGCATACCTGCGCCGCTGCCTGCAGTTGAAACGCCTGGAGCACTTTGTCCTAGGCAACCAGAGGCTTCCTGCAGAGATCAGCTTGCCGCCGGCAATGCGAGCGGTCGAGCCGCTCAACCTCTTTGAGCACCTGGCCCAAGATCCGGCCGCCCACGCAGAGGCGATGCGAGCTTACGGTCAGCTGCGATTTCGCCTCTGGATGCTGCTCTCCGGCCACTGAGAGGAATTCCCTGCACAGAGCTGTGCTGGGGGGGCTCACACCCGATGGCAGCCACGTGAGCACTGCATAATTCTTCCTTTTTTCACTGGCAATCCTGAAGCTGCTTTCCTGCTCCCGTGGATGGAAGATGCTGCGGCACACGGATTCACTGTGCAGACACACATCTCTGCATTGCCCTGCCCTTCACCTTCCAGTTTACCACGGTGCTGTTGTGATGTTCCTACGTCTACGAGGCAGAAACTGGCTCCACCTGCACATCCTTACAGAAGACTACGAACTGAGAGAGGTTGCTTGGCACACCTCAAAGACATGAAACTGGCCTGTTAGGGACTTGATGTAGTTGTTCAGTGACCTGTAGCTCACTTTACCATAGGAGAATAGGTAGTCCAAATTTTTCTAATAGGAATTCTTTATTAGCATTGCTTCCAGAGGTCCTTTATTATTATCAGTGTACAACTATTTTGCAAAGTTGGTCTTAGTTTAGGAAATTGAGCTACCCTACTATAGTAGATTGTCTCCTTTTCAGTAATATCTGGATAGCTATGTTTGGAAAATTAATAAAAGGAGAGAAGTGTCTCAAATTGCCTGAAACGTGACATTCTTTATATTTAAGCCTCTGTATCTTAGAGAACGTCGTTCCTATATACCTGCCTGAAATAATGCCATTTTGCAAACAGAGATGTTGGATATGTTGCGTGTGCTCTCTCTTGAGCAAACCCATAGAGATGCTTGAAGGTTGATGTGAAAATGCCCTGAAATGCCTGAAATTCTACAGCAGAGTACTCCTGAATTTTTTAGGAATCTTTGGAAAAGTGTTCTTTTCACAGTCACTTTTATAACTGTAATACCCTCCTGGGGAACAATTCCGTCCTGAAAGATGAACAGAGAAGTCCCTAACTGCAAAACATGTGGTTTAGTACACAGCTCTTTTCTGGGCTTCTCATAACCAAGGTTTTAACACAAAACTGTGAACACAGAAAGTCATGTTTTCTCTATTCCCAGTTGTCTGTATCCTTTTGGAGAGGCCCTGCTGTTCTATGAATATTACGTTTTTCACCAGGCCTAATAGTATTGTATATCAATGAGAGCCACTTCACATGCACGGCTTTGTCCATGGTGACATGCAGCTAAACAAAATGTAATTTACTTCTTGCACTACATTGTAGAGATTGGTAGTAGTCCGGAAGTATTTATTCTCTTTGCCTTCATACCAATACATCTGGGGTCAACTGGTCAACTTTAAACTCAGCATACCTTAGGAATTGGATAAATTGCTGCAGTCATGCTAGAAATACTTTTCTTTATCCCAGAAATTTGCTTGAGTTTCTACAATGCCCATGTAAACCTTCACGTGTATTCTCCAACATGAGAAAGGACTTGCTCCTCCCTAAAGGCAAGTGATGCAACCTTTGTTCTTTCCTGTATATGAAAGTTATACAGCCTTTAGTTTCAGAGTCCTTCAAAGTTGTCTGTAACTGTTTTGAAAGTGGCTGAGATGTTCCCTTTCTGCTAATTTAGGCATGGCTTGTCACTAAAAAAAATCTGTACCTAGTCACAAAGGGCATTCTGATTCTGAACCAAGTGGTTCTACATTGCTGCATTGTGACAGCATGCTGGAGTTGAGGAATGGCAACATGGTCACCACACATGTGACTTGATGCTAACAAGTGTAAATATGTTTTATAAATGCAAATACATATGATCAGAACAGAATGAGATTTTTACTTTTGAAGTCTCTTTGCTGTGGCTCTGCTGCTGGAGATTTTATAAGTAAGCAATGATCATGCTGTTTTGAGCCAAGTCCACCGAGATACTGTGTGAAATGAATAAAACCCAGTCACTATTCCAGCTTCTATCAGTCAGCAGTGAAATATTAACCCAGAAGGGGAGTTAGCTGGATACTTAGTTAATCACCGGGCTGGAAAAAAGTATTTAATTTTGAGGAAAACAGCAAATAGAGACCATAAACTGAGTGCTGAACACGTACTCGTGAAAGACCATCCCTGTAACTTTGTTACTGTACCTTGTGAGAATGCTGGTTCTGTGTTAGCCAGGCTACAGAGATGCAGTGATTCAAATCAACAGCTTGCTCTAAGCTTGAGAATCATTGGGAAATGTGCTTTTCACAGTAAATTTTTCCAGTGCAATATCCTTGGTGATAGTAAATATGTCTCGCTGTGAAGGGAAATTTCAATGCGTAAGATTAAAATGCGTTGTTTTATAGACTGAGAACAATTATTAATCTAGCTGAAATTTAATCAACCCTCTGTTAATATTTGCTGGTAAAGTTTTATTAGGTCATATTACAGTTATAATCTTATCAGTGGCCATGCTCAGAGTCTTATTTCCAAGCTGTTTTCAATAGTAGGTACCAAACGTGATTCTTCACCACTTTGCAGCTTGTGTTGTCATTTGCACCAGTAAGAAAGGAGTGTGCAGTGTTGTCATTTCAATCTGGAATATTCTACAGATGTTTTCCTTACGATGCAGTGAAATAAATGATTGTACAAGGCATCAGGCAGGGTTCATTCCCACTTGGGCATTTCAGTCATGAGGCAGCATTTTCCCTCACTGTTGTAGCTGTTCTAGGTGGGTTTTTTTTTACTGAGAAATTCTAGAACTGTTAAACAACAGATGACAAATGTCCATTTGGGATGGTCTCTTCAGAGATCATTCCTTTCAAATAAGGAAACTGGAAGTAGACAGCAGTCTCAGTCATCGTCCTTCATGTATGTGGAGAAGAATCAAATCCACATATTTTTGCAATTGACACTCTTGCAGAGGCCCATGCTTTGCATGGCTTTAAGTGCTGAAAGTGCTTTAGAGCATTTGCACAAGCATGTAATTTATCCTTAGATCAAATTCCTGTGACTGCAGAGGAGAAGGAATTTTTCCTCATATTCTGTATGCTAGTTACTTGTGTTCTGCAGGTGAGGACTGAGGTTTTTATAGTACCATGTTAACCATAAGCTGCTTCCAAAGTGGTCTTGCTGGCAATTAATAAACATCTTTTAAAGTGTTACTGGTTTAGAAAACAAATCCTGACATCTTTGCCTTCACGAAAGGTATGTGGGAAAGGACAGTGCTGGTGTATAGTAATGTAATGCTCAGCATCAGATAAAATTTTTCAGTGTGAAGCAAGATTTTTTCCCAAAGTACTGCCAAATAAATCTCACCTAGGGGAATAGGAGCTGCAATGCATGACAATTTGTTTTCAGATTGTACCATAACAACATCCTGCACTGAGCCAGACAAAAGTACACAAACTTAAGTAGAAGTGACTGAGCCAAAAAATAATTGTCATAATTATATACCAGGTAGTCAGATTAATAATGATAAAATATTTTTCTCCCATGGTTCTGTTCATTAGCCAGGACTAGAACTTAATCTTTTCTTGCCTGTCACTTGGTTTGTGTAAGACCTTGGAGAAAAATGTTTGGGTGGGGTTTTTTTCCCTTTATTTAATTCAGGACTTTTTTCTCCAAAACACTGGCCCGAATTTTCATCATGATCAGGATATGCCAATAACTTGTGCGGTAAGTCTGGGTTTTCTAGCAGGAATGCTACATTGTCCATCCAGTGCCAGGAAGGTGGAAATACCCTTAATTTTATCTTCCCATTAAATACAGGATTTGCCTTTCTGTCTGAAGATTTCCAAATAGTTTAGCTTGGAGAGTTGGCTTGTGGAAGAACTGATTCACATGTTTATTTTCTTTTCCCCAAAGTAATGACTACCCAACAAGACTTAAATATTCTTGTGCTCTTTTCTATATGTTGTTTGTGTCCTCGTCCAGAATTACGTCCACAGAGTATTCATTAGGCAAAATGCTACAGAATTTTTATTTTACAGCTTTTTTAGCTTTTTTGCAACAGTATAGGTTCTTTCATTAGTTTCATAGAGCTTTTTTTTTTTTTTCTTAATTACCTACAGTCCTACATGCAGTTCTGGGGCACCCAGTTCAAGAAAGACATGGACCTTGGAAGGAAGAGCCCTGAAAATGATCAGAGGGCTGTAACACCTTCCGTATGAAGACAGGCTGAGAGGTTTGGGGTTGTTCAGCCTGGAGAAAAGAAAGCTCTGAGGAGACCTTATTGCAACTTTTCAATATATAAAAGGGGCTTGTGAAAAAGATGTAAAAAAGGAAAAAAGGACTTTTTAACCAAAGCCTTTAGGGACAGGACAAGGGGCAATAGTTTTGAACTAAAAGAGAGTGGATAGAAACTGGATAGAAGAAAGACATTTTTTATGATGAGAATGGTGAGAAACTGGTACAGGTTGCCCGGAGAAGTTGCAGATGCCCCATCCCTGGAAGCGTTCAAGGCTGTGTTAGGTGGGACTTTGAGCGAGCTGGTCCAGTGAAAGATGTTCCTCCTCATAGTGAGGGAGTTGAACTGGATGATCTTCAAATGTTCCTACCCACTGTTTCCTGCTCCTAATTATTCTTGGCTGGCATTGACCTTCTTCGCTGCTTTATATCTGGAGCACCAAATACGGTGAGGTATTGATCCTTGATCATGTGTATCCATGAGTATGGTGATATAAACAGAATTCGTTTTCTTGGGATGAAGGAAAGATATAGCACACATCTTGCAAAGATATGTCTTTCTTGGTTTCTAATTTCTGTTGAATTTCTCATTCCTTTATGCCTTACAGATAATTTGTTAAGAAAATTTTATGTAGAAAAATATTTTGTGCAAGTAAATATTGCCCAATTTGGAAGTAAGAAAAACCCCAGAGAACCCGAAGTTAACAGGAATTGTATTATGACTCTGGAAAGACATGCTCCAAGACTGCACTCATTTCCCTGGTACACTCCATGCTGGTTGCATGTATTTATAAAAGACACTGATGAGTCATATATAAACATTTTGATTATAAAGATTTTCTTCGTTTTCCCACAGACTTGCTGCTTTCAAACAGCTGCATCCCATTCCTGGGCTCAGCAGAGGGGCTTGATTTTCGAACCTTGCTGCCGGATGAGGAGAGGGGCCGGCTACTAGTCGGGGCAAAGGACCACATCTTCCTGCTCAACTTGGTTGATGTAAACAAAAATGTAAAAAAGGTCAGTGCCTTTTCCACGGAGTTTATCTCCTAAGTTAAATTTTGTTAAATTCTTTTTGTTTGGTTGGTTTTGTGTTTTTCTTTCTTTCTTTCTTCTCTGGGTAACTGCAGATTCGTTGTGCAATGAAATTTACCAAGATTTGATCATCTCACCTGCCGTAGTTATACAGATTATCTTTAATCAATTGAGTTTCTTGTGCTGATTGATGTCCTTTGTGACTGATGACCTGCAAGAGATCAGCTGTGTGGAAGAGCCCTGCAGTGCATGAAAATAGCATCAAAATATCAGCAGACAGGAAAAATGCAGCTCAGAGTGTTCACTTCTCAATTCCTCTGGTCATGGTTACCCTCCTCATTTCAAAGCATTTGGAAGGAAATAACTGAAGACAGCTCTTTCATTGCTTCCTGGCATCCCTGGGATTACTTTACTCTAATACTGAACAGAGCAGAGGCAATTTGGATGGTTTAAATCATAGTAAAATATAAGTGGCAATTTTAACATTTTGGTTAATATCTAGAATGACTAGTTTTAGGAAAAGCTTCCACTGGGATCTGCTGTAGTCCCTTGCCTGTGCCCGGTGACAGTGTGTTAACTTGAGATAATAAGATGACAATTTAGCCTTCGATATTTCTAGCAGACATGGTGAACTGGAGCTTTTGTAAGCACAGTTGACTGCTATGAGTGGAAACCAGATGCTTGCAACAGGAACACATGAAAACTGGTTTCCTGCTTGTCCCAGATAGGAAGAAAATCTGAATTCTCAGCTGTGTTTGGTATTTTCTTTAGGCACCAGAGGGTGGTTTTAAATTACTACGTACTGCTGCCAGCTCTGAAGAGGTAACTGACCCTGAATTAATGTGATTGCAGGCAGGAGCTGAACAGGTGGAACAAGAGACTATTTTGCCCTCACGTTTGAGAGCAACGCTTGCTGTCATTGTATAGAAGAGATACAGTACCAGTCTGAATATCTTGTTCCTTATCTGGACTTCAGCAATGCTGCACATGGCAGTTTCTGTAAAACTCAGATTCTGGGTATTTCAGGAAATTTCTTCCTGGCATGCTTTATCAAGCACTTACCTTGCTTCTGTCATCTCAGTAATTGATTCAAAATCCACTACCCCTCCCAGGATATTGCATTAATAACAGCACTACTCACAACTGCAAATTTTCAGACCACAAATTGATTTTTGGTGTAGGCTTTCTGTAGAAGACAGATTTTGTTTGTGTGAAAAGCAGACTTCTGTTTCTGTGGGCTTCTGCTTGCCTCCTGAGAGATGCTGAGTGCTGTCACCTCCCATTATGTTCAGTGGGGCTTTCTGAGCCCAGACCTTTCTGGAGGTGGCAGCACTCTGTGTGAGCCACCCCTCAGTCCAAGCTGGTGACATTTTCCCTTTGGCCAAACCAGCGCTGTTCATTACGGACCTTGTGCTTTCCAAGAAGAGCAGAACACAGATGGAGCCAGGAGCACTAATGTGCAGTCAGACAGTGCCATTTGGTATAGATGTGGTAGAGAAAAGACTCACTTTGTATTGGAAAGAAAATTTGGATTTCCTAAGATGAATAGAGAATGCATGCTTACGTATCTGTGGTAACCAGAAAGGAGGGAATAAAATTCCTAACCACTTGCGTATCTGGACTAAATATGTGTGCAGGTTCAAATACTTCTTTTAGTAGTAAAATAATAGTTTAACTATTCAGATAATATTTAACTTTTCACAAAAAAGCACTGAGGCAAAATATATTTAAATGGGTAGAACTGACTGAGAAGCCTTGCAGAACGTCCTGGTGTGCTGATTTCCCAGGTCTCCATGGGCATTCAACAACTTTATAAATGTATCTTCTTGCTTAAATGCCCAGGTAACACAAGGCAATGTCACATGAGTGTTTCTCTTTAATTCCACTGTGCTTGGCTGGTTGAATCTTGCAGTGGAGGGAAGGGATGAGATGAAGGAAGTTGCGTGAGGAGCTGTGTATAAAATCTCAGCCCCTGAGGAGGAAGCTAAAGGATACTCTACAGTAGCAGTGAAGTGTCAGAAAGTAGCACTTGCCGGTGCTGTGTTTAGACTGAGCGTGGTCTGGGTTGGCACTGGGCCAGGCGGCTCACTTCCAGGCCTTCCCAGTGTGGGGAAACCACACATGTTGGGACTACAAGGGTCTGAAGTGTGTCCTTTGTACTCCTCTGGAGTACGAGTCATCTGGAAAAAATGATCTGCTTACATACAGCTACTAAAACGAGTAGAAATTGATTAGAATATTAAGTTTCTGCCGATAAATGATGTGTTCATTTGTGGACTTTGTGGAAGGAGTGTTAAAAGCACGCTGATGGGGCGAGAGAGGCATAACAGCTTTGAGACTGCAGTGCAAGATTGTGCATAGTTTGGGGTTTCCGTTCTTTAAAACAAAGCTGAACATGAACTTCTTACTTTGATAAAGCTCTCAATTTCAGATATTTGTTTTGTTAGGAGCTACTGATACCTCCAAAAGCTAAGTCAGGATCCCCAACAATTTATTCTCATGTGTAGATATAATTACTTGGCAAGATTATATTTTAGAGTCTAATGCTCTATATTAAGACATTTCTGGCAAAGAAGGATCCAAAGCATTGTATCCTGCTCCCTTCTCTAATGTATACATATATATAATTTAATAACTTCCTTTTTAAAACCTATTAATTTACCTAAATTAGTTAATTTGACTTCCATATATTAAGTTATAGCTTTATTTCCTGGTGTATTTTTCCTGATGAAATAAATCAGTAGTTCTGCTGGAGTCAGAATTTCTTAAATCATTGTAGTTTTTATGAAATGTATTGTGTAATAGGTTGAAAATTTCCTTAGCTGGCAGCTTGAAAAAAAATCTGTCTGGTTTCCAGTGCTTGTAAACCTCATTATAAAACAACAGCAAGTACCACAGTGTAATGAGCAAGTCCTCCAGAATGACAGATGAATGCAGAAAGCGAAAGTGATTATAGTCAATAAATATATAAAATATAGCAATGGATAATCTTCTTTCTGTAACAGGGATGTATTTTCTCTGAAGTTTTCCTGTACAGAAGCCATTAGCTCCTGTTGCAGGAATGGCATTATGAAGTGTCCCTGACAAATTCTGCAAGCTATTTGCAAACTGGAAAAATTGTGATTTCTTCCTGTGAGTAAAATAAAGATGGTCAGCAAAGGAAAGTAGTTCTACTGAAGGCCTCTGTGCCATTACCACCAGAAGTGCAGTGTAAAACGGAGAGATGTTTAATAGCATGAGAGGCTGGAAAGCTGGCAAAGAAATTCTATAGGAGCACCAACCTCTGGGATCCTGCTGGAAACATGACGTCAGTACATCGAAGTTTCTTGTGAGTTTGCAAAAGCCTTTTCTATTTTACTCCTTGCGCTAAATAAATACGAAATACAAAATGTTGTCAGCTGGGTAAACAGTGGGTAAATAGCTGCAAAGCAATGGTGCCCCTTTCTGTGGCTGTGCTAACAGTGCCCGCGGGGTTACACGTCAGCGCGATCATCACGGTGTGATCTGCAGCGCGACCCGCCCAGCTCCGCAGGAATAGGAATGCTGTCAAGGCCTGACAAGCTTTTGAAAAGCTGCCAACCTGCAGGAGCTGTCGGTGCTAGAAGACACAGCCCCATGTGGGCCAAATAGATAAACATGTCAGATCCCCAGCAGCAGCTTTGGAACAAGTTGTTTTCATCTGTCCCAGCGTGCACTGGCTCAGGGTCCCAAATCATCATCTGTTGTAAGCGGCCCTTTGGGATACTTCATGCAACTTCTTTAGGAATGTTGTTGCTGTGGAACAGATCCTTGTTACGCCGATGTTTCAGATTTGATTTTTGTTCAAATCTACAATCTATTATTTATATTTATTTATTAGCAGTTTATACCCATTTCCTCTGGCTGTTGATAATTCTGGTCTTCAGAGCCCCTTGATTATTCCTGCATAATTTAACTTCTTTTGTTTTAGTGATGCTTCCCAACCTTGTGTCATCTGCAGGGGTTGTTGGAGAGTTCTGGGTTTTTACCAAAGCTACTGAAGGGTGCATGAAATAGGATGAGCTCTGACACTGTTTCTTGGGGAACTGCACGAGTAACTTTGTACCTCAAGTTCTTTACTTATCAGACCATTTTTTTTTCTTGTACTAATGCCTGTTTTTGGCAGCTGAGCTAATCAGTTTCCATGTGACAATGTAGTGAATACTTAAATGGAGCCCTGATGAAGAGCAGCTCTACCACCTTAATGTAATTCAGCTAGGTTATTTAAGAAAAGTGCAATATTAGAGTGGGATAGTGGCTGTTTACCAAGTTCTGTTGTCTTCTCTGCCACACTCCATTTTCATTGGAAACTTGTATTATTTCTTCCCTAACTAAAAACTTGTTCTGAAACCTTAAAAACAGATGAAAAAAGACCAGTGGGCTTCTAAATTGTTTAGATAGCTTGTGATCTTCCTCTTTTGTATTGTGACAATAGATAGCATTTTCCACTCATTTTGTAAAGTTCTGCACCATCCTAGATTTAGTAGCCTAATTAGAAGTGATTCTTGAAAAAGCTGTACTTTCACACATTTTTTTGTAATCAGATTTCACTGTTTTATCTTTGAGCACCCCTTCTCCTGAAGATTTATAATCTTAAGTGTTAGGCTAGGAACAAAATCTGATAGAGAAAGATGCATACATGAAAATGAGTAAAATACCAGTATTATTAATTCATGACAGATGGCAGCTGAAATTTGGCTCTTAGTGGTGGATCCAGATATTATTTTTATATATACATACATACATACATACATACATATATATATATATATATATATATATATATATATATAGCATTCACATACCAATTTATTTATATATAAATAATGTATTAAAAAAAATTACTTCCTTTTTCATTCCTTTCTTATAGTAAAATGCATATTTGGAGGAAGGGAAAATGTTACTTTTAGAAATTCACTGCTCCTGATCTGAAAAAGACCTCTGTGGTTTTAAATGTTTTGTTTTAATCAGAAATCAATTTCCAGCTACCCTTTAAAGTGATACCTTATCTGTCCTACACTTATGTACTGCTTAATTTTGTACTCCTGGGAGGTTTTCTTTCTCTCTGATAGAAAAGAGTTTATTAACTTCCATTTATTAGGAGAATTTAATTTCTTTCCCATTCCTAAATTTAAGAAAATATTTGAAGAATGATTTAAAATTAATGGTGAGGTTGTTTTTTTTCTTTTAATTGGGCAATAGAAGATAAAATCTAGAAATCATGACAGTAGCTGACCTTTGGAATTTTGATATGGTTATTTTAAAAGGAAAATAAACCGAAGATTAAGAAAAGAAAAGAATCCTGTTTAAGTATACAGTTCACATATTCCAACTAGTTGCATTCTTGCCTTAAATTCAGTAACTCCACTTAGCTATTCTAAGATTTCTCCAGACATTTCAGATACATACAACTATAAAGTATATTAAGTATATAATTTGTACTGATTGTAACACAAAATTATTGTAACTTTACAAGTCAATGTTGTTGTCACCTTTAATATATAAGGCCTGGCTATCTGGGGGTTTTTTTCCATTCCTTGAGGTTTTTACTTATTGAGAAATTTGGGAATAAAAGAGAATTTGTTAATAAGATGTTACCATTGTGAATAAAGCATATAAATAGAAAAAAAAAAAAAAAAAAAAAAAAGACCAACTTCAAAGCTTCAAACCATTTACAAGCTAAATGATTTTAAATCTGAAAGAAACTACAGGAGCCTCCAGTCTTACTTTTTTGGCATATTGTGAAACTAAGTAACACATTGGAATAAAATATAACGGTACAATTTAATTTCACCCCCTACAGAAAAGTCAGTACACATGTATAATGTTGCTTGTGCCAGTGTTTGAGGGAACCAGGCTTGTGGCACTGTTACACAGCATGTCCTGTAATAAAAAATGAAGTTCATGCTTTTTTGCTCAGCACATCAGCTCATTATTTTATGCAATTTTTATGATGCAACTCATCAAATGATGCAATTTTCTTGATCTATTACGATTTAGAACTGACAGTTTCTGGGAATCTCTCATTTCTCATATGGTAAGCTAATAAATATCACTTTTACTCCCCCATATATAATTGCAAATTGATTTTCAAGTTAGATCACTTAGCTTCACTTTTCATTGTCTAATGTGGCCTTATATAATGCTAAATACTGAGGCTGTTGAGTAACTAGAGAGTAAAACAATTGATTTTTTAAATAATAATTGTCTGTGGTCAATTATCATAGAAGGGGGGATGTGTGTATTTCAGCCTTGTAGGACAAACACTGATTCCCATGAACGAATCTGTAGAAGATTTGAGGGTAACTCAAGTCCATTAACACTTCTGAAGCCTTGAAGCAGATGTCTCTGTTTTTAACTCCTCCAGTTCTTCTGTGTAGTTGGCAAGGACAGGTGGGCATTTTCAAAAGCCTACAAAGGGACATCTTGTCTACCTCATTGGATAACTAAACTTTGGCCAAAAATCTCCCAAACCCCTTGAAGACCTCGAGGCTTTCCTGTAAGTGATTCAGGGATCTTGGGCATAAAGTTTATGTACAAGAAAACTGAGGATCAGATCTCAGACAAATCTCCGTGGCCAAATGTATTTGGAGATCCATGATCTTACGTTCCTCTATCTGTTCCTTTTCATCAGCTTTTCTTCACGGGTCGCTTTTCATCAGCTTTTCTTCTTAAACTTCTCTGTGTTGCAGTCAGTGGAGACCAGACTGGACCTACCTTCAGCCCTTCATGATGTTTCCAGTACTTTCCTCTGTGCTTCCTGGCACTGTGCTCTGTGCCATCCACACATCCCTGGGATGGCTGATTGCATTTCCATACCTGGGTGCTTTGACCAGATCTTTCCGAGAAAATGCTCTGGGAAAGCAAATTTGTGCTCCAGTGCTGCAATGCTGTTACACTGTCTTATCTCTGACTCCATGTAAATATTGTTGCAGAGGGTTAAGGTTTAAGTAACTTAAACTACATTGTCTCTGCTAAGAGGTTTTTTATCAGGAAGGTAACGGAGTTCACTTGAGAGGAAATTAATTTCCTTGCAGAAATCCAATACATCCATTTTCACTGGGAAGGAAAGAGAAAGAAGTAAAATCCAGACTGTTTCCAGATTGAGAGAAACAGTGACTGTAGGTTTTGGAAAGTGATAAAGGTACTTGAGGGAGGCCACTTGCTTTTTGCTTTCCTTACCTGTGTGGGACTGAGCCTGGGTATGTCAAGCCACTTCCAGTAAGGTGCCAACAGCTGGGTGAAGGGGAATATGACAGCAGTCAACTCCTCTTGCATGCCACTGAGTTGTGCGTCCTTCCTTGATGTTGTTTTTATTTCTAGTGCATATTATAATAATTCTTCATTCCTATACATTTGCTATTTAAGATTTTGTAAAGCATGACTGGAGACTACTATAAAGCATTTGTGACTACTAATGACCTGCTGACTGGTGCCTGGGACTTCAGGCAATTTACTAATCAATATTTGCTTAAAAAGTAGTGTGATTTGTGGTGTTTTTATTACTAGTCATGAGAAATAACAATTGCTTTTTCTTGTCAAAATTAGAAGTACAAAATATCCATATTTAACACAGTGATTCGAGAAGAATCTGTATTTAGCTTCTATTTTAAATTTAATAGAATCAGATGTACTCAATCATATCCAGTTTTGACTGCTTAATTGAAATCAGTGAGGCAGAACCTGCACTGTTGTTCACTGACATTTCTTCACCATCACAATTTGGATTACAGTAACTGATAGTATGTTGTCATCTGGATTTATCTACATCAAAACCTATTTTGTAGAATTCTGCAGGGCAGATTAAAAAAGAAAGAGAAACAGTATCAATATATACTGGCAATTATCTAAGGTCCACAGTTCTTCTCTAAACTTCTGTGTCATTTTCTCAGTAAACTCAGTTAATGTTGATGTTTTTAAACCATGCACTGTTGATTCCTGCCAAATGTACTTTTTGTTCTACAAATTTCCCTTCAGCTGTCCTTAGTTTTTTGAACCTAATTATTTTCATTTGAAAATTGGCAGAAAGAGCTAAGTGTTTTTTTTATAACAGTTCTGCCAAGTCCACTGGACCAAATTCTTACAAATGTAATTTGCCTGGCTTTGCAATCAGTTTAGTTTCCAGATGATTTGGCTCATCATAACTTTGAGAGAAACACATAATGGTGACAAGGTGCCCCGGCCAGATTAACTGAATGCTTTTTAAAAGTACATGTAGCCAATGAAGAAATAAACAAGAATCAGGGGGGTTGATTTAAAGCCTCTTAACTTTTTGTAATGGGATCTTGTACTTGAAGTCATGTTCATTTCAATTTACATGCAAGGTCCTTCAACATGCATAAATCTGTTTTAACTGTTTATTCCTGGAATAATCTACAGTCACAGGACAGTGTATAATCTTCATCATCTTTGTCTTGTTTTAACTCTATTACAGATTTACTGGCCTGCAGCAAAAGAAAAGGTAGAATTATGCAAATTAGCTGGGAAAGATGCCCATGTAAGTATGATGTATGTTTTTTATTATGGCTGAGGATTATGCATATCTATGTATTTTTTATTAAATGCAAAAAATGCTTTAGTAAGCTCTTGTTACACTTCTTCTGAACTAATGTCCTAAGTGTTTTTTCTTAATTGAAAAACAAAGTTACATTTCTGTTGGTTTTTAAATATTAATACTTAAAAAAATTCAATCTTGCAGGCATCAATCATGATATGTTGTTCTTTTGTGTAATAAATGCAGCTGAGAGATGAATGGCGTTTCCTCAAAAATGTATACCAGGCAGTATTTCCCTGGAATCCTCTTTTCTCACATTAAAATGCTTCTTTTTTTCTTGGGTGTATCCTGAATTTAACTTCATTATAATTCATTAAAGAAACAGTAGTAGAGCAGTGTACAAATCAACTTAATTTGCAGACAGCTGCAGTTGGGGTTTAAAAAAAAATCTCAGACTCAATGGCTTTTGCCAGAAACCACAAATCTTCTTTAGGAAGTATATTTAAGGTACATACGTGTACACAATACAACTTTTATATGTTTTGTGCAGCACAGATTACGTCATGTGTCTAGAGCCCACTCTAAATGTAAACATTTCCTGGCTGTAAAATAAAATTTCTTCCTTTTCTCTCCAAAAAAAATCTCCAGCATGTCGGTTACCAAGGTATCTTCCAGCTCAAAATGCTCTCAGCTCTCTGCCTGAAGAGTTTAGCTTTTTATTCTAACTTGTTACTACCCTTACCTTTACAGCAGTCAGAACCTAAACAATGCTGAGCATTGGAAATATTCTGATACTGGTGCATGTGGAAGATTTGTGCTGGTCTATTTCTACACTAAGAGAAAAAGGAGAAGGTCCTGAGAGGGAAATAGTTGTTTCGGACTCTCACTTAGATGCAGGGTGATGGCTTGAACATATGAACAAATCCTGTGTGTTCCCTCTGAAGTATGTTATGTGTTTTTGTGTTCATTTCGTTCTGGGCAAGGCTAAATCAAGGCTTTTCCCCCAGCCCCATGTATCATCCTTGCAAGCATGCCTGTGCTACTTACCAACAACAACAACATGGAGCAAGCCCAGCTAGAGCCAGGATGTCCCACTGGACTCAGAAATGACCAAATAAAAGTCACCAGTAAGATGTGGTTGGTGCAGAGACAAAGCATGCCCTTGGAAGTGTGTTGAAGCCTTTCAGCCCACCGCAGTCGCTTTAATCATGTGATCTTTGGTATTAAAGCATGTGCAGTACCCTGAGCTGGGAGCAAAGGCAGGAAGACTGGTAGCCAGACAAACCCAGTGGCTCTGCGACCTCTGCCCAATTGTTGACGGGTGGTGTTTGCTACAACACTGGCTGAACAGATTCCCTCCAAACCGTGGTGTGAGCAGACAGTTTCTCGTGGCTGTAAGCATACAGCAGAATTAGGTTTGCAAGTCTGATTGATGAACTGCCTGGTAGATAGCCACTGTCAAGTTATAGTCCTAACAGGTTTGAACTACTTGTAAACAGTTTCTGCTACAGTAGTTCTGAGTTTAAATACACCAATGCTATGGCTGTAACTTATATAAGCTTATATGGCTGTAACTTATATTCTATGTATAATGTGAAAGAGAAGAATAAACATGAAAAGTAACCTTTATCTTTCTTTTCCCAACAGACAGAGTGTGCCAATTTTATCCGAGTTCTTCAGCCGTACAACTGGACCCATGTTTATGTCTGTGGCACAGGAGCGTTTCACCCTCTCTGTGGATACATTGAGCTTGGAACTCACAAAGAGGTAATTTAACTTTCTCACTAGTCTGACATGTCAAGGAATAGCCCTCATCTTGTGTAGCATTCATCATAGATTGGAAAATACTATGTGAGTGTGTAAAAAATGACCTGACAGCAGCTTGCATAAATAACAGGGTAAGTGGTGGATTCTGTGGGTCAGACGGGAACTCTTGTTCTCACATTTGCTATGTGCATATCGCTTTTGAACAAAGCACTTTTCCTCAGGCTTAATACACAAAGTTCTTCAGAATGACACTTCCATGTGATTAACTAAGTGAAGAGAACATCTGACCCAGATGTCTTCCTTTCTAGTAAGTCATTTCTGCACATACTTTCCTTGCGCACACACATTCAGAGTTCAAGATGAAACTTGTGGTTCTGTCTTTAATGTACATATACCGCAGAGGGTTTCCTGTGCCTTGTGTGTGAGAGTAATAAACACTTTGAAAAGGTTCTCTAAGCCTGAGTCCAGAGACAGCATCTCAGGACTTTGCAGTGTGTTGCAGTCTGGTCACCAAGCAGGTCTTGGATGTCCTCCATCACTAGTGGCATATTCCTGAGCTGAAGTTAGCAGCTGACTGGTCTTCATTTACTGGTGACAAAGAAATCACTATCCTAAGTGGTAAATGTTTGAGACCTAACCCCCACAACAGAAGAATTTTAGTGTTGTGTCAAGCAGCCACTTAGTACACAAGTCTCTTTTTAACTCCTATATGTATCACACCTTGGCTGTATTTATCCCACTGATACTGTTCTCAGACAGTGTTGAGATGTGTGTGACCTGTCCCTCTGCTTGCCTGTGGTGCAGGCTTCCTATGCTGCTATAGAAATAGCTTTCTCTTTTCTTCAGGGCTTGGTGAAATTCTATAGGAATATAGGAAATGAGGTTTAAAGTTAATAAATGCAATAACCTGAAACAGAATAATAGAATTATAGAATGGTTTGGGTTGAAAGGGCCCTTAAAAATTATCTCGTTTCAACCTCCCTACCATGGACAGGGATGCCTTCCACTAGACCAGGTTACTCAAAGCCCCATCTAGCCTGGCCTTGAACACTTCCAGGGATGGGGCATCCACAGCTTCTTTGGGCAATCTGTGCCGGGGCCTCACCACCTTCAAAGGAAACAATTTTCTTCCTGCTATCTTATCTAAACCTACCATATTTCATTAAAAGCCAGTCCCCCTTGTTCTATCACTGACACATGGAATCGAGGGAAGGTCCTCATGGAAAAAAAAGTGATTAAGCTTGCCCAGACTGAGACCCATAATTATGTACCCCCCAATCTGTGTGTTGGATGACCAACCCAGAGGGGCTGCCTATGCAACAGAAAACTGAAGCTATGAGAGATCTACTTGGTGGTGTTCTTTCCCTAATAAACCATTAATGCTCCTGGTATTGTCTGGTATATCCTGTATAATTTGGCTTACAATGAAATAATTTGTTGGCTTCTTTGCTTTGCTACTTTAGATATTCCGGTTGAAGCAACTGAAATTTTAGATCCCTTGTATCATGCTGGTTTCTTAGCTGAATGATCAAATACACAGCTGAATGGAACAGAACAGCTCTCAGCAAGAGTGTAAGTAAGGCTCTGGTTTACCTCTGGCTCATTAGCAAGATTCCTTATTCACTCTACCATTGCCCTACTTCATTTCAACTACTTCATTTGTGAAGGTTGTTTTCACCAGACCTTATGAAATTATGGATTTGGTCTGACTGTTCAGTCCGGCAGCCAGTCTAGACAAGGGGTCTGTCTCAGTTAGACAGGACCAATTACCTTAGAAAGGAAATGGAAGAAGAATCCTGGCATCGTGTTTCCTAATCCCCTCACTGTCTCCCAGTCCTGCCTCTCCCACATTCCTCCTGCTTGCTCAGCTGCAGTGGTAGGTTGGGCAGTGTTCAGCACTGCTCCTGCCTCTTCTGACAGAGGAGCTCTTCTACAGCCTCCTACTGAGTTATCAGCCTTGAATGGCATCAGGCATATTTTCCCTTTCCTTCTTGGAGCCCCAAACACCCTTCAGCCACCATCCTTCCACCACCTCTCCATATAAATGTGACAAGGCTGGAGGGTGCTGAGGATAGGCCCAGTGATGTGAATTTGACAGGCAGTTGAAAATGTCTCCTTGTAGGAACTGAAGCCAGGAGTCCTACAGGATAAGTCAAAGCACTTTTAGTGCAGATCCATTCTCTTAGTATTTTTTCATTCTTCCGTCCCTCCCCTTTTTAATTTGGTTTTTTTTTTTCAATTTAAATCTCTGGGTTATAAGAACAGATAATGAATCTCTGGTAATTAGCAACCTCTCCAGGAAGCTGTGGGATGCTTGGGAGAGCCAGGCCCTGAGATAGCCTCACGGAGGCTGTGAAACCAGGCAGTGCTCTGCTGACCTTTGAAAGCTGCTCGTGGATCTGCACAGTGCTCTCCTGGCCAATGCCAGAGCTGTGAAAACAGAGAGGAAAACAGTGTGGATCAGGTGACTCAAAACCACAGCAGACACTGCTTTTGAAGCAGCACAAATCCCCAACAGAATCACACAATTAAAGGGGATTAAAGTCCTTGTCTTGTTATTGCTCGAGTCGCTGCCAAAACTTCTCTTGGCTGGTGAAGAAGAGGCTTGGCCCGGTTGGTGCTGTTAGCCACAGCTCTCCAAGGGATGCTCTTTTCTTTGAAAGCTTTGCCCGAAGTGAAAGCAGGAGGTTAATTCTGTGTGAATGCTTGGTAGTGTCCATTAGTTTGTCGGGGTGAAGCCTGAAATACTTGATGTTGATCTGTAACTCCCTTGGTCCCCTGAGTATTGCTGGACTTGCAGACAGCCTCTTCGCATGTGATAAGGCAAGGGTTCCCTGAGCAGCTCAGGGTTGCACATCCTAGAACTAAGGACAATTGGACACCAGCGTAGCATTGTAAGAAAAAAAAAAAAAAATCAGTTTAGTTCTGTCCTTGCTCTGCTCACTGTAGGAGCCTGAGAAATTGGTTTGCTGGATATTCCACAGGTTTGGGAAGGTAACGAGTTTTTTGCTGGTTGAATTCTGCTTTGTATGAGCTAGGACGGCTGGAGGAAATTGAATTTATGTTCACGGATTGGAATTGATTTTTCTTTTCTCTTAAGGAGCTTAATTATTCAATATCCTGGGCTTTTGTCTTCTGAGCCTAGAGAGTTTAGGAGGCACCTCAATAACATAGAAAGGTTTGGTCATTTATAATCTGATGTCCATTAAGGATGAATTGAATTAATGTGTTGTGAAGTCTAATCCTATGTGGCCATCTTTGGACATACTTGCTTGTCATTTGTACTCTCCAGGCGTCTTGCAAGTCAGAGGTATGGAAACAAATAATTAAAATCACTTCACATATTTTTAATCGTTTAAACCATGGAGGTGTTTTGATTTTTTTTTTAAACTAGCTTCTAAAGTTTTTTCTCTACAATAGACATTAAATCCACATTGAATGGGTTTTTGAGTACTAGAGGGATTTTAAGTATCACAGTAGATAGGAAAGCATGGTGAATGAAAATATGTTAAAAGCCATTCTCTAGGCAATCTCCCTTCTCTTAATGGCAGGACAATTCTGAAGATCAAGTCTCTATACCTGCAGAGAGTTCACTTTACTCCTCTGAGCTATCAATTTGCCTTCAGCAGGACTCACAGTGGATTTCAGCTTAAGTGTGCTTTCAGGAAACCACTGAAAGGGGCAAGTAAAAGAGCCCTTGTTGGCAATTCTGAACTATAAGAAAGCTTCAAATGGATGCTTACAGGAATCGACTTGTTGATTACCCACTGAAAACATAGGGAATAATTTTTAAATAATTTATTTTCTTTATCTTCCTCTATGCCCTTGTTCTGTGGCCCAGGAATTAATCACACGGTATTTGGAAACGACAAGGAAAAATCTATTCTGATATCTCTTGTATCGTTAGCCTTGTTAAAAATAATAAGAGAGAGCATATGCTCTTTCATTTTAAAAGAGTCTGAACTGTGTCTGCTGTGAACATTATTCAGCAGTCCCTGGAGAAATTTCTGAGTCAGCCAGAATCCCTTCAGGGTCTCCTGTTGCAACACAGTCTATCAGCACTTTCCCAAATAGAAGCCAATGCCTTTTAAGTACAATCCAGCTTTTCACTGGAGTAGAAATGAACAATGCATCTCCTTTTTTTTGAAAATAATTGTATTTTTTTAAGATTTGTGTTTCCCTATAGAGTGACCAGGATACAGTAAAACACTGAATGAAAATATACAGATGTAAAACAGACACAGACTGTAAACATCAATGCTGCGATGACAGCTGCACGATCTAACACATCTTTACTTTGTACATTAGCAGAACAGGCTGTCTAAGTGAGTTTTTCTCTGTAGCCACACCAGGATAATGAATTTGTGTTTATTCTCAGGAAATGGTATTCCGTTTGGATACCCAGAACCTGGAGTCTGGCAGGTTGAAATGCCGTTCGATCCCCAGCAGCCGTTTGCTTCAGTGCTGGCAGGTAAGGAGCCACCAGAGCCGGGTGCTTCCCTCGGACCTGCGATGGCTCAGGATGCGAGCCCGGGGGCTCAGCAGATGTCACCGCTGGAGCTCCTCTGGCGCTGGTCGTGTTTCCAGTGCTGGTCTGTGCTCTCAGAGCTGGGGAAGCCTTCAGGCTGCAGACAGCACAGAGCTGGAAGGGCAGCCGTGCAAACAGAAGCATTAGAATGCCTGTAAAGCCTCTGTCAGCTGGACAGGAAGGCAGTTTCATCCTCACCCAGTCATTGCTCCTTTAAGAGGACAACAAAAAAACCTGCAGGGACAGGGAGTGATTGAAGCCCTTTTGGGCCTCTTTCTGCAATTATCAATATGTTCTGCCCTTTGAAGTCTGCTGACATGCACTATTTCCATAACTACGTTTCTGAGGTTTCTATTTACTCGAGTAGCCACTTCTGAAGCTGGGAGCCGAGGAACAGGACAGTGCGCTCTGCCTGCTGCGTGCATCGCAGCACTGTGTGGTCTGACATTTGGGGCCGAGGAATGTCAGCTTGAGTGATTTAAAACCACTCTAAGAGCTACTTTTGTCATGGTTTGGTTCATAGCTTTGGACAATTCTCATTTAACTTGTCTGTCAAGCATATGAATACAAGATGAGAGTGAAGCACCATGACGTTTTCATTTACAGCCAGAGAGCAGTGATGACAATGCTTTGAAGTATCGGTCACTCTGTGTTATAAAAAGAATATGACTAATGTTCAGTCTTTATTCTCAGATAATAAGATAGATGATTTGTGATTCTGACCCTACAGATGGGGCAGGACTTCCTTTATTAAAAACAATAGATTAAAGCCTGTGCTTATTCTTCTCAGAGACCCCTAGTACTCTTTAATGACTGTGAAGTCTATTTTTAAAATGGGAATCCAGAAACTTTAACTTTTTTTTTTTTTTAATGCAAGCAGTAGAACTCTGTGATTTATTGCAGCATTTCCTAATTTCAGTAGCATTCTAGTGCTTTGACTGTTCTATTAAATCTTGTGAAATGAAGAAGCTGCTCTCCTTTAGCTACCTAAGACATGAACTTTGCTACGTAACAATTTTTTGCTCTAGATAAAATTAAGGGTCAGGGTATTCTAGTATCCCTTTTTTGATTGTGCCTGGTGTCAAGTGCTTCACAATAATGTACAAGGAGCACTGTAAAGAGTTACAGGCCTGACCAGAGAATGTGTTTCTGCTCTATCTTTGGATGCTAACCTTATTCCCAAATGAACGAGGAGAGCAGTACAGTTCATGCATAAGATGCTGCCCTGGAGCTCAGGTGAGATCATTTCCCATCTCTGCCACTGATGAGCAGAGTAACCTTGGTGTGTCACTTCTCTCTGTCTACCGCCAAATGGCAGTAAAGATTACTTGTATCCTTCAGAGAACACTTTTTATTCAGTTATACATTTATGAGCTAAGTAATATCTAACTGTATTTTCACTCATATATGTAAGTTAATGCAGCTGAGTAATTTTCATTCTTTGTAGAAATAGGTCATCTGAGTACTACATGACATATCACTTCAAGTAAATCCCACAGATAAATTGGAAAAACTAGTCCTTTTGACTGAAGAATCACCTGCTGATCATCCATCCTCTATTACAAATTACCACTCACCAAAACTGTTCAGGACGTAGCAGGAACTTGGAATGAGAGATACCAAACACTGAGAGAAGTGCTGAAAGTGCCTTGTCAGCAGAGCCTAAGCAAGGATGGAGAATTTCTGTTGGCCCTTCAGATGCATCGATCACCGAGTGCCTGTCAGTTGGCAAACACCAATTACCCTGCCCATTCCTCATTATGACAAATACCTTTCAGAACGCACTATTGCCCAATAATCTGTCTTGTTGTACAGTGATAGTTTGTAATTAAACTTCTTGTTCCCTGGAGGGCCCTAGTTTTGGCTTCCTAAGAGAGAAAGTGCCATGTGATAGATGTATCGCTTTTTTTCACTTCAGACGAATGGAACAAATGTCCAGATTTGCCCGAATGACTGCCAAAATGCAATCTTTAAAAATTCAAAACAAAACAAAAAAACTAGCAGTTTGTTTATTTGAAGGAATTCTGCCAGTATTTGGAAGCAACATAGATGCAAGAACAAATGGTTATTTAATTATTTTAAAGCACTAGTATTGTATTTATTGGCCTATTGTTTGTCCTAAATTCAGCTGTTTCCATGATGTTTAGTCTTCTTAATACAAAACGTAAATTCACAGTTAATATCCTGAGGATTTTTAAAACCCTGGGCTAGGGACGGGCACAGGGACAACGTAAGGGGGGGCTGGGCTACCGCTGGGCCCGCAGGGGCTGGAGGGGGCGGCGGGAACACCGGGGCTACCGGCGGAGCCGCCCCGCTGGGACAAGCGGTGGAGCCGCGGGCGGTGCCTGAGGGCCGGGACAGGCGGGACCTCGGGCTCAGGAGCGGCGCTGCAGCTGCGAGCGGCGCCACAGGAGCCTGGGCTTGGGGGGGGCAGGCGGCAATGGAGGGGGCGATGCTTCCAGGGGTCCCAGCCCTTCTCTTTCTTGTTTCCCCTTTGCTCCTTTCCTTGGGTCTCTGACAGCTTTAAAATTCTTATCCCTTAGACCCTATGTTTCCCACCCAGCATGAAGCGTACTTGCTTTCTTCTGCGTTAACGAGTTCTTTGGAATTTATAAATACTCGTATTAGCGGTGATGGCGCCCGCCCGCGGAGTGATCCGCCAGGAGGGACTATTTGTGATGCGGTCCTGCCCGCGGAGGGATCACCGGTGATGATCACCGGTGATGCGGCCCCACGCGGAGTGATCCGCCAGGAGGGACTATTTGTGATGCGATCCTGCCCGCGGAGGGATCAGCGCTGGTGCCGCTCCAACCGCGCGGCCGTGAAAAACGAGCTTCACTCTTTGTAGAATTTGAAGGAAAGTTGAAGAAAAGGGACAGTTTAATGAAAGTTTAATAAAATCAGGAGACAGCAGCAAAAACGCCGCTACGGCCGGGTGCTTCGCAGAGAGACAAAGGCGCACCTTTACAGCCAAAAGAGCCTCTTTAACACCGAGCTCCCTCTGCCGGCTCCCAATCCCAGCCCGCGCTCCCGGGCAGGGTTTCTTTCGGACCAGGGCTGCGTTTCCATCCTCCGCTCTGGGAGTCACCAGGTGCGTTAGGAACGAGCCGATCCCGCTCTCTGAGACACAAGGGCTCGCTCCAGGAGACTGTTCCTGTTCCTCTGTTCCAGCCGCTCTGCTCTCCCCAAAGCACCATTTCCTCGGAGCTCCTCTGAAACTGCATTTCAATGGACCGAGGGCTCCAGAAGCTGCAGACTCGTGCAATGGGGGTTTTTTGGGAAGCGACCTTAAGCTCTTGCAGTTCCACCTCTGTCATGAGAATTTCAGGGCTCTAAGACTCACAGAACGATTTGGGCTTGGAAGGACCTTAAAGCTCATCCAGTGCCACCGCTGCCACGGGCAGGGACACTTCCCACTGTCCCAGGCTGCTCCAGCCCCAATGTCCAGCCTGGCCCTGAGCACTGCCAGGGATCCAGGGGCAGCCACAGCTGCTCTGGGCGAACTCTGCCGGGGTCTCCCCCACCTCCCAGCCAGGAATTCCCAATTCCCAATCTCCCATCCATCGCTGCCCTCTGGCACTGGGAAGCCATTCCCTGTGTCCTGTCCCTCCGTCCCTTGGAAATCCTTTCTCTATCTTTTCCTGCGGCCCCTTCAGGCACTGGGCGGCCCCCGCTGGGTCACCCCGAAGCTGCTCCTCTGCCGGCCTGTCCCGGGGTGTCCGGTGTGTCCCTGTGTGTCCCTGTGTGTCCCGGTGCGTCCCGGTCTGTCCCGGGGTGTCCCGGTGTTTCCCGGTCTGTCCCGCTGTTCCCCGTGTCGCTCCGCGCGCGCTGCGCCACGTGACTCTCCCACCGCCCCGCGGGGAGGGGGGGCCTGACCCGCGCCACGCCCCCTGCGCGCGCGCTCCGCCGGGGTCACGTGGTTCCCCGCGCGTCACGTGATCGGGGCGGCGGCGGCGGCGCGGGAGCCGCCGGGAAGCGCCAGGCGGGACCGGGCCGGGATCGGGCCCAGCGCAGCCGCGGCCCTGCCCGAGCCCTGCGAGCCGCCAGCCCGCCATGGACCGCCGGGACCTTTCCGGATCGGCCGCCCGCTTGGCAGCCGCCCCCCCCTCCCTCCGCCGGGCCCGCCCCGCGCCCCCCCCGGCGCTCCGTGACTCGCCGGCGGCTCCGCGGCTCCTCCGTCGTTCGCCGGTGGCGGCAGCCAAGAGATGGTGCGGGCCTAGCGGAGCGACCAGCGCAGGTGAGCGCGGCCGGGCCTGGCCTCCCGCCGGCACCGGGGCAGCGCCGGGGCCGCGCCGTCCCCGCCCCGGGCACTCCCGGCACATCCCGGCACCCCCTGGGCGGCACCGGCGGGCCCGAGGGCGGCATCGGCCGCTCCAGGCGCAGCTCCCGCCGGGACCCGCGGCTTTCCCCGCGCTCGCGCCCCGCTGTGGGGGACACCCCGGGAGGGCGGGGGTCCCTCCCCGGGCAGCGCAACCCGGGGCATTCCCTGGAACGGGGACTCGGGGCGGGCTCGGGGCCGGCGGGGCCGCTGCGCTGCCCTCCCCGCTGATGGGTTGAATGGTGTTCCGCTCATTGGCTTTGTCAGGGCTTTGTTCCTTCCCCTTTGCTCTCCCGGTTTGCGGCCGGAGCCGCTCCGGGATGGAGCGGGCCAGCACCGGCACGGGCTGCGGGGCTCTGGGGGCGGCCGGCGGCTCTGGGCGGCTCCGCGGGGCTGCCGTGCTCGGGGAATTGGCTTCCGCCGGCTGCTGCCGAAGGTCAGCGAGGGAAGAGTCGCGGGTCCGGACACAATCCCGTCCGGACGGAGTAGGTGGCTCTTACGTAAAGCCTCATCCTTGGGGGGGGTTGTGTTGGACTTTGTAAAAGAGCAGTCGCTTAACGTTCCTGGGCTCTGGGCTGACTTTTTTCCTTTTTTGCCATTTTTCAATGAACAAACCAAAGCGAGAAAGTGTTGAGAGGTGTAAGCCGGGTATCGGTGCATTCAGTGCTGTGCCTGTGATTCTCTTCTGGAGATGAGCAAGTGGTTCACTGGATTCTGGGGGAGAACTGAGTGCTTCTGCCCAAAGCTCGCTCACAGCCTGGGCAGATGCTGTACAGTGGAAAGGGAAAAGGGGCAGGTGTGGGACCCACTGTCCCCCCGGCTCATCTCTTGCCTTATGACGGCCTTGTTTGGTCATTTTCTCAGGAGTGCCGGTGCTTTGAAGCATTCCCACGTTCCCAGTGCTGGCAGCCAGGCACCCACCTGCCCCTGTGGGACTGCCCAGGCCCTTCCTCAGTGCCACTCTTTGGAATGAGCTGGTTCTGCTGGGGCCTGTGTGTTTATTTGTCACCTGGGCTCCCTCCCAGCTACTGAACTCCTCTCAGGTGTATTCCTAGTTGCTGACATTCCTTTAAAACTACCGAATTCTTCTCTCAGGTCCCTGGCAAACGGGGCTTTGCAGCCTGGGGGAGTTATTGCAAAACGGGGTCTAGTGAAGTGCTCTGCAGGAGTGGCTGTGCACCTGAGTGGTCATTTAATTGTCTCCTCTAATGAGGGAAACGTGATTAAATGATGCCTTTTCCTGGTCTTAAAATCAAGAGTCATACACGGTTCGAAGGGGAAAAGGGATTTTACCTTGGTATTTATTTTAAGGATCCTTAGGTGCACACGTCCAGGTCATATGCATCGAGATGCACCCCGCCGAGTCTCTGTGTCCCCCCCTCTCCCCCAACATTAGGTGTAACATTATAGGTGTTACTAATTAGCATATCTATCAAAGATTCCCCAATGAGAGGCTCAAGTGAGCCCCCCTCCCCAAGGAACCTTCCCCTGGATGGTTCTATCTTGGTTTACAGAATGTGTTCTGGAGAGGACCGTGGGGTCTGGGGCACACTGATCCCTAGCTACGAAGCTTCTAAAATGTTGAGTCTCTCAGCTTGACAAACAAGTCCAAGAATGTAGGCAAAAAGCACTAGGAATACAGAATTTGTAAAAAGGTACAACAGGGGTATAAAAGAAAAGGCAAAAATCCTCATGGCATCACTATCAATCTTGTGCCCGTTGCTGGGCAGTTTCAGCTCGTGTCTGTGCTATGTCATGGGTGTCTGTGTTCTGTAGTTTGTGTCCATCCTCTCCTGTGTCACAGGCCTTTGTTACATCTCGGTGCTTTATGGGCCTCGCTCTGGGCCGTAGCGGCAGCGGGGGTCTCTGCTCGCGTGCTTTCCCGGATCGGGCTCATTCCGGCATCTTTACAGTTTTGCTTTTGGAGACCAGGAGAAGTACACAAGATGTTCTCCTCCATCTTCCTTCTCACTTTTGGTAGTATCTTTTCTTTCATGGGCCATGGACTTCTCTATGAAGTGTATTAGACCCTCCTCACTGTGGTAGTTCCATAGGTTCCATTGCCTCAAAGCATATCGGGTCTAGAATTTATCTTCTGGAGAGTTATCTCAAGTCCTCGTGTCATCTTTGCTTCTATTTGGTGTGCTTACACTTGGAGCTGCCCTGCCCTGGCACGTAGAGTCGTGGCTGGGTCGAACAGTTGTAAAACTTTGTGGTTCATCTCTTGGCTGTGGGGTTTTGTGTAGAAAACTTATGGGCCTGGTGTATGGGGATAACTCCGAGCTGTCAGCTACTTGTAGACTGTCTCATGTTGTCTTGCAGGTCCCCGAGGCCGATTCTGATCCCTGCAGTCACCGATGCTACCGCTTTTCCCAGAATCTACCCTTCCACGTCAGGGAGCAGCAGTTGGAAGATGTGTTGAAGCGTCTTCATCGGTGGAGTGTTGTGAGTAAGGGCTGCAGTCAGTGTGTAAGCTGAAGAAGGGTGTCTGTCTGTGAGAGTGTGTGTCTGTCTGTGTCTGCGTGTGTCAGTCTGTGAGAGCGTGTGTGACTGGTTCTAACCTTGTGTGTGGGATTTTTGCCTTCCAGTTTTTTCAACTGATTTTTAACTTTATAATAAGAAAACAGCCAGCTGTGAGGTTTTTTTTCCCCCATCTGGGTTTTGTTTTTCCTTGGTCCCGTCCTGTCTGCGAGGTGATGTTCATCGCCAAGGTTTGGGTGCAGCCAAACAAACAGCCTCCCTAACAGGGTGGAGAGTACCCAGTGGAGGTTAGGAATACAGGGAAAAGGTGCACCAGCCCTCATACCACCCCTGACAGCACCATTTTCCCCCCACCAGCAGCACAGTGCAGCAACCCTGGAACCCTCACTGCAGCAGAGCTCAGTAACCCTGGTGCTGGGATAACCCTGGAACCCTCAGAGGAGGACAAGCCCCACACCAAAAAGTTAGGGATGACAGCTGCAGGCTGGAGAGTGACAGGTACGGGTTGAGGGCTGGGGCGTGTAGAGCAGGAGTGAGGGGTTCCAGGCAGCAATAGCAGTGAGGGGTATAAAGTAGAGGGGGTTAAAGGTTAGGGGATAAAGGGACAAAAGTCAGGGCATAGGTTGGGGGGTCAGGGAATCAAAGGTGAAAGTCCAGGGGTCGAAGGTCAAGGTGGTCAATGTCAAAGCACAGAGGTCACATGTAGAAAGTTGGGGCAAAGGTCACAGGGCTCAGGGGGGTCAAAGGTCCTGGGGTCAGGTGTCATGGGTCAAAAGGCAAGGGTCAAAGGGCTCAGGTTTGGGGGGGGTCAAAGGGCAGGGCTCAAGGTGTAAAGGTGGATGGTCAGGGGTCAGGGATCAAAGGTCAGGTTGTCAAGGAATGGGTCGAGGGGTCAAAGGTCAGGGGGGTAAAAGGTCAAGGCTCAGGCTCAGGATTAGAGGTTTCAGCATGATTTTCCATGGTGGTTCCCAGTGTGGGGACACGGGGTGTGGAGTCAGTGGCGCCGGGGGCGGGCAGGAGCCCCATGGGCAGTGGCCGGCAGCGGCGGGGACGTCTCCGTCCGGGTCGCGCCCCTCCACTCCCAGCAGAAGCCCCCCTGCGCTGTGCGGTGCCCGGCCGCACTCCTTGCCCTCCCTGCCGCTGCCTTCCCGCACTCCCACCGCACCCCCTGCTCCCCTCCAGCCCAGGGAAATGCAGGAAAACACAAAATCATCGAGGTGGAACAGTCACCGGAGCTGCCCGAGCCATCCCCCCGCCTGAAGGCGGCAGCTGCCCAGAGCCGGGAGCACCCAGCAGGATGCAGCTCCTCTTTCCCAGGAGCTGGAGGCAGGGTTTCCCAGGCAGGGGGAGCAGGGAGAATTTCAGCTCCCAGCAGCTCTCTGTGAGTGCTGGATGGACTCTGGGCTGAGCCAGGTGGGAGGTGTGGGTGGTGTTCATGTCCTCAGGAGCTGCTCGAATCCACCTTAAACTCCTGGAGTGGTCTGTGCTGGGAAGAACCTTACAGACCATCCTGTTCAGCCCCTTGCCATGGTCAGGGACACCTTCCTGGGGTGTCTGTGCCAGAGTGGTGGAATGGGCAGGACTTTTTCCCTGAGCCCAATCCCGGGCAATACTGGGGTTCCCATGGGAAGAAGCCTGTGAGCTGCATTTCTGGAGCTGGGAGCCTCCATGCCTGGGAGTGTTCCCAGTACCGCTCTTTGGTTTTTTCCATAACTGGGCATGATGTTTCTCCCCAGAGCAAGGTGGTTTTCCCTGGATTGTTGGGGTTACACACTGGCTGTTTGACAGCTCTGTTGTCTCTTTGTCCTGAATGGAAGAGCGAGGAACGGGAGATGCTCCCAACTGTCACAGGGATGTGGGAACAGCCCAGTTCCAGTGAGGAATGTGACGCCCAGCTTGTGGCGTGTGCCCTGAGATGGTCTTTCCTGTTGTTTTGTCCTTAGAGCCTGTTGGAGTGCTGGCCTGGATTTGGGAGGAGCCAAGTAGCCTGGAGCAGTGAGGTTTTTCCTGTCAGAAATCCATGCTGGGGATGTTTTCCCTGGCTGTCCCAAGGGGAAGGAACAGCTCTGGAGTTTTTGCAGCCACAGGCTGGGGATGCATCCCCTGAAAACCAGTTCAGGATCGTTCATCTGACTCTGTCCCTGACCTGTGGCTTCCAGGGAGCCTTCTGGTCTTCTGGATATTCCCAGGAGAGGATATTCCACCACCTGACTTTTAAGCCAGGAATTGCAAACCCAGTAAGTCAGTCACATTCTATGGGAGCTGCCCCAATGGTGGGATGGCAGATGGCACACCCCACGCTGCTGTTTGGGACATTCCCAGCTGGAACGGGAGCCAGCTGGGCATTTTGGAGCGCTGAGGCCACAAGGGCAGCCTTGAGTGGCATTCCCAGGCAATGCTGAGGCATCCCATGCCTGTGGCACGTGGCAACACATGCCTGATGTGGAGCAGAGAGAGGAAGGGAGAAATTCTGAGTTGATGGGAGGAATGGAATTGGGCTTTCCAGAATGGAATTGGTATAGGTGCTGATGGAATCATGGGGTGGCTTGGAAGGGACACAAAGACCCTCTGGGCTCTGTTTTCCCATCCCATGGCAAAGAACACGTCCAAAACTGCCTCCTCACCCTCATGGAATGGCAATGGGTGTTGGGAGCTCTGGCAGGAGCACCTGGAGACCAGGTAAGAATAGCAATGGGATTGTTTTGGCTGCTGCTGGATGTGGTTTTCTCTTTGCAGGATGTTCCTCTGACCGATGTTTTCACAGTAGCTTGCTAGGCCTCATTTGAGGATAATTCCAAGAATTTGGAAGTAGTTGGAAAAGAGTGAGGAAAAAAGGTGAACCTGATCCGTTTCTAGTAATTCTGAACTTCTCTTGCAGCACCATTCTGAAGGAAAGCTGGTTAAAGGATAAAGATGCAGAGGAACAAGTGTTGTCAACCCCCCTGCCTCCCTGACAGAGCAAAGCTTTCTGCAATCCCAGTAAATCTCTTGGAGAAACTATGGGATCACAAGGTTTCCTAGGAAAGGAAAACTAAGGACAGAGATGAGGAAAGAGGCTTCCAATTAATAATGATTTGATGGAGGTAGGAATGATTCTTGTATGTTTGATGCACCCCTTTTTATTCCTGGGATAATTTTAAATGATTTCTTTAAAAACTCATTTTGATTTGGGAATTCAAATTAGAGAGGAAGCGATGCAAAATAAATGCAGGGAGAGATCACAGAATCATCCTGGAATGGCAGAATAGTTTGGGTGGGAAGGGACCTTAAGGATCACCTCATTCCATCCACAGGGTGCTCCAAGCCCCGGCCAGCCTGGCCTCAAACACTTCCAGGGATGGGGCAGCCACGATTTCCCTGGGTTTATGGGCACAAGAGGAAATTTCCAGCAGGAAGTGAGGGATTTCCTTTGCTCTGCCTGGCCCTAGCAGGGCTTTGGGAGGCAGAGGGTGTGGGAACAGGAGCTTTGTCCACTGCCTTGGGGGAGTCTCTGCTGTCCCAAAACCCAGCCGAGCAAGTGGTTGTGGTTTAACATCCCGTTCAAAGGAGATGCCAGGCCAGGAACGGGAATGGACTGCAGAGCAGGGATGGTGCCCAGCAGAGGGGTGACCGTCCAGGGGGTCCCAGCAGTCCATCCCTGCTGGCCAGGTTTGGGATGAGCAGGTTGGTGACTGTCCCTGTGCTTGCTCTGCAGGATGAGGAAGCCAGGCCTGCTGAGGAGGAAGATGAGGAGGTGTGGGAGGATGGAGACAGCGGCCACCAAAGGCTGCAGAAGGCACAGATCCAGGTAGGAGACGTTGCCTTCCGAGGAGAGGGACTTGTCTGTCCCGTTGGAATTTGGGGCGTGAGGCCAGTGGAACAAAGGGTTTGATTCCATTTTCTTACTCGGGTTTTCACGTGCCTTAAGAGAGCTTTGTGAAAATGTCATTATCCCTGATTGAATCTCTGGAAAACAGGGATTGAAGCTTTCAGAAGGGGCCCAACCCTGCCTGCACGTATCCAAGTGCAGCCCCCACTCCCTGTTTTTGTGTACAGCTGGGATGAGACCTCAGCTGCTGCTACTTGCCCACTCACAAGTTGTGTAGCTCAGAGCCTCAGCCATGAAGGGCCAGGCTGTGTTTAAAACAGCCCAAGGTACCAGAGAGCTGAAGTAATTTCCTAGCAGGTAACTTGACTTGGAAGCTGCATTCTAAAATTTGTCCACATTTAATTTATGTCCCACGTGGAGACACCTAAAGAAGCAGAGGTGGGGTGTTCCTAAGAAAAGAACATCTAAATTCTTTGGTGGTAGAGGGCTTAAAATTAAAGTCTGAGTGGAGGTGCCTTTAGGACACTTTCATTCCAGTATCTGAATGGAATTTACATGAAGTATCCAAATCCTGACAAGCTTGTATGAACTCCAAAGCCTCTGCAAGTGTTTTACAGCCAGGGAAGGAGATAAGAGTCTGGAGTCTCTTCCCAAAACCTGGCTGCTGGTTTGTTTGGCCAGGCATAGGAATAATTGTGTATTCCCTGGGGCTGTCCTTATGGGGAGAGGTTTACTTATGTGCCCTGGGTTTATTCAGTGCCTCTTCAAAGTGATGGAAACTGATTTCATTGAAATGCCAGGGGTGCCAAATGTTTTCCCCAGCCCGAGCTCGGAGCCAGCCCAGTGGGAAGTGGTTTAATGGCCATTTTCCCACTCCCTCGGGGCAGCAGCACTGGAGCACTCGCACCCAACCGTGCCCGAGGTGCCGAGTACTGGCAGGAGGCAAAGCCGGGGACGGGGCAGTAGGAGCTTGCAGTGCTCCTGGAATCGCAGAGCTGGAGCTGTGGGTTAGAACTCCCAGGAGCTGCTGCCTCACTCAAACCTCGTTTCAAGCTCCGCATCCCTCCTGCTCCCTTGGAATGATTGTTGCTTCTGTTGTTGCTCTTTCCCGATACATGATGATTATTATTGTAAATTCCCACTCCATTTCTTCCATAGCCCTTTGCTTCCCAGAGGTGGTGCTTTAGGCAAGCCCCTCCAGCCTGGGAAGGTGCTTTTGGCTCCGCACTCATTCCCAGTCCCCATGAGCAGCTGGACCTGTGCTGCCCCAGCAGGTGCCTTTCCTTCCTTCCTTCCCTGCTGCACTTTGGCTTTTCGAGGGCTCTCTGGGGGGCTGAGGGAGAAGTTCTTTGTCATTCCAGGGCAGCATAAGCCCTGATCCCACTAAAAGCAGGAGGAATCATTTCATCCTTGTTTTTGGATACACCTTTAGTGTTTTCTCTCTTTTGCTGACACTGTGTGGTGAAGCAGCAGCTCCCTGGAATAATTTTTATTTGTAAAACAGTGAATTCCCTGCTGGAATCCCAGTCACAGCCCCCCAGATCAATGTGCAGTTTAAGGCCTTACACCCTGACCAGGACAAGTTCCTGTCCTTAGACATGGAAAACAGGGGAGAACTCAGACTGGATTGGAGCCAGCATCCAGAATGGGGAAAGTGAGGCAGCGTGCTTGGAGAAGGCTGGGGCTGGTACAGGGGGTGTTCCCCGTTGGATGACACCCGTGTGGAGCCGATCCTTCTCTTCCTTTGTCCAAAGTCCGATGGCAAAGGAGTGAAGAACCCACAAGTGGGGCCTGGAAGGAAAACAGTTCTGTTAAAATTAGGCAAAGAATGCACTAAGTAAAAATGGACATCCTTTTTATGTGTGAAAGAAAGTAGGGGAAAAATGTTGAAAAAGAGTTCTTTTATTTGGTGCCACCTCTCATTTTTTTATGGATAAAACCCTCTAGTGAGCAATCAGAACAGGAGTGGGAAAGCCAGGAGCCTTTGACTTCCACAGTGAACTTAATTTCCATGCTTAATTTTAACAATTTCCTCTCTCTCTCAGGGCAGGAAAACCCACTTAACTTGTCCCATCTTTGCCAAAAGCTTTGGTGTTTGAGCAGCCAAACCCAAGGAGCTCTGGCCCCACCAGCCTGTACTGGAGGGCCCCTGGTCCTGCCCGTGGTGTGGGATGAATCCCCAGTTGTCCCCAGAGGGGGCTGCCCTGGTCCCTGCAGTGCCCAGCACCTGAGACAGAGAGAGCCCTGTCCAAAGGGGCCTTTGGCACCTTGTCAGGAATGTGGCAGCAGCCCCAGGAGCAGGCTGGAGGTGAGAACTGGGGCTGTGTTTGAGCCTGAGCAGGTCAGCTCAGTGTTTACCTGTGGGGGGAGCTTGGCCCCACACTCTGAGTTGAAGCGGGATCAGGGTGACAGATGCTGCATTTTGGGCACCCTGAGAGTTTCTCTCCCCCCTGGAGCTTTCCTGCAGGGATGGGGCAGGGCAGGGAGCAGAATTAACCCTGCACCTCCCGTGGCCACTGCTGGCCTTTGTCTCTCTGTTGTGCCATCAGCCTGTGGGAATTTGCTGCTGCCGCTGCCACCCCACCTGGGGGCTGCGTGCTCCTGGCAGCCCTTCCCAGCCCCACACCCGAGCTCCAGCGGTGCCTCCGGGCTGTGTTGGGAGCGTTTGCTGGGAATGGGCCTCATCCCTGGAGTATCCTTTCCTTCCAGAGTGGATGGACAGAGCTGCTGGGCTTGTCAGCTTCAGAGTTTGATTGCAAAAGTCACTGCAGGGAAGAATGACAAGGAGGTTTGTCAGAGTGGTGCTGTCAGACCCCACCTGCCAGTCTGTGCTTTGGGTTGGAGGTTGTTGTGTATTGGCCCTGCAGGCAAGGAATGTCCCCTTCCCACCTCAGCCCAGCAGCTCCCAAGGGCTCTTCCTGGAGTACTTATTCTTTGCTTCCCTTTGGGCTAACTTAATCTCCACCCTTCCATGAGCAATTCCTTGGCTTCTCCTGGAGAAAACCCCACGGCAGAGGCAGTCTGCAAAGGAGCCCAGAGCTGTGCTTGGAGCAGAGAGTGCTGAGAGCTGCGGGTGCCTCTGCTGCCCCAGGCTGGCAATATCCCCATGGAACAGACTGGGCAAATGGGATTAGAGGGAGCACAAGTCCCTTCAGGGAAGGGGTTTTCTCCTGTGCAGATCAGGCACAGGGCAGGAAGGGAACTTTGGAAATCAGCTGATTTCCCCCAGAAAGCATCACTCACATCAGCATGGATGACATGACCTGTGCCCACCGCTCACCATGCACCCGGCCAGAATCAAGAGCAAAGGTTGGTTTGGGTGTGAGCACTTGAAATAACTTGGAAAGAGAAGCAATCACCTTTTGCTGCTTCTTTCTTTCTTTCAGATGCTGGGATTGCCTCTGGGCACGTGTGCTGAGCTCTCCCTGCAGGGAACCGTCAGGCCTTAACAGCTGTGAGGTTGTGTTCTTCTCAGTGGGGAACTGGAAATAATTATTAATTAATTAATTGCAGAAATGTCTTCTGAACCTTTCCCCTTTCCTGGTAGATCTTCTCTCTCTGCCTCTGAATTTACAGCTGTTCCCTGGTGTCATTGGCCCTGCCTGAATTCCTTGCAGCTCCTCACTGGGAAAACCTGGGGTGACTGAGAGGGGACACAAGAATTGTTTGTGTAGGAAAATGGGAGGGGATGTCGAGGGGAGCGAGGTGGCATTTTTGAGGGAAAAGCTGAGGTGATGTTTAGGAGAGAGAATGCACATTTTTGGGGCAGAAAAGAGTTAATATTGTAGAGGAAGGAAAATTTGGGGGGTAAAACTTGATGTAACCTGTAGGGGACAGAATGAATATTTTGGCATAGGCATAGAGGAGTAGACAAATAAGGAAAATTTTGGAGGCAAAGCGTGACAAAATCTCAAGAGCAGAGAATGATCACTTGGAGGGAAAAATGAGGTGATGAGTACTGAGCATGTGGGGAAAATCTGAGCTAATCTCTAGGGGAGAGCATGAACACACTGAGGTAACATGAGGGAATCAGTTGTGGGCAAGTAGGGAAACTTGTGTAAAAAGAACATTAAATAAGCTGTAGAAAGAACATGTTGAGGTAAAAATGAGGTCATCAGTAGTAGACAGATGGAAAACTTTGGTGGTAAATCTTGATAGAAGCTATGTGGTAGAAAGTAAATAAATATTGAAGGAAGAAGAGGGAATCAGTAGTGGACAGGTAGGGGAATTTTGGGGGGGTAAAACTTGAAATAATCTAGAGGTTGAGAATGAATATTTTGAGGTAAAAATGAGGTAATAAGTTGTGGACAGTTAAGGAAAATTTTGGGGGTCAAACTTGAGGTAATCTCTAGGGAGAGTATGACACACTGACATAAACTGAGGCAGTCACTGGGGCTAGGCAAGGAAATTTGGGGTGTAAAACGTGGGAAGATCTGTAGGGCAGAGAATGAACATATTGAGGAAGCAATGAGGTGACCAGTAGTCAAGAGGAGGTAGAATTTGGGGGGCAAACCCTGAGGTAATTATGGAGGAACAGTAAGTGTTTTTGAGAAAAAATCGGACCTAATTTGTAGGGGACAGAATGAACATTTTGGGGATAAGACAGACAGAACTTGCGTGGTTTTGGTTTTACAATCTGGTCAGTATACAGGGGACAAAATAGACATTTTGGTCATAAAATCCTAGTTAATCTGTAGAAGAAAGAACTCCTATTTTGAGGTAAAAAGGAGGTGATCAGAATTGGGCAGGTAGGGAAAATTGAGGGGGTAAAATGTGAGGTCATCTCTAGGAGAGAGCAGGAGCATCCTGAGGTAAACTGAGGGAATTGCTGTGGACAGGTGGGTAAATCTGGGGGGTAAAACTTGAGGGAATCTCCATGGTAGAAAAGGAGTATTTTGAAGTAAAAATGAAGTACTCCGTGGTGGAGAGGTACAGAAAATGTCGGGGGTAGAATCTGAGGTGATCTGTAGCAGAGAGAATGCACTTGATGGGGTAAACTGAGGTTTTATGGCCAGGTAGGGAAGTTCTGAGGGGTAAAAATTGAAAGTGTCTGTAGGGTAAAGAATGAGAATATTGAGGTGGAAATGAGGAAAGAGGTAGTGGACAGGTGGGGAAAGTTTTGGGGGCAAATCTTGTGGTAATCTCCAGAGCAGAGAAAGAATGCTTCCTTGTAAAAAATGAGGAACTCAGAAGGAGACAGATGGGGACATTTTGGGGGTAAAGTCTCAGATCATCTCAAGGTGAGGGAAGGACTATTTGGAGGTGAACTCAGGACTCACTGTGTCCTCCTTCCTTGGCAGCAGCTGGCAGGGAAGGGAGAAGAGGCCTCGGGCTGGAGAGGGGCAGGAGAAAGGCACTGTGGGCAAAGGGACCTCCCTGGCATCCCCAGGGCACCTGTGGGGAACAGAGTGGACACTTTGGGAGCAAAGGGAGGTGAGTGGATTGTCCCTTTGGGGGATGCTGGGATTTAAATCATTCTATCCATTTGCCTGCTGACATTTCCCAGCCCAGGGGCTTTGGCTGCCAGGGCAGCACAAAGATTGTTCCCTGTGTGGTGCCCAGATTTGGGGTTAGGCTTTGCTAGTTCACATGAATTCTACCCAAAGCCCTGAATTGCCACTGGAATAGCCTCCTAGTGCCTCCTGGAGCATGGATATTCCCATGCAGAGCTGCCTATTTAACAGCAGGTGTCAGGAAGCAGCAGAGCTTCCAGGGAAGCTCAGCAGGGTCAGGGCAAGGACAGCTTCATGTTCCATAGAATTTGCTGTTTGTAACCCTCATCCCCCAGCCCCCCCCCACCATGTCCCTGGGGCACCTGACAGAGTTCCCTGGAATTCAGCTGCCTGCACCCCCCGAGCTCGGGCTCCAGGTGATATTTGGAAGCAGGAGAAGGCGCTGGCCGGACACGCTCCCAGCCCGTGCTGAGGCAGCCCCTGTGCCCCCGGGAGGACTTCTCTCCCTGCAGGAGCAATTTCATTGCAGAGCCTCTGGAAGTTCTTTTCCCTCAGGAAAGGGATGCACATCCCTGCCTTCAGGGCACCTGCAGTGTGAGCCACCTGTGAAAGCTTTCCATCAGTTGTGCAGTTCCAGCTGGTTCCCCAAAAACTGCCAACTCAATCCAAAGAGATTTCTCTGCCTCTGACCTTTCATTTGAAGGCATCTCTGAGGGCATTGCTTGGCATTTCATTGCTGTGGGGGAAGCTTGCCTTGGCTTTAACGCTGCTGAGGGATGATGTCCTCAGGCTGGAAGGGAAGGCATTTTGGGTGGCTGGGACATAGCTGGCAGGTGTGTGGGAGGTCGGCAGCGGGAATTGCTGTCTGAGCCCCTCTGCAAACAGCCCGTGCCGACATTCCCCGGTGCCAGCTGTTCCTTGGGGTATTTTTGGGGCGTCAGTGGGGTCTGTCGGGGCCGAAGCATCTCCGGGTGCCTGTTCAGAGCAGCCCCTGGCCGAGGGGCCGCCCTTTATCCATGTCCATCCCAGCGCTGCCCAGGCAGCCCAGTGCCCGTTCCCGGGATGTGTGTTTGGCATGCTGTGTGCCACAGGCAGGACACTGCAGGCACAGCTCCTCTCTGCAAATCCAAAGCACAAGAGCTGCTGGTTCCCTTCCTGGGGCTGCTGGCCTTCTCCCTCCCCCCCGTTCCCTGCCAGCTGGGACACACAGAAGGAGCACCAAGGAACACTCCTGGCAATGAGCAGGAGTCACTGAGAGCTCTGTGCAGCTCTGGGCCACAAAAGCTGCCTCAGCCGCCACTGTGATTTTGGCCTGTGAACACTCACCTGCGGGAAATGCCCCTCTGCAGGCAGGAGCAGCTCTGACACTCTCCAGAACTTTGGCCATGGAGCAAGTGAACCCTCAGGACTTGCCTTGCTTCTTTCTCCCTGGAAAGGGACATGGAATGAGCACCTTGACAGCTGTTGGGGAAATCCTGGAAAGGGCAGGAAATCAGGGCTATGGGAAGAGTTTTGTGCTGTCCCCCAAGCGATCACCTGTGGTGTTCCATGATCAGGTGCTGGCCATGGAGCTCTGCCCTGTGGCCATGGCAGGGGCTGGGGTGTAAAGCAGCATTAGCATAAAAGAAGGAGCTGTATTTGCAAAGGAATTACCTTGCTGGCACTTGGCATTGCCATGCCAGGCAGGACATTGGCAGGAGCTGAGATTGGCTTGGTTGGAGCAGGGTGCTGAGAATGGCCAGGTGTGGGTTCAAGGCCCAGATGAGGCATTCACATAAGGGTTCGACTTGATGCTCCTTGTGTATCCATTCCCACTCAGGAGATGCTGTGCTCTGGAAATAAAGAAGAAACAGTTTCCACTGGACTTTCAAAGCCAGAGGTTTTTGCACTGGAGAGTGCAAGGCGCAGAGAAAGTGGGGGGGGGGGGGGGGGGGGAAGGAGAGCATCAGGTACCGGCTGAGCGGCCCGAGCCCCGGCCCCAGAGCGGGCGCAGTCAGAGCAGGAGCGGCAGCAGCGGACTCGGCGCCAGCGCCCGGCCCGGGGGAGCGGCTCCTCCCGGCCGCGGCGCTGCAGCCGCGCTCGCTGGGCGGGGGGCGCGGCGGGCGGGAGGCCCCCGGGGGAGCGGCCCCGGGGCGGGGGGAGGCGGGCGCTGCTCTGCGCAGGGGGTGCGGCGGCCTCGGCAGCGCCGGGGCTGGGGGAGCTGCGCGTCCCCGCGGGGGCTGCGGGCGGGCCCGGGCCGGGAGCGCCGCCGCTCCGGTTCCGCCCCACGGGGCGGGCGGCGCTGCGGGAGCGGCGGCCTCTGGGGGTGCCGGGGCCAGCACGGGCGGTCCCCGTGCCCCGCCCGCTTCCAGGCGCGATCCAGCGCCTGCTCCGGGGAAGCGCCGCCCGCCCGGCACGGCCCCGGCTCCCCGCGGCCGCGGCGGGACCGTAGCCGGAGCTCCGGCGGGACCGCAGCCCCGCGCTGGCCGCAGCCGGAGCGGCAGCGCCGGGCTCGGCCCCAGCGCCAATCCCGGAGCGGCTTTTAACCAGCCGCGGCGATCCCGATCCCTAATGCCATCCCCAATCCCACCTCAGTTCTCCGAGCCCGGGAGCCACACCCCGCCCGCCGAGGGACAAGCGGCTCGGCCCGGGACCCCCAGCAGACACCGACAGGACTCGGACCCGAATCCCCGGACCCCGTTCCCGGTCCCACCTCAGCGCCTCGGGCTCGGCGCAGCGCCGGGAGCAGCCCCCGGGGCCGGGATCCGCACAGCGCTCCGAACGACGGTCCCGCCGCAGCCCGGGACGAGCAGAATGAGCATCCAGCGCACAAAGCGGAGCGGGCGCGGATCCGCCGGCATTTACAGGCGCGGGCGGGGCGGGGCGGGGCCGGCACAGGTGTGAAGGGCGGGGTCCGCACAGGTGCGCGGGGCCCCAGAGCGGCTGCGCGGGGCGGGGCCGAGAGGATTTAAGCCTCGGGAATCGGCCCCGCCGCCATTTGCGCGCTCGGTGCTCGGTGGGAGAGGTTGCGGCCGGACCGGGTTCTGTATCTCTATATATCTCTGTGTCTCTGTATTTCTTTATATTTGTGTTTGCTTCTCTTCTTCTAACCCTCTCTGTTCTTCCCCCTCTGCCTCCCCTCCCCCACCCCCTACACCCCCCCCCCCCAACCCCCCCCCCCCTCTCCCCCCTAGCCCTCCCCTCCCTCCCCCCCGGCCCGGTCCCCCCCATCCCCCCTCCCTTTCCCCCTACACGCCTCAACCCTGCCCTACCCCTCCATCCCCCCCCCCCTCCTCCACCGTTCCTCCCCCCCCCCCATCCCGCGTCCCCCCTGCCCCCTCACCCTGCTCCCCTTCCCCTCCCAATTTCCCCCACCTGCCCTCAATCCTCCCCCTCTGTCTCCCACCTTTCCTTCCACCTCCCCGTGTTCCTGTTCCCGCTTTCCCCCTCTGCACCTTGACCCCCCCCCCCACCTGTGCTCCGTCCTCGTCCTCCCCCCCCTCCTTTCCTGTCCCCCCACCCCGCCTCTCCCTGCACACCCTGAACCCCCCACCTGCCCTCCTTCTTTGACCCCCTCTGCTCCCTTATTCCCGTCCTCTGTCCCGTCTTTCTCCCGCAGCCGCGGGGCTCGGGGCGCCGGAGAATAAAGCCCAGAGGGCCGGAGCCCGGCGCCCCTGCCCTCGCTGGAGCCCCACACGGGGCCGGACCCGCTCGGCGGGTCCCCTGTGCAAACAAGAACACCGCCGGGGCTCCGGCTTTCCACACACACACTGGGGATCCCCTCTTCAGGAGGGGGTCCCGGGGCGGGGGGTGGGTTTCAGGGAGGGGGGTGTGTTGGGGTAGGGTGGGCCCCCTCCACCGGAGGAGGGGGTCCCGGGGGGGGGGGTGGGTGGGTTTCAGGGAGGGTGGTGGGTTGGGGTGGGCCCCCTCCAGAGGAGGGGGTCCCGGGAGGGGTGGGTGGGTTTCGGGGAGGGTGGTGGGTTGGGGTGGGCCCCCTCCGGAGGAGGGGGTCCCGAGGGGGGGGGTGGGGGGGGTGGGCCCCCTCCGGAGGAGGGGGTCCCGGGAGGGGGTCAGGGTGGGCCCCCTCCGGAGGAGGGGGTCCGGGGGAGGGGGGTGGGGCGGAGGGGGGACTTTCCCCCCCTCCAGTCCCCGCCCCCTCTCCCGGACCCCCTCCTCCGGACGGGGCTCCCCCCGGCCCCCTCCCCGGGACCCCCTCCTCCGGACCGGGGCCCCGGGGGGGAGGGAGGGGGGGGGGCGGGTGGGGTGGGGGGGCTCGACGGGAGGGGCTGTTGGTTTGGCCTGTGGTCTCTATGTCTGTTCATGCTGCAGAGTGACGTGACCCCCTCTGCTTCCCCCCCACCCCACCCGCCCCCCTCCCTCCCCCCCGGGGCTTTTCTAAAGACTTCTCTGCATCTGGATGCTCTTTGCTCTTGGCTTTCTTTACAGGAATGCATTTGCTGCTAAACACATCTCAGGCCCTTATTTGATCAGGATAAGGCGGGATGGAGATGAAGACTCACACAGGGAATAGCCAGGGAGATTCCCAGATCTCTGAGCTCCTTCACAAGGCAGGAGATCCATTTGGCCCAGGAACCGAACCCTCCCGAGGAATTGTCTGATGCCATCTCCACATTTCACAGCTGATCCTTGTGCTCAAAGGATCCCCCTTTCTTCCCTCCAGCCAATTCCAAGCCTCGCTGCCCCCAGCCGGGAACAGTCCCCAGGCCGATCCCTGCAGTCTTCCCTGCCAGGATCCTGCTCAGGAATCCATGGGCTACGAATGTAACAATTAATTCTTCCCACCCCTGCCCAGTTCTAATTCCAAAGGATTTGGTGGCTGCCTTACCTGGCTGGAGCCTGCTTCCAACTCTGTTCTTGCTGCTTCTGCTGCTTTCCATTTCCCAGGAATTCCACCAACGGAGCGACAGCGTTTTCCACCTCCTCCTCCAGGATTCCCTCTGTCGCGTTCGGGTGCTGGAAGGATATCAAAACCTGGGCCTCACTATCAGGAATTATATCCCCGGATTTGTTCCTTTCCAAATGTCACCTCTTCCCAACAAAGCACTGGCCATCCAAGGAATTCTAGAGAGCCATGTGCTGACCGCTGCTTACTCCTCTGGAATGTCAGAGCTTGGAAAAAAAGGGCAGTTGAGGCTTTTCCTGGTGCTGCCCATGAAGTGTATTTTACCTAAGTGCCCCTGCCCATGCCTTTGCCTGTATCCGCCAAAAATCCACCCGTTCATTCCCCAGCTGCTGCCTCCCTCTTTTCCTGGATCCAACAGAATTTTAACAGGTGAATATTCCCCTCTGGAAGAGCACCTTTCATTCCAAACCTAAGAACAAACAAAGGAATCACTTTCCTTCGACCTTCCTTATTAGGATTCCACTGAGAGCAGTGGATGCAAAATGATCCTCTCCTGGTCCCTGCTGGATTCCCGGAGCAGGGATCCTTTCCCTCTTTCCCCCCACCCCCCGCGGTGCCCTCCTCCCCCTCCCGCCCCACCCCGCACCCTTTTCAGCCTTTCTTCCACAGCTTTTGCCTCCGGACCTCAGATCCTTTTGGTCTCCAGGAGCTCCCAGCAGCTCCACAGCCTTTCCTCTCCCATCCTGATCCTTTCTCCAGGAATGGAGCTCTGCATTGCAATTCCCTTCTCTTTTCTCCGACAATTCCCACCAACCCAGACCTAAAGCTGACACAAGGAACGCTCGGTGCCCACAAATCCAAATCCAGACCTGGCCATCCCTAAACCAGCAACTCCCGGACAATTTGCGTTCATTCCAACCTAACACTGAGGACTCACCTAATCCTTCAAAATTCCCAAGAAATATCCCGTTGCCTTCAGCTCCCAGGGGATTCTGCTTCGTGCTCACACGGATTTGGGACTTCCCTGAAAAACCCGTGCAGGGCACGCTGGAATCCCCGATCCCGTGAATCCGGGGAGTGTGAAAAGCTCGGTCCAGCCTGGGCCCCCAGAAATTTTTGCCAAATATCCCCCAAGTCCTCGGGACAACAGAACTCTCTGGTACTGCATTTTTGGCGTTGTAAAGCCTGGAATTACTTTACCCCTAGTGCTGGGCTCTGGATGTGGCCGAGAAAATCCCGGCCTCCGCACAGACCCAGATTCCAAACTTTTTGATACATTTGAGCAAACCGAGAAATTCCCCTTCCCTGCTTCTTCTTAAGGGCATCCTTCTCTTCCCTTACCCGGCCTGCTCTCTCCCACTGGGCTGGGTTTTTCCCTTCCCATGCTAATTAGTCCCTACTTCTAGGAGCTTTAGGTACCTTTCTTCCCTGGCAGGGATTTCTTAACACAGCTATCGAGGCTTTGGGAGTCTTCTTTATCTTCTACTTTCTGGAAACACACCCTCTGATCCATAAATGCCACAATCCAGATGCCCAACTTCAACAAGACATCCTTTTCACCTAAAAACACTCACTCTCAACTCTTAGATCTTTTAAAGTTTTACCCCCGCAAAATTCCCCTGCTTTTCCACCGCTGAATTCCTCCGTCCTGATTCCAAGAATTTCTTGAATACCACGGGGCTTTTCTCAAGATTTACCCCCACAACCTTCCCTACGTGCCCACTGCTCACCACCTCATTTTTCCCTCAATGTCTTCGTTCTCCACCCCAGAGAGTTTGTCAAGTGTTGCCTCCAAAATGTTCCCCCTCTGTCCACTACTGAGTTCCCCATTTTGCCTTCAAAATATTCCTTCTGTCCCCTCCAGACTGCATCCACTTTTACCCCCAACATTTTACTTCCTCTACAATATTGATTAAACCTTTTCCACCCCAAAAATGTGCATTCCCTCCCTTAAACAGCACCTCAGCTTTTCCCTCAAAAATGCCCCAGAGAGAAACTCCGATTCAGCCCCCAAACTCCCATTTTCCTACACAAACAGTTCTTGTGGCCCCTCTCAATTCCCCCAGGCTTTCAGCTAAAGGAATAACTGGAAGCCTATTCCCTCATCTCTGCCCTCCTTTTGCTTTCCTGGAAAACCTTGCCATCCCACACTTTCTCCAAGAGATCTGCTGCGAGTACTGCAAGGTCTGCTCTGTCAGAGTGCCAGGGGGGTTTACAGCACTTGCTCCTCTGCATCTTCACCCTTTCATCAGCTTTCCCCTGGAACGGTGTTGTGCGAGAAGCTTGGAATTACCAGAAATGGATCGGGTTCACACTTTTTCCCCACCAGTTTTCATCTGGTTTGAAATTCCTGGAATTACCCTCAAATGTGCCCTAGAACAGTGCTGTGAAAGGATCAATCAGAAGAACAGCCTGAAAGCAGAAAACCACCTCCAGCAGCAGCCAGAATGATCCCATTTCTGTTCTTACCTGGTCCTGCCAGAGCTCCCAATGGCCCTTCCCATTCCAAAACAAGAACTATCGAAGACATTCCTGCTGTCCATGAGGGTGAGGTGCCAGTTCTGGATGTTCTTTGCTGTGGAATCGGACAACAAACAGAGCGTAAATGATCTTGGTGGCTCTTCCAAGCCAAACCACCCCGTGATTCCTTGCGTGGATCAGCACCTGTCCCAACTCCATTCCAGAAACCTCCTCCCACTAACCCAGAACCTTCCTTTTTCCGCTCAACATCAGGGATTTGCTGCCGAGTGCCCCGGGCAGGGGACGCCTCAGCCCTCTCTGGGACACCTCAGCATTCCCTGGGACGCCTCAGCATTCCCTGGGGTGCCTCAGCATTCCCTGGGCTGCTGTTCCACGCCGATCCCGTGTCCAGCGCCGTTCCGGGCTGCAGTGCCGGGCTCTCCCCACAAGGCGGCAGCACCGGGAGCGAGCAGCCCCGGCCGGTCCCGCTGTCTCGGGGCAGCTGCGCCTTTAACCCGCCCGGAGCCGGCGGGGCCGTGAACACAGCGGGCAAAAACCCCACCGATCCCCTTTCTTTCACCCCCAGAGGCACAGGATCGCAGCATTCCCTGGGCTGGAAGGGACCCGCAGGGAGCATCGAGTCCACATCTTCGTCCTGCACCCCAAGAATCCCACCCTGTGCCCGAGAGCCTTGTCCAGACCCAAACTCTGCCCCCAGGATCCTGAAAACACAGCGGGGCTGGGAGAAGGGTAACAAGGGAGGATTTTTTACATAGTTCTCCTTGTACGATCGTTATATAATCTTATTAGATAGTCCAGCAACCCATCCCTGGGCCGGGACCCCCACCCCTGTCCCGGGACACCCATCCCTGGGCCGGAATACCGATCCCCCGCGGCCCCCACCGTCCGCTCGGGACTGTCCCCGTTCCCCGCTCACCTCCGAGCCCGCAGCACCCGCCCCGGTGCCCCCGGCCCGGCAGCGCTGCTCCCCGGACTCCCCGCCATTGCCACGTCGGGCGAAGATGGGCGGAAATTACCGGGACCACACCAATGTGGCGATGCGACCTTCTCAAGATGGCGGCGGTGGAGGACCCCGCTCCGTCTATTCGGCTGCCTGAATGCTCCCGCCTACCCCAGGCGCCGCTGACCCCACAGTCGGTGTCCGCATAGCGGGAAACGCCTCAGAAAATTGCGTGCAAGCGCTGGGCTGGCGTTGGTGTCGGCGTCGCGTTCAGGCAGCCGAATAGACGCAGCTAGAGGGGGCCTTCCCTGCCACCATCTTGAGAAGGTCAGAAAATAGCGTAAACGACCGCCATCTTTAGTGTGGCGATGACCTAATTTCCGGTTTTGCCGCCATCTTGGGTGCTGGCAGAAGCCACTTCCGGTCGAGCCGCCATCTTTAGTGTTGTACGCAGAAGGCCCCCCCCCCCCCCCCCCCCCTCACAAGAGCTTCTGTCTATTCAGCTGCCTGAATCCAGCCCGGACTCCGACGCCGGCCCCGCGCTTTCCGCGCGATTTTCCGCGGTGGTCCCCGGTGCGAGGACACGGGTGGTGGGGTCACCGGCGCCGGAGGCGGGCGACGGTCCCGCGACCGGCGGCAGGCATCGGCAGGGACACCTCTCTTAGGGGCCTATTGCGTCCGCCATCTTGAGTGTGGCGGAAGTGTCATCCACCCTCTGCAAGGTCCTGGCAGGTTCGAATAAAAACGCCACTTACGCCGTCCCGAAAGCGCCGAACTGCGCCTTCCTTTCCGAGCCGCCCCCTTGAGAGCGGCACGCGGGCGGCTCTATTCCCACCGTGCTCGCCCGGTGCTCCCCGCCCCGGCTCGCGCTGCGACCGCGCCTCTGCTGCCCGGCAAAACCGGCCCCGCCGGGCCGCCCCCCGCGCTGTCATTCGTCGCGGTCACCGCCCCGCACGGCGCCCGCTCCTTTGCAGCGCTCTGGCCCCGCTCATGCACGCCCGTGTCCCTTGGCGCTCCGAACCGTCCTTCGCCCCTCCCCTCCGCTGCCAGACGCGGCCCCGCTCGCTCCTTGCCCTTGCCACGCTCGGCAGCCACCGAGGCCGCCGCCCTCTCGGCTCCCCCGGCCCCGGGCGGCAGCAGCGCCGGGGCGCCGTGCCGGGGCCGGCAGTGCCGCGCTCTCGCCACCAGGCGGCAGCAGCGCCGCCCAGCTCAGCCCGGGGCCGGGCCGCGCTGCGGGGCACGGACAGAGCAGAGGCAAAAGCCGGCTCAGGGCGCTCTGCAGCTCCTGCAGCCCGAGCCTCTCGGCTCCTGGCGCCAGGCACTCGCTTCTTCCCTTCCTACAGAAAAACGCCGCCTCGTTATTCTCAAAACTTGCTCATCTCTAGTCCCAGTTTCTTATATTCCTATATGCAACAGAGTAGAGAGAGGGCTGGCTTATTTCAAAATGAATCTACATCTAAATTTGTCTATAGATGTAAAAACAAAGAACTTGACAGGTTTGGGGATTCCACACTGTCATACACACATCCCTCCCGGTGGATTTTCTGGCAGTTTTGGGCCCCTCTGGGGGAGGGCACCCAGCAATGGCCCCCCTCATTCCCCACTCACCTGCTCCTCCACTGCATCGTGGCTCTCCCAGGGACATTGGGGTGCCCCAAGTGACATTCAGAGCCCCCGAGTCTCCACCCCCGCCCCCAGCCTTTTTTCCTCACCTCCAAAGAATGCACAAAATGAGACAAACTGCCCTGGACAGCAGAACGGCACTTTAATAAAGCCATTTCCATGCATACATCCCCCAAAAAGGGGCTTGGCTGGAAACACAGGGAAGGTGCAGCAGAGGGATGGGGAAAGAGAGGGATGGGCAGCAGGACAGGGGGCTCTCAAGAGAAGGGCACCATGAGGGAGAGGGACCGAGCAGCCGATGCAGACAGGGACAGGCAAAAGGACAGTGAGAGGGACAAAGAAATACAGTCACACTGCAGCACAAAGGAAAAAGGAGAGCAAGAAAGAAGGAAAGAGAAAGATGCGGGCGGCGAGGGAGACAGAGACAGAACAGGGAGAGGGATTGAGCAGAATTTATTCAATAAAGGTCAGTATGGATTTCTTAAAAGAACACCAGGACATCCCTATCACGGAACTCTGCTGTCTGCTTCAACTTCACAGCTGTAAGGGAACATTTCTCCCCCCTCTCCTCTCTGCGGTGTTTATTAAATAAAGAGTGAGTATTTATTTCTTAAAAGAAAAACAAGAGAGAGGAGGCAGTGAAAGGCAATGGCATGGGGAGCACACAGGACAAGAAAGCAACACAAAAGACACACTGGACAGAGAGAAGAAAAGAGCTGCAAAGTTGGATGCAAGAGTGAAAGAAAATCGGGAACAAACGCCAGGACTTTAATTAGAGAGTGTGGCTGACGAAAGTGCCAGTAAAGCACCGGCTCGAACAGAACCTGCTGCTGGCACGGCTCGGCCCGGCACTCACTAATTAACATCTGTCTCTCGGCAGGGCCATGAATCCCCTGCTGGAACAGGAGGGGAAAGCCGAGGGGATAATGCGCACCGGGGTTGGTGCCGCTCAGCCCTAATCCCAGCCCGTGGCGCCAGTGAACGCACCCCGATCTCCGAACCTTCTCTCAGGGAAATCTCATCTTTACCCCTTCTCTTCCCCTCCCGGTATCTCCGTGTGCCCGGAACAAACACGAGGAGAGGTTTCTCTGTTGCAGGTTCTTTGGAAATCCTACACTGACTTTGAGAATGAGCAAGAGTAGAAGACAACCAGGAAACTTTGCTGCCAACCAACATCAAACCCCTCGCACCGGAGAAGAACGAACAGCTCGTTTTTACGCGTCCAAATCCCTTCAATTTTCAGCATTGTCTGTTTCCCGGCCGGCACTGTGGGAACTGCTGCGCACGGCACCACGAGTAAAACGCTCTCGTGTTCAGAAGGCACAATTGCAGAGAACAGACAGCAAAGCCGTCTCAAGGCAATTTGGGCACACAAAACCCCCCTTTTTGCACCCTGAGCTTTCTGTTAAGCCACACCTGAAATTCCAAGTTTCTCCGTACTCTGCCCCAGTGCTTCTCTCTTCCGTCAGCGCCGTAGGCAGGACTGATTCCATACTCACAAACCCCCCTTGCCACGATCGGCGCTCTCTGCCCACCAAGGACACGGCACCGGGCAGGGACATTTCTCCCACTCCCCAGCAGAGACCTCCTCCCGCCACATCCAGGGAACTGCAGCCACTCAGGGAACACCAACTTTCTCCTGGGCTGGGAAGAGGAACCTGCAGCAAATAAGGCTGCACAGTCTGCAGCAGCGAGAGCTCAGCACATGTCCAGAGAGCCAATTCCAGCACCTAAATTTAAAAAAGAAGAAAAAGTTGATGACTTTTTTTTAAAGTTACTGTAAGTTCTTAAAACCAAACCAGCCTTTGCTCTTGACTTTGGCTCACTGATGCACACACACACACAAGAGGCCAACGGTCACACAGGGCCTGCTTGCAGAATTCCTGATCCAAACCCTCGCCTTTCCTGCCCAGCACTGAGGGAAATCTGACAGAGGATTCATAAAGAGCCCTCGCTGAGAGCAGTCATCGCCCCAGGCCTTCAGGCTTGGCAAGATTCTGTAGTGAACGGACCCAAATTCAATTCCCAAATCTCAATCTCTGACAAGTCCTGTTGGAAAGACAGCGGACAGTCCATCAGAACACGGAATTAAAAGGCTGCACAAGGAATAACAGAAGCTTTCCCAGGAATAGCCCAAGTTCCTTTTCTCCCTCACCGGTCCGGGGCCGTGAGACCGAACCTTGGGCCCCAGGAGACAGGAGAGGTGTTATCAACACTCGAACCTCCCAAGCGTTGTTATTGCTCAGAGAGCTGCGCCGGCACTGAGCTACTCCCATGGGCCTGCAGGGCTTTGGGGAGGGGCAAGACCACGTCCCACTCCTGCCTGGAGAAATTTCAACGCCCTAAAAAGTCATTTCCCTTCTCTCTCTCTGACCCAGGGCCAAAGCAGCTGTGTAGAACAACCCGGGGGATTTATGGGAGGGTGACTCTCTCAGGAAAGACCCCAGACCCTGAGGAAACAAACCCACCCCAAATTTCCAGCTGAAAACACGCTGCTTCCTGAACAGCAGCGCACAAAACTCTCTATAGCCAGACAGGAGACGACAAACCAGAAAAAGCCAAAAGATGTGCTCTGCTTGCATGCACTCTCTGACTGGTAATTCCAAAGGAAATTCCCCACAGATCGTAAGCAGTCGCCTACAATTTGTCCTCTGCATTCATGACTGCCTTGGCTTTCTGTAGAAGTGTGTCAAACATCCATGCAGGCGTCAGGGCCTGGGCTGGCTCGTTTATGGCTCTTCCTGACAGGCCCAGGCCAAACCCAAGCACCCCCCTCACTGCTCCAGCCCCGCTTTCAGGGAAATACTGACACGGCTTAGAAATACTCTCCTTCCCTGCAACTCACTCCCTCCCTGCGCATCCCCGGAGAGGATTTACTCCGCTCTTTGTTCCCGACAGCACCTCTCCAGCGCAAATCCCACTTCACACAGACATAGACCTAAGGCAATGGTTCCAGCAGCAGCTGCAAGCCCCAACTCCCTGTCTCCTGCACAGCTCATCCAAGCACTCCCAGCAATCTCACCTCGGCCCAGAGACTCTCTGTCCGCAGAGGGAAACACAACCCGATGGCACGCAGCTCTGGCACCACATTCCCTCTTCCCTTCTCCCTTTTTCCAGCACACCAGGCTGCTGGAAACGGCATTCCCTAGGCAGTTCATCCCAACACAGAGAAGAGGAGCCTGTGACTTACCCACACCATGGGCAGGACAAGGGGGGCCCTAGCTGGCAGGGACAGGTTCTTCTAGCACAGAGGTTTCTGAGCCCTAAAAGGAGCCTTACTTTGGCTTCCCTGACTTATTCAGCAGCCTTTTAGAAACACGTGGCAGGGAGGGAAGCTGCTTTTCCTGCCACCATTCAGCTGCCAAAACCAGTAACCCTTCCACAGTGCTGCTGCAGCCTTGCCTGGCCCTGGGGCCATAGAGCAGGAGCCTTGTGGGCATGAACCTGCCCTTGATGCATCCCCTGAGCAAAACCCACTAGTGAAAGGTGGTGAGAGCAACCAGCAGGGGTGGTAAGCAAATCTGTGAGCCCTTAGGAGAGGCCTGTGCCATCAGAAATGTAGAATGGTGTCTTTCAGTCGAAAGGGTCATACAGTGTTCATCTAATCCAGTTGCCTCACCAAACACGCTGACATACAAAATAATAAGCAGAAACCTTATTTCTGGTATTTCCTCACTTCTAAGTCTCAGAACTTGCAACTAAACCTACTCAATCTGTAAATTTGCGTATGTCATTGATTAGATTATTTGTAATCTTTCTCACTGCTGAAGGGTTAACACGGTGTCCTTATATCCTGATGCTTATAAATAATTAAAGACACAGCAGAATTCTTCACTAAAATCTACCATAGTCTTTTCCAGAACTGATTTCTAATCCTTTCCAAGACAGCTGCACAAGTTAATATTAAAAAAAAAGTGCTGAACCATATTTCACAACTTGCCAGCTGCCTGCCAGGGCAGAGGGGTGCATGGTTCTGGCAGGGAGGGCACAGCCTCAGCACCAGCCTGCTTGGAGAACCTGCTCTGCTCAGTGCCAGTGCCTCAAGCAGCAGTGCCTCAGGAAGGAGCATTCCCAGCCCATCCAAAAGGACATAGGCATTTACTGGTCTGGCCACAGGGAGGGGGTGAGTGCTGCAAGGGGGAGGCTCTTGCACAAGTCTGGAGTGGGCAAAGAAGGCTCAACTGAGAAGGAATGGCCACCTCAGCCCCTCTCCTTCATTACAGCTCTGCACCTTCCCCTACCTGTAGGTCATAGGGAGAGGTGACAATGGGCACTGAGGGAATCAGTTGGCTGAGCAAGCTGGCGGGCAGAAGGTCCAAGAAGCTGACTTGTAAAAAAAACCAAAACCTAGAAAGGTTAATCGTGATTAACCACATATCAGAAATGCCTTCCTCTCTAATGGTAAAGCCACTGACACACTTTTTCTCCTCTTGCTTTGTCATTTATCTCGTAAATCAACCCATCTGCTTTCAAACCAAACGTGCCAAGTAAATATGAAGATTATTAGGAAGCCTTTTTATTTCCCTAGAGCCAATTAAACAGCTGGAGGTTACATTTTTTTAATATTGCCAAGCTGTTACCAGGCGTAACAAAAGGCAGTTGGCTGCACACACAGCCCCGCAAGGTTTCACCGGGCTGATGCAGCAAAATCAAGGAACTTGTGCCTTGCAACCAGCTGCAAATGCCGGAGACGCACCGCTGATTTTATGGCAGCTGTCACACCAGAAGAGCTGATCCTCCCAGACAGTGGAAGTACACAATTAGGTCACATTAAACATCGAGAAAAGGCCACAGCAGTTCCCCATGCCAACTACAAGTGAGTGACACTGGAAAACAGTTCCTAGCTGGCAAGAACCATCCCAGCATCAGTGCATAATTTCTGCTAAAAGTTTACAGATGAAGTCTGAGGGTGCAGAAGCGTGAGCAATCACCCAAACAGAGGGATTCATAACGCTTTCCCACAAGGCAGAGAAGTGAGACAGGCAAGCACCAAAGACTGGTTTATCCCCCCTGGGAAGCCACCGCTACCTCCTGTTCACAGAAACAGAGGGGCTGGCTACAGCATTCCTTCAGGAGGGTTTCCTTTAGGGCCAGAATAACAAGATGAAGCAGTGATGCTCACAGCAGAAGCTTCAGACTTGTGAAGGCTTTTTTTCCACGTACAACACCAAGCTCCTAGCCTTACCACAGGAGCAAAAGTATTTGCAGTGTTCTTACCATTGCACCCACACACTACAAAGTACGTCCTTGGCCAGAGGTGGACTAGCGAGAAAAGCACAGCCCACTCTGCTTACAGAAAGCCTTTTTGCATCCTGTCAGCACCACCTACATTCAGCTTAGTCCAGTCTTGCAAACCTGAAATCAAAGGTAGTTATGAAAGGTAGCTGTTGTCACAGGTAACAGACATTCTGTTGCACAATATTTGGTGCTCGCCACAAATTGCACTGAAACAACTTCTATGCCATTGCCACAACAGTGGTAATTATTTAAAACATGAATAAAAGGGCTCTGTACAGGAGGGCAATGCTGCATGGGGAGAGAACACACCACACCATGTAAACTTCAACACTGTGAGAAGTGTCAGTCTATGTCTTTTTACTCCCATATACTCCCATGTATCTTGAAACTACTTGTGGAGTCTACTGATTACAAAAGCATGGTAATTTTGCCTGTGATCAAAGACATAGCAATGATGCAGCAGCAAGCAGTGCACCTCAGGGAAATGTTACACAGTTTTTGGGATGGTAAGTGGGCAGCACAGCTTTCTCAGCACATGAATTAACACCTCAATTCTTTAAAAGTTTCCATTTTACCAGTTTCTTCACCAGGCTTTTTCAGTAGAAGCACTAGTTGTCACGATCAGCAGTCCTGCTGCAGTATCTCCTCTGCACGCATCCTCACAGAGCATCCCCATGCTTCGCTCCCAAACACAAGAGCAAGGCTATTCTTTACACTTTTAGGTCAGCCCTTTAGCACAGGCCAGGAGCAGCATCTCCTCCCAAAAGCAGCTGTCAGAAAGGCACAGGCAGATATGCATGCAGGAAGTAACCTCCTGAGGTACTGCTGCTGCACTGCCCATGACCAGGGTCTGAGAGCAAAGCCATGCACCAGCACATGCTAAGAAGCAAGCTGAGGGCTTAGAGGAAACAACCAACCTCCAAGATATTTTGAATTGTGAAACAATTTAAGCTACAGCCCAGAACAAAGACGTCAAAGTTATGACACCCTCCTAAATCAGATTTAGTCTGGTCTGTCATGGCACAAGATTACAATGTCACACTTTCACAGAATGGTTAAAGATTGGAAAGGGACCACTGGAGGTCACCTAGCTCCCAGACATGCAAGGGTCCCCCAAAGCAGGTTGTTGAGGATTGTGTCCAGATACCTTCTGAATACCTCCAAAGAGGGAGACTCCACAACTTCTCTAGGCAATCTGTTCCAGTGCTTGGTCATCCACGCAGTAAAGTTCTTGCTCATGTACATCAGTTTCTGCCCGCTGCCTTTTGTACTATTGTTGGGCAAAACCCAACCAGAGCCTGGCTCCATCCTCTTGGCACTCTCCCTTTCAGATACTGATAGACTTTGATGAGGTTCCCCTCTCTGGCGTCTCTTCTCGAGGCTGACCGGGGACAGCACCCTCAGCCTTTCCTCATACATGAGATTCTCCTTAATCATCTTTGTTACTCTAAGCTGGACCCTCTCCAGAGGCTCCATGTCTCGCCTGTCCTGAGGAGCCCAGAACTGCACACAGCACTCCAGATGTGGCCTCCCCAGGGCCGAGCGAAGGTGTGGGGTCCGTCCCTCCCGGGGAGGCTCCGGCGGCCTGCGTGAGGGCCGGGCAGGAGCGGGGCGTGCCGGCTGCTCCCTCGCGGGGCCGCGCTGGGCTCGCAGCGCTGCGGCTGCCGGGCCCTCGCTCCCGGCAGGGCCCGGCCTGGGCCCCACCGCCCGTGCGGGAGCACCGGCCGCCAGACCCGCCTCCCGGGACACAGCCCCGCTCCCGCCCGACCCCTGCCCCGCTTACAACACCTCGAGCCATAAGTGACAGCTGGGCTTCGCAGGACCGAGCACGATGGAAAAAGGGAATCCAGCTGAAATACACATGGCCTCACACTCCCAAGCTGTAGGGTGGTCTGATGAGAGCAAGAGCTCATCAAGACAGGTCCAGCCTAACCTGGGGGAGACCTGGGACAGAGGAGCTTGAATGTCCCATACCTGGGAAAGCAACAAAAAGCCTTAACCAAAAATTATTTAATTCATTTATATTCAGCATTAAGTTCTCCTCCCTACCTCCCCATGCCCTCCCCACGACCCCAGCCAGCCTGGGTTTTGTAGAGTAATTTTAGGGCTCCGTGTTTCTGACCAGATCTCATCTACTGTGACATCTGAAAGAGCCCAGTGAGTGGAAGGCTCCAGCCCACAGATAGCCAAGAAAATCTAAGATTTCCTTGCTGCTCATGCAGTTTTTTCAGACTGTTTGTCAAAAGTTATTGGTGGCTATTTTTTAAATGAAAGGAGTAGAGAGAAAATAGCTTTGCGGCATATTGGGCTAGCAGATTGTTCAGACTCTGTACAGGGACAATAAAGCTTTTAGGATCCTTTGATTGACATATATAATGAATGTAGCTGTCAAACTTTTGTGCAGCAATTTTATTTTGTATTGGCAAGCTATTTCACTGGCCAGGGTTTTGCATAAAAGGAATAATTCACATTGTTGTGGTGCTGCTATTTACAGAGCCTAGAGGACAGTGGCATCACTACAATATAAATATTAATATTCAAATTTCTTTTGAAATACATAATTCTGTATGCAACCTATCCTACGTGCACATCTTCACACAGGGAGAAAGGCATTGTTCTGCAGAGAGAAGGGGGCCTGGAGCCGCTGGGGGTTGTTATTCATTCACTGATTCATTCTGTAGCCTTTGAAAAGCCACTTAGTTACTCTGCACTTTAATGTTTCTCTCTGTGGAGCAGAGAACAAAGCCTCAACACAAACTGCCATCACTGTTACCAGTCAGAGTGGCAGAGGTCACAGAGCCAGCATGGGGTCAAGGGGCTGCTCTGAGCAGCCCTTGTGTGCACAAAGCCCAGGACAGCTGTGCTCTTCTCAAACAGCTGCTTTCTCCTGCCGAAGCAGCGGCAGGATCAGCTTGGGCTACCTAAGACAGCAGTTGCTGCTTGCCCACTACCTTTCTTTGATCATGAACAATAACTTGCCAAGAAATCACTAGCCTCAGAGAAAACAGGCAGAAAGCAAACGAGAGGGCAAAGCAAAACATAAAGGAGAGAGGGGGAAAAAAAAATCCATATAAACAAGGATGACTCTCACACTCTATTTGCTATGCAGTCAAGCCCACAAGTGGGTTGTGTATCTGAAGGTGGAAATACAAAGACATGTCCTGTTCCCTGGGGAAAGGTAAGCAACTTCTCAAATTATCTTTAGAGGCTGTTATTAGCCTTGCACTAGCACTGACATACCCTGTGCCCAAAGCCACAGCATGCACACACTGTATCCATAAAAAGAGATATTCACAGCTCATAGAAGTGCTCATAGAAGTGCTGTGCAGCTCATAGAAGTGCTGTGCCCGTGCTCTGGTACCAGTATCATTTAAAACAAAACAAAAAAAAAGTTTGAGTAGCAAGTGAGCGCATGGAAAGGACTTGAACGGCAAGAATTTGGAAAGAGCATGGGAATCCAGCTTGGGGTGCTGAGGTCAATGGGCACACAATTTTTTAAGAGTGTACCAGGTTTGTTTGTTCAGTCATTCCTATATTCATTTTCAATTCCAGAGACAGGAGCTTCATGTCTAGCCCCAAAATAACAGCATTGTCTGACACAAAGCCAACTTGGTAAGGGGTACCAGAGCTTTTCCCAGCCCATTTATGTAATAAAGCATTATATACAACTGTTGGAAAACATACCAGTTTAAAAATTTTTTATATATGACTTTGGCCAGGTTTGCTCATCTTTGCCTCAGGGAAAGGGAACTGAAGCTTCTTTCCAGGGCATTGTTTCTCTAGGTGAGGCCTGATGGGTTTAGCATTTCAAAAGACTAGGAGTAGCCCCAATAAGATAAAGCCATTGAGGGAACATCACCAGAACAGATGTCAGCGGCCATCTAAGAACATCTACCCCTGAAGATCTAATTAACATCAGAAGCGAAGAAACACAGATCTAATAGGAGACCAGATACTAGGAACTACACAACTTGAGACCAATGAACACTGACCCAATTCGTTTCTATGAGTTTTGACTGTAAAAAAGATCTGAAAATTCTAGTAAAGGTCATGTGTCATGGAATGATTCTCTCGGCACACCCGGGCTATGTGTGGATGAGATGATTTCTGTGCTACATCCTGGCCAGAGAATAAAGTAGTGCCTTGACTCTCTAACATTAAAAATGTTGCTGGAGGCTTTTTTGTTTTTCCTGCAGTTTCGGTGACACAACCAGGAAGCAGAACAGGAGCTTTATGGCCCTGTTACTTGGGTCCTAAAATACAGAGAAAGAAGACAGGGCAGAGAGCAAAGAAGAAAAACAGAGCTTTGTCCTCATTCACATCATAGCCCTGTAAGGCTTTGACCAAAAGATATAACTGTATAGTGAAACATCTATGGGGGACTCTCTTGTCTGGCACAGAGGGGTTCTGCAGATGGACTTCCAGGGCGGGGAAAGAGTACCAAGTCGGCAACACAAATTACTTCAGGCCAAACTCCAATACATAACTATAGATTCCATAGATACATCCAGCCTTAAGCCCAGAAGCAATACAGGTGGGGAGAACGGAGCCTGGGTGATTTAAACTACGTGTTTAAGCAGTTCAAGGTAACTGGAAGTAGCGCTGGTGCCTCTGGGTTTCTCTGTTCGTTATTTAAGGTGAACATAAAAACACAGAGTGCAGGAGCCCAAGGATGTTCCTCACTGGCTTCAAGCTGGCAGTTTCCTAAAAGCAGTGCTTGTTGCTTTCCTTGGTTTGCCGACCAGCAGTGCCACCTCCCCTCCCTGCTGCCATGGAGCTCAGCCTTCCCCAGTGTTAACAAAATGGCACGTTACTCTACTTGGCCAGATTTTAGCTCTGAGAATTTCATTCTGAACAGTTCAGCATCTGCTTTAGCCAAAACAGTTCCACTATTTCCAGGAATATTATTAAAGGAAAAATAGACTGCTTGGCACATGTTACATAAATTCAGGCAACCTTTTACATGAGGATCTCTAGCTTCAGAAGGGAAATTTTGAAATCTGGCAGAGAGGTGACCTTTGTGGTAGAAATGTGTCTATCCCTATTAAAACCTACCTAACTTTGGCCAGATTATAGAGCAGGGAAATACTGCAGTTAAGGGCGCAGTAAAGAGTTCTGAGAATTGCACTTACTTGCTGTTTCTGCTGTGGGCAAGAGGTCCCTTATCTCCTGCAGAGCTGCAGCTTGTGCTCCCCCACTACCTTGGCCAGTTATGGCTGCACAGGTCCTCCATGGCTGGATGACGAAATTACAGAGCCAAGGGTGAGCAGAGAGACCAGCATTCCATCTGACGTCTACATACATTCCCGTAACTTTCTGATACAGGACAGCCCCATCTGTCACACAGCCCAGGTTCAACGGCAGCATCGCGAGTGCTGCGCAGGCACGAGGGCACTGCAGAAAACAAACTGTGACCAAAAAAGTCAGGGCAATTACAATACATAGATGCACAGCTGGAAGAATTAATGTCAAGCAGACAATGGCATTACAGACGTCCCCTAACAATGAGGGCTTGAATCTGCTGTCTCAGTAAAACTCTCTAAATTAGGTTTGTGTGCAGCATACGGAGAGTTTCTGAAAGAAATATAAATATAGGCCATCATTCTGCAAAGCTTCACAAACCCAAACCCTTGCATTCAGGTGCCATCTCACTGACTTTGCTGCAAAATCAAGGCCATTCACGTTAAAAGCACAGACAAGAACATCTGCTCAAACTGAACTTGTAGAAAAAAGCCCCAGTCCTAGGTAAGGCAGAACACACGTGTTTTAATTTTTAAAGTCACTATGACACAGAGACTTGTTAAGAAATGCACGTGCTTTTAGATGTATAGGGCTGCTGGAAGGAAAGGCTGAAGTTTTTTTACAAATGCCTGTAGCTCATAGGTTAAGACTACCATCAGACCGATATCCTTCAACACTCCAACTTCAATACCAAAATTGTAAGAACCTCCTGCATTCCATTCCCTAGTACGGTAACAAGACAAAGTCCTCACCCACCCTGGATCGTCCAAACAATAGAATACAAGGTTGAAACGAGCCTTGTGGTTTGAGGGGCACCTTCTGCCCAAAAAGCCCAACTGTGCATCCAGATAAAAATGAACACCACAAATAGAGAGTACAAAAACCACGGAACACCGCTTCCAGCAGGCGCCCTCGTCGGTATTTAAAGGCGTGGCTCAGGCAATAGCAACAAAGCCCCGAGGCAAAAAGCCTGGGAGGTCGGGGTTGGGTTTTTTTCCATTCAAGCCACACGTGTTCCCCAGCGCCCATTACCGGGACTCGCTCCGGGCTGGCGCCGTTCCACGGTGCGAGGGGACCGGAGAAGCCACGCGACCCACGGCACCGGCGGCACTCGGTGCCCGGGGGCGGCCCCGCGCCGGGAGAGCCCCGCCCGCCCCCGGCACCTGGACAGCTCATCCTCTGCACCTGACACACTGGGGCACCGGGCTTTCCTTCCTATGGATAACAGGGGAGAACGAGGGGGGGAAAGGATGATGGACAGATGAGGGGGAGAGGGGGAAGAGAGGGGAGTCGGGTTGGGGAGCAGGGAGAAAGGAGGGCTGGGGGGATCGGGGATGCACAGGGGAGCTGGGAGAGAGGGTGGGAGGCACTGGGGAGAGGGTAGGAGGGAGGCTGGGAGAGAAAGGGAGAGTGTGGGGGAGAGAGAAAGAAACTGGGGGGGTCTCTGCTTTCCTACCCCCCCGCAGATCCATCACCTTCATCAGCAGCTTGGGCCAGAAGCGGGGAATGTTGTGTTTGCGGTAGTTGATATAGTGCTCAAAGGCCAGCAGATACATCTCCTGGCACTTCTCAATCTTCTCGACACAGATCAGCCCCGTCAGGTCTGCGGGAATCAGGGAATCATCAGGGGATTGTGGAATCATGGAATGGTTTGGGTGGGAAGGGACCTTAAAGCTCACTCAGTTCCACCCCCCTGCCATGGCGGGGACACCTTCCACTATTCCAGGGTGCTCCAAGCCCTGTCCAACCTGGCCTTGGACACTTCCAGGGATGGAGCAGCCACAGCTTCTCTGGGCAGCCTGTGCCAGGGCCTCAGCACCCTCACAGGGAGGAATTTCTTCCCAATACCCCATCACAATCTCCCCTTTTCAGTTTAAACCTCTCCTTGTCCTGGCACTCATTGCCCATGGAAGAGTCCCTCTCCCAATCCCATACCTGCAGGGATTCTCCCTCCCACAGGGCTGAGTGTCCCATGCACCCCCTGGGTGTTGGGGTGCCCACCCCACAGACCCACGTCAGCCTGGCAGGGGGCCCCAGGGCACCAAGGGGACCTGTGCTCCTGGGTACCAGGGATTGGGGTGCCCACCTCATGCTCCTGGGACCCCTCCCAGCCTGGCACAGCTGCCTGAAGCTCTGGGAATTGGGGTGCCCACTCCAAACCCCCCCAAAATCCAGGGGGGGCACGGTTTCCCACCCAACACACCCTGAAGATGTTGTGAGGCTCTGGCATCAGGGTGCCCACCCAACACACCCCCAAGACAGTCAGGACTCTGGGCATTAGGGTGCACACCCAGTGCACTTCCACGTGCTGGGGGTTGTGGGCAAGGGGGTGCCAACACAACAATCCCCGTGCACAGCCTCTGGGCATGGGGTGCCCTCCCAATTCCCCCTGAAGCTGCTGGGGATCTCTGGCATCAGGGCGCCCACCCAACACCTCCCCAGGACAGTGAGAACTCTGGGCATTGGGGTGCCCACCCAACACCCAACCCTGATTCCTCTGGCATGGGGTACCCACCCCATTCCCCCACTACTGGTGTGCACGCACACCTGAGGACATGAGCAGCACAGCCTGGAGCAGGGCCACCTCGGTGTCATCCAGGTTGAAGGCAGAGAGGGACTTGCCACGGTGGCATTGGGGAACGTGGTGTGGCCGTGTCACCCCTGGGACCCCCACAGCAGATGGGTCATTGGGGGGGTGTGGTGTGACTGTGTCCCCCGTAATGGACAGTGGGGTTTGGGGGTGCAGTGTGACCGTGTCCCACTCTGGGACCCCCACGGTGGACAGTGGCAGGGGGTGCAGTGTGACCCTGTCCCCCCTCCCTGAGACACCCCGGGGGGTGTGATGTGACCCTGCCCCCCCTCTGGGGCCTCCATGTCACCGGGGAACACTCGTGGCAGGGCCAGTGCAGCAGCCAGAAGAGGAAGCTGCGTGACAGGGCCAGTGACAGGGCCAATGGCAGGGCCAGGGCCACCCGCGGGCACAGCTGTCCCCTTCGGTCACTGCTCACCCCTGAACCCTTTAGGGGTGACCAGCTCAAGGACACTGGGCAATGTCCCAACCCCCCTCGACTGCCCAAGGACACCGGTGACATCCCAAACCCTGGCACTGCCACCATGTGTGTGCTGAGTGTGTGAGTGCTCAGCAGATCCTGGCTAGGGCTGGGGGCCAGGGTGGGGGACCGAGATGGTGACAGAGTCCCTCCACTGCATCCCCTCACCAGGAATTTCCGCTTCTGCTTCCAGTGGCTGCCCTGGGCATTGGTGCTGCGGTGGGCTTCTGTCACAAGGCGGATCAGCTCCCACTCCTCGGCGCTGGGGCGATGCTGCAGGGACTTGATCATCTCCTCCTTCTGCTGCCACTCCCGGTTCTCCTCGATCAGCTTCCGCTTGGCTACCTGCTTCGAGTCATCCAGCACCACTGCCGGACCCCCAGCATCAGCCAGGATCCCCCCACATCAGCCAGGACCCCCCATCCATGCATCCCACAGCTGCAGCATAGCACCCCATGGTGACCCCCCCCAGCCTCCTCCTGTGGCTGCTCTGGGCATCCCAAATTGCCCCATAGCACCAGGACCCCAACCCACCTCCCAAAAGCCCCCCACTATCATCTGGGATGCCCCCCAGTCAGCTAGGACCCCCCATTCATGCATTCTACCCCACTGCTGCATCACATACCAGCCCAGTCCTGCAGCTACTCCGGGTACCCCAATGTGCCCCAGGGTGTCGGGACCCCAACCTGCCCCCCAGCCGAGCCCCCCCACGCCCCCCAACTCACAGTCCATGGCCATGCCCACGGAGATGCACTTCTTGAAGCAGCAGAGCTGGCACTGGTTGCGGGTGATCTTGTCGATGACACAGGAGTAGGTGGGGTGCAGGTTCTTCTGGATGGTCCGACGGAAAAATCCCTGGGGAGGGCATGGGGGAGTGACCCAGTGAGCACTGCTGAGCCCCCCTAGCCCCCTGCCCCAAGTCACCTTGCAGCCCTCACAGGCGATGCAGCGGTAGTGGTAGCTGGCGGCCTTGTCCCCGCACACCACGCACTGTTCATCTTTGTCCAGGTAACTAGGGATGTACCCTGCGGGGACCCCCAGGTCAGGGACCCCCAGGGCACCCCAGAGCAGGGACCCCCGCAGCGGGGACTCATGGGGTGCTCCATGACAGGGATTCCCATGACAGGGACCCTCAGGGCACCCCAAGTCAAGGACCCCTGGAACACCCTGTAGCAGGGACCTTCCCACACACCCCACATCAGGGATCCTCCAGGAATCCTGAGTCAGAGACCCCCTTGCATGCCTCACATCAGGGACACCCCACACACCCCATGCCAGGGACCCCCAGTAAGCCCTCCCCTCCCTGTGCCTCAGTTTCCCCTCTGTCTGCACCCACTGTCTGCCCCACCACTACCCCTGCCCTGGCACGGGAAGGGTTAACACTGGGGGTGTGGGGGGGGGTGCCTGAGCCCCCCACGCCAATAAAGCCCCCATTATCCCATTATCTGGCCGGGAACCGGCAGCGGGGGGGGTCCCTGTCCCCCTGGCACACAGAGACCCACTGTCCCTGTCATTGTCCGTGGTCCCCCCGCCTGGCAGGCCAGGAACCAGCCCCCCACCAGAGTCCCCCCAGCCTCCCCACCACCGACTGCTCAGGGAAACTGAGGCACAGATTGCCCATGATGCATGGGGCGGTCCCCAGCACCCTGGGCCCCTCATGTCCCTCCCGGGAGCCCACCCTTGTGTTTTGGGGGGGCTGGAATTGGGGATCCCCGAAGGGTGAGAGGGATGGGAAAGGGACCGGATGCCTGGGTCCCCCCTGCATGGAGCACCTGTAACTCAGGGGAGTGTCCCCAGCACCCCAGGACCGCCGCACCCACCCGGGATCCCACAAACCCAGGCGTGGGCACCCCTCGAGCCCACTCTGGCGCTCTGCAGGTGCCGGATGCGGGGGTCCCTGGGTGCTCCCTCCCTCCGGGAGCGGGGCGGGTGCAGGGGATGGGCGGGAGCCGGACGCTTGGGTTCCCCCCTGGCCCCCCATCGGGTCCCGCCGGCGCCGGCTGCTCCCCGCCGGGAATGGGGCAGGGCGGGGGGCAGTGCCCGCAGGGCCCCCCTTATCGCCCACCCCAGGGCGCTGCCGCCCCAATGGCGGCACCCCGACCCACGAGGCGCCGAGGGGGATGTGGGGGACTGGGACCCCAGCAGACCCTGCAGGGATGTGGGGTGCAGGGGGGGACATGGGAGTGGGGTATCCATGGGACTCTGGGGTGCCTGGGGGACATGGGGACCTTGGGGTGTCTGCCAGGGACATGGGGTGTCCACGGGACCCTGGCGTTCCTGGGGTGCTCACAGGGGATAAGGGGTGTCCGTGGGACTCCAGGGGACCCGGTCGAGACATGAGGCGTCCGTGGGACCCTGGGGTACCTGCATGGACACAGGAATCTTGGGGTGACCATGGGGGACAAGGGATGTCCATTGACTTTGGGGGACCCAGGTCATACATGGGGTGGCCAGGGGACCCTGGCAAGGACTTGGGGCCCCCAGGGTGCCTGCCAGGGACATGGGGTGTCCGTGGCACCCTGACTTGCCTGAAGAGACTTGGGGACCCCAAGATGTCCACAAGGAACACGAAGGGTATCCAGGGGTCCCTGGTAAGGACTCGAGGCCCCTACAGTGCTCACACGGAGTGCCTGCAGAACCCGGCGAGCACATGAGGTACTCGGGGGACCCGGGGGTGCCCAGCAGGGCCATGGGGTGCCCGGGGGGGTTCGGGGGGTGCCGTGGGTCCCCGTACCTGACATGCTGCTCTTCACCAAACATTGGCTGCTCTTTCTTTTGCGCTTCCCATCCAGCCACCTACGGGAGGGGGGTGACAGGCTGAGAGGGTGCCCACGGATTCCCGCTGCACCCCCCCAAACTTCCAACAGCTCCCCCAAAACCCCCCTCGAACCCCCTTCTCTGCTGGGAAATGGGCAGCCCCCACCCGGGGGTCCCAGCGCAGCGATGTCACAGGTGGGGTCCAGCCCGGGAGTGCGGGATGGGGGGGGTAGGAGAGGGCCCTGGGGACCCCCCCCACCCAGAACACCCCTGTCGGGACCCCCCCCCCCCTCCGGGACACGACACCGCCCTGGGGGGGCTGGGACCGAGCGGGGGAAGGGAAGGGAAGGGAAGGGAAGGGAAGGGAAGGGAAGGGAAGGGAAGGGAAGGGAAGGGAAGGGAAGGGAAGGAAAAGGGTGGGGGAGGGGAAGGAAAAGGGTGGGGGAGGGGCTCCTTCCCAGTCAAAGACAAAATGTCCTTTTGGCTGAGCGGAGAAGTGACGTCATCGGGGCTCAGCCAATGGCGGGCGGCGGGGGTCCGCGCGCGCCCGTCCCCGCGGGGGGGGCCCGGGGCCGCGGGGATCGGCACCTGCGGGGGGGGAGCCCCGGGGACCCCGCATCCCCCGGGGCCGCTCCAGCCCAAGGGGACCCCGGGCCGCCACCCCCCACCGGGGGCCCGAAATAGTCCCGGGGGGGGTGGAGGGTGAGGGGAGGGGGCGGCTGGGAGAGGCACGAGTGGGGGGACACCATGGCGGGGCACGAGTGGGGGCATGTGGGCGTGGGGACACAGGGACACCAGGGGATGGACCTAGCCGGTGACATGTGGGGGGCAGGGGGACACGCAGGACATGGGCACGTGTGGGGATACCCAGAACGTGACATAGGGACACTTGCGGACATGTGGGGTACAGCGGGGCTGGGGGACACCTGGGGTACGGTGATGTACAGGACATGGGGACACCCAGGTTCGGAACATGAGTGGGGACACATGGGGTGGACGGGGACATGGGCACAGGAACAAAAAGGGCACCCAGGACACAGGGACACACGAGGCATGGACATATACACAACCACACAGGGACACATGGGGACACAGGGGGTACCCAGGGCACGGACACATACGTGACCACGCAGGGATGCATGAAGGCACACTGGGCACGACGACGCAAGAGACACAGTGGGCACTGGGACATGGAGACACTTGGGGACACACACGGCATTCGGACACAGAGGGCACAGCCAGGTATGGGCCACACAGGGATGTGCTGGGACACGCCAGGCGTGGTGCCACACGTGTCCGCCGCATGTCCCCGTGCTGGGGTGGGAGCTCACCGGGTGTCCTCTGGCTCCAACAGCGGGTCCAGGGTGCTGGGCTTCTGTTCCATTCACTGCAATTCCATCAAGGAGCGCTCAGCACCGACCGAGGGGGCTCCGGCGCCACGCGGGGGTCCACGGCTGGGGGGCCACGCCGCGCACCCCATGGTGCCCCTCAGTGCTCAGCACCGCGCAGCATCCCGGGCTGGATCCTGCGGGACAGGGGGGTCAGCCCAGACCAGCCGTGGGGGACACAGAGGGGACACCCAGGGAGGGGTGTGAAGCCATAAGGGACCCCCAGGAGCTGTGGCCACCGGGGAGGACTGGGTGTGAGCATGCAAGAAGGGAGGGAAGGAGGAGTATAAGGGCAGGAGAAAGAGGGGGAGCGGGGGCCTCACCTGGGCCACGCCCGGGGAGGCCGGCCCGGCCACAACCTCCCTAGGCTCTAAGGGAGCAAATGGCGGCAGGGGGCGAATTCCGGGGCTTCAAACACCTCGGCCCCACGCACCTGAGCCGGGCCCGGGACCGCCCCAGAGCCCCGGCCCCGCCCGGCCCCGGGGCCCGCCCTGCCCGGCACGGGGGCGGCTCCATCGCTCGGGGCCCCGCCCCTCTCTCCCGGGCCGGACCCGCCCCGCGCACCGGGGCCGCTCCCGGGACCGGGGCTCCGGCTCCTGCTGGCGGCCGCTGCGGGTCCCGGGCGGCGCCGCCTCTTCCCCGGCGGGATTGGGGCTGGCATCGGGACCGGGAGGAGCCGCTCCGGGACGGGCGCTGGGGCCGAGCCCGGCGCTGCCGCTCCTGCTCCGGCCGGCTCTCCGCGGGGAGCCGGGGCTGTGCCAGCGCCCGGGCAGCCCCGGGATCCCGAGCCGGGCCCGACGCGCCGGGCCGGGCTCCGCTCAGCCCTGAGCCCCTCCCGGAGCCCGCCTTGGGCCCCACGACGCGGCCCCGGGCTCTGCCGCCAGCCCCGGACGCGGCGCTGAGTCGCTGCTCCCGAGCTCTGCGTGAGGCCGGGGAGCCCGGCTTCGGGCTGTGCCTAAGGCAGGACTCGGAGCTCAGAGACACAGACTCGCCCTAGCCCGAAAAGCCCGCTTTGAGCATCAAAACACAGCCCTTGTGCTTTAATTCAGGTCCAGCAAAATGCAGCACTTCAGTTTCTCTTTGTGAGCCCAAACACACAGGACTGGCTCTCTTCCTCAAGCCCTGAAAACAGGATTTAGTCACTGTTTCGGAGTCCCAGCACTGGCCGTACCAACCTGCTCTCAGGACTCTGTAGATAGAGAAATGCTGCTAGGAAGGATTTTCTTGCTATTTTCTAAGTCTGTGAGAGACTGCACAAAATCCCAGCCCCTCCCAAGCTGCAGCTCCTCACACCAAACCTCGGGGGAATCCCTGGTGCTTCCAACACTGCTGCAACCCCACCTGGAGCTGAGCTTCCAAGGTGTCTAATCCACATGCAAGCCTGGATAGTCCAAAACCTGCAGGAAAAGAGGAGGCAAAATGAAAAGGAAAGGGGGGGGAAAAAACCCAGAGTTTTGGGTTTTCCCCGCGTTTGCAACAGGATTGAAGGGCAGGATAGAGAGGTAAAGAAGTACCAAAGGCTGCAGTATTTCAGGTGATTCAGAAGGGAGAACCCATTAGTTACAATAGCATTAGTAAAGGCAAACATCTCCTATTCCCTCATTTTAAGGGGTTCAGTTGAAGCAAACTCCCCTTTTTCAGCATTTTAAGGGTTTAAATCCACACTTCTACCCATGCCCTGGCATCAAATCTCTCACAAGGGAGCGAGCCCAGTACATATATAACCTAATGCTGCCCAAGAGTCCATTACTTTTCTTGTTCTTATTCATGACACTTATGGCCCTAACTAGAAGCCCCAGCAGGAGCTACACCATTTATACTACTACTATTCTTCTCTTGCCTACTTAGTTGCCTACAGCATACTACCCAGGAATGACTAATGAACAATTACACATGTTAACAAGGAATTACCCAACTCACCTGCCTATGCTGCTGAGACAAGAAGCTTCTTCTCTTACCTGTTATCTACTCTTTTGGCAGGTGTGGCTGTAGTAAAAAAAGAAGGCACCTACAGAGCCCCTTACTCCCCTGGAATTTAAGTCAGAGCAGCCAAACAGCTACAACTCCTCCCAGTGCTTTTATCCCTGATAGTAAAATTGCCTCCTCCCTTTTCCCGGGCATTGTGGGAACGAGAGGCGGGCCTGGCCAGGGGTATATTAACCCCAGTCCTGGGTAAAAGAGGCCCATTTCCTCTGTGGGGTTAGTTGGGGTAAGGGTGTCTTCTTATTTCTGTGAAGGGGGTCTTTTGGGTTTTCTCAGCTTTTTTTCAGCAGGTACTTTTGGTATCTGAAGTAATAGAGGCTTTGAAGACTCTGTGAAGAAGATAGCATTAAGTGCATGGTTCATGGCAACTTCCTGAAATTCCAGATTGTGTCAGGTACGATACTTCAGTTTTTTCAGCAGATTCATTTTGCTGCAAGAGGAAGCTACCCTGGGTCCAAGATGACATTGGAGATGGAGGCTTCTGATAGGTAAGCTAAGGACTGTAAGTATGAGTGGGAGTGGGAGCAGGGTCCCAGTTAGTAGCTGACTTGCTGGGATTTGGCTTGTATGCCACTCCACGGGTGCATTGATTTTGGTTTTCTTTGTCATAGCTGACTAAGATGCCAACCTGGTGATCACAGTGCCTTTGGAGAGGGCTGAGGTGGACTCCTTTTGCATCCAGTGTGGATTCACATTGTTGGTCACCTAAAAGCTAAGTTGGGGGCCAGGACCTAGAGATGGGATGATAGCAGGGTAGTGGGTTGGAAATTCCTGGGAGAGATGTAAAAATTAGTGTAGGGGAAAGGGATGCTCTCCAAGGGGCTTGTTAGGTAAGCTAAAGGGAGTAGCCCTACTTTTGATTGCAACTGTAGGGTGTGCAGCGCAGAGCAGTTCCAGTGTGTGTTGTCTCGTCCCGTGTGTGTTTTGTGTCTCTGGCATCCCTCGGATCAGATCTCTGTGCCTTTTATCCTTAAGGGGCTTATCATAAGCATTGGCCATCATCTCTAGCTTCTTGAACTTTCGTACTTCTTGGTAGGATGCCAATGTCACTTGTTCTTTTACCAGTGGGCTTGGCCGCATCTTGGAATCACATCTTGGAAGCATTGAGTCAGATGTCTTTTGAGGCCTTGTTCCTGGCTGTACTGCCATCCATCCTTTCCAGCCGTGAGCTGTAATGTCCTGGGGCTTGCAAGATTGTCAGGAGATGGGAGCATTCTAAATGTGGCATTGTCTCTCACAGCCATCTTGATCATTGTGACTGACAGTTCTTAGAACAGGTCACTGTTACAGTCTTTTCTTCTGCTCCTTAGAGCCTCCTTCATCCACCATTGCCACACCCTCGGTTGTCTCTTTTGGCGTCGTCTCTTCTTCTTGCCATCGTTCTTCTTGCCGAGAGCTTTTTTTATCATCCTTGTGTCCTACTGTTTGTAGTATAATGTGTTGAGTTTGTGTCTCACCTGGAATTGCTCTGCCCTGTAGAGTAGTCCTGAGGAGGGGTAGGTGGAGAAGAAAGGAGACTTTAGAGGGAACCTTTTGCTTTGCTTAGCCACCCGAGCCACGCCTCGCACAGAGTGACTGTGGCTAGTCTGTGTGGTGTTCAGTGCAGATGTGGGAGTGGTGCAGTGGTGTCTTGCAGTTTTATAGTAGTTTGTCCTAAGGCCCACTGTTGTGGGATCCTAGGCAGTTTGCTTTGAGGAATGAGAACTTGGGAAAGGCTAAGCTTTCCCTGTCTGGGTAACTTTGACAAATAATTCTTTTGCAGATGGCTAGGATGTAAACCTGGTATGAACAGAGGAGACCAGAGGAGCACAGCAACGAGGTGGGTCGGTGCCTGAAGTCCAAGCTATGGCCTGACTTTGGGCTCTACGTTTACCTCACTGTTGGGACTTTCATTTTGAAGATGTGAAGTGCTTGAAGCAGCAGGGTATTGGCACTGGGGGGACCATGAGCTGGATGAGTATTGATTCCAGCACAGAACTGGATGTTACTGGAGTTGTTGTATTAGTGATGAAACTATAAGTAGCCTTTGATTTTTTGTGTTTTACAGGTGGTCTGCAGCATTCAAATTGCTACTCCAACATGAGAGACACCCTTCCAGACAGAGGTCACAGTCGAGCACTTTCAGGTGGAACCTGCCTCGGCAATGCAGCACTTTTGGACACTACATCGGTATGTGCCTTTCCATTTTGTTTTGCCCCTTCTCCCTTGGGAAGGTTGGTCATCATTCAGCTTTTCAGGGGTGGTGTTTCATGGTGGTTATGTTGCAGGGCTGTTCTTTGTCCTTATTTTTAGGAAGTAAACCTGGATATCAGCAGTCAAGGTCAAATGAGTGAGGTAAGCAGTGACCAGTGGACACAACCAGTTATTGCTTGGGTGCCAAATTCTGGGGCAGCTCAAAGCATGCATTGTCTAAGCATCCATTTGTGTGTTTTAGGTGGCCCACTCGTATTATGCCTACAGGGGCTGAACCCCCTCATGGACCAGCTGATGGAGCCAGTTTATCACCCTTGAGCTGCCCCTGTGAGCCTTCCAGAACTATTACAGGACTCTGCGATGAAGCCTGTACCTTTTCTGTTTGAAGGTGCCATCTGGGCAGCCTTTGGCAATGGTTGAGGAGTTGCAGCGACTCGGGGAGGGAGGGAGGAGCAAGGGTCCACTCAAGTTTCAGCAATGCCCCATCACCTTGTCTCCTTTTAACCCAGGTATACCCTGCGCCGGCAGCCTTGGAGTGCGGCCACGGTGTATGAGCCGAGGACCGGGGCGTTCTCAGGAGACGGTGAGTAGTGGGATTGTTGGGTTTTGGCTGATGTGCTGCTGAGTTCAGGCACTGATGTTTGGTTTTCTTTCTTGTAGTAGACTAAGAGAGAACAGCTCACTGAGGGCAGGAACTCCCCAGAGGACGAGGCGGCCTTCTTTTGCACCTGATGAGGATTTGCATCCCTGGATATCCGAGAGCTAAGTCGAGGGCTACACCTCAGGGAGGGGGATGAGAGTGGTGTGCTGGGTCAGGACTTGGTGGGAGGGATTTTTGAATTAGCTTTGGAGATGGGGATGTCCACGAGAGGGCCCCTTAGGCCATGTAAAGGGAAAGTCTCACTTTTGATCACAATGCTGAGGTGTACAGGGCAGAGCAGTCCCGGTGTGTGTTGTGTCACTTGTCTATTGTGTGTTCTGTGTCTTTTGGGCATCTTGTGTCACATGTCTTCTGCCTTACCCCTTTGAGGGGCTTATCAGAAATGCTGGGCATCATCCTTAGCGTCTCCTTTGCATTCCTTGGCCCGACGCTGGTACCCTTGAACCTTTGACTTGCAAGCTTGGACATGCATCGGAATCGCATCTCTCTTTAGCAATATCAAGTCAGACACCTTTTACAGTCTTGCTCTGAGCTGTATTGACAGCTGTGCACCACAATGATCCATTATAACAGATTAGGACTTGTGAGAATGCGAGGATAGGTGGAGCATTCCAACCGTATGGTTCTCGGGCATCCATCTTTGCGGTTCTTGGCATAAGCCCTTCTGTTAGGGTCTTTTTCTGCCGGAGTTCTTTGAGCCTCATCGGCCTCATCTAGGTCATCTCATTGGTAATTCTTCTTGCTGAGAGTTTCCTCTCCTTGTTGCATCCCCTTGTTTGTCATCTCCTGTGTCACAGGTGTCTGTGTGTTTGGGCCGGGGCTGCTTTGCCTTGCTACATGGTCTGGGTGTAGGTGTAATAGGATAAGTCCTAGGGACTTGACATTTGTAATGTAGGGATTAGTTGGACTCAAGATGGTATTTCTAGATTGACACAAGATGTCTGGAGCTGGTAAATTCTCATGCAGTACTTTGACTTTTGTCATAACTTTCAGCTGCAGATGGATTGAACCTGTGACAGAGTGCCCCCATAGCAGGTGAGGTGGTTGCCACAGGAAGGTCAGTCACTGTTTGTCTTTGCAGGGCAAATGTAAATGGTGACCGTGTTACAGCTTTGTTCTTCATCTTTATTTGTAGGAAGTAATGCTGAATAGCAGTGGTCAAGGTCGATGGAGCGAGGTGAGCGGTGACTGGTGGACAGAATGAGTTGTTACTGCTTGGGTATCAGTTTCTGGTGCAGCTCTAAGCATCCGTTTTTGTTTGTGCATTTTAGGTGGTCCACTGGGAAGGTGTGCTGGCCCTGGGGATGCTGGAGGCCAGGTGCGTGCAAGCTTAAGGTATGGGTGTGGTGTACTTCAGTTGGAGCGGGGAGGCTGTGGTTTCAGTCTCTCAGCATGTTTTTCTGCTTTGCTTCTCTGCAGGTGCTGCTGCTGCCCTAGGCATGCCAAGGGACAGAGGCGAGCAGGTGAGTTGGCATTTAGGTGGGGCGACTGATAGGTGAGAGGTACGTGGCAGCATGTGAAGCGTGTCCCTTTTCGCTTTGCAGGTATCGTCCGGGCCACCTCCGGAGTCGGATGAAGATTTGAGGTGAGCCTGGGCCAGCGGTGCAGAGGGAGCCTGCGCATTATTCTTCTGGAGGGCAATAGTCACAGTTTGTTTTGTTGTCTTAGGTACCACAAGTAGGTGCAGAGCCTAAGTTTGGAAACGGCCGGTAAGCGATGAGCCTCGGCAGTTATGAGGGAGAGGGGCGTTGTGCAAGGGGTCACTTCTGGGACGTGTCATCACAGTCTGAATTTTGTCATTGTTCTCTGTCTTTTGCAGCCGCCCAAGTGGACTGTGGGCCATGTATTGACGTCCACGGTGCTGAAGCAATGTTTTCTGTCGAGGATGGATTTCGTCTGCTGGTCTTCAGAGAGCTAAGTGTGGGGACTGTTGGTTGGGAGAAGGCAAAACACCTTTGGAATCACAGGAGGCAATTTGAAGTTAGCTGAGAGGAGAGGGCTGTATTGGGCCGGGCCCCTTGGAGGTTAAGGGAGTTTTTCTTCAGCATCACTCGAGCCTTTGCCGGGCCGGGCAGTTCCAACCCATCTCCATGTTCTCGTGAGCTTCGCATCACTGGATTTTGAGTCTTGATGTCATTGTCCGTCTTTTCACCCGAGGAGCCTGCCTTCGGGTCTGGCATGATTGCCATGGTCTAAATTTTGCCTACTCTTCAGTGGAGCCACACTCTTGAGCATAACACGTGGGCATCTTGCATCTTGGCCATTTGTCGGTCGGTCATGTTTTGAGATGTCACTTCAGCCTTTGGCGGCAGAATCCTTCTCTAGGGAACCCTTTGTATCACCTGGCAGTCGTTGCCTCCTTCTCTAGGCCTGCTGCACTTCTTGAGCATCCTCTTACCAGCTTTGGCACTAACTTCTCATAGGGAGTTTACATTTCACTGTCACATACTACTGCCGTAGCGCCTTCTTTCCTTCGGCATCGTGGGCCTCTGGCTCATCTTGCACTAGGAATCTTGGGTCCATCAGGTGAAACTGCTGGGCAGTTTCAATTTGTGTCTATGTGATGTGGTTTGTGTCCGTTGTCTTCAGTGTCACAGGGCTTTGTGATGTCTCAGTTCTTTACAGGCATCGTTCTGGGCCATATCGGCAGCGGGAGTACTTGCATACTTTTCTGGATTGGGCTTATTCTGGCATCTTTATGGTTTTGCTTTTTGAGACCAGAAGTACACAAGATGTTCCTATCCGTCTTCCTTCTCAGTTTTGGTAGTATCTTTTTTTCATGTGCCATTCCCTTGGACTTCTATATGCAGTGTACTAGACCCTCCTCACTGCAGTAGTTCCATAGCTTCCGTCGTCTCAAAGCATCCTGGTCTCAAGAATTTATCTTCTGAAGCGTTCTCTCAAGTCTTCGTGTCATCTTTGCTTATATTTGATGCACTGTGTGTCCATGTGCCACTTATGCTTGGAGCTGCCCTGCCCTGGCACATTCAGTCGTGGCTCATTTGAACAGTTTTAAAACTCTCCTCTCTTGTCTGTGGGCTTTTGGGTAGAAAGCTTATGGGCCTGGTGTGGGGATAACTCCTAGCTGTCAGCTACTTGTAGACTGCCTCATGCTGTCTTGCAGGTCCCCGAGGCAGATTTTGATCCCTATGGTCACTGATGTTACCAATTTTCCCAGGGTCTACTGTTCCACATCAAGGAGAAGCAGACGGAAGATGCTTTAACATCTTCTTTGGGAGGGGTGTTTCTAGTAAGGGCTGCAGTCAGAGTGTAAGCTGAAGAAGGGGTGTCTGAGAGTGTGTCTGTCTGTGTGTGTGTTGACTGGCTCTAACCTTATGTGTGTGGTGTTTTTTGCCTTTCAGGTTCTTCAGTTCATTTTAAAATTTTGAATACAAAAAGCCCAGCCGGTCCTGCCCATGCTGTGGGGTTAGTCAGAGGGACACAGGGTTCCTCTTCTCCTCTCTGCTGGGATGAACTGCCTAGGGAATACCATTTCTGACAGCCCAGTCCTACTTGTGTCTTTTGGAAAAGGGCAGAGGTGAAGAGGTAACTGCCAGAGTTCCTTGGGGATGATGGAGTTGTGGTGTTTGGCTGTGCCCGGAGGGGCAGGTTGGGCATTATTTGTGTGTCTGAGGACTGGTTTGGGTGTTGGGGAGCCCAGGGAGCTGAGCTCTCAGTGCATTCCCAGCTCTCCCAGGGGTGGGAGCTGGTGCAGGGCTGGGTGACAGCCTCTGGTTGGGCTCGGGGCAGGCACTGGCCCCGGCACAGACACGGGGTGGTTTGGGGATGCTTGGGGAGCAATGGGAGGAAAATGAGGGATGGTGCTGGGCAGAGCGATCAGCCTGTGCTCGTGTCAGTGCAGCTGTGCAGGGCACTGGGATCTGGGTAAAACTCCAGCTCTCCTGGTGTTCAGGGATGCAAGGTCTGAGGGACTGGATTTACCTGGGGCTTTCCAGGAACAAGAGGAAATGTGGTGCCAGAGCTGTGCCCCATCAGGTTGTGTTTCCCTTTGGGGACAGGGAGTCTCTGGGCTGAGGTGAGATTGCTGTGTGAGTGGCAGGGAACAGGGAGCTCAGAATTGCAGGCACTGATGGAATAATTGTCTTAGGTCTATTTGGTTTGTGTTTGTGAAAACTGGGATTTGGGCTGGAGAGGTGCTCTTGGGAACAATGGATAGAGTACATTTGCTCTATGGATGTGTAAGGAAGGACAGGGAAGGGGAGTATTTATAAATTGTTACCAGTATTTCATGCAAATTTGGGGTGGAGCGTTGATGTAGGTGGGTGGGTTTGGCTTGGGCCTGTCAGGACTAACCACAAAGAATCCAACCAAGCCCCTGACCCCTCAAGGCATCTGTGAAACACTTCCACAGAAACCCAAGTCAGAAATCCAGTGATAATGGAGGTAAAATTATAGGTAATTGCCTATGATTGGTGGGGAATTTCCTTTGGAATTATCAACCAAGGCAGAGCATATCTTTCAGCTCTTTTCCTGGTGTGCAGTTTCCTCTCTGGTTTAACTGAGTTTGTGTGCTCCTGTTAACAAGCAGTGTGTTTTCACCCTGAAATTTGGGGTGATAGTCTTTCTCTAGTGTTTTTCCCACAACTGACTCATCCTTTCCATGAATAGTCCATGTTGTTCTACACAGCTGCTTTGGCCCTGGGTCAGAGCGAGAGAAGGGAAATGACTTTTTAGGGCGTTGAAATTTCTCCAGGCAGGAGTGGGACGGTCTTGCCCCTCCCCAAAGCCCTGCAGGCGCATGGGAGTAGCTCAGTGCCGGCGCAGCTCTCTGAGCAGTAACAACGCTTGGGAGGTTCGAGTGTTGATAACAACTCTCTTGTCTCTTGGTAGCAGTCCTAGGTGGAGGAGAGGAAAAAAGGAACTTGTGTTATTCATGGAAAACCTTCTGCTGTTTCTTGTGCAGACTTTTAGATCTTTGTATGATTTACTATCCAGTGTCTGTAGGTAGAGAATGACTTATTTGAGGTAAAAATTGAGATAATCAGTAATGGATAGGTATGGAAAATGTTTGAAGTAAACTTGAGGTGACCTGTAGTGGAGAGCATGAAGATTTTGAAGTAAACTATAGCAATCAGTTGTGCACAGGTAGGGAAACTTCTGGGGGTAAAATACAAGGTCATCTCTAGGTGAGGGAATGAACACTTTTTGAGGTAAACTGAGTGAATCAGTTGTGGGAGTATTAGTAAATTCTGGGGCTGAAACTTGATGTAACCTCCATGGTAGAAAATAAATAAGTGTTTTGAGGTAAAAAGGAAGTCATCAGTGTTGGAGAGGCAGGGAGATTTTGAGAGTAAATTTGAGTCTGTAGTGCAGAGAATGAACATACTGAAGTTAAAGGGAGGTAGTAACTTGTAGACAGGGAAAAAATTTGGGGGTAAAGTCTGAGGTTAATGTCTAGGGGAGACAACATTTTTGAGCTAAACTGAGGCAGTCACTAGGTGACAGGTTGGAAAAGTTTTGGGCGTAGAAATTAAAATGACCTGTTGGGCAGAGAATAGACATACGGAGGTGAAAATCAGGTAATAAGTAGTGGACAAGTAGCAATAATTTTGGAGGTGAAATCTGGGGGGATGTGTGGCAGGGAGAGTGTCCATCGTGAGGTAAAGTGAGACAGTACTGGAAAGATAGTGAAATATTTCATAGTAAAACTTGATGAAATCTCCAGGGCAGAAAGAGAATATTTATAGGTCAAAAAGAGTAAATAGTTAGCGGGCAGGTAGGGAAAATACTGGGGGTAAAATCGGAGGTTATCTCTAGGGGAGAGAATGAACATACTGAGGTAAAAATCAGGCAATGAAGAGTGAATGTTAGGGAAAGTTTGGGGGGTAAAACTGGAGATAATCTCCAGAGGTAGTGAATGAATACTTTCTTGTAAAAAAGAAGAAATCAGAAGTGGACAGACAGGGACAGCTCGGAAGGAAAATCTGAAGCAATCCCCAGGGAAGAGAATGAACATAATGAGGTAAACTGAGGCAGTCATTTGCAGAGACACAGTGAAAATTTTGGGGATAGACACTGAGACATTCTTGAGGATATAGAAAATTACTTTTTGGGGTAAAAATGAGGTGATGGGTAGGGCAAAGCTTGTGGGAAAAACTTGAAATAATCTGTAGGGCAGAGCATGAGCATTTTGATGGAAAAATGAGATATTTATTCTCTACTTCCCTTTGGGCTAACTTAATCTCCACCCTTCCATGAGCAATTCCTTGGCTTCTCCTGGAGAAAACCCCACGGCAGAGGCAGTCTGCAAAGGAGCCCAGAGCTGTGCTTGGAGCAGAGAGTGCTGAGAGCTGCGGGTGCCTCTGCTGCCCCAGGCTGGCAATATCCCCATGGAACAGACTGGGCAAATAGGATTAGAGGGAGCACAGTCCCTTCAGGGAAGGGGTTTTCTCCTGTGCACATCAGGCACGGGGCAGGAAGGGAACTTTGGAAATCAGCTGATTTCCCCCAGAAAGCATAATTCACATCAAGAGCAAAGGTTGGTTTGGGTGTGAGCACTTGAAATAACTTGGAAAGAGAAGCAATCACCTTTTGCTGCTTCTTTCTTTCTTGCAGATGCTGGGATTGCCTCTGTGGACATGTGCTGAGCTCTCCCCGCAGGGAACTGTCAGCCCTGAATGCCTGTGCAATAACTGCAGCTGCCCAGGCAGGCACAGTTTTTTCAAAATTATTTTTCTCGGACCGAGCACATCTCCTCAAGTTCCTTCTCACTTCCTGCATCCTGGAAATGCAAAAAGGGAAAAGATAAATGTGCAGCTCAACTGAAACAAAAAGCATCATTTCCCTTCTTTCTTGTTTTGTTCTTAGAGCCTGTTGGAGTGCTGGCCTGGATTTGGGAGGAGCCAAGTAGCCTGGAGCAGTGAGGTTTTTCCTGTCAGACTTGGCTGTCCTGTGCAGGGTTCACTGATGCTGTGAATTGCAATCCAGGGCATCTTCAGGCTCCTGGTGCTTGGGACGTGGCGTTTGGTGTGCAGAAAACATCCCAGGCTGTTCAGCTTGGGTGTGGCTGTGCATTTGCACAGTTCCTCAGAGTGGGAAAAGGCCAAGAGAGCGATGGGAAGGTCTTTCTTCCAGGCCTGGGCATTCTCAAGACACCTCAAGGATGTTTTTTAAATGTTTCTTGTCTTTTGTTTCCCAGCCCAGGGCTGAGCTGGAGAACGGGTGGAGACAGTGGCAAGCAGGAGTCCCATGTTTACATCTGCCCTTGGATTCCAGTTTCTCCCAGTGGGTCTGTGCTGCCCGAAGTACAAAGGAAGGAGGTGTTGGAGTACCTGTTTGTTCACCTGTTGAGCTTGGAAGAGATGCCGAGTGTGAAATTCCAGGAGTGCCGGCTCCTTGCGAGCTGTTGGTTGCTCAGGAGATGGGGTTGGGGAAAGGGGGGGAGAGTCCGAGCACAGCACAGTGGTAGGAGCTGGGTTTGCATCTCAATCTAAGGCATCTCAAAGCCTGATAAGCTGGAAAGAAGACTTTGCTGTGTTAATGCACAATTGCATTTTTGTGCAATTTTTTGAAATTAGGGCTGGGATCAACCTGGGGAGGAGGTTGTCTGGCACAATTCCCTATGCCCTGCTTTGCCATGAGGAATGGATGCCTGACCTCTTTGCAGAGAGCTGCTGCTGATGTAGATTTCTCTGTTTCTATAGTGAATTTATCCCAGTACTTGGCTGCTATAAAGAAGTCTCCTCTTGCTGCAATTTCCCCCTATTACATTTAAGATCAGCTCCAGCTGAGTTAGAATTTAATCCCGACCTTTCCCCCCTTTTTTTTTTCCAAGAGGCCTCAGCTATCTTGCTATTTCTTTCCTCTCTCACCGTCCAGGTCCTGTTTTTCAGACCTTTCCTTATAAAACCCTTGATAACCCATTCCCCACTTAAGGCTTTGTTGTAGCCTTGTTTTGCTACCTTCTGGGTGCTGTGGATGAAGGTCTGGCTTTGAGGAGCACGCCCTGCTCCCTTTGCTCAAGGGATTGCAGTTATTCCAATCTCCTGCTGCTGAGGGCTTCCTTAGGCTCTTGCTGAAATGAAAAATGTCCAGGAAGCTTTTCCTTTTTTGAGATTAGACTGGTTGAGATATGACCATGATGGTTAAAAACCCACAGTGCAAAGGAAGGTTTCCCCCTTCTTCCCCCCTACCCCCCACCTGCTCCATGCTCGGTCCTCTCCCTGCACAGTTCATTCCTTTGTAATCACAACTGCTAAGGAAACCTTTCTAATCTTGTCAATTGGCAATGCAACTGCTTTTAAATTCTGTTTTAAAATAGGTTTTGAAGTCAGGCTCTGCCCTTGCTATTGATTTGAATTCTTGACTGAGTAAGTTATTGGTGCTTAAGAAGCCCTTTGTTGCTTTAAAGCCTTTCTCCAAGGGTCAGAGAATAACACTGACAGGGAGTGAAGGAGCGCTGCCCAGTAGTTGCTTAGAAACGGAATGTGTTAAACCAGGTTTCTTTAAAAGCAGTTTTGAGTAAGTGAAATTCAGGTACTTGAATTACTTTGGGAAATGGTCCATTTAGGATAGATCTACACTGACAGAAGCTGTTTATCTGAGGTCAGTCCATGCTTTGATCAGTGCAGGGCCTTCCCCTCAAGAAACGCATGAGCCAAGCCCAGCAAGGTAGAGGAAAAGACAGACACAAGTTCAGCTTAGAGAGCTGCACGGGTGAAATCCCATGAATATGCCTGGAGCATGGCCCTCCCCAGCAGCTTTTCTTACAGTTAAATTCTTAAAAAAGCTAGAAGCTGATGCTCAGTACTTTGGGATCTGGCTCAAAACTGCGGAGAGGATAAACTCCCTTACTGGAACTCAGGCAGTGGAGTGCCCACAAGCCAGCAGCCCGGTTGCTTCTTGTTCAGCTTCATTTCAACGTCGTTTTTTTGTTGTTTTGGTTGGTTGGCTGGTTTTAAAGTATTCTTAGAGATGCTACAAGTGGAAGAAGAGAACAGAAATAGAGTGGAGCACCACTGGCATATTACCTGATATTTTACTGTTCCTCTTTTTCTTTTAAAAATATATGTAGATAACATGAACTTTTAAACTCTGTGATTTGGGAGAAACACTCTTTTTTCTCCCTCTCTTTGGAAGAGATATGCAAGTCCTGAGCCGTTGGGCCAATGCTTGCTGCATTTTGTTTACGTTTTTACAATCAAACAAGGGGCTGATAAGATTGACAAGGAAGATACAACTCAGGAGCTCACTAGGCAGCAGCCTCCAGACTCTTTGGGTGAGGCAGTAGGGTATGAAGACTGTTCTCCAGTGCGAGATTAATCCATAATAACATGCTCACTGACATAAAAGTCACTTCTTATAAGCCACTTCTTATTCCCTGAAGTGCAGGAGCTGAGGTGTTTGACAAAGCCTTGGCAGAATGATGAAGTAGATCCCTGTCAGATTTCTCCTTCTTGTGCTAGTGAGAGCAATCCATCTTCTTTAAGGGTTTTGTTCCTTTGGGATTGTGTGTAGTTTAGAGGGAGAACAGTACCCAGAAGCATTAATTATTTAATCTGCACTGCTTTTTTCCTCGACATGTGAGGCCTGAGTATTGTGCTGGGAAGCGGGGCCAATAAAATTTCTGGGAGTCAGACTTGGAGCTCGAAAGTTTTAGAATTAACGCTGGAGACTCAGCTCCCTCTATGGTCAGAAGAGGGGGAGACACCTTCCTTCAGGATGTCTCTCCAGGGAATGCTTTTGCAAAGTTTTCTCTCGTAACGGCTCAAGTCCTGCCTCTTCCTGAAATTGCGGTGTAGATCCCACTGGAGGCAGTAAATCTCTCAAATGTATGAGCTTGGGCCTACACACCTGCTAAGGTGTGACTAGAGGTGTGAGAACTTTTGCAAATGAATTTGGAATCATGAGAATCACAGAACCACTGAGGTTGGAAAAGCCCTCTAAGGTCATCGAGTCCAACGTGTGCCCAATCCCTACCTTGTCACCCAGCCCAGAGCACTGAGTGCCATGTCCAGGTGTTCCTCGGACACCTCCAGGAACGGGGGGACTCCAAACCTCCCTGGGCAGCCCCTGCCAAGGCCTGACCACCCTTTCCAGGAAGAAAGTCCTCTTGATGCCCAACCCTGGTGCGGCTTGAGGCCCTTTCCTCTTGTCCTGTTACTGGTTGCCTGGGAGAAGCAGCCAGTCCTCACCTGGCTACACCCTCCTGTCAGGGAGTTGTAGAGAGCAAGGTCTTCTCTGGGCCTGCTCTTCTTAGGACTGGTATGGAATCACTATTTTGCATTAAAGGACAATAAGCAGATGTTTTGAAAAAATACTTTGAAATGTTTTTGCATTGTCCTGGAAATCTGCCAAGAATTGGAGTTGCTTACCAGGTTAGGTGTTCTTGCCTGCAACTTCCCAGGGGCTGCTGGAGGTGGGATGAGGCTATTGCAGAGGAATTACAAGTACGTGGTTTCTCACTCAGGAGACTCTGGGTTTACTATAGCTATGGAACTGGTTTTCCAGACTAGAGGAACCCCTTGAAGGACTGCAGCGGGAGGCAGAGATGGGATTTGGGGTTTGCATCCCCACCTCCTGAGCACACATGGGGTTAGATGCCCCTTGGCAGAGCTGTAAGGTGTAATGTGGGCAGCAGCTCCTCCTCTCTTTGGGGGCCTAAATTGAAACGCTCAGGAGCCAAATCACCTCTGAGCTGCTCTCTTGTGAGCAGGAGAGGAAGGGACACCTCCAAAGGCCACATAGCTCACTCATAGTCTGAAAAATCCTACTGCTGAATCTGGAACCCCCCCAGGGATGCCTGGGACCCCCCGGGCCCCTCTGTGATCCTCGACAATGCACCCCTCCATCATCAGACCATGCAGTGCCCCCCAGTGTTTTGCCAGTGGGAGCACTGGAAGAGATACTGGGAACGCTGGGAGGGAACTGGGAGGAAACTTCCCACCACTCTCCAACGTGCAGCAGCCCCAAGTGCGACCAGTGAGGAGGAGGAAGTGCTCCCAGTGCCTCGCCCCCCCCCCCAAAAAAAAAAGGGGGGCGGGGGGGGTTACGAGAAGAAAAAGGATTTTAATTGAGGGGAAAACACTCCATTTCTTTAATTGTGCTTGAACTTAGGAGGATCCCACTTCATCTACTGTTTGGAGGGTCTCAATTGACACAACGTTTTCATGATTTTGTATCTCAGTTGGCTGGGAATCACTGTTTTGCATTAATTTTCCTGTCTAATTGGAAGAAGAAAGCCTTTATGGTGCTGTTTGATGGATTTGAATTGAGGGAAACCGCCCCATTTTCATAATCTTAAGGTTAAAACTGAGGGCAAAACACCACCGTCCCTGGTTTTAAAGGGAAGCCCTTTATGTGCCATTATAAGAGTTCCATCGAGGGGGACCCTCATTTGAAGGGACCTTCATAGAGGAAAAACGTGTCCAAAAGCCCCCAAAATGGTGTTTCTTGAGGGAAAGTGAAGAGGACGCTGCATTTTCCCTCATTTTAGGAGGCTAATTTGAGCAAAAGTCCCCCTTGATTCACTTTTTCTTTGGGTTTATATTTAGGGGAGACCCTCCTTATGCATCAATTACGGGTCTAAATTGAGAGGGAAGCTCCGTTTTCCCCTTGTTTCAAGGCTTTGAAATGGTGACTAAAGGGAGTTTTCCCTTAATTCATTAAGAAATTGAAAAAGAAGCCCGGCATGGACCGGCGGGTCTGGACACATCCCCATTGAGGGGGGGCAGAGCCGCTGCTCGGGGGATCCTTTATCCCCCTCGTACAGCTGCGAGCTGCCGAGGAAAAAGTCCTCGTTCCTAGGCTTAAAGCCCTGCAGGTTTACCTCTCATTCTCTTGCTCTGATTTGTTTGACAATAAATTCAATTTATTCCCCCCAGTCGTGTCTCTTATTCCAGTGACCGGTGAGTGATCTCTCTGTGCCCTTCTCCCGATCCTCGGGCCTTTCCTGATGTGTTCTGTTCCCTGCCCAGGGTGAGGAGGAGAGGGACAGAGCGGTTTTGCTGGCACCAGGCACCTGGCCAGGCCCAGCCCACCCCAATAATCCCTGCGATCATTCACGCCACCATTACCCAGGCGCGCGGCGGGTCCGGCTCCGCGGGCAGGCGGCTCCAGTAGTTCAAAGTGGGCAAATTGGGACGGAGTGAGAGGAAGCAGGTGCTGCCGGTGGGTGAAATGTCTCTGCTGCGAGCTGCCTGGGAAAGGAGGAGGGAGAACCTAGTGCAAAGGAAAGGGGAGAGAAAGAGGGACAAGGCTGGAGCTGTGGAAGGAAGCGGAGATGGCCAAGGGGCAGCTGAGCATTTTGCTTTCCCACTCTGTGGGGGGAAAGAAAGCGCTGTCAAATCCATCCAGGAAAAGAGAGGAGAAATAGCAGGTGGTGGAAATCGCCGGCAATTTGGATGCAATTTGTCTGTCTGAAGTGCAGACGCCGACAGACACGGAGCACCGCCGGACGCCTGCTGGCGCTGCGCTGTGTCCTGCTCTGGCTGCAGCCCGCCTGGCGAGACCCCCAGCAGCAGCGGCCCGGGGGCGGCGGGTCGGGCAGCAGCCAATCGGAAGCGCCGCAGCGTGCGGCAGCCAATAGGAGCCCTGGCTACTCCGGCAGCCAATGGAAAGCGCCGTTCCCTGAGGGACCAGGCCCAGCTCGAAGCCCCTCACAGCGGCTTCGTTTTTTGGGACGTTTGTGGAAAGTTCGGAGTTCATTTCTTTTTTCTTTAGCGCACCTTTTCCAGGACAGGAGGGATTCCGGCGCCGCTTCGTGCCGGTAGGGAGCGGGAGAACGCGGCGGCGGGCGGCGGGTGGCGAGGGCCGTCGGCGAGACGGGGCTTGGGCCGCCTGCGGTGTGCGATCTCCCGAGAGCAGCGGGGAGCGGCGGCGGGCGGGGCGCTGTGGGAGCCGGCGCATGTCCCCGAATGAGCCGCCCGGCGCAACGCCCGGCGAGGTGCCAATGAAATAAAATAGAACACGGTAAAGTGAAAAGCATCTTCTGCCAAATAATATATCAACAGACCATCTATCTAAGTGGCACAAGAACATAGTTTCATTGTGCTCTGGATGAATGTCATCTTTGTTATTGCAGAACTAAGTTAAGAATATTAAGTCTAATGATGCAATTTTATTTTTAGTCTATTTGATTTTATAAGTTACTAATCTGAGTCATGTATGCTTATCGTTTTCTCTCTTATTAACAAAGACAATTCAATATCCAGTTCATGATTATAGTATAGTTTTGAACCACTCAATAGTAATTTTTCTTTTGGAATATGTGTGATAATTTCAAGGTGAGACATCTACATAATGCATTGGACACGTATTTGTATATTTGCAGTTAAAGTAACATGCTTTAAATTTGTGTGCATGTATATAAAGTACATATACTTAAGGAAGAGATCATAAAGAGATAAGGTACCTTTCAATCAATTTGAATTGTAGGCGGGGTAATTTTTGTTTCTTCTTGTAGGTGATTAGTTTTAAATCTTTTAAAGCAGTATGTTTGTCTGACAGGCCACTCATGCTATTTTATTGATGTCTAGAAGGGACATCTTTTGCTGGCTTCTGACTCCATAGACAAAATAAAACCTCGAGATCATCTCAAACAAGGATAGATGAGGAAAAGAAAGAAAAACTCTAGCATCAGTGATAGTAAATTAGATATTGAGGCTACGTGGCCTAGGCAACTTACTCATTAAGTTTATAATGAATTCATAAGCTTATGATGACTGGGTTGCTCTAGATTTTCAGCTGTCACAATTTGCAGCATTGCTGTTAGGTTCACTAAAACTGAGCCGTAACTCTTTATTTGAATGTAAAATTCTGAATTTCAAAATGACCTCGGAAACCTAGTGTTGGAAACAGGTTTTAAATTATCCTCCAATTCCATAAAGGTTTTTATTTTACAGAACTAACCAAGAGTTACACGAATACAGTTTATAAAGCGTGTGTTTGCAGATGGGTCACAGTCCTTTCAGCTCTGGACTTCATGATGCCAGGAGAAGTCGGAAACTACACAGTATTTGTGAATGCAAGACTTTGCATTTAGATAGGTTTGAGCTGAACGATCTGAAAAAGCTCCCATAAGCACAGAACTCCTTACTGTCTGTGTGTTTGAGAAGGCTGAAGAGCTCTGTTTATTGCCACAAAGGGCCTGGAATAAATTATGTTTAGTAAATTGGCCCCAGGTTTTCTTGTTTCAGACAGTAGCTTCAGAGCAATCTGTTTTATAGGCTCCACTAAATCTGACCAATTGCAGGGAGGTGACACCTCATTTCAGAGACGTGGCATCCCACATGTGCCAGTCAGGTCCAGCCCCTCTCTCTGTCAGGATGGCCGGGCACCAGCAGTTCAGCTTTCTGTCTTTTGGCATTTAACCTACGGCCTGTTCCCAATTTATGGGCCCCGCAGGGAGGTCCTAGCAGGATGGAGCCAGGCTGCTCAGCCCCTCCTCAGCCTTGTGCCTCCCACCCCTACATGGGGCAAATAAAAGCTTCTTTATTCCATTGGAAATGCCCCTGTTTCAGCGAGGTGTATGCCTGGCTTCCTTCCCTGGTCGGTCTTGCAGGTGATAATGAACACAGTGCGGTGCTATTTCCTAGCTGAAGCCAAGGTGGGAAACCAGCTTTAGCCTCAGCATTTTTCATTTCAGACTCTTTTTCCTCAGTTATTTTGGATCTGTTCATGGTGAGGAGGTTTTACAATGTGTTGGTCCTTAGCTGAAGTATCGAAGAACTGAACAAACCAGTAATTTTTCCTTCTCTGACCAAATTCTTCTTACTTTTGAGGGGAGGAAGGAATGGGGGAGTCAAATTTGCGTTTAGGTTTTATGTTTTATTTCTGCCCGTGGAACTGTTTGCTACTGAGCTGCGTGACCGTGGGTCTTTTCAGCACAGGACACTGATTGACATTGCATGTGTTACAGAGAGGAAGGGCATTTCCTGACGATTAATGGCAAGTTAGTTGGCCTGAAGTTCATTAACCTGAGCTAGACTGTTGGAAGGACTCTGTGTGGAATTGTATTAGAGGATCATCATAAACTAAAAATATATGTGACAATCTGGCCAGATTGCAATGAATCTAAAGACAGGACAGGGTTGGCTCGAGCTCACAGAGCAGCTGCCTCGAGTGTAAACTAACTGCCTTGTGAAAGCAAATGGTTTTTCACAGACTTTATTCAAATAAAAGGGGAAAAGGAAAAAAAAAACCAACCAAAACAAAGGAAGGTTCCCATTAGCAAAAAAAGCCTACATGAAAAAGTGAGGTTGTGAGCTATGGCCGAAGGCCCGAGTTTGGTGCTGATTCTCAATCAATTCAGCAAATGACAGTGCATTGACACAACTGGTTTTTTAGTCAAATTTAGTCCTGATTCTTCACAGTAATTTGCCTCAAGAAAATGAGCCCCATATCCTTTGGTGAGTTCCCTGTTGGCTGAGGCCCATGGCTTCAGGCCATGACTTCTCAACATACTTGCAGTGAGACTGGCTCCCTCTTAATTGCTTCTTTTTGAAGTATGGTTTGTCACTATCATCCTGCTGAAGATGAACAGGGCTGGTGTCTCATTTTCACATATTCTTCCCCCTCCTCCCCTCTCCTTCTTTTCCCCTTTTTCACCTCTAAATAAATTTCTTAAAGGCGATTTAACCCTGGGATGGTCTAATCCACTTCAGTCCTTCGTGGTCCACCCTCAAATAGATGTGTTGGCACAGAAGAAATTAAGGGTGTTCTCTTAGGATCTGATACTGTAATAAAGGGAAGAGAAAGATGAAACAGGCATTTCATGTTTGTCTGTTTTCTCTCCATGTCATTTCATGAACGTGTACTCACGCTTGGCCAAGAGTAGTGCATTCAGACACTGAATATGAGTGTTGAAGAGGGGACTGAGAAGAAAGAAGCTTAGTGTTCTGCAATAGGAATTATGCTTTGGGGATTTTACGGATTGTTTCCCTCTTTTTCACCATCATGCTTTTCTTGCACACTTCCTTGTCTTTTGCTACTGAGCGAAAGTCTGGAGGCTCAGAAAGCCCATCTGAGCAAGATTTCCTGTGTCAGAGAGAACTGAAGGGATTCTGTTTCCATCCTTTCATGCCAGGAAGGATGAACTGCCTGTATCAGGAGGTGCTGAATTGGTTCTGGGTGCTGCTGTAGCTCACAGAATTGCAAGACCTAGTGCTGCAGGAGTTCAAATAACAGACCAGTGGAAAGGCTCAGGGGCCACAAGCTGTGCTGCATCTCTCATGGACTTGCGAGGAACCTATCCTTTGGTGTCTGTGCAAGTGCTGGCTGATGTGGGCACTAGGATTGCTCTTTTAATCAGGCAGCTCCAGTTCCTTTCAGAAAAGAATTTTCATGGCACATCATGAGCCATTAATCTCTCGACTAACCATAACATTTCCTTACTCCTTGGTTTTCCAGCATTACTCAAACACTGACATTTGTCATTTCACCAGCCATCTCCCTTGACCTCTAGCATCAGGCACTTGCAGGGGGAAGGATCTGGTCTCACAAATATTTTCATACTCTGATCTCTGTGATTTATTAACCGTGAAGTTTTGCCTTCAGAACTCAAGATGCCGTTTCAAATAATTTCACGTGCAAAAGTCGAGTTATTGGGCAAAAGGGATCCTTGATAGCTGGGTACAAAGGACAGCAGGACTGCTGTTGCTGTTTTCTTTTCAACTCCTGTGCTGGCTGTGTGACCTTGAGGAAATAGGTTCATTGCAGCTTTATGGTTCCGTTTTTGCATAGGGAAAATAAGGGCAGTGATAATTGCTTTCGTTTGTAAAAAACTTTAAGATTTATGGACTACGAATGATTCTTACTAAGTGAAAAGTGTTGCAAAGCTGGCTTAGTTACACACTGTGCTAACAAAATCCCATATCAGCCTATTGACTCCAGCCTGAAACACTCATTAAAGTTTATAGGACATTTTGGTGGATGAGTTGAGGCAGTTATTCTGCTGGAAATATCATACTGAAAACACTTTTAAATCCATCATCCGCTTTGACTTTTTTCTCTATTAAAACGAAACACAACTGCTTGCTCTGTCCAGTTTTCTTAGTTTATTTATGAAAAGTTTTTGATGGATATGGATATGTACTCACTGTTAACTCAGCTTGTACCCCCATGGCATCTGAGACATTACAGTTCATTCTAGTCATAGCATAAACACACAATAGCTGTTGTACTGAGACAAAAAGAGCTATAAAACATATAAGATATCCAATGGACTAGTATTAACTATCAAGTTGCATGGTCACTTTTGAATGTCATATGTTCTTTTTATGGATACTGCATTAATTTAATTTGTGCTTAAACTTTAGCTAGGCTAGACACTGGTGTCTGAAAAGTTTACATATTTTTCCAATGTCAAAATGTGTAAATTTAGTATTAAGGAAACAAAACATATTTACTTGTACTAGAGGAAAAATACTTTTGTAGCAAAGAAATTAACTGAGGTGCTCCTTAAAGATAGGTCTGGCTTGCTTACAGAATTGTTACTTATGCAGTAAAGCAGATCTGCAGATGTTTTCTTTTTTTCTTCCAGATAAAACTTGGATTGTTTGAAAAGTGGGGAGATACTTCACCATAGTACAAAAGAAGATACAGAAGAGGAGAGCAGAATGAGAGCTTTGCAAGTGCCACGTGCCTGCAGCCCGCTGTCTTTAGTGATGCTGTTCCTTCCAGTCACTGGAATGTCAAAACAAAATATCCCAAGACTGAAGCTTTCCTATAAAGGTAAACTTTTCAGTAGTTTTTCTGATTCTGCCACTTCCGTTTTGATGTGATACTGCCAGCAGTTCTTTTGTATTACTAACCAGGAAATACACAATAGAAGCCTTAAAGATGGATGAATTCTGCCTCGGGGCAGTATTAAAATCTGGGCTTTTTGTTGTGTCGGGGCACATGTTTCTGAAGTATAACTGTCTTTTAAAAGTATTATTTCTGTTTGCTCCAAGAGGATGTTAACAGACTCTACATAAATTAGAGGGGAGTGGTACTTGAAACACTCTGAGGTGCATTGGAGACATTCCTATGTGGCTGGTAGGGATGATGTGAGACATGGAGGACGTTCACACCTTCCTACAGCATCAGAGGAAGTTGAGAGAGCTGACTCAAGTGTTTCAAGGGGACTGACATTTATTTTTGTAATAATTCTTTTTCTATCACTAAGTGGGTATGTTAAACTCTTCATAGGTGGTTTTCTTTCTCCTTGCCTCTTTGGATCACAAAAGCGTGTTTCTCTGCAGAATTTCTTAGTCTTGTGTGTAGTTCTTGTTAAGAATGGTACCGAGGGATTTCAACACAGACATATTTATGTATTAATGGACAAGTTTTTAAAGAAGGTAGATTTCTTTTTGCTTTGAATGTACAGCACACCTGCACAGGCACAGAGGTGTGTCACTGATACTTTCTTCTTTAGTGAAAACAAGTGCTCTCCCATTAGTTATGTTTCAGCTGTGTCAGCACCTTGCCCTTATGGGAGCTATTTCTGCTCTGTTTTTCAAACTTATGTCTTCCTATGCATTGCAGAGTTACACTCAGGATGGTGTGATGGGACAGGCTGTAAAGCCTTCATTGGGGCTTATGATATGTTTATCATGAGTTTAACACCCAGAGAAATTTATTGAGTAAGCAGAATGACTTGCTATTTATTTACAAGCTTCTCTTTTGCTAGATTTGCGTGCCACTGCGCATGCTATTCCACTGTGTATATAAATGTGTTTGGATGTGTTTGTGTGAGAGAGACAGAGGAAGCAAGATCAAGGGATCTTGACAACATTTTTATTACTTTGGGAAACAGTTGCACTCACTGAAGCCAATGAATAGAGAAACTGAAAGACCTGACGTGAGTTACGAAAGTTAGCAGTAAAACCCTCCTAACATACAGCCGGCCTTCTCACAGCCAGGCCTTTTGAGATAATTCCCAAAAGCAGCATGTACCACATGGCGACGGCATTTATTGTGGATTTGACACTCACGATTAGTGAATTCCTCTCAACTTCAAAAGCAGATAGCCTTTGGCAAAATCCTGATGGATGCCTTTGGCAGGTAAAGAGGGGGAGAAAGAAAAATTATTGAGGTCAACACAGGGAAAAAAAAATGGCTGAAATCTTAGTTTAAAATAGTGGCAGAGACCTGCTGGGAACAGTTGGGGAAATGCCTGAGCTCGTTTAAAAAGACAATGAGCAGATGATTGATATTTAGGCCCTGATCCAAACTTTTATTAGCAACTTTATAAACCTTTCAGTTTGGCTTGAGGGATACCGTTTCCTGTCCAAACTTATTCACCTATATCCCCGTAGGGGGGGAAAATCAACAACAGATGCAGATGCAAAATAGCACATAAATCTTAATTTTGAGAGCTGTGATGGAACTGAAAAGTCGGAAGAAAGAGAATTACCAGAATTTATTGTGCTTTGTCTTACTTTCTTGGGGGGTTGGAAGGTGTATATTTTTCCACATGGAACAAGAAACAATTTAATGCTGTTTTTTCACACTTATGTACTGTAAATGATTCCAGTATGGCTTATCATAATCAAACTATATTTTGTGTGTTGACAACAGGATATCACATATACTGAGTATTTAATATAGTTGTGAGAATTAAGTCTACCTTCCTCCCCCCAAATCTTTCAGACAAAACAATTCCAAGGTTTCTGAGAATAAGATGTAGGAGAAATGAACTGTTTTGCCAGTTGTCATAAAATTGTTAGTCATGTCACTGACAAGTCCTGGCATCTCTGTTCTTTGGAATTAATACTTGAACTATCATGAAGAGGAGAATACAGGGCTCTTCTCCTTCTTTATGGAAAACAGATGAGAACTGGCCACATCAGGCAGTTCCAAAAACCTGGTCACACGTGTCTTTGAAGGGAAGGTTTCGTCTCCTTTCATGTGCAATGTGTTTATGGCATAGCTCCATCTTCCCAGAAGAGCTGAGCATTTGCTGGGGCAGGAGAGCTGGAAGTAAGCAGGACTTTGCAGTTACTGAGTTTTCCAGTTGCATCAATCAGTGGTGGATGGAGGAAGAGGGAGAGGGTAGGGTGGTTAAAGATGTGTCTATAACTGCAGGAGTGCTTCAATAAACCACAGCATGTCAAAGCTCCTTTGTGTTCAAACAGCAATTAAAATTTTAGACCTTCTCTGAATGGCAGCTATAGGTTTCCTTCTTCTCAAGGTCGTCATCTTAACGAATGGGAATCTGTGCAGGAAATGTTAAGATATTCCAGTGAATGATGTCGGGATCAATGTAAAGTCGTACAATGGATTTCCTTTATTGTTTGTCCCAGTCTAAAGATGTGTTCTAAAAAAATTGTGCATGTATAAAACTAAAACTACACACAAATCAATTAAAATACGTTGTAGTACAGAATCAAAGTCATATATTCTCCACCTGTGTTAATCAAATCCACTATGATCTTTAATCATGTATCTCATCTTTTCACATTTTCCCATATCCATTAGTTGAAAAATTCTCTTATTCACTCAGACTTAAGTTAGATACTTGTTCATGTCATTACTATCCCAGAAATTGTCACTCCTCTTGTGATGTTTTTAGGGTGCTCTCAGTGCATATACCTTACTTAATCTGTGTATCTTAGATACTTCTACAAGATTGAGGTGCTTTTATTACTGTAGTTTTAATATTAGGAGAAGGTAACAAACTGTCTTCTAATAGAAGATTAGGATCTTTAGAAAACCAGGGGATGATTTTGAGTAATATTCCATATTTTAACCCTCTTTGCCTAGTACTCTTTCAGTCTTAAGACCGACAGTGTATATTTATCACTCATTTTCATGTAGATGGAGATAACCTGTGACCTTCATCCAAACTGCAGAACTCCACAACCACAGCTTCCCTAAGCAGCACATCCTTGTTGTCTGCTGCCTCATTTGACATCCTCATTCCAACCTCTAGAGCAGATGCAGAAGGTTTTCATACACCAGTCTAATTCATTCATGTCATTTTCAGGACAGCATCAGTTCTGTTACTAAAGGATGGAAGGCTCTGTGTCCTAATTCTCGTATGTTTAATTCATACAGTGTAGACAGTCTTGTTTCTGTTTTATCTTCTGAGTAATAATTTTTCCTAATTCATTGGGAGGTCCTTCCATAAATATCGTGTGTGTCTTTTTAGATTTTACTTCATAGGGAGAAGTAAAGAATAGCCAGACCCAGAAGGTTGATTGCCTTCTGAGAAAAAGAAGAAAAAAAATCAAATTTTTCTCAATTTGTGGCTATCCTAAAATTTTCCTGCAGAAAGAGAGAAATTGCAAATTTAACCCTATTGATTTGATTTACTTGGCTGCTTTTCATGGACATTTCAGTAAGTGTAGTCTGTGTTCTCAGTGAATGCATTTATATTACCAAAGTGTGCACCCTAGTTTCTTGGCTGGGGGGCATGCACCAGGCCAGATTTGGGCATTGTCACCAGTGATATCCACAAACATGTATCATTCCCGTGTGGGAATGTGGCCATTCCCCAGAGCAAACCATGCTTACTGTGACAGCCGTGACTTGGTCAGAGGACCAGGAATCCTGCACTGTGACACAGTACAGAGGAATAAGCACGACTGAAGGCAAGGTTTGGCTTTTAAAGCAGGATTTACTTAGCACTGTTCAAAACGACTATGGTAGTAATTTAAATCTAATAAACAAAAGCATTATTCTCAGCTGGTTTGTTTTTCTCCATATAGAATGAATTAAGGTGCAGTCTCACTCTCACTGAAGTCATGGCAAGAGTTTTTCCACTGAAGTAAATTGAAGCGAGATCAAATTCACACTCCTCACTTTTTTCATCTTACCTAAGTAAACTAAAGACAGGCAGTTCTTTCTCCTCTGCTGAAGGATGACCGTGCTAAACCATCAGCTCCACATGGCAATTAGCCATGTTTAAGGATTGTTTAGTTTCCCGCAGTGTTTTGCACACCGGATTTTCTTCCCCCTAAGAGTGATCCATTCTTAAAACATGGTGAAAAAGCAAACAGAGAACATTTTGGTGCCATGAATTCTTTTGAAAATTTGACTGGGTGAGTACATTTCCTTAATGTTCAAAAATTATCCTTTGAACATGCTATTTAACAGTGTCAAGCATTCTGTTCTCTATATTGCTTTTGCTTTAAACCTGTTTCATTTTATAACTGATGAGATGCTTAACTGTTGCATCACAGCAGTTAGTTTGTTCAGTTTCAGTACAGCTGGCTTATTTCCATGTCATGCATCATTTAATTATACATCTAAAACGTAGTTAAAACTGTACAGCTCCATGAGCCTCACTTAAGCTGTCTGTGACACTGCAGTAATCCCAGTACCCTGACGGGGTGTTGCACAGCTATGACTGGTTGGAATGTGGTAAACTGGTGATGTGTAAGAGAGCCTAGAAATGAGCTTGCATTTTGCAGCTGTGCTTGCTCTACTAGAAGAGGAAGTAAAACCAGAAAAAAACTGCTCTTGTGGCAATATCAGCGTCTGTAAATCTGAATGCTTAATGAAAATCAAGGAAAATGTGCTGAGTGAGGAAGTGGTGCTTTTCCCTTGTTTGTCGTTTAATTAATTTTTGGTGGTCTGTTATTTGTCAGAAAAATCTATCTCAGATTCCTCTATGGAAAAACATGAAGTGTTTATGTGAGAGTGAAGATCCTAGTATTGGATGATTGTCTAGATATGCAAAAGACTTTGCCTGTTTTGTCTCAAAAATGCTTTCTGGAGGCAGTGATCATTGAGACTTAAAATGTACCCTAGCTTGAAGATGGATGGGTGCTGCTGTCCATGTGTATATGCCGTCGACTGAGTATAAACTTGAAGGCATTTATTACATCTTAGTAATGGGAAAAGCAGCAAATTTCTTGCAGACATTTTTTTTCCTTTTTTAAGCTAGTGAACTTGAAGGTCAGATTCAACTCTATGTTGCATTTTCTGTCATATAATTATCATATATATCATGTCCTGAAGAGCAGCCTCCAGTCAGTGACATCAACAGCTTACATAGCAGTTGAACTAAGAATAACCTTGGAGAACTGACCCATGTCAAGCTCTTATGAGTGTAAACTGTTGATGTCACTGACTGGAGGCTGTTTTTTCGTGATCACAGAAGGGCCTCAATTGGATAAAAGAAGAATTGTATTCAAAAAATACAAAACTATTCTGCTGAATGTTCACTTTACTATATCTCAGAAGATGAGAGGAAACAAAACTGAAAGAGTAATACTTAACAAAGGATTTTTGCTCTCTTATAAAAAGAAGGACGGGACAACATCAAAAACAGCTTCCCTAGAAGAATGCAGGGGGAAGAGACATGATAAGTGGCATCAGCTTGGAAGAGGGATCAAAACTCTTTCTTTGATTACTTTTACTAATGACATGTGTTTAAGCAAATCCAATTCAGAGCAGTTTCAGAAATCCCAAACTTGTTCTCTTTCTGAGCACTATTTGGAGGGCACGATCTGCCTGACGTCAGTGTCTGTCTAGCAGTGGACATCTGTGGTCACTATGCAGGTGCTCGATTCACATCCTGTTTCTTTTTCCTCCCTCCCCATTTCTGCAGTTCCATTTCTAGGTGAGTTCCCCAAAGAAGAGCTGAGGAATATAGGGGATGACTCTTCCGTACTCACAGTCCTTTGGAGATAAATACACAGAGATAGCAGAAAGAGTCAGAATTTCCTTTATTTAACCAGCGCAACATCAAACAAGTCAGAGAGATTGGTTAACTCTGTTTAAGGCAGACAATTTTGAAGATGGTGGGAGTGACAGATGTACATCTTTGCTACAAATTTGAAAAAGGAGACATTCTACTTTCTGAACAAAATCCTGGCTATCCCAGAATTTTGCACTGTGTTGAACCATAGAGTTTTAAGAGCTGAGAGGTTGCTGAAGACACCAAAATTTTGTAATTAACTTACTGGGCCTCTTAAAGGAGGGTGTTAGATCTTCCTGTGCATCATTCAAGCAACCTGGATTTCTTTCAGAAAGATTTCTCACTAAATCTGTAACAAAACATTAGCTTATATGACATACTGCCCCAAAAGTAATCAATATAAATATTATTAATAAAAAATGTCCCCCTCCAAGATTAAATAAAGCTTGCACCCGTATACCAAGAGCATCCATGGATCATGTCACCCATATTTATATTTGACAAGGGTTTGTGTGGGAGGGCGCTTGTGCCTGCTTTGTACAGGGAAGCTCTGGGGTTCCCAGGTTCACGACTGATGGGTCTGCACTTTGTGTCTCTTGAGGCTTTGGGTGCCCAGGGCCATGATGAGTTCCCGGGCTGGGGATGGCGGGTGGGGCTGGCCTGTGATGCGCTCTGGGGCCTGTGACAGCACAGGGGCCGTGTCACAATGGGGGCAGCTATTAAAGGCCCCATGGGTTGCCGCTGCCCCAGTAGAGCCTGGGCAAGCGGTGAGTGCACACAGGCGGTGGGGAGGCAGGGCTGGGGGAGGGCTGGGGCAGAAGCGCCGGCACCGGGGGCGTGTGTTCTGTCCCTGCATCCAGGGCCCAGCCCCTGGTGGGAGTGCCTTGCTCAGGCTCGGTGCTTGCTGGGGCAGCGGTGCAGGCCTTGCCTCCTGCCAGCTGCCAGGGGCCCTCTCCTTCCTGCTGCCACGTCCCTGTGGCTCCTGCCCCCCACTGGCTGCCTCCATGCTGGCCCTACTGAACCCCTTCTGTGTGTCCTCTTGCAGACCATGGCTTTGTTGTCATTGCTCTTCGTGCTCGTGCAAAGCCTGATCCAGTACCCCCAGCCAGCTGGGGATGGGCTGGATGAGGCCACGCACCGGCGAATGCAGGAGCGTGAGGAGCTGCTTGACCGCGAGATGGCTCGGCTGCTGCAGGAGCTGGAGCAAGGGCCCCTGGAGCAGCAGGACGAGGGCTGGGGAGCCCTGCTCTTTGGTGCCCTGCAGCAGTGGCCATTCTGGGCTCTTGCTGGACTCCTGCTCCTCTTGGGCCTGTGGTTTAGCTGCAGGAGGAGTCCTGAAGCCAGCGAAACCAACAGCAGCGGCAAGGACCAGAGCTCCTGCAAGATCTTGGGAGAGGAGAAGGAAAAAGAAAAGGAAGAAGACAGTTTGGATTCCAAGGGAGATGGAGAAACCATAGATGTGACTGTGGAGGCAGATGACAGCGGCAGCGGAAATGAAGGAGAAGGCAGTCCTGTGGCTGCAAACGAAGGAGACGATGATGATGCCAATGAACGAGATGAAGATGTGAAGTTGAAGAAAGACAGTGATGTTAAAAGTGATGATGGCCATGATGCAAAGAAAGATGAAGGCTGGAGTGATGGGAATATGCCAGGAGACAATACTGCCGAAGGAAATGAAGAAGAACCTGGCAATGTTACTGGAGGTGTGGAAGACCTAGATGAAGTAAATGAAGGAGAAAACAAGGATGTGAAGGTGGAGCCAGACAAGGATGCTGGAAAGGAAGACGGAGATGGAAATGAAGAAAAAACCGATGATGCGTATATGAAGGCAGGCAACAGTGATGATGTAAATAAAGGAGTATACGAGGTAGATGGAAAGGAAGAAAAAGCAGATGTGAAGGTGCAGGGAAGCAGTGATGCCAGTGAACAACAAAGCAGTGATTGGATTGGGCAGGAAGACAACAGTGATGGTGGGAAGGCAATAGACCACAGTGGGTTTGCTGCAACTGAAGAAAAAACCACTCACCTTGGAAATGAAGAGACCAGTGCTGCAAACAGAGATGAGAAGCAGGGTGATGCAAATGCGAATGGAGAGAAGAATGAAGATGCAAAAGAAGGAGAACAAGGTAATGTGGCTGCCAGTGAAAAAGAAGGCAGTGCTGGCAAGGGCAAAGGCAGCCGTGGTGGAATTGAAGAGGAAGAAGACGCCTGTGACACTGGGAATAAGCGAGGGATCCTTTTAGTGGATCGCATACAGTGTCCCGTCGAGGACGTGGAGAAAGGTCGCTCAGTGGCAGCTGAGCTGATGGAGAGCTTCACGCGTGTCTTTATTGACAGCGTGAGCAATAGTTTCTACCCGGTGCCTCAAGAAGCCATCGGGGTGGGCAGTGCCTTTGAGGGTTGGAGTCCCCGTGAGCAGGATGGGGTGTACTGCGTGCTGGTCCCACTGAATCCCCCACCGGGACACGCCTTCCACCTGGAGCTGAACAGTGCAGGGCAGATGGCAGCAAGGACCTTCTGCGTCCGTGTGGAGCTGGTGTGCACGTGCGAGAGGGAGCAGCTGGGCGAGAAGCTGTTGTGCTTCCTGCACCACTCGCAGGAGGAGCTGCGGCGGAAGCAGAAGCCCAGCCTCCTAGAGACACTCTGCACCGGCTCCTACCTGGACGTGGAGAAAACCTCCCACTGGTTCTACCAGCTGGTGAGATGCTCGTGGCTGCATTTGCCTCAGTCGTACTCATGGCACTTGGTGTTTCAGCCCTGCAGCCGGTCCTGCCAATTCCGGCTGAGCAAAGGCAAGAAGAGCCTGGTGGTGAAGATGTTGTTTGGGGTGCGCCACGGGGACTCCGACATCTTTGCGGTCAGCCAGCCCACAGAGGCCCAGACAGGCAGCTCCAGCATCTTTGTGAGCAGCCATCCCGCCGAGGCCGACTCCATCGCAAGCACAGCGTGGCCTGAGACATACGCTGTGGCAGAGGCAAAATTCTTCCAGCACGTCGCCAGGCAGGTGCCATGTGAGAGCTTGCACCTGAAATGCCTGCAGCTCTTCACCTGCATCCTGAGGGGCACAGGTTTTTCCAGCTCGACCTGGAAGACTGTGGTCATGCACGTGCTGACCACCGTACCGCTGTCCCAGTGGCGCAGGAGGGAATTTGCACGGCGGCTGTGGGACATCATGGCATACCTGCGCCGCTGCCTGCAGTTGAAACGCCTGGAGCACTTTGTCCTAGGCAACCAGAGGCTTCCTGCAGAGATCAGCTTGCCGCCGGCAATGCGAGCGGTCGAGCCGCTCAACCTCTTTGAGCACCTGGCCCAAGATCCGGCCGCCCACGCAGAGGCGATGCGAGCTTACGGTCAGCTGCGATTTCGCCTCTGGATGCTGCTCTCCGGCCACTGAGAGGAATTCCCTGCACAGAGCTGTGCTGGGGGGGCTCACACCCGATGGCAGCCACGTGAGCACTGCATAATTCTTCCTTTTTTCACTGGCAATCCTGAAGCTGCTTTCCTGCTCCCGTGGATGGAAGATGCTGCGGCACACGGATTCACTGTGCAGACACACATCTCTGCATTGCCCTGCCCTTCACCTTCCAGTTTACCACGGTGCTGTTGTGATGTTCCTACGTCTACGAGGCAGAAACTGGCTCCACCTGCACATCCTTACAGAAGACTACGAACTGAGAGAGGTTGCTTGGCACACCTCAAAGACATGAAACTGGCCTGTTAGGGACTTGATGTAGTTGTTCAGTGACCTGTAGCTCACTTTACCATAGGAGAATAGGTAGTCCAAATTTTTCTAATAGGAATTCTTTATTAGCATTGCTTCCAGAGGTCCTTTATTATTATCAGTGTACAACTATTTTGCAAAGTTGGTCTTAGTTTAGGAAATTGAGCTACCCTACTATAGTAGATTGTCTCCTTTTCAGTAATATCTGGATAGCTATGTTTGGAAAATTAATAAAAGGAGAGAAGTGTCTCAAATTGCCTGAAACGTGACATTCTTTATATTTAAGCCTCTGTATCTTAGAGAACGTCGTTCCTATATACCTGCCTGAAATAATGCCATTTTGCAAACAGAGATGTTGGATATGTTGCGTGTGCTCTCTCTTGAGCAAACCCATAGAGATGCTTGAAGGTTGATGTGAAAATGCCCTGAAATGCCTGAAATTCTACAGCAGAGTACTCCTGAATTTTTTAGGAATCTTTGGAAAAGTGTTCTTTTCACAGTCACTTTTATAACTGTAATACCCTCCTGGGGAACAATTCCGTCCTGAAAGATGAACAGAGAAGTCCCTAACTGCAAAACATGTGGTTTAGTACACAGCTCTTTTCTGGGCTTCTCATAACCAAGGTTTTAACACAAAACTGTGAACACAGAAAGTCATGTTTTCTCTATTCCCAGTTGTCTGTATCCTTTTGGAGAGGCCCTGCTGTTCTATGAATATTACGTTTTTCACCAGGCCTAATAGTATTGTATATCAATGAGAGCCACTTCACATGCACGGCTTTGTCCATGGTGACATGCAGCTAAACAAAATGTAATTTACTTCTTGCACTACATTGTAGAGATTGGTAGTAGTCCGGAAGTATTTATTCTCTTTGCCTTCATACCAATACATCTGGGGTCAACTGGTCAACTTTAAACTCAGCATACCTTAGGAATTGGATAAATTGCTGCAGTCATGCGAGAAATACTTTTCTTTATCCCAGAAATTTGCTTGAGTTTCTACAATGCCCATGTAAACCTTCACGTGTATTCTCCAACATGAGAAAGGACTTGCTCCTCCCTAAAGGCAAGTGATGCAACCTTTGTTCTTTCCTGTATATGAAAGTTATACAGCCTTTAGTTTCAGAGTCCTTCAAAGTTGTCTGTAACTGTTTTGAAAGTGGCTGAGATGTTCCCTTTCTGCTAATTTAGGCATGGCTTGTCACTAAAAAAAATCTGTACCTAGTCACAAAGGGCATTCTGATTCTGAACCAAGTGGTTCTACATTGCTGCATTGTGACAGCATGCTGGAGTTGAGGAATGGCAACATGGTCACCACACATGTGACTTGATGCTAACAAGTGTAAATATGTTTTATAAATGCAAATACATATGATCAGAACAGAATGAGATTTTTACTTTTGAAGTCTCTTTGCTGTGGCTCTGCTGCTGGAGATTTTATAAGTAAGCAATGATCATGCTGTTTTGAGCCAAGTCCACCGAGATACTGTGTGAAATGAATAAAACCCAGTCACTATTCCAGCTTCTATCAGTCAGCAGTGAAATATTAACCCAGAAGGGGAGTTAGCTGGATACTTAGTTAATCACCGGGCTGGAAAAAAGTATTTAATTTTGAGGAAAACAGCAAATAGAGACCATAAACTGAGTGCTGAACACGTACTCATGAAAGACCATCCCTGTAACTTTGTTACTGTACCTTGTGAGAATGCTGGTTCTGTGTTAGCCAGGCTACAGAGATGCAGTGATTCAAATCAACAGCTTGCTCTAAGCTTGAGAATCATTGGGAAATGTGCTTTTCACAGTAAATTTTTCCAGTGCAATATCCTTGGTGATAGTAAATATGTCTCGCTGTGAAGGGAAATTTCAATGCGTAAGATTAAAATGCGTTGTTTTATAGACTGAGAACAATTATTAATCTAGCTGAAATTTAATCAACCCTCTGTTAATATTTGCTGGTAAAGTTTTATTAGGTCATATTACAGTTATAATCTTATCAGTGGCCATGCTCAGAGTCTTATTTCCAAGCTGTTTTCAATAGTAGGTACCAAACGTGATTCTTCACCACTTTGCAGCTTGTGTTGTCATTTGCACCAGTAAGAAAGGAGTGTGCAGTGTTGTCATTTCAATCTGGAATATTCTACAGATGTTTTCCTTACGATGCAGTGAAATAAATGATTGTACAAGGCATCAGGCAGGGTTCATTCCCACTTGGGCATTTCAGTCATGAGGCAGCATTTTCCCTCACTGTTGTAGCTGTTCTAGGTGGGTTTTTTTTTACTGAGAAATTCTAGAACTGTTAAACAACAGATGACAAATGTCCATTTGGGATGGTCTCTTCAGAGATCATTCCTTTCAAATAAGGAAACTGGAAGTAGACAGCAGTCTCAGTCATCGTCCTTCATGTATGTGGAGAAGAATCAAATCCACATATTTTTGCAATTGACACTCTTGCAGAGGCCCATGCTTTGCATGGCTTTAAGTGCTGAAAGTGCTTTAGAGCATTTGCACAAGCATGTAATTTATCCTTAGATCAAATTCCTGTGACTGCAGAGGAGAAGGAATTTTTCCTCATATTCTGTATGCTAGTTACTTGTGTTCTGCAGGTGAGGACTGAGGTTTTTATAGTACCATGTTAACCATAAGCTGCTTCCAAAGTGGTCTTGCTGGCAATTAATAAACATCTTTTAAAGTGTTACTGGTTTAGAAAACAAATCCTGACATCTTTGCCTTCACGAAAGGTATGTGGGAAAGGACAGTGCTGGTGTATAGTAATGTAATGCTCAGCATCAGATAAAATTTTTCAGTGTGAAGCAAGATTTTTTCCCAAAGTACTGCCAAATAAATCTCACCTAGGGGAATAGGAGCTGCAATGCATGACAATTTGTTTTCAGATTGTACCATAACAACATCCTGCACTGAGCCAGACAAAAGTACACAAACTTAAGTAGAAGTGACTGAGCCAAAAAATAATTGTCATAATTATATACCAGGTAGTCAGATTAATAATGATAAAATATTTTTCTCCCATGGTTCTGTTCATTAGCCAGGACTAGAACTTAATCTTTTCTTGCCTGTCACTTGGTTTGTGTAAGACCTTGGAGAAAAATGTTTGGGTGGGGTTTTTTTCCCTTTATTTAATTCAGGACTTTTTTCTCCAAAACACTGGCCCGAATTTTCATCATGATCAGGATATGCCAATAACTTGTGCGGTAAGTCTGGGTTTTCTAGCAGGAATGCTACATTGTCCATCCAGTGCCAGGAAGGTGGAAATACCCTTAATTTTATCTTCCCATTAAATACAGGATTTGCCTTTCTGTCTGAAGATTTCCAAATAGTTTAGCTTGGAGAGTTGGCTTGTGGAAGAACTGATTCACATGTTTATTTTCTTTTCCCCAAAGTAATGACTACCCAACAAGACTTAAATATTCTTGTGCTCTTTTCTATATGTTGTTTGTGTCCTCGTCCAGAATTACGTCCACAGAGTATTCATTAGGCAAAATGCTACAGAATTTTTATTTTACAGCTTTTTTAGCTTTTTTGCAACAGTATAGGTTCTTTCATTAGTTTCATAGAGCTTTTTTTTTTTTTTCTTAATTACCTACAGTCCTACATGCAGTTCTGGGGCACCCAGTTCAAGAAAGACATGGACCTTGGAAGGAAGAGCCCTGAAAATGATCAGAGGGCTGTAACACCTTCCGTATGAAGACAGGCTGAGAGGTTTGGGGTTGTTCAGCCTGGAGAAAAGAAAGCTCTGAGGAGACCTTATTGCAACTTTTCAATATATAAAAGGGGCTTGTGAAAAAGATGTAAAAAAGGAAAAAAGGACTTTTTAACCAAAGCCTTTAGGGACAGGACAAGGGGCAATAGTTTTGAACTAAAAGAGAGTGGATAGAAACTGGATAGAAGAAAGACATTTTTTATGATGAGAATGGTGAGAAACTGGTACAGGTTGCCCGGAGAAGTTGCAGATGCCCCATCCCTGGAAGCGTTCAAGGCTGTGTTAGGTGGGACTTTGAGCGAGCTGGTCCAGTGAAAGATGTTCCTCCTCATAGTGAGGGAGTTGAACTGGATGATCTTCAAATGTTCCTACCCACTGTTTCCTGCTCCTAATTATTCTTGGCTGGCATTGACCTTCTTCGCTGCTTTATATCTGGAGCACCAAATACGGTGAGGTATTGATCCTTGATCATGTGTATCCATGAGTATGGTGATATAAACAGAATTCGTTTTCTTGGGATGAAGGAAAGATATAGCACACATCTTGCAAAGATATGTCTTTCTTGGTTTCTAATTTCTGTTGAATTTCTCATTCCTTTATGCCTTACAGATAATTTGTTAAGAAAATTTTATGTAGAAAAATATTTTGTGCAAGTAAATATTGCCCAATTTGGAAGTAAGAAAAACCCCAGAGAACCCGAAGTTAACAGGAATTGTATTATAACTCTGGAAAGACATGCTCCAAGACTGCACTCATTTCCCTGGTACACTCCATGCTGGTTGCATGTATTTATAAAAGACACTGATGAGTCATATATAAACATTTTGATTATAAAGATTTTCTTCGTTTTCCCACAGACTTGCTGCTTTCAAACAGCTGCATCCCATTCCTGGGCTCAACAGAGGGGCTTGATTTTCGAACCTTGCTGCCGGATGAGGAGAGGGGCCGGCTACTAGTCGGGGCAAAGGACCACATCTTCCTGCTCAACTTGGTTGATGTAAACAAAAATGTAAAAAAGGTCAGTGCCTTTTCCACGGAGTTTATCTCCTAAGTTAAATTTTGTTAAATTCTTTTTGTTTGGTTGGTTTTGTGTTTTTCTTTCTTTCTTTCTTCTCTGGGTAACTGCAGATTCGTTGTGCAATGAAATTTACCAAGATTTGATCATCTCACCTGCCGTAGTTATACAGATTATCTTTAATCAATTGAGTTTCTTGTGCTGATTGATGTCCTTTGTGACTGATGACCTGCAAGAGATCAGCTGTGTGGAAGAGCCCTGCAGTGCATGAAAATAGCATCAAAATATCAGCAGACAGGAAAAATGCAGCTCAGAGTGTTCACTTCTCAATTCCTCTGGTCATGGTTACCCTCCTCATTTCAAAGCATTTGGAAGGAAATAACTGAAGACAGCTCTTTCATTGCTTCCTGGCATCCCTGGGATTACTTTACTCTAATACTGAACAGAGCAGAGGCAATTTGGATGGTTTAAATCATAGTAAAATAAAAGTGGCAATTTTAACATTTTGGTTAATATCTAGAATGACTAGTTTTAGGAAAAGCTTCCACTGGGATCTCCTGTAGTCCCTTGCCTGTGCCCGGTGACAGTGTGTTAACTTGAGATAATAAGATGACAATTTAGCCTTCGATATTTCTAGCAGACATGGTGAACTGGAGCTTTTGTAAGCACAGTTGACTGCTATGAGTGGAAACCAGATGCTTGCAACAGGAACACATGAAAACTGGTTTCCTGCTTGTCCCAGATAGGAAGAAAATCTGAATTCTCAGCTGTGTTTGGTATTTTCTTTAGGCACCAGAGGGTGGTTTTAAATTACTACGTACTGCTGCCAGCTCTGAAGAGGTAACTGACCCTGAATTAATGTGATTGCAGGCAGGAGCTGAACAGGTGGAAGAAGAGACTATTTTGCCCTCACGTTTGAGAGCAACGCTTGCTGTCATTGTATAGAAGAGATACAGTACCAGTCTGAATATCTTGTTCCTTATCTGGACTTCAGCAATGCTGCACATGGCAGTTTCTGTAAAACTCAGATTCTGGGTATTTCAGGAAATTTCTTCCTGGCATGCTTTATCAAGTACTTACCTTGCTTCTGTCATCTCAGTAATTGATTCAAAATCCACTACCCCTCCCAGGATATTGCATTAATAACAGCACTACTCACAACTGCAAATTTTCAGACCACAAATTGATTTTTGGTGTAGGCTTTCTGTAGAAGACAAATTTTGTTTGTGTGAAAAGCAGACTTCTGTTTCTGTGGGCTTCTGCTTGCCTCCTGAGAGATGCTGAGTGCTGTCACCTCCCATTATGTTCAGTGGGGCTTTCTGAGCCCAGACCTTTCTGGAGGTGGCAGCACTCTGTGTGAGCCACCCCTCAGTCCAAGCTGGTGACATTTTCCCTTTGGCCAAACCAGCGCTGTTCATTACGGACCTTGTGCTTTCCAAGAAGAGCAGAACACAGATGGAGCCAGGAGCACTAATGTGCAGTCAGACAGTGCCATTTGGTATAGATGTGGTAGAGAAAAGACTCACTTTGTATTGGAAAGAAAATTTGGATTTCCTAAGATGAATAGAGAATGCATGCTTACGTATCTGTGGTAACCAGAAAGGAGGGAATAAAATTCCTAACCACTTGCGTATCTGGACTAAATATGTGTGCAGGTTCAAATACTTCTTTTAGTAGTAAAATAATAGTTTAACTATTCAGATAATATTTAACTTTTCACAAAAAAGCACTGAGGCAAAATATATTTAAATGGGTAGAACTGACTGAGAAGCCTTGCAGAACGTCCTGGTGTGCTGATTTCCCAGGTCTCCATGGGCATTCAACAACTTTATAAATGTATCTTCTTGCTTAAATGCCCAGGTAACACAAGGCAATGTCACATGAGTGTTTCTCTTTAATTCCACTGTGCTTGGCTGGTTGAATCTTGCAGTGGAGGGAAGGGATGAGATGAAGGAAGTTGCGTGAGGAGCTGTGTATAAAATCTCAGCCCCTGAGGAGGAAGCTAAAGGATACTCTACAGTAGCAGTGAAGTGTCAGAAAGTAGCACTTGCCGGTGCTGTGTTTAGACTGAGCGTGGTCTGGGTTGGCACTGGGCCAGGCGGCTCACTTCCAGGCCTTCCCAGTGTGGGGAAACCACACATGTTGGGACTACAAGGGTCTGAAGTGTGTCCTTTGTACTCCTCTGGAGTACGAGTCATCTGGAAAAAATGATCTGCTTACATACAGCTACTAAAACGAGTAGAAATTGATTAGAATATTAAGTTTCTGCCGATAAATGATGTGTTCATTTGTGGACTTTGTGGAAGGAGTGTTAAAAGCACGCTGATGGGGCGAGAGAGGCATAACAGCTTTGAGACTGCAGTGCAAGATTGTGCATAGTTTGGGGTTTCCGTTCTTTAAAACAAAGCTGAACATGAACTTCTTACTTTGATAAAGCTCTCAATTTCAGATATTTGTTTTGTTAGGAGCTACTGATACCTCCAAAAGCTAAGTCAGGATCCCCAACAATTTATTCTCATGTGTAGATATAATTACTTGGCAAGATTATATTTTAGAGTCTAATGCTCTCTATTAAGACATTTCTGGCAAAGAAGGATCCAAAGCATTGTATCCTGCTCCCTTCTCTAATGTATACATATATATAATTTAATAACTTCCTTTTTAAAACCTATTAATTTACCTAAATTAGTTAATTTGACTTCCATATATTAAGTTATAGCTTTATTTCCTGGTGTATTTTTCCTGATGAAATAAATCAGTAGTTCTGCTGGAGTCAGAATTTCTTAAATCATTGTAGTTTTTATGAAATGTATTGTGTAATAGGTTGAAAATTTCCTTAGCTGGCAGCTTGAAAAAAAATCTGTCTGGTTTCCAGTGCTTGTAAACCTCATTATAAAACAACAGCAAGTACCACAGTGTAATGAGCAAGTCCTCCAGAATGACAGATGAATGCAGAAAGCGAAAGTGATTATAGTCAATAAATATATAAAATATAGCAATGGATAATCTTCTTTCTGTAACAGGGATGTATTTTCTCTGAAGTTTTCCTGTACAGAAGCCATTAGCTCCTGTTGCAGGAATGGCATTATGAAGTGTCCCTGACAAATTCTGCAAGCTATTTGCAAACTGGAAAAATTGTGATTTCTTCCTGTGAGTAAAATAAAGATGGTCAGCAAAGGAAAGTAGTTCTACTGAAGGCCTCTGTGCCATTACCACCAGAAGTGCAGTGTAAAACGGAGAGATGTTTAATAGCATGAGAGGCTGGAAAGCTGGCAAAGAAATTCTATAGGAGCACCAACCTCTGGGATCCTGCTGGAAACATGACGTCAGTACATCGAAGTTTCTTGTGAGTTTGCAAAAGCCTTTTCTATTTTACTCCTTGCGCTAAATAAATACGAAATACAAAATGTTGTCAGCTGGGTAAACAGTGGGTAAATAGCTGCAAAGCAATGGTGCCCCTTTCTGTGGCTGTGCTAACAGTGCCCGCGGGGTTACACGTCAGCGCGATCATCACGGTGTGATCTGCAGCGCGACCCGCCCAGCTCCGCAGGAATAGGAATGCTGTCAAGGCCTGACAAGCTTTTGAAAAGCTGCCAACGTGCAGGAGCTGTGGGTGCTAGAAGACACAGCCCCATGTGGGCCAAATAGATAAACATGTCAGATCCCCAGCAGCAGCTTTGGAACAAGTTGTTTTCATCTGTCCCAGCGTGCACTGGCTCAGGGTCCCAAATCATCATCTGTTGTAAGCGGCCCTTTGGGATACTTCATGCAACTTCTTTAGGAATGTTGTTGCTGTGGAACAGATCCTTGTTACGCCGATGTTTCAGATTTGATTTTTGTTCAAATCTACAATCTATTATTTATATTTATTTATTAGCAGTTTATACCCATTTCCTCTGGCTGTTGATAATTCTGGTCTTCAGAGCCCTTTGATTATTCCTGCATAATTTAACTTCTTTTGTTTTAGTGATGCTTCCCAACCTTGTGTCATCTGCAGGGGTTGTTGGAGAGTTCTGGGTTTTTACCAAAGCTACTGAAGGGTGCATGAAATAGGATGAGCTCTGACACTGTTTCTTGGGGAACTGCACGAGTAACTTTGTACCTCAAGTTCTTTACTTATCAGACCATTTTTTTTTCTTGTACTAATGCCTGTTTTTGGCAGCTGAGCTAATCAGTTTCCGTGTGACAATGTAGTGAATACTTAAATGGAGCCCTGATGAAGAGCAGCTCTACCACCTTAATGTAATTCAGCTAGGTTATTTAAGAAAAGTACAATATTAGAGTGGGATAGTGGCTGTTTACCAAGTTCTGTTGTCTTCTCTGCCACACTCCGTTTTCATTGGAAACTTGTATTATTTCTTCCCTAACTAAAAACTTGTTCTGAAACCTTAAAAACAGATGAAAAAAGACCCAGTGGGCTTCTAAATTGTTTAGATAGCTTGTGATCTTCCTCTTTTGTATTGTGACAATAGATAGCATTTTCCACTCATTTTGTAAAGTTCTGCACCATCCTAGATTTAGTAGCCTAATTAGAAGTGATTCTTGAAAAAGCTGTACTTTCACACATTTTTTTGTAATCAGATTTCACTGTTTTATCTTTGAGCACCCCTTCTCCTGAAGATTTATAATCTTAAGTGTTAGGCTAGGAACAAAATCTGATAGAGAAAGATGCATACATGAAAATGAGTAAAATACCAGTATTATTAATTCATGACAGATGGCAGCTGAAATTTGGCTCTTAGTGGTGGATCCAGATATTATTTTTATATATACATACATACATACATATATATATATATATATATATATATATATATATATATAGCATTCACATACCAATTTATTTATATATAAATAATGTATTAAAAAAAATTACTTCCTTTTTCATTCCTTTCTTATAGTAAAATGCATATTTGGAGGAAGGGAAAATGTTACTTTTAGAAATTCACTGCTCCTGATCTGGAAAAGACCTCTGTGGTTTTAAATGTTTTGTTTTAATCAGAAATCAATTTCCAGCTACCCTTTAAAGTGATACCTTATCTGTCCTACACTTATGTACTGCTTAATTTTGTACTCCTGGGAGGTCTTCTTTCTCTCTGATAGAAAAGAGTTTATTAACTTCCATTTATTAGGAGAATTTAATTTCTTTCCCATTCCTAAATTTAAGAAAATATTTGAAGAATGATTTAAAAGTAATGGTGAGGTTGTTTTTTTTCTTTTAATTGGGCAATAGAAGAGAAAATCTAGAAATCATGACAGTAGTTGACCTTTGGAATTTTGATATGGTTATTTTAAAAGGAAAATAAACCGAAGATTAAGAAAAGAAAAGAATCCTGTTTAAGTATACAGTTCACATATTCCAACTAGTTGCATTCTTGCCTTAAATTCAGTAACTCCACTTAGCTATTCTAAGATTTCTCCAGACATTTCAGATACATACAACTATAAAGTATATTAAATATATAATTTGTACTGATTGTAACACAACATTATTGTAACTTTACAAGTCAATGTTGTTGTCACCTTTAATATATAAGGCCTGGCTATCTGGGGGGTTTTTTCCATTCCTTGAGGTTTTTACTTATTGAGAAATTTGGGAATAAAAGAGAATTTGTTAATAAGATGTTACCATTGTGAATAAAGCATATAAATAGAAAAAAAAAAAAAAAAAAGAACTTCAAAGCTTCAAACCATTTACAAGCTAAATGATTTTAAATCTGAAAGAAACTACAGGAGCCTCCAGTCTTACTTTTTTGGCATATTGCGAAACTAAGTAACACATTGGAATAAAATATAATGGTACAATTTAATTTCACCCCCTACAGAAAAGTCAGTACACATGTATAATGTTGCTTGTGCCAGTGTTTGAGGGAACCAGGCTTGTGGCACTGTTACACAGCATGTCCTGTAATAAAAAATGAAGTTCATGCTTTTTTGCTCAGCACATCAGCTCATTATTTTATGCAATTTTTATGATGCAACTCATCAAATGATGCAATTTTCTTGATCTATTACGATTTAGAACTGACAGTTTCTGGGAATCTCTCATTTCTCATATGGTAAGCTAATAAATATCACTTTTACTCCCCCATATATAATTGCAAATTGATTTTCAAGTTAAATCACTTAGCTTCACTTTTCATTGTCTAATGTGGCCTTATATAATGCTAAATACTGAGGCTGTTGAGTAACTAGAGAGTAAAACAATTGATTTTTTAAATAATAATTGTCTGTGGTCAATTATCATAGAAGGGGGGATGTGTGTATTTCAGCCTTGTAGGACAAACACTGATTCCCATGAACGAATCTGTAGAAGATTTGAGGGTAACTCAAGTCCATTAACACTTCTGAAGCCTTGAAGCAGATGTCTCTGTTTTTAACTCCTCCAGTTCTTCTGTGTAGTTGGCAAGGACAGGTGGGCATTTTCAAAAGCCTACAAAGGGACATCTTGTCTACCTCATTGGATAACTAAACTTTGGCCAAAAATCTCCCAAACCCCTTGAAGACCTCGAGGCTTTCCTGTAAGTGATTCAGGGATCTTGGGCATAAAGTTTATGTACAAGAAAACTGAGGATCAGATCTCAGACAAATCTCCGTGGCCAAATGTATTTGGAGATCCATGATCTTACGTTCCTCTATCTGTTCCTTTTCATCAGCTTTTCTTCACGGGTCGCTTTTCATCAGCTTTTCTTCTTAAACTTCTCTGTGTTGCAGTGGAGACCAGACTGGACCTACCTTCAGCCCTTCATGATGTTTCCAGTACTTTCCTCTGTGCTTCCTGGCACTGTGCTCTGTGCCATCCACACATCCCTGGGATGGCTGATTGCATTTCCATACCTGGGTGCTTTGACCAGATCTTTCCGAGAAAATGCTCTGGGAAAGCAAATTTGTGCTCCAGTGCTGCAATGCTGTTACACTGTCTTATCTCTGACTCCATGTAAATATTGTTGCAGAGGGTTAAGGTTTAAGTAACTTAAACTACATTGTCTCTGCTAAGAGGTTTTTTTATCAGGAAGGTAACGGAGTTCACTTGAGAGGAAATTAATTTCCTTGCAGAAATCCAATACATCCATTTTCACTGGGAAGGAAAGAGAAAGAAGTAAAATCCAGACTGTTTCCAGATTGAGAGAAACAGTGACTGTAGGTTTTGGAAAGTGATAAAGGTACTTGAGGGAGGCCACTTGCTTTTTGCTTTCCTTACCTATGTGGGACTGAGCCTGGGTATGTCAAGCCACTTCCAGTAAGGTGCCAACAGCTGGGTGAAGGGGAATATGACAGCAGTCAACTCCTCTTGCATGCCACTGAGTTGTGCGTCCTTCCTTGATGTTGTTTTTATTTCTAGTGCATATTATAATAATTCTTCATTCCTATACATTTGCTATTTAAGATTTTGTAAAGCATGACTGGAGACTACTATAAAGCATTTGTGACTACTAATGACCTGCTGACTGGTGCCTGGGACTTCAGGCAATTTACTAATCAATATTTGCTTAAAAAGTAGTGTGATTTGTGGTGTTTTTATTACTAGTCATGAGAAATAACAATTGCTTTTTCTTGTCAAAATTAGAAGTACAAAATATCCATATTTAACACAGTGATTCGAGAAGAATCTGTATTTAGCTTCTATTTTAAATTTAATAGAATCAGATGTACTCAATCATATCCAGTTTTGACTGCTTAATTGAAATCAGTGAGGCAGAACCTGCACTGTTGTTCACTGACATTTCTTCACCAACACAATTTGGATTACAGTAACTGATAGTATGTTGTCATCTGGATTTATCTACATCAAAACCTATTTTGTAGAATTCTGCAGGGCAGATTAAAAAAGAAAGAGAAACAGTATCAATATATACTGGCAATTATCTAAGGTCCACAGTTCTTCTCTAAACTTCTGTATCATTTTCTCAGTAAACTCAGTTAATGTTGATGTTTTTAAACCATGCACTGTTGATTCCTGCCAAATGTACTTTTTGTTCTACAAATTTCCCTTCAGCTGTCCTTAGTTTTTTGAACCTAATTATTTTCATTTGAAAATTGGCAGAAAGAGCTAAGTGTTTTTTTTATAACAGTTCTGCCAAGTCCACTGGACCAAATTCTTACAAATGTAATTTGCCTGGCTTTGCAATCAGTTTAGTTTCCAGATGATTTGGCTCATCATAACTTTGAGAGAAACACATAATGGTGACAAGGTGCCCCGGCCAGATTAACTGAATGCTTTTTAAAAGTACATGTAGCCAATGAAGAAATAAACAAGAATCAGGGGGGTTGATTTAAAGCCTCTTAACTTTTTGTAATGGGATCTTGTACTTGAAGTCATGTTCATTTCAATTTACATGCAAGGTCCTTCAACATGCATAAATCTGTTTTAACTGTTTATTCCTGGAATAATCTACAGTCACAGGACAGTGTATAATCTTCATCATCTTTGTCTTGTTTTAACTCTATTACAGATTTACTGGCTGCAGCAAAAGAAAAGGTAGAATTATGCAAATTAGCTGGGAAAGATGCCCATGTAAGTATGATGTATGTTTTTTATTATGGCTGAGGATTATGCATATCTATGTATTTTTTATTAAATGCAAAAAATGCTTTAGTAAGCTCTTGTTACACTTCTTCTGAACTAATGTCCTAAGTGTTTTTTCTTAATTGAAAAACAAAGTTACATTTCTATTGGTTTCTAAATATTAATACTTAAAAAAATTCAATCTTGCAGGCATCAATCATGATATGTTGTTCTTTTGTGTAATAAATGCAGCTGAGAGATGAATGGCGTTTCCTCAAAAATGTATACCAGGCAGTATTTCCCTGGAATCCTCTTTTCTCACATTAAAATGCTTCTTTTTTTCTTGGGTGTATCCTGAATGTAACTTCATTATAATTCATTAAAGAAACAGTAGTAGAGCAGTGTACAAATCAACTTAATTTGCAGACAGCTGCAGTTGGGGTTTAAAAAAAAATCTCAGACTCAATGGCTTTTGCCAGAAACCACAAATCTTCTTTAGGAAGTATATTTAAGGTACATATGTGTACACAATACAACTTTTATATGTTTTGTGCAGCACAGATTACGTCACGTGTCTAGAGCCCACTATAAATGTAAACATTTCCTGGCTGTAAAATAAAATTTCTTCCTTTTCTCTCCAAAAAAAATCTCCAGCATGTCGGTTACCAAGGTATCTTCCAGCTCAAAATGCTATCAGCTCTCTGCCTGAAGAGTTTAGCTTTTTATTCTAACTTGTTACTACCCTTACCTTTACAGCAGTCAGAACCTAAACAATGCTGAGCATTGGAAATATTCTGATACTGGTGCATGTGGAAGATTTGTGCTGGTCTATTTCTACACTAAGAGAAAAAGGAGAAGGTCCTGAGAGGGAAATAGTTGTTTCGGACTCTCACTTAGATGCAGGGTGATGGCTTGAACATATGAACAAATCCTGTGTGTTCCCTCTGAAGTATGTTATGTGTTTTTGTGTTCATTTCGTTCTGGGCAAGGCTAAATCAAGGCTTTTCCCCCAGCCCCATGTATCATCCTTGCAAGCATGCCTGTGCTACTTACCAACAACAACAACATGGAGCAAGCCCAGCTAGAGCCAGGATGTCCCACTGGACTCAGAAATGACCAAATAAAAGTCACCAGTAAGATGTGGTTGGTGCAGAGACAAAGCATGCCCTTGGAAGTGTGTTGAAGCCTTTCAGCCCACTGCAGTCGCTTTAATCATGTGATCTTTGGTATTAAAGCATGTGCAGTACCCTGAGCTGGGAGCAAAGGCAGGAAGACTGGTAGCCAGACAAACCCAGTGGCTCTGCGACCTCTGCCCAATTGTTGACGGGTGGTGTTTGCTACAACACTGGCTGAACAGATTCCCTCCAAACCGTGGTGTGAGCAGACAGTTTCTCGTGGCTGTAAGCATACAGCAGAATTAGGTTTGCAAGTCTGATTGATGAACTGCCTGGTAGATAGCCACTGTCAAGTTATAGTCCTAACAGGTTTGAACTACTTGTAAACAGTTTCTGCTACAGTAGTTCTGAGTTTAAATACACCAATGCTATGGCTGTAACTTATATAAGCTTATATGGCTGTAACTTATATTCTATGTATAATGTGAAAGAGAAGAATAAACATGAAAAGTAACCTTTATCTTTCTTTTCCCAACAGACAGAGTGTGCCAATTTTATCCGAGTTCTTCAGCCGTACAACTGGACCCATGTTTATGTCTGTGGCACAGGAGCGTTTCACCCTCTCTGTGGATACATTGAGCTTGGAACTCACAAAGAGGTAATTTAACTTTCTCACTAGTCTGACATGTCAAGGAATAGCCCTCATCTTGTGTAGCATTCATCATAGATTGGAAAATACTATGTGAGTGTGTAAAAAATGACCTGACAGCAGCTTGCATAAATAACAGGGTAAGTGGTGGATTCTGTGGGTCAGACGGGAACTCTTGTCCTCACATTTGCTATGTGCATATCGCTTTTGAACAAAGCACTTTTCCTCAGGCTTAATACACAAAGTTCTTCAGAATGACACTTCCATGTGATTAACTAAGTGAAGAGAACATCTGACCCAGATGTCTTCCTTTCTAGTAAGTCATTTCTGCACATACTTTCCTTGCGCACACACATTCAGAGTTCAAGATGAAACTTGTGGTTCTGTCTTTAATGTACATATACCGCAGAGGGTTTCCTGTGCCTTGTGCGTGAGAGTAATAAACACTTTGAAAAGGTTCTCTAAGCCTGAGTCCAGAGACAGCATCTCAGGACTTTGCAGTGTGTTGCAGTCTGGTCACCAAGCAGGTCTTGGATGTCCTCCATCACTAGTGGCATATTCCTGAGCTGAAGTTAGCAGCTGACTGGTCTTCATTTACTGGTGACAAAGAAATCACTATCCTAAGTGGTAAATGTTTGAGACCTAACCCCCACAACAGAAGAATTTTAGTGTTGTGTCAAGCAGCCACTTAGTACACAAGTCTCTTTTGAACTCCTATATGTATCACACCTTGGCTGTATTTATCCCACTGATACTGTTCTCAGACAGTGTTGAGATGTGTGTGACCTGTCCCTCTGCTTGCCTGTGGTGCAGGCTTCCTATGCTGCTATAGAAATAGCTTTCTCTTTTCTTCAGGGCTTGGTGAAATTCTATAGGAATATAGGAAATGAGGTTTAAAGTTAATAAATGCAATAACCTGAAACAGAATAATAGAATTATAGAATGGTTTGGGTTGAAAGGGCCCTTAAAAATTATCTCGTTTCAACCTCCCTACCATGGACAGGGATGCCTTCCACTAGACCAGGTTACTCAAAGCCCCATCTAGCCTGGCCTTGAACACTTCCAGGGATGGGGCATCCACAGCTTCTTTGGGCAATCTGTGCCGGGGCCTCACCACCTTCAAAGGAAACAATTTTCTTCCTGCTATCTTATCTAAACCTACCATAGTTCATTAAAAGCCAGTCCCCCTTGTTCTATCACTGACACATGGAATCGAGGGAAGGTCCTCATGGAAAAAAAAGTGATTAAGCTTGCCCAGACTGAGACCCATAATTATGTACCCCCCAATCTGTGTGTTGGATGACCAACCCAGAGGGGCTGCCTATGCAACAGAAAACTGAAGCTATGAGAGATCTACTTGGTGGTGTTCTTTCCCTAATAAACCATTAATGCTCCTGGTATTGTCTGGTATATCCTGTATAATTTGGCTTACAATGAAATAATTTGTTGGCTTCTTTGCTTTGCTACTTTAGATATTCCGGTTGAAGCAACTGAAATTTTAGATCCCTTGTATCATGCTGGTTTCTTAGCTGAATGATCAAATACACAGCTGAATGGAACAGAACAGCTCTCAGCAAGAGTGTAAGTAAGGCTCTGGTTTACCTCTGGCTCATTAGCAAGATTCCTTATTCACTCTACCATTGCCCTACTTCATTTCAACTACTTCATTTGTGAAGGTTGTTTTCACCAGACCTTATGAAATTATGGATTTGGTCTGACTGTTCAGTCCGGCAGCCAGTCTAGACAAGGGGTCTGTCTCAGTTAGACAGGACCAATTACCTTAGAAAGGAAATGGAAGAAGAATCCTGGCATCGTGTTTCCTAATCCCCTCACTGTCTCCCAGTCCTGCCTCTCCCACATTCCTCCTGCTTGCTCAGCTGCAGTGGTAGGTTGGGCAGTGTTCAGCACTGCTCCTGCCTCTTCTGACAGAGAAGCTCTTCTACAGCCTCCTACTGAGTTATCAGCCTTGAATGGCATCAGGCATATTTTCCCTTTCCTTCTTGGAGCCCCAAACACCCTTCAGCCACCATCCTTCCACCACCTCTCCATATAAATGTGACAAGGCTGGAGGGTGCTGAGGATAGGCCCAGTGATGTGAATTTGACAGGCAGTTGAAAATGTCTCCTTGTAGGAACTGAAGCCAGGAGTCCTACAGGATAAGTCAAAGCACTTTTAGTGCAGATCCATTCTCTTAGTATTTTTTCATTCTTCCGTCCCTCCCCTTTTTAATTTGGTTTTTTTTTTTCAATTTAAATCTCTGGGTTATAAGAACAGATAATGAATGTCTGGTAATTAGCAACCTCTCCAGGAAGCTGTGGGATGCTTGGGAGAGCCAGGCCCTGAGATAGCCTCACGGAGGCTGTGAAACCAGGCAGTGCTCTGCTGACCTTTGAAAGCTGCTCGTGGATCTGCACAGTGCTCTCCTGGCCAGTGCCAGAGCTGTGAAAACAGAGAGGAAAACAGTGTGGATCAGGTGACTCAAAACCACAGCAGACACTGCTTTTGAAGCAGCACAAATCCCCAACAGAATCACACAATTAAAGGGGATTAAAGTCCTTGTCTTGTTATTGCTCGAGTCGCTGCCAAAACTTCTCTTGGCTGGTGAAGAAGAGGCTTGGCCCGGTTGGTGCTGTTAGCCACAGCTCTCCAAGGGATGCTCTTTTCTTTGAAAGCTTTGCCCGAAGTGAAAGCAGGAGGTTAATTCTGTGTGAATGCTTGGTAGTGTCCATTAGTTTGTCGGGGTGAAGCCTGAAATACTTGATGTTGATCTGTAACTCCCTTGGTCCCCTGAGTATTGCTGGACTTGCAGACAGCCTCTTCGCATGTGATAAGGCAAGGGTTCCCTGAGCAGCTCAGGGTTGCACATCCTAGAACTAAGGACAATTGGACACCAGCGTAGCATTGTAAGAAAAAAAAAAAAAAATCAGTTTAGTTCTGTCCTTGCTCTGCTCACTGTAGGAGCCTGAGAAATTGGTTTGCTGGATATTCCACAGGTTTGGGAAGGTAACGAGTTTTTTGCTGGTTGAATTCTGCTTTGTATGAGCTAGGACGGCTGGAGGAAATTGAATTTATGTTCACGGATTGGAATTGATTTTTCTTTTCTCTTAAGGAGCTTAATTATTCAATATCCTGGGCTTTTGTCTTCTGAGCCTAGAGAGTTTAGGAGGCACCTCAATAACATAGAAAGGTTTGGTCATTTATAATCTGATGTCCATTAAGGATGAATTGAATTAATGTGTTGTGAAGTCTAATCCTATGTGGCCATCTTTGGACATACTTGCTTGTCATTTGTACTCTCCAGGCGTCTTGCAAGTCAGAGGTATGGAAACAAATAATTAAAATCACTTCACATATTTTTAATCGTTTAAACCATGGAGGTGTTTTGATTTTTTTTTTAAACTAGCTTCTAAAGTTTTTTCTCTACAATAGACATTAAATCCACATTGAATGGGTTTTTGAGTACTAGAGGGATTTTAAGTATCACAGTAGATAGGAAAGCATGGTGAATGAAAATATGTTAAAAGCCATTCTCTAGGCAATCTCCCTTCTCTTAATGGCAGGACAATTCTGAAGATCAAGTCTCTATACCTGCAGAGAGTTCACTTTACTCCTCTGAGCTATCAATTTGCCTTCAGCAGGACTCACAGTGGATTTCAGCTTAAGTGTGCTTTCAGGAAACCACTGAAAGGGGCAAGTAAAAGAGCCCTTGTTGGCAATTCTGAACTATAATAAAGCTTCAAATGGATGCTTACAGGAATCGACTTGTTGATTACCCACTGAAAACATAGGGAATAATTTTTAAATAATTTATTTTCTTTATCTTCCTCTATGCCCTTGTTCTGTGGCCCAGGAATTAATCACACGGTATTTGGAAACGACAAGGAAAAATCTATTCTGATATCTCTTGTATCGTTAGCCTTGTTAAAAATAATAAGAGAGAGCATATGCTCTTTCATTTTAAAAGAGTCTGAACTGTGTCTGCTGTGAACATTATTCAGCAGTCCCTGGAGAAATTTCTGAGTCAGCCAGAATCCCTTCAGGGTCTCCTGTTGCAACACAGTCTATCAGCACTTTCCCAAATAGAAGCCAATGCCTTTTAAGTACAATCCAGCTTTTCACTGGAGTAGAAATGAACAATGCATCTCCTTTTTTTTGAAAATAATTGTATTTTTTTAAGATTTGTGTTTCCCTATAGAGTGACCAGGATACAGTAAAACACTGAATGAAAATATACAGATGTAAAACAGACACAGACTGTAAACATCAATGCTGCGATGACAGCTGCACGATCTAACACATCTTTACTTTGTACATTAGCAGAACAGGCTGTCTAAGTGAGTTTTTCTCTGTAGCCACACCAGGATAACGAATTTGTGTTTATTCTCAGGAAATGGTATTCCGTTTGGATACCCAGAACCTGGAGTCTGGCAGGTTGAAATGCCGTTCGATCCCCAGCAGCCGTTTGCTTCAGTGCTGGCAGGTAAGGAGCCACCAGAGCCGGGTGCTTCCCTCGGACCTGCGATGGCTCAGGATGCGAGCCCGGGGGCTCAGCAGATGTCACCGCTGGAGCTCCTCTGGCGCTGGTCGTGTTTCCAGTGCTGGTCTGTGCTCTCAGAGCTGGGGAAGCCTTCAGGCTGCAGACAGCACAGAGCTGGAAGGGCAGCCGTGCAAACAGAAGCATTAGAATGCCTGTAAAGCCTCTGTCAGCTGGACAGGAAGGCAGTTTCATCCTCACCCAGTCATTGCTCCTTTAAGAGGACAACAAAAAAACCTGCAGGGACAGGGAGTGATTGAAGCCCTTTTGGGCCTCTTTCTGCAATTATCAATATGTTCTGCCCTTTGAAGTCTGCTGACATGCACTATTTCCATAACTACGTTTCTGAGGTTTCTATTTACTCGAGTAGCCACTTCTGAAGCTGGGAGCCGAGGAACAGGACAGTGCGCTCTGCCTGCTGCGTGCATCGCAGCACTGTGTGGTCTGACATTTGGGGCCGAGGAATGTCAGCTTGAGTGATTTAAAACCACTCTAAGAGCTACTTTTGTCATGGTTTGGTTCATAGCTTTGGACAATTCTCATTTAACTTGTCTGTCAAGCATATGAATACAAGATGAGAGTGAAGCACCATGACGTTTTCATTTACAGCCAGAGAGCAGTGATGACAATGCTTTGAAGTATCGGTCACTCTGTGTTATAAAAAGAATATGACTAATGTTCAGTCTTTATTCTCAGATAATAAGATAGATGATTTGTGATTCTGACCCTACAGATGGGGCAGGACTTCCTTTATTAAAAACAATAGATTAAAGCCTGTGCTTATTCTTCTCAGAGACCCCTAGTACTCTTTAATGACTGTGAAGTCTATTTTTAAAATGGGAATCCAGAAACTTTAACTTTTTTTTTTTTTTAATGCAAGCAGTAGAACTCTGTGATTTATTGCAGCATTTCCTAATTTCAGTAGCATTCTAGTGCTTTGACTGTTCTATTAAATCTTGTGAAATGAAGAAGCTGCTCTCCTTTAGCTACCTAAGACATGAACTTTGCTACGTAACAATTTTTTGCTCTAGATAAAATTAAGGGTCAGGGTATTCTAGTATCCCTTTTTTGATTGTGCCTGGTGTCAAGTGCTTCACAATAATGTACAAGGAGCACTGTAAAGAGTTACAGGCCTGACCAGAGAATGTGTTTCTGCTCTATCTTTGGATGCTAACCTTATTCCCAAATGAACGAGGAGAGCAGTACAGTTCATGCATAAGATGCTGCCCTGGAGCTCAGGTGAGATCATTTCCCATCTCTGCCACTGATGAGCAGAGTAACCTTGGTGTGTCACTTCTCTCTGTCTACCGCCAAATGGCAGTAAAGATTACTTGTATCCTTCAGAGAACACTTTTTATTCAGTTATACATTTATGAGCTAAGTAATATCTAACTGTATTTTCACTCATATATGTAAGTTAATGCAGCTGAGTAATTTTCATTCTTTGTAGAAATAGGTCATCTGAGTACTACATGACATATCACTTCAAGTAAATCCCACAGATAAATTGGAAAAACTAGTCCTTTTGACTGAAGAATCACCTGCTGATCATCCATCCTCTATTACAAATTACCACTCACCAAAACTGTTCAGGACGTAGCAGGAACTTGGAATGAGAGATACCAAACACTGAGAGAAGTGCTGAAAGTGCCTTGTCAGCAGAGCCTAAGCAAGGATGGAGAATTTCTGTTGGCCCTTCAGATGCATCGATCACCGAGTGCCTGTCAGTTGGCAAACACCAATTACCCTGCCCATTCCTCATTATGACAAATACCTTTCAGAACGCACTATTGCCCAATAATCTGTCTTGTTGTACAGTGATAGTTTGTAATTAAACTTCTTGTTCCCTGGAGGGCCCTAGTTTTGGCTTCCTAAGAGAGAAAGTGCAATGTGATAGATGTATCGCTTTTTTTCACTTCAGACGAATGGAACAAATGTCCAGATTTGCCCGAATGACTGCCAAAATGCAATCTTTAAAAATTCAAAACAAAACAAAAAAACTAGCAGTTTGTTTATTTGAAGGAATTCTGCCAGTATTTGGAAGCAACATAGATGCAAGAACAAATGGTTATTTAATTATTTTAAAGCACTAGTATTGTATTTATTGGCCTATTGTTTGTCCTAAATTCAGCTGTTTCCATGATGTTTAGTCTTCTTAATACAAAACGTAAATTCACAGTTAATATCCTGAGGATTTTTAAAACCCTGGGCTAGGGACGGGCACAGGGACAACGTAAGGGGGGGCTGGGCTACCGCTGGGCCCGCAGGGGCTGGAGGGGGCGGCGGGAACACCGGGGCTACCGGCGGAGCCGCCCCGCTGGGACAAGCGGTGGAGCCGCGGGCGGTGCCTGAGGGCCGGGACAGGCGGGACCTCGGGCTCAGGAGCGGCGCTGCAGCTGCGAGCGGCGCCACAGGAGCCTGGGCTTGGGGGGGGCAGGCGGCAATGGAGGGGGCGATGCTTCCAGGGGTCCCAGCCCTTCTCTTTCTTGTTTCCCCTTTGCTCCTTTCCTTGGGTCTCTGACAGCTTTAAAATTCTTATCCCTTAGACCCTATGTTTCCCACCCAGCATGAAGCGTACTTGCTTTCTTCTGCGTTAACGAGTTCTTTGGAATTTATAAATACTCGTATTAGCGGTGATGGCGCCCGCCCGCGGAGTGATCCGCCAGGAGGGACTATTTGTGATGCGGTCCTGCCCGCGGAGGGATCACCGGTGATGCGGCCCCACGCGGAGTGATCCGCCAGGAGGGACTATTTGTGATGCGATCCTGCCCGCGGAGGGATCAGCGCTGGTGCCGCTCCAACCGCGCGGCCGTGAAAAACGAGCTTCACTCTTTGTAGAATTTGAAGGAAAGTTGAAGAAAAGGGACAGTTTAATGAAAGTTTAATAAAATCAGGAGACAGCAGCAAAAACGCCGCTACGGCCGGGTGCTTCGCAGAGAGACAAAGGCGCACCTTTACAGCCAAAAGAGCCTCTTTAACACCGAGCTCCCTCTGCCGGCTCCCAATCCCAGCCCGCGCTCCCGGGCAGGGTTTCTTTCGGACCAGGGCTGCGTTTCCATCCTCCGCTCTGGGAGTCACCAGGTGCGTTAGGAACGAGCCGATCCCGCTCTCTGAGACACAAGGGCTCGCTCCAGGAGACTGTTCCTGTTCCTCTGTTCCAGCCGCTCTGCTCTCCCCAAAGCACCATTTCCTCGGAGCTCCTCTGAAACTGCATTTCAATGGACCGAGGGCTCCAGAAGCTGCAGAGTCGTGCAATGGGGTTTTTTTGGGAAGCGACCTTAAGCTCTTGCAGTTCCACCTCTGTCATGAGAATTTCAGGGCTCTAAGACTCACAGAACGATTTGGGCTTGGAAGGACCTTAAAGCTCATCCAGTGCCACCGCTGCCACGGGCAGGGACACTTCCCACTGTCCCAGGCTGCTCCAGCCCCAATGTCCAGCCTGGCCCTGAGCACTGCCAGGGATCCAGGGGCAGCCACAGCTGCTCTGGGCGAACTCTGCTGGGGTCTCCCCCACCTCCCAGCCAGGAATTCCCAATTCCCAATCTCCCATCCATCGCTGCCCTCTGGCACTGGGAAGCCATTCCCTGTGTCCTGTCCCTCCGTCCCTTGGAAATCCTTTCTCTATCTTTTCCTGCGGCCCCTTCAGGCACTGGGCGGCCCCCGCTGGGTCACCCCGAAGCTGCTCCTCTGCCGGCCTGTCCCGGTGTGTCCCTGTGTGTCCCTGTGTGTCCCGGTGCGTCCCGGTCTGTCCCGGGGTGTCCCGGTGTTTCCCGGTCTGTCCCGCTGTTCCCCGTGTCGCTCCGCGCGCGCTGCGCCACGTGACTCTCCCACCGCCCCGCGGGGAGGGGGGGCCTGACCCGCGCCACGCCCCCTGCGCGCGCGCTCCGCCGGGGTCACGTGGTTCCCCGCGCGTCACGTGATCGGGGCGGCGGCGGCGGCGCGGGAGCCGCCGGGAAGCGCCAGGCGGGACCGGGCCGGGATCGGGCCCAGCGCAGCCGCGGCCCTGCCCGAGCCCTGCGAGCCGCCAGCCCGCCATGGACCGCCGGGACCTTTCCGGATCGGCCGCCCGCTTGGCAGCCGCCCCCCCCTCCCTCCGCCGGGCCCGCCCCGCGCCCCCCCCGGCGCTCCGTGACTCGCCGGCGGCTCCGCGGCTCCTCCGTCGTTCGCCGGTGGCGGCAGCCAAGAGATGGTGCGGGCCCAGCGGAGCGACCAGCGCAGGTGAGCGCGGCCGGGCCTGGCCTCCCGCCGGCACCGGGGCAGCGCCGGGGCCGCGCCGTCCCCGCCCCGGGCACTCCCGGCACCCCCTGGGCGGCACCGGCGGGCCCGAGGGCGGCATCGGCCGCTCCAGGCGCAGCTCCCGCCGGGACCCGCGGCTTTCCCCGCGCTCGCGCCCCGCTGTGGGGGACACCCCGGGAGGGCGGGGGTCCCTCCCCGGGCAGCGCAACCCGGGGCATTCCCTGGAACGGGGACTCGGGGCGGGCTCGGGGCCGGCGGGGCCGCTGCGCTGCCCTCCCCGCTGATGGGTTGAATGGTGTTCCGCTCATTGGCTTTGTCAGGGCTTTGTTCCTTCCCCTTTGCTCTCCCGGTTTGCGGCCGGAGCCGCTCCGGGATGGAGCGGGCCAGCACCGGCACGGGCTGCGGGGCTCTGGGGGCGGCCGGCGGCTCTGGGCGGCTCCGCGGGGCTGCCGTGCTCGGGGAATTGGCTTCCGCCGGCTGCTGCCGAAGGTCAGCGAGGGAAGAGTCGCGGGTCCGGACACAATCCCGTCCGGACTGAGTGGGTGGCTCTTACGTAAAGCCTCATCCTTGGGGGGGGTTGTGTTGGACTTTGTAAAAGAGCAGTCGCTTAACGTTCCTGGGCTCTGGGCTGACTTTTTTCCTTTTTTGCCATTTTTCAATGAACAAACCAAAGCGAGAAAGTGTTGAGAGGTGTAAGCCGGGTATCGGTGCATTCAGTGCTGTGCCTGTGATTCTCTTCTGGAGATGAGCAAGTGGTTCACTGGATTCTGGGGGAGAACTGAGTGCTTCTGCCCAAAGCTCGCTCACAGCCTGGGCAGATGCTGTACAGTGGAAAGGGAAAAGGGGCAGGTGTGGGACCCACTGTCCCCCCGGCTCATCTCTTGCCTTATGACGGCCTTGTTTGGTCATTTTCTCAGGAGTGCCGGTGCTTTGAAGCATTCCCACGTTCCCAGTGCTGGCAGCCAGGCACCCACCTGCCCCTGTGGGACTGCCCAGGCCCTTCCTCAGTGCCACTCTTTGGAACGAGCTGGTTCTGCTGGGGCCTGTGTGTTTATTTGTCACCTGGGCTCCCTCCCAGCTACTGAACTCCTCTCAGGTGTATTCCTAGTTGCTGACATTCCTTTAAAACTACCGAATTCTTCTCTCAGGTCCCTGGCAAACGGGGCTTTGCAGCCTGGGGGAGTTATTGCAAAACGGGGTCTAGTGAAGTGCTCTGCAGGAGTGGTTGTGCACCTGAGTGGTCATTTAATTGTCTCCTCTAATGAGGGAAACGTGATTAAATGATGCCTTTTCCTGGCCTTAAAATCAAGAGTCATACACGGTTCGAAGGGGAAAAGGGATTTTACCTTGGTATTTATTTTAAGGATCCTTAGGTGCACACGTCCAGGTCATATGCATCGAGATGCACCCCGCCGAGTCTCTGTGTCCCCCCCTCTCCCCCAACATTAGGTGTAACATTATAGGTGTTACTAATTAGCATATCTATCAAAGATTCCCCAATGAGAGGCTCAAGTGAGCCCCCCTCCCCAAGGAACCTTCCCCTGGATGGTTCTATCTTGGTTTACAGAATGTGTTCTGGAGAGGACCGTGGGGTCTGGGGCACACTGATCCCTAGCTACGAAGCTTCTAAAATGTTGAGTCTCTCAGCTTGACAAACAAGTCCAAGAATGTAGGCAAAAAGCACTAGGAATACAGAATTTGTAAAAAGGTACAACAGGGGTATAAAAGAAAAGGCAAAAATCCTCATGGCATCACTAGCAATCTTGTGCCCGTTGCTGGGCAGTTTCAGCTCGTGTCTGTGCTATGTCATGGGTGTCTGTGTTCTGTAGTTTGTGTCCATCCTCTCCTGTGTCACAGGCCTTTGTTACATCTCGGTGCTTTATGGGCCTCGCTCTGGGCCGTAGCGGCAGCGGGGGTCTCTGCTCGCGTGCTTTCCCAGATCGGGCTCATTCCGGCATCTTTACAGTTTTGCTTTTGGAGACCAGGAGAAGTACACAAGATGTTCTCCTCCATCTTCCTTCTCACTTTTGGTAGTATCTTTTCTTTCATGGGCCATGGACTTCTCTATGAAGTGTATTAGACCCTCCTCACTGTGGTAGTTCCATAGGTTCCATTGCCTCAAAGCATATCGGGTCTAGAATTTATCTTCTGGAGAGTTATCTCAAGTCCTCGTGTCATCTTTGCTTCTATTTGGTGTGCTTACACTTGGAGCTGCCCTGCCCTGGCACGTAGAGTCGTGGCTGGGTTGAACAGTTGTAAAACTTTGTGGTTCATCTCTTGGCTGTGGGGTTTTGTGTAGAAAACTTATGGGCCTGGTGTATGGGGATAACTCCGAGCTGTCAGCTGCTTGTAGACTGTCTCATGTTGTCTTGCAGGTCCCCGAGGCCGATTCTGATCCCTGCAGTCACCGATGCTACCGCTTTTCCCAGAATCTACCCTTCCACGTCAGGGAGCAGCAGTTGGAAGATGTGTTGAAGCGTCTTCATCGGTGGAGTGTTGTGAGTAAGGGCTGCAAGTCAGTGTGTAAGCTGAAGAAGGGTGTCTGTCTGTGAGAGTGTGTGTCTGTCTGTGTCTGCGTGTGTCAGTCTGTGAGAGCGTGTGTGACTGGTTCTAACCTTGTGTGTGGGATTTTTGCCTTTCAGTTTTTTCAACTGATTTTTAACTTTATAATAAGAAAACAGCCAGCTGTGAGGTTTTTTTTCCCCCATCTGGGTTTTGTTTTTCCTTGGTCCCGTCCTGTCTGCGAGGTGATGTTCATCGCCAAGGTTTGGGTGCAGCCAAACAAACAGCCTCCCTAACAGGGTGGAGAGTACCCAGTGGAGGTTAGGAATACAGGGAAAAGGTGCACCAGCCCTCATACCACCCCTGACAGCACCATTTTCCCCCCACCAGCAGCACAGTGCAGCAACCCTGGAACCCTCACTGCAGCAGAGCTCAGTAACCCTGGTGCTGGGATAACCCTGGAACCCTCAGAGGAGGACAAGCCCCACACCAAAAAGTTAGGGATGACAGCTGCAGGCTGGAGAGTGACAGGTACGGGTTGAGGGCTGGGGCGTGTAGAGCAGGAGTGAGGGGTTCCAGGCAGCAATAGCAGTGAGGGGTATAAAGTAGAGGGGGTTAAAGGTTAGGGGATAAAGGGACAAAAGTCAGGGCATAGGTTGGGGGGTCAGGGAATCAAAGGTGAAAGTCCAGGGGTCGAAGGTCAAGGTGGTCAATGTCAAAGCACAGAGGTCACATGTAGAAAGTTGGGGCAAAGGTCACAGGGCTCAGGGGGGTCAAAGGTCCTGGGGTCAGGTGTCATGGGTCAAAAGGCAAGGGTCAAAGGGCTCAGGTTGGGGGGGGTCAAAGGGCAGGGCTCAAGGTGTAAAGGTGGATGGTCAGGGGTCAGGGATCAAAGGTCAAGTTGTCAAGGAATGGGTCGAGGGGTCAAAGGTCAGGGGGGGTAAAAGGTCAAGGCTCAGGCTCAGGATTAGAGGTTTCAGCATGATTTTCCATGGTGGTTCCCAGTGTGGGGACACGGGGTGTGGGGTCAGTGGCGCCGGGGGCAGGCAGGAGCCCCATGGGCAGTGGCCGGCAGCGGCGGGGACGTCTCCGTCCGGGTCGCGCCCCTCCACTCCCAGCAGAAGCCCCCCTGCGCTGTGCGGTGCCCGGCCGCACTCCTTGCCCTCCCTGCCGCTGCCTTCCCGCACTCCCACCGCACCCCCTGCTCCCCTCCAGCCCAGGGAAATGCAGGAAAACACAAAATCATCGAGGTGGAACAGTCACCGGAGCTGCCCGAGCCATCCCCCCGCCTGAAGGCGGCAGCTGCCCAGAGCCGGGAGCACCCAGCAGGATGCAGCTCCTCTTTCCCAGGAGCTAGAGGCAGGGTTTCCCAGGCAGGGGGAGCAGGGAGAATTTCAGCTCCCAGCAGCTCTCTGTGAGTGCTGGATGGACTCTGGGCTGAGCCAGGTGGGAGGTGTGGGTGGTGTTCATGTCCTCAGGAGCTGCTCGAATCCACCTTAAACTCCTGGAGTGGTCTGTGCTGGGAAGAACCTTACAGACCATCCTGTTCAGCCCCTTGCCATGGTCAGGGACACCTTCCTGGGATGTCTGTGCCAGAGTGGTGGAATGGGCAGGACTTTTTCCCTGAGCCCAATCCCGGGCAATACTGGGGTTCCCATGGGAAGAAGCCTGTGAGCTGCATTTCCGGAGCTGGGAGCCTCCATGCCTGGAAGTGTTCCCAGTACCGCTCTTTGGTTTTTTCCATAACTGGGCATGATGTTTCTCCCCAGAGCAAGGTGGTTTTCCCTGGATTGTTGGGGTTACACACTGGCTGTTTGACAGCTCTGTTGTCTCTTTGTCCTGAATGGAAGAGCGAGGAACGGGAGATGCTCCCAACTGTCACAGGGATGTGGGAACAGCCCAGTTCCAGTGAGGAATGTGATGCCCAGCTTGTGGCGTGTGCCCTGAGATGGTCTTTCCTGTTGTTTTGTCCTTAGAGCCTGTTGGAGTGCTGGCCTGGATTTGGGAGGAGCCAAGTAGCCTGGAGCAGTGAGGTTTTTCCTGTCAGAAATCCATGCTGGGGATGTTTTCCCTGGCTGTCCCAAGGGGAAGGAACAGCTCTGGAGTTTTTGCAGCCACAGGCTGGGGATGCATCCCCTGAAAACCAGTTCAGGATCGTTCATCTGACTCTGTCCCTGACCTGTGGCTTCCAGGGAGCCTTCTGGTCTTCTGGATATTCCCAGGAGAGGATATTCCACCACCTGACTTTTAAGCCAGGAATTGCAAACCCAGTAAGTCAGTCACATTCTATGGGAGCTGCCCCAATGGTGGGATGGCAGAGGGCACAGCCCACGCTGCTGTTTGGGACATTCCCAGCTGGAACGGGAGCCAGCTGGGCATTTTGGAGCGCTGAGGCCACAAGGGCAGCCTTGAGTGGCATTCCCAGGCAATGCTGAGGCATCCCATGCCTGTGGCACGTGGCAACACATGCCTGATGTGGAGCAGAGAGAGGAAGGGAGAAATTCTGAGTTGATGGGAGGAATGGAATTGGGCTTTCCAGAATGGAATTGGTATAGGTGCTGATGGTATCATGGAATCATGGGGTGGCTTGGAAGGGACACAAAGACCCTCTGGGCTCTGTTTTCCCATCCCATGGCAAAGAACACATCCAAAACTGCCTCCTCACCCTCATGGAATGGCAATGGGTGTTGGGAGCTCTGGCAGGAGCACCTGGAGACCAGGTAAGAATAGCAATGGGATTGTTTTGGCTGCTGCTGGATGTGGTTTTCTCTTTTCAGGATGTTCCTCTGATCGATGTTTTCACAGTAGCTTGCTAGGCCTCATTTGAGGATAATTCCAAGAATTTGGAAGTAGTTGGAAAAGAGTGAGGACAAAAGGTGAACCTGATCCATTTCTAGTAATTCTGAACTTCTCTTGCAGCACCATTCTGGGGGAAAGCTGGTTAAAGGATAAAGATGCAGAGGAACAAGTGTTGTCAACCCCCCTGCCTCCCTGACAGAGCAAAGCTTTCTGCAATCCCAGTAAATCTCTTGGAGAAACTGTGGGATCACAAGGTTTCCTAGGAAAGGAAAACTAAGGACAGAGATGAGGAAAGAGGCTTCCAATTAATAATGATTTGATGGAGGTAGGAATGATTCTTGTATGTTTGCACCCCTTTTTATTCCTGGGATAATTTTAAATGATTTCTTTAAAAACTCATTTTGATTTGGGAATTCAAATTAGAGAGGAAGCGATGCAAAATAAATGCAGGGAGAGATCACAGAATCATCCTGGAATGGCAGAATAGTTTGGGTGGGAAGGGACCTTAAGGATCACCTCATTCCATCCACAGGGTGCTCCAAGCCCCGGCCAGCCTGGCCTCAAACACTTCCAGGGATGGGGCAACCACGATTTCCCTGGGTTTCCGAGCACAAGAGGAAATTTCCAGCAGGAAGTGAGGGGTTTCCTTTGCTCTGCCTGGCCCTAGCAGGGCTTTGGGAGGCAGAGGGTGTGGGAACAGGAGCTTTGTCCACTGCCTTGGGGGAGTCTCTGATGTCCCAAAACCCAGCCGAGCAAGTGGTTGTGGTTTAACATCCCGTTCAAAGGAGATGCCAGGCCAGGAACGGGAATGGACTGCAGAGCAGGGATGGTGCCCAGCAGAGGGGTGACCGTCCAGGGGGTCCCAGCAGTCCATCCCTGCTGGCCAGGTTTGGGATGAGCAGGTTGGTGACTGTCCCTGTGCTTGCTCTGCAGGATGAGGAAGCCAGGCCTGCTGAGGAGGAAGATGAGGAGGTGTGGGAGGATGGAGACAGCGGCCACCAAAGGCTGCGGAAGGCACAGGTCCAGGTAGGAGACGTTGCCTTCCGAGGAGAGGGACTTGTCTGTCCCGTTGGAATTTGGGGCGTGAGGCCAGTGGAACAAAGGGTTTGATTCCATTTTCTTACTCGGGTTTTCACGTGCCTTAAGAGAGCTTTGTGAAAATGTCATTATCCCTGATTGAATCTCTGCAAAACAGGGATTGAAGCTTTCAGAAGGGGCCCAACCCTGCCTGCACGTATCCACGTGCAGCCCCCACTCCCTGTTTTTGTGTACAGCTGGGATGAGACCTCAGCTGCTGCTACTTGCCCACTCACAAGTTGTGTAGCTCAGAGCCTCAGCCATGAAGGGCCAGGCTGTGTTTAAAACAGCCCAAGGTACCAGAGAGCTGAAGTAATTTCCTAGCAGGTAACTTGACTTGGAAGCTGCATTCTAAAATTTGTCCACATTTAATTTATGTCCCACGTGGAGACACCTAAAGAAGCAGAGGTGGGGTGTTCCTAAGAAAAGAACATCTAAATTCTTTGGTGGTAGAGGGCTTAAAATTAAAGTCTGAGTGGAGGTGCCTTTAGGACACTTCCATTCCAGTATCTGAATGGAATTTACATGAAGTATCCAAATCCTGACAAGCTTGTATGAACTCCAAAGCCTCTGCAAGTGTTTTACAGCCAGGGAAGGAGATAAGAGTCTGGAGTCTCTTCCCAAAACCTGGCTGCTGGTTTGTTTGGCCAGGCATAGGAATAATTGTGTATTCCCTGGGGCTGTCCTTATGGGGAGAGGTTTACTTATGTGCCCTGGGTTTATTCAGTGCCTCTTCAAAGTGATGGAAACTGATTTCATTGAAATGCCAGGGGTGCCAAATGTTTTCCCCAGCCCGAGCTCGGAGCCAGCCCAGTGGGAAGTGGTTTAATGGCCATTTTCCCACTCCCTCGGGGCAGCAGCACTGGAGCACTCGCACCCAACCGTGCCCGAGGTGCCGAGTACTGGCAGGAGGCAAAGCCGGGGACGGGGCAGTAGGAGCTTGCAGTGCTCCTGGAATCGCAGAGCTGGAGCTGTGGGTTAGAACTCCCAGGAGCTGCTGCCTCACTCAAACCTCGTTTCAAGCTCCGCATCCCTCCTGCTCCCTTGGAATGATTGTTGCTTCTGTTGTTGCTCTTTCCCGATACATGATGATTATTATTGTAAATTCCCACTCCATTTCTTCCATAGCCCTTTGCTTCCCAGAGGTGGTGCTTTAGGCAAGCCCCTCCAGCCTGGGAAGGTGCTTTTGGCTCCGCACTCATTCCCAGTCCCCATGAGCAGCTGGACCTGTGCTGCCCCAGCAGGTGCCTTTCCTTCCTTCCTTCCCTGCGGCACTTTGGCTTTTCGAGGGCTCTCTGGGGGGCTGAGGGAGAAGTTCTTTGTCATTCCAGGGCAGCATAAGCCCTGATCCCACTAAAAGCAGGAGGAATCATTTCATCCTTGTTTTTGGATACACCTTTAGTGTTTTCTCTCTTTTGCTGACACTGTGTGGTGAAGCAGCAGCTCCCTGGAATAATTTTTATTTGTAAAACAGTGAATTCCCTGCTGGAATCCCAGTCACAGCCCCCCAGATCAATGTGCAGTTTAAGGCCTTACACCCTGACCAGGACAAGTTCCTGTCCTTAGACATGGAAAACAGGGGAGAACTCAGACTGGATTGGAGCCAGCATCCAGAATGGGGAAAGTGAGGCAGCGTGCTTGGAGAAGGCTGGGGCTGGTACAGGGGGTGTTCCCCGTTGGATGACACCCGTGTGGAGCCGATCCTTCTCTTCCTTTGTCCAAAGTCCGATGGCAAAGGAGTGAAGAACCCACAAGTGGGGCCTGGAAGGAAAACAGTTCTGTTAAAATTAGGCAAAGAATGCACTAAGTAAAAATGGACATCCTTTTTATGTGTGAAAGAAAGTAGGGGAAAAATGTTGAAAAAGAGTTCTTTTATTTGGTGCCACCTCTCATTTTTTTATGGATAAAACCCTCTAGTGAGCAATCAGAACAGGAGTGGGAAAGCCAGGAGCCTTTGACTTCCACAGTGAACTTAATTTCCATGCTTAATTTTAACAATTTCCTCTCTCTCTCAGGGCAGGAAAACCCACTTAACTTGTCCCATCTTTGCCAAAAGCTTTGGTGTTTGAGCAGCCAAACCCAAGGAGCTCTGGCCCCACCAGCCTGTACTGGAGGGCCCCTGGTCCTGCCCGTGGTGTGGGATGAATCCCCAGTTGTCCCCAGAGGGGGCTGCCCTGGTCCCTGCAGTGCCCAGCACCTGAGACAGAGAGAGCCCTGTCCAAAGGGGCCTTTGGCACCTTGTCAGGAATGTGGCAGCAGCCCCAGGAGCAGGCTGGAGGTGAGAACTGGGGCTGTGTTTGAGCCTGAGCAGGTCAGCTCAGTGTTTACCTGTGGGGGGAGCTTGGCCCCACACTCTGAGTTGAAGCGGGATCAGGGTGACAGATGCTGCATTTTGGGCACCCTGAGAGTTTCTCTCCCCCCTGGAGCTTTCCTGCAGGGATGGGGCAGGGCAGGGAGCAGAATTAACCCTGCACCTCCCGTGGACACTGCTGGCCTTTGTCTCTCTGTTGTGCCATCAGCCTGGGGGAATTTGCTGCTGCCACTGCCACCCCACCTGGGGGCTGCGTGCTCCTGGCAGCCCTTCCCAGCTCCACACCCGAGCTCCAGCGGTGCCTCCGGGCTGTGTTGGGAGCGTTTGCTGGGAATGGGCCTCATCCCTGGAGTATCCTTTCCTTCCAGAGTGGATGGACAGAGCTGCTGGGCTTGTCAGCTTCAGAGTTTGATTGCAAAAGTCACTGCAGGGAAGAATGACAAGGAGGTTTGTCAGAGTGGTGCTGTCAGACCCCACCTGCCAGTCTGTGCTTTGGGTTGGAGGTTGTTGTGTATTGGCCCTGCAGGCAAGGAATGTCCCCTTCCCACCTCAGCCCAGCAGCTCCCAAGGGCTCTTCCTGGAGTACTTATTCTTTGCTTCCCTTTGGGCTAACTTAATCTCCACCCTTCCATGAGCAATTCCTTGGCTTCTCCTGGAGAAAACCCCACGGCAGAGGCAGTCTGCAAAGGAGCCCAGAGCTGTGCTTGGAGCAGAGAGTGCTGAGAGCTGCGGGTGCCTCTGCTGCCCCAGGCTGGCAATATCCCCATGGAACAGACTGGGCAAATGGGATTAGAGGGAGCACAAGTCCCTTCAGGGAAGGGGTTTTCTCCTGTGCACATCAGGCACGGGGCAGGAAGGGAACTTTGGAAATCAGCTGATTTCCCCCAGAAAGCATCACTCACATCAGCATGGATGACATGACCTGTGCCCACCGCTCACCATGCACCCGGCCAGAATCAAGAGCAAAGGTTGGTTTGGGTGTGAGCACTTGAAATAACTTGGAAAGAGAAGCAATCACCTTTTGCTGCTTCTTTCTTTCTTTCTTTCAGATGCTGGGATTGCCTCTGGGCACGTGTGCTGAGCTCTCCCTGCAGGGAACCGTCAGGCCTTAACAGCTGTGAGGTTGTGTTCTTCTCAGTGGGGAACTGGAAATAATTATTAATTAATTAATTGCAGAAATGTCTTCTGAACCTTTCCCCTTTCCTGGTAGATCTTCTCTCTCTGCCTCTGAATTTACAGCTGTTCCCTGGTGTCATTGGCCCTGCCTGAATTCCTTGCAGCTCCTCACTGGGAAAACCTGGGGTGACTGAGAGGGGACACAAGAATTGTTTGTGTAGGAAAATGGGAGGGGATGTCGAGGGGAGCGAGGTGGCATTTTTGAGGGAAAAGCTGAGGTGATGTTTAGGAGAGAGAATGCACATTTTTGGGGCAGAAAAGAGTTAATATTGTAGAGGAAGGAAAATTTGGGGGGTAAAACTTGATGTAACCTGTAGGGGACAGAATGAATATTTTGGCATAGGCATAGAGGAGTAGACAAATAAGGAAAATTTTGGAGGCAAAGCGTGACAAAATCTCAAGAGCAGAGAATGATCACTTGGAGGGAAAAATGAGGTGATGAGTACTGAGCATGTGGGGAAAATCTGAGCTAATCTCTAGGGGAGAGCATGAACACACTGAGGTAACATGAGGGAATCAGTTGTGGGCAAGTAGGGAAACTTGTGTAAAAAGAACATTAAATAAGCTGTAGAAAGAACATGTTGAGGTAAAAATGAGGTCATCAGTAGTAGACAGATGGAAAACTTTGGTGGTAAATCTTGATAGAAGCTATGTGGTAGAAAGTAAATAAATATTGAAGGAAGAAGAGGGAATCAGTAGTGGACAGGTAGGGGAATTTTGGGGGGGTAAAACTTGAAATAATCTAGAGGTTGAGAATGAATATTTTGAGGTAAAAATGAGGTAATAAGTTGTGGACAGTTAAGGAAAATTTTGGGGGTCAAACTTGAGGTAATCTCTAGGGAGAGTATGACACACTGACATAAACTGAGGCAGTCACTGGGGCTAGGCAAGGAAATTTGGGGTGTAAAACGTGGGAAGATCTGTAGGGCAGAGAATGAACATATTGAGGAAGCAATGAGGTGACCAGTAGTCAAGAGGAGGTAGAATTTGGGGGGCAAACCCTGAGGTAATTATGGAGGAACAGTAAGTGTCTTTGAGAAAAAATCGGACCTAATTTGTAGGGGACAGAATGAACATTTTGGGGATAAGACAGACAGAACTTGCGTGGTTTTGGTTTTACAATCTGGTCAGTATACAGGGGACAAAATAGACATTTTGGTCATAAAATCCTAGTTAATCTGTAGAAGAAAGAACTCCTATTTTGAGGTAAAAAGGAGGTGATCAGAATTGGGCAGGTAGGGAAAATTGAGGGGGTAAAATGTGAGGTCATCTCTAGGAGAGAGCAGGAGCATCCTGAGGTAAACTGAGGGAATTGCTGTGGACAGGTGGGTAAATCTGGGGGGTAAAACTTGAGGGAATCTCCATGGTAGAAAAGGAGTATTTTGAAGTAAAAATGAAGTACTCCGTGGTGGAGAGGTACAGAAAATGTCGGGGGTAGAATCTGAGGTGATCTGTAGCAGAGAGAATGCACTTGATGGGGTAAACTGAGGTTTTATGGCCAGGTAGGGAAGTTCTGAGGGGTAAAAATTGAAAGTGTCTGTAGGGTAAAGAATGAGAATATTGAGGTGGAAATGAGGAAAGAGGTAGTGGACAGGTGGGGAAAGTTTTGGGGGCAAATCTTGTGGTAATCTCCAGAGCAGAGAAAGAATGCTTCCTTGTAAAAAATGAGGAACTCAGAAGGAGACAGATGGGGACATTTTGGGGGTAAAGTCTCAGGTCATCTCAAGGTGAGGGAAGGACTATTTGGAGGTGAACTCAGGACTCACTGTGTCCTCCTTCCTTGGCAGCAGCTGGCAGGGAAGGGAGAAGAGGCCTCAGGCTGGAGAGGGGCAGGAGAAAGGCACTGTGGGCAAAGGGACCTCCCTGGCATCCCCAGGGCACCTGTGGGGAACAGAGTGGACACTTTGGGAGCAAAGGGAGGTGAGTGGATTGTCCCTTTGGGGGATGCTGGGATTTAAATCATTCTATCCATTTGCCTGCTGACATTTCCCAGCCCAGGGGCTTTGGCTGCCAGGGCAGCACAAAGATTGTTCCCTGTGTGGTGCCCAGATTTGGGGTTAGGCTTTGCTAGTTCACATGAATTCTACCCAAAGCCCTGAATTGCCACTGGAATAGCCTCCTAGTGCCTCCTGGAGCATGGATATTCCCATGCAGAGCTGCCTATTTAACAGCAGGTGTCAGGAAGCAGCAGAGCTTCCAGGGAAGCTCAGCAGGGTCAGGGCAAGGACAACTTCACGTTCCATAGAATTTGCTGTTTGTAACCCTCATCCCCCAGCCCCCCCCACCATGTCCCTGGGGCACCTGACAGAGTTCCCTGGAATTCAGCTGCCTGCACCCCCCGAGCTCGGGCTCGGGTGATATTTGGAAGCAGGAGAAGGCGCTGGCCGGACGCGCTCCCAGCCCGTGCTGAGGCAGCCCCTGTGCCCCCGGGAGGACTTCTCTCCCTGCAGGAGCAATTTCATTGCAGAGCCTCTGGAAGTTCTTTTCCCTCAGGAAAGGGATGCACATCCCTGCCTTCAGGGCACCTGCAGTGTGAGCCACCTGTGAAAGCTTTCCATCAGTTGTGCAGTTCCAGCTGGTTCCCCAAAAACTGCCAACTCAATCCAAAGAGATTTCTCTGCCTCTGACCTTTCATTTGAAGGCATCTCTGAGGGCATTGCTTGGCATTTCATTGCTGTGGGGGAAGCTTGCCTTGGCTTTAACGCTGCTGAGGGATGATGTCCTCAGGCTGGAAGGGAAGGCATTTTGGGTGGCTGGGACATAGCTGGCAGGTGTGTGGGAGGTCGGCAGCGGGAATTGCTGTCTGAGCCCCTCTGCAAACAGCCCGTGCCGACATTCCCCGGTGCCAGCTGTTCCTTGGGGTATTTTTGGGGCGTCAGTGGGGTCTGTCGGGGCCGAAGCATCTCCGGGTGCCTGTTCAGAGCAGCCCCTGGCCGAGGGGCCGCCCTTTATCCATGTCCATCCCAGCGCTGCCCAGGCAGCCCGGTGCCCGTTCCCGGGATGTGTGTTTGGCATGCTGTGTGCCACAGGCAGGACACTGCAGGCACAGCTCCTCTCTGCAAATCCAAAGCACAAGAGCTGCTGGTTCCCTTCCTGGGGCTGCCGGCCTTCTCCCTCCCCCCGTTCCCTGCCAGCTGGGACACACAGAAGGAGCACCAAGGAACACTCCTGGCAATGAGCAGGAGTCACTGAGAGCTCTGTGCAGCTCTGGGCCACAAAAGCTGCCTCAGCCGCCACTGTGATTTTGGCCTGTGAACACTCACCTGCGGGAAATGCCCCTCTGCAGGCAGGAGCAGCTCTGACACTCTCCAGAACTTTGGCCATGGAGCAAGTGAACCCTCAGGACTTGCCTTGCTTCTTTCTCCCTGGAAAGGGACGTGGAATGAGCACCTTGACAGCTGTTGGGGAAATCCTGGAAAGGGCAGGAAATCAGGGCTATGGGAAGAGTTTTGTGCTGTCCCCCAAGCGATCACCTGTGGTGTTCCATGATCAGGTGCTGGCCATGGAGCTCTGCCCTGTAGCCATGGCAGGGGCTGGGGTGTAAAGCAGCATTAGCATAAAAGAAGGAGCTGTATTTGCAAAGGAATTACCTTGCTGGCACTTGGCATTGCCATGCCAGGCAGGACATTGGCAGGAGCTGAGATTGGCTTGGTTGGAGCAGGGTGCTGAGAATGGCCAGGTGTGGGTTCAAGGCCCAGATGAGGCATTCACATAAGGGTTCGACTTGGTGCTCCTTGTGTATCCATTCCCACTCAGGAGATGCTGTGCTCTGGAAATAAAGAAGAAACAGTTTCCACTGGACTTTCAAAGCCAGAGGTTTTTGCACTGGAGAGTGCAAGGCGCAGAGAAAGTGGGGGGGGGGGGGGGGAAGGAGAGCATCAGGTACCGGCTGAGCGGCCCGAGCCCCGGCCCCAGAGCGGGCGCAGTCAGAGCAGGAGCGGCAGCAGCGGACTCGGCGCCAGCGCCCGGCCCGGGGGAGCGGCTCCTCCCGGCCGCGGCGCTGCAGCCGCGCTCGCTGGGCGGGGGGCGCGGCGGGCGGGAGGCCCCCGGGGGAGCGGCCCCGGGGCGGGGGGAGGCGGGCGCTGCTCTGCGCAGGGGGTGCGGCGGCCTCGGCAGCGCCGGGGCTGGGGGAGCTGCGCGTCCCCGCGGGGGCTGCGGGCGGGCCCGGGCCGGGAGCGCCGCCGCTCCGGTTCCGCCCCACGGGGCGGGCGGCGCTGCGGGAGCGGCGGCCTCTGGGGGTGCCGGGGCCAGCACGGGCGGTCCCCGTGCCCCGCCCGCTTCCAGGCGCGATCCAGCGCCTGCTCCGGGGAAGCGCCGCCCGCCCGGCACGGCCCCGGCTCCCCGCGGTCGCGGCGGGACCGTAGCCGGAGCTCCGGCGGGACCGCAGCCCCGCGCTGGCCGCAGCCGGAGCGGCAGCGCCGGGCTCGGCCCCAGCGCCAATCCCGGAGCGGCTTTTAACCAGCCGCGGCGATCCCGATCCCTAATGCCATCCCCAATCCCACCTCAGTTCTCCGAGCCCGGGAGCCACACCCCGCCCGCCGAGGGACAAGCGGCTCGGCCCGGGACCCCCAGCAGACACCGACAGGACTCGGACCCGAATCCCCGGACCCCGTTCCCGGTCCCACCTCAGCGCCTCGGGCTCGGCGCAGCGCCGGGAGCAGCCCCCGGGGCCGGGCTCCGCACAGCGCTCCGAACGACGGTCCCGCCGCAGCCCGGGACGAGCAGAATGAGCATCCAGCGCACAAAGCGGAGCGGGCGCGGATCCGCCGGCATTTACAGGCGCGGGCGGGGCGGGGCGGGGCCGGCACAGGTGTGAAGGGCGGGGTCCGCACAGGTGCGCGGGGCCCCAGAGCGGCTGCGCGGGGCGGGGCCGAGAGGATTTAAGCCTCGGGAATCGGCCCCGCCGCCATTTGCGCGCTCGGTGCTCGGTGGGAGAGGTTGCGGCCGGACCGGGTTCTGTATCTCTATATATCTCTGTGTCTCTGTATTTCTTTATATTTGTGTTTGCTTCTCTTCTTCTAACCCTCTCTGTTCTTCCCCCTCTGCCTCCCCTCCCCCACCCCCTACACCCCCCCCCCCCCCCCAACCCCCCCCCCCCTCTCCCCCCTAGCCCTCCCCTCCCTCCCCCCCGGCCCGGTCCCCCCCCATCCCCCCTCCCTTTCCCCCTACACGCCTCAACCCTGCCCTACCCCTCCATCCCCCCCCCCTCCTCCACCGTTCCTCCCCCCCCCCATCCCGCGTCCCCCCTGCCCCCTCACCCTGCTCCCCTTCCCCTCCCAATTTCCCCCACCTGCCCTCAATCCTCCCCCTCTGTCTCCCACCTTTCCTTCCACCTCCCCGTGTTCCTCTTCCCGCTTTCCCCCTCTGCACCTTGACCCCCCCCCCACCTGTGCTCCGTCCTCGTCCTCCCCCCCCCTCCTTTCCTGTCCCCCCACCCCGCCTCTCCCTGCACACCCTGAACCCCCCACCTGCCCTCCTTCTTTGACCCCCTCTGCTCCCTTATTCCCGTCCTCTGTCCCGTCTTTCTCCCGCAGCCGCGGGGCTCGGGGCGCCGGAGAATAAAGCCCAGAGGGCCGGAGCCCGGCGCCCCTGCCCTCGCTGGAGCCCCACACGGGGCCGGACCCGCTCGGCGGGTCCCCTGTGCAAACAAGAACACCGCCGGGGCTCCGGCTTTCCACACACACACTGGGGATCCCCTCTTCAGGAGGGGGTCCCGGGGCGGGGGGTGGGTTTCAGGGAGGGGGGGTGTGTTGGGGTAGGGTGGGCCCCCTCCACCGGAGGAGGGGGGTCCCGGGGGGGGGGGGGTGGGTGGGTTTCAGGGAGGGTGGTGGGTTGGGGTGGGCCCCCTCCGGAGGAGGGGGTCCCGAGGGGGGGGGTGGGGGGGGTGGGCCCCCTCCGGAGGAGGGGGGTCCCGGGAGGGGGTCAGGGTGGGCCCCCTCCGGAGGAGGGGGTCCGGGGGAGGGGGGTGGGGCGGAGGGGGGACTTTCCCCCCCTCCAGTCCCCCGCCCCCTCTCCCGGACCCCCTCCTCCGGACGGGGCTCCCCCCCGGCCCCCTCCCCGGGGCCCCCTCCTCCGGACCGGGGCCCCGGGGGGGAGGGAGGGGGGGGGCGGGTGGGGTGGGGGGGGCTCGACGGGAGGGGCTGTTGGTTTGGCCTGTGGTCGCTATGTCTGTTCATGCTGCAGAGTGACGTGACCCCCTCTGCTTCCCCCCCACCCCACCCGCCCCCCCCCCTCCCCCCCCGGGGCCCCGTCCGGAGGAGGGGGCCCCGGGGAGGGGGCCTGGGGGAGCCCCGTCCGGAGGAGGGGGTCCGGGAGAGGGGGCGGGGACTGGAGGGGGGGAAAGTCCCCCCTCCGCCCCACCCCCCTCCCCCGGACCCCCTCCTCCGGAGGGGGCCCACCCTGACCCCCTCCCGGGACCCCCTCCTCCGGAGGGGGCCCACCCCCCCCACCCCCCCCCTCGGGACCCCCTCCTCCGGAGGGGGCCCACCCCAACCCACCACCCTCCCCGAAACCCACCCACCCCCCCCGGGACCCCCTCCTCCGGAGGGGGCCCACCCCAACCCACCACCCTCCCTGAAACCCACCCCCCCCCTCCCGGGACCCCCTCCTGAGGAGGGGATCCCCAGTGTGTGTGTGGAAAGCCGGAGCCCCGGCGGTGTTCTTGTTTGCACAGGGGACCCGCCGAGCGGGTCCGGCCCCGTGTGGGGCTCCAGCGAGGGCAGGGGCGCCGGGCTCCGGCCCTCTGGGCTTTATTCTCCGGCGCCCCGAGTCCCGCGGCTGCGGGAGAAAGACGGGACAGAGGACGGGAATAAGGGAGCAGAGGGGGTCAAAGAAGGAGGGCAGGTGGGGGGTTCGGGGTGTGCAGGGAGAGGCGGGGTGGGGGGACAGGAAAGGAGGGGGGGGGAGGACGAGGACGGAGCACAGGTGGGGGGGGGGTCAAGGTGCAGAGGGGGAAAGCGGGAAGAGGAACACGGGGAGGTGGAAGGAATGAGATAGGGTAGGGAGAGGAGTCGGGGTGCGTTGGGGAGAACGAGGGGGGAAGGGAAAGGCCGGGTGAGGGCGAGGGATGATGGTCAGAGGAGGGGGAGAAGGGGAAGAGAGGGGAGTCGGGTTGGGGAGCGGGGTATGGAGAGGGGAGAAAGGAGGGCTGGGGGACAAAGGAGGGCTGGGGGGGTCGGGGATGCGCAGGGGAGCAGGGAGAGAGGGTGGGGGGCGCTGGGGAGAGGGCAGGAGGGGGGCTGGGAGGGAAAGGGAGGGTGTGGGGGAGAGAAAGAACTGGGGGGGTAGGAAAGAGGTGATAAGCGGGGGAAGAAGGAGGAGGATAGGGGCAGGAGAAAGAGGGGGAGGAAAGAGGGGGAGCCCGGCCCGGCGGCAGCCTCACCGACTTCTGAGCGCGCAAATGGCGGCGGGGGGCGATTTCCGGGCCTTAAATCCCCTCGGCCCCGCCCCGCGCAGCCGCGCTGGGGCCCCCGCGCACCTGTGCGGACCCCGCCCCGCGCACCTGAGCCGGGCCCGGGGCCGCCCCTGAAGCCGCGCCCCCGGCCCCGCCCGGGACCGCCCCAGAGCCCCGGCCCCGCCCGGCCCCGGGGCCCGCCCTGCCCGGCACGGGGGCGGCTCCATCGCTCGGGGCCCCGCCCCTCTCTCCCGGGCCGGGCCCGCCCCGCGCACCGGGGCCGCTCCTGGGACCGGGGCTCCGGGTCCTGCCGGCGGCCGCTGCGGGTCCCGGGCGGCGCCGCCTCTTCCCCGGCGGGATTGGGGCTGGCATCGGGACCGGGAGGAGCCGCTCCGGGACGGGCGCTGGGGCCGAGCCCGGCGCTGCCGCTCCTGCTCCGGCCGGCTCTCCGCGGGGAGCCGGGGCTGTGCCAGCGCCCGGGCAGCCCCGGGATCCCGAGCCGGGCCCGACGCGCCGGGCCGGGCTCCGCTCAGCCCTGAGCCCCTCCCGGAGCCCGCCTTGGGCCCCACGACGCGGCCCCGGGCTCTGCCGCCAGCCCCGGACGCGGCGCTGAGTCGCTGCTCCCGAGCTCTGCGTGAGGCCGGGGAGCCCGGCTTCGGGCTGTGCCTAAGGCAGGACTCGGAGCTCAGAGACACAGACTCGCCCTGGCCCGAAGAGCCCGCTTTGAGCATCAAAACACGGCATTTAGGCTTTAATTCAGGTCCAGCAAAACGCAGCACTTCAGTTTCTCTTTGTGAGCCCAAACACACAGGACTCATTCTCTTCCTCAAGCCCTGAAAACAGGATTTAGTCACTGTTTCTGAGTCCCAGCTCTGGCCATACCAGCCTGCTCTCAGGACTCTTTAGATAGAGAAATGCTGTTAGCAAGGGTTCTCTTGCTATTTTCTAAGTCTGTGAGAGACTTCTCTCTCTCACAGAAGAGGTGGCAGGGAATGTAAACAACCAAACCACCACCTGCAACCTTGAAAAGTCTTGATAATGGTACAGTAGAAAAATATTTTGAGAGTGGATGTTTTAGGATTTTAGCCAATCACCCCCAAGGGGAGGCTGATCGTTTGTCCAATTAGACTATGAAGAAAAAAGTCTATAATAGAGTTTGTAAAATAATTAAAGAAATGAATCTTGCTGCACAATTCCTGCCTGCTGGATCTTCTCTCCTCCTCCTCCTCCCTGCGGCTGCGGGACACAGTGATATACCCTAGGGCCTCGGCCTGCGGTAATAGGACTCCACAATGCAGGATTTAGTCTCTGCTTTTAAGCTCTGCGCCTGCTTTTGAGCCCCCGAAACGCAGCACTGGGTCTCTTTTTGTGAGCCCAAAACCGCTCCTGTCCCTCGGGTTCGGAGCCCCCAGAAGTGCCCGGGGCCACAGCTGGACCCCAGCTGGGCACCAGCAGCTGCTCCCTCACCCCCCGTGGGATGGGGAAGAGACCAGAGACAAAATTCCAGCTCAGAACAGTTTAAGAATGGAAACCAAGACAAATACAATCATTTGAGATTAATGACAACACATAATAACAGTGAGAGCAACAAGAGCAGTGGTAACAATAATGAACAGGAGAGGGAGAAAAACCCCTCCACACCCCCCTCCCTTTAACATTATAAATCCAAAATTTAATCCAGAGCACCAGAATCTCCCACTGTGGGGGATTTCCATATTCCTGTTACTTTCTCTGTGTTCTGTCCTGGGGATTTGTGGACTGAGGGAGGCACTGGCTGCTCCTCTGGGCAAGGGGAAGGCCCCTGTGCTATTCCCATGAAGAGAACACCTGGAATTACTGCCCTGGGAGCCCAGTCCGGTCCTTCCAGTGACTGGGGGGCACCCAGAGGGTCTTTACATGAAATGAAAATGACATCCTGGTCCAGTGCATTGACAGCAGGATTGGACACTCCTGGCCAAGGTGACCAGTCCGTGGGAATCGCACCGGTGACCATCCAGGGGGGATTTTAAGTTGGATTCTTGCAGATTTCATCGTGCAGAAGCTCCAATTCTTTTTGGCACCTCTTGTTCAAATGTCTCCCCACTGGAAGAGGTCAATTAGTCTTTGTAATGACCTGACTGCCAGAGGCAGGGAAAAACAATCAGCGTTCCCTGAACGCCTCCATGACTTCCATGTCCACCTGCACCGAGTGGCCGATGGGCACGAGCTTGCCCAGAACAGGCTCAGAGATGGGGCTTTCAACCCAAACCATTCCATCATTCCATGACCTCCCCCGGTATTATTTTTGCACTGTTCCCTCTCAAATTTAAATTCCTAAATTTAAATGGTTTATTAAAGCAAGAATTTTTTAATTATTCAGGAATAAAAAGGGAAGCATCACACATACAAGAATCATTCCTACACCCACCAAACCATTCTTAACTGGAAGCCTATTCCCTCATCTCTGCCCTCGTTTTGCTTTCCTGGAAAACCCTGTGATCCCACAGTTTCTCCAAGAGATCTGCTGGGAGTACGGCAAGGTCTGCTCTGTCAGAGAGCCTGGGGGGTTTACAGCACTTGTTCCTCTGCATCTTCACCCTTTCATCAGCTTTCCCCTGGAACGGTGTTGTGGGAGAAGCTTGGAATTACCAGAAATGGATCAGGTTCACATTTTTTCCCCACCAGTTTTCATCTGGTTTGAAATTCCTGGAATGACCCTCAATTGTGCCCTGGAACAGTGCTGTGAAAGGATCAGTCAGAAGAACAGCCTGAAAGGAGAAAACCACCTCCAGCAGCAGCCGGAATGATCCCATTTCTGTTCTTACCTGGTCCTGCCAGAGCTCCCAACAGCCATTTCCATTCCAAAACAAGAGCTATGGAAGACATTCCTGCTGTCTGTGAGGGTGAGGTGGCAGTTCTGGACGTTCTTTGCTGTGGAATCAGACAACAAACAGCATAAATAATCTTGGTGGTCTCTTCCAAGCCAAACCACCCCGTGATTCCATGCGTGGATCAGCACCTGACCCAACTCCATTCCAGAAACCTCCTCCCACTAACCCAGAACTTTCCTTTTTCCGCTCAACATCAGGGATTTGCTGCCAAGTGCCCCGGGCAGGGGACGCCTCAGCATTCCCTGGGGTGCCTCAGCATTCCCTGGGCTGCTGTTCCACGCCGATCCCGTGTCCAGCGCCGTTCCGGGCTGCAGTGCCGGGCTCTCCCCACAAGGCGGCAGCACCGGGAGCGAGCAGCCCCGGCCGGTCCCGCTGTCTTGGGGCAGCTGCGCCTTTAACCCGCCCGGAGCCGGCGGGGCCGTGAACACAGCGGGCAAAAACCCCAGCGATCCCCTTTATTTCACCCCCAGAGGCACAGGATCGCAGCATTCCCTGGGCTGGAAGGGACCCGCAGGGAGCATCGAGTCCAAATCCTGGTCCTGCACCCCAAGAATCCCACCCTGTGCCCGAGAGCCTTAGTCCAGACCCAAACTCTGCCCCCAGGATCCTGAAAACACAGCGGGGCTGGGAGAAGGATGACAATGGAAGATTTTTTATATAGATCTCCTTGTACGATCGTTATATAATATCATTAGATCGCCCAGGAACCCATCCCTGTACCTGGACAGCCAGAAGTGCACAAAATCCCAGCCCCTCCCAAGATGCAGCCCCTCACACCAAACCTTGGGAGAATCCCTGGTGCTTCCAACACCGCTGCAATCCCACCTGGAGCTGAGCTTACAGGGTGCTCTGCCTAATCCACATCCAAGCCTGGATAGCCCAAAGCCTGCAAGAAAAGAGGAGGCAAAGTGAAAAGGAGTGAGGGGGAAAAAAAACAGAGTTTTAGGTTTTTCCTGTGTTTGCAACAGGATTGAAGGGCAGGATGGAGAGGTTTTGTGGAAAAGAAGTACCAAAGGCTGCTTCATTCCCAGCAATTAGCGCTGCTCAGGTTGAATCCAAGAGGCCCAATCCACCAGGTTTAAACAGGAGCGGCCGACAGGATGGGTTATGACACAGATCTGTGAAGCTGGAGCCTTCTTCCTTCTCCCGGGCTCTCCCAGAAATTCTCCATGTCCGGACATGCTCCCGCTCTCCCCGCTGGGGAGGACGGACTTGGATAGCCCGGGTGACTGGTGAGCCTAAAACAATAAGTGATGCAGTGATCCAAGTGTTTTTCACAAGGAAATGACATATTCTCTGGACCTGGGATAACCCTTATCCCATGGCCTTCTCCAGGAAGAGTCCCAGCTGGATAGGGTCTCCCAGAAAGGATTCCATAGGGGCTCACCTTTTGCTTGGAGCTCAGCTGAATTCCTCAGCAATGCCAGGGAATGTGGCCATTGGAGGCTTTGGGCAGATTAGGCTCATTTGCCTTTTTAGGTTTTGTTACCGTCTCTCAGACTTCCCACTGGAATGTGGTCTCCAAGGAACATGTAAATCCCATTGGATTCCTGCTCTTTCGGACAATTTTTTGTACCATTCCTGTACAAAACGAGGCCCCCTGTTCGGATGCTTTTCCCCACCGTTCCCCAGCAGTTTTATCTGCCAGTCCTTTCCCTGCGCTGGTTGGGCTCTTCCCAGATCTCTGAACTCCTTCACAAGGCAGGAGATCCATTTGGCCCAGGAACCGAACCCTCCCGAGGAATTGTCTGATGCCATCTCCACATTTCACAGCTGATCCTTGTGCTCAAAGGATCCCCCTTTCTTCCCTCCAGCCAATTCCAAGCCTCGCTGCCCCCAGCCGGGAACAGTCTCCAGGCCGATCCCTGCAGTCTTCCCTGACGGGATCCTGCTCAGGAATCCATGGGCTACAAATTGAAGAATTAATTCTTCCCACCCCTGCCCAGTTCTAATTCCAAAGGATTTGGTGTCTGCCTTACCCAGCTGGAGCCTGCTTCCAACTCTGTTCTTGCTGCTTCTGCTGCTTTCCATTTCCCAGGAATTCCACCAACGGAGCGACAGCGTTTTCCACCTCCTCCTCCAGGATTCCCTCTGTTGCGTTCGGGTGCTGGAAGGATATCAAAACCTGGGCCTCACTATCAGGAATTATATCCCCGGATTTGTTCCTTTCCAAATGTCACCTCTTCCCAACAAAGCACTGGCCATCCAAGGAATATAGAGAGCGATGTGCTGACCACTGCTTACTCCTCTGGAATGTCAGAGCTTGGAAAAGTGGGCAGCTGGAGCTTTTCCTGGGGGTGCCCCATGAAGTGTATTTTACCTAAGAGCCCCTGCCCATGCCTTTGTCTGTATCCACCAAAAATCCACCTGTTCATTCCCCAGCTGGTCCTCCCTCTTTTCCTGGATCCAACAGAATTTTAACAGGTGAATATTCCCCTCTGGAAGAGCACCTTTCATTCCAAACCTAAGAACAAACAAATGAATCACTTTCCTTCGACCTTCCTTATTAGGATTCCACTGAGAGCAGTGGATGGAAAATGATCCTCTCCTGGTCCCTGCTGGATTCCAGGAGCAGGAATCCTTTCCCTCTTTCCCCCCACCCCCCGCGGTGCCCTCCTCCCCCTCCCGCCCCACCCCGCACCCTTTTCAGGCTTTGTTCCACAGCTTTTGCCTCCGGACCTCAGATCCTTTTGGTCTCCAGGAGCTCCCAGCAGCTCCACAGCCTTTCCTCTCCCATCCTGATCCTTTCTCCAGGAATGGAGCTCTGCATTGCAATTCCCTTCTCTTTTCTCCGACAATTCCCACCAACCCAGACCTAAAGCTGACACAAGGAACGCTCGGTGCCCACAAATCCAAATCCAGACCTGGCCATCCCTAAACCAGCAACTCCCGGACAATTTGCGTTCATTCCAACCTATCACTGAGGACTCACCTAATCCTTCAAAATTCCCAAGAAATATCCCGTTGCCTTCAGCTCCCCGGGGATTCTGCTTCGTGCTCACACGGATTTGGGACTTCCCTGAAAAACCCGTGCAGGGCACGCTGGAATCCCCGATCCCGTGAATCCGGGGAGTGTGAAAAGCTCGGTCCAGCCTGGGCCCCCAGAAATTTTTGCCAAATATCCCCCAAGTCCTCGGGACAACAGAACTCTCTGGTACTGCATTTTTGGCGTTGTAAAGCCTGGAATTACTTTATTCCTAGTGCTGGGCTCTGGATGTGGCCGAGAAAATCCCGGCCTCCACACAGACCCAGATTCCAAACTTTTTGATACATTTGAGCAAACCGAGAAATTCCCCTTCCCTGCTTCTTCTTAAGGGCATCCTTCTCTTCCCTTACCCGGCCTGCTCTCTCCCACTGGGCTGGGTTTTCCCCTGCTTCCCATGCTAATTAGTCCCTACTTTCTAGGAGGTTTAGGTACCTTTCTTCCCTGGCAGGGATTTCTTAACACAGCTACCGAGGCTTTGGGAGTCTTCTTTATCTTCTACTTTCTGGAAACACACCCTCTGATCCATAAATGCCACAATCCAGATGCCCAACTTCAACAAGACATCCTTTTCACCTAAAAACACTCACTCTCAACTCTTAGATCTTTTAAAGTTTTACCCCCGCAAAATTCCCCTGGTTTTCCACCGCTGAATTCCTCCGTCCTGATTCCAAGAATTTCTTGAATACCACGGGGCTTTTCTCAAGATTTACCCCCACAACCTTCCCTACGTGCCCACTGCTCACCACCTCATTTTTCCCTCAATGTCTTCGTTCTCCACCCCAGAGAGTTTGTCAAGTGTTGCCTCCAAGATGTTCCCCCTCTGTCCACTACTGAGTTCCCCATTTTGCCTTCAAAATATTCCTTCTGTCCCCTCCAGATTGCATCCACTTTTACCCCCAACATTTTACTTCCTCTACAATATTGATTAAACCTTTTCCACCCCAAAAATGTGCATTCCCTCCCTTAAACAGCACCTCAGCTTTTCCCTCAAAAATGCCCCAGAGAGAAACTCCGATTCAGCCCCCAAACTCCCATTTTCCTACACAAACAGTTCTTGTGGCCCCTCTCAATTCCCCCACGCTTTCAGCTAAAGGAATAACTGGAAGCCTATTCCCTCATCTCTGCCCTCCTTTTGCTTTCCTGGAAAACCTTGCCATCCCACACTTTCTCCAAGAGATCTGCTGCGAGTACTGCAAGGTCTGCTCTGTCAGAGTGCCAGGGGGGTTTACAGCACTTGCTCCTCTGCATCTTCACCCTTTCATCAGCTTTCCCCTGGAACGGTGTTGTGGGAGAAGCTTGGAATTACCAGAAATGGATCAGGTTCACATTTTTTCCCCACCAGTTTTTATCTGGTTTGAAATTCCTGGAATTACCCTCAAATGTGCCCTAGAACAGTGCTGTGAAAGGATCAGTCAGAAGAACAGCCTGAAAGCAGAAAACCACCTCCAGCAGCAGCCGGAATGATCCCATTTCTGTTCTTACCTGCTCCTGCCAGAGCTCCCAACGGCCCTTCCCATTCCAAGAGCTATGCAAGACATTCCTGCTGTCCGTGAGGGTGAGGTGCCAGTTCTGGATGTACTTTGCTGTGGAATCGGACAACAAACAGAGCGTAAATGATCTTGGTGGCTCTTCCAAGCCAAACCACCCCGTGATTCCATGCGTGGATCAGCACCTGTCCCAACTCCATTCCAGAAACCTCCTCCCACTAACCCAGAACTTTCCTTTTTCCGCTCAACATCAGGGATTTGCTGCCGAGTGCCCCGGGCAGGGGACGCCTCAGCCTTCCCTGGGACACCTCAGCATTCCCTGGGGTGCCTCAGCATTCCCTGGGCTGCTGTTCCACGCCGATCCCGTGTCCAGCGCCGTTCCGGGCTGCAGTGCCGGGCTCTCCCCACAAGGCGGCAGCACCGGGAGCGAGCAGCCCCGGCCGGTCCCGCTGTCTCGGGGCAGCTGCGCCTTTAACCCGCCCGGAGCCGGCGGGGCCGTGAACACAGCGGGCAAAAACCCCAGCGATCCCCTTTATTTCACCCCCAGAGGCACAGGATCGCAGCATTCCCTGGGCTGGAAGGGACCCGCAGGGAGCATCGAGTCCAAATCCTGGTCCTGCACCCCAAGAATCCCACCCTGTGCCCGAGAGCCTTGTCCAGACCCAAACTCTGCCCCCAGGATCCTGAAAACACAGCGGGGCTGGGAGAAGGGTAACAAGGGAGGATTTTTTACATAGTTCTCCTTGTAGGATTGTTATATAATCTTATTAGATAGTCCAGCAACCCATCCCTGGGCCGGGACCCCCACCCCTGTCCCGGGACACCCATCCCTGGGCCGGAATACCGATCCCCCGCGGCCCCCACCGTCCGCTCGGGACTGTCCCCGTTCCCCGCTCACCTCCGAGCCCGCAGCACCCGCCCCGGTGCCCCCGGCCCGGCAGCGCTGCTCCCCGGACTCCCCGCCATTGCCGCGTCGGGCGAAGAAGGGCGGAAATTACCGGGACCACACCAATGTGGCGATGCGACCTTCTCAAGATGGCGGCGGTGGAGGACCCCGCTCCGTCTAATCGGCTGCCTGAATGCTCCCGCCTACCCCAGGCGCCACTGACCCCACAGTCGGTGTCCGCATAGCGGGAAACGCCTCAGAAAATTGTGTGCAAGCGCTGGGCTGGCGTCGGTGTCGGCGTCGCGTTCAGGCAGCCGAATAGACGCAGCTAGAGGGGGCCTTCCCTGCCGCCATCTTGAGAAGGTCAGAAAACAGCGTAAACGACCGCCATCTTTAGTGTGGCAATGATCTAACTTCCGGTTTCGCCGCCATCTTGGGTGCTGGCAGAAGCCACTTCCGGTCGAGCCGCCATCTTTAGTGTGGTACTCACAAGGCCCCCGCCCCTCACAAGGGCTTCTGTCTATTCAGCTGCCTGAATCCGGCCCGGATTCCGACGCCGGCCCCGCGCTTTCCGCGCGATTTTCCGCCGTGGTCCCCGGTGCGAGGACACGGGTGGTGGGGTCACCGGCGCCGGAGGCGGGCGACGGCCCCGCGACCGGCGGCAGGCATCGGCAGGGACACCTCTCTTAGGGGCCTATTGCGTCCGCCATCTTGAGTGTGGCGGAAGTGTCATCCACCCTCTGCAAGGTCCTGGCAGGTTCGAATAAAAACGCCACTTACGCCGTCCCGAAAGCGCCGAACTGCGCCTTCCTTTCCGAGCCGCCCCCTTGAGAGCGGCACGCGGGCGGCTCTATTCCCACCGTGCTCGCCCGGTGCCCCTCGCCCCGTGTCGCGCTGCGACCGCGCCTCTGCTGCCCGGCAAAACCGGCCCCGCCGGGCCGCCCCCCGCGCTGTCATTCGTCGCGGTCACCGCCCCGCACGGCGCCCGCTCCTTTGCAGCGCTCTGGCCCCGCTCATGCACGCCCGTGTCCCTTGGCGCTCCGAACCGTCCTTCGCCCCTCCCCTCCGCTGCCAGACGCGGCCCCGCTCGCTCCTTGCCCTTGCCACGCTCGGCAGCCACCGAGGCCGCCGCCCTCTCGGCTCCCCCGGCCCCGGGCGGCAGCAGCGCCGGGGCGCCGTGCCGGGGCCGGCAGTGCCGCGCTCTCGCCACCAGGCGGCAGCAGCGCCGCCCAGCTCAGCCCGGGGCCGGGCCGCGCTGCGGGGCACGGACAGAGCAGAGGCAAAAGCCGGCTCAGGGCGCTCTGCAGCTCCTGCAGCCCCAGCCTCTCGGCTCCTGGCGCCAGGCACTCGCTTCTTCCCTTCCTACAGAAAAACGCCGCCTCGTTATGCTCAAAACTTGCTCATCTCTAGTCCCAGCTTCTTATATTCCTATATGCAACAGAGTAGACAGAGAGGGCTGGCTTATTTCAAAATGAATCTACATCTAAATCCATCGCCTTTGTCTATAGATGTCAAAATGAAGACCTTAGCAGGTTTTGGTATTCTGCACACATCCCTCCCTGGGAGGAATGGTAAAAAGTTAAAAACAAATGAAATTTAAACAGTAGAAGTTACAACGGCAGAAATTTAGAAACAAACAAAGAGGTACAATACAAGAAACGAACAAATTTCTAAAGGTAGAAAGGTTGAAAGTTAAAAACAAAGGTAGAAACAAAAAAAATTAGAAACAAAGTTAGGTAGACATTTAGAGACAAAGTCAGAAAGGCGAGTGTTGAGCTTTTGACAGGGTACCCTTCCTTCTCAGACCAGGGTGAAAGAGCAGAGGAGGCTGCTGTTCTGCTAAGTTCTTGATTTCACAGTCTCACAGCTGTCTTGAAGGCAGACTTTGAATGGGGTTACATGATAAAGCCAAGCAGCAGCAGCAGGCAAAACCAGCTGCTTCTATATGCTCCATACACTATATTTTTTGCTTACAGAAGTGTGGATTATATTTGTTAATTGACCAGTAAGATTCACACACGATTCTAGTTTTCTTTTTCTTAACCCACCCTGGTCTAATTCTAACAGTCGTAAGCCTCACACAAGTGTTACATCTGTGTTACACAGATTTGCATCTACAGTTTCTATCAGCTCTTAGTGTTTATGTGAACACTCCATCTAAAAAATGGCAACAGTGCCATTCAATCTAGATTTTGTCTAAAGTAAAGAATTCTGTGAAAAGGTAACACTGCTGCAGCAAGAGCTGTGCTGAAGATCTCTGCTACAGCTTTTTCATGACTAAGGCACTTGGCATCTATTTCTACTAAAAGTTAAAAATCCGTAGTTCTATTGCACTTTGCTGTGGCTTCACGGATGCCAGCTTGTCCAAAGGTTTCAATTCAAACCTAAGGCTTTGGCTTCCCTCTGGGCCTGAGGCCAGAGGAGCCTCCACTCTAAGAAGGTTAGAAACAAGGTTAGAAAGGTAAAAGTTAGAAAGCAAAAAATACATTTAGAAAGGCACAAAGTTAGAAATGTAGAGTGTTAGAAACCAACAAAGGCAGAAAGGTAAAAATGGGGAGAAAAACAAAGGCAGAAAGTTTCAAAGTTAGAAGCAAACAGAGGCAGAAAGGGACAAATCTAGCAAGTTAGAAACAAACAAAGGTAGAAAGTCAAAAAGGTAGAAATGAACAAAGGTAGAAAGTTGGAGAGGCAGAAAGTGCAGAGGCTGGCAGCAGCCATTCCAGCCTTAAGGAGAGCCCTGTGGAGAAGAGCAACTTGTTCCATTGATCTTCACTTCGAGAAGGGCCTTCTGCTCTCTTGGGAAAGATGCAGACCAGGCCATGACTCCAGCTAGAAGCAGCAGGTGGGAATGCTTTTCCTTCACCTCCCAGAAAGCTGGGAGCTTTCATGTTTGAGGCAGTGGCCTAAAAGGGGCAGAAAGTCTGCCCTGACAAGTGTGTGGGCATGGATCTGTTTGGTCTTGCCCTGTGCCCATTCCCAAAACTCTCTTCAAACTTGCCCAAAATAGCAACACAAAGCCTGGGGCAGAGTGTGCCTGAAGAAAGAATGGTCTCTGTTTTTTTCCAAGCTGCTACAGAAACAAACTAAGGTAGAAAGGTAAAAATGAACAAAGGAGGGAAGGTGAGAAAGGTAGTTCGAAAGTCAAAGTCAGAGAAAGAGAGAAAGTCAGAGAAAGGGAAAGGCAGAAAGAAAGCAAGGCAGAAAGCAAGTCAGAGAGAAAGAAAGAAAGAAAGAAAAATAGAGAGAAAAAGGAATAGAGAAAGAGAAGAATCGGGTTTGAGAGAAAAAGAAATGGAGTTTAAAAGAGAAGTAGTGTTGAAGAGAAAAAGAGCAACTGAGAACTAGAGTGACAGAGACATCCAGAAAGAGTTAAACAGTGAGAAAAAGAGAAAGAGTTGGAAAAAGTCAAGTGAGGAATAGACTAAAAAGTAAAGCAAAGCAGAGCAGCAAAGCAAGAAATATGGCAAAAAAATTACTAAAGCACACCAAAGGAAGAGAGCAACCAAAGGGGGGAGGGGGGTTTATTAGGGTTTCTTCAACTTTATTGAATGAGGGTTTTTTAGTTACACTTCAGCAAAGCAAGTGGAAACAACAATGTGCACAAGCACAAGTACAAATCCAATCCATCTGCACACTGGTCAAAGTCCAAGTGACATCCAGAGCAATACGTGCAAGTGCAGCGGCAAACACGAATCCAGAGCAACACAAGCCAACCCCATCGCAGTACAACCTAACAATTGTTCTCTTTCTGGAAAATGTATGACATCTTATTGGTCCAGGAAACCCAAAACAACAGCAGCAGACAGAGAACAAAACACTCATCCACCACCCGCCTCCTTCAGCTTCCACACAAACCCACCCTCGCTCTCGTCTCGAGAGCACCCCATGGGAAGGCGGTTCCCGGGAGCCCCAAAATCATCGCGCCTGACAAATGCCCAGCCCCGGCACGGTCAGCACCCAACCCCTGGCGATGAACGTCACCTCACAGAGCGGCCGGGGCCCAGATAAAAAAACCCAGCTGGGAGGGAAAAAAACCCCAGACAGCAGAGCTGGGTGGTTTTTACTCTAAGTTTAAAAAGTAGCTGAAAAGCCTGAAAGGCAAAACTCACACCCACAAGGTTAGAAGCATTCCACACACGCACTCTTCTCGCAGGCAGAGAACACACACAGACGCAGCTCTGGCACCACATTTCCTCTTGTTCCTGCTGGCCTGGAAAGCCCCAGGTAAATCCAGTCCCTCAGACCTTGCATCCCTGAACACCAGGAGAGCTGGAGTTTTACCCAGATCCCAGTGCCCTGCACAGCTGCACTGACACGAGCACAGGCTGATCGCTCTGCCCAGCACCATCCCTCATTTTCCTCCCATTGCTCCCCAAGCGTCCCCAAACCACCCCGTGTCTGTGCCGGGGCCAGTGCCTGCCCCGAGCCCAACCAGAGGCTGTCACCCAGCCCTGCACCAGCTCCCACCCCTGGGAGAGCTGGGAATGCACTGAGAGCTCAGCTCCCTGGGCTCCCCAACACCCAAACCAGTCCTCAGACACACAAATAATGCCCAACCTGCCCCTCCGGGCACAGCCAAACACCACAATTCCATCATCCCCAAGGAACTCTGGCAGGTTGCCTCTTCACCTGTGCCTTTTTCCAGCAGCCACGGCTAGGACCGGGCTGTCAGAAATAGCATTCCCTAGGCAGTTCATCCCAGCACAGAGGAGAAGAGGAGCCTGTCACTCATCCACACCACGGGCAGGACAAGGGGGGCCCAAGCTGGCTTTGGCTGCTCCAACATCCAAAGCTCTTGGTGCCAAAGATAGGACGAGTTCAGTGGTTGCTCCTGTCCTGAAAGAGAGCAGAAAAGCGAAGTTAATCCCACTGTGGAATGCAAGACTCCTGCATTTCATATTTCTGCTCTGATTGCTCACCGCAGAGTATTATCCATGGAAAAAAAAGGAGAATGACACCATATCAAATAAAAAGTGCCCTTCTCCAGCACTTTTATTCCAAGCATTAAAAAGATGCTCATTTATCTTCCAGCATTGTTTCCCTCATTTTAGCAGAACCGTCTTCATCCCAGACCCCCCTCGTCAGCTGTTCAATCCTCTGGCACTGGATTTGGACAAAGGAAGGGACGCACCTGGATCGCAGGAAATCACAGAGAGAAACCCCTCCAAAACCTGACAGAGAAAAACAACGGGAGATGCAGGAAGACACATCCCTCATTTGCACGTCCGGAGTGCTTTTCTAAAGACTTCCCTGCATCTGGATGCTCTTTGCTCTTGGCTTTCTTTACAGGAATGCATTTGCTGCTAAACACGTCTCAGGCCCTTATTTGATCAGGATAAGGTCGGATGCAGATGAAGACTCACACAGGGAATAGCCAGGGAGATGCAGGGCCTGGGAACATCAAGGACGGAGAAGAGAAGGAACAGGGATTGTTTTTCTTGTTTAGAGCCAGCAGTGCTGTGAGCTTGGAGAACACACGGCACCACAGGGATCCAGGGCAGGAGCGGGATAACTCTGGGATAAGGGGAATCTGCTCCCACTCCAGGGCTGTGCCAGTGAAGGAGGGGAAGTTTTAGTGCCTTCATGGCACACAAAAACCAAACCCAGCACCACCGAGCTGGACTTTCGTGAACTGCAACACAAAGCGGCCCCTGGCCTTTGGGGGAACACAACCTCACCGAGTCACGGAGCCAGGGGATGACACTTGGGAATGAGCCTTGCGGCCTGCAGCCAAATCAGATGAGGGAGCCACAGGAGCTGTGGGGTTTCCTGCTCTTCCTGCAACGCCATCAGTCCAGACCAGGAGACCCTTCCTGGAACAGATCTTCCCTGTAAAAGGGAGCAACACCAAAGCTCAAGCCCTCATTTAGAGACCCTTGGAAAAGCAAAGGTGAGAGGGGATTACCTGGAGCCCCAGGGGACCGAGGTGAAGGGGATGAAGAAGCAGACAGCAAACTGCTTCCACTGCTTCTCACTCCAGCAAGGGGAACTTCCCTGGAATTTCACGTCCAGCGTCTCTCCCAAGCCCCACCGGCGAACCCACACGTACTCCAGGACTGATCTCCTTTGTACTTCCAGCAGCACAGACCCACCGGGAGGAACTGCAATCCAAGGACACACATCAGCAACCGCCTTCCCGCTTGGCGCTCTCTCCACATTTTTCCCTTTCCAGTGGGATGCAGGTGCCACCCCCCAGAGGCAGGAAAACTGCCTTGCAATCCAGTACAAAACCTGCCTGGGAAGCCCAGGATGCCCGGAGCCAGCAGCCATTTCTCCTGGAGCTCCTGCTGACAGGCATTTGAAGCCTGCTGGGCCTCACAGCTGCTTTTCTGCCAAGGGCATTCCCATCTCTTATTTTTTAGCCCAAATAAAGGTTTGCAAAGCTGAGTTTTGTGAGAAGTGCTTCATATTTGGATTATTCTTAACTTGGGAGTTTCCCTTGGCACCAAAATCAGGGCGTAAACCCAACATGGCCTCAAAGGGCCATAAGATCCCAGATATCCAATCCCCAGTTCCCTCAGCATTGGTTCATTAAAGCTTTTCAGGGGTAATTTAGCAAACTTCAGGGTTGGGTGACTTCACCATCAAAGCAACACGAAACCTGTGCAAAAGGAACTTAACTAAAGCTGGCTAAACGCTGCCCAGACCTGGCAGAAAGCGCTTCCCACACCTCTCCTGGAATTCTCTTTCCCAGCCCTTCCAGCTTCGGAAGGCTTCTGTGGGAGCCTCAAGTCGCGGTGCAGCTCAGAACCTGCACGTACCTAAAGCAGCCCCACGGGAACACGAAGCTTCCCTCGGGCATTTCGTTTCTTTACCCCAAACATTCTTCCCACTCAGCCACAATCTAGAAAGGAAAGAAAGGAAAAGAAGGAAGACCAATTAATTCTGACATAAGGAGTCTTGACTATTCCAACACACTGCCAGGTGAAAAAACATCCCTGCCAGGCTAACAAATCCCCCTGATACTGTCTCCATTCTGTATCAATTATTTAAACGCTGTATTAAGGAGCGTAAGGACACAATGCTTGGAATTCTCAAAAATGGCTCAGCTTGGCTACTCCAAGCACTTTCTCACCCGGGGAATTGAGCTGTCCCACATTTAAACGCCACGTTTGATCCAAATCCCATAGAAATCTGATATTGTTTGGCTCCTGAGCTTTCCCAAAAGCTGTGCAGTCAAGCCTGGAAATCCTCACTGAAGCTTTGCCATGTCACATCGGGATTTACCCTTGGGAAAACCCCACTCTCAGCACTTGGGTTTCAAGAGGTTGCACCCAATGTTACAGACACAGAATTCCTGTGGGGTTTGGCATTTCCTGCACCTCCAAACACGTGAAAAGAATGAAGTGCAGAGTCCCGAGGCTCCATTATTGCCATTCTCCTCACATCCCTTTCCTCAGCTGCACGTGGCTTTGTGCCTCCTCTGAAGGGCTGGAAAGGAATTTGGGAACCCCCCTCAGCTTCTTCGGTTTTCAGCTTTTTCTCTGAGCCGGCCCAAAAGGCAAACAGGAAAAAAAAACCCCAAAAGTGCACAAAATCCCAGCCCCTCCCAAGATGCAGCTCCTCACACCAAACCTTGGGAGAATCCCTGGTGCTTCCAACACCGCTGCAATCCCACCTGGAGCTGAGCTTACAGGGTGCTCTGCCTAATCCACATCCAAGCCTGGATAGCCCAAAGCCTGCAAGAAAAGAGGAGGCAAAGTGAAGGGGAGAGGGGGGGAAAAACGGAGTTTTAGGTTTTTCCCCTGTTTGCAACAGGATTGAAGGGCAGGGTGGAGAGGTTTCGTGGAAAAGAAGTACCAAAGGCTGCTTCATTCCCAGCAATTAGCGCTGCTCAGGTTGAATCCAAGAGGCCCAATCCACCAGGTTTAAACAGGAGCGGCCGACAGGATGGGTTATGACACAGATCTGTGAAGCTGGAGCCTTCTTCCTTCTCCCGGGCTCTCCCAGAAATTCTCCATGTCCGGACGCGCTCCCGCTCTCCCCGCTGGGGAGGATGGACTTGGATAGCCCGGGTGACTGGTGAGCCTAAAACAATAAGTGATGCAGTGATCCAAGTGTTTTTCCCCAGGAAATTACATATTCTCTGGACCTGGGATAACCCTTATCCCATGGCCTTCTCCAGGAAGAGTCCCAGCTGGATAGGGTCTCCCAGAAAGGATTCCATAGGGGCTCACCTTTTGCTTGGAGCTCGGCTGAATTCCTCAGCAATCCCAGGGAATGTGGCCATTGGAGGCTTTGGGCAGATTGGGCTCAATTGCGTTTTTAGGTTTTGTTACCGTCTCTCAGACTTCCCACTGGAATGTGGTCTCCAAGGAATATGTAAATCCCATGGGATTCCTGCTCTTTCGGACAATTTTTTGTACCATTCCTGTACAAAACGAGGCCCCCTGTTCGGATGCTTTTCCCCACCGTTCCCCAGCAGTTTTATCTGCCAGTGCATTCCCTGCGCTGGCTGCGCTCTTCCCAGATCTCTGAGCTCTTTCACAGGCAGGAGATCCATTTGGCCCAGGAACCGAACCCTCCCAAGGAATTGTCTGATGCCATCTCCACATTTCACAGCTGATCCTTGTGCTCAAAGGATCCCCCTTTCTTCCCTCCAGCCAATTCCAAGCCTCGCTGCCCCCAGCCGGGAACAGTCCCCAGGCCGATCCCTGCAGTCTTCCCTGCCAGGATCCTGCTCAGGAATCCATGGGCTACAAATTGAAGAATTAATTCTTCCCACCCCTGCCCAGTTCTAATTCCAAAGGATTTGGTGTCTGCCTTACCCGGCTGGAGCCTGCTTCCAACTCTGTTCTTGCTGCTTCTGCTGCTTTCCATTTCCCAGGAATTCCACCAACGGAGCGACAGCGTTTTCCACCTCCTCCTCCAGGATTCCCTCTGTTGCGTTCGGGTGCTGGAAGGATATCAAAACCAGGGCCTCACTATCAGGAATTATATCCCCGGATTTGTTCCTTTCCAAATGTCACCTCTTCCCAACAAAGCACTGGCCATCCAAGGAATTCTAGAGAGCGATGTGCTGACCGCTGCTTACTCCTCTGGAATGTCAGAGCTTGGAAAAAAAGGGCAGTTGAGGCTTTTCCTGGTGCTGCCCATGAAGTGTATTTTACCTAAGTGCCCCTGCCCATGCCTTTGCCTGTATCCGCCAAAAATCCACCCGTTCATTCCCCAGCTGCTGCCTCCCTCTTTTCCTGGATCCAACAGAATTTTAACAGGTGAATATTCCCCTCTGGAAGAGCACCTTTCATTCCAAACCTAAGAACAAACAAATGAATCACTTTCCTTCGACCTTCCTTATTAGGATTCCACTGAGAGCAGTGGATGGAAAATGATCCTCTCCTGGTCCCTGCTGGATTCCCGGAGCAGGGATCCTTTCCCTCTTTCCCCCCACCCCCCGCGGTGCCCTCCTCCCCCTCCCGCCCCACCCCGCACCCTTTTCAGGCTTTGTTCCACAGCTTTTGCCTCCGGACCTCAGATCCTTTTGGTCTCCAGGAGCTCCCAGCAGCTCCACAGCCTTTCCTCTCCCATCCTGATCCTTTCTCCAGGAATGGAGCTCTGCATTGCAATTCCCTTCTCTTTTCTCCGACAATTCCCACCAACCCAGACCTAAAGCTGACACAAGGAACGCTCGGTGCCCACAAATCCAAATCCAGACCCGGCCATCCCTAAACCAGCAACTCCCGGACAATTTGCGTTCATTCCAACCTAACACTGAGGACTCACCTAATCCTTCAAAATTCCCAAGAAATATCCCGTTGCCTTCAGCTCCCAGGGGATTCTGCTTCGTGCTCACACGGATTTGGGACTTCCCTGAAAAACCCGTGCAGGGCACGCTGGAATCCCCGATCCCGTGAATCCGGGGAGTGTGCAAAGCTCGGTCCAGCCTGGGCCCCCAGAAATTTTTGCCAAATATCCCCCAAGTCCTCGGGACAACAGAACTCTCTGCTACTGCATTTTTGGCGTTGTAAAGCCTGGAATTACTTTATTCCTAGTGCTGGGCTCTGCATACGGCCGAGAAAATCCCGGCCTCCACACAGACCCAGATTCCAAACTTTTTGATACATTTGAGCAAACCGAGAAATTCCCCTTCCCTGCTTCTTCTTAAGGGCATCCTTCTCTTCCCTTACCCGGCCTGCTCTCTCCCACTGGGCTGGGTTTTTCCCTTCCCATGCTAATTAGTCCCTACTTCTAGGAGCTTTAGGTACCTTTCTTCCCTGGCAGGGATTTCTTAACACAGCTACCGAGGCTTTGGGAGTCTTCTTTATCTTCTACTTTCTGGAAACACACCCTCTGATCCATAAATGCCACAATCCAGATGCCCAACTTCAACAAGACATCCTTTTCACCTAAAAACACTCACTCTCAACTCTTAGATCTTTTAAAGTTTTACCCCCGCAAAATTCCCCTGGCTTTCCACCGCTGAATTCCTCCGTCCTGATTCCAAGAATTTCTTGAATACCACGGGGCTTTTCTCAAGATTTACCCCCACAACCTTCCCTACGTGCCCACTGCTCACCACCTCATTTTTCCCTCAATGTCTTCGTTCTCCACCCCAGAGAGTTTGTCAAGTGTTGCCTCCAAAATGTTCCCCCTCTCTCCACTACTGAGTTCCCCATTTTGCCTTCAAAATATTCCTTCTGTCCCCTCCAGATTGCATCCACTTTTACCCCCAACATTTTACTTCCTCTACAATATTGATTAAACCTTTTCCACCCCAAAAATGTGCATTCCCTCCCTTAAACAGCACCTCAGCTTTTCCCTCAAAAATGCCCCAGAGAGAAACTCCGATTCAGCCCCCAAACTCCCATTTTCCTACACAAACAGTTCTTGTGGCCCCTCTCAATTCCCCCAGGCTTTCAGCTAAAGGAATAACTGGAAGCCTATTCCCTCATCTCTGCCCTCCTTTTGCTTTCCTGGAAAACCTTGCCATCCCACACTTTCTCCAAGAGATCTGCTGCCAGTACTGCAAGGTCTGCTCTGTCTGAGTGCCAGGGGGGTTTACAGCACTTGTTCCTCTGCATCTTCACCCTTTCATCAGCTTTCCCCTGGAACGGTGTTGTGGGAGAAGCTTGGAATTACCAGAAATGGATCGGGTTCACATTTTTTCCCCACCAGTTTTTATCTGGTTTGAAATTCCTGGAATTACCCTCAAATGTGCCCTAGAACAGTGCTGTGAAAGGATCAGTCAGAAGAACAGCCTGAAAGCAGAAAACCACCTCCAGCAGCAGCCGCAATGATCCCATTTCTCTTCTTACCTGCTCCTGCCAGAGCTCCCAACGGCCCTTCCCATTCCAAAACAACAGCTATGCAAGACATTCCTGCTGTCCGTGAGGGTGAGGTGCCAGTTCTGGATGTTCTTTGCTGCGGAATCGGACAACAAACAGAGCGTACATGATCTTGGTGCCTCTTCCAAGCCAAACCACCCCGTGATTCCTTGCGTGGATCAGCACCTGTCCCAACTCCATTCCAGAAACCTCCTCCCACTAACCCAGAACTTTCCTTTTTCCGCTCAACATCAGGGATTTGCTGCCGAGTGCCCCGGGCAGGGGACGCCTCAGCCTTCCCTGGGACGCCTCAGCATTCCAGCATTTTTATTCCAGGCATTAAAAGGATGCTCATTTCTCTTCCAGCATTGTTTCCCTCATTTTAGGAGAACCCTTTTCATCCCAGACCCCCCTCGTCAGCTGTTCAATCCTCTGGCACTGGATTTGGACAAAAGAAGGGATGCACCTGGACTGCGGGAAATCACGGAGAGAAACCCCTCCAAAACCTGACAGAGAAAAACAACGGGAGATGCAGGAAGACATATCCCTCATTTGCACGTCTGGAATGCTTTTCTAAAGACTTCTCTGCATCTGGATGCTCTTTGCTCTTGGCTTTCTTTACAGGAATGCATTTGCTGCTAAACACATCTCAGGCCCTTATTTGATCAGGATAAGGCGGGATGGAGATGAAGACTCACACAGGGAATAGCCAGGGAGATTCCCAGATCTCTGAGCTCCTTCACAAGGCAGGAGATCCATTTGGCCCAGGAACCGAACCCTCCCGAGGAATTGTCTGATGCCATCTCCACATTTCACAGCTGATCCTTGTGCTCAAAGGATCCCCCTTTCTTCCCTCCAGCCAATTCCAAGCCTCGCTGCCCCCAGCCGGGAACAGTCCCCAGGCCGATCCCTGCAGTCTTCCCTGCCAGGATCCTGCTCAGGAATCCATGGGCTACAAATTGAAGAATTAATTCTTCCCACCCCTGCCCACTTCTAATTCCAAAGGATTTGGTGTCTGCCTTACCCGGCTGGAGCCTGCTTCCAACTCTGTTCTTGCTGCTTCTGCTGCTTTCCATTTCCCAGGAATTCCACCAACGGAGCGACAGCGTTTTCCACCTCCTCCTCCTCCAGGATTCCCTCTGTTGCGTTCGGGTGCTGGAAGGATATCAAAACCAGGGCCTCACTATCAGGAATTATATCCCCGGATTTGTTCCTTTCCAAATGTCACCTCTTCCCAACAAAGCACTGGCCATCCAAGGAATTCTAGAGAGCGATGTGCTGACCGCTGCTTACTCCTCTGGAATGTCAGAGCTTGGAAAAAAAGGGCAGTTGAGGCTTTTCCTGGTGCTGCCCATGAAGTGTATTTTACCTAAGTGCCCCTGCCCATGCCTTTGCCTGTATCCGCCAAAAATCCACCCGTTCATTCCCCAGCTGCTGCCTCCCTCTTTTCCTGGATCCAACAGAATTTTAACAGGTGAATATTCCCCTCTGGAAGAGCACCTTGCATTCCAAACCTAAGAACAAACAAATGAATCACTTTCCTTCGACCTTCCTTATTAGGATTCCACTGAGAGCAGTGGATGGAAAATGATCCTCTCCTGGCCCCTGCTGGATTCCCGGAGCAGGGAGCCTTTCCCTCTTTCCCCCCACCCCCCGCGGTGCCCTCCTCCCCCTCCCGCCCCACCCCGCACCCTTTTCAGGCTTTGTTCCACAGCTTTTGCCTCCGGACCTCAGATCCTTTTGGTCTCCAGGAGCTCCCAGCAGCTCCACAGCCTTTCCTCTCCCATCCTGATCCTTTCTCCAGGAATGGAGCTCTGCATTGCAATTCCCTTCTCTTTTCTCCGACAATTCCCACCAACCCAGACCTAAAGCTGACACAAGGAACGCTCGGTGCCCACAAATCCAAATCCAGACCCGGCCATCCCTAAACCAGCAACTCCCGGACAATTTGCGTTCATTCCAACCTAACACTGAGGACTCACCTAATCCTTCAAAATTCCCAAGAAATATCCCGTTGCCTTCAGCTCCCAGGGGATTCTGCTTCGTGCTCACACGGATTTGGGACTTCCCTGAAAAACCCGTGCAGGGCACGCTGGAATCCCCGATCCCGTGAATCCGGGGAGTGTGAAAAGCTCGGTCCAGCCTGGGCCCCCAGAAATTTTTGCCAAATATCCCCCAAGTCCTCGGGACAACAGAACTCTCTGGTACTGCATTTTTGGCGTTGTAAAGCCTGGAATTACTTTATTCCTAGTGCTGGGCTCTGGATGTGGCCGAGAAAATCCCGGCCTCCACACAGACCCAGATTCCAAACTTTTTGATACATTTGAGCAAACCGAGAAATTCCCCTTCCCTGCTTCTTCTTAAGGGCATCCTTCTCTTCCCTTACCCGGCCTGCTCTCTCCCACTGGGCTGGGTTTTTCCCTTCCCATGCTAATTAGTCCCTACTTCTAGGAGGTTTAGGTACCTTTCTTCCCTGGCAGGGATTTCTTAACACAGCTACCGAGGCTTTGGGAGTCTTCTTTATCTTCTACTTTCTGGAAACACACCCTCTGATCCATAAATGCCACAATCCAGATGCCCAACTTCAACAAGACATCCTTTTCACCTAAAAACACTCACTCTCAACTCTTAGATCTTTTAAAGTTTTACCCCCGCAAAATTCCCCTGCTTTTCCACCGCTGAATTCCTCCGTCCTGATTCCAAGAATTTCTTGAATACCACGGGGCTTTTCTCAAGATTTACCCCCACAACCTTCCCTACGTGCCCACTGCTCACCACCTCATTTTTCCCTCAATGTCTTCGTTCTCCACCCCAGAGAGTTTGTCAAGTGTTGCCTCCAAGATGTTCCCCCTCTGTCCACTACTGAGTTCCCCATTTTGCCTTCAAAATATTCCTTCTGTCCCCTCCAGATTGCATCCACTTTTACCCCCAACATTTTACTTCCTCTACAATATTGATTAAACCTTTTCCACCCCAAAAATGTGCATTCCCTCCCTTAAACAGCACCTCAGCTTTTCCCTCAAAAATGCCCCAGAGAGAAACTCCGATTCAGCCCCCAAACTCCCATTTTCCTACACAAACAGTTCTTGTGGCCCCTCTCAATTCCCCCACGCTTTCAGCTAAAGGAATAACTGGAAGCCTATTCCCTCATCTCTGCCCTCCTTTTGCTTTCCTGGAAAACCTTGCCATCCCACACTTTCTCCAAGAGATCTGCTGGGAGTACGGCAAGGTCTGCTCTGTCAGAGTGCCAGGGGGGTTTACAGCACTTGCTCCTCTGCATCTTCACCCTTTCATCAGCTTTCCCCTGGAACGGTGTTGTGGGAGAAGCTTGGAATTACCAGAAATGGATCAGGTTCACATTTTTTCCCCACCAGTTTTCATCTGGTTTGAAATTCCTGGAATTACCCTCAAATGTGCCCTAGAACAGTGCTGTGAAAGGATCAGTCAGAAGAACAGCCTGAAAGCAGAAAACCACCTCCAGCAGCAGCCGGAATGATCCCATTTCTGTTCTTACCTGCTCCTGCCAGAGCTCCCAACGGCCCTTCCCATTCCAAGAGCTATGCAAGACATTCCTGCTGTCCGTGAGGGTGAGGTGCCAGTTCTGGATGTTCTTTGCTGCGGAATCGGACAACAAACAGAGCGTACATGATCTTGGTGGCTCTTCCAAGCCAAACCACCCCGTGATTCCTTGCGTGGATCAGCACCTGTCCCAACTCCATTCCAGAAACCTCCTCCCACTAACCCAGAACTTTCCTTTTTCCGCTCAACATCAGGGATTTGCTGCCGAGTGCCCCGGGCAGGGGACGCCTCAGCCTTCCCTGGGACGCCTCAGCATTCCAGCATTTTTATTCCAGGCATTAAAAGGATGCTCATTTCTCTTCCAGCATTGTTTCCCTCATTTTAGGAGAACCCTTTTCATCCCAGACCCCCCTCGTCAGCTGTTCAATCCTCTGGCACTGGATTTGGACAAAAGAAGGGACGCACCTGGACTGCGGGAAATCACGGAGAGAAACCCCTCCAAAACCTGACAGAGAAAAACAACGGGAGATGCAGGAAGACATATCCCTCATTTGCACGTCTGGAATGCTTTTCTAAAGACTTCTCCGCATCTGGATGCACTTTGCACTTGGCTTTCTTTACAGGAATGCATTTGCTGCTAAACACATCTCAGGCCCTTATTTGATCAGGATAAGGCGGGATGGAGATGAAGACTCACACAGGGAATAGCCAGGGAGATTCCCAGATCTCTGAGCTCCTTCACAAGGCAGGAGATCCATTTGGCCCAGGAACCGAACCCTCCCGAGGAATTGTCTGATGCCATCTCCACATTTCACAGCTGATCCTTGTGCTCAAAGGATCCCCCTTTCTTCCCTCCAGCCAATTCCAAGCCTCGCTGCCCCCAGCCGGGAACAGTCCCCAGGCCGATCCCTGCAGTCTTCCCTGCCAGGATCCTGCTCAGGAATCCATGGGCTACAAATTGAAGAATTAATTCTTCCCACCCCTGCCCACTTCTAATTCCAAAGGATTTGGTGTCTGCCTTACCCGGCTGGAGCCTGCTTCCAACTCTGTTCTTGCTGCTTCTGCTGCTTTCCATTTCCCAGGAATTCCACCAACGGAGCGACAGCGTTTTCCACCTCCTCCTCCTCCAGGATTCCCTCTGTTGCGTTCGGGTGCTGGAAGGATATCAAAACCAGGGCCTCACTATCAGGAATTATATCCCCGGATTTGTTCCTTTCCAAATGTCACCTCTTCCCAACAAAGCACTGGCCATCCAAGGAATTCTAGAGAGCGATGTGCTGACCGCTGCTTACTCCTCTGGAATGTCAGAGCTTGGAAAAAAAGGGCAGTTGAGGCTTTTCCTGGTGCTGCCCATGAAGTGTATTTTACCTAAGTGCCCCTGCCCATGCCTTTGCCTGTATCCGCCAAAAATCCACCCGTTCATTCCCCAGCTGCTGCCTCCCTCTTTTCCTGGATCCAACAGAATTTTAACAGGTGAATATTCCCCTCTGGAAGAGCACTTTGCATTCCAAACCTAAGAACAAACAAACGAATCACTTTCCTTCGACCTTCCTTATTAGGATTCCACTGAGAGCAGTGGATGGAAAATGATCCTCTCCTGGCCCCTGCTGGATTCCCGGAGCAGGGATCCTTTCCCTCTTTCCCCCCACCCCCCGCGGTGCCCTCCTCCCCCTCCCGCCCCACCCCGCACCCTTTTCAGCCTTTCTTCCACAGCTTTTGCCTCCGGACCTCAGATCCTTTTGGTCTCCAGGAGCTCCCAGCAGCTCCACAGCCTTTCCTCTCCCATCCTGATCCTTTCTCCAGGAATGGAGCTCTGCATTGCAATTCCCTTCTCTTTTCTCCGACAATTCCCACCAACCCAGACCTAAAGCTGACACAAGGAACGCTCGGTGCCCACAAATCCAAATCCAGACCTGGCCATCCCTAAACCAGCAACTCCCGGACAATTTGCGTTCATTCCAACCTAACACTGAGGACTCACCTAATCCTTCAAAATTCCCAAGAAATATCCCGTTGCCTTCAGCTCCCAGGGGATTCTGCTTCGTGCTCACACGGATTTGGGACTTCCCTGAAAAACCCGTGCAGGGCACGCTGGAATCCCCGATCCCGTGAATCCGGGGAGTGTGAAAAGCTCGGTCCAGCCTGGGCCCCCAGAAATTTTTGCCAAATATCCCCCAAGTCCTCGGGACAACAGAACTCTCTGGTACTGCATTTTTGGCGTTGTAAAGCCTGGAATTACTTTATTCCTAGTGCTGGGCTCTGGATGTGGCCGAGAAAATCCCGGCCTCCACACAGACCCAGATTCCAAACTTTTTGATACATTTGAGCAAACCGAGAAATTCCCCTTCCCTGCTTCTTCTTAAGGGCATCCTTCTCTTCCCTTACCCGGCCTGCTCTCTCCCACTGGGCTGGGTTTTCCCCTGCTTCCCATGCTAATTAGTCCCTACTTCTAGGAGGTTTAGGTACCTTTCTTCCCTGGCAGGGATTTCTTAACACAGCTACCGAGGCTTTGGGAGTCTTCTTTATCTTCTACTTTCTGGAAACACACCCTCTGATCCATAAATGCCGCAATCCAGATGCCCAACTTCAACAAGACATCCTTTTCACCTAAAAACACTCACTCTCAACTCTTAGATCTTTTAAAGTTTTACCCCCGCAAAATTCCCCTGGTTTTCCACCGCTGAATTCCTCCGTCCTGATTCCAAGAATTTCTTGAATACCACGGGGCTTTTCTCAAGATTTACCCCCACAACCTTCCCTACGTGCCCACTGCTCACCACCTCATTTTTCCCTCAATGTCTTCGTTCTCCACCCCAGAGAGTTTGTCAAGTGTTGCCTCCAAGATGTTCCCCCTCTGTCCACTACTGAGTTCCCCATTTTGCCTTCAAAATATTCCTTCTGTCCCCTCCAGATTGCATCCACTTTTACCCCCAACATTTTACTTCCTCTACAATATTGATTAAACCTTTTCCACCCCAAAAATGTGCATTCCCTCCCTTAAACAGCACCTCAGCTTTTCCCTCAAAAATGCCCCAGAGAGAAACTCCGATTCAGCCCCCAAACTCCCATTTTCCTACACAAACAGTTCTTGTGGCCCCTCTCAATTCCCCCACGCTTTCAGCTAAAGGAATAACTGGAAGCCTATTCCCTCATCTCTGCCCTCCTTTTGCTTTCCTGGAAAACCTTGCCATCCCACACTTTCTCCAAGAGATCTGCTGCGAGTACTGCAAGGTCTGCTCTGTCAGAGTGCCAGGGGGGTTTACAGCACTTGCTCCTCTGCATCTTCACCCTTTCATCAGCTTTCCCCTGGAACGGTGTTGTGGGAGAAGCTTGGAATTACCAGAAATGGATCAGGTTCACATTTTTTCCCCACCAGTTTTTATCTGGTTTGAAATTCCTGGAATTACCCTCAAATGTGCCCTAGAACAGTGCTGTGAAAGGATCAGTCAGAAGAACAGCCTGAAAGCAGAAAACCACCTCCAGCAGCAGCCGGAATGATCCCATTTCTGTTCTTACCTGCTCCTGCCAGAGCTCCCAACGGCCCTTCCCATTCCAAGAGCTATGCAAGACATTCCTGCTGTCCGTGAGGGTGAGGTGCCAGTTCTGGATGTACTTTGCTGTGGAATCGGACAACAAACAGAGCGTAAATGATCTTGGTGGCTCTTCCAAGCCAAACCACCCCGTGATTCCATGCGTGGATCAGCACCTGTCCCAACTCCATTCCAGAAACCTCCTCCCACTAACCCAGAACTTTCCTTTTTCCGCTCAACATCAGGGATTTGCTGCCGAGTGCCCCGGGCAGGGGACGCCTCAGCCTTCCCTGGGACACCTCAGCATTCCCTGGGGTGCCTCAGCATTCCCTGGGCTGCTGTTCCACGCCGATCCCGTGTCCAGCGCCGTTCCGGGCTGCAGTGCCGGGCTCTCCCCACAAGGCGGCAGCACCGGGAGCGAGCAGCCCCGGCCGGTCCCGCTGTCTCGGGGCAGCTGCGCCTTTAACCCGCCCGGAGCCGGCGGGGCCGTGAACACAGCGGGCAAAAACCCCAGCGATCCCCTTTATTTCACCCCCAGAGGCACAGGATCGCAGCATTCCCTGGGCTGGAAGGGACCCGCAGGGAGCATCGAGTCCAAATCCTGGTCCTGCACCCCAAGAATCCCACCCTGTGCCCGAGAGCCTTGTCCAGACCCAAACTCTGCCCCCAGGATCCTGAAAACACAGCGGGGCTGGGAGAAGGGTAACAAGGGAGGATTTTTTACATAGTTCTCCTTGTAGGATTGTTATATAATCTTATTAGATAGTCCAGCAACCCATCCCTGGGCCGGGACCCCCACCCCTGTCCCGGGACACCCATCCCTGGGCCGGAATACCGATCCCCCGCGGCCCCCACCGTCCGCTCGGGACTGTCCCCGTTCCCCGCTCACCTCCGAGCCCGCAGCACCCGCCCCGGTGCCCCCGGCCCGGCAGCGCTGCTCCCCGGACTCCCCGCCATTGCCGCGTCGGGCGAAGAAGGGCGGAAATTACCGGGACCACACCAATGTGGCGATGCGACCTTCTCAAGATGGCGGCGGTGGAGGACCCCGCTCCGTCTATTCGGCTGCCTGAATGCTCCCGCCTACCCCAGGCGCCACTGACCCCACAGTCGGTGTCCGCATAGCGGGAAACGCCTCAGAAAATTGTGTGCAAGCGCTGGGCTGGCGTCGGTGTCGGCGTCGCGTTCAGGCAGCCGAATAGACGCAGCTAGAGGGGGCCTTCCCTGCCGCCATCTTGAGAAGGTCAGAAAACAGCGTAAACGACCGCCATCTTTAGTGTGGCAATGATCTAACTTCCGGTTTCGCCGCCATCTTGGGTGCTGGCAGAAGCCACTTCCGGTCGAGCCGCCATCTTTAGTGTGGTACTCACAAGGCCCCCGCCCCTCACAAGGGCTTCTGTCTATTCAGCTGCCTGAATCCGGCCCGGATTCCGACGCCGGCCCCGCGCTTTCCGCGCGATTTTCCGCCGTGGTCCCCGGTGCGAGGACACGGGTGGTGGGGTCACCGGCGCCGGAGGCGGGCGACGGCCCCGCGACCGGCGGCAGGCATCGGCAGGGACACCTCTCTTAGGGGCCTATTGCGTCCGCCATCTTGAGTGTGGCGGAAGTGTCATCCACCCTCTGCAAGGTCCTGGCAGGTTCGAATAAAAACGCCACTTACGCCGTCCCGAAAGCGCCGAACTGCGCCTTCCTTTCCGAGCCGCCCCCTTGAGAGCGGCACGCGGGCGGCTCTATTCCCACCGTGCTCGCCCGGTGCCCCTCGCCCCGTGTCGCGCTGCGACCGCGCCTCTGCTGCCCGGCAAAACCGGCCCCGCCGGGCCGCCCCCCGCGCTGTCATTCGTCGCGGTCACCGCCCCGCACGGCGCCCGCTCCTTTGCAGCGCTCTGGCCCCGCTCATGCACGCCCGTGTCCCTTGGCGCTCCGAACCGTCCTTCGCCCCTCCCCTCCGCTGCCAGACGCGGCCCCGCTCGCTCCTTGCCCTTGCCACGCTCGGCAGCCACCGAGGCCGCCGCCCTCTCGGCTCCCCCGGCCCCGGGCGGCAGCAGCGCCGGGGCGCCGTGCCGGGGCCGGCAGTGCCGCGCTCTCGCCACCAGGCGGCAGCAGCGCCGCCCAGCTCAGCCCGGGGCCGGGCCGCGCTGCGGGGCACGGACAGAGCAGAGGCAAAAGCCGGCTCAGGGCGCTCTGCAGCTCCTGCAGCCCCAGCCTCTCGGCTCCTGGCGCCAGGCACTCGCTTCTTCCCTTCCTACAGAAAAACGCCGCCTCGTTATGCTCAAAACTTGCTCATCTCTAGTCCCAGCTTCTTATATTCCTATATGCAACAGAGTAGACAGAGAGGGCTGGCTTATTTCAAAATGAATCTACATCTAAATCCATCGCCTTTGTCTATAGATGTCAAAATGAAGACCTTAGCAGGTTTTGGTATTCTGCACACATCCCTCCCTGGGAGGAATGGTAAAAAGTTAAAAACAAATGAAATTTAAACAGTAGAAGTTACAACGGCAGAAATTTAGAAACAAACAAAGAGGTACAATACAAGAAACGAACAAATTTCTAAAGGTAGAAAGGTTGAAAGTTAAAAACAAAGGTAGAAACAAAAAAAATTAGAAACAAAGTTAGGTAGACATTTAGAGACAAAGTCAGAAAGGCGAGTGTTGAGCTTTTGACAGGGTACCCTTCCTTCTCAGACCAGGGTGAAAGAGCAGAGGAGGCTGCTGTTCTGCTAAGTTCTTGATTTCACAGTCTCACAGCTGTCTTGAAGGCAGACTTTGAATGGGGTTACATGATAAAGCCAAGCAGCAGCAGCAGGCAAAACCAGCTGCTTCTATATGCTCCATACACTATATTTTTTGCTTACAGAAGTGTGGATTATATTTGTTAATTGACCAGTAAGATTCACACACGATTCTAGTTTTCTTTTTCTTAACCCACCCTGGTCTAATTCTAACAGTCGTAAGCCTCACACAAGTGTTACATCTGTGTTACACAGATTTGCATCTACAGTTTCTATCAGCTCTTAGTGTTTATGTGAACACTCCATCTAAAAAATGGCAACAGTGCCATTCAATCTAGATTTTGTCTAAAGTAAAGAATTCTGTGAAAAGGTAACACTGCTGCAGCAAGAGCTGTGCTGAAGATCTCTGCTACAGCTTTTTCATGACTAAGGCACTTGGCATCTATTTCTACTAAAAGTTAAAAATCCGTAGTTCTATTGCACTTTGCTGTGGCTTCACGGATGCCAGCTTGTCCAAAGGTTTCAATTCAAACCTAAGGCTTTGGCTTCCCTCTGGGCCTGAGGCCAGAGGAGCCTCCACTCTAAGAAGGTTAGAAACAAGGTTAGAAAGGTAAAAGTTAGAAAGCAAAAAATACATTTAGAAAGGCACAAAGTTAGAAATGTAGAGTGTTAGAAACCAACAAAGGCAGAAAGGTAAAAATGGGGAGAAAAACAAAGGCAGAAAGTTTCAAAGTTAGAAGCAAACAGAGGCAGAAAGGGACAAATCTAGCAAGTTAGAAACAAACAAAGGTAGAAAGTCAAAAAGGTAGAAATGAACAAAGGTAGAAAGTTGGAGAGGCAGAAAGTGCAGAGGCTGGCAGCAGCCATTCCAGCCTTAAGGAGAGCCCTGTGGAGAAGAGCAACTTGTTCCATTGATCTTCACTTCGAGAAGGGCCTTCTGCTCTCTTGGGAAAGATGCAGACCAGGCCATGACTCCAGCTAGAAGCAGCAGGTGGGAATGCTTTTCCTTCACCTCCCAGAAAGCTGGGAGCTTTCATGTTTGAGGCAGTGGCCTAAAAGGGGCAGAAAGTCTGCCCTGACAAGTGTGTGGGCATGGATCTGTTTGGTCTTGCCCTGTGCCCATTCCCAAAACTCTCTTCAAACTTGCCCAAAATAGCAACACAAAGCCTGGGGCAGAGTGTGCCTGAAGAAAGAATGGTCTCTGTTTTTTTCCAAGCTGCTACAGAAACAAACTAAGGTAGAAAGGTAAAAATGAACAAAGGAGGGAAGGTGAGAAAGGTAGTTCGAAAGTCAAAGTCAGAGAAAGAGAGAAAGTCAGAGAAAGGGAAAGGCAGAAAGAAAGCAAGGCAGAAAGCAAGTCAGAGAGAAAGAAAGAAAGAAAGAAAAATAGAGAGAAAAAGGAATAGAGAAAGAGAAGAATCGGGTTTGAGAGAAAAAAGAAATGGAGTTTAAAAGAGAAGTAGTGTTGAAGAGAAAAAGAGCAACTGAGAACTAGAGTGACAGAGACATCCAGAAAGAGTTAAACAGTGAGAAAAAGAGAAAGAGTTGGAAAAAGTCAAGTGAGGAATAGACTAAAAAGTAAAGCAAAGCAGAGCAGCAAAGCAAGAAATATGGCAAAAAACTTACTAAAGCACACCAAAGGAAGAGAGCAACCAAAGGGGGGAGGGGGGTTTATTAGGGTTTCTTCAACTTTATTGAATGAGGGTTTTTTAGTTACACTTCAGCAAAGCAAGTGGAAACAACAATGTGCACAAGCACAAGTACAAATCCAATCCATCTGCACACTGGTCAAAGCCCAAGTGACATCCAGAGCAATACGTGCAAGTGCAGCGGCAAACACGAATCCAGAGCAACACAAGCCAACCCCATCGCAGTACAACCTAACAATTGTTCTCTTTCTGGAAAATGTATGACATCTTATTGGTCCAGGAAACCCAAAACAACAGCAGCAGACAGAGAACAAAACACTCATCCACCACCCGCCTCCTTCAGCTTCCACACAAACCCACCCTCGCTCTCGTCTCGAGAGCACCCCATGGGAAGGCGGTTCCCGGGAGCCCCAAAATCATCGCGCCTGACAAATGCCCAGCCCCGGCACGGTCAGCACCCAACCCCTGGCGATGAACGTCACCTCACAGAGCGGCCGGGGCCCAGATAAAAAAACCAGCTGGGAGGGAAAAAAACCCCAGACAGCAGAGCTGGGTGGTTTTTACTCTAAGTTTAAAAAGTAGCTGAAAAGCCTGAAAGGCAAAACTCACACCCACAAGGTTAGAAGCATTCCACACACGCACTCTTCTCGCAGGCAGACAGACACACACAGACGCAGCTCTAGCACCACATTTCCTCTTGTTCCTGCTGGCCTGGAAAGCCCCAGGTAAATCCAGTCCCTCAGACCTTGCATCCCTGAACACCAGGAGAGCTGGAGTTTTACCCAGATCCCAGTGCCCTGCACAGCTGCACTGACACGAGCACAGGCTGATCGCTCTGCCCAGCACCATCCCTCATTTTCCTCCCATTGCTCCCCAAGCGTCCCCAAACCACCCCGTGTCTGTGCCGGGGCCAGTGCCTGCCCCGAGCCCAACCAGAGGCTGTCACCCAGCCCTGCACCAGCTCCCACCCCTGGGAGAGCTGGGAATGCACTGAGAGCTCAGCTCCCTGGGCTCCCCAACACCCAAACCAGTCCTCAGACACACAAATAATGCCCAACCTGCCCCTCCGGGCACAGCCAAACACCACAATTCTATCATCCCCAAGGAACTCTGGCAGGTTGCCTCTTCACCTGTGCCTTTTTCCAGCAGCCATGGCTAGGACCGGGCTGTCAGAAATAGCATTCCCTAGGCAGTTCATCCCAGCACAGAGGAGGAGCCTGTCACTCATCCACACCACGGGCAGGACAAGGGGGGCCCAAGCTGGCTTTGGCTGCTCCAACATCCAAAGCTCTTGGTGCCAAAGATAGGATGAGTTCAGTGGTTGCTCCTGTCCTGAAAGAGAGCAGAAAAGCGAAGTTAATCCCACTGTGGAATGCAAGACTCCTGCATTTCATATTTCTGCTCTGATTGCTCACCGCAGAGTATTATCCATGGAAAAAAAAGGAGAATGACACCATATCAAATAAAAAGTGCCCTTCTCCAGCACTTTTATTCCAAGCATTAAAAAGATGCTCATTTCTCTTCCAGCATTGTTTCCCTCATTTTAGCAGAACCGTCTTCATCCCAGACCCCACTCATCAGCTGTTCAATCCTCTGGCACTGGATTTGGACAAAGGAAGGGACGCACCTGGATCGCAGGAAATCACAGAGAGAAACCCCTCCAAAACCTGACAGAGAAAAACAACGGGAGATGCAGGAAGACATATCCCTCATTTGCACGTCTGGAATGCTTTTCTAAAGACTTCTCTGCATCTGGATGCTCTTTGCACTTGGCTTTCTTTACAAGAATGCATTTGCTGCTAAACACATCTCAGGCCCTTATTTGATCAGGATAAGGTCGGATGGAGATGAAGACTCACACAGGGAATAGCCAGGGAGATGCAGGGCCTGGGAACATCAAGGACGGAGAAGAGAAGGAACAGGGATTGTTTTTCTTGTTTAGAGCCAGCAGTGCTGTGAGCTTGGAGAACACACGGCACCACAGGGATCCAGGGCAGGAGCGGGATAACTCCGGGATAAGGGGAATCTGCTCCCACTCCAGGGCTGTGCCAGTGAAGGAGGGGAAGTTTTAGTGCCTTCATGGCACACAAAAACCAAACCCAGCACCACCGAGCTGGACTTTCGTGAACTGCAACACAAAGCGGCCCCTGGCCTTTGGGGGAACACAACCTCACCGAGTCACGGAGCCAGGGGATGACACTTGGGAATGAGCCTTGCGGCCTGCAGCCAAATCAGATGAGGGAGCCACAGGAGCTGTGGGGTTTCCTGCTCTTCCTGCAACGCCATCAGTCCAGACCAGGAGACCTTTCCTGGAACAGATCTTCCCTGTAAAAGGGAGCAACACCAAAGCTCAAGCCCTCATTTAGAGACCCTTGGAAAAGCAAAGGTGAGAGGGGATTACCTGGAGCCCCAGGGGACCGAGGTGAAGGGGATGAAGAAGCAGACAGCAAACTGCTTCCACTGCTTCTCACTCCAGCAAGGGGAACTTCCCTGGAATTTCACGTCCAGCGTCTCTCCCAAGCCCCACCGGCGAACCCACACGTACTCCAGGACTGATCTCCTTTGTACTTCCAGCAGCACAGACCCACCGGGAGGAACTGCAATCCAAGGACACACATCAGCAACCGCCTTCCCGCTTGGCGCTCTCTCCACATTTTTCCCTTTCCAGTGGGATGCAGGTGCCACCCCCCAGAGGCAGGAAAACTGCCTTGCAATCCAGTACAAAACCTGCCTGGGAAGCCCAGGATGCCCGGAGCCAGCAGCCAATTCTCCTGGAGCTCCTGCTGATAGGCATTTGAAGCCTGCTGGGCCTCACAGCTGCTTTTCTGCCAGGGGCATTCCCATCTCTTATTTTTTAGCCCAAATAAAGGTTTGCAAAGCTGAGTTTTGTGAGAAGTGCTTCATATTTGGATTATTCTTAACTTGGGAGTTTCCCTTGGCACCAAAATCAGGGGGTAAACCCAACATGGCCTCAAAGGGCCACAAGATCCCAGATATCCAATCCCCAGTTCCCTCAGCATTGGTTCATTAAAGCTTTTCAGGGGTAATTTAGCAAACTTCACCATTTAGGTGACTTCACCATCAAAGCAACACGAAACCTGTGCAAAAGGAACTTAACTAAAGCTGGCTAAACGCTGCCCAGACCTGGCAGAAAGCGCTTCCCACACCTCTCCTGGAATTCTCTTTCCCAGCCCTTCCAGCTTCGGAAGGCTTCTGTGGGAGCCTCAAGTCGCGGTGCAGCTCAGAACCTGCACGTACCTAAAGCAGCCCCACAGGAACACGAAGCTTCCCTCGGGCATTTCGTTTCTTCATCCCAAACATTCTTCCCACTCAGCCACAATCTAGAAAGGAAAGAAAGGAAAAGAAGGAAGACCAATTAATTCTGACATAAGGAGTCTTGACTATTCCAACACACTGCCAGGTGAAAAAACATCCCTGCCAGGCTAACAAATCCCCCTGATACTGTCTCCATTCTGTATCAATTATTTAAACGCTGTATTAAGGAGCGTAAGGACACAATGCTTGGAATTCTCAAAAATGGCTCAGCTTGGCTACTCCAAGCACTTTCTCACCCGGGGAGCTGAGCTGTCCCACATTTAAACGCCACGTTTGATCCAAATCCCATAGAAATCTGATATTGTTTGGCTCCTGAGCTTTCCCAAAAGCTGTCCAGTCAAGCCTGGAAATCCTCACTGAAGCTTTGCCATGTCACATCGGGATTTACCCTTGGGAAAACCCCACTCTCAGCACTTGGGTTTCAAGAGGTTGCACCCAATGTTACAGACACAGAATTCCTGTGGGGTTTGGCATTTCCTGCACCTCCAAACACGTGAAAAGAATGAAGTGCAGAGTCCCGAGGCTCCATTATTGCCATTCTCCTCACATCCCTTTCCTCAGCTGCACGTGGCTTTGTGCCTCCTCTGAAGGGCTGGAAAGGAATTCGGGAACCCCCCTCAGCTTCTTCGGTTTTCAGCTTTTTCTCGGAGCCGGCCCAAAAGGCAAACAGGAAAAAAAAACCCCAAAAGTGCACAAAATCCCAGCCCCTCCCAAGATGCAGCTCCTCACACCAAACCTTGGGAGAATCCCTGGTGCTTCCAACACCACTGCAATCCCACCTGGAGCTGAGCTTACAGGGTGCTCTGCCTAATCCACATCCAAGCCTGGATAGCCCAAAGCCTGCAAGAAAAGAGGAGGCAAAGTGAAGGGGAGAGGGGGGGAAAAACGGAGTTTTAGGTTTTTCCCCTGTTTGCAACAGGATTGAAGGGCAGGATGGAGAGGTTTCGTGGAAAAGAAGTACCAAAGGCTGCTTCATTCCCAGCAATTAGCGCTGCTCAGGTTGAATCCAAGAGGCCCAATCCACCAGGTTTAAACAGGAGCGGCCGACAGGATGGGTTATGACACAGATCTGTGAAGCTGGAGCCTTCTTTCTTCTCCCGGGCTCTCCCAGAAATTCTCCATGTCCGGACGCGCTCCCGCTCTCCCTGCTGGGGAGGATGGACTTGGATAGCCCGGGTGACTGGTGAGCCTAAAACAATAAGTGATGCAGTGATCCAAGTGTTTTTCCCCAGGAAATTACATATTCTCTGGACCTGGGATAACCCATATCCCATGGCCTTCTCCAGGAAGAGTCCCAGCTGGATAGGGTCTCCCAGAAAGGATTCCATAGGGGCTCACCTTCTGCTCGGAGCTCGGCTGAATTCGTCAGCAATGCCAGGGAATGTGGCCATTGGAGGCTTTGGGCAGATTGGGCTCAATTGCGTTTTTAGGTTTTGTTACCATCTCTCAGACTTCCCACTGGAATGTGGTCTCCAAGGAATATGTAAATCCCATGGGATTCCTGCTCTTTCGGACAATTTTTTGTACCATTCCTGTACAAAACGAGGCCCCCTGTTCGGATGCTTTTCCCCACCGTTCCCCAGCAGTTTTATCTGCCAGTGCATTCCCTGTGCTGGTTGGGCTCTTCCCAGATCTCTGAGCTCCTTCACAAGGCAGGAGATCCATTTGGCCCAGGAACTGAACCCTCCCGAGGAATTGTCTGATGCCATCTCCACATTTCACAGCTGATCCTTGTGCTCAAAGGATCCCTCTTTCTTCCCTCCAGCCAATTCCAAGCCTCGCTGCCCCCAGCCGGGAACAGTCCCCAGGCCGATCCCTGCAGTCTTCCCTGCCAGGATCCTGCTCAGGAATCCATGGGCTACAAATTGAAGAATTAATTCTTCCCACCCCCGCCCAGTTCTAATTCCAAAGGATTTGGTGTCTGCCTTACCCGGCTGGAGCCTGCTTCCAACTCTGTTCTTGCTGCTTCTGCTGCTTTCCATTTCCCAGGAATTCCACCAACGGAGCGACAGCGTTTTCCACCTCCTCCTCCAGGATTCCCTCTGTTGCGTTCGGGTGCTGGAAGGATATCAAAACCAGGGCCTCACTATCAGGAATTATATCCCCGGATTTGTTCCTTTCCAAATGTCACCTCTGCCCAACAAAGCACTGGCCATCCAAGGAATTCTAGAGAGCGATGTGCTGACCGCTGCTTACTCCTCTGGAATGTCAGAGCTTGGAAAAAAAGGGCAGTTGAGGCTTTTCCTGGTGCTGCCCATGAAGTGTATTTTACCTAAGTGCCCCTGCCCATGCCTTTGCCTGTATCCGCCAAAAATCCACCCGTTCATTCCCCAGCTGCTGCCTCCCTCTTTTCCTGGATCCAACAGAATTTTAACAGGTGAATATTCCCCTCTGGAAGAGCACCTTTCATTCCAAACCTAAGAACAAACAAATGAATCACTTTCCTTCGACCTTCCTTATTAGGATTCCACTGAGAGCAGTGGATGGAAAATGATCCTCTCCTGGCCCCTGCTGGATTCCCGGAGCAGGGATCCTTTCCCTCTTTCCCCCTACCCCCCGCGGTGCCCTCCTCCCCCTCCCGCCCCACCCCGCACCCTTTTCAGGCTTTGTTCCACAGCTTTTGCCTCCGGACCTCAGATCCTTTTGGTCTCCAGGAGCTCCCAGCAGCTCCACAGCCTTTCCTCTCCCATCCTGATCCTTTCTCCAGGAATGGAGCTCTGCATTGCAATTCCCTTCTCTTTTCTCCGACAATTCCCACCAACCCAGACCTAAAGCTGACACAAGGAACGCTCGGTGCCCACAAATCCAAATCCAGACCTGGCCATCCCTAAACCAGCAACTCCCGGACAATTTGCGTTCATTCCAACCTAACACTGAGGACTCACCTAATCCTTCAAAATTCCCAAGAAATATCCCGTTGCCTTCAGCTCCCAGGGGATTCTGCTTCGTGCTCACACGGATTTGGGACTTCCCTGAAACACCCGTGCAGGGCACGCTGGAATCCCCGATCCCGTGAATCCGAGGAGTGTGAAAAGCTCGGTCCAGCCTGGGCCCCCAGAAATTTTTGCCAAATATCCCCCAAGTCCTCGGGACAACAGAACTCTCTGGTACTGCATTTTTGGCATTGTAAAGCCTGGAATTACTTTATTCCTAGTGCTGGGCTCTGGATGTGGCCGAGAAAATCCCGGCCTCCACACAGACCCAGATTCCAAACTTTTTGATACATTTGAGCAAACCGAGAAATTCCCCTTCCCTGCTTCTTCTTAAGGGCATCCTTCTCTTCCCTTACCCGGCCTGCTCTCTCCCACTGGGCTGGGTTTTTCCCTTCCCATGCTAATTAGTCCCTACTTCTAGGAGCTTTAGGTACCTTTCTTCCCTGGCAGGGATTTCTTAACACAGCTACCGAGGCTTTGGGAGTCTTCTTTATCTTCTACTTTCTGGAAACACACCCTCTGATCCATAAATGCCGCAATCCAGATGCCCAACTTCAACAAGACATCCTTTTCACCTAAAAACACTCACTCTCAACTCTTAGATCTTTTAAAGTTTTACCCCCGCAAAATTCCCCTGGTTTTCCACCGCTGAATTCCTCCGTCCTGATTCCAAGAATTTCTTGAATACCACGGGGCTTTTCTCAAGATTTACCCCCACAACCTTCCCTACGTGCCCACTGCTCACCACCTCATTTTTCCCTCAATGTCTTCGTTCTCCACCCCAGAGAGTTTGTCAAGTGTTGCCTCCAAAATGTTCCCCCTCTGTCCACTACGGAGTTCCCCATTTTGCCTTCAAAATATTCATTCTGTCCCCTCCAGATTGCATCCACTTTTACCCCCAACATTTTACTTCCTCTACAATATTGATTAAACCTTTTCCACCCCAAAAATGTGCATTCCCTCCCTTAAACAGCACCTCAGCTTTTCCCTCAAAAATGCCCCAGAGAGAAACTCCGATTCAGCCCCCAAACTCCCATTTTCCTACACAAACAGTTCTTGTGGCCCCTCTCAATTCCCCCAGGCTTTCAGCTAAAGGAATAACTGGAAGCCTATTCCCTCATCTCTGCCCTCCTTTTGCTTTCCTGGAAAACCTTGCCATCCCACACTTTCTCCAAGAGATCTGCTGGGAGTACGGCAAGGTCTGCTCTGTCTGAGTGCCAGGGGGGTTTACAGCACTTGCTCCTCTGCATCTTCACCCTTTCATCAGCTTTCCCCTGGAACGGTGTTGTGGGAGAAGCTTGGAATTACCAGAAATGGATCAGGTTCACATTTTTTCCCCACCAGTTTTCATCTGGTTTGAAATTCCTGGAATTACCCTCAAATGTGCCCTAGAACAGTGCTGTGAAAGGATCAGTCAGAAGAACAGCCTGAAAGCAGAAAACCACCTCCAGCAGCAGCCGGAATGATCCCATTTCTGTTCTTACCTGCTCCTGCCAGAGCTCCCAACGGCCCTTCCCATTCCAAAACAACAGCTATGCAAGACATTCCTGCTGTCCGTGAGGGTGAGGTGCCAGTTCTGGATGTTCTTTGCTGCGGAATCGGACAACAAACAGAGCGTAAATGATCTTGGTGGCTCTTCCAAGCCAAACCACCCCGTGATTCCTTGCGTGGATCAGCACCTGTCCCAACTCCATTCCAGAAACCTCCTCCCACTAACCCAGAACTTTCCTTTTTCCGCTCAACATCAGGGATTTGCTGCCGAGTGCCCCGGGCAGGGGACGCCTCAGCCTTCCCTGGGACGCCTCAGCATTCCAGCATTTTTATTCCAGGCATTAAAAGGATGCTCATTTCTCTTCCAGCATTGTTTCCCTCATTTTAGGAGAACCCTTTTCATCCCAGACCCCCCTCGTCAGCTGTTCAATCCTCTGGCACTGGATTTGGACAAAAGAAGGGACGCACCTGGACTGCGGGAAATCACGGAGAGAAACCCCTCCAAAACCTGACAGAGAAAAACAACGGGAGATGCAGGAAGACATATCCCTCATTTGCACGTCTGGAATGCTTTTCTAAAGACTTCTCTGCATCTGGATGCTCTTTGCTCTTGGCTTTCTTTACAGGAATGCATTTGCTGCTAAACACATCTCAGGCCCTTATTTGATCAGGATAAGGCGGGATGGAGATGAAGACTCACACAGGGAATAGCCAGGGAGATTCCCAGATCTCTGAGCTCCTTCACAAGGCAGGAGGTCCATTTGGCCCAGGAACCGAACCCTCCCGAGGAATTGTCTGATGCCATCTCCACATTTCACAGCTGATCCTTGTGCTCAAAGGATCCCCCTTTCTTCCCTCCAGCCAATTCCAAGCCTCGCTGCCCCCAGCCGGGAACAGTCCCCAGGCCGATCCCTGCAGTCTTCCCTGCCAGGATCCTGCTCAGGAATCCATGGGCTACAAATTGAAGAATTAATTCTTCCCACCCCTGCCCAGTTCTAATTCCAAAGGATTTGGTGTCTGCCTTACCCGGCTGGAGCCTGCTTCCAACTCTGTTCTTGCTGCTTCTGCTGCTTTCCATTTCCCAGGAATTCCACCAACGGAGCGACAGCGTTTTCCACCTCCTCCTCCAGGATTCCCTCTGTTGCGTTCGGGTGCTGGAAGGGTATCAAAACCTGGGCCTCACTATCAGGAATTATATCCCCGGATTTGTTCCTTTCCAAATGTCACCTCTTCCCAACAAAGCACTGGCCATCCAAGGAATTCTAGAGAGCGATGTGCTGACCGCTGCTTACTCCTCTGGAATGTCAGAGCTTGGAAAAAAAGGGCAGTTGAGGCTTTTCCTGGTGCTGCCCATGAAGTGTATTTTACCTAAGTGCCCCTGCCCATGCCTTTGCCTGTATCCGCCAAAAATCCACCCGTTCATTCCCCAGCTGCTGCCTCCCTCTTTTCCTGGATCCAACAGAATTTTAACAGGTGAATATTCCCCTCTGGAAGAGCACCTTTCATTCCAAACCTAAGAACAAACAAATGAATCACTTTCCTTCGACCTTCCTTATTAGGATTCCACTGAGAGCAGTGGATGGAAAATGATCCTCTCCTGGCCCCTGCTGGATTCCCGGAGCAGGGATCCTTTCCCTCTTTCCCCCCACCCCCCGCGGTGCCCTCCTCCCCCTCCCGCCCCACCCCGCACCCTTTTCAGGCTTTGTTCCACAGCTTTTGCCTCCGGACCTCAGATCCTTTTGGTCTCCAGGAGCTCCCAGCAGCTCCACAGCCTTTCCTCTCCCATCCTGATCCTTTCTCCAGGAATGGAGCTCTGCATTGCAATTCCCTTCTCTTTTCTCCGACAATTCCCACCAACCCAGACCTAAAGCTGACACAAGGAACGCTCGGTGCCCACAAATCCAAATCCAGACCTGGCCATCCCTAAACCAGCAACTCCCGGACAATTTGCGTTCATTCCAACCTATCACTGAGGACTCACCTAATCCTTCAAAATTCCCAAGAAATATCCCGTTGCCTTCAGCTCCCAGGGGATTCTGCTTCGTGCTCACACGGATTTGGGACTTCCCTGAAACACCCGTGCAGGGCACGCTGGAATCCCCGATCCCGTGAATCCGGGGAGTGTGAAAAGCTCGGTCCAGCCTGGGCCCCCAGAAATTTTTGCCAACTATCCCCCAAGTCCTCGGGACAACAGAACTCTCTGGTACTGCATTTTTGGCGTTGTAAAGCCTGGAATTACTTTATTCCTAGTGCTGGGCTCTGGATGTGGCCGAGAAAATCCCGGCCTCCACACAGACCCAGATTCCAAACTTTTTGATACATTTGAGCAAACCGAGAAATTCCCCTTCCCTGCTTCTTCTTAAGGGCATCCTTCTCTTCCCTTACCCGGCCTGCTCTCTCCCACTGGGCTGGGTTTTTCCCTTCCCATGCTAATTAGTCCCTACTTCTAGGAGCTTTAGGTACCTTTCTTCCCTGGCAGGGATTTCTTAACACAGCTACCGAGGCTTTGGGAGTCTTCTTTATCTTCTACTTTCTGGAAACACACCCTCTGATCCATAAATGCCGCAATCCAGATGCCCAACTTCAACAAGACATCCTTTTCACCTAAAAACACTCACTCTCAACTCTTAGATCTTTTAAAGTTTTACCCCCGCAAAATTCCCCTGGTTTTCCACCGCTGAATTCCTCCGTCCTGATTCCAAGAATTTCTTGAATACCACGGGGCTTTTCTCAAGATTTACCCCCACAACCTTCCCTACGTGCCCACTGCTCACCACCTCATTTTTCCCTCAATGTCTTCGTTCTCCACCCCAGAGAGTTTGTCAAGTGTTGCCTCCAAAATGTTCCCCCTCTGTCCACTACGGAGTTCCCCATTTTGCCTTCAAAATATTCATTCTGTCCCCTCCAGATTGCATCCACTTTTACCCCCAACATTTTACTTCCTCTACAATATTGATTAAACCTTTTCCACCCCAAAAATGTGCATTCCCTCCCTTAAACAGCACCTCAGCTTTTCCCTCAAAAATGCCCCAGAGAGAAACTCCGATTCAGCCCCCAAACTCCCATTTTCCTACACAAACAGTTCTTGTGGCCCCTCTCAATTCCCCCAGGCTTTCAGCTAAAGGAATAACTGGAAGCCTATTCCCTCATCTCTGCCCTCCTTTTGCTTTCCTGGAAAACCTTGCCATCCCACACTTTCTCCAAGAGATCTGCTGGGAGTACGGCAAGGTCTGCTCTGTCTGAGTGCCAGGGGGGTTTACAGCACTTGCTCCTCTGCATCTTCACCCTTTCATCAGCTTTCCCCTGGAACGGTGTTGTGGGAGAAGCTTGGAATTACCAGAAATGGATCAGGTTCACATTTTTTCCCCACCAGTTTTCATCTGGTTTGAAATTCCTGGAATTACCCTCAAATGTGCCCTAGAACAGTGCTGTGAAAGGATCAGTCAGAAGAACAGCCTGAAAGCAGAAAACCACCTCCAGCAGCAGCCGGAATGATCCCATTTCTGTTCTTACCTGCTCCTGCCAGAGCTCCCAACGGCCCTTCCCATTCCAAAACAACAGCTATGCAAGACATTCCTGCTGTCCGTGAGGGTGAGGTGCCAGTTCTGGATGTTCTTTGCTGCGGAATCGGACAACAAACAGAGCGTAAATGATCTTGGTGGCTCTTCCAAGCCAAACCACCCCGTGATTCCTTGCGTGGATCAGCACCTGTCCCAACTCCATTCCAGAAACCTCCTCCCACTAACCCAGAACTTTCCTTTTTCCGCTCAACATCAGGGATTTGCTGCCGAGTGCCCCGGGCAGGGGACGCCTCAGCCTTCCCTGGGACGCCTCAGCATTCCAGCATTTTTATTCCAGGCATTAAAAGGATGCTCATTTCTCTTCCAGCATTGTTTCCCTCATTTTAGGAGAACCCTTTTCATCCCAGACCCCCCTCGTCAGCTGTTCAATCCTCTGGCACTGGATTTGGACAAAAGAAGGGACGCACCTGGACTGCGGGAAATCACGGAGAGAAACCCCTCCAAAACCTGACAGAGAAAAACAACGGGAGATGCAGGAAGACATATCCCTCATTTGCACGTCTGGAATGCTTTTCTAAAGACTTCTCTGCATCTGGATGCTCTTTGCTCTTGGCTTTCTTTACAGGAATGCATTTGCTGCTAAACACATCTCAGGCCCTTATTTGATCAGGATAAGGCGGGATGGAGATGAAGACTCACACAGGGAATAGCCAGGGAGATTCCCAGATCTCTGAGCTCCTTCACAAGGCAGGAGGTCCATTTGGCCCAGGAACCGAACCCTCCCGAGGAATTGTCTGATGCCATCTCCACATTTCACAGCTGATCCTTGTGCTCAAAGGATCCCCCTTTCTTCCCTCCAGCCAATTCCAAGCCTCGCTGCCCCCAGCCGGGAACAGTCCCCAGGCCGATCCCTGCAGTCTTCCCTGCCAGGATCCTGCTCAGGAATCCATGGGCTACAAATTGAAGAATTAATTCTTCCCACCCCTGCCCAGTTCTAATTCCAAAGGATTTGGTGTCTGCCTTACCCGGCTGGAGCCTGCTTCCAACTCTGTTCTTGCTGCTTCTGCTGCTTTCCATTTCCCAGGAATTCCACCAACGGAGCGACAGCGTTTTCCACCTCCTCCTCCAGGATTCCCTCTGTTGCGTTCGGGTGCTGGAAGGGTATCAAAACCTGGGCCTCACTATCAGGAATTATATCCCCGGATTTGTTCCTTTCCAAATGTCACCTCTTCCCAACAAAGCACTGGCCATCCAAGGAATTCTAGAGAGCGATGTGCTGACCGCTGCTTACTCCTCTGGAATGTCAGAGCTTGGAAAAAAAGGGCAGTTGAGGCTTTTCCTGGTGCTGCCCATGAAGTGTATTTTACCTAAGTGCCCCTGCCCATGCCTTTGCCTGTATCCGCCAAAAATCCACCCGTTCATTCCCCAGCTGCTGCCTCCCTCTTTTCCTGGATCCAACAGAATTTTAACAGGTGAATATTCCCCTCTGGAAGAGCACCTTTCATTCCAAACCTAAGAACAAACAAATGAATCACTTTCCTTCGACCTTCCTTATTAGGATTCCACTGAGAGCAGTGGATGGAAAATGATCCTCTCCTGGCCCCTGCTGGATTCCCGGAGCAGGGATCCTTTCCCTCTTTCCCCCCACCCCCCGCGGTGCCCTCCTCCCCCTCCCGCCCCACCCCGCACCCTTTTCAGGCTTTGTTCCACAGCTTTTGCCTCCGGACCTCAGATCCTTTTGGTCTCCAGGAGCTCCCAGCAGCTCCACAGCCTTTCCTCTCCCATCCTGATCCTTTCTCCAGGAATGGAGCTCTGCATTGCAATTCCCTTCTCTTTTCTCCGACAATTCCCACCAACCCAGACCTAAAGCTGACACAAGGAACGCTCGGTGCCCACAAATCCAAATCCAGACCTGGCCATCCCTAAACCAGCAACTCCCGGACAATTTGCGTTCATTCCAACCTATCACTGAGGACTCACCTAATCCTTCAAAATTCCCAAGAAATATCCCGTTGCCTTCAGCTCCCAGGGGATTCTGCTTCGTGCTCACACGGATTTGGGACTTCCCTGAAACACCCGTGCAGGGCACGCTGGAATCCCCGATCCCGTGAATCCGGGGAGTGTGAAAAGCTCGGTCCAGCCTGGGCCCCCAGAAATTTTTGCCAACTATCCCCCAAGTCCTCAGGACAACAGAACTCTCTGGTACTGCATTTTTGGCGTTGTAAAGCCTGGAATTACTTTATTCCTAGTGCTGGGCTCTGGATGTGGCCGAGAAAATCCCGGCCTCCACACAGACCCAGATTCCAAACTTTTTGATACATTTGAGCAAACCGAGAAATTCCCCTTCCCTGCTTCTTCTTAAGGGCATCCTTCTCTTCCCTTACCCGGCCTGCTCTCTCCCACTGGGCTGGGTTTTTCCCTTCCCATGCTAATTAGTCCCTACTTCTAGGAGCTTTAGGTACCTTTCTTCCCTGGCAGGGATTTCTTAACACAGCTACCGAGGCTTTGGGAGTCTTCTTTATCTTCTACTTTCTGGAAACACACCCTCTGATCCATAAATGCCGCAATCCAGATGCCCAACTTCAACAAGACATCCTTTTCACCTAAAAACACTCACTCTCAACTCTTAGATCTTTTAAAGTTTTACCCCCGCAAAATTCCCCTGGTTTTCCACCGCTGAATTCCTCCGTCCTGATTCCAAGAATTTCTTGAATACCACGGGGCTTTTCTCAAGATTTACCCCCACAACCTTCCCTACGTGCCCACTGCTCACCACCTCATTTTTCCCTCAATGTCTTCGTTCTCCACCCCAGAGAGTTTGTCAAGTGTTGCCTCCAAAATGTTCCCCCTCTGTCCACTACGGAGTTCCCCATTTTGCCTTCAAAATATTCCTTCTGTCCCCTCCAGATTGCATCCACTTTTACCCCCAACATTTTACTTCCTCTACAATATTGATTAAACCTTTTCCACCCCAAAAATGTGCATTCCCTCCCTTAAACAGCACCTCAGCTTTTCCCTCAAAAATGCCCCAGAGAGAAACTCCGATTCAGCCCCCAAACTCCCATTTTCCTACACAAACAGTTCTTGTGGCCCCTCTCAATTCCCCCAGGCTTTCAGCTAAAGGAATAACTGGAAGCCTATTCCCTCATCTCTGCCCTCCTTTTGCTTTCCTGGAAAACCTTGCCATCCCACACTTTCTCCAAGAGATCTGCTGGGAGTACGGCAAGGTCTGCTCTGTCTGAGTGCCAGGGGGGTTTACAGCACTTGCTCCTCTGCATCTTCACCCTTTCATCAGCTTTCCCCTGGAACGGTGTTGTGGGAGAAGCTTGGAATTACCAGAAATGGATCAGGTTCACATTTTTTCCCCACCAGTTTTCATCTGGTTTGAAATTCCTGGAATTACCCTCAAATGTGCCCTAGAACAGTGCTGTGAAAGGATCAGTCAGAAGAACAGCCTGAAAGCAGAAAACCACCTCCAGCAGCAGCCGGAATGATCCCATTTCTGTTCTTACCTGCTCCTGCCAGAGCTCCCAACGGCCCTTCCCATTCCAAAACAACAGCTATGCAAGACATTCCTGCTGTCCGTGAGGGTGAGGTGCCAGTTCTGGATGTTCTTTGCTGCGGAATCGGACAACAAACAGAGCGTAAATGATCTTGGTGGCTCTTCCAAGCCAAACCACCCCGTGATTCCTTGCGTGGATCAGCACCTGTCCCAACTCCATTCCAGAAACCTCCTCCCACTAACCCAGAACTTTCCTTTTTCCGCTCAACATCAGGGATTTGCTGCCAAGTGCCCCGGGCAGGGGACGCCTCAGCCTTCCCTGGGACGCCTCAGCATTCCCTGGGACGCCTCAGCATTCCCTGGGGTGCCTCAGCATTCCCTGGGCTGCTGTTCCACGCCGATCCCGTGTCCAGCGCCGTTCCGGGCTGCAGTGCCGGGCTCTCCCCACAAGGCGGCAGCACCGGGAGCGAGCAGCCCCGGCCGGTCCCGCTGTCTCGGGGCAGCTGCGCCTTTAACCCGCCCGGAGCCGGCGGGGCCGTGAACACAGCGGGCAAAAACCCCAGCGATCCCCTTTATTTCACCCCCAGAGGCACAGGATCGCAGCATTCCCTGGGCTGGAAGGGACCCGCAGGGAGCATCGAGTCCAAATCCTGGTCCTGCACCCCAAGAATCCCACCCTGTGCCCGAGAGCCTTGTCCAGACCCAAACTCTGCCCCTAGGATCCTGAAAACACAGCGGGGCTGGGAGAAGGGTAACAAGGGAGGATTTTTTACATAGTTCTCCTTGTATGATCGTTATATAATCTTATTAGATAGTCCAGCAACCCATCCCTGGGCCGGGACCCCCACCCCTGTCCCGGGACACCCATCCCTGGGCCGGAATACCGATCCCCCGCGGCCCCCACCGTCCGCTCGGGACTGTCCCCGTTCCCCGCTCACCTCCGAGCCCGCAGCACCCGCCCCGGTGCCCCCGGCCCGGCCGCGCTGCTCCCCGGACTCCCCGCCATTGCCGCGTCGGGCGAAGAAGGGCGGAAATTACCGGGACCACACCAATGTGGCGATGCGACCTTCTCAAGATGGCGGCGGTGGAGGACCCCGCTCCGTCTATTCGGCTGCCTGAATGCTCCCGCCTACCCCAGGCGCCACTGACCCCACAGTCGGTGTCCGCATAGCGGGAAACGCCTCAGAAAATTGCGTGCAAGCGCTGGGCTGGCGTCGGTGTCGGCGTCGCGTTCAGGCAGCCGAATAGACGCAGCTAGAGGGGGCCTTCCCTGCCGCCATCTTGAGAAGGTCAGAAAACAGCGTAAACGACCGCCATCTTTAGTGTGGCGATGACCTAACTTCCGGTTTCGCCGCCATCTTGGGTGCTGGCAGAAGCCACTTCCGGTCGAGCCGCCATCTTTAGTGTGGTACGCACAAGGTCCCCGCCCCTCACAAGGGCTTCTGTCTATTCAGCTGCCTGAATCCGGCCCGGATTTCGACGCCGGCCCCGCGCTTTCCGCGCGATTTTCCGCCGTGGTCCCCGGTGCGAGGACACGGGTGGTGGGGTCACCGGCGCCGGAGGCGGGCGACGGTCCCGCGACCGCCGGCAGGCATCGGCAGGGACACCTCTCCTAGGGGGCCTAGTGCGTCCGCCATCTTGAGTGTGGCGGAAGTGTCATCCACCCTCCGCAAGGTCCTGGCAGGTTCGAATAAAAACGCCACTTACGCCGTCCCGAAAGCGCCGAACTGCGCCTTCCTTTCCGAGCCGCCCCCTTGAGAGCGGCACGCGGGCGGCTCTATTCCGACCGTGCTCGCCCGGTGCTCCCCGCCCCGTGTCGCGCTGCGACCGCGCCTCTGCTGCCCGGCAAAACCGGCCCCGCCGGGCCGCCCCCCGCGCTGTCATTCGTCGCGGTCACCGCCCCGCACGGCGCCCGCTCCTTTGCAGCGCTCTGGCCCCGCTCATGCACGCCCGTGTCCCTTGGCGCTCCGAACCGTCCTTCGCCCCTCCCCTCCGCTGCCAGACGCGGCCCCGCTCGCTCCTTGCCCTTGCCACGCTCGGCAGCCACCGAGGCCGCCGCCCTCTCGGCTCCCCCGGCCCCGGGCGGCAGCAGCGCCGGGGCGCCGTGCCGGGGCCGGCAGTGCCGCGCTCTCGCCACCAGGCGGCAGCAGCGCCGCCCAGCTCAGCCCGGGGCCGGGCCGCGCTGCGGGGCACGGACAGAGCAGAGGCAAAAGCCGGCTCAGGGCGCTCTGCAGCTCCTGCAGCCCCAGCCTCTCGGCTCCTGGCGCCAGGCACTCGCTTCTTCCCTTCCTACAGAAAAACGCCGCCTCGTTATGCTCAAAACTTGCTCATCTCTAGTCCCAGCTTCTTATATTCCTATATGCAACAGAGTAGACAGAGAGGGCTGGCTTATTTCAAAATGAATCTACATCTAAATCCATCCCCTTTGTCTATAGATGTCAAAATGAAGACCTTAGCAGGTTTTGGTATTCTGCACACATCCCTCCCTGGGAGGAATGGTAAAAAGTTAAAAACAAATGAAATTTAAACAGTAAAAAGTTAGGAAAAAAGTTACAACGGCAGAAATTTAGAAACAAACAAAGAGGTACAATACAAGAAACGAACAAATTTCTAAAGGTAGAAAGGTTGAAAGTTAAAAACAAAGGTAGAAACAAAAAAAATTAGAAACAAAGTTAGGTAGACATTTAGAGACAAAGTCAGAAAGGCGAGTGTTGAGCTTTTGACAGGGTACCCTTCCTTCTCAGACCAGGGTGAAAGAGCAGAGGAGGCTGCTGTTCTGCTAAGTTCTTGATTTCACAGTCTCACAGCTGTCTTGAAGGCAGACTTTGAATGGGGTTACATGATAAAGCCAAGCAGCAGCAGCAGGCAAAACCAGCTGCTTCTATATGCTCCATACACTATATTTTTTGCTTACAGAAGTGTGGATTATATTTGTTAATTGACCAGTAAGATTCACACACGATTCTAGTTTTCTTAACCCACCCTGGTCTAATTCTAACAGTCGTAAGCCTCACACAAGTGTTACATCTGTGTTACACAGATTTGCATCTACAGTTTCTATCAGCTCTTAGTGTTTATGTGAACACTCCATCTAAAAAATGGCAACAGTGCCATTCAATCTAGATTTTGTCTAAAGTAAAGAATTCTGTGAAAAGGTAACACTGCTGCAGCAAGAGCTGTGCTGAAGATCTCTGCTACAGCTTTTTCATGATGAAGGCACTTGGCATCTATTTCTCCTAAAAGTTAAAAATCCGTAGTTCTATTGCACTTTGCTGTGGCTTCATGGATGCCAGCTTGTCCAAAGGTTTCAATTCAAACCTAAGGCTTTGGCTTCCCTCTGGGCCTGAGGCCAGAGGAGCCTCCACTCTAAGAAGGTTAGAAACAAGGTTAGAAAGGTAAAAGTTAGAAAGCAAAAAATACATTTAGAAAGGCACAAAGTTAGAAATGTAGAGTGTTAGAAACAAACAAAGGCAGAAAGGTAAAAATGGGGAGAAAAACAAAGGTAGAAAGTTTCAAAGTTAGAAGCAAACAGAGGCAGAAAGGGACAAATCTAGAAAGTTAGAAACAAACAAAGGTAGAAAGTCAGAAAGGTAGAAATGAACAAAGGTAGAAAGTTGGAGAGGCAGAAAGTGCAGAGGCTGGCAGCAGCCATTCCAGCCTTAAGGAGAGCCCTGTGGAGAAGAGCAACTTGTTCCATTGATCTTCACTTCGAGAAGGGCCTTCTGCTCTCTTGGGAAAGATGCAGACCAGGCCATGACTCCAGCTAGAAGCAGCAGGTGGGAATGCTTTTCCTTCACCTCCCAGAAAGCTGGGAGCTTTCATGTTTGAGTCAGTGGCCTAAAAGGGGCAGAAAGTCTGCCCTGACAAGTGTGTGGGCATGGATCTGTTTGGTCTTGCCCTGTGCCCATTCCCAAAACTCTCTTCAAACTTGCCCAAAAGAGCAACACAAAGCCTGGGGCAGATTGTGCCTGAAGAAAGAATGGTCTCTGTTTTTTTTCCAAGCTGCTACAGAAACAAACTAAGGTAGAAAGGTAAAAATGAACAAAGGAGGGAAGGTGAGAAAGGTAGTTCGAAAGTCAAAGTCAGAGAAAGAGAGAAAGTCAGAGAAAGGGAAAGGCAGAAAGAAAGCAAGGCAGAAAGCAAGTCAGAAAGAAAGAAAGAAAAATAGAGAGAAAAAGGAATAGAGAAAGAGAAGAATTGGGTTTGAGAGAAAAAGAAATGGAGTTTAAAAGAGAAGTAGTGTTGAAGAGAAAAAGAGCAACTGAGAACTAGAGTGACAGAGACATCCAGAAAGAGTTAAACAGTGAGAAAAAGAGAAAGAGTTGGAAAAAGTCAAGTGAGGAATAGACTAAAAAGTAAAGCAAAGCAGAGCAGCAAAGCAAGAAATACGGCAAAAAACTTACTAAAGCACACCAAAGGAAGAGAGCAACCAAAGGGGGGAGGGGGGTTTATTAGGGTTTCTTCAACTTTATCGAATGAGGGTTTTTTAGTTACACTTCAGCAAAGCAAGTGGAAACAACAATGTGCACAAGCACAAGTACAAATCCAATCCATCTGCACACTGGTCAAAGTCCAAGTGACATCCAGAGCAATACGTGCAAGTGCAGCGGCAAACACGAATCCAGAGCAACACAAGCCAACCCCATCGCAGTACAACCTAACAATTGTTCTCTTTCTGGAAAATGTATGACATCTTATTGGTCCAGGAAACCCAAAACAACAGCAGCAGACAGAGAACAAAACACTCATCCACCACCCGCCTCCTTCAGCTTCCACACAAACCCACCCTCGCTCTCGTCTCGAGAGCACCCCATGGGAAGGCGGTTCCCGGGAGCCCCAAAATCATCGCGCCTGACAAATGCCCAGCCCCGGCACGGTCAGCACCCAACCCCTGGCGATGAACGTCACCTCACAGAGCGGCCGGGGCCCAGATAAAAAAACCCAGCTGGGAGGGAAAAAAACCCCAGACAGCAGAGCTGGGTGGTTTTTACTCTAAGTTTAAAAAGTAGCTGAAAAGCCTGAAAGGCAAAACTCACACCCACAAGGTTAGAAGCATTCCACACACGCACTCTTCTCGCAGGCAGACAGACACACACAGACGCAGCTCTAGCACCACATTTCCTCTTGTTCCTGCTGGCCTGGAAAGCCCCAGGTAAATCCAGTCCCTCAGACCTTGCATCCCTGAACACCAGGAGAGCTGGAGTTTTACCCAGATCCCAGTGCCCTGCACAGCTGCACTGACACGAGCACAGGCTGATCGCTCTGCCCAGCACCATCCCTCATTTTCCTCCCATTGCTCCCCAAGCGTCCCCAAACCACCCCGTGTCTGTGCCGGGGCCAGTGCCTGCCCCGAGCCCAACCAGAGGCTGTCACCCAGCCCTGCACCAGCTCCCACCCCTGGGAGAGCTGGGAATGCACTGAGAGCTCAGCTCCCTGGGCTCCCCAACACCCAAACCAGTCCTCAGACACACAAATAATGCCCAACCTGCCCCTCCGGGCACAGCCAAACACCACAACTCCATCATCCCCAAGGAACTCCAGCAGGTTGCCTCTTCACCTGTGCCTTTTTCCAGCAGCCACGGCTAGGACCGGGCTGTCAGAAATAGCATTCCCTAGGCAGTTCATCCCAGCACAGAGGAGAAGAGGAGCCTGTCACTCATCCACACCACGGGCAGGACAAGGGGGGCCCAAGCTGGCTTTGGCTGCTCCAACATCCAAAGCTCTTGGTGCCAAAGATAGGACGAGTTCAGTGGTTGCTCCTGTCCTGAAAGAGAGCAGAAAAGCGAAGTTAATCCCACTGTGGAATGCAAGACTCCTGCATTTCATATTTCTGCTCTGATTGCTCACCGCAGAGTATTATCCATGGAAAAAAAAGGAGAATGACACCATATCAAATAAAAAGTGCCCTTCTCCAGCACTTTTATTCCAAGCATTAAAAAGATGCTCATTTCTCTTCCAGCATTGTTTCCCTCATTTTAGCAGAACCGTCTTCATCCCAGACCCCCCTCGTCAGCTGTTCAATCCTCTGGCACTGGATTTGGACAAAGGAAGGGACGCACCTGGATCGCAGGAAATCACAGAGAGAAACCCCTCCAAAACCTGACAGAGAAAAACAACAGGAGATGCAGGAAGACACATCCCTCATTTGCACGTCCGGAGTGCTTTTCTAAAGACTTCCCTGCATCTGGATGCTCTTTGCACTTGGCTTTCTTTACAAGAATGCATTTGCTGCTAAACACGTCTCAGGCCCTTATTTGATCAGGATAAGGTCAGATGCAGATGAAGACTCACACAGGGAATAGCCAGGGAGATGCAGGGCCTGGGAACATCAAGGACGGAGAAGAGAAGGAACAGGGATTGTTTTTCTTGTTTAGAGCCAGCAGTGCTGTGAGCTTGGAGAACACACGGCACCACAGGGATCCAGGGCAGGAGCGGGATAACTCCGGGATAAGGGGAATCTGCTCCCACTCCAGGGCTGTGCCAGTGAAGGAGGGGAAGTTTTAGTGCCTTCATGGCACACAAAAACCAAACCCAGCACCACCGAGCTGGACTTTCGTGAACTGCAACACAAAGCGGCCCCTGGCCTTTGGGGGAACACAACCTCACCGAGTCACGGAGCCAGGGGATGACACTTGGGAATGAGCCTTGCGGCCTGCAGCCAAATCAGATGAGGGAGCCACAGGAGCTGTGGGGTTTCCTGCTCTTCCTGCAACGCCATCAGTCCAGACCAGGAGACCTTTCCTGGAACAGATCTTCCCTGTAAAAGGGAGCAACACCAAAGCTCAAGCCCTCATTTAGAGACCCTTGGAAAAGCAAAGGTGAGAGGGGATTACCTGGAGCCCCAGGGGACCGAGGTGAAGGGGATGAAGAAGCAGACAGCAAACTGCTTCCACTGCTTCTCACTCCAGCAAGGGGAACTTCCCTGGAATTTCACGTCCAGCGTCTCTCCCAAGCCCCACCGGCGAACCCACACGTACTCCGGGACTGATCTCCTTTGTACTTCCAGCAGCACAGACCCACCGGGAGGAACTGCAATCCAAGGACACACATCAGCAACCGCCTTCCCGCTTGGCGCTCTCTCCACATTTTTCCCTTTCCAGTGGGATGCAGGTGCCACCCCCCAGAGGCAGGAAAACTGCCTTGCAATCCAGTACAAAACCTGCCTGGGAAGCCCAGGATGCCCGGAGCCAGCAGCCATTTCTCCTGGAGCTCCTGCTGACAGGCATTTGAAGCCTGCTGGGCCTCACAGCTGCTTTTCTGCCAAGGGCATTCCCATCTCTTATTTTTTAGCCCAAATAAAGGTTTGCAAAGCTGAGTTTTGTGAGAAGTGCTTCATATTTGGATTATTCTTAACTTGGGAGTTTCCCTTGGCACCAAAATCAGGGCGTAAACCCAACATGGCCTCAAAGGGCCATAAGATCCCAGATATCCAATCCCCAGTTCCCTCAGCATTGGTTCATTAAAGCTTTTCAGGGGTAATTTAGCAAACTTCAGGGTTGGGTGACTTCACCATCAAAGCAACACGAAACCTGTGCAAAAGGAACTTAACTAAAGCTGGCTAAACGCTGCCCAGACCTGGCAGAAAGCGCTTCCCACACCTCTCCTGGAATTCTCTTTCCCAGCCCTTCCAGCTTCGGAAGGCTTCTGTGGGAGCCTCAAGTCGCGGTGCAGCTCAGAACCTGCACGTACCTAAAGCAGCCCCACGGGAACACGAAGCTTCCCTCGGGCATTTCGTTTCTTTACCCCAAACATTCTTCCCACTCAGCCACAATCTAGAAAGGAAAGAAAGGAAAAGAAGGAAGACCAATTAATTCTGACATAAGGAGTCTTGACTATTCCAACACACTGCCAGGTGAAAAAACATCCCTGCCAGGCTAACAAATCCCCCTGATACTGTCTCCATTCTGTATCAATTATTTAAACGCTGTATTAAGGAGCGTAAGGACACAATGCTTGGAATTCTCAAAAATGGCTCAGCTTGGCTACTCCAAGCACTTTCTCACCCGGGGAGCTGAGCTGTCCCACATTTAAACGCCACGTTTGATCCAAATCCCATAGAAATCTGATATTGTTTGGCTCCTGAGCTTTCCCAAAAGCTGTCCAGTCAAGCCTGGAAATCCTCACTGAAGCTTTGCCATGTCACATCGGGATTTACCCTTGGGAAAACCCCACTCTCAGCACTTGGGTTTCAAGAGGTTGCACCCAATGTTACAGACACAGAATTCCTGTGGGGTTTGGCATTTCCTGCACCTCCAAACACGTGAAAAGAATGAAGTGCAGAGTCCCGAGGCTCCATTATTGCCATTCTCCTCACATCCCTTTCCTCAGCTGCACGTGGCTTTGTGCCTCCTCTGAAGGGCTGGAAAGGAATTTGGGAACCCCCCTCAGCTTCTTCGGTTTTCAGCTTTTTCTCGGAGCCGGCCCAAAAGGCAAACAGGAAAAAAAAACCCCAAAAGTGCACAAAATCCCAGCCCCTCCCAAGATGCAGCTCCTCACACCAAACCTTGGGAGAATCCCTGGTGCTTCCAACACCGCTGCAATCCCACCTGGAGCTGAGCTTACAGGGTGCTCTGCCTAATCCACATCCAAGCCTGGATAGCCCAAAGCCTGCAAGAAAAGAGGAGGCAAAGTGAAGGGGAGAGGGGGGGAAAAACGGAGTTTTAGGTTTTTCCCCTGTTTGCAACAGGATTGAAGGGCAGGGTGGAGAGGTTTCGTGGAAAAGAAGTACCAAAGGCTGCTTCATTCCCAGCAATTAGCGCTGCTCAGGTTGAATCCAAGAGGCCCAATCCACCAGGTTTAAACAGGAGCAGCCGACAGGATGGGTTATGACACAGATCTGTGAAGCTGGAGCCTTCTTTCTTCTCCCGGGCTCTCCCAGAAATTCTCCATGTCCGGACATGCTCCCGCTCTCCCCGCTGGGGAGGACGGACTTGGATAGCCCGGGTGACTGGTGAGCCTAAAACAATAAGTGATGCAGTGATCCAAGTGTTTTTCCCCAGGAAATGACATATTCTCTGGACCTGGGATAACCCATATCCCATGGCCTTCTCCAGGAAGAGTCCCAGCTGGATAGGGTCTCCCAGAAAGGATTCCATAGGGGCTCACCTTCTGCTTGGAGCTCGGCTGAATTCCTCAGCAATCCCAGGGAATGTGGCCATTGGAGGCTTTGGGCAGATTGGGCTCAATTGCGTTTTTAGGTTTTGTTACCGTCTCTCAGACTTCCCACTGGAATGTGGTCTCCAAGGAATATGTAAATCCCATGGGATTCCTGCTCTTTCGGACAATTTTTTGTACCATTCCTGTACAAAACGAGGCCCCCTGTTCGGATGCTTTTCCCCACCGTTCCCCAGCAGTTTTATCTGCCAGTGCATTCCCTGCGCTGGCTGGGCTCTTCCCAGATCTCTGAGCTCCTTCACAGGCAGGAGATCCATTTGGCCCAGGAACTGAACCCTCCCGAGGAATTGTCTGATGCCATCTCCACATTTCACAGCTGATCCTTGTGCTCAAAGGATCCCCCTTTCTTCCCTCCAGCCAATTCCAAGCCTCGCTGCCCCCAGCCGGGAACAGTCCCCAGGCCGATCCCTGCAGTCTTCCCTGCCAGGATCCTGCTCAGGAATCCATGGGCTACAAATTGAAGAATTAATTCTTCCCACCCCTGCCCAGTTCTAATTCCAAAGGATTTGGTGTCTGCCTTACCCGGCTGGAGCCTGCTTCCAACTCTGTTCTTGCTGCTTCTGCTGCTTTCCATTTCCCAGGAATTCCACCAACGGAGCGACAGCGTTTTCCACCTCCTCCTCCAGGATTCCCTCTGTTGCGTTCGGGTGCTGGAAGGGTATCAAAACCTGGGCCTCACTATCAGGAATTATATCCCCGGATTTGTTCCTTTCCAAATGTCACCTCTTCCCAACAAAGCACTGGCCATCCAAGGAATTCTAGAGAGCGATGTGCTGACCGCTGCTTACTCCTCTGGAATGTCAGAGCTTGGAAAAAAAGGGCAGTTGAGGCTTTTCCTGGTGCTGCCCATGAAGTGTATTTTACCTAAGTGCCCCTGCCCATGCCTTTGCCTGTATCCGCCAAAAATCCACCCGTTCATTCCCCAGCTGCTGCCTCCCTCTTTTCCTGGATCCAACAGAATTTTAACAGGTGAATATTCCCCTCTGGAAGAGCACCTTTCATTCCAAACCTAAGAACAAACAAATGAATCACTTTCCTTCGACCTTCCTTATTAGGATTCCACTGAGAGCAGTGGATGGAAAATGATCCTCTCCTGGCCCCTGCTGGATTCCCGGAGCAGGGATCCTTTCCCTCTTTCCCCCCACCCCCCGCGGTGCCCTCCTCCCCCTCCCGCCCCACCCCGCACCCTTTTCAGGCTTTGTTCCACAGCTTTTGCCTCCGGACCTCAGATCCTTTTGGTCTCCAGGAGCTCCCAGCAGCTCCACAGCCTTTCCTCTCCCATCCTGATCCTTTCTCCAGGAATGGAGCTCTGCATTGCAATTCCCTTCTCTTTTCTCCGACAATTCCCACCAACCCAGACCTAAAGCTGACACAAGGAACGCTCGGTGCCCACAAATCCAAATCCAGACCTGGCCATCCCTAAACCAGCAACTCCCGGACAATTTGCGTTCATTCCAACCTATCACTGAGGACTCACCTAATCCTTCAAAATTCCCAAGAAATATCCCGTTGCCTTCAGCTCCCAGGGGATTCTGCTTCGTGCTCACACGGATTTGGGACTTCCCTGAAACACCCGTGCAGGGCACGCTGGAATCCCCGATCCCGTGAATCCGGGGAGTGTGAAAAGCTCGGTCCAGCCTGGGCCCCCAGAAATTTTTGCCAACTATCCCCCAAGTCCTCGGGACAACAGAACTCTCTGGTACTGCATTTTTGGCGTTGTAAAGCCTGGAATTACTTTATTCCTAGTGCTGGGCTCTGGATGTGGCCGAGAAAATCCCGGCCTCCACACAGACCCAGATTCCAAACTTTTTGATACATTTGAGCAAACCGAGAAATTCCCCTTCCCTGCTTCTTCTTAAGGGCATCCTTCTCTTCCCTTACCCGGCCTGCTCTCTCCCACTGGGCTGGGTTTTTCCCTTCCCATGCTAATTAGTCCCTACTTCTAGGAGCTTTAGGTACCTTTCTTCCCTGGCAGGGATTTCTTAACACAGCTACCGAGGCTTTGGGAGTCTTCTTTATCTTCTACTTTCTGGAAACACACCCTCTGATCCATAAATGCCACAATCCAGATGCCCAACTTCAACAAGACATCCTTTTCACCTAAAAACACTCACTCTCAACTCTTAGATCTTTTAAAGTTTTACCCCCGCAAAATTCCCCTGGTTTTCCACCGCTGAATTCCTCCGTCCTGATTCCAAGAATTTCTTGAATACCACGGGGCTTTTCTCAAGATTTACCCCCACAACCTTCCCTACGTGCCCACTGCTCACCACCTCATTTTTCCCTCAATGTCTTCGTTCTCCACCCCAGAGAGTTTGTCAAGTGTTGCCTCCAAAATGTTCCCCCTCTGTCCACTACGGAGTTCCCCATTTTGCCTTCAAAATATTCATTCTGTCCCCTCCAGATTGCATCCACTTTTACCCCCAACATTTTACTTCCTCTACAATATTGATTAAACCTTTTCCACTCCAAAAATGTGCATTCCCTCCCTTAAACAGCACCTCAGCTTTTCCCTCAAAAATGCCCCAGAGAGAAACTCCGATTCAGCCCCCAAACTCCCATTTTCCTACACAAACAGTTCTTGTGGCCCCTCTCAATTCCCCCAGGCTTTCAGCTAAAGGAATAACTGGAAGCCTATTCCCTCATCTCTGCCCTCCTTTTGCTTTCCTGGAAAACCTTGCCATCCCACACTTTCTCCAAGAGATCTGCTGGGAGTACGGCAAGGTCTGCTCTGTCAGAGTGCCAGGCGGGTTTACAGCACTTGCTCCTCTGCATCTTCACCCTTTCATCAGCTTTCCCCTGGAACGGTGTTGTGGGAGAAGCTTGGAATTACCAGAAATGGATCAGGTTCACATTTTTTCCCCACCAGTTTTCATCTGGTTTGAAATTCCTGGAATTACCCTCAAATGTGCCCTAGAACAGTGCTGTGAAAGGATCAGTCAGAAGAACAGCCTGAAAGCAGAAAACCACCTCCAGCAGCAGCCGGAATGATCCCATTTCTGTTCTTACCTGGTCCTGCCAGAGCTCCCAACGGCCCTTCCCATTCCAAAACAAGAGCCATGCAAGACATTCCTGCTGTCCGTGAGGGTGAGGTGCCAGTTCTGGATGTTCTTTGCTGCGGAATCGGACAACAAACAGAGCGTAAATGATCTTGGTGGCTCTTCCAAGCCAAACCACCCCGTGATTCCTTGCGTGGATCAGCACCTGTCCCAACTCCATTCCAGAAACCTCCTCCCACTAACCCAGAACTTTCCTTTTTCCGCTCAACATCAGGGATTTGCTGCCGAGTGCCCCGGGCAGGGGACGCCTCAGCCTTCCCTGGGACGCCTCAGCATTCCAGCATTTTTATTCCAGGCATTAAAAGGATGCTCATTTCTCTTCCAGCATTGTTTTCATCCCAGACCCCCCTCGTCAGCTGTTCAATCCTCTGGCACTGGATTTGGACAAAAGAAGGGACGCACCTGGACTGCGGGAAATCACGGAGAGAAACCCCTCCAAAACCTGACAGAGAAAAACAACGGGAGATGCAGGAAGACATATCCCTCATTTGCACGTCTGGAATGCTTTTCTAAAGACTTCTCCGCATCTGGATGCTCTTTGCTCTTGGCTTTCTTTACAGGAATGCATTTGCTGCTAAACACATCTCAGGCCCTTGTTTGATCAGGATAAGGCGGGATGGAGATGAAGACTCACACAGGGAATAGCCAGGGAGATTCCCAGATCTCTGAACTCCTTCACAAGGCAGGAGATCCATTTGGCCCAGGAACCGAACCCTCCCGAGGAATTGTCGGATGCCATCTCCACATTTCACAGCTGATCCTTGTGCTCAAAGGATCCCCCTTTCTTCCCTCCAGCCAATTCCAAGCCTCGCTGCCCCAAGCCGGGAACAGTCCCCAGGCCGATCCCTGCAGTCTTCCCTGCCAGGATCCTGCTCAGGAATCCATGGGCTACGAATGTAACAATTAATTCTTCCCACCCCTGCCCAGTTCTAATTCCAAAGGATTTGGTGGCTGCCTTACCCGGCTGGAGCCTGCTTCCAACTCTGCTCTTGCTGCTTCTGCTGCTTTCCATTTCCCAGGAATTCCACCAACGGAGCGACAGCGTTTTCCACCTCCTCCTCCAGGATTCCCTCTGTTGCGTTCGGGTGCTGGAAGGATATCAAAACCAGGGCCTCACTATCAGGAATTATATCCCCGGATTTGTTCCTTTCCAAATGTCACCTCTTCCCAACAAAGCACTGGCCATCCAAGGAATTCTAGAGAGCGATGTGCTGACCGCTACTTACTCCTCTGGAATGTCAGAGCTTGGAAAAAAAGGGCAGTTGAGGCTTTTCCTGGTGCTGCCCATGAAGTGTATTTTACCTAAGTGCCCCTGCCCATGCCTTTGCCTGTATCCACCAAAAATCCACCCGTTCATTCCCCAGCTGCTGCCTCCCTCTTTTCCTGGATCCAACAGAATTTAAACAGGTGAATATTCCCCTCTGGAAGAGCACCTTTCATTCCAAACCTAAGAACAAACAAACGAATCACTTTCCTTCGACCTTCCTTATTAGGATTCCACTGAGAGCAGTGGATGGAAAATGATCCTCTCCTGGCCCCTGCTGGATTCCCGGAGCAGGGATCCTTTCCCTCTTTCCCCCCACCCCCCGCGGTGCCCTCCTCCCCCTCCCGCCCCACCCCGCACCCTTTTCAGCCTTTGTTCCACAGCTTTTGCCTCTGGACCTCAGATCCTTTTGGTCTCCAGGAGCTCCCAGCAGCTCCACAGCCTTTCCTCTCCCATCCTGATCCTTTCTCCAGGAATGGAGCTCTGCATTGCAATTCCCTTCTCTTTTCTCCGACAATTCCCACCAACCCAAACCTAAAGCTGACACAAGGAACGCTCGGTGCCCACAAATCCAAATCCAGACCTGGCCATCCCTAAACCAGCAACTCCCGGACAATTTGCGTTCATTCCAACCTATCACTGAGGACTCACCTAATCCTTCAAAATTCCCAAGAAATATCCCGTTGCCTTCAGCTCCCAGGGGATTCTGCTTCGTGCTCACACGGATTTGGGACTTCCCTGAAAAACCCGTGCAGGGCACGCTGGAATCCCCGATCCCGTGAATCCGGGGAGTGTGAAAAGCTCGGTCCAGCCTGGGCCCCCAGAAATTTTTGCCAAATATCCCCCAAGTCCTCGGGACAACAGAACTCTCTGGTACTGCATTTTTGGCGTTGTAAAGCCTGGAATTACTTTACCCCTAGTGCTGGGCTCTGGATGTGGCCGAGAAAATCCCGGCCTCCGCACAGACCCAGATTCCAAACTTTTTGATACATTTGAGCAAACCGAGAAATTCCCCTTCCCTGCTTCTTCTTAAGGGCATCCTTCTCTTCCCTTACCCGGCCTGCTCTCTCCCACTGGGCTGGGTTTTTCCCTTCCCATGCTAATTAGTCCCTACTTCTAGGAGCTTTAGGTACCTTTCTTCCCTGGCAGGGATTTCTTAACACAGCTACCGAGGCTTTGGGAGTCTTCTTTATCTTCTACTTTCTGGAAACACACCCTCTGATCCATAAATGCCGCAATCCAGATGCCCAACTTCACCAAGACATCCTTTTCACCTAAAAACACTCACTCTCAACTCTTAGATCTTTTAAAGTTTTACCCCCGCAAAATTCCCCTGCTTTTCCACCGCTGAATTCCTCCGTCCTGATTCCAAGAATTTCTTGAATACCACGGGGCTTTTCTCAAGATTTACCCCCACAACCTTCCCTACGTGCCCACTGCTCACCACCTCATTTTTCCCTCAATGTCTTCGTTCTCCACCCCAGAGAGTTTGTCAAGTGTTGCCTCCAAAATGTTCCCCCTCTGTCCACTACGGAGTTCCCCATTTTGCCTTCAAAATATTCCTTCTGTCCCCTCCAGACTGCATCCACTTTTACCCCCAACATTTTACTTCCTCTACAATATTGATTAAACCTTTTCCACCCCAAAAATGTGCATTCCCTCCCTTAAACAGCACCTCAGCTTTTCCCTCAAAAATGCCCCAGAGAGAAACTCCGATTCAGCCCCCAAACTCCCATTTTCCTACACAAACAGTTCTTGTGGCCCCTCTCAATTCCCCCAGGCTTTCAGCTAAAGGAATAACTGGAAGCCTATTCCCTCATCTCTGCCCTCCTTTTGCTTTCCTGGAAAACCTTGCCATCCCACACTTTCTCCAAGAGATCTGCTGCGAGTACTGCAAGGTCTGCTCTGTCAGAGTGCCAGGGGGGTTTACAGCACTTGCTCCTCTGCATCTTCACCCTTTCATCAGCTTTCCCCTGGAACGGTGTTGTGCGAGAAGCTTGGAATTACCAGAAATGGATCGGGTTCACACTTTTTCCCCACCAGTTTTCATCTGGTTTGAAATTCCTGGAATTACCCTCAAATGTGCCCTAGAACAGTGCTGTGAAAGGATCAATCAGAAGAACAGCCTGAAAGCAGAAAACCACCTCCAGCAGCAGCCGGAATGATCCCATTTCTGTTCTTACCTGGTCCTGCCAGAGCTCCCAATGGCCCTTCCCATTCCAAAACAAGAACTATCGAAGACATTCCTGCTGTCCGTGAGGGTGAGGTGCCAGTTCTGGATGTTCTTTGCTGTGGAATCGGACAACAAACAGAGCGTAAATGATCTTGGTGGCTCTTCCAAGCCAAACCACCCCGTGATTCCTTGCGTGGATCAGCACCTGTCCCAACTCCATTCCAGAAACCTCCTCCCACTAACCCAGAACCTTCCTTTTTCCGCTCAACATCAGGGATTTGCTGCCGAGTGCCCCGGGCAGGGGACGCCTCAGCCCTCTCTGGGACACCTCAGCATTCCCTGGGACGCCTCAGCATTCCCTGGGGTGCCTCAGCATTCCCTGGGGTGCTGTTCCACGCCGATCCCGTGTCCAGCGCCGTTCCGGGCTGCAGTGCCGGGCTCTCCCCACAAGGCGGCAGCACCGGGAGCGAGCAGCCCCGGCCGGTCCCGCTGTCTCGGGGCAGCTGCGCCTTTAACCCGCCCGGAGCCGGCGGGGCCGTGAACACAGCGGGCAAAAACCCCACCGATCCCCTTTCTTTCACCCCCAGAGGCACAGGATCGCAGCATTCCCTGGGCTGGAAGGGACCCGCAGGGAGCATCGAGTCCACATCCTGGTCCTGCACCCCAAGAATCCCACCCTGTGCCCGAGAGCCTTGTCCAGACACAAACTCTGCCCCCAGGATCCTGAAAACACAGCGGGGCTGGGAGAAGGGTAACAAGGGAGGATTTTTTACATAGTTCTCCTTGTATGATCGTTATATAATCTTATTAGATAGTCCAGCAACCCATCCCTGGGCCGGGACCCCCACCCCTGTCCCGGGACACCCATCCCTGGGCCGGAATACCGATCCCCCGCGGCCCCCACCGTCCGCTCGGGACTGTCCCCGTTCCCCGTTCACCTCCGAGCCCGCAGCACCCGCCCCGGTGCCCCCGGCCCGGCAGCGCTGCTCCCCGGACTCCCCGCCATTGCCGCGTCGGGCGAAGAAGGGCGGAAATTACCGGGACCACACCAATGTGGCGATGCGACCTTCTCAAGATGGCGGCGGTGGAGGACCCCGCTCCGTCTATTCGGCTGCCTGAATGCTCCCGCCTACCCCAGGCGCCGCTGACCCCACAGTCGGTGTCCGCATAGCGGGAAACGCCTCAGAAAATTGCGTGCAAGCGCTGGGCTGGCGTTGGTGTCGGCGTCGCGTTCAGGCAGCCGAATAGACGCAGCTAGAGGGGGCCTTCCCTGCCACCATCTTGAGAAGGTCAGAAAATAGCGTAAACGACCGCCATCTTTAGTGTGGCGATGACCTAATTTCCGGTTTTGCCGCCGTCTTGGGTGCTGGCAGAAGCCACTTCCGGTCGAGCCGCCATCTTTAGTGTTGTACGCACAAGGCCCCCCCCCCCCCCCCCCCCCCTCACAAGAGCTTCTGTCTATTCAGCTGCCTGAATCCAGCCCGGACTCCGACGCCGGCCCCGCGCTTTCCGCGCGATTTTCCGCCGTGGTCCCCGGTGCGAGGACACGGGTGGTGGGGTCACCGGCGCCGGAGGCGGGCGACGGTCCCGCGACCGGCGGCAGGCATCGGCAGGGACACCTCTCCCAGGGGCCTATTGCGTCCGCCATCTTGAGTGTGGCGGAAGTGTCATCCACCCTCTGCAAGGTCCTGGCAGGTTCGAATAAAAACGCCACTTACGCCGTCCCGAAAGCGCCAAACTGCGCCTTCCTTTCCGAGCCGCCCCCTTGAGAGCGGCACGCGGGCGGCTCTATTCCCACCGTGCTCGCCCGGTGCTCCCCGCCCCGGCTCGCGCTGCGACCGCGCCTCTGCTGCCCGGCAAAACCGGCCCCGCCGGGCCGCCCCCCGCGCTGTCATTCGTCGCGGTCACCGCCCCGCACGGCGCCCGCTCCTTTGCAGCGCTCTGGCCCCGCTCATGCACGCCCGTGTCCCTTGGCGCTCCGAACCGTCCTTCGCCCCTCCCCTCCGCTGCCAGACGCGGCCCCGCTCGCTCCTTGCCACGCTCGGCAGCCACCGAGGCCGCCGCCCTCTCGGCTCCCCCGGCCCCGGGCGGCAGCAGCGCCGGGGCGCCGTGCCGGGGCCGGCAGTGCCGCGCTCTCGCCACCAGGCGGCAGCAGCGCCGCCCAGCTCAGCCCGGGGCCGGGCCGCGCTGCGGGGCACGGACAGAGCAGAGGCAAAAGCCGGCTCAGGGCGCTCTGCAGCTCCTGCAGCCCGAGCCTCTCGGCTCCTGGCGCCAGGCACTCGCTTCTTCCCTTCCTACAGAAAAACGCCGCCTCGTTATTCTCAAAACTTGCTCATCTCTAGTCCCAGTTTCTTATATTCCTATATGCAACAGAGTAGAGAGAGGGCTGGCTTATTTCAAAATGAATCTACATCTAAATTTGTCTATAGATGTAAAAACAAAGAACTTGACAGGTTTGGGGATTCCACACTGTCATACACACATCCCTCCCGGTGGATTTTCTGGCAGTTTTGGGCCCCTCTGGGGGAGGGCACCCAGCAATGGCCCCCCTCATTCCCCACTCACCTGCTCCTCCACTGCATCGTGGCTCTCCCAGGGACATTGGGGTGCCCCAAGTGACATTCAGAGCCCCCGAGTCTCCACCCCCGCCCCCAGTCTTTTTTCCTCACCTCCAAAGAATGCACAAAATGAGACAAACTGCCCTGGACAGCAGAACGGCACTTTAATAAAGCCAATTTCCATGCATACATCCCCCAAAAAGGGGCTTGGCTGGAAACACAGGGAAGGTGCAGCAGAGGGATGGGGAAAGAGAGGGATGGGCAGCAGGACAGGGGGCTCTCAAGAGAAGGGCACCATGAGGGAGAGGGACCGAGCAGCCGATGCAGACAGGGACAGGCAAAAGGACAGTGAGAGGGACAAAGAAATACAGTCACACTGCAGCACAAAGGAAAAAGGAGAGCAAGAAAGAAGGAAAGAGAAAGATGCGGGCGGCGAGGGAGACAGAGACAGAACAGGGAGAGGGATTGAGCAGAATTTATTCAATAAAGGTCAGTATGGATTTCTTAAAAGAACACCAGGACATCCCTATCACGGAACTCTGCTGTCTGCTTCAACTTCACAGCTGTAAGGGAACATTTCTCCCCCCTCTCCTCTCTGCGGTGTTTATTAAATAAAGAGTGAGTATTTATTTCTTAAAAGAAAAACAAGAGAGAGGAGGCAGTGAAAGGCAATGGCATGGGGAGCACACAGGACAAGAAAGCAACACAAAAGACACACTGGACAGAGAGAAGAAAAGAGCTGCAAAGTTGGATGCAAGAGTGAAAGAAAATCAGGAACAAACGCCAGGACTTTCATTAGAGAGTGTGGCTGACGAAAGTGCCAGTAAAGCACTGGCTCGAACAGAACCTGCTGCTGGCACGGCTCGGCCCGGCACTCGCTAATTAACATCTGTCTCTCGGCAGGGCCATGAATCCCCTGCTGGAACAGGAGGGGAAAGCCGAGGGGATAATGCGCACCGGGGTTGGTGCCGCTCAGCCCTAATCCCAGCCCGTGGCGCCAGTGAACGCACCCCGATCTCCGAACCTTCTCTCAGGGAAATCTCATCTTTACCCCTTCTCTTCCCCTCCCGGTATCTCCGTGTGCCCGGAACAAACACGAGGAGAGGTTTCTCTGTTGCAGGTTCTTTGGAAATCCTACACTGACTTTGAGAATGAGCAAGAGTAGAAGACAACCAGGAAACTTTGCTGCCAACCAACATCAAACCCCTCGCACCGGAGAAGAACGAACAGCTCGTTTTTACGCGTCCAAATCCCTTCAATTTTCAGCATTGTCTGTTTCCCGGCCGGCACTGTGGGAACTGCTGCGCACGGCACCACGAGTAAAACGCTCTCGTGTTCAGAAGGCACAATTGCAGAGAACAGACAGCAAAGCCGTCTCAAGGCAATTTGGGCACACAAAACCCCCCTTTTTGCACCCTGAGCTTTCTGTTAAGCCACACCTGAAATTCCAAGTTTCTCCGTACTCTGCCCCAGTGCTTCTCTCTTCCGTCAGCGCCGTAGGCAGGACTGATTCCATACTCACAAACCCCCCTTGCCACGATCGGCGCTCTCTGCCCACCAAGGACACGGCACCGGGCAGGGACATTTCTCCCACTCCCCAGCAGAGACCTCCTCCCGCCACATCCAGGGAACTGCAGCCACTCAGGGAACACCAACTTTCTCCTGGGCTGGGAAGAGGAACCTGCAGCAATTAAGGCTGCACAGTCTGCAGCAGCGAGAGCTCAGCACATGTCCAGAGAGCCAATTCCAGCACCTAAATTTAAAAAAGAAGAAAAAGTTGATGACTTTTTTTTAAAGTTACTGTAAGTTCTTAAAACCAAACCAGCCTTTGCTCTTGACTTTGGCTCACTGATGCACACACACACACAAGAGGCCAACGGTCACACAGGGCCTGCTTGCAGAATTCCTGATCCAAACCCTCGCCTTTCCTGCCCAGCACTGAGGGAAATCTGACAGAGGATTCATAAAGAGCCCTCGCTGAGAGCAGTCATCGCCCCAGGCCTTCAGGCTTGGCAAGATTCTGTAGTGAACGGACCCAAATTCAATTCCCAAATCTCAATCTCTGACAAGTCCTGTTGGAAAGACAGCGGACAGTCCATCAGAACACGGAATTAAAAGGCTGCACAAGGAATAACAGAAGCTTTCCCAGGAATAGCCCAAGTTCCTTTTCTCCCTCACCGGTCCGGGGCCGTGAGACCGAACCTTGGGCCCCAGGAGACAGGAGAGGTGTTATCAACACTCGAACCTCCCAAGCGTTGTTATTGCTCAGAGAGCTGCGCCGGCACTGAGCTACTCCCATGCGCCTGCACGGCTTTGGGGAGGGGCAAGACCACGTCCCACTCCTGCCTGGAGAAATTTCAATGCCCTAAAAAGTCATTTCCCTTCTCTCTCTCTGACCCAGGGCCAAAGCAGCTGTGTAGAACAACCCGGGGGATTTATGGGAGGGTGATTCTCTCAGGAAAGACCCCAGACCCTGAGGAAACAAACCCACCCCAAATTTCCAGCTGAAAACACGCTGCTTCCTGAACAGCAGCGCACAAAGCTCTCTATAGCCAGACAGGAGATGACAGACCGGAAAAAGCCAAAAGATGTGCTCTGCTTGCATGCACACTCTGACTGGTAATTCCAAAGGAAATTCCCCACAGATCGTAAGCAGTCACCTACAATTTGTCCTCTGCATTCATGACTGCCTTGGCTTTCTGTAGAAGTGTGTCAAACATCCACGCAGGCGTCAGGGCCTGGGCTGGCTCGTTTATGGCTCTTCCTGACAGGCCCAGGCCAAACCCAAGCACCCCCCTCACTGCTCCAGCCCCACTTTCAGGGAAATATTGACACGGCTTAGAAATACTCTCCTTCCCTGCAACTCACTCCCTCCCTGCGCATCCCCGGAGAGGATTTACTCCGTCCTTTGTTCCCGACAGCACCTCTCCAGCGCAAATCCCACTTCACACAGACACTGACTAAGCAGACCTAAGGCAGTGGTTCCAATCCCCAGCTGCAATCCCCAACTCCCTGTCTCCTGCACAGCTCATCCAAGCACTCCCAGCAATCTCACCTCGGCCCAGAGACTCTCTGTCCGCAGAGGGAAACACAACCCGATGGCACGCAGCTCTGGCACCACATTCCCTCTTCCCTTCTCCCTTTTTCCAGCACACCAGGCTGCTGGAAACGGCATTCCCTAGGCAGTTCATCCCAACACAGAGAAGAGGAGCCTGTGACTTACCCACACCATGGGCAGGACAAGGGGGGCCCTAGCTGGCTTTGGCTGCTCTAATAGCAAAGCTCTTGGGACGACTTCAGTGGTTTTTCCTGTCTTGAAAGAGTGCAGAAAAGCAAAGTTAATCCCACTGTGGACTCCAAGACTCCTGCATTTCCTATTTCTCCTATGATTGCTCACCATGAAATTTTATCCATGGAAAAAAAGCATGAAGAATAACACCATATCAAATAAAAAGTGCCCTTTTCCAGCATTTTTATACCAGGCATTAAAAAGATGCCCATTTCTCTTCCAGCATTGCTTCCCTCATTTTAGCAGAACCGTTTTCATCCCAGACCCCACTCATCAGCTGTTCAATCCTCTGGCACTGGATTTGGACAAAAGAAGGGACGCACCTGGATCGCAGGAAATCACAGAGAGAAACCCCTCCAAAACCTGACAGAGAAAATCAACAGGAGATGCAGGAAGACACATCCCTCATTTGCACATCCGGAGTGCTTTTCTAAAGACTTCTCTGCATCTGGATGCTCTTTGCACTTGGCAGCAAACTGCTTCCACTGCTTCCCACTCCAGCAAGGGGAACATCCCTGGAATTTCATGTCCAGTGTCTCTGCCTAAAGCAGCCCCACGGCAACACGAAGCTTCCCTCGGGCATTTCGTTTCTTTACCCCAAACATTCTCCCCACTCAGCCACAATCTAGAAAGAACAAAAGGGAAAAGAAGGAAGACCAATTAATTCTGACATAAGGAGTCTTGACTATCCCGACACACTGCCAGGTGAAAAAACATCCCTGCCACTCTAAGAAATCCCCCTGATACTGTCTCCATTCTGTATCAATTATTTAAACGCTGTATTAAGGAGCGTAAGGACACAATGCTTGGAATTCTCAAAAACGGCTCCGCCTGGCTACTCCAAGCACTTTCTCACCCGGGGAGCTGAGCTGTCCCACATTTAAACGCCACGTTTGATCCAAATCCCATAGAAATCTGATATTGTTTGGCTCCTGAGCTTTCCCAAAAGCTGTGCAGTCAAGCCTGGAAATCCTCACTGAAGCTTTGCCATGTCACATCGGGATTTACCCTTGGGAAAACCCCACTCTCAGCACTTGGGTTTCAAGAGGTTGCACCCAATGTTACAGACACAGAATTCCTGCGGGGTTTGGCATTTCCTGCACCTCCAAACACGTGAAAAGAAGGAAGTGCAGAGTCCCGAGGCTCCATTATTGCCATTCTCCTCACATCCCTTTCCTCAGCTGCACGTGGCTTTGTGCCTCCTCTGAAGGGCTGGAAAGGAATTCGGGAACCCCCCTCAGCTTCTTCGGTTTTCAGCTTTTTCTCTGAGCCGGCCCAAAAGGCAAACAGGAAAAAAAACCCCCAAAAGTGCACAAAATCCCAGCCCCTCCCAAGATGCAGCTCCTCACACCAAACCTTGGGAGAATCCCTGGTGCTTCCAACACCGCTGCAATCCAACCTGGAGCTGAGCTTACAGGGTGCTCTGCCTAATCCACATCCAAGCCTGGATAGCCCAAAGCCTGCAAGAAAAGAGGAGGCAAAGTGAAGGGGAGAGGGGGGGAAAAACGGAGTTTTAGGTTTTTCCCCTGTTTGCAACAGGATTGAAGGGCAGGATGGAGAGGTTTCGTGGAAAAGAAGTACCAAAGGCTGCTTCATTCCCAGCAATTAGTGCTGCTCAATCCAAGAGGCCCAATCCACCAGGTTTAAACAGGAGCGGCCGACAGGATGGGTTATGACACAGATCTGTGAAGCTGGAGCCTTCTTTCTTCTCCCGGGCTCTCCCAGAAATTCTCCATGTCCGGACGCGCTCCCGCTCTCCCTGCTGGGGAGGATGGACTTGGATAGCCCGGGTGACTGGTGAGCCTAAAACAATAAGTGATGCAGTGATCCAAGTGTTTTTCCCCAGGAAATGACATATTCTCTGGACCTGGGATAACCCATATCCCATGGCCTTCTCCAGGAAGAGTCCCAGCTGGATATGGTCTCCCAGAAAGGATTCCATAGGGGCTCACCTTTTGCTTGGAGCTCGGCTGAATTCCTCAGCAATGCCAGGGAATGTGGCCATTGGAGGCTTTGGGCAGATTAGGCTAATTTGCCTTTTTAGGTTTTGTTACCATCTCTCAGACTTCCCACTGGATTGTGGTCTCCAAGGAACATGTAAATCCCATTGGATTCCTGCTCTTTGGATATTTTTGTACCATTCCTGTACAAAACGAGGCCCCCTGTTCGGATGCTTTTCCCCACTGTTCCCCAGCAGTTTTATCTGCCAGTGCATTCCCTGTGTTGGTTGGGCTCTTCCCAGATCTCTGAGCTCCTTCACAAGGCAGGAGATCCATTTGACCCAGGAACCGAACCCTCCCGAGGAATTGTCTGATGCCATCTCCACATTTCACAGCTGATCCTTGTGCTCAAAGGATCCCCCTTTCTTCCCTTCAGCCAATTCCAAGCCTCGCTGCCCCCAGCCGGGAACAGTCCCCAGGCCGATCCCTGCAGTCTTCCCTGCCAGGATCCTGCTCAGGAATCCATGGGAATGTAAGAATTAATTCTTCCCACCCCTGCCCAGTTCTAATTCCAAAGGATTTGGTGTCTGCCTTACCCGGCTGGAGCCTGCTTCCAACTCTGCTCTTGCTGCTTCTGCTGCTTTCCATTTCCCAGGAATTCCACCAACGGAGCGACAGCGTTTTCCACCTCCTCCTCCAGCATTCCCTCTGTTGCGTTCGGGTGCTGGAAGGATATCAAAACCAGGGCCTCACTATCAGGAATTATATCCCCGGATTTGTTCCTTTCCAAATGTCACCTCTTCCCAACAAAGCACTGGCCATCCAAGGAATTCTAGAGAGCCATGTGCTGACCGCTGCTTACTCCTCTGGAATGTCAGAGCTTGGAAAAAAAGGGCAGTTGAGGCTTTTCCTGGTGCTGCCCATGAAGTGTATTTTACCTAAGTGCCCCTGCCCATGCCTTTGCCTGTATCCACCAAAAATCCACCCGTTCATTCCCCAGCTGCTGCCTCCGTCTTTTCCTGGATCCAACAGAATTTTAACAGGTGAATATTCCCCTCTGGAAGAGCACCTTTCATTCCAAACCTAAGAACAAACAAAGGAATCACTTTCCTTCGACCTTCCTTATTAGGATTCCACTGAGAGCAGTGGATGGAAAATGATCCTCTCCTGGTCCCTGCTGGATTCCCGGAGCAGGGATCCTTTCCCTCTTCCCCCCCACCCCCCGCGGTGCCCTCCTCCCCCTCCCGCCCCACCCCGCACCCTTTTCAGCCTTTGTTCCACAGCTTTTGCCACTGGACCTCAGATCCTTTTGGTCTCCAGGAGCTCCCAGCAGCTCCACAGCCTTTCCTCTCCCATCCTGATCCTTTCTCCAGGAATGGAGCTCTGCATTGCAATTCCCTTCTCTTTTCTCCGACAATTCCCACCAACCCAAACCTAAAGCTGACACAAGGAACGCTCGGTGCCCACAAATCCAAATCCAGACCTGGCCATCCCTAAACCAGCAACTCCCGGACAATTTGCGTTCATTCCAACCTAACACTGAGGACTCACCTAATCCTTCAAAATTCCCAAGAAATATCCCGTTGCCTTCAGCTCCCAGGGGATTCTGCTTCGTGCTCACACGGATTTGGGACTTCCCTGAAAAACCCGTGCAGGGCATGCTGGAATCCCCGATCCCGTGAATCCGGGGAGTGTGAAAAGCTCGGTCCAGCCTGGGCCCCCAGAAATTTTTGCCAAATATCCCCCAAGTCCTCGGGACAACAGAACTCTCTGGTACTGCATTTTTGGCGTTGTAAAGCCTGGAATTACTTTACTCCTAGTGCTGGGCTCTGGATGTGGCCGAGAAAATCCCGGCCTCCACACAGACCCAGATTCCAAACTTTTTGATACATTTGAGCAAACCGAGAAATTCCCCTTCCCTGCTTCTTCTTAAGGGCATGCTTCTCTTCCCTTACCCGGCCTGCTCTCTCCCACTGGGCTGGGTTTTTCCCTTCCCATGCTAATTAGTCCCTACTCCTAGGAGGTTTAGGTACCTTTCTTCCCTGGCAGGGATTTCTTAACACAGCTACCGAGGCTTTGGGAGTCTTCTTTATCTTCTACTTTCTGGAAACACACCCTCTGATCCATAAATGCCACAATCCAGATGCCCAACTTCAACAAGACATCCTTTTCACCTAAAAACACTCACTCTCAACTCTTAGATCTTTTAAAGTTTTACCCCCGCAAAATTCCCCTGCTTTTCCACCGCTGAATTCCTCCGTCCTGATTCCAAGAATTTCTTGAATACCACGGGGCTTTTCTCAAGATTTACCCCCACAACCTTCCCTACGTGCCCACTGCTCACCACCTCATTTTTCCCTCAATGTCTTCGTTCTCCACCCCAGAGAGTTTGTCAAGTGTTGCCTCCAAAATGTTCCCCCTCTCTCCACTACGGAGTTCCCCATTTTGCCTTCAAAATATTCCTTCTGTCCCCTCCAGACTGCATCCACTTTTACCCCCAACATTTTACTTCCTCTACAATATTGATTAAACCTTTTCCACCCCAAAAATGTGCATTCCCTCCCTTAAACAGCACCTCAGCTTTTCCCTCAAAAATGCCCCAGAGAGAAACTCCGATTCAGCCCCCAAACTCCCATTTTCCTACACAAACAGTTCTTGTGGCCCCTCTCAATTCCCCCAGGCTTTCAGCTAAAGGAATAACTGGAAGCCTATTCCCTCATCTCTGCCCTCCTTTTGCTTTCCCGGAAAACCTTGCCATCCCACACTTTCTCCAAGAGATCTGCTGGGAGTACTGCAAGGTCTGCTCTGTCAGAGTGCCAGGGGGGTTTACAGCACTTGCTCCTCTGCATCTTCACCCTTTCATCAGCTTTCCCCTGGAACGGTGTTGTGGGAGAAGCTTGGAATTACCAGAAATGGATCGGGTTCACACTTTTTCCCCACCAGTTTTCATCTGGTTTGAAATTCCTGGAATTACCCTCAAACGTGCCCTAGAACAGTGCTGTGAAAGGATCAGTCAGAAGAACAGCCTGAAAGCAGAAAACCACCTCCAGCAGCAGCCAGAATGATCCCATTTCTGTTCTTACCTGCTCCTGCCAGAGCTCCCAACGGCCCTTCCCATTCCAAAACAAGAACTATCGAAGACATTCCTGCTGTCCGTGAGGGTGAGGTGCCAGTTCTGGATGTTCTTTGCTGTGGAATCGGACAACAAACAGAGCATAAATGATCTTGGTGGCTCTTCCAAGCCAAACCACCCCGTGATTCCTTGCGTGGATCAGCACCTGTCCCAACTCCACTCCAGAAACCTCCTCCCACTAACCCAGAACCTTCCTTTTTCCGCTCAACATCAGGGATTTGCTGCCGAGTGCCCCGGGCAGGGGACGCCTCAGCCCTCTCTGGGACACCTCAGCATTCCCTGGGACGCCTCAGCATTCCCTGGGGTGCCTCAGCATTCCCTGGGATACCTCAGCATTCCCTGGGACGCCTCAGCATTCCCTGGGCTGCTGTTCCACGCCGATCCCGTGTCCAGCGCCGTTCCGGGCTGCAGTGCCGGGCTCTCCCCACAAGGCGGCAGCACCGGGAGCGAGCAGCCCCGGCCGGTCCCGCTGTCTCGGGGCAGCTGCGCCTTTAACCCGCCCGGAGCCGGCGGGGCCGTGAACACAGCGGGCAAAAACCCCAGCGATCCCCTTTATTTCACCCCCAGAGGCACAGGATCGCAGCATTCCCTGGGCTGGAAGGGACCCGCAGGGAGCATCGAGTCCAAATCCTGGTCCTGCACCCCAAGAATCCCACCCTGTGCCCGAGAGCCTTGTCCAGACCCAAACTCTGCCCCCAGGATCCTGAAAACACAGCGGGGCTGGGAGAAGGATGACAATGGAAGATTTTTTATATAGATCTCCTTGTACGATCGTTATATAATATCATTAGATCGCCCAGGAACCCATCCCTGTACCTGGACAGCCAGAAGTGCACAAAATCCCAGCCCCTCCCAAGATGCAGCTCCCCACACCAAACCTTGGGAGAATCCCTGGTGCTTCCAACACCGCTGCAATCCCACCTGGAGCTGAGCTTACAGGGTGCTCTGCCTAATCCACATCCAAGCCTGGATAGCCCAAAGCCTGCAAGAAAAGAGGAGGCAAAGTGAAAAGGAGTGAGGGGGAAAAAACCAGAGTTTTAGGTTTTTCCCCTGTTTGCAACAGGATTGAAGGGCAGGATGGAGAGGTTTTGTGGAAAAGAAGTACCAAAGGCTGCTTCATTCCCAGCAATTAGCGCTGCTCAGGTTGAATCCAAGAGGCCCAATCCACCAGGTTTAAACAGGAGCGGCCGACAGGATGGGTTATGACACAGATCTGTGAAGCTGGAGCCTTCTTCCTTCTCCCGGGCTCTCCCAGAAATTCTCCGTGTCCGGACGCGCTCCCGCTCTCCCCGCTGGGGAGGACGGACTTGGATAGCCCGGGTGACTGGTGAGCCTAAAACAATAAGTGATGCAGTGATCCAAGTGTTTTTCCCCAGGAAATTACATATTCTCTGGACCTGGGATAACCCATATCCCATGGCCTTCTCCAGGAAGAGTCCCAGCTGGATAGGGTCTCCCAGAAAGGATTCCATAGGGGCTCACCTTTTGCTTGGAGCTCGGCTGAATTCCTCAGCAATGCCAGGGAATGTTGCCATTGGAGGCTTTGGGCAGATTAGGCTCATTTGCCTTTTTAGGTTTTGTTACCGTCTCTCAGACTTCCCACTGGAATGTGGTCTCCAAGGAACATGTAAATCCCATTGGATTCCTGCTCTTTCAGACAATTTTTTGTACCATTCCTGTACAAAACGAGGCCCCCTGTTCGGATGCTTTTCCCCACCGTTCCCCAGCAGTTTTATCTGCCAGTCCTTTCCCTGCGCTGGTTGGGCTCTTCCCAGATCTCTGAGCTCCTTCACAAGGCAGGAGATCCATTTGGCCCAGGAACCGAACCCTCCCGAGGAATTGTCTGATGCCATCTCCACATTTCACAGCTGATCCTTGTGCTCAAAGGATCCCCCTTTCTTCCCTCCAGCCAATTCCAAGCCTCGCTGCCCCCAGCCGGGAACAGTCCCCAGGCCGATCCCTGCAGTCTTCCCTGCCAGGATCCTGCTCAGGAATCCATGGGCTACGAATGGAAGAATTAATTCTTCCCACCCCTGCCCAGTTCTAATTCCAAAGGATTTGGTGGCTGCCTTACCTGGCTGGAGCCTGCTTCCAACTCTGTTCTTGCTGCTTCTGCTGCTTTCCATTTCCCAGGAATTCCACCAACGGAGCGACAGCATTTTCCACCTCCTCCTCCAGGATTCCCTCTGTCGCGTTCGGGTGCTGGAAGGATATCAAAACCTGGGCCTCACTATCAGGAATTATATCCCCGGATTTGTTCCTTTCCAAATGTCACCTCTTCCCAACAAAGCACTGGCCATCCAAGGAATTCTAGAGAGCGATGTGCTGACCGCTGCTTACTCCTCTGGAATGTCAGAGCTTGGAAAAAAAGGGCAGTTGAGGCTTTTCCTGGTGCTGCCCATGAAGTGTATTTTACCTAAGTGCCCCTGCCCATGCCTTTGCCTGTATCCGCCAAAAATCCACCCGTTCATTCCCCAGCTGCTGCCTCCCTCTTTTCCTGGATCCAACAGAATTTTAACAGGTGAATATTCCCCTCTGGAAGAGCACCTTTCATTCCAAACCTAAGAACAAACAAAGGAATCACTTTCCTTCGACCTTCCTTATTAGGATTCCACTGAGAGCAGTGGATGCAAAATGATCCTCTCCTGGTCCCTGCTGGATTCCCGGAGCAGGGATCCTTTCCCTCTTTCCCCCCACCCCCCGCGGTGCCCTCCTCCCCCTCCCGCCCCACCCCGCACCCTTTTCAGCCTTTCTTCCACAGCTTTTGCCTCCGGACCTCAGATCCTTTTGGTCTCCAGGAGCTCCCAGCAGCTCCACAGCCTTTCCTCTCCCATCCTGATCCTTTCTCCAGGAATGGAGCTCTGCATTGCAATTCCCTTCTCTTTTCTCCGACAATTCCCACCAACCCAGACCTAAAGCTGACACAAGGAACGCTCGGTGCCCACAAATCCAAATCCAGACCTGGCCATCCCTAAACCAGCAACTCCCGGACAATTTGCGTTCATTCCAACCTATCACTGAGGACTCACCTAATCCTTCAAAATTCCCAAGAAATATCCCGTTGCCTTCAGCTCCCAGGGGATTCTGCTTCGTGCTCACACGGATTTGGGACTTCCCTGAAAAACCCGTGCAGGGCACGCTGGAATCCCCGATCCCGTGAATCCGGGGAGTGTGAAAAGCTCGGTCCAGCCTGGGCCCCCAGAAATTTTTGCCAAATATCCCCCAAGTCCTCGGGACAACAGAACTCTCTGGTACTGCATTTTTGGCGTTGTAAAGCCTGGAATTACTTTACCCCTAGTGCTGGGCTCTGGATGTGGCCGAGAAAATCCCGGCCTCCGCACAGACCCAGATTCCAAACTTTTTGATACATTTGAGCAAACCGAGAAATTCCCCTTCCCTGCTTCTTCTTAAGGGCATCCTTCTCTTCCCTTACCCGGCCTGCTCTCTCCCACTGGGCTGGGTTTTCCCCTGCTTCCCATGCTAATTAGTCCCTACTTCTAGGAGGTTTAGGTACCTTTCTTCCCTGGCAGGGATTTCTTAACACAGCTACCGAGGCTTTGGGAGTCTTCTTTATCTTCTACTTTCTGGAAACACACCCTCTGATCCATAAATGCCACAATCCAGATGCCCAACTTCAACAAGACATCCTTTTCACCTAAAAACACTCACTCTCAACTCTTAGATCTTTTAAAGTTTTACCCCCGCAAAATTCCCCTGCTTTTCCACCGCTGAATTCCTCCGTCCTGATTCCAAGAATTTCTTGAATACCACGGGGCTTTTCTCAAGATTTACCCCCACAACCTTCCCTACGTGCCCACTGCTCACCACCTCATTTTTCCCTCAATGTCTTCGTTCTCCACCCCAGAGAGTTTGTCAAGTGTTGCCTCCAAGATGTTCCCCCTCTGTCCACTACTGAGTTCCCCATTTTGCCTTCAAAATATTCCTTCTGTCCCCTCCAGATTGCATCCACTTTTACCCCCAACATTTTACTTCCTCTACAATATTGATTAAACCTTTTCCACCCCAAAAATGTGCATTCCCTCCCTTAAACAGCACCTCAGCTTTTCCCTCAAAAATGCCCCAGAGAGAAACTCCGATTCAGCCCCCAAACTCCCATTTTCCTACACAAACAGTTCTTGTGGCCCCTCTCAATTCCCCCAGGCTTTCAGCTAAAGGAATAACTGGAAGCCTATTCCCTCATCTCTGCCCTCCTTTTGCTTTCCCGGAAAACCTTGCCATCCCACACTTTCTCCAAGAGATCTGCTGGGAGTACTGCAAGGTCTGCTCTGTCAGAGTGCCAGGGGGGTTTACAGCACTTGCTCCTCTGCATCTTCACCCTTTCATCAGCTTTCCCCTGGAACGGTGTTGTGGGAGAAGCTTGGAATTACCAGAAATGGATCGGGTTCACACTTTTTCCCCACCAGTTTTCATCTGGTTTGAAATTCCTGGAATTACCCTCAAACGTGCCCTAGAACAGTGCTGTGAAAGGATCAGTCAGAAGAACAGCCTGAAAGCAGAAAACCACCTCCAGCAGCAGCCAGAATGATCCCATTTCTGTTCTTACCTGCTCCTGCCAGAGCTCCCAACGGCCCTTCCCATTCCAAAACAAGAACTATCGAAGACATTCCTGCTGTCCGTGAGGGTGAGGTGCCAGTTCTGGATGTTCTTTGCTGTGGAATCGGACAACAAACAGAGCATAAATGATCTTGGTGGCTCTTCCAAGCCAAACCACCCCGTGATTCCTTGCGTGGATCAGCACCTGTCCCAACTCCACTCCAGAAACCTCCTCCCACTAACCCAGAACCTTCCTTTTTCCGCTCAACATCAGGGATTTGCTGCCGAGTGCCCCGGGCAGGGGACGCCTCAGCCCTCTCTGGGACACCTCAGCATTCCCTGGGACGCCTCAGCATTCCCTGGGGTGCCTCAGCATTCCCTGGGATACCTCAGCATTCCCTGGGACGCCTCAGCATTCCCTGGGCTGCTGTTCCACGCCGATCCCGTGTCCAGCGCCGTTCCGGGCTGCAGTGCCGGGCTCTCCCCACAAGGCGGCAGCACCGGGAGCGAGCAGCCCCGGCCGGTCCCGCTGTCTCGGGGCAGCTGCGCCTTTAACCCGCCCGGAGCCGGCGGGGCCGTGAACACAGCGGGCAAAAACCCCAGCGATCCCCTTTATTTCACCCCCAGAGGCACAGGATCGCAGCATTCCCTGGGCTGGAAGGGACCCGCAGGGAGCATCGAGTCCAAATCCTGGTCCTGCACCCCAAGAATCCCACCCTGTGCCCGAGAGCCTTGTCCAGACCCAAACTCTGCCCCCAGGATCCTGAAAACACAGCGGGGCTGGGAGAAGGATGACAATGGAAGATTTTTTATATAGATCTCCTTGTACGATCGTTATATAATATCATTAGATCGCCCAGGAACCCATCCCTGTACCTGGACAGCCAGAAGTGCACAAAATCCCAGCCCCTCCCAAGATGCAGCTCCCCACACCAAACCTTGGGAGAATCCCTGGTGCTTCCAACACCGCTGCAATCCCACCTGGAGCTGAGCTTACAGGGTGCTCTGCCTAATCCACATCCAAGCCTGGATAGCCCAAAGCCTGCAAGAAAAGAGGAGGCAAAGTGAAAAGGAGTGAGGGGGAAAAAACCAGAGTTTTAGGTTTTTCCCCTGTTTGCAACAGGATTGAAGGGCAGGATGGAGAGGTTTTGTGGAAAAGAAGTACCAAAGGCTGCTTCATTCCCAGCAATTAGCGCTGCTCAGGTTGAATCCAAGAGGCCCAATCCACCAGGTTTAAACAGGAGCGGCCGACAGGATGGGTTATGACACAGATCTGTGAAGCTGGAGCCTTCTTCCTTCTCCCGGGCTCTCCCAGAAATTCTCCGTGTCCGGACGCGCTCCCGCTCTCCCCGCTGGGGAGGACGGACTTGGATAGCCCGGGTGACTGGTGAGCCTAAAACAATAAGTGATGCAGTGATCCAAGTGTTTTTCCCCAGGAAATTACATATTCTCTGGACCTGGGATAACCCATATCCCATGGCCTTCTCCAGGAAGAGTCCCAGCTGGATAGGGTCTCCCAGAAAGGATTCCATAGGGGCTCACCTTTTGCTTGGAGCTCGGCTGAATTCCTCAGCAATGCCAGGGAATGTTGCCATTGGAGGCTTTGGGCAGATTAGGCTCATTTGCCTTTTTAGGTTTTGTTACCGTCTCTCAGACTTCCCACTGGAATGTGGTCTCCAAGGAACATGTAAATCCCATTGGATTCCTGCTCTTTCAGACAATTTTTTGTACCATTCCTGTACAAAACGAGGCCCCCTGTTCGGATGCTTTTCCCCACCGTTCCCCAGCAGTTTTATCTGCCAGTCCTTTCCCTGCGCTGGTTGGGCTCTTCCCAGATCTCTGAGCTCCTTCACAAGGCAGGAGATCCATTTGGCCCAGGAACCGAACCCTCCCGAGGAATTGTCTGATGCCATCTCCACATTTCACAGCTGATCCTTGTGCTCAAAGGATCCCCCTTTCTTCCCTCCAGCCAATTCCAAGCCTCGCTGCCCCCAGCCGGGAACAGTCCCCAGGCCGATCCCTGCAGTCTTCCCTGCCAGGATCCTGCTCAGGAATCCATGGGCTACGAATGGAAGAATTAATTCTTCCCACCCCTGCCCAGTTCTAATTCCAAAGGATTTGGTGGCTGCCTTACCTGGCTGGAGCCTGCTTCCAACTCTGTTCTTGCTGCTTCTGCTGCTTTCCATTTCCCAGGAATTCCACCAACGGAGCGACAGCATTTTCCACCTCCTCCTCCAGGATTCCCTCTGTCGCGTTCGGGTGCTGGAAGGATATCAAAACCTGGGCCTCACTATCAGGAATTATATCCCCGGATTTGTTCCTTTCCAAATGTCACCTCTTCCCAACAAAGCACTGGCCATCCAAGGAATTCTAGAGAGCGATGTGCTGACCGCTGCTTACTCCTCTGGAATGTCAGAGCTTGGAAAAAAAGGGCAGTTGAGGCTTTTCCTGGTGCTGCCCATGAAGTGTATTTTACCTAAGTGCCCCTGCCCATGCCTTTGCCTGTATCCGCCAAAAATCCACCCGTTCATTCCCCAGCTGCTGCCTCCCTCTTTTCCTGGATCCAACAGAATTTTAACAGGTGAATATTCCCCTCTGGAAGAGCACCTTTCATTCCAAACCTAAGAACAAACAAAGGAATCACTTTCCTTCGACCTTCCTTATTAGGATTCCACTGAGAGCAGTGGATGCAAAATGATCCTCTCCTGGTCCCTGCTGGATTCCCGGAGCAGGGATCCTTTCCCTCTTTCCCCCCACCCCCCGCGGTGCCCTCCTCCCCCTCCCGCCCCACCCCGCACCCTTTTCAGCCTTTCTTCCACAGCTTTTGCCTCCGGACCTCAGATCCTTTTGGTCTCCAGGAGCTCCCAGCAGCTCCACAGCCTTTCCTCTCCCATCCTGATCCTTTCTCCAGGAATGGAGCTCTGCATTGCAATTCCCTTCTCTTTTCTCCGACAATTCCCACCAACCCAGACCTAAAGCTGACACAAGGAACGCTCGGTGCCCACAAATCCAAATCCAGACCTGGCCATCCCTAAACCAGCAACTCCCGGACAATTTGCGTTCATTCCAACCTATCACTGAGGACTCACCTAATCCTTCAAAATTCCCAAGAAATATCCTGTTGCCTTCAGCTCCCAGGGGATTCTGCTTCGTGCTCACACGGATTTGGGACTTCCCTGAAAAACCCGTGCAGGGCACGCTGGAATCCCCGATCCCGTGAATCCGGGGAGTGTGAAAAGCTCGGTCCAGCCTGGGCCCCCAGAAATTTTTGCCAAATATCCCCCAAGTCCTCGGGACAACAGAACTCTCTGGTACTGCATTTTTGGCGTTGTAAAGCCTGGAATTACTTTACCCCTAGTGCTGGGCTCTGGATGTGGCCGAGAAAATCCCGGCCTCCGCACAGACCCAGATTCCAAACTTTTTGATACATTTGAGCAAACCGAGAAATTCCCCTTCCCTGCTTCTTCTTAAGGGCATCCTTCTCTTCCCTTACCCGGCCTGCTCTCTCCCACTGGGCTGGGTTTTCCCCTGCTTCCCATGCTAATTAGTCCCTACTTCTAGGAGGTTTAGGTACCTTTCTTCCCTGGCAGGGATTTCTTAACACAGCTACCGAGGCTTTGGGAGTCTTCTTTATCTTCTACTTTCTGGAAACACACCCTCTGATCCATAAATGCCACAATCCAGATGCCCAACTTCAACAAGACATCCTTTTCACCTAAAAACACTCACTCTCAACTCTTAGATCTTTTAAAGTTTTACCCCCGCAAAATTCCCCTGCTTTTCCACCGCTGAATTCCTCCGTCCTGATTCCAAGAATTTCTTGAATACCACGGGGCTTTTCTCAAGATTTACCCCCACAACCTTCCCTACGTGCCCACTGCTCACCACCTCATTTTTCCCTCAATGTCTTCGTTCTCCACCCCAGAGAGTTTGTCAAGTGTTGCCTCCAAGATGTTCCCCCTCTGTCCACTACTGAGTTCCCCATTTTGCCTTCAAAATATTCCTTCTGTCCCCTCCAGATTGCATCCACTTTTACCCCCAACATTTTACTTCCTCTACAATATTGATTAAACCTTTTCCACCCCAAAAATGTGCATTCCCTCCCTTAAACAGCACCTCAGCTTTTCCCTCAAAAATGCCCCAGAGAGAAACTCCGATTCAGCCCCCAAACTCCCATTTTCCTACACAAACAGTTCTTGTGGCCCCTCTCAATTCCCCCAGGCTTTCAGCTAAAGGAATAACTGGAAGCCTATTCCCTCATCTCTGCCCTCCTTTTGCTTTCCCGGAAAACCTTGCCATCCCACACTTTCTCCAAGAGATCTGCTGGGAGTACTGCAAGGTCTGCTCTGTCAGAGTGCCAGGGGGGTTTACAGCACTTGCTCCTCTGCATCTTCACCCTTTCATCAGCTTTCCCCTGGAACGGTGTTGTGGGAGAAGCTTGGAATTACCAGAAATGGATCGGGTTCACACTTTTTCCCCACCAGTTTTCATCTGGTTTGAAATTCCTGGAATTACCCTCAAACGTGCCCTAGAACAGTGCTGTGAAAGGATCAGTCAGAAGAACAGCCTGAAAGCAGAAAACCACCTCCAGCAGCAGCCAGAATGATCCCATTTCTGTTCTTACCTGCTCCTGCCAGAGCTCCCAACGGCCCTTCCCATTCCAAAACAAGAACTATCGAAGACATTCCTGCTGTCCGTGAGGGTGAGGTGCCAGTTCTGGATGTTCTTTGCTGTGGAATCGGACAACAAACAGAGCATAAATGATCTTGGTGGCTCTTCCAAGCCAAACCACCCCGTGATTCCTTGCGTGGATCAGCACCTGTCCCAACTCCACTCCAGAAACCTCCTCCCACTAACCCAGAACCTTCCTTTTTCCGCTCAACATCAGGGATTTGCTGCCGAGTGCCCCGGGCAGGGGACGCCTCAGCCCTCTCTGGGACACCTCAGCATTCCCTGGGACGCCTCAGCATTCCCTGGGGTGCCTCAGCATTCCCTGGGATACCTCAGCATTCCCTGGGACGCCTCAGCATTCCCTGGGCTGCTGTTCCACGCCGATCCCGTGTCCAGCGCCGTTCCGGGCTGCAGTGCCGGGCTCTCCCCACAAGGCGGCAGCACCGGGAGCGAGCAGCCCCGGCCGGTCCCGCTGTCTCGGGGCAGCTGCGCCTTTAACCCGCCCGGAGCCGGCGGGGCCGTGAACACAGCGGGCAAAAACCCCAGCGATCCCCTTTATTTCACCCCCAGAGGCACAGGATCGCAGCATTCCCTGGGCTGGAAGGGACCCGCAGGGAGCATCGAGTCCAAATCCTGGTCCTGCACCCCAAGAATCCCACCCTGTGCCCGAGAGCCTTGTCCAGACCCAAACTCTGCCCCCAGGATCCTGAAAACACAGCGGGGCTGGGAGAAGGATGACAATGGAAGATTTTTTATATAGATCTCCTTGTACGATCGTTATATAATATCATTAGATCGCCCAGGAACCCATCCCTGTACCTGGACAGCCAGAAGTGCACAAAATCCCAGCCCCTCCCAAGATGCAGCTCCCCACACCAAACCTTGGGAGAATCCCTGGTGCTTCCAACACCGCTGCAATCCCACCTGGAGCTGAGCTTACAGGGTGCTCTGCCTAATCCACATCCAAGCCTGGATAGCCCAAAGCCTGCAAGAAAAGAGGAGGCAAAGTGAAAAGGAGTGAGGGGGAAAAAACCAGAGTTTTAGGTTTTTCCCCTGTTTGCAACAGGATTGAAGGGCAGGATGGAGAGGTTTTGTGGAAAAGAAGTACCAAAGGCTGCTTCATTCCCAGCAATTAGCGCTGCTCAGGTTGAATCCAAGAGGCCCAATCCACCAGGTTTAAACAGGAGCGGCCGACAGGATGGGTTATGACACAGATCTGTGAAGCTGGAGCCTTCTTCCTTCTCCCGGGCTCTCCCAGAAATTCTCCGTGTCCGGACGCGCTCCCGCTCTCCCCGCTGGGGAGGACGGACTTGGATAGCCCGGGTGACTGGTGAGCCTAAAACAATAAGTGATGCAGTGATCCAAGTGTTTTTCCCCAGGAAATTACATATTCTCTGGACCTGGGATAACCCATATCCCATGGCCTTCTCCAGGAAGAGTCCCAGCTGGATAGGGTCTCCCAGAAAGGATTCCATAGGGGCTCACCTTTTGCTTGGAGCTCGGCTGAATTCCTCAGCAATGCCAGGGAATGTTGCCATTGGAGGCTTTGGGCAGATTAGGCTCATTTGCCTTTTTAGGTTTTGTTACCGTCTCTCAGACTTCCCACTGGAATGTGGTCTCCAAGGAACATGTAAATCCCATTGGATTCCTGCTCTTTCAGACAATTTTTTGTACCATTCCTGTACAAAACGAGGCCCCCTGTTCGGATGCTTTTCCCCACCGTTCCCCAGCAGTTTTATCTGCCAGTCCTTTCCCTGCGCTGGTTGGGCTCTTCCCAGATCTCTGAGCTCCTTCACAAGGCAGGAGATCCATTTGGCCCAGGAACCGAACCCTCCCGAGGAATTGTCTGATGCCATCTCCACATTTCACAGCTGATCCTTGTGCTCAAAGGATCCCCCTTTCTTCCCTCCAGCCAATTCCAAGCCTCGCTGCCCCCAGCCGGGAACAGTCCCCAGGCCGATCCCTGCAGTCTTCCCTGCCAGGATCCTGCTCAGGAATCCATGGGCTACGAATGGAAGAATTAATTCTTCCCACCCCTGCCCAGTTCTAATTCCAAAGGATTTGGTGGCTGCCTTACCTGGCTGGAGCCTGCTTCCAACTCTGTTCTTGCTGCTTCTGCTGCTTTCCATTTCCCAGGAATTCCACCAACGGAGCGACAGCATTTTCCACCTCCTCCTCCAGGATTCCCTCTGTCGCGTTCGGGTGCTGGAAGGATATCAAAACCTGGGCCTCACTATCAGGAATTATATCCCCGGATTTGTTCCTTTCCAAATGTCACCTCTTCCCAACAAAGCACTGGCCATCCAAGGAATTCTAGAGAGCGATGTGCTGACCGCTGCTTACTCCTCTGGAATGTCAGAGCTTGGAAAAAAAGGGCAGTTGAGGCTTTTCCTGGTGCTGCCCATGAAGTGTATTTTACCTAAGTGCCCCTGCCCATGCCTTTGCCTGTATCCGCCAAAAATCCACCCGTTCATTCCCCAGCTGCTGCCTCCCTCTTTTCCTGGATCCAACAGAATTTTAACAGGTGAATATTCCCCTCTGGAAGAGCACCTTTCATTCCAAACCTAAGAACAAACAAAGGAATCACTTTCCTTCGACCTTCCTTATTAGGATTCCACTGAGAGCAGTGGATGCAAAATGATCCTCTCCTGGTCCCTGCTGGATTCCCGGAGCAGGGATCCTTTCCCTCTTTCCCCCCACCCCCCGCGGTGCCCTCCTCCCCCTCCCGCCCCACCCCGCACCCTTTTCAGCCTTTCTTCCACAGCTTTTGCCTCCGGACCTCAGATCCTTTTGGTCTCCAGGAGCTCCCAGCAGCTCCACAGCCTTTCCTCTCCCATCCTGATCCTTTCTCCAGGAATGGAGCTCTGCATTGCAATTCCCTTCTCTTTTCTCCGACAATTCCCACCAACCCAGACCTAAAGCTGACACAAGGAACGCTCGGTGCCCACAAATCCAAATCCAGACCTGGCCATCCCTAAACCAGCAACTCCCGGACAATTTGCGTTCATTCCAACCTATCACTGAGGACTCACCTAATCCTTCAAAATTCCCAAGAAATATCCTGTTGCCTTCAGCTCCCAGGGGATTCTGCTTCGTGCTCACACGGATTTGGGACTTCCCTGAAAAACCCGTGCAGGGCACGCTGGAATCCCCGATCCCGTGAATCCGGGGAGTGTGAAAAGCTCGGTCCAGCCTGGGCCCCCAGAAATTTTTGCCAAATATCCCCCAAGTCCTCGGGACAACAGAACTCTCTGGTACTGCATTTTTGGCGTTGTAAAGCCTGGAATTACTTTACCCCTAGTGCTGGGCTCTGGATGTGGCCGAGAAAATCCCGGCCTCCGCACAGACCCAGATTCCAAACTTTTTGATACATTTGAGCAAACCGAGAAATTCCCCTTCCCTGCTTCTTCTTAAGGGCATCCTTCTCTTCCCTTACCCGGCCTGCTCTCTCCCACTGGGCTGGGTTTTCCCCTGCTTCCCATGCTAATTAGTCCCTACTTCTAGGAGGTTTAGGTACCTTTCTTCCCTGGCAGGGATTTCTTAACACAGCTACCGAGGCTTTGGGAGTCTTCTTTATCTTCTACTTTCTGGAAACACACCCTCTGATCCATAAATGCCACAATCCAGATGCCCAACTTCAACAAGACATCCTTTTCACCTAAAAACACTCACTCTCAACTCTTAGATCTTTTAAAGTTTTACCCCCGCAAAATTCCCCTGCTTTTCCACCGCTGAATTCCTCCGTCCTGATTCCAAGAATTTCTTGAATACCACGGGGCTTTTCTCAAGATTTACCCCCACAACCTTCCCTACGTGCCCACTGCTCACCACCTCATTTTTCCCTCAATGTCTTCGTTCTCCACCCCAGAGAGTTTGTCAAGTGTTGCCTCCAAGATGTTCCCCCTCTGTCCACTACTGAGTTCCCCATTTTGCCTTCAAAATATTCCTTCTGTCCCCTCCAGATTGCATCCACTTTTACCCCCAACATTTTACTTCCTCTACAATATTGATTAAACCTTTTCCACCCCAAAAATGTGCATTCCCTCCCTTAAACAGCACCTCAGCTTTTCCCTCAAAAATGCCCCAGAGAGAAACTCCGATTCAGCCCCCAAACTCCCATTTTCCTACACAAACAGTTCTTGTGGCCCCTCTCAATTCCCCCAGGCTTTCAGCTAAAGGAATAACTGGAAGCCTATTCCCTCATCTCTGCCCTCCTTTTGCTTTCCTGGAAAACCTTGCCATCCCACACTTTCTCCAAGAGATCTGCTGCGAGTACTGCAAGGTCTGCTCTGTCAGAGTGCCAGGGGGGTTTACAGCACTTGCTCCTCTGCATCTTCACCCTTTCATCAGCTTTCCCCTGGAACGGTGTTGTGGGAGAAGCTTGGAATTACCAGAAATGGATCAGGTTCACATTTTTTCCCCACCAGTTTTTATCTGGTTTGAAATTCCTGGAATTACCCTCAAATGTGCCCTAGAACAGTGCTGTGAAAGGATCAGTCAGAAGAACAGCCTGAAAGCAGAAAACCACCTCCAGCAGCAGCCGGAATGATCCCATTTCTGTTCTTACCTGCTCCTGCCAGAGCTCCCAACGGCCCTTCCCATTCCAAGAGCTATGCAAGACATTCCTGCTGTCCGTGAGGGTGAGGTGCCAGTTCTGGATGTACTTTGCTGTGGAATCGGACAACAAACAGAGCGTAAATGATCTTGGTGGCTCTTCCAAGCCAAACCACCCCGTGATTCCATGCGTGGATCAGCACCTGTCCCAACTCCATTCCAGAAACCTCCTCCCACTAACCCAGAACTTTCCTTTTTCCGCTCAACATCAGGGATTTGCTGCCGAGTGCCCCGGGCAGGGGACGCCTCAGCCTTCCCTGGGACACCTCTGCATTCCCTGGGGTGCCTCAGCATTCCCTGGGGTGCCTCAGCATTCCCTGGGCTGCTGTTCCACGCCGATCCCGTGTCCAGCGCCGTTCCGGGCTGCAGTGCCGGGCTCTCCCCACAAGGCGGCAGCACCGGGAGCGAGCAGCCCCGGCCGGTCCCGCTGTCTCGGGGCAGCTGCGCCTTTAACCCGCCCGGAGCCGGCGGGGCCGTGAACACAGCGGGCAAAACCCCCACCGATCCCCTTTATTTCACCTCCATGGGCACAGGATCGCAGCATTCCCTGGGCTGGAAGGGACCCGCAGGGAGCATCGAGTCCAAATCCTGGTCCTGCACCCCAAGAATCCCACCCTGTGCCCGAGAGCCTTGTCCAGACCCAAACTCTGCCCCTAGGATCCTGAAAACACAGCGGGGCTGGGAGAAGGGTAACAAGGGAGGATTTTTTACATAGTTCTCCTTGTAGGATCGTTATATAATCTTATTAGATAGTCCAGCAACCCATCCCTGGGCCGGGACCCCCACCCCTGTCCCGGGACACCCATCCCTGTCCCGGGACACTCATCCCTGGGCCGGAATACCGATCCCCCGCGGCCCCCACCGTCCGCTCGGGACTGTCCCCGTTCCCCGCTCACCTCCGAGCCCGCAGCACGCGCCCCGGTGCCCCCGGCCCGGCAGCGCTGCTCCCCGGACTCCCCGCCATTGCCGCGTCGGGCGAAGAAGGGCGGAAATTACCGGGACCACACCAATGTGGCGATGCGACCTTCTCAAGATGGCGGCGGTGGAGGACCCCGCTCCGTCTATTCGGCTGCCTGAATGCTCCCGCCTACCCCAGGCGCCACTGACCCCACAGTCGGTGTCCGCATAGCGGGAAACGCCTCAGAAAATTGTGTGCAAGCGCTGGGCTGGCGTCGGTGTCGGCGTCGCGTTCAGGCAGCCGAATAGACGCAGCTAGAGGGGGCCTTCCCTGCCGCCATCTTGAGAAGGTCAGAAAACAGCGAAATCGACCGCCATCTTTAGTGTGGCAATGATCTAACTTCCGGTTTCGCCGCCATCTTGGGTGCTGGCAGAAGCCACTTCCGGTCGAGCCGCCATCTTTAGTGTGGTACTCACAAGGCCCCCGCCCCTCACAAGGGCTTCTGTCTATTCAGCTGCCTGAATCCGGCCCGGATTCCGACGCCGGCCCCGCGCTTTCCGCGCGATTTTCCGCGGTGGTCCCCGGTGCGAGGACACGGGTGGTGGGGTCACCGGCGCCGGAGGCGGGCGACGGCCCCGCGACCGGCGGCAGGCATCGGCAGGGACACCTCTCCCAGGGGCCTATTGCGTCCGCCATCTTGAGTGTGGCGGAAGTGTCATCCACCCTCTGCAAGGTCCTGGCAGGTTCGAATAAAAACGCCACTTACGCTGTCCCGAAAGCGCCGAACTGCGCCTTCCTTTCCGAGCCGCCCCCTTGAGAGCGGCACGCGGGCGGCTCTATTCCCACCGTGCTCGCCCTGTGCCCCTCGCCCCGTGTCGCGCTGTGACCGCGCCTCTGCTGCCCGGCAAAACCGGCCCCGCCGGGCCGCCCCCCGCGCTGTCATTCGTCGCGGTCACCGCCCCGCACGGCGCCCGCTCCTTTGCAGCGCTCTGGCCCCGCTCATGCACGCCCGTGTCCCTTGGCGCTCCGAACCGTCCTTCGCCCCTCCCCTCCGCTGCCAGACGCGGCCCCGCTCGCTCCTTGCCACGCTCGGCAGCCACCGAGGCCGCCGCCCTCTCGGCTCCCCCGGCCCCGGGCGGCAGCAGCGCCGGGGCGCCGTGCCGGGGCCGGCAGTGCCGCGCTCTCGCCACCGGGCGGCAGCAGCGCCGCCCAGCTCAGCCCGGGGCCGGGCCGCGCTGCGGGGCACGGACAGAGCAGAGGCAAAAGCCGGCTCAGGGCGCTCTGCAGCTCCTGCAGCCCGAGCCTCTCGGCTCCTGGCGCCAGGCACTCGCTTCTTCCCTTCCTACAGAAAAACGCCGCCTCGTTATTCTCAAAACTTGCTCATCTCTAGTCCCAGTTTCTTATATTCCTATATGCAACAGAGTAGAGAGAGAGGGCTGGCTTATTTCAAAATGAATCTACATCTAAATCCATCGCCTTTGTCTATAGATGTCAAAATGAAGACCTTAGCAGGTTTTGGTATTCTGCACACATCCCTCCCTGGGAGGAATGGTAAAAAGTTAAAAACAAATGAAATTTAAACAGTAGAAGTTACAACGGCAGAAATTTAGAAACAAACAAAGAGGTACAATACAAGAAACGAACAAATTTCTAAAGGTAGAAAGGTTGAAAGTTAAAAACAAAGTTAGAAACAAAAAAAAAATTAGAAACAAAGTTAGGTAGACATTTAGAGACAAAGTCAGAAAGGTGAGTGTTGAGCTTTTGACAGGGTACCCTTCCTTCTCAGACCAGGGTGAAAGAGCAGAGGAGGCTGCTGTTCTGCTAAGTTCTTGATTTCACAGTCTCACAGCTGTCTTGAAGGCAGACTTTGAATGGGGTTACATGATAAAGCCAAGCAGCAGCAGCAGGCAAAACCAGCTGCTTCTATATGCTCCATACACTATATTTTTTGCTTACAGAAGTGTGGATTATATTTGTTAATTGACCAGTAAGATTCACACACGATTCTAGTTTTCTTTTTCTTAACCCACCCTGGTCTAATTCTAACAGTCGTAAGCCTCACACAAGTGTTACATCTGTGTTACACAGATTTGCATCTACAGTTTCTATCAGCTCTTAGTGTTTATGTGAACACTCCATCTAAAAAATGGCAACAGTGCCATTCAATCTAGATTTTGTCTAAAGTAAAGAATTCTGTGAAAAGGTAACACTGCTGCAGCAAGAGCTGTGCTGAAGATCTCTGCTACAGCTTTTTCATGACTAAGGCACTTGGCATCTATTTCTACTAAAAGTTAAAAATCCGTAGTTCTATTGCACTTTGCTGTGGCTTCACGGATGCCAGCTTGTCCAAAGGTTTCAATTCAAACCTAAGGCTTTGGCTTCCCTCTGGGCCTGAGGCCAGAGGAGCCTCCACTCTAAGAAGGTTAGAAACAAGGTTAGAAAGGTAAAAGTTAGAAAGCAAAAAATACATTTAGAAAGGCACAAAGTTAGAAATGTAGAGTGTTAGAAACCAACAAAGGCAGAAAGGTAAAAATGGGGAGAAAAACAAAGGTAGAAAGTTTCAAAGTTAGAAGCAAACAGAGGCAGAAAGGGACAAATCTAGAAAGTTAGAAACAAACAAAGGTAGAAAGTCAAAAAGGTAGAAATGAACAAAGGTAGAAAGTTGGAGAGGCAGAAAGTGCAGAGGCTGGCAGCAGCCATTCCAGCCTTAAGGAGAGCCCTGTGGAGAAGAGCAACTTGTTCCATTGATCTTCACTTCGAGAAGGGCCTTCTGCTCTCTTGGGAAAGATGCAGACCAGGCCATGACTCCAGCTAGAAGCAGCAGGTGGGAATGCTTTTCCTTCACCTCCCAGAAAGCTGGGAGCTTTCATGTTTGAGGCAGTGGCCTAAAAGGGGCAGAAAGTCTGCCCTGACAAGTGTGTGGGCATGGATCTGTTTGGTCTTGCCCTGTGCCCATTCCCAAAACTCTCTTCAAACTTGCCCAAAATAGCAACACAAAGCCTGGGGCAGAGTGTGCCTGAAGAAAGAATGGTCTCTGTTTTTTTCCAAGCTGCTACAGAAACAAACTAAGGTAGAAAGGTAAAAATGAACAAAGGAGGGAAGGTGAGAAAGGTAGTTCGAAAGTCAAAGTCAGAGAAAGAGAGAAAGTCAGAGAAAGGGAAAGGCAGAAAGAAAGCAAGGCAGAAAGCAAGTCAGAGAGAAAGAAAGAAAGAAAGAAAAATAGAGAGAAAAAGGAATAGAGAAAGAGAAGAATCGGGTTTGAGAGAAAAAGAAATGGAGTTTAAAAGAGAAGTAGTGTTGAAGAGAAAAAGAGCAACTGAGAACTAGAGTGACAGAGACATCCAGAAAGAGTTAAACAGTGAGAAAAAGAGAAAGAGTTGGAAAAAGTCAAGTGAGGAATAGACTAAAAAGTAAAGCAAAGCAGAGCAGCAAAGCAAGAAATACGGCAAAAAACTTACTAAAGCACACCAAAGGAAGAGAGCAACCAAAGGGGGGAGGGGGGGTATCTTTATTAGGGTTTCTTCAACTTTATCGAATGAGGGTTTTTTAGTTACACTTCAGCAAAGCAAGTGGAAACAACAATGTGCACAAGCACAAGTACAAATCCAATCCATCTGCACACTGGTCAAAGTCCAAGTGACATCCAGAGCAATACGTGCAAGTGCAGCGGCAAACACGAATCCAGAGCAACACAAGCCAACCCCATCGCAGTACAACCTAACAATTGTTCTCTTTCTGGAAAATGTATGACATCTTATTGGTCCAGGAAACCCAAAACAACAGCAGCAGACAGAGAACAAAACACTCATCCACCACCCGCCTCCTTCAGCTTCCACACAAACCCACCCTCGCTCTCGTCTCGAGAGCACCCCATGGGAAGGCGGTTCCCGGGAGCCCCAAAATCATCGCGCCTGACAAATGCCCAGCCCCGGCACGGTCAGCACCCAACCCCTGGCGATGAACGTCACCTCACAGAGCGGCCGGGGCCCAGATAAAAAAACCCAGCTGGGAGGGAAAAAAACCCCAGACAGCAGAGCTGGGTGGTTTTTACTCTAAGTTTAAAAAGTAGCTGAAAAGCCTGAAAGGCAAAACTCACACCCACAAGGTTAGAAGCATTCCACACACGCACTCTTCTCGCAGGCAGAGAACACACACAGACGCAGCTCTGGCACCACATTTCCTCTTGTTCCTGCTGGCCTGGAAAGCCCCAGGTAAATCCAGTCCCTCAGACCTTGCATCCCTGAACACCAGGAGAGCTGGAGTTTTACCCAGATCCCAGTGCCCTGCACAGCTGCACTGACACGAGCACAGGCTGATCGCTCCGCCCAGCACCATCCCTCATTTTCCTCCCATTGCTCCCCAAGCGTCCCCAAACCACCCCGTGTCTGTGCCGGGGCCAGTGCCTGCCCCGAGCCCAACCAGAGGCTGTCACCCAGCCCTGCACCAGCTCCCACCCCTGGGAGAGCTGGGAATGCACTGAGAGCTCAGCTCCCTGGGCTCCCCGACACCCAAACCAGTCCTCAGACACACAAATAATGCCCAACCTGCCCCTCCGGGCACAGCCAAACACCACAATTCCATCATCCCCAAGGAACTCCGGCAGGTTGCCTCTTCACCTGTGCCTTTTTCCAGCAGCCATGGCTAGGACCGGGCTGTCAAAAATAGCATTCCCTAGGCAGTTCATCCCAGCACAGAGGAGAAGAGGAGCCTGTCACTCATCCACACCACGGGCAGGACAAGGGGGGCCCAAGCTGGCTTTGGCTGCTCCAACATCCAAAGCTCTTGGTGCCAAAGATAGGACGAGTTCAGTGGTTGCTCCTGTCCTGAAAGAGAGCAGAAAAGCGAAGTTAATCCCACTGTGGAATGCAAGACTCCTGCATTTCATATTTCTGCTCTGATTGCTCACCGCAGAGTATTATCCATGGAAAAAAAAGGAGAATGACACCATATCAAATAAAAAGTGCCCTTCTCCAGCACATTTATTCCAAGCATTAAAAAGATGCTCATTTCTCTTCCAGCATTGTTTCCCTCATTTTAGCAGAACCGTCTTCATCCCAGACCCCCCTCGTCAGCTGTTCAATCCTCTGGCACTGGATTTGGACAAAGGAAGGGACGCACCTGGATCGCAGGAAATCACAGAGAGAAACCCCTCCAAAACCTGACAGAGAAAAACAACAGGAGATGCAGGAAGACACATCCCTCATTTGCACGTCCGGAGTGCTTTTCTAAAGACTTCCCTGCATCTGGATGCTCTTTGCTCTTGGCTTTCTTTACAGGAATGCATTTGCTGCTAAACACGTCTCAGGCCCTTATTTGATCAGGATAAGGTCGGATGCAGATGAAGACTCACACAGGGAATAGCCAGGGAGATGCAGGGCCTGGGAACATCAAGGACGGAGAAGAGAAGGAACAGGGATTGTTTTTCTTGTTTAGAGCCAGCAGTGCTGTGAGCTTGGAGAACACACGGCACCACAGGGATCCAGGGCAGGAGCGGGATAACTCCGGGATAAGGGGAATCTGCTCCCACTCCAGGGCTGTGCCAGTGAAGGAGGGGAAGTTTTAGTGCCTTCATGGCACACAAAAACCAAACCCAGCACCACCGAGCTGGACTTTCGTGAACTGCAACACAAAGCGGCCCCTGGCCTTTGGGGGAACACAACCTCACCGAGTCACGGAGCCAGGGGATGACACTTGGGAATGAGCCTTGCGGCCTGCAGCCAAATCAGATGAGGGAGCCACAGGAGCTGTGGGGTTTCCTGCTCTTCCTGCAACGCCATCAGTCCAGACCAGGAGACCTTTCCTGGAACAGATCTTCCCTGTAAAAGGGAGCAACACCAAAGCTCAAGCCCTCATTTAGAGACCCTTGGAAAAGCAAAGGTGAGAGGGGATTACCTGGAGCCCCAGGGGACCGAGGTGAAGGGGATGAAGAAGCAGACAGCAAACTGCTTCCACTGCTTCTCACTCCAGCAAGGGGAACATCCCTGGAATTTCACGTCCAGCGTCTCTCCCAAGCCCCACCGGCGAACCCACACGTACTCCAGGACTGATCTCCTTTGTACTTCCAGCAGCACAGACCCACCGGGAGGAACTGCAATCCAAGGACACACATCAGCAACCGTCTTCCCGCTTGGCGCTCTCTCCACATTTTTCCCTTTCCAGTGGGATGCAGGTGCCACCCCCCAGAGGCAGGAAAACTGCCTTGCAATCCAGTACAAAACCTGCCTGGGAAGCCCAGGATGCCCGGAGCCAGCAGCCATTTCTCCTGGAGCTCAAGCTGACAGGCATTTGAAGCCTGCTGGGCCTCACAGCTGCTTTTCTGCCAGGGGCATTCCCATCTCTTATTTTTTAGCCCAAATAAAGGTTTGCAAAGCTGAGTTTTGTGAGAAGTGCTTCATATTTGGATTATTCTTAACTTGGGAGTTTCCCTTGGCACCAAAATCAGGGGGTAAACCCAACATGGCCTCAAAGGGCCATAAGATCCCAGATATCCAATCCCCAGTTCCCTCAGCATAGGTTCATTAAAGCTTTTCAGGGGTAATTTAGCAAACTTCAGGGTTTGGTGACTTCACCATCAAAGCAACACGAAACCTGTGCAAAAGGAACTTAACTAAAGCTGGCTAAACGCTGCCCAGACCTGGCAGAAACCGCTTCCCACACCTCTCCTGGAATTCTCTTTCCCAGCCCTTCCAGCTTCGGAAGGCTTCTGTGGGAGCCTCAAGTCGCGGTGCAGCTCAGAACCTGCACGTACCTAAAGCAGCCCCACGGGAACACGAAGCTTCCCTCGGGCATTTCGTTTCTTTACCCCAAACATTCTTCCCACTCAGCCACAATCTAGAAAGGAAAGAAAGGAAAAGAAGGAAGACCAATTAATTCTGACATAAGGAGTCTTGACTATTCCAACACACTGCCAGGTGAAAAAACATCCCTGCCAGGCTAACAAATCCCCCTGATACTGTCTCCATTCTGTATCAATTATTTAAACGCTGTATTAAGGAGCGTAAGGATACAATGCTTGGAATTCTCAAAAACGGCTCCGCCTGGCTACTCCAAGCCCTTTCTCACCCGAGGAACTGAGCTGTCCCACATTTAAACGCCACGTTTGATCCAAATCCCATAGAAATCTGATATTGTTTGGCTCCTGAGCTTTCCCAAAAGCTGTGCAGTCAAGCCTGGAAATCCTCACTGAAGCTTTGCCATGTCACATCGGGATTTACCCTTGGGAAAACCTCACTCTGAGCACTTGGGTTTCAAGAGGTTGCACCCAATGTTACAGACACAGAATTCCTGTGGGGTTTGGCATTTCCTGCACCTCCAAACACGTGAAAAGAATGAAGTGCAGAGTCCCGAGGCTCCATTATTGCCATTCCCCTCACATCCCGTTCCTCAGCTGCACGTGGCTTTGTGCCTCCTCTGAAGGGCTGGAAAGGAATTTGGGAACCCCCCTCAGCTTCGTCGGTTTTCAGCTTTTTCTCTGAGCCGGCCCAAAAGGCAAACAGGAAAAAAAAACCCCAAAAGTGCACAAAATCCCAGCCCCTCCCAAGATGCAGCTCCTCACACCAAACCTTGGGAGAATCCCTGGTGCTTCCAACACCGCTGCAATCCCACCTGGAGCTGAGCTTACAGGGTGCTCTGCCTAATCCACATCCAAGCCTGGATAGCCCAAAGCCCGCAAGAAAAGAGGAGGCAAAGTGAAAAGGAGTGAGGGGGAAAAAACCAGAGTTTTAGGTTTTTCCCCTGTTTGCAACAGGATCGAAGGGCAGGATGGAGAGGTTTCGTGGAAAAGAAGTACCAAAGGCTGCTTCATTCCCAGCAATTAGCGCTGCTCAGGTTGAATCCAAGAGGCCCAATCCACCAGGTTTAAACAGGAGCGGCCGACAGGATGGGTTATGACACAGATCTGTGAAGCTGGAGCCTTCTTCCTTCTCCCGGGCTCTCCCAGAAATTCTCCATGTCCGGACGCGCTCCCGCTCTCCCCGCTGGGGAGGACGGACTTGGATAGCCCGGGTGACTGGTGAGCCTAAAACAATAAGTGATGCAGTGATCCAAGTGTTTTTCCCCAGGAAATGACATATTCTCTGGACCTGGGATAACCCATATCCCATGGCCTTCTCCAGGAAGAGTCCCAGCTGGATAGGGTCTCCCAGAAAGGATTCCATAGGGGCTCACCTTCTGTTCGGAGCTCGGCTGAATTCCTCAGCAATGCCAGGGAATGTTGCCATTGGAGGCTTTGGGCAGATTGGGCTCAATTGCGTTTTTAGGTTTTGTTACCATCTCTCAGACTTCCCACTGGATTGTGGTCTCCAAGGAATATGTAAATCCCATTGGATTCCTGCTCTTTCGGACAATTTTTTGTACCATTCCTGTACAAAACGAGGCCCCCTGTTCGGATGCTTTTCCCCACCGTTCCCCAGCAGTTTTATCTGCCAGTACATTCCCTGTGCTGGTTGGGCTCTTCCCAGATCTCTGAGCTCCTTCACAAGGCAGGAGATCCATTTGGCCCAGGAACCGAACCCTCCCGAGGAATTGTCTGATGCCATCTCCACATTTCACAGCTGATCCTTGTGCTCAAAGGATCCCCCTTTCTTCCCTCCAGCCAATTCCAAGCCTCGCTGCCCCCAGCCGGGAACAGTCCCCAGGCCGATCCCTGCAGTCTTCCCTGCCAGGATCCTGCTCAGGAATCCATGGGCTACGAATGTAAGAATTAATTCTTCCCACCCCTGCCCAGTTCTAATTCCAAAGGATTTGGTGGCTGCCTTACCCGGCTGGAGCCTGCTTCCAACTCTGTTCTTGCTGCTTCTGCTGCTTTCCATTTCCCAGGAATTCCACCAACGGAGCGACAGCGTTTTCCACCTCCTCCTCCAGGATTCCCTCTGTTGCGTTCGGGTGCTGGAAGGATATCAAAACCTGGGCCTCACTATCAGGAATTATATCCCCGGATTTGTTCCTTTCCAAATGTCACCTCTTCCCAACAAAGCACTGGCCATCCAAGGAATTATAGAGTGTGCTGACCACTGCTTACTCCTCTGGAATGTCAGAGCTTGGAAAAGTGGGCAGCTGGAGCTTTTCCTGGGGGTGCCCCATGAAGTGTATTTTACCTAAGAGCCCCTGCCCATGCCTTTGTCTGTATCCACCAAAAATCCACCTGTTCATTCCCCAGCTGGTCCTCCCTCTTTTCCTGGATCCAACAGAATTTTAACAGGTAAATATTCCCCTCTGGAAGAGCACCTTTCATTCCAAACCTAAGAACAAACAAATGAATCACTTTCCTTCGACCTTCCTTATTAGGATTCCACTGAGAGCAGTGGATGGAAAATGATCCTCTCCTGGTCCCTGCTGGATTCCCGGAGCAGGGATCCTTTCCCTCTTTCCCCCCACCGCCCGCAGTGCCCTCCTCCCCCTCCCGCCCCACCCCGCACCCTTTTCAGCCTTTGTTCCACAGCTTTTGCCTCCGGACCTCAGATCCTTTTGGTCTCCAGGAGCTCCCAGCAGCTCCACAGCCTTTCCTCTCCCATCCTGATCCTTTCTCCAGGAATGGAGCTCTGCATTGCAATTCCCTTCTCTTTTCTCCGACAATTCCCACCAACCCAGACCTAAAGCTGACACAAGGAACGCTCGGTGCCCACAAATCCAAATCCAGACCTGGCCATCCCTAAACCAGCAACTCCCGGACAATTTGCGTTCATTCCAACCTAACACTGAGGACTCACCTAATCCTTCAAAATTCCCAAGAAATATCCCGTTGCCTTCAGCTCCCCGGGGATTCTGCTTCGTGCTCACACGGATTTGGGACTTCCCTGAAAAACCCGTGCAGGGCACGCTGGAATCCCCGATCCCGTGAATCCGGGGAGTGTGAAAAGCTCGGTCCAGCCTGGGCCTCCAGAAATTTTTGCCAAATATCCCCCAAGTCCTCGGGACAACAGAACTCTCTGGTACTGCATTTTTGGCGTTGTAAAGCCTGGAATTACTTTATTCCTAGTGCTGGGCTCTGGATGTGGCCGAGAAAATCCCGGCCTCCACACAGACCCAGATTCCAAACTTTTTGATACATTTGAGCAAACCGAGAAATTCCCCTTCCCTGCTTCTTCTTAAGGGCATCCTTCTCTTCCCTTACCCGGCCTGCTCTCTCCCACTGGGCTGGGTTTTTCCCTTCCCATGCTAATTAGTCCCTACTTCTAGGAGCTTTAGGTACCTTTCTTCCCTGGCAGGGATTTCTTAACACAGCTACCGAGGCTTTGGGAGTCTTCTTTATCTTCTACTTTCTGGAAACACACCCTCTGATCCATAAATGCCACAATCCAGATGCCCAACTTCAACAAGACATCCTTTTCACCTAAAAACACTCACTCTCAACTCTTAGATCTTTTAAAGTTTTACCCCCGCAAAATTCCCCTGCTTTTCCACCGCTGAATTCCTCCGTCCTGATTCCAAGAATTTCTTGAATACCACGGGGCTTTTCTCAAGATTTACCCCCACAACCTTCCCTACGTGCCCACTGCTCACCACCTCATTTTTCCCTCAATGTCTTCGTTCTCCACCCCAGAGAGTTTGTCAAGTGTTGCCTCCAAAATGTTCCCCCTCTGTCCACTACTGAGTTCCCCATTTTGCCTTCAAAATATTCATTCTGTCCCCTCCAGATTGCATCCACTTTTACCCCCAACATTTTACTTCCTCTACAATATTGATTAAACCTTTTCCACCCCAAAAATGTGCATTCCCTCCCTTAAACAGCACCTCAGCTTTTCCCTCAAAAATGCCCCAGAGAGAAACTCCGATTCAGCCCCCAAACTCCCATTTTCCTACACAAACAGTTCTTGTGGCCCCTCTCAATTCCCCCAGGCTTTCAGCTAAAGGAATAACTGGAAGCCTATTCCCTCATCTCTGCCCTCCTTTTGCTTTCCCGGAAAACCTTGCCATCCCACACTTTCTCCAAGAGATCTGCTGGGAGTACGGCAAGGTCTGCTCTGTCAGAGTGCCAGGGGGGTTTACAGCACTTGCTCCTCTGCATCTTCACCCTTTCATCAGCTTTCCCCTGGAACGGTGTTGTGGGAGAAGCTTGGAATTACCAGAAATGGATCAGGTTCACATTTTTTCCCCACCAGTTTTCATCTGGTTTGAAATTCCTGGAATTACCCTCAAATGTGCCCTAGAACAGTGCTGTGAAAGGATCAGTCAGAAGAACAGCCTGAAAGCAGAAAACCACCTCCAGCAGCAGCCGGAATGATCCCATTTCTGTTCTTACCTGCTCCTGCCAGAGCTCCCAACGGCCCTTCCCATTCCAAGAGCTATGCAAGACATTCCTGCTGTCCGTGAGGGTGAGGTGCCAGTTCTGGATGTTCTTTGCTGCGGAATCGGACAACAAACAGAGCGTAAATGATCTTGGTGGCTCTTCCAAGCCAAACCACCCCGTGATTCCTTGCGTGGATCAGCACCTGTCCCAACTCCATTCCAGAAACCTCCTCCCACTAACCCAGAACTTTCCTTTTTCCGCTCAACATCAGGGATTTGCTGCCGAGTGCCCCGGGCAGGGGACGCCTCAGCCTTCCCTGGGACGCCTCAGCATTCCAGCATTTTTATTCCAGGCATTAAAAGGATGCTCATTTCTCTTCCAGCATTGTTTCCCTCATTTTAGGAGAACCCTTTTCATCCCAGACCCCCCTCGTCAGCTGTTCAATCCTCTGGCACTGGATTTGGACAAAAGAAGGGACGCACCTGGACTGCGGGAAATCACGGAGAGAAACCCCTCCAAAACCTGACAGAGAAAAACAACGGGAGATGCAGGAAGACATATCCCTCATTTGCACGTCTGGAATGCTTTTCTAAAGACTTCTCTGCATCTGGATGCTCTTTGCTCTTGGCTTTCTTTACAGGAATGCATTTGCTGCTAAACACATCTCAGGCCCTTATTTGATCAGGATAAGGCGGGATGGAGATGAAGACTCACACAGGGAATAGCCAGGGAGATTCCCAGATCTCTGAGCTCCTTCACAAGGCAGGAGATCCATTTGGCCCAGGAACCGAACCCTCCCGAGGAATTGTCTGATGCCATCTCCACATTTCACAGCTGATCCTTGTGCTCAAAGGATCCCCCTTTCTTCCCTCCAGCCAATTCCAAGCCTCGCTGCCCCCAGCCGGGAACAGTCCCCAGGCCGATCCCTGCAGTCTTCCCTGCCAGGATCCTGCTCAGGAATCCATGGGCTACAAATTGAAGAATTAATTCTTCCCACCCCTGCCCAGTTCTAATTCCAAAGGATTTGGTGTCTGCCTTACCCGGCTGGAGCCTGCTTCCAACTCTGTTCTTGCTGCTTCTGCTGCTTTCCATTTCCCAGGAATTCCACCAACGGAGCGACAGCGTTTTCCACCTCCTCCTCCAGCATTCCCTCTGTTGCGTTCGGGTGCTGGAAGGATATCAAAACCAGGGCCTCACTATCAGGAATTATATCCCCGGATTTGTTCCTTTCCAAATGTCACCTCTTCCCAACAAAGCACTGGCCATCCAAGGAATTCTAGAGAGCCATGTGCTGACCGCTGCTTACTCCTCTGGAATGTCAGAGCTTGGAAAAAAAGGGCAGTTGAGGCTTTTCCTGGTGCTGCCCATGAAGTGTATTTTACCTAAGTGCCCCTGCCCATGCCTTTGCCTGTATCCGCCAAAAATCCACCCGTTCATTCCCCAGCTGCTGCCTCCCTCTTTTCCTGGATCCAACAGAATTTTAACAGGTGAATATTCCCCTCTGGAAGAGCACCTTTCATTCCAAACCTAAGAACAAACAAACGAATCACTTTCCTTCGACCTTCCTTATTAGGATTCCACTGAGAGCAGTGGATGGAAAATGATCCTCTCCTGGTCCCTGCTGGATTCCCGGAGCAGGGATCCTTTCCCTCTTTCCCCCCACCGCCCGCGGTGCCCTCCTCCCCCTCCCGCCCCACCCCGCACCCTTTTCAGGCTTTGTTCCACAGCTTTTGCCTCCGGACCTCAGATCCTTTTGGTCTCCAGGAGCTCCCAGCAGCTCCACAGCCTTTCCTCTCCCATCCTGATCCTTTCTCCAGGAATGGAGCTCTGCATTGCAATTCCCTTCTCTTTTCTCCGACAATTCCCACCAACCCAGACCTAAAGCTGACACAAGGAACACTCGGTGCCCACAAATCCAAATCCAGACCTGGCCATCCCTAAACCAGCAACTCCTGGACAATTTGCGTTCATTCCAACCTATCACTGAGGACTCACCTAATCCTTCAAAATTCCCAAGAAATATCCCGTTGCCTTCAGCTCCCAGGGGATTCTGCTTCGTGCTCACACGGATTTGGGACTTCCCTGAAAAACCCGTGCAGGGCACGCTGGAATCCCCGATCCCGTGAATCGGGGGAGTGTGAAAAGCTCGGTCCAGCCTGGGCCCCCAGAAATTTTTGCCAAATATCCCCCAAGTCCTCGGGACAACAGAACTCTCTGGTACTGCATTTTTGGCGTTGTAAAGCCTGGAATTACTTTATTCCTAGTGCTGGGCTCTGGATGTGGCCGAGAAAATCCCGGCCTCCACACAGACCCAGATTCCAAACTTTTTGATACATTTGAGCAAACCGAGAAATTCCCCTTCCCTGCTTCTTCTTAAGGGCATCCTTCTCTTCCCTTACCCGGCCTGCTCTCTCCCACTGGGCTGGGTTTTTCCCTTCCCATGCTAATTAGTCCCTACTTCTAGGAGCTTTAGGTACCTTTCTTCCCTGGCAGGGATTTCTTAACACAGCTACCGAGGCTTTGGGAGTCTTCTTTATCTTCTACTTTCTGGAAACACACCCTCTGATCCATAAATGCCACAATCCAGATGCCCAACTTCAACAAGACATCCTTTTCACCTAAAAACACTCACTCTCAACTCTTAGATCTTTTAAAGTTTTACCCCCGCAAAATTCCCCTGCTTTTCCACCGCTGAATTCCTCCGTCCTGATTCCAAGAATTTCTTGAATACCACGGGGCTTTTCTCAAGATTTACCCCCACAACCTTCCCTACGTGCCCACTGCTCACCACCTCATTTTTCCCTCAATGTCTTCGTTCTCCACCCCAGAGAGTTTGTCAAGTGTTGCCTCCAAAATGTTCCCCCTCTGTCCACTACTGAGTTCCCCATTTTGCCTTCAAAATATTCATTCTGTCCCCTCCAGATTGCATCCACTTTTACCCCCAACATTTTACTTCCTCTACAATATTGATTAAACCTTTTCCACCCCAAAAATGTGCATTCCCTCCCTTAAACAGCACCTCAGCTTTTCCCTCAAAAATGCCCCAGAGAGAAACTCCGATTCAGCCCCCAAACTCCCATTTTCCTACACAAACAGTTCTTGTGGCCCCTCTCAATTCCCCCAGGCTTTCAGCTAAAGGAATAACTGGAAGCCTATTCCCTCATCTCTGCCCTCCTTTTGCTTTCCCGGAAAACCTTGCCATCCCACACTTTCTCCAAGAGATCTGCTGGGAGTACGGCAAGGTCTGCTCTGTCAGAGTGCCAGGGGGGTTTACAGCACTTGCTCCTCTGCATCTTCACCCTTTCATCAGCTTTCCCCTGGAACGGTGTTGTGGGAGAAGCTTGGAATTACCAGAAATGGATCAGGTTCACATTTTTTCCCCACCAGTTTTCATCTGGTTTGAAATTCCTGGAATTACCCTCAAATGTGCCCTAGAACAGTGCTGTGAAAGGATCAGTCAGAAGAACAGCCTGAAAGCAGAAAACCACCTCCAGCAGCAGCCGGAATGATCCCATTTCTGTTCTTACCTGCTCCTGCCAGAGCTCCCAACGGCCCTTCCCATTCCAAGAGCTATGCAAGACATTCCTGCTGTCCGTGAGGGTGAGGTGCCAGTTCTGGATGTTCTTTGCTGCGGAATCGGACAACAAACAGAGCGTAAATGATCTTGGTGGCTCTTCCAAGCCAAACCACCCCGTGATTCCTTGCGTGGATCAGCACCTGTCCCAACTCCATTCCAGAAACCTCCTCCCACTAACCCAGAACTTTCCTTTTTCCGCTCAACATCAGGGATTTGCTGCCGAGTGCCCCGGGCAGGGGACGCCTCAGCCTTCCCTGGGACGCCTCAGCATTCCAGCATTTTTATTCCAGGCATTAAAAGGATGCTCATTTCTCTTCCAGCATTGTTTCCCTCATTTTAGGAGAACCCTTTTCATCCCAGACCCCCCTCGTCAGCTGTTCAATCCTCTGGCACTGGATTTGGACAAAAGAAGGGACGCACCTGGACTGCGGGAAATCACGGAGAGAAACCCCTCCAAAACCTGACAGAGAAAAACAACGGGAGATGCAGGAAGACATATCCCTCATTTGCACGTCTGGAATGCTTTTCTAAAGACTTCTCTGCATCTGGATGCTCTTTGCTCTTGGCTTTCTTTACAGGAATGCATTTGCTGCTAAACACATCTCAGGCCCTTATTTGATCAGGATAAGGCGGGATGGAGATGAAGACTCACACAGGGAATAGCCAGGGAGATTCCCAGATCTCTGAGCTCCTTCACAAGGCAGGAGATCCATTTGGCCCAGGAACCGAACCCTCCCGAGGAATTGTCTGATGCCATCTCCACATTTCACAGCTGATCCTTGTGCTCAAAGGATCCCCCTTTCTTCCCTCCAGCCAATTCCAAGCCTCGCTGCCCCCAGCCGGGAACAGTCCCCAGGCCGATCCCTGCAGTCTTCCCTGCCAGGATCCTGCTCAGGAATCCATGGGCTACAAATTGAAGAATTAATTCTTCCCACCCCTGCCCAGTTCTAATTCCAAAGGATTTGGTGTCTGCCTTACCCGGCTGGAGCCTGCTTCCAACTCTGTTCTTGCTGCTTCTGCTGCTTTCCATTTCCCAGGAATTCCACCAACGGAGCGACAGCGTTTTCCACCTCCTCCTCCAGCATTCCCTCTGTTGCGTTCGGGTGCTGGAAGGATATCAAAACCAGGGCCTCACTATCAGGAATTATATCCCCGGATTTGTTCCTTTCCAAATGTCACCTCTTCCCAACAAAGCACTGGCCATCCAAGGAATTCTAGAGAGCCATGTGCTGACCGCTGCTTACTCCTCTGGAATGTCAGAGCTTGGAAAAAAAGGGCAGTTGAGGCTTTTCCTGGTGCTGCCCATGAAGTGTATTTTACCTAAGTGCCCCTGCCCATGCCTTTGCCTGTATCCGCCAAAAATCCACCCGTTCATTCCCCAGCTGCTGCCTCCCTCTTTTCCTGGATCCAACAGAATTTTAACAGGTGAATATTCCCCTCTGGAAGAGCACCTTTCATTCCAAACCTAAGAACAAACAAATGAATCACTTTCCTTCGACCTTCCTTATTAGGATTCCACTGAGAGCAGTGGATGGAAAATGATCCTCTCCTGGTCCCTGCTGGATTCCCGGAGCAGGGATCCTTTCCCTCTTTCCCCCCACCGCCCGCAGTGCCCTCCTCCCCCTCCCGCCCCACCCCGCACCCTTTTCAGCCTTTGTTCCACAGCTTTTGCCTCCGGACCTCAGATCCTTTTGGTCTCCAGGAGCTCCCAGCAGCTCCACAGCCTTTCCTCTCCCATCCTGATCCTTTCTCCAGGAATGGAGCTCTGCATTGCAATTCCCTTCTCTTTTCTCCGACAATTCCCACCAACCCAGACCTAAAGCTGACACAAGGAACGCTCGGTGCCCACAAATCCAAATCCAGACCTGGCCATCCCTAAACCAGCAACTCCCGGACAATTTGCGTTCATTCCAACCTAACACTGAGGACTCACCTAATCCTTCAAAATTCCCAAGAAATATCCCGTTGCCTTCAGCTCCCCGGGGATTCTGCTTCGTGCTCACACGGATTTGGGACTTCCCTGAAAAACCCGTGCAGGGCACGCTGGAATCCCCGATCCCGTGAATCCGGGGAGTGTGAAAAGCTCGGTCCAGCCTGGGCCTCCAGAAATTTTTGCCAAATATCCCCCAAGTCCTCGGGACAACAGAACTCTCTGGTACTGCATTTTTGGCGTTGTAAAGCCTGGAATTACTTTATTCCTAGTGCTGGGCTCTGGATGTGGCCGAGAAAATCCCGGCCTCCACACAGACCCAGATTCCAAACTTTTTGATACATTTGAGCAAACCGAGAAATTCCCCTTCCCTGCTTCTTCTTAAGGGCATCCTTCTCTTCCCTTACCCGGCCTGCTCTCTCCCACTGGGCTGGGTTTTTCCCTTCCCATGCTAATTAGTCCCTACTTCTAGGAGCTTTAGGTACCTTTCTTCCCTGGCAGGGATTTCTTAACACAGCTACCGAGGCTTTGGGAGTCTTCTTTATCTTCTACTTTCTGGAAACACACCCTCTGATCCATAAATGCCACAATCCAGATGCCCAACTTCAACAAGACATCCTTTTCACCTAAAAACACTCACTCTCAACTCTTAGATCTTTTAAAGTTTTACCCCCGCAAAATTCCCCTGCTTTTCCACCGCTGAATTCCTCCGTCCTGATTCCAAGAATTTCTTGAATACCACGGGGCTTTTCTCAAGATTTACCCCCACAACCTTCCCTACGTGCCCACTGCTCACCACCTCATTTTTCCCTCAATGTCTTCGTTCTCCACCCCAGAGAGTTTGTCAAGTGTTGCCTCCAAAATGTTCCCCCTCTGTCCACTACTGAGTTCCCCATTTTGCCTTCAAAATATTCATTCTGTCCCCTCCAGATTGCATCCACTTTTACCCCCAACATTTTACTTCCTCTACAATATTGATTAAACCTTTTCCACCCCAAAAATGTGCATTCCCTCCCTTAAACAGCACCTCAGCTTTTCCCTCAAAAATGCCCCAGAGAGAAACTCCGATTCAGCCCCCAAACTCCCATTTTCCTACACAAACAGTTCTTGTGGCCCCTCTCAATTCCCCCAGGCTTTCAGCTAAAGGAATAACTGGAAGCCTATTCCCTCATCTCTGCCCTCCTTTTGCTTTCCCGGAAAACCTTGCCATCCCACACTTTCTCCAAGAGATCTGCTGGGAGTACGGCAAGGTCTGCTCTGTCAGAGTGCCAGGGGGGTTTACAGCACTTGCTCCTCTGCATCTTCACCCTTTCATCAGCTTTCCCCTGGAACGGTGTTGTGGGAGAAGCTTGGAATTACCAGAAATGGATCAGGTTCACATTTTTTCCCCACCAGTTTTCATCTGGTTTGAAATTCCTGGAATTACCCTCAAATGTGCCCTAGAACAGTGCTGTGAAAGGATCAGTCAGAAGAACAGCCTGAAAGCAGAAAACCACCTCCAGCAGCAGCCGGAATGATCCCATTTCTGTTCTTACCTGCTCCTGCCAGAGCTCCCAACGGCCCTTCCCATTCCAAGAGCTATGCAAGACATTCCTGCTGTCCGTGAGGGTGAGGTGCCAGTTCTGGATGTTCTTTGCTGCGGAATCGGACAACAAACAGAGCGTAAATGATCTTGGTGGCTCTTCCAAGCCAAACCACCCCGTGATTCCTTGCGTGGATCAGCACCTGTCCCAACTCCATTCCAGAAACCTCCTCCCACTAACCCAGAACTTTCCTTTTTCCGCTCAACATCAGGGATTTGCTGCCGAGTGCCCCGGGCAGGGGACGCCTCAGCCTTCCCTGGGACGCCTCAGCATTCCAGCATTTTTATTCCAGGCATTAAAAGGATGCTCATTTCTCTTCCAGCATTGTTTCCCTCATTTTAGGAGAACCCTTTTCATCCCAGACCCCCCTCGTCAGCTGTTCAATCCTCTGGCACTGGATTTGGACAAAAGAAGGGACGCACCTGGACTGCGGGAAATCACGGAGAGAAACCCCTCCAAAACCTGACAGAGAAAAACAACGGGAGATGCAGGAAGACATATCCCTCATTTGCACGTCTGGAATGCTTTTCTAAAGACTTCTCTGCATCTGGATGCTCTTTGCTCTTGGCTTTCTTTACAGGAATGCATTTGCTGCTAAACACATCTCAGGCCCTTATTTGATCAGGATAAGGCGGGATGGAGATGAAGACTCACACAGGGAATAGCCAGGGAGATTCCCAGATCTCTGAGCTCCTTCACAAGGCAGGAGATCCATTTGGCCCAGGAACCGAACCCTCCCGAGGAATTGTCTGATGCCATCTCCACATTTCACAGCTGATCCTTGTGCTCAAAGGATCCCCCTTTCTTCCCTCCAGCCAATTCCAAGCCTCGCTGCCCCCAGCCGGGAACAGTCCCCAGGCCGATCCCTGCAGTCTTCCCTGCCAGGATCCTGCTCAGGAATCCATGGGCTACAAATTGAAGAATTAATTCTTCCCACCCCTGCCCAGTTCTAATTCCAAAGGATTTGGTGTCTGCCTTACCCGGCTGGAGCCTGCTTCCAACTCTGTTCTTGCTGCTTCTGCTGCTTTCCATTTCCCAGGAATTCCACCAACGGAGCGACAGCGTTTTCCACCTCCTCCTCCAGCATTCCCTCTGTTGCGTTCGGGTGCTGGAAGGATATCAAAACCAGGGCCTCACTATCAGGAATTATATCCCCGGATTTGTTCCTTTCCAAATGTCACCTCTTCCCAACAAAGCACTGGCCATCCAAGGAATTCTAGAGAGCCATGTGCTGACCGCTGCTTACTCCTCTGGAATGTCAGAGCTTGGAAAAAAAGGGCAGTTGAGGCTTTTCCTGGTGCTGCCCATGAAGTGTATTTTACCTAAGTGCCCCTGCCCATGCCTTTGCCTGTATCCGCCAAAAATCCACCCGTTCATTCCCCAGCTGCTGCCTCCCTCTTTTCCTGGATCCAACAGAATTTTAACAGGTGAATATTCCCCTCTGGAAGAGCACCTTTCATTCCAAACCTAAGAACAAACAAACGAATCACTTTCCTTCGACCTTCCTTATTAGGATTCCACTGAGAGCAGTGGATGGAAAATGATCCTCTCCTGGTCCCTGCTGGATTCCCGGAGCAGGGATCCTTTCCCTCTTTCCCCCCACCGCCCGCGGTGCCCTCCTCCCCCTCCCGCCCCACCCCGCACCCTTTTCAGGCTTTGTTCCACAGCTTTTGCCTCCGGACCTCAGATCCTTTTGGTCTCCAGGAGCTCCCAGCAGCTCCACAGCCTTTCCTCTCCCATCCTGATCCTTTCTCCAGGAATGGAGCTCTGCATTGCAATTCCCTTCTCTTTTCTCCGACAATTCCCACCAACCCAGACCTAAAGCTGACACAAGGAACACTCGGTGCCCACAAATCCAAATCCAGACCTGGCCATCCCTAAACCAGCAACTCCTGGACAATTTGCGTTCATTCCAACCTATCACTGAGGACTCACCTAATCCTTCAAAATTCCCAAGAAATATCCCGTTGCCTTCAGCTCCCAGGGGATTCTGCTTCGTGCTCACACGGATTTGGGACTTCCCTGAAAAACCCGTGCAGGGCACGCTGGAATCCCCGATCCCGTGAATCGGGGGAGTGTGAAAAGCTCGGTCCAGCCTGGGCCCCCAGAAATTTTTGCCAAATATCCCCCAAGTCCTCGGGACAACAGAACTCTCTGGTACTGCATTTTTGGCGTTGTAAAGCCTGGAATTACTTTATTCCTAGTGCTGGGCTCTGGATGTGGCCGAGAAAATCCCGGCCTCCACACAGACCCAGATTCCAAACTTTTTGATACATTTGAGCAAACCGAGAAATTCCCCTTCCCTGCTTCTTCTTAAGGGCATCCTTCTCTTCCCTTACCCGGCCTGCTCTCTCCCACTGGGCTGGGTTTTTCCCTTCCCATGCTAATTAGTCCCTACTTCTAGGAGCTTTAGGTACCTTTCTTCCCTGGCAGGGATTTCTTAACACAGCTACCGAGGCTTTGGGAGTCTTCTTTATCTTCTACTTTCTGGAAACACACCCTCTGATCCATAAATGCCACAATCCAGATGCCCAACTTCAACAAGACATCCTTTTCACCTAAAAACACTCACTCTCAACTCTTAGATCTTTTAAAGTTTTACCCCCGCAAAATTCCCCTGCTTTTCCACCGCTGAATTCCTCCGTCCTGATTCCAAGAATTTCTTGAATACCACGGGGCTTTTCTCAAGATTTACCCCCACAACCTTCCCTACGTGCCCACTGCTCACCACCTCATTTTTCCCTCAATGTCTTCGTTCTCCACCCCAGAGAGTTTGTCAAGTGTTGCCTCCAAAATGTTCCCCCTCTGTCCACTACTGAGTTCCCCATTTTGCCTTCAAAATATTCATTCTGTCCCCTCCAGATTGCATCCACTTTTACCCCCAACATTTTACTTCCTCTACAATATTGATTAAACCTTTTCCACCCCAAAAATGTGCATTCCCTCCCTTAAACAGCACCTCAGCTTTTCCCTCAAAAATGCCCCAGAGAGAAACTCCGATTCAGCCCCCAAACTCCCATTTTCCTACACAAACAGTTCTTGTGGCCCCTCTCAATTCCCCCAGGCTTTCAGCTAAAGGAATAACTGGAAGCCTATTCCCTCATCTCTGCCCTCCTTTTGCTTTCCCGGAAAACCTTGCCATCCCACACTTTCTCCAAGAGATCTGCTGGGAGTACGGCAAGGTCTGCTCTGTCAGAGTGCCAGGGGGGTTTACAGCACTTGCTCCTCTGCATCTTCACCCTTTCATCAGCTTTCCCCTGGAACGGTGTTGTGGGAGAAGCTTGGAATTACCAGAAATGGATCAGGTTCACATTTTTTCCCCACCAGTTTTCATCTGGTTTGAAATTCCTGGAATTACCCTCAAATGTGCCCTAGAACAGTGCTGTGAAAGGATCAGTCAGAAGAACAGCCTGAAAGCAGAAAACCACCTCCAGCAGCAGCCGGAATGATCCCATTTCTGTTCTTACCTGCTCCTGCCAGAGCTCCCAACGGCCCTTCCCATTCCAAGAGCTATGCAAGACATTCCTGCTGTCCGTGAGGGTGAGGTGCCAGTTCTGGATGTTCTTTGCTGCGGAATCGGACAACAAACAGAGCGTAAATGATCTTGGTGGCTCTTCCAAGCCAAACCACCCCGTGATTCCTTGCGTGGATCAGCACCTGTCCCAACTCCATTCCAGAAACCTCCTCCCACTAACCCAGAACTTTCCTTTTTCCGCTCAACATCAGGGATTTGCTGCCGAGTGCCCCGGGCAGGGGACGCCTCAGCCTTCCCTGGGACGCCTCAGCATTCCAGCATTTTTATTCCAGGCATTAAAAGGATGCTCATTTCTCTTCCAGCATTGTTTCCCTCATTTTAGGAGAACCCTTTTCATCCCAGACCCCCCTCGTCAGCTGTTCAATCCTCTGGCACTGGATTTGGACAAAAGAAGGGACGCACCTGGACTGCGGGAAATCACGGAGAGAAACCCCTCCAAAACCTGACAGAGAAAAACAACGGGAGATGCAGGAAGACATATCCCTCATTTGCACGTCTGGAATGCTTTTCTAAAGACTTCTCTGCATCTGGATGCTCTTTGCTCTTGGCTTTCTTTACAGGAATGCATTTGCTGCTAAACACATCTCAGGCCCTTATTTGATCAGGATAAGGCGGGATGGAGATGAAGACTCACACAGGGAATAGCCAGGGAGATTCCCAGATCTCTGAGCTCCTTCACAAGGCAGGAGATCCATTTGGCCCAGGAACCGAACCCTCCCGAGGAATTGTCTGATGCCATCTCCACATTTCACAGCTGATCCTTGTGCTCAAAGGATCCCCCTTTCTTCCCTCCAGCCAATTCCAAGCCTCGCTGCCCCCAGCCGGGAACAGTCCCCAGGCCGATCCCTGCAGTCTTCCCTGCCAGGATCCTGCTCAGGAATCCATGGGCTACAAATTGAAGAATTAATTCTTCCCACCCCTGCCCAGTTCTAATTCCAAAGGATTTGGTGTCTGCCTTACCCGGCTGGAGCCTGCTTCCAACTCTGTTCTTGCTGCTTCTGCTGCTTTCCATTTCCCAGGAATTCCACCAACGGAGCGACAGCGTTTTCCACCTCCTCCTCCAGCATTCCCTCTGTTGCGTTCGGGTGCTGGAAGGATATCAAAACCAGGGCCTCACTATCAGGAATTATATCCCCGGATTTGTTCCTTTCCAAATGTCACCTCTTCCCAACAAAGCACTGGCCATCCAAGGAATTCTAGAGAGCCATGTGCTGACCGCTGCTTACTCCTCTGGAATGTCAGAGCTTGGAAAAAAAGGGCAGTTGAGGCTTTTCCTGGTGCTGCCCATGAAGTGTATTTTACCTAAGTGCCCCTGCCCATGCCTTTGCCTGTATCCGCCAAAAATCCACCCGTTCATTCCCCAGCTGCTGCCTCCCTCTTTTCCTGGATCCAACAGAATTTTAACAGGTGAATATTCCCCTCTGGAAGAGCACCTTTCATTCCAAACCTAAGAACAAACAAACGAATCACTTTCCTTCGACCTTCCTTATTAGGATTCCACTGAGAGCAGTGGATGGAAAATGATCCTCTCCTGGTCCCTGCTGGATTCCCGGAGCAGGGATCCTTTCCCTCTTTCCCCCCACCGCCCGCGGTGCCCTCCTCCCCCTCCCGCCCCACCCCGCACCCTTTTCAGGCTTTGTTCCACAGCTTTTGCCTCCGGACCTCAGATCCTTTTGGTCTCCAGGAGCTCCCAGCAGCTCCACAGCCTTTCCTCTCCCATCCTGATCCTTTCTCCAGGAATGGAGCTCTGCATTGCAATTCCCTTCTCTTTTCTCCGACAATTCCCACCAACCCAGACCTAAAGCTGACACAAGGAACACTCGGTGCCCACAAATCCAAATCCAGACCTGGCCATCCCTAAACCAGCAACTCCTGGACAATTTGCGTTCATTCCAACCTATCACTGAGGACTCACCTAATCCTTCAAAATTCCCAAGAAATATCCCGTTGCCTTCAGCTCCCAGGGGATTCTGCTTCGTGCTCACACGGATTTGGGACTTCCCTGAAAAACCCGTGCAGGGCACGCTGGAATCCCCGATCCCGTGAATCGGGGGAGTGTGAAAAGCTCGGTCCAGCCTGGGCCCCCAGAAATTTTTGCCAAATATCCCCCAAGTCCTCGGGACAACAGAACTCTCTGGTACTGCATTTTTGGCGTTGTAAAGCCTGGAATTACTTTATTCCTAGTGCTGGGCTCTGGATGTGGCCGAGAAAATCCCGGCCTCCACACAGACCCAGATTCCAAACTTTTTGATACATTTGAGCAAACCGAGAAATTCCCCTTCCCTGCTTCTTCTTAAGGGCATCCTTCTCTTCCCTTACCCGGCCTGCTCTCTCCCACTGGGCTGGGTTTTTCCCTTCCCATGCTAATTAGTCCCTACTTCTAGGAGCTTTAGGTACCTTTCTTCCCTGGCAGGGATTTCTTAACACAGCTACCGAGGCTTTGGGAGTCTTCTTTATCTTCTACTTTCTGGAAACACACCCTCTGATCCATAAATGCCACAATCCAGATGCCCAACTTCAACAAGACATCCTTTTCACCTAAAAACACTCACTCTCAACTCTTAGATCTTTTAAAGTTTTACCCCCGCAAAATTCCCCTGCTTTTCCACCGCTGAATTCCTCCGTCCTGATTCCAAGAATTTCTTGAATACCACGGGGCTTTTCTCAAGATTTACCCCCACAACCTTCCCTACGTGCCCACTGCTCACCACCTCATTTTTCCCTCAATGTCTTCGTTCTCCACCCCAGAGAGTTTGTCAAGTGTTGCCTCCAAAATGTTCCCCCTCTGTCCACTACTGAGTTCCCCATTTTGCCTTCAAAATATTCATTCTGTCCCCTCCAGATTGCATCCACTTTTACCCCCAACATTTTACTTCCTCTACAATATTGATTAAACCTTTTCCACCCCAAAAATGTGCATTCCCTCCCTTAAACAGCACCTCAGCTTTTCCCTCAAAAATGCCCCAGAGAGAAACTCCGATTCAGCCCCCAAACTCCCATTTTCCTACACAAACAGTTCTTGTGGCCCCTCTCAATTCCCCCAGGCTTTCAGCTAAAGGAATAACTGGAAGCCTATTCCCTCATCTCTGCCCTCCTTTTGCTTTCCCGGAAAACCTTGCCATCCCACACTTTCTCCAAGAGATCTGCTGGGAGTACGGCAAGGTCTGCTCTGTCAGAGTGCCAGGGGGGTTTACAGCACTTGCTCCTCTGCATCTTCACCCTTTCATCAGCTTTCCCCTGGAACGGTGTTGTGGGAGAAGCTTGGAATTACCAGAAATGGATCAGGTTCACATTTTTTCCCCACCAGTTTTCATCTGGTTTGAAATTCCTGGAATTACCCTCAAATGTGCCCTAGAACAGTGCTGTGAAAGGATCAGTCAGAAGAACAGCCTGAAAGCAGAAAACCACCTCCAGCAGCAGCCGGAATGATCCCATTTCTGTTCTTACCTGCTCCTGCCAGAGCTCCCAACGGCCCTTCCCATTCCAAGAGCTATGCAAGACATTCCTGCTGTCCGTGAGGGTGAGGTGCCAGTTCTGGATGTTCTTTGCTGCGGAATCGGACAACAAACAGAGCGTAAATGATCTTGGTGGCTCTTCCAAGCCAAACCACCCCGTGATTCCTTGCGTGGATCAGCACCTGTCCCAACTCCATTCCAGAAACCTCCTCCCACTAACCCAGAACTTTCCTTTTTCCGCTCAACATCAGGGATTTGCTGCCGAGTGCCCCGGGCAGGGGACGCCTCAGCCTTCCCTGGGACGCCTCAGCATTCCAGCATTTTTATTCCAGGCATTAAAAGGATGCTCATTTCTCTTCCAGCATTGTTTCCCTCATTTTAGGAGAACCCTTTTCATCCCAGACCCCCCTCGTCAGCTGTTCAATCCTCTGGCACTGGATTTGGACAAAAGAAGGGACGCACCTGGACTGCGGGAAATCACGGAGAGAAACCCCTCCAAAACCTGACAGAGAAAAACAACGGGAGATGCAGGAAGACATATCCCTCATTTGCACGTCTGGAATGCTTTTCTAAAGACTTCTCTGCATCTGGATGCTCTTTGCTCTTGGCTTTCTTTACAGGAATGCATTTGCTGCTAAACACATCTCAGGCCCTTATTTGATCAGGATAAGGCGGGATGGAGATGAAGACTCACACAGGGAATAGCCAGGGAGATTCCCAGATCTCTGAGCTCCTTCACAAGGCAGGAGATCCATTTGGCCCAGGAACCGAACCCTCCCGAGGAATTGTCTGATGCCATCTCCACATTTCACAGCTGATCCTTGTGCTCAAAGGATCCCCCTTTCTTCCCTCCAGCCAATTCCAAGCCTCGCTGCCCCCAGCCAGGAACAGTCCCCAGGCCGATCCCTGCAGTCTTCCCTGCCAGGATCCTGCTCAGGAATCCATGGGCTACAAATTGAAGAATTAATTCTTCCCACCCCTGCCCAGTTCTAATTCCAAAGGATTTGGTGTCTGCCTTACCCGGCTGGAGCCTGCTTCCAACTCTGTTCTTGCTGCTTCTGCTGCTTTCCATTTCCCAGGAATTCCACCAACGGAGCGACAGCGTTTTCCACCTCCTCCTCCAGCATTCCCTCTGTTGCGTTCGGGTGCTGGAAGGATATCAAAACCAGGGCCTCACTATCAGGAATTATATCCCCGGATTTGTTCCTTTCCAAATGTCACCTCTTCCCAACAAAGCACTGGCCATCCAAGGAATTCTAGAGAGCCATGTGCTGACCGCTGCTTACTCCTCTGGAATGTCAGAGCTTGGAAAAAAAGGGCAGTTGAGGCTTTTCCTGGTGCTGCCCATGAAGTGTATTTTACCTAAGTGCCCCTGCCCATGCCTTTGCCTGTATCCGCCAAAAATCCACCCGTTCATTCCCCAGCTGCTGCCTCCCTCTTTTCCTGGATCCAACAGAATTTTAACAGGTGAATATTCCCCTCTGGAAGAGCACCTTTCATTCCAAACCTAAGAACAAACAAACGAATCACTTTCCTTCGACCTTCCTTATTAGGATTCCACTGAGAGCAGTGGATGGAAAATGATCCTCTCCTGGTCCCTGCTGGATTCCCGGAGCAGGGATCCTTTCCCTCTTTCCCCCCACCGCCCGCGGTGCCCTCCTCCCCCTCCCGCCCCACCCCGCACCCTTTTCAGGCTTTGTTCCACAGCTTTTGCCTCCGGACCTCAGATCCTTTTGGTCTCCAGGAGCTCCCAGCAGCTCCACAGCCTTTCCTCTCCCATCCTGATCCTTTCTCCAGGAATGGAGCTCTGCATTGCAATTCCCTTCTCTTTTCTCCGACAATTCCCACCAACCCAGACCTAAAGCTGACACAAGGAACACTCGGTGCCCACAAATCCAAATCCAGACCTGGCCATCCCTAAACCAGCAACTCCTGGACAATTTGCGTTCATTCCAACCTATCACTGAGGACTCACCTAATCCTTCAAAATTCCCAAGAAATATCCCGTTGCCTTCAGCTCCCAGGGGATTCTGCTTCGTGCTCACACGGATTTGGGACTTCCCTGAAAAACCCGTGCAGGGCACGCTGGAATCCCCGATCCCGTGAATCGGGGGAGTGTGAAAAGCTCGGTCCAGCCTGGGCCCCCAGAAATTTTTGCCAAATATCCCCCAAGTCCTCGGGACAACAGAACTCTCTGGTACTGCATTTTTGGCGTTGTAAAGCCTGGAATTACTTTATTCCTAGTGCTGGGCTCTGGATGTGGCCGAGAAAATCCCGGCCTCCACACAGACCCAGATTCCAAACTTTTTGATACATTTGAGCAAACCGAGAAATTCCCCTTCCCTGCTTCTTCTTAAGGGCATCCTTCTCTTCCCTTACCCGGCCTGCTCTCTCCCACTGGGCTGGGTTTTTCCCTTCCCATGCTAATTAGTCCCTACTTCTAGGAGCTTTAGGTACCTTTCTTCCCTGGCAGGGATTTCTTAACACAGCTACCGAGGCTTTGGGAGTCTTCTTTATCTTCTACTTTCTGGAAACACACCCTCTGATCCATAAATGCCACAATCCAGATGCCCAACTTCAACAAGACATCCTTTTCACCTAAAAACACTCACTCTCAACTCTTAGATCTTTTAAAGTTTTACCCCCGCAAAATTCCCCTGCTTTTCCACCGCTGAATTCCTCCGTCCTGATTCCAAGAATTTCTTGAATACCACGGGGCTTTTCTCAAGATTTACCCCCACAACCTTCCCTACGTGCCCACTGCTCACCACCTCATTTTTCCCTCAATGTCTTCGTTCTCCACCCCAGAGAGTTTGTCAAGTGTTGCCTCCAAAATGTTCCCCCTCTGTCCACTACTGAGTTCCCCATTTTGCCTTCAAAATATTCATTCTGTCCCCTCCAGATTGCATCCACTTTTACCCCCAACATTTTACTTCCTCTACAATATTGATTAAACCTTTTCCACCCCAAAAATGTGCATTCCCTCCCTTAAACAGCACCTCAGCTTTTCCCTCAAAAATGCCCCAGAGAGAAACTCCGATTCAGCCCCCAAACTCCCATTTTCCTACACAAACAGTTCTTGTGGCCCCTCTCAATTCCCCCAGGCTTTCAGCTAAAGGAATAACTGGAAGCCTATTCCCTCATCTCTGCCCTCCTTTTGCTTTCCCGGAAAACCTTGCCATCCCACACTTTCTCCAAGAGATCTGCTGGGAGTACGGCAAGGTCTGCTCTGTCAGAGTGCCAGGGGGGTTTACAGCACTTGCTCCTCTGCATCTTCACCCTTTCATCAGCTTTCCCCTGGAACGGTGTTGTGGGAGAAGCTTGGAATTACCAGAAATGGATCAGGTTCACATTTTTTCCCCACCAGTTTTCATCTGGTTTGAAATTCCTGGAATTACCCTCAAATGTGCCCTAGAACAGTGCTGTGAAAGGATCAGTCAGAAGAACAGCCTGAAAGCAGAAAACCACCTCCAGCAGCAGCCGGAATGATCCCATTTCTGTTCTTACCTGCTCCTGCCAGAGCTCCCAACGGCCCTTCCCATTCCAAGAGCTATGCAAGACATTCCTGCTGTCCGTGAGGGTGAGGTGCCAGTTCTGGATGTTCTTTGCTGCGGAATCGGACAACAAACAGAGCGTAAATGATCTTGGTGGCTCTTCCAAGCCAAACCACCCCGTGATTCCTTGCGTGGATCAGCACCTGTCCCAACTCCATTCCAGAAACCTCCTCCCACTAACCCAGAACTTTCCTTTTTCCGCTCAACATCAGGGATTTGCTGCCGAGTGCCCCGGGCAGGGGACGCCTCAGCCTTCCCTGGGACGCCTCAGCATTCCAGCATTTTTATTCCAGGCATTAAAAGGATGCTCATTTCTCTTCCAGCATTGTTTCCCTCATTTTAGGAGAACCCTTTTCATCCCAGACCCCCCTCGTCAGCTGTTCAATCCTCTGGCACTGGATTTGGACAAAAGAAGGGACGCACCTGGACTGCGGGAAATCACGGAGAGAAACCCCTCCAAAACCTGACAGAGAAAAACAACGGGAGATGCAGGAAGACATATCCCTCATTTGCACGTCTGGAATGCTTTTCTAAAGACTTCTCTGCATCTGGATGCTCTTTGCTCTTGGCTTTCTTTACAGGAATGCATTTGCTGCTAAACACATCTCAGGCCCTTATTTGATCAGGATAAGGCGGGATGGAGATGAAGACTCACACAGGGAATAGCCAGGGAGATTCCCAGATCTCTGAGCTCCTTCACAAGGCAGGAGATCCATTTGGCCCAGGAACCGAACCCTCCCGAGGAATTGTCTGATGCCATCTCCACATTTCACAGCTGATCCTTGTGCTCAAAGGATCCCCCTTTCTTCCCTCCAGCCAATTCCAAGCCTCGCTGCCCCCAGCCGGGAACAGTCCCCAGGCCGATCCCTGCAGTCTTCCCTGCCAGGATCCTGCTCAGGAATCCATGGGCTACAAATTGAAGAATTAATTCTTCCCACCCCTGCCCAGTTCTAATTCCAAAGGATTTGGTGTCTGCCTTACCCGGCTGGAGCCTGCTTCCAACTCTGTTCTTGCTGCTTCTGCTGCTTTCCATTTCCCAGGAATTCCACCAACGGAGCGACAGCGTTTTCCACCTCCTCCTCCAGCATTCCCTCTGTTGCGTTCGGGTGCTGGAAGGATATCAAAACCAGGGCCTCACTATCAGGAATTATATCCCCGGATTTGTTCCTTTCCAAATGTCACCTCTTCCCAACAAAGCACTGGCCATCCAAGGAATTCTAGAGAGCCATGTGCTGACCGCTGCTTACTCCTCTGGAATGTCAGAGCTTGGAAAAAAAGGGCAGTTGAGGCTTTTCCTGGTGCTGCCCATGAAGTGTATTTTACCTAAGTGCCCCTGCCCATGCCTTTGCCTGTATCCGCCAAAAATCCACCCGTTCATTCCCCAGCTGCTGCCTCCCTCTTTTCCTGGATCCAACAGAATTTTAACAGGTGAATATTCCCCTCTGGAAGAGCACCTTTCATTCCAAACCTAAGAACAAACAAACGAATCACTTTCCTTCGACCTTCCTTATTAGGATTCCACTGAGAGCAGTGGATGGAAAATGATCCTCTCCTGGTCCCTGCTGGATTCCCGGAGCAGGGATCCTTTCCCTCTTTCCCCCCACCGCCCGCGGTGCCCTCCTCCCCCTCCCGCCCCACCCCGCACCCTTTTCAGGCTTTGTTCCACAGCTTTTGCCTCCGGACCTCAGATCCTTTTGGTCTCCAGGAGCTCCCAGCAGCTCCACAGCCTTTCCTCTCCCATCCTGATCCTTTCTCCAGGAATGGAGCTCTGCATTGCAATTCCCTTCTCTTTTCTCCGACAATTCCCACCAACCCAGACCTAAAGCTGACACAAGGAACACTCGGTGCCCACAAATCCAAATCCAGACCTGGCCATCCCTAAACCAGCAACTCCTGGACAATTTGCGTTCATTCCAACCTATCACTGAGGACTCACCTAATCCTTCAAAATTCCCAAGAAATATCCCGTTGCCTTCAGCTCCCAGGGGATTCTGCTTCGTGCTCACACGGATTTGGGACTTCCCTGAAAAACCCGTGCAGGGCACGCTGGAATCCCCGATCCCGTGAATCGGGGGAGTGTGAAAAGCTCGGTCCAGCCTGGGCCCCCAGAAATTTTTGCCAAATATCCCCCAAGTCCTCGGGACAACAGAACTCTCTGGTACTGCATTTTTGGCGTTGTAAAGCCTGGAATTACTTTATTCCTAGTGCTGGGCTCTGGATGTGGCCGAGAAAATCCCGGCCTCCACACAGACCCAGATTCCAAACTTTTTGATACATTTGAGCAAACCGAGAAATTCCCCTTCCCTGCTTCTTCTTAAGGGCATCCTTCTCTTCCCTTACCCGGCCTGCTCTCTCCCACTGGGCTGGGTTTTTCCCTTCCCATGCTAATTAGTCCCTACTTCTAGGAGCTTTAGGTACCTTTCTTCCCTGGCAGGGATTTCTTAACACAGCTACCGAGGCTTTGGGAGTCTTCTTTATCTTCTACTTTCTGGAAACACACCCTCTGATCCATAAATGCCACAATCCAGATGCCCAACTTCAACAAGACATCCTTTTCACCTAAAAACACTCACTCTCAACTCTTAGATCTTTTAAAGTTTTACCCCCGCAAAATTCCCCTGCTTTTCCACCGCTGAATTCCTCCGTCCTGATTCCAAGAATTTCTTGAATACCACGGGGCTTTTCTCAAGATTTACCCCCACAACCTTCCCTACGTGCCCACTGCTCACCACCTCATTTTTCCCTCAATGTCTTCGTTCTCCACCCCAGAGAGTTTGTCAAGTGTTGCCTCCAAAATGTTCCCCCTCTGTCCACTACTGAGTTCCCCATTTTGCCTTCAAAATATTCATTCTGTCCCCTCCAGATTGCATCCACTTTTACCCCCAACATTTTACTTCCTCTACAATATTGATTAAACCTTTTCCACCCCAAAAATGTGCATTCCCTCCCTTAAACAGCACCTCAGCTTTTCCCTCAAAAATGCCCCAGAGAGAAACTCCGATTCAGCCCCCAAACTCCCATTTTCCTACACAAACAGTTCTTGTGGCCCCTCTCAATTCCCCCAGGCTTTCAGCTAAAGGAATAACTGGAAGCCTATTCCCTCATCTCTGCCCTCCTTTTGCTTTCCCGGAAAACCTTGCCATCCCACACTTTCTCCAAGAGATCTGCTGGGAGTACGGCAAGGTCTGCTCTGTCAGAGTGCCAGGGGGGTTTACAGCACTTGCTCCTCTGCATCTTCACCCTTTCATCAGCTTTCCCCTGGAACGGTGTTGTGGGAGAAGCTTGGAATTACCAGAAATGGATCAGGTTCACATTTTTTCCCCACCAGTTTTCATCTGGTTTGAAATTCCTGGAATTACCCTCAAATGTGCCCTAGAACAGTGCTGTGAAAGGATCAGTCAGAAGAACAGCCTGAAAGCAGAAAACCACCTCCAGCAGCAGCCGGAATGATCCCATTTCTGTTCTTACCTGCTCCTGCCAGAGCTCCCAACGGCCCTTCCCATTCCAAGAGCTATGCAAGACATTCCTGCTGTCCGTGAGGGTGAGGTGCCAGTTCTGGATGTTCTTTGCTGCGGAATCGGACAACAAACAGAGCGTAAATGATCTTGGTGGCTCTTCCAAGCCAAACCACCCCGTGATTCCTTGCGTGGATCAGCACCTGTCCCAACTCCATTCCAGAAACCTCCTCCCACTAACCCAGAACTTTCCTTTTTCCGCTCAACATCAGGGATTTGCTGCCGAGTGCCCCGGGCAGGGGACGCCTCAGCCTTCCCTGGGACGCCTCAGCATTCCAGCATTTTTATTCCAGGCATTAAAAGGATGCTCATTTCTCTTCCAGCATTGTTTCCCTCATTTTAGGAGAACCCTTTTCATCCCAGACCCCCCTCGTCAGCTGTTCAATCCTCTGGCACTGGATTTGGACAAAAGAAGGGACGCACCTGGACTGCGGGAAATCACGGAGAGAAACCCCTCCAAAACCTGACAGAGAAAAACAACGGGAGATGCAGGAAGACATATCCCTCATTTGCACGTCTGGAATGCTTTTCTAAAGACTTCTCTGCATCTGGATGCTCTTTGCTCTTGGCTTTCTTTACAGGAATGCATTTGCTGCTAAACACATCTCAGGCCCTTATTTGATCAGGATAAGGCGGGATGGAGATGAAGACTCACACAGGGAATAGCCAGGGAGATTCCCAGATCTCTGAGCTCCTTCACAAGGCAGGAGATCCATTTGGCCCAGGAACCGAACCCTCCCGAGGAATTGTCTGATGCCATCTCCACATTTCACAGCTGATCCTTGTGCTCAAAGGATCCCCCTTTCTTCCCTCCAGCCAATTCCAAGCCTCGCTGCCCCCAGCCGGGAACAGTCCCCAGGCCGATCCCTGCAGTCTTCCCTGCCAGGATCCTGCTCAGGAATCCATGGGCTACAAATTGAAGAATTAATTCTTCCCACCCCTGCCCACTTCTAATTCCAAAGGATTTGGTGTCTGCCTTACCCGGCTGGAGCCTGCTTCCAACTCTGTTCTTGCTGCTTCTGCTGCTTTCCATTTCCCAGGAATTCCACCAACGGAGCGACAGCGTTTTCCACCTCCTCCTCCAGCATTCCCTCTGTTGCGTTCGGGTGCTGGAAGGATATCAAAACCAGGGCCTCACTATCAGGAATTATATCCCCGGATTTGTTCCTTTCCAAATGTCACCTCTTCCCAACAAAGCACTGGCCATCCAAGGAATTCTAGAGAGCCATGTGCTGACCGCTGCTTACTCCTCTGGAATGTCAGAGCTTGGAAAAAAAGGGCAGTTGAGGCTTTTCCTGGTGCTGCCCATGAAGTGTATTTTACCTAAGTGCCCCTGCCCATGCCTTTGCCTGTATCCGCCAAAAATCCACCCGTTCATTCCCCAGCTGCTGCCTCCCTCTTTTCCTGGATCCAACAGAATTTTAACAGGTGAATATTCCCCTCTGGAAGAGCACCTTTCATTCCAAACCTAAGAACAAACAAACGAATCACTTTCCTTCGACCTTCCTTATTAGGATTCCACTGAGAGCAGTGGATGGAAAATGATCCTCTCCTGGTCCCTGCTGGATTCCCGGAGCAGGGATCCTTTCCCTCTTTCCCCCCACCCCCCGCGGTGCCCTCCTCCCCCTCCCGCCCCACCCCGCACCCTTTTCAGCCTTTCTTCCACAGCTTTTGCCTCCGGACCTCAGATCCTTTTGGTCTCCAGGAGCTCCCAGCAGCTCCACAGCCTTTCCTCTCCCATCCTGATCCTTTCTCCAGGAATGGAGCTCTGCATTGCAATTCCCTTCTCTTTTCTCCGACAATTCCCACCAACCCAGACCTAAAGCTGACACAAGGAACACTCGGTGCCCACAAATCCAAATCCAGACCTGGCCATCCCTAAACCAGCAACTCCTGGACAATTTGCGTTCATTCCAACCTATCACTGAGGACTCACCTAATCCTTCAAAATTCCCAAGAAATATCCCGTTGCCTTCAGCTCCCAGGGGATTCTGCTTCGTGCTCACACGGATTTGGGACTTCCCTGAAAAACCCGTGCAGGGCACGCTGGAATCCCCGATCCCGTGAATCGGGGGAGTGTGAAAAGCTCGGTCCAGCCTGGGCCCCCAGAAATTTTTGCCAAATATCCCCCAAGTCCTCGGGACAACAGAACTCTCTGGTACTGCATTTTTGGCGTTGTAAAGCCTGGAATTACTTTATTCCTAGTGCTGGGCTCTGGATGTGGCCGAGAAAATCCCGGCCTCCACACAGACCCAGATTCCAAACTTTTTGATACATTTGAGCAAACCGAGAAATTCCCCTTCCCTGCTTCTTCTTAAGGGCATCCTTCTCTTCCCTTACCCGGCCTGCTCTCTCCCACTGGGCTGGGTTTTTCCCTTCCCATGCTAATTAGTCCCTACTTCTAGGAGCTTTAGGTACCTTTCTTCCCTGGCAGGGATTTCTTAACACAGCTACCGAGGCTTTGGGAGTCTTCTTTATCTTCTACTTTCTGGAAACACACCCTCTGATCCATAAATGCCACAATCCAGATGCCCAACTTCAACAAGACATCCTTTTCACCTAAAAACACTCACTCTCAACTCTTAGATCTTTTAAAGTTTTACCCCCGCAAAATTCCCCTGCTTTTCCACCGCTGAATTCCTCCGTCCTGATTCCAAGAATTTCTTGAATACCACGGGGCTTTTCTCAAGATTTACCCCCACAACCTTCCCTACGTGCCCACTGCTCACCACCTCATTTTTCCCTCAATGTCTTCGTTCTCCACCCCAGAGAGTTTGTCAAGTGTTGCCTCCAAAATGTTCCCCCTCTGTCCACTACTGAGTTCCCCATTTTGCCTTCAAAATATTCATTCTGTCCCCTCCAGATTGCATCCACTTTTACCCCCAACATTTTACTTCCTCTACAATATTGATTAAACCTTTTCCACCCCAAAAATGTGCATTCCCTCCCTTAAACAGCACCTCAGCTTTTCCCTCAAAAATGCCCCAGAGAGAAACTCCGATTCAGCCCCCAAACTCCCATTTTCCTACACAAACAGTTCTTGTGGCCCCTCTCAATTCCCCCAGGCTTTCAGCTAAAGGAATAACTGGAAGCCTATTCCCTCATCTCTGCCCTCCTTTTGCTTTCCCGGAAAACCTTGCCATCCCACACTTTCTCCAAGAGATCTGCTGGGAGTACGGCAAGGTCTGCTCTGTCAGAGTGCCAGGGGGGTTTACAGCACTTGCTCCTCTGCATCTTCACCCTTTCATCAGCTTTCCCCTGGAACGGTGTTGTGGGAGAAGCTTGGAATTACCAGAAATGGATCAGGTTCACATTTTTTCCCCACCAGTTTTCATCTGGTTTGAAATTCCTGGAATTACCCTCAAATGTGCCCTAGAACAGTGCTGTGAAAGGATCAGTCAGAAGAACAGCCTGAAAGCAGAAAACCACCTCCAGCAGCAGCCGGAATGATCCCATTTCTGTTCTTACCTGCTCCTGCCAGAGCTCCCAACGGCCCTTCCCATTCCAAGAGCTATGCAAGACATTCCTGCTGTCCGTGAGGGTGAGGTGCCAGTTCTGGATGTTCTTTGCTGCGGAATCGGACAACAAACAGAGCGTAAATGATCTTGGTGGCTCTTCCAAGCCAAACCACCCCGTGATTCCTTGCGTGGATCAGCACCTGTCCCAACTCCATTCCAGAAACCTCCTCCCACTAACCCAGAACTTTCCTTTTTCCGCTCAACATCAGGGATTTGCTGCCGAGTGCCCCGGGCAGGGGACGCCTCAGCCTTCCCTGGGACGCCTCAGCATTCCAGCATTTTTATTCCAGGCATTAAAAGGATGCTCATTTCTCTTCCAGCATTGTTTCCCTCATTTTAGGAGAACCCTTTTCATCCCAGACCCCCCTCGTCAGCTGTTCAATCCTCTGGCACTGGATTTGGACAAAAGAAGGGACGCACCTGGACTGCGGGAAATCACGGAGAGAAACCCCTCCAAAACCTGACAGAGAAAAACAACGGGAGATGCAGGAAGACATATCCCTCATTTGCACGTCTGGAATGCTTTTCTAAAGACTTCTCTGCATCTGGATGCTCTTTTCTCTTGGCTTTCTTTACAGGAATGCATTTGCTGCTAAACACATCTCAGGCCCTTATTTGATCAGGATAAGGCGGGATGGAGATGAAGACTCACACAGGGAATAGCCAGGGAGATTCCCAGATCTCTGAGCTCCTTCACAAGGCAGGAGATCCATTTGGCCCAGGAACCGAACCCTCCCGAGGAATTGTCTGATGCCATCTCCACATTTCACAGCTGATCCTTGTGCTCAAAGGATCCCCCTTTCTTCCCTCCAGCCAATTCCAAGCCTCGCTGCCCCCAGCCGGGAACAGTCCCCAGGCCGATCCCTGCAGTCTTCCCTGCCAGGATCCTGCTCAGGAATCCATGGGCTACAAATTGAAGAATTAATTCTTCCCACCCCTGCCCAGTTCTAATTCCAAAGGATTTGGTGTCTGCCTTACCCGGCTGGAGCCTGCTTCCAACTCTGTTCTTGCTGCTTCTGCTGCTTTCCATTTCCCAGGAATTCCACCAACGGAGCGACAGCGTTTTCCACCTCCTCCTCCAGCATTCCCTCTGTTGCGTTCGGGTGCTGGAAGGATATCAAAACCTGGGCCTCACTATCAGGAATTATATCCCCGGATTTGTTCCTTTCCAAATGTCACCTCTTCCCAACAAAGCACTGGCCATCCAAGGAATTCTAGAGAGCGATGTGCTGACCGCTGCTTACTCCTCTGGAATGTCAGAGCTTGGAAAAAAAGGGCAGTTGAGGCTTTTCCTGGTGCTGCCCATGAAGTGTATTTTACCTAAGTGCCCCTGCCCATGCCTTTGCCTGTATCCGCCAAAAATCCACCCGTTCATTCCCCAGCTGCTGCCTCCCTCTTTTCCTGGATCCAACAGAATTTTAACAGGTGAATATTCCCCTCTGGAAGAGCACCTTTCATTCCAAACCTAAGAACAAACAAACGAATCACTTTCCTTCGACCTTCCTTATTAGGATTCCACTGAGAGCAGTGGATGCAAAATGATCCTCTCCTGGTCCCTGCTGGATTCCCGGAGCAGGGATCCTTTCCCTCTTTCCCCCCACCCCCCGCGGTGCCCTCCTCCCCCTCCCGCCCCACCCCGCACCCTTTTCAGGCTTTGTTCCACAGCTTTTGCCTCCGGACCTCAGATCCTTTTGGTCTCCAGGAGCTCCCAGCAGCTCCACAGCCTTTCCTCTCCCATCCTGATCCTTTCTCCAGGAATGGAGCTCTGCATTGCAATTCCCTTCTCTTTTCTCCGACAATTCCCACCAACCCAGACCTAAAGCTGACACAAGGAACACTCGGTGCCCACAAATCCAAATCCAGACCTGGCCATCCCTAAACCAGCAACTCCTGGACAATTTGCGTTCATTCCAACCTATCACTGAGGACTCACCTAATCCTTCAAAATTCCCAAGAAATATCCCGTTGCCTTCAGCTCCCAGGGGATTCTGCTTCGTGCTCACACGGATTTGGGACTTCCCTGAAAAACCCGTGCAGGGCACGCTGGAATCCCCGATCCCGTGAATCGGGGGAGTGTGAAAAGCTCGGTCCAGCCTGGGCCCCCAGAAATTTTTGCCAAATATCCCCCAAGTCCTCGGGACAACAGAACTCTCTGGTACTGCATTTTTGGCGTTGTAAAGCCTGGAATTACTTTATTCCTAGTGCTGGGCTCTGGATGTGGCCGAGAAAATCCCGGCCTCCACACAGACCCAGATTCCAAACTTTTTGATACATTTGAGCAAACCGAGAAATTCCCCTTCCCTGCTTCTTCTTAAGGGCATCCTTCTCTTCCCTTACCCGGCCTGCTCTCTCCCACTGGGCTGGGTTTTTCCCTTCCCATGCTAATTAGTCCCTACTTCTAGGAGCTTTAGGTACCTTTCTTCCCTGGCAGGGATTTCTTAACACAGCTACCGAGGCTTTGGGAGTCTTCTTTATCTTCTACTTTCTGGAAACACACCCTCTGATCCATAAATGCCACAATCCAGATGCCCAACTTCAACAAGACATCCTTTTCACCTAAAAACACTCACTCTCAACTCTTAGATCTTTTAAAGTTTTACCCCCGCAAAATTCCCCTGCTTTTCCACCGCTGAATTCCTCCGTCCTGATTCCAAGAATTTCTTGAATACCACGGGGCTTTTCTCAAGATTTACCCCCACAACCTTCCCTACGTGCCCACTGCTCACCACCTCATTTTTCCCTCAATGTCTTCGTTCTCCACCCCAGAGAGTTTGTCAAGTGTTGCCTCCAAAATGTTCCCCCTCTGTCCACTACTGAGTTCCCCATTTTGCCTTCAAAATATTCATTCTGTCCCCTCCAGATTGCATCCACTTTTACCCCCAACATTTTACTTCCTCTACAATATTGATTAAACCTTTTCCACCCCAAAAATGTGCATTCCCTCCCTTAAACAGCACCTCAGCTTTTCCCTCAAAAATGCCCCAGAGAGAAACTCCGATTCAGCCCCCAAACTCCCATTTTCCTACACAAACAGTTCTTGTGGCCCCTCTCAATTCCCCCAGGCTTTCAGCTAAAGGAATAACTGGAAGCCTATTCCCTCATCTCTGCCCTCCTTTTGCTTTCCCGGAAAACCTTGCCATCCCACACTTTCTCCAAGAGATCTGCTGGGAGTACGGCAAGGTCTGCTCTGTCAGAGTGCCAGGGGGGTTTACAGCACTTGCTCCTCTGCATCTTCACCCTTTCATCAGCTTTCCCCTGGAACGGTGTTGTGGGAGAAGCTTGGAATTACCAGAAATGGATCAGGTTCACATTTTTTCCCCACCAGTTTTCATCTGGTTTGAAATTCCTGGAATTACCCTCAAATGTGCCCTAGAACAGTGCTGTGAAAGGATCAGTCAGAAGAACAGCCTGAAAGCAGAAAACCACCTCCAGCAGCAGCCGGAATGATCCCATTTCTGTTCTTACCTGCTCCTGCCAGAGCTCCCAACGGCCCTTCCCATTCCAAGAGCTATGCAAGACATTCCTGCTGTCCGTGAGGGTGAGGTGCCAGTTCTGGATGTTCTTTGCTGCGGAATCGGACAACAAACAGAGCGTAAATGATCTTGGTGGCTCTTCCAAGCCAAACCACCCCGTGATTCCTTGCGTGGATCAGCACCTGTCCCAACTCCATTCCAGAAACCTCCTCCCACTAACCCAGAACTTTCCTTTTTCCGCTCAACATCAGGGATTTGCTGCCGAGTGCCCCGGGCAGGGGACGCCTCAGCCTTCCCTGGGACGCCTCAGCATTCCAGCATTTTTATTCCAGGCATTAAAAGGATGCTCATTTCTCTTCCAGCATTGTTTCCCTCATTTTAGGAGAACCCTTTTCATCCCAGACCCCCCTCGTCAGCTGTTCAATCCTCTGGCACTGGATTTGGACAAAAGAAGGGACGCACCTGGACTGCGGGAAATCACGGAGAGAAACCCCTCCAAAACCTGACAGAGAAAAACAACGGGAGATGCAGGAAGACATATCCCTCATTTGCACGTCTGGAATGCTTTTCTAAAGACTTCTCTGCATCTGGATGCTCTTTGCTCTTGGCTTTCTTTACAGGAATGCATTTGCTGCTAAACACATCTCAGGCCCTTATTTGATCAGGATAAGGCGGGATGGAGATGAAGACTCACACAGGGAATAGCCAGGGAGATTCCCAGATCTCTGAGCTCCTTCACAAGGCAGGAGATCCATTTGGCCCAGGAACCGAACCCTCCCGAGGAATTGTCTGATGCCATCTCCACATTTCACAGCTGATCCTTGTGCTCAAAGGATCCCCCTTTCTTCCCTCCAGCCAATTCCAAGCCTCGCTGCCCCCAGCCGGGAACAGTCCCCAGGCCGATCCCTGCAGTCTTCCCTGCCAGGATCCTGCTCAGGAATCCATGGGCTACAAATTGAAGAATTAATTCTTCCCACCCCTGCCCAGTTCTAATTCCAAAGGATTTGGTGTCTGCCTTACCCGGCTGGAGCCTGCTTCCAACTCTGTTCTTGCTGCTTCTGCTGCTTTCCATTTCCCAGGAATTCCACCAACGGAGCGACAGCGTTTTCCACCTCCTCCTCCAGCATTCCCTCTGTTGCGTTCGGGTGCTGGAAGGATATCAAAACCAGGGCCTCACTATCAGGAATTATATCCCCGGATTTGTTCCTTTCCAAATGTCACCTCTTCCCAACAAAGCACTGGCCATCCAAGGAATTCTAGAGAGCCATGTGCTGACCGCTGCTTACTCCTCTGGAATGTCAGAGCTTGGAAAAAAAGGGCAGTTGAGGCTTTTCCTGGTGCTGCCCATGAAGTGTATTTTACCTAAGTGCCCCTGCCCATGCCTTTGCCTGTATCCGCCAAAAATCCACCCGTTCATTCCCCAGCTGCTGCCTCCCTCTTTTCCTGGATCCAACAGAATTTTAACAGGTGAATATTCCCCTCTGGAAGAGCACCTTTCATTCCAAACCTAAGAACAAACAAACGAATCACTTTCCTTCGACCTTCCTTATTAGGATTCCACTGAGAGCAGTGGATGGAAAATGATCCTCTCCTGGTCCCTGCTGGATTCCCGGAGCAGGGATCCTTTCCCTCTTTCCCCCCACCCCCCGCGGTGCCCTCCTCCCCCTCCCGCCCCACCCCGCACCCTTTTCAGCCTTTCTTCCACAGCTTTTGCCTCCGGACCTCAGATCCTTTTGGTCTCCAGGAGCTCCCAGCAGCTCCACAGCCTTTCCTCTCCCATCCTGATCCTTTCTCCAGGAATGGAGCTCTGCATTGCAATTCCCTTCTCTTTTCTCCGACAATTCCCACCAACCCAGACCTAAAGCTGACACAAGGAACACTCGGTGCCCACAAATCCAAATCCAGACCTGGCCATCCCTAAACCAGCAACTCCTGGACAATTTGCGTTCATTCCAACCTATCACTGAGGACTCACCTAATCCTTCAAAATTCCCAAGAAATATCCCGTTGCCTTCAGCTCCCAGGGGATTCTGCTTCGTGCTCACACGGATTTGGGACTTCCCTGAAAAACCCGTGCAGGGCACGCTGGAATCCCCGATCCCGTGAATCGGGGGAGTGTGAAAAGCTCGGTCCAGCCTGGGCCCCCAGAAATTTTTGCCAAATATCCCCCAAGTCCTCGGGACAACAGAACTCTCTGGTACTGCATTTTTGGCGTTGTAAAGCCTGGAATTACTTTATTCCTAGTGCTGGGCTCTGGATGTGGCCGAGAAAATCCCGGCCTCCACACAGACCCAGATTCCAAACTTTTTGATACATTTGAGCAAACCGAGAAATTCCCCTTCCCTGCTTCTTCTTAAGGGCATCCTTCTCTTCCCTTACCCGGCCTGCTCTCTCCCACTGGGCTGGGTTTTTCCCTTCCCATGCTAATTAGTCCCTACTTCTAGGAGCTTTAGGTACCTTTCTTCCCTGGCAGGGATTTCTTAACACAGCTACCGAGGCTTTGGGAGTCTTCTTTATCTTCTACTTTCTGGAAACACACCCTCTGATCCATAAATGCCACAATCCAGATGCCCAACTTCAACAAGACATCCTTTTCACCTAAAAACACTCACTCTCAACTCTTAGATCTTTTAAAGTTTTACCCCCGCAAAATTCCCCTGGTTTTCCACCGCTGAATTCCTCCGTCCTGATTCCAAGAATTTCTTGAATACCACGGGGCTTTTCTCAAGATTTACCCCCACAACCTTCCCTACGTGCCCACTGCTCACCACCTCATTTTTCCCTCAATGTCTTCGTTCTCCACCCCAGAGAGTTTGTCAAGTGTTGCCTCCAAAATGTTCCCCCTCTGTCCACTACTGAGTTCCCCATTTTGCCTTCAAAATATTCATTCTGTCCCCTCCAGATTGCATCCACTTTTACCCCCAACATTTTACTTCCTCTACAATATTGATTAAACCTTTTCCACCCCAAAAATGTGCATTCCCTCCCTTAAACAGCACCTCAGCTTTTCCCTCAAAAATGCCCCAGAGAGAAACTCCGATTCAGCCCCCAAACTCCCATTTTCCTACACAAACAGTTCTTGTGGCCCCTCTCAATTCCCCCAGGCTTTCAGCTAAAGGAATAACTGGAAGCCTATTCCCTCATCTCTGCCCTCCTTTTGCTTTCCCGGAAAACCTTGCCATCCCACACTTTCTCCAAGAGATCTGCTGGGAGTACGGCAAGGTCTGCTCTGTCAGAGTGCCAGGGGGGTTTACAGCACTTGCTCCTCTGCATCTTCACCCTTTCATCAGCTTTCCCCTGGAACGGTGTTGTGGGAGAAGCTTGGAATTACCAGAAATGGATCAGGTTCACATTTTTTCCCCACCAGTTTTCATCTGGTTTGAAATTCCTGGAATTACCCTCAAATGTGCCCTAGAACAGTGCTGTGAAAGGATCAGTCAGAAGAACAGCCTGAAAGCAGAAAACCACCTCCAGCAGCAGCCGGAATGATCCCATTTCTGTTCTTACCTGCTCCTGCCAGAGCTCCCAACGGCCCTTCCCATTCCAAGAGCTATGCAAGACATTCCTGCTGTCCGTGAGGGTGAGGTGCCAGTTCTGGATGTTCTTTGCTGCGGAATCGGACAACAAACAGAGCGTAAATGATCTTGGTGGCTCTTCCAAGCCAAACCACCCCGTGATTCCTTGCGTGGATCAGCACCTGTCCCAACTCCATTCCAGAAACCTCCTCCCACTAACCCAGAACTTTCCTTTTTCCGCTCAACATCAGGGATTTGCTGCCGAGTGCCCCGGGCAGGGGACGCCTCAGCCTTCCCTGGGACGCCTCAGCATTCCAGCATTTTTATTCCAGGCATTAAAAGGATGCTCATTTCTCTTCCAGCATTGTTTCCCTCATTTTAGGAGAACCCTTTTCATCCCAGACCCCCCTCGTCAGCTGTTCAATCCTCTGGCACTGGATTTGGACAAAAGAAGGGACGCACCTGGACTGCGGGAAATCACGGAGAGAAACCCCTCCAAAACCTGACAGAGAAAAACAACGGGAGATGCAGGAAGACATATCCCTCATTTGCACGTCTGGAATGCTTTTCTAAAGACTTCTCTGCATCTGGATGCTCTTTGCTCTTGGCTTTCTTTACAGGAATGCATTTGCTGCTAAACACATCTCAGGCCCTTATTTGATCAGGATAAGGCGGGATGGAGATGAAGACTCACACAGGGAATAGCCAGGGAGATTCCCAGATCTCTGAGCTCCTTCACAAGGCAGGAGATCCATTTGGCCCAGGAACCGAACCCTCCCGAGGAATTGTCTGATGCCATCTCCACATTTCACAGCTGATCCTTGTGCTCAAAGGATCCCCCTTTCTTCCCTCCAGCCAATTCCAAGCCTCGCTGCCCCCAGCCGGGAACAGTCCCCAGGCCGATCCCTGCAGTCTTCCCTGCCAGGATCCTGCTCAGGAATCCATGGGCTACAAATTGAAGAATTAATTCTTCCCACCCCTGCCCAGTTCTAATTCCAAAGGATTTGGTGTCTGCCTTACCCGGCTGGAGCCTGCTTCCAACTCTGTTCTTGCTGCTTCTGCTGCTTTCCATTTCCCAGGAATTCCACCAACGGAGCGACAGCGTTTTCCACCTCCTCCTCCAGCATTCCCTCTGTTGCGTTCGGGTGCTGGAAGGATATCAAAACCAGGGCCTCACTATCAGGAATTATATCCCCGGATTTGTTCCTTTCCAAATGTCACCTCTTCCCAACAAAGCACTGGCCATCCAAGGAATTCTAGAGAGCGATGTGCTGACCGCTGCTTACTCCTCTGGAATGTCAGAGCTTGGAAAAAAAGGGCAGTTGAGGCTTTTCCTGGTGCTGCCCATGAAGTGTATTTTACCTAAGTGCCCCTGCCCATGCCTTTGCCTGTATCCGCCAAAAATCCACCCGTTCATTCCCCAGCTGCTGCCTCCCTCTTTTCCTGGATCCAACAGAATTTTAACAGGTGAATATTCCCCTCTGGAAGAGCACCTTTCATTCCAAACCTAAGAACAAACAAACGAATCACTTTCCTTCGACCTTCCTTATTAGGATTCCACTGAGAGCAGTGGATGGAAAATGATCCTCTCCTGGTCCCTGCTGGATTCCCGGAGCAGGGATCCTTTCCCTCTTTCCCCCCACCCCCCGCGGTGCTCTCCTCCCCCTCCCGCCCCACCCCGCACCCTTTTCAGGCTTTGTTCCACAGCTTTTGCCTCCGGACCTCAGATCCTTTTGGTCTCCAGGAGCTCCCAGCAGCTCCACAGCCTTTCCTCTCCCATCCTGATCCTTTCTCCAGGAATGGAGCTCTGCATTGCAATTCCCTTCTCTTTTCTCCGACAATTCCCACCAACCCAGACCTAAAGCTGACACAAGGAACACTCGGTGCCCACAAATCCAAATCCAGACCTGGCCATCCCTAAACCAGCAACTCCTGGACAATTTGCGTTCATTCCAACCTATCACTGAGGACTCACCTAATCCTTCAAAATTCCCAAGAAATATCCCGTTGCCTTCAGCTCCCAGGGGATTCTGCTTCGTGCTCACACGGATTTGGGACTTCCCTGAAAAACCCGTGCAGGGCACGCTGGAATCCCCGATCCCGTGAATCGGGGGAGTGTGAAAAGCTCGGTCCAGCCTGGGCCCCCAGAAATTTTTGCCAAATATCCCCCAAGTCCTCGGGACAACAGAACTCTCTGGTACTGCATTTTTGGCGTTGTAAAGCCTGGAATTACTTTATTCCTAGTGCTGGGCTCTGGATGTGGCCGAGAAAATCCCGGCCTCCACACAGACCCAGATTCCAAACTTTTTGATACATTTGAGCAAACCGAGAAATTCCCCTTCCCTGCTTCTTCTTAAGGGCATCCTTCTCTTCCCTTACCCGGCCTGCTCTCTCCCACTGGGCTGGGTTTTTCCCTTCCCATGCTAATTAGTCCCTACTTCTAGGAGCTTTAGGTACCTTTCTTCCCTGGCAGGGATTTCTTAACACAGCTACCGAGGCTTTGGGAGTCTTCTTTATCTTCTACTTTCTGGAAACACACCCTCTGATCCATAAATGCCACAATCCAGATGCCCAACTTCAACAAGACATCCTTTTCACCTAAAAACACTCACTCTCAACTCTTAGATCTTTTAAAGTTTTACCCCCGCAAAATTCCCCTGCTTTTCCACCGCTGAATTCCTCCGTCCTGATTCCAAGAATTTCTTGAATACCACGGGGCTTTTCTCAAGATTTACCCCCACAACCTTCCCTACGTGCCCACTGCTCACCACCTCATTTTTCCCTCAATGTCTTCGTTCTCCACCCCAGAGAGTTTGTCAAGTGTTGCCTCCAAAATGTTCCCCCTCTGTCCACTACTGAGTTCCCCATTTTGCCTTCAAAATATTCATTCTGTCCCCTCCAGATTGCATCCACTTTTACCCCCAACATTTTACTTCCTCTACAATATTGATTAAACCTTTTCCACCCCAAAAATGTGCATTCCCTCCCTTAAACAGCACCTCAGCTTTTCCCTCAAAAATGCCCCAGAGAGAAACTCCGATTCAGCCCCCAAACTCCCATTTTCCTACACAAACAGTTCTTGTGGCCCCTCTCAATTCCCCCAGGCTTTCAGCTAAAGGAATAACTGGAAGCCTATTCCCTCATCTCTGCCCTCCTTTTGCTTTCCCGGAAAACCTTGCCATCCCACACTTTCTCCAAGAGATCTGCTGGGAGTACGGCAAGGTCTGCTCTGTCAGAGTGCCAGGGGGGTTTACAGCACTTGCTCCTCTGCATCTTCACCCTTTCATCAGCTTTCCCCTGGAACGGTGTTGTGGGAGAAGCTTGGAATTACCAGAAATGGATCAGGTTCACATTTTTTCCCCACCAGTTTTCATCTGGTTTGAAATTCCTGGAATTACCCTCAAATGTGCCCTAGAACAGTGCTGTGAAAGGATCAGTCAGAAGAACAGCCTGAAAGCAGAAAACCACCTCCAGCAGCAGCCGGAATGATCCCATTTCTGTTCTTACCTGCTCCTGCCAGAGCTCCCAACGGCCCTTCCCATTCCAAGAGCTATGCAAGACATTCCTGCTGTCCGTGAGGGTGAGGTGCCAGTTCTGGATGTTCTTTGCTGCGGAATCGGACAACAAACAGAGCGTAAATGATCTTGGTGGCTCTTCCAAGCCAAACCACCCCGTGATTCCTTGCGTGGATCAGCACCTGTCCCAACTCCATTCCAGAAACCTCCTCCCACTAACCCAGAACTTTCCTTTTTCCGCTCAACATCAGGGATTTGCTGCCGAGTGCCCCGGGCAGGGGACGCCTCAGCCTTCCCTGGGACGCCTCAGCATTCCAGCATTTTTATTCCAGGCATTAAAAGGATGCTCATTTCTCTTCCAGCATTGTTTCCCTCATTTTAGGAGAACCCTTTTCATCCCAGACCCCCCTCGTCAGCTGTTCAATCCTCTGGCACTGGATTTGGACAAAAGAAGGGACGCACCTGGACTGCGGGAAATCACGGAGAGAAACCCCTCCAAAACCTGACAGAGAAAAACAACGGGAGATGCAGGAAGACATATCCCTCATTTGCACGTCTGGAATGCTTTTCTAAAGACTTCTCTGCATCTGGATGCTCTTTGCTCTTGGCTTTCTTTACAGGAATGCATTTGCTGCTAAACACATCTCAGGCCCTTATTTGATCAGGATAAGGCGGGATGGAGATGAAGACTCACACAGGGAATAGCCAGGGAGATTCCCAGATCTCTGAGCTCCTTCACAAGGCAGGAGATCCATTTGGCCCAGGAACCGAACCCTCCCGAGGAATTGTCTGATGCCATCTCCACATTTCACAGCTGATCCTTGTGCTCAAAGGATCCCCCTTTCTTCCCTCCAGCCAATTCCAAGCCTCGCTGCCCCCAGCCGGGAACAGTCCCCAGGCCGATCCCTGCAGTCTTCCCTGCCAGGATCCTGCTCAGGAATCCATGGGCTACAAATTGAAGAATTAATTCTTCCCACCCCTGCCCAGTTCTAATTCCAAAGGATTTGGTGTCTGCCTTACCCGGCTGGAGCCTGCTTCCAACTCTGTTCTTGCTGCTTCTGCTGCTTTCCATTTCCCAGGAATTCCACCAACGGAGCGACAGCGTTTTCCACCTCCTCCTCCAGCATTCCCTCTGTTGCGTTCGGGTGCTGGAAGGATATCAAAACCAGGGCCTCACTATCAGGAATTATATCCCCGGATTTGTTCCTTTCCAAATGTCACCTCTTCCCAACAAAGCACTGGCCATCCAAGGAATTCTAGAGAGCGATGTGCTGACCGCTGCTTACTCCTCTGGAATGTCAGAGCTTGGAAAAAAAGGGCAGTTGAGGCTTTTCCTGGTGCTGCCCATGAAGTGTATTTTACCTAAGTGCCCCTGCCCATGCCTTTGCCTGTATCCGCCAAAAATCCACCCGTTCATTCCCCAGCTGCTGCCTCCCTCTTTTCCTGGATCCAACAGAATTTTAACAGGTGAATATTCCCCTCTGGAAGAGCACCTTTCATTCCAAACCTAAGAACAAACAAACGAATCACTTTCCTTCGACCTTCCTTATTAGGATTCCACTGAGAGCAGTGGATGGAAAATGATCCTCTCCTGGTCCCTGCTGGATTCCCGGAGCAGGGATCCTTTCCCTCTTTCCCCCCACCCCCCGCGGTGCCCTCCTCCCCCTCCCGCCCCACCCCGCACCCTTTTCAGCCTTTCTTCCACAGCTTTTGCCTCCGGACCTCAGATCCTTTTGGTCTCCAGGAGCTCCCAGCAGCTCCACAGCCTTTCCTCTCCCATCCTGATCCTTTCTCCAGGAATGGAGCTCTGCATTGCAATTCCCTTCTCTTTTCTCCGACAATTCCCACCAACCCAGACCTAAAGCTGACACAAGGAACACTCGGTGCCCACAAATCCAAATCCAGACCTGGCCATCCCTAAACCAGCAACTCCTGGACAATTTGCGTTCATTCCAACCTATCACTGAGGACTCACCTAATCCTTCAAAATTCCCAAGAAATATCCCGTTGCCTTCAGCTCCCAGGGGATTCTGCTTCGTGCTCACACGGATTTGGGACTTCCCTGAAAAACCCGTGCAGGGCACGCTGGAATCCCCGATCCCGTGAATCGGGGGAGTGTGAAAAGCTCGGTCCAGCCTGGGCCCCCAGAAATTTTTGCCAAATATCCCCCAAGTCCTCGGGACAACAGAACTCTCTGGTACTGCATTTTTGGCGTTGTAAAGCCTGGAATTACTTTATTCCTAGTGCTGGGCTCTGGATGTGGCCGAGAAAATCCCGGCCTCCACACAGACCCAGATTCCAAACTTTTTGATACATTTGAGCAAACCGAGAAATTCCCCTTCCCTGCTTCTTCTTAAGGGCATCCTTCTCTTCCCTTACCCGGCCTGCTCTCTCCCACTGGGCTGGGTTTTTCCCTTCCCATGCTAATTAGTCCCTACTTCTAGGAGCTTTAGGTACCTTTCTTCCCTGGCAGGGATTTCTTAACACAGCTACCGAGGCTTTGGGAGTCTTCTTTATCTTCTACTTTCTGGAAACACACCCTCTGATCCATAAATGCCACAATCCAGATGCCCAACTTCAACAAGACATCCTTTTCACCTAAAAACACTCACTCTCAACTCTTAGATCTTTTAAAGTTTTACCCCCGCAAAATTCCCCTGCTTTTCCACCGCTGAATTCCTCCGTCCTGATTCCAAGAATTTCTTGAATACCACGGGGCTTTTCTCAAGATTTACCCCCACAACCTTCCCTACGTGCCCACTGCTCACCACCTCATTTTTCCCTCAATGTCTTCGTTCTCCACCCCAGAGAGTTTGTCAAGTGTTGCCTCCAAAATGTTCCCCCTCTGTCCACTACTGAGTTCCCCATTTTGCCTTCAAAATATTCATTCTGTCCCCTCCAGATTGCATCCACTTTTACCCCCAACATTTTACTTCCTCTACAATATTGATTAAACCTTTTCCACCCCAAAAATGTGCATTCCCTCCCTTAAACAGCACCTCAGCTTTTCCCTCAAAAATGCCCCAGAGAGAAACTCCGATTCAGCCCCCAAACTCCCATTTTCCTACACAAACAGTTCTTGTGGCCCCTCTCAATTCCCCCAGGCTTTCAGCTAAAGGAATAACTGGAAGCCTATTCCCTCATCTCTGCCCTCCTTTTGCTTTCCCGGAAAACCTTGCCATCCCACACTTTCTCCAAGAGATCTGCTGGGAGTACGGCAAGGTCTGCTCTGTCAGAGTGCCAGGGGGGTTTACAGCACTTGCTCCTCTGCATCTTCACCCTTTCATCAGCTTTCCCCTGGAACGGTGTTGTGGGAGAAGCTTGGAATTACCAGAAATGGATCAGGTTCACATTTTTTCCCCACCAGTTTTCATCTGGTTTGAAATTCCTGGAATTACCCTCAAATGTGCCCTAGAACAGTGCTGTGAAAGGATCAGTCAGAAGAACAGCCTGAAAGCAGAAAACCACCTCCAGCAGCAGCCGGAATGATCCCATTTCTGTTCTTACCTGCTCCTGCCAGAGCTCCCAACGGCCCTTCCCATTCCAAGAGCTATGCAAGACATTCCTGCTGTCCGTGAGGGTGAGGTGCCAGTTCTGGATGTTCTTTGCTGCGGAATCGGACAACAAACAGAGCGTAAATGATCTTGGTGGCTCTTCCAAGCCAAACCACCCCGTGATTCCTTGCGTGGATCAGCACCTGTCCCAACTCCATTCCAGAAACCTCCTCCCACTAACCCAGAACTTTCCTTTTTCCGCTCAACATCAGGGATTTGCTGCCGAGTGCCCCGGGCAGGGGACGCCTCAGCCTTCCCTGGGACGCCTCAGCATTCCAGCATTTTTATTCCAGGCATTAAAAGGATGCTCATTTCTCTTCCAGCATTGTTTCCCTCATTTTAGGAGAACCCTTTTCATCCCAGACCCCCCTCGTCAGCTGTTCAATCCTCTGGCACTGGATTTGGACAAAAGAAGGGACGCACCTGGACTGCGGGAAATCACGGAGAGAAACCCCTCCAAAACCTGACAGAGAAAAACAACGGGAGATGCAGGAAGACATATCCCTCATTTGCACGTCTGGAATGCTTTTCTAAAGACTTCTCTGCATCTGGATGCTCTTTTCTCTTGGCTTTCTTTACAGGAATGCATTTGCTGCTAAACACATCTCAGGCCCTTATTTGATCAGGATAAGGCGGGATGGAGATGAAGACTCACACAGGGAATAGCCAGGGAGATTCCCAGATCTCTGAGCTCCTTCACAAGGCAGGAGATCCATTTGGCCCAGGAACCGAACCCTCCCGAGGAATTGTCTGATGCCATCTCCACATTTCACAGCTGATCCTTGTGCTCAAAGGATCCCCCTTTCTTCCCTCCAGCCAATTCCAAGCCTCGCTGCCCCCAGCCGGGAACAGTCCCCAGGCCGATCCCTGCAGTCTTCCCTGCCAGGATCCTGCTCAGGAATCCATGGGCTACAAATTGAAGAATTAATTCTTCCCACCCCTGCCCAGTTCTAATTCCAAAGGATTTGGTGTCTGCCTTACCCGGCTGGAGCCTGCTTCCAACTCTGTTCTTGCTGCTTCTGCTGCTTTCCATTTCCCAGGAATTCCACCAACGGAGCGACAGCGTTTTCCACCTCCTCCTCCAGCATTCCCTCTGTTGCGTTCGGGTGCTGGAAGGATATCAAAACCAGGGCCTCACTATCAGGAATTATATCCCCGGATTTGTTCCTTTCCAAATGTCACCTCTTCCCAACAAAGCACTGGCCATCCAAGGAATTCTAGAGAGCGATGTGCTGACCGCTGCTTACTCCTCTGGAATGTCAGAGCTTGGAAAAAAAGGGCAGTTGAGGCTTTTCCTGGTGCTGCCCATGAAGTGTATTTTACCTAAGTGCCCCTGCCCATGCCTTTGCCTGTATCCGCCAAGAATCCACCCGTTCATTCCCCAGCTGCTGCCTCCCTCTTTTCCTGGATCCAACAGAATTTTAACAGGTGAATATTCCCCTCTGGAAGAGCACCTTTCATTCCAAACCTAAGAACAAACAAACGAATCACTTTCCTTCGACCTTCCTTATTAGGATTCCACTGAGAGCAGTGGATGCAAAATGATCCTCTCCTGGTCCCTGCTGGATTCCCGGAGCAGGGATCCTTTCCCTCTTTCCCCCCACCCCCCGCGGTGCCCTCCTCCCCCTCCCGCCCCACCCCACACCCTTTTCAGCCTTTCTTCCACAGCTTTTGCCTCCGGACCTCAGATCCTTTTGGTCTCCAGGAGCTCCCAGCAGCTCCACAGCCTTTCCTCTCCCATCCTGATCCTTTCTCCAGGAATGGAGCTCTGCATTGCAATTCCCTTCTCTTTTCTCCGACAATTCCCACCAACCCAGACCTAAAGCTGACACAAGGAACGCTCGGTGCCCACAAATCCAAATCCAGACCTGGCCATCCCTAAACCAGCAACTCCCGGACAATTTGCGTTCATTCCAACCTATCACTGAGGACTCACCTAATCCTTCAAAATTCCCAAGAAATATCCCGTTGCCTTCAGCTCCCAGGGGATTCTGCTTCGTGCTCACACGGATTTGGGACTTCCCTGAAAAACCCGTGCAGGGCACGCTGGAATCCCCGATCCCGTGAATCCGGGGAGTGTGAAAAGCTCGGTCCAGCCTGGGCCCCCAGAAATTTTTGCCAAATATCCCCCAAGTCCTCGGGACAACAGAACTCTCTGGTACTGCATTTTTGGCGTTGTAAAGCCTGGAATTACTTTATTCCTAGTGCTGGGCTCTGGATGTGGCCGAGAAAATCCCGGCCTCCACACAGACCCAGATTCCAAACTTTTTGATACATTTGAGCAAACCGAGAAATTCCCCTTCCCTGCTTCTTCTTAAGGGCATCCTTCTCTTCCCTTACCCGGCCTGCTCTCTCCCACTGGGCTGGGTTTTTCCCTTCCCATGCTAATTAGTCCCTACTTCTAGGAGTTTTAGGTACCTTTCTTCCCTGGCAGGGATTTCTTAACACAGCTACCGAGGCTTTGGGAGCCTTCTTCATCTTCTACTTTCTGGAAACACACCCTCTGATCCATAAATGCCACAATCCAGATGCCCAACTTCAACAAGACATCCTTTTCACCTAAAAACACTCACTCTCAACTCTTAGATCTTTTAAAGTTTTACCCCCGCAAAATTCCCCTGCTTTTCCACCGCTGAATTCCTCCGTCCTGATTCCAAGAATTTCTTGAATACCACGGGGCTTTTCTCAAGATTTACCCCCACAACCTTCCCTACGTGCCCACTGCTCACCACCTCATTTTTCCCTCAATGTCTTCGTTCTCCACCCCAGAGAGTTTGTCAAGTGTTGCCTCCAAAATGTTCCCCCTCTGTCCACTACTGAGTTCCCCATTTTGCCTTCAAAATATTCATTCTGTCCCCTCCAGATTGCATCCACTTTTACCCCCAACATTTTACTTCCTCTACAATATTGATTAAACCTTTTCCACCCCAAAAATGTGCATTCCCTCCCTTAAACAGCACCTCAGCTTTTCCCTCAAAAATGCCCCAGAGAGAAACTCCGATTCAGCCCCCAAACTCCCATTTTCCTACACAAACAGTTCTTGTGGCCCCTCTCAATTCCCCCAGGCTTTCAGCTAAAGGAATAACTGGAAGCCTATTCCCTCATCTCTGCCCTCCTTTTGCTTTCCCGGAAAACCTTGCCATCCCACACTTTCTCCAAGAGATCTGCTGGGAGTACGGCAAGGTCTGCTCTGTCAGAGTGCCAGGGGGGTTTACAGCACTTGCTCCTCTGCATCTTCACCCTTTCATCAGCTTTCCCCTGGAACGGTGTTGTGGGAGAAGCTTGGAATTACCAGAAATGGATCAGGTTCACATTTTTTCCCCACCAGTTTTCATCTGGTTTGAAATTCCTGGAATTACCCTCAAATGTGCCCTAGAACAGTGCTGTGAAAGGATCAGTCAGAAGAACAGCCTGAAAGCAGAAAACCACCTCCAGCAGCAGCCGGAATGATCCCATTTCTGTTCTTACCTGCTCCTGCCAGAGCTCCCAACGGCCCTTCCCATTCCAAGAGCTATGCAAGACATTCCTGCTGTCCGTGAGGGTGAGGTGCCAGTTCTGGATGTTCTTTGCTGCGGAATCGGACAACAAACAGAGCGTAAATGATCTTGGTGGCTCTTCCAAGCCAAACCACCCCGTGATTCCTTGCGTGGATCAGCACCTGTCCCAACTCCATTCCAGAAACCTCCTCCCACTAACCCAGAACTTTCCTTTTTCCGCTCAACATCAGGGATTTGCTGCCGAGTGCCCCGGGCAGGGGACGCCTCAGCCTTCCCTGGGACGCCTCAGCATTCCAGCATTTTTATTCCAGGCATTAAAAGGATGCTCATTTCTCTTCCAGCATTGTTTCCCTCATTTTAGGAGAACCCTTTTCATCCCAGACCCCCCTCGTCAGCTGTTCAATCCTCTGGCACTGGATTTGGACAAAAGAAGGGACGCACCTGGACTGCGGGAAATCACGGAGAGAAACCCCTCCAAAACCTGACAGAGAAAAACAACGGGAGATGCAGGAAGACATATCCCTCATTTGCACGTCTGGAATGCTTTTCTAAAGACTTCTCTGCATCTGGATGCTCTTTGCTCTTGGCTTTCTTTACAGGAATGCATTTGCTGCTAAACACATCTCAGGCCCTTATTTGATCAGGATAAGGCGGGATGGAGATGAAGACTCACACAGGGAATAGCCAGGGAGATTCCCAGATCTCTGAGCTCCTTCACAAGGCAGGAGATCCATTTGGCCCAGGAACCGAACCCTCCCGAGGAATTGTCTGATGCCATCTCCACATTTCACAGCTGATCCTTGTGCTCAAAGGATCCCCCTTTCTTCCCTCCAGCCAATTCCAAGCCTCGCTGCCCCCAGCCGGGAACAGTCCCCAGGCCGATCCCTGCAGTCTTCCCTGCCAGGATCCTGCTCAGGAATCCATGGGCTACAAATTGAAGAATTAATTCTTCCCACCCCTGCCCAGTTCTAATTCCAAAGGATTTGGTGTCTGCCTTACCCGGCTGGAGCCTGCTTCCAACTCTGTTCTTGCTGCTTCTGCTGCTTTCCATTTCCCAGGAATTCCACCAACGGAGCGACAGCGTTTTCCACCTCCTCCTCCAGCATTCCCTCTGTTGCGTTCGGGTGCTGGAAGGATATCAAAACCAGGGCCTCACTATCAGGAATTATATCCCCGGATTTGTTCCTTTCCAAATGTCACCTCTTCCCAACAAAGCACTGGCCATCCAAGGAATTCTAGAGAGCCATGTGCTGACCGCTGCTTACTCCTCTGGAATGTCAGAGCTTGGAAAAAAAGGGCAGTTGAGGCTTTTCCTGGTGCTGCCCATGAAGTGTATTTTACCTAAGTGCCCCTGCCCATGCCTTTGCCTGTATCCGCCAAGAATCCACCCGTTCATTCCCCAGCTGCTGCCTCCCTCTTTTCCTGGATCCAACAGAATTTTAACAGGTGAATATTCCCCTCTGGAAGAGCACCTTTCATTCCAAACCTAAGAACAAACAAACGAATCACTTTCCTTCGACCTTCCTTATTAGGATTCCACTGAGAGCAGTGGATGCAAAATGATCCTCTCCTGGTCCCTGCTGGATTCCCGGAGCAGGGATCCTTTCCCTCTTTCCCCCCACCCCCCGCGGTGCCCTCCTCCCCCTCCCGCCCCACCCCGCACCCTTTTCAGGCTTTGTTCCACAGCTTTTGCCTCCGGACCTCAGATCCTTTTGGTCTCCAGGAGCTCCCAGCAGCTCCACAGCCTTTCCTCTCCCATCCTGATCCTTTCTCCAGGAATGGAGCTCTGCATTGCAATTCCCTTCTCTTTTCTCCGACAATTCCCACCAACCCAGACCTAAAGCTGACACAAGGAACACTCGGTGCCCACAAATCCAAATCCAGACCTGGCCATCCCTAAACCAGCAACTCCCGGACAATTTGCGTTCATTCCAACCTATCACTGAGGACTCACCTAATCCTTCAAAATTCCCAAGAAATATCCCGTTGCCTTCAGCTCCCAGGGGATTCTGCTTCGTGCTCACACGGATTTGGGACTTCCCTGAAAAACCCGTGCAGGGCACGCTGGAATCCCCGATCCCGTGAATCCGGGGAGTGTGAAAAGCTCGGTCCAGCCTGGGCCCCCAGAAATTTTTGCCAAATATCCCCCAAGTCCTCGGGACAACAGAACTCTCTGGTACTGCATTTTTGGCGTTGTAAAGCCTGGAATTACTTTATTCCTAGTGCTGGGCTCTGGATGTGGCCGAGAAAATCCCGGCCTCCACACAGACCCAGATTCCAAACTTTTTGATACATTTGAGCAAACCGAGAAATTCCCCTTCCCTGCTTCTTCTTAAGGGCATCCTTCTCTTCCCTTACCCGGCCTGCTCTCTCCCACTGGGCTGGGTTTTTCCCTTCCCATGCTAATTAGTCCCTACTTCTAGGAGCTTTAGGTACCTTTCTTCCCTGGCAGGGATTTCTTAACACAGCTACCGAGGCTTTGGGAGTCTTCTTTATCTTCTACTTTCTGGAAACACACCCTCTGATCCATAAATGCCACAATCCAGATGCCCAACTTCAACAAGACATCCTTTTCACCTAAAAACACTCACTCTCAACTCTTAGATCTTTTAAAGTTTTACCCCCGCAAAATTCCCCTGCTTTTCCACCGCTGAATTCCTCCGTCCTGATTCCAAGAATTTCTTGAATACCACGGGGCTTTTCTCAAGATTTACCCCCACAACCTTCCCTACGTGCCCACTGCTCACCACCTCATTTTTCCCTCAATGTCTTCGTTCTCCACCCCAGAGAGTTTGTCAAGTGTTGCCTCCAAAATGTTCCCCCTCTGTCCACTACTGAGTTCCCCATTTTGCCTTCAAAATATTCATTCTGTCCCCTCCAGATTGCATCCACTTTTACCCCCAACATTTTACTTCCTCTACAATATTGATTAAACCTTTTCCACCCCAAAAATGTGCATTCCCTCCCTTAAACAGCACCTCAGCTTTTCCCTCAAAAATGCCCCAGAGAGAAACTCCGATTCAGCCCCCAAACTCCCATTTTCCTACACAAACAGTTCTTGTGGCCCCTCTCAATTCCCCCAGGCTTTCAGCTAAAGGAATAACTGGAAGCCTATTCCCTCATCTCTGCCCTCCTTTTGCTTTCCCGGAAAACCTTGCCATCCCACACTTTCTCCAAGAGATCTGCTGGGAGTACGGCAAGGTCTGCTCTGTCAGAGTGCCAGGGGGGTTTACAGCACTTGCTCCTCTGCATCTTCACCCTTTCATCAGCTTTCCCCTGGAACGGTGTTGTGGGAGAAGCTTGGAATTACCAGAAATGGATCAGGTTCACATTTTTTCCCCACCAGTTTTCATCTGGTTTGAAATTCCTGGAATTACCCTCAAATGTGCCCTAGAACAGTGCTGTGAAAGGATCAGTCAGAAGAACAGCCTGAAAGCAGAAAACCACCTCCAGCAGCAGCCGGAATGATCCCATTTCTGTTCTTACCTGCTCCTGCCAGAGCTCCCAACGGCCCTTCCCATTCCAAGAGCTATGCAAGACATTCCTGCTGTCCGTGAGGGTGAGGTGCCAGTTCTGGATGTTCTTTGCTGCGGAATCGGACAACAAACAGAGCGTAAATGATCTTGGTGGCTCTTCCAAGCCAAACCACCCCGTGATTCCTTGCGTGGATCAGCACCTGTCCCAACTCCATTCCAGAAACCTCCTCCCACTAACCCAGAACTTTCCTTTTTCCGCTCAACATCAGGGATTTGCTGCCGAGTGCCCCGGGCAGGGGACGCCTCAGCCTTCCCTGGGACGCCTCAGCATTCCAGCATTTTTATTCCAGGCATTAAAAGGATGCTCATTTCTCTTCCAGCATTGTTTCCCTCATTTTAGGAGAACCCTTTTCATCCCAGACCCCCCTCGTCAGCTGTTCAATCCTCTGGCACTGGATTTGGACAAAAGAAGGGACGCACCTGGACTGCGGGAAATCACGGAGAGAAACCCCTCCAAAACCTGACAGAGAAAAACAACGGGAGATGCAGGAAGACATATCCCTCATTTGCACGTCTGGAATGCTTTTCTAAAGACTTCTCTGCATCTGGATGCTCTTTGCTCTTGGCTTTCTTTACAGGAATGCATTTGCTGCTAAACACATCTCAGGCCCTTATTTGATCAGGATAAGGCGGGATGGAGATGAAGACTCACACAGGGAATAGCCAGGGAGATTCCCAGATCTCTGAGCTCCTTCACAAGGCAGGAGATCCATTTGGCCCAGGAACCGAACCCTCCCGAGGAATTGTCTGATGCCATCTCCACATTTCACAGCTGATCCTTGTGCTCAAAGGATCCCCCTTTCTTCCCTCCAGCCAATTCCAAGCCTCGCTGCCCCCAGCCGGGAACAGTCCCCAGGCCGATCCCTGCAGTCTTCCCTGCCAGGATCCTGCTCAGGAATCCATGGGCTACAAATTGAAGAATTAATTCTTCCCACCCCTGCCCAGTTCTAATTCCAAAGGATTTGGTGGCTGCCTTACCTGGCTGGAGCCTGCTTCCAACTCTGTTCTTGCTGCTTCTGCTGCTTTCCATTTCCCAGGAATTCCACCAACGGAGCGACAGCGTTTTCCACCTCCTCCTCCAGGATTCCCTCTGTTGCGTTCGGGTGCTGGAAGGATATCAAAACCTGGGCCTCACTATCAGGAATTATATCCCCGGATTTGTTCCTTTCCAAATGTCACCTCTTCCCAACAAAGCACTGGCCATCCAAGGAATTCTAGAGAGCGATGTGCTGACCGCTGCTTACTCCTCTGGAATGTCAGAGCTTGGAAAAAAAGGGCAGTTGAGGCTTTTCCTGGTGCTGCCCATGAAGTGTATTTTACCTAAGTGCCCCTGCCCATGCCTTTGCCTGTATCCGCCAAAAATCCACCCGTTCATTCCCCAGCTGCTGCCTCCCTCTTTTCCTGGATCCAACAGAATTTTAACAGGTGAATATTCCCCTCTGGAAGAGCACCTTTCATTCCAAACCTAAGAACAAACAAAGGAATCACTTTCCTTCGACCTTCCTTATTAGGATTCCACTGAGAGCAGTGGATGGAAAATGATCCTCTCCTGGTCCCTGCTGGATTCCCGGAGCAGGGATCCTTTCCCTCTTTCCCCCCACCCCCCGCGGTGCCCTCCTCCCCCTCCCGCCCCACCCCGCACCCTTTTCAGGCTTTGTTCCACAGCTTTTGCCTCCGGACCTCAGATCCTTTTGGTCTCCAGGAGCTCCCAGCAGCTCCACAGCCTTTCCTCTCCCATCCTGATCCTTTCTCCAGGAATGGAGCTCTGCATTGCAATCCCCTTCTCTTTTCTCCGACAATTCCCACCAACCCAGACCTAAAGCTGACACAAGGAACGCTCGGTGCCCACAAATCCAAATCCAGACCTGGCCATCCCTAAACCAGCAACTCCCGGACAATTTGCGTTCATTCCAACCTATCACTGAGGACTCACCTAATCCTTCAAAATTCCCAAGAAATATCCCGTTGCCTTCAGCTCCCAGGGGATTCTGCTTCGTGCTCACACGGATTTGGGACTTCCCTGAAAAACCCGTGCAGGGCACGCTGGAATCCCCGATCCCGTGAATCCGGGGAGTGTGAAAAGCTCGGTCCAGCCTGGGCCCCCAGAAATTTTTGCCAAATATCCCCCAAGTCCTCGGGACAACAGAACTCTCTGGTACTGCATTTTTGGCGTTGTAAAGCCTGGAATTACTTTATTCCTAGTGCTGGGCTCTGGATGTGGCCGAGAAAATCCCGGCCTCCACACAGACCCAGATTCCAAACTTTTTGATACATTTGAGCAAACCGAGAAATTCCCCTTCCCTGCTTCTTCTTAAGGGCATCCTTCTCTTCCCTTACCCGGCCTGCTCTCTCCCACTGGGCTGGGTTTTTCCCTTCCCATGCTAATTAGTCCCTACTTCTAGGAGTTTTAGGTACCTTTCTTCCCTGGCAGGGATTTCTTAACACAGCTACCGAGGCTTTGGGAGCCTTCTTCATCTTCTACTTTCTGGAAACACACCCTCTGATCCATAAATGCCACAATCCAGATGCCCAACTTCAACAAGACATCCTTTTCACCTAAAAACACTCACTCTCAACTCTTAGATCTTTTAAAGTTTTACCCCCGCAAAATTCCCCTGCTTTTCCACCGCTGAATTCCTCCGTCCTGATTCCAAGAATTTCTTGAATACCACGGGGCTTTTCTCAAGATTTACCCCCACAACCTTCCCTACGTGCCCACTGCTCACCACCTCATTTTTCCCTCAATGTCTTCGTTCTCCACCCCAGAGAGTTTGTCAAGTGTTGCCTCCAAAATGTTCCCCCTCTGTCCACTACTGAGTTCCCCATTTTGCCTTCAAAATATTCATTCTGTCCCCTCCAGATTGCATCCACTTTTACCCCCAACATTTTACTTCCTCTACAATATTGATTAAACCTTTTCCACCCCAAAAATGTGCATTCCCTCCCTTAAACAGCACCTCAGCTTTTCCCTCAAAAATGCCCCAGAGAGAAACTCCGATTCAGCCCCCAAACTCCCATTTTCCTACACAAACAGTTCTTGTGGCCCCTCTCAATTCCCCCAGGCTTTCAGCTAAAGGAATAACTGGAAGCCTATTCCCTCATCTCTGCCCTCCTTTTGCTTTCCCGGAAAACCTTGCCATCCCACACTTTCTCCAAGAGATCTGCTGGGAGTACGGCAAGGTCTGCTCTGTCAGAGTGCCAGGGGGGTTTACAGCACTTGCTCCTCTGCATCTTCACCCTTTCATCAGCTTTCCCCTGGAACGGTGTTGTGGGAGAAGCTTGGAATTACCAGAAATGGATCAGGTTCACATTTTTTCCCCACCAGTTTTCATCTGGTTTGAAATTCCTGGAATTACCCTCAAATGTGCCCTAGAACAGTGCTGTGAAAGGATCAGTCAGAAGAACAGCCTGAAAGCAGAAAACCACCTCCAGCAGCAGCCGGAATGATCCCATTTCTGTTCTTACCTGCTCCTGCCAGAGCTCCCAACGGCCCTTCCCATTCCAAGAGCTATGCAAGACATTCCTGCTGTCCGTGAGGGTGAGGTGCCAGTTCTGGATGTTCTTTGCTGCGGAATCGGACAACAAACAGAGCGTAAATGATCTTGGTGGCTCTTCCAAGCCAAACCACCCCGTGATTCCTTGCGTGGATCAGCACCTGTCCCAACTCCATTCCAGAAACCTCCTCCCACTAACCCAGAACTTTCCTTTTTCCGCTCAACATCAGGGATTTGCTGCCGAGTGCCCCGGGCAGGGGACGCCTCAGCCTTCCCTGGGACGCCTCAGCATTCCAGCATTTTTATTCCAGGCATTAAAAGGATGCTCATTTCTCTTCCAGCATTGTTTCCCTCATTTTAGGAGAACCCTTTTCATCCCAGACCCCCCTCGTCAGCTGTTCAATCCTCTGGCACTGGATTTGGACAAAAGAAGGGACGCACCTGGACTGCGGGAAATCACGGAGAGAAACCCCTCCAAAACCTGACAGAGAAAAACAACGGGAGATGCAGGAAGACATATCCCTCATTTGCACGTCTGGAATGCTTTTCTAAAGACTTCTCTGCATCTGGATGCTCTTTGCTCTTGGCTTTCTTTACAGGAATGCATTTGCTGCTAAACACATCTCAGGCCCTTATTTGATCAGGATAAGGCGGGATGGAGATGAAGACTCACACAGGGAATAGCCAGGGAGATTCCCAGATCTCTGAGCTCCTTCACAAGGCAGGAGATCCATTTGGCCCAGGAACCGAACCCTCCCGAGGAATTGTCTGATGCCATCTCCACATTTCACAGCTGATCCTTGTGCTCAAAGGATCCCCCTTTCTTCCCTCCAGCCAATTCCAAGCCTCGCTGCCCCCAGCCGGGAACAGTCCCCAGGCCGATCCCTGCAGTCTTCCCTGCCAGGATCCTGCTCAGGAATCCATGGGCTACGAATGTAACAATTAATTCTTCCCACCCCTGCCCAGTTCTAATTCCAAAGGATTTGGTGGCTGCCTTACCTGGCTGGAGCCTGCTTCCAACTCTGTTCTTGCTGCTTCTGCTGCTTTCCATTTCCCAGGAATTCCACCAACGGAGCGACAGCGTTTTCCACCTCCTCCTCCAGGATTCCCTCTGTCGCGTTCGGGTGCTGGAAGGATATCAAAACCAGGGCCTCACTATCAGGAATTATATCCCCGGATTTGTTCCTTTCCAAATGTCACCTCTTCCCAACAAAGCACTGGCCATCCAAGGAATTCTAGAGAGCGATGTGCTGACCGCTGCTTACTCCTCTGGAATGTCAGAGCTTGGAAAAAAAGGGCAGTTGAGGCTTTTCCTGGTGCTGCCCATGAAGTGTATTTTACCTAAGTGCCCCTGCCCATGCCTTTGCCTGTATCCGCCAAAAATCCACCCGTTCATTCCCCAGCTGCTGCCTCCCTCTTTTCCTGGATCCAACAGAATTTTAACAGGTGAATATTCCCCTCTGGAAGAGCACCTTTCATTCCAAACCTAAGAACAAACAAACGAATCACTTTCCTTCGACCTTCCTTATTAGGATTCCACTGAGAGCAGTGGATGCAAAATGATCCTCTCCTGGTCCCTGCTGGATTCCCGGAGCAGGGATCCTTTCCCTCTTTCCCCCCACCCCCCGCGGTGCCCTCCTCCCCCTCCCGCCCCACCCCGCACCCTTTTCAGGCTTTGTTCCACAGCTTTTGCCTCCGGACCTCAGATCCTTTTGGTCTCCAGGAGCTCCCAGCAGCTCCACAGCCTTTCCTCTCCCATCCTGATCCTTTCTCCAGGAATGGAGCTCTGCATTGCAATTCCCTTCTCTTTTCTCCGACAATTCCCACCAACCCAGACCTAAAGCTGACACAAGGAACGCTCGGTGCCCACAAATCCAAATCCAGACCTGGCCATCCCTAAACCAGCAACTCCCGGACAATTTGCGTTCATTCCAACCTAACACTGAGGACTCACCTAATCCTTCAAAATTCCCAAGAAATATCCCGTTGCCTTCAGCTCCCAGGGGATTCTGCTTCGTGCTCACACGGATTTGGGACTTCCCTGAAAAACCCGTGCAGGGCACGCTGGAATCCCCGATCCCGTGAATCCGGGGAGTGTGAAAAGCTCGGTCCAGCCTGGGCCCCCAGAAATTTTTGCCAAATATCCCCCAAGTCCTCGGGACAACAGAACTCTCTGGTACTGCATTTTTGGCGTTGTAAAGCCTGGAATTACTTTACCCCTAGTGCTGGGCTCTGGATGTGGCCAAGAAAATCCCGGCCTCCGCACAGACCCAGATTCCAAACTTTTTGATACATTTGAGCAAACCGAGAAATTCCCCTTCCCTGCTTCTTCTTAAGGGCATCCTTCTCTTCCCTTACCCGGCCTGCTCTCTCCCACTGGGCTGGGTTTTTCCCTTCCCATGCTAATTAGTCCCTACTTCTAGGAGCTTTAGGTACCTTTCTTCCCTGGCAGGGATTTCTTAACACAGCTATCGAGGCTTTGGGAGTCTTCTTTATCTTCTACTTTCTGGAAACACACCCTCTGATCCATAAATGCCGCAATCCAGATGCCCAACTTCACCAAGACATCCTTTTCACCTAAAAACACTCACTCTCAACTCTTAGATCTTTTAAAGTTTTACCCCCGCAAAATTCCCCTGCTTTTCCACCGCTGAATTCCTCCGTCCTGATTCCAAGAATTTCTTGAATACCACGGGGCTTTTCTCAAGATTTACCCCCACAACCTTCCCTACGTGCCCACTGCTCACCACCTCATTTTTCCCTCAATGTCTTCGTTCTCCACCCCAGAGAGTCTGTCAAGTGTTGCCTCCAAAATGTTCCCCCTCTGTCCACTACTGAGTTCCCCATTTTGCCTTCAAAATATTCCTTCTGTCCCCTCCAGACTGCATCCACTTTTACCCCCAACATTTTACTTCCTCTACAATATCGATTAAACCTTTTCCACCCCAAAAATGTGCATTCCCTCCCTTAAACAGCACCTCAGCTTTTCCCTCAAAAATGCCCCAGAGAGAAACTCCGATTCAGCCCCCAAACTCCCATTTTCCTACACAAACAGTTCTTGTGGCCCCTCTCAATTCCCCCAGGCTTTCAGCTAAAGGAATAACTGGAAGCCTATTCCCTCATCTCTGCCCTCCTTTTGCTTTCCTGGAAAACCTTGCCATCCCACACTTTCTCCAAGAGATCTGCTGGGAGTACAGCAAGGTCTGCTCTGTCAGAGTGCCAGGGGGGTTTACAGCACTTGCTCCTCTGCATCTTCACCCTTTCATCAGCTTTCCCCTGGAACGGTGTTGTGCGAGAAGCTTGGAATTACCAGAAATGGATCGGGTTCACACTTTTTCCCCACCAGTTTTCATCTGGTTTGAAATTCCTGGAATTACCCTCAAACGTGCCCTAGAACAGTGCTGTGAAAGGATCAATCAGAAGAACAGCCTGAAAGCAGAAAACCACCTCCAGCAGCAGCCAGAATGATCCCATTTCTGTTCTTACCTGGTCCTGCCAGAGCTCCCAATGGCCCTTCCCATTCCAAAACAAGAACTATCGAAGACATTCCTGCTGTCCATGAGGGTGAGGTGCCAGTTCTGGATGTTCTTTGCTGTGGAATCGGACAACAAACAGAGCGTAAATGATCTTGGTGGCTCTTCCAAGCCAAACCACCCCGTGATTCCTTGCGTGGATCAGCACCTGTCCCAACTCCATTCCAGAAACCTCCTCCCACTAACCCAGAACCTTCCTTTTTCCGCTCAACATCAGGGATTTGCTGCCGAGTGCCCCGGGCAGGGGACGCCTCAGCCCTCTCTGGGACACCTCAGCATTCCCTGGGACGCCTCAGCATTCCCTGGGGTGCCTCAGCATTCCCTGGGATACCTCAGCATTCCCTGGGACGCCTCAGCATTCCCTGGGACGCCTCAGCATTCCCTGGGGCACCTCAGCATTCCCTGGGGTGCCTCAGCATTCCCTGGGCTGCTGTTCCACGCCGATCCCGTGTCCAGCGCCGTTCCGGGCTGCAGTGCCGGGCTCTCCCCACAAGGCGGCAGCACCGGGAGCGAGCAGCCCCGGCCGGTCCCGCTGTCTCGGGGCAGCTGCGCCTTTAACCCGCCCGGAGCCGGCGGGGCCGTGAACACAGCGGGCAAAAACCCCAGCGATCCCCTTTATTTCACCCCCAGAGGCACAGGATCGCAGCATTCCCTGGGCTGGAAGGGACCCGCAGGGAGCATCGAGTCCACATCCTGGTCCTGCACCCCAAGAATCCCACCCTGTGCCCGAGAGCCTTGTCCAGACACAAACTCTGCCCCCAGGATCCTGAAAACACAGCGGGGCTGGGAGAAGGGTAACAAGGGAGGATTTTTTACATAGTTCTCCTTGTATGATCGTTATATAATCTTATTAGATAGTCCAGCAACCCATCCCTGGGCCGGGACCCCCACCCCTGTCCCGGGACACCCATCCCTGGGCCGGAATACCGATCCCCCGCGGCCCCCACCGTCCGCTCGGGACTGTCCCCGTTCCCCGCTCACCTCCGAGCCCGCAGCACCCGCCCCGGTGCCCCCGGCCCGGCAGCGCTGCTCCCCGGACTCCCCGCCATTGCCGCGTCGGGCGAAGAAGGGCGGAAATTACCGGGACCACACCAATGTGGCGATGCGACCTTCTCAAGATGGCGGCGGTGGAGGACCCCGCTCCGTCTATTCGGCTGCCTGAATGCTCCCGCCTACCCCAGGCGCCGCTGACCCCACAGTCGGTGTCCGCATAGCGGGAAACGCCTCAGAAAATTGCGTGCAAGCGCTGGGCTGGCGTTGGTGTCGGCGTCGCGTTCAGGCAGCCGAATAGACGCAGCTAGAGGGGGCCTTCCCTGCCACCATCTTGAGAAGGTCAGAAAACAGCGTAAACGACCGCCATCTTTAGTGTGGCGATGACCTAATTTCCGGTTTCGCCGCCATCTTGGGTGCTGGCAGAAGCCACTTCCGGTCGAGCCGCCATCTTTAGTGTTGTACGCACAAGGCCCCCGCCCCTCACAAGGGCTTCTGTCTATTCAGCTGCCTGAATCCAGCCCGGACTCCGACGCCGGCCCCGCGCTTTCCGCGCGATTTTCCGCCGTGGTCCCCGGTGCGAGGACACGGGTGGTGGGGTCACCGGCGCCGGAGGCGGGCGACGGTCCCGCGACCGGCGGCAGGCATCGGCAGGGACACCTCTCTTAGGGGCCTATTGCGTCCGCCATCTTGAGTGTGGCGGAAGTGTCATCCACCCTCTGCAAGGTCCTGGCAGGTTCGAATAAAAACGCCACTTACGCCGTCCCGAAAGCGCCAAACTGCGCCTTCCTTTCCGAGCCGCCCCCTTGAGAGCGGCACGCGGGCGGCTCTATTCCCACCGTGCTCGCCCGGTGCTCCCCGCCCCGGCTCGCGCTGCGACCGCGCCTCTGCTGCCCGGCAAAACCGGCCCCGCCGGGCCGCCCCCCGCGCTGTCATTCGTCGCGGTCACCGCCCCGCACGGCGCCCGCTCCTTTGCAGCGCTCTGGCCCCGCTCATGCACGCCCGTGTCCCTTGGCGCTCCGAACCGTCCTTCGCCCCTCCCCTCCGCTGCCAGACGCGGCCCCGCTCGCTCCTTGCCCTTGCCACGCTCGGCAGCCACCGAGGCCGCCGCCCTCTCGGCTCCCCCGGCCCCGGGCGGCAGCAGCGCCGGGGCGCCGTGCCGGGGCCGGCAGTGCCGCGCTCTCGCCACCAGGCGGCAGCAGCGCCGCCCAGCTCAGCCCGGGGCCGGGCCGCGCTGCGGGGCACGGACAGAGCAGAGGCAAAAGCCGGCTCAGGGCGCTCTGCAGCTCCTGCAGCCCCAGCCTCTCGGCTCCTGGCGCCAGGCACTCGCTTCTTCCCTTCCTACAGAAAAACGCCGCCTCGTTATGCTCCAAACTCGCTCATCTCTAGTCCCAGCTTCTTATATTCCTATATGCAACAGAGTAGAGAGAGAGGGCTGGCTTATTTCAAAATGAATCTACATCTAAATCCATCGCCTTTGTCTATAGATGTCAAAATGAAGACCTTAGCAGGTTTTGGTATTCTGCACACATCCCTCCCTGGGAGGAATGGTAAAAAGTTAAAAACAAATGAAATTTAAACAGTAAAAAGTTAGGAAAAAAGTTACAACGGCAGAAATTTAGAAACAAACAAAGAGGTACAATACAAGAAACGAACAAATTTCTAAAGGTAGAAAGGTTGAAAGTTAAAAACAAAGGTAGAAACAAAAAAAAATTAGAAACAAAGTTAGGTAGACATTTAGAGACAAAGTCAGAAAGGCGAGTGTTGAGCTTTTGACAGGGTACCCTTCCTTCTCAGACCAGGGTGAAAGAGCAGAGGAGGCTGCTGTTCTGCTAAGTTCTTGATTTCACAGTCTCACAGCTGTCTTGAAGGCAGACTTTGAATGGGGTTACATGATAAAGCCAAGCAGCAGCAGCAGGCAAAACCAGCTGCTTCTATATGCTCCATACCCTATATTTTTTGCTTACAGAAGTGTGGATTATATTTGTTAATTGACCAGTAAGATTCACACACGATTCTAGTTTTCTTTTTCTTAACCCACCCTGGTCTAATTCTAACAGTCGTAAGCCTCACACAAGTGTTACATCTGTGTTACACAGATTTGCATCTACAGTTTCTATCAGCTCTTAGTGTTTATGTGAACACTCCATCTAAAAAATGGCAACAGTGCCACTCAATCTAGATTTTGTCTAAAGTAAAGAATTCTGTGAAAAGGTAACACTGCTGCAGCAAGAGCTGTGCTGAAGATCTCTGCTACAGCTTTTTCATGACTAAGGCACTTGGCATCTATTTCTACTAAAAGTTAAAAATCCGTAGTTCTATTGCACTTTGCTGTGGCTTCATGGATGCCAGCTTGTCCAAAGGTTTCAATTCAAACCTAAGGCTTTGGCTTCCCTCTGGGCCTGAGGCCAGAGGAGCCTCCACTCTAAGAAGGTTAGAAACAAGGTTAGAAAGGTAAAAGTTAGAAAGCAAAAAATACATTTAGAAAGGCACAAAGTTAGAAATGTAGAGTGTTAGAAACCAACAAAGGCAGAAAGGTAAAAATGGGGAGAAAAACAAAGGCAGAAAGTTTCAAAGTTAGAAGCAAACAGAGGCAGAAAGGGACAAATCTAGAAAGTTAGAAACAAACAAAGGTAGAAAGTCAAAAAGGTAGAAATGAACAAAGGTAGAAAGTTGGAGAGGCAGAAAGTGCAGAGGCTGGCAGCAGCCATTCCAGCCTTAAGGAGAGCCCTGTGGAGAAGAGCAACTTGTTCCATTGATCTTCACTTCGAGAAGGGCCTTCTGCTCTCTTGGGAAAGATGCAGACCAGGCCATGACTCCAGCTAGAAGCAGCAGGTAGGAATGCTTTTCCTTCACCTCCCAGAAAGCTGGGAGCTTTCATGTTTGAGTCAGTGGCCTAAAAGGGGCAGAAAGTCTGCCCTGACAAGTGTGTGGGCATGGATCTGTTTGGTCTTGCCCTGTGCCCATTCCCAAAACTCTCTTCAAACTTGCCCAAAAGAGCAACACAAAGCCTGGGGCAGATTGTGCCTGAAGAAAGAATGGTCTCTGTTTTTTTCCAAGCTGCTACAGAAACAAACTAAGGTAGAAAGGTAAAAATGAACAAAGGAGGGAAGGTGAGAAAGGTAGTTCGAAAGTCAAAGTCAGAGAAAGAGAGAAAGTCAGAGAAAGGGAAAGGCAGAAAGAAAGCAAGGCAGAAAGCAAGTCAGAGAGAAAGAAAGAAAGAAAAATAGAGAGAAAAAGGAATAGAGAAAGAGAAGAATCGGGTTTGAGAGAAAAAGAAATGGAGTTTAAAAGAGAAGTAGTGTTGAAGAGAAAAAGAGCAACTGAGAACTAGAGTGACAGAGACATCCAGAAAGAGTTAAACAGTGAGAAAAAGAGAAAGAGTTGGAAAAAGTCAAGTGAGGAATAGACTAAAAAGTAAAGCAAAGCAGAGCAGCAAAGCAAGAAATACGGCAAAAAACTTACTAAAGCACACCAAAGGAAGAGAGCAACCAAAGGGGGGAAGGGGGGTATCTTTATTAGGGTTTCTTCAACTTTATCGAATGAGGGTTTTTTAGTTACACTTCAGCAAAGCAAGTGGAAACAACAATGTGCACAAGCACAAGTACAAATCCAATCCATCTGCACACTGGTCAAAGTCCAAGTGACATCCAGAGCAATACGTGCAAGTGCAGCGGCAAACACGAATCCAGAGCAACACAAGCCAACCCCATCGCAGTACAACCTAACAATTGTTCTCTTTCTGGAAAATGTATGACATCTTATTGGTCCAGGAAACCCAAAACAACAGCAGCAGACAGAGAACAAAACACTCATCCACCACCCGCCTCCTTCAGCTTCCACACAAACCCACCCTCGCTCTCGTCTCGAGAGCACCCCATGGGAAGGCGGTTCCCGGGAGCCCCAAAATCATCGCGCCTGACAAATGCCCAGCCCCGGCACGGTCAGCACCCAACCCCTGGCGATGAACGTCACCTCACAGAGCGGCCGGGGCCCAGATAAAAAAACCCAGCTGGGAGGGAAAAAAACCCCAGACAGCAGAGCTGGGTGGTTTTTACTCTAAGTTTAAAAAGTAGCTGAAAAGCCTGAAAGGCAAAACTCACACCCACAAGGTTAGAAGCATTCCACACACACACTCTTCTCGCAGGCAGACAGACACACACAGACGCAGCTCTGGCACCACATTTCCTCTTGTTCCTGCTGGCCTGGAAAGCCCCAGGTAAATCCAGTCCCTCAGACCTTGCATCCCTGAACACCAGGAGAGCTGGAGTTTTACCCAGATCCCAGTGCCCTGCACAGCTGCACTGACACGAGCACAGGCTGATCGCTCTGCCCAGCACCATCCCTCATTTTCCTCCCATTGCTCCCCAAGCGTCCCCAAACCACCCCGTGTCTGTGCCGGGGCCAGTGCCTGCCCCGAGCCCAACCAGAGGCTGTCACCCAGCCCTGCACCAGCTCCCACCCCTGGGAGAGCTGGGAATGCACTGAGAGCTCAGCTCCCTGGGCTCCCCGACACCCAAACCAGTCCTCAGACACACAAATAATGCCCAACCTGCCCCTCCGGGCACAGCCAAACACCACAATTCCATCATCCCCAAGGAACTCTGGCAGGTTGCCTCTTCACCTGTGCCTTTTTCCAGCAGCCATGGCTAGGACCGGGCTGTCAGAAATAGCATTCCCTAGGCAGTTCATCCCAGCACAGAGGAGAAGAGGAGCCTGTCACTCATCCACACCACGGGCAGGACAAGGGGGGCCCAAGCTGGCTTTGGCTGCTCCAACATCCAAAGCTCTTGGTGCCAAAGATAGGACGAGTTCAGTGGTTGCTCCTGTCCTGAAAGAGAGCAGAAAAGCGAAGTTAATCCCACTGTGGAATGCAAGACTCCTGCATTTCATATTTCTGCTCTGATTGCTCACCGCAGAGTATTATCCATGGAAAAAAAAGGAGAATGACACCATATCAAATAAAAAGTGCCCTTCTCCAGCACTTTTATTCCAAGCATTAAAAAGATGCTCATTTCTCTTCCAGCATTGTTTCCCTCATTTTAGCAGAACCGTCTTCATCCCAGACCCCCCTCATCAGCTGTTCAATCCTCTGGCACTGGATTTGGACAAAAGAAGGGACGCACCTGGATCGCAGGAAATCACGGAGAGAAACCCCTCCAAAACCTGACAGAGAAAAACAACAGGAGATGCAGGAAGACACATCCCTCATTTGCACGTCCAGAGTGCTTTTCTAAAGACTTCCCTGCATCTGGATGCTCTTTGCACTTGGCTTTCTTTACAAGAATGCATTTGCTGCTAAACACGTCTCAGGCCCTTATTTGATCAGGATAAGGTCGGATGCGGATGAAGACTCACACAGGGAATAGCCAGGGAGATGCAGGGCCTGGGAACATCAAGGACGGAGAAGAGAAGGAACAGGGATTGTTTTTCTTGTTTAGAGCCAGCAGTGCTGTGAGCTTGGAGAACACACGGCACCACAGGGATCCAGGGCAGGAGCGGGATAACTCTGGGATAAGGGGAATCTGCTCCCACTCCAGGGCTGTGCCAGTGAAGGAGGGGAAGTTTTAGTGCCTTCATGGCACACAAAAACCAAACCCAGCACCACCGAGCTGGACTTTCGTGAACTGCAACACAAAGCGGCCCCTGGCCTTTGGGGGAACACAACCTCACCGAGTCACGGAGCCAGGGGATGACACTTGGGAATGAGCCTTGCGGCCTGCAGCCAAATCAGATGAGGGAGCCACAGGAGCTGTGGGGTTTCCTGCTCTTCCTGCAACGCCATCAGTCCAGACCAGGAGACCTTTCCTGGAACAGATCTTCCCTGTAAAAGGGAGCAACACCAAAGCTCAAGCCCTCATTTAGAGACCCTTGGAAAAGCAAAGGTGAGAGGGGATTACCTGGAGCCCCAGGGGACCGAGGTGAAGGGGATGAAGAAGCAGACAGCAAACTGCTTCCACTGCTTCTCACTCCAGCAAGGGGAACTTCCCTGGAATTTCACGTCCAGCGTCTCTCCCAAGCCCCACCGGCGAACCCACACGTACTCCAGGACTGATCTCCTTTGTACTTCCAGCAGCACAGACCCACCGGGAGGAACTGCAATCCAAGGACACACATCAGCAACCGCCTTCCCGCTTGGCGCTCTCTCCACATTTTTCCCTTTCCAGTGGGATGCAGGTGCCACCCCCCAGAGGCAGGAAAACTGCCTTGCAATCCAGTACAAAACCTGCCTGGGAAGCCCAGGATGCCCGGAGCCAGCAGCCATTTCTCCTGGAGCTCCTGCTGACAGGCATTTGAAGCCTGCTGGGCCTCACAGCTGCTTTTCTGCCAAGGGCATTCCCATCTCTTATTTTTTAGCCCAAATAAAGGTTTGCAAAGCTGAGTTTTGTGAGAAGTGCTTCATATTTGGATTATTCTTAACTTGGGAGTTTCCCTTGGCACCAAAATCAGGGGGTAAACCCAACATGGCCTCAAAGGGCCATAAGATCCCAGATATCCAATCCCCAGTTCCCTCAGCATTGGTTCATTAAAGCTTTTCAGGGGTAATTTAGCAAACTTCAGGGTTTGGTGACTTCACCATCAAAGCAACACGAAACCTGTGCAAAAGGAACTTAACTAAAGCTGGCTAAACGCTGCCCAGACCTGGCAGAAACCGCTTCCCACACCTCTCCTGGAATTCTCTTTCCCAGCCCTTCCAGCTTCGGAAGGCTTCTGTGGGAGCCTCAAGTCGCGGTGCAGCTCAGAACCTGCACGTACCTAAAGCAGCCCCACGGGAACACGAAGCTTCCCTCGGGCATTTCGTTTCTTTACCCCAAACATTCTTCCCACTCAGCCACAATCTAGAAAGGAAAGAAAGGAAAAGAAGGAAGACCAATTAATTCTGACATAAGGAGTCTTGACTATTCCAACACACTGCCAGGTGAAAAAACATCCCTGCCACGCTAACAAATCCCCCTGATACTGTCTCCATTCTGTATCAATTATTTAAACGCTGTATTAAGGAGCGTAAGGACACAATGCTTGGAATTCTCAAAAATGGCTCAGCTTGGCTACTCCAAGCACTTTCTCACCCGGGGAATTGAGCTGTCCCACATTTAAACGCCACGTTTGATCCAAATCCCATAGAAATCTGATATTGTTTGGCTCCTGAGCTTTCCCAAAAGCTGTGCAGTCAAGCCTGGAAATCCTCACTGAAGCTTTGCCATGTCACATCGGGATTTACCCTTGGGAAAACCCCACTCTGAGCACTTGGGTTTCAAGAGGTTGCACCCAATGTTACAGACACAGAATTCCTGCGGGGTTTGGCATTTCCTGCACCTCCAAACACGTGAAAAGAAGGAAGTGCAGAGTCCCGAGGCTCCATTATTGCCATTCTCCTCACATCCCTTTCCTCAGCTGCACGTGGCTTTGTGCCTCCTCTGAAGGGCTGGAAAGGAATTCGGGAACCCCCCTCAGCTTCTTCGGTTTTCAGCTTTTTCTCTGAGCCGGCCCAAAAGGCAAACAGGAAAAAAAACCCCCAAAAGTGCACAAAATCCCAGCCCCTCCCAAGATGCAGCTCCTCACACCAAACCTTGGGAGAATCCCTGGTGCTTCCAACACCGCTGCAATCCCACCTGGAGCTGAGCTTACAGGGTGCTCTGCCTAATCCACATCCAAGCCTGGATAGCCCAAAGCCTGCAAGAAAAGAGGAGGCAAAGTGAAGGGGAGAGGGGGGGAAAAACGGAGTTTTAGGTTTTTCCCCTGTTTGCAACAGGATTGAAGGGCAGGATGGAGAGGTTTCGTGGAAAAGAAGTACCAAAGGCTGCTTCATTCCCAGCAATTAGCGCTGCTCAGGTTGAATCCAAGAGGACCAATCCACCAGGTTTAAACAGGAGCAGCCGACAGGATGGGTTATGACACAGATCTGTGAAGCTGGAGCCTTCTTCCTTCTCCCGGGCTCTCCCAGAAATTCTCCATGTCCGGACATGCTCCCGCTCTCCCCGCTGGGGAGGACGGACTTGGATAGCCCGGGTGACTGGTGAGCCTAAAACAATAAGTGATGCAGTGATCCAAGTGTTTTTCCCCAGAAAATTACATATTCTCTGGACCTGGGATAACCCTTATCCCATGGCCTTCTCCAGGAAGAGTCCCAGCTGGATAGGGTCTCCCAGAAAGGATTCCATAGGGGCTCACCTTCTGCTCGGAGCTCGGCTGAATTCGTCAGCAATGCCAGGGAATGTGGCCATTGGAGGCTTTGGGCAGATTGGGCTCAATTGCGTTTTTAGGTTTTGTTACCGTCTCTCAGACTTCCCACTGGAATGTGGTCTCCAAGGAATATGTAAATCCCATGGGATTCCTGCTCTTTCGGACAATTTTTTGTACCATTCCTGTACAAAACGAGGCCCCCTGTTCGGATGCTTTTCCCCACCGTTCCCCAGCAGTTTTATCTGCCAGTGCATTCCCTGTGCTGGTTGGGCTCTTCCCAGATCTCTGAGCTCCTTCACAGGCAGGAGATCCATTTGGCCCAGGAACCAAACCCTCCCAAGGAATTGTCTGATGCCATCTCCACATTTCACAGCTGATCCTTGTGCTCAAAGGATCCCCCTTTCTTCCCTCCAGCCAATTCCAAGCCTCGCTGCCCCCAGCCGGGAACAGTCCCCAGGCCGATCCCTGCAGTCTTCCCTGCCAGGATCCTGCTCAGGAATCCATGGGCTACAAATTGAAGAATTAATTCTTCCCACCCCTGCCCACTTCTAATTCCAAAGGATTTGGTGTCTGCCTTACCCGGCTGGAGCCTGCTTCCAACTCTGCTCTTGCTGCTTCTGCTGCTTTCCATTTCCCAGGAATTCCACCAACGGAGCGACAGCGTTTTCCACCTCCTCCTCCAGCATTCCCTCTGTTGCGTTCGGGTGCTGGAAGGATATCAAAACCAGGGCCTCACTATCAGGAATTATATCCCCGGATTTGTTCCTTTCCAAATGTCACCTCTTCCCAACAAAGCACTGGCCATCCAAGGAATTCTAGAGAGCGATGTGCTGACCGCTGCTTACTCCTCTGGAATGTCAGAGCTTGGAAAAAAAGGGCAGTTGAGGCTTTTCCTGGTGCTGCCCATGAAGTGTATTTTACCTAAGTGCCCCTGCCCATGCCTTTGCCTGTATCCGCCAAAAATCCACCCGTTCATTCCCCAGCTGCTGCCTCCCTCTTTTCCTGGATCCAACAGAATTTTAACAGGTGAATATTCCACTCTGGAAGAGCACCTTTCATTCCAAACCTAAGAACAAACAAATGAATCACTTTCCTTCGACCTTCCTTATTAGGATTCCACTGAGAGCAGTGGATGCAAAATGATCCTCTCCTGGTCCCTGCTGGATTCCAGGAGCAGGGATCCTTTCCCTCTTTCCCCCCACCCCCCGCGGTGCCCTCCTCCCCCTCCCGCCCCACCCCGCACCCTTTTCAGGCTTTGTTCCACAGCTTTTGCCTCCGGACCTCAGATCCTTTTGGTCTCCAGGAGCTCCCAGCAGCCCCACAGCCTTTCCTCTCCCATCCTGATCCTTTCTCCAGGAATGGAGCTCTGCATTGCAATTCCCTTCTCTTTTCTCCGACAATTCCCACCAACCCAGACCTAAAGCTGACACAAGGAACGCTCGGTGCCCACAAATCCAAATCCAGACCTGGCCATCCCTAAACCAGCAACTCCCGGACAATTTGCGTTCATTCCAACCTAACACTGAGGACCCACCTAATCCTTCAAAATTCCCAAGAAATATCCCGTTGCCTTCAGCTCCCAGGGGATTCTGCTTCGTGCTCACACGGATTTGGGACTTCCCTGAAAAACCCGTGCAGGGCACGCTGGAATCCCCGATCCCGTGAATCGGGGGAGTGTGAAAAGCTCGGTCCAGCCTGGGCCCCCAGAAATTTTTGCCAAATATCCCCCAAGTCCTCGGGACAACAGAACTCTCTGGTACTGCATTTTTGGCGTTGTAAAGCCTGGAATTACTTTATTCCTAGTGCTGGGCTCTGGATGTGGCCGAGAAAATCCCGGCCTCCGCACAGACCCAGATTCCAAACTTTTTGATACATTTGAGCAAACCGAGAAATTCCCCTTCCCTGCTTCTTCTTAAGGGCATCCTTCTCTTCCCTTACCCGGCCTGCTCTCTCCCACTGGGCTGGGTTTTTCCCTTCCCATGCTAATTAGTCCATACTTCTAGGAGGTTTAGGTACCTTTCTTCCCCGGCAGGGATTTCTTAACACGGCTACCGAGGCTTTGGGAGTCTTCTTTATCTTCTACTTTCTGGAAACACACCCTCTGATCCATAAATGCCACAATCCAGATGCCCAACTTCAACAAGACATCCTTTTCACCTAAAAACACTCACTCTCAACTCTTAGATCTTTTAAAGTTTTACCCCTGCAAAATTCCCCTGGTTTTCCACCGCTGAATTCCTCCGTCCTGATTCCAAGAATTTCTTGAATACCACGGGGCTTTTCTCAAGATTTACCCCCACAACCTTCCCTACGTGCCCACTGCTCACCACCTCATTTTTCCCTCAATGTCTTCGTTCTCCACCCCAGAGAGTTTGTCAAGTGTTGCCTCCAAGATGTTCCCCCTCTGTCCACTACTGAGTTCCCCATTTTGCCTTCAAAATATTCCTTCTGTCCCCTCCAGATTGCATCCACTTTTACCCCCAACATTTTACTTCCTCTACAATATTGATTAAACCTTTTCCACCCCAAAAATGTGCATTCCCTCCCTTAAACAGCACCTCAGCTTTTCCCTCAAAAATGCCCCAGAGAGAAACTCCGATTCAGCCCCCAAACTCCCATTTTCCTACACAAACAGTTCTTGTGGCCCCTCTCAATTCCCCCAGGCTTTCAGCTAAAGGAATAACTGGAAGCCTATTCCCTCATCTCTGCCCTCCTTTTGCTTTCCTGGAAAACCTTGCCATCCCACACTTTCTCCAAGAGATCTGCTGCGAGTACTGCAAGGTCTGCTCTGTCAGAGAGCCTGGGGGGTTTACAGCACTTGTTCCTCTGCATCTTCACCCTTTCATCAGCTTTCCCCTGGAACGGTGTTGTGGGAGAAGCTTGGAATTACCAGAAATGGATCAGGTTCACATTTTTTCCCCACCAGTTTTCATCTGGTTTGAAATTCCTGGAATGACCCTCAAATGTGCCCTAGAACAGTGCTGTGAAAGGATCAGTCAGAAGAACAGCCTGAAAGCAGAAAACCACCTCCAGCAGCAGCCGGAATGATCCCATTTCTGTTCTTACCTGGTCCTGCCAGAGCTCCCAATGGCCCTTCCCATTCCAAGAGCTATGCAAGACATTCCTGCTGTCCGTGAGGGTGAGGTGCCAGTTCTGGATGTTCTTTGCTGTGGAATCGGACAACAAACAGAGCGTAAATGATCTTGGTGGCTCTTCCAAGCCAAACCACCCCGTGATTCCTTGCGTGGATCAGCACCTGTCCCAACTCCATTCCAGAAACCTCCTCCCACTAACCCAGAACTTTCCTTTTTCCGCTCAACATCAGGGATTTGCTGCCGAGTGCCCCGGGCAGGGGACGCCTCAGCATTCCCTGGGACGCCTCAGCATTCCCTGGGACGCCTCAGCATTCCCTGGGGCACCTCAGCATTCCCTGGGGTGCCTCAGCATTCCCTGGGCTGCTGTTCCACGCCGATCCCGTGTCCAGCGCCGTTCCGGGCTGCAGTGCCGGGCTCTCCCCACAAGGCGGCAGCACCGGGAGCGAGCAGCCCCGGCCGGTCCCGCTGTCTCGGGGCAGCTGCGCCTTTAACCCGCCCGGAGCCGGCGGGGCCGTGAACACAGCGGGCAAAAACCCCACCGATCCCCTTTATTTCACCTCCACGGGCACAGGATCGCAGCATTCCCTGGGCTGGAAGGGACCCACAGGGAGCATCGAGTCCACATCCTGGCCCTGCACCCCAAGAATCCCACCCTGTGCCCGAGAGCCTTGTCCAGACACAAACTCTGCCTCTAGGATCCTGAAAACACAGTGGGGCTGGGAGAATGATGACAATGGAAGATTTTTTATATAGATCTCCTTGTACGATCGTTATATAATATCATTAGATCGCCCAGGAACCCATCCCTGTACCTGGACAGCCAGAAGTGCACAAAATCCCAGCCCCTCCCAAGATGCAGCTCCTCACACCAAACCTTGGGAGAATCCCTGGTGCTTCCAACACTGCTGCAATCCCACCTGGAGCTGAGCTTACAGGGTGCTCTGCCTAATCCACATCCAAGCCTGGATAGCCCAAAGCCTGCAAGAAAAGAGGAGGCAAAGTGAAAAGGAGAGAGGGGGAAAAAAACAGAGTTTTAGGTTTTTCCCCTGTTTGCAACAGGATTGAAGGGCAGGATGGAGAGGTTTCGTGGAAAAGAAGTACCAAAGGCTGCTTCATTCCCAGCAATTAGCGCTGCTCAGGTTGAATCCAAGAGGACCAATCCACCAGGTTTAAACAGGAGCGGCCGACAGGATGGGTTATGACACAGATCTGTGAAGCTGGAGCCTTCTTTCTTCTCCCGGGCTCTCCCAGAAATTCTCCATGTCCGGATGCGCTCCCGCTCTCCCTGCTGGGGAGGACGGACTTGGATAGCCCGGGTGACTGGTGAGCCTAAAACAATAAGTGATGCAGTGATCCAAGTGTTTTTCACAAGGAAATGACATATTCTCTGGACCTGGGATAACCCATATCCCATGGCCTTCTCCAGGAAGAGTCCCAGCTGGATAGGGTCTCCCAGAAAGGATTCCATAGGGGCTCACTTTTTGCTTGGAGCTCGGCTGAATTCCTCAGCAATGCCAGGGAATGTTGCCATTGGAGGCTTTGGGCAGATTGGGCTCATTTGCCTTTTTAGGTTTTGTTACCGTGTCTCAGACTTCCCACTGGAATGTGGTCTCCAAGGAACATGTAAATCCCATTGGATTCCTGCTCTTTCGGACAATTTTTTGTACCATTCCTGTACAAAACGAGGCCCCCTGTTCGGATGCTTTTCCCCACTGTTCCCCAGCAGTTTTATCTGCGTGTCCATTCCCTGCGCTCGTTGGGCTCTTCCCAGATCTCTGAGCTCCTTCACAAGGCAGGAGATCCATTTGGCCCAGGAACCGAACCCTCCCGAGGAATTGTCTGATGCCATCTCCACATTTCACAGCTGATCCTTGTGCTCAAAGGATCCCCCTTTCTTCCCTCCAGCCAATTCCAAGCCTCGCTGCCCCCAGCCGGGAACAGTCCCCAGGCCGATCCCTGCAGTCTTCCCTGCCAGGATCCTGCTCAGGAATCCATGGGCTACGAATGTAACAATTAATTCTTCCCACCCCTGCCCAGTTCTAATTCCAAAGGATTTGGTGGCTGCCTTACCTGGCTGGAGCCTGCTTCCAACTCTGTTCTTGCTGCTTCTGCTGCTTTCCATTTCCCAGGAATTCCACCAACGGAGCGACAGCGTTTTCCACCTCCTCCTCCAGCATTCCCTCTGTTGCGTTCGGGTGCTGGAAGGATATCAAAACCAGGGCCTCACTATCAGGAATTATATCCCCGGATTTGTTGCTTTCCAAATGTCACCTCTTCCCAACAAAGCACTGGCCATCCAAGGAATTATAGAGAGCCATGTGCTGACCACTGCTTACTCCTCTGGAATGTCAGAGCTTGGAAAAAAAGGGCAGTTGAGGCTTTTCCTGGTGCTGCCCATGAAGTGTATTTTACCTAAGAGCCCCTGCCCATGCCTTTGCCTGTATCCACCAAAAATCCACCCGTTCATTCCCCAGCTGCTGCCTCCCTCTTTTCCTGGATCCAACAGAATTTTAACAGGTGAATATTCCCCTCTGGAAGAGCACCTTTCATTCCAAACCTAAGAACAAACAAATGAATCACTTTCCTTCGACCTTCCTTATTAGGATTCCACTGAGAGCAGTGGATGGAAAATGATCCTCTCCTGGTCCCTGCTGGATTCCAGGAGCAGGGATCCTTTCCCTCTTTCCCCCCACCCCCCGCGGTGCCCTCCTCCCCCTCCCGCCCCACCCCGCACCCTTTTCAGCCTTTGTTCCACAGCTTTTGCCTCCGGACCTCAGATCCTTTTGGTCTCCAGGAGCTCCCAGCAGCCCCACAGCCTTTCCTCTCCCATCCTGATCCTTTCTCCAGGAATGGAGCTCTGCATTGCAATTCCCTTCTCTTTTCTCCGACAATTCCCACCAACCCAGACCTAAAGCTGACACAAGGAACGCTCGGTGCCCACAAATCCAAATCCAGACCTGGCCATCCCTAAACCAGCAACTCCCGGACAATTTGCGTTCATTCCAACCTAACACTGAGGACCCACCTAATCCTTCAAAATTCCCAAGAAATATCCCGTTGCCTTCAGCTCCCAGGGGATTCTGCTTCGTGCTCACACGGATTTGGGACTTCCCTGAAACACCCGTGCAGGGCACGCTGGAATCCCCGATCCCGTGAATCCGGGGAGTGTGAAAAGCTCGGTCCAGCCTGGGCCCCCAGAAATTTTTGCCAAATATCCCCCAAGTCCTCGGGACAACAGAACTCTCTGGTACTGCATTTTTGGCGTTGTAAAGCCTGGAATTACTTTATTCCTGGTGCTGGGCTCTGGATGTGGCCGAGAAAATCCCGGCCTCCACACAGACCCAGATTCCAAACTTTTTGATACATTTGAGCAAACCGAGAAATTCCCCTTCCCTGCTTCTTCTTAAGGGCATCCTTCTCTTCCCTTACCCGGCCTGCTCTCTCCCACTGGGCTGGGTTTTTCCCTTCCCATGCTAATTAGTCCCTACTTCTAGGAGCTTTAGGTACCTTTCTTCCCTGGCAGGGATTTCTTAACACAGCTACCGAGGCTTTGGGAGTCTTCTTTATCTTCTACTTTCTGGAAACACACCCTCTGATCCATAAATGCCACAATCCAGATGCCCAACTTCAACAAGACATCCTTTTCACCTAAAAACACTCACTCTCAACTCTTAGATCTTTTAAAGTTTTACCCCCGCAAAATTCCCCTGCTTTTCCACCGCTGAATTCCTCCGTCCTGATTCCAAGAATTTCTTGAATACCACGGGGCTTTTCTCAAGATTTACCCCCACAACCTTCCCTACGTGCCCACTGCTCACCACCTCATTTTTCCCTCAATGTCTTCGTTCTCCACCCCAGAGAGTTTGTCAAGTGTTGCCTCCAAAATGTTCCCCCTCTGTCCACTACTGAGTTCCCCATTTTGCCTTCAAAATATTCATTCTGTCCCCTCCAGATTGCATCCACTTTTACCCCCAACATTTTACTTCCTCTACAATATTGATTAAACCTTTTCCACCCCAAAAATGTGCATTCCCTCCCTTAAACAGCACCTCAGCTTTTCCCTCAAAAATGCCCCAGAGAGAAACTCCGATTCAGCCCCCAAACTCCCATTTTCCTACACAAACAGTTCTTGTGGCCCCTCTCAATTCCCCCAGGCTTTCAGCTAAAGGAATAACTGGAAGCCTATTCCCTCATCTCTGCCCTCCTTTTGCTTTCCCGGAAAACCTTGCCATCCCACACTTTCTCCAAGAGATCTGCTGGGAGTACGGCAAGGTCTGCTCTGTCAGAGTGCCAGGGGGGTTTACAGCACTTGCTCCTCTGCATCTTCACCCTTTCATCAGCTTTCCCCTGGAACGGTGTTGTGGGAGAAGCTTGGAATTACCAGAAATGGATCAGGTTCACATTTTTTCCCCACCAGTTTTCATCTGGTTTGAAATTCCTGGAATTACCCTCAAATGTGCCCTAGAACAGTGCTGTGAAAGGATCAGTCAGAAGAACAGCCTGAAAGCAGAAAACCACCTCCAGCAGCAGCCGGAATGATCCCATTTCTGTTCTTACCTGCTCCTGCCAGAGCTCCCAACGGCCCTTCCCATTCCAAGAGCTATGCAAGACATTCCTGCTGTCCGTGAGGGTGAGGTGCCAGTTCTGGATGTTCTTTGCTGCGGAATCGGACAACAAACAGAGCGTAAATGATCTTGGTGGCTCTTCCAAGCCAAACCACCCCGTGATTCCTTGCGTGGATCAGCACCTGTCCCAACTCCATTCCAGAAACCTCCTCCCACTAACCCAGAACTTTCCTTTTTCCGCTCAACATCAGGGATTTGCTGCCGAGTGCCCCGGGCAGGGGACGCCTCAGCCTTCCCTGGGACGCCTCAGCATTCCAGCATTTTTATTCCAGGCATTAAAAGGATGCTCATTTCTCTTCCAGCATTGTTTCCCTCATTTTAGGAGAACCCTTTTCATCCCAGACCCCCCTCGTCAGCTGTTCAATCCTCTGGCACTGGATTTGGACAGAAGAAGGGACGCACCTGGACTGCGGGAAATCACGGAGAGAAACCCCTCCAAAACCTGACAGAGAAAAACAACGGGAGATGCAGGAAGACATATCCCTCATTTGCACGTCTGGAATGCTTTTCTAAAGACTTCTCTGCATCTGGATGCTCTTTGCTCTTGGCTTTCTTTACAGGAATGCACTTGCTGCTAAACACATCTCAGGCCCTTATTTGATCAGGATAAGGCGGGATGGAGATGAAGACTCACACAGGGAATAGCCAGGGAGATTCCCAGATCTCTGAGCTCCTTCACAAGGCAGGAGATCCATTTGGCCCAGGAACCGAACCCTCCCGAGGAATTGTCTGATGCCATCTCCACATTTCACAGCTGATCCTTGTGCTCAAAGGATCCCCCTTTCTTCCCTCCAGCCAATTCCAAGCCTCGCTGCCCCCAGCCGGGAACAGTCCCCAGGCCGATCCCTGCAGTCTTCCCTGCCAGGATCCTGCTCAGGAATCCATGGGCTACGAATGTAACAATTAATTCTTCCCACCCCTGCCCAGTTCTAATTCCAAAGGATTTGGTGGCTGCCTTACCTGGCTGGAGCCTGCTTCCAACTCTGTTCTTGCTGCTTCTGCTGCTTTCCATTTCCCAGGAATTCCACCAACGGAGCGACAGCGTTTTCCACCTCCTCCTCCAGCATTCCCTCTGTTGCGTTCGGGTGCTGGAAGGCTATCAAAACCAGGGCCTCACTATCAGGAATTATATCCCCGGATTTGTTGCTTTCCAAATGTCACCTCTTCCCAACAAAGCACTGGCCATCCAAGGAATTATAGAGAGCCATGTGCTGACCACTGCTTACTCCTCTGGAATGTCAGAGCTTGGAAAAAAAGGGCAGTTGAGGCTTTTCCTGGTGCTGCCCATGAAGTGTATTTTACCTAAGAGCCCCTGCCCATGCCTTTGCCTGTATCCACCAAAAATCCACCCGTTCATTCCCCAGCTGCTGCCTCCCTCTTTTCCTGGATCCAACAGAATTTTAACAGGTGAATATTCCCCTCTGGAAGAGCACCTTTCATTCCAAACCTAAGAACAAACAAATGAATCACTTTCCTTCGACCTTCCTTATTAGGATTCCACTGAGAGCAGTGGATGCAAAATGATCCTCTCCTGGTCCCTGCTGGATTCCAGGAGCAGGGATCCTTTCCCTCTTTCCCCCCACCCCCCGCAGTGCCCTCCTCCCCCTCCCGCCCCACCCCGCACCCTTTTCAGCCTTTGTTCCACAGCTTTTGCCTCCGGACCTCAGATCCTTTTGGTCTCCAGGAGCTCCCAGCAGCCCCACAGCCTTTCCTCTCCCATCCTGATCCTTTCTCCAGGAATGGAGCTCTGCATTGCAATTCCCTTCTCTTTTCTCCGACAATTCCCACCAACCCAGACCTAAAGCTGACACAAGGAACGCTCGGTGCCCACAAATCCAAATCCAGACCTGGCCATCCCTAAACCAGCAACTCCCGGACAATTTGCGTTCATTCCAACCTAACACTGAGGACCCACCTAATCCTTCAAAATTCCCAAGAAATATCCCGTTGCCTTCAGCTCCCAGGGGATTCTGCTTCGTGCTCACACGGATTTGGGACTTCCCTGAAAAACCCGTGCAGGGCACGCTGGAATCCCCGATCCCGTGAATCGGGGGAGTGTGAAAAGCTCGGTCCAGCCTGGGCCCCCAGAAATTTTTGCCAAATATCCCCCAAGTCCTCGGGACAACAGAACTCTCTGGTACTGCATTTTTGGCGTTGTAAAGCCTGGAATTACTTTATTCCTAGTGCTGGGCTCTGGATGTGGCCGAGAAAATCCCGGCCTCCACACAGACCCAGATTCCAAACTTTTTGATACATTTGAGCAAACCGAGAAATTCCCCTTCCCTGCTTCTTCTTAAGGGCATCCTTCTCTTCCCTTACCCGGCCTGCTCTCTCCCACTGGGCTGGGTTTTTTTCCCTTCCCATGCTAATTAGTCCCTACTTCTAGGAGCTTTAGGTACCTTTCTTCCCTGGCAGGGATTTCTTAACACAGCTACCGAGGCTTTGGGAGTCTTCTTTATCTTCTACTTTCTGGAAACACACCCTCTGATCCATAAATGCCACAATCCAGATGCCCAACTTCAACAAGACATCCTTTTCACCTAAAAACACTCACTCTCAACTCTTAGATCTTTTAAAGTTTTACCCCCGCAAAATTCCCCTGCTTTTCCACCGCTGAATTCCTCCGTCCTGATTCCAAGAATTTCTTGAATACCACGGGGCTTTTCTCAAGATTTACCCCCACAACCTTCCCTACGTGCCCACTGCTCACCACCTCATTTTTCCCTCAATGTCTTCGTTCTCCACCCCAGAGAGTTTGTCAAGTGTTGCCTCCAAAATGTTCCCCCTCTGTCCACTACTGAGTTCCCCATTTTGCCTTCAAAATATTCCTTCTGTCCCCTCCAGACTGCATCCACTTTTACCCCCAACATTTTACTTCCTCTACAATATTGATTAAACCTTTTCCACCCCAAAAATGTGCATTCCCTCCCTTAAACAGCACCTCAGCTTTTCCCTCAAAAATGCCCCAGAGAGAAACTCCGATTCAGCCCCCAAACTCCCATTTTCCTACACAAACAGTTCTTGTGGCCCCTCTCAATTCCCCCAGGCTTTCAGCTAAAGGAATAACTGGAAGCCTATTCCCTCATCTCTGCCCTCCTTTTGCTTTCCCGGAAAACCTTGCCATCCCACACTTTCTCCAAGAGATCTGCTGGGAGTAAGGCAAGGTCTGCTCTGTCAGAGTGCCAGGGGGGTTTACAGCACTTGCTCCTCTGCATCTTCACCCTTTCATCAGCTTTCCCCTGGAACGGTGTTGTGGGAGAAGCTTGGAATTACCAGAAATGGATCGGGTTCACACTTTTTCCCCACCAGTTTTCATCTGGTTTGAAATTCCTGGAATTACCCTCAAACGTGCCCTAGAACAGTGCTGTGAAAGGATCAGTCAGAAGAACAGCCTGAAAGCAGAAAACCACCTCCAGCAGCAGCCAGAATGATCCCATTTCTGTTCTTACCTGCTCCTGCCAGAGCTCCCAACGGCCCTTCCCATTCCAAGAGCTATGCAAGACATTCCTGCTGTCCGTGAGGGTGAGGTGCCAGTTCTGGATGTTCTTTGCTGCGGAATCGGACAACAAACAGAGCGTAAATGATCTTGGTGGCTCTTCCAAGCCAAACCACCCCGTGATTCCTTGCGTGGATCAGCACCTGTCCCAACTCCATTCCAGAAACCTCCTCCCACTAACCCAGAACTTTCCTTTTTCCGCTCAACATCAGGGATTTGCTGCCGAGTGCCCCGGGCAGGGGACGCCTCAGCCTTCCCTGGGACGCCTCAGCATTCCAGCATTTTTATTCCAGGCATTAAAAGGATGCTCATTTCTCTTCCAGCATTGTTTCCCTCATTTTAGGAGAACCCTTTTCATCCCAGACCCCCCTCGTCAGCTGTTCAATCCTCTGGCACTGGATTTGGACAGAAGAAGGGACGCACCTGGACTGCGGGAAATCACGGAGAGAAACCCCTCCAAAACCTGACAGAGAAAAACAACGGGAGATGCAGGAAGACATATCCCTCATTTGCACGTCTGGAATGCTTTTCTAAAGACTTCTCTGCATCTGGATGCTCTTTGCTCTTGGCTTTCTTTACAGGAATGCACTTGCTGCTAAACACATCTCAGGCCCTTATTTGATCAGGATAAGGCGGGATGGAGATGAAGACTCACACAGGGAATAGCCAGGGAGATTCCCAGATCTCTGAGCTCCTTCACAAGGCAGGAGATCCATTTGGCCCAGGAACCGAACCCTCCCGAGGAATTGTCTGATGCCATCTCCACATTTCACAGCTGATCCTTGTGCTCAAAGGATCCCCCTTTCTTCCCTCCAGCCAATTCCAAGCCTCGCTGCCCCCAGCCGGGAACAGTCCCCAGGCCGATCCCTGCAGTCTTCCCTGCCAGGATCCTGCTCAGGAATCCATGGGCTACAAATTGAAGAATTAATTCTTCCCACCCCTGCCCAGTTCTAATTCCAAAGGATTTGGTGTCTGCCTTACCCGGCTGGAGCCTGCTTCCAACTCTGTTCTTGCTGCTTCTGCTGCTTTCCATTTCCCAGGAATTCCACCAACGGAGCGACAGCGTTTTCCACCTCCTCCTCCAGCATTCCCTCTGTTGCGTTCGGGTGCTGGAAGGATATCAAAACCAGGGCCTCACTATCAGGAATTATATCCCCGGATTTGTTCCTTTCCAAATGTCACCTCTTCCCAACAAAGCACTGGCCATCCAAGGAATTCTAGAGAGCGATGTGCTGACCGCTGCTTACTCCTCTGGAATGTCAGAGCTTGGAAAAAAAGGGCAGTTGAGGCTTTTCCTGGTGCTGCCCATGAAGTGTATTTTACCTAAGTGCCCCTGCCCATGCCTTTGCCTGTATCCGCCAAAAATCCACCCGTTCATTCCCCAGCTGCTGCCTCCCTCTTTTCCTGGATCCAACAGAATTTTAACAGGTGAATATTCCCCTCTGGAAGAGCACCTTTCATTCCAAACCTAAGAACAAACAAACGAATCACTTTCCTTCGACCTTCCTTATTAGGATTCCACTGAGAGCAGTGGATGCAAAATGATCCTCTCCTGGTCCCTGCTGGATTCCCGGAGCAGGGATCCTTTCCCTCTTTCCCCCCACCCCCCGCGGTGCCCTCCTCCCCCTCCCGCCCCACCCCGCACCCTTTTCAGCCTTTCTTCCACAGCTTTTGCCTCCGGACCTCAGATCCTTTTGGTCTCCAGGAGCTCCCAGCAGCTCCACAGCCTTTCCTCTCCCATCCTGATCCTTTCTCCAGGAATGGAGCTCTGCATTGCAATTCCCTTCTCTTTTCTCCGACAATTCCCACCAACCCAGACCTAAAGCTGACACAAGGAACGCTCGGTGCCCACAAATCCAAATCCAGACCTGGCCATCCCTAAACCAGCAACTCCCGGACAATTTGCGTTCATTCCAACCTATCACTGAGGACTCACCTAATCCTTCAAAATTCCCAAGAAATATCCCGTTGCCTTCAGCTCCCAGGGGATTCTGCTTCGTGCTCACACGGATTTGGGACTTCCCTGAAAAACCCGTGCAGGGCACGCTGGAATCCCCGATCCCGTGAATCGGGGGAGTGTGAAAAGCTCGGTCCAGCCTGGGCCCCCAGAAATTTTTGCCAAATATCCCCCAAGTCCTCGGGACAACAGAACTCTCTGGTACTGCATTTTTGGCGTTGTAAAGCCTGGAATTACTTTATTCCTAGTGCTGGGCTCTGGATGTGGCCGAGAAAATCCCGGCCTCCACACAGACCCAGATTCCAAACTTTTTGATACATTTGAGCAAACCGAGAAATTCCCCTTCCCTGCTTCTTCTTAAGGGCATCCTTCTCTTCCCTTACCCGGCCTGCTCTCTCCCACTGGGCTGGGTTTTTTTCCCTTCCCATGCTAATTAGTCCCTACTTCTAGGAGCTTTAGGTACCTTTCTTCCCTGGCAGGGATTTCTTAACACAGCTACCGAGGCTTTGGGAGTCTTCTTTATCTTCTACTTTCTGGAAACACACCCTCTGATCCATAAATGCCACAATCCAGATGCCCAACTTCAACAAGACATCCTTTTCACCTAAAAACACTCACTCTCAACTCTTAGATCTTTTAAAGTTTTACCCCCGCAAAATTCCCCTGCTTTTCCACCGCTGAATTCCTCCGTCCTGATTCCAAGAATTTCTTGAATACCACGGGGCTTTTCTCAAGATTTACCCCCACAACCTTCCCTACGTGCCCACTGCTCACCACCTCATTTTTCCCTCAATGTCTTCGTTCTCCACCCCAGAGAGTTTGTCAAGTGTTGCCTCCAAAATGTTCCCCCTCTGTCCACTACTGAGTTCCCCATTTTGCCTTCAAAATATTCATTCTGTCCCCTCCAGATTGCATCCACTTTTACCCCCAACATTTTACTTCCTCTACAATATTGATTAAACCTTTTCCACCCCAAAAATGTGCATTCCCTCCCTTAAACAGCACCTCAGCTTTTCCCTCAAAAATGCCCCAGAGAGAAACTCCGATTCAGCCCCCAAACTCCCATTTTCCTACACAAACAGTTCTTGTGGCCCCTCTCAATTCCCCCAGGCTTTCAGCTAAAGGAATAACTGGAAGCCTATTCCCTCATCTCTGCCCTCCTTTTGCTTTCCCGGAAAACCTTGCCATCCCACACTTTCTCCAAGAGATCTGCTGGGAGTACGGCAAGGTCTGCTCTGTCAGAGTGCCAGGGGGGTTTACAGCACTTGCTCCTCTGCATCTTCACCCTTTCATCAGCTTTCCCCTGGAACGGTGTTGTGGGAGAAGCTTGGAATTACCAGAAATGGATCAGGTTCACATTTTTTCCCCACCAGTTTTCATCTGGTTTGAAATTCCTGGAATTACCCTCAAATGTGCCCTAGAACAGTGCTGTGAAAGGATCAGTCAGAAGAACAGCCTGAAAGCAGAAAACCACCTCCAGCAGCAGCCGGAATGATCCCATTTCTGTTCTTACCTGCTCCTGCCAGAGCTCCCAACGGCCCTTCCCATTCCAAGAGCTATGCAAGACATTCCTGCTGTCCGTGAGGGTGAGGTGCCAGTTCTGGATGTTCTTTGCTGCGGAATCGGACAACAAACAGAGCGTAAATGATCTTGGTGGCTCTTCCAAGCCAAACCACCCCGTGATTCCTTGCGTGGATCAGCACCTGTCCCAACTCCATTCCAGAAACCTCCTCCCACTAACCCAGAACTTTCCTTTTTCCGCTCAACATCAGGGATTTGCTGCCGAGTGCCCCGGGCAGGGGACGCCTCAGCCTTCCCTGGGACGCCTCAGCATTCCAGCATTTTTATTCCAGGCATTAAAAGGATGCTCATTTCTCTTCCAGCATTGTTTCCCTCATTTTAGGAGAACCCTTTTCATCCCAGACCCCCCTCGTCAGCTGTTCAATCCTCTGGCACTGGATTTGGACAGAAGAAGGGACGCACCTGGACTGCGGGAAATCACGGAGAGAAACCCCTCCAAAACCTGACAGAGAAAAACAACGGGAGATGCAGGAAGACATATCCCTCATTTGCACGTCTGGAATGCTTTTCTAAAGACTTCTCTGCATCTGGATGCTCTTTGCTCTTGGCTTTCTTTACAGGAATGCACTTGCTGCTAAACACATCTCAGGCCCTTATTTGATCAGGATAAGGCGGGATGGAGATGAAGACTCACACAGGGAATAGCCAGGGAGATTCCCAGATCTCTGAGCTCCTTCACAAGGCAGGAGATCCATTTGGCCCAGGAACCGAACCCTCCCGAGGAATTGTCTGATGCCATCTCCACATTTCACAGCTGATCCTTGTGCTCAAAGGATCCCCCTTTCTTCCCTCCAGCCAATTCCAAGCCTCGCTGCCCCCAGCCGGGAACAGTCCCCAGGCCGATCCCTGCAGTCTTCCCTGCCAGGATCCTGCTCAGGAATCCATGGGCTACGAATGTAACAATTAATTCTTCCCACCCCTGCCCAGTTCTAATTCCAAAGGATTTGGTGTCTGCCTTACCCGGCTGGAGCCTGCTTCCAACTCTGTTCTTGCTGCTTCTGCTGCTTTCCATTTCCCAGGAATTCCACCAACGGAGCGACAGCGTTTTCCACCTCCTCCTCCAGCATTCCCTCTGTTGCGTTCGGGTGCTGGAAGGCTATCAAAACCAGGGCCTCACTATCAGGAATTATATCCCCGGATTTGTTCCTTTCCAAATGTCACCTCTTCCCAACAAAGCACTGGCCATCCAAGGAATTCTAGAGAGCGATGTGCTGACCGCTGCTTACTCCTCTGGAATGTCAGAGCTTGGAAAAAAAGGGCAGTTGAGGCTTTTCCTGGTGCTGCCCATGAAGTGTATTTTACCTAAGTGCCCCTGCCCATGCCTTTGCCTGTATCCGCCAAAAATCCACCCGTTCATTCCCCAGCTGCTGCCTCCCTCTTTTCCTGGATCCAACAGAATTTTAACAGGTGAATATTCCCCTCTGGAAGAGCACCTTTCATTCCAAACCTAAGAACAAACAAACGAATCACTTTCCTTCGACCTTCCTTATTAGGATTCCACTGAGAGCAGTGGATGCAAAATGATCCTCTCCTGGTCCCTGCTGGATTCCCGGAGCAGGGATCCTTTCCCTCTTTCCCCCCACCCCCCGCGGTGCCCTCCTCCCCCTCCCGCCCCACCCCGCACCCTTTTCAGCCTTTGTTCCACAGCTTTTGCCTCCGGACCTCAGATCCTTTTGGTCTCCAGGAGCTCCCAGCAGCCCCACAGCCTTTCCTCTCCCATCCTGATCCTTTCTCCAGGAATGGAGCTCTGCATTGCAATTCCCTTCTCTTTTCTCCGACAATTCCCACCAACCCAGACCTAAAGCTGACACAAGGAACGCTCGGTGCCCACAAATCCAAATCCAGACCTGGCCATCCCTAAACCAGCAACTCCCGGACAATTTGCGTTCATTCCAACCTATCACTGAGGACTCACCTAATCCTTCAAAATTCCCAAGAAATATCCCGTTGCCTTCAGCTCCCAGGGGATTCTGCTTCGTGCTCACACGGATTTGGGACTTCCCTGAAAAACCCGTGCAGGGCACGCTGGAATCCCCGATCCCGTGAATCGGGGGAGTGTGAAAAGCTCGGTCCAGCCTGGGCCCCCAGAAATTTTTGCCAAATATCCCCCAAGTCCTCGGGACAACAGAACTCTCTGGTACTGCATTTTTGGCGTTGTAAAGCCTGGAATTACTTTATTCCTAGTGCTGGGCTCTGGATGTGGCCGAGAAAATCCCGGCCTCCACACAGACCCAGATTCCAAACTTTTTGATACATTTGAGCAAACCGAGAAATTCCCCTTCCCTGCTTCTTCTTAAGGGCATCCTTCTCTTCCCTTACCCGGCCTGCTCTCTCCCACTGGGCTGGGTTTTTTTCCCTTCCCATGCTAATTAGTCCCTACTTCTAGGAGCTTTAGGTACCTTTCTTCCCTGGCAGGGATTTCTTAACACAGCTACCGAGGCTTTGGGAGTCTTCTTTATCTTCTACTTTCTGGAAACACACCCTCTGATCCATAAATGCCACAATCCAGATGCCCAACTTCAACAAGACATCCTTTTCACCTAAAAACACTCACTCTCAACTCTTAGATCTTTTAAAGTTTTACCCCCGCAAAATTCCCCTGCTTTTCCACCGCTGAATTCCTCCGTCCTGATTCCAAGAATTTCTTGAATACCACGGGGCTTTTCTCAAGATTTACCCCCACAACCTTCCCTACGTGCCCACTGCTCACCACCTCATTTTTCCCTCAATGTCTTCGTTCTCCACCCCAGAGAGTTTGTCAAGTGTTGCCTCCAAAATGTTCCCCCTCTGTCCACTACTGAGTTCCCCATTTTGCCTTCAAAATATTCCTTCTGTCCCCTCCAGACTGCATCCACTTTTACCCCCAACATTTTACTTCCTCTACAATATTGATTAAACCTTTTCCACCCCAAAAATGTGCATTCCCTCCCTTAAACAGCACCTCAGCTTTTCCCTCAAAAATGCCCCAGAGAGAAACTCCGATTCAGCCCCCAAACTCCCATTTTCCTACACAAACAGTTCTTGTGGCCCCTCTCAATTCCCCCAGGCTTTCAGCTAAAGGAATAACTGGAAGCCTATTCCCTCATCTCTGCCCTCCTTTTGCTTTCCCGGAAAACCTTGCCATCCCACACTTTCTCCAAGAGATCTGCTGGGAGTAAGGCAAGGTCTGCTCTGTCAGAGTGCCAGGGGGGTTTACAGCACTTGCTCCTCTGCATCTTCACCCTTTCATCAGCTTTCCCCTGGAACGGTGTTGTGGGAGAAGCTTGGAATTACCAGAAATGGATCGGGTTCACACTTTTTCCCCACCAGTTTTCATCTGGTTTGAAATTCCTGGAATTACCCTCAAACGTGCCCTAGAACAGTGCTGTGAAAGGATCAGTCAGAAGAACAGCCTGAAAGCAGAAAACCACCTCCAGCAGCAGCCAGAATGATCCCATTTCTGTTCTTACCTGCTCCTGCCAGAGCTCCCAACGGCCCTTCCCATTCCAAGAGCTATGCAAGACATTCCTGCTGTCCGTGAGGGTGAGGTGCCAGTTCTGGATGTTCTTTGCTGCGGAATCGGACAACAAACAGAGCGTAAATGATCTTGGTGGCTCTTCCAAGCCAAACCACCCCGTGATTCCTTGCGTGGATCAGCACCTGTCCCAACTCCATTCCAGAAACCTCCTCCCACTAACCCAGAACTTTCCTTTTTCCGCTCAACATCAGGGATTTGCTGCCGAGTGCCCCGGGCAGGGGACGCCTCAGCCTTCCCTGGGACGCCTCAGCATTCCAGCATTTTTATTCCAGGCATTAAAAGGATGCTCATTTCTCTTCCAGCATTGTTTCCCTCATTTTAGGAGAACCCTTTTCATCCCAGACCCCCCTCGTCAGCTGTTCAATCCTCTGGCACTGGATTTGGACAGAAGAAGGGACGCACCTGGACTGCGGGAAATCACGGAGAGAAACCCCTCCAAAACCTGACAGAGAAAAACAACGGGAGATGCAGGAAGACATATCCCTCATTTGCACGTCTGGAATGCTTTTCTAAAGACTTCTCTGCATCTGGATGCTCTTTGCTCTTGGCTTTCTTTACAGGAATGCACTTGCTGCTAAACACATCTCAGGCCCTTATTTGATCAGGATAAGGCGGGATGGAGATGAAGACTCACACAGGGAATAGCCAGGGAGATTCCCAGATCTCTGAGCTCCTTCACAAGGCAGGAGATCCATTTGGCCCAGGAACCGAACCCTCCCGAGGAATTGTCTGATGCCATCTCCACATTTCACAGCTGATCCTTGTGCTCAAAGGATCCCCCTTTCTTCCCTCCAGCCAATTCCAAGCCTCGCTGCCCCCAGCCGGGAACAGTCCCCAGGCCGATCCCTGCAGTCTTCCCTGCCAGGATCCTGCTCAGGAATCCATGGGCTACAAATTGAAGAATTAATTCTTCCCACCCCTGCCCAGTTCTAATTCCAAAGGATTTGGTGTCTGCCTTACCCGGCTGGAGCCTGCTTCCAACTCTGTTCTTGCTGCTTCTGCTGCTTTCCATTTCCCAGGAATTCCACCAACGGAGCGACAGCGTTTTCCACCTCCTCCTCCAGCATTCCCTCTGTTGCGTTCGGGTGCTGGAAGGATATCAAAACCAGGGCCTCACTATCAGGAATTATATCCCCGGATTTGTTCCTTTCCAAATGTCACCTCTTCCCAACAAAGCACTGGCCATCCAAGGAATTCTAGAGAGCGATGTGCTGACCGCTGCTTACTCCTCTGGAATGTCAGAGCTTGGAAAAAAAGGGCAGTTGAGGCTTTTCCTGGTGCTGCCCATGAAGTGTATTTTACCTAAGTGCCCCTGCCCATGCCTTTGCCTGTATCCGCCAAAAATCCACCCGTTCATTCCCCAGCTGCTGCCTCCCTCTTTTCCTGGATCCAACAGAATTTTAACAGGTGAATATTCCCCTCTGGAAGAGCACCTTTCATTCCAAACCTAAGAACAAACAAACGAATCACTTTCCTTCGACCTTCCTTATTAGGATTCCACTGAGAGCAGTGGATGCAAAATGATCCTCTCCTGGTCCCTGCTGGATTCCCGGAGCAGGGATCCTTTCCCTCTTTCCCCCCACCCCCCGCGGTGCCCTCCTCCCCCTCCCGCCCCACCCCGCACCCTTTTCAGCCTTTCTTCCACAGCTTTTGCCTCCGGACCTCAGATCCTTTTGGTCTCCAGGAGCTCCCAGCAGCTCCACAGCCTTTCCTCTCCCATCCTGATCCTTTCTCCAGGAATGGAGCTCTGCATTGCAATTCCCTTCTCTTTTCTCCGACAATTCCCACCAACCCAGACCTAAAGCTGACACAAGGAACGCTCGGTGCCCACAAATCCAAATCCAGACCTGGCCATCCCTAAACCAGCAACTCCCGGACAATTTGCGTTCATTCCAACCTATCACTGAGGACTCACCTAATCCTTCAAAATTCCCAAGAAATATCCCGTTGCCTTCAGCTCCCAGGGGATTCTGCTTCGTGCTCACACGGATTTGGGACTTCCCTGAAAAACCCGTGCAGGGCACGCTGGAATCCCCGATCCCGTGAATCGGGGGAGTGTGAAAAGCTCGGTCCAGCCTGGGCCCCCAGAAATTTTTGCCAAATATCCCCCAAGTCCTCGGGACAACAGAACTCTCTGGTACTGCATTTTTGGCGTTGTAAAGCCTGGAATTACTTTATTCCTAGTGCTGGGCTCTGGATGTGGCCGAGAAAATCCCGGCCTCCACACAGACCCAGATTCCAAACTTTTTGATACATTTGAGCAAACCGAGAAATTCCCCTTCCCTGCTTCTTCTTAAGGGCATCCTTCTCTTCCCTTACCCGGCCTGCTCTCTCCCACTGGGCTGGGTTTTTCCCTTCCCATGCTAATTAGTCCCTACTTCTAGGAGCTTTAGGTACCTTTCTTCCCTGGCAGGGATTTCTTAACACAGCTACCGAGGCTTTGGGAGTCTTCTTTATCTTCTACTTTCTGGAAACACACCCTCTGATCCATAAATGCCACAATCCAGATGCCCAACTTCAACAAGACATCCTTTTCACCTAAAAACACTCACTCTCAACTCTTAGATCTTTTAAAGTTTTACCCCCGCAAAATTCCCCTGCTTTTCCACCGCTGAATTCCTCCGTCCTGATTCCAAGAATTTCTTGAATACCACGGGGCTTTTCTCAAGATTTACCCCCACAACCTTCCCTACGTGCCCACTGCTCACCACCTCATTTTTCCCTCAATGTCTTCGTTCTCCACCCCAGAGAGTTTGTCAAGTGTTGCCTCCAAAATGTTCCCCCTCTGTCCACTACTGAGTTCCCCATTTTGCCTTCAAAATATTCATTCTGTCCCCTCCAGATTGCATCCACTTTTACCCCCAACATTTTACTTCCTCTACAATATTGATTAAACCTTTTGCACCCCAAAAATGTGCATTCCCTCCCTTAAACAGCACCTCAGCTTTTCCCTCAAAAATGCCCCAGAGAGAAACTCCGATTCAGCCCCCAAACTCCCATTTTCCTACACAAACAGTTCTTGTGGCCCCTCTCAATTCCCCCAGGCTTTCAGCTAAAGGAATAACTGGAAGCCTATTCCCTCATCTCTGCCCTCCTTTTGCTTTCCCGGAAAACCTTGCCATCCCACACTTTCTCCAAGAGATCTGCTGGGAGTACGGCAAGGTCTGCTCTGTCAGAGTGCCAGGGGGGTTTACAGCACTTGCTCCTCTGCATCTTCACCCTTTCATCAGCTTTCCCCTGGAACGGTGTTGTGGGAGAAGCTTGGAATTACCAGAAATGGATCAGGTTCACATTTTTTCCCCACCAGTTTTCATCTGGTTTGAAATTCCTGGAATTACCCTCAAATGTGCCCTAGAACAGTGCTGTGAAAGGATCAGTCAGAAGAACAGCCTGAAAGCAGAAAACCACCTCCAGCAGCAGCCGGAATGATCCCATTTCTGTTCTTACCTGCTCCTGCCAGAGCTCCCAACGGCCCTTCCCATTCCAAGAGCTATGCAAGACATTCCTGCTGTCCGTGAGGGTGAGGTGCCAGTTCTGGATGTTCTTTGCTGCGGAATCGGACAACAAACAGAGCGTAAATGATCTTGGTGGCTCTTCCAAGCCAAACCACCCCGTGATTCCTTGCGTGGATCAGCACCTGTCCCAACTCCATTCCAGAAACCTCCTCCCACTAACCCAGAACTTTCCTTTTTCCGCTCAACATCAGGGATTTGCTGCCGAGTGCCCCGGGCAGGGGACGCCTCAGCCTTCCCTGGGACGCCTCAGCATTCCAGCATTTTTATTCCAGGCATTAAAAGGATGCTCATTTCTCTTCCAGCATTGTTTCCCTCATTTTAGGAGAACCCTTTTCATCCCAGACCCCCCTCGTCAGCTGTTCAATCCTCTGGCACTGGATTTGGACAGAAGAAGGGACGCACCTGGACTGCGGGAAATCACGGAGAGAAACCCCTCCAAAACCTGACAGAGAAAAACAACGGGAGATGCAGGAAGACATATCCCTCATTTGCACGTCTGGAATGCTTTTCTAAAGACTTCTCTGCATCTGGATGCTCTTTGCTCTTGGCTTTCTTTACAGGAATGCACTTGCTGCTAAACACATCTCAGGCCCTTATTTGATCAGGATAAGGCGGGATGGAGATGAAGACTCACACAGGGAATAGCCAGGGAGATTCCCAGATCTCTGAGCTCCTTCACAAGGCAGGAGATCCATTTGGCCCAGGAACCGAACCCTCCCGAGGAATTGTCTGATGCCATCTCCACATTTCACAGCTGATCCTTGTGCTCAAAGGATCCCCCTTTCTTCCCTCCAGCCAATTCCAAGCCTCGCTGCCCCCAGCCGGGAACAGTCCCCAGGCCGATCCCTGCAGTCTTCCCTGCCAGGATCCTGCTCAGGAATCCATGGGCTACAAATTGAAGAATTAATTCTTCCCACCCCTGCCCAGTTCTAATTCCAAAGGATTTGGTGTCTGCCTTACCCGGCTGGAGCCTGCTTCCAACTCTGTTCTTGCTGCTTCTGCTGCTTTCCATTTCCCAGGAATTCCACCAACGGAGCGACAGCGTTTTCCACCTCCTCCTCCAGCATTCCCTCTGTTGCGTTCGGGTGCTGGAAGGATATCAAAACCAGGGCCTCACTATCAGGAATTATATCCCCGGATTTGTTCCTTTCCAAATGTCACCTCTTCCCAACAAAGCACTGGCCATCCAAGGAATTCTAGAGAGCGATGTGCTGACCGCTGCTTACTCCTCTGGAATGTCAGAGCTTGGAAAAAAAGGGCAGTTGAGGCTTTTCCTGGTGCTGCCCATGAAGTGTATTTTACCTAAGTGCCCCTGCCCATGCCTTTGCCTGTATCCGCCAAAAATCCACCCGTTCATTCCCCAGCTGCTGCCTCCCTCTTTTCCTGGATCCAACAGAATTTTAACAGGTGAATATTCCCCTCTGGAAGAGCACCTTTCATTCCAAACCTAAGAACAAACAAACGAATCACTTTCCTTCGACCTTCCTTATTAGGATTCCACTGAGAGCAGTGGATGCAAAATGATCCTCTCCTGGTCCCTGCTGGATTCCCGGAGCAGGGATCCTTTCCCTCTTTCCCCCCACCCCCCGCGGTGCCCTCCTCCCCCTCCCGCCCCACCCCGCACCCTTTTCAGCCTTTCTTCCACAGCTTTTGCCTCCGGACCTCAGATCCTTTTGGTCTCCAGGAGCTCCCAGCAGCTCCACAGCCTTTCCTCTCCCATCCTGATCCTTTCTCCAGGAATGGAGCTCTGCATTGCAATTCCCTTCTCTTTTCTCCGACAATTCCCACCAACCCAGACCTAAAGCTGACACAAGGAACGCTCGGTGCCCACAAATCCAAATCCAGACCTGGCCATCCCTAAACCAGCAACTCCCGGACAATTTGCGTTCATTCCAACCTATCACTGAGGACTCACCTAATCCTTCAAAATTCCCAAGAAATATCCCGTTGCCTTCAGCTCCCAGGGGATTCTGCTTCGTGCTCACACGGATTTGGGACTTCCCTGAAAAACCCGTGCAGGGCACGCTGGAATCCCCGATCCCGTGAATCGGGGGAGTGTGAAAAGCTCGGTCCAGCCTGGGCCCCCAGAAATTTTTGCCAAATATCCCCCAAGTCCTCGGGACAACAGAACTCTCTGGTACTGCATTTTTGGCGTTGTAAAGCCTGGAATTACTTTATTCCTAGTGCTGGGCTCTGGATGTGGCCGAGAAAATCCCGGCCTCCACACAGACCCAGATTCCAAACTTTTTGATACATTTGAGCAAACCGAGAAATTCCCCTTCCCTGCTTCTTCTTAAGGGCATCCTTCTCTTCCCTTACCCGGCCTGCTCTCTCCCACTGGGCTGGGTTTTTCCCTTCCCATGCTAATTAGTCCCTACTTCTAGGAGCTTTAGGTACCTTTCTTCCCTGGCAGGGATTTCTTAACACAGCTACCGAGGCTTTGGGAGTCTTCTTTATCTTCTACTTTCTGGAAACACACCCTCTGATCCATAAATGCCACAATCCAGATGCCCAACTTCAACAAGACATCCTTTTCACCTAAAAACACTCACTCTCAACTCTTAGATCTTTTAAAGTTTTACCCCCGCAAAATTCCCCTGGTTTTCCACCGCTGAATTCCTCCGTCCTGATTCCAAGAATTTCTTGAATACCACGGGGCTTTTCTCAAGATTTACCCCCACAACCTTCCCTACGTGCCCACTGCTCACCACCTCATTTTTCCCTCAATGTCTTCGTTCTCCACCCCAGAGAGTTTGTCAAGTGTTGCCTCCAAAATGTTCCCCCTCTGTCCACTACTGAGTTCCCCATTTTGCCTTCAAAATATTCATTCTGTCCCCTCCAGATTGCATCCACTTTTACCCCCAACATTTTACTTCCTCTACAATATTGATTAAACCTTTTCCACCCCAAAAATGTGCATTCCCTCCCTTAAACAGCACCTCAGCTTTTCCCTCAAAAATGCCCCAGAGAGAAACTCCGATTCAGCCCCCAAACTCCCATTTTCCTACACAAACAGTTCTTGTGGCCCCTCTCAATTCCCCCAGGCTTTCAGCTAAAGGAATAACTGGAAGCCTATTCCCTCATCTCTGCCCTCCTTTTGCTTTCCCGGAAAACCTTGCCATCCCACACTTTCTCCAAGAGATCTGCTGGGAGTACGGCAAGGTCTGCTCTGTCAGAGTGCCAGGGGGGTTTACAGCACTTGCTCCTCTGCATCTTCACCCTTTCATCAGCTTTCCCCTGGAACGGTGTTGTGGGAGAAGCTTGGAATTACCAGAAATGGATCAGGTTCACATTTTTTCCCCACCAGTTTTCATCTGGTTTGAAATTCCTGGAATTACCCTCAAATGTGCCCTAGAACAGTGCTGTGAAAGGATCAGTCAGAAGAACAGCCTGAAAGCAGAAAACCACCTCCAGCAGCAGCCGGAATGATCCCATTTCTGTTCTTACCTGCTCCTGCCAGAGCTCCCAACGGCCCTTCCCATTCCAAGAGCTATGCAAGACATTCCTGCTGTCCGTGAGGGTGAGGTGCCAGTTCTGGATGTTCTTTGCTGCGGAATCGGACAACAAACAGAGCGTAAATGATCTTGGTGGCTCTTCCAAGCCAAACCACCCCGTGATTCCTTGCGTGGATCAGCACCTGTCCCAACTCCATTCCAGAAACCTCCTCCCACTAACCCAGAACTTTCCTTTTTCCGCTCAACATCAGGGATTTGCTGCCGAGTGCCCCGGGCAGGGGACGCCTCAGCCTTCCCTGGGACGCCTCAGCATTCCAGCATTTTTATTCCAGGCATTAAAAGGATGCTCATTTCTCTTCCAGCATTGTTTCCCTCATTTTAGGAGAACCCTTTTCATCCCAGACCCCCCTCGTCAGCTGTTCAATCCTCTGGCACTGGATTTGGACAGAAGAAGGGACGCACCTGGACTGCGGGAAATCACGGAGAGAAACCCCTCCAAAACCTGACAGAGAAAAACAACGGGAGATGCAGGAAGACATATCCCTCATTTGCACGTCTGGAATGCTTTTCTAAAGACTTCTCTGCATCTGGATGCTCTTTGCTCTTGGCTTTCTTTACAGGAATGCACTTGCTGCTAAACACATCTCAGGCCCTTATTTGATCAGGATAAGGCGGGATGGAGATGAAGACTCACACAGGGAATAGCCAGGGAGATTCCCAGATCTCTGAGCTCCTTCACAAGGCAGGAGATCCATTTGGCCCAGGAACCGAACCCTCCCGAGGAATTGTCTGATGCCATCTCCACATTTCACAGCTGATCCTTGTGCTCAAAGGATCCCCCTTTCTTCCCTCCAGCCAATTCCAAGCCTCGCTGCCCCCAGCCGGGAACAGTCCCCAGGCCGATCCCTGCAGTCTTCCCTGCCAGGATCCTGCTCAGGAATCCATGGGCTACAAATTGAAGAATTAATTCTTCCCACCCCTGCCCAGTTCTAATTCCAAAGGATTTGGTGTCTGCCTTACCCGGCTGGAGCCTGCTTCCAACTCTGTTCTTGCTGCTTCTGCTGCTTTCCATTTCCCAGGAATTCCACCAACGGAGCGACAGCGTTTTCCACCTCCTCCTCCAGCATTCCCTCTGTTGCGTTCGGGTGCTGGAAGGATATCAAAACCAGGGCCTCACTATCAGGAATTATATCCCCGGATTTGTTCCTTTCCAAATGTCACCTCTTCCCAACAAAGCACTGGCCATCCAAGGAATTCTAGAGAGCGATGTGCTGACCGCTGCTTACTCCTCTGGAATGTCAGAGCTTGGAAAAAAAGGGCAGTTGAGGCTTTTCCTGGTGCTGCCCATGAAGTGTATTTTACCTAAGTGCCCCTGCCCATGCCTTTGCCTGTATCCGCCAAAAATCCACCCGTTCATTCCCCAGCTGCTGCCTCCCTCTTTTCCTGGATCCAACAGAATTTTAACAGGTGAATATTCCCCTCTGGAAGAGCACCTTTCATTCCAAACCTAAGAACAAACAAACGAATCACTTTCCTTCGACCTTCCTTATTAGGATTCCACTGAGAGCAGTGGATGCAAAATGATCCTCTCCTGGTCCCTGCTGGATTCCCGGAGCAGGGATCCTTTCCCTCTTTCCCCCCACCCCCCGCGGTGCCCTCCTCCCCCTCCCGCCCCACCCCGCACCCTTTTCAGCCTTTCTTCCACAGCTTTTGCCTCCGGACCTCAGATCCTTTTGGTCTCCAGGAGCTCCCAGCAGCTCCACAGCCTTTCCTCTCCCATCCTGATCCTTTCTCCAGGAATGGAGCTCTGCATTGCAATTCCCTTCTCTTTTCTCCGACAATTCCCACCAACCCAGACCTAAAGCTGACACAAGGAACACTCGGTGCCCACAAATCCAAATCCAGACCTGGCCATCCCTAAACCAGCAACTCCCGGACAATTTGCGTTCATTCCAACCTATCACTGAGGACTCACCTAATCCTTCAAAATTCCCAAGAAATATCCCGTTGCCTTCAGCTCCCAGGGGATTCTGCTTCGTGCTCACACGGATTTGGGACTTCCCTGAAAAACCCGTGCAGGGCACGCTGGAATCCCCGATCCCGTGAATCGGGGGAGTGTGAAAAGCTCGGTCCAGCCTGGGCCCCCAGAAATTTTTGCCAAATATCCCCCAAGTCCTCGGGACAACAGAACTCTCTGGTACTGCATTTTTGGCGTTGTAAAGCCTGGAATTACTTTATTCCTAGTGCTGGGCTCTGGATGTGGCCGAGAAAATCCCGGCCTCCACACAGACCCAGATTCCAAACTTTTTGATACATTTGAGCAAACCGAGAAATTCCCCTTCCCTGCTTCTTCTTAAGGGCATCCTTCTCTTCCCTTACCCGGCCTGCTCTCTCCCACTGGGCTGGGTTTTTTTCCCTTCCCATGCTAATTAGTCCCTACTTCTAGGAGCTTTAGGTACCTTTCTTCCCTGGCAGGGATTTCTTAACACAGCTACCGAGGCTTTGGGAGTCTTCTTTATCTTCTACTTTCTGGAAACACACCCTCTGATCCATAAATGCCACAATCCAGATGCCCAACTTCAACAAGACATCCTTTTCACCTAAAAACACTCACTCTCAACTCTTAGATCTTTTAAAGTTTTACCCCCGCAAAATTCCCCTGGTTTTCCACCGCTGAATTCCTCCGTCCTGATTCCAAGAATTTCTTGAATACCACGGGGCTTTTCTCAAGATTTACCCCCACAACCTTCCCTACGTGCCCACTGCTCACCACCTCATTTTTCCCTCAATGTCTTCGTTCTCCACCCCAGAGAGTTTGTCAAGTGTTGCCTCCAAAATGTTCCCCCTCTGTCCACTACTGAGTTCCCCATTTTGCCTTCAAAATATTCATTCTGTCCCCTCCAGATTGCATCCACTTTTACCCCCAACATTTTACTTCCTCTACAATATTGATTAAACCTTTTCCACCCCAAAAATGTGCATTCCCTCCCTTAAACAGCACCTCAGCTTTTCCCTCAAAAATGCCCCAGAGAGAAACTCCGATTCAGCCCCCAAACTCCCATTTTCCTACACAAACAGTTCTTGTGGCCCCTCTCAATTCCCCCAGGCTTTCAGCTAAAGGAATAACTGGAAGCCTATTCCCTCATCTCTGCCCTCCTTTTGCTTTCCCGGAAAACCTTGCCATCCCACACTTTCTCCAAGAGATCTGCTGGGAGTACGGCAAGGTCTGCTCTGTCAGAGTGCCAGGGGGGTTTACAGCACTTGCTCCTCTGCATCTTCACCCTTTCATCAGCTTTCCCCTGGAACGGTGTTGTGGGAGAAGCTTGGAATTACCAGAAATGGATCAGGTTCACATTTTTTCCCCACCAGTTTTCATCTGGTTTGAAATTCCTGGAATTACCCTCAAATGTGCCCTAGAACAGTGCTGTGAAAGGATCAGTCAGAAGAACAGCCTGAAAGCAGAAAACCACCTCCAGCAGCAGCCGGAATGATCCCATTTCTGTTCTTACCTGCTCCTGCCAGAGCTCCCAACGGCCCTTCCCATTCCAAGAGCTATGCAAGACATTCCTGCTGTCCGTGAGGGTGAGGTGCCAGTTCTGGATGTTCTTTGCTGCGGAATCGGACAACAAACAGAGCGTAAATGATCTTGGTGGCTCTTCCAAGCCAAACCACCCCGTGATTCCTTGCGTGGATCAGCACCTGTCCCAACTCCATTCCAGAAACCTCCTCCCACTAACCCAGAACTTTCCTTTTTCCGCTCAACATCAGGGATTTGCTGCCGAGTGCCCCGGGCAGGGGACGCCTCAGCCTTCCCTGGGACGCCTCAGCATTCCAGCATTTTTATTCCAGGCATTAAAAGGATGCTCATTTCTCTTCCAGCATTGTTTCCCTCATTTTAGGAGAACCCTTTTCATCCCAGACCCCCCTCGTCAGCTGTTCAATCCTCTGGCACTGGATTTGGACAGAAGAAGGGACGCACCTGGACTGCGGGAAATCACGGAGAGAAACCCCTCCAAAACCTGACAGAGAAAAACAACGGGAGATGCAGGAAGACATATCCCTCATTTGCACGTCTGGAATGCTTTTCTAAAGACTTCTCTGCATCTGGATGCTCTTTGCTCTTGGCTTTCTTTACAGGAATGCACTTGCTGCTAAACACATCTCAGGCCCTTATTTGATCAGGATAAGGCGGGATGGAGATGAAGACTCACACAGGGAATAGCCAGGGAGATTCCCAGATCTCTGAGCTCCTTCACAAGGCAGGAGATCCATTTGGCCCAGGAACCGAACCCTCCCGAGGAATTGTCTGATGCCATCTCCACATTTCACAGCTGATCCTTGTGCTCAAAGGATCCCCCTTTCTTCCCTCCAGCCAATTCCAAGCCTCGCTGCCCCCAGCCGGGAACAGTCCCCAGGCCGATCCCTGCAGTCTTCCCTGCCAGGATCCTGCTCAGGAATCCATGGGCTACAAATTGAAGAATTAATTCTTCCCACCCCTGCCCACTTCTAATTCCAAAGGATTTGGTGTCTGCCTTACCCGGCTGGAGCCTGCTTCCAACTCTGTTCTTGCTGCTTCTGCTGCTTTCCATTTCCCAGGAATTCCACCAACGGAGCGACAGCGTTTTCCACCTCCTCCTCCAGCATTCCCTCTGTTGCGTTCGGGTGCTGGAAGGATATCAAAACCAGGGCCTCACTATCAGGAATTATATCCCCGGATTTGTTCCTTTCCAAATGTCACCTCTTCCCAACAAAGCACTGGCCATCCAAGGAATTCTAGAGAGCGATGTGCTGACCGCTGCTTACTCCTCTGGAATGTCAGAGCTTGGAAAAAAAGGGCAGTTGAGGCTTTTCCTGGTGCTGCCCATGAAGTGTATTTTACCTAAGTGCCCCTGCCCATGCCTTTGCCTGTATCCGCCAAAAATCCACCCGTTCATTCCCCAGCTGCTGCCTCCCTCTTTTCCTGGATCCAACAGAATTTTAACAGGTGAATATTCCCCTCTGGAAGAGCACCTTTCATTCCAAACCTAAGAACAAACAAACGAATCACTTTCCTTCGACCTTCCTTATTAGGATTCCACTGAGAGCAGTGGATGCAAAATGATCCTCTCCTGGTCCCTGCTGGATTCCCGGAGCAGGGATCCTTTCCCTCTTTCCCCCCACCCCCCGCGGTGCCCTCCTCCCCCTCCCGCCCCACCCCGCACCCTTTTCAGCCTTTCTTCCACAGCTTTTGCCTCCGGACCTCAGATCCTTTTGGTCTCCAGGAGCTCCCAGCAGCTCCACAGCCTTTCCTCTCCCATCCTGATCCTTTCTCCAGGAATGGAGCTCTGCATTGCAATTCCCTTCTCTTTTCTCCGACAATTCCCACCAACCCAGACCTAAAGCTGACACAAGGAACGCTCGGTGCCCACAAATCCAAATCCAGACCTGGCCATCCCTAAACCAGCAACTCCCGGACAATTTGCGTTCATTCCAACCTATCACTGAGGACTCACCTAATCCTTCAAAATTCCCAAGAAATATCCCGTTGCCTTCAGCTCCCAGGGGATTCTGCTTCGTGCTCACACGGATTTGGGACTTCCCTGAAAAACCCGTGCAGGGCACGCTGGAATCCCCGATCCCGTGAATCGGGGGAGTGTGAAAAGCTCGGTCCAGCCTGGGCCCCCAGAAATTTTTGCCAAATATCCCCCAAGTCCTCGGGACAACAGAACTCTCTGGTACTGCATTTTTGGCGTTGTAAAGCCTGGAATTACTTTATTCCTAGTGCTGGGCTCTGGATGTGGCCGAGAAAATCCCGGCCTCCACACAGACCCAGATTCCAAACTTTTTGATACATTTGAGCAAACCGAGAAATTCCCCTTCCCTGCTTCTTCTTAAGGGCATCCTTCTCTTCCCTTACCCGGCCTGCTCTCTCCCACTGGGCTGGGTTTTTTTCCCTTCCCATGCTAATTAGTCCCTACTTCTAGGAGCTTTAGGTACCTTTCTTCCCTGGCAGGGATTTCTTAACACAGCTACCGAGGCTTTGGGAGTCTTCTTTATCTTCTACTTTCTGGAAACACACCCTCTGATCCATAAATGCCACAATCCAGATGCCCAACTTCAACAAGACATCCTTTTCACCTAAAAACACTCACTCTCAACTCTTAGATCTTTTAAAGTTTTACCCCCGCAAAATTCCCCTGCTTTTCCACCGCTGAATTCCTCCGTCCTGATTCCAAGAATTTCTTGAATACCACGGGGCTTTTCTCAAGATTTACCCCCACAACCTTCCCTACGTGCCCACTGCTCACCACCTCATTTTTCCCTCAATGTCTTCGTTCTCCACCCCAGAGAGTTTGTCAAGTGTTGCCTCCAAAATGTTCCCCCTCTGTCCACTACTGAGTTCCCCATTTTGCCTTCAAAATATTCATTCTGTCCCCTCCAGATTGCATCCACTTTTACCCCCAACATTTTACTTCCTCTACAATATTGATTAAACCTTTTCCACCCCAAAAATGTGCATTCCCTCCCTTAAACAGCACCTCAGCTTTTCCCTCAAAAATGCCCCAGAGAGAAACTCCGATTCAGCCCCCAAACTCCCATTTTCCTACACAAACAGTTCTTGTGGCCCCTCTCAATTCCCCCAGGCTTTCAGCTAAAGGAATAACTGGAAGCCTATTCCCTCATCTCTGCCCTCCTTTTGCTTTCCCGGAAAACCTTGCCATCCCACACTTTCTCCAAGAGATCTGCTGGGAGTACGGCAAGGTCTGCTCTGTCAGAGTGCCAGGGGGGTTTACAGCACTTGCTCCTCTGCATCTTCACCCTTTCATCAGCTTTCCCCTGGAACGGTGTTGTGGGAGAAGCTTGGAATTACCAGAAATGGATCAGGTTCACATTTTTTCCCCACCAGTTTTCATCTGGTTTGAAATTCCTGGAATTACCCTCAAATGTGCCCTAGAACAGTGCTGTGAAAGGATCAGTCAGAAGAACAGCCTGAAAGCAGAAAACCACCTCCAGCAGCAGCCGGAATGATCCCATTTCTGTTCTTACCTGCTCCTGCCAGAGCTCCCAACGGCCCTTCCCATTCCAAGAGCTATGCAAGACATTCCTGCTGTCCGTGAGGGTGAGGTGCCAGTTCTGGATGTTCTTTGCTGCGGAATCGGACAACAAACAGAGCGTAAATGATCTTGGTGGCTCTTCCAAGCCAAACCACCCCGTGATTCCTTGCGTGGATCAGCACCTGTCCCAACTCCATTCCAGAAACCTCCTCCCACTAACCCAGAACTTTCCTTTTTCCGCTCAACATCAGGGATTTGCTGCCGAGTGCCCCGGGCAGGGGACGCCTCAGCCTTCCCTGGGACGCCTCAGCATTCCAGCATTTTTATTCCAGGCATTAAAAGGATGCTCATTTCTCTTCCAGCATTGTTTCCCTCATTTTAGGAGAACCCTTTTCATCCCAGACCCCCCTCGTCAGCTGTTCAATCCTCTGGCACTGGATTTGGACAGAAGAAGGGACGCACCTGGACTGCGGGAAATCACGGAGAGAAACCCCTCCAAAACCTGACAGAGAAAAACAACGGGAGATGCAGGAAGACATATCCCTCATTTGCACGTCTGGAATGCTTTTCTAAAGACTTCTCTGCATCTGGATGCTCTTTGCTCTTGGCTTTCTTTACAGGAATGCACTTGCTGCTAAACACATCTCAGGCCCTTATTTGATCAGGATAAGGCGGGATGGAGATGAAGACTCACACAGGGAATAGCCAGGGAGATTCCCAGATCTCTGAGCTCCTTCACAAGGCAGGAGATCCATTTGGCCCAGGAACCGAACCCTCCCGAGGAATTGTCTGATGCCATCTCCACATTTCACAGCTGATCCTTGTGCTCAAAGGATCCCCCTTTCTTCCCTCCAGCCAATTCCAAGCCTCGCTGCCCCCAGCCGGGAACAGTCCCCAGGCCGATCCCTGCAGTCTTCCCTGCCAGGATCCTGCTCAGGAATCCATGGGCTACAAATTGAAGAATTAATTCTTCCCACCCCTGCCCAGTTCTAATTCCAAAGGATTTGGTGTCTGCCTTACCCGGCTGGAGCCTGCTTCCAACTCTGTTCTTGCTGCTTCTGCTGCTTTCCATTTCCCAGGAATTCCACCAACGGAGCGACAGCGTTTTCCACCTCCTCCTCCAGCATTCCCTCTGTTGCGTTCGGGTGCTGGAAGGATATCAAAACCAGGGCCTCACTATCAGGAATTATATCCCCGGATTTGTTCCTTTCCAAATGTCACCTCTTCCCAACAAAGCACTGGCCATCCAAGGAATTCTAGAGAGCCATGTGCTGACCGCTGCTTACTCCTCTGGAATGTCAGAGCTTGGAAAAAAAGGGCAGTTGAGGCTTTTCCTGGTGCTGCCCATGAAGTGTATTTTACCTAAGTGCCCCTGCCCATGCCTTTGCCTGTATCCGCCAAAAATCCACCCGTTCATTCCCCAGCTGCTGCCTCCCTCTTTTCCTGGATCCAACAGAATTTTAACAGGTGAATATTCCCCTCTGGAAGAGCACCTTTCATTCCAAACCTAAGAACAAACAAACGAATCACTTTCCTTCGACCTTCCTTATTAGGATTCCACTGAGAGCAGTGGATGCAAAATGATCCTCTCCTGGTCCCTGCTGGATTCCCGGAGCAGGGATCCTTTCCCTCTTTCCCCCCACCCCCCGCGGTGCCCTCCTCCCCCTCCCGCCCCACCCCGCACCCTTTTCAGCCTTTCTTCCACAGCTTTTGCCTCCGGACCTCAGATCCTTTTGGTCTCCAGGAGCTCCCAGCAGCTCCACAGCCTTTCCTCTCCCATCCTGATCCTTTCTCCAGGAATGGAGCTCTGCATTGCAATTCCCTTCTCTTTTCTCCGACAATTCCCACCAACCCAGACCTAAAGCTGACACAAGGAACGCTCGGTGCCCACAAATCCAAATCCAGACCTGGCCATCCCTAAACCAGCAACTCCCGGACAATTTGCGTTCATTCCAACCTATCACTGAGGACTCACCTAATCCTTCAAAATTCCCAAGAAATATCCCGTTGCCTTCAGCTCCCAGGGGATTCTGCTTCGTGCTCACACGGATTTGGGACTTCCCTGAAAAACCCGTGCAGGGCACGCTGGAATCCCCGATCCCGTGAATCGGGGGAGTGTGAAAAGCTCGGTCCAGCCTGGGCCCCCAGAAATTTTTGCCAAATATCCCCCAAGTCCTCGGGACAACAGAACTCTCTGGTACTGCATTTTTGGCGTTGTAAAGCCTGGAATTACTTTATTCCTAGTGCTGGGCTCTGGATGTGGCCGAGAAAATCCCGGCCTCCACACAGACCCAGATTCCAAACTTTTTGATACATTTGAGCAAACCGAGAAATTCCCCTTCCCTGCTTCTTCTTAAGGGCATCCTTCTCTTCCCTTACCCGGCCTGCTCTCTCCCACTGGGCTGGGTTTTTCCCTTCCCATGCTAATTAGTCCCTACTTCTAGGAGCTTTAGGTACCTTTCTTCCCTGGCAGGGATTTCTTAACACAGCTACCGAGGCTTTGGGAGTCTTCTTTATCTTCTACTTTCTGGAAACACACCCTCTGATCCATAAATGCCACAATCCAGATGCCCAACTTCAACAAGACATCCTTTTCACCTAAAAACACTCACTCTCAACTCTTAGATCTTTTAAAGTTTTACCCCCGCAAAATTCCCCTGCTTTTCCACCGCTGAATTCCTCCGTCCTGATTCCAAGAATTTCTTGAATACCACGGGGCTTTTCTCAAGATTTACCCCCACAACCTTCCCTACGTGCCCACTGCTCACCACCTCATTTTTCCCTCAATGTCTTCGTTCTCCACCCCAGAGAGTTTGTCAAGTGTTGCCTCCAAAATGTTCCCCCTCTGTCCACTACTGAGTTCCCCATTTTGCCTTCAAAATATTCATTCTGTCCCCTCCAGATTGCATCCACTTTTACCCCCAACATTTTACTTCCTCTACAATATTGATTAAACCTTTTCCACCCCAAAAATGTGCATTCCCTCCCTTAAACAGCACCTCAGCTTTTCCCTCAAAAATGCCCCAGAGAGAAACTCCGATTCAGCCCCCAAACTCCCATTTTCCTACACAAACAGTTCTTGTGGCCCCTCTCAATTCCCCCAGGCTTTCAGCTAAAGGAATAACTGGAAGCCTATTCCCTCATCTCTGCCCTCCTTTTGCTTTCCCGGAAAACCTTGCCATCCCACACTTTCTCCAAGAGATCTGCTGGGAGTACGGCAAGGTCTGCTCTGTCAGAGTGCCAGGGGGGTTTACAGCACTTGCTCCTCTGCATCTTCACCCTTTCATCAGCTTTCCCCTGGAACGGTGTTGTGGGAGAAGCTTGGAATTACCAGAAATGGATCAGGTTCACATTTTTTCCCCACCAGTTTTCATCTGGTTTGAAATTCCTGGAATTACCCTCAAATGTGCCCTAGAACAGTGCTGTGAAAGGATCAGTCAGAAGAACAGCCTGAAAGCAGAAAACCACCTCCAGCAGCAGCCGGAATGATCCCATTTCTGTTCTTACCTGCTCCTGCCAGAGCTCCCAACGGCCCTTCCCATTCCAAGAGCTATGCAAGACATTCCTGCTGTCCGTGAGGGTGAGGTGCCAGTTCTGGATGTTCTTTGCTGCGGAATCGGACAACAAACAGAGCGTAAATGATCTTGGTGGCTCTTCCAAGCCAAACCACCCCGTGATTCCTTGCGTGGATCAGCACCTGTCCCAACTCCATTCCAGAAACCTCCTCCCACTAACCCAGAACTTTCCTTTTTCCGCTCAACATCAGGGATTTGCTGCCGAGTGCCCCGGGCAGGGGACGCCTCAGCCTTCCCTGGGACGCCTCAGCATTCCAGCATTTTTATTCCAGGCATTAAAAGGATGCTCATTTCTCTTCCAGCATTGTTTCCCTCATTTTAGGAGAACCCTTTTCATCCCAGACCCCCCTCGTCAGCTGTTCAATCCTCTGGCACTGGATTTGGACAGAAGAAGGGACGCACCTGGACTGCGGGAAATCACGGAGAGAAACCCCTCCAAAACCTGACAGAGAAAAACAACGGGAGATGCAGGAAGACATATCCCTCATTTGCACGTCTGGAATGCTTTTCTAAAGACTTCTCTGCATCTGGATGCTCTTTGCTCTTGGCTTTCTTTACAGGAATGCACTTGCTGCTAAACACATCTCAGGCCCTTATTTGATCAGGATAAGGCGGGATGGAGATGAAGACTCACACAGGGAATAGCCAGGGAGATTCCCAGATCTCTGAGCTCCTTCACAAGGCAGGAGATCCATTTGGCCCAGGAACCGAACCCTCCCGAGGAATTGTCTGATGCCATCTCCACATTTCACAGCTGATCCTTGTGCTCAAAGGATCCCCCTTTCTTCCCTCCAGCCAATTCCAAGCCTCGCTGCCCCCAGCCGGGAACAGTCCCCAGGCCGATCCCTGCAGTCTTCCCTGCCAGGATCCTGCTCAGGAATCCATGGGCTACAAATTGAAGAATTAATTCTTCCCACCCCTGCCCAGTTCTAATTCCAAAGGATTTGGTGTCTGCCTTACCCGGCTGGAGCCTGCTTCCAACTCTGTTCTTGCTGCTTCTGCTGCTTTCCATTTCCCAGGAATTCCACCAACGGAGCGACAGCGTTTTCCACCTCCTCCTCCAGCATTCCCTCTGTTGCGTTCGGGTGCTGGAAGGATATCAAAACCAGGGCCTCACTATCAGGAATTATATCCCCGGATTTGTTCCTTTCCAAATGTCACCTCTTCCCAACAAAGCACTGGCCATCCAAGGAATTCTAGAGAGCGATGTGCTGACCGCTGCTTACTCCTCTGGAATGTCAGAGCTTGGAAAAAAAGGGCAGTTGAGGCTTTTCCTGGTGCTGCCCATGAAGTGTATTTTACCTAAGTGCCCCTGCCCATGCCTTTGCCTGTATCCGCCAAAAATCCACCCGTTCATTCCCCAGCTGCTGCCTCCCTCTTTTCCTGGATCCAACAGAATTTTAACAGGTGAATATTCCCCTCTGGAAGAGCACCTTTCATTCCAAACCTAAGAACAAACAAACGAATCACTTTCCTTCGACCTTCCTTATTAGGATTCCACTGAGAGCAGTGGATGCAAAATGATCCTCTCCTGGTCCCTGCTGGATTCCCGGAGCAGGGATCCTTTCCCTCTTTCCCCCCACCCCCCGCGGTGCCCTCCTCCCCCTCCCGCCCCACCCCGCACCCTTTTCAGCCTTTCTTCCACAGCTTTTGCCTCCGGACCTCAGATCCTTTTGGTCTCCAGGAGCTCCCAGCAGCTCCACAGCCTTTCCTCTCCCATCCTGATCCTTTCTCCAGGAATGGAGCTCTGCATTGCAATTCCCTTCTCTTTTCTCCGACAATTCCCACCAACCCAGACCTAAAGCTGACACAAGGAACGCTCGGTGCCCACAAATCCAAATCCAGACCTGGCCATCCCTAAACCAGCAACTCCCGGACAATTTGCGTTCATTCCAACCTATCACTGAGGACTCACCTAATCCTTCAAAATTCCCAAGAAATATCCCGTTGCCTTCAGCTCCCAGGGGATTCTGCTTCGTGCTCACACGGATTTGGGACTTCCCTGAAAAACCCGTGCAGGGCACGCTGGAATCCCCGATCCCGTGAATCGGGGGAGTGTGAAAAGCTCGGTCCAGCCTGGGCCCCCAGAAATTTTTGCCAAATATCCCCCAAGTCCTCGGGACAACAGAACTCTCTGGTACTGCATTTTTGGCGTTGTAAAGCCTGGAATTACTTTATTCCTAGTGCTGGGCTCTGGATGTGGCCGAGAAAATCCCGGCCTCCACACAGACCCAGATTCCAAACTTTTTGATACATTTGAGCAAACCGAGAAATTCCCCTTCCCTGCTTCTTCTTAAGGGCATCCTTCTCTTCCCTTACCCGGCCTGCTCTCTCCCACTGGGCTGGGTTTTTTTCCCTTCCCATGCTAATTAGTCCCTACTTCTAGGAGCTTTAGGTACCTTTCTTCCCTGGCAGGGATTTCTTAACACAGCTACCGAGGCTTTGGGAGTCTTCTTTATCTTCTACTTTCTGGAAACACACCCTCTGATCCATAAATGCCACAATCCAGATGCCCAACTTCAACAAGACATCCTTTTCACCTAAAAACACTCACTCTCAACTCTTAGATCTTTTAAAGTTTTACCCCCGCAAAATTCCCCTGGTTTTCCACCGCTGAATTCCTCCGTCCTGATTCCAAGAATTTCTTGAATACCACGGGGCTTTTCTCAAGATTTACCCCCACAACCTTCCCTACGTGCCCACTGCTCACCACCTCATTTTTCCCTCAATGTCTTCGTTCTCCACCCCAGAGAGTTTGTCAAGTGTTGCCTCCAAAATGTTCCCCCTCTGTCCACTACTGAGTTCCCCATTTTGCCTTCAAAATATTCATTCTGTCCCCTCCAGATTGCATCCACTTTTACCCCCAACATTTTACTTCCTCTACAATATTGATTAAACCTTTTCCACCCCAAAAATGTGCATTCCCTCCCTTAAACAGCACCTCAGCTTTTCCCTCAAAAATGCCCCAGAGAGAAACTCCGATTCAGCCCCCAAACTCCCATTTTCCTACACAAACAGTTCTTGTGGCCCCTCTCAATTCCCCCAGGCTTTCAGCTAAAGGAATAACTGGAAGCCTATTCCCTCATCTCTGCCCTCCTTTTGCTTTCCCGGAAAACCTTGCCATCCCACACTTTCTCCAAGAGATCTGCTGGGAGTACGGCAAGGTCTGCTCTGTCAGAGTGCCAGGGGGGTTTACAGCACTTGCTCCTCTGCATCTTCACCCTTTCATCAGCTTTCCCCTGGAACGGTGTTGTGGGAGAAGCTTGGAATTACCAGAAATGGATCAGGTTCACATTTTTTCCCCACCAGTTTTCATCTGGTTTGAAATTCCTGGAATTACCCTCAAATGTGCCCTAGAACAGTGCTGTGAAAGGATCAGTCAGAAGAACAGCCTGAAAGCAGAAAACCACCTCCAGCAGCAGCCGGAATGATCCCATTTCTGTTCTTACCTGCTCCTGCCAGAGCTCCCAACGGCCCTTCCCATTCCAAGAGCTATGCAAGACATTCCTGCTGTCCGTGAGGGTGAGGTGCCAGTTCTGGATGTTCTTTGCTGCGGAATCGGACAACAAACAGAGCGTAAATGATCTTGGTGGCTCTTCCAAGCCAAACCACCCCGTGATTCCTTGCGTGGATCAGCACCTGTCCCAACTCCATTCCAGAAACCTCCTCCCACTAACCCAGAACTTTCCTTTTTCCGCTCAACATCAGGGATTTGCTGCCGAGTGCCCCGGGCAGGGGACGCCTCAGCCTTCCCTGGGACGCCTCAGCATTCCAGCATTTTTATTCCAGGCATTAAAAGGATGCTCATTTCTCTTCCAGCATTGTTTCCCTCATTTTAGGAGAACCCTTTTCATCCCAGACCCCCCTCGTCAGCTGTTCAATCCTCTGGCACTGGATTTGGACAGAAGAAGGGACGCACCTGGACTGCGGGAAATCACGGAGAGAAACCCCTCCAAAACCTGACAGAGAAAAACAACGGGAGATGCAGGAAGACATATCCCTCATTTGCACGTCTGGAATGCTTTTCTAAAGACTTCTCTGCATCTGGATGCTCTTTGCTCTTGGCTTTCTTTACAGGAATGCACTTGCTGCTAAACACATCTCAGGCCCTTATTTGATCAGGATAAGGCGGGATGGAGATGAAGACTCACACAGGGAATAGCCAGGGAGATTCCCAGATCTCTGAGCTCCTTCACAAGGCAGGAGATCCATTTGGCCCAGGAACCGAACCCTCCCGAGGAATTGTCTGATGCCATCTCCACATTTCACAGCTGATCCTTGTGCTCAAAGGATCCCCCTTTCTTCCCTCCAGCCAATTCCAAGCCTCGCTGCCCCCAGCCGGGAACAGTCCCCAGGCCGATCCCTGCAGTCTTCCCTGCCAGGATCCTGCTCAGGAATCCATGGGCTACAAATTGAAGAATTAATTCTTCCCACCCCTGCCCAGTTCTAATTCCAAAGGATTTGGTGTCTGCCTTACCCGGCTGGAGCCTGCTTCCAACTCTGTTCTTGCTGCTTCTGCTGCTTTCCATTTCCCAGGAATTCCACCAACGGAGCGACAGCGTTTTCCACCTCCTCCTCCAGCATTCCCTCTGTTGCGTTCGGGTGCTGGAAGGATATCAAAACCAGGGCCTCACTATCAGGAATTATATCCCCGGATTTGTTCCTTTCCAAATGTCACCTCTTCCCAACAAAGCACTGGCCATCCAAGGAATTCTAGAGAGCCATGTGCTGACCGCTGCTTACTCCTCTGGAATGTCAGAGCTTGGAAAAAAAGGGCAGTTGAGGCTTTTCCTGGTGCTGCCCATGAAGTGTATTTTACCTAAGTGCCCCTGCCCATGCCTTTGCCTGTATCCGCCAAAAATCCACCCGTTCATTCCCCAGCTGCTGCCTCCCTCTTTTCCTGGATCCAACAGAATTTTAACAGGTGAATATTCCCCTCTGGAAGAGCACCTTTCATTCCAAACCTAAGAACAAACAAACGAATCACTTTCCTTCGACCTTCCTTATTAGGATTCCACTGAGAGCAGTGGATGCAAAATGATCCTCTCCTGGTCCCTGCTGGATTCCCGGAGCAGGGATCCTTTCCCTCTTTCCCCCCACCCCCCGCGGTGCCCTCCTCCCCCTCCCGCCCCACCCCGCACCCTTTTCAGCCTTTCTTCCACAGCTTTTGCCTCCGGACCTCAGATCCTTTTGGTCTCCAGGAGCTCCCAGCAGCTCCACAGCCTTTCCTCTCCCATCCTGATCCTTTCTCCAGGAATGGAGCTCTGCATTGCAATTCCCTTCTCTTTTCTCCGACAATTCCCACCAACCCAGACCTAAAGCTGACACAAGGAACGCTCGGTGCCCACAAATCCAAATCCAGACCTGGCCATCCCTAAACCAGCAACTCCCGGACAATTTGCGTTCATTCCAACCTATCACTGAGGACTCACCTAATCCTTCAAAATTCCCAAGAAATATCCCGTTGCCTTCAGCTCCCAGGGGATTCTGCTTCGTGCTCACACGGATTTGGGACTTCCCTGAAAAACCCGTGCAGGGCACGCTGGAATCCCCGATCCCGTGAATCGGGGGAGTGTGAAAAGCTCGGTCCAGCCTGGGCCCCCAGAAATTTTTGCCAAATATCCCCCAAGTCCTCGGGACAACAGAACTCTCTGGTACTGCATTTTTGGCGTTGTAAAGCCTGGAATTACTTTATTCCTAGTGCTGGGCTCTGGATGTGGCCGAGAAAATCCCGGCCTCCACACAGACCCAGATTCCAAACTTTTTGATACATTTGAGCAAACCGAGAAATTCCCCTTCCCTGCTTCTTCTTAAGGGCATCCTTCTCTTCCCTTACCCGGCCTGCTCTCTCCCACTGGGCTGGGTTTTTCCCTTCCCATGCTAATTAGTCCCTACTTCTAGGAGCTTTAGGTACCTTTCTTCCCTGGCAGGGATTTCTTAACACAGCTACCGAGGCTTTGGGAGTCTTCTTTATCTTCTACTTTCTGGAAACACACCCTCTGATCCATAAATGCCACAATCCAGATGCCCAACTTCAACAAGACATCCTTTTCACCTAAAAACACTCACTCTCAACTCTTAGATCTTTTAAAGTTTTACCCCCGCAAAATTCCCCTGGTTTTCCACCGCTGAATTCCTCCGTCCTGATTCCAAGAATTTCTTGAATACCACGGGGCTTTTCTCAAGATTTACCCCCACAACCTTCCCTACGTGCCCACTGCTCACCACCTCATTTTTCCCTCAATGTCTTCGTTCTCCACCCCAGAGAGTTTGTCAAGTGTTGCCTCCAAAATGTTCCCCCTCTGTCCACTACTGAGTTCCCCATTTTGCCTTCAAAATATTCATTCTGTCCCCTCCAGATTGCATCCACTTTTACCCCCAACATTTTACTTCCTCTACAATATTGATTAAACCTTTTCCACCCCAAAAATGTGCATTCCCTCCCTTAAACAGCACCTCAGCTTTTCCCTCAAAAATGCCCCAGAGAGAAACTCCGATTCAGCCCCCAAACTCCCATTTTCCTACACAAACAGTTCTTGTGGCCCCTCTCAATTCCCCCAGGCTTTCAGCTAAAGGAATAACTGGAAGCCTATTCCCTCATCTCTGCCCTCCTTTTGCTTTCCCGGAAAACCTTGCCATCCCACACTTTCTCCAAGAGATCTGCTGGGAGTACGGCAAGGTCTGCTCTGTCAGAGTGCCAGGGGGGTTTACAGCACTTGCTCCTCTGCATCTTCACCCTTTCATCAGCTTTCCCCTGGAACGGTGTTGTGGGAGAAGCTTGGAATTACCAGAAATGGATCAGGTTCACATTTTTTCCCCACCAGTTTTCATCTGGTTTGAAATTCCTGGAATTACCCTCAAATGTGCCCTAGAACAGTGCTGTGAAAGGATCAGTCAGAAGAACAGCCTGAAAGCAGAAAACCACCTCCAGCAGCAGCCGGAATGATCCCATTTCTGTTCTTACCTGCTCCTGCCAGAGCTCCCAACGGCCCTTCCCATTCCAAGAGCTATGCAAGACATTCCTGCTGTCCGTGAGGGTGAGGTGCCAGTTCTGGATGTTCTTTGCTGCGGAATCGGACAACAAACAGAGCGTAAATGATCTTGGTGGCTCTTCCAAGCCAAACCACCCCGTGATTCCTTGCGTGGATCAGCACCTGTCCCAACTCCATTCCAGAAACCTCCTCCCACTAACCCAGAACTTTCCTTTTTCCGCTCAACATCAGGGATTTGCTGCCGAGTGCCCCGGGCAGGGGACGCCTCAGCCTTCCCTGGGACGCCTCAGCATTCCAGCATTTTTATTCCAGGCATTAAAAGGATGCTCATTTCTCTTCCAGCATTGTTTCCCTCATTTTAGGAGAACCCTTTTCATCCCAGACCCCCCTCGTCAGCTGTTCAATCCTCTGGCACTGGATTTGGACAGAAGAAGGGACGCACCTGGACTGCGGGAAATCACGGAGAGAAACCCCTCCAAAACCTGACAGAGAAAAACAACGGGAGATGCAGGAAGACATATCCCTCATTTGCACGTCTGGAATGCTTTTCTAAAGACTTCTCTGCATCTGGATGCTCTTTGCTCTTGGCTTTCTTTACAGGAATGCACTTGCTGCTAAACACATCTCAGGCCCTTATTTGATCAGGATAAGGCGGGATGGAGATGAAGACTCACACAGGGAATAGCCAGGGAGATTCCCAGATCTCTGAGCTCCTTCACAAGGCAGGAGATCCATTTGGCCCAGGAACCGAACCCTCCCGAGGAATTGTCTGATGCCATCTCCACATTTCACAGCTGATCCTTGTGCTCAAAGGATCCCCCTTTCTTCCCTCCAGCCAATTCCAAGCCTCGCTGCCCCCAGCCGGGAACAGTCCCCAGGCCGATCCCTGCAGTCTTCCCTGCCAGGATCCTGCTCAGGAATCCATGGGCTACAAATTGAAGAATTAATTCTTCCCACCCCTGCCCAGTTCTAATTCCAAAGGATTTGGTGTCTGCCTTACCCGGCTGGAGCCTGCTTCCAACTCTGTTCTTGCTGCTTCTGCTGCTTTCCATTTCCCAGGAATTCCACCAACGGAGCGACAGCGTTTTCCACCTCCTCCTCCAGCATTCCCTCTGTTGCGTTCGGGTGCTGGAAGGATATCAAAACCAGGGCCTCACTATCAGGAATTATATCCCCGGATTTGTTCCTTTCCAAATGTCACCTCTTCCCAACAAAGCACTGGCCATCCAAGGAATTCTAGAGAGCGATGTGCTGACCGCTGCTTACTCCTCTGGAATGTCAGAGCTTGGAAAAAAAGGGCAGTTGAGGCTTTTCCTGGTGCTGCCCATGAAGTGTATTTTACCTAAGTGCCCCTGCCCATGCCTTTGCCTGTATCCGCCAAAAATCCACCCGTTCATTCCCCAGCTGCTGCCTCCCTCTTTTCCTGGATCCAACAGAATTTTAACAGGTGAATATTCCCCTCTGGAAGAGCACCTTTCATTCCAAACCTAAGAACAAACAAACGAATCACTTTCCTTCGACCTTCCTTATTAGGATTCCACTGAGAGCAGTGGATGCAAAATGATCCTCTCCTGGTCCCTGCTGGATTCCCGGAGCAGGGATCCTTTCCCTCTTTCCCCCCACCCCCCGCGGTGCCCTCCTCCCCCTCCCGCCCCACCCCGCACCCTTTTCAGCCTTTCTTCCACAGCTTTTGCCTCCGGACCTCAGATCCTTTTGGTCTCCAGGAGCTCCCAGCAGCTCCACAGCCTTTCCTCTCCCATCCTGATCCTTTCTCCAGGAATGGAGCTCTGCATTGCAATTCCCTTCTCTTTTCTCCGACAATTCCCACCAACCCAGACCTAAAGCTGACACAAGGAACACTCGGTGCCCACAAATCCAAATCCAGACCTGGCCATCCCTAAACCAGCAACTCCCGGACAATTTGCGTTCATTCCAACCTATCACTGAGGACTCACCTAATCCTTCAAAATTCCCAAGAAATATCCCGTTGCCTTCAGCTCCCAGGGGATTCTGCTTCGTGCTCACACGGATTTGGGACTTCCCTGAAAAACCCGTGCAGGGCACGCTGGAATCCCCGATCCCGTGAATCGGGGGAGTGTGAAAAGCTCGGTCCAGCCTGGGCCCCCAGAAATTTTTGCCAAATATCCCCCAAGTCCTCGGGACAACAGAACTCTCTGGTACTGCATTTTTGGCGTTGTAAAGCCTGGAATTACTTTATTCCTAGTGCTGGGCTCTGGATGTGGCCGAGAAAATCCCGGCCTCCACACAGACCCAGATTCCAAACTTTTTGATACATTTGAGCAAACCGAGAAATTCCCCTTCCCTGCTTCTTCTTAAGGGCATCCTTCTCTTCCCTTACCCGGCCTGCTCTCTCCCACTGGGCTGGGTTTTTCCCTTCCCATGCTAATTAGTCCCTACTTCTAGGAGCTTTAGGTACCTTTCTTCCCTGGCAGGGATTTCTTAACACAGCTACCGAGGCTTTGGGAGTCTTCTTTATCTTCTACTTTCTGGAAACACACCCTCTGATCCATAAATGCCACAATCCAGATGCCCAACTTCAACAAGACATCCTTTTCACCTAAAAACACTCACTCTCAACTCTTAGATCTTTTAAAGTTTTACCCCCGCAAAATTCCCCTGCTTTTCCACCGCTGAATTCCTCCGTCCTGATTCCAAGAATTTCTTGAATACCACGGGGCTTTTCTCAAGATTTACCCCCACAACCTTCCCTACGTGCCCACTGCTCACCACCTCATTTTTCCCTCAATGTCTTCGTTCTCCACCCCAGAGAGTTTGTCAAGTGTTGCCTCCAAAATGTTCCCCCTCTGTCCACTACTGAGTTCCCCATTTTGCCTTCAAAATATTCATTCTGTCCCCTCCAGATTGCATCCACTTTTACCCCCAACATTTTACTTCCTCTACAATATTGATTAAACCTTTTGCACCCCAAAAATGTGCATTCCCTCCCTTAAACAGCACCTCAGCTTTTCCCTCAAAAATGCCCCAGAGAGAAACTCCGATTCAGCCCCCAAACTCCCATTTTCCTACACAAACAGTTCTTGTGGCCCCTCTCAATTCCCCCAGGCTTTCAGCTAAAGGAATAACTGGAAGCCTATTCCCTCATCTCTGCCCTCCTTTTGCTTTCCCGGAAAACCTTGCCATCCCACACTTTCTCCAAGAGATCTGCTGGGAGTACGGCAAGGTCTGCTCTGTCAGAGTGCCAGGGGGGTTTACAGCACTTGCTCCTCTGCATCTTCACCCTTTCATCAGCTTTCCCCTGGAACGGTGTTGTGGGAGAAGCTTGGAATTACCAGAAATGGATCAGGTTCACATTTTTTCCCCACCAGTTTTCATCTGGTTTGGAATTCCTGGAATTACCCTCAAATGTGCCCTAGAACAGTGCTGTGAAAGGATCAGTCAGAAGAACAGCCTGAAAGCAGAAAACCACCTCCAGCAGCAGCCGGAATGATCCCATTTCTGTTCTTACCTGCTCCTGCCAGAGCTCCCAACGGCCCTTCCCATTCCAAGAGCTATGCAAGACATTCCTGCTGTCCGTGAGGGTGAGGTGCCAGTTCTGGATGTTCTTTGCTGCGGAATCGGACAACAAACAGAGCGTAAATGATCTTGGTGGCTCTTCCAAGCCAAACCACCCCGTGATTCCTTGCGTGGATCAGCACCTGTCCCAACTCCATTCCAGAAACCTCCTCCCACTAACCCAGAACTTTCCTTTTTCCGCTCAACATCAGGGATTTGCTGCCGAGTGCCCCGGGCAGGGGACGCCTCAGCCTTCCCTGGGACGCCTCAGCATTCCAGCATTTTTATTCCAGGCATTAAAAGGATGCTCATTTCTCTTCCAGCATTGTTTCCCTCATTTTAGGAGAACCCTTTTCATCCCAGACCCCCCTCGTCAGCTGTTCAATCCTCTGGCACTGGATTTGGACAGAAGAAGGGACGCACCTGGACTGCGGGAAATCACGGAGAGAAACCCCTCCAAAACCTGACAGAGAAAAACAACGGGAGATGCAGGAAGACATATCCCTCATTTGCACGTCTGGAATGCTTTTCTAAAGACTTCTCTGCATCTGGATGCTCTTTGCTCTTGGCTTTCTTTACAGGAATGCACTTGCTGCTAAACACATCTCAGGCCCTTATTTGATCAGGATAAGGCGGGATGGAGATGAAGACTCACACAGGGAATAGCCAGGGAGATTCCCAGATCTCTGAGCTCCTTCACAAGGCAGGAGATCCATTTGGCCCAGGAACCGAACCCTCCCGAGGAATTGTCTGATGCCATCTCCACATTTCACAGCTGATCCTTGTGCTCAAAGGATCCCCCTTTCTTCCCTCCAGCCAATTCCAAGCCTCGCTGCCCCCAGCCGGGAACAGTCCCCAGGCCGATCCCTGCAGTCTTCCCTGCCAGGATCCTGCTCAGGAATCCATGGGCTACAAATTGAAGAATTAATTCTTCCCACCCCTGCCCAGTTCTAATTCCAAAGGATTTGGTGTCTGCCTTACCCGGCTGGAGCCTGCTTCCAACTCTGTTCTTGCTGCTTCTGCTGCTTTCCATTTCCCAGGAATTCCACCAACGGAGCGACAGCGTTTTCCACCTCCTCCTCCAGCATTCCCTCTGTTGCGTTCGGGTGCTGGAAGGATATCAAAACCAGGGCCTCACTATCAGGAATTATATCCCCGGATTTGTTCCTTTCCAAATGTCACCTCTTCCCAACAAAGCACTGGCCATCCAAGGAATTCTAGAGAGCCATGTGCTGACCGCTGCTTACTCCTCTGGAATGTCAGAGCTTGGAAAAAAAGGGCAGTTGAGGCTTTTCCTGGTGCTGCCCATGAAGTGTATTTTACCTAAGTGCCCCTGCCCATGCCTTTGCCTGTATCCGCCAAAAATCCACCCGTTCATTCCCCAGCTGCTGCCTCCCTCTTTTCCTGGATCCAACAGAATTTTAACAGGTGAATATTCCCCTCTGGAAGAGCACCTTTCATTCCAAACCTAAGAACAAACAAACGAATCACTTTCCTTCGACCTTCCTTATTAGGATTCCACTGAGAGCAGTGGATGCAAAATGATCCTCTCCTGGTCCCTGCTGGATTCCCGGAGCAGGGATCCTTTCCCTCTTTCCCCCCACCCCCCGCGGTGCCCTCCTCCCCCTCCCGCCCCACCCCGCACCCTTTTCAGGCTTTGTTCCACAGCTTTTGCCTCCGGACCTCAGATCCTTTTGGTCTCCAGGAGCTCCCAGCAGCTCCACAGCCTTTCCTCTCCCATCCTGATCCTTTCTCCAGGAATGGAGCTCTGCATTGCAATTCCCTTCTCTTTTCTCCGACAATTCCCACCAACCCAGACCTAAAGCTGACACAAGGAACACTCGGTGCCCACAAATCCAAATCCAGACCTGGCCATCCCTAAACCAGCAACTCCCGGACAATTTGCGTTCATTCCAACCTATCACTGAGGACTCACCTAATCCTTCAAAATTCCCAAGAAATATCCCGTTGCCTTCAGCTCCCAGGGGATTCTGCTTCGTGCTCACACGGATTTGGGACTTCCCTGAAAAACCCGTGCAGGGCACGCTGGAATCCCCGATCCCGTGAATCGGGGGAGTGTGAAAAGCTCGGTCCAGCCTGGGCCCCCAGAAATTTTTGCCAAATATCCCCCAAGTCCTCGGGACAACAGAACTCTCTGGTACTGCATTTTTGGCGTTGTAAAGCCTGGAATTACTTTATTCCTAGTGCTGGGCTCTGGATGTGGCCGAGAAAATCCCGGCCTCCACACAGACCCAGATTCCAAACTTTTTGATACATTTGAGCAAACCGAGAAATTCCCCTTCCCTGCTTCTTCTTAAGGGCATCCTTCTCTTCCCTTACCCGGCCTGCTCTCTCCCACTGGGCTGGGTTTTTCCCTTCCCATGCTAATTAGTCCCTACTTCTAGGAGCTTTAGGTACCTTTCTTCCCTGGCAGGGATTTCTTAACACAGCTACCGAGGCTTTGGGAGTCTTCTTTATCTTCTACTTTCTGGAAACACACCCTCTGATCCATAAATGCCACAATCCAGATGCCCAACTTCAACAAGACATCCTTTTCACCTAAAAACACTCACTCTCAACTCTTAGATCTTTTAAAGTTTTACCCCCGCAAAATTCCCCTGGTTTTCCACCGCTGAATTCCTCCGTCCTGATTCCAAGAATTTCTTGAATACCACGGGGCTTTTCTCAAGATTTACCCCCACAACCTTCCCTACGTGCCCACTGCTCACCACCTCATTTTTCCCTCAATGTCTTCGTTCTCCACCCCAGAGAGTTTGTCAAGTGTTGCCTCCAAAATGTTCCCCCTCTGTCCACTACTGAGTTCCCCATTTTGCCTTCAAAATATTCATTCTGTCCCCTCCAGATTGCATCCACTTTTACCCCCAACATTTTACTTCCTCTACAATATTGATTAAACCTTTTCCACCCCAAAAATGTGCATTCCCTCCCTTAAACAGCACCTCAGCTTTTCCCTCAAAAATGCCCCAGAGAGAAACTCCGATTCAGCCCCCAAACTCCCATTTTCCTACACAAACAGTTCTTGTGGCCCCTCTCAATTCCCCCAGGCTTTCAGCTAAAGGAATAACTGGAAGCCTATTCCCTCATCTCTGCCCTCCTTTTGCTTTCCCGGAAAACCTTGCCATCCCACACTTTCTCCAAGAGATCTGCTGGGAGTACGGCAAGGTCTGCTCTGTCAGAGTGCCAGGGGGGTTTACAGCACTTGCTCCTCTGCATCTTCACCCTTTCATCAGCTTTCCCCTGGAACGGTGTTGTGGGAGAAGCTTGGAATTACCAGAAATGGATCAGGTTCACATTTTTTCCCCACCAGTTTTCATCTGGTTTGAAATTCCTGGAATTACCCTCAAATGTGCCCTAGAACAGTGCTGTGAAAGGATCAGTCAGAAGAACAGCCTGAAAGCAGAAAACCACCTCCAGCAGCAGCCGGAATGATCCCATTTCTGTTCTTACCTGCTCCTGCCAGAGCTCCCAACGGCCCTTCCCATTCCAAGAGCTATGCAAGACATTCCTGCTGTCCGTGAGGGTGAGGTGCCAGTTCTGGATGTTCTTTGCTGCGGAATCGGACAACAAACAGAGCGTAAATGATCTTGGTGGCTCTTCCAAGCCAAACCACCCCGTGATTCCTTGCGTGGATCAGCACCTGTCCCAACTCCATTCCAGAAACCTCCTCCCACTAACCCAGAACTTTCCTTTTTCCGCTCAACATCAGGGATTTGCTGCCGAGTGCCCCGGGCAGGGGACGCCTCAGCCTTCCCTGGGACGCCTCAGCATTCCAGCATTTTTATTCCAGGCATTAAAAGGATGCTCATTTCTCTTCCAGCATTGTTTCCCTCATTTTAGGAGAACCCTTTTCATCCCAGACCCCCCTCGTCAGCTGTTCAATCCTCTGGCACTGGATTTGGACAGAAGAAGGGACGCACCTGGACTGCGGGAAATCACGGAGAGAAACCCCTCCAAAACCTGACAGAGAAAAACAACGGGAGATGCAGGAAGACATATCCCTCATTTGCACGTCTGGAATGCTTTTCTAAAGACTTCTCTGCATCTGGATGCTCTTTGCTCTTGGCTTTCTTTACAGGAATGCACTTGCTGCTAAACACATCTCAGGCCCTTATTTGATCAGGATAAGGCGGGATGGAGATGAAGACTCACACAGGGAATAGCCAGGGAGATTCCCAGATCTCTGAGCTCCTTCACAAGGCAGGAGATCCATTTGGCCCAGGAACCGAACCCTCCCGAGGAATTGTCTGATGCCATCTCCACATTTCACAGCTGATCCTTGTGCTCAAAGGATCCCCCTTTCTTCCCTCCAGCCAATTCCAAGCCTCGCTGCCCCCAGCCGGGAACAGTCCCCAGGCCGATCCCTGCAGTCTTCCCTGCCAGGATCCTGCTCAGGAATCCATGGGCTACAAATTGAAGAATTAATTCTTCCCACCCCTGCCCAGTTCTAATTCCAAAGGATTTGGTGTCTGCCTTACCCGGCTGGAGCCTGCTTCCAACTCTGTTCTTGCTGCTTCTGCTGCTTTCCATTTCCCAGGAATTCCACCAACGGAGCGACAGCGTTTTCCACCTCCTCCTCCAGCATTCCCTCTGTTGCGTTCGGGTGCTGGAAGGATATCAAAACCAGGGCCTCACTATCAGGAATTATATCCCCGGATTTGTTCCTTTCCAAATGTCACCTCTTCCCAACAAAGCACTGGCCATCCAAGGAATTCTAGAGAGCGATGTGCTGACCGCTGCTTACTCCTCTGGAATGTCAGAGCTTGGAAAAAAAGGGCAGTTGAGGCTTTTCCTGGTGCTGCCCATGAAGTGTATTTTACCTAAGTGCCCCTGCCCATGCCTTTGCCTGTATCCGCCAAAAATCCACCCGTTCATTCCCCAGCTGCTGCCTCCCTCTTTTCCTGGATCCAACAGAATTTTAACAGGTGAATATTCCCCTCTGGAAGAGCACCTTTCATTCCAAACCTAAGAACAAACAAACGAATCACTTTCCTTCGACCTTCCTTATTAGGATTCCACTGAGAGCAGTGGATGCAAAATGATCCTCTCCTGGTCCCTGCTGGATTCCCGGAGCAGGGATCCTTTCCCTCTTTCCCCCCACCCCCCGCGGTGCCCTCCTCCCCCTCCCGCCCCACCCCGCACCCTTTTCAGCCTTTCTTCCACAGCTTTTGCCTCCGGACCTCAGATCCTTTTGGTCTCCAGGAGCTCCCAGCAGCTCCACAGCCTTTCCTCTCCCATCCTGATCCTTTCTCCAGGAATGGAGCTCTGCATTGCAATTCCCTTCTCTTTTCTCCGACAATTCCCACCAACCCAGACCTAAAGCTGACACAAGGAACACTCGGTGCCCACAAATCCAAATCCAGACCTGGCCATCCCTAAACCAGCAACTCCTGGACAATTTGCGTTCATTCCAACCTATCACTGAGGACTCACCTAATCCTTCAAAATTCCCAAGAAATATCCCGTTGCCTTCAGCTCCCAGGGGATTCTGCTTCGTGCTCACACGGATTTGGGACTTCCCTGAAAAACCCGTGCAGGGCACGCTGGAATCCCCGATCCCGTGAATCGGGGGAGTGTGAAAAGCTCGGTCCAGCCTGGGCCCCCAGAAATTTTTGCCAAATATCCCCCAAGTCCTCGGGACAACAGAACTCTCTGGTACTGCATTTTTGGCGTTGTAAAGCCTGGAATTACTTTATTCCTAGTGCTGGGCTCTGGATGTGGCCGAGAAAATCCCGGCCTCCACACAGACCCAGATTCCAAACTTTTTGATACATTTGAGCAAACCGAGAAATTCCCCTTCCCTGCTTCTTCTTAAGGGCATCCTTCTCTTCCCTTACCCGGCCTGCTCTCTCCCACTGGGCTGGGTTTTTCCCTTCCCATGCTAATTAGTCCCTACTTCTAGGAGCTTTAGGTACCTTTCTTCCCTGGCAGGGATTTCTTAACACAGCTACCGAGGCTTTGGGAGTCTTCTTTATCTTCTACTTTCTGGAAACACACCCTCTGATCCATAAATGCCACAATCCAGATGCCCAACTTCAACAAGACATCCTTTTCACCTAAAAACACTCACTCTCAACTCTTAGATCTTTTAAAGTTTTACCCCCGCAAAATTCCCCTGCTTTTCCACCGCTGAATTCCTCCGTCCTGATTCCAAGAATTTCTTGAATACCACGGGGCTTTTCTCAAGATTTACCCCCACAACCTTCCCTACGTGCCCACTGCTCACCACCTCATTTTTCCCTCAATGTCTTCGTTCTCCACCCCAGAGAGTTTGTCAAGTGTTGCCTCCAAAATGTTCCCCCTCTGTCCACTACTGAGTTCCCCATTTTGCCTTCAAAATATTCATTCTGTCCCCTCCAGATTGCATCCACTTTTACCCCCAACATTTTACTTCCTCTACAATATTGATTAAACCTTTTGCACCCCAAAAATGTGCATTCCCTCCCTTAAACAGCACCTCAGCTTTTCCCTCAAAAATGCCCCAGAGAGAAACTCCGATTCAGCCCCCAAACTCCCATTTTCCTACACAAACAGTTCTTGTGGCCCCTCTCAATTCCCCCAGGCTTTCAGCTAAAGGAATAACTGGAAGCCTATTCCCTCATCTCTGCCCTCCTTTTGCTTTCCCGGAAAACCTTGCCATCCCACACTTTCTCCAAGAGATCTGCTGGGAGTACGGCAAGGTCTGCTCTGTCAGAGTGCCAGGGGGGTTTACAGCACTTGCTCCTCTGCATCTTCACCCTTTCATCAGCTTTCCCCTGGAACGGTGTTGTGGGAGAAGCTTGGAATTACCAGAAATGGATCAGGTTCACATTTTTTCCCCACCAGTTTTCATCTGGTTTGGAATTCCTGGAATTACCCTCAAATGTGCCCTAGAACAGTGCTGTGAAAGGATCAGTCAGAAGAACAGCCTGAAAGCAGAAAACCACCTCCAGCAGCAGCCGGAATGATCCCATTTCTGTTCTTACCTGCTCCTGCCAGAGCTCCCAACGGCCCTTCCCATTCCAAGAGCTATGCAAGACATTCCTGCTGTCCGTGAGGGTGAGGTGCCAGTTCTGGATGTTCTTTGCTGCGGAATCGGACAACAAACAGAGCGTAAATGATCTTGGTGGCTCTTCCAAGCCAAACCACCCCGTGATTCCTTGCGTGGATCAGCACCTGTCCCAACTCCATTCCAGAAACCTCCTCCCACTAACCCAGAACTTTCCTTTTTCCGCTCAACATCAGGGATTTGCTGCCGAGTGCCCCGGGCAGGGGACGCCTCAGCCTTCCCTGGGACGCCTCAGCATTCCAGCATTTTTATTCCAGGCATTAAAAGGATGCTCATTTCTCTTCCAGCATTGTTTCCCTCATTTTAGGAGAACCCTTTTCATCCCAGACCCCCCTCGTCAGCTGTTCAATCCTCTGGCACTGGATTTGGACAGAAGAAGGGACGCACCTGGACTGCGGGAAATCACGGAGAGAAACCCCTCCAAAACCTGACAGAGAAAAACAACGGGAGATGCAGGAAGACATATCCCTCATTTGCACGTCTGGAATGCTTTTCTAAAGACTTCTCTGCATCTGGATGCTCTTTGCTCTTGGCTTTCTTTACAGGAATGCATTTGCTGCTAAACACATCTCAGGCCCTTATTTGATCAGGATAAGGCGGGATGGAGATGAAGACTCACACAGGGAATAGCCAGGGAGATTCCCAGATCTCTGAGCTCCTTCACAAGGCAGGAGATCCATTTGGCCCAGGAACCGAACCCTCCCGAGGAATTGTCTGATGCCATCTCCACATTTCACAGCTGATCCTTGTGCTCAAAGGATCCCCCTTTCTTCCCTCCAGCCAATTCCAAGCCTCGCTGCCCCCAGCCGGGAACAGTCCCCAGGCCGATCCCTGCAGTCTTCCCTGCCAGGATCCTGCTCAGGAATCCATGGGCTACAAATTGAAGAATTAATTCTTCCCACCCCTGCCCAGTTCTAATTCCAAAGGATTTGGTGTCTGCCTTACCCGGCTGGAGCCTGCTTCCAACTCTGTTCTTGCTGCTTCTGCTGCTTTCCATTTCCCAGGAATTCCACCAACGGAGCGACAGCGTTTTCCACCTCCTCCTCCAGCATTCCCTCTGTTGCGTTCGGGTGCTGGAAGGATATCAAAACCAGGGCCTCACTATCAGGAATTATATCCCCGGATTTGTTCCTTTCCAAATGTCACCTCTTCCCAACAAAGCACTGGCCATCCAAGGAATTCTAGAGAGCGATGTGCTGACCGCTGCTTACTCCTCTGGAATGTCAGAGCTTGGAAAAAAAGGGCAGTTGAGGCTTTTCCTGGTGCTGCCCATGAAGTGTATTTTACCTAAGTGCCCCTGCCCATGCCTTTGCCTGTATCCGCCAAAAATCCACCCGTTCATTCCCCAGCTGCTGCCTCCCTCTTTTCCTGGATCCAACAGAATTTTAACAGGTGAATATTCCCCTCTGGAAGAGCACCTTTCATTCCAAACCTAAGAACAAACAAACGAATCACTTTCCTTCGACCTTCCTTATTAGGATTCCACTGAGAGCAGTGGATGCAAAATGATCCTCTCCTGGTCCCTGCTGGATTCCCGGAGCAGGGATCCTTTCCCTCTTTCCCCCCACCCCCCGCGGTGCCCTCCTCCCCCTCCCGCCCCACCCCGCACCCTTTTCAGCCTTTCTTCCACAGCTTTTGCCTCCGGACCTCAGATCCTTTTGGTCTCCAGGAGCTCCCAGCAGCTCCACAGCCTTTCCTCTCCCATCCTGATCCTTTCTCCAGGAATGGAGCTCTGCATTGCAATTCCCTTCTCTTTTCTCCGACAATTCCCACCAACCCAGACCTAAAGCTGACACAAGGAACACTCGGTGCCCACAAATCCAAATCCAGACCTGGCCATCCCTAAACCAGCAACTCCTGGACAATTTGCGTTCATTCCAACCTATCACTGAGGACTCACCTAATCCTTCAAAATTCCCAAGAAATATCCCGTTGCCTTCAGCTCCCAGGGGATTCTGCTTCGTGCTCACACGGATTTGGGACTTCCCTGAAAAACCCGTGCAGGGCACGCTGGAATCCCCGATCCCGTGAATCGGGGGAGTGTGAAAAGCTCGGTCCAGCCTGGGCCCCCAGAAATTTTTGCCAAATATCCCCCAAGTCCTCGGGACAACAGAACTCTCTGGTACTGCATTTTTGGCGTTGTAAAGCCTGGAATTACTTTATTCCTAGTGCTGGGCTCTGGATGTGGCCGAGAAAATCCCGGCCTCCACACAGACCCAGATTCCAAACTTTTTGATACATTTGAGCAAACCGAGAAATTCCCCTTCCCTGCTTCTTCTTAAGGGCATCCTTCTCTTCCCTTACCCGGCCTGCTCTCTCCCACTGGGCTGGGTTTTTCCCTTCCCATGCTAATTAGTCCCTACTTCTAGGAGCTTTAGGTACCTTTCTTCCCTGGCAGGGATTTCTTAACACAGCTACCGAGGCTTTGGGAGTCTTCTTTATCTTCTACTTTCTGGAAACACACCCTCTGATCCATAAATGCCACAATCCAGATGCCCAACTTCAACAAGACATCCTTTTCACCTAAAAACACTCACTCTCAACTCTTAGATCTTTTAAAGTTTTACCCCCGCAAAATTCCCCTGCTTTTCCACCGCTGAATTCCTCCGTCCTGATTCCAAGAATTTCTTGAATACCACGGGGCTTTTCTCAAGATTTACCCCCACAACCTTCCCTACGTGCCCACTGCTCACCACCTCATTTTTCCCTCAATGTCTTCGTTCTCCACCCCAGAGAGTTTGTCAAGTGTTGCCTCCAAAATGTTCCCCCTCTGTCCACTACTGAGTTCCCCATTTTGCCTTCAAAATATTCATTCTGTCCCCTCCAGATTGCATCCACTTTTACCCCCAACATTTTACTTCCTCTACAATATTGATTAAACCTTTTCCACCCCAAAAATGTGCATTCCCTCCCTTAAACAGCACCTCAGCTTTTCCCTCAAAAATGCCCCAGAGAGAAACTCCGATTCAGCCCCCAAACTCCCATTTTCCTACACAAACAGTTCTTGTGGCCCCTCTCAATTCCCCCAGGCTTTCAGCTAAAGGAATAACTGGAAGCCTATTCCCTCATCTCTGCCCTCCTTTTGCTTTCCCGGAAAACCTTGCCATCCCACACTTTCTCCAAGAGATCTGCTGGGAGTACGGCAAGGTCTGCTCTGTCAGAGTGCCAGGGGGGTTTACAGCACTTGCTCCTCTGCATCTTCACCCTTTCATCAGCTTTCCCCTGGAACGGTGTTGTGGGAGAAGCTTGGAATTACCAGAAATGGATCAGGTTCACATTTTTTCCCCACCAGTTTTCATCTGGTTTGAAATTCCTGGAATTACCCTCAAATGTGCCCTAGAACAGTGCTGTGAAAGGATCAGTCAGAAGAACAGCCTGAAAGCAGAAAACCACCTCCAGCAGCAGCCGGAATGATCCCATTTCTGTTCTTACCTGCTCCTGCCAGAGCTCCCAACGGCCCTTCCCATTCCAAGAGCTATGCAAGACATTCCTGCTGTCCGTGAGGGTGAGGTGCCAGTTCTGGATGTTCTTTGCTGCGGAATCGGACAACAAACAGAGCGTAAATGATCTTGGTGGCTCTTCCAAGCCAAACCACCCCGTGATTCCTTGCGTGGATCAGCACCTGTCCCAACTCCATTCCAGAAACCTCCTCCCACTAACCCAGAACTTTCCTTTTTCCGCTCAACATCAGGGATTTGCTGCCGAGTGCCCCGGGCAGGGGACGCCTCAGCCTTCCCTGGGACGCCTCAGCATTCCAGCATTTTTATTCCAGGCATTAAAAGGATGCTCATTTCTCTTCCAGCATTGTTTCCCTCATTTTAGGAGAACCCTTTTCATCCCAGACCCCCCTCGTCAGCTGTTCAATCCTCTGGCACTGGATTTGGACAGAAGAAGGGACGCACCTGGACTGCGGGAAATCACGGAGAGAAACCCCTCCAAAACCTGACAGAGAAAAACAACGGGAGATGCAGGAAGACATATCCCTCATTTGCACGTCTGGAATGCTTTTCTAAAGACTTCTCTGCATCTGGATGCTCTTTGCTCTTGGCTTTCTTTACAGGAATGCATTTGCTGCTAAACACATCTCAGGCCCTTATTTGATCAGGATAAGGCGGGATGGAGATGAAGACTCACACAGGGAATAGCCAGGGAGATTCCCAGATCTCTGAGCTCCTTCACAAGGCAGGAGATCCATTTGGCCCAGGAACCGAACCCTCCCGAGGAATTGTCTGATGCCATCTCCACATTTCACAGCTGATCCTTGTGCTCAAAGGATCCCCCTTTCTTCCCTCCAGCCAATTCCAAGCCTCGCTGCCCCCAGCCGGGAACAGTCCCCAGGCCGATCCCTGCAGTCTTCCCTGCCAGGATCCTGCTCAGGAATCCATGGGCTACAAATTGAAGAATTAATTCTTCCCACCCCTGCCCAGTTCTAATTCCAAAGGATTTGGTGTCTGCCTTACCCGGCTGGAGCCTGCTTCCAACTCTGTTCTTGCTGCTTCTGCTGCTTTCCATTTCCCAGGAATTCCACCAACGGAGCGACAGCGTTTTCCACCTCCTCCTCCAGCATTCCCTCTGTTGCGTTCGGGTGCTGGAAGGATATCAAAACCAGGGCCTCACTATCAGGAATTATATCCCCGGATTTGTTCCTTTCCAAATGTCACCTCTTCCCAACAAAGCACTGGCCATCCAAGGAATTCTAGAGAGCGATGTGCTGACCGCTGCTTACTCCTCTGGAATGTCAGAGCTTGGAAAAAAAGGGCAGTTGAGGCTTTTCCTGGTGCTGCCCATGAAGTGTATTTTACCTAAGTGCCCCTGCCCATGCCTTTGCCTGTATCCGCCAAAAATCCACCCGTTCATTCCCCAGCTGCTGCCTCCCTCTTTTCCTGGATCCAACAGAATTTTAACAGGTGAATATTCCCCTCTGGAAGAGCACCTTTCATTCCAAACCTAAGAACAAACAAACGAATCACTTTCCTTCGACCTTCCTTATTAGGATTCCACTGAGAGCAGTGGATGCAAAATGATCCTCTCCTGGTCCCTGCTGGATTCCCGGAGCAGGGATCCTTTCCCTCTTTCCCCCCACCCCCCGCGGTGCCCTCCTCCCCCTCCCGCCCCACCCCGCACCCTTTTCAGCCTTTCTTCCACAGCTTTTGCCTCCGGACCTCAGATCCTTTTGGTCTCCAGGAGCTCCCAGCAGCTCCACAGCCTTTCCTCTCCCATCCTGATCCTTTCTCCAGGAATGGAGCTCTGCATTGCAATTCCCTTCTCTTTTCTCCGACAATTCCCACCAACCCAGACCTAAAGCTGACACAAGGAACACTCGGTGCCCACAAATCCAAATCCAGACCTGGCCATCCCTAAACCAGCAACTCCCGGACAATTTGCGTTCCTTCCAACCTATCACTGAGGACTCACCTAATCCTTCAAAATTCCCAAGAAATATCCCGTTGCCTTCAGCTCCCAGGGGATTCTGCTTCGTGCTCACACGGATTTGGGACTTCCCTGAAAAACCCGTGCAGGGCACGCTGGAATCCCCGATCCCGTGAATCGGGGGAGTGTGAAAAGCTCGGTCCAGCCTGGGCCCCCAGAAATTTTTGCCAAATATCCCCCAAGTCCTCGGGACAACAGAACTCTCTGGTACTGCATTTTTGGCGTTGTAAAGCCTGGAATTACTTTATTCCTAGTGCTGGGCTCTGGATGTGGCCGAGAAAATCCCGGCCTCCACACAGACCCAGATTCCAAACTTTTTGATACATTTGAGCAAACCGAGAAATTCCCCTTCCCTGCTTCTTCTTAAGGGCATCCTTCTCTTCCCTTACCCGGCCTGCTCTCTCCCACTGGGCTGGGTTTTTCCCTTCCCATGCTAATTAGTCCCTACTTCTAGGAGCTTTAGGTACCTTTCTTCCCTGGCAGGGATTTCTTAACACAGCTACCGAGGCTTTGGGAGTCTTCTTTATCTTCTACTTTCTGGAAACACACCCTCTGATCCATAAATGCCACAATCCAGATGCCCAACTTCAACAAGACATCCTTTTCACCTAAAAACACTCACTCTCAACTCTTAGATCTTTTAAAGTTTTACCCCCGCAAAATTCCCCTGCTTTTCCACCGCTGAATTCCTCCGTCCTGATTCCAAGAATTTCTTGAATACCACGGGGCTTTTCTCAAGATTTACCCCCACAACCTTCCCTACGTGCCCACTGCTCACCACCTCATTTTTCCCTCAATGTCTTCGTTCTCCACCCCAGAGAGTTTGTCAAGTGTTGCCTCCAAAATGTTCCCCCTCTGTCCACTACTGAGTTCCCCATTTTGCCTTCAAAATATTCATTCTGTCCCCTCCAGATTGCATCCACTTTTACCCCCAACATTTTACTTCCTCTACAATATTGATTAAACCTTTTCCACCCCAAAAATGTGCATTCCCTCCCTTAAACAGCACCTCAGCTTTTCCCTCAAAAATGCCCCAGAGAGAAACTCCGATTCAGCCCCCAAACTCCCATTTTCCTACACAAACAGTTCTTGTGGCCCCTCTCAATTCCCCCAGGCTTTCAGCTAAAGGAATAACTGGAAGCCTATTCCCTCATCTCTGCCCTCCTTTTGCTTTCCCGGAAAACCTTGCCATCCCACACTTTCTCCAAGAGATCTGCTGGGAGTACGGCAAGGTCTGCTCTGTCAGAGTGCCAGGGGGGTTTACAGCACTTGCTCCTCTGCATCTTCACCCTTTCATCAGCTTTCCCCTGGAACGGTGTTGTGGGAGAAGCTTGGAATTACCAGAAATGGATCAGGTTCACATTTTTTCCCCACCAGTTTTCATCTGGTTTGAAATTCCTGGAATTACCCTCAAATGTGCCCTAGAACAGTGCTGTGAAAGGATCAGTCAGAAGAACAGCCTGAAAGCAGAAAACCACCTCCAGCAGCAGCCGGAATGATCCCATTTCTGTTCTTACCTGCTCCTGCCAGAGCTCCCAACGGCCCTTCCCATTCCAAGAGCTATGCAAGACATTCCTGCTGTCCGTGAGGGTGAGGTGCCAGTTCTGGATGTTCTTTGCTGCGGAATCGGACAACAAACAGAGCGTAAATGATCTTGGTGGCTCTTCCAAGCCAAACCACCCCGTGATTCCTTGCGTGGATCAGCACCTGTCCCAACTCCATTCCAGAAACCTCCTCCCACTAACCCAGAACTTTCCTTTTTCCGCTCAACATCAGGGATTTGCTGCCGAGTGCCCCGGGCAGGGGACGCCTCAGCCTTCCCTGGGACGCCTCAGCATTCCAGCATTTTTATTCCAGGCATTAAAAGGATGCTCATTTCTCTTCCAGCATTGTTTCCCTCATTTTAGGAGAACCCTTTTCATCCCAGACCCCCCTCGTCAGCTGTTCAATCCTCTGGCACTGGATTTGGACAGAAGAAGGGACGCACCTGGACTGCGGGAAATCACGGAGAGAAACCCCTCCAAAACCTGACAGAGAAAAACAACGGGAGATGCAGGAAGACATATCCCTCATTTGCACGTCTGGAATGCTTTTCTAAAGACTTCTCTGCATCTGGATGCTCTTTGCTCTTGGCTTTCTTTACAGGAATGCATTTGCTGCTAAACACATCTCAGGCCCTTATTTGATCAGGATAAGGCGGGATGGAGATGAAGACTCACACAGGGAATAGCCAGGGAGATTCCCAGATCTCTGAGCTCCTTCACAAGGCAGGAGATCCATTTGGCCCAGGAACCGAACCCTCCCGAGGAATTGTCTGATGCCATCTCCACATTTCACAGCTGATCCTTGTGCTCAAAGGATCCCCCTTTCTTCCCTCCAGCCAATTCCAAGCCTCGCTGCCCCCAGCCGGGAACAGTCCCCAGGCCGATCCCTGCAGTCTTCCCTGCCAGGATCCTGCTCAGGAATCCATGGGCTACAAATTGAAGAATTAATTCTTCCCACCCCTGCCCAGTTCTAATTCCAAAGGATTTGGTGTCTGCCTTACCCGGCTGGAGCCTGCTTCCAACTCTGTTCTTGCTGCTTCTGCTGCTTTCCATTTCCCAGGAATTCCACCAACGGAGCGACAGCGTTTTCCACCTCCTCCTCCAGCATTCCCTCTGTTGCGTTCGGGTGCTGGAAGGATATCAAAACCAGGGCCTCACTATCAGGAATTATATCCCCGGATTTGTTCCTTTCCAAATGTCACCTCTTCCCAACAAAGCACTGGCCATCCAAGGAATTCTAGAGAGCGATGTGCTGACCGCTGCTTACTCCTCTGGAATGTCAGAGCTTGGAAAAAAAGGGCAGTTGAGGCTTTTCCTGGTGCTGCCCATGAAGTGTATTTTACCTAAGTGCCCCTGCCCATGCCTTTGCCTGTATCCGCCAAAAATCCACCCGTTCATTCCCCAGCTGCTGCCTCCCTCTTTTCCTGGATCCAACAGAATTTTAACAGGTGAATATTCCCCTCTGGAAGAGCACCTTTCATTCCAAACCTAAGAACAAACAAACGAATCACTTTCCTTCGACCTTCCTTATTAGGATTCCACTGAGAGCAGTGGATGGAAAATGATCCTCTCCTGGCCCCTGCTGGATTCCCGGAGCAGGGAGCCTTTCCCTCTTTCCCCCCACCCCCCGCGGTGCCCTCCTCCCCCTCCCGCCCCACCCCGCACCCTTTTCAGGCTTTCTTCCACAGCTTTTGCCTCCGGACCTCAGATCCTTTTGGTCTCCAGGAGCTCCCAGCAGCTCCACAGCCTTTCCTCTCCCATCCTGATCCTTTCTCCAGGAATGGAGCTCTGCATTGCAATTCCCTTCTCTTTTCTCCGACAATTCCCACCAACCCAGACCTAAAGCTGACACAAGGAACACTCGGTGCCCACAAATCCAAATCCAGACCTGGCCATCCCTAAACCAGCAACTCCTGGACAATTTGCGTTCATTCCAACCTATCACTGAGGACTCACCTAATCCTTCAAAATTCCCAAGAAATATCCCGTTGCCTTCAGCTCCCAGGGGATTCTGCTTCGTGCTCACACGGATTTGGGACTTCCCTGAAAAACCCGTGCAGGGCACGCTGGAATCCCCGATCCCGTGAATCGGGGGAGTGTGAAAAGCTCGGTCCAGCCTGGGCCCCCAGAAATTTTTGCCAAATATCCCCCAAGTCCTCGGGACAACAGAACTCTCTGGTACTGCATTTTTGGCGTTGTAAAGCCTGGAATTACTTTATTCCTAGTGCTGGGCTCTGGATGTGGCCGAGAAAATCCCGGCCTCCACACAGACCCAGATTCCAAACTTTTTGATACATTTGAGCAAACCGAGAAATTCCCCTTCCCTGCTTCTTCTTAAGGGCATCCTTCTCTTCCCTTACCCGGCCTGCTCTCTCCCACTGGGCTGGGTTTTTCCCTTCCCATGCTAATTAGTCCCTACTTCTAGGAGCTTTAGGTACCTTTCTTCCCTGGCAGGGATTTCTTAACACAGCTACCGAGGCTTTGGGAGTCTTCTTTATCTTCTACTTTCTGGAAACACACCCTCTGATCCATAAATGCCACAATCCAGATGCCCAACTTCAACAAGACATCCTTTTCACCTAAAAACACTCACTCTCAACTCTTAGATCTTTTAAAGTTTTACCCCCGCAAAATTCCCCTGGTTTTCCACCGCTGAATTCCTCCGTCCTGATTCCAAGAATTTCTTGAATACCACGGGGCTTTTCTCAAGATTTACCCCCACAACCTTCCCTACGTGCCCACTGCTCACCACCTCATTTTTCCCTCAATGTCTTCGTTCTCCACCCCAGAGAGTTTGTCAAGTGTTGCCTCCAAAATGTTCCCCCTCTGTCCACTACTGAGTTCCCCATTTTGCCTTCAAAATATTCATTCTGTCCCCTCCAGATTGCATCCACTTTTACCCCCAACATTTTACTTCCTCTACAATATTGATTAAACCTTTTGCACCCCAAAAATGTGCATTCCCTCCCTTAAACAGCACCTCAGCTTTTCCCTCAAAAATGCCCCAGAGAGAAACTCCGATTCAGCCCCCAAACTCCCATTTTCCTACACAAACAGTTCTTGTGGCCCCTCTCAATTCCCCCAGGCTTTCAGCTAAAGGAATAACTGGAAGCCTATTCCCTCATCTCTGCCCTCCTTTTGCTTTCCCGGAAAACCTTGCCATCCCACACTTTCTCCAAGAGATCTGCTGGGAGTACGGCAAGGTCTGCTCTGTCAGAGTGCCAGGGGGGTTTACAGCACTTGCTCCTCTGCATCTTCACCCTTTCATCAGCTTTCCCCTGGAACGGTGTTGTGGGAGAAGCTTGGAATTACCAGAAATGGATCAGGTTCACATTTTTTCCCCACCAGTTTTCATCTGGTTTGGAATTCCTGGAATTACCCTCAAATGTGCCCTAGAACAGTGCTGTGAAAGGATCAGTCAGAAGAACAGCCTGAAAGCAGAAAACCACCTCCAGCAGCAGCCGGAATGATCCCATTTCTGTTCTTACCTGCTCCTGCCAGAGCTCCCAACGGCCCTTCCCATTCCAAGAGCTATGCAAGACATTCCTGCTGTCCGTGAGGGTGAGGTGCCAGTTCTGGATGTTCTTTGCTGCGGAATCGGACAACAAACAGAGCGTAAATGATCTTGGTGGCTCTTCCAAGCCAAACCACCCCGTGATTCCTTGCGTGGATCAGCACCTGTCCCAACTCCATTCCAGAAACCTCCTCCCACTAACCCAGAACTTTCCTTTTTCCGCTCAACATCAGGGATTTGCTGCCGAGTGCCCCGGGCAGGGGACGCCTCAGCCTTCCCTGGGACGCCTCAGCATTCCAGCATTTTTATTCCAGGCATTAAAAGGATGCTCATTTCTCTTCCAGCATTGTTTCCCTCATTTTAGGAGAACCCTTTTCATCCCAGACCCCCCTCGTCAGCTGTTCAATCCTCTGGCACTGGATTTGGACAAAAGAAGGGACGCACCTGGACTGCGGGAAATCACGGAGAGAAACCCCTCCAAAACCTGACAGAGAAAAACAACGGGAGATGCAGGAAGACATATCCCTCATTTGCACGTCTGGAATGCTTTTCTAAAGACTTCTCTGCATCTGGATGCTCTTTGCTCTTGGCTTTCTTTACAGGAATGCATTTGCTGCTAAACACATCTCAGGCCCTTATTTGATCAGGATAAGGCGGGATGGAGATGAAGACTCACACAGGGAATAGCCAGGGAGATTCCCAGATCTCTGAGCTCCTTCACAAGGCAGGAGATCCATTTGGCCCAGGAACCGAACCCTCCCGAGGAATTGTCTGATGCCATCTCCACATTTCACAGCTGATCCTTGTGCTCAAAGGATCCCCCTTTCTTCCCTCCAGCCAATTCCAAGCCTCGCTGCCCCCAGCCGGGAACAGTCCCCAGGCCGATCCCTGCAGTCTTCCCTGCCAGGATCCTGCTCAGGAATCCATGGGCTACAAATTGAAGAATTAATTCTTCCCACCCCTGCCCAGTTCTAATTCCAAAGGATTTGGTGTCTGCCTTACCCGGCTGGAGCCTGCTTCCAACTCTGTTCTTGCTGCTTCTGCTGCTTTCCATTTCCCAGGAATTCCACCAACGGAGCGACAGCGTTTTCCACCTCCTCCTCCAGCATTCCCTCTGTTGCGTTCGGGTGCTGGAAGGATATCAAAACCAGGGCCTCACTATCAGGAATTATATCCCCGGATTTGTTCCTTTCCAAATGTCACCTCTTCCCAACAAAGCACTGGCCATCCAAGGAATTCTAGAGAGCGATGTGCTGACCGCTGCTTACTCCTCTGGAATGTCAGAGCTTGGAAAAAAAGGGCAGTTGAGGCTTTTCCTGGTGCTGCCCATGAAGTGTATTTTACCTAAGTGCCCCTGCCCATGCCTTTGCCTGTATCCGCCAAAAATCCACCCGTTCATTCCCCAGCTGCTGCCTCCCTCTTTTCCTGGATCCAACAGAATTTTAACAGGTGAATATTCCCCTCTGGAAGAGCACCTTTCATTCCAAACCTAAGAACAAACAAACGAATCACTTTCCTTCGACCTTCCTTATTAGGATTCCACTGAGAGCAGTGGATGCAAAATGATCCTCTCCTGGTCCCTGCTGGATTCCCGGAGCAGGGATCCTTTCCCTCTTTCCCCCCACCCCCCGCGGTGCCCTCCTCCCCCTCCCGCCCCACCCCGCACCCTTTTCAGCCTTTCTTCCACAGCTTTTGCCTCCGGACCTCAGATCCTTTTGGTCTCCAGGAGCTCCCAGCAGCTCCACAGCCTTTCCTCTCCCATCCTGATCCTTTCTCCAGGAATGGAGCTCTGCATTGCAATTCCCTTCTCTTTTCTCCGACAATTCCCACCAACCCAGACCTAAAGCTGACACAAGGAACGCTCGGTGCCCACAAATCCAAATCCAGACCTGGCCATCCCTAAACCAGCAACTCCCGGACAATTTGCGTTCCTTCCAACCTATCACTGAGGACTCACCTAATCCTTCAAAATTCCCAAGAAATATCCCGTTGCCTTCAGCTCCCAGGGGATTCTGCTTCGTGCTCACACGGATTTGGGACTTCCCTGAAAAACCCGTGCAGGGCACGCTGGAATCCCCGATCCCGTGAATCGGGGGAGTGTGAAAAGCTCGGTCCAGCCTGGGCCCCCAGAAATTTTTGCCAAATATCCCCCAAGTCCTCGGGACAACAGAACTCTCTGGTACTGCATTTTTGGCGTTGTAAAGCCTGGAATTACTTTATTCCTAGTGCTGGGCTCTGGATGTGGCCGAGAAAATCCCGGCCTCCACACAGACCCAGATTCCAAACTTTTTGATACATTTGAGCAAACCGAGAAATTCCCCTTCCCTGCTTCTTCTTAAGGGCATCCTTCTCTTCCCTTACCCGGCCTGCTCTCTCCCACTGGGCTGGGTTTTTCCCTTCCCATGCTAATTAGTCCCTACTTCTAGGAGCTTTAGGTACCTTTCTTCCCTGGCAGGGATTTCTTAACACAGCTACCGAGGCTTTGGGAGTCTTCTTTATCTTCTACTTTCTGGAAACACACCCTCTGATCCATAAATGCCACAATCCAGATGCCCAACTTCAACAAGACATCCTTTTCACCTAAAAACACTCACTCTCAACTCTTAGATCTTTTAAAGTTTTACCCCCGCAAAATTCCCCTGCTTTTCCACCGCTGAATTCCTCCGTCCTGATTCCAAGAATTTCTTGAATACCACGGGGCTTTTCTCAAGATTTACCCCCACAACCTTCCCTACGTGCCCACTGCTCACCACCTCATTTTTCCCTCAATGTCTTCGTTCTCCACCCCAGAGAGTTTGTCAAGTGTTGCCTCCAAAATGTTCCCCCTCTGTCCACTACTGAGTTCCCCATTTTGCCTTCAAAATATTCATTCTGTCCCCTCCAGATTGCATCCACTTTTACCCCCAACATTTTACTTCCTCTACAATATTGATTAAACCTTTTCCACCCCAAAAATGTGCATTCCCTCCCTTAAACAGCACCTCAGCTTTTCCCTCAAAAATGCCCCAGAGAGAAACTCCGATTCAGCCCCCAAACTCCCATTTTCCTACACAAACAGTTCTTGTGGCCCCTCTCAATTCCCCCAGGCTTTCAGCTAAAGGAATAACTGGAAGCCTATTCCCTCATCTCTGCCCTCCTTTTGCTTTCCCGGAAAACCTTGCCATCCCACACTTTCTCCAAGAGATCTGCTGGGAGTACGGCAAGGTCTGCTCTGTCAGAGTGCCAGGGGGGTTTACAGCACTTGCTCCTCTGCATCTTCACCCTTTCATCAGCTTTCCCCTGGAACGGTGTTGTGGGAGAAGCTTGGAATTACCAGAAATGGATCAGGTTCACATTTTTTCCCCACCAGTTTTCATCTGGTTTGAAATTCCTGGAATTACCCTCAAATGTGCCCTAGAACAGTGCTGTGAAAGGATCAGTCAGAAGAACAGCCTGAAAGCAGAAAACCACCTCCAGCAGCAGCCGGAATGATCCCATTTCTGTTCTTACCTGCTCCTGCCAGAGCTCCCAACGGCCCTTCCCATTCCAAGAGCTATGCAAGACATTCCTGCTGTCCGTGAGGGTGAGGTGCCAGTTCTGGATGTTCTTTGCTGCGGAATCGGACAACAAACAGAGCGTAAATGATCTTGGTGGCTCTTCCAAGCCAAACCACCCCGTGATTCCTTGCGTGGATCAGCACCTGTCCCAACTCCATTCCAGAAACCTCCTCCCACTAACCCAGAACTTTCCTTTTTCCGCTCAACATCAGGGATTTGCTGCCGAGTGCCCCGGGCAGGGGACGCCTCAGCCTTCCCTGGGACGCCTCAGCATTCCAGCATTTTTATTCCAGGCATTAAAAGGATGCTCATTTCTCTTCCAGCATTGTTTCCCTCATTTTAGGAGAACCCTTTTCATCCCAGACCCCCCTCGTCAGCTGTTCAATCCTCTGGCACTGGATTTGGACAGAAGAAGGGACGCACCTGGACTGCGGGAAATCACGGAGAGAAACCCCTCCAAAACCTGACAGAGAAAAACAACGGGAGATGCAGGAAGACATATCCCTCATTTGCACGTCTGGAATGCTTTTCTAAAGACTTCTCTGCATCTGGATGCTCTTTGCTCTTGGCTTTCTTTACAGGAATGCACTTGCTGCTAAACACATCTCAGGCCCTTATTTGATCAGGATAAGGCGGGATGGAGATGAAGACTCACACAGGGAATAGCCAGGGAGATTCCCAGATCTCTGAGCTCCTTCACAAGGCAGGAGATCCATTTGGCCCAGGAACCGAACCCTCCCGAGGAATTGTCTGATGCCATCTCCACATTTCACAGCTGATCCTTGTGCTCAAAGGATCCCCCTTTCTTCCCTCCAGCCAATTCCAAGCCTCGCTGCCCCCAGCCGGGAACAGTCCCCAGGCCGATCCCTGCAGTCTTCCCTGCCAGGATCCTGCTCAGGAATCCATGGGCTACAAATTGAAGAATTAATTCTTCCCACCCCTGCCCAGTTCTAATTCCAAAGGATTTGGTGTCTGCCTTACCCGGCTGGAGCCTGCTTCCAACTCTGTTCTTGCTGCTTCTGCTGCTTTCCATTTCCCAGGAATTCCACCAACGGAGCGACAGCGTTTTCCACCTCCTCCTCCAGCATTCCCTCTGTTGCGTTCGGGTGCTGGAAGGATATCAAAACCAGGGCCTCACTATCAGGAATTATATCCCCGGATTTGTTCCTTTCCAAATGTCACCTCTTCCCAACAAAGCACTGGCCATCCAAGGAATTCTAGAGAGCCATGTGCTGACCGCTGCTTACTCCTCTGGAATGTCAGAGCTTGGAAAAAAAGGGCAGTTGAGGCTTTTCCTGGTGCTGCCCATGAAGTGTATTTTACCTAAGTGCCCCTGCCCATGCCTTTGCCTGTATCCGCCAAAAATCCACCCGTTCATTCCCCAGCTGCTGCCTCCCTCTTTTCCTGGATCCAACAGAATTTTAACAGGTGAATATTCCCCTCTGGAAGAGCACCTTTCATTCCAAACCTAAGAACAAACAAACGAATCACTTTCCTTCGACCTTCCTTATTAGGATTCCACTGAGAGCAGTGGATGCAAAATGATCCTCTCCTGGTCCCTGCTGGATTCCCGGAGCAGGGATCCTTTCCCTCTTTCCCCCCACCCCCCGCGGTGCCCTCCTCCCCCTCCCGCCCCACCCCGCACCCTTTTCAGCCTTTCTTCCACAGCTTTTGCCTCCGGACCTCAGATCCTTTTGGTCTCCAGGAGCTCCCAGCAGCTCCACAGCCTTTCCTCTCCCATCCTGATCCTTTCTCCAGGAATGGAGCTCTGCATTGCAATTCCCTTCTCTTTTCTCCGACAATTCCCACCAACCCAGACCTAAAGCTGACACAAGGAACGCTCGGTGCCCACAAATCCAAATCCAGACCTGGCCATCCCTAAACCAGCAACTCCCGGACAATTTGCGTTCATTCCAACCTATCACTGAGGACTCACCTAATCCTTCAAAATTCCCAAGAAATATCCCGTTGCCTTCAGCTCCCAGGGGATTCTGCTTCGTGCTCACACGGATTTGGGACTTCCCTGAAAAACCCGTGCAGGGCACGCTGGAATCCCCGATCCCGTGAATCGGGGGAGTGTGAAAAGCTCGGTCCAGCCTGGGCCCCCAGAAATTTTTGCCAAATATCCCCCAAGTCCTCGGGACAACAGAACTCTCTGGTACTGCATTTTTGGCGTTGTAAAGCCTGGAATTACTTTATTCCTAGTGCTGGGCTCTGGATGTGGCCGAGAAAATCCCGGCCTCCACACAGACCCAGATTCCAAACTTTTTGATACATTTGAGCAAACCGAGAAATTCCCCTTCCCTGCTTCTTCTTAAGGGCATCCTTCTCTTCCCTTACCCGGCCTGCTCTCTCCCACTGGGCTGGGTTTTTCCCTTCCCATGCTAATTAGTCCCTACTTCTAGGAGCTTTAGGTACCTTTCTTCCCTGGCAGGGATTTCTTAACACAGCTACCGAGGCTTTGGGAGTCTTCTTTATCTTCTACTTTCTGGAAACACACCCTCTGATCCATAAATGCCACAATCCAGATGCCCAACTTCAACAAGACATCCTTTTCACCTAAAAACACTCACTCTCAACTCTTAGATCTTTTAAAGTTTTACCCCCGCAAAATTCCCCTGGTTTTCCACCGCTGAATTCCTCCGTCCTGATTCCAAGAATTTCTTGAATACCACGGGGCTTTTCTCAAGATTTACCCCCACAACCTTCCCTACGTGCCCACTGCTCACCACCTCATTTTTCCCTCAATGTCTTCGTTCTCCACCCCAGAGAGTTTGTCAAGTGTTGCCTCCAAAATGTTCCCCCTCTGTCCACTACTGAGTTCCCCATTTTGCCTTCAAAATATTCATTCTGTCCCCTCCAGATTGCATCCACTTTTACCCCCAACATTTTACTTCCTCTACAATATTGATTAAACCTTTTCCACCCCAAAAATGTGCATTCCCTCCCTTAAACAGCACCTCAGCTTTTCCCTCAAAAATGCCCCAGAGAGAAACTCCGATTCAGCCCCCAAACTCCCATTTTCCTACACAAACAGTTCTTGTGGCCCCTCTCAATTCCCCCAGGCTTTCAGCTAAAGGAATAACTGGAAGCCTATTCCCTCATCTCTGCCCTCCTTTTGCTTTCCCGGAAAACCTTGCCATCCCACACTTTCTCCAAGAGATCTGCTGGGAGTACGGCAAGGTCTGCTCTGTCAGAGTGCCAGGGGGGTTTACAGCACTTGCTCCTCTGCATCTTCACCCTTTCATCAGCTTTCCCCTGGAACGGTGTTGTGGGAGAAGCTTGGAATTACCAGAAATGGATCAGGTTCACATTTTTTCCCCACCAGTTTTCATCTGGTTTGAAATTCCTGGAATTACCCTCAAATGTGCCCTAGAACAGTGCTGTGAAAGGATCAGTCAGAAGAACAGCCTGAAAGCAGAAAACCACCTCCAGCAGCAGCCGGAATGATCCCATTTCTGTTCTTACCTGCTCCTGCCAGAGCTCCCAACGGCCCTTCCCATTCCAAGAGCTATGCAAGACATTCCTGCTGTCCGTGAGGGTGAGGTGCCAGTTCTGGATGTTCTTTGCTGCGGAATCGGACAACAAACAGAGCGTAAATGATCTTGGTGGCTCTTCCAAGCCAAACCACCCCGTGATTCCTTGCGTGGATCAGCACCTGTCCCAACTCCATTCCAGAAACCTCCTCCCACTAACCCAGAACTTTCCTTTTTCCGCTCAACATCAGGGATTTGCTGCCGAGTGCCCCGGGCAGGGGACGCCTCAGCCTTCCCTGGGACGCCTCAGCATTCCAGCATTTTTATTCCAGGCATTAAAAGGATGCTCATTTCTCTTCCAGCATTGTTTCCCTCATTTTAGGAGAACCCTTTTCATCCCAGACCCCCCTCGTCAGCTGTTCAATCCTCTGGCACTGGATTTGGACAGAAGAAGGGACGCACCTGGACTGCGGGAAATCACGGAGAGAAACCCCTCCAAAACCTGACAGAGAAAAACAACGGGAGATGCAGGAAGACATATCCCTCATTTGCACGTCTGGAATGCTTTTCTAAAGACTTCTCTGCATCTGGATGCTCTTTGCTCTTGGCTTTCTTTACAGGAATGCACTTGCTGCTAAACACATCTCAGGCCCTTATTTGATCAGGATAAGGCGGGATGGAGATGAAGACTCACACAGGGAATAGCCAGGGAGATTCCCAGATCTCTGAGCTCCTTCACAAGGCAGGAGATCCATTTGGCCCAGGAACCGAACCCTCCCGAGGAATTGTCTGATGCCATCTCCACATTTCACAGCTGATCCTTGTGCTCAAAGGATCCCCCTTTCTTCCCTCCAGCCAATTCCAAGCCTCGCTGCCCCCAGCCGGGAACAGTCCCCAGGCCGATCCCTGCAGTCTTCCCTGCCAGGATCCTGCTCAGGAATCCATGGGCTACAAATTGAAGAATTAATTCTTCCCACCCCTGCCCAGTTCTAATTCCAAAGGATTTGGTGTCTGCCTTACCCGGCTGGAGCCTGCTTCCAACTCTGTTCTTGCTGCTTCTGCTGCTTTCCATTTCCCAGGAATTCCACCAACGGAGCGACAGCGTTTTCCACCTCCTCCTCCAGCATTCCCTCTGTTGCGTTCGGGTGCTGGAAGGATATCAAAACCAGGGCCTCACTATCAGGAATTATATCCCCGGATTTGTTCCTTTCCAAATGTCACCTCTTCCCAACAAAGCACTGGCCATCCAAGGAATTCTAGAGAGCGATGTGCTGACCGCTGCTTACTCCTCTGGAATGTCAGAGCTTGGAAAAAAAGGGCAGTTGAGGCTTTTCCTGGTGCTGCCCATGAAGTGTATTTTACCTAAGTGCCCCTGCCCATGCCTTTGCCTGTATCCGCCAAAAATCCACCCGTTCATTCCCCAGCTGCTGCCTCCCTCTTTTCCTGGATCCAACAGAATTTTAACAGGTGAATATTCCCCTCTGGAAGAGCACCTTTCATTCCAAACCTAAGAACAAACAAACGAATCACTTTCCTTCGACCTTCCTTATTAGGATTCCACTGAGAGCAGTGGATGCAAAATGATCCTCTCCTGGTCCCTGCTGGATTCCCGGAGCAGGGATCCTTTCCCTCTTTCCCCCCACCCCCCGCGGTGCCCTCCTCCCCCTCCCGCCCCACCCCGCACCCTTTTCAGCCTTTCTTCCACAGCTTTTGCCTCCGGACCTCAGATCCTTTTGGTCTCCAGGAGCTCCCAGCAGCTCCACAGCCTTTCCTCTCCCATCCTGATCCTTTGTCCAGGAATGGAGCTCTGCATTGCAATTCCCTTCTCTTTTCTCCGACAATTCCCACCAACCCAGACCTAAAGCTGACACAAGGAACGCTCGGTGCCCACAAATCCAAATCCAGACCTGGCCATCCCTAAACCAGCAACTCCCGGACAATTTGCGTTCATTCCAACCTATCACTGAGGACTCACCTAATCCTTCAAAATTCCCAAGAAATATCCCGTTGCCTTCAGCTCCCAGGGGATTCTGCTTCGTGCTCACACGGATTTGGGACTTCCCTGAAAAACCCGTGCAGGGCACGCTGGAATCCCCGATCCCGTGAATCGGGGGAGTGTGAAAAGCTCGGTCCAGCCTGGGCCCCCAGAAATTTTTGCCAAATATCCCCCAAGTCCTCGGGACAACAGAACTCTCTGGTACTGCATTTTTGGCGTTGTAAAGCCTGGAATTACTTTATTCCTAGTGCTGGGCTCTGGATGTGGCCGAGAAAATCCCGGCCTCCACACAGACCCAGATTCCAAACTTTTTGATACATTTGAGCAAACCGAGAAATTCCCCTTCCCTGCTTCTTCTTAAGGGCATCCTTCTCTTCCCTTACCCGGCCTGCTCTCTCCCACTGGGCTGGGTTTTTCCCTTCCCATGCTAATTAGTCCCTACTTCTAGGAGCTTTAGGTACCTTTCTTCCCTGGCAGGGATTTCTTAACACAGCTACCGAGGCTTTGGGAGTCTTCTTTATCTTCTACTTTCTGGAAACACACCCTCTGATCCATAAATGCCACAATCCAGATGCCCAACTTCAACAAGACATCCTTTTCACCTAAAAACACTCACTCTCAACTCTTAGATCTTTTAAAGTTTTACCCCCGCAAAATTCCCCTGCTTTTCCACCGCTGAATTCCTCCGTCCTGATTCCAAGAATTTCTTGAATACCACGGGGCTTTTCTCAAGATTTACCCCCACAACCTTCCCTACGTGCCCACTGCTCACCACCTCATTTTTCCCTCAATGTCTTCGTTCTCCACCCCAGAGAGTTTGTCAAGTGTTGCCTCCAAAATGTTCCCCCTCTGTCCACTACTGAGTTCCCCATTTTGCCTTCAAAATATTCATTCTGTCCCCTCCAGATTGCATCCACTTTTACCCCCAACATTTTACTTCCTCTACAATATTGATTAAACCTTTTGCACCCCAAAAATGTGCATTCCCTCCCTTAAACAGCACCTCAGCTTTTCCCTCAAAAATGCCCCAGAGAGAAACTCCGATTCAGCCCCCAAACTCCCATTTTCCTACACAAACAGTTCTTGTGGCCCCTCTCAATTCCCCCAGGCTTTCAGCTAAAGGAATAACTGGAAGCCTATTCCCTCATCTCTGCCCTCCTTTTGCTTTCCCGGAAAACCTTGCCATCCCACACTTTCTCCAAGAGATCTGCTGGGAGTACGGCAAGGTCTGCTCTGTCAGAGTGCCAGGGGGGTTTACAGCACTTGCTCCTCTGCATCTTCACCCTTTCATCAGCTTTCCCCTGGAACGGTGTTGTGGGAGAAGCTTGGAATTACCAGAAATGGATCAGGTTCACATTTTTTCCCCACCAGTTTTCATCTGGTTTGGAATTCCTGGAATTACCCTCAAATGTGCCCTAGAACAGTGCTGTGAAAGGATCAGTCAGAAGAACAGCCTGAAAGCAGAAAACCACCTCCAGCAGCAGCCGGAATGATCCCATTTCTGTTCTTACCTGCTCCTGCCAGAGCTCCCAACGGCCCTTCCCATTCCAAGAGCTATGCAAGACATTCCTGCTGTCCGTGAGGGTGAGGTGCCAGTTCTGGATGTTCTTTGCTGCGGAATCGGACAACAAACAGAGCGTAAATGATCTTGGTGGCTCTTCCAAGCCAAACCACCCCGTGATTCCTTGCGTGGATCAGCACCTGTCCCAACTCCATTCCAGAAACCTCCTCCCACTAACCCAGAACTTTCCTTTTTCCGCTCAACATCAGGGATTTGCTGCCGAGTGCCCCGGGCAGGGGACGCCTCAGCCTTCCCTGGGACGCCTCAGCATTCCAGCATTTTTATTCCAGGCATTAAAAGGATGCTCATTTCTCTTCCAGCATTGTTTCCCTCATTTTAGGAGAACCCTTTTCATCCCAGACCCCCCTCGTCAGCTGTTCAATCCTCTGGCACTGGATTTGGACAGAAGAAGGGACGCACCTGGACTGCGGGAAATCACGGAGAGAAACCCCTCCAAAACCTGACAGAGAAAAACAACGGGAGATGCAGGAAGACATATCCCTCATTTGCACGTCTGGAATGCTTTTCTAAAGACTTCTCTGCATCTGGATGCTCTTTGCTCTTGGCTTTCTTTACAGGAATGCACTTGCTGCTAAACACATCTCAGGCCCTTATTTGATCAGGATAAGGCGGGATGGAGATGAAGACTCACACAGGGAATAGCCAGGGAGATTCCCAGATCTCTGAGCTCCTTCACAAGGCAGGAGATCCATTTGGCCCAGGAACCGAACCCTCCCGAGGAATTGTCTGATGCCATCTCCACATTTCACAGCTGATCCTTGTGCTCAAAGGATCCCCCTTTCTTCCCTCCAGCCAATTCCAAGCCTCGCTGCCCCCAGCCGGGAACAGTCCCCAGGCCGATCCCTGCAGTCTTCCCTGCCAGGATCCTGCTCAGGAATCCATGGGCTACAAATTGAAGAATTAATTCTTCCCACCCCTGCCCAGTTCTAATTCCAAAGGATTTGGTGTCTGCCTTACCCGGCTGGAGCCTGCTTCCAACTCTGTTCTTGCTGCTTCTGCTGCTTTCCATTTCCCAGGAATTCCACCAACGGAGCGACAGCGTTTTCCACCTCCTCCTCCAGCATTCCCTCTGTTGCGTTCGGGTGCTGGAAGGATATCAAAACCAGGGCCTCACTATCAGGAATTATATCCCCGGATTTGTTCCTTTCCAAATGTCACCTCTTCCCAACAAAGCACTGGCCATCCAAGGAATTCTAGAGAGCGATGTGCTGACCGCTGCTTACTCCTCTGGAATGTCAGAGCTTGGAAAAAAAGGGCAGTTGAGGCTTTTCCTGGTGCTGCCCATGAAGTGTATTTTACCTAAGTGCCCCTGCCCATGCCTTTGCCTGTATCCGCCAAAAATCCACCCGTTCATTCCCCAGCTGCTGCCTCCCTCTTTTCCTGGATCCAACAGAATTTTAACAGGTGAATATTCCCCTCTGGAAGAGCACCTTTCATTCCAAACCTAAGAACAAACAAACGAATCACTTTCCTTCGACCTTCCTTATTAGGATTCCACTGAGAGCAGTGGATGCAAAATGATCCTCTCCTGGTCCCTGCTGGATTCCCGGAGCAGGGATCCTTTCCCTCTTTCCCCCCACCCCCCGCGGTGCCCTCCTCCCCCTCCCGCCCCACCCCGCACCCTTTTCAGCCTTTCTTCCACAGCTTTTGCCTCCGGACCTCAGATCCTTTTGGTCTCCAGGAGCTCCCAGCAGCTCCACAGCCTTTCCTCTCCCATCCTGATCCTTTCTCCAGGAATGGAGCTCTGCATTGCAATTCCCTTCTCTTTTCTCCGACAATTCCCACCAACCCAGACCTAAAGCTGACACAAGGAACGCTCGGTGCCCACAAATCCAAATCCAGACCTGGCCATCCCTAAACCAGCAACTCCCGGACAATTTGCGTTCATTCCAACCTATCACTGAGGACTCACCTAATCCTTCAAAATTCCCAAGAAATATCCCGTTGCCTTCAGCTCCCAGGGGATTCTGCTTCGTGCTCACACGGATTTGGGACTTCCCTGAAAAACCCGTGCAGGGCACGCTGGAATCCCCGATCCCGTGAATCGGGGGAGTGTGAAAAGCTCGGTCCAGCCTGGGCCCCCAGAAATTTTTGCCAAATATCCCCCAAGTCCTCGGGACAACAGAACTCTCTGGTACTGCATTTTTGGCGTTGTAAAGCCTGGAATTACTTTATTCCTAGTGCTGGGCTCTGGATGTGGCCGAGAAAATCCCGGCCTCCACACAGACCCAGATTCCAAACTTTTTGATACATTTGAGCAAACCGAGAAATTCCCCTTCCCTGCTTCTTCTTAAGGGCATCCTTCTCTTCCCTTACCCGGCCTGCTCTCTCCCACTGGGCTGGGTTTTTCCCTTCCCATGCTAATTAGTCCCTACTTCTAGGAGCTTTAGGTACCTTTCTTCCCTGGCAGGGATTTCTTAACACAGCTACCGAGGCTTTGGGAGTCTTCTTTATCTTCTACTTTCTGGAAACACACCCTCTGATCCATAAATGCCACAATCCAGATGCCCAACTTCAACAAGACATCCTTTTCACCTAAAAACACTCACTCTCAACTCTTAGATCTTTTAAAGTTTTACCCCCGCAAAATTCCCCTGGTTTTCCACCGCTGAATTCCTCCGTCCTGATTCCAAGAATTTCTTGAATACCACGGGGCTTTTCTCAAGATTTACCCCCACAACCTTCCCTACGTGCCCACTGCTCACCACCTCATTTTTCCCTCAATGTCTTCGTTCTCCACCCCAGAGAGTTTGTCAAGTGTTGCCTCCAAAATGTTCCCCCTCTGTCCACTACTGAGTTCCCCATTTTGCCTTCAAAATATTCATTCTGTCCCCTCCAGATTGCATCCACTTTTACCCCCAACATTTTACTTCCTCTACAATATTGATTAAACCTTTTCCACCCCAAAAATGTGCATTCCCTCCCTTAAACAGCACCTCAGCTTTTCCCTCAAAAATGCCCCAGAGAGAAACTCCGATTCAGCCCCCAAACTCCCATTTTCCTACACAAACAGTTCTTGTGGCCCCTCTCAATTCCCCCAGGCTTTCAGCTAAAGGAATAACTGGAAGCCTATTCCCTCATCTCTGCCCTCCTTTTGCTTTCCCGGAAAACCTTGCCATCCCACACTTTCTCCAAGAGATCTGCTGGGAGTACGGCAAGGTCTGCTCTGTCAGAGTGCCAGGGGGGTTTACAGCACTTGCTCCTCTGCATCTTCACCCTTTCATCAGCTTTCCCCTGGAACGGTGTTGTGGGAGAAGCTTGGAATTACCAGAAATGGATCAGGTTCACATTTTTTCCCCACCAGTTTTCATCTGGTTTGAAATTCCTGGAATTACCCTCAAATGTGCCCTAGAACAGTGCTGTGAAAGGATCAGTCAGAAGAACAGCCTGAAAGCAGAAAACCACCTCCAGCAGCAGCCGGAATGATCCCATTTCTGTTCTTACCTGCTCCTGCCAGAGCTCCCAACGGCCCTTCCCATTCCAAGAGCTATGCAAGACATTCCTGCTGTCCGTGAGGGTGAGGTGCCAGTTCTGGATGTTCTTTGCTGCGGAATCGGACAACAAACAGAGCGTAAATGATCTTGGTGGCTCTTCCAAGCCAAACCACCCCGTGATTCCTTGCGTGGATCAGCACCTGTCCCAACTCCATTCCAGAAACCTCCTCCCACTAACCCAGAACTTTCCTTTTTCCGCTCAACATCAGGGATTTGCTGCCGAGTGCCCCGGGCAGGGGACGCCTCAGCCTTCCCTGGGACGCCTCAGCATTCCAGCATTTTTATTCCAGGCATTAAAAGGATGCTCATTTCTCTTCCAGCATTGTTTCCCTCATTTTAGGAGAACCCTTTTCATCCCAGACCCCCCTCGTCAGCTGTTCAATCCTCTGGCACTGGATTTGGACAGAAGAAGGGACGCACCTGGACTGCGGGAAATCACGGAGAGAAACCCCTCCAAAACCTGACAGAGAAAAACAACGGGAGATGCAGGAAGACATATCCCTCATTTGCACGTCTGGAATGCTTTTCTAAAGACTTCTCTGCATCTGGATGCTCTTTGCTCTTGGCTTTCTTTACAGGAATGCACTTGCTGCTAAACACATCTCAGGCCCTTATTTGATCAGGATAAGGCGGGATGGAGATGAAGACTCACACAGGGAATAGCCAGGGAGATTCCCAGATCTCTGAGCTCCTTCACAAGGCAGGAGATCCATTTGGCCCAGGAACCGAACCCTCCCGAGGAATTGTCTGATGCCATCTCCACATTTCACAGCTGATCCTTGTGCTCAAAGGATCCCCCTTTCTTCCCTCCAGCCAATTCCAAGCCTCGCTGCCCCCAGCCGGGAACAGTCCCCAGGCCGATCCCTGCAGTCTTCCCTGCCAGGATCCTGCTCAGGAATCCATGGGCTACAAATTGAAGAATTAATTCTTCCCACCCCTGCCCAGTTCTAATTCCAAAGGATTTGGTGTCTGCCTTACCCGGCTGGAGCCTGCTTCCAACTCTGTTCTTGCTGCTTCTGCTGCTTTCCATTTCCCAGGAATTCCACCAACGGAGCGACAGCGTTTTCCACCTCCTCCTCCAGCATTCCCTCTGTTGCGTTCGGGTGCTGGAAGGATATCAAAACCAGGGCCTCACTATCAGGAATTATATCCCCGGATTTGTTCCTTTCCAAATGTCACCTCTTCCCAACAAAGCACTGGCCATCCAAGGAATTCTAGAGAGCCATGTGCTGACCGCTGCTTACTCCTCTGGAATGTCAGAGCTTGGAAAAAAAGGGCAGTTGAGGCTTTTCCTGGTGCTGCCCATGAAGTGTATTTTACCTAAGTGCCCCTGCCCATGCCTTTGCCTGTATCCGCCAAAAATCCACCCGTTCATTCCCCAGCTGCTGCCTCCCTCTTTTCCTGGATCCAACAGAATTTTAACAGGTGAATATTCCCCTCTGGAAGAGCACCTTTCATTCCAAACCTAAGAACAAACAAACGAATCACTTTCCTTCGACCTTCCTTATTAGGATTCCACTGAGAGCAGTGGATGCAAAATGATCCTCTCCTGGTCCCTGCTGGATTCCCGGAGCAGGGATCCTTTCCCTCTTTCCCCCCACCCCCCGCGGTGCCCTCCTCCCCCTCCCGCCCCACCCCGCACCCTTTTCAGCCTTTCTTCCACAGCTTTTGCCTCCGGACCTCAGATCCTTTTGGTCTCCAGGAGCTCCCAGCAGCTCCACAGCCTTTCCTCTCCCATCCTGATCCTTTGTCCAGGAATGGAGCTCTGCATTGCAATTCCCTTCTCTTTTCTCCGACAATTCCCACCAACCCAGACCTAAAGCTGACACAAGGAACGCTCGGTGCCCACAAATCCAAATCCAGACCTGGCCATCCCTAAACCAGCAACTCCCGGACAATTTGCGTTCATTCCAACCTATCACTGAGGACTCACCTAATCCTTCAAAATTCCCAAGAAATATCCCGTTGCCTTCAGCTCCCAGGGGATTCTGCTTCGTGCTCACACGGATTTGGGACTTCCCTGAAAAACCCGTGCAGGGCACGCTGGAATCCCCGATCCCGTGAATCGGGGGAGTGTGAAAAGCTCGGTCCAGCCTGGGCCCCCAGAAATTTTTGCCAAATATCCCCCAAGTCCTCGGGACAACAGAACTCTCTGGTACTGCATTTTTGGCGTTGTAAAGCCTGGAATTACTTTATTCCTAGTGCTGGGCTCTGGATGTGGCCGAGAAAATCCCGGCCTCCACACAGACCCAGATTCCAAACTTTTTGATACATTTGAGCAAACTGAGAAATTCCCCTTCCCTGCTTCTTCTTAAGGGCATCCTTCTCTTCCCTTACCCGGCCTGCTCTCTCCCACTGGGCTGGGTTTTTCCCTTCCCATGCTAATTAGTCCCTACTTCTAGGAGCTTTAGGTACCTTTCTTCCCTGGCAGGGATTTCTTAACACAGCTACCGAGGCTTTGGGAGTCTTCTTTATCTTCTACTTTCTGGAAACACACCCTCTGATCCATAAATGCCACAATCCAGATGCCCAACTTCAACAAGACATCCTTTTCACCTAAAAACACTCACTCTCAACTCTTAGATCTTTTAAAGTTTTACCCCCGCAAAATTCCCCTGCTTTTCCACCGCTGAATTCCTCCGTCCTGATTCCAAGAATTTCTTGAATACCACGGGGCTTTTCTCAAGATTTACCCCCACAACGTTCCCTACGTGCCCACTGCTCACCACCTCATTTTTCCCTCAATGTCTTCGTTCTCCACCCCAGAGAGTTTGTCAAGTGTTGCCTCCAAAATGTTCCCCCTCTGTCCACTACTGAGTTCCCCATTTTGCCTTCAAAATATTCATTCTGTCCCCTCCAGATTGCATCCACTTTTACCCCCAACATTTTACTTCCTCTACAATATTGATTAAACCTTTTCCACCCCAAAAATGTGCATTCCCTCCCTTAAACAGCACCTCAGCTTTTCCCTCAAAAATGCCCCAGAGAGAAACTCCGATTCAGCCCCCAAACTCCCATTTTCCTACACAAACAGTTCTTGTGGCCCCTCTCAATTCCCCCAGGCTTTCAGCTAAAGGAATAACTGGAAGCCTATTCCCTCATCTCTGCCCTCCTTTTGCTTTCCCGGAAAACCTTGCCATCCCACACTTTCTCCAAGAGATCTGCTGGGAGTACGGCAAGGTCTGCTCTGTCAGAGTGCCAGGGGGGTTTACAGCACTTGCTCCTCTGCATCTTCACCCTTTCATCAGCTTTCCCCTGGAACGGTGTTGTGGGAGAAGCTTGGAATTACCAGAAATGGATCAGGTTCACATTTTTTCCCCACCAGTTTTCATCTGGTTTGAAATTCCTGGAATTACCCTCAAATGTGCCCTAGAACAGTGCTGTGAAAGGATCAGTCAGAAGAACAGCCTGAAAGCAGAAAACCACCTCCAGCAGCAGCCGGAATGATCCCATTTCTGTTCTTACCTGCTCCTGCCAGAGCTCCCAACGGCCCTTCCCATTCCAAGAGCTATGCAAGACATTCCTGCTGTCCGTGAGGGTGAGGTGCCAGTTCTGGATGTTCTTTGCTGCGGAATCGGACAACAAACAGAGCGTAAATGATCTTGGTGGCTCTTCCAAGCCAAACCACCCCGTGATTCCTTGCGTGGATCAGCACCTGTCCCAACTCCATTCCAGAAACCTCCTCCCACTAACCCAGAACTTTCCTTTTTCCGCTCAACATCAGGGATTTGCTGCCGAGTGCCCCGGGCAGGGGACGCCTCAGCCTTCCCTGGGACGCCTCAGCATTCCAGCATTTTTATTCCAGGCATTAAAAGGATGCTCATTTCTCTTCCAGCATTGTTTCCCTCATTTTAGGAGAACCCTTTTCATCCCAGACCCCCCTCGTCAGCTGTTCAATCCTCTGGCACTGGATTTGGACAGAAGAAGGGACGCACCTGGACTGCGGGAAATCACGGAGAGAAACCCCTCCAAAACCTGACAGAGAAAAACAACGGGAGATGCAGGAAGACATATCCCTCATTTGCACGTCTGGAATGCTTTTCTAAAGACTTCTCTGCATCTGGATGCTCTTTGCTCTTGGCTTTCTTTACAGGAATGCATTTGCTGCTAAACACATCTCAGGCCCTTATTTGATCAGGATAAGGCGGGATGGAGATGAAGACTCACACAGGGAATAGCCAGGGAGATTCCCAGATCTCTGAGCTCCTTCACAAGGCAGGAGATCCATTTGGCCCAGGAACCGAACCCTCCCGAGGAATTGTCTGATGCCATCTCCACATTTCACAGCTGATCCTTGTGCTCAAAGGATCCCCCTTTCTTCCCTCCAGCCAATTCCAAGCCTCGCTGCCCCCAGCCGGGAACAGTCCCCAGGCCGATCCCTGCAGTCTTCCCTGCCAGGATCCTGCTCAGGAATCCATGGGCTACAAATTGAAGAATTAATTCTTCCCACCCCTGCCCAGTTCTAATTCCAAAGGATTTGGTGTCTGCCTTACCCGGCTGGAGCCTGCTTCCAACTCTGTTCTTGCTGCTTCTGCTGCTTTCCATTTCCCAGGAATTCCACCAACGGAGCGACAGCGTTTTCCACCTCCTCCTCCAGCATTCCCTCTGTTGCGTTCGGGTGCTGGAAGGATATCAAAACCAGGGCCTCACTATCAGGAATTATATCCCCGGATTTGTTCCTTTCCAAATGTCACCTCTTCCCAACAAAGCACTGGCCATCCAAGGAATTCTAGAGAGCGATGTGCTGACCGCTGCTTACTCCTCTGGAATGTCAGAGCTTGGAAAAAAAGGGCAGTTGAGGCTTTTCCTGGTGCTGCCCATGAAGTGTATTTTACCTAAGTGCCCCTGCCCATGCCTTTGCCTGTATCCGCCAAAAATCCACCCGTTCATTCCCCAGCTGCTGCCTCCCTCTTTTCCTGGATCCAACAGAATTTTAACAGGTGAATATTCCCCTCTGGAAGAGCACCTTTCATTCCAAACCTAAGAACAAACAAACGAATCACTTTCCTTCGACCTTCCTTATTAGGATTCCACTGAGAGCAGTGGATGCAAAATGATCCTCTCCTGGTCCCTGCTGGATTCCCGGAGCAGGGATCCTTTCCCTCTTTCCCCCCACCCCCCGCGGTGCCCTCCTCCCCCTCCCGCCCCACCCCGCACCCTTTTCAGCCTTTCTTCCACAGCTTTTGCCTCCGGACCTCAGATCCTTTTGGTCTCCAGGAGCTCCCAGCAGCTCCACAGCCTTTCCTCTCCCATCCTGATCCTTTCTCCAGGAATGGAGCTCTGCATTGCAATTCCCTTCTCTTTTCTCCGACAATTCCCACCAACCCAGACCTAAAGCTGACACAAGGAACACTCGGTGCCCACAAATCCAAATCCAGACCTGGCCATCCCTAAACCAGCAACTCCTGGACAATTTGCGTTCATTCCAACCTATCACTGAGGACTCACCTAATCCTTCAAAATTCCCAAGAAATATCCCGTTGCCTTCAGCTCCCAGGGGATTCTGCTTCGTGCTCACACGGATTTGGGACTTCCCTGAAAAACCCGTGCAGGGCACGCTGGAATCCCCGATCCCGTGAATCGGGGGAGTGTGAAAAGCTCGGTCCAGCCTGGGCCCCCAGAAATTTTTGCCAAATATCCCCCAAGTCCTCGGGACAACAGAACTCTCTGGTACTGCATTTTTGGCGTTGTAAAGCCTGGAATTACTTTATTCCTAGTGCTGGGCTCTGGATGTGGCCGAGAAAATCCCGGCCTCCACACAGACCCAGATTCCAAACTTTTTGATACATTTGAGCAAACCGAGAAATTCCCCTTCCCTGCTTCTTCTTAAGGGCATCCTTCTCTTCCCTTACCCGGCCTGCTCTCTCCCACTGGGCTGGGTTTTTCCCTTCCCATGCTAATTAGTCCCTACTTCTAGGAGCTTTAGGTACCTTTCTTCCCTGGCAGGGATTTCTTAACACAGCTACCGAGGCTTTGGGAGTCTTCTTTATCTTCTACTTTCTGGAAACACACCCTCTGATCCATAAATGCCACAATCCAGATGCCCAACTTCAACAAGACATCCTTTTCACCTAAAAACACTCACTCTCAACTCTTAGATCTTTTAAAGTTTTACCCCCGCAAAATTCCCCTGGTTTTCCACCGCTGAATTCCTCCGTCCTGATTCCAAGAATTTCTTGAATACCACGGGGCTTTTCTCAAGATTTACCCCCACAACCTTCCCTACGTGCCCACTGCTCACCACCTCATTTTTCCCTCAATGTCTTCGTTCTCCACCCCAGAGAGTTTGTCAAGTGTTGCCTCCAAAATGTTCCCCCTCTGTCCACTACTGAGTTCCCCATTTTGCCTTCAAAATATTCATTCTGTCCCCTCCAGATTGCATCCACTTTTACCCCCAACATTTTACTTCCTCTACAATATTGATTAAACCTTTTCCACCCCAAAAATGTGCATTCCCTCCCTTAAACAGCACCTCAGCTTTTCCCTCAAAAATGCCCCAGAGAGAAACTCCGATTCAGCCCCCAAACTCCCATTTTCCTACACAAACAGTTCTTGTGGCCCCTCTCAATTCCCCCAGGCTTTCAGCTAAAGGAATAACTGGAAGCCTATTCCCTCATCTCTGCCCTCCTTTTGCTTTCCCGGAAAACCTTGCCATCCCACACTTTCTCCAAGAGATCTGCTGGGAGTACGGCAAGGTCTGCTCTGTCAGAGTGCCAGGGGGGTTTACAGCACTTGCTCCTCTGCATCTTCACCCTTTCATCAGCTTTCCCCTGGAACGGTGTTGTGGGAGAAGCTTGGAATTACCAGAAATGGATCAGGTTCACATTTTTTCCCCACCAGTTTTCATCTGGTTTGAAATTCCTGGAATTACCCTCAAATGTGCCCTAGAACAGTGCTGTGAAAGGATCAGTCAGAAGAACAGCCTGAAAGCAGAAAACCACCTCCAGCAGCAGCCGGAATGATCCCATTTCTGTTCTTACCTGCTCCTGCCAGAGCTCCCAACGGCCCTTCCCATTCCAAGAGCTATGCAAGACATTCCTGCTGTCCGTGAGGGTGAGGTGCCAGTTCTGGATGTTCTTTGCTGCGGAATCGGACAACAAACAGAGCGTAAATGATCTTGGTGGCTCTTCCAAGCCAAACCACCCCGTGATTCCTTGCGTGGATCAGCACCTGTCCCAACTCCATTCCAGAAACCTCCTCCCACTAACCCAGAACTTTCCTTTTTCCGCTCAACATCAGGGATTTGCTGCCGAGTGCCCCGGGCAGGGGACGCCTCAGCCTTCCCTGGGACGCCTCAGCATTCCAGCATTTTTATTCCAGGCATTAAAAGGATGCTCATTTCTCTTCCAGCATTGTTTCCCTCATTTTAGGAGAACCCTTTTCATCCCAGACCCCCCTCGTCAGCTGTTCAATCCTCTGGCACTGGATTTGGACAGAAGAAGGGACGCACCTGGACTGCGGGAAATCACGGAGAGAAACCCCTCCAAAACCTGACAGAGAAAAACAACGGGAGATGCAGGAAGACATATCCCTCATTTGCACGTCTGGAATGCTTTTCTAAAGACTTCTCTGCATCTGGATGCTCTTTGCTCTTGGCTTTCTTTACAGGAATGCATTTGCTGCTAAACACATCTCAGGCCCTTATTTGATCAGGATAAGGCGGGATGGAGATGAAGACTCACACAGGGAATAGCCAGGGAGATTCCCAGATCTCTGAGCTCCTTCACAAGGCAGGAGATCCATTTGGCCCAGGAACCGAACCCTCCCGAGGAATTGTCTGATGCCATCTCCACATTTCACAGCTGATCCTTGTGCTCAAAGGATCCCCCTTTCTTCCCTCCAGCCAATTCCAAGCCTCGCTGCCCCCAGCCGGGAACAGTCCCCAGGCCGATCCCTGCAGTCTTCCCTGCCAGGATCCTGCTCAGGAATCCATGGGCTACAAATTGAAGAATTAATTCTTCCCACCCCTGCCCACTTCTAATTCCAAAGGATTTGGTGTCTGCCTTACCCGGCTGGAGCCTGCTTCCAACTCTGTTCTTGCTGCTTCTGCTGCTTTCCATTTCCCAGGAATTCCACCAACGGAGCGACAGCGTTTTCCACCTCCTCCTCCAGCATTCCCTCTGTTGCGTTCGGGTGCTGGAAGGATATCAAAACCAGGGCCTCACTATCAGGAATTATATCCCCGGATTTGTTCCTTTCCAAATGTCACCTCTTCCCAACAAAGCACTGGCCATCCAAGGAATTCTAGAGAGCGATGTGCTGACCGCTGCTTACTCCTCTGGAATGTCAGAGCTTGGAAAAAAAGGGCAGTTGAGGCTTTTCCTGGTGCTGCCCATGAAGTGTATTTTACCTAAGTGCCCCTGCCCATGCCTTTGCCTGTATCCGCCAAAAATCCACCCGTTCATTCCCCAGCTGCTGCCTCCCTCTTTTCCTGGATCCAACAGAATTTTAACAGGTGAATATTCCCCTCTGGAAGAGCACCTTTCATTCCAAACCTAAGAACAAACAAACGAATCACTTTCCTTCGACCTTCCTTATTAGGATTCCACTGAGAGCAGTGGATGCAAAATGATCCTCTCCTGGTCCCTGCTGGATTCCCGGAGCAGGGATCCTTTCCCTCTTTCCCCCCACCCCCCGCGGTGCCCTCCTCCCCCTCCCGCCCCACCCCGCACCCTTTTCAGCCTTTCTTCCACAGCTTTTGCCTCCGGACCTCAGATCCTTTTGGTCTCCAGGAGCTCCCAGCAGCTCCACAGCCTTTCCTCTCCCATCCTGATCCTTTCTCCAGGAATGGAGCTCTGCATTGCAATTCCCTTCTCTTTTCTCCGACAATTCCCACCAACCCAGACCTAAAGCTGACACAAGGAACACTCGGTGCCCACAAATCCAAATCCAGACCTGGCCATCCCTAAACCAGCAACTCCTGGACAATTTGCGTTCATTCCAACCTATCACTGAGGACTCACCTAATCCTTCAAAATTCCCAAGAAATATCCCGTTGCCTTCAGCTCCCAGGGGATTCTGCTTCGTGCTCACACGGATTTGGGACTTCCCTGAAAAACCCGTGCAGGGCACGCTGGAATCCCCGATCCCGTGAATCGGGGGAGTGTGAAAAGCTCGGTCCAGCCTGGGCCCCCAGAAATTTTTGCCAAATATCCCCCAAGTCCTCGGGACAACAGAACTCTCTGGTACTGCATTTTTGGCGTTGTAAAGCCTGGAATTACTTTATTCCTAGTGCTGGGCTCTGGATGTGGCCGAGAAAATCCCGGCCTCCACACAGACCCAGATTCCAAACTTTTTGATACATTTGAGCAAACCGAGAAATTCCCCTTCCCTGCTTCTTCTTAAGGGCATCCTTCTCTTCCCTTACCCGGCCTGCTCTCTCCCACTGGGCTGGGTTTTTCCCTTCCCATGCTAATTAGTCCCTACTTCTAGGAGCTTTAGGTACCTTTCTTCCCTGGCAGGGATTTCTTAACACAGCTACCGAGGCTTTGGGAGTCTTCTTTATCTTCTACTTTCTGGAAACACACCCTCTGATCCATAAATGCCACAATCCAGATGCCCAACTTCAACAAGACATCCTTTTCACCTAAAAACACTCACTCTCAACTCTTAGATCTTTTAAAGTTTTACCCCCGCAAAATTCCCCTGCTTTTCCACCGCTGAATTCCTCCGTCCTGATTCCAAGAATTTCTTGAATACCACGGGGCTTTTCTCAAGATTTACCCCCACAACCTTCCCTACGTGCCCACTGCTCACCACCTCATTTTTCCCTCAATGTCTTCGTTCTCCACCCCAGAGAGTTTGTCAAGTGTTGCCTCCAAAATGTTCCCCCTCTGTCCACTACTGAGTTCCCCATTTTGCCTTCAAAATATTCATTCTGTCCCCTCCAGATTGCATCCACTTTTACCCCCAACATTTTACTTCCTCTACAATATTGATTAAACCTTTTGCACCCCAAAAATGTGCATTCCCTCCCTTAAACAGCACCTCAGCTTTTCCCTCAAAAATGCCCCAGAGAGAAACTCCGATTCAGCCCCCAAACTCCCATTTTCCTACACAAACAGTTCTTGTGGCCCCTCTCAATTCCCCCAGGCTTTCAGCTAAAGGAATAACTGGAAGCCTATTCCCTCATCTCTGCCCTCCTTTTGCTTTCCCGGAAAACCTTGCCATCCCACACTTTCTCCAAGAGATCTGCTGGGAGTACGGCAAGGTCTGCTCTGTCTGAGTGCCAGGGGGGTTTACAGCACTTGCTCCTCTGCATCTTCACCCTTTCATCAGCTTTCCCCTGGAACGGTGTTGTGGGAGAAGCTTGGAATTACCAGAAATGGATCAGGTTCACATTTTTTCCCCACCAGTTTTCATCTGGTTTGAAATTCCTGGAATTACCCTCAAATGTGCCCTAGAACAGTGCTGTGAAAGGATCAGTCAGAAGAACAGCCTGAAAGCAGAAAACCACCTCCAGCAGCAGCCGGAATGATCCCATTTCTGTTCTTACCTGCTCCTGCCAGAGCTCCCAACGGCCCTTCCCATTCCAAGAGCTATGCAAGACATTCCTGCTGTCCGTGAGGGTGAGGTGCCAGTTCTGGATGTTCTTTGCTGCGGAATCGGACAACAAACAGAGCGTAAATGATCTTGGTGGCTCTTCCAAGCCAAACCACCCCGTGATTCCTTGCGTGGATCAGCACCTGTCCCAACTCCATTCCAGAAACCTCCTCCCACTAACCCAGAACTTTCCTTTTTCCGCTCAACATCAGGGATTTGCTGCCGAGTGCCCCGGGCAGGGGACGCCTCAGCCTTCCCTGGGACGCCTCAGCATTCCAGCATTTTTATTCCAGGCATTAAAAGGATGCTCATTTCTCTTCCAGCATTGTTTCCCTCATTTTAGGAGAACCCTTTTCATCCCAGACCCCCCTCGTCAGCTGTTCAATCCTCTGGCACTGGATTTGGACAGAAGAAGGGACGCACCTGGACTGCGGGAAATCACGGAGAGAAACCCCTCCAAAACCTGACAGAGAAAAACAACGGGAGATGCAGGAAGACATATCCCTCATTTGCACGTCTGGAATGCTTTTCTAAAGACTTCTCTGCATCTGGATGCTCTTTGCTCTTGGCTTTCTTTACAGGAATGCATTTGCTGCTAAACACATCTCAGGCCCTTATTTGATCAGGATAAGGCGGGATGGAGATGAAGACTCACACAGGGAATAGCCAGGGAGATTCCCAGATCTCTGAGCTCCTTCACAAGGCAGGAGATCCATTTGGCCCAGGAACCGAACCCTCCCGAGGAATTGTCTGATGCCATCTCCACATTTCACAGCTGATCCTTGTGCTCAAAGGATCCCCCTTTCTTCCCTCCAGCCAATTCCAAGCCTCGCTGCCCCCAGCCGGGAACAGTCCCCAGGCCGATCCCTGCAGTCTTCCCTGCCAGGATCCTGCTCAGGAATCCATGGGCTACAAATTGAAGAATTAATTCTTCCCACCCCTGCCCAGTTCTAATTCCAAAGGATTTGGTGTCTGCCTTACCCGGCTGGAGCCTGCTTCCAACTCTGTTCTTGCTGCTTCTGCTGCTTTCCATTTCCCAGGAATTCCACCAACGGAGCGACAGCGTTTTCCACCTCCTCCTCCAGCATTCCCTCTGTTGCGTTCGGGTGCTGGAAGGATATCAAAACCAGGGCCTCACTATCAGGAATTATATCCCCGGATTTGTTCCTTTCCAAATGTCACCTCTTCCCAACAAAGCACTGGCCATCCAAGGAATTCTAGAGAGCGATGTGCTGACCGCTGCTTACTCCTCTGGAATGTCAGAGCTTGGAAAAAAAGGGCAGTTGAGGCTTTTCCTGGTGCTGCCCATGAAGTGTATTTTACCTAAGTGCCCCTGCCCATGCCTTTGCCTGTATCCGCCAAAAATCCACCCGTTCATTCCCCAGCTGCTGCCTCCCTCTTTTCCTGGATCCAACAGAATTTTAACAGGTGAATATTCCCCTCTGGAAGAGCACCTTTCATTCCAAACCTAAGAACAAACAAACGAATCACTTTCCTTCGACCTTCCTTATTAGGATTCCACTGAGAGCAGTGGATGCAAAATGATCCTCTCCTGGTCCCTGCTGGATTCCCGGAGCAGGGATCCTTTCCCTCTTTCCCCCCACCCCCCGCGGTGCCCTCCTCCCCCTCCCGCCCCACCCCGCACCCTTTTCAGCCTTTCTTCCACAGCTTTTGCCTCCGGACCTCAGATCCTTTTGGTCTCCAGGAGCTCCCAGCAGCTCCACAGCCTTTCCTCTCCCATCCTGATCCTTTCTCCAGGAATGGAGCTCTGCATTGCAATTCCCTTCTCTTTTCTCCGACAATTCCCACCAACCCAGACCTAAAGCTGACACAAGGAACACTCGGTGCCCACAAATCCAAATCCAGACCTGGCCATCCCTAAACCAGCAACTCCCGGACAATTTGCGTTCATTCCAACCTATCACTGAGGACTCACCTAATCCTTCAAAATTCCCAAGAAATATCCCGTTGCCTTCAGCTCCCAGGGGATTCTGCTTCGTGCTCACACGGATTTGGGACTTCCCTGAAAAACCCGTGCAGGGCACGCTGGAATCCCCGATCCCGTGAATCGGGGGAGTGTGAAAAGCTCGGTCCAGCCTGGGCCCCCAGAAATTTTTGCCAAATATCCCCCAAGTCCTCGGGACAACAGAACTCTCTGGTACTGCATTTTTGGCGTTGTAAAGCCTGGAATTACTTTATTCCTAGTGCTGGGCTCTGGATGTGGCCGAGAAAATCCCGGCCTCCACACAGACCCAGATTCCAAACTTTTTGATACATTTGAGCAAACCGAGAAATTCCCCTTCCCTGCTTCTTCTTAAGGGCATCCTTCTCTTCCCTTACCCGGCCTGCTCTCTCCCACTGGGCTGGGTTTTTCCCTTCCCATGCTAATTAGTCCCTACTTCTAGGAGCTTTAGGTACCTTTCTTCCCTGGCAGGGATTTCTTAACACAGCTACCGAGGCTTTGGGAGTCTTCTTTATCTTCTACTTTCTGGAAACACACCCTCTGATCCATAAATGCCACAATCCAGATGCCCAACTTCAACAAGACATCCTTTTCACCTAAAAACACTCACTCTCAACTCTTAGATCTTTTAAAGTTTTACCCCCGCAAAATTCCCCTGCTTTTCCACCGCTGAATTCCTCCGTCCTGATTCCAAGAATTTCTTGAATACCACGGGGCTTTTCTCAAGATTTACCCCCACAACCTTCCCTACGTGCCCACTGCTCACCACCTCATTTTTCCCTCAATGTCTTCGTTCTCCACCCCAGAGAGTTTGTCAAGTGTTGCCTCCAAAATGTTCCCCCTCTGTCCACTACTGAGTTCCCCATTTTGCCTTCAAAATATTCATTCTGTCCCCTCCAGATTGCATCCACTTTTACCCCCAACATTTTACTTCCTCTACAATATTGATTAAACCTTTTCCACCCCAAAAATGTGCATTCCCTCCCTTAAACAGCACCTCAGCTTTTCCCTCAAAAATGCCCCAGAGAGAAACTCCGATTCAGCCCCCAAACTCCCATTTTCCTACACAAACAGTTCTTGTGGCCCCTCTCAATTCCCCCAGGCTTTCAGCTAAAGGAATAACTGGAAGCCTATTCCCTCATCTCTGCCCTCCTTTTGCTTTCCCGGAAAACCTTGCCATCCCACACTTTCTCCAAGAGATCTGCTGGGAGTACGGCAAGGTCTGCTCTGTCTGAGTGCCAGGGGGGTTTACAGCACTTGCTCCTCTGCATCTTCACCCTTTCATCAGCTTTCCCCTGGAACGGTGTTGTGGGAGAAGCTTGGAATTACCAGAAATGGATCAGGTTCACATTTTTTCCCCACCAGTTTTCATCTGGTTTGAAATTCCTGGAATTACCCTCAAATGTGCCCTAGAACAGTGCTGTGAAAGGATCAGTCAGAAGAACAGCCTGAAAGCAGAAAACCACCTCCAGCAGCAGCCGGAATGATCCCATTTCTGTTCTTACCTGCTCCTGCCAGAGCTCCCAACGGCCCTTCCCATTCCAAGAGCTATGCAAGACATTCCTGCTGTCCGTGAGGGTGAGGTGCCAGTTCTGGATGTTCTTTGCTGCGGAATCGGACAACAAACAGAGCGTAAATGATCTTGGTGGCTCTTCCAAGCCAAACCACCCCGTGATTCCTTGCGTGGATCAGCACCTGTCCCAACTCCATTCCAGAAACCTCCTCCCACTAACCCAGAACTTTCCTTTTTCCGCTCAACATCAGGGATTTGCTGCCGAGTGCCCCGGGCAGGGGACGCCTCAGCCTTCCCTGGGACGCCTCAGCATTCCAGCATTTTTATTCCAGGCATTAAAAGGATGCTCATTTCTCTTCCAGCATTGTTTCCCTCATTTTAGGAGAACCCTTTTCATCCCAGACCCCCCTCGTCAGCTGTTCAATCCTCTGGCACTGGATTTGGACAAAAGAAGGGACGCACCTGGACTGCGGGAAATCACGGAGAGAAACCCCTCCAAAACCTGACAGAGAAAAACAACGGGAGATGCAGGAAGACATATCCCTCATTTGCACGTCTGGAATGCTTTTCTAAAGACTTCTCTGCATCTGGATGCTCTTTGCTCTTGGCTTTCTTTACAGGAATGCATTTGCTGCTAAACACATCTCAGGCCCTTATTTGATCAGGATAAGGCGGGATGGAGATGAAGACTCACACAGGGAATAGCCAGGGAGATTCCCAGATCTCTGAGCTCCTTCACAAGGCAGGAGATCCATTTGGCCCAGGAACCGAACCCTCCCGAGGAATTGTCTGATGCCATCTCCACATTTCACAGCTGATCCTTGTGCTCAAAGGATCCCCCTTTCTTCCCTCCAGCCAATTCCAAGCCTCGCTGCCCCCAGCCGGGAACAGTCCCCAGGCCGATCCCTGCAGTCTTCCCTGCCAGGATCCTGCTCAGGAATCCATGGGCTACAAATTGAAGAATTAATTCTTCCCACCCCTGCCCAGTTCTAATTCCAAAGGATTTGGTGTCTGCCTTACCCGGCTGGAGCCTGCTTCCAACTCTGTTCTTGCTGCTTCTGCTGCTTTCCATTTCCCAGGAATTCCACCAACGGAGCGACAGCGTTTTCCACCTCCTCCTCCAGCATTCCCTCTGTTGCGTTCGGGTGCTGGAAGGATATCAAAACCAGGGCCTCACTATCAGGAATTATATCCCCGGATTTGTTCCTTTCCAAATGTCACCTCTTCCCAACAAAGCACTGGCCATCCAAGGAATTCTAGAGAGCGATGTGCTGACCGCTGCTTACTCCTCTGGAATGTCAGAGCTTGGAAAAAAAGGGCAGTTGAGGCTTTTCCTGGTGCTGCCCATGAAGTGTATTTTACCTAAGTGCCCCTGCCCATGCCTTTGCCTGTATCCGCCAAAAATCCACCCGTTCATTCCCCAGCTGCTGCCTCCCTCTTTTCCTGGATCCAACAGAATTTTAACAGGTGAATATTCCCCTCTGGAAGAGCACCTTTCATTCCAAACCTAAGAACAAACAAACGAATCACTTTCCTTCGACCTTCCTTATTAGGATTCCACTGAGAGCAGTGGATGGAAAATGATCCTCTCCTGGCCCCTGCTGGATTCCCGGAGCAGGGAGCCTTTCCCTCTTTCCCCCCACCCCCCGCGGTGCCCTCCTCCCCCTCCCGCCCCACCCCGCACCCTTTTCAGGCTTTGTTCCACAGCTTTTGCCTCCGGACCTCAGATCCTTTTGGTCTCCAGGAGCTCCCAGCAGCTCCACAGCCTTTCCTCTCCCATCCTGATCCTTTCTCCAGGAATGGAGCTCTGCATTGCAATTCCCTTCTCTTTTCTCCGACAATTCCCACCAACCCAGACCTAAAGCTGACACAAGGAACACTCGGTGCCCACAAATCCAAATCCAGACCTGGCCATCCCTAAACCAGCAACTCCTGGACAATTTGCGTTCATTCCAACCTATCACTGAGGACTCACCTAATCCTTCAAAATTCCCAAGAAATATCCCGTTGCCTTCAGCTCCCAGGGGATTCTGCTTCGTGCTCACACGGATTTGGGACTTCCCTGAAAAACCCGTGCAGGGCACGCTGGAATCCCCGATCCCGTGAATCGGGGGAGTGTGAAAAGCTCGGTCCAGCCTGGGCCCCCAGAAATTTTTGCCAAATATCCCCCAAGTCCTCGGGACAACAGAACTCTCTGGTACTGCATTTTTGGCGTTGTAAAGCCTGGAATTACTTTATTCCTAGTGCTGGGCTCTGGATGTGGCCGAGAAAATCCCGGCCTCCACACAGACCCAGATTCCAAACTTTTTGATACATTTGAGCAAACCGAGAAATTCCCCTTCCCTGCTTCTTCTTAAGGGCATCCTTCTCTTCCCTTACCCGGCCTGCTCTCTCCCACTGGGCTGGGTTTTTCCCTTCCCATGCTAATTAGTCCCTACTTCTAGGAGCTTTAGGTACCTTTCTTCCCTGGCAGGGATTTCTTAACACAGCTACCGAGGCTTTGGGAGTCTTCTTTATCTTCTACTTTCTGGAAACACACCCTCTGATCCATAAATGCCACAATCCAGATGCCCAACTTCAACAAGACATCCTTTTCACCTAAAAACACTCACTCTCAACTCTTAGATCTTTTAAAGTTTTACCCCCGCAAAATTCCCCTGGTTTTCCACCGCTGAATTCCTCCGTCCTGATTCCAAGAATTTCTTGAATACCACGGGGCTTTTCTCAAGATTTACCCCCACAACCTTCCCTACGTGCCCACTGCTCACCACCTCATTTTTCCCTCAATGTCTTCGTTCTCCACCCCAGAGAGTTTGTCAAGTGTTGCCTCCAAAATGTTCCCCCTCTGTCCACTACTGAGTTCCCCATTTTGCCTTCAAAATATTCATTCTGTCCCCTCCAGATTGCATCCACTTTTACCCCCAACATTTTACTTCCTCTACAATATTGATTAAACCTTTTCCACCCCAAAAATGTGCATTCCCTCCCTTAAACAGCACCTCAGCTTTTCCCTCAAAAATGCCCCAGAGAGAAACTCCGATTCAGCCCCCAAACTCCCATTTTCCTACACAAACAGTTCTTGTGGCCCCTCTCAATTCCCCCAGGCTTTCAGCTAAAGGAATAACTGGAAGCCTATTCCCTCATCTCTGCCCTCCTTTTGCTTTCCCGGAAAACCTTGCCATCCCACACTTTCTCCAAGAGATCTGCTGGGAGTACGGCAAGGTCTGCTCTGTCAGAGTGCCAGGGGGGTTTACAGCACTTGCTCCTCTGCATCTTCACCCTTTCATCAGCTTTCCCCTGGAACGGTGTTGTGGGAGAAGCTTGGAATTACCAGAAATGGATCAGGTTCACATTTTTTCCCCACCAGTTTTCATCTGGTTTGGAATTCCTGGAATTACCCTCAAATGTGCCCTAGAACAGTGCTGTGAAAGGATCAGTCAGAAGAACAGCCTGAAAGCAGAAAACCACCTCCAGCAGCAGCCGGAATGATCCCATTTCTGTTCTTACCTGCTCCTGCCAGAGCTCCCAACGGCCCTTCCCATTCCAAGAGCTATGCAAGACATTCCTGCTGTCCGTGAGGGTGAGGTGCCAGTTCTGGATGTTCTTTGCTGCGGAATCGGACAACAAACAGAGCGTAAATGATCTTGGTGGCTCTTCCAAGCCAAACCACCCCGTGATTCCTTGCGTGGATCAGCACCTGTCCCAACTCCATTCCAGAAACCTCCTCCCACTAACCCAGAACTTTCCTTTTTCCGCTCAACATCAGGGATTTGCTGCCGAGTGCCCCGGGCAGGGGACGCCTCAGCCTTCCCTGGGACGCCTCAGCATTCCAGCATTTTTATTCCAGGCATTAAAAGGATGCTCATTTCTCTTCCAGCATTGTTTCCCTCATTTTAGGAGAACCCTTTTCATCCCAGACCCCCCTCGTCAGCTGTTCAATCCTCTGGCACTGGATTTGGACAGAAGAAGGGACGCACCTGGACTGCGGGAAATCACGGAGAGAAACCCCTCCAAAACCTGACAGAGAAAAACAACGGGAGATGCAGGAAGACATATCCCTCATTTGCACGTCTGGAATGCTTTTCTAAAGACTTCTCTGCATCTGGATGCTCTTTGCTCTTGGCTTTCTTTACAGGAATGCATTTGCTGCTAAACACATCTCAGGCCCTTATTTGATCAGGATAAGGCGGGATGGAGATGAAGACTCACACAGGGAATAGCCAGGGAGATTCCCAGATCTCTGAGCTCCTTCACAAGGCAGGAGATCCATTTGGCCCAGGAACCGAACCCTCCCGAGGAATTGTCTGATGCCATCTCCACATTTCACAGCTGATCCTTGTGCTCAAAGGATCCCCCTTTCTTCCCTCCAGCCAATTCCAAGCCTCGCTGCCCCCAGCCGGGAACAGTCCCCAGGCCGATCCCTGCAGTCTTCCCTGCCAGGATCCTGCTCAGGAATCCATGGGCTACAAATTGAAGAATTAATTCTTCCCACCCCTGCCCAGTTCTAATTCCAAAGGATTTGGTGTCTGCCTTACCCGGCTGGAGCCTGCTTCCAACTCTGTTCTTGCTGCTTCTGCTGCTTTCCATTTCCCAGGAATTCCACCAACGGAGCGACAGCGTTTTCCACCTCCTCCTCCAGCATTCCCTCTGTTGCGTTCGGGTGCTGGAAGGATATCAAAACCAGGGCCTCACTATCAGGAATTATATCCCCGGATTTGTTCCTTTCCAAATGTCACCTCTTCCCAACAAAGCACTGGCCATCCAAGGAATTCTAGAGAGCGATGTGCTGACCGCTGCTTACTCCTCTGGAATGTCAGAGCTTGGAAAAAAAGGGCAGTTGAGGCTTTTCCTGGTGCTGCCCATGAAGTGTATTTTACCTAAGTGCCCCTGCCCATGCCTTTGCCTGTATCCGCCAAAAATCCACCCGTTCATTCCCCAGCTGCTGCCTCCCTCTTTTCCTGGATCCAACAGAATTTTAACAGGTGAATATTCCCCTCTGGAAGAGCACCTTTCATTCCAAACCTAAGAACAAACAAACGAATCACTTTCCTTCGACCTTCCTTATTAGGATTCCACTGAGAGCAGTGGATGCAAAATGATCCTCTCCTGGTCCCTGCTGGATTCCCGGAGCAGGGATCCTTTCCCTCTTTCCCCCCACCCCCCGCGGTGCCCTCCTCCCCCTCCCGCCCCACCCCGCACCCTTTTCAGCCTTTCTTCCACAGCTTTTGCCTCCGGACCTCAGATCCTTTTGGTCTCCAGGAGCTCCCAGCAGCTCCACAGCCTTTCCTCTCCCATCCTGATCCTTTCTCCAGGAATGGAGCTCTGCATTGCAATTCCCTTCTCTTTTCTCCGACAATTCCCACCAACCCAGACCTAAAGCTGACACAAGGAACGCTCGGTGCCCACAAATCCAAATCCAGACCTGGCCATCCCTAAACCAGCAACTCCCGGACAATTTGCGTTCATTCCAACCTATCACTGAGGACTCACCTAATCCTTCAAAATTCCCAAGAAATATCCCGTTGCCTTCAGCTCCCAGGGGATTCTGCTTCGTGCTCACACGGATTTGGGACTTCCCTGAAAAACCCGTGCAGGGCACGCTGGAATCCCCGATCCCGTGAATCGGGGGAGTGTGAAAAGCTCGGTCCAGCCTGGGCCCCCAGAAATTTTTGCCAAATATCCCCCAAGTCCTCGGGACAACAGAACTCTCTGGTACTGCATTTTTGGCGTTGTAAAGCCTGGAATTACTTTATTCCTAGTGCTGGGCTCTGGATGTGGCCGAGAAAATCCCGGCCTCCACACAGACCCAGATTCCAAACTTTTTGATACATTTGAGCAAACCGAGAAATTCCCCTTCCCTGCTTCTTCTTAAGGGCATCCTTCTCTTCCCTTACCCGGCCTGCTCTCTCCCACTGGGCTGGGTTTTTCCCTTCCCATGCTAATTAGTCCCTACTTCTAGGAGCTTTAGGTACCTTTCTTCCCTGGCAGGGATTTCTTAACACAGCTACCGAGGCTTTGGGAGTCTTCTTTATCTTCTACTTTCTGGAAACACACCCTCTGATCCATAAATGCCACAATCCAGATGCCCAACTTCAACAAGACATCCTTTTCACCTAAAAACACTCACTCTCAACTCTTAGATCTTTTAAAGTTTTACCCCCGCAAAATTCCCCTGGTTTTCCACCGCTGAATTCCTCCGTCCTGATTCCAAGAATTTCTTGAATACCACGGGGCTTTTCTCAAGATTTACCCCCACAACCTTCCCTACGTGCCCACTGCTCACCACCTCATTTTTCCCTCAATGTCTTCGTTCTCCACCCCAGAGAGTTTGTCAAGTGTTGCCTCCAAAATGTTCCCCCTCTGTCCACTACTGAGTTCCCCATTTTGCCTTCAAAATATTCATTCTGTCCCCTCCAGATTGCATCCACTTTTACCCCCAACATTTTACTTCCTCTACAATATTGATTAAACCTTTTCCACCCCAAAAATGTGCATTCCCTCCCTTAAACAGCACCTCAGCTTTTCCCTCAAAAATGCCCCAGAGAGAAACTCCGATTCAGCCCCCAAACTCCCATTTTCCTACACAAACAGTTCTTGTGGCCCCTCTCAATTCCCCCAGGCTTTCAGCTAAAGGAATAACTGGAAGCCTATTCCCTCATCTCTGCCCTCCTTTTGCTTTCCCGGAAAACCTTGCCATCCCACACTTTCTCCAAGAGATCTGCTGGGAGTACGGCAAGGTCTGCTCTGTCAGAGTGCCAGGGGGGTTTACAGCACTTGCTCCTCTGCATCTTCACCCTTTCATCAGCTTTCCCCTGGAACGGTGTTGTGGGAGAAGCTTGGAATTACCAGAAATGGATCAGGTTCACATTTTTTCCCCACCAGTTTTCATCTGGTTTGGAATTCCTGGAATTACCCTCAAATGTGCCCTAGAACAGTGCTGTGAAAGGATCAGTCAGAAGAACAGCCTGAAAGCAGAAAACCACCTCCAGCAGCAGCCGGAATGATCCCATTTCTGTTCTTACCTGCTCCTGCCAGAGCTCCCAACGGCCCTTCCCATTCCAAGAGCTATGCAAGACATTCCTGCTGTCCGTGAGGGTGAGGTGCCAGTTCTGGATGTTCTTTGCTGCGGAATCGGACAACAAACAGAGCGTAAATGATCTTGGTGGCTCTTCCAAGCCAAACCACCCCGTGATTCCTTGCGTGGATCAGCACCTGTCCCAACTCCATTCCAGAAACCTCCTCCCACTAACCCAGAACTTTCCTTTTTCCGCTCAACATCAGGGATTTGCTGCCGAGTGCCCCGGGCAGGGGACGCCTCAGCCTTCCCTGGGACGCCTCAGCATTCCAGCATTTTTATTCCAGGCATTAAAAGGATGCTCATTTCTCTTCCAGCATTGTTTCCCTCATTTTAGGAGAACCCTTTTCATCCCAGACCCCCCTCGTCAGCTGTTCAATCCTCTGGCACTGGATTTGGACAGAAGAAGGGACGCACCTGGACTGCGGGAAATCACGGAGAGAAACCCCTCCAAAACCTGACAGAGAAAAACAACGGGAGATGCAGGAAGACATATCCCTCATTTGCACGTCTGGAATGCTTTTCTAAAGACTTCTCTGCATCTGGATGCTCTTTGCTCTTGGCTTTCTTTACAGGAATGCATTTGCTGCTAAACACATCTCAGGCCCTTATTTGATCAGGATAAGGCGGGATGGAGATGAAGACTCACACAGGGAATAGCCAGGGAGATTCCCAGATCTCTGAGCTCCTTCACAAGGCAGGAGATCCATTTGGCCCAGGAACCGAACCCTCCCGAGGAATTGTCTGATGCCATCTCCACATTTCACAGCTGATCCTTGTGCTCAAAGGATCCCCCTTTCTTCCCTCCAGCCAATTCCAAGCCTCGCTGCCCCCAGCCGGGAACAGTCCCCAGGCCGATCCCTGCAGTCTTCCCTGCCAGGATCCTGCTCAGGAATCCATGGGCTACAAATTGAAGAATTAATTCTTCCCACCCCTGCCCAGTTCTAATTCCAAAGGATTTGGTGTCTGCCTTACCCGGCTGGAGCCTGCTTCCAACTCTGTTCTTGCTGCTTCTGCTGCTTTCCATTTCCCAGGAATTCCACCAACGGAGCGACAGCGTTTTCCACCTCCTCCTCCAGCATTCCCTCTGTTGCGTTCGGGTGCTGGAAGGATATCAAAACCAGGGCCTCACTATCAGGAATTATATCCCCGGATTTGTTCCTTTCCAAATGTCACCTCTTCCCAACAAAGCACTGGCCATCCAAGGAATTCTAGAGAGCGATGTGCTGACCGCTGCTTACTCCTCTGGAATGTCAGAGCTTGGAAAAAAAGGGCAGTTGAGGCTTTTCCTGGTGCTGCCCATGAAGTGTATTTTACCTAAGTGCCCCTGCCCATGCCTTTGCCTGTATCCGCCAAAAATCCACCCGTTCATTCCCCAGCTGCTGCCTCCCTCTTTTCCTGGATCCAACAGAATTTTAACAGGTGAATATTCCCCTCTGGAAGAGCACCTTTCATTCCAAACCTAAGAACAAACAAACGAATCACTTTCCTTCGACCTTCCTTATTAGGATTCCACTGAGAGCAGTGGATGCAAAATGATCCTCTCCTGGTCCCTGCTGGATTCCCGGAGCAGGGATCCTTTCCCTCTTTCCCCCCACCCCCCGCGGTGCCCTCCTCCCCCTCCCGCCCCACCCCGCACCCTTTTCAGCCTTTCTTCCACAGCTTTTGCCTCCGGACCTCAGATCCTTTTGGTCTCCAGGAGCTCCCAGCAGCTCCACAGCCTTTCCTCTCCCATCCTGATCCTTTCTCCAGGAATGGAGCTCTGCATTGCAATTCCCTTCTCTTTTCTCCGACAATTCCCACCAACCCAGACCTAAAGCTGACACAAGGAACGCTCGGTGCCCACAAATCCAAATCCAGACCTGGCCATCCCTAAACCAGCAACTCCCGGACAATTTGCGTTCATTCCAACCTATCACTGAGGACTCACCTAATCCTTCAAAATTCCCAAGAAATATCCCGTTGCCTTCAGCTCCCAGGGGATTCTGCTTCGTGCTCACACGGATTTGGGACTTCCCTGAAAAACCCGTGCAGGGCACGCTGGAATCCCCGATCCCGTGAATCGGGGGAGTGTGAAAAGCTCGGTCCAGCCTGGGCCCCCAGAAATTTTTGCCAAATATCCCCCAAGTCCTCGGGACAACAGAACTCTCTGGTACTGCATTTTTGGCGTTGTAAAGCCTGGAATTACTTTATTCCTAGTGCTGGGCTCTGGATGTGGCCGAGAAAATCCCGGCCTCCACACAGACCCAGATTCCAAACTTTTTGATACATTTGAGCAAACCGAGAAATTCCCCTTCCCTGCTTCTTCTTAAGGGCATCCTTCTCTTCCCTTACCCGGCCTGCTCTCTCCCACTGGGCTGGGTTTTTCCCTTCCCATGCTAATTAGTCCCTACTTCTAGGAGCTTTAGGTACCTTTCTTCCCTGGCAGGGATTTCTTAACACAGCTACCGAGGCTTTGGGAGTCTTCTTTATCTTCTACTTTCTGGAAACACACCCTCTGATCCATAAATGCCACAATCCAGATGCCCAACTTCAACAAGACATCCTTTTCACCTAAAAACACTCACTCTCAACTCTTAGATCTTTTAAAGTTTTACCCCCGCAAAATTCCCCTGCTTTTCCACCGCTGAATTCCTCCGTCCTGATTCCAAGAATTTCTTGAATACCACGGGGCTTTTCTCAAGATTTACCCCCACAACCTTCCCTACGTGCCCACTGCTCACCACCTCATTTTTCCCTCAATGTCTTCGTTCTCCACCCCAGAGAGTTTGTCAAGTGTTGCCTCCAAAATGTTCCCCCTCTGTCCACTACTGAGTTCCCCATTTTGCCTTCAAAATATTCATTCTGTCCCCTCCAGATTGCATCCACTTTTACCCCCAACATTTTACTTCCTCTACAATATTGATTAAACCTTTTCCACCCCAAAAATGTGCATTCCCTCCCTTAAACAGCACCTCAGCTTTTCCCTCAAAAATGCCCCAGAGAGAAACTCCGATTCAGCCCCCAAACTCCCATTTTCCTACACAAACAGTTCTTGTGGCCCCTCTCAATTCCCCCAGGCTTTCAGCTAAAGGAATAACTGGAAGCCTATTCCCTCATCTCTGCCCTCCTTTTGCTTTCCCGGAAAACCTTGCCATCCCACACTTTCTCCAAGAGATCTGCTGGGAGTAAGGCAAGGTCTGCTCTGTCAGAGTGCCAGGGGGGTTTACAGCACTTGCTCCTCTGCATCTTCACCCTTTCATCAGCTTTCCCCTGGAACGGTGTTGTGGGAGAAGCTTGGAATTACCAGAAATGGATCAGGTTCACATTTTTTCCCCACCAGTTTTCATCTGGTTTGAAATTCCTGGAATTACCCTCAAATGTGCCCTAGAACAGTGCTGTGAAAGGATCAGTCAGAAGAACAGCCTGAAAGCAGAAAACCACCTCCAGCAGCAGCCGGAATGATCCCATTTCTGTTCTTACCTGCTCCTGCCAGAGCTCCCAACGGCCCTTCCCATTCCAAGAGCTATGCAAGACATTCCTGCTGTCCGTGAGGGTGAGGTGCCAGTTCTGGATGTTCTTTGCTGCGGAATCGGACAACAAACAGAGCGTAAATGATCTTGGTGGCTCTTCCAAGCCAAACCACCCCGTGATTCCTTGCGTGGATCAGCACCTGTCCCAACTCCATTCCAGAAACCTCCTCCCACTAACCCAGAACTTTCCTTTTTCCGCTCAACATCAGGGATTTGCTGCCGAGTGCCCCGGGCAGGGGACGCCTCAGCCTTCCCTGGGACGCCTCAGCATTCCAGCATTTTTATTCCAGGCATTAAAAGGATGCTCATTTCTCTTCCAGCATTGTTTCCCTCATTTTAGGAGAACCCTTTTCATCCCAGACCCCCCTCGTCAGCTGTTCAATCCTCTGGCACTGGATTTGGACAAAAGAAGGGACGCACCTGGACTGCGGGAAATCACGGAGAGAAACCCCTCCAAAACCTGACAGAGAAAAACAACGGGAGATGCAGGAAGACATATCCCTCATTTGCACGTCTGGAATGCTTTTCTAAAGACTTCTCTGCATCTGGATGCTCTTTGCTCTTGGCTTTCTTTACAGGAATGCATTTGCTGCTAAACACATCTCAGGCCCTTATTTGATCAGGATAAGGCGGGATGGAGATGAAGACTCACACAGGGAATAGCCAGGGAGATTCCCAGATCTCTGAGCTCCTTCACAAGGCAGGAGATCCATTTGGCCCAGGAACCGAACCCTCCCGAGGAATTGTCTGATGCCATCTCCACATTTCACAGCTGATCCTTGTGCTCAAAGGATCCCCCTTTCTTCCCTCCAGCCAATTCCAAGCCTCGCTGCCCCCAGCCGGGAACAGTCCCCAGGCCGATCCCTGCAGTCTTCCCTGCCAGGATCCTGCTCAGGAATCCATGGGCTACAAATTGAAGAATTAATTCTTCCCACCCCTGCCCAGTTCTAATTCCAAAGGATTTGGTGTCTGCCTTACCCGGCTGGAGCCTGCTTCCAACTCTGTTCTTGCTGCTTCTGCTGCTTTCCATTTCCCAGGAATTCCACCAACGGAGCGACAGCGTTTTCCACCTCCTCCTCCAGCATTCCCTCTGTTGCGTTCGGGTGCTGGAAGGATATCAAAACCAGGGCCTCACTATCAGGAATTATATCCCCGGATTTGTTCCTTTCCAAATGTCACCTCTTCCCAACAAAGCACTGGCCATCCAAGGAATTCTAGAGAGCGATGTGCTGACCGCTGCTTACTCCTCTGGAATGTCAGAGCTTGGAAAAAAAGGGCAGTTGAGGCTTTTCCTGGTGCTGCCCATGAAGTGTATTTTACCTAAGTGCCCCTGCCCATGCCTTTGCCTGTATCCGCCAAAAATCCACCCGTTCATTCCCCAGCTGCTGCCTCCCTCTTTTCCTGGATCCAACAGAATTTTAACAGGTGAATATTCCCCTCTGGAAGAGCACCTTTCATTCCAAACCTAAGAACAAACAAACGAATCACTTTCCTTCGACCTTCCTTATTAGGATTCCACTGAGAGCAGTGGATGCAAAATGATCCTCTCCTGGTCCCTGCTGGATTCCCGGAGCAGGGATCCTTTCCCTCTTTCCCCCCACCCCCCGCGGTGCCCTCCTCCCCCTCCCGCCCCACCCCGCACCCTTTTCAGCCTTTCTTCCACAGCTTTTGCCTCCGGACCTCAGATCCTTTTGGTCTCCAGGAGCTCCCAGCAGCTCCACAGCCTTTCCTCTCCCATCCTGATCCTTTCTCCAGGAATGGAGCTCTGCATTGCAATTCCCTTCTCTTTTCTCCGACAATTCCCACCAACCCAGACCTAAAGCTGACACAAGGAACGCTCGGTGCCCACAAATCCAAATCCAGACCTGGCCATCCCTAAACCAGCAACTCCCGGACAATTTGCGTTCATTCCAACCTATCACTGAGGACTCACCTAATCCTTCAAAATTCCCAAGAAATATCCCGTTGCCTTCAGCTCCCAGGGGATTCTGCTTCGTGCTCACACGGATTTGGGACTTCCCTGAAAAACCCGTGCAGGGCACGCTGGAATCCCCGATCCCGTGAATCGGGGGAGTGTGAAAAGCTCGGTCCAGCCTGGGCCCCCAGAAATTTTTGCCAAATATCCCCCAAGTCCTCGGGACAACAGAACTCTCTGGTACTGCATTTTTGGCGTTGTAAAGCCTGGAATTACTTTATTCCTAGTGCTGGGCTCTGGATGTGGCCGAGAAAATCCCGGCCTCCACACAGACCCAGATTCCAAACTTTTTGATACATTTGAGCAAACCGAGAAATTCCCCTTCCCTGCTTCTTCTTAAGGGCATCCTTCTCTTCCCTTACCCGGCCTGCTCTCTCCCACTGGGCTGGGTTTTTCCCTTCCCATGCTAATTAGTCCCTACTTCTAGGAGCTTTAGGTACCTTTCTTCCCTGGCAGGGATTTCTTAACACAGCTACCGAGGCTTTGGGAGTCTTCTTTATCTTCTACTTTCTGGAAACACACCCTCTGATCCATAAATGCCACAATCCAGATGCCCAACTTCAACAAGACATCCTTTTCACCTAAAAACACTCACTCTCAACTCTTAGATCTTTTAAAGTTTTACCCCCGCAAAATTCCCCTGCTTTTCCACCGCTGAATTCCTCCGTCCTGATTCCAAGAATTTCTTGAATACCACGGGGCTTTTCTCAAGATTTACCCCCACAACCTTCCCTACGTGCCCACTGCTCACCACCTCATTTTTCCCTCAATGTCTTCGTTCTCCACCCCAGAGAGTTTGTCAAGTGTTGCCTCCAAAATGTTCCCCCTCTGTCCACTACTGAGTTCCCCATTTTGCCTTCAAAATATTCATTCTGTCCCCTCCAGATTGCATCCACTTTTACCCCCAACATTTTACTTCCTCTACAATATTGATTAAACCTTTTCCACCCCAAAAATGTGCATTCCCTCCCTTAAACAGCACCTCAGCTTTTCCCTCAAAAATGCCCCAGAGAGAAACTCCGATTCAGCCCCCAAACTCCCATTTTCCTACACAAACAGTTCTTGTGGCCCCTCTCAATTCCCCCAGGCTTTCAGCTAAAGGAATAACTGGAAGCCTATTCCCTCATCTCTGCCCTCCTTTTGCTTTCCCGGAAAACCTTGCCATCCCACACTTTCTCCAAGAGATCTGCTGGGAGTACGGCAAGGTCTGCTCTGTCAGAGTGCCAGGGGGGTTTACAGCACTTGCTCCTCTGCATCTTCACCCTTTCATCAGCTTTCCCCTGGAACGGTGTTGTGGGAGAAGCTTGGAATTACCAGAAATGGATCAGGTTCACATTTTTTCCCCACCAGTTTTCATCTGGTTTGAAATTCCTGGAATTACCCTCAAATGTGCCCTAGAACAGTGCTGTGAAAGGATCAGTCAGAAGAACAGCCTGAAAGCAGAAAACCACCTCCAGCAGCAGCCGGAATGATCCCATTTCTGTTCTTACCTGCTCCTGCCAGAGCTCCCAACGGCCCTTCCCATTCCAAGAGCTATGCAAGACATTCCTGCTGTCCGTGAGGGTGAGGTGCCAGTTCTGGATGTTCTTTGCTGCGGAATCGGACAACAAACAGAGCGTAAATGATCTTGGTGGCTCTTCCAAGCCAAACCACCCCGTGATTCCTTGCGTGGATCAGCACCTGTCCCAACTCCATTCCAGAAACCTCCTCCCACTAACCCAGAACTTTCCTTTTTCCGCTCAACATCAGGGATTTGCTGCCGAGTGCCCCGGGCAGGGGACGCCTCAGCCTTCCCTGGGACGCCTCAGCATTCCAGCATTTTTATTCCAGGCATTAAAAGGATGCTCATTTCTCTTCCAGCATTGTTTCCCTCATTTTAGGAGAACCCTTTTCATCCCAGACCCCCCTCGTCAGCTGTTCAATCCTCTGGCACTGGATTTGGACAAAAGAAGGGACGCACCTGGACTGCGGGAAATCACGGAGAGAAACCCCTCCAAAACCTGACAGAGAAAAACAACGGGAGATGCAGGAAGACATATCCCTCATTTGCACGTCTGGAATGCTTTTCTAAAGACTTCTCTGCATCTGGATGCTCTTTGCTCTTGGCTTTCTTTACAGGAATGCATTTGCTGCTAAACACATCTCAGGCCCTTATTTGATCAGGATAAGGCGGGATGGAGATGAAGACTCACACAGGGAATAGCCAGGGAGATTCCCAGATCTCTGAGCTCCTTCACAAGGCAGGAGATCCATTTGGCCCAGGAACCGAACCCTCCCGAGGAATTGTCTGATGCCATCTCCACATTTCACAGCTGATCCTTGTGCTCAAAGGATCCCCCTTTCTTCCCTCCAGCCAATTCCAAGCCTCGCTGCCCCCAGCCGGGAACAGTCCCCAGGCCGATCCCTGCAGTCTTCCCTGCCAGGATCCTGCTCAGGAATCCATGGGCTACAAATTGAAGAATTAATTCTTCCCACCCCTGCCCAGTTCTAATTCCAAAGGATTTGGTGTCTGCCTTACCCGGCTGGAGCCTGCTTCCAACTCTGTTCTTGCTGCTTCTGCTGCTTTCCATTTCCCAGGAATTCCACCAACGGAGCGACAGCGTTTTCCACCTCCTCCTCCAGCATTCCCTCTGTTGCGTTCGGGTGCTGGAAGGATATCAAAACCAGGGCCTCACTATCAGGAATTATATCCCCGGATTTGTTCCTTTCCAAATGTCACCTCTTCCCAACAAAGCACTGGCCATCCAAGGAATTCTAGAGAGCGATGTGCTGACCGCTGCTTACTCCTCTGGAATGTCAGAGCTTGGAAAAAAAGGGCAGTTGAGGCTTTTCCTGGTGCTGCCCATGAAGTGTATTTTACCTAAGTGCCCCTGCCCATGCCTTTGCCTGTATCCGCCAAAAATCCACCCGTTCATTCCCCAGCTGCTGCCTCCCTCTTTTCCTGGATCCAACAGAATTTTAACAGGTGAATATTCCCCTCTGGAAGAGCACCTTTCATTCCAAACCTAAGAACAAACAAACGAATCACTTTCCTTCGACCTTCCTTATTAGGATTCCACTGAGAGCAGTGGATGCAAAATGATCCTCTCCTGGTCCCTGCTGGATTCCCGGAGCAGGGATCCTTTCCCTCTTTCCCCCCACCCCCCGCGGTGCCCTCCTCCCCCTCCCGCCCCACCCCGCACCCTTTTCAGCCTTTCTTCCACAGCTTTTGCCTCCGGACCTCAGATCCTTTTGGTCTCCAGGAGCTCCCAGCAGCTCCACAGCCTTTCCTCTCCCATCCTGATCCTTTCTCCAGGAATGGAGCTCTGCATTGCAATCCCCTTCTCTTTTCTCCGACAATTCCCACCAACCCAGACCTAAAGCTGACACAAGGAACGCTCGGTGCCCACAAATCCAAATCCAGACCTGGCCATCCCTAAACCAGCAACTCCTGGACAATTTGCGTTCATTCCAACCTATCACTGAGGACTCACCTAATCCTTCAAAATTCCCAAGAAATATCCCGTTGCCTTCAGCTCCCAGGGGATTCTGCTTCGTGCTCACACGGATTTGGGACTTCCCTGAAAAATCCGTGCAGGGCACGCTGGAATCCCCGATCCCGTGAATCGGGGGAGTGTGAAAAGCTCGGTCCAGCCTGGGCCCCCAGAAATTTTTGCCAAATATCCCCCAAGTCCTCGGGACAACAGAACTCTCTGGTACTGCATTTTTGGCGTTGTAAAGCCTGGAATTACTTTATTCCTAGTGCTGGGCTCTGGATGTGGCCGAGAAAATCCCGGCCTCCACACAGACCCAGATTCCAAACTTTTTGATACATTTGAGCAAACCGAGAAATTCCCCTTCCCTGCTTCTTCTTAAGGGCATCCTTCTCTTCCCTTACCCGGCCTGCTCTCTCCCACTGGGCTGGGTTTTTCCCTTCCCATGCTAATTAGTCCCTACTTCTAGGAGCTTTAGGTACCTTTCTTCCCTGGCAGGGATTTCTTAACACAGCTACCGAGGCTTTGGGAGTCTTCTTTATCTTCTACTTTCTGGAAACACACCCTCTGATCCATAAATGCCACAATCCAGATGCCCAACTTCAACAAGACATCCTTTTCACCTAAAAACACTCACTCTCAACTCTTAGATCTTTTAAAGTTTTACCCCCGCAAAATTCCCCTGCTTTTCCACCGCTGAATTCCTCCGTCCTGATTCCAAGAATTTCTTGAATACCACGGGGCTTTTCTCAAGATTTACCCCCACAACCTTCCCTACGTGCCCACTGCTCACCACCTCATTTTTCCCTCAATGTCTTCGTTCTCCACCCCAGAGAGTTTGTCAAGTGTTGCCTCCAAAATGTTCCCCCTCTGTCCACTACTGAGTTCCCCATTTTGCCTTCAAAATATTCATTCTGTCCCCTCCAGATTGCATCCACTTTTACCCCCAACATTTTACTTCCTCTACAATATTGATTAAACCTTTTGCACCCCAAAAATGTGCATTCCCTCCCTTAAACAGCACCTCAGCTTTTCCCTCAAAAATGCCCCAGAGAGAAACTCCGATTCAGCCCCCAAACTCCCATTTTCCTACACAAACAGTTCTTGTGGCCCCTCTCAATTCCCCCAGGCTTTCAGCTAAAGGAATAACTGGAAGCCTATTCCCTCATCTCTGCCCTCCTTTTGCTTTCCCGGAAAACCTTGCCATCCCACACTTTCTCCAAGAGATCTGCTGGGAGTACGGCAAGGTCTGCTCTGTCAGAGTGCCAGGGGGGTTTACAGCACTTGCTCCTCTGCATCTTCACCCTTTCATCAGCTTTCCCCTGGAACGGTGTTGTGGGAGAAGCTTGGAATTACCAGAAATGGATCAGGTTCACATTTTTTCCCCACCAGTTTTCATCTGGTTTGAAATTCCTGGAATTACCCTCAAATGTGCCCTAGAACAGTGCTGTGAAAGGATCAGTCAGAAGAACAGCCTGAAAGCAGAAAACCACCTCCAGCAGCAGCCGGAATGATCCCATTTCTGTTCTTACCTGCTCCTGCCAGAGCTCCCAACGGCCCTTCCCATTCCAAGAGCTATGCAAGACATTCCTGCTGTCCGTGAGGGTGAGGTGCCAGTTCTGGATGTTCTTTGCTGCGGAATCGGACAACAAACAGAGCGTAAATGATCTTGGTGGCTCTTCCAAGCCAAACCACCCCGTGATTCCTTGCGTGGATCAGCACCTGTCCCAACTCCATTCCAGAAACCTCCTCCCACTAACCCAGAACTTTCCTTTTTCCGCTCAACATCAGGGATTTGCTGCCGAGTGCCCCGGGCAGGGGACGCCTCAGCCTTCCCTGGGACGCCTCAGCATTCCAGCATTTTTATTCCAGGCATTAAAAGGATGCTCATTTCTCTTCCAGCATTGTTTCCCTCATTTTAGGAGAACCCTTTTCATCCCAGACCCCCCTCGTCAGCTGTTCAATCCTCTGGCACTGGATTTGGACAAAAGAAGGGACGCACCTGGACTGCGGGAAATCACGGAGAGAAACCCCTCCAAAACCTGACAGAGAAAAACAACGGGAGATGCAGGAAGACATATCCCTCATTTGCACGTCTGGAATGCTTTTCTAAAGACTTCTCTGCATCTGGATGCTCTTTGCTCTTGGCTTTCTTTACAGGAATGCATTTGCTGCTAAACACATCTCAGGCCCTTATTTGATCAGGATAAGGCGGGATGGAGATGAAGACTCACACAGGGAATAGCCAGGGAGATTCCCAGATCTCTGAGCTCCTTCACAAGGCAGGAGATCCATTTGGCCCAGGAACCGAACCCTCCCGAGGAATTGTCTGATGCCATCTCCACATTTCACAGCTGATCCTTGTGCTCAAAGGATCCCCCTTTCTTCCCTCCAGCCAATTCCAAGCCTCGCTGCCCCCAGCCGGGAACAGTCCCCAGGCCGATCCCTGCAGTCTTCCCTGCCAGGATCCTGCTCAGGAATCCATGGGCTACAAATTGAAGAATTAATTCTTCCCACCCCTGCCCAGTTCTAATTCCAAAGGATTTGGTGTCTGCCTTACCCGGCTGGAGCCTGCTTCCAACTCTGTTCTTGCTGCTTCTGCTGCTTTCCATTTCCCAGGAATTCCACCAACGGAGCGACAGCGTTTTCCACCTCCTCCTCCAGCATTCCCTCTGTTGCGTTCGGGTGCTGGAAGGATATCAAAACCAGGGCCTCACTATCAGGAATTATATCCCCGGATTTGTTCCTTTCCAAATGTCACCTCTTCCCAACAAAGCACTGGCCATCCAAGGAATTCTAGAGAGCGATGTGCTGACCGCTGCTTACTCCACTCCTCTGGAATGTCAGAGCTTGGAAAAAAAGGGCAGTTGAGGCTTTTCCTGGTGCTGCCCATGAAGTGTATTTTACCTAAGTGCCCCTGCCCATGCCTTTGCCTGTATCCGCCAAAAATCCACCCGTTCATTCCCCAGCTGCTGCCTCCCTCTTTTCCTGGATCCAACAGAATTTTAACAGGTGAATATTCCCCTCTGGAAGAGCACCTTTCATTCCAAACCTAAGAACAAACAAACGAATCACTTTCCTTCGACCTTCCTTATTAGGATTCCACTGAGAGCAGTGGATGGAAAATGATCCTCTCCTGGCCCCTGCTGGATTCCCGGAGCAGGGATCCTTTCCCTCTTTCCCCCCACCCCCCGCGGTGCCCTCCTCCCCCTCCCGCCCCACCCCGCACCCTTTTCAGGCTTTGTTCCACAGCTTTTGCCTCCGGACCTCAGATCCTTTTGGTCTCCAGGAGCTCCCAGCAGCTCCACAGCCTTTCCTCTCCCATCCTGATCCTTTGTCCAGGAATGGAGCTCTGCATTGCAATTCCCTTCTCTTTTCTCCGACAATTCCCACCAACCCAGACCTAAAGCTGACACAAGGAACGCTCGGTGCCCACAAATCCAAATCCAGACCTGGCCATCCCTAAACCAGCAACTCCCGGACAATTTGCGTTCATTCCAACCTATCACTGAGGACTCACCTAATCCTTCAAAATTCCCAAGAAATATCCCGTTGCCTTCAGCTCCCAGGGGATTCTGCTTCGTGCTCACACGGATTTGGGACTTCCCTGAAACACCCGTGCAGGGCACGCTGGAATCCCCGATCCCGTGAATCCGGGGAGTGTGAAAAGCTCGGTCCAGCCTGGGCCCCCAGAAATTTTTGCCAAATATCCCCCAAGTCCTCGGGACAACAGAACTCTCTGGTACTGCATTTTTGGCGTTGTAAAGCCTGGAATTACTTTATTCCTAGTGCTGGGCTCTGGATGTGGCCGAGAAAATCCCGGCCTCCACACAGACCCAGATTCCAAACTTTTTGATACATTTGAGCAAACCGAGAAATTCCCCTTCCATGCTTCTTCTTAAGGGCATCCTTCTCTTCCCTTACCCGGCCTGCTCTCTCCCACTGGGCTGGGTTTTTCCCTTCCCATGCTAATTAGTCCCTACTTCTAGGAGCTTTAGGTACCTTTCTTCCCTGGCAGGGATTTCTTAACACAGCTACCGAGGCTTTGGGAGTCTTCTTTATCTTCTACTTTCTGGAAACACACCCTCTGATCCATAAATGCCGCAATCCAGATGCCCAACTTCAACAAGACATCCTTTTCACCTAAAAACACTCACTCTCAACTCTTAGATCTTTTAAAGTTTTACCCCCGCAAAATTCCCCTGCTTTTCCACCGCTGAATTCCTCCGTCCTGATTCCAAGAATTTCTTGAATACCACGGGGCTTTTCTCAAGATTTACCCCCACAACCTTCCCTACGTGCCCACTGCTCACCACCTCATTTTTCCCTCAATGTCTTCGTTCTCCACCCCAGAGAGTTTGTCAAGTGTTGCCTCCAAAATGTTCCCCCTCTGTCCACTACGGAGTTCCCCATTTTGCCTTCAAAATATTCATTCTGTCCCCTCCAGATTGCATCCACTTTTACCCCCAACATTTTACTTCCTCTACAATATTGATTAAACCTTTTCCACTCCAAAAATGTGCATTCCCTCCCTTAAACAGCACCTCAGCTTTTCCCTCAAAAATGCCCCAGAGAGAAACTCCGATTCAGCCCCCAAACTCCCATTTTCCTACACAAACAGTTCTTGTGGCCCCTCTCAATTCCCCCAGGCTTTCAGCTAAAGGAATAACTGGAAGCCTATTCCCTCATCTCTGCCCTCCTTTTGCTTTCCTGGAAAACCTTGCCATCCCACACTTTCTCCAAGAGATCTGCTGGGAGTACGGCAAGGTCTGCTCTGTCTGAGTGCCAGGGGGGTTTACAGCACTTGCTCCTCTGCATCTTCACCCTTTCATCAGCTTTCCCCTGGAACGGTGTTGTGGGAGAAGCTTGGAATTACCAGAAATGGATCAGGTTCACATTTTTTCCCCACCAGTTTTCATCTGGTTTGAAATTCCTGGAATTACCCTCAAATGTGCCCTAGAACAGTGCTGTGAAAGGATCAGTCAGAAGAACAGCCTGAAAGCAGAAAACCACCTCCAGCAGCAGCCGGAATGATCCCATTTCTCTTCTTACCTGCTCCTGCCAGAGCTCCCAACGGCCCTTCCCATTCCAAAACAACAGCTATGCAAGACATTCCTGCTGTCCGTGAGGGTGAGGTGCCAGTTCTGGATGTTCTTTGCTGCGGAATCGGACAACAAACAGAGCGTAAATGATCTTGGTGGCTCTTCCAAGCCAAACCACCCCGTGATTCCTTGCGTGGATCAGCACCTGTCCCAACTCCATTCCAGAAACCTCCTCCCACTAACCCAGAACTTTCCTTTTTCCGCTCAACATCAGGGATTTGCTGCCGAGTGCCCCGGGCAGGGGACGCCTCAGCCTTCCCTGGGACGCCTCAGCATTCCAGCATTTTTATTCCAGGCATTAAAAGGATGCTCATTTCTCTTCCAGCATTGTTTCCCTCATTTTAGGAGAACCCTTTTCATCCCAGACCCCCCTCGTCAGCTGTTCAATCCTCTGGCACTGGATTTGGACAAAAGAAGGGACGCACCTGGACTGCGGGAAATCACGGAGAGAAACCCCTCCAAAACCTGACAGAGAAAAACAACGGGAGATGCAGGAAGACATATCCCTCATTTGCACGTCTGGAATGCTTTTCTAAAGACTTCTCTGCATCTGGATGCTCTTTGCTCTTGGCTTTCTTTACAGGAATGCATTTGCTGCTAAACACATCTCAGGCCCTTATTTGATCAGGATAAGGCGGGATGGAGATGAAGACTCACACAGGGAATAGCCAGGGAGATTCCCAGATCTCTGAGCTCCTTCACAAGGCAGGAGATCCATTTGGCCCAGGAACCGAACCCTCCCGAGGAATTGTCTGATGCCATCTCCACATTTCACAGCTGATCCTTGTGCTCAAAGGATCCCCCTTTCTTCCCTCCAGCCAATTCCAAGCCTCGCTGCCCCCAGCCGGGAACAGTCCCCAGGCCGATCCCTGCAGTCTTCCCTGCCAGGATCCTGCTCAGGAATCCATGGGCTACAAATTGAAGAATTAATTCTTCCCACCCCTGCCCACTTCTAATTCCAAAGGATTTGGTGGCTGCCTTACCCGGCTGGAGCCTGCTTCCAACTCTGTTCTTGCTGCTTCTGCTGCTTTCCATTTCCCAGGAATTCCACCAACGGAGCGACAGCGTTTTCCACCTCCTCCTCCAGCATTCCCTCTGTTGCGTTCGGGTGCTGGAAGGGTATCAAAACCAGGGCCTCACTATCAGGAATTATATCCCCGGATTTGTTCCTTTCCAAATGTCACCTCTTCCCAACAAAGCACTGGCCATCCAAGGAATTCTAGAGAGCGATGTGCTGACCGCTGCTTACTCCTCTGGAATGTCAGAGCTTGGAAAAAAAGGGCAGTTGAGGCTTTTCCTGGTGCTGCCCATGAAGTGTATTTTACCTAAGTGCCCCTGCCCATGCCTTTGCCTGTATCCGCCAAAAATCCACCCGTTCATTCCCCAGCTGCTGCCTCCCTCTTTTCCTGGATCCAACAGAATTTTAACAGGTGAATATTCCCCTCTGGAAGAGCACCTTTCATTCCAAACCTAAGAACAAACAAACGAATCACTTTCCTTCGACCTTCCTTATTAGGATTCCACTGAGAGCAGTGGATGGAAAATGATCCTCTCCTGGCCCCTGCTGGATTCCCGGAGCAGGGAGCCTTTCCCTCTTTCCCCCCACCCCCCGCGGTGCCCTCCTCCCCCTCCCGCCCCACCCCGCACCCTTTTCAGGCTTTGTTCCACAGCTTTTGCCTCCGGACCTCAGATCCTTTTGGTCTCCAGGAGCTCCCAGCAGCTCCACAGCCTTTCCTCTCCCATCCTGATCCTTTGTCCAGGAATGGAGCTCTGCATTGCAATTCCCTTCTCTTTTCTCCGACAATTCCCACCAACCCAGACCTAAAGCTGACACAAGGAACGCTCGGTGCCCACAAATCCAAATCCAGACCTGGCCATCCCTAAACCAGCAACTCCCGGACAATTTGCGTTCATTCCAACCTATCACTGAGGACTCACCTAATCCTTCAAAATTCCCAAGAAATATCCCGTTGCCTTCAGCTCCCAGGGGATTCTGCTTCGTGCTCACACGGATTTGGGACTTCCCTGAAACACCCGTGCAGGGCACGCTGGAATCCCCGATCCCGTGAATCCGGGGAGTGTGAAAAGCTCGGTCCAGCCTGGGCCCCCAGAAATTTTTGCCAACTATCCCCCAAGTCCTCGGGACAACAGAACTCTCTGGTACTGCATTTTTGGCGTTGTAAAGCCTGGAATTACTTTATTCCTAGTGCTGGGCTCTGGATGTGGCCGAGAAAATCCCGGCCTCCACACAGACCCAGATTCCAAACTTTTTGATACATTTGAGCAAACCGAGAAATTCCCCTTCCCTGCTTCTTCTTAAGGGCATCCTTCTCTTCCCTTACCCGGCCTGCTCTCTCCCACTGGGCTGGGTTTTTCCCTTCCCATGCTAATTAGTCCCTACTTCTAGGAGCTTTAGGTACCTTTCTTCCCTGGCAGGGATTTCTTAACACAGCTACCGAGGCTTTGGGAGTCTTCTTTATCTTCTACTTTCTGGAAACACACCCTCTGATCCATAAATGCCACAATCCAGATGCCCAACTTCAACAAGACATCCTTTTCACCTAAAAACACTCACTCTCAACTCTTAGATCTTTTAAAGTTTTACCCCCGCAAAATTCCCCTGGTTTTCCACCGCTGAATTCCTCCGTCCTGATTCCAAGAATTTCTTGAATACCACGGGGCTTTTCTCAAGATTTACCCCCACAACCTTCCCTACGTGCCCACTGCTCACCACCTCATTTTTCCCTCAATGTCTTCGTTCTCCACCCCAGAGAGTTTGTCAAGTGTTGCCTCCAAAATGTTCCCCCTCTGTCCACTACGGAGTTCCCCATTTTGCCTTCAAAATATTCATTCTGTCCCCTCCAGATTGCATCCACTTTTACCCCCAACATTTTACTTCCTCTACAATATTGATTAAACCTTTTGCACCCCAAAAATGTGCATTCCCTCCCTTAAACAGCACCTCAGCTTTTCCCTCAAAAATGCCCCAGAGAGAAACTCCGATTCAGCCCCCAAACTCCCATTTTCCTACACAAACAGTTCTTGTGGCCCCTCTCAATTCCCCCAGGCTTTCAGCTAAAGGAATAACTGGAAGCCTATTCCCTCATCTCTGCCCTCCTTTTGCTTTCCTGGAAAACCTTGCCATCCCACACTTTCTCCAAGAGATCTGCTGGGAGTACGGCAAGGTCTGCTCTGTCTGAGTGCCAGGGGGGTTTACAGCACTTGCTCCTCTGCATCTTCACCCTTTCATCAGCTTTCCCCTGGAACGGTGTTGTGGGAGAAGCTTGGAATTACCAGAAATGGATCAGGTTCACATTTTTTCCCCACCAGTTTTCATCTGGTTTGAAATTCCTGGAATTACCCTCAAATGTGCCCTAGAACAGTGCTGTGAAAGGATCAGTCAGAAGAACAGCCTGAAAGCAGAAAACCACCTCCAGCAGCAGCCGGAATGATCCCATTTCTGTTCTTACCTGCTCCTGCCAGAGCTCCCAACGGCCCTTCCCATTCCAAAACAACAGCTATGCAAGACATTCCTGCTGTCCGTGAGGGTGAGGTGCCAGTTCTGGATGTTCTTTGCTGCGGAATCGGACAACAAACAGAGCGTAAATGATCTTGGTGGCTCTTCCAAGCCAAACCACCCCGTGATTCCTTGCGTGGATCAGCACCTGTCCCAACTCCATTCCAGAAACCTCCTCCCACTAACCCAGAACTTTCCTTTTTCCGCTCAACATCAGGGATTTGCTGCCGAGTGCCCCGGGCAGGGGACGCCTCAGCCTTCCCTGGGACGCCTCAGCATTCCAGCATTTTTATTCCAGGCATTAAAAGGATGCTCATTTCTCTTCCAGCATTGTTTCCCTCATTTTAGGAGAACCCTTTTCATCCCAGACCCCCCTCGTCAGCTGTTCAATCCTCTGGCACTGGATTTGGACAAAAGAAGGGACGCACCTGGACTGCGGGAAATCACGGAGAGAAACCCCTCCAAAACCTGACAGAGAAAAACAACGGGAGATGCAGGAAGACATATCCCTCATTTGCACGTCTGGAATGCTTTTCTAAAGACTTCTCTGCATCTGGATGCTCTTTGCTCTTGGCTTTCTTTACAGGAATGCATTTGCTGCTAAACACATCTCAGGCCCTTATTTGATCAGGATAAGGCGGGATGGAGATGAAGACTCACACAGGGAATAGCCAGGGAGATTCCCAGATCTCTGAGCTCCTTCACAAGGCAGGAGATCCATTTGGCCCAGGAACCGAACCCTCCCGAGGAATTGTCTGATGCCATCTCCACATTTCACAGCTGATCCTTGTGCTCAAAGGATCCCCCTTTCTTCCCTCCAGCCAATTCCAAGCCTCGCTGCCCCCAGCCGGGAACAGTCCTCAGGCCGATCCCTGCAGTCTTCCCTGCCAGGATCCTGCTCAGGAATCCATGGGCTACAAATTGAAGAATTAATTCTTCCCACCCCTGCCCACTTCTAATTCCAAAGGATTTGGTGGCTGCCTTACCCGGCTGGAGCCTGCTTCCAACTCTGTTCTTGCTGCTTCTGCTGCTTTCCATTTCCCAGGAATTCCACCAACGGAGCGACAGCGTTTTCCACCTCCTCCTCCAGCATTCCCTCTGTCGCGTTCGGGTGCTGGAAGGATATCAAAACCAGGGCCTCACTATCAGGAATTATATCCCCGGATTTGTTCCTTTCCAAATGTCACCTCTTCCCAACAAAGCACTGGCCATCCAAGGAATTCTAGAGAGCGATGTGCTGACCGCTGCTTACTCCTCTGGAATGTCAGAGCTTGGAAAAAAAGGGCAGTTGAGGCTTTTCCTGGTGCTGCCCATGAAGTGTATTTTACCTAAGTGCCCCTGCCCATGCCTTTGCCTGTATCCGCCAAAAATCCACCCGTTCATTCCCCAGCTGCTGCCTCCCTCTTTTCCTGGATCCAACAGAATTTTAACAGGTGAATATTCCCCTCTGGAAGAGCACCTTTCATTCCAAACCTAAGAACAAACAAACGAATCACTTTCCTTCGACCTTCCTTATTAGGATTCCACTGAGAGCAGTGGATGGAAAATGATCCTCTCCTGGCCCCTGCTGGATTCCCGGAGCAGGGATCCTTTCCCTCTTTCCCCCCACCCCCCGCGGTGCCCTCCTCCCCCTCCCGCCCCACCCCGCACCCTTTTCAGGCTTTGTTCCACAGCTTTTGCCTCCGGACCTCAGATCCTTTTGGTCTCCAGGAGCTCCCAGCAGCTCCACAGCCTTTCCTCTCCCATCCTGATCCTTTGTCCAGGAATGGAGCTCTGCATTGCAATTCCCTTCTCTTTTCTCCGACAATTCCCACCAACCCAGACCTAAAGCTGACACAAGGAACGCTCGGTGCCCACAAATCCAAATCCAGACCTGGCCATCCCTAAACCAGCAACTCCCGGACAATTTGCGTTCATTCCAACCTATCACTGAGGACTCACCTAATCCTTCAAAATTCCCAAGAAATATCCCGTTGCCTTCAGCTCCCAGGGGATTCTGCTTCGTGCTCACACGGATTTGGGACTTCCCTGAAACACCCGTGCAGGGCACGCTGGAATCCCCGATCCCGTGAATCCGGGGAGTGTGAAAAGCTCGGTCCAGCCTGGGCCCCCAGAAATTTTTGCCAAATATCCCCCAAGTCCTCGGGACAACAGAACTCTCTGGTACTGCATTTTTGGCGTTGTAAAGCCTGGAATTACTTTATTCCTAGTGCTGGGCTCTGGATGTGGCCGAGAAAATCCCGGCCTCCACACAGACCCAGATTCCAAACTTTTTGATACATTTGAGCAAACCGAGAAATTCCCCTTCCATGCTTCTTCTTAAGGGCATCCTTCTCTTCCCTTACCCGGCCTGCTCTCTCCCACTGGGCTGGGTTTTTCCCTTCCCATGCTAATTAGTCCCTACTTCTAGGAGCTTTAGGTACCTTTCTTCCCTGGCAGGGATTTCTTAACACAGCTACCGAGGCTTTGGGAGTCTTCTTTATCTTCTACTTTCTGGAAACACACCCTCTGATCCATAAATGCCGCAATCCAGATGCCCAACTTCAACAAGACATCCTTTTCACCTAAAAACACTCACTCTCAACTCTTAGATCTTTTAAAGTTTTACCCCCGCAAAATTCCCCTGGTTTTCCACCGCTGAATTCCTCCGTCCTGATTCCAAGAATTTCTTGAATACCACGGGGCTTTTCTCAAGATTTACCCCCACAACCTTCCCTACGTGCCCACTGCTCACCACCTCATTTTTCCCTCAATGTCTTCGTTCTCCACCCCAGAGAGTTTGTCAAGTGTTGCCTCCAAAATGTTCCCCCTCTGTCCACTACGGAGTTCCCCATTTTGCCTTCAAAATATTCATTCTGTCCCCTCCAGATTGCATCCACTTTTACCCCCAACATTTTACTTCCTCTACAATATTGATTAAACCTTTTCCACTCCAAAAATGTGCATTCCCTCCCTTAAACAGCACCTCAGCTTTTCCCTCAAAAATGCCCCAGAGAGAAACTCCGATTCAGCCCCCAAACTCCCATTTTCCTACACAAACAGTTCTTGTGGCCCCTCTCAATTCCCCCAGGCTTTCAGCTAAAGGAATAACTGGAAGCCTATTCCCTCATCTCTGCCCTCCTTTTGCTTTCCTGGAAAACCTTGCCATCCCACACTTTCTCCAAGAGATCTGCTGGGAGTACGGCAAGGTCTGCTCTGTCTGAGTGCCAGGGGGGTTTACAGCACTTGCTCCTCTGCATCTTCACCCTTTCATCAGCTTTCCCCTGGAACGGTGTTGTGGGAGAAGCTTGGAATTACCAGAAATGGATCAGGTTCACATTTTTTCCCCACCAGTTTTCATCTGGTTTGAAATTCCTGGAATTACCCTCAAATGTGCCCTAGAACAGTGCTGTGAAAGGATCAGTCAGAAGAACAGCCTGAAAGCAGAAAACCACCTCCAGCAGCAGCCGGAATGATCCCATTTCTCTTCTTACCTGCTCCTGCCAGAGCTCCCAACGGCCCTTCCCATTCCAAAACAACAGCTATGCAAGACATTCCTGCTGTCCGTGAGGGTGAGGTGCCAGTTCTGGATGTTCTTTGCTGCGGAATCGGACAACAAACAGAGCGTAAATGATCTTGGTGGCTCTTCCAAGCCAAACCACCCCGTGATTCCTTGCGTGGATCAGCACCTGTCCCAACTCCATTCCAGAAACCTCCTCCCACTAACCCAGAACTTTCCTTTTTCCGCTCAACATCAGGGATTTGCTGCCGAGTGCCCCGGGCAGGGGACGCCTCAGCCTTCCCTGGGACGCCTCAGCATTCCAGCATTTTTATTCCAGGCATTAAAAGGATGCTCATTTCTCTTCCAGCATTGTTTCCCTCATTTTAGGAGAACCCTTTTCATCCCAGACCCCCCTCGTCAGCTGTTCAATCCTCTGGCACTGGATTTGGACAAAAGAAGGGACGCACCTGGACTGCGGGAAATCACGGAGAGAAACCCCTCCAAAACCTGACAGAGAAAAACAACGGGAGATGCAGGAAGACATATCCCTCATTTGCACGTCTGGAATGCTTTTCTAAAGACTTCTCTGCATCTGGATGCTCTTTGCTCTTGGCTTTCTTTACAGGAATGCATTTGCTGCTAAACACATCTCAGGCCCTTATTTGATCAGGATAAGGCGGGATGGAGATGAAGACTCACACAGGGAATAGCCAGGGAGATTCCCAGATCTCTGAGCTCCTTCACAAGGCAGGAGATCCATTTGGCCCAGGAACCGAACCCTCCCGAGGAATTGTCTGATGCCATCTCCACATTTCACAGCTGATCCTTGTGCTCAAAGGATCCCCCTTTCTTCCCTCCAGCCAATTCCAAGCCTCGCTGCCCCCAGCCGGGAACAGTCCCCAGGCCGATCCCTGCAGTCTTCCCTGCCAGGATCCTGCTCAGGAATCCATGGGCTACAAATTGAAGAATTAATTCTTCCCACCCCTGCCCACTTCTAATTCCAAAGGATTTGGTGGCTGCCTTACCCGGCTGGAGCCTGCTTCCAACTCTGTTCTTGCTGCTTCTGCTGCTTTCCATTTCCCAGGAATTCCACCAACGGAGCGACAGCGTTTTCCACCTCCTCCTCCAGGATTCCCTCTGTCGCGTTCGGGTGCTGGAAGGATATCAAAACCAGGGCCTCACTATCAGGAATTATATCCCCGGATTTGTTCCTTTCCAAATGTCACCTCTTCCCAACAAAGCACTGGCCATCCAAGGAATTCTAGAGAGCGATGTGCTGACCGCTGCTTACTCCTCTGGAATGTCAGAGCTTGGAAAAAAAGGGCAGTTGAGGCTTTTCCTGGTGCTGCCCATGAAGTGTATTTTACCTAAGTGCCCCTGCCCATGCCTTTGCCTGTATCCGCCAAAAATCCACCCGTTCATTCCCCAGCTGCTGCCTCCCTCTTTTCCTGGATCCAACAGAATTTTAACAGGTGAATATTCCCCTCTGGAAGAGCACCTTTCATTCCAAACCTAAGAACAAACAAATGAATCACTTTCCTTCGACCTTCCTTATTAGGATTCCACTGAGAGCAGTGGATGGAAAATGATCCTCTCCTGGCCCCTGCTGGATTCCCGGAGCAGGGAGCCTTTCCCTCTTTCCCCCCACCCCCCGCGGTGCCCTCCTCCCCCTCCCGCCCCACCCCGCACCCTTTTCAGGCTTTGTTCCACAGCTTTTGCCTCCGGACCTCAGATCCTTTTGGTCTCCAGGAGCTCCCAGCAGCTCCACAGCCTTTCCTCTCCCATCCTGATCCTTTGTCCAGGAATGGAGCTCTGCATTGCAATTCCCTTCTCTTTTCTCCGACAATTCCCACCAACCCAGACCTAAAGCTGACACAAGGAACGCTCGGTGCCCACAAATCCAAATCCAGACCTGGCCATCCCTAAACCAGCAACTCCCGGACAATTTGCGTTCATTCCAACCTATCACTGAGGACTCACCTAATCCTTCAAAATTCCCAAGAAATATCCCGTTGCCTTCAGCTCCCAGGGGATTCTGCTTCGTGCTCACACGGATTTGGGACTTCCCTGAAACACCCGTGCAGGGCACGCTGGAATCCCCGATCCCGTGAATCCGGGGAGTGTGAAAAGCTCGGTCCAGCCTGGGCCCCCAGAAATTTTTGCCAAATATCCCCCAAGTCCTCGGGACAACAGAACTCTCTGGTACTGCATTTTTGGCGTTGTAAAGCCTGGAATTACTTTATTCCTAGTGCTGGGCTCTGGATGTGGCCGAGAAAATCCCGGCCTCCACACAGACCCAGATTCCAAACTTTTTGATACATTTGAGCAAACCGAGAAATTCCCCTTCCCTGCTTCTTCTTAAGGGCATCCTTCTCTTCCCTTACCCGGCCTGCTCTCTCCCACTGGGCTGGGTTTTTCCCTTCCCATGCTAATTAGTCCCTACTTCTAGGAGCTTTAGGTACCTTTCTTCCCTGGCAGGGATTTCTTAACACAGCTACCGAGGCTTTGGGAGTCTTCTTTATCTTCTACTTTCTGGAAACACACCCTCTGATCCATAAATGCCGCAATCCAGATGCCCAACTTCAACAAGACATCCTTTTCACCTAAAAACACTCACTCTCAACTCTTAGATCTTTTAAAGTTTTACCCCCGCAAAATTCCCCTGGTTTTCCACCGCTGAATTCCTCCGTCCTGATTCCAAGAATTTCTTGAATACCACGGGGCTTTTCTCAAGATTTACCCCCACAACCTTCCCTACGTGCCCACTGCTCACCACCTCATTTTTCCCTCAATGTCTTCGTTCTCCACCCCAGAGAGTTTGTCAAGTGTTGCCTCCAAAATGTTCCCCCTCTGTCCACTACCGAGTTCCCCATTTTGCCTTCAAAATATTCATTCTGTCCCCTCCAGATTGCATCCACTTTTACCCCCAACATTTTACTTCCTCTACAATATTGATTAAACCTTTTCCACCCCAAAAATGTGCATTCCCTCCCTTAAACAGCACCTCAGCTTTTCCCTCAAAAATGCCCCAGAGAGAAACTCCGATTCAGCCCCCAAACTCCCATTTTCCTACACAAACAGTTCTTGTGGCCCCTCTCAATTCCCCCAGGCTTTCAGCTAAAGGAATAACTGGAAGCCTATTCCCTCATCTCTGCCCTCCTTTTGCTTTCCTGGAAAACCTTGCCATCCCACACTTTCTCCAAGAGATCTGCTGGGAGTACGGCAAGGTCTGCTCTGTCTGAGTGCCAGGGGGGTTTACAGCACTTGCTCCTCTGCATCTTCACCCTTTCATCAGCTTTCCCCTGGAACGGTGTTGTGGGAGAAGCTTGGAATTACCAGAAATGGATCAGGTTCACATTTTTTCCCCACCAGTTTTCATCTGGTTTGAAATTCCTGGAATTACCCTCAAATGTGCCCTAGAACAGTGCTGTGAAAGGATCAGTCAGAAGAACAGCCTGAAAGCAGAAAACCACCTCCAGCAGCAGCCGGAATGATCCCATTTCTCTTCTTACCTGCTCCTGCCAGAGCTCCCAACGGCCCTTCCCATTCCAAAACAACAGCTATGCAAGACATTCCTGCTGTCCGTGAGGGTGAGGTGCCAGTTCTGGATGTTCTTTGCTGCGGAATCGGACAACAAACAGAGCGTAAATGATCTTGGTGGCTCTTCCAAGCCAAACCACCCCGTGATTCCTTGCGTGGATCAGCACCTGTCCCAACTCCATTCCAGAAACCTCCTCCCACTAACCCAGAACTTTCCTTTTTCCGCTCAACATCAGGGATTTGCTGCCGAGTGCCCCGGGCAGGGGACGCCTCAGCCTTCCCTGGGACGCCTCAGCATTCCAGCATTTTTATTCCAGGCATTAAAAGGATGCTCATTTCTCTTCCAGCATTGTTTCCCTCATTTTAGGAGAACCCTTTTCATCCCAGACCCCCCTCGTCAGCTGTTCAATCCTCTGGCACTGGATTTGGACAAAAGAAGGGACGCACCTGGACTGCGGGAAATCACGGAGAGAAACCCCTCCAAAACCTGACAGAGAAAAACAACGGGAGATGCAGGAAGACATATCCCTCATTTGCACGTCTGGAATGCTTTTCTAAAGACTTCTCTGCATCTGGATGCTCTTTGCTCTTGGCTTTCTTTACAGGAATGCATTTGCTGCTAAACACATCTCAGGCCCTTATTTGATCAGGATAAGGCGGGATGGAGATGAAGACTCACACAGGGAATAGCCAGGGAGATTCCCAGATCTCTGAGCTCCTTCACAAGGCAGGAGATCCATTTGGCCCAGGAACCGAACCCTCCCGAGGAATTGTCTGATGCCATCTCCACATTTCACAGCTGATCCTTGTGCTCAAAGGATCCCCCTTTCTTCCCTCCAGCCAATTCCAAGCCTCGCTGCCCCCAGCCGGGAACAGTCCCCAGGCCGATCCCTGCAGTCTTCCCTGCCAGGATCCTGCTCAGGAATCCATGGGCTACAAATTGAAGAATTAATTCTTCCCACCCCTGCCCACTTCTAATTCCAAAGGATTTGGTGGCTGCCTTACCCGGCTGGAGCCTGCTTCCAACTCTGTTCTTGCTGCTTCTGCTGCTTTCCATTTCCCAGGAATTCCACCAACGGAGCGACAGCGTTTTCCACCTCCTCCTCCAGCATTCCCTCTGTTGCGTTCGGGTGCTGGAAGCATATCAAAACCAGGGCCTCACTATCAGGAATTATATCCCCGGATTTGTTCCTTTCCAAATGTCACCTCTTCCCAACAAAGCACTGGCCATCCAAGGAATTCTAGAGAGCGATGTGCTGACCGCTGCTTACTCCTCTGGAATGTCAGAGCTTGGAAAAAAAGGGCAGTTGAGGCTTTTCCTGGTGCTGCCCATGAAGTGTATTTTACCTAAGTGCCCCTGCCCATGCCTTTGCCTGTATCCGCCAAAAATCCACCCGTTCATTCCCCAGCTGCTGCCTCCCTCTTTTCCTGGATCCAACAGAATTTTAACAGGTGAATATTCCCCTCTGGAAGAGCACCTTTCATTCCAAACCTAAGAACAAACAAATGAATCACTTTCCTTCGACCTTCCTTATTAGGATTCCACTGAGAGCAGTGGATGGAAAATGATCCTCTCCTGGCCCCTGCTGGATTCCCGGAGCAGGGAGCCTTTCCCTCTTTCCCCCCACCCCCCGCGGTGCCCTCCTCCCCCTCCCGCCCCACCCCGCACCCTTTTCAGGCTTTGTTCCACAGCTTTTGCCTCCGGACCTCAGATCCTTTTGGTCTCCAGGAGCTCCCAGCAGCTCCACAGCCTTTCCTCTCCCATCCTGATCCTTTGTCCAGGAATGGAGCTCTGCATTGCAATTCCCTTCTCTTTTCTCCGACAATTCCCACCAACCCAGACCTAAAGCTGACACAAGGAACGCTCGGTGCCCACAAATCCAAATCCAGACCTGGCCATCCCTAAACCAGCAACTCCCGGACAATTTGCGTTCATTCCAACCTATCACTGAGGACTCACCTAATCCTTCAAAATTCCCAAGAAATATCCCGTTGCCTTCAGCTCCCAGGGGATTCTGCTTCGTGCTCACACGGATTTGGGACTTCCCTGAAACACCCGTGCAGGGCACGCTGGAATCCCCGATCCCGTGAATCCGGGGAGTGTGAAAAGCTCGGTCCAGCCTGGGCCCCCAGAAATTTTTGCCAAATATCCCCCAAGTCCTCGGGACAACAGAACTCTCTGGTACTGCATTTTTGGCGTTGTAAAGCCTGGAATTACTTTATTCCTAGTGCTGGGCTCTGGATGTGGCCGAGAAAATCCCGGCCTCCACACAGACCCAGATTCCAAACTTTTTGATACATTTGAGCAAACCGAGAAATTCCCCTTCCCTGCTTCTTCTTAAGGGCATCCTTCTCTTCCCTTACCCGGCCTGCTCTCTCCCACTGGGCTGGGTTTTTCCCTTCCCATGCTAATTAGTCCCTACTTCTAGGAGCTTTAGGTACCTTTCTTCCCTGGCAGGGATTTCTTAACACAGCTACCGAGGCTTTGGGAGTCTTCTTTATCTTCTACTTTCTGGAAACACACCCTCTGATCCATAAATGCCGCAATCCAGATGCCCAACTTCAACAAGACATCCTTTTCACCTAAAAACACTCACTCTCAACTCTTAGATCTTTTAAAGTTTTACCCCCGCAAAATTCCCCTGGTTTTCCACCGCTGAATTCCTCCGTCCTGATTCCAAGAATTTCTTGAATACCACGGGGCTTTTCTCAAGATTTACCCCCACAACCTTCCCTACGTGCCCACTGCTCACCACCTCATTTTTCCCTCAATGTCTTCGTTCTCCACCCCAGAGAGTTTGTCAAGTGTTGCCTCCAAAATGTTCCCCCTCTGTCCACTACGGAGTTCCCCATTTTGCCTTCAAAATATTCATTCTGTCCCCTCCAGATTGCATCCACTTTTACCCCCAACATTTTACTTCCTCTACAATATTGATTAAACCTTTTCCACCCCAAAAATGTGCATTCCCTCCCTTAAACAGCACCTCAGCTTTTCCCTCAAAAATGCCCCAGAGAGAAACTCCGATTCAGCCCCCAAACTCCCATTTTCCTACACAAACAGTTCTTGTGGCCCCTCTCAATTCCCCCAGGCTTTCAGCTAAAGGAATAACTGGAAGCCTATTCCCTCATCTCTGCCCTCCTTTTGCTTTCCTGGAAAACCTTGCCATCCCACACTTTCTCCAAGAGATCTGCTGGGAGTACGGCAAGGTCTGCTCTGTCTGAGTGCCAGGGGGGTTTACAGCACTTGCTCCTCTGCATCTTCACCCTTTCATCAGCTTTCCCCTGGAACGGTGTTGTGGGAGAAGCTTGGAATTACCAGAAATGGATCAGGTTCACATTTTTTCCCCACCAGTTTTCATCTGGTTTGAAATTCCTGGAATTACCCTCAAATGTGCCCTAGAACAGTGCTGTGAAAGGATCAGTCAGAAGAACAGCCTGAAAGCAGAAAACCACCTCCAGCAGCAGCCGGAATGATCCCATTTCTCTTCTTACCTGCTCCTGCCAGAGCTCCCAACGGCCCTTCCCATTCCAAAACAACAGCTATGCAAGACATTCCTGCTGTCCGTGAGGGTGAGGTGCCAGTTCTGGATGTTCTTTGCTGCGGAATCGGACAACAAACAGAGCGTAAATGATCTTGGTGGCTCTTCCAAGCCAAACCACCCCGTGATTCCTTGCGTGGATCAGCACCTGTCCCAACTCCATTCCAGAAACCTCCTCCCACTAACCCAGAACTTTCCTTTTTCCGCTCAACATCAGGGATTTGCTGCCGAGTGCCCCGGGCAGGGGACGCCTCAGCCTTCCCTGGGACGCCTCAGCATTCCAGCATTTTTATTCCAGGCATTAAAAGGATGCTCATTTCTCTTCCAGCATTGTTTCCCTCATTTTAGGAGAACCCTTTTCATCCCAGACCCCCCTCGTCAGCTGTTCAATCCTCTGGCACTGGATTTGGACAAAAGAAGGGACGCACCTGGACTGCGGGAAATCACGGAGAGAAACCCCTCCAAAACCTGACAGAGAAAAACAACGGGAGATGCAGGAAGACATATCCCTCATTTGCACGTCTGGAATGCTTTTCTAAAGACTTCTCTGCATCTGGATGCTCTTTGCTCTTGGCTTTCTTTACAGGAATGCATTTGCTGCTAAACACATCTCAGGCCCTTATTTGATCAGGATAAGGCGGGATGGAGATGAAGACTCACACAGGGAATAGCCAGGGAGATTCCCAGATCTCTGAGCTCCTTCACAAGGCAGGAGGTCCATTTGGCCCAGGAACCGAACCCTCCCGAGGAATTGTCTGATGCCATCTCCACATTTCACAGCTGATCCTTGTGCTCAAAGGATCCCCCTTTCTTCCCTCCAGCCAATTCCAAGCCTCGCTGCCCCCAGCCGGGAACAGTCCTCAGGCCGATCCCTGCAGTCTTCCCTGCCAGGATCCTGCTCAGGAATCCATGGGCTACAAATTGAAGAATTAATTCTTCCCACCCCTGCCCACTTCTAATTCCAAAGGATTTGGTGGCTGCCTTACCCGGCTGGAGCCTGCTTCCAACTCTGTTCTTGCTGCTTCTGCTGCTTTCCATTTCCCAGGAATTCCACCAACGGAGCGACAGCGTTTTCCACCTCCTCCTCCAGGATTCCCTCGGTTGCGTTCGGGTGCTGGAAGGGTATCAAAACCTGGGCCTCACTATCAGGAATTATATCCCTGGATTTGTTCCTTTCCAAATGTCACCTCTTCCCAACAAAGCACTGGCCATCCAAGGAATTCTAGAGAGCGATGTGCTGACCGCTGCTTACTCCTCTGGAATGTCAGAGCTTGGAAAAAAAGGGCAGTTGAGGCTTTTCCTGGTGCTGCCCATGAAGTGTATTTTACCTAAGTGCCCCTGCCCATGCCTTTGCCTGTATCCGCCAAAAATCCACCCGTTCATTCCCCAGCTGCTGCCTCCCTCTTTTCCTGGATCCAACAGAATTTTAACAGGTGAATATTCCCCTCTGGAAGAGCACCTTTCATTCCAAACCTAAGAACAAACAAACGAATCACTTTCCTTCGACCTTCCTTATTAGGATTCCACTGAGAGCAGTGGATGGAAAATGATCCTCTCCTGGCCCCTGCTGGATTCCCGGAGCAGGGAGCCTTTCCCTCTTTCCCCCCACCCCCCGCGGTGCCCTCCTCCCCCTCCCGCCCCACCCCGCACCCTTTTCAGGCTTTGTTCCACAGCTTTTGCCTCCGGACCTCAGATCCTTTTGGTCTCCAGGAGCTCCCAGCAGCTCCACAGCCTTTCCTCTCCCATCCTGATCCTTTCTCCAGGAATGGAGCTCTGCATTGCAATTCCCTTCTCTTTTCTCCGACAATTCCCACCAACCCAGACCTAAAGCTGACACAAGGAACGCTCGGTGCCCACAAATCCAAATCCAGACCTGGCCATCCCTAAACCAGCAACTCCCGGACAATTTGCGTTCATTCCAACCTATCACTGAGGACTCACCTAATCCTTCAAAATTCCCAAGAAATATCCCGTTGCCTTCAGCTCCCAGGGGATTCTGCTTCGTGCTCACACGGATTTGGGACTTCCCTGAAACACCCGTGCAGGGCACGCTGGAATCCCCGATCCCGTGAATCCGGGGAGTGTGAAAAGCTCGGTCCAGCCTGGGCCCCCAGAAATTTTTGCCAACTATCCCCCAAGTCCTCGGGACAACAGAACTCTCTGGTACTGCATTTTTGGCGTTGTAAAGCCTGGAATTACTTTATTCCTAGTGCTGGGCTCTGGATGTGGCCGAGAAAATCCCGGCCTCCACACAGACCCAGATTCCAAACTTTTTGATACATTTGAGCAAACCGAGAAATTCCCCTTCCCTGCTTCTTCTTAAGGGCATCCTTCTCTTCCCTTACCCGGCCTGCTCTCTCCCACTGGGCTGGGTTTTTCCCTTCCCATGCTAATTAGTCCCTACTTCTAGGAGCTTTAGGTACCTTTCTTCCCTGGCAGGGATTTCTTAACACAGCTACCGAGGCTTTGGGAGTCTTCTTTATCTTCTACTTTCTGGAAACACACCCTCTGATCCATAAATGCCACAATCCAGATGCCCAACTTCAACAAGACATCCTTTTCACCTAAAAACACTCACTCTCAACTCTTAGATCTTTTAAAGTTTTACCCCCGCAAAATTCCCCTGGTTTTCCACCGCTGAATTCCTCCGTCCTGATTCCAAGAATTTCTTGAATACCACGGGGCTTTTCTCAAGATTTACCCCCACAACCTTCCCTACGTGCCCACTGCTCACCACCTCATTTTTCCCTCAATGTCTTCGTTCTCCACCCCAGAGAGTTTGTCAAGTGTTGCCTCCAAAATGTTCCCCCTCTGTCCACTACGGAGTTCCCCATTTTGCCTTCAAAATATTCATTCTGTCCCCTCCAGATTGCATCCACTTTTACCCCCAACATTTTACTTCCTCTACAATATTGAATAAACCTTTTCCACTCCAAAAATGTGCATTCCCTCCCTTAAACAGCACCTCAGCTTTTCCCTCAAAGATGCCCCAGAGAGAAACTCCAATTTAGCCCCCAAACTCCCATTTTCCTACACAAACAGTTCTTGTGGCCCCTCTCAATTCCCCCAGGCTTTCAGCTATTCCCTCATCTCTGCCCTCCTTTTGCTTTCCTGGAAAACCTTGCCATCCCACACTTTCTCCAAGAGATCTGCTGGGAGTACGGCAAGGTCTGCTCTGTCAGAGTGCCAGGGGGGTTTACAGCACTTGCTCCTCTGCATCTTCACCCTTTCATCAGCTTTCCCCTGGAACGGTGTTGTGGGAGAAGCTTGGAATTACCAGAAATGGATCAGGTTCACATTTTTTCCCCACCAGTTTTCATCTGGTTTGAAATTCCTGGAATTACCCTCAAATGTGCCCTAGAACAGTGCTGTGAAAGGATCAGTCAGAAGAACAGCCTGAAAGCAGAAAACCACCTCCAGCAGCAGCCGGAATGATCCCATTTCTCTTCTTACCTGCTCCTGCCAGAGCTCCCAACGGCCCTTCCCATTCCAAAACAACAGCTATGCAAGACATTCCTGCTGTCCGTGAGGGTGAGGTGCCAGTTCTGGATGTTCTTTGCTGCGGAATCGGACAACAAACAGAGCGTAAATGATCTTGGTGGCTCTTCCAAGCCAAACCACCCCGTGATTCCTTGCGTGGATCAGCACCTGTCCCAACTCCATTCCAGAAACCTCCTCCCACTAACCCAGAACTTTCCTTTTTCCGCTCAACATCAGGGATTTGCTGCCGAGTGCCCCGGGCAGGGGACGCCTCAGCCTTCCCTGGGACGCCTCAGCATTCCAGCATTTTTATTCCAGGCATTAAAAGGATGCTCATTTCTCTTCCAGCATTGTTTCCCTCATTTTAGGAGAACCCTTTTCATCCCAGACCCCCCTCGTCAGCTGTTCAATCCTCTGGCACTGGATTTGGACAAAAGAAGGGACGCACCTGGACTGCGGGAAATCACGGAGAGAAACCCCTCCAAAACCTGACAGAGAAAAACAACGGGAGATGCAGGAAGACATATCCCTCATTTGCACGTCTGGAATGCTTTTCTAAAGACTTCTCTGCATCTGGATGCTCTTTGCTCTTGGCTTTCTTTACAGGAATGCATTTGCTGCTAAACACATCTCAGGCCCTTATTTGATCAGGATAAGGCGGGATGGAGATGAAGACTCACACAGGGAATAGCCAGGGAGATTCCCAGATCTCTGAGCTCCTTCACAAGGCAGGAGATCCATTTGGCCCAGGAACCGAACCCTCCCGAGGAATTGTCTGATGCCATCTCCACATTTCACAGCTGATCCTTGTGCTCAAAGGATCCCCCTTTCTTCCCTCCAGCCAATTCCAAGCCTCGCTGCCCCCAGCCGGGAACAGTCCCCAGGCCGATCCCTGCAGTCTTCCCTGCCAGGATCCTGCTCAGGAATCCATGGGCTACAAATTGAAGAATTAATTCTTCCCACCCCTGCCCACTTCTAATTCCAAAGGATTTGGTGTCTGCCTTACCCAGCTGGAGCCTGCTTCCAACTCTGTTCTTGCTGCTTCTGCTGCTTTCCATTTCCCAGGAATTCCACCAACGGAGCGACAGCGTTTTCCACCTCCTCCTCCAGCATTCCCTCTGTTGCGTTCGGGTGCTGGAAGGATATCAAAACCAGGGCCTCACTATCAGGAATTATATCCCCGGATTTGTTCCTTTCCAAATGTCACCTCTTCCCAACAAAGCACTGGCCATCCAAGGAATTCTAGAGAGCGATGTGCTGACCGCTGCTTACTCCTCTGGAATGTCAGAGCTTGGAAAAAAAGGGCAGTTGAGGCTTTTCCTGGTGCTGCCCATGAAGTGTATTTTACCTAAGTGCCCCTGCCCATGCCTTTGCCTGTATCCGCCAAAAATCCACCCGTTCATTCCCCAGCTGCTGCCTCCCTCTTTTCCTGGATCCAACAGAATTTTAACAGGTGAATATTCCCCTCTGGAAGAGCACCTTTCATTCCAAACCTAAGAACAAACAAATGAATCACTTTCCTTCGACCTTCCTTATTAGGATTCCACTGAGAGCAGTGGATGGAAAATGATCCTCTCCTGGCCCCTGCTGGATTCCCGGAGCAGGGAGCCTTTCCCTCTTTCCCCCCACCCCCCGCGGTGCCCTCCTCCCCCTCCCGCCCCACCCCGCACCCTTTTCAGGCTTTGTTCCACAGCTTTTGCCTCCGGACCTCAGATCCTTTTGGTCTCCAGGAGCTCCCAGCAGCTCCACAGCCTTTCCTCTCCCATCCTGATCCTTTCTCCAGGAATGGAGCTCTGCATTGCAATTCCCTTCTCTTTTCTCCGACAATTCCCACCAACCCAGACCTAAAGCTGACACAAGGAACGCTCGGTGCCCACAAATCCAAATCCAGACCTGGCCATCCCTAAACCAGCAACTCCCGGACAATTTGCGTTCATTCCAACCTATCACTGAGGACTCACCTAATCCTTCAAAATTCCCAAGAAATATCCCGTTGCCTTCAGCTCCCAGGGGATTCTGCTTCGTGCTCACACGGATTTGGGACTTCCCTGAAACACCCGTGCAGGGCACGCTGGAATCCCCGATCCCGTGAATCCGGGGAGTGTGAAAAGCTCGGTCCAGCCTGGGCCCCCAGAAATTTTTGCCAACTATCCCCCAAGTCCTCGGGACAACAGAACTCTCTGGTACTGCATTTTTGGCGTTGTAAAGCCTGGAATTACTTTATTCCTAGTGCTGGGCTCTGGATGTGGCCGAGAAAATCCCGGCCTCCACACAGACCCAGATTCCAAACTTTTTGATACATTTGAGCAAACCGAGAAATTCCCCTTCCCTGCTTCTTCTTAAGGGCATCCTTCTCTTCCCTTACCCGGCCTGCTCTCTCCCACTGGGCTGGGTTTTTCCCTTCCCATGCTAATTAGTCCCTACTTCTAGGAGCTTTAGGTACCTTTCTTCCCTGGCAGGGATTTCTTAACACAGCTACCGAGGCTTTGGGAGTCTTCTTTATCTTCTACTTTCTGGAAACACACCCTCTGATCCATAAATGCCACAATCCAGATGCCCAACTTCAACAAGACATCCTTTTCACCTAAAAACACTCACTCTCAACTCTTAGATCTTTTAAAGTTTTACCCCCGCAAAATTCCCCTGGTTTTCCACCGCTGAATTCCTCCGTCCTGATTCCAAGAATTTCTTGAATACCACGGGGCTTTTCTCAAGATTTACCCCCACAACCTTCCCTACGTGCCCACTGCTCACCACCTCATTTTTCCCTCAATGTCTTCGTTCTCCACCCCAGAGAGTTTGTCAAGTGTTGCCTCCAAAATGTTCCCCCTCTGTCCACTACGGAGTTCCCCATTTTGCCTTCAAAATATTCATTCTGTCCCCTCCAGATTGCATCCACTTTTACCCCCAACATTTTACTTCCTCTACAATATTGATTAAACCTTTTCCACTCCAAAAATGTGCATTCCCTCCCTTAAACAGCACCTCAGCTTTTCCCTCAAAAATGCCCCAGAGAGAAACTCCGATTCAGCCCCCAAACTCCCATTTTCCTACACAAACAGTTCTTGTGGCCCCTCTCAATTCCCCCAGGCTTTCAGCTAAAGGAATAACTGGAAGCCTATTCCCTCATCTCTGCCCTCCTTTTGCTTTCCTGGAAAACCTTGCCATCCCACACTTTCTCCAAGAGATCTGCTGGGAGTACGGCAAGGTCTGCTCTGTCTGAGTGCCAGGGGGGTTTACAGCACTTGCTCCTCTGCATCTTCACCCTTTCATCAGCTTTCCCCTGGAACGGTGTTGTGGGAGAAGCTTGGAATTACCAGAAATGGATCAGGTTCACATTTTTTCCCCACCAGTTTTCATCTGGTTTGAAATTCCTGGAATTACCCTCAAATGTGCCCTAGAACAGTGCTGTGAAAGGATCAGTCAGAAGAACAGCCTGAAAGCAGAAAACCACCTCCAGCAGCAGCCGGAATGATCCCATTTCTCTTCTTACCTGCTCCTGCCAGAGCTCCCAACGGCCCTTCCCATTCCAAAACAACAGCTATGCAAGACATTCCTGCTGTCCGTGAGGGTGAGGTGCCAGTTCTGGATGTTCTTTGCTGCGGAATCGGACAACAAACAGAGCGTAAATGATCTTGGTGGCTCTTCCAAGCCAAACCACCCCGTGATTCCTTGCGTGGATCAGCACCTGTCCCAACTCCATTCCAGAAACCTCCTCCCACTAACCCAGAACTTTCCTTTTTCCGCTCAACATCAGGGATTTGCTGCCGAGTGCCCCGGGCAGGGGACGCCTCAGCCTTCCCTGGGACGCCTCAGCATTCCAGCATTTTTATTCCAGGCATTAAAAGGATGCTCATTTCTCTTCCAGCATTGTTTCCCTCATTTTAGGAGAACCCTTTTCATCCCAGACCCCCCTCGTCAGCTGTTCAATCCTCTGGCACTGGATTTGGACAAAAGAAGGGACGCACCTGGACTGCGGGAAATCACGGAGAGAAACCCCTCCAAAACCTGACAGAGAAAAACAACGGGAGATGCAGGAAGACATATCCCTCATTTGCACGTCTGGAATGCTTTTCTAAAGACTTCTCTGCATCTGGATGCTCTTTGCTCTTGGCTTTCTTTACAGGAATGCATTTGCTGCTAAACACATCTCAGGCCCTTATTTGATCAGGATAAGGCGGGATGGAGATGAAGACTCACACAGGGAATAGCCAGGGAGATTCCCAGATCTCTGAGCTCCTTCACAAGGCAGGAGATCCATTTGGCCCAGGAACCGAACCCTCCCGAGGAATTGTCTGATGCCATCTCCACATTTCACAGCTGATCCTTGTGCTCAAAGGATCCCCCTTTCTTCCCTCCAGCCAATTCCAAGCCTCGCTGCCCCCAGCCGGGAACAGTCCCCAGGCCGATCCCTGCAGTCTTCCCTGCCAGGATCCTGCTCAGGAATCCATGGGCTACAAATTGAAGAATTAATTCTTCCCACCCCTGCCCACTTCTAATTCCAAAGGATTTGGTGGCTGCCTTACCCGGCTGGAGCCTGCTTCCAACTCTGTTCTTGCTGCTTCTGCTGCTTTCCATTTCCCAGGAATTCCACCAACGGAGCGACAGCGTTTTCCACCTCCTCCTCCAGCATTCCCTCTGTTGCGTTCGGGTGCTGGAAGGGTATCAAAACCAGGGCCTCACTATCAGGAATTATATCCCCGGATTTGTTCCTTTCCAAATGTCACCTCTTCCCAACAAAGCACTGGCCATCCAAGGAATTCTAGAGAGCGATGTGCTGACCGCTGCTTACTCCTCTGGAATGTCAGAGCTTGGAAAAAAAGGGCAGTTGAGGCTTTTCCTGGTGCTGCCCATGAAGTGTATTTTACCTAAGTGCCCCTGCCCATGCCTTTGCCTGTATCCGCCAAAAATCCACCCGTTCATTCCCCAGCTGCTGCCTCCCTCTTTTCCTGGATCCAACAGAATTTTAACAGGTGAATATTCCCCTCTGGAAGAGCACCTTTCATTCCAAACCTAAGAACAAACAAATGAATCACTTTCCTTCGACCTTCCTTATTAGGATTCCACTGAGAGCAGTGGATGGAAAATGATCCTCTCCTGGCCCCTGCTGGATTCCCGGAGCAGGGAGCCTTTCCCTCTTTCCCCCCACCCCCCGCGGTGCCCTCCTCCCCCTCCCGCCCCACCCCGCACCCTTTTCAGGCTTTGTTCCACAGCTTTTGCCTCCGGACCTCAGATCCTTTTGGTCTCCAGGAGCTCCCAGCAGCTCCACAGCCTTTCCTCTCCCATCCTGATCCTTTCTCCAGGAATGGAGCTCTGCATTGCAATTCCCTTCTCTTTTCTCCGACAATTCCCACCAACCCAGACCTAAAGCTGACACAAGGAACGCTCGGTGCCCACAAATCCAAATCCAGACCTGGCCATCCCTAAACCAGCAACTCCCGGACAATTTGCGTTCATTCCAACCTATCACTGAGGACTCACCTAATCCTTCAAAATTCCCAAGAAATATCCCGTTGCCTTCAGCTCCCAGGGGATTCTGCTTCGTGCTCACACGGATTTGGGACTTCCCTGAAACACCCGTGCAGGGCACGCTGGAATCCCCGATCCCGTGAATCCGGGGAGTGTGAAAAGCTCGGTCCAGCCTGGGCCCCCAGAAATTTTTGCCAACTATCCCCCAAGTCCTCGGGACAACAGAACTCTCTGGTACTGCATTTTTGGCGTTGTAAAGCCTGGAATTACTTTATTCCTAGTGCTGGGCTCTGGATGTGGCCGAGAAAATCCCGGCCTCCACACAGACCCAGATTCCAAACTTTTTGATACATTTGAGCAAACCGAGAAATTCCCCTTCCCTGCTTCTTCTTAAGGGCATCCTTCTCTTCCCTTACCCGGCCTGCTCTCTCCCACTGGGCTGGGTTTTTCCCTTCCCATGCTAATTAGTCCCTACTTCTAGGAGCTTTAGGTACCTTTCTTCCCTGGCAGGGATTTCTTAACACAGCTACCGAGGCTTTGGGAGTCTTCTTTATCTTCTACTTTCTGGAAACACACCCTCTGATCCATAAATGCCGCAATCCAGATGCCCAACTTCAACAAGACATCCTTTTCACCTAAAAACACTCACTCTCAACTCTTAGATCTTTTAAAGTTTTACCCCCGCAAAATTCCCCTGGTTTTCCACCGCTGAATTCCTCCGTCCTGATTCCAAGAATTTCTTGAATACCACGGGGCTTTTCTCAAGATTTACCCCCACAACCTTCCCTACGTGCCCACTGCTCACCACCTCATTTTTCCCTCAATGTCTTCGTTCTCCACCCCAGAGAGTTTGTCAAGTGTTGCCTCCAAAATGTTCCCCCTCTGTCCACTACGGAGTTCCCCATTTTGCCTTCAAAATATTCATTCTGTCCCCTCCAGATTGCATCCACTTTTACCCCCAACATTTTACTTCCTCTACAATATTGATTAAACCTTTTCCACCCCAAAAATGTGCATTCCCTCCCTTAAACAGCACCTCAGCTTTTCCCTCAAAAATGCCCCAGAGAGAAACTCCGATTCAGCCCCCAAACTCCCATTTTCCTACACAAACAGTTCTTGTGGCCCCTCTCAATTCCCCCAGGCTTTCAGCTAAAGGAATAACTGGAAGCCTATTCCCTCATCTCTGCCCTCCTTTTGCTTTCCTGGAAAACCTTGCCATCCCACACTTTCTCCAAGAGATCTGCTGGGAGTACGGCAAGGTCTGCTCTGTCTGAGTGCCAGGGGGGTTTACAGCACTTGCTCCTCTGCATCTTCACCCTTTCATCAGCTTTCCCCTGGAACGGTGTTGTGGGAGAAGCTTGGAATTACCAGAAATGGATCAGGTTCACATTTTTTCCCCACCAGTTTTCATCTGGTTTGAAATTCCTGGAATTACCCTCAAATGTGCCCTAGAACAGTGCTGTGAAAGGATCAGTCAGAAGAACAGCCTGAAAGCAGAAAACCACCTCCAGCAGCAGCCGGAATGATCCCATTTCTCTTCTTACCTGCTCCTGCCAGAGCTCCCAACGGCCCTTCCCATTCCAAAACAACAGCTATGCAAGACATTCCTGCTGTCCGTGAGGGTGAGGTGCCAGTTCTGGATGTTCTTTGCTGCGGAATCGGACAACAAACAGAGCGTAAATGATCTTGGTGGCTCTTCCAAGCCAAACCACCCCGTGATTCCTTGCGTGGATCAGCACCTGTCCCAACTCCATTCCAGAAACCTCCTCCCACTAACCCAGAACTTTCCTTTTTCCGCTCAACATCAGGGATTTGCTGCCGAGTGCCCCGGGCAGGGGACGCCTCAGCCTTCCCTGGGACGCCTCAGCATTCCAGCATTTTTATTCCAGGCATTAAAAGGATGCTCATTTCTCTTCCAGCATTGTTTCCCTCATTTTAGGAGAACCCTTTTCATCCCAGACCCCCCTCGTCAGCTGTTCAATCCTCTGGCACTGGATTTGGACAAAAGAAGGGACGCACCTGGACTGCGGGAAATCACGGAGAGAAACCCCTCCAAAACCTGACAGAGAAAAACAACGGGAGATGCAGGAAGACATATCCCTCATTTGCACGTCTGGAATGCTTTTCTAAAGACTTCTCTGCATCTGGATGCTCTTTGCTCTTGGCTTTCTTTACAGGAATGCATTTGCTGCTAAACACATCTCAGGCCCTTATTTGATCAGGATAAGGCGGGATGGAGATGAAGACTCACACAGGGAATAGCCAGGGAGATTCCCAGATCTCTGAGCTCCTTCACAAGGCAGGAGGTCCATTTGGCCCAGGAACCGAACCCTCCCGAGGAATTGTCTGATGCCATCTCCACATTTCACAGCTGATCCTTGTGCTCAAAGGATCCCCCTTTCTTCCCTCCAGCCAATTCCAAGCCTCGCTGCCCCCAGCCGGGAACAGTCCTCAGGCCGATCCCTGCAGTCTTCCCTGCCAGGATCCTGCTCAGGAATCCATGGGCTACAAATTGAAGAATTAATTCTTCCCACCCCTGCCCACTTCTAATTCCAAAGGATTTGGTGGCTGCCTTACCCGGCTGGAGCCTGCTTCCAACTCTGTTCTTGCTGCTTCTGCTGCTTTCCATTTCCCAGGAATTCCACCAACGGAGCGACAGCGTTTTCCACCTCCTCCTCCAGGATTCCCTCGGTTGCGTTCGGGTGCTGGAAGGGTATCAAAACCTGGGCCTCACTATCAGGAATTATATCCCCGGATTTGTTCCTTTCCAAATGTCACCTCTTCCCAACAAAGCACTGGCCATCCAAGGAATTCTAGAGAGCGATGTGCTGACCGCTGCTTACTCCTCTGGAATGTCAGAGCTTGGAAAAAAAGGGCAGTTGAGGCTTTTCCTGGTGCTGCCCATGAAGTGTATTTTACCTAAGTGCCCCTGCCCATGCCTTTGCCTGTATCCGCCAAAAATCCACCCGTTCATTCCCCAGCTGCTGCCTCCCTCTTTTCCTGGATCCAACAGAATTTTAACAGGTGAATATTCCCCTCTGGAAGAGCACCTTTCATTCCAAACCTAAGAACAAACAAACGAATCACTTTCCTTCGACCTTCCTTATTAGGATTCCACTGAGAGCAGTGGATGGAAAATGATCCTCTCCTGGCCCCTGCTGGATTCCCGGAGCAGGGAGCCTTTCCCTCTTTCCCCCCACCCCCCGCGGTGCCCTCCTCCCCCTCCCGCCCCACCCCGCACCCTTTTCAGGCTTTGTTCCACAGCTTTTGCCTCCGGACCTCAGATCCTTTTGGTCTCCAGGAGCTCCCAGCAGCTCCACAGCCTTTCCTCTCCCATCCTGATCCTTTCTCCAGGAATGGAGCTCTGCATTGCAATTCCCTTCTCTTTTCTCCGACAATTCCCACCAACCCAGACCTAAAGCTGACACAAGGAACGCTCGGTGCCCACAAATCCAAATCCAGACCTGGCCATCCCTAAACCAGCAACTCCCGGACAATTTGCGTTCATTCCAACCTATCACTGAGGACTCACCTAATCCTTCAAAATTCCCAAGAAATATCCCGTTGCCTTCAGCTCCCAGGGGATTCTGCTTCGTGCTCACACGGATTTGGGACTTCCCTGAAACACCCGTGCAGGGCACGCTGGAATCCCCGATCCCGTGAATCCGGGGAGTGTGAAAAGCTCGGTCCAGCCTGGGCCCCCAGAAATTTTTGCCAACTATCCCCCAAGTCCTCGGGACAACAGAACTCTCTGGTACTGCATTTTTGGCGTTGTAAAGCCTGGAATTACTTTATTCCTAGTGCTGGGCTCTGGATGTGGCCGAGAAAATCCCGGCCTCCACACAGACCCAGATTCCAAACTTTTTGATACATTTGAGCAAACCGAGAAATTCCCCTTCCCTGCTTCTTCTTAAGGGCATCCTTCTCTTCCCTTACCCGGCCTGCTCTCTCCCACTGGGCTGGGTTTTTCCCTTCCCATGCTAATTAGTCCCTACTTCTAGGAGCTTTAGGTACCTTTCTTCCCTGGCAGGGATTTCTTAACACAGCTACCGAGGCTTTGGGAGTCTTCTTTATCTTCTACTTTCTGGAAACACACCCTCTGATCCATAAATGCCACAATCCAGATGCCCAACTTCAACAAGACATCCTTTTCACCTAAAAACACTCACTCTCAACTCTTAGATCTTTTAAAGTTTTACCCCCGCAAAATTCCCCTGGTTTTCCACCGCTGAATTCCTCCGTCCTGATTCCAAGAATTTCTTGAATACCACGGGGCTTTTCTCAAGATTTACCCCCACAACCTTCCCTACGTGCCCACTGCTCACCACCTCATTTTTCCCTCAATGTCTTCGTTCTCCACCCCAGAGAGTTTGTCAAGTGTTGCCTCCAAAATGTTCCCCCTCTGTCCACTACGGAGTTCCCCATTTTGCCTTCAAAATATTCATTCTGTCCCCTCCAGATTGCATCCACTTTTACCCCCAACATTTTACTTCCTCTACAATATTGAATAAACCTTTTCCACTCCAAAAATGTGCATTCCCTCCCTTAAACAGCACCTCAGCTTTTCCCTCAAAGATGCCCCAGAGAGAAACTCCAATTTAGCCCCCAAACTCCCATTTTCCTACACAAACAGTTCTTGTGGCCCCTCTCAATTCCCCCAGGCTTTCAGCTATTCCCTCATCTCTGCCCTCCTTTTGCTTTCCTGGAAAACCTTGCCATCCCACACTTTCTCCAAGAGATCTGCTGGGAGTACGGCAAGGTCTGCTCTGTCAGAGTGCCAGGGGGGTTTACAGCACTTGCTCCTCTGCATCTTCACCCTTTCATCAGCTTTCCCCTGGAACGGTGTTGTGGGAGAAGCTTGGAATTACCAGAAATGGATCAGGTTCACATTTTTTCCCCACCAGTTTTCATCTGGTTTGAAATTCCTGGAATTACCCTCAAATGTGCCCTAGAACAGTGCTGTGAAAGGATCAGTCAGAAGAACAGCCTGAAAGCAGAAAACCACCTCCAGCAGCAGCCGGAATGATCCCATTTCTGTTCTTACCTGCTCCTGCCAGAGCTCCCAACGGCCCTTCCCATTCCAAAACAACAGCTATGCAAGACATTCCTGCTGTCCGTGAGGGTGAGGTGCCAGTTCTGGATGTTCTTTGCTGCGGAATCGGACAACAAACAGAGCGTAAATGATCTTGGTGGCTCTTCCAAGCCAAACCACCCCGTGATTCCTTGCGTGGATCAGCACCTGTCCCAACTCCATTCCAGAAACCTCCTCCCACTAACCCAGAACTTTCCTTTTTCCGCTCAACATCAGGGATTTGCTGCCGAGTGCCCCGGGCAGGGGACGCCTCAGCCTTCCCTGGGACGCCTCAGCATTCCAGCATTTTTATTCCAGGCATTAAAAGGATGCTCATTTCTCTTCCAGCATTGTTTCCCTCATTTTAGGAGAACCCTTTTCATCCCAGACCCCCCTCGTCAGCTGTTCAATCCTCTGGCACTGGATTTGGACAAAAGAAGGGACGCACCTGGACTGCGGGAAATCACGGAGAGAAACCCCTCCAAAACCTGACAGAGAAAAACAACGGGAGATGCAGGAAGACATATCCCTCATTTGCACGTCTGGAATGCTTTTCTAAAGACTTCTCTGCATCTGGATGCTCTTTGCTCTTGGCTTTCTTTACAGGAATGCATTTGCTGCTAAACACATCTCAGGCCCTTATTTGATCAGGATAAGGCGGGATGGAGATGAAGACTCACACAGGGAATAGCCAGGGAGATTCCCAGATCTCTGAGCTCCTTCACAAGGCAGGAGATCCATTTGGCCCAGGAACCGAACCCTCCCGAGGAATTGTCTGATGCCATCTCCACATTTCACAGCTGATCCTTGTGCTCAAAGGATCCCCCTTTCTTCCCTCCAGCCAATTCCAAGCCTCGCTGCCCCCAGCCGGGAACAGTCCCCAGGCCGATCCCTGCAGTCTTCCCTGCCAGGATCCTGCTCAGGAATCCATGGGCTACAAATTGAAGAATTAATTCTTCCCACCCCTGCCCACTTCTAATTCCAAAGGATTTGGTGTCTGCCTTACCCGGCTGGAGCCTGCTTCCAACTCTGTTCTTGCTGCTTCTGCTGCTTTCCATTTCCCAGGAATTCCACCAACGGAGCGACAGCGTTTTCCACCTCCTCCTCCAGCATTCCCTCTGTTGCGTTCGGGTGCTGGAAGGATATCAAAACCAGGGCCTCACTATCAGGAATTATATCCCCGGATTTGTTCCTTTCCAAATGTCACCTCTTCCCAACAAAGCACTGGCCATCCAAGGAATTCTAGAGAGCGATGTGCTGACCGCTGCTTACTCCTCTGGAATGTCAGAGCTTGGAAAAAAAGGGCAGTTGAGGCTTTTCCTGGTGCTGCCCATGAAGTGTATTTTACCTAAGTGCCCCTGCCCATGCCTTTGCCTGTATCCGCCAAAAATCCACCCGTTCATTCCCCAGCTGCTGCCTCCCTCTTTTCCTGGATCCAACAGAATTTTAACAGGTGAATATTCCCCTCTGGAAGAGCACCTTTCATTCCAAACCTAAGAACAAACAAATGAATCACTTTCCTTCGACCTTCCTTATTAGGATTCCACTGAGAGCAGTGGATGGAAAATGATCCTCTCCTGGCCCCTGCTGGATTCCCGGAGCAGGGAGCCTTTCCCTCTTTCCCCCCACCCCCCGCGGTGCCCTCCTCCCCCTCCCGCCCCACCCCGCACCCTTTTCAGGCTTTGTTCCACAGCTTTTGCCTCCGGACCTCAGATCCTTTTGGTCTCCAGGAGCTCCCAGCAGCTCCACAGCCTTTCCTCTCCCATCCTGATCCTTTCTCCAGGAATGGAGCTCTGCATTGCAATTCCCTTCTCTTTTCTCCGACAATTCCCACCAACCCAGACCTAAAGCTGACACAAGGAACGCTCGGTGCCCACAAATCCAAATCCAGACCTGGCCATCCCTAAACCAGCAACTCCCGGACAATTTGCGTTCATTCCAACCTATCACTGAGGACTCACCTAATCCTTCAAAATTCCCAAGAAATATCCCGTTGCCTTCAGCTCCCAGGGGATTCTGCTTCGTGCTCACACGGATTTGGGACTTCCCTGAAACACCCGTGCAGGGCACGCTGGAATCCCCGATCCCGTGAATCCGGGGAGTGTGAAAAGCTCGGTCCAGCCTGGGCCCCCAGAAATTTTTGCCAACTATCCCCCAAGTCCTCGGGACAACAGAACTCTCTGGTACTGCATTTTTGGCGTTGTAAAGCCTGGAATTACTTTATTCCTAGTGCTGGGCTCTGGATGTGGCCGAGAAAATCCCGGCCTCCACACAGACCCAGATTCCAAACTTTTTGATACATTTGAGCAAACCGAGAAATTCCCCTTCCCTGCTTCTTCTTAAGGGCATCCTTCTCTTCCCTTACCCGGCCTGCTCTCTCCCACTGGGCTGGGTTTTTCCCTTCCCATGCTAATTAGTCCCTACTTCTAGGAGCTTTAGGTACCTTTCTTCCCTGGCAGGGATTTCTTAACACAGCTACCGAGGCTTTGGGAGTCTTCTTTATCTTCTACTTTCTGGAAACACACCCTCTGATCCATAAATGCCACAATCCAGATGCCCAACTTCAACAAGACATCCTTTTCACCTAAAAACACTCACTCTCAACTCTTAGATCTTTTAAAGTTTTACCCCCGCAAAATTCCCCTGCTTTTCCACCGCTGAATTCCTCCGTCCTGATTCCAAGAATTTCTTGAATACCACGGGGCTTTTCTCAAGATTTACCCCCACAACCTTCCCTACGTGCCCACTGCTCACCACCTCATTTTTCCCTCAATGTCTTCGTTCTCCACCCCAGAGAGTTTGTCAAGTGTTGCCTCCAAAATGTTCCCCCTCTGTCCACTACGGAGTTCCCCATTTTGCCTTCAAAATATTCATTCTGTCCCCTCCAGATTGCATCCACTTTTACCCCCAACATTTTACTTCCTCTACAATATTGATTAAACCTTTTCCACTCCAAAAATGTGCATTCCCTCCCTTAAACAGCACCTCAGCTTTTCCCTCAAAAATGCCCCAGAGAGAAACTCCGATTCAGCCCCCAAACTCCCATTTTCCTACACAAACAGTTCTTGTGGCCCCTCTCAATTCCCCCAGGCTTTCAGCTAAAGGAATAACTGGAAGCCTATTCCCTCATCTCTGCCCTCCTTTTGCTTTCCTGGAAAACCTTGCCATCCCACACTTTCTCCAAGAGATCTGCTGGGAGTACGGCAAGGTCTGCTCTGTCAGAGTGCCAGGGGGGTTTACAGCACTTGCTCCTCTGCATCTTCACCCTTTCATCAGCTTTCCCCTGGAACGGTGTTGTGGGAGAAGCTTGGAATTACCAGAAATGGATCAGGTTCACATTTTTTCCCCACCAGTTTTCATCTGGTTTGAAATTCCTGGAATTACCCTCAAATGTGCCCTAGAACAGTGCTGTGAAAGGATCAGTCAGAAGAACAGCCTGAAAGCAGAAATCCACCTCCAGCAGCAGCCGGAATGATCCCATTTCTGTTCTTACCTGCTCCTGCCAGAGCTCCCAACGGCCCTTCCCATTCCAAAACAACAGCTATGCAAGACATTCCTGCTGTCCGTGAGGGTGAGGTGCCAGTTCTGGATGTTCTTTGCTGCGGAATCGGACAACAAACAGAGCGTAAATGATCTTGGTGGCTCTTCCAAGCCAAACCACCCCGTGATTCCTTGCGTGGATCAGCACCTGTCCCAACTCCATTCCAGAAACCTCCTCCCACTAACCCAGAACTTTCCTTTTTCCGCTCAACATCAGGGATTTGCTGCCGAGTGCCCCGGGCAGGGGACGCCTCAGCCTTCCCTGGGACGCCTCAGCATTCCAGCATTTTTATTCCAGGCATTAAAAGGATGCTCATTTCTCTTCCAGCATTGTTTCCCTCATTTTAGGAGAACCCTTTTCATCCCAGACCCCCCTCGTCAGCTGTTCAATCCTCTGGCACTGGATTTGGACAAAAGAAGGGACGCACCTGGACTGCGGGAAATCACGGAGAGAAACCCCTCCAAAACCTGACAGAGAAAAACAACGGGAGATGCAGGAAGACATATCCCTCATTTGCACGTCTGGAATGCTTTTCTAAAGACTTCTCTGCATCTGGATGCTCTTTGCTCTTGGCTTTCTTTACAGGAATGCATTTGCTGCTAAACACATCTCAGGCCCTTATTTGATCAGGATAAGGCGGGATGGAGATGAAGACTCACACAGGGAATAGCCAGGGAGATTCCCAGATCTCTGAGCTCCTTCACAAGGCAGGAGATCCATTTGGCCCAGGAACCGAACCCTCCCGAGGAATTGTCTGATGCCATCTCCACATTTCACAGCTGATCCTTGTGCTCAAAGGATCCCCCTTTCTTCCCTCCAGCCAATTCCAAGCCTCGCTGCCCCCAGCCGGGAACAGTCCCCAGGCCGATCCCTGCAGTCTTCCCTGCCAGGATCCTGCTCAGGAATCCATGGGCTACAAATTGAAGAATTAATTCTTCCCACCCCTGCCCACTTCTAATTCCAAAGGATTTGGTGTCTGCCTTACCCAGCTGGAGCCTGCTTCCAACTCTGTTCTTGCTGCTTCTGCTGCTTTCCATTTCCCAGGAATTCCACCAACGAAGCGACAGCGTTTTCCACCTCCTCCTCCAGCATTCCCTCTGTTGCGTTCGGGTGCTGGAAGGATATCAAAACCAGGGCCTCACTATCAGGAATTATATCCCCGGATTTGTTCCTTTCCAAATGTCACCTCTTCCCAACAAAGCACTGGCCATCCAAGGAATTCTAGAGAGCGATGTGCTGACCGCTGCTTACTCCTCTGGAATGTCAGAGCTTGGAAAAAAAGGGCAGTTGAGGCTTTTCCTGGTGCTGCCCATGAAGTGTATTTTACCTAAGTGCCCCTGCCCATGCCTTTGCCTGTATCCGCCAAAAATCCACCCGTTCATTCCCCAGCTGCTGCCTCCCTCTTTTCCTGGATCCAACAGAATTTTAACAGGTGAATATTCCCCTCTGGAAGAGCACCTTTCATTCCAAACCTAAGAACAAACAAATGAATCACTTTCCTTCGACCTTCCTTATTAGGATTCCACTGAGAGCAGTGGATGGAAAATGATCCTCTCCTGGCCCCTGCTGGATTCCCGGAGCAGGGAGCCTTTCCCTCTTTCCCCCCACCCCCCGCGGTGCCCTCCTCCCCCTCCCGCCCCACCCCGCACCCTTTTCAGGCTTTGTTCCACAGCTTTTGCCTCCGGACCTCAGATCCTTTTGGTCTCCAGGAGCTCCCAGCAGCTCCACAGCCTTTCCTCTCCCATCCTGATCCTTTCTCCAGGAATGGAGCTCTGCATTGCAATTCCCTTCTCTTTTCTCCGACAATTCCCACCAACCCAGACCTAAAGCTGACACAAGGAACGCTCGGTGCCCACAAATCCAAATCCAGACCTGGCCATCCCTAAACCAGCAACTCCCGGACAATTTGCGTTCATTCCAACCTATCACTGAGGACTCACCTAATCCTTCAAAATTCCCAAGAAATATCCCGTTGCCTTCAGCTCCCAGGGGATTCTGCTTCGTGCTCACACGGATTTGGGACTTCCCTGAAACACCCGTGCAGGGCACGCTGGAATCCCCGATCCCGTGAATCCGGGGAGTGTGAAAAGCTCGGTCCAGCCTGGGCCCCCAGAAATTTTTGCCAACTATCCCCCAAGTCCTCGGGACAACAGAACTCTCTGGTACTGCATTTTTGGCGTTGTAAAGCCTGGAATTACTTTATTCCTAGTGCTGGGCTCTGGATGTGGCCGAGAAAATCCCGGCCTCCACACAGACCCAGATTCCAAACTTTTTGATACATTTGAGCAAACCGAGAAATTCCCCTTCCCTGCTTCTTCTTAAGGGCATCCTTCTCTTCCCTTACCCGGCCTGCTCTCTCCCACTGGGCTGGGTTTTTCCCTTCCCATGCTAATTAGTCCCTACTTCTAGGAGCTTTAGGTACCTTTCTTCCCTGGCAGGGATTTCTTAACACAGCTACCGAGGCTTTGGGAGTCTTCTTTATCTTCTACTTTCTGGAAACACACCCTCTGATCCATAAATGCCACAATCCAGATGCCCAACTTCAACAAGACATCCTTTTCACCTAAAAACACTCACTCTCAACTCTTAGATCTTTTAAAGTTTTACCCCCGCAAAATTCCCCTGCTTTTCCACCGCTGAATTCCTCCGTCCTGATTCCAAGAATTTCTTGAATACCACGGGGCTTTTCTCAAGATTTACCCCCACAACCTTCCCTACGTGCCCACTGCTCACCACCTCATTTTTCCCTCAATGTCTTCGTTCTCCACCCCAGAGAGTTTGTCAAGTGTTGCCTCCAAAATGTTCCCCCTCTGTCCACTACGGAGTTCCCCATTTTGCCTTCAAAATATTCCTTCTGTCCCCTCCAGATTGCATCCACTTTTACCCCCAACATTTTACTTCCTCTACAATATTGATTAAACCTTTTCCACTCCAAAAATGTGCATTCCCTCCCTTAAACAGCACCTCAGCTTTTCCCTCAAAAATGCCCCAGAGAGAAACTCCGATTCAGCCCCCAAACTCCCATTTTCCTACACAAACAGTTCTTGTGGCCCCTCTCAATTCCCCCAGGCTTTCAGCTAAAGGAATAACTGGAAGCCTATTCCCTCATCTCTGCCCTCCTTTTGCTTTCCTGGAAAACCTTGCCATCCCACACTTTCTCCAAGAGATCTGCTGGGAGTACGGCAAGGTCTGCTCTGTCTGAGTGCCAGGGGGGTTTACAGCACTTGCTCCTCTGCATCTTCACCCTTTCATCAGCTTTCCCCTGGAACGGTGTTGTGGGAGAAGCTTGGAATTACCAGAAATGGATCAGGTTCACATTTTTTCCCCACCAGTTTTCATCTGGTTTGAAATTCCTGGAATTACCCTCAAATGTGCCCTAGAACAGTGCTGTGAAAGGATCAGTCAGAAGAACAGCCTGAAAGCAGAAAACCACCTCCAGCAGCAGCCGGAATGATCCCATTTCTGTTCTTACCTGCTCCTGCCAGAGCTCCCAACGGCCCTTCCCATTCCAAAACAACAGCTATGCAAGACATTCCTGCTGTCCGTGAGGGTGAGGTGCCAGTTCTGGATGTTCTTTGCTGCGGAATCGGACAACAAACAGAGCGTAAATGATCTTGGTGGCTCTTCCAAGCCAAACCACCCCGTGATTCCTTGCGTGGATCAGCACCTGTCCCAACTCCATTCCAGAAACCTCCTCCCACTAACCCAGAACTTTCCTTTTTCCGCTCAACATCAGGGATTTGCTGCCGAGTGCCCCGGGCAGGGGACGCCTCAGCCTTCCCTGGGACGCCTCAGCATTCCAGCATTTTTATTCCAGGCATTAAAAGGATGCTCATTTCTCTTCCAGCATTGTTTCCCTCATTTTAGGAGAACCCTTTTCATCCCAGACCCCCCTCGTCAGCTGTTCAATCCTCTGGCACTGGATTTGGACAAAAGAAGGGACGCACCTGGACTGCGGGAAATCACGGAGAGAAACCCCTCCAAAACCTGACAGAGAAAAACAACGGGAGATGCAGGAAGACATATCCCTCATTTGCACGTCTGGAATGCTTTTCTAAAGACTTCTCTGCATCTGGATGCTCTTTGCTCTTGGCTTTCTTTACAGGAATGCATTTGCTGCTAAACACATCTCAGGCCCTTATTTGATCAGGATAAGGCGGGATGGAGATGAAGACTCACACAGGGAATAGCCAGGGAGATTCCCAGATCTCTGAGCTCCTTCACAAGGCAGGAGATCCATTTGGCCCAGGAACCGAACCCTCCCGAGGAATTGTCTGATGCCATCTCCACATTTCACAGCTGATCCTTGTGCTCAAAGGATCCCCCTTTCTTCCCTCCAGCCAATTCCAAGCCTCGCTGCCCCCAGCCGGGAACAGTCCCCAGGCCGATCCCTGCAGTCTTCCCTGCCAGGATCCTGCTCAGGAATCCATGGGCTACAAATTGAAGAATTAATTCTTCCCACCCCTGCCCACTTCTAATTCCAAAGGATTTGGTGGCTGCCTTACCCGGCTGGAGCCTGCTTCCAACTCTGTTCTTGCTGCTTCTGCTGCTTTCCATTTCCCAGGAATTCCACCAACGGAGCGACAGCGTTTTCCACCTCCTCCTCCAGGATTCCCTCGGTTGCGTTCGGGTGCTGGAAGGGTATCAAAACCAGGGCCTCACTATCAGGAATTATATCCCCGGATTTGTTCCTTTCCAAATGTCACCTCTTCCCAACAAAGCACTGGCCATCCAAGGAATTCTAGAGAGCGATGTGCTGACCGCTGCTTACTCCTCTGGAATGTCAGAGCTTGGAAAAAAAGGGCAGTTGAGGCTTTTCCTGGTGCTGCCCATGAAGTGTATTTTACCTAAGTGCCCCTGCCCATGCCTTTGCCTGTATCCGCCAAAAATCCACCCGTTCATTCCCCAGCTGCTGCCTCCCTCTTTTCCTGGATCCAACAGAATTTTAACAGGTGAATATTCCCCTCTGGAAGAGCACCTTTCATTCCAAACCTAAGAACAAACAAACGAATCACTTTCCTTCGACCTTCCTTATTAGGATTCCACTGAGAGCAGTGGATGGAAAATGATCCTCTCCTGGTCCCTGCTGGATTCCCGGAGCAGGGATCCTTTCCCTCTTTCCCCCCACCCCCCGCGGTGCCCTCCTCCCCCTCCCGCCCCACCCCGCACCCTTTTCAGGCTTTGTTCCACAGCTTTTGCCTCCGGACCTCAGATCCTTTTGGTCTCCAGGAGCTCCCAGCAGCTCCACAGCCTTTCCTCTCCCATCCTGATCCTTTCTCCAGGAATGGAGCTCTGCATTGCAATTCCCTTCTCTTTTCTCCGACAATTCCCACCAACCCAGACCTAAAGCTGACACAAGGAACGCTCGATGCCCACAAATCCAAATCCAGACCTGGCCATCCCTAAACCAGCAACTCCCGGACAATTTGCGTTCATTCCAACCTATCACTGAGGACTCACCTAATCCTTCAAAATTCCCAAGAAATATCCCGTTGCCTTCAGCTCCCAGGGGATTCTGCTTCGTGCTCACACGGATTTGGGACTTCCCTGAAACACCCGTGCAGGGCACGCTGGAATCCCCGATCCCGTGAATCCGGGGAGTGTGAAAAGCTCGGTCCAGCCTGGGCCCCCAGAAATTTTTGCCAAATATCCCCCAAGTCCTCGGGACAACAGAACTCTCTGGTACTGCATTTTTGGCGTTGTAAAGCCTGGAATTACTTTACTCCTAGTGCTGGGCTCTGGATGTGGCCGAGAAAATCCCGGCCTCCGCACAGACCCAGATTCCAAACTTTTTGATACATTTGAGCAAACCGAGAAATTCCCCTTCCCTGCTTCTTCTTAAGGGCATCCTTCTCTTCCCTTACCCGGCCTGCTCTCTCCCACTGGGCTGGGTTTTTCCCTTCCCATGCTAATTAGTCCCTACTCCTAGGAGGTTTAGGTACCTTTCTTCCCTGGCAGGGATTTCTTAACACAGCTACCGAGGCTTTGGGAGTCTTCTTTATCTTCTACTTTCTGGAAACACACCCTCTGATCCATAAATGCCGCAATCCAGATGCCCAACTTCAACAAGACATCCTTTTCACCTAAAAACACTCACTCTCAACTCTTAGATCTTTTAAAGTTTTACCCCCGCAAAATTCCCCTGGTTTTCCACCGCTGAATTCCTCCGTCCTGATTCCAAGAATTTCTTGAATACCACGGGGCTTTTCTCAAGATTTACCCCCACAACCTTCCCTACGTGCCCACTGCTCACCACCTCATTTTTCCCTCAATGTCTTCGTTCTCCACCCCAGAGAGTTTGTCAAGTGTTGCCTCCAAAATGTTCCCCCTCTGTCCACTACGGAGTTCCCCATTTTGCCTTCAAAATATTCATTCTGTCCCCTCCAGATTGCATCCACTTTTACCCCCAACATTTTACTTCCTCTACAATATTGATTAAACCTTTTCCACCCCAAAAATGTGCATTCCCTCCCTTAAACAGCACCTCAGCTTTTCCCTCAAAAATGCCCCAGAGAGAAACTCCGATTCAGCCCCCAAACTCCCATTTTCCTACACAAACAGTTCTTGTGGCCCCTCTCAATTCCCCCAGGCTTTCAGCTAAAGGAATAACTGGAAGCCTATTCCCTCATCTCTGCCCTCCTTTTGCTTTCCTGGAAAACCTTGCCATCCCACACTTTCTCCAAGAGATCTGCTGGGAGTACGGCAAGGTCTGCTCTGTCTGAGTGCCAGGGGGGTTTACAGCACTTGCTCCTCTGCATCTTCACCCTTTCATCAGCTTTCCCCTGGAACGGTGTTGTGGGAGAAGCTTGGAATTACCAGAAATGGATCAGGTTCACATTTTTTCCCCACCAGTTTTCATCTGGTTTGAAATTCCTGGAATTACCCTCAAATGTGCCCTAGAACAGTGCTGTGAAAGGATCAGTCAGAAGAACAGCCTGAAAGCAGAAAACCACCTCCAGCAGCAGCCGGAATGATCCCATTTCTGTTCTTACCTGCTCCTGCCAGAGCTCCCAATGGCCCTTCCCATTCCAAAACAAGAACTATCGAAGACATTCCTGCTGTCCGTGAGGGTGAGGTGCCAGTTCTGGATGTTCTTTGCTGTGGAATCGGACAACAAACAGAGCATAAATGATCTTGGTGGCTCTTCCAAGCCAAACCACCCCGTGATTCCTTGCGTGGATCAGCACCTGTCCCAACTCCATTCCAGAAACCTCCTCCCACTAACCCAGAACCTTCCTTTTTCCGCTCAACATCAGGGATTTGCTGCCGAGTGCCCCGGGCAGGGGACGCCTCAGCCCTCTCTGGGACACCTCAGCATTCCCTGGGACGCCTCAGCATTCCCTGGGGTGCCTCAGCATTCCCTGGGATACCTCAGCATTCCCTGGGACGCCTCAGCATTCCCTGGGCTGCTGTTCCACGCCGATCCCGTGTCCAGCGCCGTTCCGGGCTGCAGTGCCGGGCTCTCCCCACAAGGCGGCAGCACCGGGAGCGAGCAGCCCCGGCCGGTCCCGCTGTCTCGGGGCAGCTGCGCCTTTAACCCGCCCGGAGCCGGCGGGGCCGTGAACACAGCGGGCAAAAACCCCACCGATCCCCTTTCTTTCACCCCCAGAGGCACAGGATCGCAGCATTCCCTGGGCTGGAAGGGACCCGCAGGGAGCATCGAGTCCACATCCTGGTCCTGCACCCCAAGAATCCCACCCTGTGCCCGAGAGCCTTGTCCAGACACAAACTCTGCCCCCAGGATCCTGAAAACACAGCGGGGCTGGGAGAAGGGTAACAAGGGAGGATTTTTTACATAGTTCTCCTTGTATGATCGTTATATAATCTTATTAGATAGTCCAGCAACCCATCCCTGGGCCGGGACCCCCACCCCTGTCCCGGGACACCCATCCCTGGGCCGGAATACCGATCCCCCGCGGCCCCCACCGTCCGCTCGGGACTGTCCCCGTTCCCCGCTCACCTCCGAGCCCGCAGCACCCGCCCCGGTGCCCCCGGCCCGGCAGCGCTGCTCCCCGGACTCCCCGCCATTGCCGCGTCGGGCGAAGAAGGGCGGAAATTACCGGGACCACACCAATGTGGCGATGCGACCTTCTCAAGATGGCGGCGGTGGAGGACCCCGCTCCGTCTATTCGGCTGCCTGAATGCTCCCGCCTACCCCAGGCGCCACTGACCCCACAGTCGGTGTCCGCATAGCGGGAAACGCCTCAGAAAATTGCGTGCAAGCGCTGGGCTGGCGTTGGTGTCGGCGTCGCGTTCAGGCAGCCGAATAGACGCAGCTAGAGGGGGCCTTCCCTGCCACCATCTTGAGAAGGTCAGAAAACAGCGTAAACGACCGCCATCTTTAGTGTGGCGATGATCTAACTTCCGGTTTCGCCGCCATCTTGGGTGCTGGCAGAAGCCACTTCCGGTCGAGCCGCCATCTTTAGTGTGGTACGCACAAGGCCCCCGCCCCTCACAAGGGCTTCTGTCTATTCAGCTGCCTGAATCCAGCCCGGACTCCGACGCCGGCCCCGCGCTTTCCGCGCGATTTTCCGCGGTGGTCCCCGGTGCGAGGACACGGGTGGTGGGGTCACCGGCGCCGGAGGCGGGCGACGGTCCCGCGACCGGCGGCAGGCATCGGCAGGGATACCTCTCTTAGGGGCCTAGTGCGTCCGCCATCTTGAGTGTGGCGGAAGTGTCATCCACCCTCTGCAAGGTCCTGGCAGGTTCGAATAAAAACGCCACTTACGCCGTCCCGAAAGCGCCGAACTGCGCCTTCCTTTCCGAGCCGCCCCCTTGAGAGCGGCACGCGGGCGGCTCTATTCCCACCGTGCTCGCCCGGTGCTCCCCGCCCCGGCTCGCGCTGCGACCGCGCCTCTGCTGCCCGGCAAAACCGGCCCCGCCGGGCCGCCCCCCGCGCTGTCATTCGTCGCGGTCACCGCCCCGCACGGCGCCCGCTCCTTTGCAGCGCTCTGGCCCCGCTCATGCACGCCCGTGTCCCTTGGCGCTCCGAACCGTCCTTCGCCCCTCCCCTCCGCTGCCAGACGCGGCCCCGCTCGCTCCTTGCCCTTGCCACGCTCGGCAGCCACCGAGGCCGCCGCCCTCTCGGCTCCCCCGGCCCCGGGCGGCAGCAGCGCCGGGGCGCCGTGCCGGGGCCGGCAGTGCCGCGCTCTCGCCACCAGGCGGCAGCAGCGCCGCCCAGCTCAGCCCGGGGCCGGGCCGCGCTGCGGGGCACGGACAGAGCAGAGGCAAAAGCCGGCTCAGGGCGCTCTGCAGCTCCTGCAGCCCGAGCCTCTCGGCTCCTGGCGCCAGGCACTCGCTTCTTCCCTTCCTACAGAAAAACGCCGCCTCGTTATGCTCAAAACTTGCTCATCTCTAGTCCCAGCTTCTTATATTCCTATATGCAACAGAGTAGACCGAGAGGGCTGGCTTATTTCAAAATGAATCTACATCTAAATCCATCGCCTTTGTCTATAGATGTCAAAATGAAGACCTTAGCAGGTTTTGGTATTCTGCACACATCCCTCCCTGGGAGGAATGGTAAAAAGTTAAAAACAAATGAAATTTAAACAGTAAAAAGTTAGGAAAAAAGTTACAACGGCAGAAATTTAGAAACAAACAAAGAGGTACAATACAAGAAACGAACAAATTTCTAAAGGTAGAAAGGTTGAAAGTTAAAAACAAAGGTAGAAACAAAAAAAAATTAGAACCAAAGTTAGGTAGACATTTAGAGACAAAGTCAGAAAGGCGAGTGTTGAGCTTTTGACAGGGTACCCTTCCTTCTCAGACCAGGGTGAAAGAGCAGAGGAGGCTGCTGTTCTGCTAAGTTCTTGATTTCACAGTCTCACAGCTGTCTTGAAGGCAGACTTTGAATGGGGTTACATGATAAAGCCAAGCAGCAGCAGCAGGCAAAACCAGCTGCTTCTATATGCTCCATACCCTATATTTTTTGCTTACAGAAGTGTGGATTATATTTGTTAATTGACCAGTAAGATTCACACACGATTCTAGTTTTCTTTTTCTTAACCCACCCTGGTCTAATTCTAACAGTCGTAAGCCTCACACAAGTGTTACATCTGTGTTACACAGATTTGCATCTACAGTTTCTATCAGCTCTTAGTGTTTATGTGAACACTCCATCTAAAAAATGGCAACAGTGCCACTCAATCTAGATTTTGTCTAAAGTAAAGAATTCTGTGAAAAGGTAACACTGCTGCAGCAAGAGCTGTGCTGAAGATCTCTGCTACAGCTTTTTCATGACTAAGGCACTTGGCATCTATTTCTACTAAAAGTTAAAAATCCGTAGTTCTATTGCACTTTGCTGTGGCTTCACGGATGCCAGCTTGTCCAAAGGTTTCAATTCAAACCTAAGGCTTTGGCTTCCCTCTGGGCCTGAGGCCAGAGGAGCCTCCACTCTAAGAAGGTTAGAAACAAGGTTAGAAAGGTAAAAGTTAGAAAGCAAAAAATACATTTAGAAAGGCACAAAGTTAGAAATGTAGAGTGTTAGAAACCAACAAAGGCAGAAAGGTAAAAATGGGGAGAAAAACAAAGGCAGAAAGTTTCAAAGTTAGAAGCAAACAGAGGCAGAAAGGGACAAATCTAGAAAGTTAGAAACAAACAAAGGTAGAAAGTCAAAAAGGTAGAAATGAACAAAGGTAGAAAGTTGGAGAGGCAGAAAGTGCAGAGGCTGGCAGCAGCCATTCCAGCCTTAAGGAGAGCCCTGTGGAGAAGAGCAACTTGTTCCATTGATCTTCACTTCGAGAAGGGCCTTCTGCTCTCTTGGGAAAGATGCAGACCAGGCCATGACTCCAGCTAGAAGCAGCAGGTGGGAATGCTTTTCCTTCACCTCCCAGAAAGCTGGGAGCTTTCATGTTTGAGGCAGTGGCCTAAAAGGGGCAGAAAGTCTGCCCTGACAAGTGTGTGGGCATGGATCTGTTTGGTCTTGCCCTGTGCCCATTCCCAAAACTCTCTTCAAACTTGCCCAAAAGAGCAACACAAAGCCTGGGGCAGATTGTGCCTGAAGAAAGAATGGTCTCTGTTTTTTTCCAAGCTGCTACAGAAACAAACTAAGGTAGAAAGGTAAAAATGAACAAAGGAGGGAAGGTGAGAAAGGTAGTTCGAAAGTCAAAGTCAGAGAAAGAGAGAAAGTCAGAGAGAGAAAGAGAGAAAGTCAGAGAAAGGGAAAGGCAGAAAGAAAGCAAGGCAGAAAGCAAGTCAGAGAGAAAGAAAGGAAGAAAAATAGAGAGAAAAAGGAATAGAGAAAGAGAAGAATTGGGTTTGAGAGAAAAAGAAATGGAGTTTAAAAGAGAAGTAGTGTTGAAGAGAAAAAGAGCAACTGAGAACTAGAGTGACAGAGACATCCAGAAAGAGTTAAACAGTGAGAAAAAGAGAAAGAGTTGGAAAAAGTCAAGTGAGGAATAGACTAAAAAGTAAAGCAAAGCAGAGCAGCAAAGCAAGAAATATGGCAAAAAACTTACTAAAGCACACCAAAGGAAGAGAGCAACCAAAGGGGGGAGGGGGGTTTATTAGGGTTTCTTCAACTTTATTGAATGAGGGTTTTTTAGTTACACTTCAGCAAAGCAAGTGGAAACAACAATGTGCACAAGCACAAGTACAAATCCAATCCATCTGCACACTGGTCAAAGTCCAAGTGACATCCAGAGCAATACGTGCAAGTGCAGCGGCAAACACAAATCCAGAGCAACACAAGCCAACCCCATCGCAGTACAACCTAACAATTGTTCTCTTTCTGGAAAATGTATGACATCTTATTGGTCCAGGAAACCCAAAACAACAGCAGCAGACAGAGAACAAAACACTCATCCACCACCCACCTCCTTCAGCTTCCACACAAACCCACCCTCGCTCTCGTCTCGAGAGCACCCCATGGGAAGGCGGTTCCCGGGAGCCCCAAAATCATCGCGCCTGACAAATGCCCAGCCCCGGCACGGTCAGCACCCAACCCCTGGCGATGAACGTCACCTCACAGAGCGGCCGGGGCCCAGATAAAAAAACCAGCTGGGAGGGAAAAAAACCCCAGACAGCAGAGCTGGGTGGTTTTTACTCTAAGTTTAAAAAGTAGCTGAAAAGCCTGAAAGGCAAAACTCACACCCACAAGGTTAGAAGCATTCCACACACGCACTCTTCTCGCAGGCAGACAGACACAGACAGTCACACACACACACAGTCACACAGCCTTCAGCTTACACCCTGACTGCAGCCCTGACTCAAAACATTCCAGCCATGAAGATGCTTCGACGCAGCTTCTGGATGCCGCTCCTCGACGCCGAACGGGGCGCTCTGGGAAAATCGGTAGCGTCGGTGACCGCAGAGATCCGAGGCGGCCTCGGGGACCTGCGAGACAACGTGAGGCAGCCAACGAGCCGCCGAGGGCTAGGAGTTATTCCCACACTGGGCCCATAAGTCTTCTACCCAAAAACCCATAGAAAAGAGATGAACCACTAAGTTTTGTAACTCTTCTACTTAACCGTGACCCTACGTGCCGGGGCAGGGCAGCTCAAACCCAGACAGCACATAGGTAAGTGTTCTACGATGTACAGACCTGTGAAACAGAGAGGCAAGAACTAAAACGCAGGGGAAAGCAGGGATTAGATACAATAAAATGTCGGTAGGGCCTTTTTTAAGCTGAACCTAAGTCAATCACTACATCAACTCAAGTTGAACCCTATGTTAACTTCCAAAGACATATGTCTTTTCAAACCCAGATTTGCAATTTTAGGAAAACAGGAGCTGCGCGCTCAATGTACCTGGACTCCTGGCCAGTGGACGGGTGTGACAGAGCCCCAGGTCACAAAAAAGAAAAGCAAAACATGTGATCACATACCCTTGTACAAGAAACAATATCAAAGTGAGACCAACTTGGAGCAAGTCTGGATCATTCCCATAAGGGTTACCAGGAGGGGTTCTCTGCTCTTTCTCTGCAATGGGACTCCCCAGCTGAAGTTCAGACCAGGATGACAGGAACGTTTTAGGGTAACTGCTCTTGTATCCCTTCCTAATCGCTACTGTAACACATAATAATGATTTGATGCATTGCCTTTCTACCTTGATTTCTGTTACTGCTTCTTATCCATGTAGTTCATTCTTCTTACTTGCTTATCATCCATATAATAAATAAGCCTATCCCAAAAGAAGTCATTCTTTTGTTCTGATCACTTCACTAATAGCACTAACTAGCAAAAGAACACTCCCCTTCCTCTGGCAAAGAACTCTCCTTCTCATCCAGGTGCCTGTGGCTGAAACTGAAATTCCACCTCCAAAATGCTGTATGTCCAAGGTTAGTAATTCCCAAGGAAATTCCCCACCGATCATAAGCAATCACCTATAACTTCTCCTCTGGAATCGTTACTGCTTTGGCTTTCTGTGGAAGTGTTTCAAACATCCATTGAGGGTTCAGGGGCTTGCTCGGGTTGCTTATGGCTCACCCTGACAGGCCCAAGCCAACTCCAAGTACCCAGAATTTCAGGGAAATATTGATGCGGTTTATAAATGCTCCCCTTCCCTGCAAGTCAGTCCTTCACTGCACATCCAGGGAGCGGATTTACTCCGTCCTTTGTACTCAAGAGCACCTCTCCAGCACAAATCCCACCTCTCACAGACACAAACCAAACAGAAACCTACTGCAGGTGTTTGCGTTGAAAGTACAATTCTTAGCACATCTGGCTACATGATTAAAACACGTGCATGCACTGATGTCATAGAGGGAAAGCTTTCCAGCGGAGAAAACAGCCATTTTGGTAGCATACTTGGATACACCTTCAGAAAAAGCAGAATTAGCACCAATTCCTAAGACTGCTGCTGAGGAATCCAGCCTTCCTTGGGACACCCAATGCAGCAGACACTGGAAAAGGAGGGAAAAAGCCAAGCTTGGAGTGGAGAAATAGAACATAAATACACCAGCCTTTCAAAAACCTTCACATTGCAATAGTGGGAACCAGTCACATTGACTCTTTCCTTGCTTTTTGTGATTACATAAATATGAAATACAAACAGGTAACAACTATTTTGAGTTTCCAAGTGCCAAAACCTGCTTTCCGAGTGGTAGGGGGGGAAAGCAGCAATTCAAACACCTCACAAAAAAACTAAAATCAACCAACCCATCAACCTAACACTCCTTTACAGCAAGCAAAGGCCACACATCCTAAGGGCTAGATGACCCATGAGCCAGCTTCCCCACATTCCTGCATTTCAACAGCTTCTGATTGCCCCTTGTACTCCTACAAAAGCCAAAAACTAAACTGAAGTTTTAGAAAAATAAAATTAGAATTGGTGAAACTAACTCTAATAAAAAGTGTTATCTCTTACACGGCTAAAATCTGTTGAGATATCATTAAGAAGCACTATATTTAGAACGCATTCTACTTACAACTCTTCTGTTTGACTAATCAAAGAGGCAAGCAGAAGCCAGTGTTTAAAAATTGATTCTCAAAACCGAATCCTAACACAAAACCCTGTCGCTACAACCGTCCCAAATGCATTTACACATAAATAAAGGGCAGTTTGTAGGAGTGGCTGCCTTCAGCAAAACACCAAAATCCCTCTCGAAGGTGAAACTCCTGAAAACTGATAACCAGTGAATCAAACTGTAACTACAAAAGCAGATGCTCTACCTACTCCCCACCAAAAAGAAATGTTCCTGGATTTTCCTGCGATAGCCACAGAGTTCGCTCAGATGCTTTAACTTCCCTTTTGAAAACTCTGTTCCTATATGTGAATTACCTCTGTGTGTACGTGTGGCAATCAAGAGAACCACTTCAGGAGATACACATTAACACTGCTAAAGAAAGAGATAGACCACAGAAACTCCTCCTGCCTGAGGGAGAGATTAAACCAGTTCCCTTTGTCCCTCAACCCCCCAAGCTCTGCCTGCTCGCAAAGACGAAATTTAAATACCAAAGGCAAAGCCAACCCCAGTGATATCGCACCCTACAGCAAAATTGGTTATAATGAATACTCCTGCAGTTATAGAAATACAGGGCAATAGCTCGAAATGTTGAAACAAGAGCACAAGTGATAAAAGAAAGACTAGGAAGTGTACCAGCCGAAGAATTACAAGCACTGGTAGTAAAAAGAAAGACAAACACTGTATGACTAATTTTGTATGGTTATCTGGGCTGGTGCCACATGATGATTGTATCGCTGAAAGTGTTAGAGTGGCAAGTGAATGAAAAAGAGAAGTTTCAGCAAGAAAAAGCTTCAATGGTTGTCTCGATTCTGATCCATACAAGTCCAGTTCTACCTGACACAAAAACCCCAGACCTTACAAGCCTATTGTAACAACAAAATGGATTCGCTGACAAAAATCAGAAAGATAAAAAGTAATCCACAGCACCGACATCAATTTGGTAAATGATTGCATTATAAGTTAAGCCATACTAGAAACCTTATTTTTGCAGCACAAAGAAAAGACTAACCATTGACCAAAAAGGTGTGTAAAATACTTCTATACAGCGCTCCCAGTGCCAGCTGAAACTTAGATAAAGCCATCCAAACCTAGCACCATCCTACACATCAAAAGATAACAAAACACGCCGTTCAACACAGCAGATAAGCTGTCTTGAACCTCTGAACCATCTACCAGTTACAAGTGATTACCACGAAACGCAGGCGTGCTGATACAGATCCTGTTATTTCAAGACTTAGTGACTGGTCTTCCAGTCCCCCTGTCCTAAACTGTACAAAGCGACACCCTTTCCTCTGGGCGAGCTCAGCTTTGCACTGAAACTAAGAAAATTTCTCACTGAAGCCTCACAAACCACTCCTCCACTGCCCCCGTCTGACAGCAGCGAGCGCAGCGCTGAGTCTGCAACCAGAGGCCAGAGATGGAACCGCTGCCGCAGCTCTCTGGAGAAACGCGTCCGCTGTTGCTTCGGTGCCACAGTTTGGATTTCTCCAACAACCTTGAATGTCTAAGCATTCCCTCACCGGACAAAAGCGAGGCACCGGGCCGAGGGGCACCCGGCGGCGCCCGAGCCCCGCGCACGGACGGCACGGAGCGGGCGGGACGGCCGGGAGCGGCGCGGCTCCGTGCCTCGCCTCCCGCCTGCGCTCGCCTCGGCTCCGCACGGCTCGGACCGGCGCGGCTCCGTCGGTCCCTGTCGGCAGCCCAGCCCCCAAATTGCCATTCCTCCTCAGAAATTCCCCAGGGGCCGGGAGTGCTCCCACGCAAGACATTCGGTGCCAGGGCACAGCCAGAAGCGCCCTCAAATGCAGCGGCACGCCCCCATCTAAACCCTTCAAATGCTGGAAAAGCTGGAGTTTCTTTCAATTTAACCCCTGGAACTGAGGCAACGGGGGGTGTTTACCTCAATTTAAGCAAATACAATGGCAAATAAAGGGGTTCTCCCCTTCAATTTAATCCCCTGAAATATCAGAAAGAGAGGGGCTTTCCTCAAATCTCTCAAATGATGGGAAAAGGGCGATTTTTACCTCAATTAAAACCCTTAAAAAGCAGGGACAATGGGGCTTCTTCCCTCAATTTAAACTCCTTCTGTCCTCGTAACCCCTCTTTTTTCTGGGGGCACTTGGGGAAGGTGTGGCAAGATGAAATCAAAAGGCAAAAGGAGAAAGACACCCACCCCCCCCCTTGCAAATCCACACCGTGGCTCACCTGCTGCTGCCTGGCACAAAGGTTCGTCCCTTGGCACCTCCTTTAAGCAATGCTCCACATCCAAGTGCTCCCCCAAGACGCTGGGAGATGCTCCCACCATCCTTCTGTGAGAGACCCCCCAGGAGCCCACCACGAGCCCCTCTCCTCCAGCAGCGCCACGCAAAAGGGAGCTGAGGAAACCCATCCTAAAACAGCCCCCGGCAGGAGCTGCCCTCTCCTCACCGTCACAGCTCACACCCGGGTGTTGGGGTGACCCAGCCCACTGCAGGGCTGGGGCAGCGTGCCAATCAATCCCAGCCCCTCCCCTGGATCGAGTCCCCCGAAGAGTCAGATTCAGGGGGCGGCTCAGAAGCCTAAGCTGCACCCCCTGGGCTGTGCCCGGGTCCAAGCCACCTCCCCCGGATCGGGAAAATTCTCGGTTACTCGGTCGTTCACTGGTTCTGTTATACCTCCCGCCTCTCGGTTTACCCCAGTGGTTCTTGTTGAATTGTATCCTCCCCCTGGCTTGTAACTCATTGCTTGTTTTCCCCTTTCACCGGGGTTTTCAAATTCCCTATAAAACTGAGGACAAGGGTCCAAGGAGCGATCCGATCCCTTCCCTCCGACCGACCTCATCATCATCCCATCGCATTAAACCTGTTAGAAGCCAGACCTGAACAGCCTCTCTTTTCCTTTGTCTCCGAGCTAACGTGAGCCGAGCCCGTCGGCTCCTGCTGTGTTCCCTCTGCCGAGAAGCCAGCTAGCTTGCCCAACAAGCAGCTCTCTTCCTGATCCCGAAGTTGCTTCTGCGACAGGCAGAAGTAACGCAGCTGGACTCTCTCTGACCTGGGGCACGCCAGAGCTCGTGCCTCGAGCACCAAACGCTGCATTACCTGGGGTTGTTGCTGGTCCCAGGGTGAGGGCAGGTGCAGAAAGCATTTGCTGCTCATTCCCTGGACAGCTCATCCTCTGTACCTGATACACTGGGGCACCAGGCTTTCCTTCCTATGGATAATAGATATTTGATGCCAATTGCAGGTAAACTGTCAGGGGTGTTTTTTGAAGTATCTTTTAAACTGTAATTACAATTATGCATAATTATTATATCATTAGCATTCCATAATTATGGGTGTGATTTTTGACATTTGATAGACAAGACTAAATCTCTTGCTGGTTTTAGAGTATTGCGTTGAAAGTCTGTGTGCTTTCTCTTCTTCCCCTGTTCCAGGAGAGTTCTTGGGAAACTTCTGTTATCTGTAAGAAGGGTGTAACATCAGAACTACTACAACCTATTTGCTCCTAAAGCAATGCACAGCAGCACATTTTTAGGCCGCTGGGCCTGTGCTCTGCGAGCTACCCAGCAGTGCAAATGATGAGGACATTCTCCTGCTACACTATCAACATCCCTGTCATTAGGTCTCCCCTTAACAGCATTCTTATTCAAACAAGGGGAACAGCAACTGTGCTGTGAGGAAGAACGTCCCCTCGCTGGTCCTTCAGGCAGTTCTAGTAAAAATAAAAAAATCCATTACCTTCTCTACACAGCAAGGATGGATCCAGCAGCTCTGTCATGTATTCGATTTCAGTCTCCAGCTCATCACACTGGGCTAGCACACGTGTCAACACAGGCAGGAAGTCATCGGCTCCATACGGCCTCCCTGGGTTGAAAGGAACGCAGGCAGTGAGAGACAAACCACACTTTTTCACCAGTTCCCGTGTTTGAAAGGAAAGCACTCTTTTGTGCCTTCTCTAGCCAGCATGTCTGTATTACTCCAGAACCCCCTGGAGTCACCAATGTGCAGCAAAGAGAACGTCGCCTGACACTCACTGCACGGGAGACCGGCTCAATCCTGTCCTTCCAACAAGCACGAATCTTACGATGCACGCCTTGAGGCATGCAAGGGAAATTTAGAGACTGGGCTCACCTTGGCACCAGCTCAACCGGTGAACTGGTGGAAAGGCTGCCATGCCAGTCACCTGCACAGTCTCATTGCCTAAGAGATGATGGATAGGCGTTTTCTTTATACATCCAGGGATAACATCCACCTTCTGGAAGTGTCCAGACACAAACACCAGTCTCTGAGTATGAATCCCACAGCAGAGAAGCCCGAGTATAAAAGCCTACTAGATTTGACAAGGAAATTCAACTCATTTCCTTGACAGAGAATAGTCAAAAACACCAGTGAGCAAGGGCTCCTGTGCCTGAAGGGAACCTACAAGAAAGATGAGGAGAGACTGTAAGGGCCGGGATTGACAGTGACCCACAAAGACCCAGGCCCGTCCATGGTCCAAGCACTTTTCCTGCATTTGGATTTTCTGTTCAGAAGTCACTGTGTGGCCAAATCTCTGGGTCTGGCTAAACGGTGTTTAGTGCAGAACTGATGCGATGGTCGCTCAGAATTGCCCAGAGCAGGAGCCAACTTGCAACTCTGGTGAAACTCAAGTGACACCAGCTGAGGCACACTCTCCAGATAACACACTGTGGGTGTGCCAGGTTCAGGGGCAAACGGTCAGGCCTTACCTTCTCCTGGTTTGAGGCCCGGTTTGGCAACAACACAACATTCTAGTGCAGGATCAGTGCCAAAGGGAAGGGCTGCGCAGACGCCCTGAGCCCCAGTCTCTGCATCAGCAGCAGCACGTGGGTGGAACTCACCTATTTCCAGATTCAAATCCCTTTGTTTGTCACTCCTGCTAGTTTCTAGGCTCTGAAAGCTCATTTCAGCTGTTGAGTGACAACACTAGCTGGTCCGTGGATTTAAGGAAGCAGACAGTCTTTGGGAATGTGCGCTGCCATTTGAGACTTGTCCAACAAAAGGGGCACGGGGGGACAGGAGGAGGACAGGTGTTAGGGACCGAGTCCGGAGGGCTGGCCGCATAAACGACACGTACCCCGATACGATTAAGCATCCTTCTCCCCTTAGTGTTCAACTATGCCAACTTATATCTACTTTTGCAAAGATTCACGCCCAGTCCCTCTAGATGGCCTCTAATCAGAGGGGGAACTGGGCAGCTGTATACCTTGCCAAGGACTCTCAGGGCTGCCTGCAGTCAGGGGCCTGTTCAGGGGCTTTTCCTCAGCAACCCTGGGTTGTCCAATCTTTCCAGGGGTATCATATGCCCTTGTTCCATAAGGAATCCCTCTACAGACAGGGAGTTGTCACCGGCCCCGTGCTCATGGGCTGTAGGGGACACCTGCACGGAGGAGGAAATGGAAATGGGAAAGAGGGAAATGCAACCTAATGGGACGCAGCCCTGGCACCACATTTCCTCTTGTTCCTGCTGGCCTGGAAAGCCCCAGGTAAATCCAGTCCCTCAGACCTTGCATCCCTGAACACCAGGAGAGCTGGAGTTTTACCCAGATCCCAGTGCCCTGCACAGCTGCACTGACACGAGCACAGGCTGATCGCTCTGCCCAGCACCATCCCTCATTTTCCTCCCATTGCTCCCCAAGCGTCCCCAAACCACCCCGTGTCTGTGCCGGGGCCAGTGCCTGCCCCGAGCCCAACCAGAGGCTGTCACCCAGCCCTGCACCAGCTCCCACCCCTGGGAGAGCTGGGAATGCACTGAGAGCTCAGCTCCCTGGGCTCCCCAACACCCAAACCAGTCCTCAGACACACAAATAATGCCCAACCTGCCCCTCCGGGCACAGCCAAACACCACAATTCCATCATCCCCAAGGAACTCTGGCAGGTTGCCTCTTCACCTGTGCCTTTTTCCAGCAGCCATGGCTAGGACCGGGCTGTCAGAAATAGCATTCCCTAGGCAGTTCATCCCAGCACAGAGGAGAAGAGGAGCCTGTCACTCATCCACACCACGGGCAGGACAAGGGGGGCCCAAGCTGGCTTTGGCTGCTCCAACATCCAAAGCTCTTGGTGCCAAAGATAGGACGAGTTCAGTGGTTGCTCCTGTCCTGAAAGAGAGCAGAAAAGCGAAGTTAATCCCACTGTGGAATGCAAGACTCCTGCATTTCATATTTCTGCTCTGATTGCTCACCGCAGAGTATTATCCATAGAAAAAAAAGGAGAATGACACCATATCAAATAAAAAGTGCCCTTCTCCAGCACTTCTATTCCAAGCATTAAAAAGATGCTCATTTCTCTTCCAGCATTGTTTCCCTCATTTTAGCAGAACCGTCTTCATCCCAGACCCCCTTCATCAGCTGTTCAATCCTCTGGCACTGGATTTGGACAAAGGAAGGGACGCACCTGGATCGCAGGAAATCACAGAGAGAAACCCCTCCAAAACCTGACAGAGAAAAACAACAGGAGATGCAGGAAGACACATCCCTCATTTGCACGTCCGGAGTGCTTTTCTAAAGACTTCCCTGCATCTGGATGCACTTTGCACTTGGCTTTCTTTACAAGAATGCATTTGCTGCTAAACACGTCTCAGGCCCTTATTTGATCAGGATAAGGTCGGATGCAGATGAAGACTCACACAGGGAATAGCCAGGGAGATGCAGGGCCTGGGAACATCAAGGACGGAGAAGAGAAGGAACAGGGATTGTTTTTCTTGTTTAGAGCCAGCAGTGCTGTGAGCTTGGAGAACACACGGCACCACAGGGATCCAGGGCAGGAGCGGGATAACTCCGGGATAAGGGGAATCTGCTCCCACTCCAGGGCTGTGCCAGTGAAGGAGGGGAAGTTTTAGTGCCTTCATGGCACACAAAAACCAAACCCAGCACCACCGAGCTGGACTTTCGTGAACTGCAACACAAAGCGGCCCCTGGCCTTTGGGGGAACACAACCTCACCGAGTCACGGAGCCAGGGGATGACACTTGGGAATGAGCCTTGCGGCCTGCAGCCAAATCAGATGAGGGAGCCACAGGAGCTGTGGGGTTTCCTGCTCTTCCTGCAACGCCATCAGTCCAGACCAGGAGACCTTTCCTGGAACAGATCTTCCCTGTAAAAGGGAGCAACACCAAAGCTCAAGCCCTCATTTAGAGACCCTTGGAAAAGCAAAGGTGAGAGGGGATTACCTGGAGCCCCAGGGGACCGAGGTGAAGGGGATGAAGAAGCAGACAGCAAACTGCTTCCACTGCTTCTCACTCCAGCAAGGGGAACATCCCTGGAATTTCACGTCCAGCGTCTCTCCCAAGCCCCACCGGCGAACCCACACGTACTCCAGGACTGATCTCCTTTGTACTTCCAGCAGCACAGACCCACCGGGAGGAACTGCAATCCAAGGACACACATCAGCAACCGCCTTCCCGCTTGGCGCTCTCTCCACATTTTTCCCTTTCCAGTGGGATGCAGGTGCCACCCCCCAGAGGCAGGAAAACTGCCTTGCAATCCAGTACAAAACCTGCCTGGGAAGCCCAGGATGCCTGGAGCCAGCAGCCATTTCTCCTGGAGCTCAAGCTGACAGGCATTTGAAGCCTGCTGGGCCTCACAGCTGCTTTTCTGCCAGGGGCATTCCCATCTCTTATTTTTTAGCCCAAATAAAGGTTTGCAAAGCTGAGTTTTGTGAGAAGTGCTTCATATTTGGATTATTCTTAACTTGGGAGTTTCCCTTGGCACCAAAATCAGGGCGTAAACCCAACATGGCCTCAAAGGGCCATAAGATCCCAGATATCCAATCCCCAGTTCCCTCAGCATTGGTTCATTAAAGCTTTTCAGGGGTAATTTAGCAAACTTCAGGGTTTGGTGACTTCACCATCAAAGCAACACGAAACCTGTGCAAAAGGAACTTAACTAAAGCTGGCTAAACACTGCCCAGACCTGGCAGAAAGCGCTTCCCACACCTCTCCTGGAATTTCTCTTTCCCAGCCCTTCCAGCTTCGGAAGGCTTCTGTGGGAGCCTCAAGTCGCGGTGCAGCTCAGAACCTGCACGTACCTAAAGCAGCCCCACAGGAACACGAAGCTTCCCTCGGGCATTTCGTTTCTTTACCCCAAACATTCTTCCCACTCAGCCACAATCTAGAAAGGAAAGAAAGGAAAAGAAGGAAGACCAATTAATTCTGACATAAGGAGTCTTGACTATTCCAACACACTGCCAGGTGAAAAAACATCCCTGCCAGGCTAACAAATCCCCCTGATACTGTCTCCATTCTGTATCAATTATTTAAACGCTGTATTAAGGAGCGTAAGGACACAATGCTTGGAATTCTCAAAAATGGCTCAGCTTGGCTACTCCAAGCACTTTCTCACCCGGGGAGCTGAGCTGTCCCACATTTAAACGCCACGTTTGATCCAAATCCCATAGAAATCTGATATTGTTTGGCTCCTGAGCTTTCCCAAAAGCTGTGCAGTCAAGCCTGGAAATCCTCACTGAAGCTTTGCCATGTCACATCGGGATTTACCCTTGGGAAAACCCCACTCTCAGCACTTGGGTTTCAAGAGGTTGCACCCAATGTTACAGACACAGAATTCCTGTGGGGTTTGGCATTTCCTGCACCTCCAAACACGTGAAAAGAAGGAAGTGCAGAGTCCCGAGGCTCCATTATTGCCATTCTCCTCACATCCCTTTCCTCAGCTGCACGTGGCTTTGTGCCTCCTCTGAAGGGCTGGAAAGGAATTTGGGAACCCCCCTCAGCTTCTTCGGTTTTCAGCTTTTTCTCTGAGCCGGCCCAAAAGGCAAACAGGAAAAAAAAAACCCCAGAAGTGCACAAAATCCCAGCCCCTCCCAAGATGCAGCTCCTCACACCAAACCTTGGGAGAATCCCTGGTGCTTCCAACACCGCTGCAATCCCACCTGGAGCTGAGCTTACAGGGTGCTCTGCCTAATCCACATCCAAGCCTGGATAGCCCAAAGCCTGCAAGAAAAGAGGAGGCAAAGTGAAAAGGAGTGAGGGGGAAAAAATCAGAGTTTCAGGTTTTTCCCCTGTTTGCAACAGGATTGAAGGGCGGGATGGAGAGGTTTTGTGGAAAAGAAGTACCAAAGGCTGCTTCATTCCCAGCAATTAGCGCTGCTCAGGTTGAATCCAAGAGGCCCAATCCACCAGGTTTAAACAGGAGCGGCCGACAGGATGGGTTATGACACAGATCTGTGAAGCTGGAGCCTTCTTCCTTCTCCCGGGCTCTCCCAGAAATTCTCCATGTCCGGACGCGCTCCCGCTCTCCCTGCTGGGGAGGACGGACTTGGATAGCCCGGGTGACTGGTGAGCCTAAAACAATAAGTGATGCAGTGATCCAAGTGTTTTTCACAAGGAAATGACATATTCTCTGGACCTGGGATAACCCATATCCCATGGCCTTCTCCAGGAAGAGTCCCAGCTGGATAGGGTCTCCCAGAAAGGATTCCATAGGGGCTCACCTTCTGCTTGGAGCTCGGCTGAATTCCTCAGCAATCCCAGGGAATGTGGCCATTGGAGGCTTTGGGCAGATTGGGCTCAATTGCGTTTTTAGGTTTTGTTACCGTCTCTCAGACTTCCCACTGGAATGTGGTCTCCAAGGAATATGTAAATCCCATTGGATTCCTGCTCTTTCGGACAATTTTTTGTACCATTCCTGTACAAAACGAGGCCCCCTGTTCGGATGCTTTTCCCCACCGTTCCCCAGCAGTTTTATCTGCCAGTGCATTCCCTGTGCTGGTTGGGCTCTTCCCAGATCTCTGAGCTCCTTCACAAGGCAGGAGATCCATTTGGCCCAGGAACTGAACCCTCCCGAGGAATTGTCTGATGCCATCTCCACATTTCACAGCTGATCCTTGTGCTCAAAGGATCCCTCTTTCTTCCCTCCAGCCAATTCCAAGCCTCGCTGCCCCCAGCCGGGAACAGTCCCCAGGCCGATCCCTGCAGTCTTCCCTGCCAGGATCCTGCTCAGGAATCCATGGGCTACAAACTGAAGAATTAATTCTTCCCACCCCTGCCCACTTCTAATTCCAAAGGATTTGGTGTCTGCCTTACCCAGCTGGAGCCTGCTTCCAACTCTGTTCTTGCTGCTTCTGCTGCTTTCCATTTCCCAGGAATTCCACCAACGGAGCGACAGCGTTTTCCACCTCCTCCTCCAGGATTCCCTCGGTTGCGTTCGGGTGCTGGAAGGATATCAAAACCTGGGCCTCACTATCAGGAATTATATCCCCGGATTTGATCCTTTCCAAATGTCACCTCTTCCCAACAAAGCACTGGCCATCCAAGGAATTCTAGAGAGCGATGTGCTGACCGCTGCTTACTCCTCTGGAATGTCAGAGCTTGGAAAAAAAGGGCAGTTGAGGCTTTTCCTGGTGCTGCCCATGAAGTGTATTTTACCTAAGTGCCCCTGCCCATGCCTTTGCCTGTATCCGCCAAAAATCCACCCGTTCATTCCCCAGCTGCTGCCTCCCTCTTTTCCTGGATCCAACAGAATTTTAACAGGTGAATATTCCCCTCTGGAAGAGCACCTTGCATTCCAAACCTAAGTACAAACAAATCATTCCCTTGGACCTTCCTTATTAGAATTCCACTGAGAACGGTGGATGCAAAATGATCCTCTCCTGGCCCCTGCTGGATTCCTGGAGCAGGGATCCCTTCCCTCTTCTCCCCCCCCCCGCAGTGACCACCCTGCCCTGCCCCCTTTTCAGGCTTTGTTCCACAGCTCTTGTCTCCAACTCTTGCATCCTTTCCCTCACTCCAGGAGCTCCCAGCTGTTCCACACCCTCTTTTCTCCCATCCTGATCCTTTCTCCAAGAACAGAGCTCTGCATTTCAATTCCCTTCGCTTTTCTCCGACAATTCCCACCAATCCAGACCTAAAGCTGACACAAGGAACACTCGGTGCCCACAAATGCAAATCCAGACCTGGCCATGCCTAAACCAGCAAGTCTGAACACACAATCCTGGACCATCTGCATTAATTCAAACCTAACAATTAGGACACACTGAAGACTTCAACATTCCCAAGAAACATCCTGTTGCCTTCAACTCCCTGGGGTTTTTGCTTTGAACTCATACGGATTAGGGGATCAAGGGATTTCCCTGAAAAAAACCTGTGTGGTGCATGCTGGAATCCCCGATCCCGTGAATCCAGGGAGTGTTCAAAGCTTAAGTCCAACCTGGCCCACCATAAATTTTTGCCAACTATCCCCCAAATGATCAGGTTAACAGAACCCTGCTCTGGGGCTGCGTTTTTAGTATTGGAAAGCCAGGAATTACTTTATTCCCAGAGCGAGGCTCTGGATATGGGCTTGGGGAGAACAAGACCTTACCAACTTACAGAGGCAGGGGATGACGTTTGGGAACAATCCTGGACTGCCTGGCAGCAATTCATTGTACCTCTTGTCACCCACGAACACCTTCACCCACTCCTCCAGGAGCCCGGGCCAGCGGCTCTGCTTCTCTTGGAGCAGGAGGCATTGCCCTGCCCACTGCAGGGACCTGCAAACCATTCCGGAGTCAGCTCCGAGCCAGGGACGGGGCAACACCCCGTCCCACGGCTCCAGCGGCTCGGGCCCTCGGTAATTCCGGATCTGAGCCTCGTAATCCCTGCAGGGAAGAGGCCGGCTCAGGCCGGGATCGCAGAGGGTGGGAAGCGCCCGGGGTGGGCGGAGGCTCTGCCACCCCACGGCCGCGGCATCCGCACAGCTCCGGGGGACGGGGCCCGCCCCGATGCCGCTCCCCATCCCGTTCCCCCGCTCCTCGCTCACCGCCCGGGCCCGTCCATGCCCGCCTGTCCCCCGCCGACCGCGCCTGCCCACTCAAACTGGCCGCGCGCGGCCGCGCCACGCCTCCCCATTGGCCAGCCCTCGGCCCGCCCCGCCTTCCTATTGGCCGCTGGCCCCGTCAATCACGCGGGAAACCCCGCCGCCCGCAGGCACCGCTCCCACGGCGGCCGCTACACGGCGGCCCGGGCGCATCCCCAGGGGAAAAGGAGGCACAAAAGGAGCAATTGGGAAGTTAAAGGGGAAGGAAGGCTGCGCAGCGCCCGCGGCGCCCCGACAACGAGGAGCAGCCCCCACTCCTCTCCCCATCTTCTTTTCCCACCTCCAAGCCCTGCCCAGCACTGAGGGAAATCTGACAGAGGATTCATATAGAGCCCTCGCTGAGAGCAGTCATCGCCCCAGGCCTTCAGGCTTGGCAAGATTCTGTAGTGAACGGACCCAAATTCAATTCCCAAATCTCAATCTCTGACAAGTCCTGTTGGAAAGACAGCGGACAGTCCATCAGAACACGGAATTAAAAGGCTGCACAAGGAATAACAGAAGCTTTCCCAGGAATAGCCCAAGTTCCTTTTCTCCCTCACCGGTCCGGGGCCGTGAGACCGAACCTTGGGCCCCAGGAGACAGGAGAGGTGTTATCAACACTCGAACCTCCAAAGCGTTGTTATTGCTCAGAGAGCTGCGCCGGCACTGAGCTACTCCCATGCGCCTGCAGGGCTTTGGGGAGGGGCAAGACCACGTCCCACTCCTGCCTGGAGAAATTTCAACGCCCTAAAAAGTCATTTCCCTTCTCTCTCTCTGACCCAGGGCCAAAGCAGCTGTGTAGAACAACCCGGGGGATTTATGGGAGGGTGACTCTCTCAGGAAAGACCCCAGACCCTGAGGAAACAAACCCACCCCAAATTTCCAGCTGAAAACACGCTGCTTCCTGAACAGCAGCGCACAAAAGTCTCTATAGCCAGACAGGAGACGACAAACCAGAAAAAGCCAAAAGATGTGCTCTGCTTGCATGCACACTCTGACTGGTAATTCCAAAGGAAATTCCCCACAGATCGTAAGCAGTCGCCTACAATTTGTCCTCTGCATTCATGACTGCCTTGGCTTTCTGTAGAAGTGTGTCAAACATCCATGCAGGCGTCAGGGCCTGGGCTGGCTCGTTTATGGCTCTTCCTGACAGGCCCAGGCCAAACCCAAGCACCCCCCTCACTGCTCCAGCCCCGCTTTCAGGGAAATACTAACACGGCTTAGAAATACTCTCCTTCCCTGCAACTCACTCCCTCCCTGCGCATCCCCGGAGAGGATTTACTCCGCTCTTTGTTCCCGACAGCACCTCTCCAGCGCAAATCCCACTTCACACAGACACAGACCTAAGGCAATGGTTCCAGCAGCAGCTGCAAGCCCCAACTCCCTGTCTCCTGCACAGCTCATCCAAGCACTCCCAGCAATCTCACCTCGGCCCAGAGACTCTCTGTCTGCAGAGGGAAACACAACCCGATGGCACGCAGCTCTGGCACCACATTCCCTCTTCCCTTCTCCCTTTTTCCAGCACACCAGGCTGCTGGAAACAGCATTCCCTAGGCAGTTCATCCCAACACAGAGAAGAGGAGCCTGTGACTTACCCACACCATGGGCAGGACAAGGGGGGCCCTAGCTGGCAGGGACAGGTTCTTCTAGCACAGAGGTTTCTGAGCCCAAAAAGGAGCCTTACTTTGGCTTCCCTGACTTATTCAGCAGCCTTTTAGAAACACGTGGCAGGGAGGGAAGCTGCTTTTCCTGCCACCATTCAGCTGCCAAAACCAGTAACCCCTCCACAGTGCTGCTGCAGCCTTGCCTGGCCCTGGGGCCATAGAGCAGGAGCCTTGTGGGCATGAACCTGCCCTTGATGCATCCCCTGAGCAAAACCCACTAGTGAAAGGTGGTGAGAGCAACCAGCAGGGGTGGTAAGCAAATCTGTGAGCCCTTAGGAGAGGCCTGTGCCATCAGAAATGTAGAATGGTGTCTTTCAGTCGAAAGGGTCATACAGTGTTCATCTAATCCAGTTGCCTCACCAAACACGCTGACATACAAAATAATAAGCAGAAACCTTATTTCTGGTATTTCCTCACTTCTAAGTCTCAGAACTTGCAACTAAACCTACTCAATCTGTAAATTTGCGTATGTCATTGATTAGATCATTTGTAATCTTTCTCACTGCTGAAGGGTTAACACGGTGTCCTTATATCCTGATGCTTATAAATAATTAAAGACACAGCAGAATTCTTCACTAAAATCTACCATAGTCTTTTCCAGAACTGATTTCTAATCCTTTCCAAGACAGCTGCACAAGTTAATATTAAAAAAAAAGTGCTGAACCATATTTCACAACTTGCCAGCTGCCTGCCAGGGCAGAGGGGTGCATGGTTCTGGCAGGGAGGGCACAGCCTCAGCACCAGCCTGCTTGGAGAACCTCCTCTGCTCAGTGCCAGTGCCTCAAGCAGCAGTGCCTCAGGAAGGAGCATTCCCAGCCCATCCAAAAGGACATAGGGATTTACTGGTCTGGCCACGGGGAGGGGGTGAGTGCTGCAAGGGGGAGGCTCCTGCACAAGTCTGGAGTGGGCAAAGAAGGCACAACTGAGAAGGAATGGCCACCTCAGCCCCTCTCCTTCATTACAGCTCTGCACCTTCCCCTACCTGTAGGTCATAGGGAGAGGTGACAATGGGCACTGAGGGAATCAGTTGGCTGAGCAAGCTGGCGGGCAGAAGGTCCAAGAAGCTGACTTGTAAAAAAAACCAAAACCTAGAAAGGTTAATCGTGATTAACCACATATCAGAAATGCCTTCCTCTCTAATGGTAAAGCCACTGACACACTTTTTCTCCTCTTGCTTTGTCATTTATCTCGTAAATCAACCCATCTGCTTTCAAACCAAACGTGCCAAGTAAATATGAAGATTATTAGGAAGCCTTTTTATTTCCCTAGAGCCAATTAAACAGCTAGAGGTTACATTTTTTTAATATTGCCAAGCTGTTACCAGGCGTAACAAAAGGCAGTTGGCTGCACACACAGCCCCGCAATGTTTCACCGGGCTGATGCAGCAAAATCAAGGAACTTGTGCCTTGCAACCAGCTGCAAATGCCGGAGACGCACCGCTGATTTTATGGCAGCTGTCACACCAGAAGAGCTGATCCTCCCAGACAGTGGAAGTACACAATTAGGTCACATTAAACATCGAGAAAATGCCACAGCAGTTCCCCATGCCAACTACAAGTGAGTGACACTGGAAAACAGTTCCTAGCTGGCAAGAACCATCCCAGCATCAGTGCATAATTTCTGCTAAAAGTTTACAGATGAAGTCTGAGGGTGCAGAAGCGTGAGCAATCACCCAAACAGAGGGATTCATAACGCTTTCCCACAAGGCAGAGAAGTGAGACAGGCAAGCACCAAAGACTGGTTTATCCCCCCTGGGAAGCCACCGCTACCTCCTGTTCACAGAAACAGAGGGGCTGGCTACAGCATTCCTTCAGGAGGGTTTCCTTTAGGGCCAGAATAACAAGATGAAGCAGTGATGCTCACAGCAGAAGCTTCAGACTTGTGAAGGCTTTTTTTCCACGTACAACACCAAGCTCCTAGCCTTACCACAGGAGCAAAAGTATTTGCAGTGTCCTTACCATTGCACCCACACACTACAAAGTACGTCCTTGGCCAGAGGTGGACTAGCGAGAAAAGCACAGCCCACTCTGCTTACAGAAAGCCTTTTTGCATCCTGTCAGCACCACCTACATTCAGCTTAGTCCAGTCTTGCAAACCTGAAATCAAAGGTAGTTATGAAAGGTAGCTGTTGTCACAGGTAACAGACATTCTGTTGCACAATATTTGGTGCTCGCCACAAATTGCACTGAAACAACTTCTATGCCATTGCCACAACAGTGGTAATTATTTAAAACATGAATAAAAGGGCTCTGTACAGGAGGGCAATGCTGCATGGGGAGAGAACACACCACACCATGTAAACTTCAACACTGTGAGAAGTGTCAGTCTATGTCTTTTTACTCCCATATACTCCCATGTATCTTGAAACTACTTGTGGAGTCTACTGATTACAAAAGCATGGTAATTTTGCCTGTGATCAAAGACATAGCAATGATGCAGCAGCAAGCAGTGCACCTCAGGGAAATGTTACACAGTTTTTGGGATGGTAAGTGGGCAGCACAGCTTTCTCAGCACATGAATTAACACCTCAATTCTTTAAAAGTTTCCATTTTACCAGTTTCTTCACCAGGCTTTTTCAGTAGAAGCACTAGTTGTCACGATCAGCAGTCCTGCTGCAGTATCTCCTCTGCACGCATCCTCACAGAGCATCCCCATGCTTCGCTCCCAAACACAAGAGCAAGGCTATTCTTTACACTTTTAGGTCAGCCCTTTAGCACAGGCCAGGAGCAGCATCTCCTCCCAAAAGCAGCTGTCAGAAAGGCACAGGCAGATATGCATGCAGGAAGTAACCTCCTGAGGTACTGCTGCTGCACTGCCCATGACCAGGGGCTGAGAGCAAAGCCATGCACCAGCACATGCTAAGAAGCAAGCTGAGGGCTTAGAGGAAACAACCAACCTCCAAGATATTTTGAACTGTGAAACAATTTAAGCTACAGCCCAGAACAAAGACGTCAAAGTTATGACACCCTCATAAATCAGATTTAGTCTGGTCTGTCATGGCACAAGATTACAATGTCACACTTTCACAGAATGGTTAAAGATTGGAAAGGGACCACTGGAGGTCACCTAGCTCCCAGACATGCAAGGGTCCCCCAAAGCAGGTTGTTGAGGATTGTGTCCAGATACCTTCTGAATACCTCCAAAGAGGGAGACTCCACAACTTCTCTAGGCAATCTGTTCCAGTGCTTGGTCATCCACGCAGTAAAGTTCTTGCTCATGTACATCAGTTTCTGCCCGCTGCCTTTTGTACTATTGTTGGGCAAAACCCAACCAGAGCCTGGCTCCATCCTCTTGGCACTCTCCCTTTCAGATACTGATAGACTTTGATGAGGTTCCCCTCTCTGGCGTCTCTTCTCGAGGCTGACCGGGGACAGCACCCTCAGCCTTTCCTCATACATGAGATTCTCCTTAATCATCTTTGTTACTCTAAGCTGGACCCTCTCCAGAGGCTCCATGTCTCGCCTGTCCTGAGGAGCCCAGAACTGCACACAGCACTCCAGATGTGGCCTCCCCAGGGCCGAGCGAAGGTGCGGGGTCTGTCCCTCCCGGGGAGGCTCCGGCGGCCTGCGTGAGGGCCGGGCAGGAGCGGGGCGCGCCGGCTGCTCCCTCGCGGGGCCGCGCTGGGCTCGCAGCGCTGCGGCTGCCGGGCCCTCGCTCCCGGCAGGGCCCGGCCTGGGCCCCACCGCCCGTGCGGGAGCACCGGCCGCCAGACCCGCCTCCCGGGACACAGCCCCGCTCCCGCCCGACCCCTGCCCCGCTTACAACACCTCGAGCCATAAGTGACAGCTGGGCTTCGCAGGACCGAGCGCGATGGAAAAAGGGAATCCAGCCGAAATACACATGGCCTCACACTCCCAAGCTGTAGGGTGGTCTGATGAGAGCAAGAGCTCATCAAGACAGGCCCAGCCTAACCTGGGGGAGACCTGGGACAGAGGAGCTTGAATGTCCCATACCTGGGAAAGCAACAAAAAGCCTTAACCAAAAATTATTTAATTCGTTTATATTCAGCATAAGTTCTCCTCCCTACCTCCCCATGCCCTCCCCACGACCCCAGCCAGCCTGGGTTTTGTAGAGTAATTTTAGGGCTCCGTGTTTCTGACCAGATCTCATCTACTGTGACATGTGAAAGAGCCCAGTGAGTGGAAGGCTCCAGCCCACAGATAGCCAAGAAAATCTAAGATTTCCTTGCTGCTCATGCAGTTTTCTCAGACTGTTTGTCAAAAGTTATTGGTGGCTATTTTTTAAATGAAAGGAGTAGAGAGAAAATAGCTTTGCAGCATATTGGGCTAGCAGATTGTTCAGACTCTGTACAGGGACAATAAAGCTTTTAGGATCCTTTGATTGACATATATAATGAATGTAGCTGTCAAACTTTTGTGCAGCAATTTTATTTTGTATTGGCAAGCTATTTCACTGGCCAGGGTTTTGCATAAAAGGAATAATTCACATTGTTGTGGTGCTGCTATTTACAGAGCCTAGAGGACAGTGGCATCACTACAATATAAATATTAATATTCAAATTTCTTTTGAAATACATAATTCTGTATGCAACCTATCCTACGTGCACATCTTCACACAGGGAGAAAGGCATTGGTCTGCAGAGAGAAGGGGGCCTGGAGCCGCTGGGGGTTGTTGTTCATTCACTGATTCATTCTGTAGCCTTTGAAAAGCCACTTAGTTACTCTGCACTTTAATGTTTCTCTCTGTGGAGCAGAGAACAAAGCCTCAACACAAACTGCCATCACTGTTACCAGTCAGAGTGGCAGAGGTCACAGAGCCAGCATGGGGTCAAGGGGCTGCTCTGAGCAGCCCGTGTGTGCACAAAGCCCAGGACAGCTGTGCTCTTCTCAAACAGCTGCTTTCTCCTGCCGAAGCAGCAGCAGGATCAGCTTGGGCTACCTAAGACAGCAGTTGCTGCTTGCCCACTACCTTTCTTTGATTATGAACAATAACTTGCCAAGAAATCACTAGCCTCAGAGAAAACAGGCAGAAAGCAAACGAGAGGGCAAAGCAAAACATAAAGGAGAGAGGGGGAAAAAAAAATCCATATAAACAAGGATGACTCTCACACTCTATTTGCTATGCAGTCAAGCCCACAAGTGGGTTGTGTATCTGAAGGTGGAAATACAAAGACATGTCCTGTTCCCTGGGGAAAGGTAAGCAACTTCTCAAATTATCTTTAGAGGCTGTTATTAGCCTTGCACTAGCACTGACATACCCTGTGCCCAAAGCCACAGCATGCACACACTGTATCCATAAAAAGAGATATTCACAGCTCTGCAGCTCATAGAAGTGCTGTGCCCGTGCTCTGGTACCAGTATCATTTAAAACAAAACAAAAAAAAAAGTTTGAGTAGCAAGTGAGCGCATGGAAAGGACTTGAACGGCAAGAATTTGGAAAGAGCATGGGAATCCAGCTTGGGGTGCTGAGGTCAATGGGCACACAATTTTTTAAGAGTGTACCAGGTTTGTTTGTTCAGTCATTCCTATATTCATTTTCAATTCCAGAGACAGGAGCTTCATGTCTAGCCCCAAAATAACAGCATTGTCTGAGACAAAGCCAACTTGGTAAGGGGTACCAGAGCTTTTCCCAGCCCATTTATGTAATAAAGCATTATATACAACTGTTGGAAAACATACCAGTTTAACAATTTTTTATATATGACTTTGGCCAGGTTTGCTCATCTTTGCCTCAGGGAAAGGGAACTGAAGCTTCTTTCCAGGGCATTGTTTCTCTAGGTGAGGCCTGATGGGTTTAGCATTTCAAAAGACTAGGAGTAGCCCCAATAAGATAAAGCCATTGAGGGAACATCACCAGAACAGATGTCAGCGGCCATCTAAGAACATCTACCCCTGAAGATCTAATTAACATCAGAAGCGAAGAAACACAGATCTAATAGGAGACCAGATACTAGGAACTACACAACTTGAGACCAATGAACACTGACCCAATTCGTTTCTATGAGTTTTGACTGTAAAAAAGATCTGAAAATTCTAGTAAAGGTCATGTGTCATGGAATGATTCTCTCGGCACACCCGGGCTATGTGTGGATGAGATGATTTCTGTGCTACATCCTGGCCAGAGAATAAAGTAGTGCCTTGACTCTCTAACATTAAAAATGTTGCTGGAGGCTTTTTTGTTTTTCCTGCAGTTTCGGTGACACAACCAGGAAGCAGAACAGGAGCTTTATGGCCCTGTTACTTGGGTCCTAAAATACAGAGAAAGAAGACAGGGCAGAGAGCAAAGAAGAAAAACAGAGCTTTGTCCTCATTCACATCATAGCCCTGTAAGGCTTTGACCAAAAGATATAACTGTATAGTGAAACATCTATGGGGGACTCTCTTGTCTGGCACAGAGGGGTTCTGCAGATAGACTTCCAGGGCAGGGAAAGAGTACCAAGTCGGCAACACAAATTACTTCAGGCCAAACTCCAATACATAACTATAGATTCCATAGATACATCCAGCCTTAAGCCCAGAAGCAATACAGGTGGGGAGAACGGAGCCTGGGTGATTTAAACTACGTGTTTAAGCAGTTCAAGGTAACTGGAAGTAGCGCTGGTGCCTCTGGGTTTCTCTGTTCATTATTTAAGGTGAACATAAAAACACAGAGTGCAGGAGCCCAAGGATGTTCCTCACTGGCTTCAAGCTGGCAGTTTCCTAAAAGCAGCGCTTGTTGCTTTCCTTGGTTTGCCGACCAGCAGTGCCACCTCCCCTCCCTGCTGCCATGGAGCTCAGCCTTCCCCAGTGTTAACAAAATGGCACGTTACTCTACTTGGCCAGATTTTAGCTCTGAGAATTTCATTCTGAACAGTTCAGCATCTGCTTTAGCCAAAACAGTTCCACTATTTCCAGGAATATTATTAAAGGAAAAATAGACTGCTTGGCACATGTTACATAAATTCAGGCAACCTTTTATATGAGGATCTCTAGCTTCAGAAGGGAAATTTTGAAATCTGGCAGAGAGGTGACCTTTGTGGTAGAAATGTGTCTATCCCTATTAAAACCTACCTAACTTTGGCCAGATTATAGAGCAGGGAAAAACTGCAGTTAAGGGCGCAGTAAAGAGTTCTGAGAATTGCACTTACTTGCTGTTTCTGCTGTGGGCAAGAGGTCCCTTATCTCCTGCAGAGCTGCAGCTTGTGCTCCCCCACTACCTTGGCCAGTTATGGCTGCACAGGTCCTCCATGGCTGGATGACGAAATTACAGAGCCAAGGGTGAGCAGAGAGACCAGCATTCCATCTGACGTCTACATACATTCCCGTAATTTTCTGATACAGGACAGCCCCATCTGTCACACAGCCCAGGTTCAACGGCAGCATCGCGAGTGCTGCGCAGGCACGAGGGCACTGCAGAAAACAAACTGTGACCAAAAAAGTCAGGGCAATTACAATACATAGATGCACAGCTGGAAGAATTAATGTCAAGCAGACAATGGCATTACAGATGTCCCCTAACAATGAGGGCTTGAATCTGCTGTCTCAGTAAAACTCTCTAAATTAGGTTTGTGTGCAGCATACGGAGAGTTTCTGAAAGAAATATAAATATAGGCCATCATTCTGCAAAGCTTCACAAACCCAAACCCTTGCATTCAGGTGCCATCTCACTGACTTTGCTGCAAAATCAAGGCCATTCACGTTAAAAGCACAGACAAGAACATCTGCTCAAACTGAACTTGTAGAAAAAAGCCCCAGTCCTAGGTAAGGCAGAACACACGTGTTTTAATTTTTAAAGTCACTATGACACAGAGACTTGTTAAGAAATGCACGTGCTTTTAGATGTATAGGGCTGCTGGAAGGAAAGGCTGAAGTTTTTTTACAAATGCCTGTAGCTCATAGGTTAAGACTACCATCAGACCGATATCCTTCAACACTCCAACTTCAATACCAAAATTGTAAGAACCTCCTGCATTCCATTCCCTAGTACGGTAACAAGACAAAGTCCTCACCCACCCTGGATCGTCCAAACAATAGAATACAAGGTTGAAACGAGCCTTGTGGTTTGAGGGGCACCTTCTGCCCAAAAAGCCCAACTGTGCATCCAGATAAAAATGAACACCACAAATAGAGAGTACAAAAACCACGGAACACCGCTTCCAGCAGGCGCCCTCGTCGGTATTTAAAGGCGTGGCTCAGGCAACAGCAACAAAGCCCCGAGGCAAAAAGCCTGGGAGGTCGGGGTTGGGTTTTTTTCCATTCAAGCCACACGTGTTCCCCAGCGCCCATTACCGGGACTCGCTCCGGGCTGGCGCCGTTCCACGGTGCGAGGGGACCGGAGAAGCCACGCGACCCACGGCACCGGCGGCACTCGGTGCCCGGGGGCGGCCCCGCGCCGGGAGAGCCCCGCCCGCCCCCGGCACCTGGACAGCTCATCCTCTGCACCTGACACACTGGGGCACCGGGCTTTCCTTCCTATGGATAACAGGGGAGAACGAGGGGGGGAAAGGATGATGGACAGATGAGGGGGAGAGGGGGAAGAGAGGGGAGTCGGGTTGGGGAGCAGGGAGAAAGGAGGGCTGGGGGGATCGGGGATGCACAGGGGAGCTGGGAGAGAGGGTGGGAGGCACTGGGGAGAGGGTAGGAGGGAGGCTGGGAGAGAAAGGGAGAGTGTGGGGGAGAGAGAAAGAAACTGGGGGGGTCTCTGCTTTCCTACCCCCCCGCAGATCCATCACCTTCATCAGCAGCTTGGGCCAGAAGCGGGGAATGTTGTGTTTGCGGTAGTTGATATAGTGCTCAAAGGCCAGCAGATACATCTCCTGGCACTTCTCAATCTTCTCGACACAGATCAGCCCCGTCAGGTCTGCGGGAATCAGGGAATCATCAGGGGATTGTGGAATCATGGAATGGTTTGGGTGGGAAGGGACCTTAAAGCTCACTCAGTTCCACCCCCCTGCCATGGCGGGGACACCTTCCACTATTCCAGGGTGCTCCAAGCCCTGTCCAACCTGGCCTTGGACACTTCCAGGGATGGAGCAGCCACAGCTTCTCTGGGCAGCCTGTGCCAGGGCCTCAGCACCCTCACAGGGAGGAATTTCTTCCCAATACCCCATCACAATCTCCCCTTTTCAGTTTAAACCTCTCCTTGTCCTGGCACTCATTGCCCATGGAAGAGTCCCTCTCCCAATCCCATACCTGCAGGGATTCTCCCTCCCACAGGGCTGAGTGTCCCATGCACCCCCTGGGTGTTGGGGTGCCCACCCCACAGACCCACGTCAGCCTGGCAGGGGGCCCCAGGGCACCAAGGGGACCTGTGCTCCTGGGTACCAGGGATTGGGGTGCCCACCTCATGCTCCTGGGACCCCTCCCAGCCTGGCACAGCTGCCTGAAGCTCTGGGAATTGGGGTGCCCACTCCAAACCCCCCCAAAATCCAGGGGGGGCACGGTTTCCCACCCAACACACCCTGAAGATGTTGTGAGGCTCTGGCATCAGGGTGCCCACCCAACACACCCCCAAGACAGTCAGGACTCTGGGCATTAGGGTGCACACCCAGTGCACTTCCACGTGCTGGGGGTTGTGGGCAAGGGGGTGCCAACACAACAATCCCCGTGCACAGCCTCTGGGCATGGGGTGCCCTCCCAATTCCCCCTGAAGCTGCTGGGGATCTCTGGCATCAGGGCGCCCACCCAACACCTCCCCAGGACAGTGAGAACTCTGGGCATTGGGGTGCCCACCCAACACCCAACCCTGATTCCTCTGGCATGGGGTACCCACCCCATTCCCCCACTACTGGTGTGCACGCACACCTGAGGACATGAGCAGCACAGCCTGGAGCAGGGCCACCTCGGTGTCATCCAGGTTGAAGGCAGAGAGGGACTTGCCATGGTGGCATTGGGGAACGTGGTGTGGCCGTGTCACCCCTGGGACCCCCACAGCAGATGGGTCATTGGGGGGGTGTGGTGTGACTGTGTCCCCCGTAATGGACAGTGGGGTTTGGGCGTGCAGTGTGACCGTGTCCCACTCTGGGACCCCCACGGTGGACAGTGGCAGGGGGTGCAGTGTGACCCTGTCCCCCCTCCCTGAGACACCCCGGGGGGTGTGATGTGACCCTGCCCCCCCTCTGGGGCCTCCATGTCACCGGGGAACACTCGTGGCAGGGCCAGTGCAGCAGCCAGAAGAGGAAGCTGCGTGACAGGGCCAGTGACAGGGCCAATGGCAGGGCCGGGGCCACCCGCGGGCACAGCTGTCCCCTTCGGTCACTGCTCACCCCTGAACCCTTTAGGGGTGACCAGCTCAAGGACGCTGGGCAATGTCCCAACCCCCCTCGACTGCCCAAGGACACCGGTGACATCCCAAACCCTGGCACTGCCACCATGTGTGTGCTGAGTGTGTGAGTGCTCAGCAGATCCTGGCTAGGGCTGGGGGCCAGGGTGGGGGACCGAGATGGTGACAGAGTCCCTCCACTGCATCCCCTCACCAGGAATTTCCGCTTCTGCTTCCAGTGGCTGCCCTGGGCATTGGTGCTGCGGTGGGCTTCTGTCACAAGGCGGATCAGCTCCCACTCCTCGGCGCTGGGGCGATGCTGCAGGGACTTGATCATCTCCTCCTTCTGCTGCCACTCCCGGTTCTCCTCGATCAGCTTCCGCTTGGCTACCCGCTTCGAGTCATCCAGCACCACTGCCGGACCCCCAGCATCAGCCAGGATCCCCCCACATCAGCCAGGACCCCCCATCCATGCATCCCACAGCTGCAGCATAGCACCCCATGGTGACCCCCCCCAGCCTCCTCCTGTGGCTGCTCTGGGCATCCCAAATTGCCCCATAGCACCAGGACCCCAACCCACCTCCCAAAAGCCCCCCACTATCATCTGGGATGCCCCCCAGTCAGCTAGGACCCCCCATTCATGCATTCTACCCCACTGCTGCATCACATACCAGCCCGGTCCTGCAGCTGCTCCGGGTACCCCAATGTGCCCCAGGGTGTCAGGACCCCAACCTGCCCCCCAGCCGAGCCCCCCCACGCCCCCCAACTCACGGTCCATGGCCATGCCCACGGAGATGCACTTCTTGAAGCAGCAGAGCTGGCACTAGTTGCGGGTGATCTTGTCGATGACACAGGAGTAGGTGGGGTGCAGGTTCTTCTGGATGGTCCGACGGAAAAATCCCTGGGGAGGGCATGGGGGAGTGACCCAGTGAGCACTGCTGAGCCCCCCTAGCCCCCTGCCCCAAGTCACCTTGCAGCCCTCACAGGCGATGCAGCGGTAGTGGTAGCTGGCGGCCTTGTCCCCGCACACCACGCACTGTTCATCTTTGTCCAGGTAACTAGGGATGTACCCTGCGGGGACCCCCAGGTCAGGGACCCCCAGGGCACCCCAGAGCAGGGACCCCCGCAGCGGGGACTCATGGGGTGCTCCATGACAGGGATTCCCATGACAGGGACCCTCAGGGCACCCCAAGTCAAGGACCCCTGGAACACCCTGTAGCAGGGACCTTCCCACACACCCCACATCAGGGATCCTCCAGGAATCCTGAGTCAGGGACCCCCTTGCATGCCTCACATCAGGGACCCTTGGCACATGCAGCATCAGGGACACCCCACACACCCCATGCCAGGGACCCCCAGTAAGCCCTCCCCTCCCTGTGCCTCAGTTTCCCCTCTGTCTGCACCCACTGTCTGCCCCACCACTACCCCTGCCCTGGCACGGGAAGGGTTAACACTGGGGGTGTGTGGGGGGGTGCCTGAGCCCCCCGCGCCAATAAAGCCCCCATTATCCCATTATCTGGCCGGGAACCGGCAGCGGGGGGGTCCCTGTCCCCCTGGCACACAGAGACCCACTGTCCCTGTCATTGTCCGTGGTCCCCCCGCCTGGCAGGCCAGGAACCAGCCCCCCACCAGAGTCCCCCCAGCCTCCCCACCACCGACTGCTCAGGGAAACTGAGGCACAGATTGCCCATGATGCATGGGGCGGTCCCCAGCACCCTGGGCCCCTCATGTCCCTCCCGGGAGCCCACCCTTGTGTTTTGGGGGGGCTGGAATTGGGGATCCCCGAAGGGTGAGAGGGATGGGAAAGGGACCGGATGCCTGGGTCCCCCCTGCATGGAGCACCTGTAACTCAGGGGAGTGTCCCCAGCACCCCAGGACTGCCGCACCCACCCGGGATCCCACAAACCCAGGCGTGGGCACCCCTCGAGCCCACTCTGGCGCTCTGCAGGTGCCGGATGCGGGGGTCCCTGGGTGCTCCCTCCCTCCGGGAGCGGGGCGGGTGCAGGGGATGGGCGGGAGCCGGACGCTTGGGTTCCCCCCTGGCCCCCCATCGGGTCCCGCCGGCGCCGGCTGCTCCCCGCCGGGAATGGGGCAGGGCGGGGGGCAGTGCCCACAGGGCCCCCCTTATCGCCCACCCCAGGGCGCTGCCGCCCCAATGGCGGCACCCCGACCCACGAGGCGCCGAGGGGGATGTGGGGGACTGGGACCCCAGCAGACCCTGCAGGGATGTGGGGTGCAGGGGGGGACATGGGAGTGGGGTATCCATGGGACTCTGGGGTGCCTGGGGGACATGGGGACCTTGGGGTGTCTGCCAGGGACATGGGGTGTCCATGGGACCCTGGCGTTCCTGGGGTGCTCACAGGGGATAAGGGGTGTCCGTGGAACTCCAGGGGACCCGGTCGAGACATGAGGCATCCGTGGGACCCTGGGGTACCTGCATGGACACAGGAATCTTGGGGTGACCATGGGGGACAAGGGATGTCCATTGACTTTGGGGGACCCAGGTCATACATGGGGTGGCCAGGGGACCCTGGCAAGGACTTGGGGCCCCCAGGGTGCCTGCCAGGGACATGGGGTGTCCGTGGCACCCTGACTTGCCTGAAGAGACTTGGGGACCCCAAGATGTCCACAAGGAACACGAAGGGTATCCAGGGGTCCCTGGTAAGGACTCGAGGCCCCTGCAGTGCTCACACGGAGTGCCTGCAGAACCCGGCGAGCACATGAGGTACTCGGGGGACCCGGGGGTGCCCAGCAGGGCCATGGGGTGCCCGGGGGGGTTCGGGGGGTGCCGTGGGTCCCCGTACCTGACATGCTGCTCTTCACCAAACATTGGCTGCTCTTTCTTTTGCGCTTCCCATCCAGCCACCTACGGGAGGGGGGTGACAGGCTGAGAGGGTGCCCACGGATTCCCGCTGCACCCCCCCAAACTTCCAACAGCCCCCCAAAACCCCCCTCGAACCCCCTTCTCTGCTGGGAAATGGGCAGCCCCCACCCAGGGGTCCCAGTGCAGCGATGTCACAGGTGGGGTCCAGCCCGGGGGTGCGGGATGGGGGGGGTAGGAGAGGGCCCTGGGGACCCCCCCCACCCAGAACACCCCTGTCGGGACCCCCCCCTCCGGGACACGACACCGCCCTGGGGGGGCTGGGACCGAGCGGGGGAAGGGAAGGGAAGGGAAGGGAAGGGAAGGGAAGGGAAGGGAAGGAAAAGGGTGGGGGAGGGGAAGGAAAAGGGTGGGGGAGGGGAAGGAAAAGGGTGGGGGAGGGGCTCCTTCCCAGTCAAAGACAAAATGTCCTTTTGGCTGAGCGGAGAAGTGACGTCATCGGGGCTCAGCCAATGGCGGGCGGCGGGGGTCCGCGCGCGCCCGTCCCCGCGGGGGGGGCCCGGGGCCGCGGGGATCGGCACCTGCGGGGGGGGAGCCCCGGGGACCCCGCATCCCCCGGGGCCGCTCCAGCCCAAGGGGACCCCGGGCCGCCACCCCCCACCGGGGGCCCGAAATAGTCCCGGGGGGGGTGGAGGGTGAGGGGAGGGGGCGGCTGGGAGAGGCACGAGTGGGGGGACACCATGGCGGGGCACGAGTGGGGGCATGTGGGCGTGGGGACACAGGGACACCAGGGGATGGACCTAGCCGGTGACATGTGGGGGGCAGGGGGACACGCAGGACATGGGCACGTGTGGGGATACCCAGAACGTGACATAGGGACACTTGCGGACATGTGGGGTACAGCGGGGCTGGGGGACACCTGGGGTACGGGGATGTACAGGACATGGGGACACCCAGGTTCGGAACATGAGTGGGGACACATGGGGTGGACGGGGATATGGGCACAGGGACAAAAAGGGCACCCAGGACACAGGGACACACGAGGCATGGACATATACACAACCACACAGGGACACATGGGGACACAGGGGGTACCCAGGGCACGGACACATACGTGACCACGCAGGGATGCATGAAGGCACACTGGGCACGACGACGCAAGAGACACAGTGGGCACTGGGACATGGAGACACTTGGGGACACACACGGCATTCGGACACAGAGGGCACAGCCAGGTATGGGCCACACAGGGATGTGCTGGGACACGCCAGGCGTGGTGCCACACGTGTCCGCCGCATGTCCCCGTGCTGGGGTGGGAGCTCACCGGGTGTCCTCTGGCTCCAACAGCGGGTCCAGGGTGCTGGGCTTCTGTTCCATTCACTGCAATTCCATCAAGGAGCGCTCAGCACCGACCGAGGGGGCTCCGGCGCCACGCGGGGGGCCACGGCTGGGGGGCCACGCCGCGCACCCCATGGTGCCCCTCAGTGCTCAGCACCGCGCAGCATCCCGGGCTGGATCCTGCGGGACAGGGGGGTCAGCCCAGACCAGCCGTGGGGGACACAGAGGGGACACCCAGGGAAGGGTGTGAAGCCATAAGGGACCCCCAGGAGCTGTGGCCACCGGGGAGGACTGGGTGTGAGCATGCAAGAAGGGAGGGAAGGAGGAGTATAAGGGCAGGAGAAAGAGGGGGAGCGGGGGCCTCACCTGGGCCACGCCCGGGGAGGCCAGCCCGGCCGCAACCTCCCCAGGCTCTAAGGGAGCAAATGGCGGCAGGGGGCGAATTCCAGGGCTTCAAACACCTCGGCCCCACGCACCTGAGCCGGGCCCGGGACCGCCCCAGAGCCCCGGCCCCGCCCGGCCCCGGGGCCCGCCCTGCCCAGCACGGGGGCGGCTCCATCGCTCGGGGCCCCGCCCCTCTCTCCCGGGCCGGACCCGCCCCGCGCACCGGGGCCGCTCCCGGGACCGGGGCTCCGGGTCCTGCCGGCGGCCGCTGCGGGTCCCGGGCGGCGCCGCCTCTTCCCCGGCGGGATTGGGGCTGGCATCGGGACCGGGAGGAGCCGCTCCGGGACGGGCGCTGGGGCCGAGCCCGGCGCTGCCGCTCCTGCTCCGGCCGGCTCTCCGCGGGGAGCCGGGGCTGTGCCAGCGCCCGGGCAGCCCCGGGATCCCGAGCCGGGCCCGACGCGCCGGGCCGGGCTCCGCTCAGCCCTGAGCCCCTCCCGGAGCCCGCCTTGGGCCCCACGACGCGGCCCCGGGCTCTGCCGCCAGCCCCGGACGCGGCGCTGAGTCGCTGCTCCCGAGCTCTGCGTGAGGCCGGGGAGCCCGGCTTCGGGCTGTGCCTAAGGCAGGACTCGGAGCTCAGAGACACAGACTCGCCCTAGCCCGAAAAGCCCGCTTTGAGCATCAAAACACAGCCCTTGTGCTTTAATTCAGGTCCAGCAAAATGCAGCACTTCAGTTTCTCTTTGTGAGCCCAAACACACAGGACTGGCTCTCTTCCTCAAGCCCTGAAAACAGGATTTAGTCACTGTTTCGGAGTCCCAGCACTGGCCGTACCAACCTGCTCTCAGGACTCTGTAGATAGAGAAATGCTGCTAGGAAGGATTTTCTTGCTATTTTCTAAGTCTGTGAGAGACTGCACAAAATCCCAGCCCCTCCCAAGCTGCAGCTCCTCACACCAAACCTCGGGGGAATCCCTGGTGCTTCCAACACCGCTGCAACCCCACCTGGAGCTGAGCTTCCAAGGTGTCTAATCCACATGCAAGCCTGGATAGTCCAAAACCTGCAGGAAAAGAGGAGGCAAAATGAAAAGGAAAGGGGGGGAAAAAACCCAGAGTTTTGGGTTTTCCCCGCGTTTGCAACAGGATTGAAGGGCAGGATAGAGAGGTAAAGAAGTACCAAAGGCTGCAGTATTTCAGGTGATTCCGAAGGGAGAACCCATTAGTTACAATAGCATTAGTAAAGGCAAACATCTCCTATTCCCTCATTTTAAGGGGTTCAGTTGAAGCAAGCTCCCCTTTTTCAGCATTTTAAGGGTTTAAATCCACACTTCTACCCATGCCCTGGCATCAAATCTCTCACAAGGGAGCGAGCCCAGTACATATATAACCTAATGCTGCCCAAGAGTCCATTACTTTTCTTGTTCTTATTCATGACACTTATGGCCCTAACTAGAAGCCCCAGCGGGAGCTACACCATTTATACTACTACTATTCTTCTCTTGCCTACTTAGTTGCCTACAGCATACTACCCAGGAATGACTAATGAACAATTACACGTTAACAAGGAATTACCCAACTCACCTGCCTATGCTGCTGAGACAAGAAGCTTCTTCTCTTACCTGTTATCTACTCTTTTGGCAGGTGTGGCTGTAGTAAAAAAAGAAGGCACCTACAGAGCCCCTTACTCCCCTGGAATTTAAGTCAGAGCAGCCAAACAGCTACAACTCCTCCCAGTGCTTTTATCCCTGATGGTAAAATTGCCTCCTCCCTTTTCCCGGGCATTGTGGGAACGAGAGGCGGGCCTGGCCAGGGGTATATTAACCCCAGTCCTGGGTAAAAGAGGCCCATTTCCTCTGTGGGGTTAGTTGGGGTAAGGGTGTCTTCTTATTTCTGTGAAGGGGGTCTTTTGGGTTTTCTCAGCTTTTTTTCAGCAGGTACTTTTGGTATCTGAAGTAATAGAGGCTTTGAAGACTCTGTGAAGAAGATAGCATTAAGTGCATGGTTCATGGCAACTTCCTGAAATTCCAGATTGTGTCAGGTACGATACTTCAGTTTTTTCAGCAGATTCATTTTGCTGCAAGAGGAAGCTACCCTGGGTCCAAGATGACATTGGAGATGGAGGCTTCTGATAGGTAAGCTAAGGACTGTAAGTATGAGTGGGAGTGGGAGCAGGGTCCCAGTTAGTAGCCGACTTGTTGGGATTTGGCTTGTATGCCACTCCACGGGTGCATTGATTTTGGTTTTCTTTGTCATAGCTGACTAAGATGCCAACCTGGTGATCACAGTGCCTTTGGAGAGGGCTGAGGTGGACTCCTTTTGCATCCAGTGTGGATTCACATTGTTGGTCACCTAAAAGCTAAGTTGGGGGCCAGGACCTAGAGATGGGATGATAGCAGGGTAGTGGGTTGGAAATTCCTGGGAGAGATGTAAAAATTAGTGTAGGGGAAAGGGATGCTCTCCAAGGGGCTTGTTAGGTAAGCTAAAGGGAGTAGCCCTACTTTTGATTGCAACTGTAGGGTGTGCAGCGCAGAGCAGTTCCAGTGTGTGTTGTCTCGTCCCGTGTGTGTTTTGTGTCTCTGGCATCCCTCGGATCAGATCTCTGTGCCTTTTATCCTTAAGGGGCTTATCATAAGCATTGGCCATCATCTCTAGCTTCTTGAACTTTCGTACTTCTTGGTAGGATGCCAATGTCACTTGTTCTTTTACCAGTGGGCTTGGCCGCATCTTGGAATCACATCTTGGAAGCATTGAGTCAGATGTCTTTTGAGGCCTTGTTCCTGGCTGTACTGCCATCCATCCTTTCCAGCCGTGAGCTGTAATGTCCTGGGGCTTGCAAGATTGTCAGGAGATGGGAGCATTCTAAATGTGGCATTGTCTCTCACAGCCATCTTGATCATTGTGACTGACAGTTCTTAGAACAGGTCACTGTTACAGTCTTTTCTTCTGCTCCTTAGAGCCTCCTTCATCCACCATTGCCACACCCTCGGTTGTCTCTTTTGGCGTCGTCTCTTCTTCTTGCCATCGTTCTTCTTGCCGAGAGCTTTTTTTATCATCCTTGTGTCCTACTGTTTGTAGTATAATGTGTTGAGTTTGTGTCTCACCTGGAATTGCTCTGCCCTGTAGAGTAGTCCTGAGGAGGGGTAGGTGGAGAAGAAAGGAGACTTTAGAGGGAACCTTTTGCTTTGCTTAGCCACCCGAGCCACGCCTCGCACAGAGTGACTGTGGCTAGTCTGTGTGGTGTTCAGTGCAGATGTGGGAGTGGTGCAGTGGTGTCTTGCAGTTTTATAGTAGTTTGTCCTAAGGCCCACTGTTGTGGGATCCTAGGCAGTTTGCTTTGAGGAATGAGAACTTGGGAAAGGCTAAGCTTTCCCTGTCTGGGTAACTTTGACAAATAATTCTTTTGCAGATGGCTAGGATGTAAACCTGGTATGAACAGAGGAGGCCAGAGGAGCACAGCAACGAGGTGGGTCGGTGCCTGAAGTCCAAGCTATGGCCTGACTTTGGGCTCTACGTTTACCTCACTGTTGGGACTTTCATTTTGAAGATGTGAAGTGCTTGAAGCAGCAGGGTATTGGCACTGGGGGGACCATGAGCTGGATGAGTATTGATTCCAGCACAGAACTGGATGTTACTGGAGTTGTTGTATTAGTGATGAAACTATAAGTAGCCTTTGATTTTTTGTGTTTTACAGGTGGTCTGCAGCATTCAAATTGCTACTCCAACATGAGAGACACCCTTCCAGACAGAGGTCACAGTCGAGCACTTTCAGGTGGAACCTGCCTCGGCAATGCAGCACTTTTGGACACTACATCGGTATGTGCCTTTCCATTTTGTTTTGCCCCTTCTCCCTTGGGAAGGTTGGTCATCATTCAGCTTTTCAGGGGTGGTGTTTCATGGTGGTTATGTTGCAGGGCTGTTCTTTGTCCTTATTTTTAGGAAGTAAACCTGGATATCAGCAGTCAAGGTCAAATGAGTGAGGTAAGCAGTGACCAGTGGACACAACCAGTTATTGCTTGGGTGCCAAATTCTGGGGCAGCTCAAAGCATGCATTGTCTAAGCATCCATTTGTGTGTTTTAGGTGGCCCACTCGTATTATGCCTACAGGGGCTGAACCCCCTCATGGACCAGCTGATGGAGCCAGTTTATCACCCTTGAGCTGCCCCTGTGAGCCTTCCAGAACTATTACAGGACTCTGCGATGAAGCCTGTACCTTTTCTGTTTGAAGGTGCCATCTGGGCAGCCTTTGGCAATGGTTGAGGAGTTGCAGCGACTCGGGGAGGGAGGGAGGAGCAAGGGTCCACTCAAGTTTCAGCAATGCCCCATCACCTTGTCTCCTTTTAACCCAGGTATACCCTGCGCCGGCAGCCTTGGAGTGCGGCCACGGTGTATGAGCCGAGGACCGGGGCGTTCTCAGGAGACGGTGAGTAGTGGGATTGTTGGGTTTTGGCTGATGTGCTGCTGAGTTCAGGCACTGATATTTGGTTTTCTTTCTTGTAGTAGACTAAGAGAGAACAGCTCACTGAGGGCAGGAACTCCCCAGAGGATGAGGCGGCCTTCTTTTGCACCTGATGAGGATTTGCATCCCTGGATATCCGAGAGCTAAGTCGAGGGCTATGCCTCAGGGAGGGGGATGAGAGTGGTGTGCTGGGTCAGGACTTGGTGGGAGGGATTTTTGAATTAGCTTTGGAGATGGGGATGTCCACGAGAGGGCTCCTTAGGCCGTGTAAAGGGAAAGTCTCACTTTTGATCACAATGCTGAGGTGTACAGGGCAGAGCAGTCCCGGTATGTGTTGTGTCACTTGTCTATTGTGTGTTCTGTGTCTTTTGGGCATCTTGTGTCACATGTCTTCTGCCTTACCCCTTTGAGGGGCTTATCAGAAATGCTGGGCATCATCCTTAGCGTCTCCTTTGCGTTCCTTGGCCTGACGCTGGTACCCTTGAACCTTTGACTTGCAAGCTTGGACATGCATCGGAATCGCATCTCTCTTTAGCAATATCGAGTCAGACACCTTTTACAGTCTTGTTCTGAGCTGTATTGACAGCTGTGCACCACAACGATCCATTATAACAGATTAGGACTTGTGAGAATGCGAGGATAGGTGGAGGATTCCAACCGTATGGTTCTCGGGCATCCATCTTTGCGGTTCTTGGCATAAGTCCTTCTGTTAGGGTCTTTTTCTGCCGGAGTTCTTTGAGCCTCATCGGCCTCATCTAGGTCATCTCATTGGTAATTCTTCTTGCTGAGAGTTTCCTCTCCTTGTTGCATCCCCTTGTTTGTCATCTCCTGTGTCACAGGTGTCTGTGTGTTTGGGCCGGGGCTGCTTTGCCCTGCTACATGGTCTGGGTGTAGGTGTAATAGGATAAGTCCTAGGGACTTGACATTTGTAATGTAGGGATTAGTTGGACTCAAGATAGTATTTCTAGATTGACACAAGATGTCTGGAGCTAGTAAGTTCTCATGCAGTACTTTGACTTTTGTCATAACTTTCTTTCAGCTGCAGATGGATTGAACCTGTGACAGAGTGCCCCATACCAGGTGAGGTGGTTCCCACAGGAAGGTCAGTCACCGTTTGTCTTTGCAGGGCAAGTGTAAATGGTGACTGTGTTACAGCTTTGTTCTTCATCTTTATTTGTAGGAAGTAATGCTGAATAGCAGTGGTCAAGGTCGATGGAGCGAGGTGAGCGGTGACTGGTGGACAGAATGAGTTGTTACTGCTTGGGTATCAGTTTCTGGTGCAGCTCTAAGCATCCGTTTTTGTTTGTGCATTTTAGGTGGTCCACTGGGAAGGTGTCCTGGCCCTGGGGATGCTGGAGGCCAGGTGCGTGTAAGCTTAAGGTATGGGTGTGGTGTACTTCAGTTGGAGCAGGGAGGCTGTGGTTTCAGTCTCTCAGCATGTTTTTCTGCTTTGCTTCTCTGCAGGTGCTGCTGCTGCCCTAGGCATGCCAAGGGACAGAGGCGAGCAGGTGAGTTGGTATTTAGGTGGGGCGACTGATAGGTGAGAGGTACGTGGCAGCATGCGAAGCGTGTCCCTTTTTGCTTTGCAGGCATCGTCCGGGCCACCTCCGGAGTCGGATTGAGATTTGAGGTGAGCCTGGGCCAGCGGTGCAGAGGGAGCCCGTGCATTATTCTTCTGGAGGGCGATAGTCACAGTTTGTTTTGTTGTCTTAGGTACCACAAGTAGGTGCAGAGCCTAAGTTTGGAAACGGCCGGTAAGCGATGAGCCTCGGCAGTTATGAGGGAGAGGGGCATTGTGCAAGGGGTCACTTCTGGGACGTGTCATCACAGTCTGAATTTTGTCATTGTTCTCTGTCTTTTGCAGCCGCCGAAGTGGACTGTGGGCCATGTATTGACGTCCACGGTGCTGAAGCATTGTTTTCTGTCGAGGATGGATTTCGTCTGCTGGTCTTCAGAGAGCTAAGTGTGGGGACTGTTGGTTGGGAGAAGGCAAACACCTTTGGAATCACAGGAGGCAATTTGAAGTTAGCTGAGAGGAGAGGGCTGTATTGGGCCGGGCCCCTTGGAGGTTAAGGGAGTTTTTCTTCAGCATCACTCGAGCCTTTGCCGGGCCGGGCAGTTCCAACCCATCTCCATGTTCTCGTGAGCTTCGCATCACTGGATTTTGAGTCTTGATGTCATTGTCCGTCTTTTCACCCGAGGAGCCTGCCTTCGGGTCTGGCATGATTGCCATGGTCTAAATTTTGCCTACTCTTCAGTGTAGCCACACTCTTGAGCATAACACGCGGGCATCTTGCATCTTGGCCATTTGTCGGTCGGTCATGTTTTGTGATGTCACTTCAGCCTTTGGCGGCAGAATCCTTCTCTAGGGAACCCTTTGTATCACCTGGCAGTCGTTGCCTCCTTCTCTAGGCCTGCTGCACTTCTTGAGCATCCTCTTACCAGCTTTGGCACTAACTTCTCATAGGGAGTTTACATTTCACTGTCACATACTACTGCCGTAGAGCCTTCTTTCCTTCGGCATCGTGGGCCTCTGGCTCATCTTGCACTAGGAATCTTGGGTCCATCAGGTGAAACTGCTGGGCAGTTTCAATTTGTGTCTGTGATGTGGTTTGTGTCCGTTGTCTTCAGTGTCACAGGGCTTTGTGATGTCTCAGTTCTTTACAGGCATCGTTCTGGGCCATATCGGCAGCGGGAGTACTTGCATACTTTCCTGGATTGGGCTTATTCTGGCATCTTTATGGTTTTGCTTTTTGAGACCAGAAGTACACAAGATGTTCCTATCCATCTTCCTTCTCAGTTTTGGTAGTATCTTTTTTCATGTGCCATTCCCTTGGACTTCTATATGCAGTGTACTAGACCCTCCTCACTGCAGTAGTTCCATAGCTTCCGTCACCTCAAAGCATCCTGGTCTCAAGAATTTATCTTCTGAAGCGTTCTCTCAAGTCTTCGTGTCATCTTTGCTTATATTTGATGCACTGTGTGTCCATGTGCCACTTATGCTTGGAGCTGCCCTGCCCTGGCACATTCAGTCATGGCTCGTTTGAACAGTTTTAAAACTCTCCCTCTCTTGTCTGTGGGCTTTTGGGTAGAAAGCTTATGGGCCTGGTGTGGGGATAACTCCTAGCTGTCAGCTACTTGTAGACTGCCTCATGCTGTCTTGCAGGTCCCCGAGGCAGATTTTGATCCCTGTGGTCACTGATGCTACCAATTTTCCCAGGATCTACTGTTCCACATCAAGGAGCAGCAGATGGAAGATGCTTTAACATCTTCTTTAGGGGGGGGTGTTTCTAGTAAGGGCTGCAGTCAGTAAGCTGAAGAAGGGGTGTCTGAGAGTGTGTCTGTCTGTGTGTGTGTTGACTGGCTCTAACCTTATGTGTGTGGTGTTTTTTGCCTTTCAGGTTGTTCAGTTCATTTTAAAATTTTGAATACAAAAAGCCCAGCTGGTCCTGCCCATGCTGTGGGGTTAGTCAGAGGGACACAGGGTTCCTCTTCTCCTCTCTGCTGGGATGAACTGCCTAGGGAATACCATTTCTGACAGCCCAGTCCTACTTGTGTCTTTTGGAAAAGGGCAGAGGTGAAGAGGCAACTGCCAGAGTTCCTTGGGGATGATGGAGTTGTGGTGTTTGGCTGTGCCCGGAGGGGCAGGTTGGGCATTATTTGTGTGTCTGAGGACTGGTTTGGGTGTTGGGGAGCCCAGGGAGCTGAGCTCTCAGTGCATTCCCAGCTCTCCCAGGGGTGGGAGCTGGTGCAGGGCTGGGTGACAGCCTCTGGTTGGGCTCGGGGCAGGCACTGGCCCCGGCACAGACACGGGGTGGTTTGGGGACGCTTGGGGAGCAATGGGAGGAAAATGAGGGATGGTGCTGGGCAGAGCGATCAGCCTGTGCTCGTGTCAGTGCAGCTGTGCAGGGCACTGGGATCTGGGTAAAACTCCAGCTCTCCTGGTGTTCAGGGATGCAAGGTCTGAGGGACTGGATTTACCTGGGGCTTTCCAGGAACAAGGGGAAATGTGGTGCCAGAGCTGTGCCCCATCAGGTTGTGTTTCCCTTTGGGGACAGGGAGTCTCTGGGCTGAGGTGAGATTGCTGTGTGAGTGGCAGGGAACAGGGAGCTCAGAATTGCAGGCACTGATGGAATAATTGTCTTAGGTCTATTTGGTTTGTGTTTGTGAAAACTGGGATTTGGGCTGGAGAGGTGCTCTTGGGAACAATGGATAGAGTACATTTGCTCTATGGATGTGTAAGGAAGGACAGGGAAGGGGAGTATTTATAAATTGTTATCAGTATTTCATGCAAATTTGGGGTGGAGCGTTGATGTAGGTGGGTGGGTTTGGCTTGGGCCTGTCAGGACTAACCACAAAGAATCCAACCAAGCCCCTGACCCCTCAAGGCATCTGTGAAACACTTCCACAGAAACCCAAGTCAGAAATCCAGTGATAATGGAGGTAAAATTATAGATAATTGCCTATGATCGGTGGGGAATTTCCTTTGGAATTATCAACCAAGGCAGAGCATATCTTTCAGCTCTTTTCCTGGTGTGCAGTTTCCTCTCTGGTTTAAATGAGTTTGTGTGCTCCTGTTAACAAGCAGTGTGTTTTCACCCTGAAATTTGGGGTGATAGTCTTTCTCTAGTGTTTTTCCCACAACTGACTCATCCTTTCCATGAATAGTCCATGTTGTTCTACACAGCTGCTTTGGCCCTGGGTCAGAGAGAGAGAAGGGAAATGACTTTTTAGGGCGTTGAAATTTCTCCCGGCAGGAGTGGGACGGTCTTGCCCCTCCCCAAAGCCCTGCAGGCGCATGGGAGTAGCTCAGTGCCGGCGCAGCTCTCTGAGCAATAACAACGCTTGGGAGGTTCGAGTGTTGATAACAACTCTCTTGTCTCTTGGTAGCAGTCCTAGGTGGAGGAGAGGAAAACAGGAACTTGTGTTATTCATGGAAAACCTTCTGCTGTTTCTTGTGCAGACTTTTAGATCTTTGTATGATTTACTATCCAGTGTCTGTAGGTAGAGAATGACTTATTTGAGGTAAAAATTGAGATAATCAGTAATGGATAGGTATGGAAAATGTTTGAAGTAAACTTGAGGTGACCTGTAGTGGAGAGCATGAAGATTTTGAAGTAAACTATAGCAATCAGTTGTGCACAGGTAGGGAAACTTCTGGGGGTAAAATACAAGGTCATCTCTAGGTGAGGGAATGAACACTTTTTGAGGTAAACTGAGTGAATCAGTTGTGGAAGTATTAGTAAATTCTGGGGCTGAAACTTGATGTAACCTCCATGGTAGAAAATAAATAAATGTTTTGAGGTAAAAAGGAAGTCATCAATGTTGGAGAGGCAGGGAGATTTTGAGAGTAAATTTGAGTCTGTAGTGCAGAGAATGAACATACTGAAGTTAAAGGGAGGTAGTAACTTGTAGACAGGGAAAAAATTTGGGGGTAAAGTCTGAGGTAATGTCTAGGAGAGACAACATTTTTGAGCTAAACTGAGGCAGTCACTAGGTGACAGGTTGGAAAAGTTTTGGGGGTAGAAATTAAAATGACCTGTTGGGCAGAGAATGGACATACGGAGGTGAAAATCAGGTAATAAGTAGTGGACAAGTAGCAATAATTTTGGAGGTGAAATCTGGGGGGATGTGTGGCAGGGAGAGCGTACATCGTGAGGTAAAGTGAGACAGTACTGGAAAGATAGTGAAATATTTCATAGTAAAACTTGATGAAATCTCCAGGGCAGAAAGAGAATATTTATAGGTCAAAAAGAGTAAATAGTTAGCGGGCAGGTAGGGAAAATACTGGGGGTAAAATCGGAGGTTATCTCTAGGGGAGAGAATGAACATACTGAGGTAAAAATCAGGCAATGAAGAGTGAATGTTAGGGAAATTTTGGGGGGTAAAACTGGAGATAATCTCCAGAGGTAGTGAATGAATACTTTCTTGTAAAAAAGAAGAAATCAGAAGTGGACAGACAGGGACAGCTCGGAAGGAAAATCTGAAGCAATCCCCAGGGAAGAGAATGAACATCATGAGGTAAACTGAGGCAGTCATTTGCAGAGACACAGTGAAAATTCTGGGGATAGACACTGAGACATTCTTGAGGATATAGAAAATTACTTTTTGGGGTAAAAATGAGGTGATGGGTAGGGCAAAGCTTGTGGGAAAAACTTGAAATAATCTGTAGGGCAGAGCATGAGCATTTTGATGGAAAAATGAGATATTTATTCTTTACTTCCTTTGGGCTAACTTAATCTCCACCCTTCCATGAGCAATTCCTTGGCTTCTCCTGGAGAAAACCCCATGGCAGAGGCAGTCTGCAAAGGAGCCCAGAGCTGTGCTTGGAGCAGAGAGTGCTGAGAGCTGCGGGTGCCTCTGCTGCCCCAGGCTGGCAATATCCCCATGGAACAGACTGGGCAAATAGGATTAGAGGGAGCACAGTCCCTTCAGGGAAGGGGTTTTCTCCTGTGCACATCAGGCACGGGGCAGGAAGGGAACTTTGGAAATCGGCTGCTTTCCCCCAGAAAGCATCACTCGCATCAAGAGCAAAGGTTGGTTTGGGTGTGAGCACTTGAAATAACTTGGAAAGAGAAGCAATCACCTTTTGCTGCTTCTTTCTTTCTTTCTTTCAGATGCTGGGATTGCCTCTGTGGACATGTGCTGAGCTCTCCCCGCAGGGAACTGTCAGCCCTGAATGCCTGTGCAATAACTGCAGCTGCCCAGGTAGGCACAGGAAACTATTCCACACATTAAATTGCCATGACCTGAGGCACTCCTGGAGAGAGTGTAGAGAGTTACAGCACTGATCCTGCTCCTTGCTTTCCCAGTAGTGCATGAACATGATTTCATCCTGATCCTGATCATTCCAAGGACAATAACCACTGAGGTGCCACTGACGATGCCACTTTTCTGACGGGCCTGGCCCAGAACTGTAGCCCGGCAGCATTCTGGGGGGGCAGTTCAGTTCCCCCTCCATTCCTAGACTCTGGGCCGTTCTAGGAGACATCTGATCCCTTTCCTAGGCTGCCACCACAGCCTAAGCTCCCACCCCCACTGGGCCGTGACGGCATCGGCGCACCCAAAGCCACCCGACGGCTCCGGCCCTGCCCATCAGGCCCGGCCAGGGGAGCTGAAATAAAGCCTGGAAATCTCAAGGGTAAACTGGCAGCACAACCACAACCCTCCCTCACTTGAGAGTAAAGAGGTGTCCCTGTATTTACACACATCCAGGAACAATACTCCTCTAGAGGAATCTTGGATTTACTTTTTTATCAGTTGAACTGGCACAGCTGCCACCTGATGCCATTAAATTCTCCATCCCCACAATCCCTGGTTACCCTTGGCTGTGGGGTTTTGCTGTCCCACAGTTAGGAGGGAGCTCTGGCCAGCCTGATTGCCCAAGAGCATTTGAAATCCTAATCCTCACTTCTTTGACTAATGAATCTCTTAAAAGCCACTCTGCATTGTGCAGAAAAGCGCCTTGGTCCCACTGGGAGCTGCACATCTATAACAGCTGTTCTCGGTTATTCCAAGTGAGTAAAATAATTATTAAGGAAAAGAGGAAACAGTTAAACCAAACAACTTTTGCCTGATGTTTTCATCAGGAATGAGTTGGGAGCTAAGCAGCAAGGCCCTCAGACAGGCACAGTGTCTGATATAAACTATATCTGTGCACACATAAAAAATGTTATATATAAATAGATATCTATGTGCCCTAATATATGACATATTTACATTACGGAGTTATGTAAGTCATAAATATCTGCCCTATCTATAACCACAATTTTTTTATCACAAACTACCTCTAATTTACCCCCCCACACCTGATTCTAGGAATGTAACATTTTTAGGGATCCTAAAATCAAACAGATGCAGGAAAATAAACCATGATTTTATCCCCTTAATTCCAAGATGTTTTCCTGGATGTGTACTGCTGGGTCTGTTTTTCTGTAAGATCTTGTGGCTTATCCCTGAAGTGCACTTGGCATTGTCAGGATCATGAAATCCATTTGGAATTTTACTGTCTCTGCAGTATCCAGTGAGGTGAGTTTTTCCAAAATTATTTCTCTCGGACCGAGCACATCTCCTCAAGTTCCTTCTCACTTTTTGCATCGTTGAAATGCAAAATGGGAAAAGATAAATGTGCAGCTCAACTGAAACCAGTAAAAAGCATCATTTCCCTTCTTTCTTGTTTTGTTCTTAGAGCCTGTTGGAGTGCTGGCCTGGATTTGGGAGGAGCCAAGTAGCCTGGAGCAGTGAGGTTTTTCCTGTCAGAAATCCATGCTGGGGATGTTTTCCCTGGCTGTCCCAAGGGGAAGGAACAGCTCTGGAGTTTTTGCAGCCACAGGCTGGGGATGCATCCCCTGAAAACCAGTTCAGGATCGTTCATCTGACTCTGTCCCTGACCTGTGGCTTCCAGGGAGCCTTCTGGTCTTCTGGATATTCCCAGGAGAGGATATTCCACCACCTGACTTTTAAGCCAGGAATTGCAAACCCAGTAAGTCAGTCACATTCTATGGGAGCTGCCCCAATGGTGGGATGGCAGAGGGCACAGCCCACGCTGCTGTTTGGGACATTCCCAGCTGGAACGGGAGCCAGCTGGGCATTTTGGAGCGCTGAGGCCACAAGGGCAGCCTTGAGTGGCATTCCCAGGCAATGCTGAGGCATCCCATGCCTGTGGCACGTGGCAACACATGCCTGATGTGGAGCAGAGAGAGGAAGGGAGAAATTCTGAGTTGATGGGAGGAATGGAATTGGGCTTTCCAGAATGGAATTGGTATAGGTGCTGATGGTATCATGGAATCATGGGGTGGCTTGGAAGGGACACAAAGACCCTCTGGGCTCTGTTTTCCCATCCCATGGCAAAGAACACATCCAAAACTGCCTCCTCACCCTCATGGAATGGCAATGGGTGTTGGGAGCTCTGGCAGGAGCACCTGGAGACCAGGTAAGAATAGCAGTGGGATTGTTTTGGCTGCTGCTGGATGTGGTTTTCTCTTTTCAGGATGTTCCTCTGATCGATGTTTTCACAGTAGCTTGCTAGGCCTCATTTGAGGATAATTCCAAGAATTTGGAAGTAGTTGGAAAAGAGTGAGGACAAAAGGTGAACCTGATCCATTTCTAGTAATTCTGAACTTCTCTTGCAGCACCATTCTGGGGGAAAGCTGGTTAAAGGATAAAGATGCAGAGGAACAAGTGTTGTCAACCCCCCTGCCTCCCTGACAGAGCAAAGCTTTCTGCAATCCCAGTAAATCTCTTGGAGAAACTGTGGGATCACAAGGTTTCCTAGGAAAGGAAAACTAAGGACAGAGATGAGGAAAGAGGCTTCCAATTAATAATGATTTGATGGAGGTAGGAATGATTCTTGTATGTTTGATGCACCCCTTTTTATTCCTGGGATAATTTTAAATGATTTCTTTAAAAACTCATTTTGATTTGGGAATTCAAATTAGAGAGGAAGCGATGCAAAATAAATGCAGGGAGAGATCACAGAATCATCCTGGAATGGCAGAATAGTTTGGGTGGGAAGGGACCTTAAGGATCACCTCATTCCATCCACAGGGTGCTCCAAGCCCCAGCCAGCCTGGCCTCAAACACTTCCAGGGATGGGGCAGCCACGATTTCCCTGGGTTTCCGAGCACAAGAGGAAATTTCCAGCAGGAAGTGAGGGGTTTCCTTTGCTCTGCCTGGCCCTAGCAGGGCTTTGGGAGGCAGAGGGTGTGGGAACAGGAGCTTTGTCCACTGCCTTGGGGGAGTCTCTGATGTCCCAAAACCCAGCCGAGCAAGTGGTTGTGGTTTAACATCCCGTTCAAAGGAGATGCCAGGCCAGGAACGGGAATGGACTGCAGAGCAGGGATGGTGCCCAGCAGAGGGGTGACCGTCCAGGGGGTCCCAGCAGTCCATCCCTGCTGGCCAGGTTTGGGATGAGCAGGTTGGTGACTGTCCCTGTGCTTGCTCTGCAGGATGAGGAAGCCAGGCCTGCTGAGGAGGAAGATGAGGAGGTGTGGGAGGATGGAGACAGCGGCCACCAAAGGCTGCGGAAGGCACAGATCCAGGTAGGAGACGTTGCCTCCCGAGGAGAGGGACTTGTCTGTCCCATTGGAATTTGGGGCATGAGGCCAGTGGAACAAAGGGTTTGATTCCATTTTCTTACTTGGGTTTTCACGTGCCTTAAGAGAGCTTTGTGAAAATGTCATTATCCCTGATTGAATCTCTGAAAAACAGGGATTGAAGCTTTCAGAAGGGGCCCAACCCTGCCTGCACGTATCCAAGTGCAGCTCCAGCTCTTGCTTCCCTCTGGCAGAGGCAGCTTTAGGTGCAATATCCTGATGTTTCTGGGAGTGGGTTTTGGAATAAACCTACACACGGGCTGTCCATGGGTTGCTGCTATGGATTCTGTGAAAGGTGATCAGGAAAAGCAAGTTCAGAGTTACTCAGCGGATCCTCTGATTCCTGCCCATCTCATGGAGCTGGTCAGGGTGAAACTACTACTCCCATGCTTTTTATTTTCTCCTCTTAGTGCTGGTTTTTCCCCAGGTAAGTCAGTGTTGGAGCAGCCTTGTGGGTTTATCTGTAATGAGCAGTGGTTGTGTCTGCACACAGAGATAGCAGATCACAGCTGTAGTGTGCAAACGTTGGTGCTTTGTGCCTTAGTGCACACCCACATTTGTCAGCTGGCAGGGCTGATACGATGAGAAAACCTCGTACTCTTCAATAACCTGAGCACAGGCACTTCCTGAGTTGTTACATTTAACCAAAGCTCTGATAAAAAATACTACATTAATTTTTCTAATGGAGACCAGATTCCGCATGATCATAATTTACGTTTTGGGATACTCTTTGATTGACTCTGGTGGGAAGGGAGGTGAATCAGTATCGTGTACTTTAGGGAAAGATCTAGGGGAGAATTGAATTGTACTTCCTTGGAATTCACATCACCCCCCCTTACTCGGAGATGTTGATCTTGAGAACAACAAGCAGAGAACAGCCCAGGAAGGGCCGAACGTGAAAAAACCTCTTTGCTGTGTTCATCATTCTGTCTTAATCTTGGATTGTTTCCACCCTTCTCCTCCACCTGGAAGTCACAAGCATCCTGCAGTGGCAGGTACTCTGGGTTCTTCTGCCAGGAGTAGTCCAAGAACAGCTTTTGCTGGGAACAGCTCTGACCTTGCTGAAATCACTTCTGAAACCTCCCCTGACTCTTGCAGTGCCAGAATTTCATGGTGGCAGAGGTGAGGCAGGGACTGAGCCTGGTTCATTGTCCCCAGAGCTCGGGTAGTTTAGGACAGTCAGGCCAGTAAAGCCCCTGCTCAGGGCTGGGAACGAGATCCTGGCCAGCTTTCCCCTCTCTGCAGTCCTGCTGGGCTATGTCATGCCCTGGGGCCACTCTGCCATTGCTCAAATGGCCAAAATCCACTCATCCAGGAGGGGAAAAGGGAGGGAGGGCACAGGAATTCAGCTTAGGTGGTGAGGCCTGGAAAGTTTCAAGGCAACTAATTGATCTTTGGATTATTCCAGCAGAGCAGAGAACACGGTGCCATGGGCTCTGGCAGGGCTGTGCTCAGCTCTTTGTTCTCTCCCAGGTCCAAAAGTGTGACCAGTTCCAGCAGCAGCAGCGACAGCTCAGCCAGCGACTCCTCCTCTGGCAGCCAGGACTCCTCTACCTCCTCCGAGGACAGTGACAGTGAGGACAGCTCCTCCCCCTCCTCCAGCAGCTCTTCCTCCGACTTCGACTCGCATCCGAGCTCCTCCAGCAGCAGCAGCAGCGACAGCAGCTCTGAGGATGAGCCCCCAAAGAAGAAGAAATAGCTGGGGAGCTGCAGGACTGGTGTGGAGTGGGGGAGAAGCCCCTCCCAGGGGCTGGAGCACACGGCTGCCAAACATTCAATGGTCAACATTTCTACTGCTCACACTTTCCAAGTGTTTTGCCTAGTTGTTCCTAGGACATGGAAGGTATTAAATGGCTTCCTGAGACTTACTGAGAGAGTATTTTTGTGCTGTATCCTTTTATGGAAGATTTTACTTTTTTAGTTCCAAGAAAAATTCTAAAAAAATCTATCATCAGATTCGTTTCTATGAGCTGAAGTCCAGTAACCTGGATGTTTGCATGCTGGAAAGCAAAAGCTTTTTATTGCCGGTTATGCTGCGCATCGTGTGCTGTTCCTCTGTTAATGACACCTTCACCTCCATTGAGAAAATCCTCTCCAACTGGTAAAAGCAGAAGTTTTTCAGCGCTGCTGTGGAGCTGTGGCATTGTTGAAGCTGAATGCACAACGTGTCCCACACAGAGCCTCCCATCTCATTAGCTGGTGGCAAATGGATTCTGTGCTGCTGAGCTTGTGTTCCAATGGCTTTTCCTGATGCTTCCAGGTCCAGTCCTAAGTGCACCATGCAGTTGAGCTGTGTTGGTTTGTTCCTGATCAACGGAGTGCTTGTCCTGCCCGCAGGCTCTGGGCTTTTCACTGCCCTGTGGCCTTGGCTCGTGTATTGCAAGTGTCTGCTGAGACACAGAGTGTTGGTGTTGGGAAGCAGCAGCTCAGTGACTTGGGGCTGCTGCTGCTTTAGGAGTTTCATCTTTGTGCCTTTTTTTTTGTCAGTTCGGTGTGCCCCAGTGAGCCAAGGGCTGCCGTGGGTGTTCTGCAGAGCTCCAGCACAATATTGCCACGCAGCAAAAGCAGAGAAATAATAACAGCCACAACTGGGCACTGCTCTCACTGGATGCTCAGTAAAAAAGAGACTCCTTGAAATAAAGGGCTCAAAGCAAAGTGTTTCCCTTTGGCTGTGTGAAATGCAGGATTTCCGAGTGGCAGTCTGCAGAAATTCAGTCATTCTTTCTTTGTGGGAACTGCCCTGGAGAAGGAAGTGAGTGCAAAAGCCCCACAAGCCCTACAAACGCAGATGCAGACAGGCTCCAGCGCAGGGATTGCTGGATGCAGAGTGGGAATTCTTTGTTCTTCTGGTGCATTGAAGCAGTTGCCATTAGGATTTTATTTGGTGATGCAGTCTCCTGAATTTCTTCTTGTCGGAGTGCCCTTTGTGGGGAGGAGGCATCACTTGTGGAAGAATTCTCAAGTATCTTAGTTTAGGTAAAATACAGCAAGTAAAGTATTTTTTTTATAATTTTTATGGAAAAAGTAGTGCGTAGACTTCCTTTGGAATAAACTTAAACTTACTTAAATGTTTGGAAATCCCTATGTTCTGTGTGTGTGTGTGTCTGTGAGCACTCCTGTGTTTTACAGAACACACTGCAGAGTGTAAATAAAACTACCAGAAAGGTGTTTAAGTCTTGTGGACTGAATGTAGCATTTAATGGGAAAGTGAATAAATTATTAACCAGCAGTTGCTAAGTGGATGCTTCCTGCAAATATCCGAAATCTTTGTGGTGGTGTGTGCAGGTTGCAGCTGGCGTTGCCCTGGCATTGCCTCCCAGCGGGGCAGGATTGCGCCCCAGGAAGTTCTCCAGGCGGAAGTCCCTGGGTCTCCGGATTATTTTTTTTAAAAAGTTTAGTTTGTCTTGGCTTTTTCTTTTTTTTTCCTGCCCTTTCTGGTTCCTTTGTCTCTCCATGTTCTTATTTTACAGAGGATCCCCTCCCCAGCCCGGCCAGAGCCGCAGCCGCCTTCACGTGCTGCTGCCTCAGGCGCTGCTCCCGTGCTGGCTCAGGAATGTGATCAAAGCCCGGCTCAGCAGGAATTGTTGCGGGCCTGCTCTGTTTAATCGCTGCCGCTGCGAGCAAAGCTGCCCCTGCTCCTTGAGGGGAGCGCTCGCTGCAGCCCGGGAGGAAAAGAGCCGAGGAGAAGCTGCGCCCTTTGCAGGAGAAGCGCTGGGAGCAGAGGGGAGAGCGGGCAAAGGGAGCGAGAGCAGCGGGGCGGGCGGGGCGGCGTCAGCGGTGATCCCTCCGCGGTTGGGGCCGCATCACAAATAGTCCCTCGGGCGGATCACTCCGCGGTTGGGGGACGCATCACCGGTGCTTCCTCCGCGGGCAGGACCGCATCACAAGTAGTCCCTCCGGCGGATCCCTCCGCGGTGCGCATGCGCACTGATCAGCGGGGAAGCCCTTTGTCGTGTGGTCATTAAGGGAGCCATGGAAACAGTGCTGAGCATGCGCGGTGTTGTGGGAAGGGAAGCGCACGAGCAGCGCTGTACCTGGTTACGTCATGTGGTGTTGAAGGGCGGGGCGGAGCCGGGCAGCGCTGCGCATGCGCACTGGCTTTACCCTCCCGCTCCTGCTGCTCCGTGGGTACCGTCCGGCGGTGCCCGGGAGCGGCTTGGAAGCGCCATGTTCGGTTCCCGGCTGCGGCAGCGGCGGGCGAGGGTTGTGGTGACAATGGAGGAGGGCGGCTGTTGCTGTGGCTGCAGCGAGGTGGAAAGTGAGCGGAGAACGGCGACGCGGCGTGTGCCGGGAAAAGACCCGACGGGGGGCGGCCCCGGAGCAGAGCCGGGCGGGAGCGGGCGGCGGGGGCTGCGCGGGGTGAAGGCGGTCCCGGCGCGGGCACGGAGCCGGGGAGGAGCTGCGGGGCTGGGGCCGGGACTTGCGGGCGGCACGGCGGGACCTCCCTGCAGAGCCTTTCCTGGGAAACAAAAGCGGGAGTTTGTCCCAGCTCGGCCCCGTGGCAAAGGGGCAGCGCAACCGAGGGGAGCAGCGCCTGAGCAGTGCGGCAGTTTAGGGGCGCAGGGAAGAGGCGGCTGGTGCTGGAGCGAGAACTTGCAGGTTTCTTACACTTAAATGAACGTGGAAAGCAGGGAGAGAGGTGGTATAAAAGCACTGGGTGCTCGGGCAGGTGAGACAGGACTCAGGGGAGGGAGTCGCTTTCCTGAGCTCCTGAAGTTCCACTTGCCTCTCTCACGAGCACTCGTGAGAAGTTTCCCATTTGGAGTTGGGCTCCAAAAGGAAGGAACTTGAAACTGCTTCTTCTGATAAATCCGTAAGTATGGGAGGCCCTACCAAGCCCACGGGTGTAAGCAGCCAATAACTCCCACGAGTATTTTAACCACTAAAAATAGCAACTTTTATTTCTTCTGCACACAGAGGACTTGGCTGTCCTGTGCAGGGTTCACTGATGCTGTGAATTGCAATCCAGGGCATCTTCAGGCTCCTGGTGCTTGGGACTGTGGTGTTTGGTGTGCAGAAAACATCCCAGGCTGTCCAGCTTGGGTGTGGCTGTGCATTTGCACAGTTCCTCAGAGTGGGAAAAGGCCAAGAGAGCGATGGGAAGGTCTTTCTTCCAGGCCCGGGCATCCTCAAGACACCTCAAGGATGGTTTTTAAATGTTTGTTGTCTTTTGTTTCCTAGCCCAGGAGCCGGAGAACGGGTGGAGACAGTGGCAAGCAGGAGTCCCATGTTTACATCTGCCCTTGGATTCCAGTTTCTCCCAGTGGGTCTGTGCTGCCCGAAGTACAAAGGAAGGAGGTGTTGGAGTACCTGTTTGTTCACCTGTTGAGCTTGGAAGAGATGCCGAGTGTGAAATTCCAGGAGTGCCGGCTCCTTGCGAGCTGTTGGTTGCTCAGGAGATGGGGTCGGGGAAAGGGGGGAAGAGTCTGAGCACAGCACAGTGGTAGGAGCTGGGTTTGCATCTCAATCTAAGGCATCTCAAAGCCTGATAAGCTGGAAAGAAGACTTTGCTGTGTTAATGCATAATTACATTTTTGTGCAATTTTTTGAAATTAGGGCTGGGATCAACCTGGGGAGGAGGTTGTCTGGCACAGTTCCCTGTGCCCTGCTTTGCCATGAGGAATGGATGCCTGACCTCTTTGCAGAGAGCTGCTGCTGATGTAGATTTCTCTGTTTCTATAGTGAATTTATCCCAGTACTTGGCTGCTATAAAGAAGTCTCCTCTTGCTGCAATTTCCCCCTATTACATTTAAGATCAGCTCCAGCTGAGTTAGAATTTAATCCCGACCTTTTCCCCCTTTTTTTTTTTCCAAGAGGCCTCAGCTATCTCACTATTTCTTTCCTCTCTCACCCTCCAGGTCCTGTTTTTCAGACTTTTCCTTATAAAACCCTTGATAACCCATTCCCCACTTAAGGCTTTGTTGTAGCCTTGTTTTGCTACCTTCTGGGTGCTGTGGATGAAGGTCTGGCTTTGAGGAGCACGCCCTGCTCCCTTTGCTCAAGGGATTGCAGTTATTCCAATCTCCTGCTGCTGAGGGCTTCCTTAGGCTCTTGCTGAAATGAAAAATGTCCAGGAAGCTTTTCCTTTTTTGAGATTAGACTGGTTGAGATATGATCATGATGGTTAAAAACCCACAGTGCAAATGAAGGTTTCCCCCTTCTTCCCCCCTGCTCCCCACTTGCTCCATGCTCGGTCCTCTCCCTGCACAGTTCATTCCTTTGTAATCACAACTGCTAAGGAAACCTTTCTAATCTTGTCAATTGGCAATGCAACTGCTTTTAACTTCTGTTTTAAAATAGGTTTTGAAGTCAGGCTCTGCCCTTGCTATTGATTTGAATTCTTGACTGAGCAAGTTATTGGTGCTTAAGAAGCCCTTTGTTGCTTTAAAGCCTTTCTCCAAGGGTCAGAGAATAACACTGACAGGGAGTGAAGGAGCGCTGCCCAGTAGTTTCTTAGAAACGGAATGTGTTAAACCAGGTTTCTTTAAAAGCAGTTTTGAGTAAGTGAAATTCAGGTACTTGAATTACTTTGGGAAATGGTCCATTTAGGATAGATCTACACTGACAGAAGCTGTTTATCTGAGGTCAGTCCATGCTTTGATCAGTGCAGGGCCTTCCCCTCAAGAAACGCATGAGCCAAGCCCAGCAAGGTAGAGGAAAAGACAGACACAAGTTCAGCTTAGAGAGCTGCACGGGTGAAATCCCATGAATATGCCTGGAGCATGGCCCTCCCCAGCAGCTTTTCTTACAGTTAAATTCTTAAAAAAGCTAGAAGCTGATGCTCAGTACTTTGGGATCTGGCTCAAAACTGCGGAGAGGATAAACTCCCTTACTGGAACTCGGGCAGTGGAGTGCCCACAAGCCAGCAGCCCGGTTGCTTCTTGTTCAGCTTCATTTCAACGTCGTTTTTTTGTTGTTTTGGTTGGTTGGCTGGTTTTAAAGTATTCTTAGAGATGCTACAAGTGGAAGAAGAGAACAGAAATAGAGTGGAGCACCACTGGCATACTACCTGATATTTTACTGTTCCTCTTTTTCTTTTAAAAATATATGTAGATAACATGAACTTTTAAACTCTGTGATTTGGGAGAAACACTCTTTTTTCTCCCTCTCTTTGGAAGAGATATGCAAGTCCTGAGCCGTTGGGCCAATGCTTGCTGCATTTTGTTTACGTTTTTACAATCAAACAAGGGGCTGATAAGATTGACAAGGAAGATACAACTCAGGAGCTCACTAGGCAGCAGCCTCCAGACTCTTTGGGTGATGCAGTAGGGTATGAAGACTGTTCTCCAGTGCGAGATTAATCCATAATAACATGCTCACTGACATAAAAGTCACTTCTTATAAGCCACTTCTTATTCCCTGAAGTGCAGGAGCTGAGGTGTTTGACAAAGCCTTGGCAGAATGATGAAGTAGATCCCTGTCAGATTTCTCCTTCTTGTGCTAGTGAGAGCAATCCATCTTCTTTAAGGGTTTTGTTCCTTTGGGATTGTGTGTAGTTTAGAGGGAGAACAGTACCCAGAAGCATTAATTATTTAATCTGCACTGCTTTTTTCCTCGACATGTGAGGCCTGAGTATTGTGCTGGGAAGCGGGGCCAATAAAATTTCTGGGAGTCAGACTTGGAGCTCGAAAGTTTTAGAATTAACGCTGGAGACTCAGCTCCCTCTATGGTCAGAAGAGGGGGAGACACCTTCCTTCAGGATGTCTCTCCAGGGAATGCTTTTGCAAAGTTTTCTCTCGTAACGGCTCAAGTCCTGCCTCTTCCTGAAATTGCGGTGTAGATCCCACTGGAGGCAGTAAATCTCTCAAATGTATGAGCTTGGGCCTACACACCTGCTAAGGTGTGACTAGAGGTGTGAGAACTTTTGCAAATGAATTTGGAATCATGAGAATCACAGAACCACTGAGGTTGGAAAAGCCCTCTAAGGTCATCGAGTCCAATGTGTGCCCAATCCCTACCTTGTCACCCAGCCCAGAGCACTGAGTGCCATGTCCAGGTGTTCCTCGGACACCTCCAGGAACGGGGGGACTCCAAACCTCCCTGGGCAGCCCCTGCCAAGGCCTGACCACCCTTTCCAGGAAGAAAGTCCTCTTGATGCCCAACCCTGGTGCGGCTTGAGGCCCTTTCCTCTTGTCCTGTTACTGGTTGCCTGGGAGAAGCAGCCAGTCCTCACCTGGCTACACCCTCCTGTCAGGGAGTTGTAGAGAGCAAGGTCTTCTCTGGGCCTGCTCTTCTTAGGACTGGTATGGAATCACTATTTTGCATTAAAGGACAATAAGCAGATGTTTTGAAAAAATACTTTGAAATGTTTTTGCATTGTCCTGGAAATCTGCCAAGAATTGGAGTTGCTTACCAGGTTAGGTGTTCTTGCCTGCAACTTCCCAGGGGCTGCTGGAGGTGGGATGAGGCTATTGCAGAGGAATTACAAGTACGTGGTTTCTCACTCAGGAGACTCTGGGTTTACTATAGCTATGGAACTGGTTTTCCAGACTAGAGGAACCCCTTAAAGGACTGCAGAGGGAGGCGGAGATGGGATTTGGGGTTTGCATCCCCACCTTCTGAGCACACATGGGGTTAAAGGCCTCTTGGCAGAGCTGTAAGGTGTAATGTGGGCAGCAGCTCCTCCTCTCTTTGGGGGCCTAAATTGAAACGCTCAGGAGCCAAATCACCTCTGAGCTGCTCTCTTGTGAGCAGGAGAGGAAGGGACACCTCCAAAGGCCACATAGCTCACTCATAGTCTGAAAAATCCTACTGCTGAATCTGGAACCCCCCCAGGGACGCCTGGGACCCCCCGGGCCCCTCTGTGATCCTCGACAATGCACCCCTCCATCATCAGACCATGCAGTGTCCCCCAGTGTTTTGCCAGTGGGAGCACTGGAAGAGATACTGGGAACGCTGGGAGGGAACTGGGAGGAAACTTCCCACCACTCTCCAACGTGCAGCAGCCCCAAGTGCGACCAGTGAGGAGGAGGAAGTGCTCCCAGTGCCTCGCCCCCCCCCCCCCCCCAGAAAAAGGGGGGCGGGGGGAGTTACAAGAAGAAAAAGGATTTTAATTGAGGGGAAAACACTCCATTTCTTTAATTGTGCTTGAACTTAGGAGGATCCCACTTCATCTACTGTTTGGAGGGTCTCAATTGACACAACGTTTTCATGATTTTGTATCTCAGTTGGCTGGGAATCACTGTTTTGCATTATTTTCCTGTCTAATTGGAAGAAGAAAGCCTTTATGGTGCTGTTTGATGGATTTGAATTGAGGGAAACCGCCCCATTTTCATAATCTTAAGGTTAAAACTGAGGGCAAAACACCACCGTCCCTGGTTTTAAAGGGAAGCCCTTTATGTGCCATTATGAGAGTTCCATCGAGGGGGACCCTCATTTGAAGGGACCTTCATAGAGGAAAAACGTGTCCAAAAGCCCCCAAAATGGTGTTTCTTGAGGGAAAGCGAAGAGGACGCTGCATTTTCCCTCATTTTAGGAGGCTAATTTGAGCAAAAGTCCCCCTTGATTCACTTTTTCTTTGGGTTTATATTTAGGGGAGACCCTCCTTATGCATCAATTACGGGTCTAAATTGAGAGGGAAGCTCCGTTTTCCCCTTGTTTCAAGGCTTTGAAATGGTGACTAAAGGGAGTTTTCCCTTAATTCATTAAGAAATTGAAAAAGAAGCCCGGCATGGACCGGCGGGTCTGGACACATCCCCATTGAGGGGGGGCAGAGCCGCTGCTCGGGGGATCCTTTATCCCCCTCGTACAGCTGCGAGCTGCCGAGGAAAAAGTCCTCGTTCCTAGGCTTAAAGCCCTGCAGGTTTACCTCTCATTCTCTTGCTCTGATTTGTTTGACAATAAATTCAATTTATTCCCCCCAGTCGTGTCTCTTATTCCAGTGACCGGTGAGTGATCTCTCTGTGCCCTTCTCCCGATCCTCGGGCCTTTCCTGATGTGTTCTGTTCCCTGCCCAGGGTGAGGAGGAGAGGGACAGAGCGGTTTTGCTGGCACCAGGCACCTGGCCAGGCCCAGCCCACCCCAATAATCCCTGCGATCATTCACGCCACCATTACCCAGGCGCGCGGCGGGTCCGGCTCCGCGGGCAGGCGGCTCCAGTAGTTCAAAGTGGGCAAATTGGGACGGAGTGAGAGGAAGCAGGTGCTGCCGGTGGGTGAAATGTCTCTGCTGCGAGCTGCCTGGGAAAGGAGGAGGGAGAACCTAGTGCAAAGGAAAGGGGAGAGAAAGAGGGACAAGGCTGGAGCTGTGGAAGGAAGCGGAGATGGCCAAGGGGCAGCTGAGCATTTTGCTTTCCCACTCTGTGGGGGGAAAGAAAGCGCTGTCAAATCCATCCAGGAAAAGAGAGGAGAAATAGCAGGTGGTGGAAATCGCCGGCAATTTGGATGCAATTTGTCTGTCTGAAGTGCAGACGCCGACAGACACGGAGCACCGCCGGACGCCTGCTGGCGCTGCGCTGTGTCCTGCTCTGGCTGCAGCCCGCCTGGCGAGACCCCCAGCAGCAGCGGCCCGGGGGCGGCGGGTCGGGCAGCAGCCAATCGGAAGCGCCGCAGCGTGCGGCAGCCAATAGGAGCCCTGGCTACTCCGGCAGCCAATGGAAAGCGCCGTTCCCTGAGGGACCAGGCCCAGCTCGAAGCCCCTCACAGCGGCTTCGTTTTTTGGGACGTTTGTGGAAAGTTCGGAGTTCATTTTTTTTTTCTTTAGCGCACCTTTTCCAGGACAGGAGGGATTCCGGCGCCGCTTCGTGCCGGTAGGGAGCGGGAGAACGCGGCGGCGGGCGGCGGGTGGCGAGGGCCGTCGGCGAGACGGGGCTTGGGCCGCCTGCGGTGTGCGATCTCCCGAGAGCAGCGGGGAGCGGCGGCGGGCGGGGCGCTGTGGGAGCCGGCGCATGTCCCCGAATGAGCCGCCCGGCGCAACGCGCGAGGTGCCAATGAAATAAAATAGAACACGGTAAAGTGAAAAGCATCTTCTGCCAAATAATATATCAACAGACCATCTATCTAAGTGGCACAAGAACATAGTTTCATTGTGCTCTGGATGAATGTCATCTTTGTTATTGCAGAACTAAGTTAAGAATATTAAGTCTAATGATGCAATTTTATTTTTAGTCTATTTGATTTTATAAGTTACTAATCTGAGTCATGTATGCTTATCGTTTTCTCTCTTATTAACAAAGACAATTCAATATCCAGTTCATGATTATAGTATAGTTTTGAACCACTCAATAGTAATTTTTCTTTTGGAATATGTGTGATAATTTCAAGGTGAGACATCTACATAATGCATTGGACACGTATTTGTATATTTGCAGTTAAAGTAACATGCTTTAAATTTGTGTGCATGTATATAAAGTACATATACTTAAGGAAGAGATCATAAAGAGATAAGGTACCTTTCAATCAATTTGAATTGTAGGCGGGGTAATTTTTGTTTCTTCTTGTAGGTGATTAGTTTTAAATCTTTTAAAGCAGTATGTTTGTCTGACAGGCCACTCATGCTATTTTATTGATGTCTAGAAGGGACATCTTTTGCTGGCTTCTGACTCCATAGACAAAATAAAACCTCGAGATCATCTCAAACAAGGATAGATGAGGAAAAGAAAGAAAAACTCTAGCATCAGTGATAGTAAATTAGATATTGAGGCTACGTGGCCTAGGCAACTTACTCATTAAGTTTATAATGAATTTATAAGCTTATGATGACTGGGTTGCTCTAGATTTTCAGCTGTCACAATTTGCAGCATTGCTGTTAGGTTCACTAAAACTGAGCCGTAACTCTTTATTTGAATGTAAAATTCTGAATTTCAAAATGACCTCGGAAACCTAGTGTTGGAAACAGGTTTTAAATTATCCTCCAATTCCATAAAGGTTTTTATTTTACAGAACTAACCAAGAGTTACACGAATACAGTTTATAAAGCGTGTGTTTGCAGATGGGTCACAGTCCTTTCAGCTCTGGACTTCATGATGCCAGGAGAAGTCGGAAACTACACAGTATTTGTGAATGCAAGACTTTGCATTTAGATAGGTTTGAGCTGAACGATCTGAAAAAGCTCCCATAAGCACAGAACTCCTTACTGTCTGTGTGTTTGAGAAGGCTGAAGAGCTCTGTTTATTGCCACAAAGGGCCTGGAATAAATTATGTTTAGTAAATTGGCCCCAGGTTTTCTTGTTTCAGACAGTAGCTTCAGAGCAATCTGTTTTATAGGCTCCACTAAATCTGACCAATTGCAGGGAGGTGACACCTCATTTCAGAGACGTGGCATCCCACATGTGCCAGTCAGGTCCAGCCCCTCTCTCTGTCAGGATGGCCGGGCACCAGCAGTTCAGCTTTCTGTCTTTTGGCATTTAACCTACGGCCTGTTCCCAATTTATGGGCCCCGCAGGGAGGTCCTAGCAGGATGGAGCCAGGCTGCTCAGCCCCTCCTCAGCCTTGTGCCTCCCACCCCTACATGGGGCAAATAAAAGCTTCTTTATTCCATTGGAAATGCCCCTGTTTCAGCGAGGTGTATGCCTGGCTTCCTTCCCTGGTCGGTCTTGCAGGTGATAATGAACACAGTGCGGTGCTATTTCCTAGCTGAAGCCAAGGTGGGAAACCAGCTTTAGCCTCAGCATTTTTCATTTCAGACTCTTTTTCCTCAGTTATTTTGGATCTGTTCATGGTGAGGAGGTTTTACAATGTGTTGGTCCTTAGCTGAAGTATCGAAGAACTGAACAAACCAGTAATTTTTCCTTCTCTGACCAAATTCTTCTTACTTTTGAGGGGAGGAAGGAATGGGGGAGTCAAATTTGCGTTTAGGTTTTATGTTTTATTTCTGCCCGTGGAACTGTTTGCTACTGAGCTGCGTGACCGTGGGTCTTTTCAGCACAGGACACTGATTGACATTGCATGTGTTACAGAGAGGAAGGGCATTTCCTGATGATTAATGGCAAGTTAGTTGGCCTGAAGTTCATTAACCTGAGCTAGACTGTTGGAAGGACTCTGTGTGGAATTGTATTAGAGGATCATCATAAACTAAAAATATATGTGACAATCTGGCCAGATTGCAATGAATCTAAAGACAGGACAGGGTTGGCTCGAGCTCACAGAGCAGCTGCCTCGAGTGTAAACTAACTGCCTTGTGAAAGCAAATGGTTTTTCACAGACTTTATTCAAATAAAAGGGGAAAAGGAAAAAAAAAACCAACCAAAACAAAGGAAGGTTCCCATTAGCAAAAAAAGCCTACATGAAAAAGTGAGGTTGTGAGCTATGGCCGAAGGCCCGAGTTTGGTGCTGATTCTCAATCAATTCAGCAAATGACAGTGCATTGACACAACTGGTTTTTTAGTCAAATTTAGTCCTGATTCTTCACAGTAATTTGCCTCAAGAAAATGAGCCCCATATCCTTTGGTGAGTTCCCTGTTGGCTGAGGCCCATGGCTTCAGGCCATGACTTCTCAACATACTTGCAGTGAGACTGGCTCCCTCTTAATTGCTTCTTTTTGAAGTATGGTTTGTCACTATCATCCTGCTGAAGATGAACAGGGCTGGTGTCTCATTTTCACATATTCTTCCCCCTCCTCCCCTCTCCTTCTTTTCCCCTTTTTCACCTCTAAATAAATTTCTTAAAGGCGATTTAACCCTGGGATGGTCTAATCCACTTCAGTCCTTCGTGGTCCACCCTCAAATAGATGTGTTGGCACAGAAGAAATTAAGGGTGTTCTCTTAGGATCTGATACTGTAATAAAGGGAAGAGAAAGATGAAACAGGCATTTCATGTTTGTCTGTTTTCTCTCCATGTCATTTCATGAACGTGTACTCACGCTTGGCCAAGAGTAGTGCATTCAGACACTGAATATGAGTGTTGAAGAGGGGACTGAGAAGAAAGAAGCTTAGTGTTCTGCAATAGGAATTATGCTTTGGGGATTTTACGGATTGTTTCCCTCTTTTTCACCATCATGCTTTTCTTGCACACTTCCTTGTCTTTTGCTACTGAGCGAAAGTCTGGAGGCTCAGAAAGCCCATCTGAGCAAGATTTCCTGTGTCAGAGAGAACTGAAGGGATTCTGTTTCCATCCTTTCATGCCTGGAAGGATGAACTGCCTGTATCAGGACGTGCTGAATTGGTTCTGGGTGCTGCTGTAGCTCACAGAATTGCAAGACCTAGTGCTGCAGGAGTTCAAATAACAGACCAGTGGAAAGGCTCAGGGGCCACAAGCTGTGCTGCATCTCTCATGGACTTGTGAGGAACCTATCCTTTGGTGTCTGTGCAAGTGCTGGCTGATGTGGGCACTAGGATTGCTCTTTTAATCAGGCAGCTCCAGTTCCTTTCAGAAAAGAATTTTCATGGCACATCATGAGCCATTAATCTCTCGACTAACCATAACATTTCCTTACTCCTTGGTTTTCCAGCATTACTCAAACACTGACATTTGTCATTTCACCAGCCATCTCCCTTGACCTCTAGCATCAGGCACTTGCAGGGGGAAGGATCTGGTCTCACAAATATTTTCATACTCTGATCTCTGTGATTTATTAACCGTGAAGTTTTGCCTTCAGAACTCAAGATGCCGTTTCAAATAATTTCACGTGCAAAAGTCGAGTTATTGGGCAAAAGGGATCCTTGATAGCTGGGTACAAAGGACAGCAGGACTGCTGTTGCTGTTTTCTTTTCAACTCCTGTGCTGGCTGTGTGACCTTGAGGAAATAGGTTCATTGCAGCTTTATGGTTCCGTTTTTGCATAGGGAAAATAAGGGCAGTGATAATTGCTTTCGTTTGTAAAAAACTTTAAGATTTATGGACTACGAATGATTCTTACTAAGTGAAAAGTGTTGCAAAGCTGGCTTAGTTACACACTGTGCTAACAAAATCCCATATCAGCCTATTGACTCCAGCCTGAAACACTCATTAAAGTTTATAGGACATTTTGGTGGATGAGTTGAGGCAGTTATTCTGCTGGAAATATCATACTGAAAACACTTTTAAATCCATCATCCGCTTTGACTTTTTTCTCTATTAAAACGAAACACAACTGCTTGCTCTGTCCAGTTTTCTTAGTTTATTTATGAAAAGTTTTTGATGGATATGGATATGTACTCACTGTTAACTCAGCTTGTACCCCCATGGCATCTGAGACATTACAGTTCATTCTAGTCATAGCATAAACACACAATAGCTGTTGTACTGAGACAAAAAGAGCTATAAAACATATAAGATATCCAATGGACTAGTATTAACTATCAAGTTGCATGGTCACTTTTGAATGTCATATGTTCTTTTTATGGATACTGCATTAATTTAATTTGTGCTTAAACTTTAGCTAGGCTAGACACTGGTGTCTGAAAAGTTTACATATTTTTCCAATGTCAAAATGTGTAAATTTAGTATTAAGGAAACAAAACATATTTACTTGTACTAGAGGAAAAATACTTTTGTAGCAAAGAAATTAACTGAGGTGCTCCTTAAAGATAGGTCTGGCTTGCTTACAGAATTGTTACTTATGCAGTAAAGCAGATCTGCAGATGTTTTCTTTTTTTCTTCCAGATAAAACTTGGATTGTTTGAAAAGTGGGGAGATACTTCACCATAGTACAAAAGAAGATACAGAAGAGGAGAGCAGAATGAGAGCTTTGCAAGTGCCACGTGCCTGCAGCCCGCTGTCTTTAGTGATGCTGTTCCTTCCAGTCACTGGAATGTCAAAACAAAATATCCCAAGACTGAAGCTTTCCTATAAAGGTAAACTTTTCAGTAGTTTTTCTGATTCTGCCACTTCCGTTTTGATGTGATACTGCCAGCAGTTCTTTTGTATTACTAACCAGGAAATACATAATAGAAGCCTTAAAGATGGATGAATTCTGCCTCGGGGCAGTATTAAAATCTGGGCTTTTTGTTGTGTCGGGGCACATGTTTCTGAAGTATAACTGTCTTTTAAAAGTATTATTTCTGTTTGCTCCAAGAGGATGTTAACAGACTCTACATAAATTAGAGGGGAGTGGTACTTGAAACACTCTGAGGTGCATTGGAGACATTCCTATGTGGCTGGTAGGGATGATGTGAGACATGGAGGACGTTCACACCTTCCTACAGCATCAGAGGAAGTTGAGAGAGCTGACTCAAGTGTTTCAAGGGGACTGACATTTATTTTTGTAATAATTCTTTTTCTATCACTAAGTGGGTATGTTAAACTCTTCATAGGTGGTTTTCTTTCTCCTTGCCTCTTTGGATCACAAAAGCGTGTTTCTCTGCAGAATTTCTTAGTCTTGTGTGTAGTTCTTGTTAAGAATGGTACCGAGGGATTTCAACACAGACATATTTATGTATTAATGGACAAGTTTTTAAAGAAGGTAGATTTCTTTTTGCTTTGAATGTACAGCACACCTGCACAGGCACAGAGGTGTGTCACTGATACTTTCTTCTTTAGTGAAAACAAGTGCTCTCCCATTAGTTATGTTTCAGCTGTGTCAGCACCTTGCCCTTATGGGAGCTATTTCTGCTCTGTTTTTCAAACTTATGTCTTCCTATGCATTGCAGAGTTACACTCAGGATGGTGTGATGGGACAGGCTGTAAAGCCTTCATTGGGGCTTATGATATGTTTATCATGAGTTTAACACCCAGAGAAATTTATTGAGTAAGCAGAATGACTTGCTATTTATTTACAAGCTTCTCTTTTGCTAGATTTGCGTGCCACTGCGCATGCTATTCCACTGTGTATATAAATGTGTTTGGATGTGTTTGTGTGAGAGAGACAGAGGAAGCAAGATCAAGGGATCTTGACAACATTTTTATTACTTTGGGAAACAGTTGCACTCACTGAAGCCAATGAATAGAGAAACTGAAAGACCTGACGTGAGTTACGAAAGTTAGCAGTAAAACCCTCCTAACATACAGCCGGCCTTCTCACAGCCAGGCCTTTTGAGATAATTCCCAAAAGCAGCATGTACCACATGGCGACGGCATTTATTGTGGATTTGACACTCACGATTAGTGAATTCCTCTCAACTTCAAAAGCAGATAGCCTTTGGCAAAATCCTGATGGATGCCTTTGGCAGGTAAAGAGGGGGAGAAAGAAAAATTATTGAGGTCAACACAGGGAAAAAAAAATGGCTGAAATCTTAGTTTAAAATAGTGGCAGAGACCTGCTGGGAACAGTTGGGGAAATGCCTGAGCTCGTTTAAAAAGACAATGAGCAGATGATTGATATTTAGGCCCTGATCCAAACTTTTATTAGCAACTTTATAAACCTTTCAGTTTGGCTTGAGGGATACCGTTTCCTGTCCAAACTTATTCACCTATATCCCCGTAGGGGGGGAAAATCAACAACAGATGCAGATGCAAAATAGCACATAAATCTTAATTTTGAGAGCTGTGATGGAACTGAAAAGTCGGAAGAAAGAGAATTACCAGAATTTATTGTGCTTTGTCTTACTTTCTTGGGGGGTTGGAAGGTGTATATTTTTCCACATGGAACAAGAAACAATTTAATGCTGTTTTTTCACACTTATGTACTGTAAATGATTCCAGTATGGCTTATCATAATCAAACTATATTTTGTGTGTTGACAACAGGATATCACATATACTGAGTATTTAATATAGTTGTGAGAATTAAGTCTACCTTCCTCCCCCCAAATCTTTCAGACAAAACAATTCCAAGGTTTCTGAGAATAAGATGTAGGAGAAATGAACTGTTTTGCCAGTTGTCATAAAATTGTTAGTCATGTCACTGACAAGTCCTGGCATCTCTGTTCTTTGGAATTAATACTTGAACTATCATGAAGAGGAGAATACAGGGCTCTTCTCCTTCTTTATGGAAAACAGATGAGAACTGGCCACATCAGGCAGTTCCAAAAACCTGGTCACACGTGTCTTTGAAGGGAAGGTTTCGTCTCCTTTCATGTGCAATGTGTTTATGGCATAGCTCCATCTTCCCAGAAGAGCTGAGCATTTGCTGGGGCAGGAGAGCTGGAAGTAAGCAGGACTTTGCAGTTACTGAGTTTTCCAGTTGCATCAATCAGTGGTGGATGGAGGAAGAGGGAGAGGGTAGGGTGGTTAAAGATGTGTCTATAACTGCAGGAGTGCTTCAATAAACCACAGCATGTCAAAGCTCCTTTGTGTTCAAACAGCAATTAAAATTTTAGACCTTCTCTGAATGGCAGCTATAGGTTTCCTTCTTCTCAAGGTCGTCATCTTAACGAATGGGAATCTGTGCAGGAAATGTTAAGATATTCCAGTGAATGATGTCGGGATCAATGTAAAGTCGTACAATGGATTTCCTTTATTGTTTGTCCCAGTCTAAAGATGTGTTCTAAAAAAATTGTGCATGTATAAAACTAAAACTACACACAAATCAATTAAAATACGTTGTAGTACAGAATCAAAGTCATATATTCTCCACCTGTGTTAATCAAATCCACTATGATCTTTAATCATGTATCTCATCTTTTCACATTTTCCCATATCCATTAGTTGAAAAATTCTCTTATTCACTCAGACTTAAGTTAGATACTTGTTCATGTCATTACTATCCCAGAAATTGTCACTCCTCTTGTGATGTTTTTAGGGTGCTCTCAGTGCATATACCTTACTTAATCTGTGTATCTTAGATACTTCTACAAGATTGAGGTGCTTTTATTACTGTAGTTTTAATATTAGGAGAAGGTAACAAACTGTCTTCTAATAGAAGATTAGGATCTTTAGAAAACCAGGGGATGATTTTGAGTAATATTCCATATTTTAACCCTCTTTGCCTAGTACTCTTTCAGTCTTAAGACCGACAGTGTGTATTTATCACTCATTTTCATGTAGATGGAGATAACCTGTGACCTTCATCCAAACTGCAGAACTCCACAACCACAGCTTCCCTAAGCAGCACATCCTTGTTGTCTGCTGCCTCATTTGACATCCTCATTCCAACCTCTAGAGCAGATGCAGAAGGTTTTCATACACCAGTCTAATTCATTCATGTCATTTTCAGGACAGCATCAGTTCTGTTACTAAAGGATGGAAGGCTCTGTGTCCTAATTCTCGTATGTTTAATTCATACAGTGTAGACAGTCTTGTTTCTGTTTTATCTTCTGAGTAATAATTTTTCCTAATTCATTGGGAGGTCCTTCCATAAATATCGTGTGTGTCTTTTTAGATTTTACTTCATAGGGAGAAGTAAAGAATAGCCAGACCCAGAAGGTTGATTGCCTTCTGAGAAAAAGAAGAAAAAAAATCAAATTTTTCTCAATTTGTGGCTATCCTAAAATTTTCCTGCAGAAAGAGAGAAATTGCAAATTTAACCCTATTGATTTGATTTACTTGGCTGCTTTCCATGGACATTTCAGTAAGTGTAGTCTGTGTTCTCAGTGAATGCATTTATATTACCAAAGCGTGCACCCTAGTTTCTTGGCTGGGGGGCATGCACCAGGCCAGATTTGGGCATTGTCACCAGTGATATCCACAAACATGTATCATTCCCGTGTGGGAATGTGGCCATTCCCCAGAGCAAACCATGCTTACTGTGACAGCCGTGACTTGGTCAGAGGACCAGGAATCCTGCACTGTGACACAGTACAGAGGAATAAGCACGACTGAAGGCAAGGTTTGGCTTTTAAAGCAGGATTTACTTAGCACTGTTCAAAACGACTATGGTAGTAATTTAAATCTAATAAACAAAAGCATTATTCTCAGCTGGTTTGTTTTTCTCCATATAGAATGAATTAAGATGCAGTCTCACTCTCACTGAAGTCATGGCAAGAGTTTTTCCACTGAAGTAAATTGAAGCGAGATCAAATTCACACTCCTCACTTTTTTCATCTTACCTAAGTAAACTAAAGACAGGCAGTTCTTTCTCCTCTGCTGAAGGATGACCGTGCTAAACCATCAGCTCCACATGGCAATTAGCCATGTTTAAGGATTGTTTAGTTTCCCGCAGTGTTTTGCACACAGGATTTTCTTCCCCCTAAGAGTGATCCATTCTTAAAACATGGTGAAAAAGCAAACAGAGAACATTTTGGTGCCAGGAATTCTTTTGAAAATTTGACTGGGTGAGTACATTTCCTTAATGTTCAAAAATTATCCTTTGAACATGCTATTTAACAGTGTCAAGCATTCTGTTCTCTATATTGCTTTTGCTTTAAACCTGTTTCATTTTATAACTGATGAGATGCTTAACTGTTGCATCACAGCAGTTAGTTTGTTCAGTTTCAGTACAGCTGGCTTATTTCCATGTCATGCATCATTTAATTATACATCTAAAACGTAGTTAAAACTGTACAGCTCCATGAGCCTCACTTAAGCTGTCTGTGACACTGCAGTAATCCCAGTACCCTGACGGGGTGTTGCACAGCTATGACTGGTTGGAATGTGGTAAACTGGTGATGTGTAAGAGAGCCTAGAAATGAGCTTGCATTTTGCAGCTGTGCTTGCTCTACTAGAAGAGGAAGTAAAACCAGAAAAAAACTGCTCTTGTGGCAATATCAGCGTCTGTAAATCTGAATGCTTAATGAAAATCAAGGAAAATGTGCTGAGTGAGGAAGTGGTGCTTTTCCCTTGTTTGTCGTTTAATTAATTTTTGGTGGTCTGTTATTTGTCAGAAAAATCTATCTCAGATTCCTCTATGGAAAAACATGAAGTGTTTATGTGAGAGTGAAGATCCTAGTATTGGATGATTGTCTAGATATGCAAAAGACTTTGCCTGTTTTGTCTCAAAAATGCTTTCTGGAGGCAGTGATCATTGAGACTTAAAATGTACCCTAGCTTGAAGATGGATGGGTGCTGCTGTCCATGTGTATATGCCGTCGACCGAGTATAAACTTGAAGGCATTTATTACATCTTAGTAATGGGAAAAGCAGCAAATTTCTTGCAGACATTTTTTTTCCTTTTTTAAGCTAGTGAACTTGAAGGTCAGATTCAACTCTATGTTGCATTTTCTGTCATATAATTATCATATATATCATGTCCTGAAGAGCAGCCTCCAGTCAGTGACATCAACAGCTTACATAGCAGTTGAACTAAGAATAACCTTGGAGAACTGACCCATGTCAAGCTCTTATGAGTGTAAACTGTTGATGTCACTGACTGGAGGCTGTTTTTTCATGATCACAGAAGGGCCTCAATTGGATAAAAGAAGAATTGTGTTCAAAAAATACAAAACTATTCTGCTGAATGTTCACTTTACTATATCTCAGAAGATGAGAGGACACAAAACTGAAAGAGTAATACTTAACAAAGGATTTTTGCTCTCTTATAAAAAGAAGGACGGGACAACATCAAAAACAGCTTCCCTAGAAGAATGCAGGGAAGAGACATGATAAGTGGCATCAGCTTGGAAGAGGGATCAAAACTCTTTCTTTGATTACTTTTACTAATGACATCTGTTTAAGCAAATCCAATTCAGAGCAGTTTCAGAAATCCCAAACTTGTTCTCTTTCTGAGCACTATTTGGAGGGCACGATCTGCCTGACGTCAGTGTCTGTCTAGCAGTGGACATCTGTGGTCACTATGCAGGTGCTCGATTCACGTCCTGTTTCTTTTTCCTCCCTCCCCATTTCTGCAGTTCCATTTCTAGGTGAGTTCCCCAAAGAAGAGCTGAGGAATATAGGGGATGACTCTTCCGTACTCACAGTCCTTTGGAGATAAATACACAGAGATAGCAGAAAGAGTCAGAATTTCCTTTATTTAACCAGCACAACATCAAACAAGTCAGAGAGATTGGTTAACTCTGTTTAAGGCAGACAATTTTGAAGATGGTGGGAGTGACAGATGTACATCTTTGCTACAAATTTGAAAAAGGAGACATTCTACTTTCTGAACAAAATCCTGGCTATCCCAGAATTTTGCACTGTGTTGAACCATAGAGTTTTAAGAGCTGAGAGGTTGCTGAAGACACCAAAATTTTGTAATTAACTTACTGGGCCTCTTAAAGGAGGGTGTTAGATCTTCCTGTGCATCATTCAAGCAGCCTGGATTTCTTTCAGAAAGATTTCTCACTAAATCTGTAACAAAACATTAGCCTATATGACATACTGCCCCAAAAGTAATCAATATAAATATTATTAATAAAAAATGTCCCCCTCCAAGATTAAATAAAAGCTTACACCTATATACCAAGAGCATCCATGGATCATGTCACCCATATTTATATTTGACAAGGGTTTGTGTGGGAGGGCGCTTGTGCCTGCTTTGTACAGGGAAGCTCTGGGGTTCCCAGGTTCACGACTGATGGGTCTGCACTTTGCGTCTCTTGAGGCTTTGGGTGCCCAGGGCCATGATGAGTTCCCGGGCTGGGGATGGCGGGTGGGGCTGGCCTGTGATGCGCTCTGGGGCCTGTGACAGCACAGGGGCCGTGTCACAATGGGGGCAGCTATTAAAGGCCCCATGGGTTGCCGCTGCCCCAGTAGAGCCTGGGCAAGCGGTGAGTGCACACAGGCGGTGGGGAGGCAGGGCTGGGGGAGGGCTGGGGCAGAAGCGCCGGCACCCGGGGCGTGTGTTCTGTCCCTGCATCCAGGGCCCAGCCCCTGGTGGGAGTGCCTTGCTCAGGCTCGGTGCTTGCTGGGGCAGCGGTGCAGGCCTTGCCTCCTGCCAGCTGCCAGGGGCCCTCTCCTTCCTGCTGCCACGTCCCTGTGGCTCCTGCCCCCCACTGGCTGCCTCCATGCTGGCCCTACTGAACCCCTTCTGTGTGTCCTCTTGCAGACCATGGCTTTATTGTCATTGCTCTTCGTGCTCGTGCAAAGCCTGATCCAGTACCCCCAGCCAGCTGGGGATGGGCTGGATGAGGCCACGCACCGGCGAATGCAGGAGCGTGAGGAGCTGCTTGACCGCGAGATGGCTCGGCTGCTGCAGGAGCTGGAGCAAGGGCCCCCGGAGCAGCAGGACGAGGGCTGGGGAGCCCTGCTCTTTGGTGCCCTGCAGCAGTGGCCATTCTGGGCTCTTGCTGGACTCCTGCTCCTCTTGGGCCTGTGGTTTAGCTGCAGGAGGAGTCCTGAAGCCAGCGAAACCAACAGCAGCGGCAAGGACCAGAGCTCCTGCAAGACCTTGGGAGAGGAGAAGGAAAAAGAAAAGGAAGAAGACAGTTTGGATTCCAAGGGAGATGGAGAAACCATAGATGTGACTGTGGAGGCAGATGACAGCGGCAGTGGAAATGAAGAAGGCAGTCCTGTGGCTGCAAATGAAGGAGACGATGATGATGCCAATGAACGAGATGAAGATGTGAAGTTGAAGAAAGACAGTGATGTTAAAAGTGACGATGGCCATGATGCAAAGAAAGATGAAGGCTGGAGTGATGGGAATATGCCAGGAGACAATACTGCTGAAGGAAATGGAGAAGAACCTGGCAATGTTACTGGAGGTGTGGAAGACCTAGATGAAGTAAATGAAGGAGAAAACAAGGATGTGAAGGTGGAGCCAGACAAGGATGCTGGAAGGGAAGACGGAGATGGAAATGAAGAAAAAACCGATGATGCGTATATGAAGGCAGGCAACAGTGATGTTGTAAATAAAGGAGTATACGAGGTAGATGGAAAGGAAGAAAAAGCAGATGTGAAGGTGCAGGGAAGCAGTGATGCCAGTGAACAACAAAGCAGTGATTGGATTGGGCAGGAAGACAACAGTGATGGTGGGAAGGCAATAGACCACAGTGGGTTTGCTGCAACTGAAGAAAAAACCACTCACCTTGGAAATGAAGAGACCAGTGCTGCAAACAGAGATGAGAAGCAGGGTGATGCAAATGCGAATGGAGAGAAGAATGAAGATGCAAAAGAAGGAGAACAAGGTAATGTGGCTGCCAGTGAAAAAGAAGGCAGTGCTGGCAAGGGCAAAGGCAGCCGTGGTGGAATTGAAGAGGAAGAAGACGCCCGTGACGCTGGGAATAAGCGAGGGATCCTTTTAGTGGATCGCATACAGTGTCCCGTCGAGGACGTGGAGAAAGGTCGCTCAGTGGCAGCTGAGCTGATGGAGAGCTTCACGCGTGTCTTTATTGACAGCGTGAGCAATAGTTTCTACCCGGTGCCTCAAGAAGCCATCGGGGTGGGCAGTGCCTTTGAGGGTTGGAGTCCCCGTGAGCAGGATGGGGTGTACTGCGTGCTGGTCCCACTGAATCCCCCACCGGGACACGCCTTCCACCTGGAGCTGAACAGTGCAGGGCAGATGGCAGCAAGGACCTTCTGCGTCCGTGTGGAGCTGGTGTGCATGTGTGAGAGGGAGCAGCTGGGCGAGAAGCTGTTGTGCTTCCTGCACCACTCGCAGGAGGAGCTGCGGCGGAAGCAGAAGCCCAGCCTCCTAGAGACACTCTGCACCGGCTCCTACCTGGACGTGGAGAAAACCTCCCACTGGTTCTACCAGCTGGTGAGATGCTCGTGGCTGCATTTGCCTCAGTCGTACTCATGGCACTTGGTGTTTCAGCCCTGCAGCCGGTCCTGCCAATTCCGGCTGAGCAAAGGCAAGAAGAGCCTGGTGGTGAAGATGTTGTTTGGGGTGCGCCACGGGGACTCCGACATCTTTGCGGTCAGCCAGCCCACAGAGGCCCAGACAGGCAGCTCCAGCATCTTTGTGAGCAGCCATCCCGCCGAGGCCGACTCCATCGCAAGCACAGCGTGGCCTGAGACATACGCTGTGGCAGAGGCAAAATTCTTCCAGCACGTCGCCAGGCAGGTGCCATGTGAGAGCTTGCACCTGAAATGCCTGCAGCTCTTCACCTGCATCCTGAGGGGCACAGGTTTTTCCAGCTCGACCTGGAAGACTGTGGTCATGCACGTGCTGACCACCGTACCGCTGTCCCAGTGGCGCAGGAGGGAATTTGCACGGCGGCTGTGGGACATCATGGCATACCTGCGCCGCTGCCTGCAGTTGAAACGCCTGGAGCACTTTGTCCTAGGCAACCAGAGGCTTCCTGCAGAGATCAGCTTGCCGCCGGCAATGCGAGCGGTCGAGCCGCTCAACCTCTTTGAGCACCTGGCCCAAGATCCGGCCGCCCACGCAGAGGCGATGCGAGCTTACGGTCAGCTGCGATTTCGCCTCTGGATGCTGCTCTCCGGCCACTGAGAGGAATTCCCTGCACAGAGCTGTGCTGGGGGGGCTCACACCCGATGGCAGCCACGTGAGCACTGCATAATTCTTCCTTTTTTCACTGGCAATCCTGAAGCTGCTTTCCTGCTCCCGTGGATGGAAGATGCTGCGGCACACGGATTCACTGTGCAGACACACATCTCTGCATTGCCCTGCCCTTCACCTTCCAGTTTACCACGGTGCTGTTGTGATGTTCCTACGTCTACGAGGCAGAAACTGGCTCCACCTGCACATCCTTACAGAAGACTACGGACTGAGAGAGGTTGCTTGGCACACCTCAAAGACATGAAACTGGCCTGTTAGGGACTTGATGTAGTTGTTCAGTGACCTGTAGCTCACTTTACCATAGGAGAATAGGTAGTCCAAATTTTTATAATAGGAATTCTTTATTAGCATTGCTTCCAGAGGTCCTTTATTATTATCAGTGTACAACTATTTTGCAAAGTTGGTCTTAGTTTAGGAAATTGAGCTACCCTACTATAGTAGATTGTCTCCTTTTCAGTAATATCTGGATAGCTATGTTTGGAAAATTAATAAAAGGAAAGAAGTGTCTCAAATTGCCTGAAACGTGACATTCTTTATATTTAAGCCTCTGTATCTTGGAGAACGTCGTTCCTATATACCTGCCTGAAATAATGCCATTTTGCAAACAGAGATGTTGGATATGTTGCGTGTGCTCTCTCTTGAGCAAACCCATAGAGATGCTTGAAGGTTGATGTGAAAATGCCCTGAAATGCCTGAAATTCTACAGCAGAGTACTCCTGAATTTTTTAGGAATCTTTGGAAAAGTGTTCTTTTCACAGTCACTTTTATAACTGTAATACCCTCCTGGGGAACAATTCCGTCCTGAAAGATGAACAGAGAAGTCCCTAACTGCAAAACATGTGGTTTAGTACACAGCTCTTTTTTGGGCTTCTCATAACCAAGGTTTTAACACAAAACTGTGAACACAGAAAGTCATGTTTTCTCTATTCCCAGTTGTCTGTATCCTTTTGGAGAGGCCCTGCTGTTCTATGAATATTACGTTTTTCACCAGGCCTAATAGTATTGTATATCAATGAGAGCCACTTCACATGCACGGCTTTGTCCATGGTGACATGCAGCTAAACAAAATGTAATTTACTTCTTGCACTACATTGTAGAGATTGGTAGTAGTCCGGAAGTATTTATTCTCTTTGCCTTCATACCAATACATCTGGGGTCAACTGGTCAACTTTAAACTCAGCATACCTTAGGAATTGGATAAATTGCTGCAGTCATGCGAGAAATACTTTTCTTTATCCCAGAAATTTGCTTGAGTTTCTACAATGCCCATGTAAACCTTCACGTGTATTCTCCAACATGAGAAAGGACTTGCTCCTCCGTAAAGGCAAGTGATGCAACCTTTGTTCTTTCCTGTATATGAAAGTTATACAGCCTTTAGTTTCAGAGTCCTTCAAAGTTGTCTGTAACTGTTTTGAAAGTGACTGAGATGTTCCCTTTCTGCTAATTTAGGCATGGCTTGTCACTAAAAAAAATCTGTACCTAGTCACAAAGGGCATTCTGATTCTGAACCAAGTGGTTCTACATTGCTGCATTGTGACAGCATGCTGGAGTTGAGGAATGGCAACATGGTCACCACACATGTGACTTGATGCTAACAAGTGTAAATATGTTTTATAAATGCAAATACATATGATCAGAACAGAATGAGATTTTTACTTTTGAAGTCTCTTTGCTGTGGCTCTGCTGCTGGAGATTTTATAAGTAAGCAATGATCATGCTGTTTTGAGCCAAGTCCACCGAGATACTGTGTGAAATGAATAAAACCCAGTCACTATTCCAGCTTCTATCAGTCAGCAGTGAAATATTAACCCAGAAGGGGAGTTAGCTGGATACTTAGTTAATCACCGGGCTGGAAAAAAGTATTTAATTTTGAGGAAAACAGCAACTAGAGACCATAAACTGAGTGCTGAACACGTACTCATGAAAGACCATCCCTGTAACTTTGTTACTGTACCTTGTGAGAATGCTGGTTCTGTGTTAGCCAGGCTACAGAGATGCAGTGATTCAAATCAACAGCTTGCTCTAAGCTTGAGAATCATTGGGAAATGTGCTTTTCACAGTAAATTTTTCCAGTGCAATATCCTTGGTGATAGTAAATATGTCTCGCTGTGAAGGGAAATTTCAATGCGTAAGATTAAAATGCGTTGTTTTATAGACTGAGAACAATTATTAATCTAGCTGAAATTTAATCAACCCTCTGTTAATATTTACTGGTAAAGTTTTATTAGATCATATTACAGTTATAATCTTATCAGTGGCCATGCTCAGAGTCTTATTTCCAAGCTGTTTTCAATAGTAGGTACCAAACGTGATTCTTCACCACTTTGCAGCTTGTGTTGTCATTTGCACCAGTAAGAAAGGAGTGTGCAGTGTTGTCATTTCAATCTGGAATATTCTACAGATGTTTTCCTTACGATGCAGTGAAATAAATGATTGTACAAGGCATCAGGCAGGGTTCATTCCCACTTGGGCATTTCAGTCATGAGGCAGCATTTTCCCTCACTGTTGTAGCTGTTCTAGGTGGTTTTTTTTTTACTGAGAAATTCTAGAACTGTTAAACAACAGATGACAAATGTCCATTTGGGATGGTCTCTTCAGAGATCATTCCTTTCAAATAAGGAAACTGGAAGTAGACAGCAGTCTCAGTCATCGTCCTTCATGTATGTGGAGAAGAATCAAATCCACATATTTTTGCAATTGACACTCTTGCAGAGGCCCATGCTTTGCATGGCTTTAAGTGCTGAAAGTGCTTTAGAGCATTTGCACAAGCATGTAATTTATCCTTAGATCAAATTCCTGTGGCTGCAGATGAGAAGGAATTTTTCCTCATATTCTGTATGCTAGTTACTTGTGTTCTGCAGGTGAGGACTGAGGTTTTTATAGTACCATGTTAACCATAAGCTGCTTCCAAAGTGGTCTTGCTGGCAATTAATAAACATCTTTTAAAGTGTTACTAGTTTAGAAAACAAATCCTGACATCTTTGCCTTCATGAAAGATACGTGGGAAAGGACAGTGCTGGTGTATAGTAATGTAATGCTCAGCATCAGATAAAATTTTTCAGTGTGAAGCAAGATTTTTTCCCAAAGTACTGCCAAATAAATCTCACCTAGGGGAATAGGAGCTGCAATGCATGACAATTTGTTTTCAGATTGTACCATAACAACATCCTGCACTGAGCCAGACAAAAGTACACAAACTTAAGTAGAAGTGACTGAGCCAAAAAATAATTGTCATAATTATATACCAGGTAGTCAGATTAATAATGATAAAATATTTTTCTCCCATGGTTCTGTTCATTAGCCAGGACTAGAACTTAATCTTTTCTTGCCTGTCACTTGGTTTGTGTAAGACCTTGGAGAAAAATGTTTGGGTGGGGTTTTTTTCCCTTTATTTAATTCAGGACTTTTTTCTCCAAAACACTGGCCCAAATTTTCATCATGATCAGGATATGCCAATAACTTGTGCAGTAAGTCTGGGTTTTCTAGCAGGAATGCTACATTGTCCATCCAGTGCCAGGAAGGTGGAAATACCCTTAATTTTATCTTCCCGTTAAATACAGGATTTGCCTTTCTGTCTGAAGATTTCCAAATAGTTTAGCTTGGAGAGTTGGCTTGTGGAAGAACTGATTCACATGTTTATTTTCTTTTCCCCAAAGTAATGACTACCCAACAAGACTTAAATATTCTTGTGCTCTTTTCTATATGTTGTTTGTGTCCTCGTCCAGAATTACGTCCACAGAGTATTCATTAGGCAAAATGCTACAGAATTTTTATTTTACAGCTTTTTTAGCTTTTTTGCAACAGTATAGGTTCTTTCATTAGTTTCATAGAGCATTTTTTTTTTTTTCTTAATTACCTACAGTCCTACATGCAGTTCTGGGGCACCCAGTTCAAGAAAGACATGGACCTTGGAAGGAAGAGCCCTGAAAATGATCAGAGGGCTGTAACACCTTCCGTATGAAGACAGGCTGAGAAGTTTGGGGTTGTTCAGCCTGGAGAAAAGAAAGCTCTGAGGAGACCTTATTGCAACTTTTCAATATATAAAAGGGGCTTGTGAAAAAGATGTAAAAAAGGAAAAAAGGACTTTTTAACCAAAGCCTTTAGGGACAGGACAAGGGGCAATAGTTTTGAACTAAAAGAGAGTGGATAGAAACTGGATAGAAGAAAGACATTTTTTATGATGAGAATGGTGAGAAACTGGTACAGGTTGCCCAGAGAAGTTGCAGATGCCCCATCCCTGGAAGCGTTCAAGGCTGTGTTAGGTGGGACTTTGAGCGAGCTGATCCAGTGAAAGATGTTCCTCCTCATAGTGAGGGAGTTGAACTGGATGATCTTCAAATGTTCCTACCCACTGTTTCCTGCTCCTAATTATTCTTGGCTGGCATTGACCTTCTTCGCTGCTTTATATCTGGAGCACCAAATACGGTGAGGTATTGATCCTTGATCATGTGTATCCATGAGTATGGTGATATAAACAGAATTCGTTTTCTTGGGATGAAGGAAAGATATAGCACACATCTTGCAAAGATATGTCTTTCTTGGTTTCTAATTTCTGTTGAATTTCTCATTCCTTTATGCCATACAGATAATTTGTTAAGAAAATTTTATATAGAAAAATATTTTGTGCAAGTAAATATTGCCCAATTTGGAAGTAAGAAAAACCCCAGAGAACCCGAAGTTAACAGGAATTGTATTATAACTCTGGAAAGACATGCTCCAAGACTGCACTCATTTCCCTGGTACACTCCATGCTGGTTGCATGTATTTATAAAAGACACCGATGAGTCATATATAAACATTTTGATTATAAAGATTTTCTTCGTTTTCCCACAGACTTGCTGCTTTCAAACAGCTGCATCCCATTCCTGGGCTCAACAGAGGGGCTTGATTTTCGAACCTTGCTGCCGGATGAGGAGAGGGGCCGGCTACTAGTCGGGGCAAAGGACCACATCTTCCTGCTCAACTTGGTCGATGTAAACAAAAATGTAAAAAAGGTCAGTGCCTTTTCCACGGAGTTTATCTCCTAAGTTAAATTCTTTTTGTTTGGTTGGTTTTGTGTTTTTCTTTCTTTCTTTCTTCTCTGGGTAACTGCAGATTCGTTGTGCAATGAAATTTACCAAGATTTGATCATCTCACCTGCCGTAGTTATACAGATTATCTTTAATCAATTGAGTTTCTTGTGCTGATTGATGTCCTTTGTGACTGATGACCTGCAAGAGATCAGCTGTGTGGAAGAGCCCTGCAGTGCATGAAAATAGCATCAAAATATCAGCAGACAGGAAAAATGCAGCTCAGAGTGTTCACTTCTCAATTCCTCTGGTCATGGTTACCCTCCTCATTTCAAAGCATTTGGAAGGAAATAACTGAAGACAGCTCTTTCATTGCTTCCTGGCATCCCTGGGATTACTTTACTCTAATACTGAACAGAGCAGAGGCAATTTGGATGGTTTAAATCATAGTAAAATAAAAGTGGCAATTTTAACATTTTGGTTAATATCTAGAATGACTAGTTTTAGGAAAAGCTTCCACTGGGATCTGCTGTAGTCCCTTGCCTGTGCCCGGTGACAGTGTGTTAACTTGAGATAATAAGATGACAATTTAGCCTTCGATATTTCTAGCAGACATGGTGAACTGGAGCTTTTGTAAGCACAGTTGACTGCTATGAGTGGAAACCAGATGCTTGCAACAGGAACACATGAAAGCTGGTTTCCTGCTTGTCCCAGATAGGAAGAAAATCTGAATTCTCAGCTGTGTTTGGTATTTTCTTTAGGCACCAGAGGGTGGTTTTAAATTACTACGTACTGCTGCCAGCTCTGAAGAGGTAACTGACCCTGAATTAATGTGATTGCAGGCAGGAGCTGAACAGGTGGAACAAGAGACTATTTTGCCCTCACGTTTGAGAGCAACGCTTGCTGTCATTGTATAGAAGAGATACAGTACCAGTCTGAATATCTTGTTCCTTATCTGGACTTCAGCAATGCTGCACATGGCAGTTTCTGTAAAACTCAGATTCTGGGTATTTCAGGAAATTTCTTCCTGGCATGCTTTATCAAGCACTTACCTTGCTTCTGTCATCTCAGTAATTGATTCAAAATCCACTACCCCTCCCAGGATATTGCATTAATAACAGCACTACTCACAACTGCAAATTTTCAGACCACAAATTGATTTTTGGTGTAGGCTTTCTGTAGAAGACAAATTTTGTTTGTGTGAAAAGCAGACTTCTGTTTCTGTGGGCTTCTGCTTGCCTCCTGAGAGATGCTGAGTGCTGTCACCTCCCATTATGTTCAGTGGGGCTTTCTGAGCCCAGACCTTTCTGGAGGTGGCAGCACTCTGTGTGAGCCACCCCTCAGTCCAAGCTGGTGACATTTTCCCTTTGGCCAAACCAGCGCTGTTCATTACGGACCTTGTGCTTTCCAAGAAGAGCAGAACACAGATGGAGCCAGGAGCACTAATGTGCAGTCAGACAGTGCCATTTGGTATAAATGTGGTAGAGAAAAGACTCACTTTGTATTGGAAAGAAAATTTGGATTTCCTAAGATGAATAGAGAATGCATGCTTACGTATCTGTGGTAACCAGAAAGGAGGGAATAAAATTCCTAACCACTTGCGTATCTGGACTAAATATGTGTGCAGGTTCAAATACTTCTTTTAGTAGTAAAATAATAGTTTAACTATTCAGATAATATTTAACTTTTCACAAAAAAGCACTGAGGCAAAATATATTTAAATGGGTAGAACTGACTGAGAAGCCTTGCAGAACGTCCTGGTGTGCTGATTTCCCAGGTCTCCATGGGCATTCAACAACTTTATAAATGTATCTTCTTGCTTAAATGCCCAGGTAACACAAGGCAATGTCACGTGAGTGTTTCTCTTTAATTCCACTGTGCTTGGCTGGTTGAATCTTGCAGTGGAGGGAAGGGATGAGATGAAGGAAGTTGCGTGAGGAGCTGTGTATAAAATCTCAGCCCCTGAGGAGGAAGCTAAAGGATACTCTACAGTAGCAGTGAAGTGTCAGAAAGTAGCACTTGCCGGTGCTGTGTTTAGACTGAGCGTGGTCTGGGTTGGCACTGGGCCAGGCGGCTCACTTCCAGGCCTTCCCAGTGTGGGGAAACCACACATGTTGGGACTACAAGGGTCTGAAGTGTGTCCTTTGTACTCCTCTGGAGTACGAGTCATCTGGAAAAAATGATCTGCTTACATACAGCTACTAAAACGAGTAGAAATTGATTAGAATATTAAGTTTCTGCCGATAAATGATGTGTTCATTTGTGGACTTTGTGGAAGGAGTGTTAAAAGCACGCTGATGGGGCGAGAGAGGCATAACAGCTTTGAGACTGCAGTGCAAGATTGTGCGTAGTTTGGGGTTTCCGTTCTTTAAAACAAAGCTGAACATGAACTTCTTACTTTGATAAAGCTCTCAATTTCAGATATTTGTTTTGTTAGGAGCTACTGATACCTCCAAAAGCTAAGTCAGGATCCCCAACAATTTATTCTCATGTGTAGATACAATTACTTGGCAAGATTATATTTTAGAGTCTAATGCTCTATATTAAGACATTTCTGGCAAAGAAGGATCCAAAGCATTGTATCCTGCTCCCTTCTCTAATGTATACATATATATAATTTAATAACTTCCTTTTTAAAACCTATTAATTTACCTAAATTAGTTAATTTGACTTCCATATATTAAGTTATAGCTTTATTTCCTGGTGTATTTTTCCTGATGAAATAAATCAGTAGTTCTGCTGGAGTCAGAATTTCTTAAATCACTGTAGTTTTTATGAAATGTATTGTGTAATAGGTTGAAAATTTCCTTAGCTGGCAGCTTGAAAAAAAATCTGTCTGGTTTCCAGTGCTTGTAAACCTCATTATAAAACAACAGCAAGTACCACAGTGTAATGAGCAAGTCCTCCAGAATGACAGATGAATGCAGAAAGCGAAAGTGATTATAGTCAATAAATATATAAAATATAGCAATGGATAATCTTCTTTCTGTAACAGGGATGTATTTTCTCTGAAGTTTTCCTGTACAGAAGCCATTAGCTCCTGTTGCAGGAATGGCATTATGAAGTGTCCCTGACAAATTCTGCAAGCTATTTGCAAACTGGAAAAATTGTGATTTCTTCCTGTGAGTAAAATAAAGATGGTCAGCAAAGGAAAGTAGTTCTACTGAAGGCCTCTGTGCCATTACCACCAGAAGTGCAGTGTAAAACGGAGAGATGTTTAATAGCATGAGAGGCTGGAAAGCTGGCAAAGAAATTCTATAGGAGCACCAACCTCTGGGATCCTGCTGGAAACATGACGTCAGTACATCGAAGTTTCTTGTGAGTTTGCAAAAGCCTTTTCTATTTTACTCCTTGCGCTAAATAAATACGAAATACAAAATGTTGTCAGCTGGGTAAACAGTGGGTAAATAGCTGCAAAGCAATGGTGCCCCTTTCTGTGGCTGTGCTAACAGTGCCCGCGGGGTTACACGTCAGCGCGATCATCGCGGTGTGATCTGCAGCGCGACCCGCCCAGCTCCGCAGGAATAGGAATGCTGTCAAGGCCTGACAAGCTTTTGAAAAGCTGCCAACCTGCAGGAGCTGTGGGTGCTAGAAGACACAGCCCCATGTGGGCCAAATAGATAAACATGTCAGATCCCCAACAGCAGCTTTGGAACAAGTTGTTTTCATCTGTCCCAGCGTGCACTGGCTCAGGGTCCCAAATCATCATCTGTTGTAAGCGGCCCTTTGGGATACTTCATGCAACTTCTTTAGGAATGTTGTTGCTGTGGAACAGATCCTTGTTACGCCGATGTTTCAGATTTGATTTTTGTTCAAATCTACAATCTATTATTTATATTTATTTATTAGCAGTTTATACCCATTTCCTCTGGCTGTTGATAATTCTGGTCTTCAGAGCCCTTTGATTATTCCTGCATAATTTAACTTCTTTTGTTTTAGTGATGCTTCCCAACCTTGTGTCATCTGCAGGGGTTGTTGGAGAGTTCTGGGTTTTTACCAAAGCTACTGAAGGGTGCATGAAATAGGATGAGCTCTGACACTGTTTCTTGGGGAACTGCACGAGTAACTTTGTACCTCAAGTTCTTTACTTATCAGACCATTTTTTTTTCTTGTACTAATGCCTGTTTTTGGCAGCTGAGCTAATCAGTTTCCGTGTGACAATGTAGTGAATACTTAAATGGAGCCCTGATGAAGAGCAGCTCTACCACCTTAAAGTAATTCAGCTAGGTTATTTAAGAAAAGTACAATATTAGAGTGGGATAGTGGCTGTTTACCAAGTTCTGTTGTCTTCTCTGCCACACTCCGTTTTCATTGGAAACTTGTATTATTTCTTCCCTAACTAAAAACTTGTTCTGAAACCTTAAAAACAGATGAAAAAAGACCAGTGGGCTTCTAAATTGTTTAGATAGCTTGTGATCTTCCTCTTTTGTATTGTGACAATAGATAGCATTTTCCACTCATTTTGTAAAGTTCTGCACCATCCTAGATTTAGTAGCCTAATTAGAAGTGATTCTTGAAAAAGCTGTACTTTCACACATTTTTTTGTAATCAGATTTCACTGTTTTATCTTTGAGCACCCCTTCTCCTGAAGATTTATAATCTTAAGTGTTAGGCTAGGAACAAAATCTGATAGAGAAAGATGCATACATAAAAATGAGTAAAATACCAGTATTATTAATTCATGACAGATGGCAGCTGAAATTTGGCTCTTAGTGGTGGATCCAGATATTATTTTTATATATATATACATACATACATATATATATATATATGTATATATAGCATTCACATACCAATTTATTTATATATAAATAATGTATTAAAAAAAATTACTTCCTTTTTCATTCCTTTCTTATAGTAAAATGCATATTTGGAGGAAGGGAAAATGTTACTTTTAGAAATTCACTGCTCCTGATCTGGAAAAGACCTCTGTGGTTTTAAATGTTTTGTTTTAATCAGAAATCAATTTCCAGCTACCCTTTAAAGTGATACCTTATCTGTCCTACACTTATGTACTGCTTAATTTTGTACTCCTGGGAGGTCTTCTTTCTCTCTGATAGAAAAGAGTTTATTAACTTCCATTTATTAGGAGAATTTAATTTCTTTCCCATTCCTAAATTTAAGAAAATATTTGAAGAATGATTTAAAAGTAATGGTGAGGTTGTTTTTTTTCTTTTAATTGGGCAATAGAAGAGAAAATCTAGAAATCATGACAGTAGTTGACCTTTGGAATTTTGATATGGTTATTTTAAAAGGAAAATAAACCGAAGATTAAGAAAAGAAAAGAATCCTGTTTAAGTATACAGTTCACATATTCCAACTAGTTGCATTCTTGCCTTAAATTCAGTAACTCCACTTAGCTATTCTAAGATTTCTCCAGACATTTCAGATACATACAACTATAAAGTATATTAAATATATAATTTGTACTGATTGTAACACAACATTATTGTAACTTTACAAGTCAATGTTGTTGTCACCTTTAATATATAAGGCCTGGCTATCTGGGGGTTTTTTTCCATTCCTTGAGGTTTTTACTTATTGAGAAATTTGGGAATAAAAGAGAATTTGTTAATAAGATGTTACCATTGTGAATAAAGCATATAAATAGAAAAAAAAAAAAAAAGAACTTCAAAGCTTCAAACCATTTACAAGCTAAATGATTTTAAATCTGAAAGAAACTACAGGAGCCTCCAGTCTTACTTTTTTGGCATATTGCGAAACTAAGTAACACATTGGAATAAAATATAATGGTACAATTTAATTTCACCCCCTACAGAAAAGTCAGTACACATGTATAATGTTGCTTGTGCCAGTGTTTGAGGGAACCAGGCTTGTGGCACTGTTACACAGCATGTCCTGTAATAAAAAATGAAGTTCATGCTTTTTTGCTCAGCACATCAACTCATTATTTTATGCAATTTTTATGATGCAACTCATCAAATGATGCAATTTTCTTGATCTATTACGATTTAGAACTGACAGTTTCTGGGAATCTCTCATTTCTCATATGGTAAGCTAATAAATATCACTTTTACTCCCCCATATATAATTGCAAATTGATTTTCAAGTTAGATCACTTAGCATCACTTTTCATTGTCTAATGTGGCCTTATATAATGCTAAATACTGAGGCTGTTGAGTAACTAGAGAGTAAAACAATTGATTTTTTAAATAATAATTGTCTGTGGTCAATTATCATAGAAGGGGGGATGTGTGTATTTCAGCCTTGTAGGACAAACACTGATTCCCATGAACGAATCTGTAGAAGATTTGAGGGTAACTCAAGTCCATTAACACTTCTGAAGCCTTGAAGCAGATGTCTCTTGTTTTTAACTCCTCCAGTTCTTCTGTGTAGTTGGCAAGGACAGGTGGGCATTTTCAAAAGCCTACAAAGGGACATCTTGTCTACCTCATTGGATAACTAAACTTTGGCCAAAAATCTCCCAAACCCCTTGAAGACCTCGAGGCTTTCCTGTAAGTGATTCAGGGATCTTGGGCATAAAGTTTATGTACAAGAAAACTGAGGATCAGATCTCAGACAAATCTCCGTGGCCAAATGTATTTGCAGATCCATGATCTTACATTCCTCTGTCTGTTCCTTTTCATCAGCTTTTCTTCACGGGTCGCTTTTCATCAGCTTTTCTTCTTAAACTTCTCTGTGTTGCAGTGGAGACCAGACTGGACCTACCTTCAGCCCTTCATGATGTTTCCAGTACTTTCCTCTGTGCTTCCTGGCACTGTGCTCTGTGCCATCCACACATCCCTGGGATGGCTGATTGCATTTCCATACCTGGGTGCTTTGACCAGATCTTTCCGAGAAAATGCTCTGGGAAAGCAAATTTGTGCTCCAGTGCTGCAATGCTGTTACACTGTCTTATCTCTGACTCCATGTAAATATTGTCGCAGAGGGTTAAGGTTTAAGTAACTTAAACTACATTGTCTCTGCTAAGAGGTTTTTTATCAGGAAGGTAACGGAGTTCACTTGAGAGGAAATTAATTTCCTTGCAGAAATCCAATACATCCATTTTCACTGGGAAGGAAAGAGAAAGAAGTAAAATCCAGACTGTTTCCAGATGGAGAGAAACAGTGACTGTAGGTTTTGGAAAGTGATAAAGGTACTTGAGGGAGGCCACTTGCTTTTTGCTTTCCTTACCTGTGTGGGACTGAGCCTGGGTATGTCAAGCCACTTCCAGTAAGGTGCCAACAGCTGGGTGAAGGGGAATATGACAGCAGTCAACTCCTCTTGCATGCCACTGAGTTGTGCGTCCTTCCTTGATGTTGTTTTTATTTCTAGTGCATATTATAATAATTCTTCATTCCTATACATTTGCTATTTAAGATTTTGTAAAGCATGACTGGAGACTACTATAAAGCATTTGTGACTACTAATGACCTGCTGACTGGTGCCTGGGACTTCAGGCAATTTACTAATCAATATTTGCTTAAAAAGTAGTGTGATTTGTGGTGTTTTTATTACTAGTCATGAGAAATAACAATTGCTTTTTCTTGTCAAAATTAGAAGTACAAAATATCCATATTTAACACAGTGATTCGAGAAGAATCTGTATTTAGCTTCTATTTTAAATTTAATAGAATCAGATGTACTCAATCATATCCAGTTTTGACTGCTTAATTGAAATCAGTGAGGCAGAACCTGCACTGTTGTTCACTGACATTTCTTCACCAACACAATTTGGATTACAGTAACTGATAGTATGTTGTCATCTGGATTTATCTACATCAAAACCTATTTTGTAGAATTCTGCAGGGCAGATTAAAAAAGAAAGAGAAACAGTATCAATATATACTGGCAATTATCTAAGGTCCACAGTTCTTCTCTAAACTTCTGTGTCATTTTCTCAGTAAACTCAGTTAATGTTGATGTTTTTAAACCATGCACTGTTGATTCCTGCCAAATGTACTTTTTGTTCTACAAATTTCCCTTCAGCTGTCCTTAGTTTTTTGAACCTAATTATTTTCATTTGAAAATTGGCAGAAAGAGCTAAGTGTTTTTTTTATAACAGTTCTGCCAAGTCCACTGGACCAAATTCTTACAAATGTAATTTGCCTGGCTTTGCAATCAGTTTAGTTTCCAGATGATTTGGCTCATCATAACTTTGAGAGAAACACATAATGGTGACAAGGTGCCCCGGCCAGATTAACTGAATGCTTTTTAAAAGTACATGTAGCCAATGAAGAAATAAACAAGAATCAGGGGGGTTGATTTAAAGCCTCTTAACTTTTTGTAATGGGATCTTGTACTTGAAGTCATGTTCATTTCAATTTACATGCAAGGTCCTTCAACATGCATAAATCTGTTTTAACTGTTTATTCCTGGAATAATCTACAGTCACAGGACAGTGTATAATCTTCATCATCTTTGTCTTGTTTTAACTCTATTACAGATTTACTGGCCTGCAGCAAAAGAAAAGGTAGAATTATGCAAATTAGCTGGGAAAGATGCCCATGTAAGTATGATGTATGTTTTTTATTATGGCTGAGGATTATGCATATCTATGTATTTTTTATTAAATGCAAAAAATGCTTTAGTAAGCTCTTGTTACACTTCTTCTGAACTAATGTCCTAAGTGTTTTTTCTTAATTGAAAAACAAAGTTACATTTCTATTGGTTTTTAAATATTAATACTTAAAAAAATTCAATCTTGCAGGCATCAATCATGATATGTTGTTCTTTTATGTAATAAATGCAGCTGAGAGATGAATGGCGTTTCCTCAAAAATGTATACCAGGCAGTATTTCCCTGGAATCCTCTTTTCTCACATTAAAATGCTTCTTTTTTTCTTGGGTGTATCCTGAATGTAACTTCATTATAATTCATTAAAGAGACAGTAGTAGAGCAGTGTACAAATCAACTTAATTTGCAGACAGCTGCAGTTGGGGTTTAAAAAAAAATCTCAGACTCAATGGCTTTTGCCAGGAACCACAAATCTTCTTTAGGAAGTATATTTAAGGTACATACGTGTACACAATACAACTTTTATATGTTTTGTGCAGCACAGATTACGTCATGTGTCTAGAGCCCACTCTAAATGTAAACATTTCCTGGCTGTAAAATAAAATTTCTTCCTTTTCTCTCCAAAAAAAATCTCCAGCATGTCGGTTACCAAGGTATCTTCCAGCTCAAAATGCTCTCAGCTCTCTGCCTGAAGAGTTTAGCTTTTTATTCTAACTTGTTACTACCCTTACCTTTACAGCAGTCAGAACCTAAACAATGCTGAGCATTGGAAATATTCTGATACTGGTGCATGTGGAAGATTTGTGCTGGTCTATTTCTACACTAAGAGAAAAAGGAGAAGGTCCTGAGAGGGAAATAGTTGTTTCGGACTCTCACTTAGATGCAGGGTGATGGCTTGAACATATGAACAAATCCTGTGTGTTCCCTCTGAAGTATCTGTTATGTGTTTTTGTGTTCATTTCGTTCTGGGCAAGGCTAAATCAAGGCTTTTCCCCCAGCCCCATGTATCATCCTTGCAAGCATGCCTGTGCTACTTACCAACAACAACAACATGGAGCAAGCCCAGCTAGAGCCAGGATGTCCCACTGGACTCAGAAATGACCAAATAAAAGTCACCAGTAAGATGTGGTTGGTGCAGAGACAAAGCATGCCCTTGGAAGTGTGTTGAAGCCTTTCAGCCCACCGCAGTCGCTTTAACCATGTGATCTTTGGTATTAAAGCATGTGCAGTACCCTGAGCTGGGAGCAAAGGCAGGAAGACTGGTAGCCAGACAAACCCAGTGGCTCTGCGACCTCTGCCCAATTGTTGACGGGTGGTGTTTGCTACAACACTGGCTGAACAGATTCCCTCCAAACCGTGGTGTGAGCAGACAGTTTCTCGTGGCTGTAAGCATACAGCAGAATTAGGTTTTCAAGTCTGATTGATGAACTGCCTGGTAGATAGCCACTGTCAAGTTATAGTCCTAACAGGTTTGAACTACTTGTAAACAGTTTCTGCTACAGTAGTTCTGAGTTTAAATACACCAATGCTATGGCTGTAACTTATATAAGCTTATATGGCTGTAACTTATATTCTATGTATAATGTGAAAGAGAAGAATAAACATGAAAAGTAACCTTTATCTTTCTTTTCCCAACAAACAGAGTGTGCCAATTTTATCCGAGTTCTTCAGCCGTACAACTGGACCCATGTTTATGTCTGTGGCACAGGAGCGTTTCACCCTCTCTGTGGATACATTGAGCTTGGAACTCACAAAGAGGTAATTTAACTTTCTCACTAGTCTGACATGTCAAGGAATAGCCCTCATCTTGTGTAGCATTCATCATAGATTGGAAAATACTATGTGAGTGTGTAAAAAATGACCTGACAGCAGCTTGCATAAATAACAGGGTAAGTGGTGGATTCTGTGGGTCAGACGGGAACTCTTGTTCTCACATTTGCTATGTGCATATCGCTTTTGAACAAAGCACTTTTCCTCAGGCTTAATACACAAAGTTCTTCAGAATGACACTTCCATGTGATTAACTAAGTGAAGAGAACATCTGACCCAGATGTCTTCCTTTCTAGTAAGTCATTTCTGCACATACTTTCCTTGCGCACACACATTCAGAGTTCAAGATGAAACTTGTGGTTCTGTCTTTTAATGTACATATACCGCAGAGGGTTTCCTGTGCCTTGTGCGTGAGAGTAATAAACACTTTGAAAAGGTTCTCTAAGCCTGAGTCCAGAGACAGCATCTCAGGACTTTGCAGTGTGTTGCAGTCTGGTCACCAAGCAGGTCTTGGATGTCCTCCATCACTAGTGGCATATTCCTGAGCTGAAGTTAGCAGCTGACTGGTCTTCATTTACTGGTGACAAAGAAATCACTATCCTAAGTGGTAAATGTTTGAGACCTAACCCCCACAACAGAAGAATTTTAGTGTTGTGTCAAGCAGCCACTTAGTACACAAGTCTCTTTTTAACTCCTATATGTATCACACCTTGGCTGTATTTATCCCACTGATACTGTTCTCAGACAGTGTTGAGATGTGTGTGACCTGTCCCTCTGCTTGCCTGTGGTGCAGGCTTCCTATGCTGCTATAGAAATAGCTTTCTCTTTTCTTCAGGGCTTGGTGAAATTCTATAGGAATATAGGAAATGAGGTTTAAAGTTAATAAATGCAATAACCTGAAACAGAATAATAGAATTATAGAATGGTTTGGGTTGAAAGGGCCCTTAAAAATTATCTCATTTCAACCTCCCTACCATGGACAGGGATGCCTTCCACTAGACCAGGTTACTCAAAGCCCCATCTAGCCTGGCCTTGAACACTTCCAGGGATGGGGCATCCACAGCTTCTTTGGGCAATCTGTGCCGGGGCCTCACCACCTTCAAAGGAAACAATTTTCTTCCTGCTATCTTATCTAAACCTACCATATTTCATTAAAAGCCAGTCCCCCTTGTTCTATCACTGACACATGGAATCGAGGGAAGGTCCTCATGGAAAAAAAAGTGATTAAGCTTGCCCAGACTGAGACCCATAATTATGTACCCCCCAATCTGTGTGTTGGATGACCAACCCAGAGGGGCTGCCTATGCAACAGAAAACTGAAGCTATGAGAGATCTACTTGGTGGTGTTCTTTCCCTAATAAACCATTAATGCTCCTGGTATTGTCTGGTATATCCTGTATAATTTGGCTTACAATGAAATAATTTGTTGGCTTCTTTGCTTTGCTACTTTAGATATTCCGGTTGAAGCAACTGAAATTTTAGATCCCTTGTATCATGCTGGTTTCTTAGCTGAATGATCAAATACACAGCTGAATGGAACAGAACAGCTCTCAGCAAGAGTGTAAGTAAGGCTCTGGTTTACCTCTGGCTCATTAGCAAGATTCCTTATTCACTCTACCATTGCCCTACTTCATTTCAACTACTTCATTTGTGAAGGTTATTTTCACCAGACCTTATGAAATTATGGATTTGGTCTGACTGTTCAGTCCGGCAGCCAGTCTAGACAAGGGGTCTGTCTCAGTTAGACAGGACCAATTACCTTAGAAAGGAAATGGAAGAAGAATCCTGGCATCGTGTTTCCTAATCCCCTCACTGTCTCCCAGTCCTGCCTCTCCCACATTCCTCCTGCTTGCTCAGCTGCAGTGGTAGGTTGGGCAGTGTTCAGCACTGCTCCTGCCTCTTCTGACAGAGAAGCTCTTCTACAGCCTCCTACTGAGTTATCAGCCTTGAATGGCATCAGGCATATTTTCCCTTTCCTTCTTGGAGCCCCAAACACCCTTCAGCCACCATCCTTCCACCACCTCTCCATATAAATGTGACAAGGCTGGAGGGTGCTGAGGATAGGCCCAGTGATGTGAATTTGACAGGCAGTTGAAAATGTCTCCTTGTAGGAACTGAAGCCAGGAGTCCTACAGGATAAGTCAAAGCACTTTTAGTGCAGATCCATTCTCTTAGTATTTTTTCATTCTTCCGTCCCTCCCCTTTTTAATTTGTTTTTTTTTTTTCAATTTAAATCTCTGGGTTATAAGAACAGATAATGAATGTCTGGTAATTAGCAACCTCTCCAGGAAGCTGTGGGATGCTTGGGAGAGCCAGGCCCTGAGATAGCCTCACGGAGGCTGTGAAACCAGGCAGTGCTCTGCTGACCTTTGAAAGCTGCTCGTGGATCTGCACAGTGCTCTCCTGGCCAATGCCAGAGCTGTGAAAACAGAGAGGAAAACAGTGTGGATCAGGTGACTCAAAACCACAGCAGACACTGCTTTTGAAGCAGCACAAATCCCCAACAGAATCACACAATTAAAGGGGATTAAAGTCCTTGTCTTGTTATTGCTCGAGTCGCTGCCAAAACTTCTCTTGGCTGGTGAAGAAGAGGCTTGGCCCGGTTGGTGCTGTTAGCCACAGCTCTCCAAGGGATGCTCTTTTCTTTGAAAGCTTTGCCCGAAGTGAAAGCAGGAGGTTAATTCTGTGTGAATGCTTGGTAGTGTCCATTAGTTTGTCGGGGTGAAGCCTGAAATACTTGATGTTGATCTGTAACTCCCTTGGTCCCCTGAGTATTGCTGGACTTGCAGACAGCCTCTTCGCATGTGATAAGGCAAGGGTTCCCTGAGCAGCTCAGGGTTGCACATCCTAGAACTAAGGACAATTGGACACCAGCGTAACATTGTAAGAAAAAAAAAAAAAAATCAGTTTAGTTCTGTCCTTGCTCTGCTCACTGTAGGAGCCTGAGAATTTGGTTTGCTGGATATTCCACAGGTTTGGGAAGGTAACAAGTTTTTTGCTGGTTGAATTCTGCTTTGTATGAGCTAGGACGGCTGGAGGAAATTGAATTTATGTTCACGGATTGGAATTGATTTTTCTTTTCTCTTAAGGAGCTTAATTATTCAATATCCTGGGCTTTTGTCTTCTGAGCCTAGAGAGTTTAGGAGGCACCTCAATAACATAGAAAGGTTTGGTCATTTATAATCTGATGTCCATTAAGGATGAATTGAATTAATGTGTTGTGAAGTCTAATCCTATGTGGCCATCTTTGGACATACTTGCTTGTCATTTGTACTCTCCAGGCGTCTTGCAAGTCAGAGGTATGGAAACAAATAATTAAAATCACTTCACATATTTTTAATCGTTTAAACCATGGAGGTGTTTTGATTTTTTTTTTAAACTAGCTTCTAAAGTTTTTTCTCTACAATAGACATTAAATCCACATTGAATGGGTTTTTGAGTACTAGAGGGATTTTAAGTATCACAGTAGATAGGAAAGCATGGTGAATGAAAATATGTTAAAAGCCATTCTCTAGGCAATCTCCCTTCTCTTAATGGCAGGACAATTCTGAAGATCAAGTCTCTATACCTGCAGAGAGTTCACTTTACTCCTCTGAGCTATCAATTTGCCTTCAGCAGGACTCACAGTGGATTTCAGCTTAAGTGTGCTTTCAGGAAACCACTGAAAGGGGCAAGTAAAAGAGCCCTTGTTGGCAATTCTGAACTATAATAAAGCTTCAAATGGATGCTTACAGGAATCGACTTGTTGATTACCCACTGAAAACATAGGGAATAATTTTTAAATAATTTATTTTCTTTATCTTCCTCTATGCCCTTGTTCTGTGGCCCAGGAATTAATCACACGGTATTTGGAAACGACAAGGAAAAATCTATTCTGATATCTCTTGTATCGTTAGCCTTGTTAAAAATAATAAGAGAGAGCATATGCTCTTTCATTTTAAAAGAGTCTGAACTGTGTCTGCTGTGAACATTATTCAGCAGTCCCTGGAGAAATTTCTGAGTCAGCCAGAATCCCTTCAGGGTCTCCTGTTGCAACACAGTCTATCAGCACTTTCCCAAATAGAAGCCAATGCCTTTTAAGTACAATCCAGCTTTTCACTGGAGTAGAAATGAACAATGCATCTCCTTTTTTTTGAAAATAATTGTATTTTTTTAAGATTTGTGTTTCCCTATAGAGTGACCAGGATACAGTAAAACACTGAATGAAAATATACAGATGTAAAAGAGACACAGACTGTAAACATCAATGCTGCGATGACAGCTGCACGATCTAACACATCTTTACTTTGTACATTAGCAGAACAGGCTGTCTAAGTGAGTTTTTCTCTGTAGCCACACCAGGATAATGAATTTGTGTTTATTCTCAGGAAATGGTATTCCGTTTGGATACCCAGAACCTGGAGTCTGGCAGGTTGAAATGCCGTTCGATCCCCAGCAGCCGTTTGCTTCAGTGCTGGCAGGTAAGGAGCCACCAGAGCCGGGTGCTTCCCTCGGACCTGCGATGGCTCAGGATGCGAGCCCGGGGGCTCAGCAGATGTCACCGCTGGAGCTCCTCTGGCGCTGGTCGTGTTTCCAGTGCTGGTCTGTGCTCTCAGAGCTGGGGAAGCCTTCAGGCTGCAGACAGCACAGAGCTGGAAGGGCAGCCGTGCAAACAGAAGCATTAGAATGCCTGTAAAGCCTCTGTCAGCTGGGCAGGAAGGCAGTTTCATCCTCACCCAGTCATTGCTCCTTTAAGAGGACAACAAAAAAACCTGCAGGGACAGGGAGTGATTGAAGCCCTTTTGGGCCTCTTTCTGCAATTATCAATATGTTCTGCCCTTTGAAGTCTGCTGACATGCACTATTTCCATAACTACGTTTCTGAGGTTTCTATTTACTCGAGTAGCCACTTCTGAAGCTGGGAGCCGAGGAACAGGACAGTGCGCTCTGCCTGCTGCGTGCATCGCAGCACTGTGTGGTCTGACATTTGGGGCCGAGGAATGTCAGCTTGAGTGATTTAAAACCACTCTAAGAGCTACTTTTGTCATGGTTTGGTTCATAGCTTTGGACAATTCTCATTTAACTTGTCTGTCAAGCATATGAATACAAGATGAGAGTGAAGCACCATGACGTTTTCATTTACAGCCAGAGAGCAGTGATGACAATGCTTTGAAGTATCGGTCACTCTGTGTTATAAAAAGAATATGACTAATGTTCAGTCTTTATTCTCAGATAATAAGATAGATGATTTGTGATTCTGACCCTACAGATGGGGCAGGACTTCCTTTATTAAAAACAATAGATTAAAGCCTGTGCTTATTCTTCTCAGAGACCCCTAGTACTCTTTAATGACTGTGAAGTCTATTTTTAAAATGGGAATCCAGAAACTTTAACTTTTTTTTTTTTTTTTAATGCAAGCAGTAGAACTCTGTGATTTATTGCAGCATTTCCTAATTTCAGTAGCATTCTAGTGCTTTGACTGTTCTATTAAATCTTGTGAAATGAAGAAGCTGCTCTCCTTTAGCTACCTAAGACATGAACTTTGCTACGTAACAATTTTTTGCTCTAGATAAAATTAAGGGTCAGGGTATTCTAGTATCCCTTTTTTGATTGTGCCTGGTGTCAAGTGCTTCACAATAATGTACAAGGAGCACTGTAAAGAGTTACAGGCCTGACCAGAGAATGTGTTTCTGCTCTATCTTTGGATGCTAACCTTATTCCCAAATGAACGAGGAGAGCAGTACAGTTCATGCATAAGATGCTGCCCTGGAGCTCAGGTGAGATCATTTCCCATCTCTGCCACTGATGAGCAGAGTAACCTTGGTGTGTCACTTCTCTCTGTCTACCGCCAAATGGCAGTAAAGATTACTTGTATCCTTCAGAGAACACTTTTTATTCAGTTATACATTTATGAGCTAAGTAATATCTAACTGTATTTTCACTCATATATGTAAGTTAATGCAGCTGAGTAATTTTCATTCTTTGTAGAAATAGGTCATCTGAGTACTACATGACATATCACTTCAAGTAAATCCCACAGATAAATTGGAAAAACTAGTCCTTTTGACTGAAGAATCACCTGCTGATCATCCATCCTCTATTACAAATTACCACTCACCAAAACTGTTCAGGACGTAGCAGGAACTTGGAATGAGAGATACCAAACACTGAGAGAAGTGCTGAAAGTGCCTTGTCAGCAGAGCCTAAGCAAGGATGGAGAATTTCTGTTGGCCCTTCAGATGCATCGATCACCGAGTGCCTGTCAGTTGGCAAACACCAATTACCCTGCCCATTCCTCATTATGACAAATACCTTTCAGAACGCACTATTGCCCAATAATCTGTCTTGTTGTACAGTGATAGTTTGTAATTAAACTTCTTGTTCCCTGGAGGGCCCTAGTTTTGGCTTCCTAAGAGAGAAAGTGCCATGTGATAGATGTATCGCTTTTTTTCACTTCAGACGAATGGAACAAATGTCCAGATTTGCCCGAATGACTGCCAAAATGCAATCTTTAAAAATTCAAAAGAAAACAAAAAAATTAGCAGTTTGTTTATTTGAAGGAATTCTGCCAGTATTTGGAAGCAACATAGATGCAAGAACAAATGGTTATTTAATTATTTTAAAGCACTAGTATTGTATTTATTGGCCTATTGTTTGTCCTAAATTCAGCTGTTTCCATGATGTTTAGTCTTCTTAATACAAAACGTAAATTCACAGTTAATATCCTGAGGATTTTTAAAACCCTGGGCTAGGGACGGGCACAGGGACAACGTAAGGGGGGGCTGGGCTACCGCTGGGCCCGCAGGGGCTGGAGGGGGCGGCGGGAACACCGGGGCTACCGGCGGAGCCGCCCCGCTGGGACAAGCGGTGGAGCCGCGGGCGGTGCCTGAGGGCCGGGACAGGCGGGACCTCGGGCTCAGGAGCGGCGCTGCAGCTGCGAGCGGCGCCACAGGAGCCTGGGCTTGGGGGGGGCAGGCGGCAATGGAGGGGGCGATGCTTCCAGGGGTCCCAGCCCTTCTCTTTCTTGTTTCCCCTTTGCTCCTTTCCTTGGGTCTCTGACAGCTTTAAAATTCTTATCCCTTAGACCCTATGTTTCCCACCCAGCATGAAGCGTACTTGCTTTCTTCTGCGTTAACGAGTTCTTTGGAATTTATAAATACTCGTATTAGCGGTGATGGCGCCCGCCCGCGGAGTGATCCGCCAGGAGGGACTATTTGTGATGCGGTCCTGCCCGCGGAGGGATCACCGGTTATGCGGCCCCACGCGGAGTGATCCGCCAGGAGGGACTATTTGTGATGCGGTCCTGCCCGCGGAGGGATCAGCGCTGGTGCCGCTCCAACCGCGCGGCCGTGAAAAACGAGCTTCACTCTTTGTAGAATTTGAAGGAAAGTTGAAGAAAAGGGACAGTTTAATGAAAGTTTAATAAAATCAGGAGACAGCAGCAAAAACGCCGCTACGGCCGGGTGCTTCGCAGAGAGACAAAGGCGCACCTTTACAGCCAAAAGAGCCTCTTTAACACCGAGCTCCCTCTGCCGGCTCCCAATCCCAGCCCGCGCTCCCGGGCAGGGTTTCTTTCGGACCAGGGCTGCGTTTCCATCCTCCGCTCTGGGAGTCACCAGGTGCGTTAGGAACGAGCCGATCCCGCTCTCTGAGACACAAGGGCTCGCTCCAGGAGACTGTTCCTGTTCCTCTGTTCCAGCCGCTCTGCTCTCCCCAAAGCACCATTTCCTCGGAGCTCCTCTGAAACTGCATTTCAATGGATCGAGGGCTCCAGAAGCTGCAGAGTCGTGCAATGGGGTTTTTTTGGGAAGCGACCTTAAGCTCTTGCAGTTCCACCTCTGTCATGAGAATTTCAGGGCTCTAAGACTCACAGAACGATTTGGGCTTGGAAGGACCTTAAAGCTCATCCAGTGCCACCGCTGCCACGGGCAGGGACACTTCCCACTGTCCCAGGCTGCTCCAGCCCCAATGTCCAGCCTGGCCCTGAGCACTGCCAGGGATCCAGGGGCAGCCACAGCTGCTCTGGGCGAACTCTGCCGGGGTCTCCCCCACCTCCCAGCCAGGAATTCCCAATTCCCAATCTCCCATCCATCGCTGCCCTCTGGCACCGGGAAGCCATTCCCTGTGTCCTGTCCCTCCGTCCCTTGGAAATCCTTTCTCCATCTTTTCCTGCGGCCCCTTCAGGCACTGGGCGGCCCCCGCTGGGTCACCCCGAAGCTGCTCCTCTGCCGGCCTGTCCCGGGGTGTCCGGTGTGTCCCTGTGTGTCCCGGTGCGTCCCGGTCTGTCCCGGGGTGTCCCGGTGTTTCCCGGTCTGTCCCGCTGTTCCCCGTGTCGCTCCGCGCGCGCTGCGCCACGTGACTCTCCCACCGCCCCGCGGGGAGGGGGGGCCTGACCCGCGCCACGCCCCCTGCGCGCGCGCTCCGCCGGGGTCACGTGGTTCCCCGCGCGTCACGTGATCGGGGCGGCGGCGGCGGCGCGGGAGCCGCCGGGAAGCGCCAGGCGGGACCGGGCCGGGATCGGGCCCAGCGCAGCCGCGGCCCTGCCCGAGCCCTGCGAGCCGCCAGCCCGCCATGGACCGCCGGGACCTTTCCGGATCGGCCGCCCGCTTGGCAGCCGCCCCCCCCTCCCTCCGCCGGGCCCGCCCCGCGCCCCCCCCGGCGCTCCGTGACTCGCCGGCGGCTCCGCGGCTCCTCCGTCGTTCGCCGGTGGCGGCAGCCAAGAGATGGTGCGGGCCTAGCGGAGCGACCAGCGCAGGTGAGCGCGGCCGGGCCTGGCCTCCCGCCGGCACCGGGGCAGCGCCGGGGCCGCGCCGTCCCCGCCCCGGGCACTCCCGGCACATCCCGGCACCCCCTGGGCGGCACCGGCGGGCCCGAGGGCGGCATCGGCCGCTCCAGGCGCAGCTCCCGCCGGGACCCGCGGCTTTCCCCGCGCTCGCGCCCCGCTGTGGGGGACACCCCGGGAGGGCGGGGGTCCCTCCCCGGGCAGCGCAACCCGGGGCATTCCCTGGAACGGGGACTCGGGGCGGGCTCGGGGCCGGCGGGGCCGCTGCGCTGCCCTCCCCGCTGATGGGTTGAATGGTGTTCCGCTCATTGGCTTTGTCAGGGCTTTGTTCCTTCCCCTTTGCTCTCCCGGTTTGCGGCCGGAGCCGCTCCGGGATGGAGCGGGCCAGCACCGGCACGGGCTGCGGGGCTCTGGGGGCGGCCGGCGGCTCTGGGCGGCTCCGCGGGGCTGCCGTGCTCGGGGAATTGGCTTCCGCCGGCTGCTGCCGAAGGTCAGCGAGGGAAGAGTCGCGGGTCCGGACACAATCCCGTCCGGACGGAGTAGGTGGCTCTTACGTAAAGCCTCATCCTTGGGGGGGTTGTGTTGGACTTTGTAAAAGAGCAGTCGCTTAACGTTCCTGGGCTCTGGGCTGACTTTTTTCCTTTTTTGCCATTTTTCAATGAACAAACCAAAGCGAGAAAGTGTTGAGAGGTGTAAGCCGGGTATCGGTGCATTCAGTGCTGTGCCTGTGATTCTCTTCTGGAGATGAGCAAGTGGTTCACTGGATTCTGGGGGAGAACTGAGTGCTTCTGCCCAAAGCTCGCTCACAGCCTGGGCAGATGCTGTACAGTGGAAAGGGAAAAGGGGCAGGTGTGGGACCCACTGTCCCCCCGGCTCATCTCTTGCCTTATGACGGCCTTGTTTGGTCATTTTCTCAGGAGTGCCGGTGCTTTGAAGCATTCCCACGTTCCCAGTGCTGGCAGCCAGGCACCCACCTGCCCCTGTGGGACTGCCCAGGCCCTTCCTCAGTGCCACTCTTTGGAATGAGCTGGTTCTGCTGGGGCCTGTGTGTTTATTTGTCACCTGGGCTCCCTCCCAGCTACTGAACTCCTCTCAGGTGTATTCCTAGTTGCTGACATTCCTTTAAAACTACCGAATTCTTCTCTCAGGTCCCTGGCAAACGGGGCTTTGCAGCCTGGGGGAGTTATTGCAAAACGGGGTCTAGTGAAGTGCTCTGCAGGAGTGGTTGTGCACCTGAGTGGTCATTTAATTGTCTCCTCTAATGAGGGAAACGTGATTAAATGATGCCTTTTCCTGGTCTTAAAATCAAGAGTCATACATGGTTCGAAGGGGAAAAGGGATTTTACCTTGGTATTTATTTTAAGGATCCTTAGGTGCACACGTCCAGGTCATATGCATCGAGATGCACCCCGCCGAGTCTCTGTGTCCCCCCCTCTCCCCCAACATTAGGTGTAACATTATAGGTGTTACTAATTAGCATATCTATCAAAGATTCCCCAATGAGAGGCTCAAGTGAGCCCCCCTCCCCAAGGAACCTTCCCCTGGATGGTTCTATCTTGGTTTACAGAATGTGTTCTGGAGAGGACCGTGGGGTCTGGGGCACACTGATCCCTAGCTACGAAGCTTCTAAAATGTTGAGTCTCTCAGCTTGACAAACAAGTCCAAGAATGTAGGCAAAAAGCACTAGGAATACAGAATTTGTAAAAAGGTACAACAGGGGTATAAAAGAAAAGGCAAAAATCCTCATGGCATCACTAGCAATCTTGTGCCCGTTGCTGGGCAGTTTCAGCTCGTGTCTGTGCTATGTCATGGGTGTCTGTGTTCTGTAGTTTGTGTCCATCCTCTCCCGTGTCACAGGTCTTTGTTACATCTCGGTGCTTTATGGGCCTCGCTCTGGGCCGTAGCGGCAGCGGGGGTCTCTGCTCGCGTGCTTTCCCAGATCGGGCTCATTCCGGCATCTTTACAGTTTTGCTTTTGGAGACCAGGAGAAGTACACAAGATGTTCTCCTCCATCTTCCTTCTCACTTTTGGTAGTATCTTTTCTTTCATGGGCCATGGACTTCTCTATGAAGTGTATTAGACCCTCCTCACTGTGGTAGTTCCATAGGTTCCATTGCCTCAAAGCATATCGGGTCTAGAATTTATCTTCTGGAGAGTTATCTCAAGTCCTCGTGTCATCTTTGCTTCTATTTGGTGTGCTTACACTTGGAGCTGCCCTGCCCTGGCACTTAGAGTCGTGGCTGGGTCGAACAGTTGTAAAACTTTGTGGTTCATCTCTTGGCTGTGGGGTTTTGTGTAGAAAACTTATGGGCCTGGTGTATGGGGATAACTCCGAGCTGTCAGCTACTTGTAGACTGTCTCATGTTGTCTTGCAGGTCCCCGAGGCCGATTCTGATCCCTGCAGTCACCGATGCTACCGCTTTTCCCAGAATCTACCCTTCCACGTCAGGGAGCAGCAGTTGGAAGATGTGTTGAAGCGTCTTCATCGGTGGAGTGTTGTGAGTAAGGGCTGCAAGTCAGTGTGTAAGCTGAAGAAGGGTGTCTGTCTGTGAGAGTGTGTGTCTGTCTGTGTCTGCGTGTGTCAGTCTGTGAGAGCGTGTGTGACTGGTTCTAACCTTGTGTGTGGGATTTTTGCCTTCCAGTTTTTTCAACTGATTTTTAACTTTATAATAAGAAAACAGCCAGCTGTGAGGTTTTTTTTCCCCCATCTGGGTTTTGTTTTTCCTTGGTCCCGTCCTGTCTGCGAGGTGATGTTCATCGCCAAGGTTTGGGTGCAGCCAAACAAACAGCCTCCCTAACAGGGTGGAGAGTACCCAGTGGAGGTTAGGAATACAGGGAAAAGGTGCACCAGCCCTCATACCACCCCTGACAGCACCATTTTCCCCCCACCAGCAGCACAGTGCAGCAACCCTGGAACCCTCACTGCAGCAGAGCTCAGTAACCCTGGTGCTGGGATAACCCTGGAACCCTCAGAGGAGGACAAGCCCCACACCAAAAAGTTAGGGATGACAGCTGCAGGCTGGAGAGTGACAGGTACGGGTTGAGGGCTGGGGCGTGTAGAGCAGGAGTGAGGGGTTCCAGGCAGCAATAGCAGTGAGGGGTATAAAGTAGAGGGGGTTAAAGGTTAGGGGATAAAGGGACAAAAGTCAGGGCATAGGTTGGGGGGTCAGGGAATCAAAGGTGAAAGTCCAGGGGTCGAAGGTCAAGGTGGTCAATGTCAAAGCACAGAGGTCACATGTAGAAGGTTGGGGCAAAGGTCACAGGGCTCAGGGGGGTCAAAGGTCCTGGGGTCAGGTGTCATGGGTCAAAAGGCAAGGGTCAAAGGGCTCAGGTTGGGGGGGGTCAAAGGGCAGGGCTCAAGGTGTAAAGGTGGATGGTCAGGGGTCAGGGATCAAAGGTCAGGTTGTCAAGGAATGGGTCGAGGGGTCAAAGGTCAGGGGGGGTAAAAGGTCAAGGCTCAGGCTCAGGATTAGAGGTTTCAGCATGATTTTCCATGGTGGCTCCCAGTGTGGGGACACGGGGTGTGGGGTCAGTGGCGCCGGGGGCGGGCAGGAGCCCCATGGGCAGTGGCCGGCAGCGGCGGGGACGTCTCCGTCCGGGTCGCGCCCCTCCACTCCCAGCAGAAGCCCCCCTGCGCCGTGCGGTGCCCGGCCGCACTCCTTGCCCTCCCTGCCGCTGCCTTCCCACACTCCCTGCTCCCCTCCAGCCCAGGGAAATGCAGGAAAACACAAAATCATCGAGGTGGAACAGTCACCGGAGCTGCCCGAGCCATCCCCCCGCCTGAAGGCGGCAGCTGCCCAGAGCCGGGAGCACCCAGCAGGATGCAGCTCCTCTTTCCCAGGAGCTGGAGGCAGGGTTTCCCAGGCAGGGGGAGCAGGGAGAATTTCAGCTCCCAGCAGCTCTCTGTGAGTGCTGGATGGACTCTGGGCTGAGCCAGGTGGGAGGTGTGGGTGGTGTTCATGTCCTCAGGAGCTGCTCGAATCCACCTTAAACTCCTGGAGTGGTCTGTGCTGGGAAGAACCTTACAGACCATCCTGTTCAGCCCCTTGCCATGGTCAGGGACACCTTCCTGGGGTGTCTGTGCCAGAGTGGTGGAATGGGCAGGACTTTTTCCCTGAGCCCAATCCCGGGCAATACTGGGGTTCCCATGGGAAGAAGCCTGTGAGCTGCATTTCTGGAGCTGGGAGCCTCCATGCCTGGGAGTGTTCCCAGTACCGCTCTTTGGTTTTTTCCATAACTGGGCATGATGTTTCTCCCCAGAGCAAGGTGGTTTTCCCTGGATTGTTGGGGTTACACACTGGCTGTTTGACAGCTCTGTTGTCTCTTTGTCCTGAATGGAAGAGCGAGGAACGGGAGATGCTCCCAACTGTCACAGGGATGTGGGAACAGCCCAGTTCCAGTGAGGAATGTGACGCCCAGCTTGTGGCGTGTGCCCTGAGATGGTCTTTCCTGTTGTTTTGTCCTTAGAGCCTGTTGGAGTGCTGGCCTGGATTTGGGAGGAGCCAAGTAGCCTGGAGCAGTGAGGTTTTTCCTGTCAGAAATCCATGCTGGGGATGTTTTCCCTGGCTGTCCCAAGGGGAAGGAACAGCTCTGGAGTTTTTGCAGCCACAGGCTGGGGATGCATCCCCTGAAAACCAGTTCAGGATCGTTCATCTGACTCTGTCCTTGACCTGTGGCTTCCAGGGAGCCTTCTGGTCTTCTGGATATTCCCAGGAGAGGATATTCAACCACCTGACTTTTAAGCCAGGAATTGCAAACCCAGTAAGTCAGTCACATTCTATGGGAGCTGCCCCAATGGTGGGATGGCAGAGGGCACAGCCCACGCTGCTGTTTGGGACATTCCCAGCTGGAACGGGAGCCAGCTGGGCATTTTGGAGCGCTGAGGCCACAAGGGCAGCCTTGAGTGGCATTCCCAGGCAATGCTGAGGCATCCCATGCCTGTGGCACGTGGCAACACATGCCTGATGTGGAGCAGAGAGAGGAAGGGAGAAATTCTGAGTTGATGGGAGGAATGGAATTGGGCTTTCCAGAATGGAATTGGTATAGGTGCTGATGGTATCATGGAATCATGGGGTGGCTTGGAAGGGACACAAAGACCCTCTGGGCTCTGTTTTCCCATCCCATGGCAAAGAACACGTCCAAAACTGCCTCCTCACCCTCATGGAATGGCAATGGGTGTTGGGAGCTCTGGCAGGAGCACCTGGAGACCAGGTAAGAATAGCAATGGGATTGTTTTGGCTGCTGCTGGATGTGGTTTTCTCTTTTCAGGATGTTCCTCTGATCGATGTTTTCACAGTAGCTTGCTAGGCCTCATTTGAGGATAATTCCAAGAATTTGGAAGTAGTTGGAAAAGAGTGAGGACAAAAGGTGAACCTGATCCATTTCTAGTAATTCTGAACTTCTCTTGCAGCACCATTCTGGGGGAAAGCTGGTTAAAGGATAAAGATGCAGAGGAACAAGTGTTGTCAACCCCCCTGCCTCCCTGACAGAGCAAAGCTTTCTGCAATCCCAGTAAATCTCTTGGAGAAACTGTGGGATCACAAGGTTTCCTAGGAAAGGAAAACTAAGGACAGAGATGAGGAAAGAGGCTTCCAATTAATAATGATTTGATGGAGGTAGGAATGATTCTTGTATGTTTGATGCACCCCTTTTTATTCCTGGGATAATTTTAAATGATTTCTTTAAAAACTCATTTTGATTTGGGAATTCAAATTAGAGAGGAAGCGATGCAAAATAAATGCAGGGAGAGATCACAGAATCATCCTGGAATGGCAGAATAGTTTGGGTGGGAAGGGACCTTAAGGATCACCTCATTCCATCCACAGGGTGCTCCAAGCCCCGGCCAGCCTGGCCTCAAACACTTCCAGGGATGGGGCAGCCACGATTTCCCTGGGTTTCCGAGCACAAGAGGAAATTTCCAGCAGGAAGTGAGGGGTTTCCTTTGCTCTGCCTGGCCCTAGCAGGGCTTTGGGAGGCAGAGGGTGTGGGAACAGGAGCTTTGTCCACTGCCTTGGGGGAGTCTCTGATGTCCCAAAACCCAGCCGAGCAAGTGGTTGTGGTTTAACATCCCGTTCAAAGGAGATGCCAGGCCAGGAACGGGAATGGACTGCAGAGCAGGGATGGTGCCCAGCAGAGGGGTGACCGTCCAGGGGGTCCCAGCAGTCCATCCCTGCTGGCCAGGTTTGGGATGAGCAGGTTGGTGACTGTCCCTGTGCTTGCTCTGCAGGATGAGGAAGCCAGGCCTGCTGAGGAGGAAGATGAGGAGGTGTGGGAGGATGGAGACAGCGGCCACCAAAGGCTGCGGAAGGCACAGATCCAGGTAGGAGACGTTGCCTTCCGAGGAGAGGGACTTGTCTGTCCCGTTGGAATTTGGGGCGTGAGGCCAGTGGAACAAAGGGTTTGATTCCATTTTCTTACTCGGGTTTTCACGTGCCTTAAGAGAGCTTTGTGAAAATGTCATTATCCCTGATTGAATCTCTGGAAAACAGGGATTGAAGCTTTCAGAAGGGGCCCAACCCTGCCTGCACGTATCCAAGTGCAGCCCCCACTCCCTGTTTTTGTGTACAGCTGGGATGAGACCTCAGCTGCTGCTACTTGCCCACTCACAAGTTGTGTAGCTCAGAGCCTCAGCCATGAAGGGCCAGGCTGTGTTTAAAACAGCCCAAGGTACCAGAGAGCTGAAGTAATTTCCTAGCAGGTAACTTGACTTGGAAGCTGCATTCTAAAATTTGTCCACATTTAATTTATGTCCCACGTGGAGACACCTAAAGAAGCAGAGGTGGGGTGTTCCTAAGAAAAGAACATCTAAATTCTTTGGTGGTAGAGGGCTTAAAATTAAAGTCTGAGTGGAGGTGCCTTTAGGACACTTCCATTCCAGTATCTGAATGGAATTTACATGAAGCATCCAAATCCTGACAAGCTTGTATGAACTCCAAAGCCTCTGCAAGTGTTTTACAGCCAGGGAAGGAGATAAGAGTCTGGAGTCTCTTCCCAAAACCTGGCTGCTGGTTTGTTTGGCCAGGCATAGGAATAATTGTATATTCCCTGGGGCTGTCCTTATGGGGAGAGGTTTACTTATGTGCCCTGGGTTTATTCAGTGCCTCTTCAAAGTGATGGAAACTGATTTCATTGAAATGCCAGGGGTGCCAAATGTTTTCCCCAGCCCGAGCTCGGAGCCAGCCCAGTGGGAAGTGGTTTAATGGCCATTTTCCCACTCCCTCGGGGCAGCAGCACTGGAGCACTCGCACCCAACCGTGCCCGAGGTGCCGAGTACTGGCAGGAGGCAAAGCCGGGGACGGGGCAGTAGGAGCTTGCAGTGCTCCTGGAATCGCAGAGCTGGAGCTGTGGGTTAGAACTCCCAGGAGCTGCTGCCTCACTCAAACCTCGTTTCAAGCTCAGCATCCCTCCTGCTCCCTTGGAATGATTGTTGCTTCTGTTGTTGCTCTTTCCCGATACATGATGATTATTATTGTAAATTCCCACTCCATTTCTTCCATAGCCCTTTGCTTCCCAGAGGTGGTGCTTTAGGCAAGCCCCTCCAGCCTGGGAAGGTGCTTTTGGCTCCGCACTCATTCCCAGTCCCCATGAGCAGCTGGACCTGTGCTGCCCCAGCAGGTGCCCTTCCTTCCTTCCTTCCCTGCTGCACTTTGGCTTTTCGAGGGCTCTCTGGGGGGCTGAGGGAGAAGTTCTTTGTCATTCCAGGGCAGCATAAGCCCTGATCCCACTAAAAGCAGGAGGAATCATTTCATCCTTGTTTTTGGATACACCTTTAGTGTTTTCTCTCTTTTGCTGACACTGTGTGGTGAAGCAGCAGCTCCCTGGAATAATTTTTATTTGTAAAACAGTGAATTCCCTGCTGGAATCCCAGTCACAGCCCCCCAGATCAATGTGCAGTTTAAGGCCTTACACCCTGACCAGGACAAGTTCCTGTCCTTAGACATGGAAAACAGGGGAGAACTCAGACTGGATTGGAGCCAGCATCCAGAATGGGGAAAGTGAGGCAGCGTGCTTGGAGAAGGCTGGGGCTGGTACAGGGGGTGTTCCCCGTTGGATGACACCCGTGTGGAGCCGATCCTTCTCTTCCTTTGTCCAAAGTCCGATGGCAAAGGAGTGAAGAACCCACAAGTGGGGCCTGGAAGGAAAACAGTTCTGTTAAAATTAGGCAAAGAATGCACTAAGTAAAAATGGACATCCTTTTTATGTGTGAAAGAAAGTAGGGGAAAAATGTTGAAAAAGAGTTCTTTTATTTGGTGCCACCTCTCATTTTTTTATGGATAAAACCCTCTAGTGAGCAATCAGAACAGGAGTGGGAAAGCCAGGAGCCTTTGACTTCCACAGTGAACTTAATTTCCATGCTTAATTTTAACAATTTCCTCTCTCTCTCAGGGCAGGAAAACCCACTTAACTTGTCCCATCTTTGCCAAAAGCTTTGGTGTTTGAGCAGCCAAACCCAAGGAGCTCTGGCCCCACCAGCCTGTACTGGAGGGCCCCTGGTCCTGCCCGTGGTGTGGGATGAATCCCCAGTTGTCCCCAGAGGGGGCTGCCCTGGTCCCTGCAGTGCCCAGCACCTGAGACAGAGAGAGCCCTGTCCAAAGGGGCCTTTGGCACCTTGTCAGGAATGTGGCAGCAGCCCCAGGAGCAGGCTGGAGGTGAGAACTGGGGCTGTGTTTGAGCCTGACCAGGTCAGCTCAGTGTTTACCTGTGGGGGGAGCTTGGCCCCACACTCTGAGTTGAAGCGGGATCAGGGTGACAGATGCTGCATTTTGGGCACCCTGAGAGTTTCTCTCCCCCCTGGAGCTTTCCTGCAGGGATGGGGCAGGGCAGGGAGCAGAATTAACCCTGCACCTCCCGTGGCCACTGCTGGCCTTTGTCTCTCTGTTGTGCCATCAGCCTGTGGGAATTTGCTGCTGCCGCTGCCACCCCACCTGGGGGCTGCGTGCTCCTGGCAGCCCTTCCCAGCCCCACACCCGAGCTCCAGCGGTGCCTCCGGGCTGTGTTGGGAGCGTTTGCTGGGAATGGGCCTCATCCCTGGAGTATCCTTTCCTTCCAGAGTGGATGGACAGAGCTGCTGGGCTTGTCAGCTTCAGAGTTTGATTGCAAAAGTCACTGCAGGGAAGAATGACAAGGAGGTTTGTCAGAGTGGTGCTGTCAGACCCCACCTGCCAGTCTGTGCTTTGGGTTGGAGGTTGTTGTGTATTGGCCCTGCAGGCAAGGAATGTCCCCTTCCCACCTCAGCCCAGCAGCTCCCAAGGGCTCTTCCTGGAGTACTTATTCTTTGCTTCCCTTTGGGCTAACTTAATCTCCACCCTTCCATGAGCAATTCCTTGGCTTCTCCTGGAGAAAACCCCACGGCAGAGGCAGTCTGCAAAGGAGCCCAGAGCTGTGCTTGGAGCAGAGAGTGCTGAGAGCTGCGGGTGCCTCTGCTGCCCCAGGCTGGCAATATCCCCATGGAACAGACTGGGCAAATGGGATTAGAGGGAGCACAAGTCCCTTCAGGGAAGGGGTTTTCTCCTGTGCAGATCAGGCACAGGGCAGGAAGGGAACTTTGGAAATCAGCTGATTTCCCCCAGAAAGCATCACTCACATCAGCATGGATGACATGACCTGTGCCCACCGCTCACCATGCACCCGGCCAGAATCAAGAGCAAAGGTTGGTTTGGGTGTGAGCACTTGAAATAACTTGGAAAGAGAAGCAATCACCTTTTGCTGCTTCTTTCTTTCTTTCAGATGCTGGGATTGCCTCCGGGCACGTGTGCTGAGCTCTCCCTGCAGGGAACCGTCAGGCCTTAACAGCTGTGAGGTTGTGTTCTTCTCAGTGGGGAACTGGAAATAATTATTAATTAATTAATTGCAGAAATGTCTTCTGAACCTTTCCCCTTTCCTGGTAGATCTTCTCTCTCTGCCTCTGAATTTACAGCTGTTCCCTGGTGTCATTGGCCCTGCCTGAATTCCTTGCAGCTCGTCACTGGGAAAACCTGGGGTGACTGAGAGGGGACACAAGAATTGTTTGTGTAGGAAAATGGGAGGGGATGTCGAGGGGAGCGAGGTGGCATTTTTGAGGGAAAAGCTGAGGTGATGTTTAGGAGAGAGAATGCACATTTTTGGGGCAGAAAAGAGTTAATATTGTAGAGGAAGGAAAATTTGGGGGGTAAAACTTGATGTAACCTGTAGGGGACAGAATGAATATTTTGGCATAGGCATAGAGGAGTAGACAAATAAAGAAAATTTTGGAGGCAAAGCGTGACAAAATCTCAAGAGCAGAGAATGATCACTTGGAGGGAAAAATGAGGTGATGAGTACTGAGCATGTGGGGAAAATCTGAGCTAATCTCTAGGGGAGAGCATGAACACACTGAGGTAACATGAGGGAATCAGTTGTGGGCAGGTAGGGAAACTTGTGTAAAAAGAACATTAAATAAGCTGTAGAAAGAACATGTTGAGGTAAAAATGAGGTCATCAGTAGTAGACAGATGGAAAACTTTGGTGGTAAATCTTGATAGAAGCTATGTGGTAGAAAGTAAATAAATATTGAAGGAAGAAGAGGGAATCAGTAGTGGACAGGTAGGGGAATTTTGGGGGGGTAAAACTTGAAATAATCTAGAGGTTGAGAATGAATATTTTGAGGTAAAAATGAGGTAATAAGTTGTGGACAGTTAAGGAAAATTTTGGGGGTCAAACTTGAGGTAATCTCTAGGGAGAGTATGACACACTGACATAAACTGAGGCAGTCACTGGGGCTAGGCAAGGAAATTTGGGGTGTAAAACGTGGGAAGATCTGTAGGGCAGAGAATGAACATATTGAGGAAGCAATGAGGTGACCAGTAGTCAAGAGGAGGTAGAATTTGGGGGGCAAACCCTGAGGTAATTATGGAGGAACAGTAAGTGTTTTTGAGAAAAAAATCGGACCTAATTTGTAGGGGACAGAATGAACATTTTGGGGATAAGACAGACAGAACTTGCGTGGTTTTGGTTTTACAATCTGGTCAGTATACAGGGGACAAAATAGACATTTTGGTCATAAAATCCTAGTTAATCTGTAGAAGAAAGAACTCCTATTTTGAGGTAAAAAGGAGGTGATCAGAATTGGGCAGGTAGGGAAAATTGAGGGGGTAAAATGTGAGGTCATCTCTAGGAGAGAGCAGGAGCATCCTGAGGTAAACTGAGGGAATTGCTGTGGACAGGTGGGTAAATCTGAGGGGTAAAACTTGAGGGAATCTCCATGGTAGAAAAGGAGTATTTTGAAGTAAAAATGAAGTACTCCGTGGTGGAGAGGTACAGAAAATGTCGGGGGTAGAATCTGAGGTGATCTGTAGCAGAGAGAATGCACTTGATGGGGTAAACTGAGGTTTTATGGCCAGGTAGGGAAGTTCTGAGGGGTAAAAATTGAAAGTGTCTGTAGGGTAAAGAATGAGAATATTGAGGTGGAAATGAGGAAAGAGGTAGTGGACAGGTGGGGAAAGTTTTGGGGGCAAATCTTGTGGTAATCTCCAGAGCAGAGAAAGAATGCTTCCTTGTAAAAAATGAGGAACTCAGAAGGAGACAGATGGGGACATTTTGGGGGTAAAGTCTCAGATCATCTCAAGGTGAGGGAAGGACTATTTGGAGGTGAACTCAGGACTCACTGTGTCCTCCTTCCTTGGCAGCAGCTGGCAGGGAAGGGAGAAGAGGCCTCGGGCTGGAGAGGGGCAGGAGAAAGGCACTGTGGGCAAAGGGACCTCCCTGGCATCCCCAGGGCACCTGTGGGGAACAGAGTGGACACTTTGGGAGCAAAGGGAGGTGAGTGGATTGTCCCTTTGGGGGATGCTGGGATTTAAATCATTCTATCCATTTGCCTGCTGACATTTCCCAGCCCAGGGGCTTTGGCTGCCAGGGCAGCACAAAGGTTGTTCCCTGTGTGGTGCCCAGATTTGGGGTTAGGCTTTGCTAGTTCACATGAATTCTACCCAAAGCCCTGAATTGCCACTGGAATAGCCTCCTAGTGCCTCCTGGAGCATGGATATTCCCATGCAGAGCTGCCTATTTAACAGCAGGTGTCAGGAAGTAGCAGAGCTTCCAGGGAAGCTCAGCAGGGTCAGGGCAAGGACAGCTTCATGTTCCATAGAATTTGCTGTTTGTAACCCTCATCCCCCAGCCCCCCCCACCATGTCCCTGGGGCACCTGACAGAGTTCCCTGGAATTCAGCTGCCTGCACCCCCCGAGCTCGGGCTCCAGGTGATATTTGGAAGCAGGAGAAGGCGCTGGCCGGACGCGCTCCCAGCCCGTGCTGAGGCAGCCCCTGTGCCCATGGGAGGAGTTCTCTCCCTGCAGGAGCTATTTCATTGCAGAGCCTCTGGAAGTTCTTTTCCCTCAGGAAAGGGATGCACATCCCTGCCTTCAGGGCACCTGCAGTGTGAGCCACCTGTGAAAGCTTTCCATCAGTTGTGCAGTTCCAGCTGGTTCCCCAAAACCTGCCAACTCAATCCAAAGAGATTTCTCTGCCTCTGACCTTTCATTTGAAGGCATCTCTGAGGGCATTGCTTGGCATTTCATTGCTGTGGGGGAAGCTTGCCTTGGCTTTAACGCTGCTGAGGGATGATGTCCTCAGGCTGGAAGGGAAGGCATTTTGGGTGGCTGGGACATAGCTGGCAGGTGTGTGGGAGGTCGGCAGCGGGAATTGCTGTCTGAGCCCCTCTGCAAACAGCCCGTGCCGACATTCCCCGGTGCCAGCTGTTCCTTGGGGTATTTTTGGGGCGTCAGTGGGGTCTGTCGGGGCCGAAGCATCTCCGGGTGCCTGTTCAGAGCAGCCCCTGGCCGAGGGGCCGCCCTTTATCCATGTCCATCCCAGCGCTGCCCAGGCAGCCCAGTGCCCGTTCCCGGGATGTGTGTTTGGCATGCTGTGTGCCACAGGCAGGACACTGCAGGCACAGCTCCTCTCTGCAAATCCAAAGCACAAGAGCTGCTGGTTCCCTTCCTGGGGCTGCTGGCCTTCTCCCTCCCCCCGTTCCCTGCCAGCTGGGACACACAGAAGGAGCACCAAGGAACACTCCTGGCAACGAGCAGGAGTCACTGAGAGCTCTGTGCAGCTCTGGGCCACAAAAGCTGCCTCAGCCGCCACTGTGATTTTGGCCTGTGAACACTCACCTGCGGGAAATGCCCCTCTGCAGGCAGGAGCAGCTCTGACACTCTCCAGAACTTTGGCCATGGAGCAAGTGAACCCTCAGGACTTGCCTTGCTTCTTTCTCCCTGGAAAGGGACATGGAATGAGCACCTTGACAGCTGTTGGGGAAATCCTGGAAAGGGCAGGAAATCAGGGCTATGGGAAGAGTTTTGTACTGTCCCCCAAGCGATCACCTGTGGTGTTCCATGATCAGGTGCTGGCCATGGAGCTCTGCCCTGTGGCCATGGCAGGGGCTGGGGTGTAAAGCAGCATTAGCATAAAAGAAGGAGCTGTATTTGCAAAGGAATTACCTTGCTGGCACTTGGCATTGCCATGCCAGGCAGGACATTGGCAGGAGCTGAGATTGGCTTGGTTGGAGCAGGGTGCTAAGAATGGCCAGGTGTGGGTTCAAGGCCCAGATGAGGCATTCACATAAGGGTTCGACTTGGTGCTCCTTGTGTATCCATTCCCACTCAGGAGATGCTGTGCTCTGGAAATAAAGGAGAAACAGTTTCCACTGGACTTTCAAAGCCAGAGGTTTTTGCACTAGAGAGTGCAAGGCGCAGAGAAAGTGGGGGGGGGGGGGGGGGAAGGAGAGCATCAGGTACCGGCTGAGCGGCCCGAGCCCCGGCCCCAGAGCGGGCGCAGTCAGAGCAGGAGCGGCAGCAGCGGACTCGGCGCCAGCGCCCGGCCCGGGGGAGCGGCTCCTCCCGGCCGCGGCGCTGCAGCCGCGCTCGCTGGGCGGGGGCGCGGCGGGCGGGAGGCCCCCGGGGGAGCGGCCCCGGGGCGGGGGGAGGCGGGCGCTGCTCTGCGCAGGGGGTGCGGCGGCCTCGGCAGCGCCGGGGCTGGGGGAGCTGCGCGTCCCCGCGGGGGCTGCGGGCGGGCCCGGGCCGGGAGCGCCGCCGCTCCGGTTCCGCCCCACGGGGCGGGCGGCGCTGCGGGAGCGGCGGCCTCTGGGGGTGCCGGGGCCAGCACGGGCGGTCCCCGTGCCCCGCCCGCTTCCAGGCGCGATCCAGCGCCTGCTCCGGGGAAGCGCCGCCCGCCCGGCACGGCCCCGGCTCCCCGCGGCCGCGGCGGGACCGTAGCCGGAGCTCCGGCGGGACCGCAGCCCCGCGCTGGCCGCAGCCGGAGCGGCAGCGCCGGGCTCGGCCCCAGCGCCAATCCCGGAGCGGCTTTTAACCAGCCGCGGCGATCCCGATCCCTAATGCCATCCCCAATCCCACCTCAGTTCTCCGAGCCCGGGAGCCACACCCCGCCCGCCGAGGGACAAGCGGCTCGGCCCGGGACCCCCAGCAGACACCGACAGGACTCGGACCCGAATCCCCGGACCCCGTTCCCGGTCCCACCTCAGCGCCTCGGGCTCGGCGCAGCGCCGGGAGCAGCCCCCGGGGCCGGGCTCCGCACAGCGCTCCGAACGACGGTCCCGCCGCAGCCCGGGACGAGCAGAATGAGCATCCAGCGCACAAAGCGGAGCGGGCGCGGATCCGCCGGCATTTACAGGCGCGGGCGGGGCGGGGCGGGGCCGGCACAGGTGTGAAGGGCGGGGTCCGCACAGGTGCGCGGGGCCCCAGAGCGGCTGCGCGGGGCGGGGCCGAGGGGATTTAAGCCTCGGGAATCGGCCCCGCCGCCATTTGCGCGCTCGGTGCTCGGTGGGAGAGGTTGCGGCCGGACCGGGTTCTATATCTCTATATTTCTATATCTCTGTGTCTCTGTATTTCTTTTTCTTTATATTTGTGTTTGCTTCTCTTCTTCTAACCCTCTCTGTTCTTCCCCCTCTGCCTCCCCTCCCCCACCCCCTACACCCCCCCCCCCCAACCCCCCCCCCCTCTCCCCCCTAGCCCTCCCCTCCCTCCCCCCCGGCCCGGTCCCCCCCATCCCCCCTCCCTTTCCCCCTACACGCCTCAACCCTGCCCTACCCCTCCATCCCCCCCCCCTCCTCCACCGTTCCTCCCCCCCCCCATCCCGCGTCCCCCCTGCCCCCTCACCCTGCTCCCCTTCCCCTCCCAATTTCCCCCACCTGCCCTCAATCCTCCCCCTCTGTCTCCCACCTTTCCTTCCACCTCCCCGTGTTCCTCTTCCCGCTTTCCCCCTCTGCACCTTGACCCCCCCCCCACCTGTGCTCCGTCCTCGTCCTCCCCCCCCCTCCTTTCCTGTCCCCCCACCCCGCCTCTCCCTGCACACCCTGAACCCCCCACCTGCCCTCCTTCTTTGACCCCCTCTGCTCCCTTATTCCCGTCCTCTGTCCCGTCTTTCTCCCGCAGCCGCGGGGCTCGGGGCGCCGGAGAATAAAGCCCAGAGGGCCGGAGCCCGGCGCCCCTGCCCTCGCTGGAGCCCCACACGGGGCCGGACCCGCTCGGCGGGTCCCCTGTGCAAACAAGAACACCGCCGGGGCTCCGGCTTTCCACACACACACTGGGGATCCCCTCTTCAGGAGGGGGGTCCCGGGGCGGGGGGTGGGTTTCAGGGAGGGGGGTGTGTTGGGGTAGGGTGGGCCCCCTCCACCGGAGGAGGGGGTCCCGGGGGGGGGGGGTGGGTGGGTTTCAGGGAGGGTGGTGGGTTGGGGTGGGCCCCCTCCAGAGGAGGGGATCCCGGGAGGGGTGGGTGGGTTTCGGGGAGGGTGGTGGGTTGGGGTGGGCCCCCTCCGGAGGAGGGGGTCCCGGGGAGGGGTGGGTTGGGTGGGCCCCCTCCGGAGGAGGGGGTCCCGGGAGGGGGTCAGGGTGGGCCCCCTCCGGAGGAGGGGGTCCGGGGGAGGGGGGTGGGGCGGAGGGGGGACTTTCCCCCCCTCCAGTCCCCGCCCCCTCTCCCGGACCCCCTCCTCCGGACGGGGCTCCCCCCGGCCCCCTCCCCGGGACCCCCTCCTCCGGACCGGGGCCCCGGGGGGGAGGGAGGGTGGGGTGGGGGGGCTCGACGGGAGGGGCTGTTGGTTTAGCCTGTGGTCTCTATGTCTGTTCATGCTGCAGAGTGACGTGACCCCCTCTGCTTCCCCCCCACCCCACCCGCCCCCCTCCCTCCCCCCCGGGGCCCCGTCCGGAGGAGGAGGCCCCGGGGAGGGGGCCTGGGGGAGCCCCGTCCGGAGGAGGGGGTCCGGGAGAGGGGGCGGGGACTGGAGGGGGGGAAAGTCCCCCCTCCGCCCCACCCCCCTCCCCCGGACCCCCTCCTCCGGAGGGGGCCCACCCTGACCCCCTCCCGGGACCCCCCTCCTCCGGAGGGGGCCCACCCCCCCCACCCCCCCCCACCCCCCCCCTCGGGACCCCCTCCTCCGGAGGGGGCCCACCCCAACCCACCCCCCCCGGGACCCCCTCCTCCGGAGGGGGCCCACCCCAACCCACCACCCTCCCTGAAACCCACCCCCCCCTCCCGGGACCCCCTCCTGAGGAGGGGATCCCCAGTGTGTGTGTGGAAAGCCGGAGCCCCGGCGGTGTTCTTGTTTGCACAGGGGACCCGCCGAGCGGGTCCGGCCCCGTGTGGGGCTCCAGCGAGGGCAGGGGCGCCGGGCTCCGGCCCTCTGGGCTTTATTCTCCGGCGCCCCGAGCCCCGCGGCTGCGGGAGAAAGACGGGACAGAGGACGGGAATAAGGGAGCAGAGGGGGTCAAAGAAGGAGGGCAGGTGGGGGGTTCGGGGTGTGCAGGGAGAGGCGGGGTGGGGGGACAGGAAAGGAGGGGGGGGAGGACGAGGACGGAGCACAGGTGGGGGGGGGTCAAGGTGCAGAGGGGGAAAGCGGGAACAGGAACACGGGGAGGTGGAAGGAATGAGATAGGGTAGGGAGAGGAGTCGGGGTGCGTTGGGGAGAACGAGGGGGGAAGGGAAAGGCCGGGTGAGGGCGAGGGATGATGGTCAGAGGAGGGGGAGAAGGGGAAGAGAGGGGAGTCGGGTTGGGGAGCGGGGTACGGAGAGGGGAGAAAGGAGGGCTGGGGGACAAAGGAGGGCTGGGGGGGTCGGGGATGCGCAGGGGAGCAGGGAGAGAGGGTGGGGGGCGCTGGGGAGAGGGCAGGAGGGGGGCTGGGAGGGAAAGGGAGGGTGTGGGGGAGAGAAAGAACTGGGGGGGTAGGAAAGAGGTGATAAGCGGGGGAAGAAGGAGGAGGATAGGGGCAGGAGAAAGAGGGGGAGGAAAGAGGGGGAGGAAAGAGGGGGAGCCCGGCCCGGCGGCAGCCTCACCGACTTCTGAGCGCGCAAATGGCGGCGGGGGCGATTTCCGGGCCTTAAATCCCCTCGGCCCCGCCCCGCGCAGCCGCGCTGGGGCCCCCGCGCACCTGTGCGGACCCCGCCCCGCGCACCTGAGCCGGATTAGGGGCCGCCCCTGAAGCCGCGCCCCCGGCCCCGCCCGGGACCGCCCCAGAGCCCCGGCCCCGCCCGGCCCCGGGGCCCGCCCTGCCCTGCCCGGGGGCGGCTCCATCGCTCGGGGCCCCGCCCCTCTCTCCCGGGCCGGGCCCGCCCCGCGCACCGGGGCCGCTCCTGGGACCGGGGCTCCGGGTCCTGCCGGCGGCCGCTGCGGGTCCCGGGCGGCGCCGCCTCTTCCCCGGCGGGATTGGGGCTGGCATCGGGACCGGGAGGAGCCGCTCCGGGACGGGCGCTGGGGCCGAGCCCGGCGCTGCCGCTCCTGCTCCGGCCGGCTCTCCGCGGGGAGCCGGGGCTGTGCCAGCGCCCGGGCAGCCCCGGGATCCCGAGCCGGGCCCGACGCGCCGGGCCGGGCTCCGCTCAGCCCTGAGCCCCTCCCGGAGCCCGCCTTGGGCCCCACGACGCGGCCCCGGGCTCTGCCGCCAGCCCCGGACGCGGCGCTGAGTCGCTGCTCCCGAGCTCTGCGTGAGGCCGGGGAGCCCGGCTTCGGGCTGTGCCTAAGGCAGGACTCGGAGCTCAGAGACACAGACTCGCCCTGGCCCGAAGAGCCCGCTTTGAGCATCAAAACACGGCATTTAGGCTTTAATTCAGGTCCAGCAAAACGCAGCACTTCAGTTTCTCTTTGTGAGCCCAAACACACAGGACTCATTCTCTTCCTCAAGCCCTGAAAACAGGATTTAGTCACTGTTTCTGAGTCCCAGCTCTGGCCATACCAGCCTGCTCTCAGGACTCTTTAGATAGAGAAATGCTGTTAGCAAGGGTTCTCTTGCTATTTTCTAAGTCTGTGAGAGACTTCTCTCTCTCACAGAAGAGGTGGCAGGGAATGTAAACAACCAAACCACCACCTGCAACCTTGAAAAGTCTTGATAATGGTACAGTAGAAAAATATTTTGAGAGTGGATGTTTAGGATTTTAGCCAATCACCCCCAAGGGGAGGCTGATCGTTTGTCCAATTAGACTATGAAGAAAAAAGTCTATAATAGAGTTTGTAAAATAATTAAAGAAATGAATCTTGCTGCACAATTCCTGCCTGCTGGATCTTCTCTCCTCCTCCTCCTCCCTGCGGCTGCGGGACACAGTGATATACCCTAGGGCCTCGGCCTGCGGTAATAGGACTCCACAATGCAGGATTTAGTCTCTGCTTTTAAGCTCTGCGCCTGCTTTTGAGCCCCCGAAACGCAGCACTGGGTCTCTTTTTGTGAGCCCAAAACCGCTCCTGTCCCTCGGGTTCGGAGCCCCCAGAAGTGCCCGGGGCCACAGCTGGACCCCAGCTGGGCACCAGCAGCTGCTCCCTCACCCCCCGTGGGATGGGGAAGAGACCAGAGACAAAATTCCAGCTCAGAACAGTTTAAGAATGGAAACCAAGACAAATACAATCATTTGAGATTAATGACAACACATAATAACAGTGAGAGCAACAAGAGCAGTGGTAACAATAATGAACAGGAGAGGGAGAAAAACCCCTCCACACCCCCCTCCCTTTAACATTATAAATCCAAAATTTAATCCAGAGCACCAGAATCTCCCACTGTGGGGGATTTCCATATTCCTGTTACTTTCTCTGTGTTCTGTCCTGGGGATTTGTGGACTGAGGGAGGCACTGGCTGCTCCTCTGGGCAAGGGGAAGGCCCCTGTGCTATTCCCATGAAGAGAACACCTGGAATTACTGCCCTGGGAGCCCAGTCCGGTCCTTCCAGTGACTGGGGGGCACCCAGAGGGTCTTTACATGAAATGAAAATGACATCCTGGTCCAGTGCATTGACAGCAGGATTGGACACTCCTGGCCAAGGTGACCAGTCCGTGGGAATCGCACCGGTGACCATCCAGGGGGGATTTTAAGTTGGATTCTTGCAGATTTCATCGTGCAGAAGCTCCAATTCTTTTTGGCACCTCTTGTTCAAATGTCTCCCCACTGGAAGAGGTCAATTAGTCTTTGTAATGACCTGACTGCCAGAGGCAGGGAAAAACAATCAGCGTTCCCTGAACGCCTCCATGACTTCCATGTCCACCTGCACCGAGTGGCCGATGGGCAGGAGCCTGCCCAGAACAGGCTCAGAGATGGGGCTTTCAACCCAAACCATTCCATCATTCCATGACCTCCCCCGGTATTATTTTTGCACTGTTCCCTCTCAAATTTAAATTCCTAAATTTAAATGGTTTATTAAAGCAAGAATTTTTTAATTATTCAGGAATAAAAAGGGAAGCATCACACATACAAGAATCATTCCTACACCCACCAAACCATTCTTAACTGGAAGCCTATTCCCTCATCTCTGCCCTCGTTTTGCTTTCCTGGAAAACCCTGTGATCCCACAGTTTCTCCAAGAGATCTGCTGGGAGTACTGCAAGGTCTGCTCTGTCAGAGTGCCAGGGGGGTTTACAGCACTTGCTCCTCTGCATCTTCACCCTTTCATCAGCTTTCCCCTGGAACGGTGTTGTGGGAGAAGCTTGGAATTACCAGAAATGGATCAGGTTCACATTTTTTCCCCACCAGTTTTCATCTGGTTTGAAATTCCTGGAATGACCCTCAATTGTGCCCTGGAACAGTGCTGTGAAAGGATCAATCAGAAGAACAGCCTGAAAGGAGAAAACCACCTCCAGCAGCAGCCGGAATGATCCCATTTCTGTTCTTACCTGGTCCTGCCAGAGCTCCCAACAGCCATTTCCATTCCAAAACAAGAGCTATGGAAGACATTCCTGCTGTCCGTGAGGGTGAGGTGGCAGTTTTGGACGTTCTTTGCTGTGGAATCAGACAACAAACAGCATAAATAATCTTGGTGGTCTCTTCCAAGCCAAACCACCCCGTGATTCCATGCGTGGATCAGCACCTGACCCAACTCCATTCCAGAAACCTCCTCCCACTAACCCAGAACTTTCCTTTTTCCGCTCAACATCAGGGATTTGCTGCCGAGTGCCCCGGGCAGGGGACGCCTCAGCCTTCCATGGGACGCCTCAGCATTCCCTGGGGTGCCTCAGCATTCCCTGGGCTGCTGTTCCACGCCGATCCCGTGTCCAGCGCCGTTCCGGGCTGCAGTGCCGGGCTCTCCCCACAAGGCGGCAGCACCGGGAGCGAGCAGCCCCGGCCGGTCCCGCTGTCTCGGGGCAGCTGCGCCTTTAACCCGCCCGGAGCCGGCGGGGCCGTGAACACAGCGGGCAAAAACCCCAGCGATCCCCTTTCTTTCACCCCCAGAGGCACAGGATCGCAGCATTCCCTGGGCTGGAAGGGACCCGCAGGGAGCATCGAGTCCACATCCTGGTCCTGCACCCCAAGAATCCCACCCTGTGCCCGAGAGCCTTGTCCAGACCCAAACTCTGCCCCCAGGATCCTGAAAACACAGCGGGGCTGGGAGAAGGATGACAATGGAAGATTTTTTATATAGATCTCCTTGTACGATCGTTATATAATATCATTAGATCGCCCAGGAACCCATCCCTGTACCTGGACAGCCAGAAGTGCACAAAATCCCAGCCCCTCCCAAGATGCAGCTCCTCACACCAAACCTTGGGAGAATCCCTGGTGCTTCCAACACCGCTGCAATCCCACCTGGAGCTGAGCTTACAGGGTGCTCTGCCTAATCCACATCCAAGCCTGGATAGCCCAAAGCCTGCAAGAAAAGAGGAGGCAAAGTGAAAAGGAGTGAGGGGGAAAAAACCAGAGTTTTAGGTTTTTCCCGTGTTTGCAACAGGATTGAAGGGCAGGATGGAGAGGTTTTGTGGAAAAGAAGTACCAAAGGCTGCTTCATTCCCAGCAATTAGCGCTGCTCAGGTTGAATCCAAGAGGCCCAATCCACCAGGTTTAAACAGGAGCGGCCGACAGGATGGGTTATGACACAGATCTGTGAAGCTGGAGCCTTCTTCCTTCTCCCGGGCTCTCCCAGAAATTCTCCATGTCCGGACGCGCTCCCGCTCTCCCCGCTGGGGAGGACGGACTTGGATAGCCCGGGTGACTGGTGAGCCTAAAACAATAAGTGATGCAGTGATCCAAGTGTTTTTCCCCAGGAAATTACATATTCTCTGGACCTGGGATAACCCATATCCCATGGCCTTCTCCAGGAAGAGTCCCAGCTGGATAGGGTCTCCCAGAAAGGATTCCATAGGGGCTCACCTTTTGCTTGGAGCTCGGCTGAATTCCTCAGCAATGCCAGGGAATGTTGCCATTGGAGGCTTTGGGCAGATTAGGCTCATTTGCCTTTTTAGGTTTTGTTACCGTCTCTCAGACTTCCCACTGGAATGTGGTCTCCAAGGAACATGTAAATCCCATTGGATTCCTGCTCTTTCGGACAATTTTTTGTACCATTCCTGTACAAAACGAGGCCCCCTGTTCGGATGCTTTTCCCCACCGTTCCCCAGCAGTTTTATCTGCCAGTCCTTTCCCTGCGCTGGTTGGGCTCTTCCCAGATCTCTGAGCTCCTTCACAAGGCAGGAGATCCATTTGGCCCAGGAACCGAACCCTCCCGAGGAATTGTCTGATGCCATCTCCATATTTCACAGCTGATCCTTGTGCTCAAAGGATCCCCCTTTCTTCCCTCCAGCCAATTCCAAGCCTCGCTGCCCCCAGCCGGGAACAGTCCCCAGGCCGATCCCTGCAGTCTTCCCTGCCAGGATCCTGCTCAGGAATCCATGGGCTACGAATGTAACAATTAATTCTTCCCACCCCTGCCCAGTTCTAATTCCAAAGGATTTGGTGGCTGCCTTACCCGGCTGGAGCCTGCTTCCAACTCTGCTCTTGCTGCTTCTGCTGCTTTCCATTTCCCAGGAATTCCACCAACGGAGCGACAGCGTTTTCCACCTCCTCCTCCAGCATTCCCTCTGTTGCGTTCGGGTGCTGGAAGGATATCAAAACCTGGGCCTCACTATCAGGAATTATATCCCCGGATTTGTTCCTTTCCAAATGTCACCTCTTCCCAACAAAGCACTGGCCATCCAAGGAATTCTAGAGAGCGATGTGCTGACCGCTGCTTACTCCTCTGGAATGTCAGAGCTTGGAAAAAAAGGGCAGTTGAGGCTTTTCCTGGTGCTGCCCATGAAGTGTATTTTACCTAAGTGCCCCTGCCCATGCCTTTGCCTGTATCCGCCAAAAATCCACCCGTTCATTCCCCAGCTGCTGCCTCCCTCTTTTCCTGGATCCAACAGAATTTTAACAGGTGAATATTCCCCTCTGGAAGAGCACCTTTCATTCCAAACCTAAGAACAAACAAATGAATCACTTTCCTTCGACCTTCCTTATTAGGATTCCACTGAGAGCAGTGGATGGAAAATGATCCTCTCCTGGCCCCTGCTGGATTCCCGGAGCAGGGATCCTTTCCCTCTTTCCCCCCACCCCCCGCGGTGCCCTCCTCCCCCTCCCGCCCCACCCCGCACCCTTTTCAGCCTTTGTTCCACAGCTTTTGCCTCCGGACCTCAGATCCTTTTGGTCTCCAGGAGCTCCCAGCAGCTCCACAGCCTTTCCTCTCCCATCCTGATCCTTTCTCCAGGAATGGAGCTCTGCATTGCAATTCCCTTCTCTTTTCTCCGACAATTCCCACCAACCCAGACCTAAAGCTGACACAAGGAACGCTCGGTGCCCACAAATCCAAATCCAGACCTGGCCATCCCTAAACCAGCAACTCCCGGACAATTTGCGTTCATTCCAACCTAACACTGAGGACTCACCTAATCCTTCAAAATTCCCAAGAAATATCCCGTTGCCTTCAGCTCCCCGGGGATTCTGCTTCGTGCTCACACGGATTTGGGACTTCCCTGAAAAACCCGTGCAGGGCACGCTGGAATCCCCGATCCCGTGAATCTGGGGAGTGTGAAAAGCTCGGTCCAGCCTGGGCCCCCAGAAATTTTTGCCAAATATCCCCCAAGTCCTCGGGACAACCGAACTCTCTGGTACTGCATTTTTGGCGTTGTAAAGCCTGGAATTACTTTATTCCTAGTGCTGGGCTCTGGATGTGGCCGAGAAAATCCCGGCCTCCACACAGACCCAGATTCCAAACTTTTGGATACGTTTTAGCAAACCGAGAAATTCCCCTTCCCTGCTTCTTCTTAAGGGCATCCTTCTCTTCCCTTACCCGGCCTGCTCTCTCCCACTGGGCTGGGTTTTTCCCTTCCCATGCTAATTAGTCCCTACTTCTAGGAGGTTTAGGTACCTTTCTTCCCTGGCAGGGATTTCTTAACACAGCTACCGAGGCTTTGGGAGTCTTCTTTATCTTCTACTTTCTGGAAACACACCCTCTGATCCATAAATGCCACAATCCAGATGCCCAACTTCAACAAGACATCCTTTTCACCTAAAAACACTCACTCTCAACTCTTAGATCTTTTAAAGTTTTACCCCCGCAAAATTCCCCTGCTTTTCCACCGCTGAATTCCTCCGTCCTGATTCCAAGAATTTCTTGAATACCACGGGGCTTTTCTCAAGATTTACCCCCACAACCTTCCCTACGTGCCCACTGCTCACCACCTCATTTTTCCCTCAATGTCTTCGTTCTCCACCCCAGAGAGTTTGTCAAGTGTTGCCTCCAAGATGTTCCCCCTCTGTCCACTACTGAGTTCCCCATTTTGCCTTCAAAATATTCCTTCTGTCCCCTCCAGATTGCATCCACTTTTACCCCCAACATTTTACTTCCTCTACAATATTGATTAAACCTTTTCCACCCCAAAAATGTGCATTCCCTCCCTTAAACAGCACCTCAGCTTTTCCCTCAAAAATGCCCCAGAGAGAAACTCCGATTCAGCCCCCAAACTCCCATTTTCCTACACAAACAGTTCTTGTGGCCCCTCTCAATTCCCCCAGGCTTTCAGCTAAAGGAATAACTGGAAGCCTATTCCCTCATCTCTGCCCTCCTTTTGCTTTCCCGGAAAACCTTGCCATCCCACACTTTCTCCAAGAGATCTGCTGCGAGTACTGCAAGGTCTGCTCTGTCAGAGTGCCAGGGGGGTTTACAGCACTTGCTCCTCTGCATCTTCACCCTTTCATCAGCTTTCCCCTGGAACGGTGTTGTGGGAGAAGCTTGGAATTACCAGAAATGGATCAGGTTCACATTTTTTCCCCACCAGTTTTCATCTGGTTTGAAATTCCTGGAATGACCCTCAATTGTGCCCTGGAACAGTGCTGTGAAAGGATCAATCAGAAGAACAGCCTGAAAGGAGAAAACCACCTCCAGCAGCAGCCGGAATGATCCCATTTCTGTTCTTACCTGCTCCTGCCAGAGCTCCCAACGGCCCTTCCCATTCCAAAACAAGAGCCATGCAAGACATTCCTGCTGTCCGTGAGGGTGAGGTGCCAGTTCTGGATGTTCTTTGCTGCGGAATCGGACAACAAACAGAGCGTAAATGATCTTGGTGGCTCTTCCAAGCCAAACCACCCCGTGATTCCTTGCGTGGATCAGCACCTGTCCCAACTCCATTCCAGAAACCTCCTCCCACTAACCCAGAACTTTCCTTTTTCCGCTCAACATCAGGGATTTGCTGCCGAGTGCCCCGGGCAGGGGACGCCTCAGCCCTCTCTGGGACACCTCAGCATTCCCTGGGATACCTCAGCATTCCCTGGGACGCCTCAGCATTCCCTGGGCTGCTGTTCCACGCCGATCCCGTGTCCAGCGCCGTTCCGGGCTGCAGTGCCGGGCTCTCCCCACAAGGCGGCAGCACCGGGAGCGAGCAGCCCCGGCCGGTCCCGCTGTCTCGGGGCAGCTGCGCCTTTAACCCGCCCGGAGCCGGCGGGGCCGTGAACACAGCGGGCAAAAACCCCACCGATCCCCTTTCTTTCACCCCCAGAGGCACAGGATCGCAGCATTCCCTGGGCTGGAAGGGACCCGCAGGGAGCATCGAGTCCACATCCTCGTCCTGCACCCCAAGAATCCCACCCTGTGCCCGAGAGCCTTGTCCAGACCCAAACTCTGCCCCCAGGATCCTGAAAACACAGCGGGGCTGGGAGAAGGGTAACAAGGGAGGATTTTTTACATAGTTCTCCTTGTATGATCGTTATATAATCTTATTAGATAGTCCAGCAACCCATCCCTGGGCCGGGACCCCCACCCCTGTCCCGGGACACCCATCCCTGGGCCGGAATACCGATCCCCCGCGGCCCCCACCGTCCGCTCGGGACTGTCCCCGTTCCCCGCTCACCTCCGAGCCCGCAGCACCCGCCCCGGTGCCCCCGGCCCGGCCGCGCTGCTCCCCGGACTCCCCGCCATTGCCGCGTCGGGCGAAGAAGGGCGGAAATTACCGGGACCACACCAATGTGGCGATGCGACCTTCTCAAGATGGCGGCGGTGGAGGACCCCGCTCCGTCTATTCGGCTGCCTGAATGCTCCCGCCTACCCCAGGCGCCGCTGACCCCACAGTCGGTGTCCGCATAGCGGGAAACGCCTCAGAAAATTGCGTGCAAGCGCTGGGCTGGCGTTGGTGTCGGCGTCGCGTTCAGGCAGCCGAATAGACGCAGCTAGAGGGGGCCTTCCCTGCCACCATCTTGAGAAGGTCAGAAAATAGCGTAAACGACCGCCATCTTTAGTGTGGCGATGACCTAATTTCCGGTTTTGCCGCCATCTTGGGTGCTGGCAGAAGCCACTTCCGGTCGAGCCGCCATCTTTAGTGTGGTACGCACAAGGCCCCCCCCCCCCCCCCCCCCTCACAAGAGCTTCTGTCTATTCAGCTGCCTGAATCCAGCCCGGACTCCGACGCCGGCCCCGCGCTTTCCGCGCGATTTTCCGCGGTGGTCCCCGGTGCGAGGACACGGGTGGTGGGGTCACCGGCGCCGGAGGCGGGCGACGGTCCCGCGACCGGCGGCAGGCATCGGCAGGGACACCTCTCTTAGGGGCCTATTGCGTCCGCCATCTTGAGTGTGGCGGAAGTGTCATCCACCCTCTGCAAGGTCCTGGCAGGTTCGAATAAAAACGCCACTTACGCCGTCCCGAAAGCGCCAAACTGCGCCTTCCTTTCCGAGCCGCCCCCTTGAGAGCGGCACGCGGGCGGCTCTATTCCCACCGTGCTCGCCCGGTGCTCCCCGCCCCGGCTCGCGCTGCGACCGCGCCTCTGCTGCCCGGCAAAACCGGCCCCGCCGGGCCGCCCCCCGCGCTCTCATTCGTCGCGGTCACCGCCCCGCACGGCGCCCGCTCCTTTGCAGCGCTCTGGCCCCGCTCATGCACGCCCGTGTCCCTTGGCGCTCCGAACCGTCCTTCGCCCCTCCCCTCCGCTGCCAGACGCGGTCCCGCTCGCTCCTTGCCCTTGCCACGCTCGGCAGCCACCGAGGCCGCCGCCCTCTCGGCTCCCCCGGCCCCGGGCGGCAGCAGCGCCGGGGCGCCGTGCCGGGGCCGGCAGTGCCGCGCTCTCGCCACCAGGCGGCAGCAGCGCCGCCCAGCTCAGCCCGGGGCCGGGCCGCGCTGCGGGGCACGGACAGAGCAGAGGCAAAAGCCGGCTCAGGGCGCTCTGCAGCTCCTGCAGCCCCAGCCTCTCGGCTCCTGGCGCCAGGCACTCGCTTCTTCCCTTCCTACAGAAAAACGCCGCCTCGTTATGCTCAAAACTTGCTCATCTCTAGTCCCAGCTTCTTATATTCCTATATGCAACAGAGTAGACCGAGAGGGCTGGCTTATTTCAAAATGAATCTACATCTAAATCCATCGCCTTTGTCTATAGATGTCAAAATGAAGACCTTAGCAGGTTTTGGTATTCTGCACACATCCCTCCCTGGGAGGAATGGTAAAAAGTTAAAAACAAATGAAATTTAAACAGTAAAAAGTTAGAAAAAAAGTTACAATGGCAGAAATTTAGAAACAAACAAAGAGGTACAATACAAGAAACGAACAAATTTCTAAAGGTAGAAAGGTTGAAAGTTAAAAACAAAGGTAGAAACAAAAAAAAATTAGAACCAAAGTTAGGTAGACATTTAGAGACAAAGTCAGAAAGGCGAGTGTTGAGCTTTTGACAGGGTACCCTTCCTTCTCAGACCAGGGTGAAAGAGCAGAGGAGGCTGCTGTTCTGCTAAGTTCTTGATTTCACAGTCTCACAGCTGTCTTGAAGGCAGACTTTGAATGGGGTTACATGATAAAGCCAAGCAGCAGCAGCAGGCAAAACCAGCTGCTTCTATATGCTCCATACCCTATATTTTTTGCTTACAGAAGTGTGGATTATATTTGTTAATTGACCAGTAAGATTCACACACGATTCTAGTTTTCTTTTTCTTAACCCACCCTGGTCTAATTCTAACAGTCGTAAGCCTCACACAAGTGTTACATCTGTGTTACACAGATTTGCATCTACAGTTTCTATCAGCTCTTAGTGTTTATGTGAACACTCCATCTAAAAAATGGCAACAGTGCCACTCAATCTAGATTTTGTCTAAAGTAAAGAATTCTGTGAAAAGGTAACACTGCTGCAGCAAGAGCTGTGCTGAAGATCTCTGCTACAGCTTTTTCATGACTAAGGCACTTGGCATCTATTTCTACTAAAAGTTAAAAATCCGTAGTTCTATTGCACTTTGCTGTGGCTTCATGGATGCCAGCTTGTCCAAAGGTTTCAATTCAAACCTAAGGCTTTGGCTTCCCTCTGGGCCTGAGGCCAGAGGAGCCTCCACTCTAAGAAGGTTAGAAACAAGGTTAGAAAGGTAAAAGTTAGAAAGCAAAAAATACATTTAGAAAGGCACAAAGTTAGAAATGTAGAGTGTTAGAAACCAACAAAGGCAGAAAGGTAAAAATGGGGAGAAAAACAAAGGCAGAAAGTTTCAAAGTTAGAAGCAAACAGAGGCAGAAAGGGACAAATCTAGAAAGTTAGAAACAAACAAAGGTAGAAAGTCAAAAAGGTAGAAATGAACAAAGGTAGAAAGTTGGAGAGGCAGAAAGTGCAGAGGCTGGCAGCAGCCATTCCAGCCTTAAGGAGAGCCCTGTGGAGAAGAGCAACTTGTTCCATTGATCTTCACTTCGAGAAGGGCCTTCTGCTCTCTTGGGAAAGATGCAGACCAGGCCATGACTCCAGCTAGAAGCAGCAGGTGGGAATGCTTTTCCTTCAGCTCCCAGAAAGCTGGGAGCTTTCATGTTTGAGTCAGTGGCCTAAAAGGGGCAGAAAGTCTGCCCTGACAAGTGTGTGGGCATGGATCTGTTTGGTCTTGCCCTGTGCCCATTCCCAAAACTCTCTTCAAACTTGCCCAAAAGAGCAACACAAAGCCTGGGGCAGATTGTGCCTGAAGAAAGAATCGTCTCTGTTTTTTTCCAAGCTGCTACAGAAACAAACTAAGGTAGAAAGGTAAAAATGAACAAAGGAGGGAAGGTGAGAAAGGTAGTTCGAAAGTCAAAGTCAGAGAAAGAGAGAAAGTCAGAGAAAGGGAAAGGCAGAAAGAAAGCAAGGCAGAAAGCAAGTCAGAGAGAAAGAAAGAAAGAAAAATAGAGAGAAAAAGGAATAGAGAAAGAGAAGAATCGGGTTTGAGAGAAAAAGAAATGGAGTTTAAAAGAGAAGTAGTGTTGAAGAGAAAAAGAGCAACTGAGAACTAGAGTGACAGAGACATCCAGAAAGAGTTAAACAGTGAGAAAAAGAGAAAGAGTTGGAAAAAGTCAAGTGAGGAATAGACTAAAAAGTAAAGCAAAGCAGAGCAGCAAAGCAAGAAATACGGCAAAAAACTTACTAAAGCACACCAAAGGAAGAGAGCAACCAAAGGGGGGAAGGGGGGTATCTTTATTAGGGTTTCTTCAACTTTATCGAATGAGGGTTTTTTAGTTACACTTCAGCAAAGCAAGTGGAAACAACAATGTGCACAAGCACAAGTACAAATCCAATCCATCTGCACACTGGTCAAAGTCCAAGTGACATCCAGAGCAATACGTGCAAGTGCAGCGGCAAACACGAATCCAGAGCAACACAAGCCAACCCCATCGCAGTACAACCTAACAATTGTTCTCTTTCTGGAAAATGTATGACATCTTATTGGTCCAGGAAACCCAAAACAACAGCAGCAGACAGAGAACAAAACACTCATCCACCACCCGCCTCCTTCAGCTTCCACACAAACCCACCCTCGCTCTCGTCTCGAGAGCACCCCATGGGAAGGCGGTTCCCGGGAGCCCCAAAATCATCGCGCCTGACAAATGCCCAGCCCCGGCACGGTCAGCACCCAACCCCTGGCGATGAACGTCACCTCACAGAGCGGCCGGGGCCCAGATAAAAAAACCCAGCTGGGAGGGAAAAAAACCCCAGACAGCAGAGCTGGGTGGTTTTTACTCTAAGTTTAAAAAGTAGCTGAAAAGCCTGAAAGGCAAAACTCACACCCACAAGGTTAGAAGCATTCCACACACGCACTCTTCTCGCAGGCAGACAGACACACACAGACGCAGCTCTGGCACCACATTTCCTCTTGTTCCTGCTGGCCTGGAAAGCCCCAGGTAAATCCAGTCCCTCAGACCTTGCATCCCTGAACACCAGGAGAGCTGGAGTTTTACCCAGATCCCAGTGCCCTGCACAGCTGCACTGACACGAGCACAGGCTGATCGCTCTGCCCAGCACCATCCCTCATTTTCCTCCCATTGCTCCCCAAGCGTCCCCAAACCACCCCGTGTCTGTGCCGGGGCCAGTGCCTGCCCCGAGCCCAACCAGAGGCTGTCACCCAGCCCTGCACCAGCTCCCACCCCTGGGAGAGCTGGGAATGCACTGAGAGCTCAGCTCCCTGGGCTCCCCAACACCCAAACCAGTCCTCAGACACACAAATAATGCCCAACCTGCCCCTCCGGGCACAGCCAAACACCACAATTCTATCATCCCCAAGGAACTCTGGCAGGTTGCCTCTTCACCTGTGCCTTTTTCCAGCAGCCATGGCTAGGACCGGGCTGTCAGAAATAGCATTCCCTAGGCAGTTCATCCCAGCACAGAGGAGAAGAGGAGCCTGTCACTCATCCACACCACGGGCAGGACAAGGGGGGCCCAAGCTGGCTTTGGCTGCTCCAACATCCAAAGCTCTTGGTGCCAAAGATAGGACGAGTTCAGTGGTTGCTCCTGTCCTGAAAGAGAGCAGAAAAGCGAAGTTAATCCCACTGTGGAATGCAAGACTCCTGCATTTCATATTTCTGCTCTGATTGCTCACCGCAGAGTATTATCCATGGAAAAAAAAGGAGAATGACACCATATCAAATAAAAAGTGCCCTTCTCCAGCACTTTTATTCCAAGCATTAAAAAGATGCTCATTTCTCTTCCAGCATTGTTTCCCTCATTTTAGCAGAACCGTCTTCATCCCAGACCCCCCTCATCAGCTGTTCAATCCTCTGGCACTGGATTTGGACAAAAGAAGGGACGCACCTGGATCGCAGGAAATCACGGAGAGAAACCCCTCCAAAACCTGACAGAGAAAAACAACAGGAGATGCAGGAAGACACATCCCTCATTTGCACGTCCAGAGTGCTTTTCTAAAGACTTCCCTGCATCTGGATGCTCTTTGCACTTGGCTTTCTTTACAAGAATGCATTTGCTGCTAAACACGTCTCAGGCCCTTATTTGATCAGGATAAGGTCGGATGCGGATGAAGACTCACACAGGGAATAGCCAGGGAGATGCAGGGCCTGGGAACATCAAGGACGGAGAAGAGAAGGAACAGGGATTGTTTTTCTTGTTTAGAGCCAGCAGTGCTGTGAGCTTGGAGAACACACGGCACCACAGGGATCCAGGGCAGGAGCGGGATAACTCTGGGATAAGGGGAATCTGCTCCCACTCCAGGGCTGTGCCAGTGAAGGAGGGGAAGTTTTAGTGCCTTCATGGCACACAAAAACCAAACCCAGCACCACCGAGCTGGACTTTCGTGAACTGCAACACAAAGCGGCCCCTGGCCTTTGGGGGAACACAACCTCACCGAGTCACGGAGCCAGGGGATGACACTTGGGAATGAGCCTTGCGGCCTGCAGCCAAATCAGATGAGGGAGCCACAGGAGCTGTGGGGTTTCCTGCTCTTCCTGCAACGCCATCAGTCCAGACCAGGAGACCCTTCCTGGAACAGATCTTCCCTGTAAAAGGGAGCAACACCAAAGCTCAAGCCCTCATTTAGAGACCCTTGGAAAAGCAAAGGTGAGAGGGGATTACCTGGAGCCCCAGGGGACCGAGGTGAAGGGGATGAAGAAGCAGACAGCAAACTGCTTCCACTGCTTCTCACTCCAGCAAGGGGAACATCCCTGGAATTTCACGTCCAGCGTCTCTCCCAAGCCCCACCGGCGAACCCACACGTACTCCAGGACTGATCTCCTTTGTACTTCCAGCAGCACAGACCCACCGGGAGGAACTGCAATCCAAGGACACACATCAGCAACCGCCTTCCCGCTTGGCGCTCTCTCCACATTTTTCCCTTTCCAGTGGGATGCAGGTGCCACCCCCCAGAGGCAGGAAAACTGCCTTGCAATCCAGTACAAAACCTGCCTGGGAAGCCCAGGATGCCCGGAGCCAGCAGCCATTTCTCCTGGAGCTCCTGCTGACAGGCATTTGAAGCCTGCTGGGCCTCACAGCTGCTTTTCTGCCAAGGGCATTCCCATCTCTTATTTTTTAGCCCAAATAAAGGTTTGCAAAGCTGAGTTTTGTGAGAAGTGCTTCATATTTGGATTATTCTTAACTTGGGAGTTTCCCTTGGCACCAAAATCAGGGGGTAAACCCAACATGGCCTCAAAGGGCCATAAGATCCCAGATATCCAATCCCCAGTTCCCTCAGCATTGGTTCATTAAAGCTTTTCAGGGGTAATTTAGCAAACTTCAGGGTTTGGTGACTTCACCATCAAAGCAACACGAAACCTGTGCAAAAGGAACTTAACTAAAGCTGGCTAAACGCTGCCCAGACCTGGCAGAAAGCGCTTCCCACACCTCTCCTGGAATTCTCTTTCCCAGCCCTTCCAGCTTCGGAAGGCTTCTGTGGGAGCCTCAAGTCGCGGTGCAGCTCAGAACCTGCACGTACCTAAAGCAGCCCCACGGGAACACAAAGCTTCCCTCGGGCATTTCGTTTCTTTACCCCAAACATTCTTCCCACTCAGCCACAATCTAGAAAGGAAAGAAAGGAAAAGAAGGAAGACCAATTAATTCTGACATAAGGAGTCTTGACTATTCCAACACACTGCCAGGTGAAAAAGCATCCCTGCCACTCTAACAAATCCCCCTGATACTGTCTCCATTCTGTATCAATTATTTAAACGCTGTATTAAGGAGCGTAAGGACACAATGCTTGGAATTCTCAAAAATGGCTCAGCTTGGCTACTCCAAGCACTTTCTCACCCGGGGAATTGAGCTGTCCCACATTTAAACGCCACGTTTGATCCAAATCCCATAGAAATCTGATATTGTTTGGCTCCTGAGCTTTCCCAAAAGCTGTGCAGTCAAGCCTGGAAATCCTCACTGAAGCTTTGCCATGTCACATCGGGATTTACCCTTGGGAAAACCCCACTCTGAGCACTTGGGTTTCAAGAGGTTGCACCCAATGTTACAGACACAGAATTCCTGCGGGGTTTGGCATTTCCTGCACCTCCAAACACGTGAAAAGAAGGAAGTGCAGAGTCCCGAGGCTCCATTATTGCCATTCTCCTCACATCCCTTTCCTCAGCTGCACGTGGCTTTGTGCCTCCTCTGAAGGGCTGGAAAGGAATTCGGGAACCCCCCTCAGCTTCTTCGGTTTTCAGCTTTTTCTCTGAGCCGGCCCAAAAGGCAAACAGGAAAAAAAACCCCCAAAAGTGCACAAAATCCCAGCCCCTCCCAAGATGCAGCTCCTCACACCAAACCTTGGGAGAATCCCTGGTGCTTCCAACACCGCTGCAATCCCACCTGGAGCTGAGCTTACAGGGTGCTCTGCCTAATCCACATCCAAGCCTGGATAGCCCAAAGCCTGCAAGAAAAGAGGAGGCAAAGTGAAGGGGAGAGGGGGGGAAAAACGGAGTTTTAGGTTTTTCCCCTGTTTGCAACAGGATTAAAGGGCAGGATGGAGAGGTTTCGTGGAAAAGAAGTACCAAAGGCTGCTTCATTCCCAGCAATTAGCGCTGCTCAGGTTGAATCCAAGAGGCCCAATCCACCAGGTTTAAACAGGAGCAGCCGACAGGATGGGTTATGACACAGATCTGTGAAGCTGGAGCCTTCTTTCTTCTCCCGGGCTCTCCCAGAAATTCTCCATGTCCGGACATGCTCCCGCTCTCCCCGCTGGGGAGGACGGACTTGGATAGCCCGGGTGACTGGTGAGCCTAAAACAATAAGTGATGCAGTGATCCAAGTGTTTTTCCCCAGAAAATTACATATTCTCTGGACCTGGGATAACCCTTATCCCATGGCCTTCTCCAGGAAGAGTCCCAGCTGGATAGGGTCTCCCAGAAAGGATTCCATAGGGGCTCACCTTCTGCTTGGAGCTCGGCTGAATTCCTCAGCAATCCCAGGGAATGTGGCCATTGGAGGCTTTGGGCAGATTGGGCTCAATTGCGTTTTTAGGTTTTGTTACCGTCTCTCAGACTTCCCACTGGAATGTGGTCTCCAAGGAATATGTAAATCCCATGGGATTCCTGCTCTTTCGGACAATTTTTTGTACCATTCCTGTACAAAACGAGGCCCCCTGTTCGGATGCTTTTCCCCACCGTTCCCCAGCAGTTTTATCTGCCAGTGCATTCCCTGTGCTGGTTGGGCTCTTCCCAGATCTCTGAGCTCCTTCACAGGCAGGAGATCCATTTGGCCCAGGAACCGAACCCTCCCGAGGAATTGTCTGATGCCATCTCCACATTTCACAGCTGATCCTTGTGCTCAAAGGATCCCCCTTTCTTCCCTCCAGCCAATTCCAAGCCTCGCTGCCCCCAGCCGGGAACAGTCCCCAGGCCGATCCCTGCAGTCTTCCCTGCCAGGATCCTGCTCAGGAATCCATGGGCTACAAATTGAAGAATTAATTCTTCCCACCCCTGCCCAGTTCTAATTCCAAAGGATTTGGTGTCTGCCTTACCCGGCTGGAGCCTGCTTCCAACTCTGCTCTTGCTGCTTCTGCTGCTTTCCATTTCCCAGGAATTCCACCAACGGAGCGACAGCGTTTTCCACCTCCTCCTCCTCCAGGATTCCCTCTGTTGCGTTCGGGTGCTGGAAGGATATCAAAACCAGGGCCTCACTATCAGGAATTATATCCCCGGATTTGTTCCTTTCCAAATGTCACCTCTTCCCAACAAAGCACTGGCCATCCAAGGAATTCTAGAGAGCCATGTGCTGACCGCTGCTTACTCCTCTGGAATGTCAGAGCTTGGAAAAAAAGGGCAGTTGAGGCTTTTCCTGGTGCTGCCCATGAAGTGTATTTTACCTAAGTGCCCCTGCCCATGCCTTTGTCTGTATCCACCAAAAATCCACCCGTTCATTCCCCAGCTGCTGCCTCCCTCTTTTCCTGGATCCAACATAATTTTAACAGGTGAATATTCCACTCTGGAAGAGCACCTTTCATTCCAAACCTAAGAACAAACAAATGAATCACTTTCCTTCGACCTTCCTTATTAGGATTCCACTGAGAGCAGTGGATGGAAAATGATCCTCTCCTGGTCCCTGCTGGATTCCAGGAGCAGGGATCCTTTCCCTCTTTCCCCCCACCCCCCGCGGTGCCCTCCTCCCCCTCCCGCCCCACCCCGCACCCTTTTCAGCCTTTCTTCCACAGCTTTTGCCTCCGGACCTCAGATCCTTTTGGTCTCCAGGAGCTCCCAGCAGCCCCACAGCCTTTCCTCTCCCATCCTGATCCTTTCTCCAGGAATGGAGCTCTGCATTGCAATTCCCTTCTCTTTTCTCCGACAATTCCCACCAACCCAGACCTAAAGCTGACACAAGGAACGCTCGGTGCCCACAAATCCAAATCCAGACCTGGCCATCCCTAAACCAGCAACTCCCGGACAATTTGCGTTCATTCCAACCTAACACTGAGGACCCACCTAATCCTTCAAAATTCCCAAGAAATATCCCGTTGCCTTCAGCTCCCAGGGGATTCTGCTTCGTGCTCACACGGATTTGGGACTTCCCTGAAAAACCCGTGCAGGGCACGCTGGAATCCCCGATCCCGTGAATCCGGGGAGTGTGAAAAGCTCGGTCCAGCCTGGGCCCCCAGAAATTTTTGCCAAATATCCCCCAAGTCCTCGGGACAACAGAACTCTCTGGTACTGCATTTTTAGCGTTGTAAAGCCTGGAATTACTTTATTCCTAGTGCTGGGCTCTGCATATGGCCGAGAAAATCCCGGCCTCCGCACAGACCCAGATTCCAAACTTTTTGATACATTTGAGCAAACCGAGAAATTCCCCTTCCCTGCTTCTTCTTAAGGGCATCCTTCTCTTCCCTTACCCGGCCTGCTCTCTCCCACTGGGCTGGGTTTTTCCCTTCCCATGCTAATTAGTCCATACTTCTAGGAGGTTTAGGTACCTTTCTTCCCCGGCAGGGATTTCTTAACACGGCTACCGAGGCTTTGGGAGTCTTCTTTATCTTCTACTTTCTGGAAACACACCCTCTGATCCATAAATGCCACAATCCAGATGCCCAACTTCAACAAGACATCCTTTTCACCTAAAAACACTCACTCTCAACTCTTAGATCTTTTAAAGTTTTACCCCTGCAAAATTCCCCTGGTTTTCCACCGCTGAATTCCTCCGTCCTGATTCCAAGAATTTCTTGAATACCACGGGGCTTTTCTCAAGATTTACCCCCACAACCTTCCCTACGTGCCCACTGCTCACCACCTCATTTTTCCCTCAATGTCTTCGTTCTCCACCCCAGAGAGTTTGTCAAGTGTTGCCTCCAAAATGTTCCCCCTCTGTCCACTACGGAGTTCCCCATTTTGCCTTCAAAATATTCCTTCTGTCCCCTCCAGATTGCATCCACTTTTACCCCCAACATTTTACTTCCTCTACAATATTGATTAAACCTTTTCCACCCCAAAAATGTGCATTCCCTCCCTTAAACAGCACCTCAGCTTTTCCCTCAAAAATGCCCCAGAGAGAAACTCCGATTCAGCCCCCAAACTCCCATTTTCCTACACAAACAGTTCTTGTGGCCCCTCTCAATTCCCCCAGGCTTTCAGCTAAAGGAATAACTGGAAGCCTATTCCCTCATCTCTGCCCTCCTTTTGCTTTCCTGGAAAACCTTGCCATCCCACACTTTCTCCAAGAGATCTGCTGCGAGTACTGCAAGGTCTGCTCTGTCAGAGAGCCTGGGGGGTTTACAGCACTTGTTCCTCTGCATCTGTACCCTTTCATCAGGTTTCCCCTGGAACGGTGTTGTGGGAGAAGCTTGGAATTACCAGAAATGGATCAGGTTCACATTTTTTCCCCACCAGTTTTTATCTGGTTTGAAATTCCTGGAATGACCCTCAAATGTGCCCTAGAACAGTGCTGTGAAAGGATCAGTCAGAAGAACAGCCTGAAAGCAGAAAACCACCTCCAGCAGCAGCCGGAATGATCCCATTTCTGTTCTTACCTGCTCCTGCCAGAGCTCCCAACGGCCCTTCCCATTCCAAAACAAGAGCCATGCAAGACATTCCTGCTGTCCGTGAGGGTGAGGTGCCAGTTCTGGATGTTCTTTGCTGTGGAATCGGACAACAAACAGAGCGTAAATGATCTTGGTGGCTCTTCCAAGCCAAACCACCCCGTGATTCCTTGCGTGGATCAGCACCTGTCCCAACTCCATTCCAGAAACCTCCTCCCACTAACCCAGAACTTTCCTTTTTCCGCTCAACATCAGGGATTTGCTGCCGAGTGCCCCGGGCAGGGGACGCCTCAGCATTCCCTGGGACGCCTCAGCATTCCCTGGGACGCCTCAGCATTCCCTGGGGCACCTCAGCATTCCCTGGGGTGCCTCAGCATTCCCTGGGCTGCTGTTCCACGCCGATCCCGTGTCCAGCGCCGTTCCGGGCTGCAGTGCCGGGCTCTCCCCACAAGGCGGCAGCACCGGGAGCGAGCAGCCCCGGCCGGTCCCGCTGTCTCGGGGCAGCTGCGCCTTTAACCCGCCCGGAGCCGGCGGGGCCGTGAACACAGCGGGCAAAAACCCCACCGATCCCCTTTATTTCACCTCCACGGGCACAGGATCGCAGCATTCCCTGGGCTGGAAGGGACCCACAGGGAGCATCGAGTCCACATCCTGGCCCTGCACCCCAAGAATCCCACCCTGTGCCCGAGAGCCTTGTCCAGACCCAAACTCTGCCTCTAGGATCCTGAAAACACAGTGGGGCTGGGAGAAGGATGACAATGGAAGATTTTTTATATAGATCTCCTTGTACGATCGTTATATAATATCATTAGATCGCCCAGGAACCCATCCCTGTACCTGGACAGCCAGAAGTGCACAAAATCCCAGCCCCTCCCAAGATGCAGCTCCTCACACCAAACCTTGGGAGAATCCCTGGTGCTTCCAACACTGCTGCAATCCCACCTGGAGCTGAGCTTACAGGGTGCTCTGCCTAATCCACATCCAAGCCTGGATAGCCCAAAGCCTGCAAGAAAAGAGGAGGCAAAGTGAAAAGGAGAGAGGGGGAAAAAACCAGAGTTTTAGGTTTTTCCCGTGTTTGCAACAGGATTGAAGGGCAGGATGGAGAGGTTTCGTGGAAAAGAAGTACCAAAGGCTGCTTCATTCCCAGCAATTAGCGCTGCTCAGGTTGAATCCAAGAGGACCAATCCACCAGGTTTAAACAGGAGCGGCCGACAGGATGGGTTATGACACAGATCTGTGAAGCTGGAGCCTTCTTTCTTCTCCCGGGCTCTCCCAGAAATTCTCCATGTCCGGATGCGCTCCCGCTCTCCCTGCTGGGGAGGACGGACTTGGATAGCCCGGGTGACTGGTGAGCCTAAAACAATAAGTGATGCAGTGATCCAAGTGTTTTTCACAAGGAAATGACATATTCTCTGGACCTGGGATAACCCATATCCCATGGCCTTCTCCAGGAAGAGTCCCAGCTGGATAGGGTCTCCCAGAAAGGATTCCATAGGGGCTCACTTTTTGCTTGGAGCTCGGCTGAATTCCTCAGCAATGCCAGGGAATGTTGCCATTGGAGGCTTTGGGCAGATTGGGCTCATTTGCCTTTTTAGGTTTTGTTACCGTGTCTCAGACTTCCCACTGGAATGTGGTCTCCAAGGAACATGTAAATCCCATTGGATTCCTGCTCTTTCGGACAATTTTTTGTACCATTCCTGTACAAAACGAGGCCCCCTGTTCGGATGCTTTTCCCCACTGTTCCCCAGCAGTTTTATCTGCCAGTCCATTCCCGGCGCTCGTTGGGCTCTTCCCAGATCTCTGAGCTCCTTCACAAGGCAGGAGATCCATTTGGCCCAGGAACCGAACCCTCCCGAGGAATTGTCTGATGCCATCTCCACATTTCACAGCTGATCCTTGTGCTCAAAGGATCCCCCTTTCTTCCCTCCAGCCAATTCCAAGCCTCGCTGCCCCCAGCCGGGAACAGTCCCCAGGCCGATCCCTGCAGTCTTCCCTGCCAGGATCCTGCTCAGGAATCCATGGGCTACAAATTGAAGAATTAATTCTTCCCACCCCTGCCCACTTCTAATTCCAAAGGATTTGGTGGCTGCCTTACCCGGCTGGAGCCTGCTTCCAACTCTGTTCTTGCTGCTTCTGCTGCTTTCCATTTCCCAGGAATTCCACCAACGGAGCGACAGCGTTTTCCACCTCCTCCTCCAGGATTCCCTCTGTTGCGTTCGGGTGCTGGAAGGATATCAAAACCAGGGCCTCACTATCAGGAATTATATCCCCGGATTTGTTCCTTTCCAAATGTCACCTCTTCCCAACAAAGCACTGGCCATCCAAGGAATTCTAGAGAGCGATGTGCTGACCGCTGCTTACTCCTCTGGAATGTCAGAGCTTGGAAAAAAAGGGCAGTTGAGGCTTTTCCTGGTGCTGCCCATGAAGTGTATTTTACCTAAGTGCCCCTGCCCATGCCTTTGCCTGTATCCGCCAAAAATCCACCCGTTCATTCCCCAGCTGCTGCCTCCCTCTTTTCCTGGATCCAACAGAATTTTAACAGGTGAATATTCCCCTCTGGAAGAGCACCTTTCATTCCAAACCTAAGAACAAACAAATGAATCACTTTCCTTCGACCTTCCTTATTAGGATTCCACTGAGAGCAGTGGATGGAAAATGATCCTCTCCTGGCCCCTGCTGGATTCCCGGAGCAGGGATCCTTTCCCTCTTTCCCCCCACCCCCCGCGGTGCCCTCCTCCCCCTCCCGCCCCACCCCGCACCCTTTTCAGGCTTTGTTCCACAGCTTTTGCCTCCGGACCTCAGATCCTTTTGGTCTCCAGGAGCTCCCAGCAGCTCCACAGCCTTTCCTCTCCCATCCTGATCCTTTCTCCAGGAATGGAGCTCTGCATTGCAATTCCCTTCTCTTTTCTCCGACAATTCCCACCAACCCAGACCTAAAGCTGACACAAGGAACGCTCGGTGCCCACAAATCCAAATCCAGACCTGGCCATCCCTAAACCAGCAACTCCCGGACAATTTGCGTTCATTCCAACCTATCACTGAGGACTCACCTAATCCTTCAAAATTCCCAAGAAATATCCCGTTGCCTTCAGCTCCCAGGGGATTCTGCTTCGTGCTCACACGGATTTGGGACTTCCCTGAAACACCCGTGCAGGGCACGCTGGAATCCCCGATCCCGTGAATCCGGGGAGTGTGAAAAGCTCGGTCCAGCCTGGGCCCCCAGAAATTTTTGCCAACTATCCCCCAAGTCCTCGGGACAACAGAACTCTCTGGTACTGCATTTTTGGCGTTGTAAAGCCTGGAATTACTTTATTCCTAGTGCTGGGCTCTGGATGTGGCCGAGAAAATCCCGGCCTCCACACAGACCCAGATTCCAAACTTTTTGATACATTTGAGCAAACCGAGAAATTCCCCTTCCCTGCTTCTTCTTAAGGGCATCCTTCTCTTCCCTTACCCGGCCTGCTCTCTCCCACTGGGCTGGGTTTTTCCCTTCCCATGCTAATTAGTCCCTACTTCTAGGAGCTTTAGGTACCTTTCTTCCCTGGCAGGGATTTCTTAACACAGCTACCGAGGCTTTGGGAGTCTTCTTTATCTTCTACTTTCTGGAAACACACCCTCTGATCCATAAATGCCACAATCCAGATGCCCAACTTCAACAAGACATCCTTTTCACCTAAAAACACTCACTCTCAACTCTTAGATCTTTTAAAGTTTTACCCCCGCAAAATTCCCCTGGTTTTCCACCGCTGAATTCCTCCGTCCTGATTCCAAGAATTTCTTGAATACCACGGGGCTTTTCTCAAGATTTACCCCCACAACCTTCCCTACGTGCCCACTGCTCACCACCTCATTTTTCCCTCAATGTCTTCGTTCTCCACCCCAGAGAGTTTGTCAAGTGTTGCCTCCAAAATGTTCCCCCTCTGTCCACTACGGAGTTCCCCATTTTGCCTTCAAAATATTCATTCTGTCCCCTCCAGATTGCATCCACTTTTACCCCCAACATTTTACTTCCTCTACAATATTGATTAAACCTTTTGCACCCCAAAAATGTGCATTCCCTCCCTTAAACAGCACCTCAGCTTTTCCCTCAAAAATGCCCCAGAGAGAAACTCCGATTCAGCCCCCAAACTCCCATTTTCCTACACAAACAGTTCTTGTGGCCCCTCTCAATTCCCCCAGGCTTTCAGCTAAAGGAATAACTGGAAGCCTATTCCCTCATCTCTGCCCTCCTTTTGCTTTCCTGGAAAACCTTGCCATCCCACACTTTCTCCAAGAGATCTGCTGGGAGTACGGCAAGGTCTGCTCTGTCTGAGTGCCAGGGGGGTTTACAGCACTTGCTCCTCTGCATCTTCACCCTTTCATCAGCTTTCCCCTGGAACGGTGTTGTGGGAGAAGCTTGGAATTACCAGAAATGGATCAGGTTCACATTTTTTCCCCACCAGTTTTCATCTGGTTTGAAATTCCTGGAATTACCCTCAAATGTGCCCTAGAACAGTGCTGTGAAAGGATCAGTCAGAAGAACAGCCTGAAAGCAGAAAACCACCTCCAGCAGCAGCCGGAATGATCCCATTTCTCTTCTTACCTGCTCCTGCCAGAGCTCCCAACGGCCCTTCCCATTCCAAAACAACAGCTATGCAAGACATTCCTGCTGTCCGTGAGGGTGAGGTGCCAGTTCTGGATGTTCTTTGCTGCGGAATCGGACAACAAACAGAGCGTAAATGATCTTGGTGGCTCTTCCAAGCCAAACCACCCCGTGATTCCTTGCGTGGATCAGCACCTGTCCCAACTCCATTCCAGAAACCTCCTCCCACTAACCCAGAACTTTCCTTTTTCCGCTCAACATCAGGGATTTGCTGCCGAGTGCCCCGGGCAGGGGACGCCTCAGCCTTCCCTGGGACGCCTCAGCATTCCAGCATTTTTATTCCAGGCATTAAAAGGATGCTCATTTCTCTTCCAGCATTGTTTCCCTCATTTTAGGAGAACCCTTTTCATCCCAGACCCCCCTCGTCAGCTGTTCAATCCTCTGGCACTGGATTTGGACAAAAGAAGGGACGCACCTGGACTGCGGGAAATCACGGAGAGAAACCCCTCCAAAACCTGACAGAGAAAAACAACGGGAGATGCAGGAAGACATATCCCTCATTTGCACGTCTGGAATGCTTTTCTAAAGACTTCTCTGCATCTGGATGCTCTTTGCTCTTGGCTTTCTTTACAGGAATGCATTTGCTGCTAAACACATCTCAGGCCCTTATTTGATCAGGATAAGGCGGGATGGAGATGAAGACTCACACAGGGAATAGCCAGGGAGATTCCCAGATCTCTGAGCTCCTTCACAAGGCAGGAGGTCCATTTGGCCCAGGAACCGAACCCTCCCGAGGAATTGTCTGATGCCATCTCCACATTTCACAGCTGATCCTTGTGCTCAAAGGATCCCCCTTTCTTCCCTCCAGCCAATTCCAAGCCTCGCTGCCCCCAGCCGGGAACAGTCCCCAGGCCGATCCCTGCAGTCTTCCCTGCCAGGATCCTGCTCAGGAATCCATGGGCTACAAATTGAAGAATTAATTCTTCCCACCCCTGCCCACTTCTAATTCCAAAGGATTTGGTGGCTGCCTTACCCGGCTGGAGCCTGCTTCCAACTCTGTTCTTGCTGCTTCTGCTGCTTTCCATTTCCCAGGAATTCCACCAACGGAGCGACAGCGTTTTCCACCTCCTCCTCCAGGATTCCCTCGGTTGCGTTCGGGTGCTGGAAGGGTATCAAAACCTGGGCCTCACTATCAGGAATTATATCCCCGGATTTGTTCCTTTCCAAATGTCACCTCTTCCCAACAAAGCACTGGCCATCCAAGGAATTCTAGAGAGCGATGTGCTGACCGCTGCTTACTCCTCTGGAATGTCAGAGCTTGGAAAAAAAGGGCAGTTGAGGCTTTTCCTGGTGCTGCCCATGAAGTGTATTTTACCTAAGTGCCCCTGCCCATGCCTTTGCCTGTATCCGCCAAAAATCCACCCGTTCATTCCCCAGCTGCTGCCTCCCTCTTTTCCTGGATCCAACAGAATTTTAACAGGTGAATATTCCCCTCTGGAAGAGCACCTTTCATTCCAAACCTAAGAACAAACAAACGAATCACTTTCCTTCGACCTTCCTTATTAGGATTCCACTGAGAGCAGTGGATGGAAAATGATCCTCTCCTGGCCCCTGCTGGATTCCCGGAGCAGGGAGCCTTTCCCTCTTTCCCCCCACCCCCCGCGGTGCCCTCCTCCCCCTCCCGCCCCACCCCGCACCCTTTTCAGGCTTTGTTCCACAGCTTTTGCCTCCGGACCTCAGATCCTTTTGGTCTCCAGGAGCTCCCAGCAGCTCCACAGCCTTTCCTCTCCCATCCTGATCCTTTGTCCAGGAATGGAGCTCTGCATTGCAATTCCCTTCTCTTTTCTCCGACAATTCCCACCAACCCAGACCTAAAGCTGACACAAGGAACGCTCGGTGCCCACAAATCCAAATCCAGACCTGGCCATCCCTAAACCAGCAACTCCCGGACAATTTGCGTTCATTCCAACCTATCACTGAGGACTCACCTAATCCTTCAAAATTCCCAAGAAATATCCCGTTGCCTTCAGCTCCCAGGGGATTCTGCTTCGTGCTCACACGGATTTGGGACTTCCCTGAAACACCCGTGCAGGGCACGCTGGAATCCCCGATCCCGTGAATCCGGGGAGTGTGAAAAGCTCGGTCCAGCCTGGGCCCCCAGAAATTTTTGCCAACTATCCCCCAAGTCCTCGGGACAACAGAACTCTCTGGTACTGCATTTTTGGCGTTGTAAAGCCTGGAATTACTTTATTCCTAGTGCTGGGCTCTGGATGTGGCCGAGAAAATCCCGGCCTCCACACAGACCCAGATTCCAAACTTTTTGATACATTTGAGCAAACCGAGAAATTCCCCTTCCCTGCTTCTTCTTAAGGGCATCCTTCTCTTCCCTTACCCGGCCTGCTCTCTCCCACTGGGCTGGGTTTTTCCCTTCCCATGCTAATTAGTCCCTACTTCTAGGAGCTTTAGGTACCTTTCTTCCCTGGCAGGGATTTCTTAACACAGCTACCGAGGCTTTGGGAGTCTTCTTTATCTTCTACTTTCTGGAAACACACCCTCTGATCCATAAATGCCACAATCCAGATGCCCAACTTCAACAAGACATCCTTTTCACCTAAAAACACTCACTCTCAACTCTTAGATCTTTTAAAGTTTTACCCCCGCAAAATTCCCCTGCTTTTCCACCGCTGAATTCCTCCGTCCTGATTCCAAGAATTTCTTGAATACCACGGGGCTTTTCTCAAGATTTACCCCCACAACCTTCCCTACGTGCCCACTGCTCACCACCTCATTTTTCCCTCAATGTCTTCGTTCTCCACCCCAGAGAGTTTGTCAAGTGTTGCCTCCAAAATGTTCCCCCTCTGTCCACTACGGAGTTCCCCATTTTGCCTTCAAAATATTCCTTCTGTCCCCTCCAGATTGCATCCACTTTTACCCCCAACATTTTACTTCCTCTACAATATTGATTAAACCTTTTGCACCCCAAAAATGTGCATTCCCTCCCTTAAACAGCACCTCAGCTTTTCCCTCAAAAATGCCCCAGAGAGAAACTCCGATTCAGCCCCCAAACTCCCATTTTCCTACACAAACAGTTCTTGTGGCCCCTCTCAATTCCCCCAGGCTTTCAGCTAAAGGAATAACTGGAAGCCTATTCCCTCATCTCTGCCCTCCTTTTGCTTTCCTGGAAAACCTTGCCATCCCACACTTTCTCCAAGAGATCTGCTGGGAGTACGGCAAGGTCTGCTCTGTCTGAGTGCCAGGGGGGTTTACAGCACTTGCTCCTCTGCATCTTCACCCTTTCATCAGCTTTCCCCTGGAACGGTGTTGTGGGAGAAGCTTGGAATTACCAGAAATGGATCAGGTTCACATTTTTTCCCCACCAGTTTTCATCTGGTTTGAAATTCCTGGAATTACCCTCAAATGTGCCCTAGAACAGTGCTGTGAAAGGATCAGTCAGAAGAACAGCCTGAAAGCAGAAAACCACCTCCAGCAGCAGCCGGAATGATCCCATTTCTGTTCTTACCTGCTCCTGCCAGAGCTCCCAACGGCCCTTCCCATTCCAAAACAACAGCTATGCAAGACATTCCTGCTGTCCGTGAGGGTGAGGTGCCAGTTCTGGATGTTCTTTGCTGCGGAATCGGACAACAAACAGAGCGTAAATGATCTTGGTGGCTCTTCCAAGCCAAACCACCCCGTGATTCCTTGCGTGGATCAGCACCTGTCCCAACTCCATTCCAGAAACCTCCTCCCACTAACCCAGAACTTTCCTTTTTCCGCTCAACATCAGGGATTTGCTGCCGAGTGCCCCGGGCAGGGGACGCCTCAGCCTTCCCTGGGACGCCTCAGCATTCCAGCATTTTTATTCCAGGCATTAAAAGGATGCTCATTTCTCTTCCAGCATTGTTTCCCTCATTTTAGGAGAACCCTTTTCATCCCAGACCCCCCTCGTCAGCTGTTCAATCCTCTGGCACTGGATTTGGACAAAAGAAGGGACGCACCTGGACTGCGGGAAATCACGGAGAGAAACCCCTCCAAAACCTGACAGAGAAAAACAACGGGAGATGCAGGAAGACATATCCCTCATTTGCACGTCTGGAATGCTTTTCTAAAGACTTCTCTGCATCTGGATGCTCTTTGCTCTTGGCTTTCTTTACAGGAATGCATTTGCTGCTAAACACATCTCAGGCCCTTATTTGATCAGGATAAGGCGGGATGGAGATGAAGACTCACACAGGGAATAGCCAGGGAGATTCCCAGATCTCTGAGCTCCTTCACAAGGCAGGAGATCCATTTGGCCCAGGAACCGAACCCTCCCGAGGAATTGTCTGATGCCATCTCCACATTTCACAGCTGATCCTTGTGCTCAAAGGATCCCCCTTTCTTCCCTCCAGCCAATTCCAAGCCTCGCTGCCCCCAGCCGGGAACAGTCCCCAGGCCGATCCCTGCAGTCTTCCCTGCCAGGATCCTGCTCAGGAATCCATGGGCTACAAATTGAAGAATTAATTCTTCCCACCCCTGCCCACTTCTAATTCCAAAGGATTTGGTGGCTGCCTTACCCGGCTGGAGCCTGCTTCCAACTCTGTTCTTGCTGCTTCTGCTGCTTTCCATTTCCCAGGAATTCCACCAACGGAGCGACAGCGTTTTCCACCTCCTCCTCCAGGATTCCCTCTGTTGCGTTCGGGTGCTGGAAGGATATCAAAACCAGGGCCTCACTATCAGGAATTATATCCCCGGATTTGTTCCTTTCCAAATGTCACCTCTTCCCAACAAAGCACTGGCCATCCAAGGAATTCTAGAGAGCGATGTGCTGACCGCTGCTTACTCCTCTGGAATGTCAGAGCTTGGAAAAAAAGGGCAGTTGAGGCTTTTCCTGGTGCTGCCCATGAAGTGTATTTTACCTAAGTGCCCCTGCCCATGCCTTTGCCTGTATCCGCCAAAAATCCACCCGTTCATTCCCCAGCTGCTGCCTCCCTCTTTTCCTGGATCCAACAGAATTTTAACAGGTGAATATTCCCCTCTGGAAGAGCACCTTTCATTCCAAACCTAAGAACAAACAAATGAATCACTTTCCTTCGACCTTCCTTATTAGGATTCCACTGAGAGCAGTGGATGGAAAATGATCCTCTCCTGGCCCCTGCTGGATTCCCGGAGCAGGGATCCTTTCCCTCTTTCCCCCCACCCCCCGCGGTGCCCTCCTCCCCCTCCCGCCCCACCCCGCACCCTTTTCAGGCTTTGTTCCACAGCTTTTGCCTCCGGACCTCAGATCCTTTTGGTCTCCAGGAGCTCCCAGCAGCTCCACAGCCTTTCCTCTCCCATCCTGATCCTTTCTCCAGGAATGGAGCTCTGCATTGCAATTCCCTTCTCTTTTCTCCGACAATTCCCACCAACCCAGACCTAAAGCTGACACAAGGAACGCTCGGTGCCCACAAATCCAAATCCAGACCTGGCCATCCCTAAACCAGCAACTCCCGGACAATTTGCGTTCATTCCAACCTATCACTGAGGACTCACCTAATCCTTCAAAATTCCCAAGAAATATCCCGTTGCCTTCAGCTCCCAGGGGATTCTGCTTCGTGCTCACACGGATTTGGGACTTCCCTGAAACACCCGTGCAGGGCACGCTGGAATCCCCGATCCCGTGAATCCGGGGAGTGTGAAAAGCTCGGTCCAGCCTGGGCCCCCAGAAATTTTTGCCAACTATCCCCCAAGTCCTCGGGACAACAGAACTCTCTGGTACTGCATTTTTGGCGTTGTAAAGCCTGGAATTACTTTATTCCTAGTGCTGGGCTCTGGATGTGGCCGAGAAAATCCCGGCCTCCACACAGACCCAGATTCCAAACTTTTTGATACATTTGAGCAAACCGAGAAATTCCCCTTCCCTGCTTCTTCTTAAGGGCATCCTTCTCTTCCCTTACCCGGCCTGCTCTCTCCCACTGGGCTGGGTTTTTCCCTTCCCATGCTAATTAGTCCCTACTTCTAGGAGCTTTAGGTACCTTTCTTCCCTGGCAGGGATTTCTTAACACAGCTACCGAGGCTTTGGGAGTCTTCTTTATCTTCTACTTTCTGGAAACACACCCTCTGATCCATAAATGCCACAATCCAGATGCCCAACTTCAACAAGACATCCTTTTCACCTAAAAACACTCACTCTCAACTCTTAGATCTTTTAAAGTTTTACCCCCGCAAAATTCCCCTGGTTTTCCACCGCTGAATTCCTCCGTCCTGATTCCAAGAATTTCTTGAATACCACGGGGCTTTTCTCAAGATTTACCCCCACAACCTTCCCTACGTGCCCACTGCTCACCACCTCATTTTTCCCTCAATGTCTTCGTTCTCCACCCCAGAGAGTTTGTCAAGTGTTGCCTCCAAAATGTTCCCCCTCTGTCCACTACGGAGTTCCCCATTTTGCCTTCAAAATATTCATTCTGTCCCCTCCAGATTGCATCCACTTTTACCCCCAACATTTTACTTCCTCTACAATATTGATTAAACCTTTTGCACCCCAAAAATGTGCATTCCCTCCCTTAAACAGCACCTCAGCTTTTCCCTCAAAAATGCCCCAGAGAGAAACTCCGATTCAGCCCCCAAACTCCCATTTTCCTACACAAACAGTTCTTGTGGCCCCTCTCAATTCCCCCAGGCTTTCAGCTAAAGGAATAACTGGAAGCCTATTCCCTCATCTCTGCCCTCCTTTTGCTTTCCTGGAAAACCTTGCCATCCCACACTTTCTCCAAGAGATCTGCTGGGAGTACGGCAAGGTCTGCTCTGTCTGAGTGCCAGGGGGGTTTACAGCACTTGCTCCTCTGCATCTTCACCCTTTCATCAGCTTTCCCCTGGAACGGTGTTGTGGGAGAAGCTTGGAATTACCAGAAATGGATCAGGTTCACATTTTTTCCCCACCAGTTTTCATCTGGTTTGAAATTCCTGGAATTACCCTCAAATGTGCCCTAGAACAGTGCTGTGAAAGGATCAGTCAGAACAGCCTGAAAGCAGAAAACCACCTCCAGCAGCAGCCGGAATGATCCCATTTCTCTTCTTACCTGCTCCTGCCAGAGCTCCCAACGGCCCTTCCCATTCCAAAACAACAGCTATGCAAGACATTCCTGCTGTCCGTGAGGGTGAGGTGCCAGTTCTGGATGTTCTTTGCTGCGGAATCGGACAACAAACAGAGCGTAAATGATCTTGGTGGCTCTTCCAAGCCAAACCACCCCGTGATTCCTTGCGTGGATCAGCACCTGTCCCAACTCCATTCCAGAAACCTCCTCCCACTAACCCAGAACTTTCCTTTTTCTGCTCAACATCAGGGATTTGCTGCCGAGTGCCCCGGGCAGGGGACGCCTCAGCCTTCCCTGGGACGCCTCAGCATTCCAGCATTTTTATTCCAGGCATTAAAAGGATGCTCATTTCTCTTCCAGCATTGTTTCCCTCATTTTAGGAGAACCCTTTTCATCCCAGACCCCCCTCGTCAGCTGTTCAATCCTCTGGCACTGGATTTGGACAAAAGAAGGGACGCACCTGGACTGCGGGAAATCACGGAGAGAAACCCCTCCAAAACCTGACAGAGAAAAACAACGGGAGATGCAGGAAGACATATCCCTCATTTGCACGTCTGGAATGCTTTTCTAAAGACTTCTCTGCATCTGGATGCTCTTTGCTCTTGGCTTTCTTTACAGGAATGCATTTGCTGCTAAACACATCTCAGGCCCTTATTTGATCAGGATAAGGCGGGATGGAGATGAAGACTCACACAGGGAATAGCCAGGGAGATTCCCAGATCTCTGAGCTCCTTCACAAGGCAGGAGATCCATTTGGCCCAGGAACCGAACCCTCCCGAGGAATTGTCTGATGCCATCTCCACATTTCACAGCTGATCCTTGTGCTCAAAGGATCCCCCTTTCTTCCCTCCAGCCAATTCCAAGCCTCGCTGCCCCCAGCCGGGAACAGTCCCCAGGCCGATCCCTGCAGTCTTCCCTGTCAGGATCCTGCTCAGGAATCCATGGGCTACAAATTGAAGAATTAATTCTTCCCACCCCTGCCCACTTCTAATTCCAAAGGATTTGGTGGCTGCCTTACCCGGCTGGAGCCTGCTTCCAACTCTGTTCTTGCTGCTTCTGCTGCTTTCCACTTCCCAGGAATTCCACCAACGGAGCGACAGCGTTTTCCGCCTCCTCCTCCAGGATTCCCTCTGTTGCGTTCGGGTGCTGGAAGGATATCAAAACCAGGGCCTCACTATCAGGAATTATATCCCCGGATTTGTTCCTTTCCAAATGTCACCTCTTCCCAACAAAGCACTGGCCATCCAAGGAATTCTAGAGAGCGATGTGCTGACCGCTGCTTACTCCTCTGGAATGTCAGAGCTTGGAAAAAAAGGGCAGTTGAGGCTTTTCCTGGTGCTGCCCATGAAGTGTATTTTACCTAAGTGCCCCTGCCCATGCCTTTGCCTGTATCCGCCAAAAATCCACCCGTTCATTCCCCAGCTGCTGCCTCCCTCTTTTCCTGGATCCAACAGAATTTTAACAGGTGAATATTCCCCTCTGGAAGAGCACCTTTCATTCCAAACCTAAGAACAAACAAATGAATCACTTTCCTTCGACCTTCCTTATTAGGATTCCACTGAGAGCAGTGGATGGAAAATGATCCTCTCCTGGCCCCTGCTGGATTCCCGGAGCAGGGAGCCTTTCCCTCTTTCCCCCCACCCCCCGCGGTGCCCTCCTCCCCCTCCCGCCCCACCCCGCACCCTTTTCAGGCTTTGTTCCACAGCTTTTGCCTCCGGACCTCAGATCCTTTTGGTCTCCAGGAGCTCCCAGCAGCTCCACAGCCTTTCCTCTCCCATCCTGATCCTTTCTCCAGGAATGGAGCTCTGCATTGCAATTCCCTTCTCTTTTCTCCGACAATTCCCACCAACCCAGACCTAAAGCTGACACAAGGAACGCTCGGTGCCCACAAATCCAAATCCAGACCTGGCCATCCCTAAACCAGCAACTCCCGGACAATTTGCGTTCATTCCAACCTATCACTGAGGACTCACCTAATCCTTCAAAATTCCCAAGAAATATCCCGTTGCCTTCAGCTCCCAGGGGATTCTGCTTCGTGCTCACACGGATTTGGGACTTCCCTGAAACACCCGTGCAGGGCACGCTGGAATCCCCGATCCCGTGAATCCGGGGAGTGTGAAAAGCTCGGTCCAGCCTGGGCCCCCAGAAATTTTTGCCAAATATCCCCCAAGTCCTCGGGACAACAGAACTCTCTGGTACTGCATTTTTGGCGTTGTAAAGCCTGGAATTACTTTATTCCTAGTGCTGGGCTCTGGATGTGGCCGAGAAAATCCCGGCCTCCACACAGACCCAGATTCCAAACTTTTTGATACATTTGAGCAAACCGAGAAATTCCCCTTCCCTGCTTCTTCTTAAGGGCATCCTTCTCTTCCCTTACCCGGCCTGCTCTCTCCCACTGGGCTGGGTTTTTCCCTTCCCATGCTAATTAGTCCCTACTTCTAGGAGCTTTAGGTACCTTTCTTCCCTGGCAGGGATTTCTTAACACAGCTACCGAGGCTTTGGGAGTCTTCTTTATCTTCTACTTTCTGGAAACACACCCTCTGATCCATAAATGCCACAATCCAGATGCCCAACTTCAACAAGACATCCTTTTCACCTAAAAACACTCACTCTCAACTCTTAGATCTTTTAAAGTTTTACCCCCGCAAAATTCCCCTGGTTTTCCACCGCTGAATTCCTCCGTCCTGATTCCAAGAATTTCTTGAATACCACGGGGCTTTTCTCAAGATTTACCCCCACAACCTTCCCTACGTGCCCACTGCTCACCACCTCATTTTTCCCTCAATGTCTTCGTTCTCCACCCCAGAGAGTTTGTCAAGTGTTGCCTCCAAAATGTTCCCCCTCTGTCCACTACGGAGTTCCCCATTTTGCCTTCAAAATATTCCTTCTGTCCCCTCCAGATTGCATCCACTTTTACCCCCAACATTTTACTTCCTCTACAATATTGATTAAACCTTTTGCACCCCAAAAATGTGCATTCCCTCCCTTAAACAGCACCTCAGCTTTTCCCTCAAAAATGCCCCAGAGAGAAACTCCGATTCAGCCCCCAAACTCCCATTTTCCTACACAAACAGTTCTTGTGGCCCCTCTCAATTCCCCCAGGCTTTCAGCTAAAGGAATAACTGGAAGCCTATTCCCTCATCTCTGCCCTCCTTTTGCTTTCCTGGAAAACCTTGCCATCCCACACTTTCTCCAAGAGATCTGCTGGGAGTACGGCAAGGTCTGCTCTGTCTGAGTGCCAGGGGGGTTTACAGCACTTGCTCCTCTGCATCTTCACCCTTTCATCAGCTTTCCCCTGGAACGGTGTTGTGGGAGAAGCTTGGAATTACCAGAAATGGATCAGGTTCACATTTTTTCCCCACCAGTTTTCATCTGGTTTGAAATTCCTGGAATTACCCTCAAATGTGCCCTAGAACAGTGCTGTGAAAGGATCAGTCAGAAGAACAGCCTGAAAGCAGAAAACCACCTCCAGCAGCAGCCGGAATGATCCCATTTCTGTTCTTACCTGCTCCTGCCAGAGCTCCCAACGGCCCTTCCCATTCCAAAACAACAGCTATGCAAGACATTCCTGCTGTCCGTGAGGGTGAGGTGCCAGTTCTGGATGTTCTTTGCTGCGGAATCGGACAACAAACAGAGCGTAAATGATCTTGGTGGCTCTTCCAAGCCAAACCACCCCGTGATTCCTTGCGTGGATCAGCACCTGTCCCAACTCCATTCCAGAAACCTCCTCCCACTAACCCAGAACTTTCCTTTTTCCGCTCAACATCAGGGATTTGCTGCCGAGTGCCCCGGGCAGGGGACGCCTCAGCCTTCCCTGGGACGCCTCAGCATTCCAGCATTTTTATTCCAGGCATTAAAAGGATGCTCATTTCTCTTCCAGCATTGTTTCCCTCATTTTAGGAGAACCCTTTTCATCCCAGACCCCCCTCGTCAGCTGTTCAATCCTCTGGCACTGGATTTGGACAAAAGAAGGGACGCACCTGGACTGCGGGAAATCACGGAGAGAAACCCCTCCAAAACCTGACAGAGAAAAACAACGGGAGATGCAGGAAGACATATCCCTCATTTGCACGTCTGGAATGCTTTTCTAAAGACTTCTCTGCATCTGGATGCTCTTTGCTCTTGGCTTTCTTTACAGGAATGCATTTGCTGCTAAACACATCTCAGGCCCTTATTTGATCAGGATAAGGCGGGATGGAGATGAAGACTCACACAGGGAATAGCCAGGGAGATTCCCAGATCTCTGAGCTCCTTCACAAGGCAGGAGATCCATTTGGCCCAGGAACCGAACCCTCCCGAGGAATTGTCTGATGCCATCTCCACATTTCACAGCTGATCCTTGTGCTCAAAGGATCCCCCTTTCTTCCCTCCAGCCAATTCCAAGCCTCGCTGCCCCCAGCCGGGAACAGTCCCCAGGCCGATCCCTGCAGTCTTCCCTGCCAGGATCCTGCTCAGGAATCCATGGGCTACAAATTGAAGAATTAATTCTTCCCACCCCTGCCCACTTCTAATTCCAAAGGATTTGGTGGCTGCCTTACCCGGCTGGAGCCTGCTTCCAACTCTGTTCTTGCTGCTTCTGCTGCTTTCCATTTCCCAGGAATTCCACCAACGGAGCGACAGCGTTTTCCACCTCCTCCTCCAGCATTCCCTCTGTTGCGTTCGGGTGCTGGAAGGATATCAAAACCAGGGCCTCACTATCAGGAATTATATCCCCGGATTTGTTCCTTTCCAAATGTCACCTCTTCCCAACAAAGCACTGGCCATCCAAGGAATTCTAGAGAGCCATGTGCTGACCGCTGCTTACTCCTCTGGAATGTCAGAGCTTGGAAAAAAAGGGCAGTTGAGGCTTTTCCTGGTGCTGCCCATGAAGTGTATTTTACCTAAGTGCCCCTGCCCATGCCTTTGCCTGTATCCGCCAAAAATCCACCCGTTCATTCCCCAGCTGCTGCCTCCCTCTTTTCCTGGATCCAACAGAATTTTAACAGGTGAATATTCCCCTCTGGAAGAGCACCTTTCATTCCAAACCTAAGAACAAACAAACGAATCACTTTCCTTCGACCTTCCTTATTAGGATTCCACTGAGAGCAGTGGATGGAAAATGATCCTCTCCTGGCCCCTGCTGGATTCCCGGAGCAGGGAGCCTTTCCCTCTTTCCCCCCACCCCCCGCGGTGCCCTCCTCCCCCTCCCGCCCCACCCCGCACCCTTTTCAGCCTTTCTTCCACAGCTTTTGCCTCCGGACCTCAGATCCTTTTGGTCTCCAGGAGCTCCCAGCAGCTCCACAGCCTTTCCTCTCCCATCCTGATCCTTTGTCCAGGAATGGAGCTCTGCATTGCAATTCCCTTCTCTTTTCTCCGACAATTCCCACCAACCCAGACCTAAAGCTGACACAAGGAACGCTCGGTGCCCACAAATCCAAATCCAGACCTGGCCATCCCTAAACCAGCAACTCCCGGACAATTTGCGTTCATTCCAACCTATCACTGAGGACTCACCTAATCCTTCAAAATTCCCAAGAAATATCCCGTTGCCTTCAGCTCCCAGGGGATTCTGCTTCGTGCTCACACGGATTTGGGACTTCCCTGAAACACCCGTGCAGGGCACGCTGGAATCCCCGATCCCGTGAATCCGGGGAGTGTGAAAAGCTCGGTCCAGCCTGGGCCCCCAGAAATTTTTGCCAACTATCCCCCAAGTCCTCGGGACAACAGAACTCTCTGGTACTGCATTTTTGGCGTTGTAAAGCCTGGAATTACTTTATTCCTAGTGCTGGGCTCTGGATGTGGCCGAGAAAATCCCGGCCTCCACACAGACCCAGATTCCAAACTTTTTGATACATTTGAGCAAACCGAGAAATTCCCCTTCCCTGCTTCTTCTTAAGGGCATCCTTCTCTTCCCTTACCCGGCCTGCTCTCTCCCACTGGGCTGGGTTTTTCCCTTCCCATGCTAATTAGTCCCTACTTCTAGGAGCTTTAGGTACCTTTCTTCCCTGGCAGGGATTTCTTAACACAGCTACCGAGGCTTTGGGAGTCTTCTTTATCTTCTACTTTCTGGAAACACACCCTCTGATCCATAAATGCCACAATCCAGATGCCCAACTTCAACAAGACATCCTTTTCACCTAAAAACACTCACTCTCAACTCTTAGATCTTTTAAAGTTTTACCCCCGCAAAATTCCCCTGGTTTTCCACCGCTGAATTCCTCCGTCCTGATTCCAAGAATTTCTTGAATACCACGGGGCTTTTCTCAAGATTTACCCCCACAACCTTCCCTACGTGCCCACTGCTCACCACCTCATTTTTCCCTCAATGTCTTCGTTCTCCACCCCAGAGAGTTTGTCAAGTGTTGCCTCCAAAATGTTCCCCCTCTGTCCACTACGGAGTTCCCCATTTTGCCTTCAAAATATTCCTTCTGTCCCCTCCAGATTGCATCCACTTTTACCCCCAACATTTTACTTCCTCTACAATATTGATTAAACCTTTTGCACCCCAAAAATGTGCATTCCCTCCCTTAAACAGCACCTCAGCTTTTCCCTCAAAAATGCCCCAGAGAGAAACTCCGATTCAGCCCCCAAACTCCCATTTTCCTACACAAACAGTTCTTGTGGCCCCTCTCAATTCCCCCAGGCTTTCAGCTAAAGGAATAACTGGAAGCCTATTCCCTCATCTCTGCCCTCCTTTTGCTTTCCTGGAAAACCTTGCCATCCCACACTTTCTCCAAGAGATCTGCTGGGAGTACGGCAAGGTCTGCTCTGTCAGAGTGCCAGGGGGGTTTACAGCACTTGCTCCTCTGCATCTTCACCCTTTCATCAGCTTTCCCCTGGAACGGTGTTGTGGGAGAAGCTTGGAATTACCAGAAATGGATCAGGTTCACATTTTTTCCCCACCAGTTTTCATCTGGTTTGAAATTCCTGGAATTACCCTCAAATGTGCCCTAGAACAGTGCTGTGAAAGAATCAGTCAGAAGAACAGCCTGAAAGCAGAAAACCACCTCCAGCAGCAGCCGGAATGATCCCATTTCTGTTCTTACCTGCTCCTGCCAGAGCTCCCAACGGCCCTTCCCATTCCAAAACAACAGCTATGCAAGACATTCCTGCTGTCCGTGAGGGTGAGGTGCCAGTTCTGGATGTTCTTTGCTGCGGAATCGGACAACAAACAGAGCGTAAATGATCTTGGTGGCTCTTCCAAGCCAAACCACCCCGTGATTCCTTGCGTGGATCAGCACCTGTCCCAACTCCATTCCAGAAACCTCCTCCCACTAACCCAGAACTTTCCTTTTTCCGCTCAACATCAGGGATTTGCTGCCGAGTGCCCCGGGCAGGGGACGCCTCAGCCTTCCCTGGGACGCCTCAGCATTCCAGCATTTTTATTCCAGGCATTAAAAGGATGCTCATTTCTCTTCCAGCATTGTTTCCCTCATTTTAGGAGAACCCTTTTCATCCCAGACCCCCCTCGTCAGCTGTTCAATCCTCTGGCACTGGATTTGGACAAAAGAAGGGACGCACCTGGACTGCGGGAAATCACGGAGAGAAACCCCTCCAAAACCTGACAGAGAAAAACAACGGGAGATGCAGGAAGACATATCCCTCATTTGCACGTCTGGAATGCTTTTCTAAAGACTTCTCTGCATCTGGATGCTCTTTGCTCTTGGCTTTCTTTACAGGAATGCATTTGCTGCTAAACACATCTCAGGCCCTTATTTGATCAGGATAAGGCGGGATGGAGATGAAGACTCACACAGGGAATAGCCAGGGAGATTCCCAGATCTCTGAGCTCCTTCACAAGGCAGGAGATCCATTTGGCCCAGGAACCGAACCCTCCCGAGGAATTGTCTGATGCCATCTCCACATTTCACAGCTGATCCTTGTGCTCAAAGGATCCCCCTTTCTTCCCTCCAGCCAATTCCAAGCCTCGCTGCCCCCAGCCGGGAACAGTCCCCAGGCCGATCCCTGCAGTCTTCCCTGTCAGGATCCTGCTCAGGAATCCATGGGCTACAAATTGAAGAATTAATTCTTCCCACCCCTGCCCACTTCTAATTCCAAAGGATTTGGTGTCTGCCTTACCCGGCTGGAGCCTGCTTCCAACTCTGTTCTTGCTGCTTCTGCTGCTTTCCATTTCCCAGGAATTCCACCAACGGAGCGACAGCGTTTTCCACCTCCTCCTCCAGGATTCCCTCTGTCGCGTTCGGGTGCTGGAAGGATATCAAAACCAGGGCCTCACTATCAGGAATTATATCCCCGGATTTGTTCCTTTCCAAATGTCACCTCTTCCCAACAAAGCACTGGCCATCCAAGGAATTCTAGAGAGCGATGTGCTGACCGCTGCTTACTCCTCTGGAATGTCAGAGCTTGGAAAAAAAGGGCAGTTGAGGCTTTTCCTGGTGCTGCCCATGAAGTGTATTTTACCTAAGTGCCCCTGCCCATGCCTTTGCCTGTATCCGCCAAAAATCCACCCGTTCATTCCCCAGCTGCTGCCTCCCTCTTTTCCTGGATCCAACAGAATTTTAACAGGTGAATATTCCCCTCTGGAAGAGCACCTTTCATTCCAAACCTAAGAACAAACAAATGAATCACTTTCCTTCGACCTTCCTTATTAGGATTCCACTGAGAGCAGTGGATGGAAAATGATCCTCTCCTGGCCCCTGCTGGATTCCCGGAGCAGGGAGCCTTTCCCTCTTTCCCCCCACCCCCCGCGGTGCCCTCCTCCCCCTCCCGCCCCACCCCGCACCCTTTTCAGGCTTTGTTCCACAGCTTTTGCCTCCGGACCTCAGATCCTTTTGGTCTCCAGGAGCTCCCAGCAGCTCCACAGCCTTTCCTCTCCCATCCTGATCCTTTGTCCAGGAATGGAGCTCTGCATTGCAATTCCCTTCTCTTTTCTCCGACAATTCCCACCAACCCAGACCTAAAGCTGACACAAGGAACGCTCGGTGCCCACAAATCCAAATCCAGACCTGGCCATCCCTAAACCAGCAACTCCCGGACAATTTGCGTTCATTCCAACCTATCACTGAGGACTCACCTAATCCTTCAAAATTCCCAAGAAATATCCCGTTGCCTTCAGCTCCCAGGGGATTCTGCTTCGTGCTCACACGGATTTGGGACTTCCCTGAAACACCCGTGCAGGGCACGCTGGAATCCCCGATCCCGTGAATCCGGGGAGTGTGAAAAGCTCGGTCCAGCCTGGGCCCCCAGAAATTTTTGCCAACTATCCCCCAAGTCCTCGGGACAACAGAACTCTCTGGTACTGCATTTTTGGCGTTGTAAAGCCTGGAATTACTTTATTCCTAGTGCTGGGCTCTGGATGTGGCCGAGAAAATCCCGGCCTCCACACAGACCCAGATTCCAAACTTTTTGATACATTTGAGCAAACCGAGAAATTCCCCTTCCCTGCTTCTTCTTAAGGGCATCCTTCTCTTCCCTTACCCGGCCTGCTCTCTCCCACTGGGCTGGGTTTTTCCCTTCCCATGCTAATTAGTCCCTACTTCTAGGAGCTTTAGGTACCTTTCTTCCCTGGCAGGGATTTCTTAACACAGCTACCGAGGCTTTGGGAGTCTTCTTTATCTTCTACTTTCTGGAAACACACCCTCTGATCCATAAATGCCGCAATCCAGATGCCCAACTTCAACAAGACATCCTTTTCACCTAAAAACACTCACTCTCAACTCTTAGATCTTTTAAAGTTTTACCCCCGCAAAATTCCCCTGGTTTTCCACCGCTGAATTCCTCCGTCCTGATTCCAAGAATTTCTTGAATACCACGGGGCTTTTCTCAAGATTTACCCCCACAACCTTCCCTACGTGCCCACTGCTCACCACCTCATTTTTCCCTCAATGTCTTCGTTCTCCACCCCAGAGAGTTTGTCAAGTGTTGCCTCCAAAATGTTCCCCCTCTGTCCACTACGGAGTTCCCCATTTTGCCTTCAAAATATTCCTTCTGTCCCCTCCAGATTGCATCCACTTTTACCCCCAACATTTTACTTCCTCTACAATATTGATTAAACCTTTTCCACCCCAAAAATGTGCATTCCCTCCCTTAAACAGCACCTCAGCTTTTCCCTCAAAAATGCCCCAGAGAGAAACTCCGATTCAGCCCCCAAACTCCCATTTTCCTACACAAACAGTTCTTGTGGCCCCTCTCAATTCCCCCAGGCTTTCAGCTAAAGGAATAACTGGAAGCCTATTCCCTCATCTCTGCCCTCCTTTTGCTTTCCTGGAAAACCTTGCCATCCCACACTTTCTCCAAGAGATCTGCTGGGAGTACGGCAAGGTCTGCTCTGTCTGAGTGCCAGGGGGGTTTACAGCACTTGCTCCTCTGCATCTTCACCCTTTCATCAGCTTTCCCCTGGAACGGTGTTGTGGGAGAAGCTTGGAATTACCAGAAATGGATCAGGTTCACATTTTTTCCCCACCAGTTTTCATCTGGTTTGAAATTCCTGGAATTACCCTCAAATGTGCCCTAGAACAGTGCTGTGAAAGGATCAGTCAGAAGAACAGCCTGAAAGCAGAAAACCACCTCCAGCAGCAGCCGGAATGATCCCATTTCTGTTCTTACCTGCTCCTGCCAGAGCTCCCAACGGCCCTTCCCATTCCAAAACAACAGCTATGCAAGACATTCCTGCTGTCCGTGAGGGTGAGGTGCCAGTTCTGGATGTTCTTTGCTGCGGAATCGGACAACAAACAGAGCGTAAATGATCTTGGTGGCTCTTCCAAGCCAAACCACCCCGTGATTCCTTGCGTGGATCAGCACCTGTCCCAACTCCATTCCAGAAACCTCCTCCCACTAACCCAGAACTTTCCTTTTTCCGCTCAACATCAGGGATTTGCTGCCGAGTGCCCCGGGCAGGGGACGCCTCAGCCTTCCCTGGGACGCCTCAGCATTCCAGCATTTTTATTCCAGGCATTAAAAGGATGCTCATTTCTCTTCCAGCATTGTTTCCCTCATTTTAGGAGAACCCTTTTCATCCCAGACCCCCCTCGTCAGCTGTTCAATCCTCTGGCACTGGATTTGGACAAAAGAAGGGACGCACCTGGACTGCGGGAAATCACGGAGAGAAACCCCTCCAAAACCTGACAGAGAAAAACAACGGGAGATGCAGGAAGACATATCCCTCATTTGCACGTCTGGAATGCTTTTCTAAAGACTTCTCTGCATCTGGATGCTCTTTGCTCTTGGCTTTCTTTACAGGAATGCATTTGCTGCTAAACACATCTCAGGCCCTTATTTGATCAGGATAAGGCGGGATGGAGATGAAGACTCACACAGGGAATAGCCAGGGAGATTCCCAGATCTCTGAGCTCCTTCACAAGGCAGGAGGTCCATTTGGCCCAGGAACCGAACCCTCCCGAGGAATTGTCTGATGCCATCTCCACATTTCACAGCTGATCCTTGTGCTCAAAGGATCCCCCTTTCTTCCCTCCAGCCAATTCCAAGCCTCGCTGCCCCCAGCCGGGAACAGTCCCCAGGCCGATCCCTGCAGTCTTCCCTGCCAGGATCCTGCTCAGGAATCCATGGGCTACAAATTGAAGAATTAATTCTTCCCACCCCTGCCCACTTCTAATTCCAAAGGATTTGGTGGCTGCCTTACCCGGCTGGAGCCTGCTTCCAACTCTGTTCTTGCTGCTTCTGCTGCTTTCCATTTCCCAGGAATTCCACCAACGGAGCGACAGCGTTTTCCACCTCCTCCTCCAGCATTCCCTCTGTTGCGTTCGGGTGCTGGAAGGGTATCAAAACCAGGGCCTCACTATCAGGAATTATATCCCCGGATTTGTTCCTTTCCAAATGTCACCTCTTCCCAACAAAGCACTGGCCATCCAAGGAATTCTAGAGAGCCATGTGCTGACCGCTGCTTACTCCTCTGGAATGTCAGAGCTTGGAAAAAAAGGGCAGTTGAGGCTTTTCCTGGTGCTGCCCATGAAGTGTATTTTACCTAAGTGCCCCTGCCCATGCCTTTGCCTGTATCCGCCAAAAATCCACCCGTTCATTCCCCAGCTGCTGCCTCCCTCTTTTCCTGGATCCAACAGAATTTTAACAGGTGAATATTCCCCTCTGGAAGAGCACCTTTCATTCCAAACCTAAGAACAAACAAATGAATCACTTTCCTTCGACCTTCCTTATTAGGATTCCACTGAGAGCAGTGGATGGAAAATGATCCTCTCCTGGCCCCTGCTGGATTCCCGGAGCAGGGAGCCTTTCCCTCTTTCCCCCCACCCCCCGCGGTGCCCTCCTCCCCCTCCCGCCCCACCCCGCACCCTTTTCAGGCTTTGTTCCACAGCTTTTGCCTCCGGACCTCAGATCCTTTTGGTCTCCAGGAGCTCCCAGCAGCTCCACAGCCTTTCCTCTCCCATCCTGATCCTTTCTCCAGGAATGGAGCTCTGCATTGCAATTCCCTTCTCTTTTCTCCGACAATTCCCACCAACCCAGACCTAAAGCTGACACAAGGAACGCTCGGTGCCCACAAATCCAAATCCAGACCTGGCCATCCCTAAACCAGCAACTCCCGGACAATTTGCGTTCATTCCAACCTATCACTGAGGACTCACCTAATCCTTCAAAATTCCCAAGAAATATCCCGTTGCCTTCAGCTCCCAGGGGATTCTGCTTCGTGCTCACACGGATTTGGGACTTCCCTGAAACACCCGTGCAGGGCACGCTGGAATCCCCGATCCCGTGAATCCGGGGAGTGTGAAAAGCTCGGTCCAGCCTGGGCCCCCAGAAATTTTTGCCAAATATCCCCCAAGTCCTCGGGACAACAGAACTCTCTGGTACTGCATTTTTGGCGTTGTAAAGCCTGGAATTACTTTATTCCTAGTGCTGGGCTCTGGATGTGGCCGAGAAAATCCCGGCCTCCACACAGACCCAGATTCCAAACTTTTTGATACATTTGAGCAAACCGAGAAATTCCCCTTCCCTGCTTCTTCTTAAGGGCATCCTTCTCTTCCCTTACCCGGCCTGCTCTCTCCCACTGGGCTGGGTTTTTCCCTTCCCATGCTAATTAGTCCCTACTTCTAGGAGCTTTAGGTACCTTTCTTCCCTGGCAGGGATTTCTTAACACAGCTACCGAGGCTTTGGGAGTCTTCTTTATCTTCTACTTTCTGGAAACACACCCTCTGATCCATAAATGCCGCAATCCAGATGCCCAACTTCAACAAGACATCCTTTTCACCTAAAAACACTCACTCTCAACTCTTAGATCTTTTAAAGTTTTACCCCCGCAAAATTCCCCTGGTTTTCCACCGCTGAATTCCTCCGTCCTGATTCCAAGAATTTCTTGAATACCACGGGGCTTTTCTCAAGATTTACCCCCACAACCTTCCCTACGTGCCCACTGCTCACCACCTCATTTTTCCCTCAATGTCTTCGTTCTCCACCCCAGAGAGTTTGTCAAGTGTTGCCTCCAAAATGTTCCCCCTCTGTCCACTACGGAGTTCCCCATTTTGCCTTCAAAATATTCCTTCTGTCCCCTCCAGATTGCATCCACTTTTACCCCCAACATTTTACTTCCTCTACAATATTGATTAAACCTTTTCCACCCCAAAAATGTGCATTCCCTCCCTTAAACAGCACCTCAGCTTTTCCCTCAAAAATGCCCCAGAGAGAAACTCCGATTCAGCCCCCAAACTCCCATTTTCCTACACAAACAGTTCTTGTGGCCCCTCTCAATTCCCCCAGGCTTTCAGCTAAAGGAATAACTGGAAGCCTATTCCCTCATCTCTGCCCTCCTTTTGCTTTCCTGGAAAACCTTGCCATCCCACACTTTCTCCAAGAGATCTGCTGGGAGTACTGCAAGGTCTGCTCTGTCTGAGTGCCAGGGGGGTTTACAGCACTTGCTCCTCTGCATCTTCACCCTTTCATCAGCTTTCCCCTGGAACGGTGTTGTGGGAGAAGCTTGGAATTACCAGAAATGGATCAGGTTCACATTTTTTCCCCACCAGTTTTCATCTGGTTTGAAATTCCTGGAATTACCCTCAAATGTGCCCTAGAACAGTGCTGTGAAAGGATCAGTCAGAAGAACAGCCTGAAAGCAGAAAACCACCTCCAGCAGCAGCCGGAATGATCCCATTTCTGTTCTTACCTGCTCCTGCCAGAGCTCCCAACGGCCCTTCCCATTCCAAAACAACAGCTATGCAAGACATTCCTGCTGTCCGTGAGGGTGAGGTGCCAGTTCTGGATGTTCTTTGCTGCGGAATCGGACAACAAACAGAGCGTAAATGATCTTGGTGGCTCTTCCAAGCCAAACCACCCCGTGATTCCTTGCGTGGATCAGCACCTGTCCCAACTCCATTCCAGAAACCTCCTCCCACTAACCCAGAACTTTCCTTTTTCCGCTCAACATCAGGGATTTGCTGCCGAGTGCCCCGGGCAGGGGACGCCTCAGCCTTCCCTGGGACGCCTCAGCATTCCAGCATTTTTATTCCAGGCATTAAAAGGATGCTCATTTCTCTTCCAGCATTGTTTCCCTCATTTTAGGAGAACCCTTTTCATCCCAGACCCCCCTCGTCAGCTGTTCAATCCTCTGGCACTGGATTTGGACAAAAGAAGGGACGCACCTGGACTGCGGGAAATCACGGAGAGAAACCCCTCCAAAACCTGACAGAGAAAAACAACGGGAGATGCAGGAAGACATATCCCTCATTTGCACGTCTGGAATGCTTTTCTAAAGACTTCTCTGCATCTGGATGCTCTTTGCTCTTGGCTTTCTTTACAGGAATGCATTTGCTGCTAAACACATCTCAGGCCCTTATTTGATCAGGATAAGGCGGGATGGAGATGAAGACTCACACAGGGAATAGCCAGGGAGATTCCCAGATCTCTGAGCTCCTTCACAAGGCAGGAGATCCATTTGGCCCAGGAACCGAACCCTCCCGAGGAATTGTCTGATGCCATCTCCACATTTCACAGCTGATCCTTGTGCTCAAAGGATCCCCCTTTCTTCCCTCCAGCCAATTCCAAGCCTCGCTGCCCCCAGCCGGGAACAGTCCCCAGGCCGATCCCTGCAGTCTTCCCTGCCAGGATCCTGCTCAGGAATCCATGGGCTACAAATTGAAGAATTAATTCTTCCCACCCCTGCCCACTTCTAATTCCAAAGGATTTGGTGGCTGCCTTACCCGGCTGGAGCCTGCTTCCAACTCTGTTCTTGCTGCTTCTGCTGCTTTCCATTTCCCAGGAATTCCACCAACGGAGCGACAGCGTTTTCCACCTCCTCCTCCAGCATTCCCTCTGTTGCGTTCAGGTGCTGGAAGGGTATCAAAACCAGGGCCTCACTATCAGGAATTATATCCCCGGATTTGTTCCTTTCCAAATGTCACCTCTTCCCAACAAAGCACTGGCCATCCAAGGAATTCTAGAGAGCGATGTGCTGACCGCTGCTTACTCCTCTGGAATGTCAGAGCTTGGAAAAAAAGGGCAGTTGAGGCTTTTCCTGGTGCTGCCCATGAAGTGTATTTTACCTAAGTGCCCCTGCCCATGCCTTTGCCTGTATCCGCCAAAAATCCACCCGTTCATTCCCCAGCTGCTGCCTCCCTCTTTTCCTGGATCCAACAGAATTTTAACAGGTGAATATTCCCCTCTGGAAGAGCACCTTTCATTCCAAACCTAAGAACAAACAAATGAATCACTTTCCTTCGACCTTCCTTATTAGGATTCCACTGAGAGCAGTGGATGGAAAATGATTCTCTCCTGGCCCCTGCTGGATTCCCGGAGCAGGGAGCCTTTCCCTCTTTCCCCCCACCCCCCGCGGTGCCCTCCTCCCCCTCCCGCCCCATCCCGCACCCTTTTCAGGCTTTGTTCCACAGCTTTTGCCTCCGGACCTCAGATCCTTTTGGTCTCCAGGAGCTCCCAGCAGCTCCACAGCCTTTCCTCTCCCATCCTGATCCTTTGTCCAGGAATGGAGCTCTGCATTGCAATTCCCTTCTCTTTTCTCCGACAATTCCCACCAACCCAGACCTAAAGCTGACACAAGGAACGCTCGGTGCCCACAAATCCAAATCCAGACCTGGCCATCCCTAAACCAGCAACTCCCGGACAATTTGCGTTCATTCCAACCTATCACTGAGGACTCACCTAATCCTTCAAAATTCCCAAGAAATATCCCGTTGCCTTCAGCTCCCAGGGGATTCTGCTTCGTGCTCACACGGATTTGGGACTTCCCTGAAACACCCGTGCAGGGCACGCTGGAATCCCCGATCCCGTGAATCCGGGGAGTGTGAAAAGCTCGGTCCAGCCTGGGCCCCCAGAAATTTTTGCCAAATATCCCCCAAGTCCTCGGGACAACAGAACTCTCTGGTACTGCATTTTTGGCGTTGTAAAGCCTGGAATTACTTTATTCCTAGTGCTGGGCTCTGGATGTGGCCGAGAAAATCCCGGCCTCCACACAGACCCAGATTCCAAACTTTTTGATACATTTGAGCAAACCGAGAAATTCCCCTTCCATGCTTCTTCTTAAGGGCATCCTTCTCTTCCCTTACCCGGCCTGCTCTCTCCCACTGGGCTGGGTTTTTCCCTTCCCATGCTAATTAGTCCCTACTTCTAGGAGCTTTAGGTACCTTTCTTCCCTGGCAGGGATTTCTTAACACAGCTACCGAGGCTTTGGGAGTCTTCTTTATCTTCTACTTTCTGGAAACACACCCTCTGATCCATAAATGCCGCAATCCAGATGCCCAACTTCAACAAGACATCCTTTTCACCTAAAAACACTCACTCTCAACTCTTAGATCTTTTAAAGTTTTACCCCCGCAAAATTCCCCTGGTTTTCCACCGCTGAATTCCTCCGTCCTGATTCCAAGAATTTCTTGAATACCACGGGGCTTTTCTCAAGATTTACCCCCACAACCTTCCCTACGTGCCCACTGCTCACCACCTCATTTTTCCCTCAATGTCTTCGTTCTCCACCCCAGAGAGTTTGTCAAGTGTTGCCTCCAAAATGTTCCCCCTCTGTCCACTACGGAGTTCCCCATTTTGCCTTCAAAATATTCCTTCTGTCCCCTCCAGATTGCATCCACTTTTACCCCCAACATTTTACTTCCTCTACAATATTGATTAAACCTTTTCCACCCCAAAAATGTGCATTCCCTCCCTTAAACAGCACCTCAGCTTTTCCCTCAAAAATGCCCCAGAGAGAAACTCCGATTCAGCCCCCAAACTCCCATTTTCCTACACAAACAGTTCTTGTGGCCCCTCTCAATTCCCCCAGGCTTTCAGCTAAAGGAATAACTGGAAGCCTATTCCCTCATCTCTGCCCTCCTTTTGCTTTCCTGGAAAACCTTGCCATCCCACACTTTCTCCAAGAGATCTGCTGGGAGTACGGCAAGGTCTGCTCTGTCTGAGTGCCAGGGGGGTTTACAGCACTTGCTCCTCTGCATCTTCACCCTTTCATCAGCTTTCCCCTGGAACGGTGTTGTGGGAGAAGCTTGGAATTACCAGAAATGGATCAGGTTCACATTTTTTCCCCACCAGTTTTCATCTGGTTTGAAATTCCTGGAATTACCCTCAAATGTGCCCTAGAACAGTGCTGTGAAAGGATCAGTCAGAAGAACAGCCTGAAAGCAGAAAACCACCTCCAGCAGCAGCCGGAATGATCCCATTTCTGTTCTTACCTGCTCCTGCCAGAGCTCCCAACGGCCCTTCCCATTCCAAAACAACAGCTATGCAAGACATTCCTGCTGTCCGTGAGGGTGAGGTGCCAGTTCTGGATGTTCTTTGCTGCGGAATCGGACAACAAACAGAGCGTAAATGATCTTGGTGGCTCTTCCAAGCCAAACCACCCCGTGATTCCTTGCGTGGATCAGCACCTGTCCCAACTCCATTCCAGAAACCTCCTCCCACTAACCCAGAACTTTCCTTTTTCCGCTCAACATCAGGGATTTGCTGCCGAGTGCCCCGGGCAGGGGACGCCTCAGCCTTCCCTGGGACGCCTCAGCATTCCAGCATTTTTATTCCAGGCATTAAAAGGATGCTCATTTCTCTTCCAGCATTGTTTCCCTCATTTTAGGAGAACCCTTTTCATCCCAGACCCCCCTCGTCAGCTGTTCAATCCTCTGGCACTGGATTTGGACAAAAGAAGGGACGCACCTGGACTGCGGGAAATCACGGAGAGAAACCCCTCCAAAACCTGACAGAGAAAAACAACGGGAGATGCAGGAAGACATATCCCTCATTTGCACGTCTGGAATGCTTTTCTAAAGACTTCTCTGCATCTGGATGCTCTTTGCTCTTGGCTTTCTTTACAGGAATGCATTTGCTGCTAAACACATCTCAGGCCCTTATTTGATCAGGATAAGGCGGGATGGAGATGAAGACTCACACAGGGAATAGCCAGGGAGATTCCCAGATCTCTGAGCTCCTTCACAAGGCAGGAGGTCCATTTGGCCCAGGAACCGAACCCTCCCGAGGAATTGTCTGATGCCATCTCCACATTTCACAGCTGATCCTTGTGCTCAAAGGATCCCCCTTTCTTCCCTCCAGCCAATTCCAAGCCTCGCTGCCCCCAGCCGGGAACAGTCCCCAGGCCGATCCCTGCAGTCTTCCCTGCCAGGATCCTGCTCAGGAATCCATGGGCTACAAATTGAAGAATTAATTCTTCCCACCCCTGCCCACTTCTAATTCCAAAGGATTTGGTGGCTGCCTTACCCGGCTGGAGCCTGCTTCCAACTCTGTTCTTGCTGCTTCTGCTGCTTTCCATTTCCCAGGAATTCCACCAACGGAGCGACAGCGTTTTCCACCTCCTCCTCCAGGATTCCCTCGGTTGCGTTCGGGTGCTGGAAGGGTATCAAAACCTGGGCCTCACTATCAGGAATTATATCCCCGGATTTGTTCCTTTCCAAATGTCACCTCTTCCCAACAAAGCACTGGCCATCCAAGGAATTCTAGAGAGCGATGTGCTGACCGCTGCTTACTCCTCTGGAATGTCAGAGCTTGGAAAAAAAGGGCAGTTGAGGCTTTTCCTGGTGCTGCCCATGAAGTGTATTTTACCTAAGTGCCCCTGCCCATGCCTTTGCCTGTATCCGCCAAAAATCCACCCGTTCATTCCCCAGCTGCTGCCTCCCTCTTTTCCTGGATCCAACAGAATTTTAACAGGTGAATATTCCCCTCTGGAAGAGCACCTTTCATTCCAAACCTAAGAACAAACAAACGAATCACTTTCCTTCGACCTTCCTTATTAGGATTCCACTGAGAGCAGTGGATGGAAAATGATCCTCTCCTGGCCCCTGCTGGATTCCCGGAGCAGGGAGCCTTTCCCTCTTTCCCCCCACCCCCCGCGGTGCCCTCCTCCCCCTCCCGCCCCACCCCGCACCCTTTTCAGGCTTTGTTCCACAGCTTTTGCCTCCGGACCTCAGATCCTTTTGGCCTCCAGGAGCTCCCAGCAGCTCCACAGCCTTTCCTCTCCCATCCTGATCCTTTCTCCAGGAATGGAGCTCTGCATTGCAATTCCCTTCTCTTTTCTCCGACAATTCCCACCAACCCAGACCTAAAGCTGACACAAGGAACGCTCGGTGCCCACAAATCCAAATCCAGACCTGGCCATCCCTAAACCAGCAACTCCCGGACAATTTGCGTTCATTCCAACCTATCACTGAGGACTCACCTAATCCTTCAAAATTCCCAAGAAATATCCCGTTGCCTTCAGCTCCCAGGGGATTCTGCTTCGTGCTCACACGGATTTGGGACTTCCCTGAAACACCCGTGCAGGGCACGCTGGAATCCCCGATCCCGTGAATCCGGGGAGTGTGAAAAGCTCGGTCCAGCCTGGGCCCCCAGAAATTTTTGCCAACTATCCCCCAAGTCCTCGGGACAACAGAACTCTCTGGTACTGCATTTTTGGCGTTGTAAAGCCTGGAATTACTTTATTCCTAGTGCTGGGCTCTGGATGTGGCCGAGAAAATCCCGGCCTCCACACAGACCCAGATTCCAAACTTTTTGATACATTTGAGCAAACCGAGAAATTCCCCTTCCCTGCTTCTTCTTAAGGGCATCCTTCTCTTCCCTTACCCGGCCTGCTCTCTCCCACTGGGCTGGGTTTTTCCCTTCCCATGCTAATTAGTCCCTACTTCTAGGAGCTTTAGGTACCTTTCTTCCCTGGCAGGGATTTCTTAACACAGCTACCGAGGCTTTGGGAGTCTTCTTTATCTTCTACTTTCTGGAAACACACCCTCTGATCCATAAATGCCACAATCCAGATGCCCAACTTCAACAAGACATCCTTTTCACCTAAAAACACTCACTCTCAACTCTTAGATCTTTTAAAGTTTTACCCCCGCAAAATTCCCCTGGTTTTCCACCGCTGAATTCCTCCGTCCTGATTCCAAGAATTTCTTGAATACCACGGGGCTTTTCTCAAGATTTACCCCCACAACCTTCCCTACGTGCCCACTGCTCACCACCTCATTTTTCCCTCAATGTCTTCGTTCTCCACCCCAGAGAGTTTGTCAAGTGTTGCCTCCAAAATGTTCCCCCTCTGTCCACTACGGAGTTCCCCATTTTGCCTTCAAAATATTCCTTCTGTCCCCTCCAGATTGCATCCACTTTTACCCCCAACATTTTACTTCCTCTACAATATTGATTAAACCTTTTGCACCCCAAAAATGTGCATTCCCTCCCTTAAACAGCACCTCAGCTTTTCCCTCAAAAATGCCCCAGAGAGAAACTCCGATTCAGCCCCCAAACTCCCATTTTCCTACACAAACAGTTCTTGTGGCCCCTCTCAATTCCCCCAGGCTTTCAGCTAAAGGAATAACTGGAAGCCTATTCCCTCATCTCTGCCCTCCTTTTGCTTTCCTGGAAAACCTTGCCATCCCACACTTTCTCCAAGAGATCTGCTGGGAGTACGGCAAGGTCTGCTCTGTCTGAGTGCCAGGGGGGTTTACAGCACTTGCTCCTCTGCATCTTCACCCTTTCATCAGCTTTCCCCTGGAACGGTGTTGTGGGAGAAGCTTGGAATTACCAGAAATGGATCAGGTTCACATTTTTTCCCCACCAGTTTTCATCTGGTTTGAAATTCCTGGAATTACCCTCAAATGTGCCCTAGAACAGTGCTGTGAAAGGATCAGTCAGAACAGCCTGAAAGCAGAAAACCACCTCCAGCAGCAGCCGGAATGATCCCATTTCTGTTCTTACCTGCTCCTGCCAGAGCTCCCAACGGCCCTTCCCATTCCAAAACAACAGCTATGCAAGACATTCCTGCTGTCCGTGAGGGTGAGGTGCCAGTTCTGGATGTTCTTTGCTGCGGAATCGGACAACAAACAGAGCGTAAATGATCTTGGTGGCTCTTCCAAGCCAAACCACCCCGTGATTCCTTGCGTGGATCAGCACCTGTCCCAACTCCATTCCAGAAACCTCCTCCCACTAACCCAGAACTTTCCTTTTTCCGCTCAACATCAGGGATTTGCTGCCGAGTGCCCCGGGCAGGGGACGCCTCAGCCTTCCCTGGGACGCCTCAGCATTCCAGCATTTTTATTCCAGGCATTAAAAGGATGCTCATTTCTCTTCCAGCATTGTTTCCCTCATTTTAGGAGAACCCTTTTCATCCCAGACCCCCCTCGTCAGCTGTTCAATCCTCTGGCACTGGATTTGGACAAAAGAAGGGACGCACCTGGACTGCGGGAAATCACGGAGAGAAACCCCTCCAAAACCTGACAGAGAAAAACAACGGGAGATGCAGGAAGACATATCCCTCATTTGCACGTCTGGAATGCTTTTCTAAAGACTTCTCTGCATCTGGATGCTCTTTGCTCTTGGCTTTCTTTACAGGAATGCATTTGCTGCTAAACACATCTCAGGCCCTTATTTGATCAGGATAAGGCGGGATGGAGATGAAGACTCACACAGGGAATAGCCAGGGAGATTCCCAGATCTCTGAGCTCCTTCACAAGGCAGGAGATCCATTTGGCCCAGGAACCGAACCCTCCCGAGGAATTGTCTGATGCCATCTCCACATTTCACAGCTGATCCTTGTGCTCAAAGGATCCCCCTTTCTTCCCTCCAGCCAATTCCAAGCCTCGCTGCCCCCAGCCGGGAACAGTCCCCAGGCCGATCCCTGCAGTCTTCCCTGCCAGGATCCTGCTCAGGAATCCATGGGCTACAAATTGAAGAATTAATTCTTCCCACCCCTGCCCACTTCTAATTCCAAAGGATTTGGTGGCTGCCTTACCCGGCTGGAGCCTGCTTCCAACTCTGTTCTTGCTGCTTCTGCTGCTTTCCATTTCCCAGGAATTCCACCAACGGAGCGACAGCGTTTTCCACCTCCTCCTCCAGCATTCCCTCTGTTGCGTTCGGGTGCTGGAAGGATATCAAAACCAGGGCCTCACTATCAGGAATTATATCCCCGGATTTGTTCCTTTCCAAATGTCACCTCTTCCCAACAAAGCACTGGCCATCCAAGGAATTCTAGAGAGCGATGTGCTGACCGCTGCTTACTCCTCTGGAATGTCAGAGCTTGGAAAAAAAGGGCAGTTGAGGCTTTTCCTGGTGCTGCCCATGAAGTGTATTTTACCTAAGTGCCCCTGCCCATGCCTTTGCCTGTATCCGCCAAAAATCCACCCGTTCATTCCCCAGCTGCTGCCTCCCTCTTTTCCTGGATCCAACAGAATTTTAACAGGTGAATATTCCCCTCTGGAAGAGCACCTTTCATTCCAAACCTAAGAACAAACAAATGAATCACTTTCCTTCGACCTTCCTTATTAGGATTCCACTGAGAGCAGTGGATGGAAAATGATCCTCTCCTGGCCCCTGCTGGATTCCCGGAGCAGGGATCCTTTCCCTCTTTCCCCCCACCCCCCGCGGTGCCCTCCTCCCCCTCCCGCCCCACCCCGCACCCTTTTCAGGCTTTGTTCCACAGCTTTTGCCTCCGGACCTCAGATCCTTTTGGTCTCCAGGAGCTCCCAGCAGCTCCACAGCCTTTCCTCTCCCATCCTGATCCTTTCTCCAGGAATGGAGCTCTGCATTGCAATTCCCTTCTCTTTTCTCCGACAATTCCCACCAACCCAGACCTAAAGCTGACACAAGGAACGCTCGGTGCCCACAAATCCAAATCCAGACCTGGCCATCCCTAAACCAGCAACTCCCGGACAATTTGCGTTCATTCCAACCTATCACTGAGGACTCACCTAATCCTTCAAAATTCCCAAGAAATATCCCGTTGCCTTCAGCTCCCAGGGGATTCTGCTTCGTGCTCACACGGATTTGGGACTTCCCTGAAACACCCGTGCAGGGCACGCTGGAATCCCCGATCCCGTGAATCCGGGGAGTGTGAAAAGCTCGGTCCAGCCTGGGCCCCCAGAAATTTTTGCCAACTATCCCCCAAGTCCTCGGGACAACAGAACTCTCTGGTACTGCATTTTTGGCGTTGTAAAGCCTGGAATTACTTTATTCCTAGTGCTGGGCTCTGGATGTGGCCGAGAAAATCCCGGCCTCCACACAGACCCAGATTCCAAACTTTTTGATACATTTGAGCAAACCGAGAAATTCCCCTTCCCTGCTTCTTCTTAAGGGCATCCTTCTCTTCCCTTACCCGGCCTGCTCTCTCCCACTGGGCTGGGTTTTTCCCTTCCCATGCTAATTAGTCCCTACTTCTAGGAGCTTTAGGTACCTTTCTTCCCTGGCAGGGATTTCTTAACACAGCTACCGAGGCTTTGGGAGTCTTCTTTATCTTCTACTTTCTGGAAACACACCCTCTGATCCATAAATGCCACAATCCAGATGCCCAACTTCAACAAGACATCCTTTTCACCTAAAAACACTCACTCTCAACTCTTAGATCTTTTAAAGTTTTACCCCCGCAAAATTCCCCTGGTTTTCCACCGCTGAATTCCTCCGTCCTGATTCCAAGAATTTCTTGAATACCACGGGGCTTTTCTCAAGATTTACCCCCACAACCTTCCCTACGTGCCCACTGCTCACCACCTCATTTTTCCCTCAATGTCTTCGTTCTCCACCCCAGAGAGTTTGTCAAGTGTTGCCTCCAAAATGTTCCCCCTCTGTCCACTACGGAGTTCCCCATTTTGCCTTCAAAATATTCATTCTGTCCCCTCCAGATTGCATCCACTTTTACCCCCAACATTTTACTTCCTCTACAATATTGATTAAACCTTTTGCACCCCAAAAATGTGCATTCCCTCCCTTAAACAGCACCTCAGCTTTTCCCTCAAAAATGCCCCAGAGAGAAACTCCGATTCAGCCCCCAAACTCCCATTTTCCTACACAAACAGTTCTTGTGGCCCCTCTCAATTCCCCCAGGCTTTCAGCTAAAGGAATAACTGGAAGCCTATTCCCTCATCTCTGCCCTCCTTTTGCTTTCCTGGAAAACCTTGCCATCCCACACTTTCTCCAAGAGATCTGCTGGGAGTACGGCAAGGTCTGCTCTGTCTGAGTGCCAGGGGGGTTTACAGCACTTGCTCCTCTGCATCTTCACCCTTTCATCAGCTTTCCCCTGGAACGGTGTTGTGGGAGAAGCTTGGAATTACCAGAAATGGATCAGGTTCACATTTTTTCCCCACCAGTTTTCATCTGGTTTGAAATTCCTGGAATTACCCTCAAATGTGCCCTAGAACAGTGCTGTGAAAGGATCAGTCAGAACAGCCTGAAAGCAGAAAACCACCTCCAGCAGCAGCCGGAATGATCCCATTTCTCTTCTTACCTGCTCCTGCCAGAGCTCCCAACGGCCCTTCCCATTCCAAAACAACAGCTATGCAAGACATTCCTGCTGTCCGTGAGGGTGAGGTGCCAGTTCTGGATGTTCTTTGCTGCGGAATCGGACAACAAACAGAGCGTAAATGATCTTGGTGGCTCTTCCAAGCCAAACCACCCCGTGATTCCTTGCGTGGATCAGCACCTGTCCCAACTCCATTCCAGAAACCTCCTCCCACTAACCCAGAACTTTCCTTTTTCTGCTCAACATCAGGGATTTGCTGCCGAGTGCCCCGGGCAGGGGACGCCTCAGCCTTCCCTGGGACGCCTCAGCATTCCAGCATTTTTATTCCAGGCATTAAAAGGATGCTCATTTCTCTTCCAGCATTGTTTCCCTCATTTTAGGAGAACCCTTTTCATCCCAGACCCCCCTCGTCAGCTGTTCAATCCTCTGGCACTGGATTTGGACAAAAGAAGGGACGCACCTGGACTGCGGGAAATCACGGAGAGAAACCCCTCCAAAACCTGACAGAGAAAAACAACGGGAGATGCAGGAAGACATATCCCTCATTTGCACGTCTGGAATGCTTTTCTAAAGACTTCTCTGCATCTGGATGCTCTTTGCTCTTGGCTTTCTTTACAGGAATGCATTTGCTGCTAAACACATCTCAGGCCCTTATTTGATCAGGATAAGGCGGGATGGAGATGAAGACTCACACAGGGAATAGCCAGGGAGATTCCCAGATCTCTGAGCTCCTTCACAAGGCAGGAGATCCATTTGGCCCAGGAACCGAACCCTCCCGAGGAATTGTCTGATGCCATCTCCACATTTCACAGCTGATCCTTGTGCTCAAAGGATCCCCCTTTCTTCCCTCCAGCCAATTCCAAGCCTCGCTGCCCCCAGCCGGGAACAGTCCCCAGGCCGATCCCTGCAGTCTTCCCTGTCAGGATCCTGCTCAGGAATCCATGGGCTACAAATTGAAGAATTAATTCTTCCCACCCCTGCCCACTTCTAATTCCAAAGGATTTGGTGTCTGCCTTACCCGGCTGGAGCCTGCTTCCAACTCTGTTCTTGCTGCTTCTGCTGCTTTCCACTTCCCAGGAATTCCACCAACGGAGCGACAGCGTTTTCCGCCTCCTCCTCCAGGATTCCCTCTGTTGCGTTCGGGTGCTGGAAGGATATCAAAACCAGGGCCTCACTATCAGGAATTATATCCCCGGATTTGTTCCTTTCCAAATGTCACCTCTTCCCAACAAAGCACTGGCCATCCAAGGAATTCTAGAGAGCGATGTGCTGACCGCTGCTTACTCCTCTGGAATGTCAGAGCTTGGAAAAAAAGGGCAGTTGAGGCTTTTCCTGGTGCTGCCCATGAAGTGTATTTTACCTAAGTGCCCCTGCCCATGCCTTTGCCTGTATCCGCCAAAAATCCACCCGTTCATTCCCCAGCTGCTGCCTCCCTCTTTTCCTGGATCCAACAGAATTTTAACAGGTGAATATTCCCCTCTGGAAGAGCACCTTTCATTCCAAACCTAAGAACAAACAAACGAATCACTTTCCTTCGACCTTCCTTATTAGGATTCCACTGAGAGCAGTGGATGGAAAATGATCCTCTCCTGGCCCCTGCTGGATTCCCGGAGCAGGGAGCCTTTCCCTCTTTCCCCCCACCCCCCGCGGTGCCCTCCTCCCCCTCCCGCCCCACCCCGCACCCTTTTCAGGCTTTGTTCCACAGCTTTTGCCTCCGGACCTCAGATCCTTTTGGCCTCCAGGAGCTCCCAGCAGCTCCACAGCCTTTCCTCTCCCATCCTGATCCTTTCTCCAGGAATGGAGCTCTGCATTGCAATTCCCTTCTCTTTTCTCCGACAATTCCCACCAACCCAGACCTAAAGCTGACACAAGGAACGCTCGGTGCCCACAAATCCAAATCCAGACCTGGCCATCCCTAAACCAGCAACTCCCGGACAATTTGCGTTCATTCCAACCTATCACTGAGGACTCACCTAATCCTTCAAAATTCCCAAGAAATATCCCGTTGCCTTCAGCTCCCAGGGGATTCTGCTTCGTGCTCACACGGATTTGGGACTTCCCTGAAACACCCGTGCAGGGCACGCTGGAATCCCCGATCCCGTGAATCCGGGGAGTGTGAAAAGCTCGGTCCAGCCTGGGCCCCCAGAAATTTTTGCCAACTATCCCCCAAGTCCTCGGGACAACAGAACTCTCTGGTACTGCATTTTTGGCGTTGTAAAGCCTGGAATTACTTTATTCCTAGTGCTGGGCTCTGGATGTGGCCGAGAAAATCCCGGCCTCCACACAGACCCAGATTCCAAACTTTTTGATACATTTGAGCAAACCGAGAAATTCCCCTTCCCTGCTTCTTCTTAAGGGCATCCTTCTCTTCCCTTACCCGGCCTCCTCTCTCCCACTGGGCTGGGTTTTTCCCTTCCCATGCTAATTAGTCCCTACTTCTAGGAGCTTTAGGTACCTTTCTTCCCTGGCAGGGATTTCTTAACACAGCTACCGAGGCTTTGGGAGTCTTCTTTATCTTCTACTTTCTGGAAACACACCCTCTGATCCATAAATGCCACAATCCAGATGCCCAACTTCAACAAGACATCCTTTTCACCTAAAAACACTCACTCTCAACTCTTAGATCTTTTAAAGTTTTACCCCCGCAAAATTCCCCTGGTTTTCCACCGCTGAATTCCTCCGTCCTGATTCCAAGAATTTCTTGAATACCACGGGGCTTTTCTCAAGATTTACCCCCACAACCTTCCCTACGTGCCCACTGCTCACCACCTCATTTTTCCCTCAATGTCTTCGTTCTCCACCCCAGAGAGTTTGTCAAGTGTTGCCTCCAAAATGTTCCCCCTCTGTCCACTACGGAGTTCCCCATTTTGCCTTCAAAATATTCCTTCTGTCCCCTCCAGATTGCATCCACTTTTACCCCCAACATTTTACTTCCTCTACAATATTGATTAAACCTTTTGCACCCCAAAAATGTGCATTCCCTCCCTTAAACAGCACCTCAGCTTTTCCCTCAAAAATGCCCCAGAGAGAAACTCCGATTCAGCCCCCAAACTCCCATTTTCCTACACAAACAGTTCTTGTGGCCCCTCTCAATTCCCCCAGGCTTTCAGCTAAAGGAATAACTGGAAGCCTATTCCCTCATCTCTGCCCTCCTTTTGCTTTCCTGGAAAACCTTGCCATCCCACACTTTCTCCAAGAGATCTGCTGGGAGTACGGCAAGGTCTGCTCTGTCTGAGTGCCAGGGGGGTTTACAGCACTTGCTCCTCTGCATCTTCACCCTTTCATCAGCTTTCCCCTGGAACGGTGTTGTGGGAGAAGCTTGGAATTACCAGAAATGGATCAGGTTCACATTTTTTCCCCACCAGTTTTCATCTGGTTTGAAATTCCTGGAATTACCCTCAAATGTGCCCTAGAACAGTGCTGTGAAAGGATCAGTCAGAAGAACAGCCTGAAAGCAGAAAACCACCTCCAGCAGCAGCCGGAATGATCCCATTTCTGTTCTTACCTGCTCCTGCCAGAGCTCCCAACGGCCCTTCCCATTCCAAAACAACAGCTATGCAAGACATTCCTGCTGTCCGTGAGGGTGAGGTGCCAGTTCTGGATGTTCTTTGCTGCGGAATCGGACAACAAACAGAGCGTAAATGATCTTGGTGGCTCTTCCAAGCCAAACCACCCCGTGATTCCTTGCGTGGATCAGCACCTGTCCCAACTCCATTCCAGAAACCTCCTCCCACTAACCCAGAACTTTCCTTTTTCCGCTCAACATCAGGGATTTGCTGCCGAGTGCCCCGGGCAGGGGACGCCTCAGCCTTCCCTGGGACGCCTCAGCATTCCAGCATTTTTATTCCAGGCATTAAAAGGATGCTCATTTCTCTTCCAGCATTGTTTCCCTCATTTTAGGAGAACCCTTTTCATCCCAGACCCCCCTCGTCAGCTGTTCAATCCTCTGGCACTGGATTTGGACAAAAGAAGGGACGCACCTGGACTGCGGGAAATCACGGAGAGAAACCCCTCCAAAACCTGACAGAGAAAAACAACGGGAGATGCAGGAAGACATATCCCTCATTTGCACGTCTGGAATGCTTTTCTAAAGACTTCTCTGCATCTGGATGCTCTTTGCTCTTGGCTTTCTTTACAGGAATGCATTTGCTGCTAAACACATCTCAGGCCCTTATTTGATCAGGATAAGGCGGGATGGAGATGAAGACTCACACAGGGAATAGCCAGGGAGATTCCCAGATCTCTGAGCTCCTTCACAAGGCAGGAGGTCCATTTGGCCCAGGAACCGAACCCTCCCGAGGAATTGTCTGATGCCATCTCCACATTTCACAGCTGATCCTTGTGCTCAAAGGATCCCCCTTTCTTCCCTCCAGCCAATTCCAAGCCTCGCTGCCCCCAGCCGGGAACAGTCCCCAGGCCGATCCCTGCAGTCTTCCCTGCCAGGATCCTGCTCAGGAATCCATGGGCTACAAATTGAAGAATTAATTCTTCCCACCCCTGCCCACTTCTAATTCCAAAGGATTTGGTGGCTGCCTTACCCGGCTGGAGCCTGCTTCCAACTCTGTTCTTGCTGCTTCTGCTGCTTTCCATTTCCCAGGAATTCCACCAACGGAGCGACAGCGTTTTCCACCTCCTCCTCCAGCATTCCCTCTGTTGCGTTCGGGTGCTGGAAGGGTATCAAAACCAGGGCCTCACTATCAGGAATTATATCCCCGGATTTGTTCCTTTCCAAATGTCACCTCTTCCCAACAAAGCACTGGCCATCCAAGGAATTCTAGAGAGCGATGTGCTGACCGCTGCTTACTCCTCTGGAATGTCAGAGCTTGGAAAAAAAGGGCAGTTGAGGCTTTTCCTGGTGCTGCCCATGAAGTGTATTTTACCTAAGTGCCCCTGCCCATGCCTTTGCCTGTATCCGCCAAAAATCCACCCGTTCATTCCCCAGCTGCTGCCTCCCTCTTTTCCTGGATCCAACAGAATTTTAACAGGTGAATATTCCCCTCTGGAAGAGCACCTTTCATTCCAAACCTAAGAACAAACAAATGAATCACTTTCCTTCGACCTTCCTTATTAGGATTCCACTGAGAGCAGTGGATGGAAAATGATCCTCTCCTGGCCCCTGCTGGATTCCCGGAGCAGGGAGCCTTTCCCTCTTTCCCCCCACCCCCCGCGGTGCCCTCCTCCCCCTCCCGCCCCACCCCGCACCCTTTTCAGGCTTTGTTCCACAGCTTTTGCCTCCGGACCTCAGATCCTTTTGGTCTCCAGGAGCTCCCAGCAGCTCCACAGCCTTTCCTCTCCCATCCTGATCCTTTCTCCAGGAATGGAGCTCTGCATTGCAATTCCCTTCTCTTTTCTCCGACAATTCCCACCAACCCAGACCTAAAGCTGACACAAGGAACGCTCGGTGCCCACAAATCCAAATCCAGACCTGGCCATCCCTAAACCAGCAACTCCCGGACAATTTGCGTTCATTCCAACCTATCACTGAGGACTCACCTAATCCTTCAAAATTCCCAAGAAATATCCCGTTGCCTTCAGCTCCCAGGGGATTCTGCTTCGTGCTCACACGGATTTGGGACTTCCCTGAAACACCCGTGCAGGGCACGCTGGAATCCCCGATCCCGTGAATCCGGGGAGTGTGAAAAGCTCGGTCCAGCCTGGGCCCCCAGAAATTTTTGCCAAATATCCCCCAAGTCCTCGGGACAACAGAACTCTCTGGTACTGCATTTTTGGCGTTGTAAAGCCTGGAATTACTTTATTCCTAGTGCTGGGCTCTGGATGTGGCCGAGAAAATCCCGGCCTCCACACAGACCCAGATTCCAAACTTTTTGATACATTTGAGCAAACCGAGAAATTCCCCTTCCCTGCTTCTTCTTAAGGGCATCCTTCTCTTCCCTTACCCGGCCTGCTCTCTCCCACTGGGCTGGGTTTTTCCCTTCCCATGCTAATTAGTCCCTACTTCTAGGAGCTTTAGGTACCTTTCTTCCCTGGCAGGGATTTCTTAACACAGCTACCGAGGCTTTGGGAGTCTTCTTTATCTTCTACTTTCTGGAAACACACCCTCTGATCCATAAATGCCGCAATCCAGATGCCCAACTTCAACAAGACATCCTTTTCACCTAAAAACACTCACTCTCAACTCTTAGATCTTTTAAAGTTTTACCCCCGCAAAATTCCCCTGGTTTTCCACCGCTGAATTCCTCCGTCCTGATTCCAAGAATTTCTTGAATACCACGGGGCTTTTCTCAAGATTTACCCCCACAACCTTCCCTACGTGCCCACTGCTCACCACCTCATTTTTCCCTCAATGTCTTCGTTCTCCACCCCAGAGAGTTTGTCAAGTGTTGCCTCCAAAATGTTCCCCCTCTGTCCACTACGGAGTTCCCCATTTTGCCTTCAAAATATTCATTCTGTCCCCTCCAGATTGCATCCACTTTTACCCCCAACATTTTACTTCCTCTACAATATTGATTAAACCTTTTCCACCCCAAAAATGTGCATTCCCTCCCTTAAACAGCACCTCAGCTTTTCCCTCAAAAATGCCCCAGAGAGAAACTCCGATTCAGCCCCCAAACTCCCATTTTCCTACACAAACAGTTCTTGTGGCCCCTCTCAATTCCCCCAGGCTTTCAGCTAAAGGAATAACTGGAAGCCTATTCCCTCATCTCTGCCCTCCTTTTGCTTTCCTGGAAAACCTTGCCATCCCACACTTTCTCCAAGAGATCTGCTGGGAGTACTGCAAGGTCTGCTCTGTCTGAGTGCCAGGGGGGTTTACAGCACTTGCTCCTCTGCATCTTCACCCTTTCATCAGCTTTCCCCTGGAACGGTGTTGTGGGAGAAGCTTGGAATTACCAGAAATGGATCAGGTTCACATTTTTTCCCCACCAGTTTTCATCTGGTTTGAAATTCCTGGAATTACCCTCAAATGTGCCCTAGAACAGTGCTGTGAAAGGATCAGTCAGAAGAACAGCCTGAAAGCAGAAAACCACCTCCAGCAGCAGCCGGAATGATCCCATTTCTGTTCTTACCTGCTCCTGCCAGAGCTCCCAACGGCCCTTCCCATTCCAAAACAACAGCTATGCAAGACATTCCTGCTGTCCGTGAGGGTGAGGTGCCAGTTCTGGATGTTCTTTGCTGCGGAATCGGACAACAAACAGAGCGTAAATGATCTTGGTGGCTCTTCCAAGCCAAACCACCCCGTGATTCCTTGCGTGGATCAGCACCTGTCCCAACTCCATTCCAGAAACCTCCTCCCACTAACCCAGAACTTTCCTTTTTCCGCTCAACATCAGGGATTTGCTGCCGAGTGCCCCGGGCAGGGGACGCCTCAGCCTTCCCTGGGACGCCTCAGCATTCCAGCATTTTTATTCCAGGCATTAAAAGGATGCTCATTTCTCTTCCAGCATTGTTTCCCTCATTTTAGGAGAACCCTTTTCATCCCAGACCCCCCTCGTCAGCTGTTCAATCCTCTGGCACTGGATTTGGACAAAAGAAGGGACGCACCTGGACTGCGGGAAATCACGGAGAGAAACCCCTCCAAAACCTGACAGAGAAAAACAACGGGAGATGCAGGAAGACATATCCCTCATTTGCACGTCTGGAATGCTTTTCTAAAGACTTCTCTGCATCTGGATGCTCTTTGCTCTTGGCTTTCTTTACAGGAATGCATTTGCTGCTAAACACATCTCAGGCCCTTATTTGATCAGGATAAGGCGGGATGGAGATGAAGACTCACACAGGGAATAGCCAGGGAGATTCCCAGATCTCTGAGCTCCTTCACAAGGCAGGAGATCCATTTGGCCCAGGAACCGAACCCTCCCGAGGAATTGTCTGATGCCATCTCCACATTTCACAGCTGATCCTTGTGCTCAAAGGATCCCCCTTTCTTCCCTCCAGCCAATTCCAAGCCTCGCTGCCCCCAGCCGGGAACAGTCCCCAGGCCGATCCCTGCAGTCTTCCCTGCCAGGATCCTGCTCAGGAATCCATGGGCTACAAATTGAAGAATTAATTCTTCCCACCCCTGCCCACTTCTAATTCCAAAGGATTTGGTGGCTGCCTTACCCGGCTGGAGCCTGCTTCCAACTCTGTTCTTGCTGCTTCTGCTGCTTTCCATTTCCCAGGAATTCCACCAACGGAGCGACAGCGTTTTCCACCTCCTCCTCCAGCATTCCCTCTGTTGCGTTCAGGTGCTGGAAGGGTATCAAAACCAGGGCCTCACTATCAGGAATTATATCCCCGGATTTGTTCCTTTCCAAATGTCACCTCTTCCCAACAAAGCACTGGCCATCCAAGGAATTCTAGAGAGCGATGTGCTGACCGCTGCTTACTCCTCTGGAATGTCAGAGCTTGGAAAAAAAGGGCAGTTGAGGCTTTTCCTGGTGCTGCCCATGAAGTGTATTTTACCTAAGTGCCCCTGCCCATGCCTTTGCCTGTATCCGCCAAAAATCCACCCGTTCATTCCCCAGCTGCTGCCTCCCTCTTTTCCTGGATCCAACAGAATTTTAACAGGTGAATATTCCCCTCTGGAAGAGCACCTTTCATTCCAAACCTAAGAACAAACAAATGAATCACTTTCCTTCGACCTTCCTTATTAGGATTCCACTGAGAGCAGTGGATGGAAAATGATTCTCTCCTGGCCCCTGCTGGATTCCCGGAGCAGGGAGCCTTTCCCTCTTTCCCCCCACCCCCCGCGGTGCCCTCCTCCCCCTCCCGCCCCACCCCGCACCCTTTTCAGGCTTTGTTCCACAGCTTTTGCCTCCGGACCTCAGATCCTTTTGGTCTCCAGGAGCTCCCAGCAGCTCCACAGCCTTTCCTCTCCCATCCTGATCCTTTGTCCAGGAATGGAGCTCTGCATTGCAATTCCCTTCTCTTTTCTCCGACAATTCCCACCAACCCAGACCTAAAGCTGACACAAGGAACGCTCGGTGCCCACAAATCCAAATCCAGACCTGGCCATCCCTAAACCAGCAACTCCCGGACAATTTGCGTTCATTCCAACCTATCACTGAGGACTCACCTAATCCTTCAAAATTCCCAAGAAATATCCCGTTGCCTTCAGCTCCCAGGGGATTCTGCTTCGTGCTCACACGGATTTGGGACTTCCCTGAAACACCCGTGCAGGGCACGCTGGAATCCCCGATCCCGTGAATCCGGGGAGTGTGAAAAGCTCGGTCCAGCCTGGGCCCCCAGAAATTTTTGCCAAATATCCCCCAAGTCCTCGGGACAACAGAACTCTCTGGTACTGCATTTTTGGCGTTGTAAAGCCTGGAATTACTTTATTCCTAGTGCTGGGCTCTGGATGTGGCCGAGAAAATCCCGGCCTCCACACAGACCCAGATTCCAAACTTTTTGATACATTTGAGCAAACCGAGAAATTCCCCTTCCATGCTTCTTCTTAAGGGCATCCTTCTCTTCCCTTACCCGGCCTGCTCTCTCCCACTGGGCTGGGTTTTTCCCTTCCCATGCTAATTAGTCCCTACTTCTAGGAGCTTTAGGTACCTTTCTTCCCTGGCAGGGATTTCTTAACACAGCTACCGAGGCTTTGGGAGTCTTCTTTATCTTCTACTTTCTGGAAACACACCCTCTGATCCATAAATGCCGCAATCCAGATGCCCAACTTCAACAAGACATCCTTTTCACCTAAAAACACTCACTCTCAACTCTTAGATCTTTTAAAGTTTTACCCCCGCAAAATTCCCCTGGTTTTCCACCGCTGAATTCCTCCGTCCTGATTCCAAGAATTTCTTGAATACCACGGGGCTTTTCTCAAGATTTACCCCCACAACCTTCCCTACGTGCCCACTGCTCACCACCTCATTTTTCCCTCAATGTCTTCGTTCTCCACCCCAGAGAGTTTGTCAAGTGTTGCCTCCAAAATGTTCCCCCTCTGTCCACTACGGAGTTCCCCATTTTGCCTTCAAAATATTCCTTCTGTCCCCTCCAGATTGCATCCACTTTTACCCCCAACATTTTACTTCCTCTACAATATTGATTAAACCTTTTCCACCCCAAAAATGTGCATTCCCTCCCTTAAACAGCACCTCAGCTTTTCCCTCAAAAATGCCCCAGAGAGAAACTCCGATTCAGCCCCCAAACTCCCATTTTCCTACACAAACAGTTCTTGTGGCCCCTCTCAATTCCCCCAGGCTTTCAGCTAAAGGAATAACTGGAAGCCTATTCCCTCATCTCTGCCCTCCTTTTGCTTTCCTGGAAAACCTTGCCATCCCACACTTTCTCCAAGAGATCTGCTGGGAGTACGGCAAGGTCTGCTCTGTCTGAGTGCCAGGGGGGTTTACAGCACTTGCTCCTCTGCATCTTCACCCTTTCATCAGCTTTCCCCTGGAACGGTGTTGTGGGAGAAGCTTGGAATTACCAGAAATGGATCAGGTTCACATTTTTTCCCCACCAGTTTTCATCTGGTTTGAAATTCCTGGAATTACCCTCAAATGTGCCCTAGAACAGTGCTGTGAAAGGATCAGTCAGAAGAACAGCCTGAAAGCAGAAAACCACCTCCAGCAGCAGCCGGAATGATCCCATTTCTGTTCTTACCTGCTCCTGCCAGAGCTCCCAACGGCCCTTCCCATTCCAAAACAACAGCTATGCAAGACATTCCTGCTGTCCGTGAGGGTGAGGTGCCAGTTCTGGATGTTCTTTGCTGCGGAATCGGACAACAAACAGAGCGTAAATGATCTTGGTGGCTCTTCCAAGCCAAACCACCCCGTGATTCCTTGCGTGGATCAGCACCTGTCCCAACTCCATTCCAGAAACCTCCTCCCACTAACCCAGAACTTTCCTTTTTCCGCTCAACATCAGGGATTTGCTGCCGAGTGCCCCGGGCAGGGGACGCCTCAGCCTTCCCTGGGACGCCTCAGCATTCCAGCATTTTTATTCCAGGCATTAAAAGGATGCTCATTTCTCTTCCAGCATTGTTTCCCTCATTTTAGGAGAACCCTTTTCATCCCAGACCCCCCTCGTCAGCTGTTCAATCCTCTGGCACTGGATTTGGACAAAAGAAGGGACGCACCTGGACTGCGGGAAATCACGGAGAGAAACCCCTCCAAAACCTGACAGAGAAAAACAACGGGAGATGCAGGAAGACATATCCCTCATTTGCACGTCTGGAATGCTTTTCTAAAGACTTCTCTGCATCTGGATGCTCTTTGCTCTTGGCTTTCTTTACAGGAATGCATTTGCTGCTAAACACATCTCAGGCCCTTATTTGATCAGGATAAGGCGGGATGGAGATGAAGACTCACACAGGGAATAGCCAGGGAGATTCCCAGATCTCTGAGCTCCTTCACAAGGCAGGAGGTCCATTTGGCCCAGGAACCGAACCCTCCCGAGGAATTGTCTGATGCCATCTCCACATTTCACAGCTGATCCTTGTGCTCAAAGGATCCCCCTTTCTTCCCTCCAGCCAATTCCAAGCCTCGCTGCCCCCAGCCGGGAACAGTCCCCAGGCCGATCCCTGCAGTCTTCCCTGCCAGGATCCTGCTCAGGAATCCATGGGCTACAAATTGAAGAATTAATTCTTCCCACCCCTGCCCACTTCTAATTCCAAAGGATTTGGTGGCTGCCTTACCCGGCTGGAGCCTGCTTCCAACTCTGTTCTTGCTGCTTCTGCTGCTTTCCATTTCCCAGGAATTCCACCAACGGAGCGACAGCGTTTTCCACCTCCTCCTCCAGGATTCCCTCGGTTGCGTTCGGGTGCTGGAAGGGTATCAAAACCTGGGCCTCACTATCAGGAATTATATCCCCGGATTTGTTCCTTTCCAAATGTCACCTCTTCCCAACAAAGCACTGGCCATCCAAGGAATTCTAGAGAGCGATGTGCTGACCGCTGCTTACTCCTCTGGAATGTCAGAGCTTGGAAAAAAAGGGCAGTTGAGGCTTTTCCTGGTGCTGCCCATGAAGTGTATTTTACCTAAGTGCCCCTGCCCATGCCTTTGCCTGTATCCGCCAAAAATCCACCCGTTCATTCCCCAGCTGCTGCCTCCCTCTTTTCCTGGATCCAACAGAATTTTAACAGGTGAATATTCCCCTCTGGAAGAGCACCTTTCATTCCAAACCTAAGAACAAACAAACGAATCACTTTCCTTCGACCTTCCTTATTAGGATTCCACTGAGAGCAGTGGATGGAAAATGATCCTCTCCTGGCCCCTGCTGGATTCCCGGAGCAGGGAGCCTTTCCCTCTTTCCCCCCACCCCCCGCGGTGCCCTCCTCCCCCTCCCGCCCCACCCCGCACCCTTTTCAGGCTTTGTTCCACAGCTTTTGCCTCCGGACCTCAGATCCTTTTGGCCTCCAGGAGCTCCCAGCAGCTCCACAGCCTTTCCTCTCCCATCCTGATCCTTTGTCCAGGAATGGAGCTCTGCATTGCAATTCCCTTCTCTTTTCTCCGACAATTCCCACCAACCCAGACCTAAAGCTGACACAAGGAACGCTCGGTGCCCACAAATCCAAATCCAGACCTGGCCATCCCTAAACCAGCAACTCCCGGACAATTTGCGTTCATTCCAACCTATCACTGAGGACTCACCTAATCCTTCAAAATTCCCAAGAAATATCCCGTTGCCTTCAGCTCCCAGGGGATTCTGCTTCGTGCTCACACGGATTTGGGACTTCCCTGAAACACCCGTGCAGGGCACGCTGGAATCCCCGATCCCGTGAATCCGGGGAGTGTGAAAAGCTCGGTCCAGCCTGGGCCCCCAGAAATTTTTGCCAACTATCCCCCAAGTCCTCGGGACAACAGAACTCTCTGGTACTGCATTTTTGGCGTTGTAAAGCCTGGAATTACTTTATTCCTAGTGCTGGGCTCTGGATGTGGCCGAGAAAATCCCGGCCTCCACACAGACCCAGATTCCAAACTTTTTGATACATTTGAGCAAACCGAGAAATTCCCCTTCCCTGCTTCTTCTTAAGGGCATCCTTCTCTTCCCTTACCCGGCCTGCTCTCTCCCACTGGGCTGGGTTTTTCCCTTCCCATGCTAATTAGTCCCTACTTCTAGGAGCTTTAGGTACCTTTCTTCCCTGGCAGGGATTTCTTAACACAGCTACCGAGGCTTTGGGAGTCTTCTTTATCTTCTACTTTCTGGAAACACACCCTCTGATCCATAAATGCCACAATCCAGATGCCCAACTTCAACAAGACATCCTTTTCACCTAAAAACACTCACTCTCAACTCTTAGATCTTTTAAAGTTTTACCCCCGCAAAATTCCCCTGGTTTTCCACCGCTGAATTCCTCCGTCCTGATTCCAAGAATTTCTTGAATACCACGGGGCTTTTCTCAAGATTTACCCCCACAACCTTCCCTACGTGCCCACTGCTCACCACCTCATTTTTCCCTCAATGTCTTCGTTCTCCACCCCAGAGAGTTTGTCAAGTGTTGCCTCCAAAATGTTCCCCCTCTGTCCACTACGGAGTTCCCCATTTTGCCTTCAAAATATTCCTTCTGTCCCCTCCAGATTGCATCCACTTTTACCCCCAACATTTTACTTCCTCTACAATATTGATTAAACCTTTTGCACCCCAAAAATGTGCATTCCCTCCCTTAAACAGCACCTCAGCTTTTCCCTCAAAAATGCCCCAGAGAGAAACTCCGATTCAGCCCCCAAACTCCCATTTTCCTACACAAACAGTTCTTGTGGCCCCTCTCAATTCCCCCAGGCTTTCAGCTAAAGGAATAACTGGAAGCCTATTCCCTCATCTCTGCCCTCCTTTTGCTTTCCTGGAAAACCTTGCCATCCCACACTTTCTCCAAGAGATCTGCTGGGAGTACGGCAAGGTCTGCTCTGTCTGAGTGCCAGGGGGGTTTACAGCACTTGCTCCTCTGCATCTTCACCCTTTCATCAGCTTTCCCCTGGAACGGTGTTGTGGGAGAAGCTTGGAATTACCAGAAATGGATCAGGTTCACATTTTTTCCCCACCAGTTTTCATCTGGTTTGAAATTCCTGGAATTACCCTCAAATGTGCCCTAGAACAGTGCTGTGAAAGGATCAGTCAGAAGAACAGCCTGAAAGCAGAAAACCACCTCCAGCAGCAGCCGGAATGATCCCATTTCTGTTCTTACCTGCTCCTGCCAGAGCTCCCAACGGCCCTTCCCATTCCAAAACAACAGCTATGCAAGACATTCCTGCTGTCCGTGAGGGTGAGGTGCCAGTTCTGGATGTTCTTTGCTGCGGAATCGGACAACAAACAGAGCGTAAATGATCTTGGTGGCTCTTCCAAGCCAAACCACCCCGTGATTCCTTGCGTGGATCAGCACCTGTCCCAACTCCATTCCAGAAACCTCCTCCCACTAACCCAGAACTTTCCTTTTTCCGCTCAACATCAGGGATTTGCTGCCGAGTGCCCCGGGCAGGGGACGCCTCAGCCTTCCCTGGGACGCCTCAGCATTCCAGCATTTTTATTCCAGGCATTAAAAGGATGCTCATTTCTCTTCCAGCATTGTTTCCCTCATTTTAGGAGAACCCTTTTCATCCCAGACCCCCCTCGTCAGCTGTTCAATCCTCTGGCACTGGATTTGGACAAAAGAAGGGACGCACCTGGACTGCGGGAAATCACGGAGAGAAACCCCTCCAAAACCTGACAGAGAAAAACAACGGGAGATGCAGGAAGACATATCCCTCATTTGCACGTCTGGAATGCTTTTCTAAAGACTTCTCTGCATCTGGATGCTCTTTGCTCTTGGCTTTCTTTACAGGAATGCATTTGCTGCTAAACACATCTCAGGCCCTTATTTGATCAGGATAAGGCGGGATGGAGATGAAGACTCACACAGGGAATAGCCAGGGAGATTCCCAGATCTCTGAGCTCCTTCACAAGGCAGGAGATCCATTTGGCCCAGGAACCGAACCCTCCCGAGGAATTGTCTGATGCCATCTCCACATTTCACAGCTGATCCTTGTGCTCAAAGGATCCCCCTTTCTTCCCTCCAGCCAATTCCAAGCCTCGCTGCCCCCAGCCGGGAACAGTCCCCAGGCCGATCCCTGCAGTCTTCCCTGCCAGGATCCTGCTCAGGAATCCATGGGCTACAAATTGAAGAATTAATTCTTCCCACCCCTGCCCACTTCTAATTCCAAAGGATTTGGTGGCTGCCTTACCCGGCTGGAGCCTGCTTCCAACTCTGTTCTTGCTGCTTCTGCTGCTTTCCATTTCCCAGGAATTCCACCAACGGAGCGACAGCGTTTTCCACCTCCTCCTCCAGGATTCCCTCTGTTGCGTTCGGGTGCTGGAAGGATATCAAAACCAGGGCCTCACTATCAGGAATTATATCCCCGGATTTGTTCCTTTCCAAATGTCACCTCTTCCCAACAAAGCACTGGCCATCCAAGGAATTCTAGAGAGCGATGTGCTGACCGCTGCTTACTCCTCTGGAATGTCAGAGCTTGGAAAAAAAGGGCAGTTGAGGCTTTTCCTGGTGCTGCCCATGAAGTGTATTTTACCTAAGTGCCCCTGCCCATGCCTTTGCCTGTATCCGCCAAAAATCCACCCGTTCATTCCCCAGCTGCTGCCTCCCTCTTTTCCTGGATCCAACAGAATTTTAACAGGTGAATATTCCCCTCTGGAAGAGCACCTTTCATTCCAAACCTAAGAACAAACAAATGAATCACTTTCCTTCGACCTTCCTTATTAGGATTCCACTGAGAGCAGTGGATGGAAAATGATCCTCTCCTGGCCCCTGCTGGATTCCCGGAGCAGGGATCCTTTCCCTCTTTCCCCCCACCCCCCGCGGTGCCCTCCTCCCCCTCCCGCCCCACCCCGCACCCTTTTCAGGCTTTGTTCCACAGCTTTTGCCTCCGGACCTCAGATCCTTTTGGTCTCCAGGAGCTCCCAGCAGCTCCACAGCCTTTCCTCTCCCATCCTGATCCTTTCTCCAGGAATGGAGCTCTGCATTGCAATTCCCTTCTCTTTTCTCCGACAATTCCCACCAACCCAGACCTAAAGCTGACACAAGGAACGCTCGGTGCCCACAAATCCAAATCCAGACCTGGCCATCCCTAAACCAGCAACTCCCGGACAATTTGCGTTCATTCCAACCTATCACTGAGGACTCACCTAATCCTTCAAAATTCCCAAGAAATATCCCGTTGCCTTCAGCTCCCAGGGGATTCTGCTTCGTGCTCACACGGATTTGGGACTTCCCTGAAACACCCGTGCAGGGCACGCTGGAATCCCCGATCCCGTGAATCCGGGGAGTGTGAAAAGCTCGGTCCAGCCTGGGCCCCCAGAAATTTTTGCCAACTATCCCCCAAGTCCTCGGGACAACAGAACTCTCTGGTACTGCATTTTTGGCGTTGTAAAGCCTGGAATTACTTTATTCCTAGTGCTGGGCTCTGGATGTGGCCGAGAAAATCCCGGCCTCCACACAGACCCAGATTCCAAACTTTTTGATACATTTGAGCAAACCGAGAAATTCCCCTTCCCTGCTTCTTCTTAAGGGCATCCTTCTCTTCCCTTACCCGGCCTGCTCTCTCCCACTGGGCTGGGTTTTTCCCTTCCCATGCTAATTAGTCCCTACTTCTAGGAGCTTTAGGTACCTTTCTTCCCTGGCAGGGATTTCTTAACACAGCTACCGAGGCTTTGGGAGTCTTCTTTATCTTCTACTTTCTGGAAACACACCCTCTGATCCATAAATGCCGCAATCCAGATGCCCAACTTCAACAAGACATCCTTTTCACCTAAAAACACTCACTCTCAACTCTTAGATCTTTTAAAGTTTTACCCCCGCAAAATTCCCCTGGTTTTCCACCGCTGAATTCCTCCGTCCTGATTCCAAGAATTTCTTGAATACCACGGGGCTTTTCTCAAGATTTACCCCCACAACCTTCCCTACGTGCCCACTGCTCACCACCTCATTTTTCCCTCAATGTCTTCGTTCTCCACCCCAGAGAGTTTGTCAAGTGTTGCCTCCAAAATGTTCCCCCTCTGTCCACTACGGAGTTCCCCATTTTGCCTTCAAAATATTCATTCTGTCCCCTCCAGATTGCATCCACTTTTACCCCCAACATTTTACTTCCTCTACAATATTGATTAAACCTTTTGCACCCCAAAAATGTGCATTCCCTCCCTTAAACAGCACCTCAGCTTTTCCCTCAAAAATGCCCCAGAGAGAAACTCCGATTCAGCCCCCAAACTCCCATTTTCCTACACAAACAGTTCTTGTGGCCCCTCTCAATTCCCCCAGGCTTTCAGCTAAAGGAATAACTGGAAGCCTATTCCCTCATCTCTGCCCTCCTTTTGCTTTCCTGGAAAACCTTGCCATCCCACACTTTCTCCAAGAGATCTGCTGGGAGTACGGCAAGGTCTGCTCTGTCTGAGTGCCAGGGGGGTTTACAGCACTTGCTCCTCTGCATCTGTACCCTTTCATCAGCTTTCCCCTGGAACGGTGTTGTGGGAGAAGCTTGGAATTACCAGAAATGGATCAGGTTCACATTTTTTCCCCACCAGTTTTCATCTGGTTTGAAATTCCTGGAATTACCCTCAAATGTGCCCTAGAACAGTGCTGTGAAAGGATCAGTCAGAACAGCCTGAAAGCAGAAAACCACCTCCAGCAGCAGCCGGAATGATCCCATTTCTCTTCTTACCTGCTCCTGCCAGAGCTCCCAACGGCCCTTCCCATTCCAAAACAACAGCTATGCAAGACATTCCTGCTGTCCGTGAGGGTGAGGTGCCAGTTCTGGATGTTCTTTGCTGCGGAATCGGACAACAAACAGAGCGTAAATGATCTTGGTGGCTCTTCCAAGCCAAACCACCCCGTGATTCCTTGCGTGGATCAGCACCTGTCCCAACTCCATTCCAGAAACCTCCTCCCACTAACCCAGAACTTTCCTTTTTCTGCTCAACATCAGGGATTTGCTGCCGAGTGCCCCGGGCAGGGGACGCCTCAGCCTTCCCTGGGACGCCTCAGCATTCCAGCATTTTTATTCCAGGCATTAAAAGGATGCTCATTTCTCTTCCAGCATTGTTTCCCTCATTTTAGGAGAACCCTTTTCATCCCAGACCCCCCTCGTCAGCTGTTCAATCCTCTGGCACTGGATTTGGACAAAAGAAGGGACGCACCTGGACTGCGGGAAATCACGGAGAGAAACCCCTCCAAAACCTGACAGAGAAAAACAACGGGAGATGCAGGAAGACATATCCCTCATTTGCACGTCTGGAATGCTTTTCTAAAGACTTCTCTGCATCTGGATGCTCTTTGCTCTTGGCTTTCTTTACAGGAATGCATTTGCTGCTAAACACATCTCAGGCCCTTATTTGATCAGGATAAGGCGGGATGGAGATGAAGACTCACACAGGGAATAGCCAGGGAGATTCCCAGATCTCTGAGCTCCTTCACAAGGCAGGAGATCCATTTGGCCCAGGAACCGAACCCTCCCGAGGAATTGTCTGATGCCATCTCCACATTTCACAGCTGATCCTTGTGCTCAAAGGATCCCCCTTTCTTCCCTCCAGCCAATTCCAAGCCTCGCTGCCCCCAGCCGGGAACAGTCCCCAGGCCGATCCCTGCAGTCTTCCCTGTCAGGATCCTGCTCAGGAATCCATGGGCTACAAATTGAAGAATTAATTCTTCCCACCCCTGCCCACTTCTAATTCCAAAGGATTTGGTGTCTGCCTTACCCGGCTGGAGCCTGCTTCCAACTCTGTTCTTGCTGCTTCTGCTGCTTTCCACTTCCCAGGAATTCCACCAACGGAGCGACAGCGTTTTCCGCCTCCTCCTCCAGGATTCCCTCTGTTGCGTTCGGGTGCTGGAAGGATATCAAAACCAGGGCCTCACTATCAGGAATTATATCCCCGGATTTGTTCCTTTCCAAATGTCACCTCTTCCCAACAAAGCACTGGCCATCCAAGGAATTCTAGAGAGCGATGTGCTGACCGCTGCTTACTCCTCTGGAATGTCAGAGCTTGGAAAAAAAGGGCAGTTGAGGCTTTTCCTGGTGCTGCCCATGAAGTGTATTTTACCTAAGTGCCCCTGCCCATGCCTTTGCCTGTATCCGCCAAAAATCCACCCGTTCATTCCCCAGCTGCTGCCTCCCTCTTTTCCTGGATCCAACAGAATTTTAACAGGTGAATATTCCCCTCTGGAAGAGCACCTTTCATTCCAAACCTAAGAACAAACAAACGAATCACTTTCCTTCGACCTTCCTTATTAGGATTCCACTGAGAGCAGTGGATGGAAAATGATCCTCTCCTGGCCCCTGCTGGATTCCCGGAGCAGGGAGCCTTTCCCTCTTTCCCCCCACCCCCCGCGGTGCCCTCCTCCCCCTCCCGCCCCACCCCGCACCCTTTTCAGGCTTTGTTCCACAGCTTTTGCCTCCGGACCTCAGATCCTTTTGGCCTCCAGGAGCTCCCAGCAGCTCCACAGCCTTTCCTCTCCCATCCTGATCCTTTGTCCAGGAATGGAGCTCTGCATTGCAATTCCCTTCTCTTTTCTCCGACAATTCCCACCAACCCAGACCTAAAGCTGACACAAGGAACGCTCGGTGCCCACAAATCCAAATCCAGACCTGGCCATCCCTAAACCAGCAACTCCCGGACAATTTGCGTTCATTCCAACCTATCACTGAGGACTCACCTAATCCTTCAAAATTCCCAAGAAATATCCCGTTGCCTTCAGCTCCCAGGGGATTCTGCTTCGTGCTCACACGGATTTGGGACTTCCCTGAAACACCCGTGCAGGGCACGCTGGAATCCCCGATCCCGTGAATCCGGGGAGTGTGAAAAGCTCGGTCCAGCCTGGGCCCCCAGAAATTTTTGCCAACTATCCCCCAAGTCCTCGGGACAACAGAACTCTCTGGTACTGCATTTTTGGCGTTGTAAAGCCTGGAATTACTTTATTCCTAGTGCTGGGCTCTGGATGTGGCCGAGAAAATCCCGGCCTCCACACAGACCCAGATTCCAAACTTTTTGATACATTTGAGCAAACCGAGAAATTCCCCTTCCCTGCTTCTTCTTAAGGGCATCCTTCTCTTCCCTTACCCGGCCTGCTCTCTCCCACTGGGCTGGGTTTTTCCCTTCCCATGCTAATTAGTCCCTACTTCTAGGAGCTTTAGGTACCTTTCTTCCCTGGCAGGGATTTCTTAACACAGCTACCGAGGCTTTGGGAGTCTTCTTTATCTTCTACTTTCTGGAAACACACCCTCTGATCCATAAATGCCACAATCCAGATGCCCAACTTCAACAAGACATCCTTTTCACCTAAAAACACTCACTCTCAACTCTTAGATCTTTTAAAGTTTTACCCCCGCAAAATTCCCCTGGTTTTCCACCGCTGAATTCCTCCGTCCTGATTCCAAGAATTTCTTGAATACCACGGGGCTTTTCTCAAGATTTACCCCCACAACCTTCCCTACGTGCCCACTGCTCACCACCTCATTTTTCCCTCAATGTCTTCGTTCTCCACCCCAGAGAGTTTGTCAAGTGTTGCCTCCAAAATGTTCCCCCTCTGTCCACTACGGAGTTCCCCATTTTGCCTTCAAAATATTCATTCTGTCCCCTCCAGATTGCATCCACTTTTACCCCCAACATTTTACTTCCTCTACAATATTGATTAAACCTTTTGCACCCCAAAAATGTGCATTCCCTCCCTTAAACAGCACCTCAGCTTTTCCCTCAAAAATGCCCCAGAGAGAAACTCCGATTCAGCCCCCAAACTCCCATTTTCCTACACAAACAGTTCTTGTGGCCCCTCTCAATTCCCCCAGGCTTTCAGCTAAAGGAATAACTGGAAGCCTATTCCCTCATCTCTGCCCTCCTTTTGCTTTCCTGGAAAACCTTGCCATCCCACACTTTCTCCAAGAGATCTGCTGGGAGTACGGCAAGGTCTGCTCTGTCTGAGTGCCAGGGGGGTTTACAGCACTTGCTCCTCTGCATCTTCACCCTTTCATCAGCTTTCCCCTGGAACGGTGTTGTGGGAGAAGCTTGGAATTACCAGAAATGGATCAGGTTCACATTTTTTCCCCACCAGTTTTCATCTGGTTTGAAATTCCTGGAATTACCCTCAAATGTGCCCTAGAACAGTGCTGTGAAAGGATCAGTCAGAACAGCCTGAAAGCAGAAAACCACCTCCAGCAGCAGCCGGAATGATCCCATTTCTCTTCTTACCTGCTCCTGCCAGAGCTCCCAACGGCCCTTCCCATTCCAAAACAACAGCTATGCAAGACATTCCTGCTGTCCGTGAGGGTGAGGTGCCAGTTCTGGATGTTCTTTGCTGCGGAATCGGACAACAAACAGAGCGTAAATGATCTTGGTGGCTCTTCCAAGCCAAACCACCCCGTGATTCCTTGCGTGGATCAGCACCTGTCCCAACTCCATTCCAGAAACCTCCTCCCACTAACCCAGAACTTTCCTTTTTCTGCTCAACATCAGGGATTTGCTGCCGAGTGCCCCGGGCAGGGGACGCCTCAGCCTTCCCTGGGACGCCTCAGCATTCCAGCATTTTTATTCCAGGCATTAAAAGGATGCTCATTTCTCTTCCAGCATTGTTTCCCTCATTTTAGGAGAACCCTTTTCATCCCAGACCCCCCTCGTCAGCTGTTCAATCCTCTGGCACTGGATTTGGACAAAAGAAGGGACGCACCTGGACTGCGGGAAATCACGGAGAGAAACCCCTCCAAAACCTGACAGAGAAAAACAACGGGAGATGCAGGAAGACATATCCCTCATTTGCACGTCTGGAATGCTTTTCTAAAGACTTCTCTGCATCTGGATGCTCTTTGCTCTTGGCTTTCTTTACAGGAATGCATTTGCTGCTAAACACATCTCAGGCCCTTATTTGATCAGGATAAGGCGGGATGGAGATGAAGACTCACACAGGGAATAGCCAGGGAGATTCCCAGATCTCTGAGCTCCTTCACAAGGCAGGAGATCCATTTGGCCCAGGAACCGAACCCTCCCGAGGAATTGTCTGATGCCATCTCCACATTTCACAGCTGATCCTTGTGCTCAAAGGATCCCCCTTTCTTCCCTCCAGCCAATTCCAAGCCTCGCTGCCCCCAGCCGGGAACAGTCCCCAGGCCGATCCCTGCAGTCTTCCCTGTCAGGATCCTGCTCAGGAATCCATGGGCTACAAATTGAAGAATTAATTCTTCCCACCCCTGCCCACTTCTAATTCCAAAGGATTTGGTGTCTGCCTTACCCGGCTGGAGCCTGCTTCCAACTCTGTTCTTGCTGCTTCTGCTGCTTTCCACTTCCCAGGAATTCCACCAACGGAGCGACAGCGTTTTCCGCCTCCTCCTCCAGGATTCCCTCTGTTGCGTTCGGGTGCTGGAAGGATATCAAAACCAGGGCCTCACTATCAGGAATTATATCCCCGGATTTGTTCCTTTCCAAATGTCACCTCTTCCCAACAAAGCACTGGCCATCCAAGGAATTCTAGAGAGCGATGTGCTGACCGCTGCTTACTCCTCTGGAATGTCAGAGCTTGGAAAAAAAGGGCAGTTGAGGCTTTTCCTGGTGCTGCCCATGAAGTGTATTTTACCTAAGTGCCCCTGCCCATGCCTTTGCCTGTATCCGCCAAAAATCCACCCGTTCATTCCCCAGCTGCTGCCTCCCTCTTTTCCTGGATCCAACAGAATTTTAACAGGTGAATATTCCCCTCTGGAAGAGCACCTTTCATTCCAAACCTAAGAACAAACAAATGAATCACTTTCCTTCGACCTTCCTTATTAGGATTCCACTGAGAGCAGTGGATGGAAAATGATCCTCTCCTGGCCCCTGCTGGATTCCCGGAGCAGGGATCCTTTCCCTCTTTCCCCCCACCCCCCGCGGTGCCCTCCTCCCCCTCCCGCCCCACCCCGCACCCTTTTCAGGCTTTGTTCCACAGCTTTTGCCTCCGGACCTCAGATCCTTTTGGTCTCCAGGAGCTCCCAGCAGCTCCACAGCCTTTCCTCTCCCATCCTGATCCTTTCTCCAGGAATGGAGCTCTGCATTGCAATTCCCTTCTCTTTTCTCCGACAATTCCCACCAACCCAGACCTAAAGCTGACACAAGGAACGCTCGGTGCCCACAAATCCAAATCCAGACCTGGCCATCCCTAAACCAGCAACTCCCGGACAATTTGCGTTCATTCCAACCTATCACTGAGGACTCACCTAATCCTTCAAAATTCCCAAGAAATATCCCGTTGCCTTCAGCTCCCAGGGGATTCTGCTTCGTGCTCACACGGATTTGGGACTTCCCTGAAACACCCGTGCAGGGCACGCTGGAATCCCCGATCCCGTGAATCCGGGGAGTGTGAAAAGCTCGGTCCAGCCTGGGCCCCCAGAAATTTTTGCCAACTATCCCCCAAGTCCTCGGGACAACAGAACTCTCTGGTACTGCATTTTTGGCGTTGTAAAGCCTGGAATTACTTTATTCCTAGTGCTGGGCTCTGGATGTGGCCGAGAAAATCCCGGCCTCCACACAGACCCAGATTCCAAACTTTTTGATACATTTGAGCAAACCGAGAAATTCCCCTTCCCTGCTTCTTCTTAAGGGCATCCTTCTCTTCCCTTACCCGGCCTGCTCTCTCCCACTGGGCTGGGTTTTTCCCTTCCCATGCTAATTAGTCCCTACTTCTAGGAGCTTTAGGTACCTTTCTTCCCTGGCAGGGATTTCTTAACACAGCTACCGAGGCTTTGGGAGTCTTCTTTATCTTCTACTTTCTGGAAACACACCCTCTGATCCATAAATGCCGCAATCCAGATGCCCAACTTCAACAAGACATCCTTTTCACCTAAAAACACTCACTCTCAACTCTTAGATCTTTTAAAGTTTTACCCCCGCAAAATTCCCCTGGTTTTCCACCGCTGAATTCCTCCGTCCTGATTCCAAGAATTTCTTGAATACCACGGGGCTTTTCTCAAGATTTACCCCCACAACCTTCCCTACGTGCCCACTGCTCACCACCTCATTTTTCCCTCAATGTCTTCGTTCTCCACCCCAGAGAGTTTGTCAAGTGTTGCCTCCAAAATGTTCCCCCTCTGTCCACTACGGAGTTCCCCATTTTGCCTTCAAAATATTCCTTCTGTCCCCTCCAGATTGCATCCACTTTTACCCCCAACATTTTACTTCCTCTACAATATTGATTAAACCTTTTCCACCCCAAAAATGTGCATTCCCTCCCTTAAACAGCACCTCAGCTTTTCCCTCAAAAATGCCCCAGAGAGAAACTCCGATTCAGCCCCCAAACTCCCATTTTCCTACACAAACAGTTCTTGTGGCCCCTCTCAATTCCCCCAGGCTTTCAGCTAAAGGAATAACTGGAAGCCTATTCCCTCATCTCTGCCCTCCTTTTGCTTTCCTGGAAAACCTTGCCATCCCACACTTTCTCCAAGAGATCTGCTGGGAGTACGGCAAGGTCTGCTCTGTCTGAGTGCCAGGGGGGTTTACAGCACTTGCTCCTCTGCATCTTCACCCTTTCATCAGCTTTCCCCTGGAACGGTGTTGTGGGAGAAGCTTGGAATTACCAGAAATGGATCAGGTTCACATTTTTTCCCCACCAGTTTTCATCTGGTTTGAAATTCCTGGAATTACCCTCAAATGTGCCCTAGAACAGTGCTGTGAAAGGATCAGTCAGAAGAACAGCCTGAAAGCAGAAAACCACCTCCAGCAGCAGCCGGAATGATCCCATTTCTGTTCTTACCTGCTCCTGCCAGAGCTCCCAACGGCCCTTCCCATTCCAAAACAACAGCTATGCAAGACATTCCTGCTGTCCGTGAGGGTGAGGTGCCAGTTCTGGATGTTCTTTGCTGCGGAATCGGACAACAAACAGAGCGTAAATGATCTTGGTGGCTCTTCCAAGCCAAACCACCCCGTGATTCCTTGCGTGGATCAGCACCTGTCCCAACTCCATTCCAGAAACCTCCTCCCACTAACCCAGAACTTTCCTTTTTCCGCTCAACATCAGGGATTTGCTGCCGAGTGCCCCGGGCAGGGGACGCCTCAGCCTTCCCTGGGACGCCTCAGCATTCCAGCATTTTTATTCCAGGCATTAAAAGGATGCTCATTTCTCTTCCAGCATTGTTTCCCTCATTTTAGGAGAACCCTTTTCATCCCAGACCCCCCTCGTCAGCTGTTCAATCCTCTGGCACTGGATTTGGACAAAAGAAGGGACGCACCTGGACTGCGGGAAATCACGGAGAGAAACCCCTCCAAAACCTGACAGAGAAAAACAACGGGAGATGCAGGAAGACATATCCCTCATTTGCACGTCTGGAATGCTTTTCTAAAGACTTCTCTGCATCTGGATGCTCTTTGCTCTTGGCTTTCTTTACAGGAATGCATTTGCTGCTAAACACATCTCAGGCCCTTATTTGATCAGGATAAGGCGGGATGGAGATGAAGACTCACACAGGGAATAGCCAGGGAGATTCCCAGATCTCTGAGCTCCTTCACAAGGCAGGAGGTCCATTTGGCCCAGGAACCGAACCCTCCCGAGGAATTGTCTGATGCCATCTCCACATTTCACAGCTGATCCTTGTGCTCAAAGGATCCCCCTTTCTTCCCTCCAGCCAATTCCAAGCCTCGCTGCCCCCAGCCGGGAACAGTCCCCAGGCCGATCCCTGCAGTCTTCCCTGCCAGGATCCTGCTCAGGAATCCATGGGCTACAAATTGAAGAATTAATTCTTCCCACCCCTGCCCACTTCTAATTCCAAAGGATTTGGTGGCTGCCTTACCCGGCTGGAGCCTGCTTCCAACTCTGTTCTTGCTGCTTCTGCTGCTTTCCATTTCCCAGGAATTCCACCAACGGAGCGACAGCGTTTTCCACCTCCTCCTCCAGCATTCCCTCTGTTGCGTTCGGGTGCTGGAAGGATATCAAAACCAGGGCCTCACTATCAGGAATTATATCCCCGGATTTGTTCCTTTCCAAATGTCACCTCTTCCCAACAAAGCACTGGCCATCCAAGGAATTCTAGAGAGCGATGTGCTGACCGCTGCTTACTCCTCTGGAATGTCAGAGCTTGGAAAAAAAGGGCAGTTGAGGCTTTTCCTGGTGCTGCCCATGAAGTGTATTTTACCTAAGTGCCCCTGCCCATGCCTTTGCCTGTATCCGCCAAAAATCCACCCGTTCATTCCCCAGCTGCTGCCTCCCTCTTTTCCTGGATCCAACAGAATTTTAACAGGTGAATATTCCCCTCTGGAAGAGCACCTTTCATTCCAAACCTAAGAACAAACAAATGAATCACTTTCCTTCAACCTTCCTTATTAGGATTCCACTGAGAGCAGTGGATGGAAAATGATCCTCTCCTGGCCCCTGCTGGATTCCCGGAGCAGGGATCCTTTCCCTCTTTCCCCCCACCCCCCGCGGTGCCCTCCTCCCCCTCCCGCCCCACCCCGCACCCTTTTCAGCCTTTGTTCCACAGCTTTTGCCTCCGGACCTCAGATCCTTTTGGTCTCCAGGAGCTCCCAGCAGCTCCACAGCCTTTCCTCTCCCATCCTGATCCTTTCTCCAGGAATGGAGCTCTGCATTGCAATTCCCTTCTCTTTTCTCCGACAATTCCCACCAACCCAGACCTAAAGCTGACACAAGGAACGCTCGGTGCCCACAAATCCAAATCCAGACCTGGCCATCCCTAAACCAGCAACTCCCGGACAATTTGCGTTCATTCCAACCTATCACTGAGGACTCACCTAATCCTTCAAAATTCCCAAGAAATATCCCGTTGCCTTCAGCTCCCAGGGGATTCTGCTTCGTGCTCACACGGATTTGGGACTTCCCTGAAACACCCGTGCAGGGCACGCTGGAATCCCCGATCCCGTGAATCCGGGGAGTGTGAAAAGCTCGGTCCAGCCTGGGCCCCCAGAAATTTTTGCCAAATATCCCCCAAGTCCTCGGGACAACAGAACTCTCTGGTACTGCATTTTTGGCGTTGTAAAGCCTGGAATTACTTTATTCCTAGTGCTGGGCTCTGGATGTGGCCGAGAAAATCCCGGCCTCCACACAGACCCAGATTCCAAACTTTTTGATACATTTGAGCAAACCGAGAAATTCCCCTTCCCTGCTTCTTCTTAAGGGCATCCTTCTCTTCCCTTACCCGGCCTGCTCTCTCCCACTGGGCTGGGTTTTTCCCTTCCCATGCTAATTAGTCCCTACTTCTAGGAGCTTTAGGTACCTTTCTTCCCTGGCAGGGATTTCTTAACACAGCTACCGAGGCTTTGGGAGCCTTCTTCATCTTCTACTTTCTGGAAACACACCCTCTGATCCATAAATGCCACAATCCAGATGCCCAACTTCAACAAGACATCCTTTTCACCTAAAAACACTCACTCTCAACTCTTAGATCTTTTAAAGTTTTACCCCCGCAAAATTCCCCTGGTTTTCCACCGCTGAATTCCTCCGTCCTGATTCCAAGAATTTCTTGAATACCACGGGGCTTTTCTCAAGATTTACCCCCACAACCTTCCCTACGTGCCCACTGCTCACCACCTCATTTTTCCCTCAATGTCTTCGTTCTCCACCCCAGAGAGTTTGTCAAGTGTTGCCTCCAAAATGTTCCCCCTCTGTCCACTACGGAGTTCCCCATTTTGCCTTCAAAATATTCCTTCTGTCCCCTCCAGATTGCATCCACTTTTACCCCCAACATTTTACTTCCTCTACAATATTGATTAAACCTTTTGCACCCCAAAAATGTGCATTCCCTCCCTTAAACAGCACCTCAGCTTTTCCCTCAAAAATGCCCCAGAGAGAAACTCCGATTCAGCCCCCAAACTCCCATTTTCCTACACAAACAGTTCTTGTGGCCCCTCTCAATTCCCCCAGGCTTTCAGCTAAAGGAATAACTGGAAGCCTATTCCCTCATCTCTGCCCTCCTTTTGCTTTCCTGGAAAACCTTGCCATCCCACACTTTCTCCAAGAGATCTGCTGGGAGTACGGCAAGGTCTGCTCTGTCTGAGTGCCAGGGGGGTTTACAGCACTTGCTCCTCTGCATCTTCACCCTTTCATCAGCTTTCCCCTGGAACGGTGTTGTGGGAGAAGCTTGGAATTACCAGAAATGGATCAGGTTCACATTTTTTCCCCACCAGTTTTCATCTGGTTTGAAATTCCTGGAATTACCCTCAAATGTGCCCTAGAACAGTGCTGTGAAAGGATCAGTCAGAAGAACAGCCTGAAAGCAGAAAACCACCTCCAGCAGCAGCCGGAATGATCCCATTTCTGTTCTTACCTGCTCCTGCCAGAGCTCCCAACGGCCCTTCCCATTCCAAAACAACAGCTATGCAAGACATTCCTGCTGTCCGTGAGGGTGAGGTGCCAGTTCTGGATGTTCTTTGCTGCGGAATCGGACAACAAACAGAGCGTAAATGATCTTGGTGGCTCTTCCAAGCCAAACCACCCCGTGATTCCTTGCGTGGATCAGCACCTGTCCCAACTCCATTCCAGAAACCTCCTCCCACTAACCCAGAACTTTCCTTTTTCCGCTCAACATCAGGGATTTGCTGCCGAGTGCCCCGGGCAGGGGACGCCTCAGCCTTCCCTGGGACGCCTCAGCATTCCAGCATTTTTATTCCAGGCATTAAAAGGATGCTCATTTCTCTTCCAGCATTGTTTCCCTCATTTTAGGAGAACCCTTTTCATCCCAGACCCCCCTCGTCAGCTGTTCAATCCTCTGGCACTGGATTTGGACAAAAGAAGGGACGCACCTGGACTGCGGGAAATCACGGAGAGAAACCCCTCCAAAACCTGACAGAGAAAAACAACGGGAGATGCAGGAAGACATATCCCTCATTTGCACGTCTGGAATGCTTTTCTAAAGACTTCTCTGCATCTGGATGCTCTTTGCTCTTGGCTTTCTTTACAGGAATGCATTTGCTGCTAAACACATCTCAGGCCCTTATTTGATCAGGATAAGGCGGGATGGAGATGAAGACTCACACAGGGAATAGCCAGGGAGATTCCCAGATCTCTGAGCTCCTTCACAAGGCAGGAGATCCATTTGGCCCAGGAACCGAACCCTCCCGAGGAATTGTCTGATGCCATCTCCACATTTCACAGCTGATCCTTGTGCTCAAAGGATCCCCCTTTCTTCCCTCCAGCCAATTCCAAGCCTCGCTGCCCCCAGCCGGGAACAGTCCCCAGGCCGATCCCTGCAGTCTTCCCTGCCAGGATCCTGCTCAGGAATCCATGGGCTACAAATTGAAGAATTAATTCTTCCCACCCCTGCCCACTTCTAATTCCAAAGGATTTGGTGGCTGCCTTACCCGGCTGGAGCCTGCTTCCAACTCTGTTCTTGCTGCTTCTGCTGCTTTCCATTTCCCAGGAATTCCACCAACGGAGCGACAGCGTTTTCCACCTCCTCCTCCAGCATTCCCTCTGTTGCGTTCGGGTGCTGGAAGGATATCAAAACCAGGGCCTCACTATCAGGAATTATATCCCCGGATTTGTTCCTTTCCAAATGTCACCTCTTCCCAACAAAGCACTGGCCATCCAAGGAATTCTAGAGAGCGATGTGCTGACCGCTGCTTACTCCTCTGGAATGTCAGAGCTTGGAAAAAAAGGGCAGTTGAGGCTTTTCCTGGTGCTGCCCATGAAGTGTATTTTACCTAAGTGCCCCTGCCCATGCCTTTGCCTGTATCCGCCAAAAATCCACCCGTTCATTCCCCAGCTGCTGCCTCCCTCTTTTCCTGGATCCAACAGAATTTTAACAGGTGAATATTCCCCTCTGGAAGAGCACCTTTCATTCCAAACCTAAGAACAAACAAATGAATCACTTTCCTTCGACCTTCCTTATTAGGATTCCACTGAGAGCAGTGGATGGAAAATGATCCTCTCCTGGCCCCTGCTGGATTCCCGGAGCAGGGAGCCTTTCCCTCTTTCCCCCCACCCCCCGCGGTGCCCTCCTCCCCCTCCCGCCCCACCCCGCACCCTTTTCAGGCTTTGTTCCACAGCTTTTGCCTCCGGACCTCAGATCCTTTTGGTCTCCAGGAGCTCCCAGCAGCTCCACAGCCTTTCCTCTCCCATCCTGATCCTTTGTCCAGGAATGGAGCTCTGCATTGCAATTCCCTTCTCTTTTCTCCGACAATTCCCACCAACCCAGACCTAAAGCTGACACAAGGAACGCTCGGTGCCCACAAATCCAAATCCAGACCTGGCCATCCCTAAACCAGCAACTCCCGGACAATTTGCGTTCATTCCAACCTATCACTGAGGACTCACCTAATCCTTCAAAATTCCCAAGAAATATCCCGTTGCCTTCAGCTCCCAGGGGATTCTGCTTCGTGCTCACACGGATTTGGGACTTCCCTGAAACACCCGTGCAGGGCACGCTGGAATCCCCGATCCCGTGAATCCGGGGAGTGTGAAAAGCTCGGTCCAGCCTGGGCCCCCAGAAATTTTTGCCAACTATCCCCCAAGTCCTCGGGACAACAGAACTCTCTGGTACTGCATTTTTGGCATTGTAAAGCCTGGAATTACTTTATTCCTAGTGCTGGGCTCTGGATGTGGCCGAGAAAATCCCGGCCTCCACACAGACCCAGATTCCAAACTTTTTGATACATTTGAGCAAACCGAGAAATTCCCCTTCCCTGCTTCTTCTTAAGGGCATCCTTCTCTTCCCTTACCCGGCCTGCTCTCTCCCACTGGGCTGGGTTTTTCCCTTCCCATGCTAATTAGTCCCTACTTCTAGGAGCTTTAGGTACCTTTCTTCCCTGGCAGGGATTTCTTAACACAGCTACCGAGGCTTTGGGAGTCTTCTTTATCTTCTACTTTCTGGAAACACACCCTCTGATCCATAAATGCCGCAATCCAGATGCCCAACTTCAACAAGACATCCTTTTCACCTAAAAACACTCACTCTCAACTCTTAGATCTTTTAAAGTTTTACCCCCGCAAAATTCCCCTGGTTTTCCACCGCTGAATTCCTCCGTCCTGATTCCAAGAATTTCTTGAATACCACGGGGCTTTTCTCAAGATTTACCCCCACAACCTTCCCTACGTGCCCACTGCTCACCACCTCATTTTTCCCTCAATGTCTTCGTTCTCCACCCCAGAGAGTTTGTCAAGTGTTGCCTCCAAAATGTTCCCCCTCTGTCCACTACCGAGTTCCCCATTTTGCCTTCAAAATATTCATTCTGTCCCCTCCAGATTGCATCCACTTTTACCCCCAACATTTTACTTCCTCTACAATATTGATTAAACCTTTTCCACCCCAAAAATGTGCATTCCCTCCCTTAAACAGCACCTCAGCTTTTCCCTCAAAAATGCCCCAGAGAGAAACTCCGATTCAGCCCCCAAACTCCCATTTTCCTACACAAACAGTTCTTGTGGCCCCTCTCAATTCCCCCAGGCTTTCAGCTAAAGGAATAACTGGAAGCCTATTCCCTCATCTCTGCCCTCCTTTTGCTTTCCTGGAAAACCTTGCCATCCCACACTTTCTCCAAGAGATCTGCTGGGAGTACGGCAAGGTCTGCTCTGTCTGAGTGCCAGGGGGGTTTACAGCACTTGCTCCTCTGCATCTTCACCCTTTCATCAGCTTTCCCCTGGAACGGTGTTGTGGGAGAAGCTTGGAATTACCAGAAATGGATCAGGTTCACATTTTTTCCCCACCAGTTTTCATCTGGTTTGAAATTCCTGGAATTACCCTCAAATGTGCCCTAGAACAGTGCTGTGAAAGGATCAGTCAGAAGAACAGCCTGAAAGCAGAAAACCACCTCCAGCAGCAGCCGGAATGATCCCATTTCTCTTCTTACCTGCTCCTGCCAGAGCTCCCAACGGCCCTTCCCATTCCAAAACAACAGCTATGCAAGACATTCCTGCTGTCCGTGAGGGTGAGGTGCCAGTTCTGGATGTTCTTTGCTGCGGAATCGGACAACAAACAGAGCGTAAATGATCTTGGTGGCTCTTCCAAGCCAAACCACCCCGTGATTCCTTGCGTGGATCAGCACCTGTCCCAACTCCATTCCAGAAACCTCCTCCCACTAACCCAGAACTTTCCTTTTTCCGCTCAACATCAGGGATTTGCTGCCGAGTGCCCCGGGCAGGGGACGCCTCAGCCTTCCCTGGGACGCCTCAGCATTCCAGCATTTTTATTCCAGGCATTAAAAGGATGCTCATTTCTCTTCCAGCACTGTTTCCCTCATTTTAGGAGAACCCTTTTCATCCCAGACCCCCCTCGTCAGCTGTTCAATCCTCTGGCACTGGATTTGGACAAAAGAAGGGACGCACCTGGACTGCGGGAAATCACGGAGAGAAACCCCTCCAAAACCTGACAGAGAAAAACAACGGGAGATGCAGGAAGACATATCCCTCATTTGCACGTCTGGAATGCTTTTCTAAAGACTTCTCTGCATCTGGATGCTCTTTGCTCTTGGCTTTCTTTACAGGAATGCATTTGCTGCTAAACACATCTCAGGCCCTTATTTGATCAGGATAAGGCGGGATGGAGATGAAGACTCACACAGGGAATAGCCAGGGAGATTCCCAGATCTCTGAGCTCCTTCACAAGGCAGGAGGTCCATTTGGCCCAGGAACCGAACCCTCCCGAGGAATTGTCTGATGCCATCTCCACATTTCACAGCTGATCCTTGTGCTCAAAGGATCCCCCTTTCTTCCCTCCAGCCAATTCCAAGCCTCGCTGCCCCCAGCCGGGAACAGTCCCCAGGCCGATCCCTGCAGTCTTCCCTGCCAGGATCCTGCTCAGGAATCCATGGGCTACAAATTGAAGAATTAATTCTTCCCACCCCTGCCCACTTCTAATTCCAAAGGATTTGGTGGCTGCCTTACCCGGCTGGAGCCTGCTTCCAACTCTGTTCTTGCTGCTTCTGCTGCTTTCCATTTCCCAGGAATTCCACCAACGGAGCGACAGCGTTTTCCACCTCCTCCTCCAGGATTCCCTCGGTTGCGTTCGGGTGCTGGAAGGGTATCAAAACCTGGGCCTCACTATCAGGAATTATATCCCCGGATTTGTTCCTTTCCAAATGTCACCTCTTCCCAACAAAGCACTGGCCATCCAAGGAATTCTAGAGAGCGATGTGCTGACCGCTGCTTACTCCTCTGGAATGTCAGAGCTTGGAAAAAAAGGGCAGTTGAGGCTTTTCCTGGTGCTGCCCATGAAGTGTATTTTACCTAAGTGCCCCTGCCCATGCCTTTGCCTGTATCCGCCAAAAATCCACCCGTTCATTCCCCAGCTGCTGCCTCCCTCTTTTCCTGGATCCAACAGAATTTTAACAGGTGAATATTCCCCTCTGGAAGAGCACCTTTCATTCCAAACCTAAGAACAAACAAACGAATCACTTTCCTTCGACCTTCCTTATTAGGATTCCACTGAGAGCAGTGGATGGAAAATGATCCTCTCCTGGCCCCTGCTGGATTCCCGGAGCAGGGAGCCTTTCCCTCTTTCCCCCCACCCCCCGCGGTGCCCTCCTCCCCCTCCCGCCCCACCCCGCACCCTTTTCAGGCTTTGTTCCACAGCTTTTGCCTCCGGACCTCAGATCCTTTTGGTCTCCAGGAGCTCCCAGCAGCTCCACAGCCTTTCCTCTCCCATCCTGATCCTTTGTCCAGGAATGGAGCTCTGCATTGCAATTCCCTTCTCTTTTCTCCGACAATTCCCACCAACCCAGACCTAAAGCTGACACAAGGAACGCTCGGTGCCCACAAATCCAAATCCAGACCTGGCCATCCCTAAACCAGCAACTCCCGGACAATTTGCGTTCATTCCAACCTATCACTGAGGACTCACCTAATCCTTCAAAATTCCCAAGAAATATCCCGTTGCCTTCAGCTCCCAGGGGATTCTGCTTCGTGCTCACACGGATTTGGGACTTCCCTGAAACACCCGTGCAGGGCACGCTGGAATCCCCGATCCCGTGAATCCGGGGAGTGTGAAAAGCTCGGTCCAGCCTGGGCCCCCAGAAATTTTTGCCAACTATCCCCCAAGTCCTCGGGACAACAGAACTCTCTGGTACTGCATTTTTGGCGTTGTAAAGCCTGGAATTACTTTATTCCTAGTGCTGGGCTCTGGATGTGGCCGAGAAAATCCCGGCCTCCACACAGACCCAGATTCCAAACTTTTTGATACATTTGAGCAAACCGAGAAATTCCCCTTCCCTGCTTCTTCTTAAGGGCATCCTTCTCTTCCCTTACCCGGCCTGCTCTCTCCCACTGGGCTGGGTTTTTCCCTTCCCATGCTAATTAGTCCCTACTCCTAGGAGCTTTAGGTACCTTTCTTCCCTGGCAGGGATTTCTTAACACAGCTACCGAGGCTTTGGGAGTCTTCTTTATCTTCTACTTTCTGGAAACACACCCTCTGATCCATAAATGCCGCAATCCAGATGCCCAACTTCAACAAGACATCCTTTTCACCTAAAAACACTCACTCTCAACTCTTAGATCTTTTAAAGTTTTACCCCCGCAAAATTCCCCTGGTTTTCCACCGCTGAATTCCTCCGTCCTGATTCCAAGAATTTCTTGAATACCACGGGGCTTTTCTCAAGATTTACCCCCACAACCTTCCCTACGTGCCCACTGCTCACCACCTCATTTTTCCCTCAATGTCTTCGTTCTCCACCCCAGAGAGTTTGTCAAGTGTTGCCTCCAAAATGTTCCCCCTCTGTCCACTACCGAGTTCCCCATTTTGCCTTCAAAATATTCATTCTGTCCCCTCCAGATTGCATCCACTTTTACCCCCAACATTTTACTTCCTCTACAATATTGATTAAACCTTTTGCACCCCAAAAATGTGCATTCCCTCCCTTAAACAGCACCTCAGCTTTTCCCTCAAAAATGCCCCAGAGAGAAACTCCGATTCAGCCCCCAAACTCCCATTTTCCTACACAAACAGTTCTTGTGGCCCCTCTCAATTCCCCCAGGCTTTCAGCTAAAGGAATAACTGGAAGCCTATTCCCTCATCTCTGCCCTCCTTTTGCTTTCCTGGAAAACCTTGCCATCCCACACTTTCTCCAAGAGATCTGCTGGGAGTACGGCAAGGTCTGCTCTGTCTGAGTGCCAGGGGGGTTTACAGCACTTGCTCCTCTGCATCTTCACCCTTTCATCAGCTTTCCCCTGGAACGGTGTTGTGGGAGAAGCTTGGAATTACCAGAAATGGATCAGGTTCACATTTTTTCCCCACCAGTTTTCATCTGGTTTGAAATTCCTGGAATTACCCTCAAATGTGCCCTAGAACAGTGCTGTGAAAGGATCAGTCAGAAGAACAGCCTGAAAGCAGAAAACCACCTCCAGCAGCAGCCGGAATGATCCCATTTCTGTTCTTACCTGCTCCTGCCAGAGCTCCCAACGGCCCTTCCCATTCCAAAACAACAGCTATGCAAGACATTCCTGCTGTCCGTGAGGGTGAGGTGCCAGTTCTGGATGTTCTTTGCTGCGGAATCGGACAACAAACAGAGCGTAAATGATCTTGGTGGCTCTTCCAAGCCAAACCACCCCGTGATTCCTTGCGTGGATCAGCACCTGTCCCAACTCCATTCCAGAAACCTCCTCCCACTAACCCAGAACCTTCCTTTTTCCGCTCAACATCAGGGATTTGCTGCCGAGTGCCCCGGGCAGGGGACGCCTCAGCCCTCTCTGGGACACCTCAGCATTCCCTGGGACGCCTCAGCATTCCCTGGGGTGCCTCAGCATTCCCTGGGATACCTCAGCATTCCCTGGGACGCCTCAGCATTCCCTGGGCTGCTGTTCCACGCCGATCCCGTGTCCAGCGCCGTTCCGGGCTGCAGTGCCGGGCTCTCCCCACAAGGCGGCAGCACCGGGAGCGAGCAGCCCCGGCCGGTCCCGCTGTCTCGGGGCAGCTGCGCCTTTAACCCGCCCGGAGCCGGCGGGGCCGTGAACACAGCGGGCAAAAACCCCACCGATCCCCTTTCTTTCACCCCCAGAGGCACAGGATCGCAGCATTCCCTGGGCTGGAAGGGACCCGCAGGGAGCATCGAGTCCACATCCTGGTCCTGCACCCCAAGAATCCCACCCTGTGCCCGAGAGCCTTGTCCAGACACAAACTCTGCCCCCAGGATCCTGAAAACACAGCGGGGCTGGGAGAAGGGTAACAAGGGAGGATTTTTTACATAGTTCTCCTTGTATGATCGTTATATAATCTTATTAGATAGTCCAGCAACCCATCCCTGGGCCGGGACCCCCACCCCTGTCCCGGGACACCCATCCCTGGGCCGGAATACCGATCCCCCGCGGCCCCCACCGTCCGCTCGGGACTGTCCCCGTTCCCCGCTCACCTCCGAGCCCGCAGCACCCGCCCCGGTGCCCCCGGCCCGGCAGCGCTGCTCCCCGGACTCCCCGCCATTGCCGCGTCGGGCGAAGAAGGGCGGAAATTACCGGGACCACACCAATGTGGCGATGCGACCTTCTCAAGATGGCGGCGGTGGAGGACCCCGCTCCGTCTATTCGGCTGCCTGAATGCTCCCGCCTACCCCAGGCGCCACTGACCCCACAGTCGGTGTCCGCATAGCGGGAAACGCCTCAGAAAATTGCGTGCAAGCGCTGGGCTGGCGTTGGTGTCGGCGTCGCGTTCAGGCAGCCGAATAGACGCAGCTAGAGGGGGCCTTCCCTGCCACCATCTTGAGAAGGTCAGAAAACAGCGTAAACGACCGCCATCTTTAGTGTGGCGATGATCTAACTTCCGGTTTCGCCGCCATCTTGGGTGCTGGCAGAAGCCACTTCCGGTCGAGCCGCCATCTTTAGTGTGGTACGCACAAGGCCCCCGCCCCTCACAAGAGCTTCTGTCTATTCAGCTGCCTGAATCCAGCCCGGACTCCGACGCCGGCCCCGCGCTTTCCGCGCGATTTTCCGCGGTGGTCCCCGGTGCGAGGACACGGGTGGTGGGGTCACCGGCGCCGGAGGCGGGCGACGGTCCCGCGACCGGCGGCAGGCATCGGCAGGGACACCTCTCTTAGGGGCCTAGTGCGTCCGCCATCTTGAGTGTGGCGGAAGTGTCATCCACCCTCTGCAAGGTCCTGGCAGGTTCGAATAAAAACGCCACTTACGCCGTCCCGAAAGCGCCGAACTGCGCCTTCCTTTCCGAGCCGCCCCCTTGAGAGCGGCACGCGGGCGGCTCTATTCCCACCGTGCTCGCCCGGTGCTCCCCGCCCCGTCTCGCGCGGCGACCGCGCCTCTGCTGCCCGGCAAAACCGGCCCCGCCGGGCCGCCCCCCGCGCTGTCATTCGTCGCGGTCACCGCCCCGCACGGCGCCCGCTCCTTTGCAGCGCTCTGGCCCCGCTCATGCACGCCCGTGTCCCTTGGCGCTCCGAACCGTCCTTCGCCCCTCCCCTCCGCTGCCAGACGCGGCCCCGCTCGCTCCTTGCCCTTGCCACGCTCGGCAGCCACCGAGGCCGCCGCCCTCTCGGCTCCCCCGGCCCCGGGCGGCAGCAGCGCCGGGGCGCCGTGCCGGGGCCGGCAGTGCCGCGCTCTCGCCACCAGGCGGCAGCAGCGCCGCCCAGCTCAGCCCGGGGCCGGGCCGCGCTGCGGGGCACGGACAGAGCAGAGGCAAAAGCCGGCTCAGGGCGCTCTGCAGCTCCTGCAGCCCGAGCCTCTCGGCTCCTGGCGCCAGGCACTCGCTTCTTCCCTTCCTACAGAAAAACGCCGCCTCGTTATGCTCAAAACTTGCTCATCTCTAGTCCCAGCTTCTTATATTCCTATATGCAACAGAGTAGACCGAGAGGGCTGGCTTATTTCAAAATGAATCTACATCTAAATCCATCGCCTTTGTCTATAGATGTCAAAATGAAGACCTTAGCAGGTTTTGGTATTCTGCACACATCCCTCCCTGGGAGGAATGGTAAAAAGTTAAAAACAAATGAAATTTAAACAGTAAAAAGTTAGGAAAAAAGTTACAACGGCAGAAATTTAGAAACAAACAAAGAGGTACAATACAAGAAACGAACAAATTTCTAAAGGTAGAAAGGTTGAAAGTTAAAAACAAAGGTAGAAACAAAAAAAAATTAGAACCAAAGTTAGGTAGACATTTAGAGACAAAGTCAGAAAGGCGAGTGTTGAGCTTTTGACAGGGTACCCTTCCTTCTCAGACCAGGGTGAAAGAGCAGAGGAGGCTGCTGTTCTGCTAAGTTCTTGATTTCACAGTCTCACAGCTGTCTTGAAGGCAGACTTTGAATGGGGTTACATGATAAAGCCAAGCAGCAGCAGCAGGCAAAACCAGCTGCTTCTATATGCTCCATACCCTATATTTTTTGCTTACAGAAGTGTGGATTATATTTGTTAATTGACCAGTAAGATTCACACACGATTCTAGTTTTCTTTTTCTTAACCCACCCTGGTCTAATTCTAACAGTCGTAAGCCTCACACAAGTGTTACATCTGTGTTACACAGATTTGCATCTACAGTTTCTATCAGCTCTTAGTGTTTATGTGAACACTCCATCTAAAAAATGGCAACAGTGCCACTCAATCTAGATTTTGTCTAAAGTAAAGAATTCTGTGAAAAGGTAACACTGCTGCAGCAAGAGCTGTGCTGAAGATCTCTGCTACAGCTTTTTCATGACTAAGGCACTTGGCATCTATTTCTACTAAAAGTTAAAAATCCGTAGTTCTATTGCACTTTGCTGTGGCTTCACGGATGCCAGCTTGTCCAAAGGTTTCAATTCAAACCTAAGGCTTTGGCTTCCCTCTGGGCCTGAGGCCAGAGGAGCCTCCACTCTAAGAAGGTTAGAAACAAGGTTAGAAAGGTAAAAGTTAGAAAGCAAAAAATACATTTAGAAAGGCACAAAGTTAGAAATGTAGAGTGTTAGAAACCAACAAAGGCAGAAAGGTAAAAATGGGGAGAAAAACAAAGGCAGAAAGTTTCAAAGTTAGAAGCAAACAGAGGCAGAAAGGGACAAATCTAGAAAGTTAGAAACAAACAAAGGTAGAAAGTCAAAAAGGTAGAAATGAACAAAGGTAGAAAGTTGGAGAGGCAGAAAGTGCAGAGGCTGGCAGCAGCCATTCCAGCCTTAAGGAGAGCCCTGTGGAGAAGAGCAACTTGTTCCATTGATCTTCACTTCGAGAAGGGCCTTCTGCTCTCTTGGGAAAGATGCAGACCAGGCCATGACTCCAGCTAGAAGCAGCAGGTGGGAATGCTTTTCCTTCACCTCCCAGAAAGCTGGGAGCTTTCATGTTTGAGGCAGTGGCCTAAAAGGGGCAGAAAGTCTGCCCTGACAAGTGTGTGGGCATGGATCTGTTTGGTCTTGCCCTGTGCCCATTCCCAAAACTCTCTTCAAACTTGCCCAAAAGAGCAACACAAAGCCTGGGGCAGATTGTGCCTGAAGAAAGAATGGTCTCTGTTTTTTTCCAAGCTGCTACAGAAACAAACTAAGGTAGAAAGGTAAAAATGAACAAAGGAGGGAAGGTGAGAAAGGTAGTTCGAAAGTCAAAGTCAGAGAAAGAGAGAAAGTCAGAGAGAGAAAGAGAGAAAGTCAGAGAAAGGGAAAGGCAGAAAGAAAGCAAGGCAGAAAGCAAGTCAGAGAGAAAGAAAGGAAGAAAAATAGAGAGAAAAAGGAATAGAGAAAGAGAAGAATCGGGTTTGAGAGAAAAAGAAATGGAGTTTAAAAGAGAAGTAGTGTTGAAGAGAAAAAGAGCAACTGAGAACTAGAGTGACAGAGACATCCAGAAAGAGTTAAACAGTGAGAAAAAGAGAAAGAGTTGGAAAAAGTCAAGTGAGGAATAGACTAAAAAGTAAAGCAAAGCAGAGCAGCAAAGCAAGAAATACGGCAAAAAACTTACTAAAGCACACCAAAGGAAGAGAGCAACCAAAGGGGGGAGGGGGGTTTTTTAGGGTTTCTTCAACTTTATTGAATGAGGGTTTTTTAGTTACACTTCAGCAAAGCAAGTGGAAACAACAATGTGCACAAGCACAAGTACAAATCCAATCCATCTGCACACTGGTCAAAGTCCAAGTGACATCCAGAGCAATACGTGCAAGTGCAGCAGCAAACACAAATCCAGAGCAACACAAGCCAACCCCATCGCAGTACAACCTAACAATTGTTCTCTTTCTGGAAAATGTATGACATCTTATTGGTCCAGGAAACCCAAAACAACAGCAGCAGACAGAGAACAAAACACTCATCCACCACCCACCTCCTTCAGCTTCCACACAAACCCACCCTCGCTCTCGTCTCGAGAGCACCCCATGGGAAGGCGGTTCCCGGGAGCCCCAAAATCATCGCGCCTGACAAATGCCCAGCCCCGGCACGGTCAGCACCCAACCCCTGGCGATGAACGTCACCTCACAGAGCGGCCGGGGCCCAGATAAAAAAACCAGCTGGGAGGGAAAAAAACCCCAGACAGCAGAGCTGGGTGGTTTTTACTCTAAGTTTAAAAAGTAGCTGAAAAGCCTGAAAGGCAAAACTCACACCCACAAGGTTAGAAGCATTCCACACACGCACTCTTCTCGCAGGCAGACAGACACAGACAGTCACACACACACACAGTCACACAGCCTTCAGCTTACACCCTGACTGCAGCCCTGACTCAAAACATTCCAGCCATGAAGATGCTTCGACGCAGCTTCTGGATGCCGCTCCTCGACGCCGAACGGGGCGCTCTGGGAAAATCGGTAGCGTCGGTGACCGCAGAGATCCGAGGCGGCCTCGGGGACCTGCGAGACAACGTGAGGCAGCCAACGAGCCGCCGAGGGCTAGGAGTTATTCCCACACCGGGCCCATAAGTCTTCTACCCAAAAACCCATAGAAAAGAGATGAACCACTAAGTTTTGTAACTCTTCTACTTAACCGTGACCCTACGTGCCGGGGCAGGGCAGCTCAAACCCAGACAGCACATAGGTAAGTGTTCTACGATGTACAGACCTGTGAAACAGAGAGGCAAGAACTAAAACGCAGGGGAAAGCAGGGATTAGATACAATAAAATGTCGGTAGGGCCTTTTTTAAGCTGAACCTAAGTCAATCACTACATCAACTCAAGTTGAACCCTATGTTAACTTCCAAAGACATATGTCTTTTCAAACCCAGATTTGCAATTTTAGGAAAACAGGAGCTGCGCGCTCAATGTACCTGGACTCCTGGCCAGTGGACGGGTGTGACAGAGCCCCAGGTCACAAAAAAGAAAAGCAAAACATGTGATCACATACCCTTGTACAAGAAACAATATCAAAGTGAGACCAACTTGGAGCAAGTCTGGATCATTCCCATAAGGGTTACCAGGAGGGGTTCTCTGCTCTTTCTCTGCAATGGGACTCCCCAGCTGAAGTTCAGACCAGGATGACAGGAACGTTTTAGGGTAACTGCTCTTGTATCCCTTCCTAATCGCTACTGTAACACATAATAATGATTTGATGCATTGCCTTTCTACCTTGATTTCTGTTACTGCTTCTTATCCATGTAGTTCATTCTTCTTACTTGCTTATCATCCATATAATAAATAAGCCTATCCCAAAAGAAGTCATTCTTTTGTTCTGATCACTTCACTAATAGCACTAACTAGCAAAAGAACACTCCCCTTCCTCTGGCAAAGAACTCTCCTTCTCATCCAGGTACCTGTGGCTGAAACTGAAATTCCACCTCCAAAATGCTGTATGTCCAAGGTTAGTAATTCCCAAGGAAATTCCCCACCGATCATAAGCAATCACCTATAACTTCTCCTCTGGAATCGTTACTGCTTTGGCTTTCTGTGGAAGTGTTTCAAACATCCATTGAGGGTTCAGGGGCTTGCTCGGGTTGCTTATGGCTCACCCTGACAGGCCCAAGCCAACTCCAAGTACCCAGAATTTCAGGGAAATATTGATGCGGTTTATAAATGCTCCCCTTCCCTGCAAGTCAGTCCTTCACTGCACATCCAGGGAGCGGATTTACTCCGTCCTTTGTACTCAAGAGCACCTCTCCAGCACAAATCCCACCTCTCACAGACACAAACCAAACAGAAACCTACTGCAGGTGTTTGCGTTGAAAGTACAATTCTTAGCACATCTGGCTACATGATTAAAACACGTGCATGCACTGATGTCATAGAGGGAAAGCTTTTCAGCGGAGAAAACAGCCATTTTGGTAGCATACTTGGATACACCTTCAGAAAAAGCAGAATTAGCACCAATTCCTAAGACTGCTGCTGAGGAATCCAGCCTTCCTTGGGACACCCAATGCAGCAGACACTGGAAAAGGAGGGAAAAAGCCAAGCTTGGAGTGGAGAAATAGAACATAAATACACCAGCCTTTCAAAAACCTTCACATTGCAATAGTGGGAACCAGTCACATTGACTCTTTCCTTGCTTTTTGTGATTACATAAATATGAAATACAAACAGGTAACAACTATTTTGAGTTTCCAAGTGCCAAAACCTGCTTTCCGAGTGGTAGGGGGGGAAAGCAGCAATTCAAACACCTCACAAAAAAACTAAAATCAACCAACCCATCAACCTAACACTCCTTTACAGCAAGCAAAGGCCACACATCCTAAGGGCTAGATGACCCATGAGCCAGCTTCCCCACATTCCTGCATTTCAACAGCTTCTGATTGCCCCTTGTACTCCTACAAAAGCCAAAAACTAAACTGAAGTTTTAGAAAAATAAAATTAGAATTGGTGAAACTAACTCTAATAAAAAGTGTTATCTCTTACACGGCTAAAATCTGTTGAGATATCATTAAGAAGCACTATATTTAGAACGCATTCTACTTACAACTCTTCTGTTTGACTAATCAAAGAGGCAAGCAGAAGCCAGTGTTTAAAAATTGATTCTCAAAACCGAATCCTAACACAAAACCCTGTCGCTACAACCGTCCCAAATGCATTTACACATAAATAAAGGGCAGTTTGTAGGAGTGGCTGCCTTCAGCAAAACACCAAAATCCCTCTCGAAGGTGAAACTCCTGAAAACTGATAACCAGTGAATCAAACTGTAACTACAAAAGCAGATGCTCTACCTACTCCCCACCAAAAAGAAATGTTCCTGGATTTTCCTGCGATAGCCACAGAGTTCGCTCAGATGCTTTAACTTCCCTTTTGAAAACTCTGTTCCTATATGTGAATTACCTCTGTGTGTACGTGTGGCAATCAAGAGAACCACTTCAGGAGATACACATTAACACTGCTAAAGAAAGAGATAGACCACAGAAACTCCTCCTGCCTGAGGGAGAGATTAAACCAGTTCCCTTTGTCCCTCAACCCCCCAAGCTCTGCCTGCTCGCAAAGACGAAATTTAAATACCAAAGGCAAAGCCAACCCCAGTGATATCGCACCCTACAGCAAAATTGGTTATAATGAATACTCCTGCAGTTATAGAAATACAGGGCAATAGCTCGAAATGTTGAAACAAGAGCACAAGTGATAAAAGAAAGACTAGGAAGTGTACCAGCCGAAGAATTACAAGCACTGGTAGTAAAAAGAAAGACAAACACTGTATGACTAATTTTGTATGGTTATCTGGGCTGGTGCCACATGATGATTGTATCGCTGAAAGTGTTAGAGTGGCAAGTGAATGAAAAAGAGAAGTTTCAGCAAGAAAAAGCTTCAATGGTTGTCTCGATTCTGATCCATACAAGTCCAGTTCTACCTGACACAAAAACCCCAGACCTTACAAGCCTATTGTAACAACAAAATGGATTCGCTGACAAAAATCAGAAAGATAAAAAGTAATCCACAGCACCGACATCAATTTGGTAAATGATTGCATTATAAGTTAAGCCATACTAGAAACCTTATTTTTGCAGCACAAAGAAAAGACTAACCATTGACCAAAAAGGTGTGTAAAATACTTCTATACAGCGCTCCCAGTGCCAGCTGAAACTTAGATAAAGCCATCCAAACCTAGCACCATCCTACACATCAAAAGATAACAAAACACGCCGTTCAACACAGCAGATAAGCTGTCTTGAACCTCTGAACCATCTACCAGTTACAAGTGATTACCACGAAACGCAGGCGTGCTGATACAGATCCTGTTATTTCAAGACTTAGTGACTGGTCTTCCAGTCCCCCTGTCCTAAACTGTACAAAGCGACACCCTTTCCTCTGGGCGAGCTCAGCTTTGCACTGAAACTAAGAAAATTTCTCACTGAAGCCTCACAAACCACTCCTCCACTGCCCCCGTCTGACAGCAGCGAGCGCAGCGCTGAGTCTGCAACCAGAGGCCAGAGATGGAACCGCTGCCGCAGCTCTCTGGAGAAACGCGTCCGCTGTTGCTTCGGTGCCACAGTTTGGATTTCTCCAACAACCTTGAATGTCTAAGCATTCCCTCACCGGACAAAAGCGAGGCACCGGGCCGAGGGGCACCCGGCGGCGCCCGAGCCCCGCGCACGGACGGCACGGAGCGGGCGGGACGGCCGGGAGCGGCGCGGCTCCGTGCCTCGCCTCCCGCCTGCGCTCGCCTCGGCTCCGCACGGCTCGGACCGGCGCGGCTCCGTCGGTCCCTGTCGGCAGCCCAGCCCCCAAATTGCCATTCCTCCTCAGAAATTCCCCAGGGGCCGGGAGTGCTCCCACGCAAGACATTCGGTGCCAGGGCACAGCCAGAAGCGCCCTCAAATGCAGCGGCACGCCCCCATCTAAACCCTTCAAATGCTGGAAAAGCTGGAGTTTCTTTCAATTTAACCCCTGGAACTGAGGCAACGGGGGGTGTTTACCTCAATTTAAGCAAATACAATGGCAAATAAAGGGGTTCTCCCCTTCAATTTAATCCCCTGAAATATCAGAAAGAGAGGGGCTTTCCTCAAATCTCTCAAATGATGGGAAAAGGGCGATTTTTACCTCAATTAAAACCCTTAAAAAGCAGGGACAATGGGGCTTCTTCCCTCAATTTAAACTCCTTCTGTCCTCGTAACCCCTCTTTTTTCTGGGGGCACTTGGGGAAGGTGTGGCAAGATGAAATCAAAAGGCAAAAGGAGAAAGACACCCACCCCCCCCCTTGCAAATCCACACCGTGGCTCACCTGCTGCTGCCTGGCACAAAGGTTCGTCCCTTGGCACCTCCTTTAAGCAATGCTCCACATCCAAGTGCTCCCCCAAGACGCTGGGAGATGCTCCCACCATCCTTCTGTGAGAGACCCCCCAGGAGCCCACCACGAGCCCCTCTCCTCCAGCAGCGCCACGCAAAAGGGAGCTGAGGAAACCCATCCTAAAACAGCCCCCGGCAGGAGCTGCCCTCTCCTCACCGTCACAGCTCACACCCGGGTGTTGGGGTGACCCAGCCCACTGCAGGGCTGGGGCAGCGTGCCAATCAATCCCAGCCCCTCCCCTGGATCGAGTCCCCCGAAGAGTCAGATTCAGGGGGCGGCTCAGAAGCCTAAGCTGCACCCCCTGGGCTGTGCCCGGGTCCAAGCCACCTCCCCCGGATCGGGAAAATTCTCGGTTACTCGGTCGTTCACTGGTTCTGTTATACCTCCCGCCTCTCGGTTTACCCCAGTGGTTCTTGTTGAATTGTATCCTCCCCCTGGCTTGTAACTCATTGCTTGTTTTCCCCTTTCACCGGGGTTTTCAAATTCCCTATAAAACTGAGGACAAGGGTCCAAGGAGCGATCCGATCCCTTCCCTCCGACCGACCTCATCATCATCCCATCGCATTAAACCTGTTAGAAGCCAGACCTGAACAGCCTCTCTTTTCCTTTGTCTCCGAGCTAACGTGAGCCGAGCCCGTCGGCTCCTGCTGTGTTCCCTCTGCCGAGAAGCCAGCTAGCTTGCCCAACAAGCAGCTCTCTTCCTGATCCCGAAGTTGCTTCTGCGACAGGCAGAAGTAACGCAGCTGGACTCTCTCTGACCTGGGGCACGCCAGAGCTCGTGCCTCGAGCACCAAACGCTGCATTACCTGGGGTTGTTGCTGGTCCCAGGGTGAGGGCAGGTGCAGAAAGCATTTGCTGCTCATTCCCTGGACAGCTCATCCTCTGTACCTGATACACTGGGGCACCAGGCTTTCCTTCCTATGGATAATAGATATTTGATGCCAATTGCAGGTAAACTGTCAGGGGTGTTTTTTGAAGTATCTTTTAAACTGTAATTACAATTATGCATAATTATTATATCATTAGCATTCCATAATTATGGGTGTGATTTTTGACATTTGATAGACAAGACTAAATCTCTTGCTGGTTTTAGAGTATTGCGTTGAAAGTCTGTGTGCTTTCTCTTCTTCCCCTGTTCCAGGAGAGTTCTTGGGAAACTTCTGTTATCTGTAAGAAGGGTGTAACATCAGAACTACTACAACCTATTTGCTCCTAAAGCAATGCACAGCAGCACATTTTTAGGCCGCTGGGCCTGTGCTCTGCGAGCTACCCAGCAGTGCAAATGATGAGGACATTCTCCTGCTACACTATCAACATCCCTGTCATTAGGTCTCCCCTTAACAGCATTCTTATTCAAACAAGGGGAACAGCAACTGTGCTGTGAGGAAGAACGTCCCCTCGCTGGTCCTTCAGGCAGTTCTAGTAAAAATAAAAAAATCCATTACCTTCTCTACACAGCAAGGATGGATCCAGCAGCTCTGTCATGTATTCGATTTCAGTCTCCAGCTCATCACACTGGGCTAGCACACGTGTCAACACAGGCAGGAAGTCATCGGCTCCATACGGCCTCCCTGGGTTGAAAGGAACGCAGGCAGTGAGAGACAAACCACACTTTTTCACCAGTTCCCGTGTTTGAAAGGAAAGCACTCTTTTGTGCCTTCTCTAGCCAGCATGTCTGTATTACTCCAGAACCCCCTGGAGTCACCAATGTGCAGCAAAGAGAACGTCGCCTGACACTCACTGCACGGGAGACCGGCTCAATCCTGTCCTTCCAACAAGCACGAATCTTACGATGCACGCCTTGAGGCATGCAAGGGAAATTTAGAGACTGGGCTCACCTTGGCACCAGCTCAACCGGTGAACTGGTGGAAAGGCTGCCATGCCAGTCACCTGCACAGTCTCATTGCCTAAGAGATGATGGATAGGCGTTTTCTTTATACATCCAGGGATAACATCCACCTTCTGGAAGTGTCCAGACACAAACACCAGTCTCTGAGTATGAATCCCACAGCAGAGAAGCCCGAGTATAAAAGCCTACTAGATTTGACAAGGAAATTCAACTCATTTCCTTGACAGAGAATAGTCAAAAACACCAGTGAGCAAGGGCTCCTGTGCCTGAAGGGAACCTACAAGAAAGATGAGGAGAGACTGTAAGGGCCGGGATTGACAGTGACCCACAAAGACCCAGGCCCGTCCATGGTCCAAGCACTTTTCCTGCATCTGGATTTTCTGTTCAGAAGTCACTGTGTGGCCAAATCTCTGGGTCTGGCTAAACGGTGTTTAGTGCAGAACTGATGCGATGGTCGCTCAGAATTGCCCAGAGCAGGAGCCAACTTGCAACTCTGGTGAAACTCAAGTGACACCAGCTGAGGCACACTCTCCAGATAACACACTGTGGGTGTGCCAGGTTCAGGGGCAAACGGTCAGGCCTTACCTTCTCCTGGTTTGAGGCCCGGTTTGGCAACAACACAACATTCTAGTGCAGGATCAGTGCCAAAGGGAAGGGCTGCGCAGACGCCCTGAGCCCCAGTCTCTGCATCAGCAGCAGCACGTGGGTGGAACTCACCTATTTCCAGATTCAAATCCCTTTGTTTGTCACTCCTGCTAGTTTCTAGGCTCTGAAAGCTCATTTCAGCTGTTGAGTGACAACACTAGCTGGTCCGTGGATTTAAGGAAGCAGACAGTCTTTGGGAATGTGCGCTGCCATTTGAGACTTGTCCAACAAAAGGGGCACGGGGGGACAGGAGGAGGACAGGTGTTAGGGACCGAGTCCGGAGGGCTGGCCGCATAAACGACACGTACCCCGATACGATTAAGCATCCTTCTCCCCTTAGTGTTCAACTATGCCAACTTATATCTACTTTTGCAAAGATTCACGCCCAGTCCCTCTAGATGGCCTCTAATCAGAGGGGGAACTGGGCAGCTGTATACCTTGCCAAGGACTCTCAGGGCTGCCTGCAGTCAGGGGCCTGTTCAGGGGCTTTTCCTCAGCAACCCTGGGTTGTCCAATCTTTCCAGGGGTATCATATGCCCTTGTTCCATAAGGAATCCCTCTACAGACAGGGAGTTGTCACCGGCCCCGTGCTCATGGGCTGTAGGGGACACCTGCACGGAGGAGGAAATGGAAATGGGAAAGAGGGAAATGCAACCTAATGGGACGCAGCCCTGGCACCACATTTCCTCTTGTTCCTGCTGGCCTGGAAAGCCCCAGGTAAATCCAGTCCCTCAGACCTTGCATCCCTGAACACCAGGAGAGCTGGAGTTTTACCCAGATCCCAGTGCCCTGCACAGCTGCACTGACACGAGCACAGGCTGATCGCTCTGCCCAGCACCATCCCTCATTTTCCTCCCATTGCTCCCCAAGCGTCCCCAAACCACCCCGTGTCTGTGCCGGGGCCAGTGCCTGCCCCGAGCCCAACCAGAGGCTGTCACCCAGCCCTGCACCAGCTCCCACCCCTGGGAGAGCTGGGAATGCACTGAGAGCTCAGCTCCCTGGGCTCCCCAACACCCAAACCAGTCCTCAGACACACAAATAATGCCCAACCTGCCCCTCCGGGCACAGCCAAACACCACAATTCCATCATCCCCAAGGAACTCTGGCAGGTTGCCTCTTCACCTGTGCCTTTTTCCAGCAGCCATGGCTAGGACCGGGCTGTCAGAAATAGCATTCCCTAGGCAGTTCATCCCAGCACAGAGGAGAAGAGGAGCCTGTCACTCATCCACACCACGGGCAGGACAAGGGGGGCCCAAGCTGGCTTTGGCTGCTCCAACATCCAAAGCTCTTGGTGCCAAAGATAGGACGAGTTCAGTGGTTGCTCCTGTCCTGAAAGAGAGCAGAAAAGCGAAGTTAATCCCACTGTGGAATGCAAGACTCCTGCATTTCATATTTCTGCTCTGATTGCTCACCGCAGAGTATTATCCATAGAAAAAAAAGGAGAATGACACCATATCAAATAAAAAGTGCCCTTCTCCAGCACTTCTATTCCAAGCATTAAAAAGATGCTCATTTCTCTTCCAGCATTGTTTCCCTCATTTTAGCAGAACCGTCTTCATCCCAGACCCCCTTCATCAGCTGTTCAATCCTCTGGCACTGGATTTGGACAAAGGAAGGGACGCACCTGGATCGCAGGAAATCACAGAGAGAAACCCCTCCAAAACCTGACAGAGAAAAACAACAGGAGATGCAGGAAGACACATCCCTCATTTGCACGTCCGGAGTGCTTTTCTAAAGACTTCCCTGCATCTGGATGCACTTTGCACTTGGCTTTCTTTACAAGAATGCATTTGCTGCTAAACACGTCTCAGGCCCTTATTTGATCAGGATAAGGTCGGATGCAGATGAAGACTCACACAGGGAATAGCCAGGGAGATGCAGGGCCTGGGAACATCAAGGACGGAGAAGAGAAGGAACAGGGATTGTTTTTCTTGTTTAGAGCCAGCAGTGCTGTGAGCTTGGAGAACACACGGCACCACAGGGATCCAGGGCAGGAGCGGGATAACTCCGGGATAAGGGGAATCTGCTCCCACTCCAGGGCTGTGCCAGTGAAGGAGGGGAAGTTTTAGTGCCTTCATGGCACACAAAAACCAAACCCAGCACCACCGAGCTGGACTTTCGTGAACTGCAACACAAAGCGGCCCCTGGCCTTTGGGGGAACACAACCTCACCGAGTCACGGAGCCAGGGGATGACACTTGGGAATGAGCCTTGCGGCCTGCAGCCAAATCAGATGAGGGAGCCACAGGAGCTGTGGGGTTTCCTGCTCTTCCTGCAACGCCATCAGTCCAGACCAGGAGACCTTTCCTGGAACAGATCTTCCCTGTAAAAGGGAGCAACACCAAAGCTCAAGCCCTCATTTAGAGACCCTTGGAAAAGCAAAGGTGAGAGGGGATTACCTGGAGCCCCAGGGGACCGAGGTGAAGGGGATGAAGAAGCAGACAGCAAACTGCTTCCACTGCTTCTCACTCCAGCAAGGGGAACATCCCTGGAATTTCACGTCCAGCGTCTCTCCCAAGCCCCACCGGCGAACCCACACGTACTCCAGGACTGATCTCCTTTGTACTTCCAGCAGCACAGACCCACCGGGAGGAACTGCAATCCAAGGACACACATCAGCAACCGCCTTCCCGCTTGGCGCTCTCTCCACATTTTTCCCTTTCCAGTGGGATGCAGGTGCCACCCCCCAGAGGCAGGAAAACTGCCTTGCAATCCAGTACAAAACCTGCCTGGGAAGCCCAGGATGCCTGGAGCCAGCAGCCATTTCTCCTGGAGCTCAAGCTGACAGGCATTTGAAGCCTGCTGGGCCTCACAGCTGCTTTTCTGCCAGGGGCATTCCCATCTCTTATTTTTTAGCCCAAATAAAGGTTTGCAAAGCTGAGTTTTGTGAGAAGTGCTTCATATTTGGATTATTCTTAACTTGGGAGTTTCCCTTGGCACCAAAATCAGGGCGTAAACCCAACATGGCCTCAAAGGGCCATAAGATCCCAGATATCCAATCCCCAGTTCCCTCAGCATTGGTTCATTAAAGCTTTTCAGGGGTAATTTAGCAAACTTCAGGGTTTGGTGACTTCACCATCAAAGCAACACGAAACCTGTGCAAAAGGAACTTAACTAAAGCTGGCTAAACACTGCCCAGACCTGGCAGAAAGCGCTTCCCACACCTCTCCTGGAATTTCTCTTTCCCAGCCCTTCCAGCTTCGGAAGGCTTCTGTGGGAGCCTCAAGTCGCGGTGCAGCTCAGAACCTGCACGTACCTAAAGCAGCCCCACAGGAACACGAAGCTTCCCTCGGGCATTTCGTTTCTTTACCCCAAACATTCTTCCCACTCAGCCACAATCTAGAAAGGAAAGAAAGGAAAAGAAGGAAGACCAATTAATTCTGACATAAGGAGTCTTGACTATTCCAACACACTGCCAGGTGAAAAAACATCCCTGCCAGGCTAACAAATCCCCCTGATACTGTCTCCATTCTGTATCAATTATTTAAACGCTGTATTAAGGAGCGTAAGGACACAATCCTTGGAATTCTCAAAAATGGCTCAGCTTGGCTACTCCAAGCACTTTCTCACCCGGGGAGCTGAGCTGTCCCACATTTAAACGCCACGTTTGATCCAAATCCCATAGAAATCTGATATTGTTTGGCTCCTGAGCTTTCCCAAAAGCTGTGCAGTCAAGCCTGGAAATCCTCACTGAAGCTTTGCCATGTCACATCGGGATTTACCCTTGGGAAAACCCCACTCTCAGCACTTGGGTTTCAAGAGGTTGCACCCAATGTTACAGACACAGAATTCCTGTGGGGTTTGGCATTTCCTGCACCTCCAAACACGTGAAAAGAAGGAAGTGCAGAGTCCCGAGGCTCCATTATTGCCATTCTCCTCACATCCCTTTCCTCAGCTGCACGTGGCTTTGTGCCTCCTCTGAAGGGCTGGAAAGGAATTTGGGAACCCCCCTCAGCTTCTTCGGTTTTCAGCTTTTTCTCTGAGCCGGCCCAAAAGGCAAACAGGAAAAAAAAAACCCCAGAAGTGCACAAAATCCCAGCCCCTCCCAAGATGCAGCTCCTCACACCAAACCTTGGGAGAATCCCTGGTGCTTCCAACACCGCTGCAATCCCACCTGGAGCTGAGCTTACAGGGTGCTCTGCCTAATCCACATCCAAGCCTGGATAGCCCAAAGCCTGCAAGAAAAGAGGAGGCAAAGTGAAAAGGAGTGAGGGGGAAAAAATCAGAGTTTCAGGTTTTTCCCCTGTTTGCAACAGGATTGAAGGGCGGGATGGAGAGGTTTTGTGGAAAAGAAGTACCAAAGGCTGCTTCATTCCCAGCAATTAGCGCTGCTCAGGTTGAATCCAAGAGGCCCAATCCACCAGGTTTAAACAGGAGCGGCCGACAGGATGGGTTATGACACAGATCTGTGAAGCTGGAGCCTTCTTCCTTCTCCCGGGCTCTCCCAGAAATTCTCCATGTCCGGACGCGCTCCCGCTCTCCCTGCTGGGGAGGACGGACTTGGATAGCCCGGGTGACTGGTGAGCCTAAAACAATAAGTGATGCAGTGATCCAAGTGTTTTTCACAAGGAAATGACATATTCTCTGGACCTGGGATAACCCATATCCCATGGCCTTCTCCAGGAAGAGTCCCAGCTGGATAGGGTCTCCCAGAAAGGATTCCATAGGGGCTCACCTTCTGCTTGGAGCTCGGCTGAATTCCTCAGCAATCCCAGGGAATGTGGCCATTGGAGGCTTTGGGCAGATTGGGCTCAATTGCGTTTTTAGGTTTTGTTACCGTCTCTCAGACTTCCCACTGGAATGTGGTCTCCAAGGAATATGTAAATCCCATTGGATTCCTGCTCTTTCGGACAATTTTTTGTACCATTCCTGTACAAAACGAGGCCCCCTGTTCGGATGCTTTTCCCCACCGTTCCCCAGCAGTTTTATCTGCCAGTGCATTCCCTGTGCTGGTTGGGCTCTTCCCAGATCTCTGAGCTCCTTCACAAGGCAGGAGATCCATTTGGCCCAGGAACTGAACCCTCCCGAGGAATTGTCTGATGCCATCTCCACATTTCACAGCTGATCCTTGTGCTCAAAGGATCCCTCTTTCTTCCCTCCAGCCAATTCCAAGCCTCGCTGCCCCCAGCCGGGAACAGTCCCCAGGCCGATCCCTGCAGTCTTCCCTGCCAGGATCCTGCTCAGGAATCCATGGGCTACAAATTGAAGAATTAATTCTTCCCACCCCTGCCCACTTCTAATTCCAAAGGATTTGGTGTCTGCCTTACCCGGCTGGAGCCTGCTTCCAACTCTGTTCTTGCTGCTTCTGCTGCTTTCCATTTCCCAGGAATTCCACCAACGGAGCGACAGCGTTTTCCACCTCCTCCTCCAGGATTCCCTCTGTTGCGTTCGGGTGCTGGAAGGATATCAAAACCTGGGCCTCACTATCAGGAATTATATCCCCGGATTTGATCCTTTCCAAATGTCACCTCTTCCCAACAAAGCACTGGCCATCCAAGGAATTCTAGAGAGCGATGTGCTGACCGCTGCTTACTCCTCTGGAATGTCAGAGCTTGGAAAAAAAGGGCAGTTGAGGCTTTTCCTGGTGCTGCCCATGAAGTGTATTTTACCTAAGTGCCCCTGCCCATGCCTTTGCCTGTATCCGCCAAAAATCCACCCGTTCATTCCCCAGCTGCTGCCTCCCTCTTTTCCTGGATCCAACAGAATTTTAACAGGTGAATATTCCCCTCTGGAAGAGCACCTTTCATTCCAAACCTAAGAACAAACAAATGAATCACTTTCCTTCGACCTTCCTTATTAGGATTCCACTGAGAGCAGTGGATGGAAAATGATCCTCTCCTGGCCCCTGCTGGATTCCCGGAGCAGGGAGCCTTTCCCTCTTTCCCCCCACCCCCCGCGGTGCCCTCCTCCCCCTCCCGCCCCACCCCGCACCCTTTTCAGCCTTTCTTCCACAGCTTTTGCCTCCGGACCTCAGATCCTTTTGGTCTCCAGGAGCTCCCAGCAGCTCCACAGCCTTTCCTCTCCCATCCTGATCCTTTGTCCAGGAATGGAGCTCTGCATTGCAATTCCCTTCTCTTTTCTCCGACAATTCCCACCAACCCAGACCTAAAGCTGACACAAGGAACGCTCGGTGCCCACAAATCCAAATCCAGACCTGGCCATCCCTAAACCAGCAACTCCCGGACAATTTGCGTTCATTCCAACCTATCACTGAGGACTCACCTAATCCTTCAAAATTCCCAAGAAATATCCCGTTGCCTTCAGCTCCCAGGGGATTCTGCTTCGTGCTCACACGGATTTGGGACTTCCCTGAAACACCCGTGCAGGGCACGCTGGAATCCCCGATCCCGTGAATCCGGGGAGTGTGAAAAGCTCGGTCCAGCCTGGGCCCCCAGAAATTTTTGCCAACTATCCCCCAAGTCCTCGGGACAACAGAACTCTCTGGTACTGCATTTTTGGCGTTGTAAAGCCTGGAATTACTTTATTCCTAGTGCTGGGCTCTGGATGTGGCCGAGAAAATCCCGGCCTCCACACAGACCCAGATTCCAAACTTTTTGATACATTTGAGCAAACCGAGAAATTCCCCTTCCCTGCTTCTTCTTAAGGGCATCCTTCTCTTCCCTTACCCGGCCTGCTCTCTCCCACTGGGCTGGGTTTTTCCCTTCCCATGCTAATTAGTCCCTACTTCTAGGAGCTTTAGGTACCTTTCTTCCCTGGCAGGGATTTCTTAACACAGCTACCGAGGCTTTGGGAGTCTTCTTTATCTTCTACTTTCTGGAAACACACCCTCTGATCCATAAATGCCACAATCCAGATGCCCAACTTCAACAAGACATCCTTTTCACCTAAAAACACTCACTCTCAACTCTTAGATCTTTTAAAGTTTTACCCCCGCAAAATTCCCCTGGTTTTCCACCGCTGAATTCCTCCGTCCTGATTCCAAGAATTTCTTGAATACCACGGGGCTTTTCTCAAGATTTACCCCCACAACCTTCCCTACGTGCCCACTGCTCACCACCTCATTTTTCCCTCAATGTCTTCGTTCTCCACCCCAGAGAGTTTGTCAAGTGTTGCCTCCAAAATGTTCCCCCTCTGTCCACTACGGAGTTCCCCATTTTGCCTTCAAAATATTCATTCTGTCCCCTCCAGATTGCATCCACTTTTACCCCCAACATTTTACTTCCTCTACAATATTGATTAAACCTTTTCCACCCCAAAAATGTGCATTCCCTCCCTTAAACAGCACCTCAGCTTTTCCCTCAAAAATGCCCCAGAGAGAAACTCCGATTCAGCCCCCAAACTCCCATTTTCCTACACAAACAGTTCTTGTGGCCCCTCTCAATTCCCCCAGGCTTTCAGCTAAAGGAATAACTGGAAGCCTATTCCCTCATCTCTGCCCTCCTTTTGCTTTCCCGGAAAACCTTGCCATCCCACACTTTCTCCAAGAGATCTGCTGGGAGTACGGCAAGGTCTGCTCTGTCAGAGTGCCAGGGGGGTTTACAGCACTTGCTCCTCTGCATCTTCACCCTTTCATCAGCTTTCCCCTGGAACGGTGTTGTGGGAGAAGCTTGGAATTACCAGAAATGGATCAGGTTCACATTTTTTCCCCACCAGTTTTCATCTGGTTTGAAATTCCTGGAATTACCCTCAAATGTGCCCTAGAACAGTGCTGTGAAAGGATCAGTCAGAAGAACAGCCTGAAAGCAGAAAACCACCTCCAGCAGCAGCCGGAATGATCCCATTTCTGTTCTTACCTGCTCCTGCCAGAGCTCCCAACGGCCCTTCCCATTCCAAGAGCTATGCAAGACATTCCTGCTGTCCGTGAGGGTGAGGTGCCAGTTCTGGATGTTCTTTGCTGCGGAATCGGACAACAAACAGAGCGTAAATGATCTTGGTGGCTCTTCCAAGCCAAACCACCCCGTGATTCCTTGCGTGGATCAGCACCTGTCCCAACTCCATTCCAGAAACCTCCTCCCACTAACCCAGAACTTTCCTTTTTCCGCTCAACATCAGGGATTTGCTGCCGAGTGCCCCGGGCAGGGGACGCCTCAGCCTTCCCTGGGACGCCTCAGCATTCCAGCATTTTTATTCCAGGCATTAAAAGGATGCTCATTTCTCTTCCAGCATTGTTTCCCTCATTTTAGGAGAACCCTTTTCATCCCAGACCCCCCTCGTCAGCTGTTCAATCCTCTGGCACTGGATTTGGACAAAAGAAGGGACGCACCTGGACTGCGGGAAATCACGGAGAGAAACCCCTCCAAAACCTGACAGAGAAAAACAACGGGAGATGCAGGAAGACATATCCCTCATTTGCACGTCTGGAATGCTTTTCTAAAGACTTCTCTGCATCTGGATGCTCTTTGCTCTTGGCTTTCTTTACAGGAATGCATTTGCTGCTAAACACATCTCAGGCCCTTATTTGATCAGGATAAGGCGGGATGGAGATGAAGACTCACACAGGGAATAGCCAGGGAGATTCCCAGATCTCTGAGCTCCTTCACAAGGCAGGAGATCCATTTGGCCCAGGAACCGAACCCTCCCGAGGAATTGTCTGATGCCATCTCCACATTTCACAGCTGATCCTTGTGCTCAAAGGATCCCCCTTTCTTCCCTCCAGCCAATTCCAAGCCTCGCTGCCCCCAGCCGGGAACAGTCCCCAGGCCGATCCCTGCAGTCTTCCCTGCCAGGATCCTGCTCAGGAATCCATGGGCTACAAATTGAAGAATTAATTCTTCCCACCCCTGCCCACTTCTAATTCCAAAGGATTTGGTGGCTGCCTTACCCGGCTGGAGCCTGCTTCCAACTCTGTTCTTGCTGCTTCTGCTGCTTTCCATTTCCCAGGAATTCCACCAACGGAGCGACAGCGTTTTCCACCTCCTCCTCCAGCATTCCCTCTGTCGCGTTCGGGTGCTGGAAGGATATCAAAACCAGGGCCTCACTATCAGGAATTATATCCCCGGATTTGTTCCTTTCCAAATGTCACCTCTTCCCAACAAAGCACTGGCCATCCAAGGAATTCTAGAGAGCGATGTGCTGACCGCTGCTTACTCCTCTGGAATGTCAGAGCTTGGAAAAAAAGGGCAGTTGAGGCTTTTCCTGGTGCTGCCCATGAAGTGTATTTTACCTAAGTGCCCCTGCCCATGCCTTTGCCTGTATCCGCCAAAAATCCACCCGTTCATTCCCCAGCTGCTGCCTCCCTCTTTTCCTGGATCCAACAGAATTTTAACAGGTGAATATTCCCCTCTGGAAGAGCACCTTTCATTCCAAACCTAAGAACAAACAAATGAATCACTTTCCTTCGACCTTCCTTATTAGGATTCCACTGAGAGCAGTGGATGGAAAATGATCCTCTCCTGGCCCCTGCTGGATTCCCGGAGCAGGGAGCCTTTCCCTCTTTCCCCCCACCCCCCGCGGTGCCCTCCTCCCCCTCCCGCCCCACCCCGCACCCTTTTCAGGCTTTGTTCCACAGCTTTTGCCTCCGGACCTCAGATCCTTTTGGTCTCCAGGAGCTCCCAGCAGCTCCACAGCCTTTCCTCTCCCATCCTGATCCTTTGTCCAGGAATGGAGCTCTGCATTGCAATTCCCTTCTCTTTTCTCCGACAATTCCCACCAACCCAGACCTAAAGCTGACACAAGGAACGCTCGGTGCCCACAAATCCAAATCCAGACCTGGCCATCCCTAAACCAGCAACTCCCGGACAATTTGCGTTCATTCCAACCTATCACTGAGGACTCACCTAATCCTTCAAAATTCCCAAGAAATATCCCGTTGCCTTCAGCTCCCAGGGGATTCTGCTTCGTGCTCACACGGATTTGGGACTTCCCTGAAACACCCGTGCAGGGCACGCTGGAATCCCCGATCCCGTGAATCCGGGGAGTGTGAAAAGCTCGGTCCAGCCTGGGCCCCCAGAAATTTTTGCCAACTATCCCCCAAGTCCTCGGGACAACAGAACTCTCTGGTACTGCATTTTTGGCGTTGTAAAGCCTGGAATTACTTTATTCCTAGTGCTGGGCTCTGGATGTGGCCGAGAAAATCCCGGCCTCCACACAGACCCAGATTCCAAACTTTTTGATACATTTGAGCAAACCGAGAAATTCCCCTTCCCTGCTTCTTCTTAAGGGCATCCTTCTCTTCCCTTACCCGGCCTGCTCTCTCCCACTGGGCTGGGTTTTTCCCTTCCCATGCTAATTAGTCCCTACTTCTAGGAGCTTTAGGTACCTTTCTTCCCTGGCAGGGATTTCTTAACACAGCTACCGAGGCTTTGGGAGTCTTCTTTATCTTCTACTTTCTGGAAACACACCCTCTGATCCATAAATGCCGCAATCCAGATGCCCAACTTCAACAAGACATCCTTTTCACCTAAAAACACTCACTCTCAACTCTTAGATCTTTTAAAGTTTTACCCCCGCAAAATTCCCCTGGTTTTCCACCGCTGAATTCCTCCGTCCTGATTCCAAGAATTTCTTGAATACCACGGGGCTTTTCTCAAGATTTACCCCCACAACCTTCCCTACGTGCCCACTGCTCACCACCTCATTTTTCCCTCAATGTCTTCGTTCTCCACCCCAGAGAGTTTGTCAAGTGTTGCCTCCAAAATGTTCCCCCTCTGTCCACTACCGAGTTCCCCATTTTGCCTTCAAAATATTCATTCTGTCCCCTCCAGATTGCATCCACTTTTACCCCCAACATTTTACTTCCTCTACAATATTGATTAAACCTTTTCCACCCCAAAAATGTGCATTCCCTCCCTTAAACAGCACCTCAGCTTTTCCCTCAAAAATGCCCCAGAGAGAAACTCCGATTCAGCCCCCAAACTCCCATTTTCCTACACAAACAGTTCTTGTGGCCCCTCTCAATTCCCCCAGGCTTTCAGCTAAAGGAATAACTGGAAGCCTATTCCCTCATCTCTGCCCTCCTTTTGCTTTCCTGGAAAACCTTGCCATCCCACACTTTCTCCAAGAGATCTGCTGGGAGTACGGCAAGGTCTGCTCTGTCTGAGTGCCAGGGGGGTTTACAGCACTTGCTCCTCTGCATCTTCACCCTTTCATCAGCTTTCCCCTGGAACGGTGTTGTGGGAGAAGCTTGGAATTACCAGAAATGGATCAGGTTCACATTTTTTCCCCACCAGTTTTCATCTGGTTTGAAATTCCTGGAATTACCCTCAAATGTGCCCTAGAACAGTGCTGTGAAAGGATCAGTCAGAAGAACAGCCTGAAAGCAGAAAACCACCTCCAGCAGCAGCCGGAATGATCCCATTTCTCTTCTTACCTGCTCCTGCCAGAGCTCCCAACGGCCCTTCCCATTCCAAAACAACAGCTATGCAAGACATTCCTGCTGTCCGTGAGGGTGAGGTGCCAGTTCTGGATGTTCTTTGCTGCGGAATCGGACAACAAACAGAGCGTAAATGATCTTGGTGGCTCTTCCAAGCCAAACCACCCCGTGATTCCTTGCGTGGATCAGCACCTGTCCCAACTCCATTCCAGAAACCTCCTCCCACTAACCCAGAACTTTCCTTTTTCCGCTCAACATCAGGGATTTGCTGCCGAGTGCCCCGGGCAGGGGACGCCTCAGCCTTCCCTGGGACGCCTCAGCATTCCAGCATTTTTATTCCAGGCATTAAAAGGATGCTCATTTCTCTTCCAGCATTGTTTCCCTCATTTTAGGAGAACCCTTTTCATCCCAGACCCCCCTCGTCAGCTGTTCAATCCTCTGGCACTGGATTTGGACAAAAGAAGGGACGCACCTGGACTGCGGGAAATCACGGAGAGAAACCCCTCCAAAACCTGACAGAGAAAAACAACGGGAGATGCAGGAAGACATATCCCTCATTTGCACGTCTGGAATGCTTTTCTAAAGACTTCTCTGCATCTGGATGCTCTTTGCTCTTGGCTTTCTTTACAGGAATGCATTTGCTGCTAAACACATCTCAGGCCCTTATTTGATCAGGATAAGGCGGGATGGAGATGAAGACTCACACAGGGAATAGCCAGGGAGATTCCCAGATCTCTGAGCTCCTTCACAAGGCAGGAGGTCCATTTGGCCCAGGAACCGAACCCTCCCGAGGAATTGTCTGATGCCATCTCCACATTTCACAGCTGATCCTTGTGCTCAAAGGATCCCCCTTTCTTCCCTCCAGCCAATTCCAAGCCTCGCTGCCCCCAGCCGGGAACAGTCCCCAGGCCGATCCCTGCAGTCTTCCCTGCCAGGATCCTGCTCAGGAATCCATGGGCTACAAATTGAAGAATTAATTCTTCCCACCCCTGCCCACTTCTAATTCCAAAGGATTTGGTGGCTGCCTTACCCGGCTGGAGCCTGCTTCCAACTCTGTTCTTGCTGCTTCTGCTGCTTTCCATTTCCCAGGAATTCCACCAACGGAGCGACAGCGTTTTCCACCTCCTCCTCCAGGATTCCCTCGGTTGCGTTCGGGTGCTGGAAGGGTATCAAAACCTGGGCCTCACTATCAGGAATTATATCCCCGGATTTGTTCCTTTCCAAATGTCACCTCTTCCCAACAAAGCACTGGCCATCCAAGGAATTCTAGAGAGCGATGTGCTGACCGCTGCTTACTCCTCTGGAATGTCAGAGCTTGGAAAAAAAGGGCAGTTGAGGCTTTTCCTGGTGCTGCCCATGAAGTGTATTTTACCTAAGTGCCCCTGCCCATGCCTTTGCCTGTATCCGCCAAAAATCCACCCGTTCATTCCCCAGCTGCTGCCTCCCTCTTTTCCTGGATCCAACAGAATTTTAACAGGTGAATATTCCCCTCTGGAAGAGCACCTTTCATTCCAAACCTAAGAACAAACAAACGAATCACTTTCCTTCGACCTTCCTTATTAGGATTCCACTGAGAGCAGTGGATGGAAAATGATCCTCTCCTGGCCCCTGCTGGATTCCCGGAGCAGGGAGCCTTTCCCTCTTTCCCCCCACCCCCCGCGGTGCCCTCCTCCCCCTCCCGCCCCACCCCGCACCCTTTTCAGGCTTTGTTCCACAGCTTTTGCCTCCGGACCTCAGATCCTTTTGGTCTCCAGGAGCTCCCAGCAGCTCCACAGCCTTTCCTCTCCCATCCTGATCCTTTCTCCAGGAATGGAGCTCTGCATTGCAATTCCCTTCTCTTTTCTCCGACAATTCCCACCAACCCAGACCTAAAGCTGACACAAGGAACGCTCGGTGCCCACAAATCCAAATCCAGACCTGGCCATCCCTAAACCAGCAACTCCCGGACAATTTGCGTTCATTCCAACCTATCACTGAGGACTCACCTAATCCTTCAAAATTCCCAAGAAATATCCCGTTGCCTTCAGCTCCCAGGGGATTCTGCTTCGTGCTCACACGGATTTGGGACTTCCCTGAAACACCCGTGCAGGGCACGCTGGAATCCCCGATCCCGTGAATCCGGGGAGTGTGAAAAGCTCGGTCCAGCCTGGGCCCCCAGAAATTTTTGCCAACTATCCCCCAAGTCCTCGGGACAACAGAACTCTCTGGTACTGCATTTTTGGCGTTGTAAAGCCTGGAATTACTTTATTCCTAGTGCTGGGCTCTGGATGTGGCCGAGAAAATCCCGGCCTCCACACAGACCCAGATTCCAAACTTTTTGATACATTTGAGCAAACCGAGAAATTCCCCTTCCCTGCTTCTTCTTAAGGGCATCCTTCTCTTCCCTTACCCGGCCTGCTCTCTCCCACTGGGCTGGGTTTTTCCCTTCCCATGCTAATTAGTCCCTACTCCTAGGAGGTTTAGGTACCTTTCTTCCCTGGCAGGGATTTCTTAACACAGCTACCGAGGCTTTGGGAGTCTTCTTTATCTTCTACTTTCTGGAAACACACCCTCTGATCCATAAATGCCGCAATCCAGATGCCCAACTTCAACAAGACATCCTTTTCACCTAAAAACACTCACTCTCAACTCTTAGATCTTTTAAAGTTTTACCCCCGCAAAATTCCCCTGGTTTTCCACCGCTGAATTCCTCCGTCCTGATTCCAAGAATTTCTTGAATACCACGGGGCTTTTCTCAAGATTTACCCCCACAACCTTCCCTACGTGCCCACTGCTCACCACCTCATTTTTCCCTCAATGTCTTCGTTCTCCACCCCAGAGAGTTTGTCAAGTGTTGCCTCCAAAATGTTCCCCCTCTGTCCACTACCGAGTTCCCCATTTTGCCTTCAAAATATTCATTCTGTCCCCTCCAGATTGCATCCACTTTTACCCCCAACATTTTACTTCCTCTACAATATTGATTAAACCTTTTCCACCCCAAAAATGTGCATTCCCTCCCTTAAACAGCACCTCAGCTTTTCCCTCAAAAATGCCCCAGAGAGAAACTCCGATTCAGCCCCCAAACTCCCATTTTCCTACACAAACAGTTCTTGTGGCCCCTCTCAATTCCCCCAGGCTTTCAGCTAAAGGAATAACTGGAAGCCTATTCCCTCATCTCTGCCCTCCTTTTGCTTTCCTGGAAAACCTTGCCATCCCACACTTTCTCCAAGAGATCTGCTGGGAGTACGGCAAGGTCTGCTCTGTCTGAGTGCCAGGGGGGTTTACAGCACTTGCTCCTCTGCATCTTCACCCTTTCATCAGCTTTCCCCTGGAACGGTGTTGTGGGAGAAGCTTGGAATTACCAGAAATGGATCAGGTTCACATTTTTTCCCCACCAGTTTTCATCTGGTTTGAAATTCCTGGAATTACCCTCAAATGTGCCCTAGAACAGTGCTGTGAAAGGATCAGTCAGAAGAACAGCCTGAAAGCAGAAAACCACCTCCAGCAGCAGCCGGAATGATCCCATTTCTCTTCTTACCTGCTCCTGCCAGAGCTCCCAACGGCCCTTCCCATTCCAAAACAACAGCTATGCAAGACATTCCTGCTGTCCGTGAGGGTGAGGTGCCAGTTCTGGATGTTCTTTGCTGCGGAATCGGACAACAAACAGAGCGTAAATGATCTTGGTGGCTCTTCCAAGCCAAACCACCCCGTGATTCCTTGCGTGGATCAGCACCTGTCCCAACTCCATTCCAGAAACCTCCTCCCACTAACCCAGAACTTTCCTTTTTCCGCTCAACATCAGGGATTTGCTGCCGAGTGCCCCGGGCAGGGGACGCCTCAGCCTTCCCTGGGACGCCTCAGCATTCCAGCATTTTTATTCCAGGCATTAAAAGGATGCTCATTTCTCTTCCAGCATTGTTTCCCTCATTTTAGGAGAACCCTTTTCATCCCAGACCCCCCTCGTCAGCTGTTCAATCCTCTGGCACTGGATTTGGACAAAAGAAGGGACGCACCTGGACTGCGGGAAATCACGGAGAGAAACCCCTCCAAAACCTGACAGAGAAAAACAACGGGAGATGCAGGAAGACATATCCCTCATTTGCACGTCTGGAATGCTTTTCTAAAGACTTCTCTGCATCTGGATGCTCTTTGCTCTTGGCTTTCTTTACAGGAATGCATTTGCTGCTAAACACATCTCAGGCCCTTATTTGATCAGGATAAGGCGGGATGGAGATGAAGACTCACACAGGGAATAGCCAGGGAGATTCCCAGATCTCTGAGCTCCTTCACAAGGCAGGAGGTCCATTTGGCCCAGGAACCGAACCCTCCCGAGGAATTGTCTGATGCCATCTCCACATTTCACAGCTGATCCTTGTGCTCAAAGGATCCCCCTTTCTTCCCTCCAGCCAATTCCAAGCCTCGCTGCCCCCAGCCGGGAACAGTCCCCAGGCCGATCCCTGCAGTCTTCCCTGCCAGGATCCTGCTCAGGAATCCATGGGCTACAAATTGAAGAATTAATTCTTCCCACCCCTGCCCACTTCTAATTCCAAAGGATTTGGTGGCTGCCTTACCCGGCTGGAGCCTGCTTCCAACTCTGTTCTTGCTGCTTCTGCTGCTTTCCATTTCCCAGGAATTCCACCAACGGAGCGACAGCGTTTTCCACCTCCTCCTCCAGGATTCCCTCGGTTGCGTTCGGGTGCTGGAAGGGTATCAAAACCTGGGCCTCACTATCAGGAATTATATCCCCGGATTTGTTCCTTTCCAAATGTCACCTCTTCCCAACAAAGCACTGGCCATCCAAGGAATTCTAGAGAGCGATGTGCTGACCGCTGCTTACTCCTCTGGAATGTCAGAGCTTGGAAAAAAAGGGCAGTTGAGGCTTTTCCTGGTGCTGCCCATGAAGTGTATTTTACCTAAGTGCCCCTGCCCATGCCTTTGCCTGTATCCGCCAAAAATCCACCCGTTCATTCCCCAGCTGCTGCCTCCCTCTTTTCCTGGATCCAACAGAATTTTAACAGGTGAATATTCCCCTCTGGAAGAGCACCTTTCATTCCAAACCTAAGAACAAACAAACGAATCACTTTCCTTCGACCTTCCTTATTAGGATTCCACTGAGAGCAGTGGATGGAAAATGATCCTCTCCTGGCCCCTGCTGGATTCCCGGAGCAGGGAGCCTTTCCCTCTTTCCCCCCACCCCCCGCGGTGCCCTCCTCCCCCTCCCGCCCCACCCCGCACCCTTTTCAGCCTTTCTTCCACAGCTTTTGCCTCCGGACCTCAGATCCTTTTGGTCTCCAGGAGCTCCCAGCAGCTCCACAGCCTTTCCTCTCCCATCCTGATCCTTTGTCCAGGAATGGAGCTCTGCATTGCAATTCCCTTCTCTTTTCTCCGACAATTCCCACCAACCCAGACCTAAAGCTGACACAAGGAACGCTCGGTGCCCACAAATCCAAATCCAGACCTGGCCATCCCTAAACCAGCAACTCCCGGACAATTTGCGTTCATTCCAACCTATCACTGAGGACTCACCTAATCCTTCAAAATTCCCAAGAAATATCCCGTTGCCTTCAGCTCCCAGGGGATTCTGCTTCGTGCTCACACGGATTTGGGACTTCCCTGAAACACCCGTGCAGGGCACGCTGGAATCCCCGATCCCGTGAATCCGGGGAGTGTGAAAAGCTCGGTCCAGCCTGGGCCCCCAGAAATTTTTGCCAACTATCCCCCAAGTCCTCGGGACAACAGAACTCTCTGGTACTGCATTTTTGGCGTTGTAAAGCCTGGAATTACTTTATTCCTAGTGCTGGGCTCTGGATGTGGCCGAGAAAATCCCGGCCTCCACACAGACCCAGATTCCAAACTTTTTGATACATTTGAGCAAACCGAGAAATTCCCCTTCCCTGCTTCTTCTTAAGGGCATCCTTCTCTTCCCTTACCCGGCCTGCTCTCTCCCACTGGGCTGGGTTTTTCCCTTCCCATGCTAATTAGTCCCTACTCCTAGGAGGTTTAGGTACCTTTCTTCCCTGGCAGGGATTTCTTAACACAGCTACCGAGGCTTTGGGAGTCTTCTTTATCTTCTACTTTCTGGAAACACACCCTCTGATCCATAAATGCCGCAATCCAGATGCCCAACTTCAACAAGACATCCTTTTCACCTAAAAACACTCACTCTCAACTCTTAGATCTTTTAAAGTTTTACCCCCGCAAAATTCCCCTGGTTTTCCACCGCTGAATTCCTCCGTCCTGATTCCAAGAATTTCTTGAATACCACGGGGCTTTTCTCAAGATTTACCCCCACAACCTTCCCTACGTGCCCACTGCTCACCACCTCATTTTTCCCTCAATGTCTTCGTTCTCCACCCCAGAGAGTTTGTCAAGTGTTGCCTCCAAAATGTTCCCCCTCTGTCCACTACCGAGTTCCCCATTTTGCCTTCAAAATATTCATTCTGTCCCCTCCAGATTGCATCCACTTTTACCCCCAACATTTTACTTCCTCTACAATATTGATTAAACCTTTTCCACCCCAAAAATGTGCATTCCCTCCCTTAAACAGCACCTCAGCTTTTCCCTCAAAAATGCCCCAGAGAGAAACTCCGATTCAGCCCCCAAACTCCCATTTTCCTACACAAACAGTTCTTGTGGCCCCTCTCAATTCCCCCAGGCTTTCAGCTAAAGGAATAACTGGAAGCCTATTCCCTCATCTCTGCCCTCCTTTTGCTTTCCTGGAAAACCTTGCCATCCCACACTTTCTCCAAGAGATCTGCTGGGAGTACGGCAAGGTCTGCTCTGTCTGAGTGCCAGGGGGGTTTACAGCACTTGCTCCTCTGCATCTTCACCCTTTCATCAGCTTTCCCCTGGAACGGTGTTGTGGGAGAAGCTTGGAATTACCAGAAATGGATCAGGTTCACATTTTTTCCCCACCAGTTTTCATCTGGTTTGAAATTCCTGGAATTACCCTCAAATGTGCCCTAGAACAGTGCTGTGAAAGGATCAGTCAGAAGAACAGCCTGAAAGCAGAAAACCACCTCCAGCAGCAGCCGGAATGATCCCATTTCTGTTCTTACCTGCTCCTGCCAGAGCTCCCAACGGCCCTTCCCATTCCAAAACAACAGCTATGCAAGACATTCCTGCTGTCCGTGAGGGTGAGGTGCCAGTTCTGGATGTTCTTTGCTGCGGAATCGGACAACAAACAGAGCGTAAATGATCTTGGTGGCTCTTCCAAGCCAAACCACCCCGTGATTCCTTGCGTGGATCAGCACCTGTCCCAACTCCATTCCAGAAACCTCCTCCCACTAACCCAGAACCTTCCTTTTTCCGCTCAACATCAGGGATTTGCTGCCGAGTGCCCCGGGCAGGGGACGCCTCAGCCCTCTCTGGGACACCTCAGCATTCCCTGGGACGCCTCAGCATTCCCTGGTGTGCCTCAGCATTCCCTGGGATACCTCAGCATTCCCTGGGACGCCTCAGCATTCCCTGGGCTGCTGTTCCACGCCGATCCCGTGTCCAGCGCCGTTCCGGGCTGCAGTGCCGGGCTCTCCCCACAAGGCGGCAGCACCGGGAGCGAGCAGCCCCGGCCGGTCCCGCTGTCTCGGGGCAGCTGCGCCTTTAACCCGCCCGGAGCCGGCGGGGCCGTGAACACAGCGGGCAAAAACCCCACCGATCCCCTTTCTTTCACCCCCAGAGGCACAGGATCGCAGCATTCCCTGGGCTGGAAGGGACCCGCAGGGAGCATCGAGTCCACATCCTGGTCCTGCACCCCAAGAATCCCACCCTGTGCCCGAGAGCCTTGTCCAGACACAAACTCTGCCCCCAGGATCCTGAAAACACAGCGGGGCTGGGAGAAGGGTAACAAGGGAGGATTTTTTACATAGTTCTCCTTGTATGATCGTTATATAATCTTATTAGATAGTCCAGCAACCCATCCCTGGGCCGGGACCCCCACCCCTGTCCCGGGACACCCATCCCTGGGCCGGAATACCGATCCCCCGCGGCCCCCACCGTCCGCTCGGGACTGTCCCCGTTCCCCGCTCACCTCCGAGCCCGCAGCACCCGCCCCGGTGCCCCCGGCCCGGCAGCGCTGCTCCCCGGACTCCCCGCCATTGCCGCGTCGGGCGAAGAAGGGCGGAAATTACCGGGACCACACCAATGTGGCGATGCGACCTTCTCAAGATGGCGGCGGTGGAGGACCCCGCTCCGTCTATTCGGCTGCCTGAATGCTCCCGCCTACCCCAGGCGCCACTGACCCCACAGTCGGTGTCCGCATAGCGGGAAACGCCTCAGAAAATTGCGTGCAAGCGCTGGGCTGGCGTTGGTGTCGGCGTCGCGTTCAGGCAGCCGAATAGACGCAGCTAGAGGGGGCCTTCCCTGCCACCATCTTGAGAAGGTCAGAAAACAGCGTAAACGACCGCCATCTTTAGTGTGGCGATGATCTAACTTCCGGTTTCGCCGCCATCTTGGGTGCTGGCAGAAGCCACTTCCGGTCGAGCCGCCATCTTTAGTGTGGTACGCACAAGGCCCCCGCCCCTCACAAGGGCTTCTGTCTATTCAGCTGCCTGAATCCAGCCCGGACTCCGACGCCGGCCCCGCGCTTTCCGCGCGATTTTCCGCGGTGGTCCCCGGTGCGAGGACACGGGTGGTGGGGTCACCGGCGCCGGAGGCGGGCGACGGTCCCGCGACCGGCGGCAGGCATCGGCAGGGACACCTCTCTTAGGGGCCTAGTGCGTCCGCCATCTTGAGTGTGGCGGAAGTGTCATCCACCCTCTGCAAGGTCCTGGCAGGTTCGAATAAAAACGCCACTTACGCCGTCCCGAAAGCGCCGAACTGCGCCTTCCTTTCCGAGCCGCCCCCTTGAGAGCGGCACGCGGGCGGCTCTATTCCCACCGTGCTCGCCCGGTGCTCCCCGCCCCGGCTCGCGCTGCGACCGCGCCTCTGCTGCCCGGCAAAACCGGCCCCGCCGGGCCGCCCCCCGCGCTGTCATTCGTCGCGGTCACCGCCCCGCACGGCGCCCGCTCCTTTGCAGCGCTCTGGCCCCGCTCATGCACGCCCGTGTCCCTTGGCGCTCCGAACCGTCCTTCGCCCCTCCCCTCCGCTGCCAGACGCGGCCCCGCTCGCTCCTTGCCCTTGCCACGCTCGGCAGCCACCGAGGCCGCCGCCCTCTCGGCTCCCCCGGCCCCGGGCGGCAGCAGCGCCGGGGCGCCGTGCCGGGGCCGGCAGTGCCGCGCTCTCGCCACCAGGCGGCAGCAGCGCCGCCCAGCTCAGCCCGGGGCCGGGCCGCGCTGCGGGGCACGGACAGAGCAGAGGCAAAAGCCGGCTCAGGGCGCTCTGCAGCTCCTGCAGCCCGAGCCTCTCGGCTCCTGGCGCCAGGCACTCGCTTCTTCCCTTCCTACAGAAAAACGCCGCCTCGTTATGCTCAAAACTTGCTCATCTCTAGTCCCAGCTTCTTATATTCCTATATGCAACAGAGTAGACCGAGAGGGCTGGCTTATTTCAAAATGAATCTACATCTAAATCCATCGCCTTTGTCTATAGATGTCAAAATGAAGACCTTAGCAGGTTTTGGTATTCTGCACACATCCCTCCCTGGGAGGAATGGTAAAAAGTTAAAAACAAATGAAATTTAAACAGTAAAAAGTTAGGAAAAAAGTTACAACGGCAGAAATTTAGAAACAAACAAAGAGGTACAATACAAGAAACGAACAAATTTCTAAAGGTAGAAAGGTTGAAAGTTAAAAACAAAGGTAGAAACAAAAAAAAATTAGAACCAAAGTTAGGTAGACATTTAGAGACAAAGTCAGAAAGGCGAGTGTTGAGCTTTTGACAGGGTACCCTTCCTTCTCAGACCAGGGTGAAAGAGCAGAGGAGGCTGCTGTTCTGCTAAGTTCTTGATTTCACAGTCTCACAGCTGTCTTGAAGGCAGACTTTGAATGGGGTTACATGATAAAGCCAAGCAGCAGCAGCAGGCAAAACCAGCTGCTTCTATATGCTCCATACCCTATATTTTTTGCTTACAGAAGTGTGGATTATATTTGTTAATTGACCAGTAAGATTCACACACGATTCTAGTTTTCTTTTTCTTAACCCACCCTGGTCTAATTCTAACAGTCGTAAGCCTCACACAAGTGTTACATCTGTGTTACACAGATTTGCATCTACAGTTTCTATCAGCTCTTAGTGTTTATGTGAACACTCCATCTAAAAAATGGCAACAGTGCCACTCAATCTAGATTTTGTCTAAAGTAAAGAATTCTGTGAAAAGGTAACACTGCTGCAGCAAGAGCTGTGCTGAAGATCTCTGCTACAGCTTTTTCATGACTAAGGCACTTGGCATCTATTTCTACTAAAAGTTAAAAATCCGTAGTTCTATTGCACTTTGCTGTGGCTTCACGGATGCCAGCTTGTCCAAAGGTTTCAATTCAAACCTAAGGCTTTGGCTTCCCTCTGGGCCTGAGGCCAGAGGAGCCTCCACTCTAAGAAGGTTAGAAACAAGGTTAGAAAGGTAAAAGTTAGAAAGCAAAAAATACATTTAGAAAGGCACAAAGTTAGAAATGTAGAGTGTTAGAAACCAACAAAGGCAGAAAGGTAAAAATGGGGAGAAAAACAAAGGCAGAAAGTTTCAAAGTTAGAAGCAAACAGAGGCAGAAAGGGACAAATCTAGAAAGTTAGAAACAAACAAAGGTAGAAAGTCAAAAAGGTAGAAATGAACAAAGGTAGAAAGTTGGAGAGGCAGAAAGTGCAGAGGCTGGCAGCAGCCATTCCAGCCTTAAGGAGAGCCCTGTGGAGAAGAGCAACTTGTTCCATTGATCTTCACTTCGAGAAGGGCCTTCTGCTCTCTTGGGAAAGATGCAGACCAGGCCATGACTCCAGCTAGAAGCAGCAGGTGGGAATGCTTTTCCTTCACCTCCCAGAAAGCTGGGAGCTTTCATGTTTGAGGCAGTGGCCTAAAAGGGGCAGAAAGTCTGCCCTGACAAGTGTGTGGGCATGGATCTGTTTGGTCTTGCCCTGTGCCCATTCCCAAAACTCTCTTCAAACTTGCCCAAAAGAGCAACACAAAGCCTGGGGCAGATTGTGCCTGAAGAAAGAATGGTCTCTGTTTTTTTCCAAGCTGCTACAGAAACAAACTAAGGTAGAAAGGTAAAAATGAACAAAGGAGGGAAGGTGAGAAAGGTAGTTCGAAAGTCAAAGTCAGAGAAAGAGAGAAAGTCAGAGAGAGAAAGAGAGAAAGTCAGAGAAAGGGAAAGGCAGAAAGAAAGCAAGGCAGAAAGCAAGTCAGAGAGAAAGAAAGGAAGAAAAATAGAGAGAAAAAGGAATAGAGAAAGAGAAGAATCGGGTTTGAGAGAAAAAGAAATGGAGTTTAAAAGAGAAGTAGTGTTGAAGAGAAAAAGAGCAACTGAGAACTAGAGTGACAGAGACATCCAGAAAGAGTTAAACAGTGAGAAAAAGAGAAAGAGTTGGAAAAAGTCAAGTGAGGAATAGACTAAAAAGTAAAGCAAAGCAGAGCAGCAAAGCAAGAAATACGGCAAAAAACTTACTAAAGCACACCAAAGGAAGAGAGCAACCAAAGGGGGGAGGGGGGTTTTTTAGGGTTTCTTCAACTTTATTGAATGAGGGTTTTTTAGTTACACTTCAGCAAAGCAAGTGGAAACAACAATGTGCACAAGCACAAGTACAAATCCAATCCATCTGCACACTGGTCAAAGTCCAAGTGACATCCAGAGCAATACGTGCAAGTGCAGCAGCAAACACAAATCCAGAGCAACACAAGCCAACCCCATCGCAGTACAACCTAACAATTGTTCTCTTTCTGGAAAATGTATGACATCTTATTGGTCCAGGAAACCCAAAACAACAGCAGCAGACAGAGAACAAAACACTCATCCACCACCCACCTCCTTCAGCTTCCACACAAACCCACCCTCGCTCTCGTCTCGAGAGCACCCCATGGGAAGGCGGTTCCCGGGAGCCCCAAAATCATCGCGCCTGACAAATGCCCAGCCCCGGCACGGTCAGCACCCAACCCCTGGCGATGAACGTCACCTCACAGAGCGGCCGGGGCCCAGATAAAAAAACCAGCTGGGAGGGAAAAAAACCCCAGACAGCAGAGCTGGGTGGTTTTTACTCTAAGTTTAAAAAGTAGCTGAAAAGCCTGAAAGGCAAAACTCACACCCACAAGGTTAGAAGCATTCCACACACGCACTCTTCTCGCAGGCAGACAGACACAGACAGTCACACACACACACAGTCACACAGCCTTCAGCTTACACCCTGACTGCAGCCCTGACTCAAAACATTCCAGCCATGAAGATGCTTCGACGCAGCTTCTGGATGCCGCTCCTCGACGCCGAACGGGGCGCTCTGGGAAAATCGGTAGCGTCGGTGACCGCAGAGATCCGAGGCGGCCTCGGGGACCTGCGAGACAACGTGAGGCAGCCAACGAGCCGCCGAGGGCTAGGAGTTATTCCCACACCGGGCCCATAAGTCTTCTACCCAAAAACCCATAGAAAAGAGATGAACCACTAAGTTTTGTAACTCTTCTACTTAACCGTGACCCTACGTGCCGGGGCAGGGCAGCTCAAACCCAGACAGCACATAGGTAAGTGTTCTACGATGTACAGACCTGTGAAACAGAGAGGCAAGAACTAAAACGCAGGGGAAAGCAGGGATTAGATACAATAAAATGTCGGTAGGGCCTTTTTTAAGCTGAACCTAAGTCAATCACTACATCAACTCAAGTTGAACCCTATGTTAACTTCCAAAGACATATGTCTTTTCAAACCCAGATTTGCAATTTTAGGAAAACAGGAGCTGCGCGCTCAATGTACCTGGACTCCTGGCCAGTGGACGGGTGTGACAGAGCCCCAGGTCACAAAAAAGAAAAGCAAAACATGTGATCACATACCCTTGTACAAGAAACAATATCAAAGTGAGACCAACTTGGAGCAAGTCTGGATCATTCCCATAAGGGTTACCAGGAGGGGTTCTCTGCTCTTTCTCTGCAATGGGACTCCCCAGCTGAAGTTCAGACCAGGATGACAGGAACGTTTTAGGGTAACTGCTCTTGTATCCCTTCCTAATCGCTACTGTAACACATAATAATGATTTGATGCATTGCCTTTCTACCTTGATTTCTGTTACTGCTTCTTATCCATGTAGTTCATTCTTCTTACTTGCTTATCATCCATATAATAAATAAGCCTATCCCAAAAGAAGTCATTCTTTTGTTCTGATCACTTCACTAATAGCACTAACTAGCAAAAGAACACTCCCCTTCCTCTGGCAAAGAACTCTCCTTCTCATCCAGGTACCTGTGGCTGAAACTGAAATTCCACCTCCAAAATGCTGTATGTCCAAGGTTAGTAATTCCCAAGGAAATTCCCCACCGATCATAAGCAATCACCTATAACTTCTCCTCTGGAATCGTTACTGCTTTGGCTTTCTGTGGAAGTGTTTCAAACATCCATTGAGGGTTCAGGGGCTTGCTCGGGTTGCTTATGGCTCACCCTGACAGGCCCAAGCCAACTCCAAGTACCCAGAATTTCAGGGAAATATTGATGCGGTTTATAAATGCTCCCCTTCCCTGCAAGTCAGTCCTTCACTGCACATCCAGGGAGCGGATTTACTCCGTCCTTTGTACTCAAGAGCACCTCTCCAGCACAAATCCCACCTCTCACAGACACAAACCAAACAGAAACCTACTGCAGGTGTTTGCGTTGAAAGTACAATTCTTAGCACATCTGGCTACATGATTAAAACACGTGCATGCACTGATGTCATAGAGGGAAAGCTTTTCAGCGGAGAAAACAGCCATTTTGGTAGCATACTTGGATACACCTTCAGAAAAAGCAGAATTAGCACCAATTCCTAAGACTGCTGCTGAGGAATCCAGCCTTCCTTGGGACACCCAATGCAGCAGACACTGGAAAAGGAGGGAAAAAGCCAAGCTTGGAGTGGAGAAATAGAACATAAATACACCAGCCTTTCAAAAACCTTCACATTGCAATAGTGGGAACCAGTCACATTGACTCTTTCCTTGCTTTTTGTGATTACATAAATATGAAATACAAACAGGTAACAACTATTTTGAGTTTCCAAGTGCCAAAACCTGCTTTCCGAGTGGTAGGGGGGGAAAGCAGCAATTCAAACACCTCACAAAAAAACTAAAATCAACCAACCCATCAACCTAACACTCCTTTACAGCAAGCAAAGGCCACACATCCTAAGGGCTAGATGACCCATGAGCCAGCTTCCCCACATTCCTGCATTTCAACAGCTTCTGATTGCCCCTTGTACTCCTACAAAAGCCAAAAACTAAACTGAAGTTTTAGAAAAATAAAATTAGAATTGGTGAAACTAACTCTAATAAAAAGTGTTATCTCTTACACGGCTAAAATCTGTTGAGATATCATTAAGAAGCACTATATTTAGAACGCATTCTACTTACAACTCTTCTGTTTGACTAATCAAAGAGGCAAGCAGAAGCCAGTGTTTAAAAATTGATTCTCAAAACCGAATCCTAACACAAAACCCTGTCGCTACAACCGTCCCAAATGCATTTACACATAAATAAAGGGCAGTTTGTAGGAGTGGCTGCCTTCAGCAAAACACCAAAATCCCTCTCGAAGGTGAAACTCCTGAAAACTGATAACCAGTGAATCAAACTGTAACTACAAAAGCAGATGCTCTACCTACTCCCCACCAAAAAGAAATGTTCCTGGATTTTCCTGCGATAGCCACAGAGTTCGCTCAGATGCTTTAACTTCCCTTTTGAAAACTCTGTTCCTATATGTGAATTACCTCTGTGTGTACGTGTGGCAATCAAGAGAACCACTTCAGGAGATACACATTAACACTGCTAAAGAAAGAGATAGACCACAGAAACTCCTCCTGCCTGAGGGAGAGATTAAACCAGTTCCCTTTGTCCCTCAACCCCCCAAGCTCTGCCTGCTCGCAAAGACGAAATTTAAATACCAAAGGCAAAGCCAACCCCAGTGATATCGCACCCTACAGCAAAATTGGTTATAATGAATACTCCTGCAGTTATAGAAATACAGGGCAATAGCTCGAAATGTTGAAACAAGAGCACAAGTGATAAAAGAAAGACTAGGAAGTGTACCAGCCGAAGAATTACAAGCACTGGTAGTAAAAAGAAAGACAAACACTGTATGACTAATTTTGTATGGTTATCTGGGCTGGTGCCACATGATGATTGTATCGCTGAAAGTGTTAGAGTGGCAAGTGAATGAAAAAGAGAAGTTTCAGCAAGAAAAAGCTTCAATGGTTGTCTCGATTCTGATCCATACAAGTCCAGTTCTACCTGACACAAAAACCCCAGACCTTACAAGCCTATTGTAACAACAAAATGGATTCGCTGACAAAAATCAGAAAGATAAAAAGTAATCCACAGCACCGACATCAATTTGGTAAATGATTGCATTATAAGTTAAGCCATACTAGAAACCTTATTTTTGCAGCACAAAGAAAAGACTAACCATTGACCAAAAAGGTGTGTAAAATACTTCTATACAGCGCTCCCAGTGCCAGCTGAAACTTAGATAAAGCCATCCAAACCTAGCACCATCCTACACATCAAAAGATAACAAAACACGCCGTTCAACACAGCAGATAAGCTGTCTTGAACCTCTGAACCATCTACCAGTTACAAGTGATTACCACGAAACGCAGGCGTGCTGATACAGATCCTGTTATTTCAAGACTTAGTGACTGGTCTTCCAGTCCCCCTGTCCTAAACTGTACAAAGCGACACCCTTTCCTCTGGGCGAGCTCAGCTTTGCACTGAAACTAAGAAAATTTCTCACTGAAGCCTCACAAACCACTCCTCCACTGCCCCCGTCTGACAGCAGCGAGCGCAGCGCTGAGTCTGCAACCAGAGGCCAGAGATGGAACCGCTGCCGCAGCTCTCTGGAGAAACGCGTCCGCTGTTGCTTCGGTGCCACAGTTTGGATTTCTCCAACAACCTTGAATGTCTAAGCATTCCCTCACCGGACAAAAGCGAGGCACCGGGCCGAGGGGCACCCGGCGGCGCCCGAGCCCCGCGCACGGACGGCACGGAGCGGGCGGGACGGCCGGGAGCGGCGCGGCTCCGTGCCTCGCCTCCCGCCTGCGCTCGCCTCGGCTCCGCACGGCTCGGACCGGCGCGGCTCCGTCGGTCCCTGTCGGCAGCCCAGCCCCCAAATTGCCATTCCTCCTCAGAAATTCCCCAGGGGCCGGGAGTGCTCCCACGCAAGACATTCGGTGCCAGGGCACAGCCAGAAGCGCCCTCAAATGCAGCGGCACGCCCCCATCTAAACCCTTCAAATGCTGGAAAAGCTGGAGTTTCTTTCAATTTAACCCCTGGAACTGAGGCAACGGGGGGTGTTTACCTCAATTTAAGCAAATACAATGGCAAATAAAGGGGTTCTCCCCTTCAATTTAATCCCCTGAAATATCAGAAAGAGAGGGGCTTTCCTCAAATCTCTCAAATGATGGGAAAAGGGCGATTTTTACCTCAATTAAAACCCTTAAAAAGCAGGGACAATGGGGCTTCTTCCCTCAATTTAAACTCCTTCTGTCCTCGTAACCCCTCTTTTTTCTGGGGGCACTTGGGGAAGGTGTGGCAAGATGAAATCAAAAGGCAAAAGGAGAAAGACACCCACCCCCCCCCTTGCAAATCCACACCGTGGCTCACCTGCTGCTGCCTGGCACAAAGGTTCGTCCCTTGGCACCTCCTTTAAGCAATGCTCCACATCCAAGTGCTCCCCCAAGACGCTGGGAGATGCTCCCACCATCCTTCTGTGAGAGACCCCCCAGGAGCCCACCACGAGCCCCTCTCCTCCAGCAGCGCCACGCAAAAGGGAGCTGAGGAAACCCATCCTAAAACAGCCCCCGGCAGGAGCTGCCCTCTCCTCACCGTCACAGCTCACACCCGGGTGTTGGGGTGACCCAGCCCACTGCAGGGCTGGGGCAGCGTGCCAATCAATCCCAGCCCCTCCCCTGGATCGAGTCCCCCGAAGAGTCAGATTCAGGGGGCGGCTCAGAAGCCTAAGCTGCACCCCCTGGGCTGTGCCCGGGTCCAAGCCACCTCCCCCGGATCGGGAAAATTCTCGGTTACTCGGTCGTTCACTGGTTCTGTTATACCTCCCGCCTCTCGGTTTACCCCAGTGGTTCTTGTTGAATTGTATCCTCCCCCTGGCTTGTAACTCATTGCTTGTTTTCCCCTTTCACCGGGGTTTTCAAATTCCCTATAAAACTGAGGACAAGGGTCCAAGGAGCGATCCGATCCCTTCCCTCCGACCGACCTCATCATCATCCCATCGCATTAAACCTGTTAGAAGCCAGACCTGAACAGCCTCTCTTTTCCTTTGTCTCCGAGCTAACGTGAGCCGAGCCCGTCGGCTCCTGCTGTGTTCCCTCTGCCGAGAAGCCAGCTAGCTTGCCCAACAAGCAGCTCTCTTCCTGATCCCGAAGTTGCTTCTGCGACAGGCAGAAGTAACGCAGCTGGACTCTCTCTGACCTGGGGCACGCCAGAGCTCGTGCCTCGAGCACCAAACGCTGCATTACCTGGGGTTGTTGCTGGTCCCAGGGTGAGGGCAGGTGCAGAAAGCATTTGCTGCTCATTCCCTGGACAGCTCATCCTCTGTACCTGATACACTGGGGCACCAGGCTTTCCTTCCTATGGATAATAGATATTTGATGCCAATTGCAGGTAAACTGTCAGGGGTGTTTTTTGAAGTATCTTTTAAACTGTAATTACAATTATGCATAATTATTATATCATTAGCATTCCATAATTATGGGTGTGATTTTTGACATTTGATAGACAAGACTAAATCTCTTGCTGGTTTTAGAGTATTGCGTTGAAAGTCTGTGTGCTTTCTCTTCTTCCCCTGTTCCAGGAGAGTTCTTGGGAAACTTCTGTTATCTGTAAGAAGGGTGTAACATCAGAACTACTACAACCTATTTGCTCCTAAAGCAATGCACAGCAGCACATTTTTAGGCCGCTGGGCCTGTGCTCTGCGAGCTACCCAGCAGTGCAAATGATGAGGACATTCTCCTGCTACACTATCAACATCCCTGTCATTAGGTCTCCCCTTAACAGCATTCTTATTCAAACAAGGGGAACAGCAACTGTGCTGTGAGGAAGAACGTCCCCTCGCTGGTCCTTCAGGCAGTTCTAGTAAAAATAAAAAAATCCATTACCTTCTCTACACAGCAAGGATGGATCCAGCAGCTCTGTCATGTATTCGATTTCAGTCTCCAGCTCATCACACTGGGCTAGCACACGTGTCAACACAGGCAGGAAGTCATCGGCTCCATACGGCCTCCCTGGGTTGAAAGGAACGCAGGCAGTGAGAGACAAACCACACTTTTTCACCAGTTCCCGTGTTTGAAAGGAAAGCACTCTTTTGTGCCTTCTCTAGCCAGCATGTCTGTATTACTCCAGAACCCCCTGGAGTCACCAATGTGCAGCAAAGAGAACGTCGCCTGACACTCACTGCACGGGAGACCGGCTCAATCCTGTCCTTCCAACAAGCACGAATCTTACGATGCACGCCTTGAGGCATGCAAGGGAAATTTAGAGACTGGGCTCACCTTGGCACCAGCTCAACCGGTGAACTGGTGGAAAGGCTGCCATGCCAGTCACCTGCACAGTCTCATTGCCTAAGAGATGATGGATAGGCGTTTTCTTTATACATCCAGGGATAACATCCACCTTCTGGAAGTGTCCAGACACAAACACCAGTCTCTGAGTATGAATCCCACAGCAGAGAAGCCCGAGTATAAAAGCCTACTAGATTTGACAAGGAAATTCAACTCATTTCCTTGACAGAGAATAGTCAAAAACACCAGTGAGCAAGGGCTCCTGTGCCTGAAGGGAACCTACAAGAAAGATGAGGAGAGACTGTAAGGGCCGGGATTGACAGTGACCCACAAAGACCCAGGCCCGTCCATGGTCCAAGCACTTTTCCTGCATCTGGATTTTCTGTTCAGAAGTCACTGTGTGGCCAAATCTCTGGGTCTGGCTAAACGGTGTTTAGTGCAGAACTGATGCGATGGTCGCTCAGAATTGCCCAGAGCAGGAGCCAACTTGCAACTCTGGTGAAACTCAAGTGACACCAGCTGAGGCACACTCTCCAGATAACACACTGTGGGTGTGCCAGGTTCAGGGGCAAACGGTCAGGCCTTACCTTCTCCTGGTTTGAGGCCCGGTTTGGCAACAACACAACATTCTAGTGCAGGATCAGTGCCAAAGGGAAGGGCTGCGCAGACGCCCTGAGCCCCAGTCTCTGCATCAGCAGCAGCACGTGGGTGGAACTCACCTATTTCCAGATTCAAATCCCTTTGTTTGTCACTCCTGCTAGTTTCTAGGCTCTGAAAGCTCATTTCAGCTGTTGAGTGACAACACTAGCTGGTCCGTGGATTTAAGGAAGCAGACAGTCTTTGGGAATGTGCGCTGCCATTTGAGACTTGTCCAACAAAAGGGGCACGGGGGGACAGGAGGAGGACAGGTGTTAGGGACCGAGTCCGGAGGGCTGGCCGCATAAACGACACGTACCCCGATACGATTAAGCATCCTTCTCCCCTTAGTGTTCAACTATGCCAACTTATATCTACTTTTGCAAAGATTCACGCCCAGTCCCTCTAGATGGCCTCTAATCAGAGGGGGAACTGGGCAGCTGTATACCTTGCCAAGGACTCTCAGGGCTGCCTGCAGTCAGGGGCCTGTTCAGGGGCTTTTCCTCAGCAACCCTGGGTTGTCCAATCTTTCCAGGGGTATCATATGCCCTTGTTCCATAAGGAATCCCTCTACAGACAGGGAGTTGTCACCGGCCCCGTGCTCATGGGCTGTAGGGGACACCTGCACGGAGGAGGAAATGGAAATGGGAAAGAGGGAAATGCAACCTAATGGGACGCAGCCCTGGCACCACATTTCCTCTTGTTCCTGCTGGCCTGGAAAGCCCCAGGTAAATCCAGTCCCTCAGACCTTGCATCCCTGAACACCAGGAGAGCTGGAGTTTTACCCAGATCCCAGTGCCCTGCACAGCTGCACTGACACGAGCACAGGCTGATCGCTCTGCCCAGCACCATCCCTCATTTTCCTCCCATTGCTCCCCAAGCGTCCCCAAACCACCCCGTGTCTGTGCCGGGGCCAGTGCCTGCCCCGAGCCCAACCAGAGGCTGTCACCCAGCCCTGCACCAGCTCCCACCCCTGGGAGAGCTGGGAATGCACTGAGAGCTCAGCTCCCTGGGCTCCCCAACACCCAAACCAGTCCTCAGACACACAAATAATGCCCAACCTGCCCCTCCGGGCACAGCCAAACACCACAATTCCATCATCCCCAAGGAACTCTGGCAGGTTGCCTCTTCACCTGTGCCTTTTTCCAGCAGCCATGGCTAGGACCGGGCTGTCAGAAATAGCATTCCCTAGGCAGTTCATCCCAGCACAGAGGAGAAGAGGAGCCTGTCACTCATCCACACCACGGGCAGGACAAGGGGGGCCCAAGCTGGCTTTGGCTGCTCCAACATCCAAAGCTCTTGGTGCCAAAGATAGGACGAGTTCAGTGGTTGCTCCTGTCCTGAAAGAGAGCAGAAAAGCGAAGTTAATCCCACTGTGGAATGCAAGACTCCTGCATTTCATATTTCTGCTCTGATTGCTCACCGCAGAGTATTATCCATAGAAAAAAAAGGAGAATGACACCATATCAAATAAAAAGTGCCCTTCTCCAGCACTTCTATTCCAAGCATTAAAAAGATGCTCATTTCTCTTCCAGCATTGTTTCCCTCATTTTAGCAGAACCGTCTTCATCCCAGACCCCCTTCATCAGCTGTTCAATCCTCTGGCACTGGATTTGGACAAAGGAAGGGACGCACCTGGATCGCAGGAAATCACAGAGAGAAACCCCTCCAAAACCTGACAGAGAAAAACAACAGGAGATGCAGGAAGACACATCCCTCATTTGCACGTCCGGAGTGCTTTTCTAAAGACTTCCCTGCATCTGGATGCACTTTGCACTTGGCTTTCTTTACAAGAATGCATTTGCTGCTAAACACGTCTCAGGCCCTTATTTGATCAGGATAAGGTCGGATGCAGATGAAGACTCACACAGGGAATAGCCAGGGAGATGCAGGGCCTGGGAACATCAAGGACGGAGAAGAGAAGGAACAGGGATTGTTTTTCTTGTTTAGAGCCAGCAGTGCTGTGAGCTTGGAGAACACACGGCACCACAGGGATCCAGGGCAGGAGCGGGATAACTCCGGGATAAGGGGAATCTGCTCCCACTCCAGGGCTGTGCCAGTGAAGGAGGGGAAGTTTTAGTGCCTTCATGGCACACAAAAACCAAACCCAGCACCACCGAGCTGGACTTTCGTGAACTGCAACACAAAGCGGCCCCTGGCCTTTGGGGGAACACAACCTCACCGAGTCACGGAGCCAGGGGATGACACTTGGGAATGAGCCTTGCGGCCTGCAGCCAAATCAGATGAGGGAGCCACAGGAGCTGTGGGGTTTCCTGCTCTTCCTGCAACGCCATCAGTCCAGACCAGGAGACCTTTCCTGGAACAGATCTTCCCTGTAAAAGGGAGCAACACCAAAGCTCAAGCCCTCATTTAGAGACCCTTGGAAAAGCAAAGGTGAGAGGGGATTACCTGGAGCCCCAGGGGACCGAGGTGAAGGGGATGAAGAAGCAGACAGCAAACTGCTTCCACTGCTTCTCACTCCAGCAAGGGGAACATCCCTGGAATTTCACGTCCAGCGTCTCTCCCAAGCCCCACCGGCGAACCCACACGTACTCCAGGACTGATCTCCTTTGTACTTCCAGCAGCACAGACCCACCGGGAGGAACTGCAATCCAAGGACACACATCAGCAACCGCCTTCCCGCTTGGCGCTCTCTCCACATTTTTCCCTTTCCAGTGGGATGCAGGTGCCACCCCCCAGAGGCAGGAAAACTGCCTTGCAATCCAGTACAAAACCTGCCTGGGAAGCCCAGGATGCCTGGAGCCAGCAGCCATTTCTCCTGGAGCTCAAGCTGACAGGCATTTGAAGCCTGCTGGGCCTCACAGCTGCTTTTCTGCCAGGGGCATTCCCATCTCTTATTTTTTAGCCCAAATAAAGGTTTGCAAAGCTGAGTTTTGTGAGAAGTGCTTCATATTTGGATTATTCTTAACTTGGGAGTTTCCCTTGGCACCAAAATCAGGGCGTAAACCCAACATGGCCTCAAAGGGCCATAAGATCCCAGATATCCAATCCCCAGTTCCCTCAGCATTGGTTCATTAAAGCTTTTCAGGGGTAATTTAGCAAACTTCAGGGTTTGGTGACTTCACCATCAAAGCAACACGAAACCTGTGCAAAAGGAACTTAACTAAAGCTGGCTAAACACTGCCCAGACCTGGCAGAAAGCGCTTCCCACACCTCTCCTGGAATTTCTCTTTCCCAGCCCTTCCAGCTTCGGAAGGCTTCTGTGGGAGCCTCAAGTCGCGGTGCAGCTCAGAACCTGCACGTACCTAAAGCAGCCCCACAGGAACACGAAGCTTCCCTCGGGCATTTCGTTTCTTTACCCCAAACATTCTTCCCACTCAGCCACAATCTAGAAAGGAAAGAAAGGAAAAGAAGGAAGACCAATTAATTCTGACATAAGGAGTCTTGACTATTCCAACACACTGCCAGGTGAAAAAACATCCCTGCCAGGCTAACAAATCCCCCTGATACTGTCTCCATTCTGTATCAATTATTTAAACGCTGTATTAAGGAGCGTAAGGACACAATCCTTGGAATTCTCAAAAATGGCTCAGCTTGGCTACTCCAAGCACTTTCTCACCCGGGGAGCTGAGCTGTCCCACATTTAAACGCCACGTTTGATCCAAATCCCATAGAAATCTGATATTGTTTGGCTCCTGAGCTTTCCCAAAAGCTGTGCAGTCAAGCCTGGAAATCCTCACTGAAGCTTTGCCATGTCACATCGGGATTTACCCTTGGGAAAACCCCACTCTCAGCACTTGGGTTTCAAGAGGTTGCACCCAATGTTACAGACACAGAATTCCTGTGGGGTTTGGCATTTCCTGCACCTCCAAACACGTGAAAAGAAGGAAGTGCAGAGTCCCGAGGCTCCATTATTGCCATTCTCCTCACATCCCTTTCCTCAGCTGCACGTGGCTTTGTGCCTCCTCTGAAGGGCTGGAAAGGAATTTGGGAACCCCCCTCAGCTTCTTCGGTTTTCAGCTTTTTCTCTGAGCCGGCCCAAAAGGCAAACAGGAAAAAAAAAACCCCAGAAGTGCACAAAATCCCAGCCCCTCCCAAGATGCAGCTCCTCACACCAAACCTTGGGAGAATCCCTGGTGCTTCCAACACCGCTGCAATCCCACCTGGAGCTGAGCTTACAGGGTGCTCTGCCTAATCCACATCCAAGCCTGGATAGCCCAAAGCCTGCAAGAAAAGAGGAGGCAAAGTGAAAAGGAGTGAGGGGGAAAAAATCAGAGTTTCAGGTTTTTCCCCTGTTTGCAACAGGATTGAAGGGCGGGATGGAGAGGTTTTGTGGAAAAGAAGTACCAAAGGCTGCTTCATTCCCAGCAATTAGCGCTGCTCAGGTTGAATCCAAGAGGCCCAATCCACCAGGTTTAAACAGGAGCGGCCGACAGGATGGGTTATGACACAGATCTGTGAAGCTGGAGCCTTCTTCCTTCTCCCGGGCTCTCCCAGAAATTCTCCATGTCCGGACGCGCTCCCGCTCTCCCTGCTGGGGAGGACGGACTTGGATAGCCCGGGTGACTGGTGAGCCTAAAACAATAAGTGATGCAGTGATCCAAGTGTTTTTCACAAGGAAATGACATATTCTCTGGACCTGGGATAACCCATATCCCATGGCCTTCTCCAGGAAGAGTCCCAGCTGGATAGGGTCTCCCAGAAAGGATTCCATAGGGGCTCACCTTCTGCTTGGAGCTCGGCTGAATTCCTCAGCAATCCCAGGGAATGTGGCCATTGGAGGCTTTGGGCAGATTGGGCTCAATTGCGTTTTTAGGTTTTGTTACCGTCTCTCAGACTTCCCACTGGAATGTGGTCTCCAAGGAATATGTAAATCCCATTGGATTCCTGCTCTTTCGGACAATTTTTTGTACCATTCCTGTACAAAACGAGGCCCCCTGTTCGGATGCTTTTCCCCACCGTTCCCCAGCAGTTTTATCTGCCAGTGCATTCCCTGTGCTGGTTGGGCTCTTCCCAGATCTCTGAGCTCCTTCACAAGGCAGGAGATCCATTTGGCCCAGGAACTGAACCCTCCCGAGGAATTGTCTGATGCCATCTCCACATTTCACAGCTGATCCTTGTGCTCAAAGGATCCCTCTTTCTTCCCTCCAGCCAATTCCAAGCCTCGCTGCCCCCAGCCGGGAACAGTCCCCAGGCCGATCCCTGCAGTCTTCCCTGCCAGGATCCTGCTCAGGAATCCATGGGCTACAAATTGAAGAATTAATTCTTCCCACCCCTGCCCACTTCTAATTCCAAAGGATTTGGTGTCTGCCTTACCCGGCTGGAGCCTGCTTCCAACTCTGTTCTTGCTGCTTCTGCTGCTTTCCATTTCCCAGGAATTCCACCAACGGAGCGACAGCGTTTTCCACCTCCTCCTCCAGGATTCCCTCTGTTGCGTTCGGGTGCTGGAAGGATATCAAAACCTGGGCCTCACTATCAGGAATTATATCCCCGGATTTGATCCTTTCCAAATGTCACCTCTTCCCAACAAAGCACTGGCCATCCAAGGAATTCTAGAGAGCGATGTGCTGACCGCTGCTTACTCCTCTGGAATGTCAGAGCTTGGAAAAAAAGGGCAGTTGAGGCTTTTCCTGGTGCTGCCCATGAAGTGTATTTTACCTAAGTGCCCCTGCCCATGCCTTTGCCTGTATCCGCCAAAAATCCACCCGTTCATTCCCCAGCTGCTGCCTCCCTCTTTTCCTGGATCCAACAGAATTTTAACAGGTGAATATTCCCCTCTGGAAGAGCACCTTTCATTCCAAACCTAAGAACAAACAAATGAATCACTTTCCTTCGACCTTCCTTATTAGGATTCCACTGAGAGCAGTGGATGGAAAATGATCCTCTCCTGGCCCCTGCTGGATTCCCGGAGCAGGGAGCCTTTCCCTCTTTCCCCCCACCCCCCGCGGTGCCCTCCTCCCCCTCCCGCCCCACCCCGCACCCTTTTCAGCCTTTCTTCCACAGCTTTTGCCTCCGGACCTCAGATCCTTTTGGTCTCCAGGAGCTCCCAGCAGCTCCACAGCCTTTCCTCTCCCATCCTGATCCTTTCTCCAGGAATGGAGCTCTGCATTGCAATTCCCTTCTCTTTTCTCCGACAATTCCCACCAACCCAGACCTAAAGCTGACACAAGGAACGCTCGGTGCCCACAAATCCAAATCCAGACCTGGCCATCCCTAAACCAGCAACTCCCGGACAATTTGCGTTCATTCCAACCTATCACTGAGGACTCACCTAATCCTTCAAAATTCCCAAGAAATATCCCGTTGCCTTCAGCTCCCAGGGGATTCTGCTTCGTGCTCACACGGATTTGGGACTTCCCTGAAACACCCGTGCAGGGCACGCTGGAATCCCCGATCCCGTGAATCCGGGGAGTGTGAAAAGCTCGGTCCAGCCTGGGCCCCCAGAAATTTTTGCCAACTATCCCCCAAGTCCTCGGGACAACAGAACTCTCTGGTACTGCATTTTTGGCGTTGTAAAGCCTGGAATTACTTTATTCCTAGTGCTGGGCTCTGGATGTGGCCGAGAAAATCCCGGCCTCCACACAGACCCAGATTCCAAACTTTTTGATACATTTGAGCAAACCGAGAAATTCCCCTTCCCTGCTTCTTCTTAAGGGCATCCTTCTCTTCCCTTACCCGGCCTGCTCTCTCCCACTGGGCTGGGTTTTTCCCTTCCCATGCTAATTAGTCCCTACTTCTAGGAGCTTTAGGTACCTTTCTTCCCTGGCAGGGATTTCTTAACACAGCTACCGAGGCTTTGGGAGTCTTCTTTATCTTCTACTTTCTGGAAACACACCCTCTGATCCATAAATGCCACAATCCAGATGCCCAACTTCAACAAGACATCCTTTTCACCTAAAAACACTCACTCTCAACTCTTAGATCTTTTAAAGTTTTACCCCCGCAAAATTCCCCTGGTTTTCCACCGCTGAATTCCTCCGTCCTGATTCCAAGAATTTCTTGAATACCACGGGGCTTTTCTCAAGATTTACCCCCACAACCTTCCCTACGTGCCCACTGCTCACCACCTCATTTTTCCCTCAATGTCTTCGTTCTCCACCCCAGAGAGTTTGTCAAGTGTTGCCTCCAAAATGTTCCCCCTCTGTCCACTACGGAGTTCCCCATTTTGCCTTCAAAATATTCCTTCTGTCCCCTCCAGATTGCATCCACTTTTACCCCCAACATTTTACTTCCTCTACAATATTGATTAAACCTTTTCCACCCCAAAAATGTGCATTCCCTCCCTTAAACAGCACCTCAGCTTTTCCCTCAAAAATGCCCCAGAGAGAAACTCCGATTCAGCCCCCAAACTCCCATTTTCCTACACAAACAGTTCTTGTGGCCCCTCTCAATTCCCCCAGGCTTTCAGCTAAAGGAATAACTGGAAGCCTATTCCCTCATCTCTGCCCTCCTTTTGCTTTCCCGGAAAACCTTGCCATCCCACACTTTCTCCAAGAGATCTGCTGGGAGTACGGCAAGGTCTGCTCTGTCAGAGTGCCAGGGGGGTTTACAGCACTTGCTCCTCTGCATCTTCACCCTTTCATCAGCTTTCCCCTGGAACGGTGTTGTGGGAGAAGCTTGGAATTACCAGAAATGGATCAGGTTCACATTTTTTCCCCACCAGTTTTCATCTGGTTTGAAATTCCTGGAATTACCCTCAAATGTGCCCTAGAACAGTGCTGTGAAAGGATCAGTCAGAAGAACAGCCTGAAAGCAGAAAACCACCTCCAGCAGCAGCCGGAATGATCCCATTTCTGTTTCCTGCCAGAGCTCCCAACGGCCCTTCCCATTCCAAGAGCTATGCAAGACATTCCTGCTGTCCGTGAGGGTGAGGTGCCAGTTCTGGATGTTCTTTGCTGCGGAATCGGACAACAAACAGAGCGTAAATGATCTTGGTGGCTCTTCCAAGCCAAACCACCCCGTGATTCCTTGCGTGGATCAGCACCTGTCCCAACTCCATTCCAGAAACCTCCTCCCACTAACCCAGAACTTTCCTTTTTCCGCTCAACATCAGGGATTTGCTGCCGAGTGCCCCGGGCAGGGGACGCCTCAGCCTTCCCTGGGACGCCTCAGCATTCCAGCATTTTTATTCCAGGCATTAAAAGGATGCTCATTTCTCTTCCAGCATTGTTTCCCTCATTTTAGGAGAACCCTTTTCATCCCAGACCCCCCTCGTCAGCTGTTCAATCCTCTGGCACTGGATTTGGACAAAAGAAGGGACGCACCTGGACTGCGGGAAATCACGGAGAGAAACCCCTCCAAAACCTGACAGAGAAAAACAACGGGAGATGCAGGAAGACATATCCCTCATTTGCACGTCTGGAATGCTTTTCTAAAGACTTCTCTGCATCTGGATGCTCTTTGCTCTTGGCTTTCTTTACAGGAATGCATTTGCTGCTAAACACATCTCAGGCCCTTATTTGATCAGGATAAGGCGGGATGGAGATGAAGACTCACACAGGGAATAGCCAGGGAGATTCCCAGATCTCTGAGCTCCTTCACAAGGCAGGAGATCCATTTGGCCCAGGAACCGAACCCTCCCGAGGAATTGTCTGATGCCATCTCCACATTTCACAGCTGATCCTTGTGCTCAAAGGATCCCCCTTTCTTCCCTCCAGCCAATTCCAAGCCTCGCTGCCCCCAGCCGGGAACAGTCCCCAGGCCGATCCCTGCAGTCTTCCCTGCCAGGATCCTGCTCAGGAATCCATGGGCTACAAATTGAAGAATTAATTCTTCCCACCCCTGCCCACTTCTAATTCCAAAGGATTTGGTGGCTGCCTTACCCGGCTGGAGCCTGCTTCCAACTCTGTTCTTGCTGCTTCTGCTGCTTTCCATTTCCCAGGAATTCCACCAACGGAGCGACAGCGTTTTCCACCTCCTCCTCCAGCATTCCCTCTGTCGCGTTCGGGTGCTGGAAGGATATCAAAACCAGGGCCTCACTATCAGGAATTATATCCCCGGATTTGTTCCTTTCCAAATGTCACCTCTTCCCAACAAAGCACTGGCCATCCAAGGAATTCTAGAGAGCGATGTGCTGACCGCTGCTTACTCCTCTGGAATGTCAGAGCTTGGAAAAAAAGGGCAGTTGAGGCTTTTCCTGGTGCTGCCCATGAAGTGTATTTTACCTAAGTGCCCCTGCCCATGCCTTTGCCTGTATCCGCCAAAAATCCACCCGTTCATTCCCCAGCTGCTGCCTCCCTCTTTTCCTGGATCCAACAGAATTTTAACAGGTGAATATTCCCCTCTGGAAGAGCACCTTTCATTCCAAACCTAAGAACAAACAAATGAATCACTTTCCTTCGACCTTCCTTATTAGGATTCCACTGAGAGCAGTGGATGGAAAATGATCCTCTCCTGGCCCCTGCTGGATTCCCGGAGCAGGGAGCCTTTCCCTCTTTCCCCCCACCCCCCGCGGTGCCCTCCTCCCCCTCCCGCCCCACCCCGCACCCTTTTCAGGCTTTGTTCCACAGCTTTTGCCTCCGGACCTCAGATCCTTTTGGTCTCCAGGAGCTCCCAGCAGCTCCACAGCCTTTCCTCTCCCATCCTGATCCTTTGTCCAGGAATGGAGCTCTGCATTGCAATTCCCTTCTCTTTTCTCCGACAATTCCCACCAACCCAGACCTAAAGCTGACACAAGGAACGCTCGGTGCCCACAAATCCAAATCCAGACCTGGCCATCCCTAAACCAGCAACTCCCGGACAATTTGCGTTCATTCCAACCTATCACTGAGGACTCACCTAATCCTTCAAAATTCCCAAGAAATATCCCGTTGCCTTCAGCTCCCAGGGGATTCTGCTTCGTGCTCACACGGATTTGGGACTTCCCTGAAACACCCGTGCAGGGCACGCTGGAATCCCCGATCCCGTGAATCCGGGGAGTGTGAAAAGCTCGGTCCAGCCTGGGCCCCCAGAAATTTTTGCCAACTATCCCCCAAGTCCTCGGGACAACAGAACTCTCTGGTACTGCATTTTTGGCGTTGTAAAGCCTGGAATTACTTTATTCCTAGTGCTGGGCTCTGGATGTGGCCGAGAAAATCCCGGCCTCCACACAGACCCAGATTCCAAACTTTTTGATACATTTGAGCAAACCGAGAAATTCCCCTTCCCTGCTTCTTCTTAAGGGCATCCTTCTCTTCCCTTACCCGGCCTGCTCTCTCCCACTGGGCTGGGTTTTTCCCTTCCCATGCTAATTAGTCCCTACTTCTAGGAGCTTTAGGTACCTTTCTTCCCTGGCAGGGATTTCTTAACACAGCTACCGAGGCTTTGGGAGTCTTCTTTATCTTCTACTTTCTGGAAACACACCCTCTGATCCATAAATGCCGCAATCCAGATGCCCAACTTCAACAAGACATCCTTTTCACCTAAAAACACTCACTCTCAACTCTTAGATCTTTTAAAGTTTTACCCCCGCAAAATTCCCCTGGTTTTCCACCGCTGAATTCCTCCGTCCTGATTCCAAGAATTTCTTGAATACCACGGGGCTTTTCTCAAGATTTACCCCCACAACCTTCCCTACGTGCCCACTGCTCACCACCTCATTTTTCCCTCAATGTCTTCGTTCTCCACCCCAGAGAGTTTGTCAAGTGTTGCCTCCAAAATGTTCCCCCTCTGTCCACTACCGAGTTCCCCATTTTGCCTTCAAAATATTCATTCTGTCCCCTCCAGATTGCATCCACTTTTACCCCCAACATTTTACTTCCTCTACAATATTGATTAAACCTTTTCCACCCCAAAAATGTGCATTCCCTCCCTTAAACAGCACCTCAGCTTTTCCCTCAAAAATGCCCCAGAGAGAAACTCCGATTCAGCCCCCAAACTCCCATTTTCCTACACAAACAGTTCTTGTGGCCCCTCTCAATTCCCCCAGGCTTTCAGCTAAAGGAATAACTGGAAGCCTATTCCCTCATCTCTGCCCTCCTTTTGCTTTCCTAGAAAACCTTGCCATCCCACACTTTCTCCAAGAGATCTGCTGGGAGTACGGCAAGGTCTGCTCTGTCTGAGTGCCAGGGGGGTTTACAGCACTTGCTCCTCTGCATCTTCACCCTTTCATCAGCTTTCCCCTGGAACGGTGTTGTGGGAGAAGCTTGGAATTACCAGAAATGGATCAGGTTCACATTTTTTCCCCACCAGTTTTCATCTGGTTTGAAATTCCTGGAATTACCCTCAAATGTGCCCTAGAACAGTGCTGTGAAAGGATCAGTCAGAAGAACAGCCTGAAAGCAGAAAACCACCTCCAGCAGCAGCCGGAATGATCCCATTTCTCTTCTTACCTGCTCCTGCCAGAGCTCCCAACGGCCCTTCCCATTCCAAAACAACAGCTATGCAAGACATTCCTGCTGTCCGTGAGGGTGAGGTGCCAGTTCTGGATGTTCTTTGCTGCGGAATCGGACAACAAACAGAGCGTAAATGATCTTGGTGGCTCTTCCAAGCCAAACCACCCCGTGATTCCTTGCGTGGATCAGCACCTGTCCCAACTCCATTCCAGAAACCTCCTCCCACTAACCCAGAACTTTCCTTTTTCCGCTCAACATCAGGGATTTGCTGCCGAGTGCCCCGGGCAGGGGACGCCTCAGCCTTCCCTGGGACGCCTCAGCATTCCAGCATTTTTATTCCAGGCATTAAAAGGATGCTCATTTCTCTTCCAGCATTGTTTCCCTCATTTTAGGAGAACCCTTTTCATCCCAGACCCCCCTCGTCAGCTGTTCAATCCTCTGGCACTGGATTTGGACAAAAGAAGGGACGCACCTGGACTGCGGGAAATCACGGAGAGAAACCCCTCCAAAACCTGACAGAGAAAAACAACGGGAGATGCAGGAAGACATATCCCTCATTTGCACGTCTGGAATGCTTTTCTAAAGACTTCTCTGCATCTGGATGCTCTTTGCTCTTGGCTTTCTTTACAGGAATGCATTTGCTGCTAAACACATCTCAGGCCCTTATTTGATCAGGATAAGGCGGGATGGAGATGAAGACTCACACAGGGAATAGCCAGGGAGATTCCCAGATCTCTGAGCTCCTTCACAAGGCAGGAGGTCCATTTGGCCCAGGAACCGAACCCTCCCGAGGAATTGTCTGATGCCATCTCCACATTTCACAGCTGATCCTTGTGCTCAAAGGATCCCCCTTTCTTCCCTCCAGCCAATTCCAAGCCTCGCTGCCCCCAGCCGGGAACAGTCCCCAGGCCGATCCCTGCAGTCTTCCCTGCCAGGATCCTGCTCAGGAATCCATGGGCTACAAATTGAAGAATTAATTCTTCCCACCCCTGCCCACTTCTAATTCCAAAGGATTTGGTGGCTGCCTTACCCGGCTGGAGCCTGCTTCCAACTCTGTTCTTGCTGCTTCTGCTGCTTTCCATTTCCCAGGAATTCCACCAACGGAGCGACAGCGTTTTCCACCTCCTCCTCCAGGATTCCCTCGGTTGCGTTCGGGTGCTGGAAGGGTATCAAAACCTGGGCCTCACTATCAGGAATTATATCCCCGGATTTGTTCCTTTCCAAATGTCACCTCTTCCCAACAAAGCACTGGCCATCCAAGGAATTCTAGAGAGCGATGTGCTGACCGCTGCTTACTCCTCTGGAATGTCAGAGCTTGGAAAAAAAGGGCAGTTGAGGCTTTTCCTGGTGCTGCCCATGAAGTGTATTTTACCTAAGTGCCCCTGCCCATGCCTTTGCCTGTATCCGCCAAAAATCCACCCGTTCATTCCCCAGCTGCTGCCTCCCTCTTTTCCTGGATCCAACAGAATTTTAACAGGTGAATATTCCCCTCTGGAAGAGCACCTTTCATTCCAAACCTAAGAACAAACAAACGAATCACTTTCCTTCGACCTTCCTTATTAGGATTCCACTGAGAGCAGTGGATGGAAAATGATCCTCTCCTGGCCCCTGCTGGATTCCCGGAGCAGGGAGCCTTTCCCTCTTTCCCCCCACCCCCCGCGGTGCCCTCCTCCCCCTCCCGCCCCACCCCGCACCCTTTTCAGGCTTTGTTCCACAGCTTTTGCCTCCGGACCTCAGATCCTTTTGGTCTCCAGGAGCTCCCAGCAGCTCCACAGCCTTTCCTCTCCCATCCTGATCCTTTCTCCAGGAATGGAGCTCTGCATTGCAATTCCCTTCTCTTTTCTCCGACAATTCCCACCAACCCAGACCTAAAGCTGACACAAGGAACGCTCGGTGCCCACAAATCCAAATCCAGACCTGGCCATCCCTAAACCAGCAACTCCCGGACAATTTGCGTTCATTCCAACCTATCACTGAGGACTCACCTAATCCTTCAAAATTCCCAAGAAATATCCCGTTGCCTTCAGCTCCCAGGGGATTCTGCTTCGTGCTCACACGGATTTGGGACTTCCCTGAAACACCCGTGCAGGGCACGCTGGAATCCCCGATCCCGTGAATCCGGGGAGTGTGAAAAGCTCGGTCCAGCCTGGGCCCCCAGAAATTTTTGCCAACTATCCCCCAAGTCCTCGGGACAACAGAACTCTCTGGTACTGCATTTTTGGCGTTGTAAAGCCTGGAATTACTTTATTCCTAGTGCTGGGCTCTGGATGTGGCCGAGAAAATCCCGGCCTCCACACAGACCCAGATTCCAAACTTTTTGATACATTTGAGCAAACCGAGAAATTCCCCTTCCCTGCTTCTTCTTAAGGGCATCCTTCTCTTCCCTTACCCGGCCTGCTCTCTCCCACTGGGCTGGGTTTTTCCCTTCCCATGCTAATTAGTCCCTACTCCTAGGAGGTTTAGGTACCTTTCTTCCCTGGCAGGGATTTCTTAACACAGCTACCGAGGCTTTGGGAGTCTTCTTTATCTTCTACTTTCTGGAAACACACCCTCTGATCCATAAATGCCGCAATCCAGATGCCCAACTTCAACAAGACATCCTTTTCACCTAAAAACACTCACTCTCAACTCTTAGATCTTTTAAAGTTTTACCCCCGCAAAATTCCCCTGGTTTTCCACCGCTGAATTCCTCCGTCCTGATTCCAAGAATTTCTTGAATACCACGGGGCTTTTCTCAAGATTTACCCCCACAACCTTCCCTACGTGCCCACTGCTCACCACCTCATTTTTCCCTCAATGTCTTCGTTCTCCACCCCAGAGAGTTTGTCAAGTGTTGCCTCCAAAATGTTCCCCCTCTGTCCACTACCGAGTTCCCCATTTTGCCTTCAAAATATTCATTCTGTCCCCTCCAGATTGCATCCACTTTTACCCCCAACATTTTACTTCCTCTACAATATTGATTAAACCTTTTCCACCCCAAAAATGTGCATTCCCTCCCTTAAACAGCACCTCAGCTTTTCCCTCAAAAATGCCCCAGAGAGAAACTCCGATTCAGCCCCCAAACTCCCATTTTCCTACACAAACAGTTCTTGTGGCCCCTCTCAATTCCCCCAGGCTTTCAGCTAAAGGAATAACTGGAAGCCTATTCCCTCATCTCTGCCCTCCTTTTGCTTTCCTGGAAAACCTTGCCATCCCACACTTTCTCCAAGAGATCTGCTGGGAGTACGGCAAGGTCTGCTCTGTCTGAGTGCCAGGGGGGTTTACAGCACTTGCTCCTCTGCATCTTCACCCTTTCATCAGCTTTCCCCTGGAACGGTGTTGTGGGAGAAGCTTGGAATTACCAGAAATGGATCAGGTTCACATTTTTTCCCCACCAGTTTTCATCTGGTTTGAAATTCCTGGAATTACCCTCAAATGTGCCCTAGAACAGTGCTGTGAAAGGATCAGTCAGAAGAACAGCCTGAAAGCAGAAAACCACCTCCAGCAGCAGCCGGAATGATCCCATTTCTCTTCTTACCTGCTCCTGCCAGAGCTCCCAACGGCCCTTCCCATTCCAAAACAACAGCTATGCAAGACATTCCTGCTGTCCGTGAGGGTGAGGTGCCAGTTCTGGATGTTCTTTGCTGCGGAATCGGACAACAAACAGAGCGTAAATGATCTTGGTGGCTCTTCCAAGCCAAACCACCCCGTGATTCCTTGCGTGGATCAGCACCTGTCCCAACTCCATTCCAGAAACCTCCTCCCACTAACCCAGAACCTTCCTTTTTCCGCTCAACATCAGGGATTTGCTGCCGAGTGCCCCGGGCAGGGGACGCCTCAGCCCTCTCTGGGACACCTCAGCATTCCCTGGGACGCCTCAGCATTCCCTGGGGTGCCTCAGCATTCCCTGGGATACCTCAGCATTCCCTGGGACGCCTCAGCATTCCCTGGGCTGCTGTTCCACGCCGATCCCGTGTCCAGCGCCGTTCCGGGCTGCAGTGCCGGGCTCTCCCCACAAGGCGGCAGCACCGGGAGCGAGCAGCCCCGGCCGGTCCCGCTGTCTCGGGGCAGCTGCGCCTTTAACCCGCCCGGAGCCGGCGGGGCCGTGAACACAGCGGGCAAAAACCCCACCGATCCCCTTTCTTTCACCCCCAGAGGCACAGGATCGCAGCATTCCCTGGGCTGGAAGGGACCCGCAGGGAGCATCGAGTCCACATCCTGGTCCTGCACCCCAAGAATCCCACCCTGTGCCCGAGAGCCTTGTCCAGACACAAACTCTGCCCCCAGGATCCTGAAAACACAGCGGGGCTGGGAGAAGGGTAACAAGGGAGGATTTTTTACATAGTTCTCCTTGTATGATCGTTATATAATCTTATTAGATAGTCCAGCAACCCATCCCTGGGCCGGGACCCCCACCCCTGTCCCGGGACACCCATCCCTGGGCCGGAATACCGATCCCCCGCGGCCCCCACCGTCCGCTCGGGACTGTCCCCGTTCCCCGCTCACCTCCGAGCCCGCAGCACCCGCCCCGGTGCCCCCGGCCCGGCAGCGCTGCTCCCCGGACTCCCCGCCATTGCCGCGTCGGGCGAAGAAGGGCGGAAATTACCGGGACCACACCAATGTGGCGATGCGACCTTCTCAAGATGGCGGCGGTGGAGGACCCCGCTCCGTCTATTCGGCTGCCTGAATGCTCCCGCCTACCCCAGGCGCCACTGACCCCACAGTCGGTGTCCGCATAGCGGGAAACGCCTCAGAAAATTGCGTGCAAGCGCTGGGCTGGCGTTGGTGTCGGCGTCGCGTTCAGGCAGCCGAATAGACGCAGCTAGAGGGGGCCTTCCCTGCCACCATCTTGAGAAGGTCAGAAAACAGCGTAAACGACCGCCATCTTTAGTGTGGCGATGATCTAACTTCCGGTTTCGCCGCCATCTTGGGTGCTGGCAGAAGCCACTTCCGGTCGAGCCGCCATCTTTAGTGTGGTACGCACAAGGCCCCCGCCCCTCACAAGGGCTTCTGTCTATTCAGCTGCCTGAATCCAGCCCGGACTCCGACGCCGGCCCCGCGCTTTCCGCGCGATTTTCCGCGGTGGTCCCCGGTGCGAGGACACGGGTGGTGGGGTCACCGGCGCCGGAGGCGGGCGACGGTCCCGCGACCGGCGGCAGGCATCGGCAGGGACACCTCTCTTAGGGGCCTAGTGCGTCCGCCATCTTGAGTGTGGCGGAAGTGTCATCCACCCTCTGCAAGGTCCTGGCAGGTTCGAATAAAAACGCCACTTACGCCGTCCCGAAAGCGCCGAACTGCGCCTTCCTTTCCGAGCCGCCCCCTTGAGAGCGGCACGCGGGCGGCTCTATTCCCACCGTGCTCGCCCGGTGCTCCCCGCCCCGGCTCGCGCTGCGACCGCGCCTCTGCTGCCCGGCAAAACCGGCCCCGCCGGGCCGCCCCCCGCGCTGTCATTCGTCGCGGTCACCGCCCCGCACGGCGCCCGCTCCTTTGCAGCGCTCTGGCCCCGCTCATGCACGCCCGTGTCCCTTGGCGCTCCGAACCGTCCTTCGCCCCTCCCCTCCGCTGCCAGACGCGGCCCCGCTCGCTCCTTGCCCTTGCCACGCTCGGCAGCCACCGAGGCCGCCGCCCTCTCGGCTCCCCCGGCCCCGGGCGGCAGCAGCGCCGGGGCGCCGTGCCGGGGCCGGCAGTGCCGCGCTCTCGCCACCAGGCGGCAGCAGCGCCGCCCAGCTCAGCCCGGGGCCGGGCCGCGCTGCGGGGCACGGACAGAGCAGAGGCAAAAGCCGGCTCAGGGCGCTCTGCAGCTCCTGCAGCCCGAGCCTCTCGGCTCCTGGCGCCAGGCACTCGCTTCTTCCCTTCCTACAGAAAAACGCCGCCTCGTTATGCTCAAAACTTGCTCATCTCTAGTCCCAGCTTCTTATATTCCTATATGCAACAGAGTAGACCGAGAGGGCTGGCTTATTTCAAAATGAATCTACATCTAAATCCATCGCCTTTGTCTATAGATGTCAAAATGAAGACCTTAGCAGGTTTTGGTATTCTGCACACATCCCTCCCTGGGAGGAATGGTAAAAAGTTAAAAACAAATGAAATTTAAACAGTAAAAAGTTAGGAAAAAAGTTACAACGGCAGAAATTTAGAAACAAACAAAGAGGTACAATACAAGAAACGAACAAATTTCTAAAGGTAGAAAGGTTGAAAGTTAAAAACAAAGGTAGAAACAAAAAAAAATTAGAACCAAAGTTAGGTAGACATTTAGAGACAAAGTCAGAAAGGCGAGTGTTGAGCTTTTGACAGGGTACCCTTCCTTCTCAGACCAGGGTGAAAGAGCAGAGGAGGCTGCTGTTCTGCTAAGTTCTTGATTTCACAGTCTCACAGCTGTCTTGAAGGCAGACTTTGAATGGGGTTACATGATAAAGCCAAGCAGCAGCAGCAGGCAAAACCAGCTGCTTCTATATGCTCCATACCCTATATTTTTTGCTTACAGAAGTGTGGATTATATTTGTTAATTGACCAGTAAGATTCACACACGATTCTAGTTTTCTTTTTCTTAACCCACCCTGGTCTAATTCTAACAGTCGTAAGCCTCACACAAGTGTTACATCTGTGTTACACAGATTTGCATCTAACAGTTTCTATCAGCTCTTAGTGTTTATGTGAACACTCCATCTAAAAAATGGCAACAGTGCCACTCAATCTAGATTTTGTCTAAAGTAAAGAATTCTGTGAAAAGGTAACACTGCTGCAGCAAGAGCTGTGCTGAAGATCTCTGCTACAGCTTTTTCATGACTAAGGCACTTGGCATCTATTTCTACTAAAAGTTAAAAATCCGTAGTTCTATTGCACTTTGCTGTGGCTTCACGGATGCCAGCTTGTCCAAAGGTTTCAATTCAAACCTAAGGCTTTGGCTTCCCTCTGGGCCTGAGGCCAGAGGAGCCTCCACTCTAAGAAGGTTAGAAACAAGGTTAGAAAGGTAAAAGTTAGAAAGCAAAAAATACATTTAGAAAGGCACAAAGTTAGAAATGTAGAGTGTTAGAAACCAACAAAGGCAGAAAGGTAAAAATGGGGAGAAAAACAAAGGCAGAAAGTTTCAAAGTTAGAAGCAAACAGAGGCAGAAAGGGACAAATCTAGAAAGTTAGAAACAAACAAAGGTAGAAAGTCAAAAAGGTAGAAATGAACAAAGGTAGAAAGTTGGAGAGGCAGAAAGTGCAGAGGCTGGCAGCAGCCATTCCAGCCTTAAGGAGAGCCCTGTGGAGAAGAGCAACTTGTTCCATTGATCTTCACTTCGAGAAGGGCCTTCTGCTCTCTTGGGAAAGATGCAGACCAGGCCATGACTCCAGCTAGAAGCAGCAGGTGGGAATGCTTTTCCTTCACCTCCCAGAAAGCTGGGAGCTTTCATGTTTGAGGCAGTGGCCTAAAAGGGGCAGAAAGTCTGCCCTGACAAGTGTGTGGGCATGGATCTGTTTGGTCTTGCCCTGTGCCCATTCCCAAAACTCTCTTCAAACTTGCCCAAAAGAGCAACACAAAGCCTGGGGCAGATTGTGCCTGAAGAAAGAATGGTCTCTGTTTTTTTCCAAGCTGCTACAGAAACAAACTAAGGTAGAAAGGTAAAAATGAACAAAGGAGGGAAGGTGAGAAAGGTAGTTCGAAAGTCAAAGTCAGAGAAAGAGAGAAAGTCAGAGAGAGAAAGAGAGAAAGTCAGAGAAAGGGAAAGGCAGAAAGAAAGCAAGGCAGAAAGCAAGTCAGAGAGAAAGAAAGGAAGAAAAATAGAGAGAAAAAGGAATAGAGAAAGAGAAGAATCGGGTTTGAGAGAAAAAGAAATGGAGTTTAAAAGAGAAGTAGTGTTGAAGAGAAAAAGAGCAACTGAGAACTAGAGTGACAGAGACATCCAGAAAGAGTTAAACAGTGAGAAAAAGAGAAAGAGTTGGAAAAAGTCAAGTGAGGAATAGACTAAAAAGTAAAGCAAAGCAGAGCAGCAAAGCAAGAAATACGGCAAAAAACTTACTAAAGCACACCAAAGGAAGAGAGCAACCAAAGGGGGGAGGGGGGTTTTTTAGGGTTTCTTCAACTTTATTGAATGAGGGTTTTTTAGTTACACTTCAGCAAAGCAAGTGGAAACAACAATGTGCACAAGCACAAGTACAAATCCAATCCATCTGCACACTGGTCAAAGTCCAAGTGACATCCAGAGCAATACGTGCAAGTGCAGCAGCAAACACAAATCCAGAGCAACACAAGCCAACCCCATCGCAGTACAACCTAACAATTGTTCTCTTTCTGGAAAATGTATGACATCTTATTGGTCCAGGAAACCCAAAACAACAGCAGCAGACAGAGAACAAAACACTCATCCACCACCCACCTCCTTCAGCTTCCACACAAACCCACCCTCGCTCTCGTCTCGAGAGCACCCCATGGGAAGGCGGTTCCCGGGAGCCCCAAAATCATCGCGCCTGACAAATGCCCAGCCCCGGCACGGTCAGCACCCAACCCCTGGCGATGAACGTCACCTCACAGAGCGGCCGGGGCCCAGATAAAAAAACCAGCTGGGAGGGAAAAAAACCCCAGACAGCAGAGCTGGGTGGTTTTTACTCTAAGTTTAAAAAGTAGCTGAAAAGCCTGAAAGGCAAAACTCACACCCACAAGGTTAGAAGCATTCCACACACGCACTCTTCTCGCAGGCAGACAGACACAGACAGTCACACACACACACAGTCACACAGCCTTCAGCTTACACCCTGACTGCAGCCCTGACTCAAAACATTCCAGCCATGAAGATGCTTCGACGCAGCTTCTGGATGCCGCTCCTCGACGCCGAACGGGGCGCTCTGGGAAAATCGGTAGCGTCGGTGACCGCAGAGATCCGAGGCGGCCTCGGGGACCTGCGAGACAACGTGAGGCAGCCAACGAGCCGCCGAGGGCTAGGAGTTATTCCCACACCGGGCCCATAAGTCTTCTACCCAAAAACCCATAGAAAAGAGATGAACCACTAAGTTTTGTAACTCTTCTACTTAACCGTGACCCTACGTGCCGGGGCAGGGCAGCTCAAACCCAGACAGCACATAGGTAAGTGTTCTACGATGTACAGACCTGTGAAACAGAGAGGCAAGAACTAAAACGCAGGGGAAAGCAGGGATTAGATACAATAAAATGTCGGTAGGGCCTTTTTTAAGCTGAACCTAAGTCAATCACTACATCAACTCAAGTTGAACCCTATGTTAACTTCCAAAGACATATGTCTTTTCAAACCCAGATTTGCAATTTTAGGAAAACAGGAGCTGCGCGCTCAATGTACCTGGACTCCTGGCCAGTGGACGGGTGTGACAGAGCCCCAGGTCACAAAAAAGAAAAGCAAAACATGTGATCACATACCCTTGTACAAGAAACAATATCAAAGTGAGACCAACTTGGAGCAAGTCTGGATCATTCCCATAAGGGTTACCAGGAGGGGTTCTCTGCTCTTTCTCTGCAATGGGACTCCCCAGCTGAAGTTCAGACCAGGATGACAGGAACGTTTTAGGGTAACTGCTCTTGTATCCCTTCCTAATCGCTACTGTAACACATAATAATGATTTGATGCATTGCCTTTCTACCTTGATTTCTGTTACTGCTTCTTATCCATGTAGTTCATTCTTCTTACTTGCTTATCATCCATATAATAAATAAGCCTATCCCAAAAGAAGTCATTCTTTTGTTCTGATCACTTCACTAATAGCACTAACTAGCAAAAGAACACTCCCCTTCCTCTGGCAAAGAACTCTCCTTCTCATCCAGGTACCTGTGGCTGAAACTGAAATTCCACCTCCAAAATGCTGTATGTCCAAGGTTAGTAATTCCCAAGGAAATTCCCCACCGATCATAAGCAATCACCTATAACTTCTCCTCTGGAATCGTTACTGCTTTGGCTTTCTGTGGAAGTGTTTCAAACATCCATTGAGGGTTCAGGGGCTTGCTCGGGTTGCTTATGGCTCACCCTGACAGGCCCAAGCCAACTCCAAGTACCCAGAATTTCAGGGAAATATTGATGCGGTTTATAAATGCTCCCCTTCCCTGCAAGTCAGTCCTTCACTGCACATCCAGGGAGCGGATTTACTCCGTCCTTTGTACTCAAGAGCACCTCTCCAGCACAAATCCCACCTCTCACAGACACAAACCAAACAGAAACCTACTGCAGGTGTTTGCGTTGAAAGTACAATTCTTAGCACATCTGGCTACATGATTAAAACACGTGCATGCACTGATGTCATAGAGGGAAAGCTTTTCAGCGGAGAAAACAGCCATTTTGGTAGCATACTTGGATACACCTTCAGAAAAAGCAGAATTAGCACCAATTCCTAAGACTGCTGCTGAGGAATCCAGCCTTCCTTGGGACACCCAATGCAGCAGACACTGGAAAAGGAGGGAAAAAGCCAAGCTTGGAGTGGAGAAATAGAACATAAATACACCAGCCTTTCAAAAACCTTCACATTGCAATAGTGGGAACCAGTCACATTGACTCTTTCCTTGCTTTTTGTGATTACATAAATATGAAATACAAACAGGTAACAACTATTTTGAGTTTCCAAGTGCCAAAACCTGCTTTCCGAGTGGTAGGGGGGGAAAGCAGCAATTCAAACACCTCACAAAAAAACTAAAATCAACCAACCCATCAACCTAACACTCCTTTACAGCAAGCAAAGGCCACACATCCTAAGGGCTAGATGACCCATGAGCCAGCTTCCCCACATTCCTGCATTTCAACAGCTTCTGATTGCCCCTTGTACTCCTACAAAAGCCAAAAACTAAACTGAAGTTTTAGAAAAATAAAATTAGAATTGGTGAAACTAACTCTAATAAAAAGTGTTATCTCTTACACGGCTAAAATCTGTTGAGATATCATTAAGAAGCACTATATTTAGAACGCATTCTACTTACAACTCTTCTGTTTGACTAATCAAAGAGGCAAGCAGAAGCCAGTGTTTAAAAATTGATTCTCAAAACCGAATCCTAACACAAAACCCTGTCGCTACAACCGTCCCAAATGCATTTACACATAAATAAAGGGCAGTTTGTAGGAGTGGCTGCCTTCAGCAAAACACCAAAATCCCTCTCGAAGGTGAAACTCCTGAAAACTGATAACCAGTGAATCAAACTGTAACTACAAAAGCAGATGCTCTACCTACTCCCCACCAAAAAGAAATGTTCCTGGATTTTCCTGCGATAGCCACAGAGTTCGCTCAGATGCTTTAACTTCCCTTTTGAAAACTCTGTTCCTATATGTGAATTACCTCTGTGTGTACGTGTGGCAATCAAGAGAACCACTTCAGGAGATACACATTAACACTGCTAAAGAAAGAGATAGACCACAGAAACTCCTCCTGCCTGAGGGAGAGATTAAACCAGTTCCCTTTGTCCCTCAACCCCCCAAGCTCTGCCTGCTCGCAAAGACGAAATTTAAATACCAAAGGCAAAGCCAACCCCAGTGATATCGCACCCTACAGCAAAATTGGTTATAATGAATACTCCTGCAGTTATAGAAATACAGGGCAATAGCTCGAAATGTTGAAACAAGAGCACAAGTGATAAAAGAAAGACTAGGAAGTGTACCAGCCGAAGAATTACAAGCACTGGTAGTAAAAAGAAAGACAAACACTGTATGACTAATTTTGTATGGTTATCTGGGCTGGTGCCACATGATGATTGTATCGCTGAAAGTGTTAGAGTGGCAAGTGAATGAAAAAGAGAAGTTTCAGCAAGAAAAAGCTTCAATGGTTGTCTCGATTCTGATCCATACAAGTCCAGTTCTACCTGACACAAAAACCCCAGACCTTACAAGCCTATTGTAACAACAAAATGGATTCGCTGACAAAAATCAGAAAGATAAAAAGTAATCCACAGCACCGACATCAATTTGGTAAATGATTGCATTATAAGTTAAGCCATACTAGAAACCTTATTTTTGCAGCACAAAGAAAAGACTAACCATTGACCAAAAAGGTGTGTAAAATACTTCTATACAGCGCTCCCAGTGCCAGCTGAAACTTAGATAAAGCCATCCAAACCTAGCACCATCCTACACATCAAAAGATAACAAAACACGCCGTTCAACACAGCAGATAAGCTGTCTTGAACCTCTGAACCATCTACCAGTTACAAGTGATTACCACGAAACGCAGGCGTGCTGATACAGATCCTGTTATTTCAAGACTTAGTGACTGGTCTTCCAGTCCCCCTGTCCTAAACTGTACAAAGCGACACCCTTTCCTCTGGGCGAGCTCAGCTTTGCACTGAAACTAAGAAAATTTCTCACTGAAGCCTCACAAACCACTCCTCCACTGCCCCCGTCTGACAGCAGCGAGCGCAGCGCTGAGTCTGCAACCAGAGGCCAGAGATGGAACCGCTGCCGCAGCTCTCTGGAGAAACGCGTCCGCTGTTGCTTCGGTGCCACAGTTTGGATTTCTCCAACAACCTTGAATGTCTAAGCATTCCCTCACCGGACAAAAGCGAGGCACCGGGCCGAGGGGCACCCGGCGGCGCCCGAGCCCCGCGCACGGACGGCACGGAGCGGGCGGGACGGCCGGGAGCGGCGCGGCTCCGTGCCTCGCCTCCCGCCTGCGCTCGCCTCGGCTCCGCACGGCTCGGACCGGCGCGGCTCCGTCGGTCCCTGTCGGCAGCCCAGCCCCCAAATTGCCATTCCTCCTCAGAAATTCCCCAGGGGCCGGGAGTGCTCCCACGCAAGACATTCGGTGCCAGGGCACAGCCAGAAGCGCCCTCAAATGCAGCGGCACGCCCCCATCTAAACCCTTCAAATGCTGGAAAAGCTGGAGTTTCTTTCAATTTAACCCCTGGAACTGAGGCAACGGGGGGTGTTTACCTCAATTTAAGCAAATACAATGGCAAATAAAGGGGTTCTCCCCTTCAATTTAATCCCCTGAAATATCAGAAAGAGAGGGGCTTTCCTCAAATCTCTCAAATGATGGGAAAAGGGCGATTTTTACCTCAATTAAAACCCTTAAAAAGCAGGGACAATGGGGCTTCTTCCCTCAATTTAAACTCCTTCTGTCCTCGTAACCCCTCTTTTTTCTGGGGGCACTTGGGGAAGGTGTGGCAAGATGAAATCAAAAGGCAAAAGGAGAAAGACACCCACCCCCCCCCTTGCAAATCCACACCGTGGCTCACCTGCTGCTGCCTGGCACAAAGGTTCGTCCCTTGGCACCTCCTTTAAGCAATGCTCCACATCCAAGTGCTCCCCCAAGACGCTGGGAGATGCTCCCACCATCCTTCTGTGAGAGACCCCCCAGGAGCCCACCACGAGCCCCTCTCCTCCAGCAGCGCCACGCAAAAGGGAGCTGAGGAAACCCATCCTAAAACAGCCCCCGGCAGGAGCTGCCCTCTCCTCACCGTCACAGCTCACACCCGGGTGTTGGGGTGACCCAGCCCACTGCAGGGCTGGGGCAGCGTGCCAATCAATCCCAGCCCCTCCCCTGGATCGAGTCCCCCGAAGAGTCAGATTCAGGGGGCGGCTCAGAAGCCTAAGCTGCACCCCCTGGGCTGTGCCCGGGTCCAAGCCACCTCCCCCGGATCGGGAAAATTCTCGGTTACTCGGTCGTTCACTGGTTCTGTTATACCTCCCGCCTCTCGGTTTACCCCAGTGGTTCTTGTTGAATTGTATCCTCCCCCTGGCTTGTAACTCATTGCTTGTTTTCCCCTTTCACCGGGGTTTTCAAATTCCCTATAAAACTGAGGACAAGGGTCCAAGGAGCGATCCGATCCCTTCCCTCCGACCGACCTCATCATCATCCCATCGCATTAAACCTGTTAGAAGCCAGACCTGAACAGCCTCTCTTTTCCTTTGTCTCCGAGCTAACGTGAGCCGAGCCCGTCGGCTCCTGCTGTGTTCCCTCTGCCGAGAAGCCAGCTAGCTTGCCCAACAAGCAGCTCTCTTCCTGATCCCGAAGTTGCTTCTGCGACAGGCAGAAGTAACGCAGCTGGACTCTCTCTGACCTGGGGCACGCCAGAGCTCGTGCCTCGAGCACCAAACGCTGCATTACCTGGGGTTGTTGCTGGTCCCAGGGTGAGGGCAGGTGCAGAAAGCATTTGCTGCTCATTCCCTGGACAGCTCATCCTCTGTACCTGATACACTGGGGCACCAGGCTTTCCTTCCTATGGATAATAGATATTTGATGCCAATTGCAGGTAAACTGTCAGGGGTGTTTTTTGAAGTATCTTTTAAACTGTAATTACAATTATGCATAATTATTATATCATTAGCATTCCATAATTATGGGTGTGATTTTTGACATTTGATAGACAAGACTAAATCTCTTGCTGGTTTTAGAGTATTGCGTTGAAAGTCTGTGTGCTTTCTCTTCTTCCCCTGTTCCAGGAGAGTTCTTGGGAAACTTCTGTTATCTGTAAGAAGGGTGTAACATCAGAACTACTACAACCTATTTGCTCCTAAAGCAATGCACAGCAGCACATTTTTAGGCCGCTGGGCCTGTGCTCTGCGAGCTACCCAGCAGTGCAAATGATGAGGACATTCTCCTGCTACACTATCAACATCCCTGTCATTAGGTCTCCCCTTAACAGCATTCTTATTCAAACAAGGGGAACAGCAACTGTGCTGTGAGGAAGAACGTCCCCTCGCTGGTCCTTCAGGCAGTTCTAGTAAAAATAAAAAAATCCATTACCTTCTCTACACAGCAAGGATGGATCCAGCAGCTCTGTCATGTATTCGATTTCAGTCTCCAGCTCATCACACTGGGCTAGCACACGTGTCAACACAGGCAGGAAGTCATCGGCTCCATACGGCCTCCCTGGGTTGAAAGGAACGCAGGCAGTGAGAGACAAACCACACTTTTTCACCAGTTCCCGTGTTTGAAAGGAAAGCACTCTTTTGTGCCTTCTCTAGCCAGCATGTCTGTATTACTCCAGAACCCCCTGGAGTCACCAATGTGCAGCAAAGAGAACGTCGCCTGACACTCACTGCACGGGAGACCGGCTCAATCCTGTCCTTCCAACAAGCACGAATCTTACGATGCACGCCTTGAGGCATGCAAGGGAAATTTAGAGACTGGGCTCACCTTGGCACCAGCTCAACCGGTGAACTGGTGGAAAGGCTGCCATGCCAGTCACCTGCACAGTCTCATTGCCTAAGAGATGATGGATAGGCGTTTTCTTTATACATCCAGGGATAACATCCACCTTCTGGAAGTGTCCAGACACAAACACCAGTCTCTGAGTATGAATCCCACAGCAGAGAAGCCCGAGTATAAAAGCCTACTAGATTTGACAAGGAAATTCAACTCATTTCCTTGACAGAGAATAGTCAAAAACACCAGTGAGCAAGGGCTCCTGTGCCTGAAGGGAACCTACAAGAAAGATGAGGAGAGACTGTAAGGGCCGGGATTGACAGTGACCCACAAAGACCCAGGCCCGTCCATGGTCCAAGCACTTTTCCTGCATCTGGATTTTCTGTTCAGAAGTCACTGTGTGGCCAAATCTCTGGGTCTGGCTAAACGGTGTTTAGTGCAGAACTGATGCGATGGTCGCTCAGAATTGCCCAGAGCAGGAGCCAACTTGCAACTCTGGTGAAACTCAAGTGACACCAGCTGAGGCACACTCTCCAGATAACACACTGTGGGTGTGCCAGGTTCAGGGGCAAACGGTCAGGCCTTACCTTCTCCTGGTTTGAGGCCCGGTTTGGCAACAACACAACATTCTAGTGCAGGATCAGTGCCAAAGGGAAGGGCTGCGCAGACGCCCTGAGCCCCAGTCTCTGCATCAGCAGCAGCACGTGGGTGGAACTCACCTATTTCCAGATTCAAATCCCTTTGTTTGTCACTCCTGCTAGTTTCTAGGCTCTGAAAGCTCATTTCAGCTGTTGAGTGACAACACTAGCTGGTCCGTGGATTTAAGGAAGCAGACAGTCTTTGGGAATGTGCGCTGCCATTTGAGACTTGTCCAACAAAAGGGGCACGGGGGGACAGGAGGAGGACAGGTGTTAGGGACCGAGTCCGGAGGGCTGGCCGCATAAACGACACGTACCCCGATACGATTAAGCATCCTTCTCCCCTTAGTGTTCAACTATGCCAACTTATATCTACTTTTGCAAAGATTCACGCCCAGTCCCTCTAGATGGCCTCTAATCAGAGGGGGAACTGGGCAGCTGTATACCTTGCCAAGGACTCTCAGGGCTGCCTGCAGTCAGGGGCCTGTTCAGGGGCTTTTCCTCAGCAACCCTGGGTTGTCCAATCTTTCCAGGGGTATCATATGCCCTTGTTCCATAAGGAATCCCTCTACAGACAGGGAGTTGTCACCGGCCCCGTGCTCATGGGCTGTAGGGGACACCTGCACGGAGGAGGAAATGGAAATGGGAAAGAGGGAAATGCAACCTAATGGGACGCAGCCCTGGCACCACATTTCCTCTTGTTCCTGCTGGCCTGGAAAGCCCCAGGTAAATCCAGTCCCTCAGACCTTGCATCCCTGAACACCAGGAGAGCTGGAGTTTTACCCAGATCCCAGTGCCCTGCACAGCTGCACTGACACGAGCACAGGCTGATCGCTCTGCCCAGCACCATCCCTCATTTTCCTCCCATTGCTCCCCAAGCGTCCCCAAACCACCCCGTGTCTGTGCCGGGGCCAGTGCCTGCCCCGAGCCCAACCAGAGGCTGTCACCCAGCCCTGCACCAGCTCCCACCCCTGGGAGAGCTGGGAATGCACTGAGAGCTCAGCTCCCTGGGCTCCCCAACACCCAAACCAGTCCTCAGACACACAAATAATGCCCAACCTGCCCCTCCGGGCACAGCCAAACACCACAATTCCATCATCCCCAAGGAACTCTGGCAGGTTGCCTCTTCACCTGTGCCTTTTTCCAGCAGCCATGGCTAGGACCGGGCTGTCAGAAATAGCATTCCCTAGGCAGTTCATCCCAGCACAGAGGAGAAGAGGAGCCTGTCACTCATCCACACCACGGGCAGGACAAGGGGGGCCCAAGCTGGCTTTGGCTGCTCCAACATCCAAAGCTCTTGGTGCCAAAGATAGGACGAGTTCAGTGGTTGCTCCTGTCCTGAAAGAGAGCAGAAAAGCGAAGTTAATCCCACTGTGGAATGCAAGACTCCTGCATTTCATATTTCTGCTCTGATTGCTCACCGCAGAGTATTATCCATAGAAAAAAAAGGAGAATGACACCATATCAAATAAAAAGTGCCCTTCTCCAGCACTTCTATTCCAAGCATTAAAAAGATGCTCATTTCTCTTCCAGCATTGTTTCCCTCATTTTAGCAGAACCGTCTTCATCCCAGACCCCCTTCATCAGCTGTTCAATCCTCTGGCACTGGATTTGGACAAAGGAAGGGACGCACCTGGATCGCAGGAAATCACAGAGAGAAACCCCTCCAAAACCTGACAGAGAAAAACAACAGGAGATGCAGGAAGACACATCCCTCATTTGCACGTCCGGAGTGCTTTTCTAAAGACTTCCCTGCATCTGGATGCACTTTGCACTTGGCTTTCTTTACAAGAATGCATTTGCTGCTAAACACGTCTCAGGCCCTTATTTGATCAGGATAAGGTCGGATGCAGATGAAGACTCACACAGGGAATAGCCAGGGAGATGCAGGGCCTGGGAACATCAAGGACGGAGAAGAGAAGGAACAGGGATTGTTTTTCTTGTTTAGAGCCAGCAGTGCTGTGAGCTTGGAGAACACACGGCACCACAGGGATCCAGGGCAGGAGCGGGATAACTCCGGGATAAGGGGAATCTGCTCCCACTCCAGGGCTGTGCCAGTGAAGGAGGGGAAGTTTTAGTGCCTTCATGGCACACAAAAACCAAACCCAGCACCACCGAGCTGGACTTTCGTGAACTGCAACACAAAGCGGCCCCTGGCCTTTGGGGGAACACAACCTCACCGAGTCACGGAGCCAGGGGATGACACTTGGGAATGAGCCTTGCGGCCTGCAGCCAAATCAGATGAGGGAGCCACAGGAGCTGTGGGGTTTCCTGCTCTTCCTGCAACGCCATCAGTCCAGACCAGGAGACCTTTCCTGGAACAGATCTTCCCTGTAAAAGGGAGCAACACCAAAGCTCAAGCCCTCATTTAGAGACCCTTGGAAAAGCAAAGGTGAGAGGGGATTACCTGGAGCCCCAGGGGACCGAGGTGAAGGGGATGAAGAAGCAGACAGCAAACTGCTTCCACTGCTTCTCACTCCAGCAAGGGGAACATCCCTGGAATTTCACGTCCAGCGTCTCTCCCAAGCCCCACCGGCGAACCCACACGTACTCCAGGACTGATCTCCTTTGTACTTCCAGCAGCACAGACCCACCGGGAGGAACTGCAATCCAAGGACACACATCAGCAACCGCCTTCCCGCTTGGCGCTCTCTCCACATTTTTCCCTTTCCAGTGGGATGCAGGTGCCACCCCCCAGAGGCAGGAAAACTGCCTTGCAATCCAGTACAAAACCTGCCTGGGAAGCCCAGGATGCCTGGAGCCAGCAGCCATTTCTCCTGGAGCTCAAGCTGACAGGCATTTGAAGCCTGCTGGGCCTCACAGCTGCTTTTCTGCCAGGGGCATTCCCATCTCTTATTTTTTAGCCCAAATAAAGGTTTGCAAAGCTGAGTTTTGTGAGAAGTGCTTCATATTTGGATTATTCTTAACTTGGGAGTTTCCCTTGGCACCAAAATCAGGGCGTAAACCCAACATGGCCTCAAAGGGCCATAAGATCCCAGATATCCAATCCCCAGTTCCCTCAGCATTGGTTCATTAAAGCTTTTCAGGGGTAATTTAGCAAACTTCAGGGTTTGGTGACTTCACCATCAAAGCAACACGAAACCTGTGCAAAAGGAACTTAACTAAAGCTGGCTAAACACTGCCCAGACCTGGCAGAAAGCGCTTCCCACACCTCTCCTGGAATTTCTCTTTCCCAGCCCTTCCAGCTTCGGAAGGCTTCTGTGGGAGCCTCAAGTCGCGGTGCAGCTCAGAACCTGCACGTACCTAAAGCAGCCCCACAGGAACACGAAGCTTCCCTCGGGCATTTCGTTTCTTTACCCCAAACATTCTTCCCACTCAGCCACAATCTAGAAAGGAAAGAAAGGAAAAGAAGGAAGACCAATTAATTCTGACATAAGGAGTCTTGACTATTCCAACACACTGCCAGGTGAAAAAACATCCCTGCCAGGCTAACAAATCCCCCTGATACTGTCTCCATTCTGTATCAATTATTTAAACGCTGTATTAAGGAGCGTAAGGACACAATCCTTGGAATTCTCAAAAATGGCTCAGCTTGGCTACTCCAAGCACTTTCTCACCCGGGGAGCTGAGCTGTCCCACATTTAAACGCCACGTTTGATCCAAATCCCATAGAAATCTGATATTGTTTGGCTCCTGAGCTTTCCCAAAAGCTGTGCAGTCAAGCCTGGAAATCCTCACTGAAGCTTTGCCATGTCACATCGGGATTTACCCTTGGGAAAACCCCACTCTCAGCACTTGGGTTTCAAGAGGTTGCACCCAATGTTACAGACACAGAATTCCTGTGGGGTTTGGCATTTCCTGCACCTCCAAACACGTGAAAAGAAGGAAGTGCAGAGTCCCGAGGCTCCATTATTGCCATTCTCCTCACATCCCTTTCCTCAGCTGCACGTGGCTTTGTGCCTCCTCTGAAGGGCTGGAAAGGAATTTGGGAACCCCCCTCAGCTTCTTCGGTTTTCAGCTTTTTCTCTGAGCCGGCCCAAAAGGCAAACAGGAAAAAAAAAACCCCAGAAGTGCACAAAATCCCAGCCCCTCCCAAGATGCAGCTCCTCACACCAAACCTTGGGAGAATCCCTGGTGCTTCCAACACCGCTGCAATCCCACCTGGAGCTGAGCTTACAGGGTGCTCTGCCTAATCCACATCCAAGCCTGGATAGCCCAAAGCCTGCAAGAAAAGAGGAGGCAAAGTGAAAAGGAGTGAGGGGGAAAAAATCAGAGTTTCAGGTTTTTCCCCTGTTTGCAACAGGATTGAAGGGCGGGATGGAGAGGTTTTGTGGAAAAGAAGTACCAAAGGCTGCTTCATTCCCAGCAATTAGCGCTGCTCAGGTTGAATCCAAGAGGCCCAATCCACCAGGTTTAAACAGGAGCGGCCGACAGGATGGGTTATGACACAGATCTGTGAAGCTGGAGCCTTCTTCCTTCTCCCGGGCTCTCCCAGAAATTCTCCATGTCCGGACGCGCTCCCGCTCTCCCTGCTGGGGAGGACGGACTTGGATAGCCCGGGTGACTGGTGAGCCTAAAACAATAAGTGATGCAGTGATCCAAGTGTTTTTCACAAGGAAATGACATATTCTCTGGACCTGGGATAACCCATATCCCATGGCCTTCTCCAGGAAGAGTCCCAGCTGGATAGGGTCTCCCAGAAAGGATTCCATAGGGGCTCACCTTCTGCTTGGAGCTCGGCTGAATTCCTCAGCAATCCCAGGGAATGTGGCCATTGGAGGCTTTGGGCAGATTGGGCTCAATTGCGTTTTTAGGTTTTGTTACCGTCTCTCAGACTTCCCACTGGAATGTGGTCTCCAAGGAATATGTAAATCCCATTGGATTCCTGCTCTTTCGGACAATTTTTTGTACCATTCCTGTACAAAACGAGGCCCCCTGTTCAGATGCTTTTCCCCACCGTTCCCCAGCAGTTTTATCTGCCAGTGCATTCCCTGTGCTGGTTGGGCTCTTCCCAGATCTCTGAGCTCCTTCACAAGGCAGGAGATCCATTTGGCCCAGGAACTGAACCCTCCCGAGGAATTGTCTGATGCCATCTCCACATTTCACAGCTGATCCTTGTGCTCAAAGGATCCCTCTTTCTTCCCTCCAGCCAATTCCAAGCCTCGCTGCCCCCAGCCGGGAACAGTCCCCAGGCCGATCCCTGCAGTCTTCCCTGCCAGGATCCTGCTCAGGAATCCATGGGCTACAAATTGAAGAATTAATTCTTCCCACCCCTGCCCACTTCTAATTCCAAAGGATTTGGTGTCTGCCTTACCCGGCTGGAGCCTGCTTCCAACTCTGTTCTTGCTGCTTCTGCTGCTTTCCATTTCCCAGGAATTCCACCAACGGAGCGACAGCGTTTTCCACCTCCTCCTCCAGGATTCCCTCTGTTGCGTTCGGGTGCTGGAAGGATATCAAAACCTGGGCCTCACTATCAGGAATTATATCCCCGGATTTGATCCTTTCCAAATGTCACCTCTTCCCAACAAAGCACTGGCCATCCAAGGAATTCTAGAGAGCGATGTGCTGACCGCTGCTTACTCCTCTGGAATGTCAGAGCTTGGAAAAAAAGGGCAGTTGAGGCTTTTCCTGGTGCTGCCCATGAAGTGTATTTTACCTAAGTGCCCCTGCCCATGCCTTTGCCTGTATCCGCCAAAAATCCACCCGTTCATTCCCCAGCTGCTGCCTCCCTCTTTTCCTGGATCCAACAGAATTTTAACAGGTGAATATTCCCCTCTGGAAGAGCACCTTGCATTCCAAACCTAAGTACAAACAAATCATTCCCTTGGACCTTCCTTATTAGAATTCCACTGAGAACGGTGGATGCAAAATGATCCTCTCCTGGCCCCTGCTGGATTCCTGGAGCAGGGATCCCTTCCCTCTTCTCCCCCCCCCCGCAGTGACCACCCTGCCCTGCCCCCTTTTCAGGCTTTGTTCCACAGCTCTTGTCTCCAACTCTTGCATCCTTTCCCTCACTCCAGGAGCTCCCAGCTGTTCCACACCCTCTTTTCTCCCATCCTGATCCTTTCTCCAAGAACAGAGCTCTGCATTTCAATTCCCTTCGCTTTTCTCCGACAATTCCCACCAATCCAGACCTAAAGCTGACACAAGGAACACTCGGTGCCCACAAATGCAAATCCAGACCTGGCCATGCCTAAACCAGCAAGTCTGAACACACAATCCTGGACCATCTGCATTAATTCAAACCTAACAATTAGGACACACTGAAGACTTCAACATTCCCAAGAAACATCCTGTTGCCTTCAACTCCCTGGGGTTTTTGCTTTGAACTCATACGGATTAGGGGATCAAGGGATTTCCCTGAAAAAAACCTGTGTGGTGCATGCTGGAATCCCCGATCCCGTGAATCCAGGGAGTGTTCAAAGCTTAAGTCCAACCTGGCCCACCATAAATTTTTGCCAACTATCCCCCAAATGATCAGGTTAACAGAACCCTGCTCTGGGGCTGCGTTTTTAGTATTGGAAAGCCAGGAATTACTTTATTCCCAGAGCGAGGCTCTGGATATGGGCTTGGGGAGAACAAGACCTTACCAACTTACAGAGCCAGGGGATGACGTTTGGGAACAATCCTGGACTGCCTGGCAGCAATTCATTGTACCTCTTGTCACCCACGAACACCTTCACCCACTCCTCCAGGAGCCCGGGCCAGCGGCTCTGCTTCTCTTGGAGCAGGAGGCATTGCCCTGCCCACTGCAGGGACCTGCAAACCATTCCGGAGTCAGCTCCGAGCCAGGGACGGGGCAACACCCCGTCCCACGGCTCCAGCGGCTCGGGCCCTCGGTAATTCCGGATCTGAGCCTCGTAATCCCTGCAGGGAAGAGGCCGGCTCAGGCCGGGATCGCAGAGGGTGGGAAGCGCCCGGGGTGGGCGGAGGCTCTGCCACCCCCACGGCCGCGGCATCCGCACAGCTCCGGGGGACGGGGCCCGCCCCGATGCCGCTCCCCGTCCCGTTATGCCGTTCCCCCGCTCCCCATCCCGTTCCCCCGCTCCTCGCTCACCGCCCGGGCCCGTCCATGCCCGCCTGTCCCCCGCCGACCGCGCCTGCCCACTCAAACTGGCCGCGCGCGGCCGCGCCACGCCTCCCCATTGGCCAGCCCTCGGCCCGCCCCGCCTTCCTATTGGCCGCTGGCCCCGTCAATCACGCGGGAAACCCCGCCGCCCGCAGGCACCGCTCCCACGGCGGCCGCTACACGGCGGCCCGGGCGCATCCCCAGGGGAAAAGGAGGCACAAAAGGAGCAATTGGGAAGTTAAAGGGGAAGGAAGGCTGCGCAGCGCCCGCGGCGCCCCGACAACGAGGAGCAGCCCCCACTCCTCTCCCCATCTTCTTTTCCCACCTCCAAGCCCTGCCCAGCACTGAGGGAAATCTGACAGAGGATTCATATAGAGCCCTCGCTGAGAGCAGTCATCGCCCCAGGCCTTCAGGCTTGGCAAGATTCTGTAGTGAACGGACCCAAATTCAATTCCCAAATCTCAATCTCTGACAAGTCCTGTTGGAAAGACAGCGGACAGTCCATCAGAACACGGAATTAAAAGGCTGCACAAGGAATAACAGAAGCTTTCCCAGGAATAGCCCAAGTTCCTTTTCTCCCTCACCGGTCCGGGGCCGTGAGACCGAACCTTGGGCCCCAGGAGACAGGAGAGGTGTTATCAACACTCGAACCTCCAAAGCGTTGTTATTGCTCAGAGAGCTGCGCCGGCACTGAGCTACTCCCATGCGCCTGCAGGGCTTTGGGGAGGGGCAAGACCACGTCCCACTCCTGCCTGGAGAAATTTCAACGCCCTAAAAAGTCATTTCCCTTCTCTCTCTCTGACCCAGGGCCAAAGCAGCTGTGTAGAACAACCCGGGGGATTTATGGGAGGGTGACTCTCTCAGGAAAGACCCCAGACCCTGAGGAAACAAACCCACCCCAAATTTCCAGCTGAAAACACGCTGCTTCCTGAACAGCAGCGCACAAAAGTCTCTATAGCCAGACAGGAGACGACAAACCAGAAAAAGCCAAAAGATGTGCTCTGCTTGCATGCACACTCTGACTGGTAATTCCAAAGGAAATTCCCCACAGATCGTAAGCAGTCGCCTACAATTTGTCCTCTGCATTCATGACTGCCTTGGCTTTCTGTAGAAGTGTGTCAAACATCCATGCAGGCGTCAGGGCCTGGGCTGGCTCGTTTATGGCTCTTCCTGACAGGCCCAGGCCAAACCCAAGCACCCCCCTCACTGCTCCAGCCCCGCTTTCAGGGAAATACTAACACGGCTTAGAAATACTCTCCTTCCCTGCAACTCACTCCCTCCCTGCGCATCCCCGGAGAGGATTTACTCCGCTCTTTGTTCCCGACAGCACCTCTCCAGCGCAAATCCCACTTCACACAGACACAGACCTAAGGCAATGGTTCCAGCAGCAGCTGCAAGCCCCAACTCCCTGTCTCCTGCACAGCTCATCCAAGCACTCCCAGCAATCTCACCTCGGCCCAGAGACTCTCTGTCCGCAGAGGGAAACACAACCCGATGGCACGCAGCTCTGGCACCACATTCCCTCTTCCCTTCTCCCTTTTTCCAGCACACCAGGCTGCTGGAAACAGCATTCCCTAGGCAGTTCATCCCAACACAGAGAAGAGGAGCCTGTGACTTACCCACACCATGGGCAGGACAAGGGGGGCCCTAGCTGGCAGGGACAGGTTCTTCTAGCACAGAGGTTTCTGAGCCCAAAAAGGAGCCTTACTTTGGCTTCCCTGACTTATTCAGCAGCCTTTTAGAAACACGTGGCAGGGAGGGAAGCTGCTTTTCCTGCCACCATTCAGCTGCCAAAACCAGTAACCCCTCCACAGTGCTGCTGCAGCCTTGCCTGGCCCTGGGGCCATAGAGCAGGAGCCTTGTGGGCATGAACCTGCCCTTGATGCATCCCCTGAGCAAAACCCACTAGTGAAAGGTGGTGAGAGCAACCAGCAGGGGTGGTAAGCAAATCTGTGAGCCCTTAGGAGAGGCCTGTGCCATCAGAAATGTAGAATGGTGTCTTTCAGTCGAAAGGGTCATACAGTGTTCATCTAATCCAGTTGCCTCACCAAACACGCTGACATACAAAATAATAAGCAGAAACCTTATTTCTGGTATTTCCTCACTTCTAAGTCTCAGAACTTGCAACTAAACCTACTCAATCTGTAAATTTGCGTATGTCATTGATTAGATCATTTGTAATCTTTCTCACTGCTGAAGGGTTAACACGGTGTCCTTATATCCTGATGCTTATAAATAATTAAAGACACAGCAGAATTCTTCACTAAAATCTACCATAGTCTTTTCCAGAACTGATTTCTAATCCTTTCCAAGACAGCTGCACAAGTTAATATTAAAAAAAAAGTGCTGAACCATATTTCACAACTTGCCAGCTGCCTGCCAGGGCAGAGGGGTGCATGGTTCTGGCAGGGAGGGCACAGCCTCAGCACCAGCCTGCTTGGAGAACCTCCTCTGCTCAGTGCCAGTGCCTCAAGCAGCAGTGCCTCAGGAAGGAGCATTCCCAGCCCATCCAAAAGGACATAGGGATTTACTGGTCTGGCCACGGGGAGGGGGTGAGTGCTGCAAGGGGGAGGCTCCTGCACAAGTCTGGAGTGGGCAAAGAAGGCACAACTGAGAAGGAATGGCCACCTCAGCCCCTCTCCTTCATTACAGCTCTGCACCTTCCCCTACCTGTAGGTCATAGGGAGAGGTGACAATGGGCACTGAGGGAATCAGTTGGCTGAGCAAGCTGGCGGGCAGAAGGTCCAAGAAGCTGACTTGTAAAAAAAACCAAAACCTAGAAAGGTTAATCGTGATTAACCACATATCAGAAATGCCTTCCTCTCTAATGGTAAAGCCACTGACACACTTTTTCTCCTCTTGCTTTGTCATTTATCTCGTAAATCAACCCATCTGCTTTCAAACCAAACGTGCCAAGTAAATATGAAGATTATTAGGAAGCCTTTTTATTTCCCTAGAGCCAATTAAACAGCTAGAGGTTACATTTTTTTAATATTGCCAAGCTGTTACCAGGCGTAACAAAAGGCAGTTGGCTGCACACACAGCCCCGCAATGTTTCACCGGGCTGATGCAGCAAAATCAAGGAACTTGTGCCTTGCAACCAGCTGCAAATGCCGGAGACGCACCGCTGATTTTATGGCAGCTGTCACACCAGAAGAGCTGATCCTCCCAGACAGTGGAAGTACACAATTAGGTCACATTAAACATCGAGAAAATGCCACAGCAGTTCCCCATGCCAACTACAAGTGAGTGACACTGGAAAACAGTTCCTAGCTGGCAAGAACCATCCCAGCATCAGTGCATAATTTCTGCTAAAAGTTTACAGATGAAGTCTGAGGGTGCAGAAGCGTGAGCAATCACCCAAACAGAGGGATTCATAACGCTTTCCCACAAGGCAGAGAAGTGAGACAGGCAAGCACCAAAGACTGGTTTATCCCCCCTGGGAAGCCACCGCTACCTCCTGTTCACAGAAACAGAGGGGCTGGCTACAGCATTCCTTCAGGAGGGTTTCCTTTAGGGCCAGAATAACAAGATGAAGCAGTGATGCTCACAGCAGAAGCTTCAGACTTGTGAAGGCTTTTTTTCCACGTACAACACCAAGCTCCTAGCCTTACCACAGGAGCAAAAGTATTTGCAGTGTCCTTACCATTGCACCCACACACTACAAAGTACGTCCTTGGCCAGAGGTGGACTAGCGAGAAAAGCACAGCCCACTCTGCTTACAGAAAGCCTTTTTGCATCCTGTCAGCACCACCTACATTCAGCTTAGTCCAGTCTTGCAAACCTGAAATCAAAGGTAGTTATGAAAGGTAGCTGTTGTCACAGGTAACAGACATTCTGTTGCACAATATTTGGTGCTCGCCACAAATTGCACTGAAACAACTTCTATGCCATTGCCACAACAGTGGTAATTATTTAAAACATGAATAAAAGGGCTCTGTACAGGAGGGCAATGCTGCATGGGGAGAGAACACACCACACCATGTAAACTTCAACACTGTGAGAAGTGTCAGTCTATGTCTTTTTACTCCCATATACTCCCATGTATCTTGAAACTACTTGTGGAGTCTACTGATTACAAAAGCATGGTAATTTTGCCTGTGATCAAAGACATAGCAATGATGCAGCAGCAAGCAGTGCACCTCAGGGAAATGTTACACAGTTTTTGGGATGGTAAGTGGGCAGCACAGCTTTCTCAGCACATGAATTAACACCTCAATTCTTTAAAAGTTTCCATTTTACCAGTTTCTTCACCAGGCTTTTTCAGTAGAAGCACTAGTTGTCACGATCAGCAGTCCTGCTGCAGTATCTCCTCTGCACGCATCCTCACAGAGCATCCCCATGCTTCGCTCCCAAACACAAGAGCAAGGCTATTCTTTACACTTTTAGGTCAGCCCTTTAGCACAGGCCAGGAGCAGCATCTCCTCCCAAAAGCAGCTGTCAGAAAGGCACAGGCAGATATGCATGCAGGAAGTAACCTCCTGAGGTACTGCTGCTGCACTGCCCATGACCAGGGGCTGAGAGCAAAGCCATGCACCAGCACATGCTAAGAAGCAAGCTGAGGGCTTAGAGGAAACAACCAACCTCCAAGATATTTTGAACTGTGAAACAATTTAAGCTACAGCCCAGAACAAAGACGTCAAAGTTATGACACCCTCATAAATCAGATTTAGTCTGGTCTGTCATGGCACAAGATTACAATGTCACACTTTCACAGAATGGTTAAAGATTGGAAAGGGACCACTGGAGGTCACCTAGCTCCCAGACATGCAAGGGTCCCCCAAAGCAGGTTGTTGAGGATTGTGTCCAGATACCTTCTGAATACCTCCAAAGAGGGAGACTCCACAACTTCTCTAGGCAATCTGTTCCAGTGCTTGGTCATCCACGCAGTAAAGTTCTTGCTCATGTACATCAGTTTCTGCCCGCTGCCTTTTGTACTATTGTTGGGCAAAACCCAACCAGAGCCTGGCTCCATCCTCTTGGCACTCTCCCTTTCAGATACTGATAGACTTTGATGAGGTTCCCCTCTCTGGCGTCTCTTCTCGAGGCTGACCGGGGACAGCACCCTCAGCCTTTCCTCATACATGAGATTCTCCTTAATCATCTTTGTTACTCTAAGCTGGACCCTCTCCAGAGGCTCCATGTCTCGCCTGTCCTGAGGAGCCCAGAACTGCACACAGCACTCCAGATGTGGCCTCCCCAGGGCCGAGCGAAGGTGCGGGGTCTGTCCCTCCCGGGGAGGCTCCGGCGGCCTGCGTGAGGGCCGGGCAGGAGCGGGGCGCGCCGGCTGCTCCCTCGCGGGGCCGCGCTGGGCTCGCAGCGCTGCGGCTGCCGGGCCCTCGCTCCCGGCAGGGCCCGGCCTGGGCCCCACCGCCCGTGCGGGAGCACCGGCCGCCAGACCCGCCTCCCGGGACACAGCCCCGCTCCCGCCCGACCCCTGCCCCGCTTACAACACCTCGAGCCATAAGTGACAGCTGGGCTTCGCAGGACCGAGCGCGATGGAAAAAGGGAATCCAGCCGAAATACACATGGCCTCACACTCCCAAGCTGTAGGGTGGTCTGATGAGAGCAAGAGCTCATCAAGACAGGCCCAGCCTAACCTGGGGGAGACCTGGGACAGAGGAGCTTGAATGTCCCATACCTGGGAAAGCAACAAAAAGCCTTAACCAAAAATTATTTAATTCGTTTATATTCAGCATAAGTTCTCCTCCCTACCTCCCCATGCCCTCCCCACGACCCCAGCCAGCCTGGGTTTTGTAGAGTAATTTTAGGGCTCCGTGTTTCTGACCAGATCTCATCTACTGTGACATGTGAAAGAGCCCAGTGAGTGGAAGGCTCCAGCCCACAGATAGCCAAGAAAATCTAAGATTTCCTTGCTGCTCATGCAGTTTTCTCAGACTGTTTGTCAAAAGTTATTGGTGGCTATTTTTTAAATGAAAGGAGTAGAGAGAAAATAGCTTTGCAGCATATTGGGCTAGCAGATTGTTCAGACTCTGTACAGGGACAATAAAGCTTTTAGGATCCTTTGATTGACATATATAATGAATGTAGCTGTCAAACTTTTGTGCAGCAATTTTATTTTGTATTGGCAAGCTATTTCACTGGCCAGGGTTTTGCATAAAAGGAATAATTCACATTGTTGTGGTGCTGCTATTTACAGAGCCTAGAGGACAGTGGCATCACTACAATATAAATATTAATATTCAAATTTCTTTTGAAATACATAATTCTGTATGCAACCTATCCTACGTGCACATCTTCACACAGGGAGAAAGGCATTGGTCTGCAGAGAGAAGGGGGCCTGGAGCCGCTGGGGGTTGTTGTTCATTCACTGATTCATTCTGTAGCCTTTGAAAAGCCACTTAGTTACTCTGCACTTTAATGTTTCTCTCTGTGGAGCAGAGAACAAAGCCTCAACACAAACTGCCATCACTGTTACCAGTCAGAGTGGCAGAGGTCACAGAGCCAGCATGGGGTCAAGGGGCTGCTCTGAGCAGCCCGTGTGTGCACAAAGCCCAGGACAGCTGTGCTCTTCTCAAACAGCTGCTTTCTCCTGCCGAAGCAGCAGCAGGATCAGCTTGGGCTACCTAAGACAGCAGTTGCTGCTTGCCCACTACCTTTCTTTGATTATGAACAATAACTTGCCAAGAAATCACTAGCCTCAGAGAAAACAGGCAGAAAGCAAACGAGAGGGCAAAGCAAAACATAAAGGAGAGAGGGGGAAAAAAAAATCCATATAAACAAGGATGACTCTCACACTCTATTTGCTATGCAGTCAAGCCCACAAGTGGGTTGTGTATCTGAAGGTGGAAATACAAAGACATGTCCTGTTCCCTGGGGAAAGGTAAGCAACTTCTCAAATTATCTTTAGAGGCTGTTATTAGCCTTGCACTAGCACTGACATACCCTGTGCCCAAAGCCACAGCATGCACACACTGTATCCATAAAAAGAGATATTCACAGCTCTGCAGCTCATAGAAGTGCTGTGCCCGTGCTCTGGTACCAGTATCATTTAAAACAAAACAAAAAAAAAAGTTTGAGTAGCAAGTGAGCGCATGGAAAGGACTTGAACGGCAAGAATTTGGAAAGAGCATGGGAATCCAGCTTGGGGTGCTGAGGTCAATGGGCACACAATTTTTTAAGAGTGTACCAGGTTTGTTTGTTCAGTCATTCCTATATTCATTTTCAATTCCAGAGACAGGAGCTTCATGTCTAGCCCCAAAATAACAGCATTGTCTGAGACAAAGCCAACTTGGTAAGGGGTACCAGAGCTTTTCCCAGCCCATTTATGTAATAAAGCATTATATACAACTGTTGGAAAACATACCAGTTTAACAATTTTTTATATATGACTTTGGCCAGGTTTGCTCATCTTTGCCTCAGGGAAAGGGAACTGAAGCTTCTTTCCAGGGCATTGTTTCTCTAGGTGAGGCCTGATGGGTTTAGCATTTCAAAAGACTAGGAGTAGCCCCAATAAGATAAAGCCATTGAGGGAACATCACCAGAACAGATGTCAGCGGCCATCTAAGAACATCTACCCCTGAAGATCTAATTAACATCAGAAGCGAAGAAACACAGATCTAATAGGAGACCAGATACTAGGAACTACACAACTTGAGACCAATGAACACTGACCCAATTCGTTTCTATGAGTTTTGACTGTAAAAAAGATCTGAAAATTCTAGTAAAGGTCATGTGTCATGGAATGATTCTCTCGGCACACCCGGGCTATGTGTGGATGAGATGATTTCTGTGCTACATCCTGGCCAGAGAATAAAGTAGTGCCTTGACTCTCTAACATTAAAAATGTTGCTGGAGGCTTTTTTGTTTTTCCTGCAGTTTCGGTGACACAACCAGGAAGCAGAACAGGAGCTTTATGGCCCTGTTACTTGGGTCCTAAAATACAGAGAAAGAAGACAGGGCAGAGAGCAAAGAAGAAAAACAGAGCTTTGTCCTCATTCACATCATAGCCCTGTAAGGCTTTGACCAAAAGATATAACTGTATAGTGAAACATCTATGGGGGACTCTCTTGTCTGGCACAGAGGGGTTCTGCAGATAGACTTCCAGGGCAGGGAAAGAGTACCAAGTCGGCAACACAAATTACTTCAGGCCAAACTCCAATACATAACTATAGATTCCATAGATACATCCAGCCTTAAGCCCAGAAGCAATACAGGTGGGGAGAACGGAGCCTGGGTGATTTAAACTACGTGTTTAAGCAGTTCAAGGTAACTGGAAGTAGCGCTGGTGCCTCTGGGTTTCTCTGTTCATTATTTAAGGTGAACATAAAAACACAGAGTGCAGGAGCCCAAGGATGTTCCTCACTGGCTTCAAGCTGGCAGTTTCCTAAAAGCAGCGCTTGTTGCTTTCCTTGGTTTGCCGACCAGCAGTGCCACCTCCCCTCCCTGCTGCCATGGAGCTCAGCCTTCCCCAGTGTTAACAAAATGGCACGTTACTCTACTTGGCCAGATTTTAGCTCTGAGAATTTCATTCTGAACAGTTCAGCATCTGCTTTAGCCAAAACAGTTCCACTATTTCCAGGAATATTATTAAAGGAAAAATAGACTGCTTGGCACATGTTACATAAATTCAGGCAACCTTTTATATGAGGATCTCTAGCTTCAGAAGGGAAATTTTGAAATCTGGCAGAGAGGTGACCTTTGTGGTAGAAATGTGTCTATCCCTATTAAAACCTACCTAACTTTGGCCAGATTATAGAGCAGGGAAAAACTGCAGTTAAGGGCGCAGTAAAGAGTTCTGAGAATTGCACTTACTTGCTGTTTCTGCTGTGGGCAAGAGGTCCCTTATCTCCTGCAGAGCTGCAGCTTGTGCTCCCCCACTACCTTGGCCAGTTATGGCTGCACAGGTCCTCCATGGCTGGATGACGAAATTACAGAGCCAAGGGTGAGCAGAGAGACCAGCATTCCATCTGACGTCTACATACATTCCCGTAATTTTCTGATACAGGACAGCCCCATCTGTCACACAGCCCAGGTTCAACGGCAGCATCGCGAGTGCTGCGCAGGCACGAGGGCACTGCAGAAAACAAACTGTGACCAAAAAAGTCAGGGCAATTACAATACATAGATGCACAGCTGGAAGAATTAATGTCAAGCAGACAATGGCATTACAGATGTCCCCTAACAATGAGGGCTTGAATCTGCTGTCTCAGTAAAACTCTCTAAATTAGGTTTGTGTGCAGCATACGGAGAGTTTCTGAAAGAAATATAAATATAGGCCATCATTCTGCAAAGCTTCACAAACCCAAACCCTTGCATTCAGGTGCCATCTCACTGACTTTGCTGCAAAATCAAGGCCATTCACGTTAAAAGCACAGACAAGAACATCTGCTCAAACTGAACTTGTAGAAAAAAGCCCCAGTCCTAGGTAAGGCAGAACACACGTGTTTTAATTTTTAAAGTCACTATGACACAGAGACTTGTTAAGAAATGCACGTGCTTTTAGATGTATAGGGCTGCTGGAAGGAAAGGCTGAAGTTTTTTTACAAATGCCTGTAGCTCATAGGTTAAGACTACCATCAGACCGATATCCTTCAACACTCCAACTTCAATACCAAAATTGTAAGAACCTCCTGCATTCCATTCCCTAGTACGGTAACAAGACAAAGTCCTCACCCACCCTGGATCGTCCAAACAATAGAATACAAGGTTGAAACGAGCCTTGTGGTTTGAGGGGCACCTTCTGCCCAAAAAGCCCAACTGTGCATCCAGATAAAAATGAACACCACAAATAGAGAGTACAAAAACCACGGAACACCGCTTCCAGCAGGCGCCCTCGTCGGTATTTAAAGGCGTGGCTCAGGCAACAGCAACAAAGCCCCGAGGCAAAAAGCCTGGGAGGTCGGGGTTGGGTTTTTTTCCATTCAAGCCACACGTGTTCCCCAGCGCCCATTACCGGGACTCGCTCCGGGCTGGCGCCGTTCCACGGTGCGAGGGGACCGGAGAAGCCACGCGACCCACGGCACCGGCGGCACTCGGTGCCCGGGGGCGGCCCCGCGCCGGGAGAGCCCCGCCCGCCCCCGGCACCTGGACAGCTCATCCTCTGCACCTGACACACTGGGGCACCGGGCTTTCCTTCCTATGGATAACAGGGGAGAACGAGGGGGGGAAAGGATGATGGACAGATGAGGGGGAGAGGGGGAAGAGAGGGGAGTCGGGTTGGGGAGCAGGGAGAAAGGAGGGCTGGGGGGATCGGGGATGCACAGGGGAGCTGGGAGAGAGGGTGGGAGGCACTGGGGAGAGGGTAGGAGGGAGGCTGGGAGAGAAAGGGAGAGTGTGGGGGAGAGAGAAAGAAACTGGGGGGGTCTCTGCTTTCCTACCCCCCCGCAGATCCATCACCTTCATCAGCAGCTTGGGCCAGAAGCGGGGAATGTTGTGTTTGCGGTAGTTGATATAGTGCTCAAAGGCCAGCAGATACATCTCCTGGCACTTCTCAATCTTCTCGACACAGATCAGCCCCGTCAGGTCTGCGGGAATCAGGGAATCATCAGGGGATTGTGGAATCATGGAATGGTTTGGGTGGGAAGGGACCTTAAAGCTCACTCAGTTCCACCCCCCTGCCATGGCGGGGACACCTTCCACTATTCCAGGGTGCTCCAAGCCCTGTCCAACCTGGCCTTGGACACTTCCAGGGATGGAGCAGCCACAGCTTCTCTGGGCAGCCTGTGCCAGGGCCTCAGCACCCTCACAGGGAGGAATTTCTTCCCAATACCCCATCACAATCTCCCCTTTTCAGTTTAAACCTCTCCTTGTCCTGGCACTCATTGCCCATGGAAGAGTCCCTCTCCCAATCCCATACCTGCAGGGATTCTCCCTCCCACAGGGCTGAGTGTCCCATGCACCCCCTGGGTGTTGGGGTGCCCACCCCACAGACCCACGTCAGCCTGGCAGGGGGCCCCAGGGCACCAAGGGGACCTGTGCTCCTGGGTACCAGGGATTGGGGTGCCCACCTCATGCTCCTGGGACCCCTCCCAGCCTGGCACAGCTGCCTGAAGCTCTGGGAATTGGGGTGCCCACTCCAAACCCCCCCAAAATCCAGGGGGGGCACGGTTTCCCACCCAACACACCCTGAAGATGTTGTGAGGCTCTGGCATCAGGGTGCCCACCCAACACACCCCCAAGACAGTCAGGACTCTGGGCATTAGGGTGCACACCCAGTGCACTTCCACGTGCTGGGGGTTGTGGGCAAGGGGGTGCCAACACAACAATCCCCGTGCACAGCCTCTGGGCATGGGGTGCCCTCCCAATTCCCCCTGAAGCTGCTGGGGATCTCTGGCATCAGGGCGCCCACCCAACACCTCCCCAGGACAGTGAGAACTCTGGGCATTGGGGTGCCCACCCAACACCCAACCCTGATTCCTCTGGCATGGGGTACCCACCCCATTCCCCCACTACTGGTGTGCACGCACACCTGAGGACATGAGCAGCACAGCCTGGAGCAGGGCCACCTCGGTGTCATCCAGGTTGAAGGCAGAGAGGGACTTGCCATGGTGGCATTGGGGAACGTGGTGTGGCCGTGTCACCCCTGGGACCCCCACAGCAGATGGGTCATTGGGGGGGTGTGGTGTGACTGTGTCCCCCGTAATGGACAGTGGGGTTTGGGCGTGCAGTGTGACCGTGTCCCACTCTGGGACCCCCACGGTGGACAGTGGCAGGGGGTGCAGTGTGACCCTGTCCCCCCTCCCTGAGACACCCCGGGGGGTGTGATGTGACCCTGCCCCCCCTCTGGGGCCTCCATGTCACCGGGGAACACTCGTGGCAGGGCCAGTGCAGCAGCCAGAAGAGGAAGCTGCGTGACAGGGCCAGTGACAGGGCCAATGGCAGGGCCGGGGCCACCCGCGGGCACAGCTGTCCCCTTCGGTCACTGCTCACCCCTGAACCCTTTAGGGGTGACCAGCTCAAGGACGCTGGGCAATGTCCCAACCCCCCTCGACTGCCCAAGGACACCGGTGACATCCCAAACCCTGGCACTGCCACCATGTGTGTGCTGAGTGTGTGAGTGCTCAGCAGATCCTGGCTAGGGCTGGGGGCCAGGGTGGGGGACCGAGATGGTGACAGAGTCCCTCCACTGCATCCCCTCACCAGGAATTTCCGCTTCTGCTTCCAGTGGCTGCCCTGGGCATTGGTGCTGCGGTGGGCTTCTGTCACAAGGCGGATCAGCTCCCACTCCTCGGCGCTGGGGCGATGCTGCAGGGACTTGATCATCTCCTCCTTCTGCTGCCACTCCCGGTTCTCCTCGATCAGCTTCCGCTTGGCTACCCGCTTCGAGTCATCCAGCACCACTGCCGGACCCCCAGCATCAGCCAGGATCCCCCCACATCAGCCAGGACCCCCCATCCATGCATCCCACAGCTGCAGCATAGCACCCCATGGTGACCCCCCCCAGCCTCCTCCTGTGGCTGCTCTGGGCATCCCAAATTGCCCCATAGCACCAGGACCCCAACCCACCTCCCAAAAGCCCCCCACTATCATCTGGGATGCCCCCCAGTCAGCTAGGACCCCCCATTCATGCATTCTACCCCACTGCTGCATCACATACCAGCCCGGTCCTGCAGCTGCTCCGGGTACCCCAATGTGCCCCAGGGTGTCAGGACCCCAACCTGCCCCCCAGCCGAGCCCCCCCACGCCCCCCAACTCACGGTCCATGGCCATGCCCACGGAGATGCACTTCTTGAAGCAGCAGAGCTGGCACTAGTTGCGGGTGATCTTGTCGATGACACAGGAGTAGGTGGGGTGCAGGTTCTTCTGGATGGTCCGACGGAAAAATCCCTGGGGAGGGCATGGGGGAGTGACCCAGTGAGCACTGCTGAGCCCCCCTAGCCCCCTGCCCCAAGTCACCTTGCAGCCCTCACAGGCGATGCAGCGGTAGTGGTAGCTGGCGGCCTTGTCCCCGCACACCACGCACTGTTCATCTTTGTCCAGGTAACTAGGGATGTACCCTGCGGGGACCCCCAGGTCAGGGACCCCCAGGGCACCCCAGAGCAGGGACCCCCGCAGCGGGGACTCATGGGGTGCTCCATGACAGGGATTCCCATGACAGGGACCCTCAGGGCACCCCAAGTCAAGGACCCCTGGAACACCCTGTAGCAGGGACCTTCCCACACACCCCACATCAGGGATCCTCCAGGAATCCTGAGTCAGGGACCCCCTTGCATGCCTCACATCAGGGACCCTTGGCACATGCAGCATCAGGGACACCCCACACACCCCATGCCAGGGACCCCCAGTAAGCCCTCCCCTCCCTGTGCCTCAGTTTCCCCTCTGTCTGCACCCACTGTCTGCCCCACCACTACCCCTGCCCTGGCACGGGAAGGGTTAACACTGGGGGTGTGTGGGGGGGTGCCTGAGCCCCCCGCGCCAATAAAGCCCCCATTATCCCATTATCTGGCCGGGAACCGGCAGCGGGGGGGTCCCTGTCCCCCTGGCACACAGAGACCCACTGTCCCTGTCATTGTCCGTGGTCCCCCCGCCTGGCAGGCCAGGAACCAGCCCCCCACCAGAGTCCCCCCAGCCTCCCCACCACCGACTGCTCAGGGAAACTGAGGCACAGATTGCCCATGATGCATGGGGCGGTCCCCAGCACCCTGGGCCCCTCATGTCCCTCCCGGGAGCCCACCCTTGTGTTTTGGGGGGGCTGGAATTGGGGATCCCCGAAGGGTGAGAGGGATGGGAAAGGGACCGGATGCCTGGGTCCCCCCTGCATGGAGCACCTGTAACTCAGGGGAGTGTCCCCAGCACCCCAGGACTGCCGCACCCACCCGGGATCCCACAAACCCAGGCGTGGGCACCCCTCGAGCCCACTCTGGCGCTCTGCAGGTGCCGGATGCGGGGGTCCCTGGGTGCTCCCTCCCTCCGGGAGCGGGGCGGGTGCAGGGGATGGGCGGGAGCCGGACGCTTGGGTTCCCCCCTGGCCCCCCATCGGGTCCCGCCGGCGCCGGCTGCTCCCCGCCGGGAATGGGGCAGGGCGGGGGGCAGTGCCCACAGGGCCCCCCTTATCGCCCACCCCAGGGCGCTGCCGCCCCAATGGCGGCACCCCGACCCACGAGGCGCCGAGGGGGATGTGGGGGACTGGGACCCCAGCAGACCCTTCAGGGATGTGGGGTGCAGGGGGGGACATGGGAGTGGGGTATCCATGGGACTCTGGGGTGCCTGGGGGACATGGGGACCTTGGGGTGTCTGCCAGGGACATGGGGTGTCCATGGGACCCTGGCGTTCCTGGGGTGCTCACAGGGGATAAGGGGTGTCCGTGGAACTCCAGGGGACCCGGTCGAGACATGAGGCATCCGTGGGACCCTGGGGTACCTGCATGGACACAGGAATCTTGGGGTGACCATGGGGGACAAGGGATGTCCATTGACTTTGGGGGACCCAGGTCATACATGGGGTGGCCAGGGGACCCTGGCAAGGACTTGGGGCCCCCAGGGTGCCTGCCAGGGACATGGGGTGTCCGTGGCACCCTGACTTGCCTGAAGAGACTTGGGGACCCCAAGATGTCCACAAGGAACACGAAGGGTATCCAGGGGTCCCTGGTAAGGACTCGAGGCCCCTGCAGTGCTCACACGGAGTGCCTGCAGAACCCGGCGAGCACATGAGGTACTCGGGGGACCCGGGGGTGCCCAGCAGGGCCATGGGGTGCCCGGGGGGGTTCGGGGGGTGCCGTGGGTCCCCGTACCTGACATGCTGCTCTTCACCAAACATTGGCTGCTCTTTCTTTTGCGCTTCCCATCCAGCCACCTACGGGAGGGGGGTGACAGGCTGAGAGGGTGCCCACGGATTCCCGCTGCACCCCCCCAAACTTCCAACAGCCCCCCAAAACCCCCCTCGAACCCCCTTCTCTGCTGGGAAATGGGCAGCCCCCACCCAGGGGTCCCAGTGCAGCGATGTCACAGGTGGGGTCCAGCCCGGGGGTGCGGGATGGGGGGGGTAGGAGAGGGCCCTGGGGACCCCCCCCACCCAGAACACCCCTGTCGGGACCCCCCCCTCCGGGACACGACACCGCCCTGGGGGGGCTGGGACCGAGCGGGGGAAGGGAAGGGAAGGGAAGGGAAGGGAAGGGAAGGGAAGGGAAGGGAAGGGAAGGGAAGGGAAGGGAAGGGAAGGGAAGGGAAGGGAAGGGAAGGGAAGGGAAGGGAAGGGAAAGGGTGGGGGAGGGGAAGGAAAAGGGTGGGGGAGGGGAAGGAAAAGGGTGGGGGAGGGGCTCCTTCCCAGTCAAAGACAAAATGTCCTTTTGGCTGAGCGGAGAAGTGACGTCATCGGGGCTCAGCCAATGGCGGGCGGCGGGGGTCCGCGCGCGCCCGTCCCCGCGGGGGGGGCCCGGGGCCGCGGGGATCGGCACCTGCGGGGGGGGAGCCCCGGGGACCCCGCATCCCCCGGGGCCGCTCCAGCCCAAGGGGACCCCGGGCCGCCACCCCCCACCGGGGGCCCGAAATAGTCCCGGGGGGGGTGGAGGGTGAGGGGAGGGGGCGGCTGGGAGAGGCACGAGTGGGGGGACACCATGGCGGGGCACGAGTGGGGGCATGTGGGCGTGGGGACACAGGGACACCAGGGGATGGACCTAGCCGGTGACATGTGGGGGGCAGGGGGACACGCAGGACATGGGCACGTGTGGGGATACCCAGAACGTGACATAGGGACACTTGCGGACATGTGGGGTACAGCGGGGCTGGGGGACACCTGGGGTACGGGGATGTACAGGACATGGGGACACCCAGGTTCGGAACATGAGTGGGGACACATGGGGTGGACGGGGATATGGGCACAGGGACAAAAAGGGCACCCAGGACACAGGGACACACGAGGCATGGACATATACACAACCACACAGGGACACATGGGGACACAGGGGGTACCCAGGGCACGGACACATACGTGACCACGCAGGGATGCATGAAGGCACACTGGGCACGACGACGCAAGAGACACAGTGGGCACTGGGACATGGAGACACTTGGGGACACACACGGCATTCGGACACAGAGGGCACAGCCAGGTATGGGCCACACAGGGATGTGCTGGGACACGCCAGGCGTGGTGCCACACGTGTCCGCCGCATGTCCCCGTGCTGGGGTGGGAGCTCACCGGGTGTCCTCTGGCTCCAACAGCGGGTCCAGGGTGCTGGGCTTCTGTTCCATTCACTGCAATTCCATCAAGGAGCGCTCAGCACCGACCGAGGGGGCTCCGGCGCCACGCGGGGGGCCACGGCTGGGGGGCCACGCCGCGCACCCCATGGTGCCCCTCAGTGCTCAGCACCGCGCAGCATCCCGGGCTGGATCCTGCGGGACAGGGGGGTCAGCCCAGACCAGCCGTGGGGGACACAGAGGGGACACCCAGGGAAGGGTGTGAAGCCATAAGGGACCCCCAGGAGCTGTGGCCACCGGGGAGGACTGGGTGTGAGCATGCAAGAAGGGAGGGAAGGAGGAGTATAAGGGCAGGAGAAAGAGGGGGAGCGGGGGCCTCACCTGGGCCACGCCCGGGGAGGCCAGCCCGGCCGCAACCTCCCCAGGCTCTAAGGGAGCAAATGGCGGCAGGGGGCGAATTCCAGGGCTTCAAACACCTCGGCCCCACGCACCTGAGCCGGGCCCGGGACCGCCCCAGAGCCCCGGCCCCGCCCGGCCCCGGGGCCCGCCCTGCCCAGCACGGGGGCGGCTCCATCGCTCGGGGCCCCGCCCCTCTCTCCCGGGCCGGACCCGCCCCGCGCACCGGGGCCGCTCCCGGGACCGGGGCTCCGGGTCCTGCCGGCGGCCGCTGCGGGTCCCGGGCGGCGCCGCCTCTTCCCCGGCGGGATTGGGGCTGGCATCGGGACCGGGAGGAGCCGCTCCGGGACGGGCGCTGGGGCCGAGCCCGGCGCTGCCGCTCCTGCTCCGGCCGGCTCTCCGCGGGGAGCCGGGGCTGTGCCAGCGCCCGGGCAGCCCCGGGATCCCGAGCCGGGCCCGACGCGCCGGGCCGGGCTCCGCTCAGCCCTGAGCCCCTCCCGGAGCCCGCCTTGGGCCCCACGACGCGGCCCCGGGCTCTGCCGCCAGCCCCGGACGCGGCGCTGAGTCGCTGCTCCCGAGCTCTGCGTGAGGCCGGGGAGCCCGGCTTCGGGCTGTGCCTAAGGCAGGACTCGGAGCTCAGAGACACAGACTCGCCCTAGCCCGAAAAGCCCGCTTTGAGCATCAAAACACAGCCCTTGTGCTTTAATTCAGGTCCAGCAAAATGCAGCACTTCAGTTTCTCTTTGTGAGCCCAAACACACAGGACTGGCTCTCTTCCTCAAGCCCTGAAAACAGGATTTAGTCACTGTTTCGGAGTCCCAGCACTGGCCGTACCAACCTGCTCTCAGGACTCTGTAGATAGAGAAATGCTGCTAGGAAGGATTTTCTTGCTATTTTCTAAGTCTGTGAGAGACTGCACAAAATCCCAGCCCCTCCCAAGCTGCAGCTCCTCACACCAAACCTCGGGGGAATCCCTGGTGCTTCCAACACCGCTGCAACCCCACCTGGAGCTGAGCTTCCAAGGTGTCTAATCCACATGCAAGCCTGGATAGTCCAAAACCTGCAGGAAAAGAGGAGGCAAAATGAAAAGGAAAGGGGGGGAAAAAACCCAGAGTTTTGGGTTTTCCCCGCGTTTGCAACAGGATTGAAGGGCAGGATAGAGAGGTAAAGAAGTACCAAAGGCTGCAGTATTTCAGGTGATTCCGAAGGGAGAACCCATTAGTTACAATAGCATTAGTAAAGGCAAACATCTCCTATTCCCTCATTTTAAGGGGTTCAGTTGAAGCAAGCTCCCCTTTTTCAGCATTTTAAGGGTTTAAATCCACACTTCTACCCATGCCCTGGCATCAAATCTCTCACAAGGGAGCGAGCCCAGTACATATATAACCTAATGCTGCCCAAGAGTCCATTACTTTTCTTGTTCTTATTCATGACACTTATGGCCCTAACTAGAAGCCCCAGCGGGAGCTACACCATTTATACTACTACTATTCTTCTCTTGCCTACTTAGTTGCCTACAGCATACTACCCAGGAATGACTAATGAACAATTACACGTTAACAAGGAATTACCCAACTCACCTGCCTATGCTGCTGAGACAAGAAGCTTCTTCTCTTACCTGTTATCTACTCTTTTGGCAGGTGTGGCTGTAGTAAAAAAAGAAGGCACCTACAGAGCCCCTTACTCCCCTGGAATTTAAGTCAGAGCAGCCAAACAGCTACAACTCCTCCCAGTGCTTTTATCCCTGATGGTAAAATTGCCTCCTCCCTTTTCCCGGGCATTGTGGGAACGAGAGGCGGGCCTGGCCAGGGGTATATTAACCCCAGTCCTGGGTAAAAGAGGCCCATTTCCTCTGTGGGGTTAGTTGGGGTAAGGGTGTCTTCTTATTTCTGTGAAGGGGGTCTTTTGGGTTTTCTCAGCTTTTTTTCAGCAGGTACTTTTGGTATCTGAAGTAATAGAGGCTTTGAAGACTCTGTGAAGAAGATAGCATTAAGTGCATGGTTCATGGCAACTTCCTGAAATTCCAGATTGTGTCAGGTACGATACTTCAGTTTTTTCAGCAGATTCATTTTGCTGCAAGAGGAAGCTACCCTGGGTCCAAGATGACATTGGAGATGGAGGCTTCTGATAGGTAAGCTAAGGACTGTAAGTATGAGTGGGAGTGGGAGCAGGGTCCCAGTTAGTAGCCGACTTGTTGGGATTTGGCTTGTATGCCACTCCACGGGTGCATTGATTTTGGTTTTCTTTGTCATAGCTGACTAAGATGCCAACCTGGTGATCACAGTGCCTTTGGAGAGGGCTGAGGTGGACTCCTTTTGCATCCAGTGTGGATTCACATTGTTGGTCACCTAAAAGCTAAGTTGGGGGCCAGGACCTAGAGATGGGATGATAGCAGGGTAGTGGGTTGGAAATTCCTGGGAGAGATGTAAAAATTAGTGTAGGGGAAAGGGATGCTCTCCAAGGGGCTTGTTAGGTAAGCTAAAGGGAGTAGCCCTACTTTTGATTGCAACTGTAGGGTGTGCAGCGCAGAGCAGTTCCAGTGTGTGTTGTCTCGTCCCGTGTGTGTTTTGTGTCTCTGGCATCCCTCGGATCAGATCTCTGTGCCTTTTATCCTTAAGGGGCTTATCATAAGCATTGGCCATCATCTCTAGCTTCTTGAACTTTCGTACTTCTTGGTAGGATGCCAATGTCACTTGTTCTTTTACCAGTGGGCTTGGCCGCATCTTGGAATCACATCTTGGAAGCATTGAGTCAGATGTCTTTTGAGGCCTTGTTCCTGGCTGTACTGCCATCCATCCTTTCCAGCCGTGAGCTGTAATGTCCTGGGGCTTGCAAGATTGTCAGGAGATGGGAGCATTCTAAATGTGGCATTGTCTCTCACAGCCATCTTGATCATTGTGACTGACAGTTCTTAGAACAGGTCACTGTTACAGTCTTTTCTTCTGCTCCTTAGAGCCTCCTTCATCCACCATTGCCACACCCTCGGTTGTCTCTTTTGGCGTCGTCTCTTCTTCTTGCCATCGTTCTTCTTGCCGAGAGCTTTTTTTATCATCCTTGTGTCCTACTGTTTGTAGTATAATGTGTTGAGTTTGTGTCTCACCTGGAATTGCTCTGCCCTGTAGAGTAGTCCTGAGGAGGGGTAGGTGGAGAAGAAAGGAGACTTTAGAGGGAACCTTTTGCTTTGCTTAGCCACCCGAGCCACGCCTCGCACAGAGTGACTGTGGCTAGTCTGTGTGGTGTTCAGTGCAGATGTGGGAGTGGTGCAGTGGTGTCTTGCAGTTTTATAGTAGTTTGTCCTAAGGCCCACTGTTGTGGGATCCTAGGCAGTTTGCTTTGAGGAATGAGAACTTGGGAAAGGCTAAGCTTTCCCTGTCTGGGTAACTTTGACAAATAATTCTTTTGCAGATGGCTAGGATGTAAACCTGGTATGAACAGAGGAGGCCAGAGGAGCACAGCAACGAGGTGGGTCGGTGCCTGAAGTCCAAGCTATGGCCTGACTTTGGGCTCTACGTTTACCTCACTGTTGGGACTTTCATTTTGAAGATGTGAAGTGCTTGAAGCAGCAGGGTATTGGCACTGGGGGGACCATGAGCTGGATGAGTATTGATTCCAGCACAGAACTGGATGTTACTGGAGTTGTTGTATTAGTGATGAAACTATAAGTAGCCTTTGATTTTTTGTGTTTTACAGGTGGTCTGCAGCATTCAAATTGCTACTCCAACATGAGAGACACCCTTCCAGACAGAGGTCACAGTCGAGCACTTTCAGGTGGAACCTGCCTCGGCAATGCAGCACTTTTGGACACTACATCGGTATGTGCCTTTCCATTTTGTTTTGCCCCTTCTCCCTTGGGAAGGTTGGTCATCATTCAGCTTTTCAGGGGTGGTGTTTCATGGTGGTTATGTTGCAGGGCTGTTCTTTGTCCTTGTTTTTAGGAAGTAAACTTGGATATCAGCAGTCAAGGTCAAATGAGTGAGGTAAGCAGTGACCAGTGGACAAGACTAGTTATTGCTTGGGTGCCAAATTCTGGGGCAGCTCAAAGCATGCATTGTCTAAGCATCCATTTGTGTGTTTTAGGTGGCCCACTCGTATTATGCCTACAGGGGCTGAACCCCCTCATGGACCAGCTGATGGAGCCAGTTTATCACCCTTGAGCTGCCCCTGTGAGCCTTCCAGAACTATTACAGGACTCTGCGATGAAGCCTGTACCTTTTCTGTTTGAAGGTGCCATCTGGGCAGCCTTTGGCAATGGTTGAGGAGTTGCAGCGACTCGGGGAGGGAGGGAGGAGCGAGGGTCCACTCAAGTTTCAGCAATGCCCCATCACCTTGTCTCCTTTTAACCCAGGTATACCCTGTGACGGCAGCCTTGGAGTGCGGCCACGGTGTATGAGCCGAGGACCGGGGCGTTCTCAGGAGACGGTGAGTAGTGGGATTGTTGGGTTTTGGCTGATGTGCTGCTGGGTTCAGGCACTGATGTTTGGTTTTCTTTCTTGTAGTAGACTAAGAGAGAACAGCTCACTGAGGGCAGGAACTCCCCAGAGGATGAGGCGGCCTTCTTTTGCACCTGATGAGGATTTGCATCCCTGGATATCTGAGAGCTAAGTCGAGGGCTACACCTCAGGGAGGGGGATGAGAGTGGTGTGCTGGGTCAGGACTTGGTGGGAGGGATTTTTGAATTAGCTCTGGAGATGGGGATGTCCACGAGAGGGCCCCTTAGGCCATGTAAAGGGAAAGTCTCACTTTTGATCACAATGCTGAGGTGTACAGGGCAGAGCAGTCCCGGTGTGTGTTGTGTCACTTGTCTATTGTGTGTTCTGTGTCTTTTGGGCATCTTGTGTCACATGTCTTCTGCCTTACCCCTTTGAGGGGCTTATCAGAAATGCTGGGCATCATCCTTAGCGTCTCCTTTGCGTTCCTTGGCCTGACGCTGGTACCCTTGAACCTTTGACTTGCAAGCTTGGACATGCATCGGAATCGCATCTCTCTTTAGCAATATCAAGTCAGACACCTTTTACAGTCTTGTTCTGAGCTGTATTGACAGCTGTGCACCACAACGATCCATTATAACAGATTAGGACTTGTGAGAATGCGAGGATAGGTGGAGCATTCCAACCGTATGGTTCTCGGGCATCCATCTTTGCGGTTCTTGGCATAAGCCCTTCTGTTAGGGTCTTTTTCTGCCGGAGTTCTTTGAGCCTCATCGGCCTCATCTAGGTCATCTCATTGGTAATTCTTCTTGCTGAGAGTTTCCTCTCCTTGTTGCATCCCCTTGTTTGTCATCTCCTGTGTCACAGGTGTCTGTGTGTTTGGGCCGGGGCTGCTTTGCCTTGCTACATGGTCTGGGTGTAGGTGTAATAGGATAAGTCCTAGGGACTTGACATTTGTAATGTAGGGATTAGTTGGACTCAAGATGGTATTTCTAGATTGACACAAGATGTCTGGAGCTGGTAAATTCTCATGCAGTACTTTGACTTTTGTCATAACTTTCTTTCAGCTGCAGATGGATTGAACCTGTGACAGAGTGCCCCCATAGCAGGTGAGGTGGTTGCCACAGGAAGGTCAGTCACTGTTTGTCTTTGCAGGGCAAATGTAAATGGTGACTGTGTTACAGCTTTGTTCTTCATCTTTATTTGTAGGAAGTAATGCTGAATAGCAGTGGTCAAGGTCGATGGAGCGAGGTGAGCGGTGACTGGTGGACAGAATGAGTTGTTACTGCTTGGGTATCAGTTTCTGGTGCAGCTCTAAGCATCCGTTTTTGTTTGTGCATTTTAGGTGGTCCACTGGGAAGGTGTGCTGGCCCTGGGGATGCTGGAGGCCAGGTGCGTGCAAGCTTAAGGTATGGGTGTGGTGTACTTCAGTTGGAGCGGGGAGGCTGTGGTTTCAGTCTCTCAGCATGTTTTTCTGCTTTGCTTCTCTGCAGGTGCTGCTGCTGCTGCCCTAGGCATGCCAAGGGACAGAGGCGAGCAGGTGAGTTGGCATTTAGGTGGGGCGACTGATAGGTGAGAGGTACGTGGCAGCATGCGAAGCGTGTCCCTTTTCGCTTTGCAGGTATCGTCCGGGCCACCTCCGGAGTCGGATGAAGATTTGAGGTGAGCCTGGGCCAGCGGTGCAGAGGGAGCCTGCGCGTTATTCTTCTGGAGGGCGATAGTCACAGTTTGTTTTGTTGTCTTAGGTACCACAAGTAGGTGCAGAGCCTAAGTTTGGAAACGGCCGGTAAGCGATGAGCCTCGGCAGTTATGAGGGAGAGGGGCGTTGTGCAAGGGGTCACTTCTGGGACGTGTCATCACAGTCTGAATTTTGTCATTGTTCTCTGTCTTTTGCAGCCGCCCAAGTGGACTGTGGGCCATGTATTGACGTCCACGGTGCTGAAGCAATGTTTTCTGTCGAGGATGGATTTCGTCTGCTGGTCTTCAGAGAGCTAAGTGTGGGGACTGTTGGTTGGGAGAAGGCAAAACACCTTTGGAATCACAGGAGGCAATTTGAAGTTAGCTGAGAGGAGAGGGCTGTATTGGGCCGGGCCCCTTGGAGGTTAAGGGAGTTTTTCTTCAGCATCACTCGAGCCTTTGCCGGGCCGGGCAGTTCCAACCCATCTCCATGTTCTCGTGAGCTTCGCATCACTGGATTTTGAGTCCTGATGTCATTGTCCGTCTTTTCACCCGAGGAGCCTGCCTTCGGGTCTGGCATGATTGCCATGGTCTAAATTTTGCCTACTCTTCAGTGTAGCCACACTCTTGAGCATAACACGTGGGCATCTTGCATCTTGGCCATTTGTCGGTCGGTCATGTTTTGAGATGTCACTTCAGCCTTTGGCGGCAGAATCCTTCTCTAGGGAACCCTTTGTATCACCTGGCAGTCGTTGCCTCCTTCTCTAGGCCTGCTGCACTTCTTGAGCATCCTCTTACCAGCTTTGGCACTAACTTCTCATAGGGAGTTTACATTTCACTGTCACATACTACTGCCGTAGAGCCTTCTTTCCTTCGGCATCGTGGGCCTCTGGCTCATCTTGCACTAGGAATCTTGGGTCCATCAGGTGAAACTGCTGGGCAGTTTCAATTTGTGTCTGTGATGTGGTTTGTGTCCGTTGTCTTCAGTGTCACAGGGCTTTGTGATGTCTCAGTTCTTTACAGGCATCGTTCTGGGCCATATCGGCAGCGGGAGTACTTGCATACTTTCCTGGATTGGGCTTATTCTGGCATCTTTATGGTTTTGCTTTTTGAGACCAGAAGTACACAAGATGTTCCTATCCATCTTCCTTCTCAGTTTTGGTAGTATCTTTTTTCATGTGCCATTCCCTTGGACTTCTATATGCAGTGTACTAGACCCTCCTCACTGCAGTAGTTCCATAGCTTCCGTCACCTCAAAGCATCCTGGTCTCAAGAATTTATCTTCTGAAGCGTTCTCTCAAGTCTTCGTGTCATCTTTGCTTATATTTGATGCACTGTGTGTCCATGTGCCACTTATGCTTGGAGCTGCCCTGCCCTGGCACATTCAGTCATGGCTCGTTTGAACAGTTTTAAAACTCTCCCTCTCTTGTCTGTGGGCTTTTGGGTAGAAAGCTTATGGGCCTGGTGTGGGGATAACTCCTAGCTGTCAGCTACTTGTAGACTGCCTCATGCTGTCTTGCAGGTCCCCGAGGCAGATTTTGATCCCTATGGTCACTGATGCTACCAATTTTCCCAGGATCTACTGTTCCACATCAAGGAGCAGCAGATGGAAGATGCTTTAACATCTTCTTTAGGGGGGGGTGTTTCTAGTAAGGGCTGCAGTCAGAGTGTAAGCTGAAGAAGGGGTGTCTGAGAGTGTGTCTGTCTGTGTGTGTGTTGACTGGCTCTAACCTTATGTGTGTGGTGTTTTTTGCCTTTCAGGTTGTTCAGTTCATTTTAAAATTTTGAATACAAAAAGCCCAGCTGGTCCTGCCCATGCTGTGGGGTTAGTCAGAGGGACACAGGGTTCCTCTTCTCCTCTCTGCTGGGATGAACTGCCTAGGGAATACCATTTCTGACAGCCCAGTCCTACTTGTGTCTTTTGGAAAAGGGCAGAGGTGAAGAGGCAACTGCCAGAGTTCCTTGGGGATGATGGAGTTGTGGTGTTTGGCTGTGCCCGGAGGGGCAGGTTGGGCATTATTTGTGTGTCTGAGGACTGGTTTGGGTGTTGGGGAGCCCAGGGAGCTGAGCTCTCAGTGCATTCCCAGCTCTCCCAGGGGTGGGAGCTGGTGCAGGGCTGGGTGACAGCCTCTGGTTGGGCTCGGGGCAGGCACTGGCCCCGGCACAGACACGGGGTGGTTTGGGGACGCTTGGGGAGCAATGGGAGGAAAATGAGGGATGGTGCTGGGCAGAGCGATCAGCCTGTGCTCGTGTCAGTGCAGCTGTGCAGGGCACTGGGATCTGGGTAAAACTCCAGCTCTCCTGGTGTTCAGGGATGCAAGGTCTGAGGGACTGGATTTACCTGGGGCTTTCCAGGAACAAGGGGAAATGTGGTGCCAGAGCTGTGCCCCATCAGGTTGTGTTTCCCTTTGGGGACAGGGAGTCTCTGGGCTGAGGTGAGATTGCTGTGTGAGTGGCAGGGAACAGGGAGCTCAGAATTGCAGGCACTGATGGAATAATTGTCTTAGGTCTATTTGGTTTGTGTTTGTGAAAACTGGGATTTGGGCTGGAGAGGTGCTCTTGGGAACAATGGATAGAGTACATTTGCTCTATGGATGTGTAAGGAAGGACAGGGAAGGGGAGTATTTATAAATTGTTATCAGTATTTCATGCAAATTTGGGGTGGAGCGTTGATGTAGGTGGGTGGGTTTGGCTTGGGCCTGTCAGGACTAACCACAAAGAATCCAACCAAGCCCCTGACCCCTCAAGGCATCTGTGAAACACTTCCACAGAAACCCAAGTCAGAAATCCAGTGATAATGGAGGTAAAATTATAGATAATTGCCTATGATCGGTGGGGAATTTCCTTTGGAATTATCAACCAAGGCAGAGCATATCTTTCAGCTCTTTTCCTGGTGTGCAGTTTCCTCTCTGGTTTAAATGAGTTTGTGTGCTCCTGTTAACAAGCAGTGTGTTTTCACCCTGAAATTTGGGGTGATAGTCTTTCTCTAGTGTTTTTCCCACAACTGACTCATCCTTTCCATGAATAGTCCATGTTGTTCTACACAGCTGCTTTGGCCCTGGGTCAGAGAGAGAGAAGGGAAATGACTTTTTAGGGCGTTGAAATTTCTCCAGGCAGGAGTGGGACGGTCTTGCCCCTCCCCAAAGCCCTGCAGGCGCATGGGAGTAGCTCAGTGCCGGCGCAGCTCTCTGAGCAATAACAACGCTTGGGAGGTTCGAGTGTTGATAACAACTCTCTTGTCTCTTGGTAGCAGTCCTAGGTGGAGGAGAGGAAAACAGGAACTTGTGTTATTCATGGAAAACCTTCTGCTGTTTCTTGTGCAGACTTTTAGATCTTTGTATGATTTACTATCCAGTGTCTGTAGGTAGAGAATGACTTATTTGAGGTAAAAATTGAGATAATCAGTAATGGATAGGTATGGAAAATGTTTGAAGTAAACTTGAGGTGACCTGTAGTGGAGAGCATGAAGATTTTGAAGTAAACTATAGCAATCAGTTGTGCACAGGTAGGGAAACTTCTGGGGGTAAAATACAAGGTCATCTCTAGGTGAGGGAATGAACACTTTTTGAGGTAAACTGAGTGAATCAGTTGTGGAAGTATTAGTAAATTCTGGGGCTGAAACTTGATGTAACCTCCATGGTAGAAAATAAATAAATGTTTTGAGGTAAAAAGGAAGTCATCAATGTTGGAGAGGCAGGGAGATTTTGAGAGTAAATTTGAGTCTGTAGTGCAGAGAATGAACATACTGAAGTTAAAGGGAGGTAGTAACTTGTAGACAGGGAAAAAATTTGGGGGTAAAGTCTGAGGTAATGTCTAGGAGAGACAACATTTTTGAGCTAAACTGAGGCAGTCACTAGGTGACAGGTTGGAAAAGTTTTGGGGGTAGAAATTAAAATGACCTGTTGGGCAGAGAATGGACATACGGAGGTGAAAATCAGGTAATAAGTAGTGGACAAGTAGCAATAATTTTGGAGGTGAAATCTGGGGGGATGTGTGGCAGGGAGAGCGTACATCGTGAGGTAAAGTGAGACAGTACTGGAAAGATAGTGAAATATTTCATAGTAAAACTTGATGAAATCTCCAGGGCAGAAAGAGAATATTTATAGGTCAAAAAGAGTAAATAGTTAGCGGGCAGGTAGGGAAAATACTGGGGGTAAAATCGGAGGTTATCTCTAGGGGAGAGAATGAACATACTGAGGTAAAAATCAGGCAATGAAGAGTGAATGTTAGGGAAATTTTGGGGGGTAAAACTGGAGATAATCTCCAGAGGTAGTGAATGAATACTTTCTTGTAAAAAAGAAGAAATCAGAAGTGGACAGACAGGGACAGCTCGGAAGGAAAATCTGAAGCAATCCCCAGGGAAGAGAATGAACATCATGAGGTAAACTGAGGCAGTCATTTGCAGAGACACAGTGAAAATTCTGGGGATAGACACTGAGACATTCTTGAGGATATAGAAAATTACTTTTTGGGGTAAAAATGAGGTGATGGGTAGGGCAAAGCTTGTGGGAAAAACTTGAAATAATCTGTAGGGCAGAGCATGAGCATTTTGATGGAAAAATGAGATATTTATTCTTTACTTCCTTTGGGCTAACTTAATCTCCACCCTTCCATGAGCAATTCCTTGGCTTCTCCTGGAGAAAACCCCATGGCAGAGGCAGTCTGCAAAGGAGCCCAGAGCTGTGCTTGGAGCAGAGAGTGCTGAGAGCTGCGGGTGCCTCTGCTGCCCCAGGCTGGCAATATCCCCATGGAACAGACTGGGCAAATAGGATTAGAGGGAGCACAGTCCCTTCAGGGAAGGGGTTTTCTCCTGTGCACATCAGGCACGGGGCAGGAAGGGAACTTTGGAAATCGGCTGCTTTCCCCCAGAAAGCATCACTCGCATCAAGAGCAAAGGTTGGTTTGGGTGTGAGCACTTGAAATAACTTGGAAAGAGAAGCAATCACCTTTTGCTGCTTCTTTCTTTCTTTCTTTCAGATGCTGGGATTGCCTCTGTGGACATGTGCTGAGCTCTCCCCGCAGGGAACTGTCAGCCCTGAATGCCTGTGCAATAACTGCAGCTGCCCAGGTAGGCACAGGAAACTATTCCACACATTAAATTGCCATGACCTGAGGCACTCCTGGAGAGAGTGTAGAGAGTTACAGCACTGATCCTGCTCCTTGCTTTCCCAGTAGTGCATGAACATGATTTCATCCTGATCCTGATCATTCCAAGGACAATAACCACTGAGGTGCCACTGACGATGCCACTTTTCTGACGGGCCTGGCCCAGAACTGTAGCCCGGCAGCATTCTGGGGGGGCAGTTCAGTTCCCCCTCCATTCCTAGACTCTGGGCCGTTCTAGGAGACATCTGATCCCTTTCCTAGGCTGCCACCACAGCCTAAGCTCCCACCCCCACTGGGCCGTGACGGCATCGGCGCACCCAAAGCCACCCGACGGCTCCGGCCCTGCCCATCAGGCCCGGCCAGGGGAGCTGAAATAAAGCCTGGAAATCTCAAGGGTAAACTGGCAGCACAACCACAACCCTCCCTCACTTGAGAGTAAAGAGGTGTCCCTGTATTTACACACATCCAGGAACAATACTCCTCTAGAGGAATCTTGGATTTACTTTTTTATCAGTTGAACTGGCACAGCTGCCACCTGATGCCATTAAATTCTCCATCCCCACAATCCCTGGTTACCCTTGGCTGTGGGGTTTTGCTGTCCCACAGTTAGGAGGGAGCTCTGGCCAGCCTGATTGCCCAAGAGCATTTGAAATCCTAATCCTCACTTCTTTGACTAATGAATCTCTTAAAAGCCACTCTGCATTGTGCAGAAAAGCGCCTTGGTCCCACTGGGAGCTGCACATCTATAACAGCTGTTCTCGGTTATTCCAAGTGAGTAAAATAATTATTAAGGAAAAGAGGAAACAGTTAAACCAAACAACTTTTGCCTGATGTTTTCATCAGGAATGAGTTGGGAGCTAAGCAGCAAGGCCCTCAGACAGGCACAGTGTCTGATATAAACTATATCTGTGCACACATAAAAAATGTTATATATAAATAGATATCTATGTGCCCTAATATATGACATATTTACATTACGGAGTTATGTAAGTCATAAATATCTGCCCTATCTATAACCACAATTTTTTTATCACAAACTACCTCTAATTTACCCCCCCACACCTGATTCTAGGAATGTAACATTTTTAGGGATCCTAAAATCAAACAGATGCAGGAAAATAAACCATGATTTTATCCCCTTAATTCCAAGATGTTTTCCTGGATGTGTACTGCTGGGTCTGTTTTTCTGTAAGATCTTGTGGCTTATCCCTGAAGTGCACTTGGCATTGTCAGGATCATGAAATCCATTTGGAATTTTACTGTCTCTGCAGTATCCAGTGAGGTGAGTTTTTCCAAAATTATTTCTCTCGGACCGAGCACATCTCCTCAAGTTCCTTCTCACTTTTTGCATCGTTGAAATGCAAAATGGGAAAAGATAAATGTGCAGCTCAACTGAAACCAGTAAAAAGCATCATTTCCCTTCTTTCTTGTTTTGTTCTTAGAGCCTGTTGGAGTGCTGGCCTGGATTTGGGAGGAGCCAAGTAGCCTGGAGCAGTGAGGTTTTTCCTGTCAGAAATCCATGCTGGGGATGTTTTCCCTGGCTGTCCCAAGGGGAAGGAACAGCTCTGGAGTTTTTGCAGCCACAGGCTGGGGATGCATCCCCTGAAAACCAGTTCAGGATCGTTCATCTGACTCTGTCCCTGACCTGTGGCTTCCAGGGAGCCTTCTGGTCTTCTGGATATTCCCAGGAGAGGATATTCCACCACCTGACTTTTAAGCCAGGAATTGCAAACCCAGTAAGTCAGTCACATTCTATGGGAGCTGCCCCAATGGTGGGATGGCAGAGGGCACAGCCCACGCTGCTGTTTGGGACATTCCCAGCTGGAACGGGAGCCAGCTGGGCATTTTGGAGCGCTGAGGCCACAAGGGCAGCCTTGAGTGGCATTCCCAGGCAATGCTGAGGCATCCCATGCCTGTGGCACGTGGCAACACATGCCTGATGTGGAGCAGAGAGAGGAAGGGAGAAATTCTGAGTTGATGGGAGGAATGGAATTGGGCTTTCCAGAATGGAATTGGTATAGGTGCTGATGGTATCATGGAATCATGGGGTGGCTTGGAAGGGACACAAAGACCCTCTGGGCTCTGTTTTCCCATCCCATGGCAAAGAACACATCCAAAACTGCCTCCTCACCCTCATGGAATGGCAATGGGTGTTGGGAGCTCTGGCAGGAGCACCTGGAGACCAGGTAAGAATAGCAGTGGGATTGTTTTGGCTGCTGCTGGATGTGGTTTTCTCTTTTCAGGATGTTCCTCTGATCGATGTTTTCACAGTAGCTTGCTAGGCCTCATTTGAGGATAATTCCAAGAATTTGGAAGTAGTTGGAAAAGAGTGAGGACAAAAGGTGAACCTGATCCATTTCTAGTAATTCTGAACTTCTCTTGCAGCACCATTCTGGGGGAAAGCTGGTTAAAGGATAAAGATGCAGAGGAACAAGTGTTGTCAACCCCCCTGCCTCCCTGACAGAGCAAAGCTTTCTGCAATCCCAGTAAATCTCTTGGAGAAACTGTGGGATCACAAGGTTTCCTAGGAAAGGAAAACTAAGGACAGAGATGAGGAAAGAGGCTTCCAATTAATAATGATTTGATGGAGGTAGGAATGATTCTTGTATGTTTGATGCACCCCTTTTTATTCCTGGGATAATTTTAAATGATTTCTTTAAAAACTCATTTTGATTTGGGAATTCAAATTAGAGAGGAAGCGATGCAAAATAAATGCAGGGAGAGATCACAGAATCATCCTGGAATGGCAGAATAGTTTGGGTGGGAAGGGACCTTAAGGATCACCTCATTCCATCCACAGGGTGCTCCAAGCCCCAGCCAGCCTGGCCTCAAACACTTCCAGGGATGGGGCAGCCACGATTTCCCTGGGTTTCCGAGCACAAGAGGAAATTTCCAGCAGGAAGTGAGGGGTTTCCTTTGCTCTGCCTGGCCCTAGCAGGGCTTTGGGAGGCAGAGGGTGTGGGAACAGGAGCTTTGTCCACTGCCTTGGGGGAGTCTCTGATGTCCCAAAACCCAGCCGAGCAAGTGGTTGTGGTTTAACATCCCGTTCAAAGGAGATGCCAGGCCAGGAACGGGAATGGACTGCAGAGCAGGGATGGTGCCCAGCAGAGGGGTGACCGTCCAGGGGGTCCCAGCAGTCCATCCCTGCTGGCCAGGTTTGGGATGAGCAGGTTGGTGACTGTCCCTGTGCTTGCTCTGCAGGATGAGGAAGCCAGGCCTGCTGAGGAGGAAGATGAGGAGGTGTGGGAGGATGGAGACAGCGGCCACCAAAGGCTGCGGAAGGCACAGATCCAGGTAGGAGACGTTGCCTCCCGAGGAGAGGGACTTGTCTGTCCCATTGGAATTTGGGGCATGAGGCCAGTGGAACAAAGGGTTTGATTCCATTTTCTTACTTGGGTTTTCACGTGCCTTAAGAGAGCTTTGTGAAAATGTCATTATCCCTGATTGAATCTCTGAAAAACAGGGATTGAAGCTTTCAGAAGGGGCCCAACCCTGCCTGCACGTATCCAAGTGCAGCTCCAGCTCTTGCTTCCCTCTGGCAGAGGCAGCTTTAGGTGCAATATCCTGATGTTTCTGGGAGTGGGTTTTGGAATAAACCTACACACGGGCTGTCCATGGGTTGCTGCTATGGATTCTGTGAAAGGTGATCAGGAAAAGCAAGTTCAGAGTTACTCAGCGGATCCTCTGATTCCTGCCCATCTCATGGAGCTGGTCAGGGTGAAACTACTACTCCCATGCTTTTTATTTTCTCCTCTTAGTGCTGGTTTTTCCCCAGGTAAGTCAGTGTTGGAGCAGCCTTGTGGGTTTATCTGTAATGAGCAGTGGTTGTGTCTGCACACAGAGATAGCAGATCACAGCTGTAGTGTGCAAACGTTGGTGCTTTGTGCCTTAGTGCACACCCACATTTGTCAGCTGGCAGGGCTGATACGATGAGAAAACCTCGTACTCTTCAATAACCTGAGCACAGGCACTTCCTGAGTTGTTACATTTAACCAAAGCTCTGATAAAAAATACTACATTAATTTTTCTAATGGAGACCAGATTCCGCATGATCATAATTTACGTTTTGGGATACTCTTTGATTGACTCTGGTGGGAAGGGAGGTGAATCAGTATCGTGTACTTTAGGGAAAGATCTAGGGGAGAATTGAATTGTACTTCCTTGGAATTCACATCACCCCCCCTTACTCGGAGATGTTGATCTTGAGAACAACAAGCAGAGAACAGCCCAGGAAGGGCCGAACGTGAAAAAACCTCTTTGCTGTGTTCATCATTCTGTCTTAATCTTGGATTGTTTCCACCCTTCTCCTCCACCTGGAAGTCACAAGCATCCTGCAGTGGCAGGTACTCTGGGTTCTTCTGCCAGGAGTAGTCCAAGAACAGCTTTTGCTGGGAACAGCTCTGACCTTGCTGAAATCACTTCTGAAACCTCCCCTGACTCTTGCAGTGCCAGAATTTCATGGTGGCAGAGGTGAGGCAGGGACTGAGCCTGGTTCATTGTCCCCAGAGCTCGGGTAGTTTAGGACAGTCAGGCCAGTAAAGCCCCTGCTCAGGGCTGGGAACGAGATCCTGGCCAGCTTTCCCCTCTCTGCAGTCCTGCTGGGCTATGTCATGCCCTGGGGCCACTCTGCCATTGCTCAAATGGCCAAAATCCACTCATCCAGGAGGGGAAAAGGGAGGGAGGGCACAGGAATTCAGCTTAGGTGGTGAGGCCTGGAAAGTTTCAAGGCAACTAATTGATCTTTGGATTATTCCAGCAGAGCAGAGAACACGGTGCCATGGGCTCTGGCAGGGCTGTGCTCAGCTCTTTGTTCTCTCCCAGGTCCAAAAGTGTGACCAGTTCCAGCAGCAGCAGCGACAGCTCAGCCAGCGACTCCTCCTCTGGCAGCCAGGACTCCTCTACCTCCTCCGAGGACAGTGACAGTGAGGACAGCTCCTCCCCCTCCTCCAGCAGCTCTTCCTCCGACTTCGACTCGCATCCGAGCTCCTCCAGCAGCAGCAGCAGCGACAGCAGCTCTGAGGATGAGCCCCCAAAGAAGAAGAAATAGCTGGGGAGCTGCAGGACTGGTGTGGAGTGGGGGAGAAGCCCCTCCCAGGGGCTGGAGCACACGGCTGCCAAACATTCAATGGTCAACATTTCTACTGCTCACACTTTCCAAGTGTTTTGCCTAGTTGTTCCTAGGACATGGAAGGTATTAAATGGCTTCCTGAGACTTACTGAGAGAGTATTTTTGTGCTGTATCCTTTTATGGAAGATTTTACTTTTTTAGTTCCAAGAAAAATTCTAAAAAAATCTATCATCAGATTCGTTTCTATGAGCTGAAGTCCAGTAACCTGGATGTTTGCATGCTGGAAAGCAAAAGCTTTTTATTGCCGGTTATGCTGCGCATCGTGTGCTGTTCCTCTGTTAATGACACCTTCACCTCCATTGAGAAAATCCTCTCCAACTGGTAAAAGCAGAAGTTTTTCAGCGCTGCTGTGGAGCTGTGGCATTGTTGAAGCTGAATGCACAACGTGTCCCACACAGAGCCTCCCATCTCATTAGCTGGTGGCAAATGGATTCTGTGCTGCTGAGCTTGTGTTCCAATGGCTTTTCCTGATGCTTCCAGGTCCAGTCCTAAGTGCACCATGCAGTTGAGCTGTGTTGGTTTGTTCCTGATCAACGGAGTGCTTGTCCTGCCCGCAGGCTCTGGGCTTTTCACTGCCCTGTGGCCTTGGCTCGTGTATTGCAAGTGTCTGCTGAGACACAGAGTGTTGGTGTTGGGAAGCAGCAGCTCAGTGACTTGGGGCTGCTGCTGCTTTAGGAGTTTCATCTTTGTGCCTTTTTTTTTGTCAGTTCGGTGTGCCCCAGTGAGCCAAGGGCTGCCGTGGGTGTTCTGCAGAGCTCCAGCACAATATTGCCACGCAGCAAAAGCAGAGAAATAATAACAGCCACAACTGGGCACTGCTCTCACTGGATGCTCAGTAAAAAAGAGACTCCTTGAAATAAAGGGCTCAAAGCAAAGTGTTTCCCTTTGGCTGTGTGAAATGCAGGATTTCCGAGTGGCAGTCTGCAGAAATTCAGTCATTCTTTCTTTGTGGGAACTGCCCTGGAGAAGGAAGTGAGTGCAAAAGCCCCACAAGCCCTACAAACGCAGATGCAGACAGGCTCCAGCGCAGGGATTGCTGGATGCAGAGTGGGAATTCTTTGTTCTTCTGGTGCATTGAAGCAGTTGCCATTAGGATTTTATTTGGTGATGCAGTCTCCTGAATTTCTTCTTGTCGGAGTGCCCTTTGTGGGGAGGAGGCATCACTTGTGGAAGAATTCTCAAGTATCTTAGTTTAGGTAAAATACAGCAAGTAAAGTATTTTTTTTATAATTTTTATGGAAAAAGTAGTGCGTAGACTTCCTTTGGAATAAACTTAAACTTACTTAAATGTTTGGAAATCCCTATGTTCTGTGTGTGTGTGTGTCTGTGAGCACTCCTGTGTTTTACAGAACACACTGCAGAGTGTAAATAAAACTACCAGAAAGGTGTTTAAGTCTTGTGGACTGAATGTAGCATTTAATGGGAAAGTGAATAAATTATTAACCAGCAGTTGCTAAGTGGATGCTTCCTGCAAATATCCGAAATCTTTGTGGTGGTGTGTGCAGGTTGCAGCTGGCGTTGCCCTGGCATTGCCTCCCAGCGGGGCAGGATTGCGCCCCAGGAAGTTCTCCAGGCGGAAGTCCCTGGGTCTCCGGATTATTTTTTTTAAAAAGTTTAGTTTGTCTTGGCTTTTTCTTTTTTTTTCCTGCCCTTTCTGGTTCCTTTGTCTCTCCATGTTCTTATTTTACAGAGGATCCCCTCCCCAGCCCGGCCAGAGCCGCAGCCGCCTTCACGTGCTGCTGCCTCAGGCGCTGCTCCCGTGCTGGCTCAGGAATGTGATCAAAGCCCGGCTCAGCAGGAATTGTTGCGGGCCTGCTCTGTTTAATCGCTGCCGCTGCGAGCAAAGCTGCCCCTGCTCCTTGAGGGGAGCGCTCGCTGCAGCCCGGGAGGAAAAGAGCCGAGGAGAAGCTGCGCCCTTTGCAGGAGAAGCGCTGGGAGCAGAGGGGAGAGCGGGCAAAGGGAGCGAGAGCAGCGGGGCGGGCGGGGCGGCGTCAGCGGTGATCCCTCCGCGGTTGGGGCCGCATCACAAATAGTCCCTCGGGCGGATCACTCCGCGGTTGGGGCCGCATCACAAATAGTCCCTCGGGCGGATCACTCCGCGGTTGGGGGACGCATCACCGGTGCTTCCTCCGCGGGCAGGACCGCATCACAAGTAGTCCCTCCGGCGGATCCCTCCGCGGTGCGCATGCGCACTGATCAGCGGGGAAGCCCTTTGTCGTGTGGTCATTAAGGGAGCCATGGAAACAGTGCTGAGCATGCGCGGTGTTGTGGGAAGGGAAGCGCACGAGCAGCGCTGTACCTGGTTACGTCATGTGGTGTTGAAGGGCGGGGCGGAGCCGGGCAGCGCTGCGCATGCGCACTGGCTTTACCCTCCCGCTCCTGCTGCTCCGTGGGTACCGTCCGGCGGTGCCCGGGAGCGGCTTGGAAGCGCCAGGTTCGGTTCCCGGCTGCGGCAGCGGCGGGCGAGGGTTGTGGTGATAATGGAGGAGGGCGGCTGTTGCTGTGGCTGCAGCGAGGTGGAAAGTGAGCGGAGAACGGCGACGCGGCGTGTGCCGGGAAAAGACCCGACGGGGGGCGGCCCCGGAGCAGAGCCGGGCGGGAGCGGGCGGCGGGGGCTGCGCGGGGTGAAGGCGGTCCCGGCGCGGGCACGGAGCCGGGGAGGAGCTGCGGGGCTGGGGCCGGGACTTGCGGGCGGCACGGCGGGACCTCCCTGCAGAGCCTTTCCTGGGAAACAAAAGCGGGAGTTTGTCCCAGCTCGGCCCCGTGGCAAAGGGGCAGCGCAACCGAGGGGAGCAGCGCCTGAGCAGTGCGGCAGTTTAGGGGCGCAGGGAAGAGGCGGCTGGTGCTGGAGCGAGAACTTGCAGGTTTCTTACACTTAAATGAACGTGGAAAGCAGGGAGAGAGGTGGTATAAAAGCACTGGGTGCTCGGGCAGGTGAGACAGGACTCAGGGGAGGGAGTCGCTTTCCTGAGCTCCTGAAGTTCCACTTGCCTCTCTCACGAGCACTCGTGAGAAGTTTCCCATTTGGAGTTGGGCTCCAAAAGGAAGGAACTTGAAACTGCTTCTTCTGATAAATCCGTAAGTATGGGAGGCCCTACCAAGCCCACGGGTGTAAGCAGCCAATAACTCCCACGAGTATTTTAACCACTAAAAATAGCAACTTTTATTTCTTCTGCACACAGAGGACTTGGCTGTCCTGTGCAGGGTTCACTGATGCTGTGAATTGCAATCCAGGGCATCTTCAGGCTCCTGGTGCTTGGGACTGTGGTGTTTGGTGTGCAGAAAACATCCCAGGCTGTCCAGCTTGGGTGTGGCTGTGCATTTGCACAGTTCCTCAGAGTGGGAAAAGGCCAAGAGAGCGATGGGAAGGTCTTTCTTCCAGGCCCGGGCATCCTCAAGACACCTCAAGGATGGTTTTTAAATGTTTGTTGTCTTTTGTTTCCTAGCCCAGGAGCCGGAGAACGGGTGGAGACAGTGGCAAGCAGGAGTCCCATGTTTACATCTGCCCTTGGATTCCAGTTTCTCCCAGTGGGTCTGTGCTGCCCGAAGTACAAAGGAAGGAGGTGTTGGAGTACCTGTTTGTTCACCTGTTGAGCTTGGAAGAGATGCCGAGTGTGAAATTCCAGGAGTGCCGGCTCCTTGCGAGCTGTTGGTTGCTCAGGAGATGGGGTCGGGGAAAGGGGGGAAGAGTCCGAGCACAGCACAGTGGTAGGAGCTGGGTTTGCATCTCAATCTAAGGCATCTCAAAGCCTGATAAGCTGGAAAGAAGACTTTGCTGTGTTAATGCATAATTACATTTTTGTGCAATTTTTTGAAATTAGGGCTGGGATCAACCTGGGGAGGAGGTTGTCTGGCACAGTTCCCTGTGCCCTGCTTTGCCATGAGGAATGGATGCCTGACCTCTTTGCAGAGAGCTGCTGCTGATGTAGATTTCTCTGTTTCTATAGTGAATTTATCCCAGTACTTGGCTGCTATAAAGAAGTCTCCTCTTGCTGCAATTTCCCCCTATTACATTTAAGATCAGCTCCAGCTGAGTTAGAATTTAATCCCGACCTTTTCCCCCTTTTTTTTTTTCCAAGAGGCCTCAGCTATCTCACTATTTCTTTCCTCTCTCACCCTCCAGGTCCTGTTTTTCAGACTTTTCCTTATAAAACCCTTGATAACCCATTCCCCACTTAAGGCTTTGTTGTAGCCTTGTTTTGCTACCTTCTGGGTGCTGTGGATGAAGGTCTGGCTTTGAGGAGCACGCCCTGCTCCCTTTGCTCAAGGGATTGCAGTTATTCCAATCTCCTGCTGCTGAGGGCTTCCTTAGGCTCTTGCTGAAATGAAAAATGTCCAGGAAGCTTTTCCTTTTTTGAGATTAGACTGGTTGAGATATGATCATGATGGTTAAAAACCCACAGTGCAAATGAAGGTTTCCCCCTTCTTCCCCCCTGCTCCCCACTTGCTCCATGCTCGGTCCTCTCCCTGCACAGTTCATTCCTTTGTAATCACAACTGCTAAGGAAACCTTTCTAATCTTGTCAATTGGCAATGCAACTGCTTTTAACTTCTGTTTTAAAATAGGTTTTGAAGTCAGGCTCTGCCCTTGCTATTGATTTGAATTCTTGACTGAGCAAGTTATTGGTGCTTAAGAAGCCCTTTGTTGCTTTAAAGCCTTTCTCCAAGGGTCAGAGAATAACACTGACAGGGAGTGAAGGAGCGCTGCCCAGTAGTTTCTTAGAAACGGAATGTGTTAAACCAGGTTTCTTTAAAAGCAGTTTTGAGTAAGTGAAATTCAGGTACTTGAATTACTTTGGGAAATGGTCCATTTAGGATAGATCTACACTGACAGAAGCTGTTTATCTGAGGTCAGTCCATGCTTTGATCAGTGCAGGGCCTTCCCCTCAAGAAACGCATGAGCCAAGCCCAGCAAGGTAGAGGAAAAGACAGACACAAGTTCAGCTTAGAGAGCTGCACGGGTGAAATCCCATGAATATGCCTGGAGCATGGCCCTCCCCAGCAGCTTTTCTTACAGTTAAATTCTTAAAAAAGCTAGAAGCTGATGCTCAGTACTTTGGGATCTGGCTCAAAACTGCGGAGAGGATAAACTCCCTTACTGGAACTCGGGCAGTGGAGTGCCCACAAGCCAGCAGCCCGGTTGCTTCTTGTTCAGCTTCATTTCAACGTCGTTTTTTTGTTGTTTTGGTTGGTTGGCTGGTTTTAAAGTATTCTTAGAGATGCTACAAGTGGAAGAAGAGAACAGAAATAGAGTGGAGCACCACTGGCATACTACCTGATATTTTACTGTTCCTCTTTTTCTTTTAAAAATATATGTAGATAACATGAACTTTTAAACTCTGTGATTTGGGAGAAACACTCTTTTTTCTCCCTCTCTTTGGAAGAGATATGCAAGTCCTGAGCCGTTGGGCCAATGCTTGCTGCATTTTGTTTACGTTTTTACAATCAAACAAGGGGCTGATAAGATTGACAAGGAAGATACAACTCAGGAGCTCACTAGGCAGCAGCCTCCAGACTCTTTGGGTGATGCAGTAGGGTATGAAGACTGTTCTCCAGTGCGAGATTAATCCATAATAACATGCTCACTGACATAAAAGTCACTTCTTATAAGCCACTTCTTATTCCCTGAAGTGCAGGAGCTGAGGTGTTTGACAAAGCCTTGGCAGAATGATGAAGTAGATCCCTGTCAGATTTCTCCTTCTTGTGCTAGTGAGAGCAATCCATCTTCTTTAAGGGTTTTGTTCCTTTGGGATTGTGTGTAGTTTAGAGGGAGAACAGTACCCAGAAGCATTAATTATTTAATCTGCACTGCTTTTTTCCTCGACATGTGAGGCCTGAGTATTGTGCTGGGAAGCGGGGCCAATAAAATTTCTGGGAGTCAGACTTGGAGCTCGAAAGTTTTAGAATTAACGCTGGAGACTCAGCTCCCTCTATGGTCAGAAGAGGGGGAGACACCTTCCTTCAGGATGTCTCTCCAGGGAATGCTTTTGCAAAGTTTTCTCTCGTAACGGCTCAAGTCCTGCCTCTTCCTGAAATTGCGGTGTAGATCCCACTGGAGGCAGTAAATCTCTCAAATGTATGAGCTTGGGCCTACACACCTGCTAAGGTGTGACTAGAGGTGTGAGAACTTTTGCAAATGAATTTGGAATCATGAGAATCACAGAACCACTGAGGTTGGAAAAGCCCTCTAAGGTCATCGAGTCCAATGTGTGCCCAATCCCTACCTTGTCACCCAGCCCAGAGCACTGAGTGCCATGTCCAGGTGTTCCTCGGACACCTCCAGGAACGGGGGGACTCCAAACCTCCCTGGGCAGCCCCTGCCAAGGCCTGACCACCCTTTCCAGGAAGAAAGTCCTCTTGATGCCCAACCCTGGTGCGGCTTGAGGCCCTTTCCTCTTGTCCTGTTACTGGTTGCCTGGGAGAAGCAGCCAGTCCTCACCTGGCTACACCCTCCTGTCAGGGAGTTGTAGAGAGCAAGGTCTTCTCTGGGCCTGCTCTTCTTAGGACTGGTATGGAATCACTATTTTGCATTAAAGGACAATAAGCAGATGTTTTGAAAAAATACTTTGAAATGTTTTTGCATTGTCCTGGAAATCTGCCAAGAATTGGAGTTGCTTACCAGGTTAGGTGTTCTTGCCTGCAACTTCCCAGGGGCTGCTGGAGGTGGGATGAGGCTATTGCAGAGGAATTACAAGTACGTGGTTTCTCACTCAGGAGACTCTGGGTTTACTATAGCTATGGAACTGGTTTTCCAGACTAGAGGAACCCCTTAAAGGACTGCAGAGGGAGGCGGAGATGGGATTTGGGGTTTGCATCCCCACCTTCTGAGCACACATGGGGTTAAAGGCCTCTTGGCAGAGCTGTAAGGTGTAATGTGGGCAGCAGCTCCTCCTCTCTTTGGGGGCCTAAATTGAAACGCTCAGGAGCCAAATCACCTCTGAGCTGCTCTCTTGTGAGCAGGAGAGGAAGGGACACCTCCAAAGGCCACATAGCTCACTCATAGTCTGAAAAATCCTACTGCTGAATCTGGAACCCCCCCAGGGACGCCTGGGAGCCCCTGGGCCCCTCTGTGATCCTCGACAATGCACCCCTCCATCATCAGACCATGCAGTGTCCCCCAGTGTTTTGCCAGTGGGAGCACTGGAAGAGATACTGGGAACGCTGGGAGGGAACTGGGAGGAAACTTCCCACCACTCTCCAACGTGCAGCAGCCCCAAGTGCGACCAGTGAGGAGGAGGAAGTGCTCCCAGTGCCTCGCCCCCCCCCCCCCCCAGAAAAAGGGGGGCGGGGGGAGTTACAAGAAGAAAAAGGATTTTAATTGAGGGGAAAACACTCCATTTCTTTAATTGTGCTTGAACTTAGGAGGATCCCACTTCATCTACTGTTTGGAGGGTCTCAATTGACACAACGTTTTCATGATTTTGTATCTCAGTTGGCTGGGAATCACTGTTTTGCATTATTTTCCTGTCTAATTGGAAGAAGAAAGCCTTTATGGTGCTGTTTGATGGATTTGAATTGAGGGAAACCGCCCCATTTTCATAATCTTAAGGTTAAAACTGAGGGCAAAACACCACCGTCCCTGGTTTTAAAGGGAAGCCCTTTATGTGCCATTATGAGAGTTCCATCGAGGGGGACCCTCATTTGAAGGGACCTTCATAGAGGAAAAACGTGTCCAAAAGCCCCCAAAATGGTGTTTCTTGAGGGAAAGCGAAGAGGACGCTGCATTTTCCCTCATTTTAGGAGGCTAATTTGAGCAAAAGTCCCCCTTGATTCACTTTTTCTTTGGGTTTATATTTAGGGGAGACCCTCCTTATGCATCAATTACGGGTCTAAATTGAGAGGGAAGCTCCGTTTTCCCCTTGTTTCAAGGCTTTGAAATGGTGACTAAAGGGAGTTTTCCCTTAATTCATTAAGAAATTGAAAAAGAAGCCCGGCATGGACCGGCGGGTCTGGACACATCCCCATTGAGGGGGGGCAGAGCCGCTGCTCGGGGGATCCTTTATCCCCCTCGTACAGCTGCGAGCTGCCGAGGAAAAAGTCCTCGTTCCTAGGCTTAAAGCCCTGCAGGTTTACCTCTCATTCTCTTGCTCTGATTTGTTTGACAATAAATTCAATTTATTCCCCCCAGTCGTGTCTCTTATTCCAGTGACCGGTGAGTGATCTCTCTGTGCCCTTCTCCCGATCCTCGGGCCTTTCCTGATGTGTTCTGTTCCCTGCCCAGGGTGAGGAGGAGAGGGACAGAGCGGTTTTGCTGGCACCAGGCACCTGGCCAGGCCCAGCCCACCCCAATAATCCCTGCGATCATTCACGCCACCATTACCCAGGCGCGCGGCGGGTCCGGCTCCGCGGGCAGGCGGCTCCAGTAGTTCAAAGTGGGCAAATTGGGACGGAGTGAGAGGAAGCAGGTGCTGCCGGTGGGTGAAATGTCTCTGCTGCGAGCTGCCTGGGAAAGGAGGAGGGAGAACCTAGTGCAAAGGAAAGGGGAGAGAAAGAGGGACAAGGCTGGAGCTGTGGAAGGAAGCGGAGATGGCCAAGGGGCAGCTGAGCATTTTGCTTTCCCACTCTGTGGGGGGAAAGAAAGCGCTGTCAAATCCATCCAGGAAAAGAGAGGAGAAATAGCAGGTGGTGGAAATCGCCGGCAATTTGGATGCAATTTGTCTGTCTGAAGTGCAGACGCCGACAGACACGGAGCACCGCCGGACGCCTGCTGGCGCTGCGCTGTGTCCTGCTCTGGCTGCAGCCCGCCTGGCGAGACCCCCAGCAGCAGCGGCCCGGGGGCGGCGGGTCGGGCAGCAGCCAATCGGAAGCGCCGCAGCGTGCGGCAGCCAATAGGAGCCCTGGCTACTCCGGCAGCCAATGGAAAGCGCCGTTCCCTGAGGGACCAGGCCCAGCTCGAAGCCCCTCACAGCGGCTTCGTTTTTTGGGACGTTTGTGGAAAGTTCGGAGTTCATTTTTTTTTTCTTTAGCGCACCTTTTCCAGGACAGGAGGGATTCCGGCGCCGCTTCGTGCCGGTAGGGAGCGGGAGAACGCGGCGGCGGGCGGCGGGTGGCGAGGGCCGTCGGCGAGACGGGGCTTGGGCCGCCTGCGGTGTGCGATCTCCCGAGAGCAGCGGGGAGCGGCGGCGGGCGGGGCGCTGTGGGAGCCGGCGCATGTCCCCGAATGAGCCGCCCGGCGCAACGCGCGAGGTGCCAATGAAATAAAATAGAACACGGTAAAGTGAAAAGCATCTTCTGCCAAATAATATATCAACAGACCATCTATCTAAGTGGCACAAGAACATAGTTTCATTGTGCTCTGGATGAATGTCATCTTTGTTATTGCAGAACTAAGTTAAGAATATTAAGTCTAATGATGCAATTTTATTTTTAGTCTATTTGATTTTATAAGTTACTAATCTGAGTCATGTATGCTTATCGTTTTCTCTCTTATTAACAAAGACAATTCAATATCCAGTTCATGATTATAGTATAGTTTTGAACCACTCAATAGTAATTTTTCTTTTGGAATATGTGTGATAATTTCAAGGTGAGACATCTACATAATGCATTGGACACGTATTTGTATATTTGCAGTTAAAGTAACATGCTTTAAATTTGTGTGCATGTATATAAAGTACATATACTTAAGGAAGAGATCATAAAGAGATAAGGTACCTTTCAATCAATTTGAATTGTAGGCGGGGTAATTTTTGTTTCTTCTTGTAGGTGATTAGTTTTAAATCTTTTAAAGCAGTATGTTTGTCTGACAGGCCACTCATGCTATTTTATTGATGTCTAGAAGGGACATCTTTTGCTGGCTTCTGACTCCATAGACAAAATAAAACCTCGAGATCATCTCAAACAAGGATAGATGAGGAAAAGAAAGAAAAACTCTAGCATCAGTGATAGTAAATTAGATATTGAGGCTACGTGGCCTAGGCAACTTACTCATTAAGTTTATAATGAATTTATAAGCTTATGATGACTGGGTTGCTCTAGATTTTCAGCTGTCACAATTTGCAGCATTGCTGTTAGGTTCACTAAAACTGAGCCGTAACTCTTTATTTGAATGTAAAATTCTGAATTTCAAAATGACCTCGGAAACCTAGTGTTGGAAACAGGTTTTAAATTATCCTCCAATTCCATAAAGGTTTTTATTTTACAGAACTAACCAAGAGTTACACGAATACAGTTTATAAAGCGTGTGTTTGCAGATGGGTCACAGTCCTTTCAGCTCTGGACTTCATGATGCCAGGAGAAGTCGGAAACTACACAGTATTTGTGAATGCAAGACTTTGCATTTAGATAGGTTTGAGCTGAACGATCTGAAAAAGCTCCCATAAGCACAGAACTCCTTACTGTCTGTGTGTTTGAGAAGGCTGAAGAGCTCTGTTTATTGCCACAAAGGGCCTGGAATAAATTATGTTTAGTAAATTGGCCCCAGGTTTTCTTGTTTCAGACAGTAGCTTCAGAGCAATCTGTTTTATAGGCTCCACTAAATCTGACCAATTGCAGGGAGGTGACACCTCATTTCAGAGACGTGGCATCCCACATGTGCCAGTCAGGTCCAGCCCCTCTCTCTGTCAGGATGGCCGGGCACCAGCAGTTCAGCTTTCTGTCTTTTGGCATTTAACCTACGGCCTGTTCCCAATTTATGGGCCCCGCAGGGAGGTCCTAGCAGGATGGAGCCAGGCTGCTCAGCCCCTCCTCAGCCTTGTGCCTCCCACCCCTACATGGGGCAAATAAAAGCTTCTTTATTCCATTGGAAATGCCCCTGTTTCAGCGAGGTGTATGCCTGGCTTCCTTCCCTGGTCGGTCTTGCAGGTGATAATGAACACAGTGCGGTGCTATTTCCTAGCTGAAGCCAAGGTGGGAAACCAGCTTTAGCCTCAGCATTTTTCATTTCAGACTCTTTTTCCTCAGTTATTTTGGATCTGTTCATGGTGAGGAGGTTTTACAATGTGTTGGTCCTTAGCTGAAGTATCGAAGAACTGAACAAACCAGTAATTTTTCCTTCTCTGACCAAATTCTTCTTACTTTTGAGGGGAGGAAGGAATGGGGGAGTCAAATTTGCGTTTAGGTTTTATGTTTTATTTCTGCCCGTGGAACTGTTTGCTACTGAGCTGCGTGACCGTGGGTCTTTTCAGCACAGGACACTGATTGACATTGCATGTGTTACAGAGAGGAAGGGCATTTCCTGATGATTAATGGCAAGTTAGTTGGCCTGAAGTTCATTAACCTGAGCTAGACTGTTGGAAGGACTCTGTGTGGAATTGTATTAGAGGATCATCATAAACTAAAAATATATGTGACAATCTGGCCAGATTGCAATGAATCTAAAGACAGGACAGGGTTGGCTCGAGCTCACAGAGCAGCTGCCTCGAGTGTAAACTAACTGCCTTGTGAAAGCAAATGGTTTTTCACAGACTTTATTCAAATAAAAGGGGAAAAGGAAAAAAAAAACCAACCAAAACAAAGGAAGGTTCCCATTAGCAAAAAAAGCCTACATGAAAAAGTGAGGTTGTGAGCTATGGCCGAAGGCCCGAGTTTGGTGCTGATTCTCAATCAATTCAGCAAATGACAGTGCATTGACACAACTGGTTTTTTAGTCAAATTTAGTCCTGATTCTTCACAGTAATTTGCCTCAAGAAAATGAGCCCCATATCCTTTGGTGAGTTCCCTGTTGGCTGAGGCCCATGGCTTCAGGCCATGACTTCTCAACATACTTGCAGTGAGACTGGCTCCCTCTTAATTGCTTCTTTTTGAAGTATGGTTTGTCACTATCATCCTGCTGAAGATGAACAGGGCTGGTGTCTCATTTTCACATATTCTTCCCCCTCCTCCCCTCTCCTTCTTTTCCCCTTTTTCACCTCTAAATAAATTTCTTAAAGGCGATTTAACCCTGGGATGGTCTAATCCACTTCAGTCCTTCGTGGTCCACCCTCAAATAGATGTGTTGGCACAGAAGAAATTAAGGGTGTTCTCTTAGGATCTGATACTGTAATAAAGGGAAGAGAAAGATGAAACAGGCATTTCATGTTTGTCTGTTTTCTCTCCATGTCATTTCATGAACGTGTACTCACGCTTGGCCAAGAGTAGTGCATTCAGACACTGAATATGAGTGTTGAAGAGGGGACTGAGAAGAAAGAAGCTTAGTGTTCTGCAATAGGAATTATGCTTTGGGGATTTTACGGATTGTTTCCCTCTTTTTCACCATCATGCTTTTCTTGCACACTTCCTTGTCTTTTGCTACTGAGCGAAAGTCTGGAGGCTCAGAAAGCCCATCTGAGCAAGATTTCCTGTGTCAGAGAGAACTGAAGGGATTCTGTTTCCATCCTTTCATGCCTGGAAGGATGAACTGCCTGTATCAGGACGTGCTGAATTGGTTCTGGGTGCTGCTGTAGCTCACAGAATTGCAAGACCTAGTGCTGCAGGAGTTCAAATAACAGACCAGTGGAAAGGCTCAGGGGCCACAAGCTGTGCTGCATCTCTCATGGACTTGTGAGGAACCTATCCTTTGGTGTCTGTGCAAGTGCTGGCTGATGTGGGCACTAGGATTGCTCTTTTAATCAGGCAGCTCCAGTTCCTTTCAGAAAAGAATTTTCATGGCACATCATGAGCCATTAATCTCTCGACTAACCATAACATTTCCTTACTCCTTGGTTTTCCAGCATTACTCAAACACTGACATTTGTCATTTCACCAGCCATCTCCCTTGACCTCTAGCATCAGGCACTTGCAGGGGGAAGGATCTGGTCTCACAAATATTTTCATACTCTGATCTCTGTGATTTATTAACCGTGAAGTTTTGCCTTCAGAACTCAAGATGCCGTTTCAAATAATTTCACGTGCAAAAGTCGAGTTATTGGGCAAAAGGGATCCTTGATAGCTGGGTACAAAGGACAGCAGGACTGCTGTTGCTGTTTTCTTTTCAACTCCTGTGCTGGCTGTGTGACCTTGAGGAAATAGGTTCATTGCAGCTTTATGGTTCCGTTTTTGCATAGGGAAAATAAGGGCAGTGATAATTGCTTTCGTTTGTAAAAAACTTTAAGATTTATGGACTACGAATGATTCTTACTAAGTGAAAAGTGTTGCAAAGCTGGCTTAGTTACACACTGTGCTAACAAAATCCCATATCAGCCTATTGACTCCAGCCTGAAACACTCATTAAAGTTTATAGGACATTTTGGTGGATGAGTTGAGGCAGTTATTCTGCTGGAAATATCATACTGAAAACACTTTTAAATCCATCATCCGCTTTGACTTTTTTCTCTATTAAAACGAAACACAACTGCTTGCTCTGTCCAGTTTTCTTAGTTTATTTATGAAAAGTTTTTGATGGATATGGATATGTACTCACTGTTAACTCAGCTTGTACCCCCATGGCATCTGAGACATTACAGTTCATTCTAGTCATAGCATAAACACACAATAGCTGTTGTACTGAGACAAAAAGAGCTATAAAACATATAAGATATCCAATGGACTAGTATTAACTATCAAGTTGCATGGTCACTTTTGAATGTCATATGTTCTTTTTATGGATACTGCATTAATTTAATTTGTGCTTAAACTTTAGCTAGGCTAGACACTGGTGTCTGAAAAGTTTACATATTTTTCCAATGTCAAAATGTGTAAATTTAGTATTAAGGAAACAAAACATATTTACTTGTACTAGAGGAAAAATACTTTTGTAGCAAAGAAATTAACTGAGGTGCTCCTTAAAGATAGGTCTGGCTTGCTTACAGAATTGTTACTTATGCAGTAAAGCAGATCTGCAGATGTTTTCTTTTTTTCTTCCAGATAAAACTTGGATTGTTTGAAAAGTGGGGAGATACTTCACCATAGTACAAAAGAAGATACAGAAGAGGAGAGCAGAATGAGAGCTTTGCAAGTGCCACGTGCCTGCAGCCCGCTGTCTTTAGTGATGCTGTTCCTTCCAGTCACTGGAATGTCAAAACAAAATATCCCAAGACTGAAGCTTTCCTATAAAGGTAAACTTTTCAGTAGTTTTTCTGATTCTGCCACTTCCGTTTTGATGTGATACTGCCAGCAGTTCTTTTGTATTACTAACCAGGAAATACATAATAGAAGCCTTAAAGATGGATGAATTCTGCCTCGGGGCAGTATTAAAATCTGGGCTTTTTGTTGTGTCGGGGCACATGTTTCTGAAGTATAACTGTCTTTTAAAAGTATTATTTCTGTTTGCTCCAAGAGGATGTTAACAGACTCTACATAAATTAGAGGGGAGTGGTACTTGAAACACTCTGAGGTGCATTGGAGACATTCCTATGTGGCTGGTAGGGATGATGTGAGACATGGAGGACGTTCACACCTTCCTACAGCATCAGAGGAAGTTGAGAGAGCTGACTCAAGTGTTTCAAGGGGACTGACATTTATTTTTGTAATAATTCTTTTTCTATCACTAAGTGGGTATGTTAAACTCTTCATAGGTGGTTTTCTTTCTCCTTGCCTCTTTGGATCACAAAAGCGTGTTTCTCTGCAGAATTTCTTAGTCTTGTGTGTAGTTCTTGTTAAGAATGGTACCGAGGGATTTCAACACAGACATATTTATGTATTAATGGACAAGTTTTTAAAGAAGGTAGATTTCTTTTTGCTTTGAATGTACAGCACACCTGCACAGGCACAGAGGTGTGTCACTGATACTTTCTTCTTTAGTGAAAACAAGTGCTCTCCCATTAGTTATGTTTCAGCTGTGTCAGCACCTTGCCCTTATGGGAGCTATTTCTGCTCTGTTTTTCAAACTTATGTCTTCCTATGCATTGCAGAGTTACACTCAGGATGGTGTGATGGGACAGGCTGTAAAGCCTTCATTGGGGCTTATGATATGTTTATCATGAGTTTAACACCCAGAGAAATTTATTGAGTAAGCAGAATGACTTGCTATTTATTTACAAGCTTCTCTTTTGCTAGATTTGCGTGCCACTGCGCATGCTATTCCACTGTGTATATAAATGTGTTTGGATGTGTTTGTGTGAGAGAGACAGAGGAAGCAAGATCAAGGGATCTTGACAACATTTTTATTACTTTGGGAAACAGTTGCACTCACTGAAGCCAATGAATAGAGAAACTGAAAGACCTGACGTGAGTTACGAAAGTTAGCAGTAAAACCCTCCTAACATACAGCCGGCCTTCTCACAGCCAGGCCTTTTGAGATAATTCCCAAAAGCAGCATGTACCACATGGCGACGGCATTTATTGTGGATTTGACACTCACGATTAGTGAATTCCTCTCAACTTCAAAAGCAGATAGCCTTTGGCAAAATCCTGATGGATGCCTTTGGCAGGTAAAGAGGGGGAGAAAGAAAAATTATTGAGGTCAACACAGGGAAAAAAAAATGGCTGAAATCTTAGTTTAAAATAGTGGCAGAGACCTGCTGGGAACAGTTGGGGAAATGCCTGAGCTCGTTTAAAAAGACAATGAGCAGATGATTGATATTTAGGCCCTGATCCAAACTTTTATTAGCAACTTTATAAACCTTTCAGTTTGGCTTGAGGGATACCGTTTCCTGTCCAAACTTATTCACCTATATCCCCGTAGGGGGGGAAAATCAACAACAGATGCAGATGCAAAATAGCACATAAATCTTAATTTTGAGAGCTGTGATGGAACTGAAAAGTCGGAAGAAAGAGAATTACCAGAATTTATTGTGCTTTGTCTTACTTTCTTGGGGGGTTGGAAGGTGTATATTTTTCCACATGGAACAAGAAACAATTTAATGCTGTTTTTTCACACTTATGTACTGTAAATGATTCCAGTATGGCTTATCATAATCAAACTATATTTTGTGTGTTGACAACAGGATATCACATATACTGAGTATTTAATATAGTTGTGAGAATTAAGTCTACCTTCCTCCCCCCAAATCTTTCAGACAAAACAATTCCAAGGTTTCTGAGAATAAGATGTAGGAGAAATGAACTGTTTTGCCAGTTGTCATAAAATTGTTAGTCATGTCACTGACAAGTCCTGGCATCTCTGTTCTTTGGAATTAATACTTGAACTATCATGAAGAGGAGAATACAGGGCTCTTCTCCTTCTTTATGGAAAACAGATGAGAACTGGCCACATCAGGCAGTTCCAAAAACCTGGTCACACGTGTCTTTGAAGGGAAGGTTTCGTCTCCTTTCATGTGCAATGTGTTTATGGCATAGCTCCATCTTCCCAGAAGAGCTGAGCATTTGCTGGGGCAGGAGAGCTGGAAGTAAGCAGGACTTTGCAGTTACTGAGTTTTCCAGTTGCATCAATCAGTGGTGGATGGAGGAAGAGGGAGAGGGTAGGGTGGTTAAAGATGTGTCTATAACTGCAGGAGTGCTTCAATAAACCACAGCATGTCAAAGCTCCTTTGTGTTCAAACAGCAATTAAAATTTTAGACCTTCTCTGAATGGCAGCTATAGGTTTCCTTCTTCTCAAGGTCGTCATCTTAACGAATGGGAATCTGTGCAGGAAATGTTAAGATATTCCAGTGAATGATGTCGGGATCAATGTAAAGTCGTACAATGGATTTCCTTTATTGTTTGTCCCAGTCTAAAGATGTGTTCTAAAAAAATTGTGCATGTATAAAACTAAAACTACACACAAATCAATTAAAATACGTTGTAGTACAGAATCAAAGTCATATATTCTCCACCTGTGTTAATCAAATCCACTATGATCTTTAATCATGTATCTCATCTTTTCACATTTTCCCATATCCATTAGTTGAAAAATTCTCTTATTCACTCAGACTTAAGTTAGATACTTGTTCATGTCATTACTATCCCAGAAATTGTCACTCCTCTTGTGATGTTTTTAGGGTGCTCTCAGTGCATATACCTTACTTAATCTGTGTATCTTAGATACTTCTACAAGATTGAGGTGCTTTTATTACTGTAGTTTTAATATTAGGAGAAGGTAACAAACTGTCTTCTAATAGAAGATTAGGATCTTTAGAAAACCAGGGGATGATTTTGAGTAATATTCCATATTTTAACCCTCTTTGCCTAGTACTCTTTCAGTCTTAAGACCGACAGTGTATATTTATCACTCATTTTCATGTAGATGGAGATAACCTGTGACCTTCATCCAAACTGCAGAACTCCACAACCACAGCTTCCCTAAGCAGCACATCCTTGTTGTCTGCTGCCTCATTTGACATCCTCATTCCAACCTCTAGAGCAGATGCAGAAGGTTTTCATACACCAGTCTAATTCATTCATGTCATTTTCAGGACAGCATCAGTTCTGTTACTAAAGGATGGAAGGCTCTGTGTCCTAATTCTCGTATGTTTAATTCATACAGTGTAGACAGTCTTGTTTCTGTTTTATCTTCTGAGTAATAATTTTTCCTAATTCATTGGGAGGTCCTTCCATAAATATCGTGTGTGTCTTTTTAGATTTTACTTCATAGGGAGAAGTAAAGAATAGCCAGACCCAGAAGGTTGATTGCCTTCTGAGAAAAAGAAGAAAAAAAATCAAATTTTTCTCAATTTGTGGCTATCCTAAAATTTTCCTGCAGAAAGAGAGAAATTGCAAATTTAACCCTATTGATTTGATTTACTTGGCTGCTTTCCATGGACATTTCAGTAAGTGTAGTCTGTGTTCTCAGTGAATGCATTTATATTACCAAAGCGTGCACCCTAGTTTCTTGGCTGGGGGGCATGCACCAGGCCAGATTTGGGCATTGTCACCAGTGATATCCACAAACATGTATCATTCCCGTGTGGGAATGTGGCCATTCCCCAGAGCAAACCATGCTTACTGTGACAGCCGTGACTTGGTCAGAGGACCAGGAATCCTGCACTGTGACACAGTACAGAGGAATAAGCACGACTGAAGGCAAGGTTTGGCTTTTAAAGCAGGATTTACTTAGCACTGTTCAAAACGACTATGGTAGTAATTTAAATCTAATAAACAAAAGCATTATTCTCAGCTGGTTTGTTTTTCTCCATATAGAATGAATTAAGATGCAGTCTCACTCTCACTGAAGTCATGGCAAGAGTTTTTCCACTGAAGTAAATTGAAGCGAGATCAAATTCACACTCCTCACTTTTTTCATCTTACCTAAGTAAACTAAAGACAGGCAGTTCTTTCTCCTCTGCTGAAGGATGACCGTGCTAAACCATCAGCTCCACATGGCAATTAGCCATGTTTAAGGATTGTTTAGTTTCCCGCAGTGTTTTGCACACAGGATTTTCTTCCCCCTAAGAGTGATCCATTCTTAAAACATGGTGAAAAAGCAAACAGAGAACATTTTGGTGCCAGGAATTCTTTTGAAAATTTGACTGGGTGAGTACATTTCCTTAATGTTCAAAAATTATCCTTTGAACATGCTATTTAACAGTGTCAAGCATTCTGTTCTCTATATTGCTTTTGCTTTAAACCTGTTTCATTTTATAACTGATGAGATGCTTAACTGTTGCATCACAGCAGTTAGTTTGTTCAGTTTCAGTACAGCTGGCTTATTTCCATGTCATGCATCATTTAATTATACATCTAAAACGTAGTTAAAACTGTACAGCTCCATGAGCCTCACTTAAGCTGTCTGTGACACTGCAGTAATCCCAGTACCCTGACGGGGTGTTGCACAGCTATGACTGGTTGGAATGTGGTAAACTGGTGATGTGTAAGAGAGCCTAGAAATGAGCTTGCATTTTGCAGCTGTGCTTGCTCTACTAGAAGAGGAAGTAAAACCAGAAAAAAACTGCTCTTGTGGCAATATCAGCGTCTGTAAATCTGAATGCTTAATGAAAATCAAGGAAAATGTGCTGAGTGAGGAAGTGGTGCTTTTCCCTTGTTTGTCGTTTAATTAATTTTTGGTGGTCTGTTATTTGTCAGAAAAATCTATCTCAGATTCCTCTATGGAAAAACATGAAGTGTTTATGTGAGAGTGAAGATCCTAGTATTGGATGATTGTCTAGATATGCAAAAGACTTTGCCTGTTTTGTCTCAAAAATGCTTTCTGGAGGCAGTGATCATTGAGACTTAAAATGTACCCTAGCTTGAAGATGGATGGGTGCTGCTGTCCATGTGTATATGCCGTCGACCGAGTATAAACTTGAAGGCATTTATTACATCTTAGTAATGGGAAAAGCAGCAAATTTCTTGCAGACATTTTTTTTCCTTTTTTAAGCTAGTGAACTTGAAGGTCAGATTCAACTCTATGTTGCATTTTCTGTCATATAATTATCATATATATCATGTCCTGAAGAGCAGCCTCCAGTCAGTGACATCAACAGCTTACATAGCAGTTGAACTAAGAATAACCTTGGAGAACTGACCCATGTCAAGCTCTTATGAGTGTAAACTGTTGATGTCACTGACTGGAGGCTGTTTTTTCATGATCACAGAAGGGCCTCAATTGGATAAAAGAAGAATTGTGTTCAAAAAATACAAAACTATTCTGCTGAATGTTCACTTTACTATATCTCAGAAGATGAGAGGACACAAAACTGAAAGAGTAATACTTAACAAAGGATTTTTGCTCTCTTATAAAAAGAAGGACGGGACAACATCAAAAACAGCTTCCCTAGAAGAATGCAGGGAAGAGACATGATAAGTGGCATCAGCTTGGAAGAGGGATCAAAACTCTTTCTTTGATTACTTTTACTAATGACATCTGTTTAAGCAAATCCAATTCAGAGCAGTTTCAGAAATCCCAAACTTGTTCTCTTTCTGAGCACTATTTGGAGGGCACGATCTGCCTGACGTCAGTGTCTGTCTAGCAGTGGACATCTGTGGTCACTATGCAGGTGCTCGATTCACGTCCTGTTTCTTTTTCCTCCCTCCCCATTTCTGCAGTTCCATTTCTAGGTGAGTTCCCCAAAGAAGAGCTGAGGAATATAGGGGATGACTCTTCCGTACTCACAGTCCTTTGGAGATAAATACACAGAGATAGCAGAAAGAGTCAGAATTTCCTTTATTTAACCAGCACAACATCAAACAAGTCAGAGAGATTGGTTAACTCTGTTTAAGGCAGACAATTTTGAAGATGGTGGGAGTGACAGATGTACATCTTTGCTACAAATTTGAAAAAGGAGACATTCTACTTTCTGAACAAAATCCTGGCTATCCCAGAATTTTGCACTGTGTTGAACCATAGAGTTTTAAGAGCTGAGAGGTTGCTGAAGACACCAAAATTTTGTAATTAACTTACTGGGCCTCTTAAAGGAGGGTGTTAGATCTTCCTGTGCATCATTCAAGCAGCCTGGATTTCTTTCAGAAAGATTTCTCACTAAATCTGTAACAAAACATTAGCCTATATGACATACTGCCCCAAAAGTAATCAATATAAATATTATTAATAAAAAATGTCCCCCTCCAAGATTAAATAAAAGCTTACACCTATATACCAAGAGCATCCATGGATCATGTCACCCATATTTATATTTGACAAGGGTTTGTGTGGGAGGGCGCTTGTGCCTGCTTTGTACAGGGAAGCTCTGGGGTTCCCAGGTTCACGACTGATGGGTCTGCACTTTGCGTCTCTTGAGGCTTTGGGTGCCCAGGGCCATGATGAGTTCCCGGGCTGGGGATGGCGGGTGGGGCTGGCCTGTGATGCGCTCTGGGGCCTGTGACAGCACAGGGGCCGTGTCACAATGGGGGCAGCTATTAAAGGCCCCATGGGTTGCCGCTGCCCCAGTAGAGCCTGGGCAAGCGGTGAGTGCACACAGGCGGTGGGGAGGCAGGGCTGGGGGAGGGCTGGGGCAGAAGCGCCGGCACCCGGGGCGTGTGTTCTGTCCCTGCATCCAGGGCCCAGCCCCTGGTGGGAGTGCCTTGCTCAGGCTCGGTGCTTGCTGGGGCAGCGGTGCAGGCCTTGCCTCCTGCCAGCTGCCAGGGGCCCTCTCCTTCCTGCTGCCACGTCCCTGTGGCTCCTGCCCCCCACTGGCTGCCTCCATGCTGGCCCTACTGAACCCCTTCTGTGTGTCCTCTTGCAGACCATGGCTTTGTTGTCATTGCTCTTCGTGCTCGTGCAAAGCCTGATCCAGTACCCCCAGCCAGCTGGGGATGGGCTGGATGAGGCCACGCACCGGCGAATGCAGGAGCGTGAGGAGCTGCTTGACCGCGAGATGGCTCGGCTGCTGCAGGAGCTGGAGCAAGGGCCCCCGGAGCAGCAGGACGAGGGCTGGGGAGCCCTGCTCTTTGGTGCCCTGCAGCAGTGGCCATTCTGGGCTCTTGCTGGACTCCTGCTCCTCTTGGGCCTGTGGTTTAGCTGCAGGAGGAGTCCTGAAGCCAGCGAAACCAACAGCAGCGGCAAGGACCAGAGCTCCTGCAAGACCTTGGGAGAGGAGAAGGAAAAAGAAAAGGAAGAAGACAGTTTGGATTCCAAGGGAGATGGAGAAACCATAGATGTGACTGTGGAGGCAGATGACAGCGGCAGTGGAAATGAAGAAGGCAGTCCTGTGGCTGCAAATGAAGGAGACGATGATGATGCCAATGAACGAGATGAAGATGTGAAGTTGAAGAAAGACAGTGATGTTAAAAGTGACGATGGCCATGATGCAAAGAAAGATGAAGGCTGGAGTGATGGGAATATGCCAGGAGACAATACTGCCGAAGGAAATGGAGAAGAACCTGGCAATGTTACTGGAGGTGTGGAAGACCTAGATGAAGTAAATGAAGGAGAAAACAAGGATGTGAAGGTGGAGCCAGACAAGGATGCTGGAAGGGAAGACGGAGATGGAAATGAAGAAAAAACCGATGATGCGTATATGAAGGCAGGCAACAGTGATGTTGTAAATAAAGGAGTATACGAGGTAGATGGAAAGGAAGAAAAAGCAGATGTGAAGGTGCAGGGAAGCAGTGATGCCAGTGAACAACAAAGCAGTGATTGGATTGGGCAGGAAGACAACAGTGATGGTGGGAAGGCAATAGACCACAGTGGGTTTGCTGCAACTGAAGAAAAAACCACTCACCTTGGAAATGAAGAGACCAGTGCTGCAAACAGAGATGAGAAGCAGGGTGATGCAAATGCGAATGGAGAGAAGAATGAAGATGCAAAAGAAGGAGAACAAGGTAATGTGGCTGCCAGTGAAAAAGAAGGCAGTGCTGGCAAGGGCAAAGGCAGCCGTGGTGGAATTGAAGAGGAAGAAGACGCCCGTGACGCTGGGAATAAGCGAGGGATCCTTTTAGTGGATCGCATACAGTGTCCCGTCGAGGACGTGGAGAAAGGTCGCTCAGTGGCAGCTGAGCTGATGGAGAGCTTCACGCGTGTCTTTATTGACAGCGTGAGCAATAGTTTCTACCCGGTGCCTCAAGAAGCCATCGGGGTGGGCAGTGCCTTTGAGGGTTGGAGTCCCCGTGAGCAGGATGGGGTGTACTGCGTGCTGGTCCCACTGAATCCCCCACCGGGACACGCCTTCCACCTGGAGCTGAACAGTGCAGGGCAGATGGCAGCAAGGACCTTCTGCGTCCGTGTGGAGCTGGTGTGCATGTGTGAGAGGGAGCAGCTGGGCGAGAAGCTGTTGTGCTTCCTGCACCACTCGCAGGAGGAGCTGCGGCGGAAGCAGAAGCCCAGCCTCCTAGAGACACTCTGCACCGGCTCCTACCTGGACGTGGAGAAAACCTCCCACTGGTTCTACCAGCTGGTGAGATGCTCGTGGCTGCATTTGCCTCAGTCGTACTCATGGCACTTGGTGTTTCAGCCCTGCAGCCGGTCCTGCCAATTCCGGCTGAGCAAAGGCAAGAAGAGCCTGGTGGTGAAGATGTTGTTTGGGGTGCGCCACGGGGACTCCGACATCTTTGCGGTCAGCCAGCCCACAGAGGCCCAGACAGGCGGCTCCAGCATCTTTGTGAGCAGCCATCCCGCCGAGGCCGACTCCATCGCAAGCACAGCGTGGCCTGAGACATACGCTGTGGCAGAGGCAAAATTCTTCCAGCACGTCGCCAGGCAGGTGCCGTGTGAGAGCTTGCACCTGAAATGCCTGCAGCTCTTCACCTGCATCCTGAGGGGCACAGGTTTTTCCAGCTCGACCTGGAAGACTGTGGTCATGCACGTGCTGACCACCGTACCGCTGTCCCAGTGGCGCAGGAGGGAATTTGCACGGCGGCTGTGGGACATCATGGCATACCTGCGCCGCTGCCTGCAGTTGAAACGCCTGGAGCACTTTGTCCTAGGCAACCAGAGGCTTCCTGCAGAGATCAGCTTGCCGCCGGCAATGCGAGCGGTCGAGCCGCTCAACCTCTTTGAGCACCTGGCCCAAGATCCGGCCGCCCACGCAGAGGCGATGCGAGCTTACGGTCAGCTGCGATTTCGCCTCTGGATGCTGCTCTCCGGCCACTGAGAGGAATTCCCTGCACAGAGCTGTGCTGGGGGGGCTCACACCCGATGGCAGCCACGTGAGCACTGCATAATTCTTCCTTTTTTCACTGGCAATCCTGAAGCTGCTTTCCTGCTCCCGTGGATGGAAGATGCTGCGGCACACGGATTCACTGTGCAGACACACATCTCTGCATTGCCCTGCCCTTCACCTTCCAGTTTACCACGGTGCTGTTGTGATGTTCCTACGTCTACGAGGCAGAAACTGGCTCCACCTGCACATCCTTACAGAAGACTACGGACTGAGAGAGGTTGCTTGGCACACCTCAAAGACATGAAACTGGCCTGTTAGGGACTTGATGTAGTTGTTCAGTGACCTGTAGCTCACTTTACCATAGGAGAATAGGTAGTCCAAATTTTTATAATAGGAATTCTTTATTAGCATTGCTTCCAGAGGTCCTTTATTATTATCAGTGTACAACTATTTTGCAAAGTTGGTCTTAGTTTAGGAAATTGAGCTACCCTACTATAGTAGATTGTCTCCTTTTCAGTAATATCTGGATAGCTATGTTTGGAAAATTAATAAAAGGAAAGAAGTGTCTCAAATTGCCTGAAACGTGACATTCTTTATATTTAAGCCTCTGTATCTTGGAGAACGTCGTTCCTATATACCTGCCTGAAATAATGCCATTTTGCAAACAGAGATGTTGGATATGTTGCGTGTGCTCTCTCTTGAGCAAACCCATAGAGATGCTTGAAGGTTGATGTGAAAATGCCCTGAAATGCCTGAAATTCTACAGCAGAGTACTCCTGAATTTTTTAGGAATCTTTGGAAAAGTGTTCTTTTCACAGTCACTTTTATAACTGTAATACCCTCCTGGGGAACAATTCCGTCCTGAAAGATGAACAGAGAAGTCCCTAACTGCAAAACATGTGGTTTAGTACACAGCTCTTTTTTGGGCTTCTCATAACCAAGGTTTTAACACAAAACTGTGAACACAGAAAGTCATGTTTTCTCTATTCCCAGTTGTCTGTATCCTTTTGGAGAGGCCCTGCTGTTCTATGAATATTACGTTTTTCACCAGGCCTAATAGTATTGTATATCAATGAGAGCCACTTCACATGCACGGCTTTGTCCATGGTGACATGCAGCTAAACAAAATGTAATTTACTTCTTGCACTACATTGTAGAGATTGGTAGTAGTCCGGAAGTATTTATTCTCTTTGCCTTCATACCAATACATCTGGGGTCAACTGGTCAACTTTAAACTCAGCATACCTTAGGAATTGGATAAATTGCTGCAGTCATGCGAGAAATACTTTTCTTTATCCCAGAAATTTGCTTGAGTTTCTACAATGCCCATGTAAACCTTCACGTGTATTCTCCAACATGAGAAAGGACTTGCTCCTCCGTAAAGGCAAGTGATGCAACCTTTGTTCTTTCCTGTATATGAAAGTTATACAGCCTTTAGTTTCAGAGTCCTTCAAAGTTGTCTGTAACTGTTTTGAAAGTGACTGAGATGTTCCCTTTCTGCTAATTTAGGCATGGCTTGTCACTAAAAAAAATCTGTACCTAGTCACAAAGGGCATTCTGATTCTGAACCAAGTGGTTCTACATTGCTGCATTGTGACAGCATGCTGGAGTTGAGGAATGGCAACATGGTCACCACACATGTGACTTGATGCTAACAAGTGTAAATATGTTTTATAAATGCAAATACATATGATCAGAACAGAATGAGATTTTTACTTTTGAAGTCTCTTTGCTGTGGCTCTGCTGCTGGAGATTTTATAAGTAAGCAATGATCATGCTGTTTTGAGCCAAGTCCACCGAGATACTGTGTGAAATGAATAAAACCCAGTCACTATTCCAGCTTCTATCAGTCAGCAGTGAAATATTAACCCAGAAGGGGAGTTAGCTGGATACTTAGTTAATCATCGGGCTGGAAAAAAGTATTTAATTTTGAGGAAAACAGCAACTAGAGACCATAAACTGAGTGCTGAACACGTACTCATGAAAGACCATCCCTGTAACTTTGTTACTGTACCTTGTGAGAATGCTGGTTCTGTGTTAGCCAGGCTACAGAGATGCAGTGATTCAAATCAACAGCTTGCTCTAAGCTTGAGAATCATTGGGAAATGTGCTTTTCACAGTAAATTTTTCCAGTGCAATATCCTTGGTGATAGTAAATATGTCTCGCTGTGAAGGGAAATTTCAATGCGTAAGATTAAAATGCGTTGTTTTATAGACTGAGAACAATTATTAATCTAGCTGAAATTTAATCAACCCTCTGTTAATATTTACTGGTAAAGTTTTATTAGATCATATTACAGTTATAATCTTATCAGTGGCCATGCTCAGAGTCTTATTTCCAAGCTGTTTTCAATAGTAGGTACCAAACGTGATTCTTCACCACTTTGCAGCTTGTGTTGTCATTTGCACCAGTAAGAAAGGAGTGTGCAGTGTTGTCATTTCAATCTGGAATATTCTACAGATGTTTTCCTTACGATGCAGTGAAATAAATGATTGTACAAGGCATCAGGCAGGGTTCATTCCCACTTGGGCATTTCAGTCATGAGGCAGCATTTTCCCTCACTGTTGTAGCTGTTCTAGGTGGTTTTTTTTTTACTGAGAAATTCTAGAACTGTTAAACAACAGATGACAAATGTCCATTTGGGATGGTCTCTTCAGAGATCATTCCTTTCAAATAAGGAAACTGGAAGTAGACAGCAGTCTCAGTCATCGTCCTTCATGTATGTGGAGAAGAATCAAATCCACATATTTTTGCAATTGACACTCTTGCAGAGGCCCATGCTTTGCATGGCTTTAAGTGCTGAAAGTGCTTTAGAGCATTTGCACAAGCATGTAATTTATCCTTAGATCAAATTCCTGTGGCTGCAGATGAGAAGGAATTTTTCCTCATATTCTGTATGCTAGTTACTTGTGTTCTGCAGGTGAGGACTGAGGTTTTTATAGTACCATGTTAACCATAAGCTGCTTCCAAAGTGGTCTTGCTGGCAATTAATAAACATCTTTTAAAGTGTTACTAGTTTAGAAAACAAATCCTGACATCTTTGCCTTCATGAAAGATACGTGGGAAAGGACAGTGCTGGTGTATAGTAATGTAATGCTCAGCATCAGATAAAATTTTTCAGTGTGAAGCAAGATTTTTTCCCAAAGTACTGCCAAATAAATCTCACCTAGGGGAATAGGAGCTGCAATGCATGACAATTTGTTTTCAGATTGTACCATAACAACATCCTGCACTGAGCCAGACAAAAGTACACAAACTTAAGTAGAAGTGACTGAGCCAAAAAATAATTGTCATAATTATATACCAGGTAGTCAGATTAATAATGATAAAATATTTTTCTCCCATGGTTCTGTTCATTAGCCAGGACTAGAACTTAATCTTTTCTTGCCTGTCACTTGGTTTGTGTAAGACCTTGGAGAAAAATGTTTGGGTGGGGTTTTTTTCCCTTTATTTAATTCAGGACTTTTTTCTCCAAAACACTGGCCCAAATTTTCATCATGATCAGGATATGCCAATAACTTGTGCAGTAAGTCTGGGTTTTCTAGCAGGAATGCTACATTGTCCATCCAGTGCCAGGAAGGTGGAAATACCCTTAATTTTATCTTCCCGTTAAATACAGGATTTGCCTTTCTGTCTGAAGATTTCCAAATAGTTTAGCTTGGAGAGTTGGCTTGTGGAAGAACTGATTCACATGTTTATTTTCTTTTCCCCAAAGTAATGACTACCCAACAAGACTTAAATATTCTTGTGCTCTTTTCTATATGTTGTTTGTGTCCTCGTCCAGAATTACGTCCACAGAGTATTCATTAGGCAAAATGCTACAGAATTTTTATTTTACAGCTTTTTTAGCTTTTTTGCAACAGTATAGGTTCTTTCATTAGTTTCATAGAGCATTTTTTTTTTTTTCTTAATTACCTACAGTCCTACATGCAGTTCTGGGGCACCCAGTTCAAGAAAGACATGGACCTTGGAAGGAAGAGCCCTGAAAATGATCAGAGGGCTGTAACACCTTCCGTATGAAGACAGGCTGAGAAGTTTGGGGTTGTTCAGCCTGGAGAAAAGAAAGCTCTGAGGAGACCTTATTGCAACTTTTCAATATATAAAAGGGGCTTGTGAAAAAGATGTAAAAAAGGAAAAAAGGACTTTTTAACCAAAGCCTTTAGGGACAGGACAAGGGGCAATAGTTTTGAACTAAAAGAGAGTGGATAGAAACTGGATAGAAGAAAGACATTTTTTATGATGAGAATGGTGAGAAACTGGTACAGGTTGCCCAGAGAAGTTGCAGATGCCCCATCCCTGGAAGCGTTCAAGGCTGTGTTAGGTGGGACTTTGAGCGAGCTGATCCAGTGAAAGATGTTCCTCCTCATAGTGAGGGAGTTGAACTGGATGATCTTCAAATGTTCCTACCCACTGTTTCCTGCTCCTAATTATTCTTGGCTGGCATTGACCTTCTTCGCTGCTTTATATCTGGAGCACCAAATACGGTGAGGTATTGATCCTTGATCATGTGTATCCATGAGTATGGTGATATAAACAGAATTCGTTTTCTTGGGATGAAGGAAAGATATAGCACACATCTTGCAAAGATATGTCTTTCTTGGTTTCTAATTTCTGTTGAATTTCTCATTCCTTTATGCCATACAGATAATTTGTTAAGAAAATTTTATATAGAAAAATATTTTGTGCAAGTAAATATTGCCCAATTTGGAAGTAAGAAAAACCCCAGAGAACCCGAAGTTAACAGGAATTGTATTATAACTCTGGAAAGACATGCTCCAAGACTGCACTCATTTCCCTGGTACACTCCATGCTGGTTGCATGTATTTATAAAAGACACTGATGAGTCATATATAAACATTTTGATTATAAAGATTTTCTTCGTTTTCCCACAGACTTGCTGCTTTCAAACAGCTGCATCCCATTCCTGGGCTCAACAGAGGGGCTTGATTTTCGAACCTTGCTGCCGGATGAGGAGAGGGGCCGGCTACTAGTCGGGGCAAAGGACCACATCTTCCTGCTCAACTTGGTCGATGTAAACAAAAATGTAAAAAAGGTCAGTGCCTTTTCCACGGAGTTTATCTCCTAAGTTAAATTCTTTTTGTTTGGTTGGTTTTGTGTTTTTCTTTCTTTCTTTCTTCTCTGGGTAACTGCAGATTCGTTGTGCAATGAAATTTACCAAGATTTGATCATCTCACCTGCCGTAGTTATACAGATTATCTTTAATCAATTGAGTTTCTTGTGCTGATTGATGTCCTTTGTGACTGATGACCTGCAAGAGATCAGCTGTGTGGAAGAGCCCTGCAGTGCATGAAAATAGCATCAAAATATCAGCAGACAGGAAAAATGCAGCTCAGAGTGTTCACTTCTCAATTCCTCTGGTCATGGTTACCCTCCTCATTTCAAAGCATTTGGAAGGAAATAACTGAAGACAGCTCTTTCATTGCTTCCTGGCATCCCTGGGATTACTTTACTCTAATACTGAACAGAGCAGAGGCAATTTGGATGGTTTAAATCATAGTAAAATAAAAGTGGCAATTTTAACATTTTGGTTAATATCTAGAATGACTAGTTTTAGGAAAAGCTTCCACTGGGATCTGCTGTAGTCCCTTGCCTGTGCCCGGTGACAGTGTGTTAACTTGAGATAATAAGATGACAATTTAGCCTTCGATATTTCTAGCAGACATGGTGAACTGGAGCTTTTGTAAGCACAGTTGACTGCTATGAGTGGAAACCAGATGCTTGCAACAGGAACACATGAAAGCTGGTTTCCTGCTTGTCCCAGATAGGAAGAAAATCTGAATTCTCAGCTGTGTTTGGTATTTTCTTTAGGCACCAGAGGGTGGTTTTAAATTACTACGTACTGCTGCCAGCTCTGAAGAGGTAACTGACCCTGAATTAATGTGATTGCAGGCAGGAGCTGAACAGGTGGAACAAGAGACTATTTTGCCCTCACGTTTGAGAGCAACGCTTGCTGTCATTGTATAGAAGAGATACAGTACCAGTCTGAATATCTTGTTCCTTATCTGGACTTCAGCAATGCTGCACATGGCAGTTTCTGTAAAACTCAGATTCTGGGTATTTCAGGAAATTTCTTCCTGGCATGCTTTATCAAGCACTTACCTTGCTTCTGTCATCTCAGTAATTGATTCAAAATCCACTACCCCTCCCAGGATATTGCATTAATAACAGCACTACTCACAACTGCAAATTTTCAGACCACAAATTGATTTTTGGTGTAGGCTTTCTGTAGAAGACAAATTTTGTTTGTGTGAAAAGCAGACTTCTGTTTCTGTGGGCTTCTGCTTGCCTCCTGAGAGATGCTGAGTGCTGTCACCTCCCATTATGTTCAGTGGGGCTTTCTGAGCCCAGACCTTTCTGGAGGTGGCAGCACTCTGTGTGAGCCACCCCTCAGTCCAAGCTGGTGACATTTTCCCTTTGGCCAAACCAGCGCTGTTCATTACGGACCTTGTGCTTTCCAAGAAGAGCAGAACACAGATGGAGCCAGGAGCACTAATGTGCAGTCAGACAGTGCCATTTGGTATAAATGTGGTAGAGAAAAGACTCACTTTGTATTGGAAAGAAAATTTGGATTTCCTAAGATGAATAGAGAATGCATGCTTACGTATCTGTGGTAACCAGAAAGGAGGGAATAAAATTCCTAACCACTTGCGTATCTGGACTAAATATGTGTGCAGGTTCAAATACTTCTTTTAGTAGTAAAATAATAGTTTAACTATTCAGATAATATTTAACTTTTCACAAAAAAGCACTGAGGCAAAATATATTTAAATGGGTAGAACTGACTGAGAAGCCTTGCAGAACGTCCTGGTGTGCTGATTTCCCAGGTCTCCATGGGCATTCAACAACTTTATAAATGTATCTTCTTGCTTAAATGCCCAGGTAACACAAGGCAATGTCACGTGAGTGTTTCTCTTTAATTCCACTGTGCTTGGCTGGTTGAATCTTGCAGTGGAGGGAAGGGATGAGATGAAGGAAGTTGCGTGAGGAGCTGTGTATAAAATCTCAGCCCCTGAGGAGGAAGCTAAAGGATACTCTACAGTAGCAGTGAAGTGTCAGAAAGTAGCACTTGCCGGTGCTGTGTTTAGACTGAGCGTGGTCTGGGTTGGCACTGGGCCAGGCGGCTCACTTCCAGGCCTTCCCAGTGTGGGGAAACCACACATGTTGGGACTACAAGGGTCTGAAGTGTGTCCTTTGTACTCCTCTGGAGTACGAGTCATCTGGAAAAAATGATCTGCTTACATACAGCTACTAAAACGAGTAGAAATTGATTAGAATATTAAGTTTCTGCCGATAAATGATGTGTTCATTTGTGGACTTTGTGGAAGGAGTGTTAAAAGCACGCTGATGGGGCGAGAGAGGCATAACAGCTTTGAGACTGCAGTGCAAGATTGTGCGTAGTTTGGGGTTTCCGTTCTTTAAAACAAAGCTGAACATGAACTTCTTACTTTGATAAAGCTCTCAATTTCAGATATTTGTTTTGTTAGGAGCTACTGATACCTCCAAAAGCTAAGTCAGGATCCCCAACAATTTATTCTCATGTGTAGATACAATTACTTGGCAAGATTATATTTTAGAGTCTAATGCTCTATATTAAGACATTTCTGGCAAAGAAGGATCCAAAGCATTGTATCCTGCTCCCTTCTCTAATGTATACATATATATAATTTAATAACTTCCTTTTTAAAACCTATTAATTTACCTAAATTAGTTAATTTGACTTCCATATATTAAGTTATAGCTTTATTTCCTGGTGTATTTTTCCTGATGAAATAAATCAGTAGTTCTGCTGGAGTCAGAATTTCTTAAATCACTGTAGTTTTTATGAAATGTATTGTGTAATAGGTTGAAAATTTCCTTAGCTGGCAGCTTGAAAAAAAATCTGTCTGGTTTCCAGTGCTTGTAAACCTCATTATAAAACAACAGCAAGTACCACAGTGTAATGAGCAAGTCCTCCAGAATGACAGATGAATGCAGAAAGCGAAAGTGATTATAGTCAATAAATATATAAAATATAGCAATGGATAATCTTCTTTCTGTAACAGGGATGTATTTTCTCTGAAGTTTTCCTGTACAGAAGCCATTAGCTCCTGTTGCAGGAATGGCATTATGAAGTGTCCCTGACAAATTCTGCAAGCTATTTGCAAACTGGAAAAATTGTGATTTCTTCCTGTGAGTAAAATAAAGATGGTCAGCAAAGGAAAGTAGTTCTACTGAAGGCCTCTGTGCCATTACCACCAGAAGTGCAGTGTAAAACGGAGAGATGTTTAATAGCATGAGAGGCTGGAAAGCTGGCAAAGAAATTCTATAGGAGCACCAACCTCTGGGATCCTGCTGGAAACATGACGTCAGTACATCGAAGTTTCTTGTGAGTTTGCAAAAGCCTTTTCTATTTTACTCCTTGCGCTAAATAAATACGAAATACAAAATGTTGTCAGCTGGGTAAACAGTGGGTAAATAGCTGCAAAGCAATGGTGCCCCTTTCTGTGGCTGTGCTAACAGTGCCCGCGGGGTTACACGTCAGCGCGATCATCACGGTGTGATCTGCAGCGCGACCCACCCAGCTCCGCAGGAATAGGAATGCTGTCAAGGCCTGACAAGCTTTTGAAAAGCTGCCAACCTGCAGGAGCTGTGGGTGCTAGAAGACACAGCCCCATGTGGGCCAAATAGATAAACACGTCAGATCCCCAGCAGCAGCTTTGGAACAAGTTGTTTTCATCTGTCCCAGCGTGCACTGGCTCAGGGTCCCAAATCATCATCTGTTGTAAGCGGCCCTTTGGGATACTTCATGCAACTTCTTTAGGAATGTTGTTGCTGTGGAACAGATCCTTGTTACGCCGATGTTTCAGATTTGATTTTTGTTCAAATCTACAATCTATTATTTATATTTATTTATTAGCAGTTTATACCCATTTCCTCTGGCTGTTGATAATTCTGGTCTTCAGAGCCCTTTGATTATTCCTGCATAATTTAACTTCTTTTGTTTTAGTGATGCTTCCCAACCTTGTGTCATCTGCAGGGGTTGTTGGAGAGTTCTGGGTTTTTACCAAAGCTACTGAAGGGTGCATGAAATAGGATGAGCTCTGACACTGTTTCTTGGGGAACTGCACGAGTAACTTTGTACCTCAAGTTCTTTACTTATCAGACCATTTTTTTTTCTTGTACTAATGCCTGTTTTTGGCAGCTGAGCTAATCAGTTTCCGTGTGACAATGTAGTGAATACTTAAATGGAGCCCTGATGAAGAGCAGCTCTACCACCTTAATGTAATTCAGCTAGGTTATTTAAGAAAAGTACAATATTAGAGTGGGATAGTGGCTGTTTACCAAGTTCTGTTGTCTTCTCTGCCACACTCCGTTTTCATTGGAAACTTGTATTATTTCTTCCCTAACTAAAAACTTGTTCTGAAACCTTAAAAACAGATGAAAAAAGACCCAGTGGGCTTCTAAATTGTTTAGATAGCTTGTGATCTTCCTCTTTTGTATTGTGACAATAGATAGCATTTTCCACTCATTTTGTAAAGTTCTGCACCATCCTAGATTTAGTAGCCTAATTAGAAGTGATTCTTGAAAAAGCTGTACTTTCACACATTTTTTTGTAATCAGATTTCACTGTTTTATCTTTGAGCACCCCTTCTCCTGAAGATTTATAATCTTAAGTGTTAGGCTAGGAACAAAATCTGATAGAGAAAGATGCATACATGAAAATGAGTAAAATACCAGTATTATTAATTCATGACAGATGGCAGCTGAAATTTGGCTCTTAGTGGTGGATCCAGATATTATTTTTATATATACATACATACATACATACATATATATATATATATATATATATATATATATATATATATATATAGCATTCACATACCAATTTATTTATATATAAATAATGTATTAAAAAAAATTACTTCCTTTTTCATTCCTTTCTTATAGTAAAATGCATATTTGGAGGAAGGGAAAATGTTACTTTTAGAAATTCACTGCTCCTGATCTGGAAAAGACCTCTGTGGTTTTAAATGTTTTGTTTTAATCAGAAATCAATTTCCAGCTACCCTTTAAAGTGATACCTTATCTGTCCTACACTTATGTACTGCTTAATTTTGTACTCCTGGGAGGTCTTCTTTCTCTCTGATAGAAAAGAGTTTATTAACTTCCATTTATTAGGAGAATTTAATTTCTTTCCCATTCCTAAATTTAAGAAAATATTTGAAGAATGATTTAAAAGTAATGGTGAGGTTGTTTTTTTTCTTTTAATTGGGCAATAGAAGAGAAAATCTAGAAATCATGACAGTAGTTGACCTTTGGAATTTTGATATGGTTATTTTAAAAGGAAAATAAACCGAAGATTAAGAAAAGAAAAGAATCCTGTTTAAGTATACAGTTCACATATTCCAACTAGTTGCATTCTTGCCTTAAATTCAGTAACTCCACTTAGCTATTCTAAGATTTCTCCAGACATTTCAGATACATACAACTATAAAGTATATTAAATATATAATTTGTACTGATTGTAACACAACATTATTGTAACTTTACAAGTCAATGTTGTTGTCACCTTTAATATATAAGGCCTGGCTATCTGGGGGTTTTTTTCCATTCCTTGAGGTTTTTACTTATTGAGAAATTTGGGAATAAAAGAGAATTTGTTAATAAGATGTTACCATTGTGAATAAAGCATATAAATAGAAAAAAAAAAAAAAAAAGAACTTCAAAGCTTCAAACCATTTACAAGCTAAATGATTTTAAATCTGAAAGAAACTACAGGAGCCTCCAGTCTTACTTTTTTGGCATATTGCGAAACTAAGTAACACATTGGAATAAAATATAATGGTACAATTTAATTTCACCCCCTACAGAAAAGTCAGTACACATGTATAATGTTGCTTGTGCCAGTGTTTGAGGGAACCAGGCTTGTGGCACTGTTACACAGCATGTCCTGTAATAAAAAATGAAGTTCATGCTTTTTTGCTCAGCACATCAGCTCATTATTTTATGCAATTTTTATGATGCAACTCATCAAATGATGCAATTTTCTTGATCTATTACGATTTAGAACTGACAGTTTCTGGGAATCTCTCATTTCTCATATGGTAAGCTAATAAATATCACTTTTACTCCCCCATATATAATTGCAAATTGATTTTCAAGTTAAATCACTTAGCTTCACTTTTCATTGTCTAATGTGGCCTTATATAATGCTAAATACTGAGGCTGTTGAGTAACTAGAGAGTAAAACAATTGATTTTTTAAATAATAATTGTCTGTGGTCAATTATCATAGAAGGGGGGATGTGTGTATTTCAGCCTTGTAGGACAAACACTGATTCCCATGAACGAATCTGTAGAAGATTTGAGGGTAACTCAAGTCCATTAACACTTCTGAAGCCTTGAAGCAGATGTCTCTGTTTTTAACTCCTCCAGTTCTTCTGTGTAGTTGGCAAGGACAGGTGGGCATTTTCAAAAGCCTACAAAGGGACATCTTGTCTACCTCATTGGATAACTAAACTTTGGCCAAAAATCTCCCAAACCCCTTGAAGACCTCGAGGCTTTCCTGTAAGTGATTCAGGGATCTTGGGCATAAAGTTTATGTACAAGAAAACTGAGGATCAGATCTCAGACAAATCTCCGTGGCCAAATGTATTTGGAGATCCATGATCTTACGTTCCTCTATCTGTTCCTTTTCATCAGCTTTTCTTCACGGGTCGCTTTTCATCAGCTTTTCTTCTTAAACTTCTCTGTGTTGCAGTGGAGACCAGACTGGACCTACCTTCAGCCCTTCATGATGTTTCCAGTACTTTCCTCTGTGCTTCCTGGCACTGTGCTCTGTGCCATCCACACATCCCTGGGATGGCTGATTGCATTTCCATACCTGGGTGCTTTGACCAGATCTTTCCGAGAAAATGCTCTGGGAAAGCAAATTTGTGCTCCAGTGCTGCAATGCTGTTACACTGTCTTATCTCTGACTCCATGTAAATATTGTTGCAGAGGGTTAAGGTTTAAGTAACTTAAACTACATTGTCTCTGCTAAGAGGTTTTTTTATCAGGAAGGTAACGGAGTTCACTTGAGAGGAAATTAATTTCCTTGCAGAAATCCAATACATCCATTTTCACTGGGAAGGAAAGAGAAAGAAGTAAAATCCAGACTGTTTCCAGATTGAGAGAAACAGTGACTGTAGGTTTTGGAAAGTGATAAAGGTACTTGAGGGAGGCCACTTGCTTTTTGCTTTCCTTACCTATGTGGGACTGAGCCTGGGTATGTCAAGCCACTTCCAGTAAGGTGCCAACAGCTGGGTGAAGGGGAATATGACAGCAGTCAACTCCTCTTGCATGCCACTGAGTTGTGCGTCCTTCCTTGATGTTGTTTTTATTTCTAGTGCATATTATAATAATTCTTCATTCCTATACATTTGCTATTTAAGATTTTGTAAAGCATGACTGGAGACTACTATAAAGCATTTGTGACTACTAATGACCTGCTGACTGGTGCCTGGGACTTCAGGCAATTTACTAATCAATATTTGCTTAAAAAGTAGTGTGATTTGTGGTGTTTTTATTACTAGTCATGAGAAATAACAATTGCTTTTTCTTGTCAAAATTAGAAGTACAAAATATCCATATTTAACACAGTGATTCGAGAAGAATCTGTATTTAGCTTCTATTTTAAATTTAATAGAATCAGATGTACTCAATCATATCCAGTTTTGACTGCTTAATTGAAATCAGTGAGGCAGAACCTGCACTGTTGTTCACTGACATTTCTTCACCAACACAATTTGGATTACAGTAACTGATAGTATGTTGTCATCTGGATTTATCTACATCAAAACCTATTTTGTAGAATTCTGCAGGGCAGATTAAAAAAGAAAGAGAAACAGTATCAATATATACTGGCAATTATCTAAGGTCCACAGTTCTTCTCTAAACTTCTGTATCATTTTCTCAGTAAACTCAGTTAATGTTGATGTTTTTAAACCATGCACTGTTGATTCCTGCCAAATGTACTTTTTGTTCTACAAATTTCCCTTCAGCTGTCCTTAGTTTTTTGAACCTAATTATTTTCATTTGAAAATTGGCAGAAAGAGCTAAGTGTTTTTTTTATAACAGTTCTGCCAAGTCCACTGGACCAAATTCTTACAAATGTAATTTGCCTGGCTTTGCAATCAGTTTAGTTTCCAGATGATTTGGCTCATCATAACTTTGAGAGAAACACATAATGGTGACAAGGTGCCCCAGCCAGATTAACTGAATGCTTTTTAAAAGTACATGTAGCCAATGAAGAAATAAACAAGAATCAGGGGGGTTGATTTAAAGCCTCTTAACTTTTTGTAATGGGATCTTGTACTTGAAGTCATGTTCATTTCAATTTACATGCAAGGTCCTTCAACATGCATAAATCTGTTTTAACTGTTTATTCCTGGAATAATCTACAGTCACAGGACAGTGTATAATCTTCATCATCTTTGTCTTGTTTTAACTCTATTACAGATTTACTGGCCTGCAGCAAAAGAAAAGGTAGAATTATGCAAATTAGCTGGGAAAGATGCCCATGTAAGTATGATGTATGTTTTTTATTATGGCTGAGGATTATGCATATCTATGTATTTTTTATTAAATGCAAAAAATGCTTTAGTAAGCTCTTGTTACACTTCTTCTGAACTAATGTCCTAAGTGTTTTTTCTTAATTGAAAAACAAAGTTACATTTCTATTGGTTTCTAAATATTAATACTTAAAAAAATTCAATCTTGCAGGCATCAATCATGATATGTTGTTCTTTTGTGTAATAAATGCAGCTGAGAGATGAATGGCGTTTCCTCAAAAATGTATACCAGGCAGTATTTCCCTGGAATCCTCTTTTCTCACATTAAAATGCTTCTTTTTTTCTTGGGTGTATCCTGAATTTAACTTCATTATAATTCATTAAAGAAACAGTAGTAGAGCAGTGTACAAATCAACTTAATTTGCAGACAGCTGCAGTTGGGGTTTAAAAAAAAATCTCAGACTCAATGGCTTTTGCCAGAAACCACAAATCTTCTTTAGGAAGTATATTTAAGGTACATACGTGTACACAATACAACTTTTATATGTTTTGTGCAGCACAGATTACGTCATGTGTCTAGAGCCCACTCTAAATGTAAACATTTCCTGGCTGTAAAATAAAATTTCTTCCTTTTCTCTCCAAAAAAATCTCCAGCATGTCGGTTACCAAGGTATCTTCCAGCTCAAAATGCTCTCAGCTCTCTGCCTGAAGAGTTTAGCTTTTTATTCTAACTTGTTACTACCCTTACCTTTACAGCAGTCAGAACCTAAACAATGCTGAGCATTGGAAATATTCTGATACTGGTGCATGTGGAAGATTTGTGCTGGTCTATTTCTACACTAAGAGAAAAAGGAGAAGGTCCTGAGAGGGAAATAGTTGTTTCGGACTCTCACTTAGATGCAGGGTGATGGCTTGAACATATGAACAAATCCTGTGTGTTCCCTCTGAAGTATCTGTTATGTGTTTTTGTGTTCATTTCGTTCTGGGCAAGGCTAAATCAAGGCTTTTCCCCCAGCCCCATGTATCATCCTTGCAAGCATGCCTGTGCTACTTACCAACAACAACAACATGGAGCAAGCCCAGCTAGAGCCAGGATGTCCCACTGGACTCAGAAATGACCAAATAAAAGTCACCAGTAAGATGTGGTTGGTGCAGAGACAAAGCATGCCCTTGGAAGTGTGTTGAAGCCTTTCAGCCCACCGCAGTCGCTTTAATCATGTGATCTTTGGTATTAAAGCATGTGCAGTACCCTGAGCTGGGAGCAAAGGCAGGAAGACTGGTAGCCAGACAAACCCAGTGGCTCTGCGACCTCTGCCCAATTGTTGACGGGTGGTGTTTGCTACAACACTGGCTGAACAGATTCCCTCCAAACCGTGGTGTGAGCAGACAGTTTCTCGTGGCTGTAAGCATACAGCAGAATTAGGTTTGCAAGTCTGATTGATGAACTGCCTGGTAGATAGCCACTGTCAAGTTATAGTCCTAACAGGTTTGAACTACTTGTAAACAGTTTCTGCTACAGTAGTTCTGAGTTTAAATACACCAATGCTATGGCTGTAACTTATATAAGCTTATATGGCTGTAACTTATATTCTATGTATAATGTGAAAGAGAAGAATAAACATGAAAAGTAACCTTTATCTTTCTTTTCCCAACAGACAGAGTGTGCCAATTTTATCCGAGTTCTTCAGCCGTACAACTGGACCCATGTTTATGTCTGTGGCACAGGAGCGTTTCACCCTCTCTGTGGATACATTGAGCTTGGAACTCACAAAGAGGTAATTTAACTTTCTCACTAGTCTGACATGTCAAGGAATAGCCCTCATCTTGTGTAGCATTCATCATAGATTGGAAAATACTATGTGAGTGTGTAAAAAATGACCTGACAGCAGCTTGCATAAATAACAGGGTAAGTGGTGGATTCTGTGGGTCAGACGGGAACTCTTGTTCTCACATTTGCTATGTGCATATCGCTTTTGAACAAAGCACTTTTCCTCAGGCTTAATACACAAAGTTCTTCAGAATGACACTTCCATGTGATTAACTAAGTGAAGAGAACATCTGACCCAGATGTCTTCCTTTCTAGTAAGTCATTTCTGCACATACTTTCCTTGCGCACACACATTCAGAGTTCAAGATGAAACTTGTGGTTCTGTCTTTAATGTACATATACCGCAGAGGGTTTCCTGTGCCTTGTGCGTGAGAGTAATAAACACTTTGAAAAGGTTCTCTAAGCCTGAGTCCAGAGACAGCATCTCAGGACTTTGCAGTGTGTTGCAGTCTGGTCACCAAGCAGGTCTTGGATGTCCTCCATCACTAGTGGCATATTCCTGAGCTGAAGTTAGCAGCTGACTGGTCTTCATTTACTGGTGACAAAGAAATCACTATCCTAAGTGGTAAATGTTTGAGACCTAACCCCCACAACAGAAGAATTTTAGTGTTGTGTCAAGCAGCCACTTAGTACACAAGTCTCTTTTGAACTCCTATATGTATCACACTTTGGCTGTATTTATCCCACTGATACTGTTCTCAGACAGTGTTGAGATGTGTGTGACCTGTCCCTCTGCTTGCCTGTGGTGCAGGCTTCCTATGCTGCTATAGAAATAGCTTTCTCTTTTCTTCAGGGCTTGGTGAAATTCTATAGGAATATAGGAAATGAGGTTTAAAGTTAATAAATGCAATAACCTGAAACAGAATAATAGAATTATAGAATGGTTTGGGTTGAAAGGGCCCTTAAAAATTATCTCGTTTCAACCTCCCTACCATGGACAGGGATGCCTTCCACTAGACCAGGTTACTCAAAGCCCCATCTAGCCTGGCCTTGAACACTTCCAGGGATGGGGCATCCACAGCTTCTTTGGGCAATCTGTGCCGGGGCCTCACCACCTTCAAAGGAAACAATTTTCTTCCTGCTATCTTATCTAAACCTACCATAGTTCATTAAAAGCCAGTCCCCCTTGTTCTATCACTGACACATGGAATCGAGGGAAGGTCCTCATGGAAAAAAAAGTGATTAAGCTTGCCCAGACTGAGACCCATAATTATGTACCCCCCAATCTGTGTGTTGGATGACCAACCCAGAGGGGCTGCCTATGCAACAGAAAACTGAAGCTATGAGAGATCTACTTGGTGGTGTTCTTTCCCTAATAAACCATTAATGCTCCTGGTATTGTCTGGTATATCCTGTATAATTTGGCTTACAATGAAATAATTTGTTGGCTTCTTTGCTTTTCTACTTTAGATATTCCGGTTGAAGCAACTGAAATTTTAGATCCCTTGTATCATGCTGGTTTCTTAGCTGAATGATCAAATACACAGCTGAATGGAACAGAACAGCTCTCAGCAAGAGTGTAAGTAAGGCTCTGGTTTACCTCTGGCTCATTAGCAAGATTCCTTATTCACTCTACCATTGCCCTACTTCATTTCAACTACTTCATTTGTGAAGGTTGTTTTCACCAGACCTTATGAAATTATGGATTTGGTCTGACTGTTCAGTCCGGCAGCCAGTCTAGACAAGGGGTCTGTCTCAGTTAGACAGGACCAATTACCTTAGAAAGGAAATGGAAGAAGAATCCTGGCATCGTGTTTCCTAATCCCCTCACTGTCTCCCAGTCCTGCCTCTCCCACATTCCTCCTGCTTGCTCAGCTGCAGTGGTAGGTTGGGCAGTGTTCAGCACTGCTCCTGCCTCTTCTGACAGAGAAGCTCTTCTACAGCCTCCTACTGAGTTATCAGCCTTGAATGGCATCAGGCATATTTTCCCTTTCCTTCTTGGAGCCCCAAACACCCTTCAGCCACCATCCTTCCACCACCTCTCCATATAAATGTGACAAGGCTGGAGGGTGCTGAGGATAGGCCCAGTGATGTGAATTTGACAGGCAGTTGAAAATGTCTCCTTGTAGGAACTGAAGCCAGGAGTCCTACAGGATAAGTCAAAGCACTTTTAGTGCAGATCCATTCTCTTAGTATTTTTTCATTCTTCCGTCCCTCCCCTTTTTAATTTGGTTTTTTTTTTTCAATTTAAATCTCTGGGTTATAAGAACAGATAATGAATGTCTGGTAATTAGCAACCTCTCCAGGAAGCTGTGGGATGCTTGGGAGAGCCAGGCCCTGAGATAGCCTCACGGAGGCTGTGAAACCAGGCAGTGCTCTGCTGACCTTTGAAAGCTGCTCGTGGATCTGCACAGTGCTCTCCTGGCCAATGCCAGAGCTGTGAAAACAGAGAGGAAAACAGTGTGGATCAGGTGACTCAAAACCACAGCAGACACTGCTTTTGAAGCAGCACAAATCCCCAACAGAATCACACAATTAAAGGGGATTAAAGTCCTTGTCTTGTTATTGCTCGAGTCGCTGCCAAAACTTCTCTTGGCTGGTGAAGAAGAGGCTTGGCCCGGTTGGTGCTGTTAGCCACAGCTCTCCAAGGGATGCTCTTTTCTTTGAAAGCTTTGCCCGAAGTGAAAGCAGGAGGTTAATTCTGTGTGAATGCTTGGTAGTGTCCATTAGTTTGTCGGGGTGAAGCCTGAAATACTTGATGTTGATCTGTAACTCCCTTGGTCCCCTGAGTATTGCTGGGCTTGCAGACAGCCTCTTCGCATGTGATAAGGCAAGGGTTCCCTGAGCAGCTCAGGGTTGCACATCCTAGAACTAAGGACAATTGGACACCAGCGTAGCATTGTAAGAAAAAAAAAAAAAATCAGTTTAGTTCTGTCCTTGCTCTGCTCACTGTAGGAGCCTGAGAAATTGGTTTGCTGGATATTCCACAGGTTTGGGAAGGTAACGAGTTTTTTGCTGGTTGAATTCTGCTTTGTATGAGCTAGGACGGCTGGAGGAAATTGAATTTATGTTCACGGATTGGAATTGATTTTTCTTTTCTCTTAAGGAGCTTAATTATTCAATATCCTGGGCTTTTGTCTTCTGAGCCTAGAGAGTTTAGGAGGCACCTCAATAACATAGAAAGGTTTGGTCATTTATAATCTGATGTCCATTAAGGATGAATTGAATTAATGTGTTGTGAAGTCTAATCCTATGTGGCCATCTTTGGACATACTTGCTTGTCATTCGTACTCTCCAGGCCTCTTGCAAGTCAGAGGTATGGAAACAAATAATTAAAATCACTTCACCTATTTTTAATCGTTTAAACCATGGAGGTGTTTTGATTTTTTTTTTAAACTAGCTTCTAAAGTTTTTTCTCTACAATAGACATTAAATCCACATTGAATGGGTTTTTGAGTACTAGAGGGATTTTAAGTATCACAGTAGATAGGAAAGCATGGTGAATGAAAATATGTTAAAAGCCATTCTCTAGGCAATCTCCCTTCTCTTAATGGCAGGACAATTCTGAAGATCAAGTCTCTATACCTGCAGAGAGTTCACTTTACTCCTCTGAGCTATCAATTTGCCTTCAGCAGGACTCACAGTGGATTTCAGCTTAAGTGTGCTTTCAGGAAACCACTGAAAGGGGCAAGTAAAAGAGCCCTTGTTGGCAATTCTGAACTATAAGAAAGCTTCAAATGGATGCTTACAGGAATCGACTTGTTGATTACCCACTGAAAACATAGGGAATAATTTTTAAATAATTTATTTTCTTTATCTTCCTCTATGCCCTTGTTCTGTGGCCCAGGAATTAATCACACGGTATTTGGAAACGACAAGGAAAAATCTATTCTGATATCTCTTGTATCGTTAGCCTTGTTAAAAATAATAAGAGAGAGCATATGCTCTTTCATTTTAAAAGAGTCTGAACTGTGTCTGCTGTGAACATTATTCAGCAGTCCCTGGAGAAATTTCTGAGTCAGCCAGAATCCCTTCAGGGTCTCCTGTTGCAACACAGTCTATCAGCACTTTCCCAAATAGAAGCCAATGCCTTTTAAGTACAATCCAGCTTTTCACTGGAGTAGAAATGAACAATGCATCTCCTTTTTTTTGAAAATAATTGTATTTTTTTAAGATTTGTGTTTCCCTATAGAGTGACCAGGATACAGTAAAACACTGAATGAAAATATACAGATGTAAAAGAGACACAGACTGTAAACATCAATGCTGCGATGACAGCTGCACGATCTAACACATCTTTACTTTGTACATTAGCAGAACAGGCTGTCTAAGTGAGTTTTTCTCTGTAGCCACACCAGGATAATGAATTTGTGTTTATTCTCAGGAAATGGTATTCCGTTTGGATACCCAGAACCTGGAGTCTGGCAGGTTGAAATGCCGTTCGATCCCCAGCAGCCGTTTGCTTCAGTGCTGGCAGGTAAGGAGCCACCAGAGCCGGGTGCTTCCCTCGGACCTGCGATGGCTCAGGATGCGAGCCCGGGGGCTCAGCAGATGTCACCGCTGGAGCTCCTCTGGCGCTGGTCGTGTTTCCAGTGCTGGTCTGTGCTCTCAGAGCTGGGGAAGCCTTCAGGCTGCAGACAGCACAGAGCTGGAAGGGCAGCCGTGCAAACAGAAGCATTAGAATGCCTGTAAAGCCTCTGTCAGCTGGGCAGGAAGGCAGTTTCATCCTCACCCAGTCATTGCTCCTTTAAGAGGACAACAAAAAAACCTGCAGGGACAGGGAGTGATTGAAGCCCTTTTGGGCCTCTTTCTGCAATTATCAATATGTTCTGCCCTTTGAAGTCTGCTGACATGCACTATTTCCATAACTACGTTTCTGAGGTTTCTATTTACTCGAGTAGCCACTTCTGAAGCTGGGAGCCGAGGAACAGGACAGTGCGCTCTGCCTGCTGCGTGCATCGCAGCACTGTGTGGTCTGACATTTGGGGCCGAGGAATGTCAGCTTGAGTGATTTAAAACCACTCTAAGAGCTACTTTTGTCATGGTTTGGTTCATAGCTTTGGACAATTCTCATTTAACTTGTCTGTCAAGCATATGAATACAAGATGAGAGTGAAGCACCATGACGTTTTCATTTACAGCCAGAGAGCAGTGATGACAATGCTTTGAAGTATCGGTCACTCTGTGTTATAAAAAGAATATGACTAATGTTCAGTCTTTATTCTCAGATAATAAGATAGATGATTTGTGATTCTGACCCTACAGATGGGGCAGGACTTCCTTTATTAAAAACAATAGATTAAAGCCTGTGCTTATTCTTCTCAGAGACCCCTAGTACTCTTTAATGACTGTGAAGTCTATTTTTAAAATGGGAATCCAGAAACTTTAACTTTTTTTTTTTTTTTTAATGCAAGCAGTAGAACTCTGTGATTTATTGCAGCATTTCCTAATTTCAGTAGCATTCTAGTGCTTTGACTGTTCTATTAAATCTTGTGAAATGAAGAAGCTGCTCTCCTTTAGCTACCTAAGACATGAACTTTGCTACGTAACAATTTTTTGCTCTAGATAAAATTAAGGGTCAGGGTATTCTAGTATCCCTTTTTTGATTGTGCCTGGTGTCAAGTGCTTCACAATAATGTACAAGGAGCACTGTAAAGAGTTACAGGCCTGACCAGAGAATGTGTTTCTGCTCTATCTTTGGATGCTAACCTTATTCCCAAATGAACGAGGAGAGCAGTACAGTTCATGCATAAGATGCTGCCCTGGAGCTCAGGTGAGATCATTTCCCATCTCTGCCACTGATGAGCAGAGTAACCTTGGTGTGTCACTTCTCTCTGTCTACCGCCAAATGGCAGTAAAGATTACTTGTATCCTTCAGAGAACACTTTTTATTCAGTTATACATTTATGAGCTAAGTAATATCTAACTGTATTTTCACTCATATATGTAAGTTAATGCAGCTGAGTAATTTTCATTCTTTGTAGAAATAGGTCATCTGAGTACTACATGACATATCACTTCAAGTAAATCCCACAGATAAATTGGAAAAACTAGTCCTTTTGACTGAAGAATCACCTGCTGATCATCCATCCTCTATTACAAATTACCACTCACCAAAACTGTTCAGGACGTAGCAGGAACTTGGAATGAGAGATACCAAACACTGAGAGAAGTGCTGAAAGTGCCTTGTCAGCAGAGCCTAAGCAAGGATGGAGAATTTCTGTTGGCCCTTCAGATGCATCGATCACCGAGTGCCTGTCAGTTGGCAAACACCAATTACCCTGCCCATTCCTCATTATGACAAATACCTTTCAGAACGCACTATTGCCCAATAATCTGTCTTGTTGTACAGTGATAGTTTGTAATTAAACTTCTTGTTCCCTGGAGGGCCCTAGTTTTGGCTTCCTAAGAGAGAAAGTGCCATGTGATAGATGTATCGCTTTTTTTCACTTCAGACGAATGGAACAAATGTCCAGATTTGCCCGAATGACTGCCAAAATGCAATCTTTAAAAATTCAAAAGAAAACAAAAAAATTAGCAGTTTGTTTATTTGAAGGAATTCTGCCAGTATTTGGAAGCAACATAGATGCAAGAACAAATGGTTATTTAATTATTTTAAAGCACTAGTATTGTATTTATTGGCCTATTGTTTGTCCTAAATTCAGCTGTTTCCATGATGTTTAGTCTTCTTAATACAAAACGTAAATTCACAGTTAATATCCTGAGGATTTTTAAAACCCTGGGCTAGGGACGGGCACAGGGACAACGTAAGGGGGGGCTGGGCTACCGCTGGGCCCGCAGGGGCTGGAGGGGGCGGCGGGAACACCGGGGCTACCGGCGGAGCCGCCCCGCTGGGACAAGCGGTGGAGCCGCGGGCGGTGCCTGAGGGCCGGGACAGGCGGGACCTCGGGCTCAGGAGCGGCGCTGCAGCTGCGAGCGGCGCCACAGGAGCCTGGGCTTGGGGGGGGCAGGCGGCAATGGAGGGGGCGATGCTTCCAGGGGTCCCAGCCCTTCTCTTTCTTGTTTCCCCTTTGCTCCTTTCCTTGGGTCTCTGACAGCTTTAAAATTCTTATCCCTTAGACCCTATGTTTCCCACCCAGCATGAAGCGTACTTGCTTTCTTCTGCGTTAACGAGTTCTTTGGAATTTATAAATACTCGTATTAGCGGTGATGGCGCCCGCCCGCGGAGTGATCCGCCAGGAGGGACTATTTGTGATGCGGTCCTGCCCGCGGAGGGATCACCGGTTATGCGGCCCCACGCGGAGTGATCCGCCAGGAGGGACTATTTGTGATGCGGTCCTGCCCGCGGAGGGATCAGCGCTGGTGCCGCTCCAACCGCGCGGCCGTGAAAAACGAGCTTCACTCTTTGTAGAATTTGAAGGAAAGTTGAAGAAAAGGGACAGTTTAATGAAAGTTTAATAAAATCAGGAGACAGCAGCAAAAACGCCGCTACGGCCGGGTGCTTCGCAGAGAGACAAAGGCGCACCTTTACAGCCAAAAGAGCCTCTTTAACACCGAGCTCCCTCTGCCGGCTCCCAATCCCAGCCCGCGCTCCCGGGCAGGGTTTCTTTCGGACCAGGGCTGCGTTTCCATCCTCCGCTCTGGGAGTCACCAGGTGCGTTAGGAACGAGCCGATCCCGCTCTCTGAGACACAAGGGCTCGCTCCAGGAGACTGTTCCTGTTCCTCTGTTCCAGCCGCTCTGCTCTCCCCAAAGCACCATTTCCTCGGAGCTCCTCTGAAACTGCATTTCAATGGATCGAGGGCTCCAGAAGCTGCAGAGTCGTGCAATGGGGTTTTTTTGGGAAGCGACCTTAAGCTCTTGCAGTTCCACCTCTGTCATGAGAATTTCAGGGCTCTAAGACTCACAGAACGATTTGGGCTTGGAAGGACCTTAAAGCTCATCCAGTGCCACCGCTGCCACGGGCAGGGACACTTCCCACTGTCCCAGGCTGCTCCAGCCCCAATGTCCAGCCTGGCCCTGAGCACTGCCAGGGATCCAGGGGCAGCCACAGCTGCTCTGGGCGAACTCTGCCGGGGTCTCCCCCACCTCCCAGCCAGGAATTCCCAATTCCCAATCTCCCATCCATCGCTGCCCTCTGGCACCGGGAAGCCATTCCCTGTGTCCTGTCCCTCCGTCCCTTGGAAATCCTTTCTCCATCTTTTCCTGCGGCCCCTTCAGGCACTGGGCGGCCCCCGCTGGGTCACCCCGAAGCTGCTCCTCTGCCGGCCTGTCCCGGGGTGTCCGGTGTGTCCCTGTGTGTCCCTGTGTGTCCCGGTGCGTCCCGGTCTGTCCCGGGGTGTCCGGTGTGTCCCTGTGTGTCCCGGTGTGTCCCGGTGCATCCCGGTGTGTCCCGGGGTGTCCGGTGTGTCCCGGGGTGTCCCGGTGTTTCCCGGTCTGTCCCGCTGTTCCCCGTGTCGCTCCGCGCGCGCTGCGCCACGTGACTCTCCCACCGCCCCGCGGGGAGGGGGGGCCTGACCCGCGCCACGCCCCCTGCGCGCGCGCTCCGCCGGGGTCACGTGGTTCCCCGCGCGTCACGTGATCGGGGCGGCGGCGGCGGCGCGGGAGCCGCCGGGAAGCGCCAGGCGGGACCGGGCCGGGATCGGGCCCAGCGCAGCCGCGGCCCTGCCCGAGCCCTGCGAGCCGCCAGCCCGCCATGGACCGCCGGGACCTTTCCGGATCGGCCGCCCGCTTGGCAGCCGCCCCCCCCTCCCTCCGCCGGGCCCGCCCCGCGCCCCCCCCGGCGCTCCGTGACTCGCCGGCGGCTCCGCGGCTCCTCCGTCGTTCGCCGGTGGCGGCAGCCAAGAGATGGTGCGGGCCTAGCGGAGCGACCAGCGCAGGTGAGCGCGGCCGGGCCTGGCCTCCCGCCGGCACCGGGGCAGCGCCGGGGCCGCGCCGTCCCCGCCCCGGGCACTCCCGGCACATCCCGGCACCCCCTGGGCGGCACCGGCGGGCCCGAGGGCGGCATCGGCCGCTCCAGGCGCAGCTCCCGCCGGGACCCGCGGCTTTCCCCGCGCTCGCGCCCCGCTGTGGGGGACACCCCGGGAGGGCGGGGGTCCCTCCCCGGGCAGCGCAACCCGGGGCATTCCCTGGAACGGGGACTCGGGGCGGGCTCGGGGCCGGCGGGGCCGCTGCGCTGCCCTCCCCGCTGATGGGTTGAATGGTGTTCCGCTCATTGGCTTTGTCAGGGCTTTGTTCCTTCCCCTTTGCTCTCCCGGTTTGCGGCCGGAGCCGCTCCGGGATGGAGCGGGCCAGCACCGGCACGGGCTGCGGGGCTCTGGGGGCGGCCGGCGGCTCTGGGCGGCTCCGCGGGGCTGCCGTGCTCGGGGAATTGGCTTCCGCCGGCTGCTGCCGAAGGTCAGCGAGGGAAGAGTCGCGGGTCCGGACACAATCCCGTCCGGACGGAGTAGGTGGCTCTTACGTAAAGCCTCATCCTTGGGGGGGTTGTGTTGGACTTTGTAAAAGAGCAGTCGCTTAACGTTCCTGGGCTCTGGGCTGACTTTTTTCCTTTTTTGCCATTTTTCAATGAACAAACCAAAGCGAGAAAGTGTTGAGAGGTGTAAGCCGGGTATCGGTGCATTCAGTGCTGTGCCTGTGATTCTCTTCTGGAGATGAGCAAGTGGTTCACTGGATTCTGGGGGAGAACTGAGTGCTTCTGCCCAAAGCTCGCTCACAGCCTGGGCAGATGCTGTACAGTGGAAAGGGAAAAGGGGCAGGTGTGGGACCCACTGTCCCCCCGGCTCATCTCTTGCCTTATGACGGCCTTGTTTGGTCATTTTCTCAGGAGTGCCGGTGCTTTGAAGCATTCCCACGTTCCCAGTGCTGGCAGCCAGGCACCCACCTGCCCCTGTGGGACTGCCCAGGCCCTTCCTCAGTGCCACTCTTTGGAATGAGCTGGTTCTGCTGGGGCCTGTGTGTTTATTTGTCACCTGGGCTCCCTCCCAGCTACTGAACTCCTCTCAGGTGTATTCCTAGTTGCTGACATTCCTTTAAAACTACCGAATTCTTCTCTCAGGTCCCTGGCAAACGGGGCTTTGCAGCCTGGGGGAGTTATTGCAAAACGGGGTCTAGTGAAGTGCTCTGCAGGAGTGGTTGTGCACCTGAGTGGTCATTTAATTGTCTCCTCTAATGAGGGAAACGTGATTAAATGATGCCTTTTCCTGGTCTTAAAATCAAGAGTCATACATGGTTCGAAGGGGAAAAGGGATTTTACCTTGGTATTTATTTTAAGGATCCTTAGGTGCACACGTCCAGGTCATATGCATCGAGATGCACCCCGCCGAGTCTCTGTGTCCCCCCCTCTCCCCCAACATTAGGTGTAACATTATAGGTGTTACTAATTAGCATATCTATCAAAGATTCCCCAATGAGAGGCTCAAGTGAGCCCCCCTCCCCAAGGAACCTTCCCCTGGATGGTTCTATCTTGGTTTACAGAATGTGTTCTGGAGAGGACCGTGGGGTCTGGGGCACACTGATCCCTAGCTACGAAGCTTCTAAAATGTTGAGTCTCTCAGCTTGACAAACAAGTCCAAGAATGTAGGCAAAAAGCACTAGGAATACTAGGAATACTTTTGTAAAAAGGTACAACAGGGGTATAAAAGAAAAGGCAAAAATCCTCATGGCATCACTAGCAATCTTGTGCCCGTTGCTGGGCAGTTTCAGCTCGTGTCTGTGCTATGTCATGGGTGTCTGTGTTCTGTAGTTTGTGTCCATCCTCTCCTGTGTCACAGGCCTTTGTTACATCTCGGTGCTTTATGGGCCTCGCTCTGGGCCGTAGCGGCAGCGGGGGTCTCTGCTCGCGTGCTTTCCCAGATCGGGCTCATTCCGGCATCTTTACAGTTTTGCTTTTGGAGACCAGGAGAAGTACACAAGATGTTCTCCTCCATCTTCCTTCTCACTTTTGGTAATATCTTTTCTTTCATGGGCCATGGACTTCTCTATATGAAGTGTATTAGACCCTCCTCACTGTGGTAGTTCCATAGGTTCCATTGCCTCAAAGCATATCGGGTCTAGAATTTATCTTCTGGAGAGTTATCTCAAGTCCTCGTGTCATCTTTGCTTCTATTTGGTGTGCTTACACTTGGAGCTGCCCTGCCCTGGCACTTAGAGTCGTGGCTGGGTCGAACAGTTGTAAAACTTTGTGGTTCATCTCTTGGCTGTGGGGTTTTGTGTAGAAAACTTATGGGCCTGGTGTATGGGGATAACTCCGAGCTGTCAGCTACTTGTAGACTGTCTCATGTTGTCTTGCAGGTCCCCGAGGCCGATTCTGATCCCTGCAGTCACCGATGCTACCGCTTTTCCCAGAATCTACCCTTCCACGTCAGGGAGCAGCAGTTGGAAGATGTGTTGAAGCGTCTTCATCGGTGGAGTGTTGTGAGTAAGGGCTGCAGTCAGTGTGTAAGCTGAAGAAGGGTGTCTGTCTGTGAGAGTGTGTCTGTCTGTGTCTGCGTGTGTCAGTCTGTGAGAGCGTGTGTGACTGGTTCTAACCTTGTGTGTGGGATTTTTGCCTTCCAGTTTTTTCAACTGATTTTTAACTTTATAATAAGAAAACAGCCAGCTGTGAGGTTTTTTTTCCCCCATCTGGGTTTTGTTTTTCCTTGGTCCCGTCCTGTCTGCGAGGTGATGTTCATCGCCAAGGTTTGGGTGCAGCCAAACAAACAGCCTCCCTAACAGGGTGGAGAGTACCCAGTGGAGGTTAGGAATACAGGGAAAAGGTGCACCAGCCCTCATACCACCCCTGACAGCACCATTTTCCCCCCACCAGCAGCACAGTGCAGCAACCCTGGAACCCTCACTGCAGCAGAGCTCAGTAACCCTGGTGCTGGGATAACCCTGGAACCCTCAGAGGAGGACAAGCCCCACACCAAAAAGTTAGGGATGACAGCTGCAGGCTGGAGAGTGACAGGTACGGGTTGAGGGCTGGGGCGTGTAGAGCAGGAGTGAGGGGTTCCAGGCAGCAATAGCAGTGAGGGGTATAAAGTAGAGGGGGTTAAAGGTTAGGGGATAAAGGGACAAAAGTCAGGGCATAGGTTGGGGGGTCAGGGAATCAAAGGTGAAAGTCCAGGGGTCGAAGGTCAAGGTGGTCAATGTCAAAGCACAGAGGTCACATGTAGAAGGTTGGGGCAAAGGTCACAGGGCTCAGGGGGGTCAAAGGTCCTGGGGTCAGGTGTCATGGGTCAAAAGGCAAGGGTCAAAGGGCTCAGGTTTGGGGGGGGTCAAAGGGCAGGGCTCAAGGTGTAAAGGTGGATGGTCAGGGGTCAGGGATCAAAGGTCAGGTTGTCAAGGAATGGGTCGAGGGGTCAAAGGTCAGGGGGGTAAAAGGTCAAGGCTCAGGCTCAGGATTAGAGGTTTCAGCATGATTTTCCATGGTGGTTCCAAGTGTGGGGACACGGGGTGTGGAGTCAGTGGTGCCGGGGGCGGGCAGGAGCCCCATGGGCAGTGGCCGGCAGCGGCGGGGACGTCTCCGTCCGGGTCGCGCCCCTCCACTCCCAGCAGAAGCCCCCCTGCGCCGTGCGGTGCCCGGCCGCACTCCTTGCCCTCCCTGCCGCTGCCTTCCCGCACTCCCACCGCACCCCCTGCTCCCCTCCAGCCCAGGGAAATGCAGGAAAACACAAAATCATCGAGGTGGAACAGTCACCGGAGCTGCCCGAGCCATCCCCCCGCCTGAAGGCGGCAGCTGCTCAGAGCCGGGAGCACCCAGCAGGATGCAGCTCCTCTTTCCCAGGAGCTGGAGGCAGGGTTTCCCAGGCAGGGGGAGCAGGGAGAATTTCAGCTCCCAGCAGCTCTCTGTGAGTGCTGGATGGACTCTGGGCTGAGCCAGGTGGGAGGTGTGGGTGGTGTTCATGTCCTCAGGAGCTGCTCGAATCCACCTTAAACTCCTGGAGTGGTCTGTGCTGGGAAGAACCTTACAGACCATCCTGTTCAGCCCCTTGCCATGGTCAGGGACACCTTCCTGGGGTGTCTGTGCCAGAGTGGTGGAATGGGCAGGACTTTTTCCCTGAGCCCAATCCCAGGCAATACTGGGGTTCCCATGGGAAGAAGCCTGTGAGCTGCATTTCCGGAGCTGGGAGCCTCCATGCCTGGGAGTGTTTCCAGTACCGCTCTTTGGTTTTTTCCATAACTGGGCATGATGTTTCTCCCCAGAGCAAGGTGGTTTTCCCTGGATTGTTGGGGTTACACACTGGCTGTTTGACAGCTCTGTTGTCTCTTTGTCCTGAATGGAAGAGTGAGGAACGGGAGATGCTCCCAACTGTCACAGGGATGTGGGAACAGCCCAGTTCCAGTGAGGAATGTGACGCCCAGCTTGTGGCGTGTGCCCTGAGATGGTCTTTCCTGTTGTTTTGTCCTTAGAGCCTGTTGGAGTGCTGGCCTGGATTTGGGAGGAGCCAAGTAGCCTGGAGCAGTGAGGTTTTTCCTGTCAGAAATCCATGCTGGGGATGTTTTCCCTGGCTGTCCCAAGGGGAAGGAACAGCTCTGGAGTTTTTGCAGCCACAGGCTGGGGATGCATCCCCTGAAAACCAGTTCAGGATCGTTCATCTGACTCTGTCCCTGACCTGTGGCTTCCAGGGAGCCTTCTGGTCTTCTGGATATTCCCAGGAGAGGATATTCCACCACCTGACTTTTAAGCCAGGAATTGCAAACCCAGTAAGTCAGTCACATTCTATGGGAGCTGTCCCAATGGTGGGATGGCAGAGGGCACAGCCCACGCTGCTGTTTGGGACATTCCCAGCTGGAACGGGAGCCAGCTGGGCATTTTGGAGCGCTGAGGCCACAAGGGCAGCCTTGAGTGGCATTCCCAGGCAATGCTGAGGCATCCCATGCCTGTGGCACGTGGCAACACATGCCTGATGTGGAGCAGAGAGAGGAAGGGAGAAATTCTGAGTTGATGAGAGGAATGGAATTGGGCTTTCCAGAATGGAATTGGTATAGGTGCTGATGGAATCATGGAATCATGGGGTGGCTTGGAAGGGACACAAAGACCCTCTGGGCTCTGTTTTCCCATCCCATGGCAAAGAACACGTCCAAAACTGCCTCCTCACCCTCATGGAATGGCAATGGGTGTTGGGAGCTCTGGCAGGAGCACCTGGAGACCAGGTAAGAATAGCAATGGGATTGTTTTGGCTGCTGCTGGATGTGGTTTTCTCTTTTCAGGATGTTCCTCTGACCGATGTTTTCACAGTAGCTTGCTAGGCCTCATTTGAGGATAATTCCAAGAATTTGGAAGTAGTTGGAAAAGAGTGAGGAAAAAAGGTGAACCTGATCCGTTTCTAGTAATTCTGAACTTCTCTTGCAGCACCATTCTGAAGGAAAGCTGGTTAAAGGATAAAGATGCAGAGGAACAAGTGTTGTCAACCCCCCTGCCTCCCTGACAGAGCAAAGCTTTCTGCAATCCCAGTAAATCTCTTGGAGAAACTATGGGATCACAAGGTTTCCTAGGAAAGGAAAACTAAGGACAGAGATGAGGAAAGAGGCTTCCAATTAATAATGATTTGATGGATGTAGGAATGATTTTTATATATTTGATGCTCCCCTTTTTATTCCTGGAATAATTTTAAATGATGTCTTTTAAAAATAATTTAGATTTGGGAATTCAAATTAGAGAGGAAACGATGCAAAATAAATGCAGGGAGAGATCACAGAATCATCCTGGAACGGCAGAACAGTTTGGGTGGGAAGGGACCTTAAGGATCACCTCATTCCATCCACAGGGTGCTCCAAGCCCCGGCCAGCCTGGCCTCAAACACTTCCAGGGATGGGGCAGCCACGATTTCCCTGGGTTTCCGAGCACAAGAGGAAATTTCCAGCGGGAAGTGAGGGGTTTCCTTTGCTCTGCCTGGCCCTAGCAGGGCTTTGGGAGGCAGAGGGTGTGGGAACAGGAGCTTTGTCCACTGCCTTGGGGGAGCCTCTGATGTCCCAAAACCCAGCCGAGCAAGTGGTTGTGGTTTAACATCCCGTTCAAAGGAGATGCCAGGCCAGGAACGGGAATGGACTGCAGAGCAGGGATGGTGCCCAGCAGAGGGGTGACCGTCCAGGGGGTCCCAGCAGTCCATCCCTGCTGGCCAGGTTTGGGATGAGCAGGTTGGTGACTGTCCCTGTGCTTGCTCTGCAGGATGAGGAAGCCAGGCCTGCTGAGGAGGAAGATGAGGAGGTGTGGGAGGATGGAGACAGCGGCCACCAAAGGCTGCGGAAGGCACAGATCCAGGTAGGAGACGTTGCCTTCCGAGGAGAGGGACTTGTCTGTCCCGTTGGAATTTGGGGCGTGAGGCCAGTGGAACAAAGGGTTTGATTCCATTTTCTTACTCGGGTTTTCACGTGCCTTAAGAGAGCTTTGTGAAAATGTCATTATCCCTGATTGAATCTCTGAAAAACAGGGATTGAAGCTTTCAGAAGGGGCCCAACCCTGCCTGCATGTATCCAAGTGCAGCCCCCACTCCCTGTTTTTGTGTACAGCTGGGATGAGACCTCAGCTGCTGCTACTTGCCCACTCACAAGTTGTGTAGCTCAGAGCCTCAGCCATGAAGGGCCAGGCTGTGTTTAAAACAGCCCAAGGTACCAGAGAGCTGAAGTAATTTCCTAGCAGGTAACTTGACTTGGAAGCTGCATTCTAAGATTTGCCCACATTTAATTTATGTCCCACATGGAGACACCTAAAGAAGCAGAGGTGGGGTGTTCCTAGCAAAAGAACATCCAAGTTGTTCGGTGGTAGAGGGCTTAAAATTAAAGTCTGAGTGGAGGTGCCTTTAGGACACTTCCATTCCAGTATCTGAATGGAATTTACATGAAGTATCCAAATCCTGACAAGTTTGCATGAACTCCAAAGCCTCTGCAAGTGTTTTACAGCCAGGGAGGGAGATAAGAGTCTGGAGTCTCTCCCCAAAACCTGGCTGCTGGTTTGTTTGGCCAGGCATAGGAAGAATTGTGTATTCCCTGGGGCTGTCCTTATGGGGAGAGGTTTACTTATGTGCCCTGGGTTTATTCAGTGCCTCTTCAAAGTGATGGAAACTGATTTCATTGAAATGCCAGGGGTGCCAAATGTTTTCCCCAGCCAGAGCTCGGAGCCAGCCCAGTGGGAAGTGGTTTAATGGCCATTTTCCCACTCCCTCGGGGCAGCAGCACTGGAGCACTCGCACCCAACCGTGCCCGAGGTGCCGAGTACTGGCAGGAGGCAAAGCCGGGGACGGGGCAGTAGGAGCTTGCAGTGCTCCTGGAATCGCAGAGCTGGAGCTGTGGGTTAGAACTCCCAGGAGCTGCTGCCTCACTCAAACCTCGTTTCAAGCTCCGCATCCCTCCTGCTCCCTTGGAATGATTGTTGCTTCTGTTGTTGCTCTTTCCCGATACATGATGATTATTATTGTAAATTCCCACTCCATTTCTTCCATAGCCCTTTGCTTCCCAGAGGTGGTGCTTTAGGCAAGCCCCTCCAGCCTGGGAAGGTGCTTTTGGCTCCGCACTCATTCCCAGTCCCCATGAGCAGCTGGACCTGTGCTGCCCCAGCAGGTGCCTTTCCTTCCTTCCTTCCATGCTGCACTTTGGCTTTTCAAGGGCTCTCTGGGGGGCTGAGGGAGAAGTTCTTTGTCATTCCAGGGCAGCATAAGCCCTGATCCCACTAAAAGCAGGAGGAATCATTTCATCCTTGTTTTTGGATACACCTTTTGTGTTTTCTCTCTTTTGCTGACACTGTGTGGTGAAGCAGCAGCTCCCACCCTTGTCAGTGCTGCTCCCTAGAATAATTTTTATTTGTGAAACAATGAATTCCCTGCTGGAATCCCACTCACAGCCCCCCAGATCAATGTGCAGTTTAAGGCCTTACACCCTGACCAGGACAAGTTCCTGTCCTTAGACATGGAAAACAGGGGAGAACTCAGACTGGATTGGAGCCAGCATCCAGAATGGGGAAAGTGAGGCAGCGTGCTTGGCACAGGCTGGGGCTGGTACAGGGGGTGTTCCCTGTTGGATGACACCCGTGTGGAGCAGATCCTTCTCTTCCTTTGTCCAAAGTCTGATGGCAAAGGAGTGAAGAACCCACAAGTGGGGCCTGGAAGGAAAATGGTTCTGTTAAAATTAGGCAAAGAATGCACTAAGAAAAAATGGACATCCTTTTTATGTGTGAAAGAAAGTAGAGAAAAAAGTTGAAAAAGAGCTCTTTTATTTGGTGCCACCTCTCATTTTTTATGGATAAAACCCTCTAGTGAGCAATCAGAACAGGAGTGGGAAAGCCAGGAGCCTTTGACTTCCACAGTGGACTTAAGTTCCACGCTTTATTTCAACAATTTCTTCTCTCTCTCAGGACAGGAAAACCCACTTAACTTGTCCCACCTTTGCCAAAAGCTTTGGTGTTTGAGCAGCCAAACCCAGTGGGCCTCTGGCCCCACCAGCCTGTACTGGAGGGCCCCTGGTCCTGCCTGTGATGTGGAATGAGTCCCCAGTTGTCCCCAGAGGGATCTGCCCTGGTTTCAGGGGCTGTGGGAATTTGCTGCTGCCGCTGCCACCCCACCTGGGGGGCTGCGTGCTCCTGGCAGCCCTTCCCAGCTCCACACCCGAGCTCCAGCGGTGCCTCCGGGCTGTGTTGGGAGCATTTGCTGGGAATGGGCCTCATCCCTGGAGTATCCTTTCCTTCCAGAGTGGATGGACGGAGCTTCTGGGCTTGTCAGCTTCAGAGTTTGATTGCAAAAGTCACTGCAGGGAAGAATGACAAGGAGGTTTGTCAGAGTGGTGCTGTCAGACCCCACCTGCCAGTCTGTGCTTTGGGTTGGAGGTTGTTGTGTATTGGCCCTGCAGGCAAGGAATGTCCCCTTCCCACCTCAGCCCAGCAGCTCCCAAGGGCTCTTCCTGGAGTACTTATTCTTTGCTTCCCTTTGGGCTAACTTAATCTCCACCCTTCCATGAGCAATTCCTTGGCTTCTCCTGGAGAAAACCCCACGGCAGAGGCAGTCTGCAAAGGAGCCCAGAGCTGTGCTTGGAGCAGAGAGTGCTGAGAGCTGCGGGTGCCTCTGCTGCCCCAGGCTGGCAATATCCCCATGGAACAGACTGGGCAAATGGGATTAGAGGGAGCACAAGTCCCTTCAGGAAAGGGGTTTTCTCCTGTGCAGATCAGGCACAGGGCAGGAAGTGAACTTTGGAAATCAGCTGCTCTGACCCCAGAAAGCATCACTCACATCCTCATGAATGGCATGACCTGTACTCACCACTCACCCAACCAAAATTGAGAGCAACAGTTGAAATAACTTGAAATAACTTTTAAAGAGAAGAAATCACCTTTTTCTTCTTCTTTCTTTCTTTCAGATGCTGGAATTGCTTCTGTGGATGTGTGCTGAGCTCTTGCTGCAGGGGACTGTCAGGCCCAAATGGCTGTGAGTTCACGTTGTTCTCACTGGGGAATTGGAAATAATTATTAATTATTTGCAAAAACATTTTCTGAAACCTTTCCCCTTCTGTGCCCTGCCGTGTGGGACAAGGCTGGAGAGAGGCAGGAGAAAGCCACTGTGGGCAAAGGAACCTCCCTGGCATCACCAGTGCACTTGTGGGGAACAGAATGGACACTCTGAGGGCAAATGGAGGTGAGGAGTGGACAGTTGGGGGCAAAATCTGAGTTCATCTACAGGGAAATAAGTAGGGGATATTTTTGAGGGAAAAGCTGAGGCAATGAGTTCACTCACCTTGGCCCAAGTTGTGTTTGCACAAAGTGGGACCAGAGGTGAAGGTCAATCCAAAGCCAACCCTGCTCAACCTCTAAATCCCAGGATAAATTCTACAAGCTGCCCATTGAGGGACTAAAAATACATCAAAATGGAACCAAAAGCCTTAAGAAGGTGCCTGGGAATCCCATTACAGTGTTGTCATAGCATTTTTAACAGATCTTTAAGCATTTTATGACAACAGTGCATTTCTCTGTTGGGATTATTACTCACTCTGGGGGCTCTGGGGTTTATTTGCTTTGAACTCCCTCACAGTGGCCCTGACACTGCTCAGGAGCTGGTAGGAAAAGCAGAGTCAGAGCTCCTGGCAGGTGCAAGGTGTTTTCCCCCAGAGCAGATCCAGCTGCTGCCCACCAGCCTGGCCAGGAGGGATCTGCTTTGGCTCCCATCTTCTGCCAGGGAAAGAATGTTTTCAGTTGATTCAGGTGAGATCCCAGCAGCCTCATCTCCAGCACTTCCTGGGCAGCTGATCCACTCTCCTGCCCCTCCTGCTCAGCTCCCGCCCCGCCAGGGCCAAGAGTGCGGAGGAGAATTTGTCCCGCCAGCATCAGCTGAAGGACACGAGCACTCACACAGTCCTGGGACTTGGGTTGTCCCTTTGTGGGATGCTGGGATTGAGACAATTCCATACACTTGGCTGCTGAAATTTTCCAGCCCAGGGGCTTTAGCTGCCAGGGCAGCACAAAGATTGTTCCCTGTGTGGTGCCCAGATTTGGGGTTCACTATCAGCTTTGCTAATTCAGATGAATTATACCCATAGCCCCAAATTCCCTGCTCAGTTCCTGCTGGAATAACTTCACAGTACCTCACGGAGCGTGGATATTCCCATGCAGAGCTGCTGCTTTAACACCAGCTATGTCAGGAGCCAGCAGAGCTTCCAGGGAAGCTCAGCAGGGTCAGGGCAAGGACAGGTTCATAGTCCATAGAATTTGCTGTTTGTAACCCTCATCCCCCAGCCCCCCCCAATGTCCCTGGGGGCACCTGACAGAGTTCCCTGGAATTCAGCTGCCTGCACCCCCCGAGCTCAGGCTCCAGGTGATGTTTTAAAGCAGGAGAAGGCGCTGGCCGGACACGCTCCCAGCCCGTGCTGAGGCAGCCCCTGTGCCCCCGGGAGGAGTTCTCTCCCTGCAGGAGCCCAGTTCATTTCAGAGCCTCAGGAGTGGCCTCTGGAAGTTCTTTTCTCTCAGGAAACTCAGGGCACAGCCCCTGCCTTCAGGGCACCTCCACTATGACCCACCTGTGGAAGCTTTCCATCAGTTCTGCACTTCCAGCTGGCTCCCTGAAAAACTCCAAACTTCATCCACCTCTGACCTTTCATTTGAAGGCATCTCTGAGGGCATTGCTTGGCATTTCATTGCTGTGGGGGAAGCTTGCCTTGGCTTTAACGCTGCTGAGGGATGATGTCCTCAGGCTGGAAGGGAAGGCATTTTGGGTGTCTGGGACATAGCTGGCAGGTGTGTGGGAGGTCGGCAGCGGGAATTGCTGTCTGAGCCCCTCTGCAAACAGCCCGTGCCGACATTCCCCGGTGCCAGCTGTTCCTGGGGGTATTTTTGGGGCGTCAGTGGGGTCTGTCGGGGCCGAAGCATCTCCGGGTGCCTGTTCAGAGCAGCCCCTGGCCGAGGGGCCGCCCTTTATCCATGTCCATCCCAGCGCTGCCCAGGCAGCCCAGTGCCCGTTCCCGGGATGTGTGCCACAGGCAGGACACTGCAGGCACAGCTCTGCTCTGCAAATCCAAAGCACAAGAGCTGCTGGTTCCCTTCCTGGGGCTGCCGGCCTTCTCCCTCCCCCCGTTCCCTGCCATCTGGGACACATGGAAGGAGCACCAAGGAACACTCCTGGCAGTGAGCAGGAGTCACTGAGAGCTCTGTGCAGCTCTGGGCCACAAAAGCTGCCTCAGCCGCCACTGTGATTTTGGCCTGTGAACACTCACCTGCGGGAAATGCCCCTCTGCAGGCAGGAGCAGCTCTGACACTCTCCAGCAGAACTTTGGCCATGGAGCAAGTGAACCCTCAGGACTTGCCTTGCTCATTTCTCCCTGGAAAGGGACATAGAATGAGCACCTTGACAGCTGTTGGGTAAATCCTGGAAAGGGCAGGAAATCAGGGCTATGGGAAGAGTTTTGTGCTGTCACCCAACTGCTTACCTGTGGTGTTCCATGATCAGGTGCTGGCCATGGAGCTCTGCCCTGTGGCCATGGCAGGGGCTGGGGTGTAAAGCAGCATTAGCATAAAAGAAGGAGCTGTATTTGCAAAGGAATTACCTTGCTGGCACTTAGCATTCCCATCCCAGGCAGGACCTTGCCAGGAGCTGAGATTGGCTTGGTTGGAGCAGGGTGCTGAGAACGCCCAGGTGTGGGTTCAATCTCCAGATGAGCCATTCACATAAGGGTTCGACTTGGTGCTCCTTGTGTATCCATTCCCACTCAGGAGATGCTGTGCTCTGGAAATAAAGAAGAAACAGTTTCCACTGGACTTTCAAAGCCAGAGGTTTTTGCACTGGAGAGTGCAAGCCCCAGAGAAAGCGGGGGGAGGAAGGAGAGCATCAGGTACCGGCTGAGCGGCCCGAGCCCCGGCCCCAGAGCGGGCGCAGTCAGAGCAGGAGCGGCAGCAGCGGACTCGGCGCCAGCGCCCGGCCCGGGGGAGCGGCTCCTCCCGGCCGCGGCGCTGCAGCCGCGCTCGCTGGGCGGGAGGCCCCCGGGGGAGCGGCCCCGGGGCGGGGGGAGGCGGGCGCTGCTCTGCGCAGGGGGTGCGGCGGCCTCGGCAGCGCCGGGGCTGGGGGAGCTGCGCGTCCCCGCGGGGGCTGCGGGCGGGCCCGGGCCGGGAGCGCCGCCGCTCCGGTTCCGCCCCACGGGGCGGGCGGCGCTGCGGGAGCGGCGGCCTCTGGGGGTGCCGGGGCCAGCACGGGCGGTCCCCGTGCCCCGCCCGCTTCCAGGCGCGATCCAGCGCCTGCTCCGGGGAAGCGCCGCCCGCCCGGCACGGCCCCGGCTCCCCGCGGCCGCGGCGGGACCGTAGCCGGAGCTCCGGCGGGACCGCAGCCCCGCGCTGGCCGCAGCCGGAGCGGCAGCGCCGGGCTCGGCCCCAGCGCCAATCCCGGAGCGGCTCTTAACCAGCCGCGGCGATCCCGATCCCTAATGCCATCCCCAATCCCACCTCAGTTCTCCGAGCCCGGGAGCCACACTCCGCCCGCCGAGGGACAAGCGGCTCGGCCCGGGACCCCCAGCAGACACCGAGAGGACTCGGACCCGAATCCCCGGACCCCGTTCCCGGTCCCACCTCAGCGCCTCGGGCTCGGCGCAGCGCCGGGAGCAGCCCCCGGGGCCGGGCTCCGCACAGCGCTCCGAACGACGGTCCCGCCGCAGCCCGGGACGAGCAGAATGAGCATCCAGCGCACAAAGCGGAGCGGGCGCGGATCCGCCGGCATTTACAGGCGCGGGCGGGGCGGGGCGGGGCCGGCACAGGTGTGAAGGGCGGGGTCCGCACAGGTGCGCGGGGCCCCAGAGCGGCTGCGCGGGGCGGGGCCGAGGGGATTTAAGCCTCGGGAATCGGCCCCGCCGCCATTTGCGCGCTCGGTGCTCGGTGGGAGAGGTTGCGGCCGGACCGGGCTCTATATCTCTATATCTCTGTGTCTCTGTATTTCTTTTCCTTTATATTTGTGTTTGCTTCTCTTCTTCTAACCCTCTCTGTTCTTCCCCCTCTGCCTCCCCTCCCCCACCCCCTACACCCCCCCCCCCAACCCCCCCCCCCTCTCCCCCCTAGCCCTCCCCTCCCTCCCCCCCGGCCCGGTCCCCCCATCCCCCCTCCCTTTCCCCCTACACATCCCAACCCTGCCCTACCCCCCCACCCTCTCTCTCCTTCTCCACCGTTCCTTCCCCCCCATCCCGCGTCCCCCCTGCCCCCTCACCCTGCTCCCCTTCGCCTCCCAATTCCCCCCACCTGCCCTCAATCCTCCCCCTCCGTCCCCCACCCTTCCTTTCCCCACCACCTCCCCGTGTTCCTCTTCCCGCTTTCCCCCTCTGCACCTTGACCCCCCCCCACCTGTGCTCCGTCCTCGTCCTCCCCCCCCTCCTTTCCTGTCCCCCCACCCCGCCTCTCCCTGCACACCCCGAACCCCCCACCTGCCCTCCTTCTTTGACCCCCTCTGCTCCCTTATTCCCGTCCTCTGTCCCGTCTTTCCCCCGCAGCCGCGGGGCTCGGGGCGCCGGAGAATAAAGCCCAGAGGGCCGGAGCCCGGCGCCCCTGCCCTCGCTGGAGCCCCACACGGGGCCGGACCCGCTCGGCGGGTCCCCTGTGCAAACAAGAACACCGCCGGGGCTCCGGCTTTCCACACATCACACTGGGGATCCCCTCCTCGGGAGGGGGTCCCGGGGCGGGGGGTGGGTTTCAGGGAGGGGGGTGTGTTGGGGTAGGGTGGGCCCCCTCCACCAGAGGAGGGGGTCCCGGGGTGGGTGGGTGGGTTTCAGGGAGGGTGGTGGGTTGGGGTGGGCCCCCTCCGGAGGAGGGGGGTCCCGGGAGGGGTGGGTGGGTTTCAGGGAGGGTGGTGGGTTGGGGTGGGCCCCCTCCGGAGGAGGGGGTCCCGGGAGGGGTGGGTGGGTTTCGGGGAGGGTGGTGGGTTGGGGTGGGCCCCCTCCGGAGGAGGGGGTCCCGGGGGGGGGGTGGGTGGGGTGGGCCCCCTCCGGAGGAGGGGGTCCCGGGAGGGGGTCAGGGTGGGCCCCCTCCGGAGGAGGGGGTCCGGGGGAGGGGGGTGGGGCGGAGGGGGGACTTTCCCCCCCTCCAGTCCCCGCCCCCTCTCCCGGACCCCCTCCTCCGGACGGGGCTCCCCCCGGCCCCCTCCCCGGGACCCCCTCCTCCGGACCGGGGCCCTGGGGGGGGGAGGGAGGGGGGCGGGTGGGGTGGGGGGGCCCGCCGGGAGGGGCTGTTGGTTTGGCCTGTGGTCTCTATGTCTGTTCATGCTGCAGAGTGACGTGACCCCCTCTGCTTCCCCCCCACCCCACCCGCCCCCCTCCCCTCCCCCCCGGGGGCCCCGTCCGGAGGAGGGGGTCCCGGGGAGGGGGCCTGGGGGAGCCCCGTCCGGAGGAGGGGGTCCGGGAGAGGGGGCGGGGACTGGAGGGGGGGAAAGTCCCCCCTCCGCCCCACCCCCCTCCCCCGGACCCCCTCCTCCGGAGGGGGCCCACCCTGACCCCCTCCCGGGACCCCCTCCTCCGGAGGGGGCCCACCCCCCCCACCCCCCCCCCTCGGGACCCCCTCCTCCGGAGGGGGCCCACCCCAACCCACCACCCTCCCCGAAACCCACCCACCCCCCCGGGACCCCCTCCTCCGGAGGGGGCCCACCCCAACCCACCACCCTCCCTGAAACCCACCCACCCCCCCCGGGACCCCCTCCTGAGGAGGGGATCCCCAGTGTGTGTGTGGAAAGCCGGAGCCCCGGCGGTGTTCTTGTTTGCACAGGGGACCCGCCGAGCGGGTCCGGCCCCGTGTGGGGCTCCAGCGAGGGCAGGGGCGCCGGGCTCCGGCCCTCTGGGCTTTATTCTCCGGCGCCCCGAGCCCCGCGGCTGCGGGGGAAAGAGGGAAAGGGGAGGGATGAGATAGGGTAGGGAGAGGAGTCGGGGTGCGTTGGGGAGAACGAGGGGGGAAGGGAAAGGCCGGGTGAGGGCGAGGGATGATGGTCAGAGGAGGGGGAGAAGGGGAAGAGAGGGGAGTCGCGTTGGGGAGCGGGGTACGGAGAGGGGAGAAAGGAGGGCTGGGGGACAAAGGAGGGCTGGGGGGGTCGGGGATGCGCAGGGGAGCAGGGAGAGAGGGTGGGGGGCGCTGGGGAGAGGGCAGGAGGGGGGCTGGGAGGGAAAGGGAGGGTGTGGGGGAGAGAAAGAACTGGGGGGGTAGGAAAGAGGTGATAAGCGGGGGAAGAAGGAGGCGGATAGGGGCAGGAGAAAGAGGGGGAGGAAAGAGGGGGAGCCCGGCCCGGCGGCAGCCTCACCGACTTCTGAGCGCGCAAATGGCGGCGGGGGCGATTTCCGGGCCTTAAATCCCCTCGGCCCCGCCCCGCGCAGCCGCGCTGGGGCCCCGCGCACCTGTGCGGACCCCGCCCCGCGCACCTGAGCCGGATTAGGGGCCGCCCCTGAAGCCGCGCCCCCCGGCCCCGCCCGGCCCCGCCCCAGAGCCCCGGCCCCGCCCGGCCCCGGGGCCCGCCCTGCCCGGCACGGGGGCGGCTCCATCGCTCGGGGCCCCGCCCCTCTCTCCCGGGCCGGACCCGCCCCGCGCACCGGGGCCGCTCCCGGGACCGGGGCTCCGGGTCCTGCCGGCGGCCGCTGCGGGTCCCGGGCGGTGCCGCCTCTCCCGGCGGGATGGGGGCTGGCATCGGGACCGGGAGGAGCCGCTCCGGGACGGGCGCTGGGGCCGAGCCCGGCGCTGCCGCTCCTGCTCCGGCCGGCTCTCCGCGGGGAGCCGGGGCTGTGCCAGCGCCCGGGCAGCCCCGGGATCCCGAGCCGGGCCCGACGCGCCGGGCCGGGCTCCGCTCAGCCCTGAGCCCCTCCCGGAGCCCGCCTTGGGCCCCACGACGCGGCCCCGGGCTCTGCCGCCAGCCCCGGACGCGGCGCTGAGTCGCTGCTCCCGAGCTCTGCGTGAGGCCGGGGAGCCCGGCTTCGGGCTGTGCCTAAGGCAGGACTCGGAGCTCAGAGACACAGACTCGCCCTGGCCCGAAGAGCCCGCTTTGAGCATCAAAACATGGCATTTGGGCTTTGATTCAGGTCCAGCAAAACGCAGCACTTCAGTTTCTCTTTGTGAGCCCAAACACACAGGACTCATTCTCTTCCTCAAGCCCTGAAAACAGGATTTAGTCACTGTTTCTGAGTCCCAGCTCTGGCCATACCAGCCTGCTCTCAGGACTCTTTAGATAGAGAAATGCTGTTAGCAAGGGTTCTCTTGCTATTTTCTAAGTCTGTGAGAGACTTCTCTCTCTCACAGAAGAGGTGGCAGGGAATGTAAACAACCAAACCACCACCTGCAACCTTGAAAAGTCTTGATAATGGTACAGTAGAAAAATATTTTGAGAGTGGATGTTTTAGGATTTTAGCCAATCACCCCCAAGGGGAGGCTGATCGTTTGTCCAATTAGACTATGAAGAAAAAAGTCTATAATAGAGTTTGTAAAATAATTAAAGAAATGAATCTTGCTGCACAATTCCTGCCTGCTGGATCTTCTCTCCTCCTCCTCCTCCCTGCGGCTGCGGGACACAGTGATATACCCTAGGGCCTCGGCCTGCGGTAATAGGACTCCACAATGCAGGATTTAGTCTCTGCTTTTAAGCTCTGCGCCTGCTTTTGAGCCCCCGAAACGCAGCACTGGGTCTCTTTTTGTGAGCCCAAAACCGCTCCTGTCCCTCGGGTTCGGAGCCCCCAGAAGTGCCCGGGGCCACAGCTGGACCCCAGCTGGGCACCAGCAGCTGCTCCCTCACCCCCCGTGGGATGGGGAAGAGACCAGAGACAAAATTCCAGCTCAGAACAGTTTAAGAATGGAAACCAAGACAAATACAATCATTTGAGATTAATGACAACACATAATAACAGTGAGAGCAACAAGAGCAGTGGTAACAATAATGAACAGGAGAGGGAGAAAAACCCCTCCACACCCCCCTCCCTTTAACATTATAAATCCAAAATTTAATCCAGAGCACCAGAATCTCCCACTGTGGGGGATTTCCATATTCCTGTTACTTTCTCTGTGTTCTGTCCTGGGGATTTGTGGACTGAGGGAGGCACTGGCTGCTCCTCTGGGCAAGGGGAAGGCCCCTGTGCTATTCCCATGAAGAGAACACCTGGAATTACTGCCCTGGGAGCCCAGTCCAGTCCTTCCAGTGACTGGGGGGCACCCAGAGGGTCTTTACATGAAATGAAAATGACATCCTGGTCCAGTGCATTGACAGCAGGATTGGACACTCCTGGCCAAGGTGACCAGTCCGTGGGAATCGCACCGGTGACCATCCAGGGGGGATTTTAAGTTGGATTCTTGCAGATTTCATCGTGCAGAAGCTCCAATTCTTTTTGGCACCTCTTGTTCAAATGTCTCCCCACTGGAAGAGGTCAATTAGTCTTTGTAATGACCTGACTGCCAGAGGCAGGGAAAAACAATCAGCGTTCCCTGAACGCCTCCATGACTTCCATGTCCACCTGCACCGAGTGGCCGAGGGGCAGGAGCCTGCCCAGAACAGGCTCAGAGATGGGGCTTTCAACCCAAACCATTCCATCATTCCATGACCTCCCCCGGTATTATTTTTGCACTGTTCCCTCTCAAATTTAAATTCCTAAATTTAAATGGTTTATTAAAGCAAGAATTTTTTAATTATTCAGGAATAAAAAGGGAAGCATCACACATACAAGAATCATTCCTACACCCACCAAACCATTCTTAACTGGAAGCCTATTCCCTCATCTCTGCCCTCCTTTTGCTTTCCTGGAAAACCCTGTGATCCCACAGTTTCTCCAAGAGATCTGCTGGGAGTACTGCAAGGTCTGCTCTGTCAGAGAGCCTGGGGGGTTTACAGCACTTGCTCCTCTGCATCTTCACCCTTTCATCAGGTTTCCCCTGGAACGGTGTTGTGGGAGAAGCTTGGAATTACCAGAAATGGATCAGGTTCACATTTTTTCCCCACCAGTTTTCATCTGGTTTGAAATTCCTGGAATGACCCTCAAATGTGCCCTAGAACAGTGCTGGCAAAGGATCAGTCAGAAGAACAGCCTGAAAGCAGAAAACCACCTCCAGCAGCAGCCGGAATGATCCCATTTCTCTTCTTACCTGCTCCTGCCAGAGCTCCAAACAGCCATTTCCATTCCAAAACAAGAGCTATGGAAGACATTCCTGCTGTCTGTGAGGGTGAGGTGGCAGTTTTGGACGTTCTTTGCTGTGGAATCAGACAACAAACAGCATAAATAATCTTGGTGGTCTCTTCCAAGCCAAACCACCCCGTGATTCCATGCGTGGATCAGCACCTGACCCAACTCCATTCCAGAAACCTCCTCCCACTAACCCAGAACTTTCCTTTTTCCGCTCAACATCAGGGATTTGCTGCCGAGTGCCCCGGGCAGGGGACGCCTTAGCATTCCCTGGGGTGCCTCAGCATTCCCTGGGGTGCCTCAGCATTCCCTGGGCTGCTGTTCCACGCCGATCCCGTGTCCAGCGCCGTTCCGGGCTGCAGTGCCGGGCTCTCCCCACAAGGCGGCAGCACCGGGAGCGAGCAGCCCCGGCCGGTCCCGCTGTCTCGGGGCAGCTGCGCCTTTAACCCGCCCGGAGCCGGCGGGGCCGTGAACACAGCGGGCAAAAACCCCACCGATCCCCTTTATTTCACCCCCAGAGGCACAGGATCGCAGCATTCCCTGGGCTGGAAGGGACCCGCAGGGAGCATCGAGTCCACATCCTGGTCCTGCACCCCAAGAATCCCACCCTGTGCCCGAGAGCCTTGTCCAGACCCAAACTCTGCCCCCAGGATCCTGAAAACACAGTGGGACTGGGAGAAGGATGACAATGGAAGATTTTTTATATAGATCTCCTTGTACGATCGTTATATAATATCATTAGATCGCCCAGGAACCCATCCCTGTACCTGGACAGCCAGAAGTGCACAAAATCCCAGCCCCTCCCAAGATGCAGCTCCTCACACCAAACCTTGGGAGAATCCCTGGTGCTTCCAACACCGCTGCAATCCCACCTGGAGCTGAGCTTACAGGGTGCTCTGCCTAATCCACATCCAAGCCTGGATAGCCCAAAGCCTGCAAGAAAAGAGGAGGCAAAGTGAAGGGGAGAGGGGGGGAAAAACGGAGTTTTAGGTTTTTCCCCTGTTTGCAACAGGATAGAAGGGCAGGATGGAGAGGTTTCGTGGAAAAGAAGTACCAAAGGCTGCTTCATTCCCAGCAATTAGCGCTGCTCAGGTTGAATCCAAGAGGCCCAATCCACCAGGTTTAAACAGGAGCGGCCGACAGGATGGGTTATGACACAGATCTGTGAAGCTGGAGCCTTCTTTCTTCTCCCGGGCTCTCCCAGAAATTCTCCATGTCCGGACATGCTCCCGCTCTCCCCGCTGGGGAGGACAGACTTGGATAGCCCGGGTGACTGGTGAGCCTAAAACAATAAGTGATGCAGTGATCCAAGTGTTTTTCCCCAGGAAATGACATATTCTCTGGACCTGGGATAACCCTTATCCCATGGCCTTCTCCAGGAAGAGTCCCAGCTGGATAGGGTCTCCCAGAAAGGATTCCATAGGGGCTCACCTTCTGCTTGGAGCTCGGCTGAATTCCTCAGCAATGCCAGGGAATGTTGCCATTGGAGGCTTTGAGCAGATTAGGCTCATTTGCCTTTTTAGGTTTTGTTACCGTCTCTCAGACTTCCCACTGGAATGTGGTCTCCAAGGAACATGTAAATCCCATTGGATTCCTGCTCTTTCGGACAATTTTTTGTACCATTCCTGTACAAAACGAGGCCCCCTGTTCGGATGCTTTTCCCCACCGTTCCCCAGCAGTTTTATCTGCCAGTCCTTTCCCTGCGCTGGTTGGGCTCTTCCCAGATCTCTGAGCTCCTTCACAAGGCAGGAGATCCATTTGGCCCAGGAACCGAACCCTCCCGAGGAATTGTCTGATGCCATCTCCACATTTCACAGCTGATCCTTGTGCTCAAAGGATCCCCCTTTCTTCCCTCCAGCCAATTCCAAGCCTCGCTGCCCCCAGCCGGGAACAGTCCCCAGGCCGATCCCTGCAGTCTTCCCTGCCAGGATCCTGCTCAGGAATCCATGGGAATGTAAGAATTAATTCTTCCCACCCCTGCCCAGTTCTAATTCCAAAGGATTTGGTGGCTGCCTTACCCGGCTGGAGCCTGCTTCCAACTCTGTTCTTGCTGCTTCTGCTGCTTTCCATTTCCCAGGAATTCCACCAACGGAGCGACAGCGTTTTCCACCTCCTCCTCCAGCATTCCCTCTGTTGCGTTCGGGTGCTGGAAGGATATCAAAACCAGGGCCTCACTATCAGGAATTATATCCCCGGATTTGTTCCTTTCCAAATGTCACCTCTTCCCAACAAAGCACTGGCCATCCAAGGAATATAGAGAGCGATGTGCTGACCACTGCTTACTCCTCTGGAATGTCAGAGCTTGGAAAAAAAGGGCAGTTGAGGCTTTTCCTGGTGCTGCCCATGAAGTGTATTTTACCTAAGTGCCCCTGCCCATTCCTTTGCCTGTATCCACCAAAAATCCACCCGTTCATTCCCCAGCTGCTGCCTCCCTCTTTTCCTCGATCCAACAGAATTTTAACAGGTGAATATTCCCCTCTGGAAGAACACCTTTCATTCCAAACCTAAGAACAAACAAATCACTTTCCTTCGACCTTCCTTATTAGGATTCCACTGAGAGCAGTGGATGGAAAATGATCCTCTCCTGGCCCCTGCTGGATTCCCGGAGCAGGGATCCTTTCCCTCTTTCCCCCCACCCCCCGCGGTGCCCTCCTCCCCCTCCCGCCCCACCCCGCACCCTTTTCAGCCTTTGTTCCACAGCTTTTGCCTCCGGACCTCAGATCCTTTTGGTCTCCAGGAGCTCCCAGCAGCTCCACAGCCTTTCCTCTCCCATCCTGATCCTTTCTCCAGGAGTGGAGCTGTGCATTGCAATTCCCTTCTCTTTTCTCCGACAATTCCCACCAACCCAGACCTAAAGCTGACACAAGGAACGCTCGGTGCCCACAAATCCAAATCCAGACCTGGCCATCCCTAAACCAGCAACTCCCGGACAATTTGCGTTCATTCCAACCTAACACTGAGGACTCACCTAATCCTTCAAAATTCCCAAGAAATATCCCGTTGCCTTCAGCTCCCCGGGGATTCTGCTTCGTGCTCACACGGATTTGGGACTTCCCTGAAAAACCCGTGCAGGGCACGCTGGAATCCCCGATCCCGTGAATCCGGGCAGTGTGCAAAGCTCGGTCCAGCCTGGGCCCCCAGAAATTTTTGCCAAATATCCCCCAAGTCCTCGGGACAACAGAACTCTCTGCTACTGCATCTTTGGCGTTGTAAAGCCTGGAATTACTTTATTCCTAGTGCTGGGCTCTGGATGTGGCCGAGAAAATCCCGGCCTCCACACAGACCCAGATTCCAAACTTTTTGATACGTTTTAGCAAACCGAGAAGTTCCCCTTCCCTGCTTCTTCTTAAGGGCATCCTTCTCTTCCCTTACCCGGCCTGCTCTCTCCCACTGGGCTGGGTTTTTCCCTTCCCATGCTAATTAGTCCCTACTTCTAGGAGGTTTAGGTACCTTTCTTCCCTGGCAGGGATTTCTTAACACAGCTACCGAGGCTTTGGGAGTCTTCTTTATCTTCTACTTTCTGGAAACACACCCTCTGATCCATAAATGCCGCAATCCAGATGCCCAACTTCAACAAGACATCCTTTTCACCTAAAAACACTCACTCTCAACTCTTAGATCTTTTAAAGTTTTACCCCCGCAAAATTCCCCTGGTTTTCCACCGCTGAATTCCTCCGTCCTGATTCCAAGAATTTCTTGAATACCACGGGGCTTTTCTCAAGATTTACCCCCACAACCTTCCCTACGTGCCCACTGCTCACCACCTCATTTTTCCCTCAATGTCTTCGTTCTCCACCCCAGAGAGTTTGTCAAGTGTTGCCTCCAAAATGTTCCCCCTCTGTCCACTACTGAGTTCCCCATTTTGCCTTCAAAATATTCCTTCTGTCCCCTCCAGATTGCATCCACTTTTACCCCCAACATTTTACTTCCTCTACAATATTGATTAAACCTTTTCCACCCCAAAAATGTGCATTCCCTCCCTTAAACAGCACCTCAGCTTTTCCCTCAAAAATGCCCCAGAGAGAAACTCCGATTCAGCCCCCAAACTCCCATTTTCCTACACAAACAGTTCTTGTGGCCCCTCTCAATTCCCCCAGGCTTTCAGCTATTCCCTCATCTCTGCCCTCCTTTTGCTTTCCTGGAAAACTTTGCCATCCCACACTTTCTCCAAGAGATCTGCTGGGAGTACGGCAAGGTCTGCTCTGTCAGAGTGCCAGGGGGGTTTACAGCACTTGTTCCTCTGCATCTTCACCCTTTCATCAGCTTTCCCCTGGAACGGTGTTGTGGGAGAAGCTTGGAATTACCAGAAATGGATCGGGTTCACATTTTTTCCCCACCAGTTTTCATCTGGTTTGAAATTCCTGGAATTACCCTCAAATGTGCCCTAGAACAGTGCTGTGAAAGGATCAGTCAGAAGAACAGCCTGAAAGCAGAAAACCACCTCCAGCAGCAGCCGGAATGATCCCATTTCTCTTCTTACCTGCTCCTGCCAGAGCTCCCAACGGCCCTTCCCATTCCAAAACAAGAGCTATGCAAGACATTCCTGCTGTCCGTGAGGGTGAGGTGCCAGTTCTGGATGTTCTTTGCTGTGGAATCGGACAACAAACAGAGCGTAAATGATCTTGGTGCCTCTTCCAAGCCAAACCACCCCGTGATTCCTTGCGTGGATCAGCACCTGTCCCAACTCCATTCCAGAAACCTCCTCCCACTAACCCAGAACTTTCCTTTTTCCGCTCAACATCAGGGATTTGCTGCCGATTGCCCCGGGCAGGGGACGCCTCAGCATTCCCTGGGACGCCTCAGCCTTCCCTGGGACACCTCATCATTCCCTGGGACGCCTCAGCATTCCCTGGGCTGCTGTTCCACGCCGATCCCGTGTCCAGCGCCGTTCCGGGCTGCAGTGCCGGGCTCTCCCCACAAGGCGGCAGCACCGGGAGCGAGCAGCCCCGGCCGGTCCCGCTGTCTCGGGGCAGCTGCGCCTTTAACCCGCCCGGAGCCGGCGGGGCCGTGAACACAGCGGGCAAAAACCCCACCGATCCCCTTTCTTTCACCCCCAGAGGCACAGGATCGCAGCATTCCCTGGGCTGGAAGGGACCCGCAGGGAGCATCGAGTCCAAATCCTGGTCCTGCACCCCAAGAATCCCACCCTGTGCCCGAGAGCCTTGTCCAGACCCAAACTCTGCCCCCAGGATCCTGAAAACACAGCGGGGCTGGGAGAAGGGTAACAAGGGAGGATTTTTTACATAGTTCTCCTTGTACGATCGTTATATAATCTTATTAGATAGTCCAGCAACCCATCCCTGGGCCGGGACCCCCACCCCTGTCCCGGGACACCCATCGCTGTCCCGGGACACTCATCCCTGGGCCGGAATACCGATCCCCCGCGGCCCCCACCGTCCGCTCGGGACTGTCCCCGTTCCCCGCTCACCTCCGAGCCCGCAGCACCCGCCCCGGTGCCCCCGGCCCGGCAGCGCTGCTCCCCGGACTCCCCGCCATTGCCGCGTCGGGCGAAGAAGGGCGGAAATTACCGGGACCACACCAATGTGGCGATGCGACCTTCTCAAGATGGCGGCGGTGGAGGACCCCGCTCCGTCTATTCGGCTGCCTGAATGCTCCCGCCTACCCCAGGCGCCACTGACCCCACAGTCGGTGTCCGCATAGCGGGAAACGCCTCAGAAAATTGCGTGCAAGCGCTGGGCTGGCGTCGGTGTCGGCGTCGCGTTCAGGCAGCCGAATAGACGCAGCTAGAGGGGGCCTTCCCTGCCACCATCTTGAGAAGGTCAGAAAACGGCGTAAACGACCGCCATCTTTAGTGTGGCGATGCTCTAACTTCCGGTTTCGCCGCCATCTTGGGTGCTGGCAGAAGCCACTTCCGGTCGAGCCGCCATCTTTAGTGTGGCACGCACAAGGCCCCCGCCCCTCACAAGGGCTTCTGTCTATTCAGCTGCCTGAATCCAGCCCGGACTCCGACGCCGGCCCCGCGCTTTCCGCGCGATTTTCCGCGGTGGTCCCCGGTGCGAGGACACGGGTGGTGGGGTCACCGGCGCCGGAGGCGGGCGACGGCCCCGCGACCGGCGGCAGGCAGCGGCAGGGACACCTCTCTTAGGGGCCTATTGCGTCCGCCATCTTGAGTGTGGCGGAAGTGTAAACCACCCTCCGCAAGGTCCTGGCAGGTTCGAATAAAAACGCCACTTACGCCGTCCCGAAAGCGCCGAACTGCGCCTTCCTTTCCGAGCCGCCCCCTTGAGAGCGGCACGCGGGCGGCTCTATTCCCACCGTGCTCGCCCGGTGCTCCCCGCCCCGTCTCGCGCGGCGACCGCGCCTCTGCTGCCCGGCAAAACCGGCCCCGCCGGGCCGCCCCCCGCGCTGTCATTCGTCGCGGTCACCGCCCCGCACGGCGCCCGCTCCTTTGCAGCGCTCTGGCCCCGCTCATGCACGCCCGTGTCCCTTGGCGCTCCGAACCGTCCTTCGCCCCTCCCCTCCGCTGCCAGACGCGGCCCCGCTCGCTCCTTGCCCTTGCCACGCTCGGCAGCCACCGAGGCCGCCGCCCTCTCGGCTCCCCCGGCCCCGGGCGGCAGCAGCGCCGGGGCGCCGTGCCGGGGCCGGCAGTGCCGCGCTCTCGCCACCAGGCGGCAGCAGCGCCGCCCAGCTCAGCCCGGGGCCGGGCCGCGCTGCGGGGCACGGACAGAGCAGAGGCAAAAGCCGGCTCAGGGCGCTCTGCAGCTCCTGCAGCCCGAGCCTCTCGGCTCCTGGCGCCAGGCACTCGCTTCTTCCCTTCCTACAGAAAAACGCCGCCTCGTTATGCTCAAAACTTGCTCATCTCTAGTCCCAGCTTCTTATATTCCTATATGCAACAGAGTAGACAGAGAGGGCTGGCTTATTTCAAAATGAATCTACATCTAAATCCATCGCCTTTGTCTATAGATGTCAAAATGAAGACCTTAGCAGGTTTTGGTATTCTGCACACATCCCTCCCTGGGAGGAATGGTAAAAAGTTAAAAACAAATGAAATTTAAACAGTAAAAAGTTAGAAAAAAAGTTACAACGGCAGAAATTTAGAAACAAACAAAGAGGTACAATACAAGAAACGAACAAATTTCTAAAGGTAGAAAGGTTGAAAGTTAAAAACAAAGGTAGAAACAAAAAAAAATTAGAACCAAAGTTAGGTAGACATTTAGAGACAAAGTCAGAAAGGCGAGTGTTGAGCTTTTGACAGGGTACCCTTCCTTCTCAGACCAGGGTGAAAGAGCAGAGGAGGCTGCTGTTCTGCTAAGTTCTTGATTTCACAGTCTCACAGCTGTCTTGAAGGCAGACTTTGAATGGGGTTACATGATAAAGCCAAGCAGCAGCAGCAGGCAAAACCAGCTGCTTCTATATGCTCCATACCCTATATTTTTTGCTTACAGAAGTGTGGATTATATTTGTTAATTGACCAGTAAGATTCACACACGATTCTAGTTTTCTTTTTCTTAACCCACCCTGGTCTAATTCTAACAGTCGTAAGCCTCACACAAGTGTTACATCTGTGTTACACAGATTTGCATCTACAGTTTCTATCAGCTCTTAGTGTTTATGTGAACACTCCATCTAAAAAATGGCAACAGTGCCACTCAATCTAGATTTTGTCTAAAGTAAAGAATTCTGTGAAAAGGTAACACTGCTGCAGCAAGAGCTGTGCTGAAGATCTCTGCTACAGCTTTTTCATGACTAAGGCACTTGGCATCTATTTCTACTAAAAGTTAAAAATCCGTAGTTCTATTGCACTTTGCTGTGGCTTCACGGATGCCAGCTTGTCCAAAGGTTTCAATTCAAACCTAAGGCTTTGGCTTCCCTCTGGGCCTGAGGCCAGAGGAGCCTCCACTCTAAGAAGGTTAGAAACAAGGTTAGAAAGGTAAAAGTTAGAAAGCAAAAAATACATTTAGAAAGGCACAAAGTTAGAAATGTAGAGTGTTAGAAACCAACAAAGGCAGAAAGGTAAAAATGGGGAGAAAAACAAAGGTAGAAAGTTTCAAAGTTAGAAGCAAACAGAGGCAGAAAGGGACAAATCTAGAAAGTTAGAAACAAACAAAGGTAGAAAGTCAAAAAGGTAGAAATGAACAAAGGTAGAAAGTTGGAGAGGCAGAAAGTGCAGAGGCTGGCAGCAGCCATTCCAGCCTTAAGGAGAGCCCTGTGGAGAAGAGCAACTTGTTCCATTGATCTTCACTTCGAGAAGGGCCTTCTGCTCTCTTGGGAAAGATGCAGACCAGGCCATGACTCCAGCTAGAAGCAGCAGGTGGGAATGCTTTTCCTTCAGCTCCCAGAAAGCTGGGAGCTTTCATGTTTGAGTCAGTGGCCTAAAAGGGGCAGAAAGTCTGCCCTGACAAGTGTGTGGGCATGGATCTGTTTGGTCTTGCCCTGTGCCCATTCCCAAAACTCTCTTCAAACTTGCCCAAAATAGCAACACAAAGCCTGGGGCAGATTGTGCCTGAAGAAAGAATGGTCTCTGTTTTTTTTCCAAGCTGCTACAGAAACAAACTAAGGTAGAAAGGTAAAAATGAACAAAGGAGGGAAGGTGAGAAAGGTAGTTCGAAAGTCAAAGTCAGAGAAAGAGAGAAAGTCAGAGAGAGAAAGAGAGAAAGTCAGAGAAAGGGAAAGGCAGAAAGAAAGCAAGGCAGAAAGCAAGTCAGAGAGAAAGAAAGAAAGAAAAATAGAGAGAAAAAGGAATAGAGAAAGAGAAGAATCGGGTTTGAGAGAAAAAGAAATGGAGTTTAAAAGAGAATTAGAGAAAAAGAGCAACTGAGAACTAGAGTGACAGAGACATCCAGAAAGAGTTAAACAGTGAGAAAAAGAGAAAGAGTTGGAAAAAGTCAAGTGAGGAACAGACTAAAAAGTAAAGCAAAGCAGAGCAGCAAAGCAAGAAATATGGCAAAAAAATTACTAAAGCACACCAAAGGAAGAGAGCAACCAAAGGGGGGAGGGGGGGTATCTTTATTAGGGTTTCTTCAACTTTATTGAATGAGGGTTTTTTAGTTACACTTCAGCAAAGCAAGTGGAAACAACAATGTACACAAGCACAAGTACAAATCCAATCCATCTGCACACTGGTCAAAGTCCAAGTGACATCCAGAGCAATACGTGCAAGTGCAGCGGCAAACACGAATCCAGAGCAACACAAGCCAACCCCATCGCAGTACAACCTAACAATTGTTCTCTTTCTGGAAAATGTATGACATCTTATTGGTCCAGGAAACCCAAAACAACAGCAGCAGACAGAGAACAAAACACTCATCCACCACCCACCTCCTTCAGCTTCCACACAAACCCACCCTCGCTCTCGTCTCGAGAGCACCCCATGGGAAGGCGGTTCCCGGGAGCCCCAAAATCATCGCGCCTGACAAATGCCCAGCCCCGGCACGGTCAGCACCCAACCCCTGGCGATGAACGTCACCTCACAGAGCGGCCGGGGCCCAGATAAAAAAACCCAGCTGGGAGGGAAAAAAACCCCAGACAGCAGAGCTGGGTTGTTTTTACTCTAAGTTTAAAAAGTAGCTGAAAAGCCTGAAAGGCAAAACTCACACCCACAAGGTTAGAAGCATTCCACACACGCACTCTTCTCGCAGGCAGACAGACACACACAGACGCAGCTCTGGCACCACATTTCCTCTTGTTCCTGCTGGCCTGGAAAGCCCCAGGTAAATCCAGTCCCTCAGACCTTGCATCCCTGAACACCAGGAGAGCTGGAGTTTTACCCAGATCCCAGTGCCCTGCACAGCTGCACTGACACGAGCACAGGCTGATCGCTCTGCCCAGCACCATCCCTCATTTTCCTCCCATTGCTCCCCAAGCGTCCCCAAACCACCCCGTGTCTGTGCCGGGGCCAGTGCCTGCCCCGAGCCCAACCAGAGGCTGTCACCCAGCCCTGCACCAGCTCCCACCCCTGGGAGAGCTGGGAATGCACTGAGAGCTCAGCTCCCTGGGCTCCCCGACACCCAAACCAGTCCTCAGACACACAAATAATGCCCAACCTGCCCCTCCGGGCACAGCCAAACACCACAATTCCATCATCCCCAAGGAACTCTGGCAGGTTGCCTCTTCACCTGTGCCTTTTTCCAGCAGCCATGGCTAGGACCGGGCTGTCAGAAATAGCATTCCCTAGGCAGTTCATCCCAGCACAGAGGAGAAGAGGAGCCTGTCACTCATCCACACCACGGGCAGGACAAGGGGGGCCCAAGCTGGCTTTGGCTGCTCCAACATCCAAAGCTCTTGGTGCCAAAGATAGGACGAGTTCAGTGGTTGCTCCTGTCCTGAAAGAGAGCAGAAAAGCGAAGTTAATCCCACTGTGGAATGCAAGACTCCTGCATTTCATATTTCTGCTCTGATTGCTCACCGCAGAGTATTATCCATGGAAAAAAAAGGAGAATGACACCATATCAAATAAAAAGTGCCCTTCTCCAGCGCTTTTATTCCAAGCATTAAAAAGATGCTCATTTCTCTTCCAGCATTGTTTCCCTCATTTTAGCGGAACCGTCTTCATCCCAGACCCCCCTCGTCAGCTGTTCAATCCTCTGGCACTGGATTTGGACAAAAGAAGGGACGCACCTGGATCACAGGAAATCACAGAGAGAAACCCCTCCAAAACCTGACAGAGAAAAACAACGGGAGATGCAGGAAGACATATCCCTCATTTGCACGTCCGGAGTGCTTTTCTAAAGACTTCCCTGCATCTGGATGCTCTTTGCACTTGGCTTTCTTTACAGGAATGCATTTGCTGCTAAACACGTCTCAGGCCCTTATTTGATCAGGATAAGGTCGGATGCAGATGAAGACTCACACAGGGAATAGCCAGGGAGATGCAGGGCCTGGGAACATCAAGGACGGAGAAGAGAAGGAACAGGGATTGTTTTTCTTGTTTAGAGCCAGCAGTGCTGTGAGCTTGGAGAACACACGGCACCACAGGGATCCAGGGCAGGAGCGGGATAACTCCGGGATAAGGGGAATCTGCTCCCACTCCAGGGCTGTGCCAGTGAAGGAGGGGAAGTTTTAGTGCCTTCATGGCACACAAAAACCAAACCCAGCACCACCGAGCTGGACTTTCGTGAACTGCAACACAAAGCGGCCCCTGGCCTTTGGGGGAACACAACCTCACCGAGTCACGGAGCCAGGGGATGACACTTGGGAATGAGCCTTGCGGCCTGCAGCCAAATCAGATGAGGGAGCCACAGGAGCTGTGGGGTTTCCTGCTCTTCCTGCAACGCCATCAGTCCAGACCAGGAGACCTTTCCTGGAACAGATCTTCCCTGTAAAAGGGAGCAACACCAAAGCTCAAGCCCTCATTTAGAGACCCTTGGAAAAGCAAAGGTGAGAGGGGATTACCTGGAGCCCCAGGGGACCGAGGTGAAGGGGATGAAGAAGCAGACAGCAAACTGCTTCCACTGCTTCTCACTCCAGCAAGGGGAACATCCCTGGAATTTCACGTCCAGCGTCTCTCCCAAGCCCCACCGGCGAACCCACACGTACTCCAGGACTGATCTCCTTTGTACTTCCAGCAGCACAGACCCACCGGGAGGAACTGCAATCCAAGGACACACATCAGCAACCGCCTTCCCGCTTGGCGCTCTCTCCACATTTTTCCCTTTCCAGTGGGATGCAGGTGCCACCCCCCAGAGGCAGGAAAACTGCCTTGCAATCCAGTACAAAACCTGCCTGGGAAGCCCAGGATGCCCGGAGCCAGCAGCCATTTCTCCTGGAGCTCCTGCTGACAGGCATTTGAAGCCTGCTGGGCCTCACAGCTGCTTTTCTGCCAGGGGCATTCCCATCTCTTATTTTTTAGCCCAAATAAAGGTTTGCAAAGCTGAGTTTTGTGAGAAGTGCTTCATATTTGGATTATTCTTAACTTGGGAGTTTCCCTTGGCACCAAAATCAGGGGGTAAACCCAACATGGCCTCAAAGGGCCATAAGATCCCAGATATCCAATCCCCAGTTCCCTCAGCATTGGTTCATTAAAGCTTTTCAGGGGTAATTTAGCAAACTTCAGGGTTTGGTGACTTCACCATCAAAGCAACACGAAACCTGTGCAAAAGGAACTTAACTAAAGCCGGCTAAACGCTGCCCAGACCTGGCAGAAAGCGCTTCCCACACCTCTCCTGGAATTCTCTTTCCCAGCCCTTCCAGCTTCGGAAGGCTTCTGTGGGAGCCTCAAGTCGCGGTGCAGCTCAGAACCTGCACGTACCTAAAGCAGCCCCACAGGAACACGAAACTTCCCTCGGGCATTTCGTTTCTTTATCCCAAATATTCTCCCCACTCAGCCACAATCTAGAAAGAACAAAAGGGAAAAGAAGGAAGACCAATTAATTCTGACATAAGGAGTCTTGACTATCCCGACACACTGCCAGGTGAAAAAGCATCCCTGCCACTCTAACAAATCCCCCTGATACTGTCTCCATTCTGTATCAATTATTTAAACGCTGTATTAAGGAGCGTAAGGACACAATGCTTGGAATTCTCAAAAACGGCTCCGCCTGGCTACTCCAAGCACTTTCCCACCCGGGGAGCTGAGCTGTCCCACATTTAAACGCCACGTTTGATCCAAATCCCATAGAAATCTGATATTGTTTGGCTCCTGAGCTTTCCCAAAAGCTGTGCAGTCAAGCCTGGAAATCCTCACTGAAGCTGTGCCATGTCACATCGGGATTTACCCTTGGGAAAACCCCACTCTCAGCACTTGGGTTTCAAGAGGTTGCACCCAATGTTACAGACACAGAATTCCTGTGGGGTTTGGCATTTCCTGCACCTCCAAACACGTGAAAAGAAGGAAGTGCAGAGTCCCGAGGCTCCATTATTGCCATTCTCCTCACATCCCTTTCCTCAGCTGCACGTGGCTTTGTGCCTCCTCTGAAGGGCTGGAAAGGAATTTGGGAACCCCCCTCAGCTTCTTCGGTTTTCAGCTTTTTCTCTGAGCCGGCCCAAAAGGCAAACAGGAAAAAAAAAACCCAGAAGTGCACAAAATCCCAGCCCCTCCCAAGATGCAGCTCCTCACACCAAACCTTGGGAGAATCCCTGGTGCTTCCAACACCGCTGCAATCCCACCTGGAGCTGAGCTTACAGGGTGCTCTGCCTAATCCACATCCAAGCCTGGATAGCCCAAAGCCTGCAAGAAAAGAGGAGGCAAAGTGAAAAGGAGTGAGGGGGAAAAAACCAGAGTTTCAGGTTTTTCCCCTGTTTGCAACAGGATAGAAGGGCAGGATGGAGAGGTTTCGTGGAAAAGAAGTACCAAAGGCTGCTTCATTCCCAGCAATTAGCGCTGCTCAGGTTGAATCCAAGAGGCCCAATCCACCAGGTTTAAACAGGAGCGGCCGACAGGATGGGTTATGACACAGATCTGTGAAGCTGGAGCCTTCTTCCTTCTCCCGGGCTCTCCCAGAAATTCTCCATGTCCGGACATGCTCCCGCTCTCCCTGCTGGGGAGGATGGACTTGGATAGCCCGGGTGACTGGTGAGCCTAAAACAATAAGTGATGCAGTGATCCAAGTGTTTTTCACAAGGAAATGACATATTCTCTGGACCTGGGATAACCCATATCCCATGGCCTTCTCCAGGAAGAGTCCCAGCTGGATAGGGTCTCCCAGAAAGGATTCCATAGGGGCTCACCTTCTGCTTGGAGCTCGGCTGAATTCCTCAGCAATCCCAGGGAATGTGGCCATTGGAGGCTTTGGGCAGATTGGGCTCATTTGCCTTTTTAGGTTTTGTTATCATCTCTCAGACTTCCCACTGGATTGTGGTCTCCAAGGAACATGTAAATCCCATTGGATTCCTGCTCTTTCGGACAATTTTTTGTACCATTCCTGTACAAAACGAGGCCCCCTGTTCGGATGCTTTTCCCCACCATTCCCCAGCAGTTTTATCTGCCAGTCCATTCCCTGCGCTCGTTGGGCTCTTCCCAGATCTCTGAGCTCCTTCACAAGGCAGGAGATCCATTTGGCCCAGGAACCGAACCCTCCCAGGGAATTGTCTGATGCCATCTCCACATTTCACAGCTGATCCTTGTGCTCAAAGGATCCCTCTTTCTTCCCTCCAGCCAATTCCAAGCCTCGCTGCCCCCAGCCGGGAACAGTCCCCAGGCTGATCCCTGCAGTCTTCCCTGCCGGAATCCTGCTCAGGAATCCATGGGAATGTAAGAATTAATTCTTCCCACCCCTGCCCAGTTCTAATTCCAAAGGATTTGGTGGCTGCCTTACCCGGCTGGAGCCTGCTTCCAACTCTGTTCTTGCTGCTTCTGCTGCTTTCCATTTCCCAGGAATTCCACCAACGGAGCGACAGCGTTTTCCACCTCCTCCTCCAGGATTCCCTCTGTTGCGTTCGGGTGCTGGAAGGATAGCAAAACCAGGGCCTCACTATCAGGAATTATATCCCTGGATTTGTTCCTTTCCAAATGTCACCTCTTCCCAACAAAGCACTGGCCATCCAAGGAATTCTAGAGAGCGATGTGCTGACCACTGCTTACTCCTCTGGAATGTCAGAGCTTGGAAAAGTGGGCAGCTGGAGCTTTTCCTGGGGGTACCCCATGAAGTGTATTTTACCTAAGTGCCCCTGCCCATGCCTTTGCCTGTATCCACCAAAAATCCACCCGTTCATTCCCCAGCTGCTGCCTCCCTCTTTTCCTGGATCCAACAGAATTTTAACAGGTGAATATTCCCCTCTGGAAGAACACCTTTCATTCCAAACCTAAGAACAAACAAATCACTTTCCTTCGACCTTCCTTATTAGGATTCCACTGAGAGCAGTGGATGGAAAATGATCCTCTCCTGGTCCCTGCTGGATTCCCGGAGCAGGGATCCTTTCCCTCTTTCCCCCCACCCCCCGCGGTGCCCTCCTCCCCCTCCCGCCCCACCCCGCACCCTTTTCAGCCTTTGTTCCACAGCTTTTGCCTCCGGACCTCAGATCCTTTTGGTCTCCAGGAGCTCCCAGCAGCTCCACAGCCTTTCCTCTCCCATCCTGATCCTTTCTCCAGGAATGGAGCTCTGCATTGCAATTCCCTTCTCTTTTCTCCGACAATTCCCACCAACCCAGACCTAAAGCTGACACAAGGAACGCTCGGTGCCCACAAATCCAAATCCAGACCTGGCCATCCCTAAACCAGCAACTCCCGGACAATTTGCGTTCATTCCAACCTAACACTGAGGACCCACCTAATCCTTCAAAATTCCCAAGAAATATCCCGTTGCCTTCAGCTCCCAGGGGATTCTGCTTCGTGCTCACACGGATTTGGGACTTCCCTGAAAAACCCGTGCAGGGCACGCTGGAATCCCCGATCCCGTGAATCCGGGGAGTGTGCAAAGCTCGGTCCAGCCTGGGCCCCCAGAAATTTTTGCCAAATATCCCCCAAGTCTTCGGGACAACAGAACTCTCTGCTACTGCATTTTTGGCGTTGTATTTTTGGCCTGGAATTACTTTATTCCTAGTGCTGGGCTCTGCATACGGCCGAGAAAATCCCGGCCTCCACACAGACCCAGATTCCAAACTTTTTGATACATTTTAGCAAACTGAGAAATTCCCCTTCCCTGCTTCTTCTTAAGGGCATCCTTCTCTTCCCTTACCCGGCCTGCTCTCTCCCACTGGGCTGGGTTTTTCCCTTCCCATGCTAATTAGTCCCTACTTCTAGGAGGTTTAGGTACCTTTCTTCCCTGGCAGGGATTTCTTAACACAGCTACCGAGGCTTTGGGAGTCTTCTTTATCTTCTACTTTCTGGAAACACACCCTCTGATCCATAAATGCCACAATCCAGATGCCCAACTTCAACAAGACATCCTTTTCACCTAAAAACACTCACTCTCAACTCTTAGATCTTTTAAAGTTTTACCCCCGCAAAATTCCCCTGCTTTTCCACCGCTGAATTCCTCAGTCCTGCTTCCAAGGATTTCTTGAATACCACGGGGCTTTTCTCAAGATTTACCCCCACAACCTTCCCTACGTGCCCACTGCTCACCACCTCATTTTTCCCTCAATGTCTTCGTTCTCCACCCCAGAGAGTTTGTCAAGTGTTGCCTCCAAAATGTTCCCCCTCTCTCCACTACTGAGTTCCCCATTTTGCCTTCAAAATATTCCTTCTGTCCCCTCCAGATTGCATCCACTTTTACCCCCAACATTTTACTTCCTCTACAATATTGATTAAAATTTTTCCACCCCAAAAATGTGCATTCTCTCCCCTGAACACCTCAGCTTTTCCCTCAAAAATGCCCCAGAGAGAAACTCAGATTCAGCCCCCAAACTCCCATTTTCCTACACAAACAGTTCTTGTGTCCCCTATCAATTCCCCCAGGCTTTCAGCTAAAGGAATAACTGGAAGCCTATTCCCTCATCTCTGCCCTCCTTTTGCTTTCCTGGAAAACCCTGTGATCCCACAGTTTCTCCAAGAGATCTGCTGGGAGTACTGCAAGGTCTGCTCTGTCAGAGTGCCAGGGGGGTTTACAGCACTTGCTCCTCTGCATCTTCACCCTTTCATCAGCTTTCCCCTGGAACGGTGTTGTGCGAGAAGCTTGGAACTACCAGAAATGGATCAGGTTCACATTTTTTTCCCACCAGTTTTCATCTGGTTTGAAATTCCTGGAATTACCCTCAAATGTGCCCTAGAACAGTGCTGTGAAAGGATCAGTCAGAAGAACAGCCTGAAAGCAGAAAACCACCTCCAGCAGCAGCCGGAATGATCCCATTTCTCTTCTTACCTGCTCCTGCCAGAGCTCCCAACGGCCCTTCCCATTCCAAGAGCTATGCAAGACATTCCTGCTGTCCGTGAGGGTGAGGTGCCAGTTCTGGATGTTCTTTGCTGTGGAATCGGACAACAAACAGAGTGTAAATGATCTTGGTGCCTCTTCCAAGCCAAACCACCCCGTGATTCCTTGCGTGGATCAGCACCTGTCCCAACTCCATTCCAGAAACCTCCTCCCACTAACCCAGAACTTTCCTTTTTCCGCTCAACATCAGGGATTTGCTGCCGAGTGCCCCGGGCAGGGGACGCCTCAGCCTTCCATGGGACGCCTCAGCATTCCCTGGGACGCCTCAGCATTCCCTGGGCTGCTGTTCCACGCCGATCCCGTGTCCAGCGCCGTTCCGGGCTGCAGTGCCGGGCTCTCCCCACAAGGCGGCAGCACCGGGAGCGAGCAGCCCCGGCCGGTCCCGCTGTCTTGGGGCAGCTGCGCCTTTAACCCGCCCGGAGCCGGCGGGGCCGTGAACACAGCGGGCAAAAACCCCACCGATCCCCTTTATTTCACCCCCAGAGGCACAGGATCGCAGCATTCCCTGGGCTGGAAGGGACCCGCAGGGAGCATCGAGTCCACATCCTGGTCCTGCACCCCAAGAATCCCACCCTGTGCCCGAGAGCCTTGTCCAGACCCAAACTCTGCCCCCAGGATCCTGAAAACACAGCGGGGCTGGGAGAAGGGTAACAAGGGAGGATTTTTTACATAGTTCTCCTTGTACGATCGTTATACAATATCATTAGATCGCCCAGGAACCCATCCCTGTCCCGGGACATCCCCCCTGTGCCAAACACCCATCCCTGTGCCGGGACACCCTCCCTGTCGCAAACACCCATCCCTGGGCCTGAATACCGATCCTCCGCGGCCCCCACCGTCCGCTGGGGGCTGTCGCCGTTGCCCGCTCACCTCCGAGCCCGGAGCACCCGCCCCGGTTCCCCCGGCCCGGCCGCGCTGCTCCCCGGACTCCCCGCCATTGCCGCAGCCGTCGACAAAGGACGGAAGTTACCGGTACCACACCAATATGGCGATCGTGTAACTGGCTATACGACCTTCTCAAGATGGCGGCGGTGGAGGACCCCGCTCCGTCTATTCGGCTGCCTGAATGCTCCCGCCTACCCCAGGCGCCGCTGACCCCACAGTCGGTGTCCGCATAGCGGAAAACGCCTCAGAAAACTGCGCATAAAGCGCTGGGTTGGCGTCGGCGTCGCGCTCAGGCAGTCGAATAGACGCAGCTAGAGGGGGCCTTCCTTGCCGCCATATTGAGAAGGTCAAAACAGCGTAAGCGACACCCATCTTTAGTGTGGCGTGATGTAACTTCCGCCCTTCGACGCCATCTTGGGTGCTGGCACAAGCCACGTCCGGTTGAGACGCCATCTTTAGTGTGTCGGCGACGTAACTTCCGCCCTTAGTCGCCATCTTGGGTGCTGGCAGAAGCCACTTCCGGTCGAGCCGCCATCTTTAGTGTGGTACGCACAAGGCCCCCGCCCCTCACAAGGGCTTCTGTCTATCCAGCTGCCTGAATCCTGCCCGGACTCCGACGCCGACCCCGCGCTTTCTCCGCGGTTTTCTGCGGTGCCTCCCGGTGCGAGGACACGGGTGGTGGGGTCACCGGCGCCGGAGGCGGGCGACGGCCGCGCGACCGGCGGCAGGCAGCGGCAGGGACACCTCTCCCAGGGCCCTAGTGCCTCCGCCATCTTGAGTGTGGCGGAAGTGTCACCCACCCTCTGCAAGGTCCTGGCAGGTTCGAATAAAAACGCCACTTACGCCGTCCCGAAAGCGCCGAACTGCGCCTTCCTTTCCGAGCCGCCCCCTTGAGAGCGGCACGCGGGCGGCTCTATTCCGACCGTGCTCGCCCGGTGCTCCCCGCCCCGGCTCGCGCTGCGACCGCGCCTCTGCTGCCCGGCAAAACCGGCCCCGCCGGGCCGCCCCCCGCGCTGTCATTCGTCGCGGTCACCGCCCCGCACGGCGCCCGCTCCTTTGCAGCGCTCTGGCCCCGCTCATGCACGCCCGTGTCCCTTGGCGCTCCGAACCGTCCTTCGCCCCTCCCCTCCGCTGCCAGACGCGGCCCCGCTCGCTCCTTGCCCTTGCCACGCTCGGCAGCCACCGAGGCCGCCGCCCTCTCGGCTCCCCCGGCCCCGGGCGGCAGCAGCGCCGGGGCGCCGTGCCGGGGCCGGCAGTGCCGCGCTCTCGCCACCAGGCGGCAGCAGCGCCGCCCAGCTCAGCCCGGGGCCGGGCCGCGCTGCGGGGCACGGACAGAGCAGAGGCAAAAGCCGGCTCAGGGCGCTCTGCAGCTCCTGCAGCCCGAGCCTCTCGGCTCCTGGCGCCAGGCACTCGCTTCTTCCCTTCCTACAGAAAAACGCCGCCTCGTTATGCTCAAAACTTGCTCATCTCTAGTCCCAGCTTCTTATATTCCTATATGCAACAGAGTAGACCGAGAGGGCTGGCTTATTTCAAAATGAATCTACATCTAAATCCATCGCCTTTGTCTATAGATGTCAAAACAAAGAACTTGACAGGTTTGGGGATTCCACACTGTCATACACACATCCCTCCCGGTGGATTTTCTGGCAGTTTTGGGCCCCTCTGGGGGAGGGCACCCAGCAATGGCCCCCCTCATTCCCCACTCACCTGCTCCTCCACTGCATCGTGGCTCTCCCAGGGACATTGGGGTGCCCCAAGTGACATTCAGAGCCCCCGAGTCTCCACCCCTGCCCCCAGCCTTTTTTCCTCACCCCCAAAGAAGGCACAAAACGGGACAAACTTTCATAAAAAAAGCAGAACGGCACTTTAATAAAGCCATTTCCATGCATACATCCCCCAAAAAGGGGGTGTTTCTTGGCTGGAAACACGGGGAAGGTGCAGCAGAGGGATGGGGAAAGAGAGGGATGGGCAGCAGGACAGGGGGCTCTCAAGAGAAGGGCACCATGAGGGAGAGGGACCGAGCAGCTGATGCAGACAGGGACAGGCAAAAGGACAGTGAGAGGGACAAAGAAATACAGTCACACTGCAGCACAAAGGAAAAAGGAGAGCAAGAAAGAAGGAAAGAGAAAGATGCGGGCGGCGAGGGAGACAGAGACAGAACAGGGAGAGGGATTGAGCAGAATTTATTCAATAAAGGTCAGTGTGGATTTCTTAAAAGAACACCAGGACATCCCTATCACGGAACTCTGCTGTCTGCTTCAACTTCACAGCTGTAAGGGAACATTTCTCCCCCCTCTCCTCTCTGCGGTGTTTATTAAATAAAGAGTGAGTATTTATTTCTTAAAAGAAAAACAAGAGAGAGTGAGGCAGTGAAAGGCAATGGCATGGGGAGCACACAGGACAAGAAAGCAACACAAAAGACACACTGGACAGAGAGAAGAAAAGAGCTGGAAAGTTGGATGCAAGAGTGAAAGAAAATCAGGAACAAACGCCAGGACTTTAATTAGAGAGTGTGGCTGATGAACGTGCCAGTAAAGCACCGGCTCGAACAGAACCTGCTGCTGGCACGGCTCGGCCCGGCACTCACTAATTAACATCTGTCTCTCGGCAGGGCCATGAATCCCCTGCTGGAACAGGAGGGGAAAGCCGAGGGGATGATGCGCACCGGGGTTGGTGCCGCTCAGCCCTAATCCCAGCCCGTGGCGCCAGTGAACGCACCCCGATCTCCGAACCTTCTCTCAGGGAAATCTCGCCTTTACCCCTTCTCTTCCCCTCCCGGTATCTCCGTGTGCCCGGAACAAACACGAGGAGAGGTTTCTCTGTTGCAGGTTCTTTGGAAATCCTACACTGACTTTGAGAATGAGCAAGAGTAGAAGACAACCAGGAAACTTTGCTGCCAACCAACATCAAACCCCTCGCACCGGAGAAGAACGAACAGCTCGTTTTTACGCGTCCAAATCCCTTCAATTTTCAGCATCGTCTGTTTCCCGGCCGGCACCGTGGGAACTGCTGCGCACGGCACCACGAGTAAAACGCTCTCGTGTTCAGAAGGCACAATTGCAGAGAACAGACAGCAAAGCCGTCTCAAGGCAATTTGGGCACACAAAACCCCCTTTTTTGCACCCTGAGCTGTTAAGCCACACCTGAAATTCCGAATTTCTCCGTACTCTGCCCCAGTGCTTCTCTCTCCTGTCAGTGCCACTGTCATACGAAAAGGGAGGAATTTTCCTTAGCCCTGGATGTCAGCCTTAATGCCACAAGAAGTGGTTCAGCAGGCAAGAAGCCTGCCAGCTGCTTCCACGACTGCTCAGGCCAAGGATGCCAGCTCGGTGAGAGAGCTGCCACGTCCCTCCTTTGCTCAGAGCTTGTAGTAGGACAAACAGCACAAAACCCAGCAGATCAGAGCCACCCATACATGCAACTTTCCTGTGTGAACCATTCAAAACAAAAGGCATCCCCCAAAACCCACAGCACACAACATCCCAAATTAACACCCAGTATCACAACGTATGGTTCTGTGCAACACTCACCCTTTACAAAGTGAGACACAGACACCGGGGTGTGAGGTACACAGCAAACTGACACCATGGGCCCATCCCCATGAGTGCAACGCCCCTTTGCAGGCACCTGCCTCGTGTCACACCGCTCCCAGTGGGCTGGGGAGAACCCCCCCAGCCCTCTCAGCCCTCCCTGCCCTGGCTGGGGTGCAGAGGGTCCCCCACGCCCTCGTCTGCCTGGGACAAACCCATGGAACACGTGCGTTCAACACCGGCCGATCTCGGCACACGCAGGACTCGCTTTTTCCTCTCGCCACCGAGGGACGCAGCGCCGTGAAATGCTGCAGCATCTTCTGCAGGCCAAGAAACACCTGGATGCTGGACACAAACTGTACAGAACAGTGCTCTCCTTCACATTCCTGGCATCTTTAATCCTCTGCTGACACAAACAGTCCATGGGATAGGTGCTGCCAAACCCCTCTGCAAACCTACACTTCTGCTTACGTGGAACTTCCTTACCGACCTCCTTCACCACCTCCTGCCAGGAGCCTGAAGCAGCAGACTGATGGATTTCAATCCTAGATTAGGTTCTCTACATCCTTTCTTGGTCCGTTCTCTACAACTTTTTCCTTCCATTTGCTCTTCCAGCCCCCTGGTTCTGTCTAAAACAATGCACATAAGCAATAATACAGATAACAATACATCAAGTTCAGGTAGAGGCACTGAAATCAGTAGTTCCGATGTTACAACCTTCTTACCGATAACACAAGTTTCCTAAGAACTCTCCTGGAAGAGGGAAAGAAGAGAAACCACACAGACTTTTAAGGCAATACTCTAAAACCAGCAAGAGATTTATTCTTGTATATTAAATGTTAAAAATCACATGCATAATTATAGAATACTTTATAGTTAAAAAAATATTTCCAAAACCAACCCTGACAGTTTACCTGCAACTGCTATAAAATATCTATTTTATATATATATATAAACATGATGATTTTCTGTAATCAAAAAAAATTAGAAAAGGATGCAATCATCCAGGTAATGCTGAGTGAACTGATGCCCTGCATCGGACAGCCTTGTCAAACTCCTGCTGGCAGAACTGAGCTCACCCCGGCCAGTTCACAGAAACGCTCGTCTTGCACACGGATTCAAATCAGAGTGACGTCTGTGGAAACGCCAAGTGTAAGGAAATCGGTTTTGGCACACTACAGCAAAGACCTGTGAGGGGCCATATGCTGCAAAAGAGCCCGTAGTACAAGAAATGCAGCCTCGTGGGCTGTCTCCTCAGACATGCTGGTGGAATATTCTGCATAGCAGGTCATGTGCACAGTGTGCCTGAGCTTTGTAAGCATTGCCAGAAATGTCAGCGTGTGTTTTACCAGGCACTTATGGTTTAAGACATGTTTTAGCTCCCAAGGAAGATGTTTGTAACAATTAACAAGGAACAGACATTAAAATGACAAGTTGCTGGTTTTAAGAAGCTGAGTCGTTGCTGTTCTGGAAGACGGCCCCGTATGGGTCACTGTTAATGCGCTTGTAGACAAAGTGAAAGACCTGGGGCTGCGGACGGCTGTGCAACTCCGCCTTGATTTTCTGAGGGTAGGTGTCCTCTGTCAGTTGTTGCCAGGTGTCATCAACAAAAAGAAACAGGCTGTATTCTTCCGGATTTGCCACTTTAAACTTCTCAGCACAAAGCTGACATACGTCTTCGGTAGTGATATACGGCCTTACTAGCAAAGTCTTTCCCGTACAGCCACTGGTAACTTCCTGGAATGCAACACGAAGGTAGTTCTGTGGAGCAAGAAAGCAGACATCAGGAACTCGAAAAACCTTCATCCTCTGAAAAGTCAGCAACAAAAAGCAAGCCTCTCCCTGCTCCAGCTGTGAAGCACACCCTGGTGATTCCTGTACATTACAGCCAGCCCGTGAGCTGCAGCCTGGTGTCTAAGCCTGGCCTAACCCAGCTTCACAGGACAGCATTTCACTTTTTCTAGAGGGATTCAGAAAGAAAATTTGCTCTGCACCATTTGAGTAAATCCGTGTGATCTTGAGGCAAAAGCTGGATCTTTTCTCCTGTAGAAACTGACACACACCTCCAACTCTGATAACACGGATACATTCTAACTATGCCCCACAGGGAAATGCAGTTTTGCCTGCTTTCTGTTCGTTTGTTTGCTTGTTTTAAAAGAAAAATTAGCTGGAATTAAAGATTAACTGCAGTAAGATTCAAGGAGGTGGAAAAAATTACAGTGAAAAAGAGTTGTTTATTGACTGAGCTGGTACCTACGTACGATTCATCTGCTGAATAAACTAAGCATGCTAAATCCCAATGGTAGAAGTTCACATTTCACAGAAACAAGCTGTTAGAAGCTAGGACTGAGAAGAACGTTCCACTGACTGAAGTTCCAAAGAGCACTCTTGTCTAATAAAGTATTTCTTGATACCAGGCAGACTGAAACACTGAAGCTCTGCAACAGGATTTTAAAAATCCAGACTGAACCCAACTGAATAGTACTAATCCATTTTTGTTACCTGGTTTGAAGAACTTGTAGGAAAAAAACATTCCTAGAAAAGGCAGAACACACTAGTTTTAATTTTTAAGACCTGTTTTGAAATGCACATGCTTTCAGATGGATAGGATTGCTGGAAGGAAAGGCTGAAGCTTTTTACAAACGCCCGTAACTCATAGTCTAAGTATCAAAATTATTTCCACAGTATCAGAAAGCTGTATTTAATCATCCTCAGAATACAGGGGTTTTTGCTTTTCCTTCCATGTGGGGAAGGCAGAAAGAGCCTCCAGGGCCCAAAAGCTGGCAAGGCTGTGAGACTGCAGCACAGAAATGCCATGACCACACTCTGCTTCCCTGGGACAAAGATGACTGGAGCTACAGGTGTGTTCCATGCTGGCTGTAGGGAAGGTGCTCCATTTCAGGACTGCAAGACTCAGAGAGAGAAGAGAGAAAACTGGCATTCTGAGCAGACAGCAAAATGCTTGCATTTGTGCCAAGCACATCCTGGGAGTGGTGGGATCGACTGATTCGAGGTTCTTTTGAAAGAGGCAACAGCAGGAGAAGCACTGGACACACCCAGTGACAGCTCTTCTTCCCTGCCCCCTGCACCTTCCTGCATCCAACCGAACGTTGAGCCTGGACCAAGTTCATTTGCAGAGAAAGAGAAGATGGAACTTCATACAAGATCCTGCAGAAGGAATCTGCCAGCAGTGTGCCCAGGTGGCCAAGAAGGCCAATGGCACCTGGCCTGTATCAGGAATGGCGTGGCCAGCAGGACCAGGGACGTCACTCTTCCCCTGTACTCGGCCCTGGTGAGGCCGCACCTCGAGTGCTGTGTCCAGTTCTGGGCCCCTCAGTTTAGGAAGGATGTTGAGATGCTCAAATGTGTCCAGAGGAGGCCAACAAGGCTGGTGAAGGGCCTGGAACACAAGCCCTCTGAAGAACGGCCAAGGGAGCTGGGGTTGTTCAGCCTGGAAAAATTGAGGCTCAGGGGAGACCTTATCACTCTACAAATCCCTGAAAGGAGGTTGTAGCCGGGGGGGTGGGGGGTGGGGGTCGGTCTCTTCTCTCGGCCAACCACTGACAGAATGAGAGGACACAGTCTTAAGCTGTGCCAGGGGAAGTTTAGGTTAGACATCAGGAAAAAATTCTTCACTGAGAGAGTGACTGGGCACTGGAATCGTCTGCCCAGGGAGGGGATGGAGTCACTGTCCCTGAATGTGTTTAAAAAAAGCACTCGGTGCCATGGTCTGGTTGACAAGGAGGTGTTAGGTCATAGGTTGGACTTGATGATCTCAAAGGTCTTTTCCAACCTAGTTCATTCTGTGATTCTGTCAATCTTCTGTCATTTTGTCACCCAGCAGAAATACAAGGTGCTGGATGCTCCTATGTGAAGTGCAGGGTTTTGCCAGAAAGAACAAAGACTCCAGCTGCTTGAATATGACACCTAACTACAGGTCAGCAGAACAGAACGTGGATCCCAGGGAGATGGACAGGCTTTGGGCACTGGCCAGGCACTGGAATTGCTCGTAATCGCTTCTCCTCTTCCTAACTGTAGAGGACTGAACACCAAGGAGTAAATCCTTCCTTCTCAATTCCAACATCCTCCTTCTTTCAGCCCACAAATGGCTGCATCTGAACAGTCAGTCCAAAGCAGATGAAAGAGACGCAGGCCTGGTTTTAGAAGATGAAGTAAGAACGACTGTTGTTATTCTCCAGTTGAAGGCACTGCCCTGCTCTGGAAGAGCAGAACAAAATGCAGGGGACAAAACAAAACACAAACAAACATGAGGACATCCATATTACAGAACTCTGCCTGCTTAAACTTCAAAACTGTTGGGGAACATTTCTCCCATCTCTCCTCCCTGCCACCTGCTTTATGTCACCACTGGCTACTGGGGAGTTGTGCTGATTTATACCACTGGAAATCTGGATTTGATCTTTTGAACAGTAAGCGTACAAAAAAGCTGAATCTATGATACAATTCAGTTTGTCCTCACTCTACAGGATTGAAAAGGGAAAGAAAAGAAAGCTCTATTATTCAGTGTTTTCTTCAGACCAGCATAATGAAACTGTTTGATAAAAAGTGCAGACTTCAAAACGGAGGCAATTTGCCAGCCCTAATCTCAGCACTGATTCACTTCACCTGTGGCCCCAAGGGAATTTGCCACGAATCCTACCTCTCAAACGGCAATTTCCAACAACACAAACATCCCATTTTCTATTTCAGCCCTAAGATCTACCTGAAAATCATCAACTGAAGGTATTGTCCTGTTCGTTGTCCTCCTCTTGTGCCACTGCCGGAGAGTATCTCTGGCCTCTGAGCTGAGCAGTTGGGCGGCTTGTTCTTCCTGGAAGTTCTTGATCAGTGAAAGTGCTCCATAAGCGCTTGTCAAGTAATACCCTCCTGTGAAGGACAGCAAGGGAAGAACGTCTCAGAGTGGTCTCAGTCACAGGTACAGACAGTTTACTTTGAGATGTATAAATACATCCAGAGAGGCACCCAGACACACACACGGATATACAGAAAGTCCCTGTATTCTATGGCCAAAGTATTTACACACAAAAGGAAAACAGCTCTTTGGCCTGCAAAACGCTGGAGGATGTGTTCTCAGCTCAGAGGCATTCAGTGGTTGCATGTGCTCCATATGATACAGTGGTGCCTGTGGCTGGGTGCACTCGTGCTGAGGAAAGCCGATTCCTTAAATGACTCCTGTCGCTCCTTTACTCCCACGTGTTTATTCCTCTATTCTTGGAACACCAGCTTTATTCTAAACAATTATCTAACAGTGTTTTGTTTTCTTCCCAAGCTTCAGAGGTGGATGAAATAAATAGCTGCTTAAACAAAGTAAAAGACAATCTACCCGTGTTCATCGATGTCAAAGCAACCGCCCTTAGTGGCAATAAAGCAACAACTGAGTGTGAGATTTGTACTCTGGAATCACACAAACAAGTAAAAAAATTGATTACCTTCTCCATGCAGCAAGGATGGATCCAGCAGCTCCATCATGTATTCAATTTCAGTATCCAGCTCCAGCATATCACACTGGGCTAGCACATATGTCAACACAGGCAGGAAGTCATCAGCTCCATACAGCCTCCCTGGGTTGAAGGGAATGCAGGCAGTGAGAGACAAACCACACTTTTTCACCAGTTCCCGTGTTTGAAAGGAAAGCACTCTTTTGTGCCTTCTCTAGCTAGCATGTCTGTATTACTCCAGAACCCCCTGGAGTCACCAATGTGCAGCAAAGAGAACGTCGCCTGACACTCACTGCACGGGAGACCGGCTCAATCCTGTCCTTCCAACAAGCACGAATCTTACGATGCACGCCTTGAGGCATGCAAGGGAAATTTAGAGACTGGGCTCACCTTGGCACCAGCTCAACCGGTGAACTGGTGGAAAGGCTGCCATGCCAGTCACCTGCACAGTCTCATTGCCTAAGAGATGATGGATAGGCGTTTTCTTTATACATCCAGGGATAACATCCACCTTCTGGAAGTGTCCAGACACAAACACCAGTCTCTGAGTATGAATCCCACAGCAGAGAAGCCCGAGTATAAAAGCCTATTAGATTTGACAAGGAAATTCAACTCATTTCCTTGACAGAGAATAGTCAAAAACACCAGTGAGCAAGGGCTCCTGTGCCTGAAGGGAGCCTACAAGAAAGATGAGGAGAGACTCTAAGGGCCTGGATTGACAGTGACCCACAAAGACTGTGCTGTACCTGGGCCTGTCCGTGGTCCTGGCACTTTTCCTGCATTTTGATTTTCTGTTCAGAAGTCACTATGTGGCCAAATCTCTGGGTCTGGCTAAACGGTGTTTAGTGCAGAACTGATGCGATGGTCGCTCAGAATTGCCCAGAGCAGGAGCCAACTTGCAACTCTGGTGAAACTCAAGTGACACCAGATGAGGCACACGCCCCAGGCTAACACACTTACCTGGCTGGGAGCACGTGGCAAAGCAGATACTCAAACAGCTGCTGGCTCAATGACACCTTAAACAAACTTTACATGACAAAACAAGACAGTCCAATGAGCATTTGCAGCATCTTAGTCCAAGTCTCCCAGTGCAGCACTTAACCAGCAGCAGCCTCTCAGTATTTTCCTTCTGCATGTTGGAAACACCTTACTCAATGCAGTAACACAGTATGGTGAGAGGAGTTTACAGAACTTCAGGCCAAGATTCCTATATCCATTTTTAAAATGCAGAATTTTGAAATGCAATAGGAAGCTGGGCAGGAGCTCAGTCCTAAATCTTGTAAAAGTACCTGGGGGGCCTTAACAGCCACGAGCTTTCACCATTCATCTCAGATCTCCAAAGAAAGTAGGTGTCTTGATCTGCACCAGACCCAGCTGCACATGCAATGCTTCCTTAGAAAGACAACTGCCAAGCACCTGCAGCAGCTTATACTCACTTAGGGGGAAAAAATCTCCCACTGCCACAGCTCTGCTACACCCTAGCTCGTGAATTCCACAGCAGTGCAAGAGAGAATGTCAGAGTTGCGCATATAAATTCACACCATCCAGCACAGCATTTTGGAACACTGACTGCTCAGCAGGTCTTGACTGGTCTGTAGTGCCATTTCAGTATTCAGGTTTCAAAGGCACTTTTGGATTCTTGCTACAGTGCAGAAACAGATGTAATTTCTGTTCCAAAAGCATGACAAAAAGTGTCCAAACGAGAATCTTCGGTGGCACAGCAAGCCAAAAATATTGGATTAGAGGCTGCTTTTCTCCACCCATTAAGAAAGAACTTTTGCAGTTGTCATATTGCATACATGCTATTGAAACCCTATAGCTAAATATAGGGTGTTGCCTCTATTACAATTTGCAGAAAAATACTCATTTAGAATCAGTGTTAAATTCAAGGCTCACAGGACAGCCTTTCTGCCAGGCAATTTCAAAAGCTTACAGAGTTAAGGAAAGCTGCTCTTTTTCAGCTGCTTCACATCTGTAGGATGCTCTGCCTGGAACAATGCCCCGTTTTTCAACGCTATCAGTGGTGAACTAAGAAGTGGTGTCACACTGCTTTTGGTGTTGAATTATGCTAAACCCAGTCTGATTCATCAACCCCAAAGTTAAACATCCTGACAGCTGAGGCAAAGATGTGGCAGATAGGGTAAAGTATCCTTATGTGAAAACGTTAAGCTGACACAGCTGGCATGGAGACATCTGACTGACAAGCAATCGCTTTGTACTCTGCAAGTCCAGTCCCACTTTCAAACGGCAGGATCTTCGAACATATCCCTTCCTGGAGTGTGTGTGAAGACTCCTCCCTTGGGTGGGAACACCCCTCACAGCCACTCCTGGAGGCTGAGCAAAAGAGATTTGCCCCCCCCAGGTCGCTGGTCTCCAGAAGTAACATCAATCTCTACTCAGAAATTGCTTTGGGGTTTTTTGCTAGCTTTAATATAACTGCTTTATTATAATTGCTTTGATACAGTGCATTATACTACACTAGGCTATACTAGTAGTTTTTACTTCTATGCTGTGTAGTAAATTATTCAGATTAAGATCTTTTTTGTCTGATCATTTAGCATAATAAATAATTTATTTTTATTTAACTATATCTGGTTTGCCATCCTTAATCCTGTAGGACAAAGTTGTACAAAGGTTCAATCATACCTCTATAATTCCTTGGCTTTAAACCATTGACAAAGTCTGGGCTAAGACTGACTCCAGCTGCACCCACGCTCCTCTCTGAAAAGGAGTTTAGAGAGCAAGAGGGTCCTTCCTGCATCTTGTGACTCCATGGGAGGGCTTCTCTAATTCACTTTGTCTGAAGCTCCCACTCCACCCATGACGAGTTTTTAAGATGTGTGGCCAGATAGATCAGAGAGAGCGGGAAAGAAGTAGAGAGGAAGAATTCCTCTCGAAAGGACAAGGAGAGGCTACGAGAGCTTCAGCAGGAGACCTGTCTGCAGAATGAGATGGTCTGATTCCTCTAAAAGACAACACCAGGTATGAAATACCAGTGAGCCTGAACTGCAGGAAGCACCGTACCTGAGTTATTCTCCATAACAGTGTAAATCAATTTGCAAACTCTCAGCAGCAGCATGACTTTCTTTTCAGGTGAATACATCTTCTGCATAGTCATGAACTTGACTTTAATCTTTTCAACGTCCACAAAGTCTGGTGTGGGAACAAACACGCCCAGTTCCTGAGGATTCCTCTGCCGCACCAGCTGCAGGTTTTCCTTCAGCTGTTTCCAGGAACCATCCGTGGTATGAAACTCTTTCAACATCGCTTCAATGTGACCCTTCAACGGCTTCAGAATGCACTTATGCATGGCCTTCTCCAGCACAACATCTGCAACAGGAAAACACAAATCCAGCTGACTTCCCCCTCTAAAGCAGAGCCAGCATTAATATAACCATTCCCTAAAGAGAGCCTGCAGAGCAAAACCTACTTTCTAAGGCCCATTTATTACACAAGATGAGTTTCCAGATGTTTGTGTTAACAGAAAAACAAAAGGCAGAGCAGAATCTGTATTCCATTGTCATTTATGGCAATGTGGTAAATAAATAAAACCACACCCACACAGACAGACTAGGGATAGTTAAAAAAACAAAACAAAACAAAAAGCCACGGGTCTATTTAAGTTTTTCCTTTGTTGGTCGGAAGTCTGCAGGTTTTATTTTACTTTGAGTTTAGACTTTAACTCCCAAACTTAACGTAAAACACAGTCAAAATTGCAATTTTTGTCTGCTTTGGCATTAAAGCTTATCCTTCTTGTATAGTTTCCATTGGAAACTATAACTCAACAAAGACTTCCGAAACTTGGCTCAACTTTGTCAGGATCTTTATGAAACTGGACAGATTACAGGCTTTAAACTATAAATGAAAACCAAGCTGTGTTTTTCCAGCATCAGATTTCATCACACAAGCTTATATACAGCTTTGTCATCAAGTTTGAAGTTCTTTGGCAATAGTGTGCACATGGCACAGTAACCACTAACTTCAGGGCTTATTTTTAATTCTTGTTCTACTCCAGTTTTTCTTTAACCATCATTCTCCATTTTCAAAGTATGGGCTGTGTCAACAGAGAAAGCTCTTTGCTAAACATTTTCTCAGCAAACCTTTACTTTAAAAGTTGATTTCCTTTCCCAGCATCCTTATGGCAACACAGCTTACATTAGTTATTAGATTACATCGATCATTTGTACCATGGTGGGGAACATGGTGGGGAATGTTCCTCTGCCATCCCCGCAGGAGAGTGGGCAGGACCAGAGCCTAGAGCAGGCAGATGTACCAGAGGAGCACAAGGACTGGGAGCACACAGAGGGGAGGCTGTGTCACTGCCAGATCACACGTTCACACAAATTAGCAGTGCACATTCCTGCTAGTAGCGGTGACTCATTAAAGCTTCATTAAACCTCATGCCTGTCCCAGGTTCTTTCCCTGTACTTCTGTGTTTTTTGTAGACTATAGCCTCTTTCTTTTCCCCCTACTCTCCCTTCTCTTTTTTAAAATCACATACTATTTCTAAGGCTTGGGATTTACACCCACACCTACACACTCTCCAAACAAGCGCTATTCTGTTTTCTTGCTTTTTGCTTTCATTTATCTTATCCTTGTGTCCAGCCCTTTTCCCTTTTGGGTCTCCATACCTCTCCCACATAAACACACCCTTCACACACTCCACATATGGTGCCTTGACTTCATATGTAGCATTTTTTCTGTGCTTGTCAGTAAAGGCACCAGTAAAGGCATGAGCAGTCTGAGACATGCTCTTGGTGGCCTCTCACACAGCGGCCAGGCCTGGATCCAGCCTCCCACCAGACCAGAGCCATCAATTACACATTAGGGGTGGTCAAAGGCCTGATCCTTATCTATTGTACTTGGCAGAGCCACACCATCGCCACCACACCGGCCAGGTAAAGAGAAGCATCACCCTCCTGCACAGGGACAGAAACAGCCTCTCCCTGCCATCGAAGCAATCCTCAGGGGGCAGAAACAATTGGAGAAACAATCTTCCACCAAGAAAAATGCACAAGTCTCACCCACAGGTGTGCTGGCCAGCGAAATTTCTAGAGTGTACAAATAGTTCCTTGCCATCTTTACTGATGACTTTTTTTTTTTTTTCTTACAATTCAGCTTACTTTACTTCTACAACCTGTTTTTTTAAAATAGGAAAAACACTAACTGCTTCGCCTGTAAGAGGAACACCTCTGCAGTGTGCATTCCAACCACTTGGTCTTGTTTATTAAAGCAGCTGGCACTGCTAAATGTCATACAAAGTGCGAGAGCTCTATCCCCGTGAAAGCTGAACTCCCATAGACTTCCAGTGGAAGTTCTGCACATGAATACTGAGCATGAGCCATCCTTCACCTCAATAAAGAGGGGTCATCACCACGTTTGCTCACAGGAGCCTCGGAAAACTCAGTATGTTTCTGTATGTGAAATTCTCTACAGGAATAGGAAGCAGAAGCAGCACCTCCCCAGAAGCTAAAGGAACTGGATGCTGCTGGGAGAGAAAATTCCTTCCCAGAGCCCCAGTCCTTGGCTGGGGCCAGGCTTGTTGTCTGTAGGTGGGAAGTGGAAGGCTCAGGGCTTCTGCCCTCAACCCTTCGAAAGGCAGTGCCGCTTCCACAGATGAACCATGCAGATTTTTACAGCTGTGCAAGATGGCAAGGAGGTTTCTTTCACGTTTGCAATTTGTCACAGGCTCCAGAAGCGGTGCCTGGAAATTGCTTTGAAATTTACTCGATCACGTTCCACAATTTCCATGGAAACCTGAAATCATTTTGAAGCAGCACAGAGGAAGAGATCACATAACTCATGTGGCTGTGCTCAAAGCTCCACACAGGCACAACAAAACAAAGAAAAAACCACAACAAACAAAAATCCACCAAACCACACACAAAAAACCCCCCAAAACAACACACAACCTTTTCTTCTCCCTTATGAATTCTTGGCACAGACCTAAGAACCACTGAGTTCTGCCCTCAAATGAAAAAGTGGCAGAATCTAACAAGCTGGTGAGGCTAACAGCAGCAAGATTGATAAGGGCTGGACTGTTTTGTTAATGGTCAACAGTAATACCCGTATGTATCCTAATAAATACAAAGCTTATAAAGATTTTTATATTACTATTAAAGCCTGGAAGGACAGCACTTCTTGTGATCTAAGTCTTAGAACACTATTCAGCGTCACGGCACCTACAAGCATGTTTGGGGTGAAACCATCCAACTAGCAGCCCTTTCTTCAGCAACTGCTGCTTCTGGCCGCTTTCAATAAAGGTGTTTCTGGATACGACCCCAGTTACCAACCAATTCTCAGCCGGCAGCAGTTTTTCACTGTTTGACTTCTAAGGGCCACAGAAAAGTATACAAGTGTTTCCCAGGCAAATCAGCATCTAAGTTGTGAATTGAGGTCTGACTCTTTACCTTAACATCTCTGCATATTTTTAAGACCCAAATCAGCAACAAAAATTCTGTTTACTTCAGATGCATGTTTTCAAATATCCTCTCAGGATGCTTACTACTCCAAAACCAAAACAGATACTCTTTAGATAATTTTTTTTTAAAACTGAATACAATTTGAGCTGAACACTGTGTATTGTTCCTGAAATGATGCTTATAATTAGCCTGTAGCCTCAAAATGGGAACTGGAAGTGCTTTGATAAATGAATTGCAAAGGCCAGCCAGCTAGTTTCGTTGTGACTCGTGGAAACACATCTGTATCCTGTGCTGACATGCTATTTTTGTTTTGCTGCCAACCACACAAGTCTGCATCTAGACAGGACAACATATTAGTCATGGCCAGTGTCCTTACACAGTCTCCTTACAACCCACACTTCCTCAAACTGCAGGCACACTCTCACCTTTTCCAGGCTCTCAGTTTCCCTGCTACCTACCAACTATCGTTGCCCCACTGAGATGACCTGTCAGATTCCAGTCCCTGGATTTATACACAAGCCCTGCTTACCATGGCCAAACCATTCATCAGGAAAATCAGGGGTCAGTAGGAGACTGAGTGAGCCTGAGAACCACCACAAAAAGGCACAGTCCTGCACAAGTCACACTGCCTGGGAGCTGAAAGCAGAAAGTTGCTTTGGAATACCACAGCATGTACATGCATGACACCTGACTAACACTGCATTTGCTTTGTTCTGCATTTTCCTAATACCGTGTAAAGTTCATTGACTGGCACAACCAACATGGATCTATTTAAAGATAGCTTGTGTCAGGATGGCCAAGCATCCATTTCTTGGTGGGTGTCTACACTGCCACATGACTTGTCCACGGTGCAGACATGGGTATCTCCTCCACAGGAGCAACACTTGAAAGTAAGACCTCACACAACCCACATTCCTTGATGATCAGCACAACCCTGAAGACAGAGATAGGACCGAGGTGGTTGACGTACAGGCAGTGGTGGCAGAGACTTAGCACCTAGGGATGAAAGGTAAGCCTCTCCTCATTTGACCTACATAAAGCACACCAAAGGATCACACAACTACCTGCGCTAGGTGTGTTCTGCTTTAAACATCTGTGGGTTACTTAAAACTCATGCTATAGCTGTGTGGTAAAATGGTAAACACTTGTCTTCTCCTGAAGTAGCAGTAAAGAAAAGAAGCAGGGAATAAGTCACAAAGTAAATCCAAGGGGTGGTCAGAAAAAGAACCTGGTCCTCTGCCTCTGCTCAGTGCTTTTACCACTGCCTCCTACTTGCCCTATCCCACCACTCTTGTGGTGAAAGGAGGTGTGCTGAGGGACACGTTTGTCAGCCTAAACTCAACTTGAAAAGATGCTACAATGAAGGACAGGACACCAGAACAAATGTACAAGCACCTAAAAAGTAACACAGTGCAAAAACCAGCTGGCATGGGTTTTTCAAACAGAAATAGTGACATACCATTCTAATTCCCTTAGGAGGATAATTGGATTAGTAAAGAAGAGGAGATCTGGGGTGGGCTGTCGCTTAACCTTTTTAAGGCCCACAGGCTTAATTCTGTGCACCTTCCATATAGACAAACAAGGGAAATATTGTCTTGCCATAATAACCATAAGCAGGGTGCATGAACAGGTACATAAAATACAGCACTGAGAACCCAATTATCCATGCTTGACTGTCAAACAAGATGGACTTTGGGAAAGAGGTACCATGTGGGTCAGTCCTGGGCTTCAGTTAATAATATTTCCAGCTCTGTCTGCCTGCAACTCCTCTGTACAGACCCAAGGCCCTGCAACAAGGCATGGACTGCCAGTAAGGCGCCAACACATTCTCTCCAAGCTTCTTTTATAACATCCAGCATTCGAATATCCCTTGCATATCAGAAGTACCAAAACAAGTAATAGACACTATTGTTCAGGTACGTTCCCACGTGATTGGTTAGTACCTTACTGACAAACCAAGTCATTTCTTGGTTCAGGGCCAGATTTGGGCACTGAGATTGAAGTTGTTCACATGTTAGATCCCACTTGGCGAAGTGACAACATTCGACTTGACTCCTTTCTGTTCAAAGCCAGGAAAAGATGAAAAGACAAAAAAAACCTCCCAAACATTTGCTGATCGAGCAGCTGTGGACTATCAGGGTCTCCTCTCCTCTGACCAGTCCAGGTCCTTTCTCTGTGGATACAAATTGAGGTGCGGATGTCTTTTAAAAAAATACATTGCATTCATCCGTAAAACAATAAAGAGCCACGTGCCTTACTCTTGATTCTGTCCCAACGCCCGGAGTCCCATTGCTTCAGGGAGGGTTAACAGCCTACAGTGCTAACATTAGGAGGCATCTGTCAGAACTAATTAGAAACCCTGAAGCATATTTTGCCAGTGATTTTGCAGAAGTTTAACAATTTGATGGGACCCCTGTCTAGGAAACTTAAAAGATCTGCTGCAGAAGTCTTTTATTTGCAAGGGTCCACGGTGCAGCTCCAGAACAAAAGCTACACGGTCACAAAGGTCATTAGAGACATGGGAAGAAGTTCCAAACACCGAGGGCTTCACTAAACTTGGGGGTGCTGCTCCAGCACCTACTGAAGTTCAGGAGACAAAAGAGGGTTAAAGTGAAGCCTGAATGACTCAGAACGGAGGAGTATTATTATCCCAGAAGCACACATCCAGCACCAGGCTGACACACTAGAGGAAAAAACTGCACCACCAAAGTGTGAACTGACAAGACAGGATAAACGACTACTCACAAAGTTAAAATTTGGGCTGCAATTCCATACGGAAACAGTCAAGCAAAACTGTGGACAACAGGCAGGGCTCTACTTCATAAAAAGGTCTCTATAGGGATGACTAAATTTTGCTGTCACATAGTTATCTGCTTAGATCAGCAACATCTGATGCTCCTGATCCACTGCAGTTGTTTGCTGGTGCAAGCCAAAGGCAGTAGGTGACTCAAAAGCAAGTTCTTCCTTTGTTTAAACCAGACCACTTTATAAATTAATCGTGTTTAGTCACATGATAAAAATCAGACTATCTGTCCCTGAAGAAAACCAGGGCAGTTTTAGTTGTTGTATTTCATAGCTTATGCTACTCCAAAGCCTGAAACATTTAATAGGAGACAACATTTTTTCCAGTCTTAGGAGACCCACAGTCCGCTCAAACCACACCCTTGTGAAATGAAAAGTACACAACAAACCAAGCTTTCACAAAATTACAACCAAACTGCATCTGTATTGCTTTGTCAAATATCCAGCACTCTGCAGAAACGCAGGCAAAAATGCGCCTGCATCCCCCGCTCAATTTGGTGCTTTTTCTTCCATGTAACACCCACCTAACAGTCTTTGTTATTATAGTGAGAGTATTACATGTCTCTGAGTCTCAATATCAAGGACACTCTTCACATTTCTGTATTTGCTTTAGCAGTCCTTGTGACTTTTGCTTGACTTTGTGAAAATGAAGTTGAGGTTACGTGAGAATACTTCCTCTTGGTTGAGGACAGGCAGAATGTCAGTATAAAATTACCCTCTAGTCCCAGAGAAAGAAGTATCTGCCAATTTTGCACTGAGCCAACTGTTGGGACACTGGGATATGGAGAAAAACAAGCAAATTAGGACTGAAGTGAGTTCACAAGGAAAGTATTCTGCCCTGAGGCGTGTTTACCTCTTAAATGTGGCTTACAGGCTCTTTTACAAATACTGCTCAGACTCTGCAAGAGAGGCATCGAGATTTATGCAGCAACAGCAATTTCACTTTTGTGGATACACAAGTCTCTCTCTCTGCTGTTAAAACATATATTCTAACATATAGCTCATCCACAACCACTCACCAACACATATAAAGGAGAAGTACAGAAAACTGGGGATCAGCAGCCCCTTCTCTCTCGCTCTCTCTTTCGCACACGTTTGTTTTCTAAAGCTCTTACGTATCCTTTTATTTAGTTTCAAGTGCAGGGATAGTACAGCTTTACTAGAAGTGACTTAAGAATATCTGGAAGAATCCGATTTATTTCAAAACTAAGTTGTCATAAAATGTCTCTGCTCTTAAATGTCACTGGTTCTGAATAAATTCTAGTTCTACAGCTACAATCCATGTGGTTAGATTTGGCAGTTTTAGACCAAACACTGAGAACTATGTCAGCCCAATTCAGGGAAAAATATATGTGTGCCAGCAAATAAAGGATTCTCTGTTGTTAAAAGTACAGCAGCTAAAAAAGTAATAATCATGGGTAAAAAGTCCACATTGCACTTATTTTAAGGATAACTTCTTATGAACAACTTTGTAGTGTAATCATTTGAAGCCGATAGGGTAATTTGGGGTGGGGACAGGGGGGAGGGGGATGTTGTTTTAAGACTCAAATACTCGGTGGCTCAAGCTCTACTAGCAAAGTTAGCCCCACCTTTCTGAACCGGACAGACTATCACTATAAACACAGATCACACATTTTCACCCTCCCCCCCAAAACACAGGATGGTGTTTCTTACCTATTTGGTCTTCAGGAATCAGTGATTCGATTGGGGGATCAAGTTCGGAGCTTTGGGACAAGTAGTTCTTGACTTGGGTCATGAACTGACGAATTGTTTGCAGCATATCAGTGCTCGAAACATGGCACTCCTTGTTTTCTTGGAGAAAGCTGACATAGTCCTGTACTAAGCATCCAAAATAGGTGCGTTTGTCCCGGGACATCTCTGCAATTTTCTTAATCATCCTCTTCTCGGGGGTCATGAAGGAACTGAAAACTCCGCTGACTTTCCGTAGCTGAGATTTCACAATCTTGGGGAGAACAAACGAACTGCTTCTTTTCTTCTTGGGCTTCAAAGGGGGTGCCATGCTCTCTTGGTCACTTTCCCCCTCAAAGTCCTCCAGGCTGCTGTTGGTGTCCCCCTCATAGCCAAAGAGCGGCATGCTCCGATCGAAGTCCAGCGAGTCCGACGAGGAGGTGGAAATGCTCATGTCGCTCAGTCTCTGCCGGCCTCCATTCCACGGGACGTGTGACTCAGAGATGGCAGCCGGCGTCTTTTTGGAAGCTGCTGGAGCTGGCTCGGGCAGGGTTTCACCTGGAACAGCAGCTGCCTCGGGCACACGTGCGGAGCCAGGCCGGATCGCCGCCGCGCTCCGGGAGGCAGCGTCCGCCTCGGAGCACACAGCCTGCTTCTTCAGCCGAGGAGGCGGAATCGGGGTGGGCTTGTTCTGCAGCAAATCCAAGCCTCTCTCCTTATGGTTGACTGTTTCTGGCATGCTCGCCTGCTTTATAGTCCTGGAAAGCTGTGGGCTCGTGAGGGTGCTATTAATAGCAGGAGGTGGCGGCCGGGGCGGGGGGGAGCGAGGCCTCGCTGTGCCATTCGCGTCTTGAGTTCTCGGGCTCTGCCTTTTCAGACTTCCACTGACATCCTGGCTGTGCACTTTTAAGAAGAGGGGATTAATGAAACACAGCGCTCCGTTGGTCTGGCTGCACTCCAGCTCTGAAGGCGTTCTGGTTCGTATAGAATGCACTCCATTTATAAGGCAGAGCTGGCGTGAGTCTTTGCAAGCACTGTCCAAAGGCACAGGCCTACAGGGAGGTGAAGGATCCGGGGGGTTGCTGTTAGCCAGGGAGCTCCAAAAGTCTGAAAATCATCATTGCATTAACGTAAGAATGTAAAACAGCAGGCAGATGGCTTTCAGAACATTCTGCTCAACAACACCAGTTTAAAGTATCAAGAAATTTAGGCAAGATTTTATTAATTCAAAGGGGCAAAAAAAAAATCCAAATGAACCTCTTAAAGCACCACCTGACATAACTGCATGCTACATTCCTGGGGCTGCTCTTACCCATTTATAAATACCACGACCAATGCATAGCTTCCAATCAGCCCACTAAGCTTAAAATTTAACTGAAAATCAAAGAAAGGAACGGAGACTGTAACATAATACTGGCTTGGGACCGAAATGAACACAAACTGCTCACTAGCATCCCACTCAGGAGAAATAAGGCAAGATTCTCAGCTGGTATTAATAAGCTCACTTCATTAAAGACAATAGTTGAGAGTATTTACACCAGCTAAAGGCCACTTACGGAAACTGTACAAGTATCTTAGTTCGGTTTCTTTTCCTAGTGAACACATGAAACTATACATGAAAAGACAGATCACAGTTTGCTGTGGTGCATGCACACGTCACCTTCAGCTGTGCAGACCAAGTGTTCAAGTGTCTGATAAGGGCACTGGCCTGCTGCCCTGCCTTTGCCATGCGAACGTTTTGCCTGAGGATACAGACATGCAGCACCACATAAAGAGACCCAGTGTGCAGTCCCACACCAGCAGCATGGAAAACCTATGCTACCCCAGCAAGTTGCAGCTGCAGCCTCTGCACTTATCTCAGCAAAGTGGCAGCATGTTTGTGCAACCGAGTCACTGCTAAAGAGCATCGGTTCCTGAAGGTATGAAGATTGAAACCAGATGTGTCCTTGAAGGCAGGAATCACGCTGAAATAAGGGCAGAATACCAGAAGAGGGAGATTTAGTTAAAATTTGCCAATCATGACATGGTCCCTTTTCCCACAGAGTGTCAAGATGCCTCACTGGAGGCAACTGAGCAATGACACCTTGGCCCAAGTGCATGAATGCCAAGCATCCACAACAGGTCCATGCCCAGCCTCCATGTCCTGCCTGCGGGGCAGAGGACAGGAAATAGCCCATGGTGACAGGCCATGTATATAGACAGGCACAGGCATGTTTCTCTACATAGTCATGCCATGTTGCTGGTGCTCCCAGCTTCATGACTTCACATCCTGCCTGCAGATCTCTCAGTGCCTGTGCCTGGCACGTGGCTGCTGCAAACACGTGCGATATAAGCACTGCTGCAGGTGAAACACAAGGGAGACTGAGAGGGAATCTTATGTTCAGCACATGAAATCGTACAGGTTGGCAACAGCCTTGAAATCTTTACCTTAAGGTCCTCCTGATGTGGGGTTTGATGGGCTACGTGCTGTTGACCTGTGTTGTGCAGCTCTCTCTCTGAGCCTACTGCACAAGAGAGCTCTGACAGGGGATAAAACCCTGTGCTCACGCACCACGGGATTTTGTGCCTACGTGTTCCTCAAAAAATCCTCACACTTTAAAGGAAGGGCTGTTGGGAGTTTTTAGGCCTCTCTTGAGTCCACAGCATTGAAGGGCTGACTTTCTGGTGTGGTCTTCTACGCATGGACACCTAAAACTCCATCAACATCTCAACTTTGTTGCCTGGTTGTAGCTCATAGAAACTGTGATCTTAATCTGGTGTGTATGAGGTAATTGATCCCAAATACAGCAATCACACAGACACTGATCCATCAATCTCCTCCTCAGCTTTCAAATGCAGTAGCTAAACAAAAAACATGCACAATGCAGAGACTGTTTAAGAGCAAGACTATTTCTGCAGCAAGCAGGCCACAGTGCTCTGGGGCACTGGTGACAAAGTGCAGTTAGCCTGGAGAGCTTGATCAACATTACCATTATCATCCCCTCTGGAGAGACTCACCTCGTGTTACTTTAAGGCTCCCCTGGGTCACTGGGAGATGGTCTTCATTACACCGTATCCCAATCAGACTTGTTACTTTCTTTTTGCCATCTCAACGCTGACCTCAATAGTACCATTTGCCTCTACTCCCATGATAATCCATACTTTCACCTGATTACCTAAACTTGCAGACAAGCAGTGCAGAAGTAATTTATCTCCTCTCTAAAACAAACCCTTTAATTGCATTGCTACTGCAGCAAACCAAAATGCAAAGCACTGCAATACATCCCCGTGTATGACTTTACTGCAAAGTCCCACCAAAGAGTTCAAGAGATCCTCATGCTAACACTGATTTAGAGAGGATCCTTTTCAAAATCAAAGATGATTTAAAAAATCTACTGCAACGAAGACTGCTGACAGTCAACCTTCCCTTCCTGGAAAAGGAAATGAGGCCACTCAGCACTTTGCTCAGTGTGGAGTTGCTCAATGATTCATCTGGGTGGTGCCCAAGTTTCAAATCCCACCAGGCTTTGCATCCATCTCCTCCGAGCTCAAGGTATGCTTTACAATGAGCCTGTGTTTAGCTGCAGCAGCCAAGCGATGCAAGAACATGTCCTTGCCTTGTCTTTTGGACATGTCCTTGCACTCTTTCGGTATCTTAAGAATTTCGCCTAGCCCATGCCCATGGATACATTCTGCAGATCCTATTTACACACTCCTCATTTTCTAAATATGCCACTTAATTGAGGCACTGATCTCAAAATTCACCATTTTAAGTCTGCATGTCAATCTGAACAGAAGTTTTATTAACAGGGAACCTCAGCTCCTACACTCTCCTCACAATAAATTATAAAGCCAGTGCCTGCTATATGAGCACACAGACAATGTTAGGTCTTGGAGCAGAAGCAACATCAACCTCTGTGCGCGGACTGTGAGATTTGCTTTGCTAAAGGGCTGCCCAGAGAGGGGAGAGGAGAAGGAAGAAGGAAACAGCACTAACAAAAATATCACAGAAGGCAGCGAAAGAAGGAAGAGCACCACTCCTTGGCCAGAACAAGGTCTGGCAAGTAAGAGAAACTGCTTTTCTAAATGAAATTTGTATCATCACAAACCAGTATGAACTATTTACTGATACAGCCTATCTCTTCAAGGTTACAAGAGTGCAACAGGGAAGGACATCTAGAGAACTACTTACTCAGTCCAAGCTGAGCAATCTCTTCAAGTTCAGCTTCTGTCTTTGCTGCAGCAATTGCATGAGGCAACTTCAGTGTGAATGGAAGGACATCCCTGTTTTCAAAGAAAAAAACATTATGGTTTTCAGCAACATCCATAGCTTTAAAAGCTTTTTTTTTTTTTTTAAACTCTGGCAGTGGCTGATCTCTGATTATTTTCTTCTTGAGCTGTGGCAGGTAGCAAGATCCTGAAACATACAGCACAGTTAAACATTACCAGCCCCAGGGCTCCTTTACATTGCAGAGTGCTGTGAAGGGCAAATGACAGACAAGTGCCCGGGACTTTCCCTAGGATCATTTCCACAGAGCCATCCAGTATTTTCTGCCTTTCCCAAAGAAGCTTTTACACCTGTTCTTCTACAAGCAGATCAGTAAGATGCAAACTTGTTATCTGCCTGTAATACTTCAATGAAGCTTCTTACTTTCTGAATACACTGTTGACTGCTATTCCAGTTTTCAGAATAAAAATTTCAAAGAGTAGTTGCACAGCTACTCTAAAAATTTCTAAGGTAAGGGTGTGTTGGTACTACTCTATTCTAGGCTGAAGACACTTCATTTAAGAACGTTTTTGCAATTTATTCTCTTGTGTGGTTTCACTTCATTGCGTACTAGACATTCACTGGATGTTGCCAAAGGGAGATAGATCCATAAGGAACAGCATATACCAAATCCAGCGTAAAAAACTTTTAGACAGAGATTTTAAGGGACAAAACCAAGCAACTGTATGTGCATTGTACAATCACTGCCATCACCCAACAGTATACCTCTTGCCTGCCCCGTTGGTACCAATACCCTCAAGTAACAGTGCATGCTAAACTGCAACACCTGTAGTAGAAGCACCCATGGAATTCAGACTAAATGAGAATCCTACACAACTGGTGTCAGCATGAATTTTGGTTTTAAGGCTGTGAACAAGCCAACCATCTGCTGTAGCACAGACGTGGGCCTTTATCACATAAATATTCTCTATGTTTTATGTTAGCTTCTGGAAAAAACAGGATCTCAGAACTCCACTCACACTCAAATCAAGCATATGCATGAGATGGATACACAAGCTAAAAAGTATTTGAAAGGCACTTTCAACTTGGTACCCACAGACAATACAGAGTCCAGATCATCATCATGGTCTCAATTCAAAGATAAGTAAACCCTGACTCCTCATAAAAACTGGTTGGGTACCTCCTGCAAGAAATTCCCTCTTGTTTTAGAAAATCCTCCTGGATTTCCTGTGATGTACCAAATGGTACTGTCTCTTTTTCACAACAGCTACCTATCTGCCTCCTTCAGCCTACACAAAGCAACTTTAAGCCCTCAGTGAAAGAAAATGGACAGACTAATGCCAAGAAATCTCTGTGTGCTGCATGATCCTGTAGGCACTTAGAGAGCATTCACCAGAGCCTGGCAAGTGGGCAGAACTGGAAGGGTGACAAGATAAGGATTATCTCCTCATTAAACTAGTTTTAAATGCATTTTCAGCTCATTTCTCATCAGTGTGCTGGCCAATTACCCATGTGGTATCAATGCTGCTTTCAGCACATGCATGTACAGCTCAGCTGAACAGAGGCTGTAGCAAAGGGGTCTAAGATGCTTCTCCACCACAAACAAAACCAGCAAGCACAGCAACCCAAGAGCATCCCACACCAGAAATCAGCATGGTCAGCATGAACTGGCAGCCTTACTTAACGGGCAGTAAAAGGACTGAGATCATCACAGCTGCCTCTCCCTGCTTCCTTCAGAAAGTGTGCACATGTGCAGTTTGGTTGTATTGTGTCCTGTCTGTGCATACATACAAGGCTCAAGCATCAGTCTGGAAATTTTTACCAGTAAACTAAAGTCAAATTGAAAACAAAAGATTAAAAACACCAGCTACTTTTTTTTCTGCGTACTACCTGGAAAACAATTTTGGCAATCATAAACTGCAAACCTAACAAGGCCATTTTTGTTGTTCACCATTTAAATTGACATCTCTCAGCTGTCATATTCCACATATCTGACATTTTTCCATTTTGCTCCAAAAATTCTTTTTACCAGCTATTCCAAGAAATGGGACTCTGCAAGCTAGTTTATGGTCATTTTTAAATGAGCCACAGAGCACTTAAGAAAGCATTACAAGATACCAGCTAAAGTAAAGTTTAACTTGGCACCACCTCACAGCTGGGTGGGTAAAATCACAGCAGTCTCCCAATAATCAGTATGAAGTAAGACAGAGACACTTGCTTCTGAGACTCACCCCTGATTTCTTCCATTACGTTCTAAGACTACCCAGGAATATTTGCAGATTGGCAACATAAATATCATGCTGAACCAAGTCCTCAAAACTCTTTTTCTCGAGACAGTCCAGCAGATGTGACTTGGAACATAACACCATCTTACCTGCTAATACAGTAGAAAGCAATGAGTCTGAACAAATCAGCAAAACTTATTCCAGACCCCTCCAAGGAAAATGCTGCGAAGAAAGTTACAAGAAAGAATCACACATTAATCCACTATTTCTTTAAAAAGTTTAATAAAACACATCTTAGATTTTTCCATGAAGTTAGTAAGTTATCACCATCAAACTAGCTACTATTTGGTTAAGAGAAAACAACTCTGTAGAGGAGTACATATCTCTGCTGAAGGCACTCTCAAGAATATAGTGGTAATCTTGGTGGCTGGTTTGCTTTTGCATTCCAAGCATACAGTCTAACTCCCGTAAAACAGACTGTGTAATGAGGACTGCACAATGTTTTGCTAATAGGCAACAAATCAGTAACTGAGGCTTTGTTTTCCCAGTGTACTAATATACCTAATTTTAAATCTCTTATTTCCTCCTCTTGAATTCCATTCTACTCACTTGTCTTTGCCCCAGGTGTGTAGAACCTAAAGGGAGATAAATTTTCTTTCACTCCCAAGAAAACCTTTTTAACCTGAAGACCCTTAAAAAACTCAGACAATTCTGTTGCATGCCATTGCCTTGCACAGGGGAAGAGGAAGACATGAGCAGTGCCTTTCATTTTTCCCCACTTCATGCCATTGTTTCTTACTGATATAAATACTTGTTCTCAGCAATAATGAGGATTACTTCAGGGTCTCTCTGATGCCAGTAGCAAGTTTCACCCAATGGCTACAAAGATCAAGCAGAAGCAGCTCCTAGAGTGAAATGATCCTGATCTTTTTGCCTCTGGTCTAAAACCTCAGCTCTGACAAATGGCTAAAACCATCAGTAAATACTTCCCCCTTGTGGAAAACTTTTGTTCATAAAAGACAATATACAATTATTTTCTAGATGGAAAATTATTAGCATAACAAGCCTATATAAACACAGGCCACACTTAGATCAACTATAACTGACAACTTTCTCTTCTCTTCTCTTTGCCTTGCCTTGCCTGTAACTGGAACAAAAACCAGACACAAAGAATTAACTTCTTGTTCCTGGGGGCAGAGGAGGGAGAGATAAAAAAGGCAAAATTCTACTAAAATTATGTCAGTTTACAAATTGAAATAGAAGTTAACTATAGACTCTCTGCTTCAGGGAAGTTTAGCTGAAATTGTTGCTAATTTTCTCCAGTTTTCTCTTTCTTGTTAAAACAAAATATTTGTTCCACTTGCAGTTTCAGCACCACATGCACTCACCAGCTGCCGCTTCCTTTTTTCATTCCTAAATATCAAACTTATTTATCACACCCCCCTTCTAAAGATGTGAGGGCATTACTGGTTCAAAACAATTTGGAGTGCTAACATTTGCTCGTTTCTACCAAGAAAAGAAAGAACAAATATAGTTTTAATTTAAAAAAAAAATCATTGATCTTGCAACAGAAACAGTTCTAAAGGGTTAAAATCCATTTAGCTATTACACTAAAAAAAAATCCCCACCAAACCAATAAAAAACAACAAAAAACCAACAACCCATCCCACACCTAAACTGTAGACAGAGAGTTCATGACAAAGTTGCATCCAAGAACAGTCCCCTGAGTACAAGGAAATGCAAGGACATTTCATTAAAAACAGACAGGATTACAGCCTGTGTTTCGACAGAAGACACATACGTTTCTAAGAGGATAAGTTTCTAAGAGGATAAAAATAAATGAATTCTGGATTCAGCAAGGTACATTTCAGCTGCAGCAGCCTTAAGCATTTCTGTATATCTGCTCTGCTCCAGGCAGAACATGCCTGACCCACTCCCAGAGCCTACCTCAGAGAGCAAGCAGCACAGGCACCCTGTGACGTTACTTGCACGATTTTGAGTATCCTCTGCTGTAGGATTCAGCAGTGCGAGCGCTCCTGCATCCTACAGGGAAAGAGTACCTAACCAGCAGCTGAAAAGCATGTAGCTCACAACTTACTGTATGTGCTTTCTTTTATGGCAAATTCTTTCAGGCAGGACCCACAGTCACTGGACAGACGCAGAGAGATGACTTTCTTCTGCAGCCTTGCAGATTTCCTAACCAGAAATATCTGTTGTGGAGAAGGAAGAAGGACATGGTTTTAGCTTCATCACAGATGCTACAGTAAATACAGATCAATCACAAAAGGAACCAGAACAACTTCATGACGTCTGATCTAAACCATACTGGAATTTTACTTGGTCATTACTGTATTGGGTCCAACACCTTGGTGTAAAATGGCAGCAGCACAACATTTGGGAAAGGCAAAAATGTTCTCAAAGAAACTGAGATTCTTCTTACCCCAGGAGGCTGAGCCTGCAAAATTTCCATGGCTTCAGCATCATTCAGACCAAGCTGCAGCCACACGGGGTGAGTATGGAGGAGTTTGTCCAGTATGCTTAGCTTGTTGGATAGGCTGTCATATCCAGAGTCCCGGGGGCAGCTTTTTACATCATTTTTCTCAGGAGAGACATTATCCATGTCCTTTATTAGACTGTGGGGAAAAAAAAAAATCAGACATGCTAACCTCCTATGAACAATCACTCAGGTCAGCAAACAGAATTATCACAAAGCTCATGGCACTGCTAGCACTCTGGGCTGGTACTTCTCCTGCTGAGAATTCATATATTTATGAAATATAATTCTCTTTTAAAAATTCTCTTTAAAGGTTCTCAATTCAAAGCCAGCTTGAAGATAAGCCTTAGCATTCTCCTATGAGGTTGGAGAAATTCAGCCATCACTTCAGATATAATTGTATGTGCAGATGTGATTGACTGAACATTTCACTTGCTTCCCTTGCTATGCTAACATATGGAAAAGCTTCTCTTCAAGGGTATTTATGCAATTGAGATACTTTTATTCCCAGATTGATTGCAAATGCTGCAACCCACAGAAATCTTCCTCTCTCCTTCCTGCCAGAAAAATCCGTTCAATACTGTGACAATGGAGCGACCCACTACCTGTTGGTGATCATTGCACCAGACACAGGAACTTAAGTCTGTTTGGAGGGAGGGATTATTTTCACAAGACAAGTCCACAAACCAGCACCACTTCATCTTATGCCCAGACTACTGTCTCTGCTCCAGCAGCTCTGTTGCCTTCACAGCTGCATATCCATCTTTGCTCCCCTCTGCTAAGAGGTCAGAGTGGAAGCAGGTGAGAAAAAGATGGGAAACCCAAGAAAGAAACAAGAAAAACATGTTAAATCCCCAAATAACCCTCCCTAAGGCACAGCTTCCTTAAAAAAATTGGCATAAGTGGCAGTCACTTTTTATGGTACTCCTGCCAAATTCTGTAAATATTTACTTTTTTTTCCGTTTTGCCATGAAAGGTCCTTACCTTGCATTTTAATACTACACCTCCCAGGATCAGAAACAAGTAAAGAATTGTGTATTTATGCTCCATATTCATTTGGCTGTGGATCGACTCCTATGTGAGAAATAAAGGCTAAGCTAAGTGTGAACGTGGCAAAGTAATGTAAGGTTAAAATTTATTTGGGGCGGGGCATCTAAAGTTACTGCTACGTTCAGTAATGAAGTACAGTTCTTGGAGGCTACAGATACTTGTTATGAAAAATCCAAATAAACAGAATACTTTGAGAACTCCTTTTGTTATGCAAAGCTTCACCATCATCCATATAATACAGAACACCCAGTACAAGTGCACGTGTATTGCTGGCTCACATTCCTCATTTTTGACCTAGAAGTACATCCTGTGATTCTCCCCATGCTAGAAATCACTCTGGAGCAGTTACTCTGGTACAGCTTCCTGATGACAATATTTAGGAACAGACGAAAAGGACCCTGCAAGCTCGACTGACTCCCTGAGACGTCAGGCAGAGGATGTGTTGTGTTCCCCCTACAGACCTTTTCTGTCGCAGAAGAGGCCCTGGGCAGCAGAGGGCAACACAGCTCCACCTCCCCACTGCACACGGTGCAGCTCTTCTGAATTCCATGCTTTGGACAGGCCCTAAGCATCACTGACAGCACTGACCATCCTCATTATCCCAGCTACTGTACCCACAGCAAGTGGGCACAGAGTTCACAAGCACAGGAGCACTGAATACTTAAAAAAGAAACAAAAAGCCTCTCCACCCCCCCAAAAAACCCTGCACCAAAGAAAACAAGCCAAACCAAATTAAAACCCACCAACCAAATGACAGAAAAAACCCAACGACCAAACTGCTTTCTTCTAGCTTTGGTCAGCGACTTGCAGCATCTCTGGAGAGGACAAGCAGGGAAAGTAAATGGGGCAGAGAACTTTCACTGTATGATCAGATAACAACAGGCAAAATCATTTGACTTTTCATTACCTGGATCAATCACCACTACCAGCGTTTGCCTCTTTCTTTTCTCCTCTGTTTGCTTATTTATGATGTGATGCTTTTCAGATTTCCAAGGCATCTCAAATGCACATGATTTCCCCCCCTGCCCACAAGCATCAGAAGCTTTTACTAACTGCCAATATGCCCTCGAGGGGCACAAAATACATAGAAACATGTTGGGTGCAGGAGGGAAGTACTGTTTACATCGGTCATGACCGGGTCTGAAACTGCCTCAGTAGGAATGCTGGGTTACCCTTTCAACCAGTCCCAGCAAAGCCTAGTGTCGCAATGGACGAATCTCCAGAAAGTCAAATCAAGAGCCACAAGTGTTTTCCTGAGCAGTACCTCCAGTAAATACTGCTCAGAAACTTCCCACTCACCCTCAGTGCCAGTTAGCTGCACCAAAGGGAGCTGTGGCAAAGTGCAAATTATACACCAATGCTGGCTGCAAGCTTAGACAGAAATTATTTCCATTCCTTGTCAGGAGGTGAAAACTAAACATGCTGCAGGGGGAACATGTCCAAGAGGGAAAAGTGTTCTGCCTACTAAAGACAGCTACACCACATTCAAAAGAAGGTGTGTGACTGGTATGAGCTAGAATGCTCGCTATCACAAAACCATCTAAAGCTGGCAAGAGTTTGCACAGACATGTAGGGTCGCAATGTTCCTCCTTGGCAGGACTGGCTTCATGTTGTCCCTCACCCCCTACACCATTATAAATTGGAAGATCAATTTGACTGGGGAGCTGTCAGGTTTTTGGAACCTCCAGGCACTTACATGCTGAGATCCAAGGAGGAAACTCTCTGACCTACACACACTACAGGCACCTCCTTGCTGCAGCTGTTTCTGCTCCCTCAAAAAATAAGCCGAAGATTATGAATCTCTGATCATCACCAGAATTTCTGCCACTCCTAAACACTAATGGTTCAAACAACACCGATGCAACTCGGCTGAATCAGCACTAGAATGTTACTGCAATCTGTGGTGAAGCACACAGGAATAGGCAACACTTCAGAAAAATTATTTCCTATAGCCAAATAATAAAGAAGGAGGCAGAGAGAAAGATCTATCCTGGGGAACTCCGGAAAGAGCACACCTTGGAAAAACTGCACCTGGCAAACCACATACAACCTACGAGAAGCCACTTCCCAAGGCCTGGGAGCAAATGCAGTAAAAAAACCCCACTGGTGTGTTTTGACAGCCTATTTGCAGTGGTCTAGCACTACTGAGCATCATATTCCCAGTTTGCTTTTTATTCTTAAAATAATTTTAATTAATGATCTGGGCATTAGACATACAGTCAAACCCTGACACATGGGAGTTCTTGAAATCTGTCATGTCTTAAGAATTAAGACCAAAATTATTTGGGGCTGGGATGTGTGTGTTACTACTTTGGAAACAATCCCATGGAAAGAATAACTGCTGGAATTTATGAACAACGGATTAACTCAAGTGTACAAAATAAGGATAAGAAGTTGCTGTAACCTAAATGCTAGCAAAATATGCTGTATATTATACAACAACTAAATTCGTCTCCTGGTTTTACTTTTGAGTTGGGGGATGCTTGGTTGGTTGGTCTGTGTTATTTGTTTGGGATTTTCAGAAAGACTCCTGATATAAGACAATCTGACCAGGTCACGTTAAACTCAAAACTGAAACACAAATCAGCCTTGATAGATGGTCTGTTTTAATGCAGGGCTGCAACATGATCTTCTTCAGTGGGAAAGGAGTTCCAACACTACTCACAATGAACTAAAGAAAACACATGATTCATGCAAGTTTCCTTAGATTTGAAAATACCCATAAACACGTGGGAAGAGAGGTAATTGCCAAGATAAACAATGCAGTGCTGCATCCTGATTAGACTTAGATCACAGTAAAAAAGACAAGGAACAGGTTGAAGCCTGTAACCACGATGATCCTTGCTCATGATGTGAACCTTGCTCCAGTCCCACCGAAGTTAAACCACTACAGTTAACTCAGTTTGACTATCCACTGCAAAATGCCTGGATTTCTGTAAATCCTGCAACCTAACAGCTCTTAATCATCCCAGCCTAGTCTGTACAGTCATACTGAACATCAGCTGGGAGGGGAATAAAGCCACTGGGAACTTCCTCCTGCATCCCACTACAGCTAAAAGAACAGGACAAGGCGGCTGGGAAAAAAGGTTGTTGGATACTTGCCTACCTGTCAACAGTAACAGAAGTGGTTCTCTGTGCAAGACAGAAGGTGGCTCTACTGAAGTTAGTAACTGCTGTGGAAAAGACAGTGGCATGAGGGCTGTGCAGTGCAGGACACAAGGCAGGGAGCAAAGCTCTGCCCCTGTTCCTTCCACAGTAACAGAGCAGGAAGGGAATAAGCTGCTGCAGCTGCCACCACCAGCAAAGCATCCCTGAACCACTTCACAGGCACCAAGTGCCCCGGGAAGCCTGGAGCTTTACAGCCCTCCCTACAGAGGGACAGCAGGAAGCATCAGCCCCTTCACAGACATTCACACAGACATGCAGGGGGCCTGGGACCTCCTAAAAGATCATCCAGGTGCATCCAGGTGCCACCAGTCCTGTCCCGCAGGCTCCTGGGCTGCCATTGCATGCAGATGCTCTCTGGTCACTGGAATGGCAGGACAGAAATCTGTCCCACTCGTTCCCTTTTCTGAAAACCCTGCTCATTTGCATTATTGAGATAAATGTCTGCACTGGGAAAAGTCCAGGCATCAAAAAAGTGGAATACTGAAACAATCCCCCTTAAAACACATTTTTGCAAGCCTTTTTGTTTTTTGGCCTGGCTTTTATATATTTACAAGCCAAAGCGGTAAGCCCTTGAACCATTGTTGATATTACTTGGGCCATATATATTAAAAGGAGAGAGGAGCCCAAAATAAAACTGGGGTGAGGAGTATAAATCTGAAAGTCACCATATAACCACAAAAAAACCTCACACCGCAATACTGAGGCTGCAAACATGCAGTTTCATGTCCCTGTTTTTCTGAATTCAGCCGAGAGCTCTGCAACTGCTGCCTTTCCAGAACTGCTCCGAGTGTCTGTGGCTACCTGCTAAGGCGGAAAAAGAGCGAGGAGAATGGACACTGAGCTCAAATTTCCCTAGATGCAAATCCAAGGGTCATATCAAGACACCAACTTCTGAACAGCAGAACACTCAATAAGAAGAGCAAGCTACATTAATTGCAAAGTTTTAAATTAACTACAAAGAAATAAAGTTATGACAGTAAACACAGCCTTGTGAGGTGTCTAGTTTAAACAAGAACTCTGGAAAACTTTTGTTGAAATTACTATAATCTTGCTCTGTAGCTCTATAAAAAAAAAAAAAAGTGCTAGTGCACAACTAAATTACATAATTTACCAACTTTGATACAATTTCTTCCTTACACAGAAGCATGCCGTTCAGAATTTTGTAGTCACAGAAGGTTTGACTAGCTTATTTACTCAGACTTCATATTTCACATTATCATCTTGAAGTGACATAAATAATTTTTTTTGGATGGCTATTATTATTTTTCATAGAAATTGCATTATTCGCTTTTTTATATTAGGTTTACTTACATATCTTAAACCAAAATATATTTTGCAGTCGAGATTAACAAATTAAGATTAAAAATCCATTAAAAAAATCAATAAAAAGAAAACCCATGATCTGTAAAATGGGGAGGAAGTTTCATTGACTATTTCCAGCTAAGTGCTTCCACCAAGAGTTTAAAATCAGTAGACCTTAGCCATTCATGCATATGATGTATTCAAAGATACAAGAATCCTTTTCTTAATTGAAAATTAGCTGATGATGTCTGAAGTTAATTAGCTGAATTCACAAAAAGAAAGTATCCTTTCTGCCCCTGTAAAAGAACTGTGCTCTCAAAAGCTTTAAAACGTGAATAATGTTCAACCAGGGCCACAGCCAGCAACTTTAGTTCAACTGTCTTACTTCTTTACCACTTGGGAAACAAAGGTGCTGCTTAATGTTTTTTTAAATAATCTAAATATGCTTTGTAGCAAGTTCTAGCAGATGTCAATAGAATTCATAGGAAGAAAAAGAGCTAAAAGTCTTGAATGTAATTCTAAATAATAATTTTCCACTTCATTAACTCACTGCTAGAAGAACAAAGCCCACCAGCTCCAGAGCTGGCCAAGACCATGCAGTCAGATAAAACACAATGCCTACACTGGTTGCTTTCCTTTTACAACAAATATTTCAGATAAGTACAAAAATCCGTTCTCTTGTTAACACAATGATTAAAATATTAATTATCCTCCAGATGCCAATTTAGCAGATGTTACTGGGCAAGCAAAGCCAAAATGCTGGGATCCCACTCTGCCCACTTAAAGGTACAAGCTTAATACTACAATTTATTTTTTTTATTTGCAAGCTACTCATATATAACTTAACTTAAACACATAACCCACCTATGCATCAGCTAATAGCAGTCAATATTTTACTTCCTAACCTGAGAACATAAATAAATCATGTTATTGTATCTTGAACCTTCAAAGAGCCACTTGAAGCCATGAACATTTTGTCTTTACAGTGTGAAAGCAAAGCAGTGCCACAGACAATGGTAATAATCTTAGCAGTTTCCTGCTTTAGACATTCATCAGTACCCACGTTTTTTAACAAGGAAGTAGAAGTGAAGCTCAGTTGCAGTTAGAAGATAATAAGGCAAATACACCAAACAACTGAATCTCCGAGCACTCCTGCACAAAGGCAAATGCCTTAGATCAAGAGCAAGATTATCTACACATCCTATGCTGCCAGGGGGAAAAGTGCTAGGACAACAGCCACCCAAGAAGACAGCACAATGAAAACATTCCTGTCATGGCAGACCCTCCAGAACTATGAAAATAAACATTTTAATCACCTTCGCCAATCAGCAGATTCATCTTCCACTGTGAGATCTGTCTGTACCATCTCCTGTTTCAGTTCTCCGATTTCTGAGGCAATTGTGTCAATGAGCTAGAAAGGGACAAAAATAGTATGACATCAAGTGAGTGGAAGAGGCGTGGAAAAGAAGCCGGGGCAAGTTTAGTCACCAGAGATTACAAACTTTTCCTTTTTTTGTAAAATCACATCCTATTTGGACACTTCCCCTTGCAAAGGAACAAGTAAGGGTTGGGCCCATGTACAGTGGCTCTCGGAGGAAGAATCATTCCTGTTTTGTGCCAGTACAAAACCTTCCAGGTTGTCTAGCCTTTTAATTTAAATGGAATAAATTTGCAGCCTCTATGCATTATAAAACATCTTACAAAAACTAAATTATTCAACTGTTCATAGCATTTACCTTTTCAATTTAACAAAAAAAAAAAATTAGAAGAGTTCCATCCGCAAGAGTTCTATTTCAGAAGGGACACTAAGCCAGCATTATGATACCGTGGAGGATGAAAAGCAATGAAGCAAGAAGGGAATGTGTGGCTGCTTTTCACATGAGGTTTTGGACTCCACTTGAACACAACAATTCAATTTAAAAAGAATTGCCTTGCAACCCTTCAGCTCGGGTGGAACCCCATCCTGATTCTGGGTATGAGGGCAAGAACTCATTTTAAGGTGGGCACAGTTAGGACTAAGGTTGTATCCTGAGAAATGCAGAATTTGCTACCCAGAGTTCTGGGAAACATTTTGTTGAGCAGAAACCAACCATGAAGTTTGCAAAGCATGCTCTCTTGGACACTTCTTTGTAGCCAACACATCAAGTTTGCTTGTCACGCCACACCATGACAGCCTACAAACCCTGGAGGATTCCCTTTCTCCTGCTGGGAGGGAACCTAAGGAAAGGTCTGCAGTGATGCAGTGATCTCTTCCACCACTCCTGCACGTCACAGCAAACAAAAACCCTGGCACATGAAGCAAAACCAGCTTTGCAGTCCAAGTCAGAACAGTCTTCACAGCCACCCACAAGGTACAAGCCCGAGTCCCGCTCAGCGCGGGCAACTCGGTACAGCAGCATTTCAAAGAATTGCACGCATCATCTTCCTAAATTGTTATATTGGAAGTTTTCCTCCACCTCAGGAATTCGCACTCTCCTTTGCTGTGCAGCATTATTGCAATAATTCAAAAGAAGTTTTAGTCTCTGCTTACAACTGGCCAACTCCAATAAATGGACCTTATGTAAGAATGAATTACCATTATCCACACCATAAGGGCTTCTTTCTGTCCAAGTCATAGCTCCCAGTGTTGGAAATGATACAAAATTTAACATTTTTTTACATAACTTTAGTCAGGGGTTTTGTTCTCCTTTGCCCAGGGGGAAAGGAATTGAGGTTTCTTTTCAAAGGATTGCTTCACCACTTAGGCCTGATGAGCTTAACATCTCAAAGGACTGGGAGTAGCACAGAAGATACACAAAAGATAATGACCATTAACAAACATCAACTCCAAACATCACCCTCATGGTCTGAGACTCCTGGCCTGGGAAGAGATAGATAAGAGAAGGAAGGAGGAGAGCCTAATTAACATGGAAGGCGAAGGGATCAATAACCAGTAGGAAACCAAATACGAAGACCTTGGGACTAATGAACATTGAGCCAATGAATTTTTCCGGGTTTTGACTGTATGTGAACAATCTAGTAAAGAGTTACGTGTGATGGAATGATTTCCTCTGCATAACCCACGCAATGTGTGGATGAAATTATTTCTGTTGCACATCCTGGCCAGAATAAAGTAATGCCTCAATTCTCTAACACTAAAAATTGTTGTTGGAGAGTGTTTTTTCCGCAGTTTCGGTGACACCAGCCATATGTAGCACTGGCATTGCAAAGACCTTCCAGCTGCTGACTCTCAAACACCCCTGAGTCACTGCAGCCAGATGTGAGCAATGCCTCCCTGACAGTGAGGAGGGGCAGCTGGAGGAACCCAGGCCAGCCTCAGGGAGCAGCCGGAGGAGCCCAGGCCAGCCTCAGGAACCCAGGCCATCCTGATGGAGCAGTCTCTCCGCACCCCCCAAACAGCTGAGTGCTGCTGAGCACAGGTCATTTCATCCCTCCTTTTGGATAAGGGGTGAATCCAGCCCCCACACTGGCTTTACATGGTGAAAAATCCATGTGACACTGCTGTCCAGTGGGCCTCACTAGAAAGCCATTGCATGCCCAATGCACGGTGTCTGACCATGGCTACAGGCAGCAGCATCCCCTGAGAGTGGGGAACTAAGGTTAGCAGAGCAGCCCTTTCACTGAATTAGCAGTGTAACTCTACCTCCAGTGCTGCACGCACCGGTCAGCCCATCTGATCCCCTTCTGCAGGGCCCAGAGACAGCACTGAAACCAGGGGAATTACTCCCAGCTCCTTCCATTTTGTGCAATATGGTAAAACCTAAGGCCAGTCACAGAAGCACCTTAAAGACAGTCAGTCTCAGAATAATCAAGCTGGAATTGGCCATCCAGTAGTCTTCAAGGGATCATTGTTGGTCAACTCTGCACAGCAACAGATGTGTCTCTTTCAGCAGCCCTCCTTCAAACACGTTAAGATTCTGCTTAAGATTCAAGCAGAGTAAGACAGACTGCTTGGAAATTTGCTGGCCATCCACACAGAGAAGCTGACCAGGAACGAAGAGTGCTGCAACCAGCTCTGGGCATGTAATCTCCCTGGTGGGGATCAAGGTGCCTTGGAGTGGTTGTCAGCAGAGCCAGTTGTGGGTGAATCAGAAGGGGTGAATTTACGCATTGCCAGCAAAGCACCCCTGCAAAGCTGCTTCAGCTGGCAACTGTATGAAAGCTTGAGCTGCTACTCCCCGGGATTCAGCTCTGCACAAGGAGCTCCTCTTCATGGGCAGCAGCACCTCAAGTCTTGGCATCCCTAAGACCAACTGGGGCCATAAAGAGCCATCACAGTGGTGTGCCCTGTTCTCTGACACACCTACAGAGACTAAGTGTCTCTCACAGGCCAACAGTCTGCACAACAAAGGAGCTTTTCAGCACCTCTCCCTGAAAAGCATACAATGTATGAGCTCTCCACAGAGGCGTCCATGTGTTTGCAGCCACCTCCTCCACGCCCGCCTTGCTGTGTCGCTACCTGGCTGCCAACCGAGTTAACTGCGTTAGCGGGCTTTGACCAGAGCTGTGACAAAACCCACCTCCCTCCCAGAAGACAAAATCTCGGGGAGCTACAGCAAAGAATTCTAATCCAAACTGTACTAACAGCGAAGTAATCTTAATGCTTTTGAATTTCTACGCCTGCCTCGAAGAGAACGCTGCAGAAATTATCATCCCTGAGAGAATTCTTCCATGTTTAGCATCTTTGCTTCTTTTTCTAAAGAGAACTTACACAAAATGGCATGTTTCAAGCAGCCTTCAGCTCACATTCTATTCTACAGGCTAAATTTCTTGGGTATACCACATATCTACCACGAGAAATCAGTCTTTCCTTGTACTGACTGAAAAGTCAGTACATCCTGGACAAGGAAACCAGGTCAAAGTGTGGCATCAAATCCCAAAGTGACCTGCAAAGTTCCCCAGGATGGAACACCCACCGCAACCCAACCAGGACCTACCACCTGCCACTGTGTACTCCACCTGAACTAAAACATCGCTCTCTAGGAAGAAACCCCTCATTTTTTGCTAAAATAATCCACCAAGATTTCCTGCAATTTCCAACTAATTTTCCTTAAATTCTCTTTAACGACAAAAGAAAGTTGCTGTTCCCTTGATGTAAAACCAGAAAGTCTTATGGAGTTGCACCATTTGTGAATGCTTGCAATTAGCTGGCACATACTGTTACAAGGGCATTTTTCTACCAAACAACATAAGGTGCACTCATGATTTTATGACAGCATTTCCCAGTATTTGGGGTCAATGACACATCTGGGGATTATACAGCGCACGTGATGCACGCACAATTAGCATCACACAAGATGAGCTGTTAATAACGTGTTTCTACAAAATGCAGGAAGGATCCTGGGTATGTACTATTATTAGCTCCAGCCCTGAGGAAACAAGCAGCAGAAGAAGGCTCTGCCTTTTTAGTGCAAGGCTAAGAATACTGGAATTCTTCAAAGAGAGTTCTCTATTTGCAACAAGTGTGGTACCTCTTTGGCTGGAAATAATGGGAAAACTCATTCCTTTGTTTCAACAGACTTGACAGCAACATAGCAAGAAGCAATTTCCAAAGAAAAATGCAACTGAAGTGGACGGATACATTTGTCAGAGGCCATTGTTAGAGTAAAACAGCATACATGAGCACAAAGACGTAAAAAGTAATCAGAAGAAATCTGTAGTGGACTGTTTTAGGTCTGTGAAATAGCTATTACTCTGCTTTGCTATAGGAGGAGGAGGTTTACCTGAAAAATGCATTTGGAAGTATGACATCTTCTCAGGTGGTTAATTACTTAGTATTTTTTAAGAAACAAAATTAAAATGAGATCTTATAGAACATGACAAAATAGCTATTTTTTGTGTCTAATGATTTTCCTTTGGGATTTATTCCTGATATAGCACTGTCCTTTAAATTCAAAAGACACTACAGTATAACCACTGTAAAGCCAAAAAATAATCATGACTCAGGCAGCATGAATTCACATAGCAGCCCAGAACAGTATTGCCTAACCAAATCTATCCTAAACATTAGATTGCCAAATACCCATGTACTAACTGTTTACATTCCTAACATCCATGAACGAAATCATGAAATGCAAACATCTTAAGCCACAACATTTCCTTTCACAATGTACCACACTCTGCTTATTGTCAATTGATTCTGAGCAAGACTGAGCTCAGCTTTTGGGAGCTGGCAAGGGTGACAGTGAAACTCCTACATACGGACCACAAACATGGCACCTCAGCACCCCAGCATTCTCTCACCACAACTCATCTATTTTGTTTTGCATCTTTCAGGATGTCGTACAAGCAGCAAAAATCAGAGTCAGTGTGTTCATCAGAAGCAACCCAACCCCAAGGGGCTCCAGTCACACTTGTGAAGCTGCTCTGTTAACACTCACATCACTGCCATGCATAAGGGAAAGCACGTGCCCAGGACCAGACACAGACAGTGCCTCTCCCAGAAGCCCAGCATAACCACAGCTCTTCTTACTCACTTGACTTGAAGCGTTTCCTGCTCCCAAGAAGAAGACAGGTGGCTTTGATTTGATGTCTGTTCCAGGACATTTTAAGAAAAAACTGCCTGACAACTGAATTCCTGCTTTTTGTGTTGAAATGTAAGTAAGCTTGTACAGAGAATTAACGAAACTGCCATCCTTCTGAGAATGCACTGAAAGAGTCAGCCAAGATGACCACTGCACAATGTTTCCAAGCCCTGAGATTTACAAGAGCTCGAGAGGAAAAGATAAGATGGGTGCTTCTAATCTGGCAAGGGGACATGGGCTGAAGACAGCGAGGGGCTGAAGACAGCGAGGGGCTGAAGACAGCGAGATCAGTATCAGACTGGACAAATGAGCCTCAGCACTTACCATTCCCCCTTCCTGCCAGCATCTCATTTTTCATCCTTTCTGGAGACCTGCATCCTCTTTGGCATCACATCTTTTCCTTCCTGTTTTGATAAGCAGAACGTAGCAACCCTCACAGAGGGCCCTGTGTGATGAGGTGGCCAAGTGCCAGAGACAAGCCGAACTGGGAACGCTGCTTCTGGACTTGTGCAAGCCTCTGAATACAATCCAATATTTTGATACACGGCTGCAAATTCTGGTTATTTTGCACAGTGAGCCACAAATTCTCAGGGCCACTGACATTGTTCAGTGTCTTACTCATCAGAAACAAAGTTTTACCCGATGCTTGGTTTTGGAACAGAAAAGCTTTACCGGTGTGAAACCTCTGATGCCAGTTCAGTAAAGACTGGAACATTCTGATGAGAAGGAGGATGATTCAGTAAAGAGGCCATTTGTCAAGAGACATATATTCAGCCCTTTGCCTTGCCACATGCTCTCTCTTGTAACCACTGGCAAGTTATTCACTCCCAGGATTATCCAAGACTAACCCCATCTTTGCCTCATTTTTACTCTTTGCTGGCTGTGAGCATTCACTAAGCACAAGGTATAAAGAGTCCACAGAATTTAGCCTCTGAAACTACAGACTTCTGCTCTGTGTAAAATGGAGACAATACTGTTTTCCTTGCACACTAACAGCCAAAAGAATGGCCACGAAAAAACTAAGAGATGGTTAGAAGCTGCAGCAATGAGAACTACTTAAGAAACAGGGAAAAAAAAAAAAGATGAATTTGGAATTTCCCACTGGTATTTGTCAGCGATTTTTCTGGCAAATGTTGCTGAGAATGGTAAGATACTCCCTTAAGAGGATTTAAGAGCCCTGAGAATCTGCCTACCAGCATGGTAAAGGTTTCTTAGGCAACTGCAAAGTAACAAGAACAACATGAGAGCCATGTGCAAGTACATTGCACAGTCTGTGCCTGTGGGAGCGCATTCTGAAGAACGGATCGGCAGGGATAAAAGGCCATATCTTAATTACTAGGTCTCCTAAACACAGACAGACAAGGCAAATTAAAAAAAAGTAAAATTAAAAAATCTGATGTGCCAAGTATTTTGCTTGTTCACCAGCTCAGCTGTAGCAAACAAATGTAACTGCTGTCACAATTCCACTCACATGGGGGAGGGAGGAAAAAAAGGTAATTTCACTGAACACCCATGAACTACCAGATGCACTGCACCCAGGCTGGGCACACTGACTGCCTGCAGCTTCCAATCTGAATCTGTGTGCTCAGAACCATGGTCCAACAGTGCAACTGCCCAGGGATGGTGAGAGGTCTGGAAAAGTATCTCGGAGACATCTTTTTCCCTGCCAGCCAGTCCTTAAGAAAACTTAGGACCTTAGTTTTCGAACTGACAATGTTTCTTGAAACTGTGCAGGCAAACTGCATTTCTAATCACTTAGAGTAACTGCAACGCCATCATCATAAACAAAACAGCTGCTCCAGCATCTATTTTCTACACAAGAACTACACAAGGAGATCCCAAAGGACTGCAGAAAATGACTAGGTGCTTGCTTACAGTCCCAAGTGACATCAGGAGTCCTTCAGCATACGGGTTAAGAGACAACCCAGAGATATTTCTTGGAACTGAGACAGTTCCTTGCTGTGATTTGAAAAACAGGGCTATTCTCCCTATTTGGCTGTGGAGTGCTATCAACAAGCTGACGTCTGTGCTCCTGAGTTAGGAGAGGTAGCTGAAGTGTGTTGCAGAACTGAGAGGCGGTTCCTGTCACTGGATGACCCTGTTAATTGTTGACCACTGTGAACTGCTGGGCAAGACAAAAGGAAAACACGATGCCACTGAAGCGCTGATGGTTCGTTTCCTAAAGATTGCCCTAAGGGAAACTTCTGCCCCAGAGGAAGAGAAGTAATGGAAACAGCAACACCCAGAGATGGCAGGGTTAGCATCTTTCACTGGAAGAAGCTACAGCAAGTGCTGGATAATATCAGGGATGTGAACACGGTAAGTTAATTCAGTGCTCAGAAGCACCTGTAAATTTTGATGGCTCCCTAAAGCAAAACCCTGTCCAGCAAGGCAGCCACGGCAACCCTGGCACATAGTTAATAGGATTCAGTCATCTTTTGAAAGCTACACTGATAACTCCCACTGCACCCTGGCTTTTTGGGATGCCAATTGTTCTCAAAATAGGCAGTAAACCAAATTTTCAATCCAATAATGGGAATCATAAACCTGTACCACAACTTTAAGTGGCACAAATCCAGTTATGAAGGCTCCAATAATTTTATGTCTGTACATAATAAAGCATATGTTCTCAGCATTAGGAGCAAAGAAAGCCATGACCTATTTTACACCAAATATTCTATGCCATGTACAAACAAAATATACACGTGAAATAAAACTGGGGGTAATCTAGGCACAAACACTGCCTGTAAAAAGAAATGCTCAAGAAGTACTTCCCGTTTTACAGAAAAGGCTTACTGTGTATCACAGAGTACTGCACATTCTGCAGCGCTCATTCCACATAAGCCCACATACTTTATGTTCTGTATAAATATCCCATTTACCTTAAAGAAACTTCCTCTTTTGTCCAGACAACGGGTTTTCATTGTCAAAGATGACATCTTCCCTGAGAAGACTCCACTGTATGCCTTGATCTCCTAAAAGCAGACACATATTTGTAAAGGTTAGTCCAGTCTGTAGGAAATTCCTCTGCAATTCTAAGCCACAGAAACAGTCACAACAAGCCCTCTGCCAAAACCCTTTCTGTCAACAACATCGTGCCATTTATTTCCTACCAGAGTCCTTACATATCCCTTCAGTCCATTATTTTTCCATAAATTGCTTCAAAAATACAGTGCTACTCAGAGTTCCCTATTTCTCCCTTCTTTTCACAGCTGATCCTGTAGCTGTGAGTAGATTTTAATGTGCTCATTAAAAAAGAATGCTAAAACATAATGATTGCTTTCTTTGTTTACTTGACCTCAGTCTACAGTACAAACAGAACAAAATGTTAGATGTCATTACAATCCACTCTCAAATATTACAGTATTAGCAGGACTTACCAGGAGGGAAAAAAAACAGTTTAAAATCACCCACAAGGCAGAAAACACTACCACTAAAGCAAAAACCAACAAACAACAACAACAAAACCCCCAAACACCCCCCAAAAAATGCTGCTTCAAGTTTCTAAAATGCAACTGAGTCATATTCAAGTCAGGAACTGAAGATGAAGTTAGGAAGAAGCTGCATTTTCCACTATCAGGTAAAAGGAATGGACAGTTTAACACCCAGGACAATATACTAATGCATCACGAGGGGAATATCAAGGGGGTGATCTCCACCTGAAAGTAGAGGAGCAGAGTTCCTCTGAAGTCACAACCAATTCACACCAGTAATTTGTGAATCAGCTTCTGAACTAAGCAGGAGTCAGTTCCATGCTAAGAAGTCCTCCTAGGACTTTTACAGGTGAGCCTGTAGTTGTATTGAAACAGCCTAACTCTCCTCCTTGCCCACACGTTTACCAACCACACAGCAGGGAGCTATGTTGGAAGTTTTAGTTACCAAAAGGGCAAATAATGCAAGTGCAAAACATTAGAGAGTAGAGATACAGACACAGGTTTTGATTTGATACAAGCAGAAATGAAAATAAAAATGGCTGTCAGCAGCAGTGAAAACCCATTTTAGTGGTGTGGCTGCAGAGGGAGATGGAGCAGAACAAAGCAGCTGGGACAGAGAATGCTGACAGGTAAAACCCCAAGTTTGACATACCCCACACCAAACACATGCATGCTTCTGCTTCCCTCTAATGCCTTATGGGAAAGAATTGACACGGGTAAGGAAGACCAAGGCAGAAGGAGGAGATTAAATGAAAAAAAGGGTTAAATGAAAAACCCTGGCAAGCAAAAGTACATGAGGAAACTGAGAGGCACAAGCAGCAGAAAAGAAACATTCTGGTTTTAACATGTAGCAGGAAGCTTTAAATAGTTCACCCTGTTTCCAGAGGTCCTACCACAAGAGCACTAGAAAAGGTTACATTTTTCCACTTGGATTCTGGTTAAAAAGCAGCCATGCCAGGAAGCTCAGGAACCTGCCTGTTTTCCAGGCAGGGTTTGCAGACTTTGAAGGCTGAAAGAAAAATCTTGAATTCTGAGTTGTTGCGAAAGCCAAACACTAGGGGATGAGCAAGACAAGACAAAAAACAGTGCTGGGGGAAAAAAAATTAAAAATAAAAAAGTCCAACTTTCTTCCTAAATCAGTATATTTAAAGGATACGCTCCCGGTGAAGCTCTGAAGAATTGTGAACGGTGTTTCTTTACCTAGAAGTGTGCCTAAATGACTACACTAATTCCTTAAGAGATGATGTTCAGTTCAGGTGGTTTTGCAGGTGCTATTAAATGAGTTAAGCTCTGTCTCCTCATTTGTCACATACACAAGGGTGGAGAGCAGTTGTTCCGCTCTGGGGAGCATAACAAATTATATTTAAAAAAAAAAAAAAAAAAAGAAAAATCTTCTTTAGATCAATTCTGGAAAGAAAATTTGCACCTGAGAGTGTTAAGGTGGAAGGGGACCCAAGAAACCAAAAAGGGAATTAGAAAAAACCCTCAAATTTCCAAGTTGATCCTATTCCCTTAATGGCAAGCCAAATTAAAAGACACATGAAAAATCCCAGAGATTTTAAAGGAGTTACATTAGAGCATTATGAGCAAGATCCTGCATCTCTAGTCTCAGTCATTAATCACTTCATTTGCAAACAACAAACCCTTCACAGGAAATCTCATGGGTTTTAAGTTTTTTTTTCAATTTAACCACAAGGATGTCTGCATGCAATCCTATTACCAAAATAAAACCATGCTGGGATTTTTACATTCTCCACTCAAACATACAGAGGAAGGAAAACACACAAATACACAGTTTTCACCCTTCAAAGAGTGGTATGACTCCAGTCGGAAGAAAGCCTCAAATAAAACCACTGCTTATTTCACTTGCAAGAGGTTCTGGAGCTCTAAACTTCTTCATAACTTCTATTACTGTTACCATTTATGCAACATTACTGCTATCTGTATGTAGGAGCTTAACTCTGAGCCTCAGCTGAGCTCTTCTCAGCTCCACACAGCCAGGGAATCAATCCCCCACCACCTTTTGTGGCTACAATGTCATTTCAAACTAATTTTGGGTAACCTAAATAATGTTTCATGTTTGAGTGGGTTTTAGTATTTCTGACTAAAATCAGCACAATGGGAGGCACTGCTGGGGCTATTTTGTATTTATTGGGAGGGGTTCTTTTGGTGCAGATACTTCTTTTTTGCCATCCAATACTCAAGAAGACATTAGAGCTCGCTGGTAAAATGGATGGCCAGGCTGGGTGCAACACTCCACAACCTGGGGGCAGACTCCTACCTCAGAGCTGAGAGGTTCCTCCACATCATGCAGAAACAACTGCAGAAAAACAAACCTAGTGTCAGGAGGTTTCATTTCTCTACACAGCTGTGCACATCTGATGCTTAGTCAGATCCAAAACAGGCTGGAAAACCACTGCCCTGAAGTTGTCCTTGTTGAGTTTGGACCATATGAGGCTGTCAGAAACAAAAAATCTCCCTCCTTTGATTGGGAAGCTGGGTAGAGAAAGTCAGCAAAGCATGTCATCTCCTGTACCTACCGGAGAGGAGCCTTTTCTCCTCCCTGTGTGTTCCAGGCACTGAGGCAGAGAGCCGAGACAGATTCACCCAGACGCTGCCCAGGTGCCTGCTCAGAAAGCCCCCGTGGAAATGCCACCAGGCTGCAGGAGCCAGCTCACTGTGCTGTTCAGGTGGCCTTTTGCCTGGCCATCTGGAAGGGAGCGTTCTGTGTGTCCCAGTACTCTGCCCCAGCTTTCCGTGGGCAGAGGTGCCAGACGGTTCCTACGCACAGCGCTGCCTTCCCACAGCTCCTCACATCCAGGACAGAGCTCCCGTGTGTGAGCGACAAGACAGGGCAGGGAGAAGGTGTGATCTGTCTGCTTGGCAAATTCCCCTGAAGTCCAACGCTACTGCACGGATGCTCGTGCCCATGCAAGCTGTATGTTTCAAAAAAACAGGTGCTTTTCATCTTCTTTCTTCCATTCCCTTCTCCTGCTGGTTTCCATTCACACAGGAATGCCACAGCACCTTTTGCATGCCTGTATGCAACTGAGACTTCTGACTCCTCATCAAAACAGCTCCTACTTTACTCCCTCTACCGCAGTTTTATTTGGATTTTTTGGTATGTTCTTATTCTTAACTATATTAGAGCAAATGACCACCTCGCTGGACTTCTCGGGATCCTTCTCTTTAATCCTCTCATTCCAATCTTGCTTTTACAAAGCAAAACATCCCATTTTCTGTGGCCGTAAGTCCTGGCAAAGATGAGACAGTCTGTCTGTACATCTCCCCTGAGCTCAGCCACAGCAATCTGAGGAACGTGCAAAGTCCCTGCCCACAGTCCTCCCTACCCCACCTCTGCTCGGTTTCCTAAGGAATCAAGGCTATCCCAACTGTACCAGCTTCCTGTTCCTTAGTTCCTAACTAGGATTGTTGATCTCTTGGCCAACCTAACAAGACCTGACTGAGGAAAAGACTAACACTGGCAAGAAGATGGCAGGAAGAGACTCCATGTATGCCACCACTGAAGGAAGAGATCTGCAGCTTTCCTTTTGCTGGTTGACCCACAGAATTATCACCTTTTTTTTTTTTCCCCCTGTATTTTACATTTAAGTTACCCCACTGAAGAAACTCAGTGTGCCCTCTTTCATTCTCCACCTGTAAAGGTCATGCAATCACTGAGCACAGGCTCTCAGAGAAACCACCTCAGGCAAATTAAGAGTTATACCGTTCTGCAGCCACAGAAACACAGGAGAAAATACCAGTCCAGACCTTAAGTATAAGCTGGCAAAGGTCAGCTGATGTCAGAAGACTAATGGTGATTGCTACCTGTCAGTATGTTCCCTTAGCCAGCAGTGGGGTACAGCTGGAATACAATCCCTACTGTCCCACAACAGAAAAGCATGGAAGCTAGGTAGAAGCTACTACAGATGTATTTGTAACACCTATGGTGAATTAGCATCATATTGCAATCATTTTTTACAGCAATTCATAAATACATAGTATTAAAGTAACTAAAATTAATTTGGGGAACCCATTTTCTGGTGGCTTAAAGTGGACACCAGAAACAGGAAGAATAAATACATTTTACTTAATTTAAAAAAGTAAAAAAACCCCACCCTGCTCAAATGGAATGCTACACTTGACAATATGCCAAGAGATACACACAGAACTTCAGATTTTCAGCAAATGTAATCATCTTCATGCATTTCATTTTCCTGTTCTCCTAGTACATTTGCACAGTCCCAGGGAGCAAGGCTGTGCTCATCTCTAACCTACAAAGCTCTGGTTTGTCCAATTACTCTGACCTTATCTGAATCTTGGCAAAATGAAACTTTTCCTTTTGAAAGTATTTCCTCTGAGAAGCTGACTGCAAGCCTCCTTCCAGGAACATAGATACAACTGAGCACAGTATCACTTTGAAAATCTATCAAATAAGACCTTCAGTCTGCAAACTATCACTGGTGCCAGGATCTGGCAGACCTCTCAACTCAAATGTTGCATTGTGTTAACACAGCTGTATCCACAAGCAAAATGCGAGGGGATTATGTAAAAAGAAATTCTAACTTCCATCATTCTTTTGGCTGCAGAAAGAGTTTACAGACTGGTTGGTTGTCTTTTTTTTTGTTTGTTTTTTTAATTCAAGTAATGCAAGGGCACATTACTTGTAAAAAACAAGTAAGACATACAGCAAAAATGGCAAGTCACTCTTTACACACTGGTGTGTTTTTGTATTTTGCTATTTTATTTAAAGAGTTTAAAAAACCTTGGAAAAACAAAAATTCCCTCACCCTTCTTTTCCTTCGAGCACTCTTTATACTTTTATCTTTGCTGCCTGAACGAAACGTGTTTGTGTGAGCTGCTCCACTGAAGAAAGCCACCAGTATGATGTCAGTGAGTACTTCTCAGTCAATATTTCTGCCCACGAGGTAAAAAAGATCTTACAAAGATAGACATTCCCTACACATGTAGGCAGAAGGGCCTCGGAACGACAGTTTGCAATCCTTTTCAGAAAACAATACCGTCCTCATAAACTGCAAAGGAAATATAAATATGCAACACTCCCGAACTTTTCAAAGGCAATGAGGGGTCACAGGTAAACTGCATCAATGCCGCTCACTCCGCTTAACATAACAATGCTGCTAAATCACAGCCAGCTCTCCAAGGACGACTCCTCGACTCCTCCGCACCAGCACCACGCATGGAGCCGCCAAGTATCAGCCAGCGCTTAAGAGACTGTCACCCGGACAGACCGATCGTCAGGGGCTGTGTCCCAGCCTATGCAGTTCAGTCACGGCATAATTACCCGAGTCAGCCGGAAGTGGGAACATCACTGCCAGACTTATCCACTGATCTTTCTACATCTGGTTTCAGCCAGTCATCACTCCTGCCTCAACCGATCTTTTGCCTGCAGGCTTATTTTTTCCCCTTGATTCCAGATCCTACTCACTGGCAGCCTTTTATGAGACTAAAGGATGAAGAGAATTTATTGCTTTGAACTTGTTTCAGCACTGCACTCTCAGGAGAGGCTTTAAGTCTCTTTAGATTTTGGGCAGATCCACTGTCTCACTCACAGCTGTCCACCCACTTCTTTTATCTATGAAGCCGTAAATTCCGAAACGAAAGCATCTGAAAATCCCATCTGAAAAGGGCACAAGAATCAGCCTGACTCTGCTCCCACCAACATGAGCAGACATGGCATCACTCTTTCCAGCAGGAGCATATAGTTATGCAAACACCGAATGCCTCAGAAAACCCAATCCTCAAGCTTTGCCGAGCACAGCACACTACCAGGAGAGTTCTGCTTGCTGCTACCGCTGTCTCTCTGTACCCCTTCCCAAGTTTCTTCTTCCTCTCTTCCACTAAGCAAGCTCTTCCTGCTCGCTCCCATGGCATACTTTCCACATTACTGAAAAGGAATAAAACCCCAAGTCATTTCCTCTGGCACAGCGTTTAGTCATGGAGGATACTACCAAATCTCTTATAAGAGAATGATTGTTTGTTGATACATTCATGTCTTGTTTGCCTCTGGAAATGTCAGAGAAATACATTTAGGAGGCAACTGGCTTTGATTTGGATAACCTTTCAGAAGGTTTCTATTCTTCCCAAATTCCCTGGCATAGATACCTCACAAAAAAAACTAGCCTTTCTTGCAGTATTTCTGTAATTTCCACTTACGATTCCTGCCAAAACCACTGAGTAATAAAAATAAAAACATTCACAAGTGTTTTCAAATGCCTTAAAAAAGTTTAACATTGAGCTGCACTTCCTGGAAAAAGCAAGAAAAAGTAATTGCTTGAATTACAATATCAGCTTCAAGGTCTGGAGGAACTCCAGAACTCAGAGCGACGCTTTAATGCAAAGGGAGGTGGGGTTCAGCACCTGAGTTTGGATGGAGATGCACAAGACAGCCACCTGCTGGGCTTGACCATGGGTTATTTTAGGCACCCGGGAAAAGCCAGGTGCCTAAAATAACCCCTGTACCATGAGTGCCAGAGCAGGATGAGGGTTTCAGTGCTCAAGTCCTAGCCCTGACCTCCTGGCCCAACAGAGGCATCAAAACAAAGCTCTGAGCACACCACTGCCAGAGGTGACAATCCTCCATGCAGCAAGGGGGAAGAACAGACCTGGCTTCCTGATGGTTCAGAGAGCCTGAACACTTTTATCTGCTCACATATTTCCACGATCATAGAATCGCAGAATGGCTTGGGTTGGAGATCTAAAAGGGTCTCTGTCCATCCCCCTGCTCTAGGCAAGGACACCTCCCACTATCCCAGGTTGCACCAACCTTGCCTTGGACATTTCCAGGGACGGGGCAGCCACAGCTTCTCTGGACAACCTGTGCCAGGGCCTCACCACACTCACAGGGAAGAATTTCTTCCTAATATCCCATGTAACCTAAACTTACTCTCTGTCAGTTTGAAGCCACCCCCCCTTGTCCCACCTTAAAACATTTCTCGCATGTGGCAGAGTATTATGTACATCAAAGCTTGTGCTCATTTTGCTCGGTGTTTCCAGAAAAGCTTCAGCTGATTTCCAGTAAGAGTAATTCTCTTTTCAGAGCTAGGGAAACACAAATTCTCTTGATATATTTTTCTTCACATAATTCATTGAAAAAGATTGAACTTGTTTACCCAAAGCAACACACAAATGGGGAAAAAAGGCAGACAGATCTAAAAGCTGTTTGACCTTAAAAGTAAATATGAGACATGGATTGCGAGACAGAAAAGTGATCTTAAAAGAACTGCAAAAGCTGTGAATTTTTTCAAACCCTAAATATCTTTTAGGCTCTTCACTGCTAAAAAAAAATTCAAATGTTAAATAGTTTGCACACCACTGAACAATGACAATGAACAATGACAAAACATAGCTTCTTTCAATTCTAATGCAGTAGCATTTTCTAGTTGTGTTTCTTGCATCACCACTATGCTTAACAGGTATCTCCTTGTAAGAAAATAACTCCCTTATAATGGCAAGCAATGGTTCCATTATTCCCTATGAAACGTTTTGCAAAGTAAACTGCTGTTCAGGAGACAGCCAATGCCAAAGAAAGATTTCCACTGATGGCCACAATTACCGGAATGAGTTGAGCACAGCTACTAAATGGTGTGCAAGAAGAATCGGTAAGATCGGGAGCCCCTTCGGCTGTTATTGCAAGCTCCATTTAAAAGCTTGTACTCATCACCCTGAGACCACAGAGTACAAACGCTGAAAGGGCCATTTGCTGTGCGCCTCGAGCTCCAGCACAGGATGGGGCATCGGGGCACCGATCAGCCAGGAAACAAACACCCTCTCTTTGTTCTGCTATTGACCTTATGCTCATCTTCCATGTGACACATTCGGAAGATAATATGTAAATTATGTCACTGATCTAATGGTTTAGCTATTAAGTAAGGAACCAGATCATCAGAAATGCACCACACTTGGCACCTTGGTTTTTTGGATAGCTCCCTGTGACAGCAGCTGCTCATTTCCAGTACACAGGCTGCTCCTCCTCTGAGCCAAGTAAGCGAAGGCAGTCAAATACAGAGTGCTTTATTTCAACCAAGTCTATGGTAAGGGCTAATATTTGAATTCCTTGATCAAGACTGTCAAGATGTAATCACCTGGGACACTTGTCAGTTTAGCCGTTAGCATAAGACAGGTACAATTTCACCCCTTCTTCTTTATTCACGCTTTCAGCATATTACACAAAATAGCAATTTTGTGGACCGCAAAAACTCAGGCTTATAACCAAATGCTATGTTCACAAGTATCAAGGAGACAAACCTGAGCAGTGTAGCATCATCTTTAAAAGAGGAAAATGTTTTGGGATTTCAGGAAGCACATGTGCCCTTTCCGGCCTCTGCACGGTCCCGTTAAGACAAAACGTACCAGTAGTTAATACACTCTCGTGATTTAAGAAATGGGCCTCATATTTGGTGAGAACTTTGATGTGTAATTAGTTTCCGTTCCCGGTGAAAATTGGGAACAGTACTGCCCTGCGTCAGAGGGTTTTCTCAAGGAGTAAACCACACAGCAGTGACAATTTCTGACACTGCATTGATGGGGGTGACCCACAGGAACCCCTCATTGTCACCAGGGCATATGCAGAGGAAAGAAAGGTGTGTGACCAGAGGAGAGGACAAGGTCCCGAGCTCCAGATCAGCCTGGAGGGAGGGCTGGACTAGCTGAACTCTGGAAGTCCCTTCCAACCTCTGGTTTTTGCAAACATGTCACAAAGCGGGGGGGGGGGGGGGGGGGGGGGGCAGGGAATGGGGAAGTGTGTGTTGGGGAGGTTGGGCTTTATTTTTGGTGGGGTTTTGGCTTTTTTTTCCTTTGCTTCTTTTGCAATACCAAGATATCTGAGGAAAAGCATGAATTTTTCTTACTCAGTTTCACACAGTGGTGGGAGCCCTCCGCCGCTCCAAACCCCATTTTGACTTTTCATCACACAGGAATTGCTACATTTGCATAACCCAAGAGGAAGCACAAAGTCAGAAAGCATCGTATCAGCTTAAACAATTAACAAATCAGACTTTTAACTTTGTATATATTAGCAAATGATATATACCTGATCACACACACACACAAACTGGGTGAAAAAACATCTAAACTTGGAGCAAACAATTCAATGTAATACTGGAGCCACATATCAGCAGGAGTAAGAAAAATTTGGATGTATGTTTTTTACAGAGACAACCCGACTAAACAAACCTGAACTATTATTTATCTACCACTGGAAAATGTTTAAAAATACTCTGGTCAGCTCACCTAGTAAGTGATATGCAAACATTTATCCAAGTTTAAACAAATGGGGAAAAAATTACAGCGATTGAACCTGATTTTTCGCCTTCTAAAGCAAGTACACTAAGTGCTGTGGGTCAGCTAGTGTAAAGCCACTGAAATTCTTGGACCTAGTAAGGATCTGTTTTCAAGATGCCTGTTTAAGGATGCAAAGCATCCCACATACTGAATCATGCCAGGTCAGCACCGAGCGACTAACCTGAGGGCACTCCAGCTACGCAGGGTGTGGATTTGCTTTCTGTTCAATAACAACTGTATTTGCATGCCGTGAGTTATATTTGCACTAGTGCTTTCTGTCCATGAGTTATATTTGCACTAGTGCTTTCTGTCCAAGAGGTTAATGTAATCCAACAGACTGTATGAGGAAGATCACATGTGAGTTTTTGAGGTTGCACTGTTTATTTTAAACAGCTGGACATCAGCCATGATGGACAATTTGCTTCTTTATTCACTCAGCACTCACTACTAACTTTTGAAGAATTCTATCGATTGCTTTAAGAACCACTTTCTGTAGCACACTTCCAGTGTGGTTCCCCACTCCCAAGGGTGCACAAACAGCAAACCGTGAAGCTGAGTACCAAGTAAAAGATTTACTTCTCAAAGAACAAAAGAAAATATTTTCACTAGAAAAACGTTAAAAGAACAGTGCTTATGTCTTGATCTATTTGTTTTGGTTTATGCACAGAAGAGACTCCAAGAAAATCTTGCATTAATTAAACCAAAGTCACTGCTCTCCACACAAAGATGATTCATGTAAATACACCAGAGAGCAAAACACTTCTGCCTACAGCAGAGTTTTCACTGCCCTAGCCCAGCTCGGACCCACTGGCAACAAACAGGTAAGCTGCTCACTGTAGAAAGCTTGCATCATGGCTTGTCTCGGCTGTGGAGATGGGCTTGGAACTGGGTTAGCCCCACTAGGGACTTGACACCTTCTGCACCACCACAGCACAGCACTGCTAACCTGTATTATGCAGGGGGAAAGCCACCACCGGGCTCGGAGTGTGTCATTTGTTCCTGAACCACACTTGGACTATACAGACTGGAAAAAGCAGACTGAGCCATGGAAGTGTGCCAGTTCACTGCTGCACAAGTGTGCCAACGCAGCAAGCAGGATAAACCCAAAGCACAGTGTTCTCACTGTCCTGTCCGCTGTGCCATATACACATCATAGGAGATGGAACGCCTAGACAGAATGCCTACACCTATTTTGTGTTACCAGGAGGTTAAAAATCAAAACAAACCCATAAATCAAATCCTGGAGGGAAAAGCTCAATTTGCAGTCTACTTCTTGCCTGTTTGAGGATCTGATTGGGGACAGAGGGGAGGGGAGACATGAATAGGGCAATGTAACAGTTCTTCAGAACAAAGTCTGCAGAGAGCATAATGCATGGTACTGCCCCTACCTGACCTATCCGGAAAAACCAGGAGGTCATTTTAAATCCTCAGAATAATTTCAGACACTTGTATATGCCTCATAATGATCAGGTCTGTAAGACTGGTTATAAAGAGTGACTGTTCTATAAAATACATGCACAACTTTGACCAACTATGCTCTGAAATATTAAGTTTTCTTTTTTGTCATACAGCCACTGAACTATTGATTATCTGGGGCACTGGGGAGGTGGAGGGATTCACCTTGGAGATGTTTTCTTTTTGAGGGAGTTCCAAGTATTCAAATATTTGGAATCTACAATTTAGTTTCTAAATACATACGTTCACCAAACAAAAGAGAAAAGTCAATCACGATATACGACTCTGATAAACAGTCTTAAATGTTTCTTCTTCCATTTCTTTACGGAAAAAAAATATTAAATAGTGAAAACAAGAAGGTTATGACACACACCAATGAAACCCAGGAAATTCAAAGCTGAAAGCTGTTGAAATATCTGTCTCAAGTTAATTCCATTCCTCTTCCTGTTTTTTACATACACACCATGGGACTGGCAATGTCAGCCTCGAGCAAACTTCCTGGCTCGGGTCCCAGTCTGCGTAACTTCGAAGTCACGTAAGCACAGGTCACCCTTCCTGTCCTCATGCTGCTCTTCTTGATCCTCCTTCCAAAGACAATTGCTCCCTCTGACTTCTCCCTGCTACTCTTCCCTCTGATAACCCCATCACCTTCTGTCACAGCTGACTTGTAAATTCACCAGCAGTGCAAAGGTTACTGCTGCTTGTCCCAACCCTCTTCCCTTTTCCCATCAGGTTGATCCTCGCTAGCACCATCCTCTCACTCTGCTTATCCCAAGCAGCCCCAGACTCCTCTACCAAAGCCCCTACACCCAGCTTGCCTTCACTCTTGCAGCTGAACCCCTGGGGATGAAGCCTCATGACTCTGCCAGCTTCCTTCCCTGTACCCATAAGGTTTCCATCCACCAATCCATCCATCCTCCTGTTTTTCAGTTTTCACTATTTTCTACTTCCTACTAAAGCTCCTCTCCTTTTCTACCCCTTCTTCCCAAGCCATCTGCATAAGGATCCTGGACAGACAGGATTTCATATTCATAGAAGAATCACAGAACAGTTATGGGGCCCTAAAGGTCATCTAGCTCCAATCATGTCCTGCCATGGGCAAGGACACCTTCCACTATAAGGTGGACACCATGCACGTTCCACACCTCCACTTTATGCAGGATTGAGCAGCCTTCTCATCCCTTCCCCTTCTTCCATCACACTTGTATTTAAGAAGGTGGACCAAGATCACCACATCCTCATAACGCCCCTATCTGCTTCTTTCCTCCAGTCCCTCGAAAGGCCAGGACATACACAGCCCATGGATAAAGAGGGAGGAATTGATGCCACAGCACTGACTGGCTCTAACAGTAAGGAGAACCGCTTAAAGCCTCTGCCAGGCTGTCTTCTTCCAGACTAGGAGGAATTAAAGTCCTTCCTAGGTTTCGGGACGAGCTCTTTTCCCTCCTCTAATTTCTTTTTGATCCCCCAGCTGAATAGGGGATATCATCATAGCCAAACTTTCCTTCCTCAGCAGCATCAGCAGTCACATCAAGACCCATTTGATTTGAACTAAAAAGTTTGTCCTTACTCACTGGATTAATGAGTTCATAGAAACTCCTAGCAGGGGAACTGCTGAAGAAAGAAGCGTGGGTGTTTAGTTCTTCCGTGTTAGTTTGCTTGTGTAAACAATTTGTTTTCTCTCTCCTGGGACAGTGTGTTTTGAAATAGGCTTTTTAGAAGACAGTAAGCCTCACTGGTTGAAACGGTGAAACTGGGTCCAAGTGCTGCCAAAAGCAGAGCATTCCAAACACACTGGTGACTCCACATATTTGCTGTACTGGGGGGTTAACGTTAAGCACATAGGTCAGACAGAGTCTGTTGGTGTCACTTTTTTTCTTTCAGATCTGAACCAAATGCAATCAAGCCCAGAAAGTAAGGCAGCAGTCAGATGACAGGCTAGGTTTAATTCTTGCTGACACACTGGTACCAAAAGATTCCCATGACTGCCAGCAACAAACACTGGCAATCACTGTGTATGGGGAGCTCAGACTAAGCATAGTGCGATACGCATTTACCCGGTCCTTTTAAAAAGAAAAATTAAATTGTTTAATAGCTAATAAATTCCATCACTCTCATTCTGCCGATACTGAAGCTGCCAATAGGTGAAAATACTTCTTAGGCTACATACCACAGTTTCAAGACTTCACATGGCATTGGTTTATTGCTTCTACATCTGGTGCCAGTTATTTTTATACAGCTTCTTTGTATAAATTCAACAACATGGAAAAAAACCCTTCCAAGTTTATCAACCGCTCTTAAAATAAACACCAACAAGTCCATTACTGTCTTCTGTACCTCAGCTATGACATATCCCCTGCACAAACACAAACCCATGTCCCTGGGGAGTCACAAATCTCTCGAGTAACTTGACCTGCTGTGACTGAGCTAGGGGAACTCAGTCCAGCCCTAAAATTAATCTTTTTGTTCCCAGTCCGTCTGCTTTTGTTTTCAAAACCATAGCACCAAAAGGCAAATCAAGGAGAAAACAAACATCTTCCAGAGTTTGCGGACCATGACCTCATGTGGCCAGGACTGCTGTCCTGCGTCCCCTCCTACTTGTAAAGTCCCATTCCAGCGCCTACCGGAGAAGGTGAACACGAACAATGTCCCACAAGGAGCTGGCATCGGCTTCCCCCTAGAGACAGAAATCAAGTATATTCCATTATTTCTCCCAAGGCCTGCACACAGAACAACTGGAGCTGCCCAGAAAGACCCTGCTGAAGCCAACACCCCCTGCTCCCCAAGTAATTAGCTGGCATTTGATGCCGAGTACCCCCTGAAAACAAGGAAAGCATAAGCGTGCTGGTCTCCTCTTCCGTGCCATCCTTCCCCTGCCCAGGGGTCTGTTACACTCAGCCAGGCTTCCTGTAATGCCACTGAGGGTTCAAGCAGGAGCAAAGATCCTTCAACTTGCCTTTATAGCCCGAAGTTTAACAGCAGCTGCTGTCAGCTGCCACTCTGACCGCTCTCAGCTCATGCTTCCCACATTTATTCTTAGGCTTGAAGAGCTAGAATAACTTTTTCCCCTTTTGCCCTTCAAATAAAAGTTATATTCTGCAGAAGGTAACTACAGTGGTGCCTCTCTCGTCTAGGGAATCTAGCATTCGGCAATGCATAATGCAAGGAGAGCCAGATTGTAATCCAGTTTTCCACTCTGGAACGTCCTTTCTTCTTCGTGCTCTGTCCATTCTGCCAATGTCAGCCTAAGCTTCCTACCACTGCTTCTGTGTACAGCAAACACCGTGTTACCAGCACTGTAGAATTCTGCAGCAGGAGCTACTTGTTTGAAACCTGCATGTTCAGTGAATTTTTGGCAATTTCTGCTTGTTAATCTCTCAATCAGAAATGGATTCCAAGCCCAGCACCACCTTCAAACAGCTGTCATGACTCTTAGCACTTTGCCACACAAAAGCACCTTTCTCCAATCCCCTAAAGCACACAGTAAATTCACACAGAAACATTGCACTAACACATTTCACATCTATACACGAACTACACTGTCATACTCAGGCCTGGAAAAGCAGCAATTCAATTTCCCATTCCATGACCACCAAGGCTGCAATGTGGTAAACTGCCCCTAAGAAATTACAATTTTGCCAACTGCTCCAGACATTTATACGCAGCCCTGGAAGACCTGACCTTGAAGTGATGACCATCCTACGCGCAGTTCCGTCTCAGCCTACAGCTTCACAACACAGGCTCAAGGACTCAATGGCACAGGTGCTTTGCTAAACTGGATCTGAAAGAGGAAGATGTAAGTCTTGCTGGGGTGAATGACTATTTGAAAGGCAGGGAAAAGACCACAGCCTACAAATGGGTTTAAATAGCCAAGAAAAGAACCATATTGCCTTCAGTTAAAAGCTGGCCAGCTCGAGACAAAAGCCTTTCCACTGACAGCCAGGTTTCTGCACTGGCCACCAGACAGTGGATGAACTGAAGGAAAGGAGTCCATGAAATGCTGAAAGAGTCACACTGCAGGCATCACACACAATCGACTTTGCCAAAACTTTACAAGAGCTACTCTTCTTCAGAGTTCATACATTCAGACCAAAAAGGCGTGTACTATGGATGTCAGAGACCACGTATACAACCTGTGAGTTTGCATACAAGGCCTGATGTTTTATCTTTGTCTGGACCTTTCCCTAGTTTCCTGAGTTAAACACGATCTGTCGGTCTGAATCAGTGCTATTTTAACAAAATGCATCAACCAGAAAAAACATGGACAGAGAAAAACTGACAGACCACCCATAGCTAAAATAAGAAATATAAACACCTTGCTGGATGGAAAGCTTGCTAGCAAATTAGCTGAACCTATGACCTACCTTTCTTAAATTTCTTGTCCTTCTAATGCACCAGGTTTCAGTAAAATCTTCCAAATGAAGATTTCCCCTAGCAAAATAAAGGCTGTCTTGCCATTCTGTCGGGCCCAAGGGCATGCTCTGCCTCGATACAGGGCAAATGCCTGTAACCAGCGTTACAATCCAATCCCATGCAGCAAAGGAAATATCCCCACGGACAGACCTGTGCAGGGAATACAACATCCACCCGTACGTGGGAACTGGAAGGCCCAAAACCAAAAACCCAAGGAGTCTTCCCATCACGACTGGTGCATTGCCTCCTAGTGGCAGCTTTAACCAAACTGATGAACACATGCCTTTGTGAAGGAAAAGGTGGCACGAAACAATGTCCTGATATTAAGACTACTTTCTTTAATTCACTGCTTTCAAGTTAGGGTCTCAGTCCAGCAATCCCCAGTTAAACATACTACCCAGCTAATCCCAAGGCCCAAGACTTCCTTAGTTTTACATTCTGTACTCCAGCGATGCAGCCAAAAGCCTGCCAGGAACATTATTGAGATTAGGCGAACTAATACTCTTCTAGCCACGATTAGAATATTGATAGTAACTACTGAAAAACAACTCTCACCCACTACATGTACTTAGAACACATCAAACAATGAAAAGCAACACACAGAGCATCAGTGGAACTGCCAGTGTCATGCACTCCTTGCCCTGAAATAAACCTCGATTAAAAGGTTGAATTTAGATGTAGCTCTCAGAGTGCCATACTGAAAAAGGAAAGAAAAGCAGCTGCCTCCTCCAGCTCACTGTGGAATAAGTGAAAGCAATGGTTCTCTACAACATGGCAAACAGAAGGCCACCAGCAGCCCAGGAAGATGCCCCAAGTGTCTGCCAAGAGGCTGTGCACATGGGAGTACCCCACTCCAGCAAGGATCAAATCACACAGGATCCAGCTAAAACACTTCTCGGGCTTCCAGAGCTGTTGTAAACCACAGGGAAATACACCATAGCTGTCATGATGTATCACCATACGTGATAGCTAACATATGCTCAGTCATTCATGAAATACCAAGGGATGAAATAATATTTTTCATATAAACATCAAAAAATGAACCTGCACTATAAAAAACCAAATATTTACTTTGGCAGATCGTATCTTCTAACAAAAAATGGCAATAAAGTTAAACATTTAAAGGGACATACTGCAAAACAGATGCTGAGAATATCTTTGTAGGGATTCCTGCCAAAGTGGAGGAGCTGTGCATCTATCAGTGCAACAAACACGATTCAAGAATTTTTATGGAACCACTAAATAGAAACTTTGAACTATCCAAAGGAAAGACGGTTGCTTGCTTGATGGTGAACTCATTTTTTCCTCTGCTAAAAATGCCAAGCAATACAGTTTGCAGAGGACATACTACATAAATGAAGAACACCAATTCAAGTTAGAACTGAGCCTTTCTACCTAACTCCTCAAAGATCATTTTCTAAAACTCCAGTTACCTAAAAGCAGTTTACAGAGACTTCAGCAGCAATTCCCAGCTCTAACACATGTTCAGAGAAACACTTCAGGATGAGTTTTACTGCACTTACTATTTAAGTCAAGTTCAAGCTACCAGCACATTTTCTACTCACACCTCCCAAAACTGAATTCTCGTAAACTTCCAAAACAACCATCATTTTAACAGCTGTCTCTAGATAGATCTAGTAAAACCTAAGTAAAAATTTAGGGATATGCTGTGGCACAGGTGCATATACAACTTAAATAACCTAGAGCACCCTAAAGGTTCCCAGTCCTGCATCCAGACAGTTGTGGCCCTTAGCAAACACACAAGAACCCTGCTTCCTTCTCCCAAGCTATTCAGTGTGTCCAAAGTCTGATTTTTATTCTTACACTAACTACCAAGAACACTGTGAGTAAATTATTCTTTTTTAAATCCCCAGCTGTAGCTAAAATAGCTTGTTACAACATTTACTGAGGGCTGACATTTCATAGTTGCCAATATCTAACTGCTTTCCTAAGAAATTACAGTCTCAGCAAGTTATGCAGCATAAAGCATGCCAAGGCCCCAGCTGGCACAAGGATGCATGTTTATTTTTGTGAAGGTTATGGTTTTGGTTTGCGGCTGCATTAATAAAAAAACAAACCAAAACAACAGTTTAAAAACTTAATTTCTTTGCAAAAGGTGGTGAGCAGTTTCCCACACAAGCAGATCCAAAACTGGTAGCAGGCATCCCCAGGCCGCAGTACAGGCCTTCTTTAATTCCCAAGTTAAAATTATCACAAGTCTCACTTACAGAACCAGCAAAAAGCTGGAGTACACGGCAGCACCTTGCCACACCAGCTCAGGCACACAGGTTGGGCTGGAACACAACAGCTGGGAATTCTGTCCACTGCTCCACACAGGAGAAACCCCTCGTGCCACAGCATCTGGCTTTTGCACTGAGCACCTGACCAGGCACCTGCAGGGCAGCAAGATAAAAGAGGGCACTCGTAAACAGAATTTCTCTGGGCACTGGCTCCCTGGGCTGCTCCGACCACTCACTCAGACCTGCCTTCTGCCATCCCACGTGCTCCACAGCTCCAAGTCCTCACCCGTCCCAGGGAGCCAAGTCAATGTTCCCCTCTCTTTCCACACATTCACTCAAACACATTTAAAGACATGTCTTGGCATATGCTCAAAAATCACCATCCATTAGGAGAAAATATTAAGCAAAGGATTTAGAGGAAGACAAGGCTACAGATCCACAGTCAAGTTAAGAAGGGAATGTCAGCACATGCAGCACACATCATGCACGAAAGCAAAACCAGTAAGGTTTTGGGTTATTTTCATGTTGCAAGGATGTATGCTTCAACAAGGTCAGCATTGAAGAGCCCTGGAGTTAATTCCTGGAAAGCACAGATTTGTATTCAGCAAATATAAACTGGAAGACAAAAGCATCACTTTTGATGCAAAAAAAAAAAGTGCAAAAGAACCCTTTAAAAGTCAAAAAAGTATCTGGCTATTGTGGATTTTCTTCTTTTCCCGTACAAGCCACTTGTGAGACCTTGTTTAGAGCACTGTATTTAGTCCTGGGCATCTGGCCAGACGACGTTCACATCCTGGAGCTGGTGGAGTGAGGAAAAAAGAATCGTTTGGGGGTGTTTTTTTGAGAAAAGTACCTCAGGAAAGAGTTGCATCTGCCTCTAAGCAGGTGTACATGAGGCTGGGGAGGTGACTTAACATCTCTCACCAGAGTCAATCTGCAGTGCTCTGCCGGTTGTAATGGAGCAACAGCAACTTGCAGCAAAAGATTTGTCCTTTAGATTCTAATACCACACAAAACGATCCAGTGTTTTCGGACTTTTCAGAACTCAGAAAGACAACACCTGCTTATGTGCAAAGCAGGGCTTTTACTCTTCGAAGACAAGTTACAGATAAGACATCTTCCAAGAACATTCATTTACAAGGCTGTCTTGCAAAACCCCGTTCCCAGATCAGGAGGAAAAATGCATTTCCCTTTTCTCATCCTACCCTCCCGTTATAGGCAGCGTTCACAGACCAGAATCCTCCTTGGTGCAGCACCATTAGCTGTCTTCTCACACAACACCCAGCCCAAATGGGTGCACTAATTCCAAACAGTATATGATGATTACATACCACAAAACACTGTTACAGTATATGATGATTACATACCACAAAACACTGTTATTCCTGCCAGAGGACTGCTAGGACTCCAGTAACTTCCTTTTGCTACTTTCACTCTACCATGGGGAGATCTTCATGCTCCTCTCCCATATTCATGCTGATGGCAGAATCCTTACCAGCTCCAAAGGGAACAGTACAGCATTAACGCACAACAATTTTCAACTGAGCTAATTGTTTAGATCAGCATTTCCAAAAAACCAGAATGAACCTACTGACAGAACGTGACTGCAGCTCCACAATTTCTTTTCCGTTATGTATAGTTTCTCTCTGCTGATCCCAAGGCAGAAATATGGCTTTAGCCATCCTGCAAAATTTTCAATTTTACTTAAAAAAGTAAACAATGGGTTCTGTGTATTGCAGGCTCATAAGATCTACATTAGGCAACCAAAAGTTACAAGGATAAAACCAAGCTCTTGGGCCTGATTCAGCATTCACAACAGCATAAGTTCAGAAGCAACTCCCCTGAAGTCAATAAAGCATAAAACTTACTGTCAACAGAGGAGAACTAGGCCCACCCTCCTTCGACTAAAGAATGATCCTCACAAAGAATGGACTTCACAAGCACAAGACAACCTGGGAATGCTATGCTACATTACTATGCTTTTTGTTTTGGCTGAAAACTTCAGGCAGCAACCCTCAGCTGAAACAGGCAGCTGCGAACACTTCCATGCTGAGACTCTTCCCCTGCCTGCTCGGGCACAGAGCAGCAGCGTGCACTTTACACACACTTTTCCCAGCAGCACAACACCCGAATGAGAAAAGGACCTGCACTTCCACATTGCACAGACCTCTGTCTCTCTTGCCAATCACATCATCAGCTGAGACAGGGGATGCTTTTTGGAGCAGAATGTCCAGCACGGAGGCAGCCATGGACTGCTGTGATGCCTGGCAGGTCTTTCACCACCTCTCATTTCTGTGGCAGCCTTGTGCAAAGGAACAAGGAGGCAGAGAAAGAACCATATGTGTTTGTTGTGGTCCATCTACAAAAAGGTCCTCAAAGCCAAATCAACACAGGCTGGGTTATAGCACAGCAGGTAATCTTACCTGCCAGGTAAGGATCACACAGGGCCCAGACCAAAAGCACTTACACACTTCAGACTCGGCAGCCAAGAATGCGAAGCAGCAGCAGCTGCCCTTCCACAAACAAACCCTGTCATGGCTCACAGCAGCTGAGACAAAGAAAATTCCATGCCCCTGCCAGCTCTTTCTCCTTGTCCTGCTCTAGCTGCAAATGCTCAGGACTCCTGAACATGTATGGTAAGGTGAACCAGAACACCTCAGCACTGGGTAACTGCAGGTGGTAGAATATCAGGTACCAGTAATGTCCACAGTAGTCCTACTCTGCATCACAAGCACCACAAATGCTAAGAAGCAGACACGGCCTCCTTTCTAGCTGCCAGTAATGTGCTCCATGAGAAGACATGGGATAAGCGTGTTGCATTAAGTGTCTTGATGTAGCATTTTATGTGTCAGGAATAATTTATTTTCAGTGTTCTGAACTAAGACATATATTGGAAAACTAGACCCTCATATCCATCCAATTCATACTACGACACCTCTGTGTTTTGCAACACAATGATTCGATTTAACACAGGGCACGAAATATTCAGTTACACTTCCAACCCCTCTCCTGATAGGAATTACCAATTGAATGATAAGTGACCGAGACAAAACAAATGGTAACTGGCATGCTTGACTCTACTTAGCATTCTCACCACAGCAACTCTTCATTGAGGAGCTTCAGAGGGTTTTTTGAGACACATCTCAATAAACCTCCAACTGCATATTAGAGGTACGTAAAGCCTCTTACTCTCTTACTCTTAAACCTCTTACTCTTGAGATCTGTATGGTATGCCAAGTATTTATTACAGCCACAGGCAAGTCCTGCACAACCACAGAGCCTGCAATACATTTGATCACAGAACCAGTTTTCTGTATGTTGCTCCACTAATGTTTGAAGTCACCATGCCTGCAAGCTAAGAGCACGATTTTGCTGTTCACCCCCTTTCTCCTCCCGACACAGAGCCTCTCAGTGATCCTACAGGGCCAATAAACTGCGGCTGGGGTTCAGTGAGGTATTAAGAAAAGAAATGAGTCCGTATCTACTTGATACAGTACTCCATCAATCCCCTGCTGCCGATGGGAGATGAATTACCTCACTTATCGCTGCAATGTGACAGCCACATTATTCTCGTACATAACAGCAGCTCTCTAACTGCTACAGTAACAGCACTGTTCTCTTTTTTAAAGCAGTAGGTCCCGTCTGAAAAAAATTCAGTCACCCCACTGTTCATTCAGTCTCTCAGTAACTACTGCTTGAACTAGCTTTAAAAACAACACAGGAATGCCCTGATAGCTAAGCAGAAGAGCTAGTCTTCTACATCAAGAGCAACAGGAGCCACCTCTCCTGGTCCTGTCAGCCACACACCAAAACACCTGTCCAGCTGTCCACTCACCAAATGCCTCAGCAAGGGTGGAAGGAGGGGACACTGGAGCAGAGTTTCACACAGACAGCACAACCACTCTCCTAGAGGTGGAGTGAGAGACACTGAGCTGGCTGGGAGCGCAACAGGGTGACAGAGTGATCTACCACAGTCACCCACAAGAGCCTCCCAACACACCCTATCCAGCTGTGCCAGCACTACTGGCTGCCAACAGACCCCTGGCCAGCACAGCTTCATCCCACTTCCTCCCGCTGATCTAATTAAATAGTCAAGCCTCAAGTAAGCAACTGGTATTTTTGGAGCTAAACAGAGCTAAAAACTAATGAACCTTAATATAGATCTGGCCTGAGGAAAGTCAAGGGTTTGGTTCCATGGCTATACTGGCATACTTTTACCACAACAAAACAGAGAATTACTCGTGGAACCAGCGCAGACTCAGCCGAATTGAAGACAGAGCTGCTGTGGAGCAGCAGAGTCACGGCTGTTGAGTCCTTGCCTTTCCGATCACGGCCCCACCGGCCTTCCAGCCCCCACCCAGCACACACAGACACACCTCTGCAGGTACAATCAACTCCACTCACCCGACCAGTCCCTCAGCTGTCACCCCAAGCTATCCTCTAAGGGAGAAAGGGCTCCGGCCAGCACTGTCCTGTTAAGCCCCGCGGCTTCTGCTGTCACGCAAATACCTGGCGGAAATTTTGTTCTGCTCACTCCTCATCAGCTCAGCTGAGCTGGCAAAGGCACATGAAGACGTTCCTTACTTAATAGGGTTTAAGAGTTACACTTTGGGAAATCAGCAAATAAAACAAATGAGAGGTGAGAACCCCGAAAAGGTGAGAAGACGAGTTCACAGAGGAAAATACACCGTCTGCTCTTCTACATCTACCAAACCACACCTGCGTGATCTAAAAGAACCTTTTGCCAAAATACGCACACGGAAATATTTCAGAAGAGGATGCAGCAAGACATACACTGCATCCCCGCCTTTTAGGCCCCAGGAGCCCCTGTTCCAGCCAGCAAAGGGAGCGGATGCCCGGACCGAGGGCTCCCCGTGGAGCAGGGGCCGGACTCCGGAGCACGGCGTGCGCTGCCGCAGCAGTGCCAGGGTCGGGGCCGCGCTACGGGCTCGCACCGCACCGCGCTCCCGCCGCGAGTCCGTGGCACCGGAGGGGACTGGGAGGTGGCGGGACGGACACCAGCAGGGTCCCCAGCCCGGGGCCCGCGGGGACCGAACCGATCCGGTCGCCCTTGTCGGGTAAAGAGGCCGTAGGTGAGAGCACCGGCTGCGACCGAGGCGGGGACGACGTTGCCCCGCGGCACCGACGGCCGCCGAGGCTCGGCTGGGCCCGGCCCGCCCGCTCCCGCGGCGCTTTCGCGGGGGCGGTTTCGGTCGGGCTCCGCGAGCCCCACGGACGGCCGCGACCCCCGCACCGCCCAGCGCCCGCCCCTCGCCTCGCCTCACCTCGCCTCGCCTCGCCTCCCGCGCGTCGGCGGCAGCGCCGGGCAGCGCAGTCGGAGCCGCGCCGGGCAGCGCAGTCGGAGCCGCGCCGGGCAGCGCAGTCGGAGCCGCCCCGGCCGGCCGGGCCGGGCGGAGGCGCGGGGAGGGGCCGGCTCTGCGCCGCCGCTCCGCTGCCCCCGCGCCGCTGCCCCCGGGGCCGCCGCCGCCCGCGCATGCGCCGCTCCCGGGCCGCGGGCCGCGCTCCGCCCCCGGCCGGGCCGGGCTGGGCAGAGCCCGCGAGGGCAGCGGGGGCACCGCGAGCACGGAGCCGGGCGGGCTCCGGGCCTCAGCACCGTCACCTGCTCGGGGGGCGGGGTGGCCTCACAGACATCTCCAAGTCGCCAGGACCCGTGCGATGGGCGCAGTTCTCCGCAGACTTGGGCCAACGAAGCGGTTAAGATCATTCACAGCATCGGTGCCGTTAGGCTGTGCATTTTCCACAGCTCATTCCAGGATGTATTTCAGTGCAAGTTATTTCAATAACAGAACAATGAGAGCAACATTTCCCTTCAATTCTGGCAGCTGCCAGCAGTGCCCATTAAGAATGCCAGTGACCACAGCGAGGAGCAGCTGACGTGTCAAGCCTGGTTACAAACACGTTCAAAGACACGCCGCAGCGGCAAAATCTGCTTAAAGGGGGTATCAGCAATTCCAAAATCGAGACCATTAAAATGAAAGGTGGATTCTTACCTAGCTTTTAGAAGGCAGGATGAAGGAATGCTGCCTCATGTCCAAGAAGATGATATTTATATTAATCCATGGCTTCCATGAAAGCTCCCATTTATCCTCGGGCCTAAGAGCCCTGGCTTAGTCCCGCTGAGCAGCTCCTGTTGTGGCAGCTTCCACCCAATCTATAGCTGCCTTTTGACCGAGGTGTGAGACTTCGCTGGCATGAGCTGGAGCAATCCTGCTTGCCAGTTGTGGCAGCAGTGGTGAGTTCTACAAGGCGTCTCCAGGGCCTCTGACAATGGCTCCACCTGCATGAACACCACACAGACCGTGGATATTAAAATGCATTCATCACAAGCTATATTGTGACTGACTTTTCAGTCCAATGGGAGCTGCTGGTGTTTATTCAGGAGCCTAGAAGATGGAACTCAAGTCCAGTCTTGCTGTGCCTGGTTTGGCAGAGCCATCAGAGCCCTTGGCTACCCTTACAGAGAGAGGGGAAGACACCACTACCCCCCACCCCTGCCTCCCCACCCAAACATTTGGGAGCAGTGAGGTGAACTGCCAGCCACAGATATAAACAAGAGCAGAAAAGGCAGTAAACAAGAGGCAAGTTAGGACATAGCCAGCCCTGCCAAACTGGAGCAGAACTGAGCTCTAAGAACTGGAAAAAATTAACTGGAAAAGCCTTTGCCTGGTACAGCCTTTGAAGAATCTGAGATATGGCATCAAGTTTCATGGCTTGTGTTTCTTATTTATCCCTGACTGAGACCCCTCCCCTCAATCCAGCTGTGAGATGGGCTTGGCACGGTTTTCTATACATACAGTAAGCCTGCAGAACAGCAGTTTTTCCCAAGCCCTGAACAGCTGGGCTGTATTTCTCATCATACGGATGCGGGTCAGAGACCAATGTGTAGGCGGAAGGATTCAAGGTGGGATGCCCCTGAGCACCTGGCTAGTCTGGACAAGACTGGCATACAGTCTTCCCCAAGCTGCTGCTCTGCTGTGTTATAAGCCATGGAGAGGCAAGGGAAGTTTCCCCATGGAATTTGGATGTGACTGGGCCACAGCAGCATGTACTTTAGCTATAAAAATCACATCCCGAGTACAAAGTGTGTTACGAGCATGGATCTCCAGTGTCCCAGGTAGATACCACAGGGGTAGAATACAGACTTGCTTATCTCTCGTCACATCGTGGCAGCTGCAGCAAGGAGCAGAAACTGTTAATTCCTTTTGCTAGCTTCTCTCACGGTAGCCAAGATTGCAGCGTCAAGACACTCTCCTCTTGCACTGGCTCCTGCCCTAGATGTCTGTCACACTGCTGTGAGCTCTGCGGGAGTGAGAAGAGAAACTGCAGCACAGGAAAAGACAGAGGAGTTGCTTGCAATCTCTCTCCTGTGAGCTGAACACATTGCTGCTGCGCCACAGGAACAACTGTGCCATCTCCCAGCCATGGAGGTGCACCCACCCCGGCCTCCGCAGCCAGGTCATGTCCACCAATGACTTCAGAGTGACCCGTTCTCACCTGAAAACATGATGTGTGTTTCATTTTATAGCATGTGACAGTGATTACTTCAGTACATTCCAAATCTTACCCTTGGCAGCATTATGTGTATTATACTTGCGGCTTCGAGCTGGATTTCTTGTTCTGATTTGCACTCAGCTGTTCCTTATAGCAAGGGAGGAGGGAGATGGGAATCAAACTGCATGCAGGAGGCACAGAAAAAACTGCTAAAGAGCAAAACAGACCGAGATGTTTTGTTTAGTTTTCCTAATTACTTTTTCATACAGTGATCAGAGGGAACATAATTACACATATGCAAAGAAAATAAGCCACCAAAAACCCCGCTAACCAACCAGTGAACAAAACCCCACAGAACTGAGCCAACTAGTTTTTCTGCAAGACTAGGTTTTTGTGCTAGGCTAGATTTGGGATCCTGAGTTGTTCCGTGCTCTGCAATGCACAGTGAGGCAGAATCTCTCCTTGTTTCACCTCCTCCCTTTCTCTCAGCCTTGTCCCATGAAGGTAGATCTGGCCAACAGCTTTCCAGCACTCCTTCACATCCATACGGATCTCCATGGTGGAGTTCTGGTGAGAGAGCCGACAAGGGCTAAGCTTCCACAGCAGCCAGGAAATGAGTAAGTGGAAAAGCCGCCTAACTCCATTTCCAGTTCAGCAGCACTTACTTTTTACCTTCCCTCTCTTTTCATTTCAAGAATTTTTTTGACAACAGTATTCACACAAAATGTGCATCTGTACAGGGATGTGCGAAGGCTTGGACATCACAGCTCCCAAAGAAGGTGTGCACCAGAAGCCCAAGTTTCTCAGAAAGCCCCTGCAGGGTCAGAGCAACACAGGAACACCACACACATCCTGCCCTCTCCGTGTAAGGAAGGTGTGAGGGCCATGGCATCTTATCCATCTCCTCACCAGCAGCCTCACTAGCTCAGGGAGCAAGAAGGGAGGCGCAATAACGAGCCTCCAGCTGCCAATGAAAGCTCATTCCAGCTGTGTATCTGCCAAAAGCTATTCCTTTCTCTACAGTCCGAGCCAAAGTAATGTGGCAGTAGTGATGAGATCTCTGTCAAGGGAGGTGATGACTGCCAGACACTAGCTGTGAGTAATCCTCAGGAACTTGGGGGATGATCAGAGCCATGTTCTGATCCCACTGCTGAGCACGTATCTTTTTTTAGGTGGCACTGTGTGGGTAGGAGAGAAGCAGTGGTAGGACCTGTGTTTAGGTAAGGACTTCCTCTGTCTGCCCGAGTTCAGCACCGCTGATTGCTGTCTTTCACCCACCGCTGAAGCACAGCGACTTGAGTTGATCCAAGCTTGGACTTGGAAGTACCAGCTACCGAGGAAACCAGCCTCTGCCTTCATTATGGGTGGATGGAGTCCTGGCAAAAACCAGCATGCTCTCCTCACCTTCAAAAAAACCAGGCTGATATTTCCAGTCTTTCTCTCACAGCTGTCTTAACTTGCAGGAAAGCAGTGGTTGTGATTCATCCTTTTATCTTTACACTTGAAGAGGGAAAAAGACAGTGTTTGTAGCCTGGCTTTAAAATAGTTTTCTAAATAAAGTCATTTGTGCTCCAGATCTCCAGTTACAATGAGGAGTGACATGCACCATACCAATTTATGGGACAACAGGTCAGTACGGAGAACTGTGATGAACCAATTATTTGTCACTTCAGCATCATGTTTTTTTAACAGTGCACTAACTAGACCCTACAAAAATTTAATTACTCATGTAATTTATGCTTCTTAATTAATACTTTTAACATCTAACCCTTCCCCAGACTTGAAGTGCCCACAGGCAATGCTGTTCTGAGGTGTCAGCAGGCATTTGCTTTATTACCTCTTGGCAGCCAAACCAGACCACTATGAACCTGGAGGAGAATCAGGCCCCCTCTATGCTCAGATAGCAACGAGAATTCCATTATTCCAAGGGAGGGGAAAGAATTCCTGCAGCTACACTGAAAGCTCTTGTGTTTATTAGTGAAAGTACTAACATTTCCCAGTATGCTTTCAAGTTGTAGTCAGGTATTTTGCCTTCGGTTTGGAGCGCCCTGTAAAAACAACGAAGTCATACAAGACCAGTAACTTGAGGATGATCAGCTGCAAATGTAGCTCTCGCAGAGGCAGGCAGAAGCTGGCTGGTCTAGAACCTGGTGTGCAGCCTTGGGAGTTTGAAGAATGTCCTGAGATTGGTTTGAGAGCTAAAGCACTTGCTATTCTCTACTGGGGAGCAAATTCGTGTATACAGAACAAAACCCATTGCAGAGGCAAACAGTATTTGTCCAAAGGGCCACTGAATATTGCTGCCATTCCCAAGAAAGGCCAAGCATCATGAGTTCAAATAGCAGGAAGCAAGAGGAAGAGATGGTACATAAAAAAATGAACCTGGTCCACGAGTCCAGGTTCGTAAGTCATTACTGCCACAGACCTCCACTCAACCCAGCAGATTGTTACCTTGTATTCGTCACTTCATCTTCAGCATGGAGAGAGCTGCATCAGCCAGGAGTGAGGACAGAGCTGTGACCGGGCCAGGTTGTTGGGGTGTGTTCAGCTAACGCACACCACTACTCTACAGGCAGCTTGGTTTGAACAGGAGAGCCTCAACAATACAGTAAGTAGCTTTGAGTGAGGATGACAAGATCTGGCCTGTTAGATTTAATATTTTAATCTACTGCCCAAGTGTACTGTGGCTCTAATCACAGCCACAGCAGATTCCTTGAGTAGCTGAAGATTAGAGAGACCATCGATAATCCCTGCTGTGCTGCACGGATGAAAGCTACCAAGAGGATTTAAGGAGGAAATAAGGTATATCCAGAAATTCATTACGTTCCAGTTGAGACAAAGCAATCCATTAATACCTGACACTGAGCATAGTCCAGAAAACTGGAAGCAGATATTGAAAATGAGCAAATTTCAACGGGCCTAATGTAGATGTGATGAACCAGTTATAAATATTCAATCCAGGAAGCTCTGTCACTAAGGATGGATAGCATTCCTGTTAGGAATAACTGTAAGGCTCTATGCCCTAGATGGCATTGCTCTGCAACATTAGAAAATACACTTCTAAAATCCAAGCTCTCCCTGCAGTCAGCACAAAAGAATTTCAGGCAGGACAAGTGTTGATTTAAGTTCACACACAAAGCAGAGCTCTCTCTTTAAAATGTTACTTGTTTGAGACATTTGCACGGCAGCTGATACATTAATTATGCCACTTTTCCTTTTCCCCACTTATTCTTTAAAGGCTCACTTGTAAAATCTTCTTGTGTGCACAGTCTGAAGCGGTTTCACTGCACCTGCTCTCTCCAGGCTGTGGTATATTCAATTGTTTTTGTTTATTCTGTGCTACTCCTCTTCCCTAGCGATTTGCTTGGCACTGTGAAGAGAGCGCTGTTTGTTCTCCAAAGCCAGAGGCTGAAGATCAGCCTCCTCCTCCTCCTCTCTGAATGCTGCAGCCTGCTCGAGGCAGCTGGACGGGAAGTGGGCACATGCTCAGCTGTGCCCAGAGGGGGCTGATCACCATTGCAGCAGGGAGGAAAACCACGCAAAACCAACATACCTGCAGCTCATCCCAAGTCCCGTGTCTCCACACTGCCCTCCCAAGGCATGGCCACACGCTGCCTCTGCTTCAGCGTTCCAGCAAGCACAGCGTGCTTGGGACTCCCCGAGTGCATCCACCTCCCAGCGCCAGAGACTGACTGGAAGCTGCACTTCAGGAGCTGTGCATCCCAGCAGCAACCCGGAGGCTGCCCAGTTTTAGGCAGCAGAGCAATCTTACTATGGCACTAAAAGCTCTAACGATTAACCCCTTGTTTTCCAGGGTGTGGTTAGCCTGTGTAGGATGTCCATGTCCTGGCATGCCCGTGCAAGGATGGGGAGAAGCCTCAGGTGGGAAGTCTCACCTGGAGCTGGGACGTGTGCGTGAGAGCTGTACGGAAATGCCCCAGCCTTCCTGCAGTGCAAAACCCCATTGCTTTGGGATGCCAAGCAGCCCCACGACGTCCTGCTCAGCATGCACACACTCTTTCTGTTGGAATAAACAAAATCAAGTAGGCACAGCCTGGAGGGAGATTGTTATCTGGAATTTACAGGGAACAGATCTCTTTCCTCTGCAGGTATTATTTCAAAGCAATTAATTTCTGGGGTGGCAAAGACACAAGTCAGGCTTCTGTAAAGCAAGCTAGAAGTGACCTCCAAAGGGGAAAAACCCCCGGATCTGTGCTCTAATTTTGCATATTTAAGATGGTCATGTGGGAGAGGAGGCTTAGGTTCCTTTTAACCAGTTTGTACTTTTGCTCTGATCCTTCAATTTTTTTGTTCTGCACTGAGAATTCACATCTTTGCTTAGTCAGGGTTTGTGATGGTTGTAGAATAACTGTGAAGGCAACACAGAAACAAGCTTCTACAAAAGCAAAAGTGAATACGTGAATATGAATACATATTCATCCACGTCCACTCCAGGGAAAGCAATGGTGGCTTGTCTTCACACTCTGATGTTCCTAATTTTAATGAAAGTGGTTAGAAAGTCAGTTACTTGCCCAATCTCTGAAAACCAATTTCTAACTTTCCATAAAAATTTTCTAAAGTGAAGCAATCACAAGGCAGAATCAAAAAATATGCATATTTGGCATATCACCGTGGCAGGGGGTAGGAAGTGAGAGTATATTCAGAGTCCAACAGCCGACTGGAGCTGCACCAAATTGCGACGAGAAGCAAGATTATCTTTGAACCAGAAAACCAGTCATGGGGAAGTATCTACAGAGACGGAGCATCTGTATGGATTCCAACATATGCTTTGGGTTGCAAGCACACAGGGATGGAAAGCAAACAATCCCACCAGTGGAAAATATTTTCAGGACAACTGCTGGGCTGGCACTGATCAAAGACATTTCCTGCATTAACATCAAAAGCTGCACCTCATTCCCCGCACTGTGCTCGTGGACAGAGGTGTAGGATCAGCAGGTGTTCCTTTTCTGCACTGCAGGACTCTTCTGTACCTGGAATGAGCTGTGGATGTGTAAACAACCTGCCTAAGACACAGCACTGCTTCTTGCAGACACGGCGGGTGCTTCACACCAAACAGATCCTTTCATCAGCGGCTGTTACAAAGACACAAGTCAAAGGGGTTCAAGGGGAGGCAGCCAGACCCAATTACATTCCAGGATCTCAAGCTCTTCCTTCAGGGAACGTACAGCGGGAGGAGGGTCAGCTGAAGTGTCCCATGGGATGAGGTAGGAGGAAGAAGCATCCTGTCACCTGAGCTGGGGGGGGACGACACTGCAGCTCCCTAGCTGATGCAGAGTAGAAAAGCAGCACAAGCATTTCCCTCTCTCAAAGCACGGGCTTCTGACCAGCCCTGCCCACAAGTGCTTTGCTCTCTAAGGGAAGCTGCCCGCCCCCTCATTATTATTCCAAGCATTACTGAAAACTTTACTCCAGGAACTGCTTCGGAGGGAGGACTGGCTCTCACCGCCACGGCTGTCAGTGGCTGAAGCAGGCACAGGCACAGGCACAGATTGCTCCAGCTGGGAGAGTGACAGTCAGCTCCCACTTCCCTATGCTAGAAGAGATTAACTAACGCCAGTCCAGTAATTTCAGATCTGTGCTGCTGTAAAAAAGCAGAATTTGACTCTTCATATAATAACAAATAAAATTCCCAGAGTGTTTGTTTCTGCACAGATTCCTACATGTCCTGGATGACTTCTAAAGGAACCGCTGTGTTTCACAGCAAATATATGCAGTGGCACAGGTAGTACAAAGTATAAAAAAAAGCTCTCTTTTCTTCTTCCTTCGCTCCCATATCCAATGCTCAGGTCAAACGAGAGGTATAGAGTACTCTCAAAATTAAGCCAAAAATTAATAAATCATTGGGATTGGAACCCACAGGGGTGCTCTACTCCTATGTCCAAGCACACCCTGAAGTGTTAAGTTAGTACAAAGAGAGGATATTTTTATTGATAAACATTATATTGTCTTAGTGTAGACGTCTGACACATTATTAAATCATTTGACAAAACATTTAAAGTAATCCATTCTAATAAAACTTTTTGATATTCCATAGACAATAGTGCTGTGAATTTTGTTTATAATATAACACATTAAAACACAGAAATACAAGTTTCTAATTTCATAGGTTACCAGCAAACAGAGAAAAATGCATGCTTTCATTTCTGTTAGATTTGTAACTTACACAGGCAAGTGGAACAGCTAGGCATAGAAGACTACTCTACAGTAAGTTGTAAAACATACAGAAAGGCTGACCTTATAACACTTGTACAAGTATGACAAAACCATTGCAACTCATTTCAAAAGGTAACAAATGTTTTGTCTGTGGCTCCACCATTTTAACACTTTTAAGCTGACTTTAAAAAAAGCTATTTTGAGTAGAATTATTTTACTAGAAACCACTGCTTATTTTGCTTTCTGGCTGGTTGTAAATGAACATACATTATATGTACATTTGCACTCAGTTCCACCTACATCTTCTTCCTTATGATTAGAAGCATCACAGAATTGCCCAGAGATAAGGGACCCAGTGTCGTTTGATCCCCAATCGAACCAAAGGTGCTCCTGTCAGACACTTTTATTGCTGTGCTTCCTGCAGCTTGGATGCTGTGACTGTGCCACAAGGCAGAGAACCCACCGTGCCCACGATTCAGACTGGCACAGTCTCAGGTGTCTGTTTTAGAACAAGCCATGGCAGGGATCACATTCAGCAGCCCAAGACTTCAGCTACAGCACAAACCCAAATTTTCCATGGTAGCTCTGTGAAATTATCACATCTCGAACAGCTGACTGCTGGGCCCTGAAATGATTTAAACACCCCCCTGGACAGAGTGCTGGGCCTGGGGCTGCCCCCACATGCCTTGGTGATGCCAGGCTGACCACGGGTGCTGAGCTTGGCTGCCTTTGGCTTGGCACCACGTACACACCACAGTTTGGGCTTGGCTTGGAAAAAACGCACGAAGGGGATAAAACTTGTGCAGCACACTTGAGGATTAACAGGTCTGTCTGCTCACCCTTTTGTTTTGTGGAATCCTGATTCACCTGTGCCTCAATTCCCATTGCCAGGCCCGTGCTGGAGTGCTCTGCAGGAGTGACCCTTCCGCTGCTTGTCACACACCTGTGTCTGGGACCAGTGGAAGGACCACCCCTGCCCTCCCACATGTCCCACTGGCTGAAGCTCCAATGGATGCACCAGCAAGGAGAACACCCAAACGACTGCCAGACCTTGCTGGGAGGGTTCATGTTGCACAGGACTTTGACAGACAGCAAAAAATCAAACAAAGTCCCCCAAACCCTTACAAACAAACATCCTCCTAGTATGGTTTCAGTCTGGAAAACAAAGATTCGATGGAAGGATGAAGGTAACATTCCATTAGTAATCTCACACACATACTGCCTGCACAGTAGGGATTCTCAGCTTTACGAGGGGAGACAGTGAAGTCAATCACACTGTTCCTCAAGGGAACGCTAACTAAAATTTACCCCTAAATCTTCAATGCACTGTGAAGGTCACTGCACACCAGTGAGCTCTCAGGTACACAGACTGCTACTTGCACGCCTGTGCATCCAGGGTGCGAGTCCGGAGACATTGGCTTAGGCATCTCTCTCCCTTCTCCCTGAGAAAGGGACAAAGTACTGCTCACCTTTCCTGATCAAAGACCAAGGGTTGCAAAGATCAAGTAGCATCCAGGCAAATCTTCATGTAAATGCGACCCCTATGAAACTTGCCAGTATCTGAATTACACAACAGACAGCTTTTTGTGATGCCATACTATTCTCGCTAGCATTTGCCCTGCACTGGTGCTGCATGATTACAGAATCACACTTTGTGTCCTTTGCTTCTGGCACCCATTAAAAAAAAAAAAAATCCATCGGAACAAAGTTACTACACAAACATCTTGCTTTGGCTTCTTTCAAAAACCTGTTGTGGTTCAATCTATGTGCCCGCTCACTTCACGTAAGCGACTTCACAAAGCAGTTCTGTGATACAGAAATGCACATTACGCTCAGAGGTCCTGACACAGCAGTGAGAAACATGAGAGAAAAAGGTTGTTTCTGAGAACCAAGAATGAACAACTCAGCTGAGCTCTATGCTTGACAGAATATGGGAGCTCACTCTATGCAAAACTTGAACATTATACAAAACCTTCATGAAGGACTGAGGCTGTACTTTGTGCATTCTGCCTTTAGGTTCCATTTTTTTCTTTCCTGATCTCTAACTCCCCCATGTCTTTAACGCTGGCAAAAGAAAGACTTCCAGTCTCCCCCAAAACATGGTCTGTAAAAGGACTCCATTGTTGCTGTTGTATTTTCCCCCAGTAAGCCCTACGTCATCCACACTGATAGCGATGATGTGATATAGTCTTCTACATTGGAGATCTGCTGACCCCCCCAAAATCAAAGCAGTGCGGTGGAAATAGGGGATTATTGTGTTTGTGAGTGGTGGGACAGCTTTTACTGCAGGATTTCAAGGTGGGAGGTCCTTGCCTGCTGTAAATGGGAACAACCCTGTCATTAAGCTGGGACAATAAACGTCGGCTACCCCCAAGCATTTGCTGGCACATGACACCTGGTTTAGGGGGATCTGCACATTTAACCAGAGCCAATCACTTACTGTTAAAAAGAACTGGGGAAAACAAGCCAAAGGAAGATTACTTCCTTAATGAAAAGGGGGAACAAAAAAAAACTCTACAAAGTAGTAATAAAAAAAATCTACTTGTGGGTAGCTTTTGAAATGTGAATTTTGATTACTGCAAACGGTACCTCAGGACAGGGGTATTACAAATATTAAAAGTGCAAGGAGTATTTATTATTTATATATTTCTACTCTTACAGATGAGCTGCAGAAGCATCCTTGGACCTCTCAGCATTTCTCAGCTTCTATATTAAGAAAAGTTACAAGAAGCATTTGAGAAGGTCTCACCCCTTCTTGTGGCCACTTAAAAGGATGGAATTATGCTTTAAATAGATTCGTCTGCTTGGCCCCTGGTCCAGGGGAACTTGGCATTAGCTTTAGGAGGGGACCAAAATTAGGTTCCTAAATCTTCTGCCAGCATGGGGAAATGTTTCCTTGAACCAGGGGCTCAGCTCTCTGTGTTTGATAAATAAATAAATAAAATGCATAAATACTGCAGTGCAGAACTTTCTGAGCTCCTCAATGTCTCGTGCATGCTCTTTCCCCTCCCACCCCCCCAGGCTAACTTTATATTCAGCAATAGAACTGGGATTTCAAATGACTAACAATAATTAGAGATATTGCTGAATACACACAGATAAGCTGTTTAGGCTTTTGACCCGATATATTACAGACAGGCAACTGCCATGCACCACTCACAATACCTTGCTAAAACAAATAAAAGCTTTGCTTGAGTTTATAAATAGGTATGTATAAGACTGTCTTAAATACTCATACATTTACAGCATCTTAGCAGTTGCCATGATAAGAATTTATTCCTTTGCAGTAACAGCTGGTTACCACAGGGCATCAATTTAACAACAGTTAACACGTATAATTTACTAGGTAAAGTGTGTATATATATATATGTATAAATATTGTATTTTGCTTGAATACAAATCTATGTTCATACATTTAAAAAAAATAACACTAAAAACCTGCCTATGAATTATATGAACTTATAACTGAGTCCCTCAGTAAAACTCCCATATAATATAATCTGGCTTCACAAAGTGTAAAAGGCCCAGGTCAGATCTAGAATCCCTTAATTAGATCAATTATATTTATTGTACAAAGCATGTCATTGCACAGGGTGCAAAACTCCCTTGAAAGAGTCTCTGAAAACACACATATCCCATGAAAAGCGTCCCCACGTACTTGTGCAGTGACTGATTGTCCCAGTGGCTTGGGGCACTTCCCAGGCAGGCAGCTTGTGCTCTTCGGAGTCAGGTGCTCGGAGGCTGGTACGCCAAGCAAGGATCTGCTTGCATTTTCTCCCACCAGCTTACTGGATCAAAGCCTGCACACTATTTCTGCTAGCCCAGAACATTAATCCTGTGTTACAGAAGGCAGGACGTGGCTCAGCCTTCAAAGCCAGAGGGATGCAGCTTATGAAAACGTGGAAGCAAAATTCTGAATCCTGGCAACACAAGGAGCAAGATAAAATAAGGAAGCAAGCAGGTGGCTGCTGGGTGTACAGGGATGCCTGCTCTTGGGAAAGATTTCATGGAACGTCCCAACATTTATACAGGCTCTATCCAAAGTCCTCCTGTGACACAGCATCTGCCACCCAACATCTGCCTCTACACACAGAAAGTGAACGGAGCCCTTGCTGCCTCCCCTGCTCCAGCATTTGTCAGCCAAAAGCAACGCTGACCAGAGCTAAGGTAAGACTTGGTCCTCAGGGAAATACATGCTCCTGCTATGGAAAAGGAGCACTGGCAGCAGTAACCAGTAGCCAAGGGGCCTGTGCACCAGCAGCCCTCTCTTCACATTACAGGACAAAACGTTCAGCAGCAGGCACTGCTCTCCTCTGGGAACCCCAGGTCTTGCTCTGCTTGTCAGGCACGCCAATGGAAAACCTCGGCGACAAATGCTCAACAGTGGAGCAGATCTGTAATCACCTACAAACATCCTCACAGGGTCAGGCATCCAGAGGTGTGTTTTTCCTCAGCTGGCAGTAAAAACATTACGTTGCATTGCTGCTGTAAAATGATCACATTGACTTTTAGCACCATTCAAATCCAACCCGGCAGATGAAGACTACACTGACAAGATTTTCTGTCAGGTTGTTCTGGTGTGGAGGATTTCAAACTTGTTCTGCAAATCTATTAGAAAAACAGAAACCTATCTAAAAAATACCACAATGAAGTAATTTTTACTACATAAATACATTTAAAAATATGTTGCTTTAAACAAACTGTGCTTTTTTTAGAAGCCTTCCTGAAATTAGATGCTTCTACCCAAACCCAAGTGGATAACTTGCTCGTGATGACAGACTGTTTCAGGCCAGCGTATACTTGATTTCATAGCCAGTTTACATCCCCAGGGCACAATGAAACAGACTGCCATTTCTTACCCTATTGCTTTCCCAGGAATAGAGTGAACTTCTCCAAAAGGAAGGGATTTGTCCACACCAAGCTCGGTTCTGCAGATTCAGCCAGACAAGTCTGAGCAGTTTGGGCAGAAGTAGATGCATTTTGGAACTGTGCTTCAGATTTGAGGCCAGGAATATTCATGTAAATTCCCTTAAAGGTGCTTGGTCTTATTAAATTAATAGTCATTTATCTTTTCAGGTAAGAAAAAAAACGGTCACTCACCCAAAAAAATGCAGCGTCCCCATCCCTTCCGGGACTCACTGCTACAAACATATCACTGACCCTACAACAGTCACTGGGGTTCTGCCCCTGGTTTCACAAAGGTCAGATTTCACTCAAGTCCCTGAATACTGAAAACTCTCTTCCTGAAACTAAGCCTTGCACTCGGCTTGGTACATCCATTCAGCACACTCAGACTTTGCAGCTCCTTAAATCTGAAGTGGCTGAGGTCTTTCAAAATATTCAAACTTCCATTGCTTTCCTGAAAACCATGGCTTTAAACTGTTTAACTTCCCTTAAAAACATGGCTTTAAAAGTTAAAGTTGTGCCAACCTAAAAGGGACATTCTTACCCAGATTTAAGTCTCTTTCAGACAGACTTGCAGTGGCTGCTGATCAAGTGGAACTTTGTAAGTACAAGGCAGATTTGAATCCAGGTAAGCATGGTCCACTGAGATTGATTTTTAAAGTTTATTTTCAAACAAGTTTAAAGCTCCAGTGGTGTAACTTTGAAACACGTAAACCTCACCCTATCGCATCTCTGTGAATTTTAATTGAAAGGATTAGAGTTTCCAAAAAATCTTAATATAAGAAACCTTTATCAATCAGCAGAAAGCTATGGTTTTCTAAAAAGTTGTTCAACAATATTCAATTTACATTTTAACTCACAAGTATCAATAGGGGTATTTGGAAAAGACATATAAAAAGCCCTGTTCTGACAGCAGGGTATTAAACGTTACCTTTAGGTTGCTCCACCTGCCTTGAATGTTGTTTTTTCTAAACTAGACTGCCATTCTACCTGATTTGTTTCGCCAAGAAAAAATGCCAGTCCTGCCCCTCGTTCTCCACGAGCACCACCATCACAAATCCAAAGGTAATCAGTTGACTTCAGTGACACTGCTGAGGGCAGAGAGCTGGAAACTAAGCATGCAAGTGACATCACAGCAAAACCAACAAATTATGCAAGTAAAAAAATCTCCCATGCACACATTTCGGATTGGTGTTCCTATCACAGAAAAAGTCTATCAAAAAATGCAGCACATGAAAAACAAAAATAAAAAGAAAAAGGGGGGAAAAAAAAGGCAAGTAAAAAATTGACCCTTGGTAGGGACAAAAGCAGTTTTCCTAGCATGTCTTAAAACCATCTGTTATCATACCCTATCCTATCATTCTGCCTTCAAAAGGAGGCCATCCATGTCAGGCAGATCTGAAGCTAGCCAAGGATCACATACTTAAGTCAAAGTCAGAACTGCAGCGAAGCGTCTCCACGGAGGAAAATGCTCTTTAATCTCCCTTTGAAATAGTCATTAAAGATCGTCTGAAATTGCTAGGAATGGAAACAAAAACAGTTGACTGGTCCAAAAACCAGAGCAGCCTCAGATGCGAAGGTGACCCTTGCTTTCGGAAGATTAAAACTGCAAATGAATCACAGTCATGCTAAAAAAGCCCAACACATCACTGCTTCACTGGTGGCTCCGTGCAGCCCCCAACCCTGGGCCTCAGAGCCCCTCAGCTCCCTCCTTTCCCCCTGGAGCAGCCACCCCCAGCCCCCAGCGGGCTCCCGAGCCGGAGGTGGCTCACAGCTTGGGCAGCCGCGGGCACAGCAGAGCCTCCCACGGGGACCCTGAAGCCAGGCACTGGCTCTCCTCCAGAGTCCAACCTCAGGAGGAGAGAACCCCTGGGAGGGAGAGAGCCTCTGGGAGACTCAGTGCTCTGCAAGGCCCAGTAAAGCTCTGAGTCTGCACTGCATCGGAATAGAACCGTCCACGCGACTTTTGGAGCCGGCGTACAGGAAGGATGGCAAAAATTGCCATTTTTTTGCCTTGGGGCCTTTTGCACAGGCTGTGACTGTGCTGCCACACGTGAGAGGCACGCTCCCTCCGGCACCGCTATGCACATTCAGTCGGGCTGCTCTGTTCCAAACCAGGCCTGGACCTGACGGTTTAGCTGCAAATCAGAAGCGCATCTGGCAGGAAGCATCACTCTAGGACATGCTTATCAATTCTCCTGTGGCACAGGTAACGGCAGTTCCAGGTACCTTTTGCTTCTGCTTAGAACAAGCGACTTGCAGAACATTCTGGGAACACACACAAGTATCAAAGCAAGGTATTTCAGGTTTTACACACAACACAAAACTACACAATTACTACAGTATTTAATGCACACCAGTAGGAAAAGTTCCTAAAAAATACTTGTGCAGTTTTTGTGCCATGGGATAGGTAATGGCTATTTCGCAGAAATAGATCCAACTGGCTCCATTGGAGCAGCAGTATAAATATTCAAAATAGAAGTAATAATAGGCCCTGATATGGAACTTCTCTCCTTTTTTTCCTTCCCCTTATCAGCAAGGACACACACTCTGCTTAGGAGCAACCGCATCTCGCTATGAGAGCGGAGCTGCGTGTTTGTGGGGTGGCTTTAGTGACGCGTGCCACGCTGTTGCAAACATCATTCGACTTAAGGAAGTATTTTAGGCATTTTAGTGGTTGTTATTATTATTATTCATCTCATTAAGAACAACGACAAAAGAAACAAAGACCCAACGACAGGAAGGTACAGTGGGCTTCCTAGCGCAAGAGGATGTCCCGCGGGCACAGGTACGAGAAGGCTGCTCAAACCACAGCTGCAGGGCTCAACAAGCAGCAACACAAATGCTTTCCAGGACGAAAAATGGCGATGCAGGCATGTCATCGACTCTCTCTGCTGCCTGTCCCTGGGCCCTTCCTTCTTCTTGCCAGGGAGCCACCGGCACATGTTGCTCCCCGAGCGAGGCCAACGGGACGTGGCTTTTTCCACAGGACTTCGCTGCCATGCACAGTGCAAGAGCTGCCAGTGCCTCCACGTGTTTGGTGTAACAAACAAAGAAAACCAGGTGCTGAGCTGAATGGAAACCACAGGGTGTAAATATTTTCACTTACAACATTTTGCCCAAAGAAAACCAGACAGGAAAAATCCCTTCTGAAAGTGCAACTGAAATAAAAGTTGGCTTTTCATCTGTGAACAGAACATGGCTCTCTTCTTTTTTTTTTTTAAACTGGAGCTCTTTCTTTTCCTGCTATAGTTTAGGGTTTGGTGTTTTGGTTTTTTTTCCTTTCTTTCTGTTACGTAGGGTTAGCTGTACCTTTACTATTATTTGCCACTGTTTGTACCATAGACAAAACCTAGCTGGTAGTCTCTTAATACATTTCATAGTAGAACATATACAAGAGGAAAAAACATACCAAATGGATCAGAAGTGATCAGTGCTTAAAGTAAATACAAGAGCTGCAGTGGCAAGAACCCACAGTATCAATACATACAAATGAAGCAGTGATGGTGTTTCTCAGGGGGCAGAATCTGCCTGCGTATTAATACAGAATTATACAAAATCTAGCAGGGATATTGGAACAATGAATAGCTAAACTTTCACAATAACTTAAGATCTGTGAGCGAGTCTGCATTGAAGATATTCCACATTTTAAAATGTGCCATCTCTGTCTGTGTCTTCCCCTCTCCCAAAGGAGGGGTGATGAATTCACATGATCTGTTATCAGGTAAATTCAACTGCTTAAGACAACAAATATCTGGCCAGGTCCAGTGTATTCTTTAAAGAATGGCAAAGTATGACTTCAGTAACTATGTCTGTGCAAAATATGCCTCTTTCCTCTTAAAGAAACCAGTGTCTGTAACTCATTTAGAAAAGTTTTGACATGTACTTACGTCCTTCTCAGAACGAATAAGACATGAACTATTGAATCCCCCCAAAACAAAAAATCTGATGAAGGAGAGAAAGTTCTGACCTTCCATTTCCACATGCAGACCATTAAAAACCAGGACACCTCCTTGGCAGCCCTCCTGGGCTGGCGATCAAACTATTGCTTGGAAATAACAAACGCCCTAATAAATAAAACTCCAACATTCATAGTAAAATGGTAGCGGTGTTTACCCTTTAAATCCACATTTAGCTGGCATTCCTCATCACACCTGTACAAGGTTAACTATTTATAGTAAAAAGTCATCAGTTTTTTCCTCAACAATCTTCTTTTATCCATTCTTATGCTGAGTACCTTGAATTGCATTTCCATTTTACACTGCCCTGTGGCCTTTGGATTGTTACAGGAGACCCAGCACTCGGAAGGAGAAGATGCAAGAGAGGACGTTGATCTCTGGCAAGTAAAAAAAAAAAAAGAACAAAAACAACACCCCGACCCCCAAACAAACAAAAAAATCTGCAAACCCAAAACTAAAAACTAAAAACAAACAAAACAAAAAAACCCACCCCCCACAACCAAAAAAAAATTCCCATGATTCTCCTTGAAAGTCAACCTCCATACGACGTACCCTCTTCTGCATTGTAGCAATAGTCTTAAGTCATAAATTAATTAGTCTTCCATCAAATAACTTAAAAAAAGAAGGAATTGTAGCAGACCAGTTTTGACTGGCTTAACGCCAGTTAGCAGCCAGTTCATCTTGAGTCCCAGTCACACTGTTCAAAAACTGAGCTAGGAAATCACATGAATGTTGAAAAGAACTCTTCACATCGACGAAGGATTGCTCCGGGCTGTGGGGGCCAGGGAGAGGACAAACCTAGATGGGGCCACAGGTCCTATGAACAGTGAACAGGATATAGGTCACGACTTGGAGGTGCACTGCATCCAGGAGATGCCAGCCGTGGCTTGTATTGCACAGGTAAAAAGGAAGCTCCTCCTGACAGTCTGCCACCTGCGTTAGTGATCTCTGCACATTGGCAAGTTCACAAAAGTGAAAACATTGAATTCTGTCATGATGGAGAAACACAGGAAGATGCCGTAAAGGGAAAGGCACACACACCCTAGCTTCTTATCCAGTTTCCATTTGTTCACGTGGACACCAAAAACCTACAATAAACACAGAGTAAGCCACCACAGCAGGAGCATTTTGAACAAAGTGGTAAATCCCCTCCTCAGCTACAGGAGCCAAAAGAGGGCCGTCCCCTTACTGATGATGATCAGTTGGAAGCAATCGCAAACTGCAGCAAGTGAGCTGAAAACCACAGCTCAAGTAAATCAGAGCAGCAGTCACAGAAGCCACCCTGACTCACATCACCTCACCTTAAGTTCCTGCAGCGAATTTAATTTTGGCAAGAACAATCCCATTAAATTCAATCAGAAATGGATTTACAGGCCAGGTCCCTTTTTTTTAAACTCAAGATGCTTCACATGCTCCTCTGAATCTCAGTCTAGAGCCACACAGTCCAAGACTGCTTGACTTTGCACAGTTTGCTCCCACCAAAGATTAAAAGTCTTGTGTATGTGGGAATTGTGTTGGTGTGCATTGCAGAGGACATGCCCCCCACCCCACCCCCATTTTCAAGATTTGGAAGATGTCACATCATTCCTCTTCTATCATTTCTGGGAAAGGTCAGGGAACACAAAGCACTGATTTCAACAGAAACATTGTCAGGCACTGTTTCTTCTGGACTGTGCCGTATTTCAGAAGGATCCTACAGAGGGCCAAGCAACCTGCTCAGCATTTTGTCTGCTTGTCTCACAGGAGAATGGATCTCATCGTGCATCAAGGGACCTGCTTCAGCTCTAGCAGAGAAATAACTGATGATTACTAATGGTTCTCCCAGGCTCCTCCCATGAAAACCTGTATGAGCAGGAGTGCCATCCCGTGGGAGTGACAGCTCCTGCAAGAGCCGGATCAAGGTCTTGGGAAGCTTTCAACAGCACGGAGCACCCCATCCCGTAACAACAGACTTTGCAACCACTATTTCAGCTGGAGGTGAGAAAGGGGCAGGTGAAGAAAATATCTATAAAAATCCCTCTTTTGGAAAAGAAGAACAAAAGACTATATACATACTGTGACAAAAACTGATGCCAGCAGGAGACCAACAGAATAGATAAGTCCTCTGCTGTTTAATCGAATCTGTAAAAGAAGGAAGTTTATCAAACCATCTCACAATTTCAAACAACAGTATTCCTCTCTGCTTGTATTTCCATAATCCTAAACTGCTGAGCTGCTAAACAGTGGCTTGCAAGCTGTTAATGACAAGTCTGACTATTTCATCACAGATTACTTTGCCTACTCCCTAATTTGTCAAGGAAGGAGTGTTATTAGAGGAGCATCCTTAGGACCTGGCAGCACTTCACAGTGTTCCACTTCCACGTGAGCTTTGCCTTCTCTTGTACTATTATATCATGACATTTTCTTTTTGGCAACTAACTCTTACATAAGTACTGTAAGAACAAACAGGGGAAAGGAACTCTTGCATTCAGTCACCAATTAATGCTTCACAGTGGGGGAAAATAAAAAAGGACACACACAAGCAGCTAATTCCTTCCCTACTCTCACCTTATTTCTTCCCTACTCTTACTCCTCTTGGTGAAGGGAACAAGTCAGTAATCTCAAGACTAGAGCCTCAGGTGCTGAAAAATTGTCTGTGTCAATGCATCGTGGCACACCAACACAGGCTGGACATGATTTAGCACCGAGGCAGATCAGACAGAGACAGCTTACTGCCTGCAGCACTGCATAAGGTACCCGGGCACATCACAGGCTCTGGTGTAGCTGTCTCCATGGCAGAGCCCCAGTTGCAGCCCCTGTCCAAGAGAAGAACCGAGACGCAGGTCCACAAAGCTGGGATGCCATTAAACTGCCACTTTTAGAGGCTCTGGAGTCTAACCTTAGGCCCTCACCTACATCTTTAAGGCCTAAATACTTTTAAGAACATGATTTTTGTGAGACATAAACCTAAGGTTACAAAGGAAGGCTGCAGGGAGTAAAGCCATCTCTCCAGTCCTGCTCCTCAGCTAGGACCACACTTCTCCTTGGTTTCCCATCCTTCTCTTGGGGAACTTAATCATTATCCTTTTGGTCATTTTTATATGACCTTCTCAAACAGCATCATCTGCAGCATCATCAGGGGACAATTCAGCGGAGTCTTTCAAGGAGAGAGAGCTTCTCCAGGAGCTACTGTGTGGAGGGAAAGGACGTCCTTCTAAGGGAGGTTGGCTTGTCAGTGCTCCCATCCTTCCAGTTAGACTATAAAGAATCCCATTTACAAGAGAAGTGCATATTGCTACTGTGACAAGCAGCACTACAATTTTAAGAATGCAGGGATGCTGATACAGTTGTATCATTTTGCACCAAAGTCAGGAAATCCTTTTCACCCCAATTACTGCTCCTAAATCCAGAGTAATGATCTAGGTTCACTCCCCAGGGACCACCGAGGGGAAAGCCTGACTTGTAGAGTCAGAAAGGATGATCAGTCCCGACACTTTGAAACTCTGAGCCTGCACTGAACTCCGTGCACCCAGGATCCTCTGTGTCAATCTGTGCTGCCTGAGCTTTGCTGTTCCCTTCACACATGTCAAAGTACCAGCTCACACAAATGGCACATTTTCCTTCCCTACTGATTGTTGGCATCATAAAAAAAGGCTACAGCCATGATGATCATTTTGTCTGAAAGGTACTGGAGGATTTCTTTAGGCTATATGCTGTAAGGGTATGGAGGGACAGCAGGACCATTATATTCCTATGGCCATCACATGTTAAATACAACATCCTCACCAGACTGCTCAAAGAAATGAAGGATTTGGATTGCTTCAGGGCATGAAGGCCGACTTTGGGACTGTCTGCATAACTGAAGATGAGAAACGTCATGATCCCACTGCTAATGTAAACTTCAGAGACGGACCAGCCCGCTCTGCCTCAGTCATTCCTCTGCACCCACTCCTCCTCTCCTGCTTCCACCCATCAGAATGGCCCACACATAACAGCTAGACTGCACTTCCATTTTACTTATTATAAAGTGCAAAAAACTGTACACTAACTCTGCGTAACTACGACACAAATTTAAAGCTGCCTTCCCTGCTATCCCAAATGAAGAACAGCTGGCTAAGAAAGAGAAACTATTTTACAATAAATTCCTGTCTGGATTTTGGTCAGGAATTTCGTTTGACCACTGCCAATATCTGTAAAAACTGTCAGTATAAAATGTATCAATTGGAAAGGGATCTACAGGAAAAGGAAGCAAGTGAAGAAGATGGAATTATTTTAGCACGGAAAATGTCTGCATTTAACCCAAAGTGCGGACGCTGCTTCTCAGTCACACCTTCATCCTCCGTAAAACCAGCAGAGCATTCCAAAGGCCTCTGTGTCTAATTTGCTGAGGACAGTGCTTTCAAAGAGAGGTGTTTGAGGCTGCTTTCTTCAGACTATCTGCAAGGCTCTTCCTTGGAGGTCATTTAGGGGAATAAAAGCTGCCACTGGGGATTATTCAAAAGCAGAGAACGTATGCTAATTATTGACAGCAACTTTACCAACGTAAGAGCGACACACATCATGCTTTTCCTGTGTGGGCAAAGCAAACATGGCAACCCCTTCTGCAGCGCGAGCACCAACTTCCCCTCGCAGGGTCACTGCGCCAAAACACTCGAGTTTCACTCGCGGTCAGCAGTTCCCAACCTGCGTTTAACCAGCAACAACATCCCTGGCCCGGTATCTCGCCCGGCTCCCCCTGCCGGGCAAAGCAAAGAGCTATCAATTAACCTGAACAAGAACGCTCCTGCCAGCCCAAACACATTTTGCAACAGGCGTCTGCCTACTCCAGAAAGTGACCCTACAGAACCATGAGTGATTTTTATACAGTGCTGCTGAGTGGTCTTGAGAGAGTGAAATCCAAGCTAGGCGGAATCCCCACAGTTCACGTATGCCTCGTTCCTCTCACCGTACTTCTCTGTTTACCCGGAGGATCCTTCCACTCTCCCCGTGTGCCAGGCGAGGATGCCTCGTGCGGGCCCCTGCCCGCGCCCCTGCAGTGCTCCCTGCAAGCCAAGTCCACGGGAATGTCGGTGTGCACAGGGTAACCCCACAGCACTGCAAGTCCGGTTCATCTGGAATTACACCCGGCACCCATCTATGGAATCGGTCTCCCAGTCATCCCAGGGCAAGCGTGCTTTGGAAACGGGCTTACATCGATGTCCCTTTGTTCCAACTGTCCTTCTGATCTTTTCTATTCACTTCTCGATTGTTTTAGAGCTCTTCTCACGTGTTGTTTCTGTCCTTTTCCGTCCCTTTTCTGCCTGCTCCATGGCAGGGAGGTGCCATGCATACATCACCTCCTGAGCCTCAGTAGAAACATCTGGAATTCTTCACAGCTTTTCCAGTACTTTGAGCTCACCAGCAACGCTTTTTTACTCAAACAGTTGCACCTTTTTGTCCATAAATTCCAGCTGTGGTGTGTTATCTAGTTCAGCCAAATGAGCTTCCTGACAAACCCTTTCTTTTCCTGCATTTGACTTCGGACTACCTGCTGCTGTTTCACAAATTTCCCATCAGTCTACAGCTCTGGAAATACAGATTTAACTGATGAACTATTCCACTCCTCTGGTAACCCCCACAGCCTACCCCGTTTCTTATCATGACTTTTAACTGTGAGCACAGAAGCTTAGAAGATTCTGAAATTTGAAACAAAAGTTTAAGAAAAATGTGTCCTTGATTGGTGAAATTAGGGCAGAAATCAGTCAAGCAGCCCTCTCATGAGATGAGTGGCATTTCCTGCAGGAGGCAACGGAACACATTTCCTTGGGATATGTGAAAATGTGCGAGTTCAGGGAAAACAAGGGCAGCAAAACATTCAGAACTCACAGTAAGGGAGGAGATAATTTCAGGTTTTGGCAAAGACCAGAAGAAGAGTCTCAGCTGGAGTCATCTTAATTATATAAGGAAAAGCCCAGTCCCCTGTTCATTTAAGAATAGGAAATGCCTCTTCCCCAGGAGAAAACTGTCTGCAGATGAAGCACTCCCTCATACTGCGAGGAGGAAAAATCAATATTCCCAAACTCCCCTTTGAGGACTGGCTTGTGTCTAGGGGCTGAAGCTGAGGCAGAAGAATGCTGTTCTGGCTGATCACGCACGGAAGGTTTGCATGTTCACAGCCTCCTCTGTCAGAGTTTGAGGGGGGGTGACCTCCCTGCTGCTTGTGCAGCAAATGCAAAGATGCTGCCACCAGCTCCAGTCATTCCCATGCTGCTGTGGCAGCCAAGGCTAAAGCTAAACAGCAGAGGAAAAACAACGGAAATAAAAGTTATTCTATTCTGAAGGTCTTTTCTGGCAGCTGCTTAAGGGAAAACAAGGAGCTATTGCCAAAACCCAGACCGGTTTTGCTTCAGGGCCCAAATATGACAGAAATTACCCCAGTAAGGAATTTCAGAAGGGCTATGCTTTGTTTCCAGTCCCTCAGCTGAAAAAGCTGCAGGTCTTCTGTATGTCTGGGGATCCTTCTCCTTCAGTGCCTCTGCCTGGCAGTGGAAATTCAGTCTAAATCCTGCATTCCCAAGGTCTTGCCATGAGACAGTGGTCTCAGCAAACTGGAACTTCAAACATGTGCTACATTCCTGCATGTTTAAATGGGATGTCCTTCTTAAACCTCTTTTTAGACTCCTAAGAAAGCATCCCTGTTTTGTTCCATATCCCAAAATTCACTTTGCAGAGGGTACATACCTGGAGTGCTGCACGTGGCCACTAAGGGCTATCGCGCAGGAGATGTGGGAGCTGTGGCTGCAGAGAACTCCAGGGATGCTACAAGGTTTGGCAGGGACACTTTTGCTCTACTACAGTATAATCATCCCAAAAATCTCTCTGCCATGAAGCCAGGGAGCCAGCTTTGTCCCAATGTACCATTCACCCTAGTGCCTTGGAATTAAACTAGGGAAAACCAACCGGTCAGCGAGGAGCAGAACAGTGATGCTTCCCGTCTCCATGTGTGCTTTGCAAACATTAGCTTCCCTCCGGATTCTCCGATGCCTAACACACAACGACTGCACTGCGATTATTCCTGCTGGCTCAAGCTGCTTGTTTGCGTGGAAGGAATGCCAGGTCTCTCAGACTTCTAATGTACTGTCAAATTTTGCTGAAACTGGCTGAAGTTATCGGGCAGAGGAGCAAATTGGACTGACATGATTATACTCCCAAATGCTGACATGATCAAATGAATCTGGCTGCTTATCCTTAGGCTAAAATTCCTGTTCTCTAAAATACTGCTGGATGACGTCTGGTTTACACGCAAAAAAAAAAAATTCCAGAGGGAGGCAACTGGATGGAAGATACGGAGCAAACATCCTTCCACTCCGCATGTTCCAGGTGCACTGGGGAAGGATGCTTACTGGATTAGAGAGCCAGCAACGTATCCAGGACTCAGTGCAGGAAGGGAGGAGCAAGTGAACTCTGTCAAAGGACTCTCAAGGTCCAGAGGGATGCTGCTTCTCCTCCAAAAGCCCTGCTGGCCTGCCAGATTAGCTGCGTACGTAACAGAAGGCCAGAGCTGCTGCAGGGGGGTGGCCAAGTGAGCAGTGGAGATGGAAGCTCCAGTGGGAAGCACAGATGAAGGCAGAGTTAGTACCTGGACATTAATGAGTGTTCAGAAACAAGGAGCTCTAAAATAATAAACATATAGTTGGGCTAGAGACTTGGCATTGTAAAAACAGAAGGGGTGTGATGTGGAAAGTTTAATCCTGAATAGATCTGCCTTTTGATGGGAAAAGGATAGGTGGCTTGGTCCGAGCCAGGAACTCTGGAACTGACACCTGAGCTGAGGGCAAAGAGTGAGGCACTTGCAGTGTACCCACATCCCAGAGGAAAATGTTTTGTTTGAAGCAGGAATACAGAAGGAAAACCTCCTTCTCTAAACCAGGTGACAGATGCTTCCAAGATGCAGCCTGAGAATCGTAACATGGTTTTCCTTTCCTTTCTTGTAACAAGGAAGGAAGAATAAAATAAATACTAAGCTGCAGCATCCACTGACAAGGGGGCCAGGGAAGGGGCAGTCAGAAGAGAGGCACTTAATCAAAAAGCGATTTAGCAACCCAGCACCGGGACGTCTCTCCAGAGATTCACAGCTTATTTCCAGCTCTGCCATTCACCTACTGTGACTCCAGCAAGCCCATTTGTCTCTCTGACAGGTCCCCCTCTTGCTCTTTTCCTGACTCATTCTGTTAGATCACAAAGCTGCCTTTTCCCCCCTCAGACACTACCCCATAGAGTCAGCTTGTTTAAGCAACAAGTCCTGATTCCACGTGAAGCCACTTCAGCGAACGGCTGAGAAGGCGCCGAATGCCTGTGGTCACAGGGCACCAGGCTGCTCACGTGTGTGCACACACAGCACCAGGGCACACCATGGGGAAGAAGGAGCAAATCTTCTCCTTTTCTGCACAGTAACATGGCAAAACTCTTTACACCAGCATTAACAGGGAGCGAAATTTGTCCACAGGAGATTCTGAGTCAGGCAGCCTGGAACAAGGTAAATGTGTACGGATTTTACAGAGTATGATGCTAGAGATATACCACACTCTGGAGAAAGCCCTGAGTGTTTAGAATCACAGAAAAACAAGGCTGGAGGGGGCTTCTAGGAGGCTCTTCTGCATTGAAGTGTAAGTTCAAAAACACAGCTTCCACAGAAGTTAGTACAGCTTGTTTATTAAAATGTGTTTACTTTCAGCAGGAGCTTAACTTTGCCACAGTTGACTTACTCTGAACATTCTAGGGAGGCAATCACAATTTTGGATCACCACGCAAAAGTAATCATGATCAAGCAAGCCCTTTTTGTCTTCTACACATCTCTCCTTGCCTCTGCATGCAGGTCAGGGGCATCAAGACTGCTTTGAGGAGCTCCCCTTCTAGGGGAGATACTAGAGAGACACGTTTGGATCCTGCCAAACACCAAAGGAGCAGTACTAAATCCTGTACTATTAGCTCAGAAATTACCTGGTACTTCTGACTCACAGTGATATTTAGTGGACACCCAGGCTGGCTTGAGCCCATAAGCCCCACAGCAGTCAGCAGGGCCTGCTCATGCAAAGAAGCCCAAGGCTCAGCCTGACAGACCTCAGGAACTGGAGCTCCACGTCTGCTGCCCCCTCTGACCTGGGTGCCAGGGACATCAGCCGCACTCCCGGAATAACAACCAGCATCGTGGAGCTCTGGGCACTGTCACCAAGATGCACCTGACCCAGCTGATGCCAGCCTTGGCTGGCGACTTAGTAATACTTCAATAACTCATTACTAATAACAGGCAGGTGAAAGAGGGGACTTGCTTTGTTTTAAAGTCCAATTACCGAAGGATTTGGAGAGAAATCCAGGAACAGCAAGTGAAAACTGAGGAAATTCTCTTTTGCTAGTTGTGGGGTTGTTTCCAAGACTGCCTTTTCCAACCATGTGATCACACTGAACAATGGACATTTTGGGTGTGCAGAACAGTAGTGATATTGTTATGCCTCCATGAAAGCTGGCTGCTTCTGTTCAGCCACTCGTTTTCATCCTTTTTCACAAAAACATAGATGAGCTACAGATAAATTGCTCATGAAAGAAAGGGATTTTATTCCTACAGCTTTGCTTCCTTATGGCACTCCTATATTCAAGAAAAGGGAAGATCTGAGGAACTAGAGGCTGGTCAGCCTGACCTTGATCCCTAGGAAGATGATGAAGCACATAATCCCAGGAACCCCTTCTAAACACAGGAAGGACGAGACATGTAGATTTATGGAGCGGAAATCCCGCTGACCCTGCTGACAGCCATGTATGACAAGGGGTCATACATGTTGCTGGGTAAGGGGAGAGCAGCAGACATTGTTTGTGCTGACTTTAGCAAGGCTGCTGGATTTCTCTCAAACATCCTCAGGGACAAACAGAGGAAGAAGAGCAGAGATAAGTGGGCAGTGGAATGGCCTGATAACCAGCTGAAGCACTGTGCTCCAAGCTCAGCTGGGCGCCAGTCACTAGGGCCTTACCCCAGCGGTCAGTGCTGCTTAGTGTCTTTTTTAGTGAACTGGATGATGGGGAGAGAGCAGCCCCAGCAAGTTCACAGCCCATACAAAACCAGGAAAGGTGGCTGATGCTCTGGAGGGCTGTGCTGCCATGCAGAGGGACTGGGACAGGCTGGAAAAATGTGCAGGCAGCAAACTCATTAACATCCACAAAGGGGAACGAAAAGCCCTGCACTTGGGAAGGAATAACTCCACATACCAGCATGGGGCTGGCCAGCTGGAAAGCAGCTTGGCTGAGAAAGACCTGTTGATCCTGGTGGACACACCAAGCTGAAGTCAACAATGCACCCCTGTGGCATGGAGCACCAACAGCATCCTGGGCTGCATCAGGAGAAGTGTAGCCAGCAGGGAGAGGAAGATGATCCTTCTCCGCTCAGATCTGGAGTGCTTGGTCCAGTTCTGGGCTCCTCGATACAAGGAACATAAAGATTTCTTGGACGAAGTCCCGTGAAGGCCCACAAGGAAGATTTAAGGGATGGCAGCATCTGACATACAGAGGCTGAAAGGGCTGTGACTGCTCAGACTGCAGAAGATTCAGAGGGATCTTAGCAATGTGCATAAATACTTGATGGGAGACGACAGAGAAGGTGCAGCCAGACTCTTCTGAGTGATATCCATTGAAAGGACAAGAGGAACAATTTTAAATACAGAAATCCCATTTAAATATAAGAATGTTTTTTGACCGTGAGAGTGCTTAAACAGCAAAGTAGACTCCATCCTTGGAGGTGCTCAAGACCCAACCGGGCAAGGTCCTAAGCATTCTGCTCTAGCTGACCCAGCTTTGAGCAGAGGGCTGGGGACTAGATAACCTCCACAGGTACTTGTCAAACTCAGCAGTTCTGTGATTCTCCTGTCTTTTAACTTTGCATTCACTCAGTGACTGTAATCAACAGTCTTCCCTCTGTCCTACACTGCTGTCTGAGTGGTGTCCCGTAGCCACAGTGACTTCCCTCTAGAACTGTGTGGCATCTCCTGCCTTTCCTTCTCAGAAGGAACCTTGAAGCCACTCTGGGGGCAGGGGTTGGCTCTTTTTTCACCCGGGAAATAAAGCATAAATTCATTGGTCTCAGGTAGTTTTTTCTTAAACAGAAAAGTTCTGTAGAGTTTCCTGCTGATGGTCATGCTCTGAAACACCCAATTATTTAACAGTTTCCTTCACTTTCCAGTGTGTTAACAGTTTAGCAAAGTTTAGAATTTTTCTTACCAAAAAGCCCCACAGCTCTCGTCCATATTTTATATTTCACCTGTGTGTTTATCCCCTCTGCCTTATTAAAAGCAGGGTCATTCTTACTTGGAATATATTCAGGAGTATGAAAATGCAGTGCACTGTAGTGAGCTAGCTTCTTTCAGCACAGATTTCTGTCCTTAAAAGGATGGGAAATGTCCAGTGACAATTAATTTCTATTCCTCCCACTACAATTTCTACTTCTTGTGACAGAGAGAACTACTTGTTTTTTCAAATAAAATCCACAGAATTGTAGACTTTTTTCTTTTCCTAAATATACCCGGGTTATTAAAAATAAATAAATAACTAAACAAATGGGAAAAATGTAGGACTTACGTATGATCCATAGTTCACTGCTAGGGTCTGCAAAGCCCATGGAAGGCCTAGGCCAATCAAAATATCAAAAACATTGCTTCCGATGGAGTTGGACACGGCCATATCCCCCATACCTGCAGGAACGGAAACCACGTGCACTCAGACACATCTCAGAAAAGTCTTGTACCTTTAATCTGAGCTAATCCAGGCAACTGGCACCAAAGGCCAAGACTTATGGAAGATGCCACTCACTCCCTCCGTTCCCTTTGCCCCCCCCCATCATACAAGGCCAGCAGGCTTAAAGGGGCTTAACCGACCTTCCAGGATAATCTGAGAATTCCCCTCCACTAATCCTCTGCTGGTGAGGGGACCTGCTGTGCTGGCTGTGACCTGCCAGCCCTCTGGTGCCATGTTCAGGGGGCCTTTTGGTGCTTTACTGTGACCATGACACATGAGCTTCTGTACTGGACTGATTGCAAAAGACGTCTGTTCAGCAGCTGCTTATTGCAGTGAGGAGCCACTGGTTTTGCTCCCCAAAGTAGTACTGAGTACTTGCTTTTCCTCTTAACACACCTGTTGCTGGGGCCACAAGTATGGGGGAGCTGCTTTCCTTAAAAACAGTAGCATCTCCCAGTCCTTATGACTGTGGAGGAAAACCAGAAAGTGACCTGAAAGATTCTTATGCCATTATATAGTTCTATACCACTGATATTCAAATTAAGGAAATTACTGTGATTCTTGGGGAAGGCTTGAAGTTGACAATACTGCCAGAAACTGTCCCACACTGCTGTTAAGAACCTATTAACTGCTTTGCAATAGCAGCACAATTTATCTCCTCCTTTGTTCTTGTTTTAAATTCCAGGCTCGTGAAAAGGGCTCTGTATATTCTCACATTCAGGAAACATCTGTGCTACCTGAAGAGGGGGAGAATGTAAGGATACACTTCCACAGCAGGATGCCATCCCTGAGATCACCTACCTTGCCTGGCCACGATAAGGCTTGCCATGCAGTCTGGCACGCTGGTTCCTGCTGCCAAGAAAGTGATGCCCATGATCACGTCTGGAATTCCCAGTGTGTACCCAATGATTGTCACCTAAGGAGAGGAAATAAACCATCAAGCTGTTTACACAAATACTAGCTAAGCAGACACAAAACTACCCTATGGTTCTAGTTCTGCAGGAATTTGAGTGAATGTCATGCTATTGTTCATGCTGAGTTCAAAGTGTTATCATTCACAACTCCATATCTCTCGAGCTTGCTTGCTCCAAGAGAATGAAAAGTTACTGTGGCCAGATTGTCACTCAGCACTCCTCGCACTGCCATGCAGGACTGGGAGACGTTCCACTGCTGCAGCTGCAATTGTTTCCCAAAAGGCTACTGGCTTCTAATTTTTTCTCTGAGTGTGGACAGGTCCAATAGAAATGGAAGCAAACCTAAGCAAACCCTGAAAATTCAGGTGTGCAGAACTTCCTACACATTTCTCTAGACTGACAAACCCCCTCCTGTTGCTTCTCCCAGGCAGTGGTTTCTGGGTTAGTTGGTACGTACCATCCACACCATCATGTAAGAAAAAGCTGCAATCCACAGGGTAGAAGAAGCAAAAGTGACCATGAACCATTTTTCCAAGTGGGGTTTGTTACAGTTGGGCACTGTGAAGTACAGGACAAAACTCAAGGGCCATGTGAAGACCCACTTCAACATTTCTATCTTGCCAGCTGCCAAACAACAAAACAAAGGGAAACAATCACAAGTCAAGTCTGCCGTATTTCAAAATGTTATTATTTTGTTAGCATGTGCAAGCAGGATGCCAGGGACACCTCAGCCTAACTGTTACACCAACATGCCACTCCTTGTTCAGGAGATCATGGTGTGATGGCAGATAGGAGGGCAGAGACAGGCACAGGAGTATGAAGGGCATTCCCTGAGAGTTTAAGTAATGGCTCAGAGCACACATGCTCCCCCCTCCCCTGGTCAAGTTCTTACAGAAACCGCATAAAATGCAGGTTCAAGAAAGAGATCTGATCCACCTTCAGTCACCTAAAGGGAAGGTACAGAAAAGATGGGGGCAGGCCCTTCACAAGGGAATTACAAAAGCCAATGGACTCAACTTCTAGTAAGGGAAATTCAGGATAGATGCTACACTAAGTTGTGCATTTTCTCTGTTTTTCCTACTGTGAGGGTGGGCAAACATTGGAACAGGTGTCCAAAAGTCTGTGGGAGGTCCATCCTTAAAGATAATCAAAACTGAACTGGACACAGGCTTGGAGGACCTGCTCTGAGCAGGGGCTGGAACCAGACATCTCCAGGTCCATGCCAGCCTCTCCTACGCTATGAAAGTCCATAGGACAGCTAAACTGTTCTCTTTAAGGCTCAGGTCTTTTCCTTACTCAAACTACAGAAATGCCATTTGAGCAAGATCTGAGCAGGAGTTCCCAAAATCATATCTTTCCTGTAAAGGGCAGGACCAGTCCCTACAGTATTCCAGCTCGTCTGCAACACAGCAGATCTTGCCAGCTACGGCAACTGTGACTCAAAGGTAGGACAGGGATATGTTATGATCGCTGCAGGACCAGAGCCCTGATGTGGTAAGAGGGACTAGGCTAAAAGGAGATCTCCACCCTGCAGGTGCAGTGCTCAGCAGCCTGAGCCATGAGCCATGCAGCTGCTCTGACCTTCTAAGCCCTCCATACAGAGTGAGAAGCACTATGGCAGTGCCTAGTGAACAGCAGGAAAGCAGAGGCACACAGGACCACCCTGTGTCTCTGCCCACATCAGCACCACCAGTGCCTTGCCCACACTAGCACTGCACTTTCCAACTGAAGTAAGAGCACACCTCACCCCCCAGCAAAGGTATGTCCTAGCCATGGGCACATCTGACCTGCACTCAGGCTTCCTTGCCACCAGCCCAGACACCCTCAGCATCCTCCACAGTGAGCAGAGATCCAGCTCTCCAGAGGGTGAGCCATGTTTTGGGGGCAGAACCCACCCTGTGGAGATTGCTGTGTCTCCCCTCTGATTGCAACAGCAGCACAGGGCCAACCCAGGAGCTGCAGCAGAGGTGTGCCCAGCCCCAGGAGCCTGCACCCTGAGAGCTTCCTGCTGCTTCCCGGTTCCCCTCCTCTTTTATGTGTGAACAGGAGCCTCACTGCAAAGTGAAAGCTGATGGAAGCTCTCAGAGACACTTCTATCTCTACATGCATCTGCCATGCTTTCCAGCATATCCCAACAAACACCACACAGGCCCAGGAGCTTCTTACTGGGTAGGTCAAAAGGTGTATATGGCCCTTCATGGTCATCATCATCATCATCTTCTTCCTCTTCCTCGTCGTTTTCATTGTTTTCGTTATCCTCGTTCTCGTTCTCGTTCCCGGCCTCAGCCACGTCCTCGTCCCGCCGTGTGCCGTTCACGCCCCGCTCTGCGGAGTTGCTGGGACCTGTTCCATTCTCCACCACATGCTTGATGGGTATTTTGATTGCTACTTCTGACTCACCATTGGTGTAAGTCCTGCTGTTGATCAGCCTCTGTCTCTGTAAATAAAGGCAAAGCCTCACTGGAAGATAAGATTTTTTTCAAATTTGATTTTTTTTTTAAGTTAAAGGGAAGAAGAGAGAAAGAGAGATGTGTAGAATTCTTTAAAAATTTATCTTTAAGAGCAAAAGGAATGATTTTCATCGGGTACAACACAATGCTTGCTTGCAGACAACCAGGTAAATCTCACGCGTACAACTTTTACAAGAGAAGGTCCAGTGGTTGTGGAATTGACTCCAGGAGGACTCCAGGACCAGTGACATACTAAGTGCAGTCTCAGGGTAGTGCCATATTATTAAACAGATCTATGCAGGGGGCACCCCCTGTGAGCAACAGCTACATTTAACATAACTGCATAATACCCTCTGCTAAAATCTCCAAGGGGACAGAGAGCAAGGGATGATTTAGTGAAGTCAATGTCAGAAGGATAAAATCTGGGAGAGCGCTATCAGGGGATCCAGAAGAAACACCAGAGGTGCATTTCAAGCCAAACACTGCTACAGGAAAAGGAGAAAATTCTAAACGAGAAGGGCAGGTGGGGGAGATAAAAGACACACCTCATTGATTAACATGCGGCTGGCCATGGAGAGACGTGTTTTGGGAGGGAAATGGCTGGTTATCATGATCCGGAGCCCAGCCTCGGAAAATGAAAGCTGGTGTGGGTAGGCAGAGAGCAGCTCATCAACCATGATCACTGAGGCTTTACGGTGGAAATTTCCTGCAGCCAAGGAACAAAAACAAATTGAGGTCTTCCTCCAGCAATCTCTCCCTCTGCTCTACATGGCTCTCAGAAGAACAAACCCATGGATTCCAGAAGTTCTTTGTAAGAACCATTCCTTCAGCTACACCATTCAAAGTAAGGCTCATCTGTCCTTAATTTCCGCCTTCTACACACCTTATATGCCTGTTTTTAAACAGTCAACATGGTATCACCACTGACGCTCCTTACAGAGAACTAAATCTGCTCTGCACAGTTTATCACAGGCCTGCACTAGGCAGACCACCGCTTCAACAGCAGCTATCCCACCAAGGCAGTTATTTCCAGTTGTAACCTGCACTTCCATGAGGATATTGTCCTCATCCACCACTAACTGTGTTCCTGCAAGGTATCAACATGAACGAGAAGAAGGCTCCTGCACCCCAGGCTTGCAGCTCATGGCCAGGAACTGCCACCAAACCCAGCAGCAAGTGCACGTGCCAGAGCAATCCACAGCGCAGGAGCAAAGGGACAGGGAGACACAGGCAGGTCCCGGAATCGTGCTCCTCCTGGGGCACAGCGCTGATGCCCACTGCCTCTAGGATTCATCCTTCCTGTACCTGGATGACACCTTGGGCTGTGAATCCTGTGCTAGGACTAGGACTTGGCAGCAGGGAAACCTGAGGCCTTACCCAACACACTTCTGCACTGGTTTATTAAAACCAGTGTTTAACACTGGCAAATGTTTTGTGGCATTACCGTTTTTGACCATCACTGTTAGTCTTACAGGAGACTATCTCCTTGGCTTTCATGTCACTTTTTTTTTTCCTACCAAGGCTTCCATGCATTGGGGTAGATAAGCGAGCTCCTCCATATTAAAAAAAAACAAACAACAAAAACCAACTGGCTTTTCCTTGTGAGTTTTTCCACATTGGCACTTGTTGAATGGCACCTCGAAGAACTGCCCCAAACACAGAAACCTTTCTGTTTCAGACTTTTTGGTCCTCTGTTAAAAAAAGGCTTCAGAAAAGGCCTCAGAAGACAAACAGTGTCTGAAACCCCCAGGCACCCCATTGCAACAGGTGCTGTTGGTGGCCCTGTGCCCCTGGCTGGGACACAAAGCAGCACCACTTGCCTTTCCGGGCCTCCCGTGGCCCAGGGCCAAGGAAATACAGGAACAATCTGCAAGAAGATGAAGCAATCCTTTCGTCTTCCTTTCTCAGTCAGCGTGAGTAACCACAAGTGTCCAAATCAAAAAGTTACCATCAGAGTATGCAAAAACACATTGTGGGGACATTTAAACCAAATCCCACAATCAGAACTAACCCTGAGGCCAGTGGGTAAAGCTGGACGTGCAAGGCCTGAGTTTGTGCTCACTGAGTTTTCCCAGTCTAGCTTTCCTGGCACAGAACTGCCAGCACAGTTCTGCTGTGGAGAGCTCCAGGCAACAGAGAGCCGTCCCCACAAAAGCAGCTTCCCCAGATGAGAGCGCACAGCACTGCTAACAGCTTTCCCTCTGCAACAGGCCTGTAACTGAGAGCTGGCAGACTCCAGGCGTTTGCTATCAGCAAATAAACCCTGCTATGTTTAACTGCTTACTGTATGCAGACTATGCCTCTCGAGCACCGTTTGCAGGAAAAGAGATCTATTTTTGGTTGGGTGGGTGGGTTTTTTGGATAGACTAGCAAAACAGAAGAGGCAGCCCATCTGTAGTCAGAGACCGGGACTGATTTCAACAAGATGGAGCTTCTTCTCAGGCTAAGTCAGTGCCTCAGGGGAGAGGGAGGAGTTATTCCTGAGGACAGGTACGTATACATCCCAAGCACATACTGCACATGCTTGTTGACTGTTTTAAAGACAAAAAAATTCCGCTGCAAATACAGTTTAGCACATCCTTGCAAACGCAGACATTGAACTACTGCTGCTGAGCTACAGGATGGGGGCATTTTTTTTAAGCTGAAGAAACACAACCATTTTTATACATGATCATACTAAAGTCAAACTGGAACAGATTTCAGCCAAAGTGAAATACTCTTAAAGACCACTTACGTGGAAAAGTTGGGCATGGTAAAGACAGCACATACAGTAAGAGCACAGTTCCCAGACCCACAGAGAGTCCCCATCCTCCCTTCACTGGGGGTAAAGTGTACACTGGTCTAAGTAGGGCCTTTTTCCTTGCTCAGTTGATATCCCTTTGGAGTGGAGTTAAGTTTAACTGGAGAAGATGTAACTTTGGTTCAGAGTAACAGTGACCACAGCACGACTTAAAATCGCTGTAACAGGCTAGATAGCCAACCCCTGGGCTTGAAGGAGTCCTTACAGCCAAGCACTTGTCCAGCAGCAGGAATCAGCCTGCCTCAGCCTCCTCCAGCCAAGAGGCCTCAGCCACCTCCAGTGGCACAGGGTGTGGTGGCCGGGATCACCACACCGTGCCCCTCATCTGGGAGGGGTGGGTCCAAAAGGGCCACCCTGCCCGCTCCTATTTCGTGGCTTACAAGACAGCAGCAGTTCCCACGTGTGAGCAGGGACAGAACACCCAGAATGATGCAAGCGAGAGGGTGACTTACTGGAACAGTTACCTTTCTTTAGTAACACCACTGTGGCATCGCAGTTGCTGTTGTCGTCCATTTCCGTGTTACTTGCTAAACCGTTCACCATATTTGCAGAGTTTTTTGTCTTCCTCTCAAAGCAGTGATGTATGGTTGAGTTGTACCTGCACAAATGAAACAAACTCAGGATGTACTTTTACTTCTTGACAGTCTTCCTTTCCTAGACTTGTATCCTACGCAATACAGCTAAGGGAGGGAAGAAAACTCCTCTGGTTTTAAGGAGCATCCCAGAGCTCCAGCTAAATTGTACACCATGCAATCTCTCTGTACCCAGAAGGCTATGAAAGATAGAAGCCATGGATCTTGAATGACATACAGGCTTGTGTGTTAGGTGTGATGAATATTCTGTGTCGAGTGATCTTTGCTTGTCACCATCCAAGTATATTTTTTTATCACATAATCACACTTGAGTATCAGCATTATTTTACTGGGAGGACTCACCACAGAAACACAACACCCTATGCTAAATTCATTTCATCTTTGGCGGGGGGGGGAAGGCACATATTACAACTGTCTTGCTGGTCAGTTAATTGTTGCAAGGGTGAAGCTACCCTCCACGTCAAAATTTCTAATTATTAGATGAATTCTGACTTGTGTTCCCTTCACCCAGCCTGAGTGTTTTGCTGTTCTCACTGAGAATTGCTCTCACAATATTTACTCTATTCATCATTTCAAAACAAATCTCTAGCCTTACTTGTGGAGACAAGACCACTGGTGTGCTTGGCAGCCGGTAGGTTTTGTTGAATGTTCCAGTTTACATCTGGGTTTCCTTTCCACTGGCTTTTAAAAACAAGACAGGAAGAGGGGAACCAAACAGCAGAACAGACTAGTTTTACTAGCAAGAACTTGTGTGAAAGAAGTCACACAGGCCAGATGCTCAGAAAATCACTGCTGACTGTGCTGAAGTTTTATCACAGGTCTCCAGGCAAGCAAGAACTGCTGCAGAGCTTTGCATCCGTGAAAAGCAGGCTGGAACCTCGCTCCTGCTTGTTTCCAAGTAAGGATGCTAAAGTGAAGTCAGAAGAGACTATTTTGGTGGGACTTGAGGATGGATCCCGATTTGCTGCATTAGCCTTGGTCAGTTCACACAGGGTGAGAGCCATAAAGCACAGATTCACAGGACAGTTTAGGTTGGAAAAAACCTCCACAATCTTCAAGTCCAATCTTAATTCAGCACTGCCAAGCCTACCACTAAGCCATGTCCCTAAGCGCCATATTCACACGTCTTTTGGGAATCACCTTCAGGGATGGTGATTCCACCACTGGCCTGGGCAGCCTGTTCCTGCACCTGACAACCCTGCTGGTGAAGAAAGTTTTCCTAACAGTCAAGCTAAACCACCCCTTCCAGAACTGGAGGCTGTTTCTTCTTCTTGTTGGGAGGGCTGGGTGAGGCAAGGGGAACAGGGAGCCTTAGGATTTAAATAAGCTGAGGGCACATTTGACTTACTTCATTATAAAGATGTAGATGACATACATCAGCACTAAGACTAAGGACTCCCACCTGGAAACAAGAGCAACACATAAACACATCAGAGCAGGGCACGGCATAAGCTGCCCCTGTTCAGCCACTTCCCCATCTGCCATGCCACAAGTGTGCAGAAAGGCTTAACCCTCCTGGGCTGCCTTAACATTCCTCTATAAAAAAGGGATGCATAGAGAAATGGCTCGCACATCCATGCATGATGCCTTCCTTGTTTTCTTGACTTCTTTGATTTTACTTGGCCAAACTGACCTGCCAGCTAAGAACAAGTGACAAAACCCAGGAGTTCAGTGAGCAAATTGCACAGCTAGGTGATGCCTTAGGTTTTAACTTTTATATTTTTCAAATCGCTGTACTGCTTAGTGTGTAACTCGGAAGTTTCTTGTAGCCTGTTAATTTCTGCTCTCTCCTGCTAGTTAGACATAAGCCTCTCCGGGCCTGCTCTCCAAGGACACCCAGGCCCAAAAAGTATAAACCAAAGAGCCTCTAAGGGGGTGTAAGCTGAGGGGAATTACATCATTAAACTGAAGCTTTAATTGGAGAATTAACCCTGATATGCAAATGAACCAACCTATAAAAGTGTGAAAAGCTCGTGACCCGCAGTCCACCTTGGGGTCCATCCTGGCAGTGGCCTCTGGCTCCCCAGGGTGTACCTTTGAAGGCCTTTCAAATAAACACCTGCCTTTATTCCCTTACTCCTGTCTAGTCTCTGTGTCTAGGAGGCCTCTCAAGGCATCACAAGGACCACCAACATTTCTGTGAGGACAATAACCACGGGATGTGGCCAAGTGAGGGGAGCAGTCACCCTGCTCTGCCTGCAGGGATGTAAAGCAGGGTGCTGGGCTTTGTAAAGCTGATCATGCTCAGACAACCTGGGCAAGGGGCAGCTGCTCTGTCGCTGCTGCTGCTGCACGAGCACTGAGAATGCAGCAGGCAGCAGTTCAAACTGCTGATTAGACACTCATAGGTTTTTTCCCTCTGCTGCTTCTGTGTCAAACTAATGAAATAGTAAAATTTGTATGAAAACAAATTATAATACGACTTTTAGAGTTTGTTTCTAGGTAATCTTTTTCATTCACCAAATTGCTGTGTTCTGCATAGTTAGTTCCCTATGGCAAACTGCTAGTCCTTGTGGAAATCATCCATTATCAAACTACTATATGCTAAAATTCATGGAACATTTTCTCCACAAGCATTTTGAGATACTGCACTAACTGTATCAATGTCTCAATCCCCGCTTCTGAAGATTCAACACTCAGCTTCTGCATTGTGGTTTGGTTTTTTTTGGGTTTTTTTTTTTTTTTTTAAAGAGCACATTAAATACAACTGGCCCTCGGGTGAATTTCAGTAGAAAAACCACACAGAAATATCAACAAAGAAAGCCCGGCCACTGCAAGAGTGGGTGTTTGAAACCTGCCTCTGAAATGGGCAAGAGCCAGTGAGGGAAAACACCAGCCTAAGCAGCCTGACGCTCCCTAGTGCCTGTAATCCAAATGACACCGGCTGAGAGTGATACCAAAGCCAATGCCTCACCTCCACTGCCACCTCCAGCTCTGTCACCTCGTGCTGGAAACAAAACCATGAGACCAAAGCAGCTGAAAAGTGCCTGAAGCCCTCCTAGACCACCATACCTACTGTACTGCACTTAAGCACACTATTAGGGATATTTTTATTTTTCTTTTATTTCTTTAAACTGGCCATTCACTAAACTATGAAAAATCCAAATATACACTTATTTATGACTGCTTGGGGGTCCCCTTCTGGCACACACAAAGCTCTGCTGAGCACACTGCCATCCCCAAGCTGCTGCAGGGCATGCAGAGGGCACTGACTGCTGCTGTACCAGGAACAGTCTGAGCAACACTCTCCTGGGCTTTCCTCTCTAGCTCAAAAAATTAGTTATTCTGGCCTGTCTTGTGCTGATGTTTCTCGCACAGCAGCAAATAGCTGCCCTGCAGAACTTTTTAGCTTTCTCCTTCTCGCCTCATAAACACTAATTATGGCACTTTTTGTGGTATAACTGGAAAAAATGAAAAGAAAAGGGATTCACTTACCAGGAAACTCTTTCATCATAAATAAACTGTGGAGAAAAGATTTAAAAATAGCATGTTATACACAAAACCACACTTGAAAACAGCTCATCACCTGAGGCAGGGGACAGAGTAAAGCAAGCCAGGGCTCATGGCAATGGCATTAAGCTTGGGTGTATTTTGGCACTGGCCTCCTGCCCAGCCTTTGAATTTCTCAACCCTTAGTTTCTCTCACCTAGCCAAAGCGAGCAGGTACTCCTTCCCAAATGCCACTGGATCCTTGTGTTAGCCAGAGTTATTGCAGGAGTTAGAGGGAAAGCATCCGTGAGCCAGAGATGGGGCTGCATCCCTGTGACCCACTCGGCTGTCTCACCGGACATGGCCTCCTCCCCGCCGGCTCCCGGCCAGACGCCGAGTGACCCGCCAGCGGATCCACAGCAAGCTCCGCAGCTGCTGCCGTGTCCTGCTGGGCCCAAGGTGTTGTTCCCGTCAGCTCAGGGTAACCACCACCCCAGCTGACTGTAGCTACTGTGACAGTCCCTCTGGCACACCTGCTGATGGATGGGCAGTGTGGCTTTCCCAGCTGTGCCACGAAGCCTCCTCGGGCAAGGAATGCGCCTCCTCCCTGAGGGAAGCACCAGCACCATGGCAAGGGGCGTGAGGGAAGGACCAGCCCCTAGGTGAGGGGTGTCACGGGAGAACCCAGGGCAATGGTGAGGGCTGTGAAGGAAGCAGCAGCACCATGGCGAGGGGTGAGGGAAGGGCCCGCACAGGCAGAGGCTGAGGTGCCGCACAGGCAGAGGCCGAAGAGCTGCACTGGCAGTGGCTGAAGGCTCGCAGTGGCTGAAGGCCTGCACTGGCAGGTGGCCGCCGTGCTCCGTGACCAGGCCCTCCCCCTTGCCGTGCTCCGCCAGCCCTGCCGCTCCCCGCGGCCCCGGTTCTCCTCCCACGGCGGCGGGACAGCTGTGAAGGGGACCCGCTGTGCCAGCGCCTCCGCGGAAGGCTGGAGCTGGAGTCGCACACAGCCCTCGCGGCCTCGGCGATGGTCCGCGGTCCATTTGGCCCTTCCAAAGCACCAGCAGGGAAATGCCGTGCCCGCACCAGGGATTACAGATCCACGGCTGCGGCCCAAGCAAACGGGGGGGGAAAAGGAACGAGGCCCTGAAAGCAGAGTGAACACTTCCCCGTGGCCATACAGCCGTAAATAGCAACTCCCGTGTGACAGCCGGCAGGAGGCAAGACTTACACTGGTTACTGCAAGAAAACATGACCACGAAACATTGCAAATTACAGTTCACGGTCACCGTGATCCAACCTGACAAGGCCTGGTTTAGGTTACAATGTTTTGGTGTGATGGGACATGAAAGCGTGTGCACTGACTTTTGTAACTAAAAATAGCACCCATCTCTGTTTTGCCACTAATGACTCTGACCATGTCCCTTCAAGTTAAGATACACAGGCATCTTTTTCCTCTCAAGAGAATAAGGAGTTAAGTCTTCCCAAGCTCTACGAGAAGACAGCATTGTAACATTATAAAGTTAAAAAAAAAAAAAAAATCATAGGGCTGAATCAAGATGAATTAAGGACAGTAAATGTGGTTTATCCACTTCTAACCTCTGTGGTTTAGAATTCACTCTCTCTCATCAAATGGCCTGGAGCAGCAAACAGGTGAATCTATACTGCCCTATTTCTTACAACAGCACTGCACTACCTTTTCTAGTACAAATGGAGACAAAGTCATATTAATTTACCCAGCACAGTATCAAGCTTTTAAAAGTTGCTGTATCTCAGCATTGGAAGGAATATATTTATTTCCCCTCATGTGTTTATGATTAGTAAAGATACCAGTGGAGTGCAACTTTTAACACAGCACCAGTGGCTGCTGTTTAAAACGCCATGAGAATGAACTACAAACAATGTAATTCTTCAAGACTGATGACTCTACTCCAGCTGCAGAGAAGTCTCAGTGCCCTCATATGGAAAATTCTCCCTGCATACAAAGCACTGAAGTGTCTTCTAAAAGGAGCACACAAATCTTATGAAGGGGAAACCACAGGCAGGTTACACTGTGCTCTGCATGGAGCCTGTGGCTCATCTCCCAGCTGAGCCATGGGGGACTGGAGAGTTGGAATTTGAGCAACATTGTCCTTCCACCTCAGCTGGATTCTGTCTTAGAAGGACAGGAAAAATTAGAGACACTGGGAAGCCAGGGATTCCTGGGCGAGTGAAGGGAAGGAGAAACTTCTTAAACTGAAGCAGTGTTTGAAAGGAGAAATTCTCATGTGCTATCAACAGGGGAGCAATATTGCATACAAAAGGGTCAGTGCATCAGCTAGAGGGAAGCTAAACCTTTAAACACTTAAAATGTTTTCCCTTCCTCCCATCTTTCTCTGTTTTTCCCTAACATGTGTTTAAGTCATTTGCTATGACTGTTACAGAGTAACATCGAAAGACACTGGGATGCGCTCCACCTCACCCAACCCAAATTATCCAGGTATGGCTGTAACATGGGAATAGGAGCTTTGGCAACGCCTTCGAGCAGTCTCTAATGCCTGGAGTTGCACCATCCTGCTACCCTGGCTGCCTGGAGGGCCTTGAACTCCACCACTGATGAGCAGAAGAGTGGGCATACAGCTGGATAGAAGCTAACTCAAAGCTTAGGGAAAAAATAACTGCATCCTGGTATGACAGGGTACACTCCCAAAAGAAAAGGACTCCTGCACTTCTGTAATGATGAAGAACAGCTTAAACAGAAATAAGGTGTAGGAGAAAAGTCTTAGGGGTAACAGAGATGTCTGTTCTGCAAGCCATACGACTTTCTCATGACATAGAAGACGCAGACAGGAATTTCAGGGGTGCGCTGGACACAAACCAGTAGAGAATTCTTCTCCACATCCTGATGTCCTGATGCGGCCGACTACCACAGGGATGAACCAGCCATGAAAAAACCCGTCTTGCTTAAAGAATTTAAAACTGATGGCAGAGTTTCAACTCTCAAGAGCTTCAACCAGATTTTCAACTTGTCTGCCTCCATGCAATAAATGAAATGCCCAATCCAAGCACCAGGAGGCTAGGTCCCAGGCAGATGCCCACATCTGTGCTTCCTGTGGAGTGAACTAAGAGAATGCCTGCTGGATATCCTTAAGCTTGTGCAATGGGACTCACTACAATTAGTATGTGCGGCTCTGTTTGTTGTTTAGCAACACTTTTTGGTCTGAGATTACTGTCAAGCTGTCAAAGCAAAAATAAAAGTTTCTTCATTTTGCAGCTCATTGCTAATAATTATGTAGAAAAGTTATTTTTCACCAGGTACAAAATGGCTGGCCTTGCAATATGGGGAATAAAAGTACAAACAGGCTGAGAAGGATCCTCAGTTTAGGATGAGGCCTCTGCACCTACAGCGCATGTCTGGAGAGAGAGGCCATGTGCAGGAGGAAACAAACCAAAACCCACTGTTGAAACACACTAATCACAGTAACCCAGATGGCAGAGATGCAAGTGACCCTCTTCTGACTCTAAAGTCCCCTTCTCGCTGACATATGAAAGTTAACCTCACAAGATCACTCTACCTTTCTTAGGGAATCTAGGATACTAGGCTAGGCTGGGGGGGGGGGGGGGGGGGAAGAAAAGCAACTGTTACCTGGAAATTCAATTTTTACATTTCCTGGCATTGTTCGGCATTGGTTGCAAAGGTAATGCTAAACTGATAGCAGTGTCTTTAGCTAAAACTTTTTTTCACTGAATAGCCCAATTCTGAGAGATCTGGAGCATTTTCTTGATGAACCTGATGAATGCTGGGATAGTCCCAGAACTGCTGAAAGTGTAGTCTTTGAGGACTTTCTGTTAGCACGCACTGCCCCTATTACGTGTGGAAAAACTAACCTTAGTGTTTTGCAGGAGCTGTTGAAGACCTCTCTCCTCTGGGCACAAGTGCTGCCTCCTTACAGGTTAGTTACATGTTTTTTAGGATGTTGTGAAGGTCACTGCCAGGAGAGCACCCCAATCCATGCATCCACTGCAGGGCTGCCTGGGGGCTCAGGACGTGGGTTCAGCTCCGCACTCCGTGTCCGCACTGGGCCACCACACCCCACCCCAGCTATCCCTCTGGGCTCTCTGGACACTCCTCCATCTCCTGCCCTTTGGCCAAACTTCCCAGCAGAACCACGGAGACCACAAGCAGTTTTCCACAAGCAGAAATCCCCGTGAGTGCTGGAGGTGGGATCTTAGCTACAAGACTGTGATTCCATGGCAGGTTCCCTTTACAGGTGGCAGTAGACATGGGCTCCTGCAGATGAAGAACCTTCAAAAACTTACCACGATGAGTGCAACAACAGACAGCGTGTAGTAGATTGAATCTCTCAAGAGACTCCACGACGACAGTGCAACAACCTGGGAAAAGAGGCAGAGAGAGGATGTCAGCTTGGCTCTCGCCAGAACGCCAGCGTTGTGCCAGGTTCAGCCTGTCGCTCTGCGGGAGCTGTCCCCACACGTGCTGGGACTTGAGGAGGAGGCCCAAGACAGGAAACACCTTGTGCAGCTGCCAGGGGAACGAACATCTGCTGGGGAGACAGGAATGGCCACATCCAAAGTACCAGTGGACTCAGCTGTCCCCCACATTGGGCTGTGTGTCCCCAAGGAGTCTATGAGGGCTGCTGCTCTACAGGAAGGGGCTCAGGCATTACCAGCACGACCACACTGATGAGTGTTACTGCAGCTCTGCGTGCATCTATGCAGGTTTTGGGACAAACACTCAAGTCAGCACTCCAGCAAAGTGTTACGAACAAAAACCAGGGATTTTTTTTTATACGCAATGGAGAATAAAAAAGGGATTACTGTGCAGTTCATGCCACCCGACACCTTCCAAAGCCACAGAAATGAGGAAGAATTCTCACTGCAGGCTGCACAAGCCTGCAATTCAGATATTAGAAGAAAAAATACCAGTGAATGAGTTAATTCATGAACAGTATTCAAAAGGGCAGATTAAAAGCAGTCATGTGGTCATAACATCTTCAGTATGATTCTATTTTCTGCAGCTCTAGGAAGTTCCCTCAGTATTTGCCATTTCTGGAGTGCATTTCAAACACTCTGGGTCACATCCTTCAAAAGTGTAAAGCTGAAGGAGGAAGATGGGAGATGGTTCATTTACACTGATTTGGATCTGAACATACACATGAGTTTTCTGACCATACCCTCCAGTCATGCTTGTGCATGAATTCGGTCACATGAACAGCAACTTCATTTTCAGTTCTATTTCAGTGTTAGCAAAAATAATTTCCCAAATTTCTCTTCGTATTAACTCTTACTATATTGGAATTTTCCAAAACTGCAAGCAAAACAAATGCTGTAAAAAGATACTGACCATTACACTTAAAAAAACCCTACAGTCTCTCAGTAGTATGGCTTTTTAAAAAATGGGTGTAATTTATGCCCAGTGCGAAGTCTCTTTATGCAACCATTTACATGTTAGAAACTCCTACCTGAAATAAAAAAGCAGGCCTTTAGAGCCCTCGGGTCCAACCAGAGCTACACCGACAGTACATTTCTAGGCACACAGAGATAGACGAATGGAGATGCTTTCTGACGGAAATTTCTAAATGTAGAAACATGGAGCTGGGTTCATAATTCTATCCAGAGACCCTCAATTAAATCTCACATCTTATGAGAATGAAGTGTGCCCCTTCATTCTGATTGAGCAAATTCTGAAAGAGAGTTTACAGAACAACTAGACATTATTCCACTCAGCTTTCAGGATGCTGCACAAGGTCCTCTGCACTTTCCTCAGCACGGATGCTGGGGATCTTACAGCTGTAAATGTCAGCTCTGGACACAGAAGTCACATTTCTGAAGCAAACGACAGCCCCCACAGGAACAGGCTCTGTCTCATAACCTCTGTCCCTGGGCTCAGGGGTGCCACCATGCAGCGCAGCGCAGCTGTGAAAGCAAGGTGCCCCCAGTTGCAAGATGTCAAGGTAGTCTTCCTCCCATTCTTTGATATTGTACAATGATCTTGAAGGTGCAGGATAATGTTTTCCCAAGGAATCTTCTTCAGACACCTGAATGAGCACGTTATGATCCAGATGCTTAAGTACAGGTCTGTAGCAGGGGTCTGCTGCACAGAACTGATAGACCAAGATCCTGTGGGAATCACAGGGACTCTTGTGCTAATCCCAGATTGGATTGAAGGGAACATGCTCGTGCCTGGCACCTGTACAGGCTGCTCACATTTCACAGACATCTGAGTGGGTCTCCCTGATGCAGTAACTGTGGGGCAATTCAATCTCAGATGTCTTTAGGGCCCAAGTCACCCAGCTGAAGTTTCTGAACCATTTGGTCCATGTGATATAGGAAAGCCAGGCACGTAAGGCAACCGTGCACTGAGGGTGAAAGGAGCTTGTGAGCACCGAGGGCAACGGCAGCGCTCAGCCTGCTGGTCAGAACCGTGTCCTGAGGTAGAACTACTGAGGTCCTGAAAGCCTAAGTTGTGCCTTGCAGCCACCAAGGACTCCATATAAATCTTAAAACACTGGAAACCACTTAAACTACAGATCAGCAACATGGAAAAAGAAATCAGGGAAGCAATCAGCTTGGGTAAAAACACGACCAAATTCGAGTTCTAAATCAGCAATACTGTCATACTGTAAGCCAGCAGCAAGCTGGTCCTGTGGGAGCTGAGCGTAAAGAGGCAGCTGTAGAACCACTGAGCTGTCAGTCAGGTGATGTTTCTGCTGTTTGAAGTGAGTGCCTGAAATTCAAACCCCAGGCAAGTGCCCCTTAGCTGTCCCTTGACCACTCAGTGGGGACTGAACCCTGTTCCCCTGAGCTGAAAGGAAGAGCTCTGAAGTTAAGGCTTGAATGGGAGCATCCCCAGATGGGTCCACACAAGACACACAGGGCCTGCTTCCCTGCATGCCACAGCATCATTCTCCTAGGGGTAAACTCACCCATCATAGATACCTGGTTTGTCATCAGTAAACCTTCACCCTGCAAACTCCTGCATGTAACATTTACTACTCAGAATGCTTACTTCCCTTTCTGAAGGGCTGGTGAGCAGAAAAACCAAGATTCTTCTCAGTTCTAGCTTGAATTCTGAGCTTTGCGACTCCTGAAGCTGGGGCCCCATGCAGCACACACAATCTCCTCCATCTAGTACATGTGGAGATCAGCCACCAAAGGGAAAATCCCCTAAGATCAGGCACTGGCATCTGCTGCCTGTAGCACTGAAGTTGACCACCCATGGGGCAAAATGCCCCATGCCTTGTCCTAGGACTTCGTCATTTATCCTCTGTAAAACTGACCCTTCTCTCTTCTGCTCTTCCAAATTGTTTCTCTGCTCCTAGCAGCGTAGAAGCTCTTCTCCCGCCCAGGAGATGTCCATCATCAAAGGCCATCCAGCTGGCTGTCTTTCATAGCCTGCCGTGCCCCATGGTGGCAATGGGCCCGAGATGAAGCACACGTGGCAGAACAGGGCTGCTGCTCCCTTGGCAAGGATGTCTGTGCTCCTGCTGCAGGAGTCCAGAGGTGTGTGCACTCCTGAGTATTCTGGCTGCTAAACTTCCGGGGGAAGCATGTAATCACATCCATGTTCTTCAGGGATCTTCTTCACTCTGAATTGTTTCGGGTGTTTTCCTCATCTCATGGCCTGTTCTTTGCTTGACATTCTCGAGCTGTGATCAGCTACTAACACTGCTAGGAAATGCTAGGCTTTGGAAGCAATCTCCCTAATCTTGTTTTTCTGTTACCCTCTGGCACAGAAGGTCTAGATTTTTAGGTATTAAGAGCTAATAACTTAATTTGCTAATGTGGAGAGGCAGGAATGCTTGGATGAGGGTGTCAAAAGATTAGAGACAATCCCTGCGGCGATTAGCCTAAAGAGCCCACGGAGGTCAACAGAGATGTGCCAGCAGTGAATCCACCACCGTCAAAAGGCATCCAGAAGCCGAGAATCCGAGTCAGACCTCATCCTGCCCCTCTTTGATGTGGACTGCACAGAAGTGATTAGGGAAGCTCTCACACCACCCTAACAGATGCTGGGATCTGGCTTTCGAGCGTTTGTCTGTGCTGCCTGGCAAAGCTGCTGCTCACCGCCATCCCTTGCAAGCCCCTGGCCCATGAGAGCCGGCCAGCAGCGCACTGTGTCAGCCCCCTGGATCAGCTGCAGCCAGACGTGCGGTGGAACCTCCTCACACGCTGCTCCTGGTTTGCAGGAGCTGCCCTCGGAGCCCAGGAGGGGCCTTTTGAAGCCTGCTGGGGTCCCCTCCAGAAGGGGCTGTGCTCCTGACACTACTGTTCAGCAAACCCTCAATGCAATTTCAAATCAGCCCCGTGATAACATAGCAGGATCTCATGCCAAAGCAAGAGAAACGACCAGCTGTTGGCCACTGTTACAGATAGCAGTGAACTCAGGTGGAGGTCTGGGATAGATTTTCTGGGAATCAGGCTGGCCATACCTTGCAGTTAATCCACGTCTTATGCATTTAGAATGACACAAAAATAAAAAGTGCTCTACCTCAGGTATCAGCTCTCATCTCTGAAGAGGATGGGAAGACAAAAGCCAGCAGTGGTCTGAAGAATCACAGAACTGTTTAGGTAGGAAAAGGCCTCAAAGCTCACCGAGCCCAACTGTCCCCCCAGCAACGCCAGCAAGGCCACCGCCAGCCCATGTCCCCGAGTGCCACGTCTGCTCAGAGATGGGCCACAGCAGGGCCCATCAGCTGAAGGATCTGAGCCACGCTGAAGAGGGCGAGGACAAGAGGAGCCCCAGGACACGCACGTGTTGTGCCGCTCACCCACCCAGACGCAGCCCCTGCACAGCTCCCAGGTGCTGTGGGGACACCGCTCAGTGCTGTGTGGGTCCCGCTCCCTCACCTCCCCAAACGTAACACCAGGAGAAACACAATCCGGACTTGTTTAAAGACTGCCCGCTGGGCTCACACTGCCTTACGATCCCTGAAAAGCCAAACATCCCTGATTGCCTTTGGAGAACCTGTCAGGGCCTGATGTTTCAGGACAGCCCTGAGAGAGAGACCAGTCTCTCAGGGCTTCTCTGTTTCCCTTGACGGGGCACAAGCTCTGCCTTTAAACTTTGCAGCTGATTATTTTAAGAACTCCTTGCTCAGCTCGGGTAATTCCAAGGACCCGGCCACCTGCCTGCTCACTCTCACTGCTCATGGTATCAGTGAAGCATCACAGATTAATGTGAGAGTGTGACAGTGCCTTACTTGTATTGATCTTTACATTAAATTAGGCCGCAGATCCATCTGTGGCTGTCAGCAAGAAGCCATTGCAGAGCCTCTGCACCTTTCCTGGGAGACACACGCAAGACTTGGTGCGGTTTGAAGGGTGGTGGGTTCCTGCTGGCACTTTGACACATCCATAATTCAGACAGAGAATCAGCCAAGCAGGTCCAACAGGATCTCAGAAGTGCCATCTCCCAGCACAGTAGGAATCCTGGTCCCACACCCCCTCCTGGCACACTGAACCGCTCTGCCACAGCAGATATTTTAGACAGATTCCTGCACGGAAAGCCACTGCTGCCTGTGCAGAGTCCCAGGAAAGCCAGCAGGCAGCCAGCATCGGCCAGAGGCCCCCGTGCTGGGACTGACGGCACAGCAGGACATCCCGGACTAAGCGACACTCCCTCTATACCCCATGGTCATGTCTGAATATCCCAGGAACCTACGAGTATCCAGCTCAGTCTCCAGACCATAATCCTGGCCAAAGATGCCAGGGTCCCACGATGCAGCATTAGGGCTTGCTTGAGGCTTTGACCAATACCAACCACCACTCCCAGCTTCAGCAAAGCACTAAATACGAGCAAGGGTCAGGCCAAAGAACAATCCAGACCTTAAAATACCTGTCTCTCTCAGAAAGTTAAAGCAGCCGTGATCTAAGGGAGCTGCTGTGATGAAAGCCTCCTTCCAATTACCAGCCCCCTAATTTCACCTCTGGCTTGCCATTCCCTGCAAAGCTCGGTTGTCACTCTGGCTCCCAGTCCGTACACTGAGCACCAGCTCCATCTATTCTCATTACTTCCCCAAGAATGTCTGCTTTTTTAAGCCTCTCTTGATATTTTCATCACTGCCGCAGCAATCTGTCTCTGTGACATTCTCAGAATGGAAACAGTGGACACTCTCCAAACCTCAGGACAAAGCCAAAAATATTTCCCTGCTCAACTGGTAGTCATAATCATCCATGAGTTATTTGGACCAGCATGTCTCTTTAGCTCAGATTCCCACAGAGCTGAAGCAGCAGGACCCCAAGGCCTCTGCTGGACCACAGGATCCACAGAAGAATTCAAGGACAGCTGTAGACAGGAAGGCGTGCACAGAGTAAACATCTCCCAGTCTCTTCAGACTGGCCAGTCCTTGTCGGAAGTGAGAAACAGATTTTGTGATTTGCCTTGCTTTTACACTATAAACGATCTGAGAAAAAAAATCCTACAAATGGCACATCCACAGTATTGATCTGTGTGTAAATTTTGACAGAGAAAACTTAACCTCAAATGGTGATGGTGTTTTGCGGCAATTAGGAAGTGGCCTTGGTTTGATGCTGATAGGAATCCATTTGCAACTCTTCTGATTGCCTTGGGCAGCATGCATCTCTGAATTAAGGGTGCCTCTCTATCCTGAAACTCCATCCACACCTCTCTGCCCCGGCTGCAGTCTCAGCACCTTACAGACCGCCTGATGTTCCACAGGACAGCGAGAATGGCACTGCCAGCATCCTCCCTCTGCTTTCCCTGTACCTGGGCTTTCACACAGCACGGCCATGCCAGCAGCTCTAGGTACGTACCCAAGGACCACAGCCTTGGCTTCTGGCACTGCTTCAGTCTGACTTATTAGTCTGTCCCATGTCTGCCACACACCCTGTCAGTGAAAGATCAGGCCAGCACCAAACCCCAATGTGCCTTGGGCTGTGAGAGCAGTGAACAGTCCCAGCAGCTGGCATTAAGTTCTCCTTAAACTGCTTCCCAAGAGTTTCACATGTTTTCCACCGATGGTCACAGAACAACGAAGAAAAAAGCAACAGCATTCCAACTCTTCCCTTTTAAAACTCCTCCACAGTTGAGGAGAAGAAAATAAAAAAGCTCATGAATGCAATCATAAAACTGAAAGTCGGTAACGACTGCAGTCTGAGTTGCGAGTAAAATTGAAGCTTAAAAGATTAAGAGGCATGCAAGCTGGCTGAATGGCAGAAGTGGGGTAAAAAAGATTACAGAAGTCCCAGTTGCTTCATTAGAAAATGTTCTACCAGGTTATTAAACTCCGTTTAGCGTCCTCGTCAATATGCCTAACACTATTTCTCAGGCCTGTTTTCCACAGATTAACCCACAGCAGCTGATAACTCCAAGAGGTGCCTCGGCTGGCACAAGTGTTCTGTGACCTGGACAGAGGAGAGCCTGCTGAATTTAGTTTACTTTCTGAGGTAAAAGAATCCCACTGGAACAGAAGGAGGCAGGTCAGACAGTCAGCCCTTTTCCGCTCCAGTATATTGAGGAATGATGCCTCGCCAACCGGACCCCTTGACAGAACAAGTAACTGGAAGAACATCTGTGGCACAACCCAGCACTCCTGGTCCCCTGCTCCACCCAGAGAAGCCTGTCTATGTCTGGGGAAAGGTAAAATAGAGAAACTTGGACTCAGCTGACAAACACAGCAGTTAAATACTAATTAACAAGTCAAGCCACGCACATTCAAAATTACAGGATAATGCCAGAGTGACTTGCAACTCATGGTTATACTGCTCCCACTTAGGCACTTCTCACCCTCCATCCTCCTCTGCAATGCTGCAAAAGGCTGGGGGTCAGTGCTGGGAGAGGACAGAGTGGGACAGGATGGTGAGGAGAGAGCAGCAGAGCTGCAAAAACAAGACGAATCCGGATGGGGGAATGTCCAAAACTGAACAAACTCTGCTTGTGCTGGCTTGAATGAGAGCTGAATTAAGCAAGGACTGCTTCCGAGAATGTCGTGTCCTTGCCGCCAAGGACAGTGAGAGGGCAGGGGAAGGAGGGGAGAGCTTGTGAAGCACAAACATGAGCGTGAGAGAAGACAGGACAGAGCAACCAAGGCCTGGAGGGGACCCCAGGCTAAGGTCAAGCTCCCCATACCCAGCTGGCTTGCAAGTGTGGAAAAAGCCCGACACAATCCATCACAGCGCAGACAGCAGCCTCCTCGCTGCTATCCAGCATGTGTCCCCGTGAATGCTGCTGGACTGCTGTCTGAAGGGCTGCATCTGTTGCCGTTTCCTTCTCCCTCAGTGTTCTCTTACCTCCTCGTTCCCCCCTTGCCAGAAGGAAGCAAAGCAGACACAGCAGCTAAAAAACAACATTTGGGTTGTGTGCCTTAGCAGCTGCCTACCTGCAGGGAGACGTGCTGGTGTCCCAGGTGTATGGACAGAGGAGGAAACATCTGCAGACACATCCAACCTGCACTGCACAGGCGGGTAGGGGAACGAGGACAGCTCCTAACATATTTCCATATACTGAAACCATCTACAGCTTAAAAATTGCATCTACTGCCTGGATGCGTGTGCTATGCAGAGTATTTCAACAGGCTACAAGAAGAAAGCAGGAAGAGCTTCTGAGGCTCACTGCCACAGGCACACGGCCTGCATTCACCATCCGTGGGGACAGCTTGAGCTCCCTGTCCAAACATGCCTTGGTCAGACACCTCAACACACACCAGACATGAAGTTCTGCTTCTGCAGAGGCCCAGTTTAAGGTATAATTTGAAAGCTCTGATTTTCAGAGTGTGGATGCTGGTTTAGAAAATCCAGCTTTTACTGGAGGGTTCTCATTTGGCCATCAAACACACGGGCAGCCTGCATCCACTGTCGCCTTTTGAATCCCTCCAGCCCAAAATCTCTAGAGGAGACGAAAACAGTGGAAAATATGATTTCCCTGGCTGCAGAGCAGACTCCTGTACCTCAAGAGGTGCCTCCCTGGCATGGGTAACATTAGCCAGGAGAGGTCCAGCCAAGGAGACATAGAGCGGAGGAGTGGGGAGAGGAGAAAGGATCAAGACCATTGGAAGAAAGCTGGATGCTCAAAAGACAGCTATGGGTGGATACATGACTCAGAGGAAGAATCTGCTGAAATCTTTTCTACCCAGCCTCAAAAGATGGAGGGGGAGTGACTAGAAGGAACACCACCCCACTGGCAAAAGCAACCACTAAATGTTAGGAGATTCAGTTAAGTCACTTGCTTGGTTCTGGACAAGAACAGCCCTAGGGATGAGGGCAGGGCTCAGGACGGAAACATTCTGTGCGGCGCCCTGTGGAAGGTGGACCATGAGTGGGAGTGAGGAGAAGAGGGGCTCATAAGGCGAAAGGGGCTGAATGCTCCTGAGGAGAGCTGGGCCACTCAAACCAAGGCCAGTGCAGCAAGGAAACCCCTGCGGAGCAGCGGGAGCAGCACCTGGAGCCAGGACCCGCGAGCATGCCACAGAATGCTATGCACCAGGGGAAGGAGAAGGCCTGTGCCAGCTCTAATTGGCCCCTAAAACGACAAGTTATTCTTTTTTATTTAATCTCTCTGTGCTTTGTTTCCCCATCTTTAAAACATCGCTTCGTCTCACAGAGCTTTGGGGAAATTTAATTAACTGCTCATCAACTGCTCAGCTACAATAGCGATGGGATCGGCAGAAACTCAAGAGGAAACTAATAACTCTGCCTCTGGAACAGGGCTTGAATAGAGCCTGGTAAATAAGGCAGAAGGGCACAAAGCGAACAATAAGAGAAAACAAAATCCTGAGTAGCTGCTCATTAAGTGAGCAAAGTCCATTCTGTGTGCAGAGGGAGGCAGGGAGCCCACGGAGAGCCCGGCAAGGGACCCCGCAATTAAAGCCTGGATAACAATGCACACGCACCGGGGGGGCAAATTAAGGGTGCGCAGGGAACCCTAACACTGCTATTTTCTAACTTTTCAGCGTTTGACTTTCAACCCTCACAATGCTCTTTTAATGCCTTTTTTAGGTGTGCAGTGTCGTACAGAGGCGTGGGCACGCTTCCCTTCTCCTGTTCCAGCAGTGGGACGCTTATTCTGATTTATTCTGAAAAGTGTGCACGTACAGCCAGTGAAAGGCTTGGAAGAATCAACAATTAGGGCTGGTGCTCAAGCAAATGCATACCAGCTTTTTGGGGCTGCACATCTGTTTCTTTTTCTAAACAAGGTGCACGTAACCAAACCCAGTATTTTCTTAAGCCAAAGAACAAAACATCCAACACAGGCACATGCAAACCACAACCTGATTTAAAAATAAAACATATCCTGGAGAGAGCTGGTCCATATTTTACAATTCAACTGTTTACCAGTCAAAAAAAAAAAACAAACAAAAAACCAAACCAAAAAACCAAACCAAAAGAAGGCTTTCTAAAAGAGTGCTGCTGGAAACACAGCAGAAGGCCCTTGCAGGTCTGAGCTCTGGGATTCCCAGCCCACGGACAATACATCTGAAAATCTGAGGGCTCCAGCTGCTCACTCCACAGGTCTGAGCCCAAAAAAACCCATCCTGGAGCACAGCAAGCAGCTTTGACCAACAACCAGCCCCCAGGCTCACCTGGCAACTAAATACTGAGATCCAGGTCCCCAGCAGGACAGAAATCTCACCAACAACCAAATTTACCACCTATGTGAGTGCCTCTGTAGAGACATTGTTGGTAATAGAACCAATTACTATTCATACTAACACAAAACAAATGATGAATCACGCCACTAAAAGGGAATGACTTTCTGGTGAAAGGTTGGGAGTGGGAAACAATGAAAAGCACAAACTGATCCAGAGTTTTATCTAAAACATTGGAATTATTGACACTGAGATTTCTTACTTGCTCACTAAAATCACAGTTCCACATGGTGACGCCAGCCATTCCAGTGCTCACCCACCCTCTGAGGATTAAACTGCAGCAAACAGAGGTTATGTGACTTGACAAAACCACACACAAATCACCAGCAGAGTCAAGGAAAACAAAGATGGGGCAAAGCAGTCAAAATCTCAACTCTTGGCTTGAAAGAGACATGCAGACTGTGCTTAGGATGACTTGAACTTCTGAAAGCTACCACGGCTGGAAGGCTGAAGGCGTTTACAAGAGCATTTTGGTTGTGTTACATCCTTCTGAAACAAGGATCTCCCACCTGTAAAAGGCCTCTCGAGAAGACTGACCTTCTCTGTCAAGCCCCGAGCTCTAGCAGGCCTTTTCCACCAAAAGCTGTGGTTTGTGGCCATTTTTTTTAGCAGGTTTGAGGCATGCAATCAAATACTGTGGAGAGTAAAAATCAGAGCTGGCTCCTCTGCCACCATGCTAGACACATGCTATTCACCTTCATTTGCATGAAAAAAGCAGCCTGAGAAGGAAGTCCTGTTGATGACAGGAGAACACCTCTGGGGAACACAGCCTCATGCCCTTGGGAAGGCTTCGGTCATTAAAAATTTACCTCATTTAACTGGGTTTTCATAGTACAGAGCTGCAGCAGAACCACTGACACATTGAGCATCTGCAGCTGCCAGCTGCATGTTCTGTGCAAATGAGGACACGTGGTTGGTTAAAAGGCGCTGCTGTGACCTTATCCCAAGGCCCCCTCACACTGAAAATGTTCCCTGTCAGCCTGTAGAAGTTCACTGCTAATGAAAACAGAACTGGATCACAAGGAAAGCCCCCTCTCTCTGCATGCTTTCCCAGACTGACCCAGGTCTCTTCTCCTCAGTTCCTCTTCCACTGCCCTGTGTTGAGAACATGACCCCGCAACTCTTTACAAGTAAGCCTACATGGTAACACGTCAAAGAACGTTTATGAGATTGTAAAAATACCTGGCACGTTGGCAAGTGCGAAGGTAAATGCAGATTCAGGTGCTTAATTATACAGTCAATCATGTCTGCAATTCAGACAGCAGCTCAGATCTCACAACCTAATTACTTTAATTTCAGATGAATAGCTTGTGTTGTCGTAAGCGGTTTGACACGCTGGAGAACAGTCACAAACTATGCTGGGAGCAAACAACCAGCGTTTTATTCCTCTGCCCACCCACACACCTTGGGCAGCTCAAAACGCCCGAGCTGACGTTTGCTGCTCTGCTTTTCATTTCAAAAAAGCGGGAGGAACAACGAAACCAGAGAAATTTGTGGCAAGGTTGTGAACCTGGCATCTGATTTTGCAGTACAGCCAAGGCACAGGGCAAAGCAAGAACTGTAAGGACTCATTAAAAGCTCTCACCTGTCCTGCAAAAAGCCCACACACGCCAATAATACAGAGGATGTTGAATACAGCCGAGCCCACGATGGTTCCAACGCCTACATCTCCTTTTGTGATAAAAACACCTGAAAAATACGTTCAAGAGAAACCGTGTAAATGGGAAAGAGCAGTTAATGAATCTAAAGGCAGGTACCAGTTCTGCCACTTTTTCTCACATTTCATGGTGCAAACTGCAGAGACTTGCTTTCTGAGGGGACCTGGATGGGTTGTATGACAGGAACCAAGTACCTCAGACCCATCTAAGTTACTAACTTCCTGGTCTTGTGACCCAACATTACAGCAGTACACACCATAGAACACTGCAAGCTCGTGAGAGCAGCTGGCTGGACACAAATCTGCAGGAAACTGTCTCCCATAAGACATTCCTTGACCAGTGCTCTACTCCTTCCCGTATCCCCACCCCAAGAGGCTTCAGGAGGGGTGAAGCTTCAGCAGAAGCCAGAGATGGTTCAGAGCTGTCTGGCCATCACAGCTACTCACAAGCTCAGGATGAGTTATGGGGCTAAGTTACAAGCTTTTTTCTGAGCTCTTCTGTCAAATTTGGTTAAAATTGGCCAATGAGGATAACGGTGAGGGAGATGAACCGACAGACACATGCATCACGGTGCTGCACAAAACCCCTTCCTTAGAAAGCCAGCCTAAAAATAACACTCCATCTACCTGCTAGCTGGTGTCAGTCTGTTCAAATTCACCACTTGCTTTTAAGGTTCCAACAGTATTTATCTGGCCAGTGCAGTTTACGTATTTTTTCCAACTTCATCTTTTTCTCAGAAACACAGAAGCACTCACCAAGTGACACGGGTTACACCATAGCAGGAAAATGATCTGATGACCAGCGGGGCTTCTCTAAGTCGCCTGAAGCAACCTGGTTTTATTATCACCCTGCACTACCCTTAAATGAAAGACAACCCCAACTCGGTCCAGTTTAAGTTCCCAAATGTTAAGGCTCTGCTTGTGTAATCAGACCTCTCCGCAGAGCACACAGCTTTGCACGAATTAACTCGTGCTCTGCATCTGGCAGCCGTGACTGAAAGACAAGTGTCTAGAGACAGAGTATCTGAGCTGAGAACTAATTCTGCTTGGTGATGGAGAGCCCTCTGTACCCTCCCAGCTGCTGCCCTGATGATCCCCTGCCAACAGAGATGTGGGTGAGTCAAACTGCAGGAACACTTCACCCTTGTGCTTAGCTACAGCATCACTCTGTAATGCTGCCTGCAGCCCCCCCTCCCCTCACAGCTGTGGGAGCACCACGAGAGTTTCCTGGGTTTTGCACACTTAGGGACTGCTGAATCCCTTCATCGCACTTCCCATAAGCGGAGAGTCACTTTGGAAGTGTGATGCTCTGACCAACTTGTTGCTGTGATAAAGCACTTCAAATCCTCCTCTCCTCCCCACTCTGGCTTTTCTAGGGAAAAGTGATGTTGGAAGACTAACCAGAGGGGAGGAGATGGCAGAGAACCTGCTACTGAGGACGTGAACAGTGTGTCAGGGTACCAACCCAGGAGGCTGGAGGAAATCCTTTCCCAGTGTGCCCTGGAGCTGGCGTGGCAGATGGGGTAGGAAAGCAGACAGGAGAGGATAAGGCTGTAGGTGCAGCCTGGCTAATGGGCAGCTACAGTGAGGTGTCCACTGGTCCTGGCTCGGCAGGGTCACATCCAAGCCCTGCTGCGAGATAATGGCGCTCTCAGAGTCACTTCACCTGGTGAGGACTCCCCACAGTCCGTCCCATGTGTGCCCAGGAGGGATTATAACAAACCTTGCAGGCATGCAGCAATCCCATTTCAGCTCTGAAAACAGCCAGGGAAACGTGCATGTTTTGGGAAGCAGCAGCAGCAGCAGGCTCCTTACCTATGACAGATGTGAACAGCTCGGGAGCAGAGCTTCCTGCTGCCATGAAAGTCGCCCCAGCCACATCTTCGCTAAGATGCAAGCGCTGCAGAGAAACACAGAGTCACTGATTACCACACTGAGCAGCTGAAGGAATCCCACTCCCAACGTTAAACTGCCCGCTGAGAGCGGATACCTGTAAAGTTTAGCGTAAACAAAAGGTCAAGTGCAGGGGAAAAGCCACCACAGGCACGGGCTACTGAAGTCAGCGCGGCCCGGCAGAGAGGGCAGGTTATGCCAGTGACACCTCTAGAGAGGAGGGGAAGGTCAGCACTCCACACAACAGGAAGGCAGCTTCACCACTCACAGGTCTGTCTGCTCCATGACCCCAGCAACACACACACACCTTCTCTCTTGCCCTTTGGCCCATAAATGGCAGGGCTGGGGCTCAGGCTTGGTGCACCCCAGCCACCTTCCCTGGTACTACTTGCGCCTTGGACATTTACCCTCTCCTTATCCCCCTTTCTCCTGGGCTACATCACTTAACCTCCTGTACCTGTCCCCCAGCAGTACCCAGGGACTGTCTAAAATACGGGGGTTTCAGGAAGGGAAAGCACCCACTGTTCTATGAAAACTTCATCAGCACATACTGCTTCCAAAGATTTCCTTGGTTAATTACACCCTCTATGTTGTCTGCACTCCCACTGCTCCATCTGCACCAGCTGCTGCTCAGCAGATGCCACAAGGCACCCTCCCCTGTTGAAGGGGAGCAACAACCGGCTCCTGCCACACGGCCACCACTCCTCAGCTGTTACTACACCAAGGCAGCGGCTGCCACTGTGGGAGCACAGGAGAGGCAGCCAGGAGCACGGGGAAGGCAGCCCAGGGTGGTTGGAGTGTCCCTGGCAGCGCTGGCTTTTGAGGCAGCCCCCCCAGCCTGTCAGGACACAGGAAGCCTCCCTCTGTCCTCGTTCCCCTGCAACACTTCAGGGCTCCTCTGCTGCTTCATCCTTGCCAAAGCACCTTTGCACAGAGACAAGAGTGCAGAAGTCCTCACAGCAGCCTTTTCTGAAGATTCCACGACAGATATTCCCGGCCCCTAAGGGAGGGTAACTCTATCCACTGACCACACGTAGGTAACAACCTTTCTGGGAGAGAGTCAAGCAAGAGCAATAGAACAGTTCAGGTCTGATCCGTTTCTACGACCCATTTTGATAATCTCCAATCACACTGCACCTTTCTCCTGGACAGTAACTTCCCAATACAAGTACTCCAGATCTGGTGTTCAATTGCTGAGCTTTCTCTTTTACACATGGCTGAATGAAAATTGTTATCGTCATCTTACCGGTGGTGCTGGATATCAGAATGGTTCAGAACCACCAGGGCACGTGAGGAATTGTTGTGAGAAGACAACAAATAACCGAAAAAGCAAAGATCTGGGTGAGCAAAAACTGCCTTCGAGGGCCCAGGGGCTTGCAAATACTGCAGCAAATCACACAAGGGAGGGTGTCTGCTTTTTAGGCATCAGATGTCTGTACAAACTCAAACACATCCGAGAATTTGTCAGAAGAACAAATGGCACCGTAAGGCTGGCACTTGTTTAACCAACTTCTGGGGCAGGTAGAGACACACAAATCCTGCATATGCAGAAGAGTTAATGACTGTGAAAGAGGGACCTCTGCAGCCTGCGAGTCCCCTGCTTGTGACAATGAAGTTTACCACCAGTGAAATTAGGAACTGTTAACACTATGCCCAGTGCTTCCTATTGTCATTTGTAAACACAGTCAAGGATAACGTTTCCACTGAGCAGTGCAGGAAACAGAGGTTCAGGGAAGCGATGGAGCTTGTCCATGGCCACTCAGAGCCCCTGGCGGAGCTGCAACAGGAGCCAGTGCTCCACAGACCCAGGTCAGGCCTCTGGGCCATGAGTGAGGCTCAATCAAAACACACTCATGGGCGGTATTTAACCATCGGTGCTCAGTCAAGAGAAACAACAATCTCCCTCCATCTCCTGCCTTCCTGCCTCCCTCTGGGTGGCTGGCTTGCCCTTGGGTGTATTAACAGCATCCCAAAACACAAGCCTGTCCTGGACACTGCTCACTCAGCTCAGGTTTTGCTCATCTACAGGCACCCACCTGAGCCAGTTTCTAGAGCCACATTTCCCAGTGAGGTTCACTTGCCTGGGAGAGGGGAGGTTAAAGAGCTCAGCATGTCTACATCCCCAGCATCTCCTATCCCCACATCCACCCCAATGTTCCCTCTCCTGAACCTCACAGTGGGGGGTTCTCCAGATTCAGCCCCAGGCGGTGCAGCAACTTTGCAGGCCAGAAGTTCCTGCCTCGTGTTGTTACCCTTCAGTTACCTCCATACTTAAGCACCAAAACAGTGGAATCTCCTGGAGACTTTTTTCCTTGATGATGCAAAGAAGGCCCACAGAGCAGGGTGCTGAACTACAAACGTCAGGTTAGTTTAGAGATGGCTTCCATCAGAGCTGTCAGCACAAATGACCTGTCCTGCCAACTTCCACACCTCTCCCAGGGCCAGCACAGCCCACGCCCTGATGGATGACACTCATCCCCAGGCACAAGGGCAGGCATCTCCTACAAATGACACAGACCTCTCACCGCCAAGACCAAACCAGACTTTCCACACACAAAGATTTCACTGCCTGGAACTGACAGCAGATATGGCTCACAGTAACTCTGGGCATGTGCTCTGTGTTCTCTCTGTAGCTGCCTGAGCTGATTTAGGCTGAAATGTACTCCTTGTCTTCTAAAATTTAGGCATCCCAACCTTCCCAGAGAAACAGAGTCCCTTGCAATTGCTGGAAGCATTCACAAGCTTCTTTACAGCCGACCTAGCTGTCCCTGCTGCTTTACAACTTACGCCCACACAACAGAAGGTATGACAGCCATGACTTGGAGGGCAAGGTACAAGACCCGTCATCTCTACTGGGGTAAATCACCAGAGGTTTCCATTTGTGTCAGCTAAGGCTAGGGCCTGGTGCTTCTGAAGAAACATCTGCAAAGGCACACAAACGAGAGGCAACAGCAACCACCACAGTGTGAACACTCGGAGCACCTGGAGAGCCTGTCCTGCGAGGGAGGACAGGGGGCTGAGTCAATGCGCACACGTCGCGTTGAGCAACGAGACAAGGAGCACGAGCAACACTGCAGGACAACAGTAAATACACCATCACCACACCCTGAGGCTCCCCAGAACTGCTGTGGAAGCAGCTCACGAGGAAGGAACATCTAACACTTACTTCACAGATCTTTTCCAGCGAAGGGACGAAGAAGTCATCGCAGACAATTGCCAGCGCGTAGAACATGTACACGGCCTGCAGTGGAGAAGAGAAAAGGCTGAGTCTGGAGACCATCACACAGAACTGAACAGCAGCATCCCAACACAACTCAGGGTTGATTTGGCATAGACTCATCAAGAAAATAAAACGCTCTCATCAAGATGAATTCATAGAGCTATCCGGGATTCAACTGAAAGACTGTGAAGTATTTATCCAAAAGTTCTTACAAACTATCAAAAGCTGCCAACATTTTATCTTCACCGTAAAGACTGGGGTTTTTTTGGGTTTGTTTTTTTTTTTTTAATTCTCTGGACATTGCTAAGCCACACTGAAGTATTTTTGCCTTCTTTTTTTCCCCCCGTTGTGCAGTGCAAGGCATTTTAATAACTGTCTTCTGTGAAAATCTAAACCCTGGAGGGGTAATTTGTGAAATCCAGTGTTCTGACAAAGGGGAAAGGAGCTTGTTTTCTGCGACTGAAGCGCCCCACCATGTCACCTGGGTCCCAGTGGTACATCCTGCTGAACTTCACATAGGAACAAATGAAACCAAGGGGGAACACAAGACTCGAAAGGACACCGAGCCAGCCAGCTCTTCAATTTCACACAAGAAGCATTTAACCCATGTTTCTGTACTGTTAACCAGAATGTGCTGGGGGCCTGATCTCTGCCCCGAGAGGCAAAGGGCACAGTGTGGCTCACATCCACACAGCAAAGCCCTGGAGCGTAACCCGGCCCACAGTGGCCCCAGGGAAGGAAGGATCTCACTCCCCACCTCAACACACTGACCGCCACCGGACAGGAAAACACCCATTGGCATAGGGGAAGACCAGGGGAAAAGCATGCCAGGTACCGGCAGAGCACAGCCCCGAGGCCGCAGAGGCTGCTCCTGCACCCGCTCACACAGACAGGCCTGCAGGAAAGGAACGGAGCTGGGAATACGGAGAGGCAGAGGAGCAAGGGCAGGACACACTGCGGGGAGCAGAGCGGCCCTGCAGAGCCCAGCAAAGCTCTAAAGCCAAGGGGCAGCAGGGAAGGGGGAGAGAAGCAGGACTGCACTCTCTGGGGACCCACCGGCCAGGCAGCGCCGGGCTCTGCAGTGCTCCCAGCACCGCATCCCACAGCAGCCGGGAACGACCTGCCCACGCGTGCTGCCAGAGCTCTGCCCTCCATCCTGGCTCTCACTCCCTCCCTTTGGCAGGTTCCTGCCGCAGCACACACGGCCACAGAGGTGCCCAAATGCTGGGCGTGCAGACAGAGAGGTTGTTCTCGGCACCCGCCTGGGACACGGCGCGCTGCAGCAGCCGTGCGCAAACCGGCCCTGTCCAAGCGGAGTGGCCTTGCTAGAAGGTTCAGAGACAGCTCCGCCTTTTCGGGGACACCTGCCAAGTACCAGCACAGAGTTACTTCTACAAGCAGTGCAGCTCCAGTAAGTAACCACAGCTGAGAGAAGTGGCCAATATTTGTAGAAAAACAGTGTCTTAATCCTAGGGAATCCCCGTTACAAGCACGTCACCAACAGATCCTCTGGCTTTGATTGTGGTTGAAGTCCTGCAGAAGCTCAGGTGATGGGGAGGAGACTGAAGTATTTATTTTCTGGAGAGAAAGCAGCAAAAAAAATGGCCTCCAGGTTTTTGTTCTTGTTTTGATTTTCCAGAAACAGGTCTAAATCCCCCAACTGCATCAAAAACACCAATTCCAACTTGCCAGAATTACAACTTTGCTGCAAAAAGCCAGTAATTACTGTGCATCTCAGCCATGAAAGCCTTTGGAGCTCAAAAATAATTCAAGTGTATTTTTTTTCAGTATTAGAGATGGGAATTTCATCACAACCAATGAACTTGACACAATCTTGAGGAACAGGTGCTAGAATGCCACTTGGACAGTTTCTCTGCTCCTTTGTCCCTCCTCATAAACACAAATAAGTGTAACTCAGGCTTTTTGAAAATCTTACGCTGCAAAACAGCCCCGAGGACCACAAGAGTAAGTAAAATTCCAGATCTCCAACTCTATCAGGCGCAGCAAAGAACCTGATCCTGCAAAGGGAGCACCAGCTGCTGACAACAATAGCAACTGTATGAACAGAGATAAAGGAAGCAAGCGGCTGGCAGGCATTGTGCATCAAAGGAACAAGGATCAGAAGCGGCCCTGGAGAGCTATGTGGCCAAATTCCACTGAAATACAAGGGACAGTGGCTGCCTAACTTCAGCCTGGATTTTTGATCTGCTAATCATATTAATCTGCAGTGGGTTGTGCCCTCGCTGTCCTGCCCAAACACACAGTAATGCCTCTCAAGAACGCTAATCTGTCCATCAGCATCATCCCTGTAAAGTGAGCGTGTCCTCTCCGTTTGACACGATCCACACCCACGGAGCACAGGGCTGCTGGCATTTCTTCCTGCACCTCCTGGAGGCAGGCAAGGAAAGGGGGGCCGAGGGGAGACAGCCACCACAGCAACATGTGTCCCAGAGCCCAACCAGCTCACCCCAGATGCCCCCACCCACGGCACTGCACCGTCTGTAGGTGCCCTCAGACCAAGCCGAGCCCTGCGGTGCTCACCAGAGGCACCAGGGGCACGACGCCCACCAGTTCCTCAGTTTAGAAAATTCCTTCTCTGAATTTTTATATGCACATTCAAATGATCCCAGGAGAGGGTTTGTACTGCTCCCAGCGCATGCAGGACTGCCAAAGCATCTCCACCTCCCAACACCCATGGGCAGGTATTAAAGTGGAATCTCACAGTGTCCTGGTTTTTAGACGGCGCAACAACAACCTTCAAGGGTGACAAGGGAATTTGCTCTTGTCCACTCATGCCTTCTCATTAGTAGGATCAGGTACAAGACGAAAGGCAAAAAGGGCACTGAAATGAGTAAGGAAGGGAAAAACAAATGGGAAGGAACTGCCCGCCCCCGCCAGGCTCCTGCTCATCCCCCCGGAGCAGTGGGGACTGGCACCCCGCTGCAGGAGCTGGAAGCATGGAGCCAAACCTCCTGTACTCCTCAGGATGATTGCTAACACCAGGCTGAGAGCACCAACCATGCTGAGCCCACGCTGACCTGTTCGCTCCAGCATTTACTGTAACGACCTTGTTGCAAAGCTGGTTTTGGCTGTGAGTCTCCCCTAATTTTATTCAAGTGGCTGGAGTGCAATGAAGTGTAAAGCGTCAGAATCTAAGGAGTATCTGGCTAAACCCCAGCCTTGTTCACACACTAAACCACTGGAAGCTACCCACAGTCAGTGAACACATGGAGGCAGTAACTGTTACTTCCTTGGAAGTTCTTTGGGGTTTTTTTGGTGGGGCCTTTCTTGTTTGTTTGCTTTTTAAACAGGCAAAACAAAGCAATATTTAGAGCTTGGGCCAGCAGGAACACAACCAAAACATTGAATTTAATGTCAAGCCAGACTTGGAAAGAGACCAGTGACCAGTGGGGGCTATTTTATGCAAGAGGGAGGAAGGCAGCAGCATCAGGAAGGCCAGTCTGCACGGCATGTCCCGTGAGGAGAAGGCCAACAGCACACGGCTGAGACACTCAGCAGCCGATGAGGAGGTATCATCTCCCACCAAAGTCATCCTGAGATCCCACGGATTTTTCCATCAGCACACACTCCCCCTATCCTCACAGGCACCGTGGGAGCAGCAGCAGCTCCAGGAAGGAGCAGGGCAGCACAAACTAAAGCCTGCTCCACCTGAAACTGCTACTGGGAATAAAGGAAGTGGTTGGGGGACACAGAACACGGCCTGTGCAATGGCAGCAGAGCACAACATGGAGGACACAACACACAAAACGAGTCTCAGCCCCAGCATCACTCCAAGTGATGATGTGGGAGTCTTTAGCCAGGCAACACACTTAAAAGACACTCAGTCCTCCTCCCCCAAAGGGTATTAGAAAATTAGGAAAATGCAATGGCCCTGCATAAAAGGATTATAAATGCCAGATTAAGTACTACATTAGGACCGATTTTAAAATGATGATTCTAACAAACAAACATGCATCAAAGGTGATTAAGTATCTTACTCAAAATACCTGCTCCACTGCACAGGACAGAAATGGCCATTTTTCATCTTTGTCCAGCAGTCCTTTGAGCTTGCCGTGGCAGTCGTCATACTCGAACTTAGACTCGCTTTACTGAGCTAAAGAAGCTTTTCACAAGAGAGCATAACGCTGCAGGAGCAAGCATCCCCATAGCCCTGCCTTCTTCCTGGGGGCTGGGAAAGGCCGAGGTGACTGTCCCTGATGCTGCCCCACAGACCCCCTGCCCTGGGGGGAGGGTAGGACCAGCAAGGGGCCACCCCTGAAACCACGTTAACCAAGCACGGGGCTTTCCTCAACTCTGCCTGCATTACAAACCCACCCGAAACCCCATTGTTGCAGGGAAATTAAACAACCCCAACCAAAGCAGGAAGCCACAGAGCCCGGGTTTGCCCTGGCCAGCAGCCTGCGTACCACCATGTGCCCGGCAGTGCTCACACGGTATCAGCACGGATGGCCAGGGCACCGGAGAAATCGCCCCGCGGGGAGACAGCTCTGTGCTGCAGAAATGAGATGTGTCTGGGCATTGACCCGATGCAGAAATAGACAGAGACAGGATCTGTCCAGGGCGACCTACATTTCCCGAGTGCCTCGCAGGAGGGAGGCAGGTGCCTGTCAGAGCCCCCGTTCCCATGGCTACAGGAAGCAGTGGCCAGCCAGGAGCAGGAGGGATGGCTGAGCACAGACACTGCTCCTCCACCCTGCTCAGCGTGGAGGGCCCAGCTCTGCCCAGGGACAGGCTCAACTCTGACCATGCAGAGGCTCCTCGTGCTGGCAGCCCAACATATCCTGGCACCGCACTCCAGATTTGCTGGAGAAAGCTGGGAAAAGGGGAAGCAACACTGTGCTGTCAGAAACGCCAGGATATCGCAGAGACCCAAACCCCCCCATTCTCAGCTGTCAGCCAAAACCTTGGGAATTTCTCAGCAAAGCCATTTCCCTCCCGTCTCGAGGGGGTAACGGGTGCCAATGCCCCTGAGCACGGCAGGGCTGAAGGTCCGCGCGGGAACATCAGCTGGGACAAACTGGAAACCAGGAAAAGGCTAAGAGAACAACTACACAGCCTTCCGGTACCCACAGGGACTGCAAGAGAGCTGCAGAGGGACTTTGACAAGGGCCTGGAATGACAGGACAAGGGGGAATGGCCTCATGCTGACAGAGAGCAAGGGTAGATTGGGAATTAGGAAGAAATTCTTCCCTGTGAGGGTGCTGAGGCCCTGGCACAGGCTGCTGAGAGAACCTGTGGCTGCCCCATGATCCCTGCAAGTGTCCAAGGCCAGGTTGGACGGGGCTTGGAGCAACCTGGGACAGTGGAAGGCATCCCTGCCCATGGCAGGGGAGTTGGAACTGGGTAACGTTTAAGGTTCCTTCCAATCCAGCCCAGTCTATGATTCTACAAACGGCAATGTTAAGATTGCAAAAAGAAGCCCTCAGGTGCTGGGGAGCTCCCAGGCTGCAGGAACGGCACCAGACTTAAAATGCAGACCCTGGCCCCTCCAAACTGAACATCCCAAACCAGTGACTTAGTGGGCAGTTACTGTCTGTAGCAGCTCAGCCTCTTCTCAGAGGGGACATGGAGATAATGAACAGCAGTGAAGCAGTCAGCTGATGAGCTCTGAAAAAGTATCCAGGAGAAATTAAACAGTGACTCCAACCTGTAATAGGCCCTCAGTGGCCCACTTTTTCTTCAAACCAAAGTATTTTCAGTTCAGGCCTAAAACTGTTGCTGAACTGCCCATTTTTTTCCTAGATTTTTCAAGCGTCTAGGGACTAACTTTCATCTTTGTGAAGCATCAGATCGTGTTCAGTAATTCACACAGCCCCACTGTGAAGATATGCTGGGGTCTCTTTTCCCTCCTATTAAACAGTGGGGAGAAGATGCCCTGGGAAGCCTCCTGCACTCCCCCAAGGTCCCAGTGATAGCTTTTGTCCCGTTCCTTCTGGTAAACCAGCTTTGCCTCGATGTCTTTCAGAAATAAACATGAAAGTATGGGCAAAGGGGCAGGGGAGAAAGAACAACATTTTTACTGAAATGAACAGAAACTGTTTCAGGGGAGGTCACTAACATGAGAAGCACAATGATGACCTCTAATCATCACTGCATTGTTTTCCCTACGATTACAGAGCCCCTTTTACAGTCCAGTTTCCTCAAACCCATGAGGAAAACCTCGGTGGAGACAATGAAACTCTGTGCCTGTATCCTTTTTTCCCCAAAAAGTGCATTTCTACTTATGCTCTGATTTCATCACACGTTTGGCAACTATTTCCAGGAGGTACAAAACAGAACTGGAGGCTCATCACCCCTGTACGAAGACCACCCCTTCCAACCCAGACTAGAGGCAGGGTGCTAAATGCTGACAGTTGTCTGTTTTCTCTGAGTATCACTTTCTTCTTTGGCAAGAGGTTGTCCCCAGCTACCCCAGTGCTCGAGGGGCTGAATCCGGCCAGGTCCTGCACCTCAGGGACCACAAGACAAAGAGTGGTCAGTAAATCTTCCTAAGTCCACAATACTGCTACGGAGAATGATGGGGCACTGACGGATCGAGGGAGCTGCCTTGCTAGAAGGGAAGAAGCTGAGTACATTTCTGCTGGGACAGTGGTTGTTTTTCCACTTCTCATTAAAAACAGATTTTTCCTTTTATTCTGAAGTGGACAGTTCTGTCCTCCAGACTCCATTTTGATACACGTTAAAGGCACATTCAGCGCATTCAGAACCGAATTCACATATGAATTCTTAGGAGTATTCTTGTGGGTGATAAAAAAATCCAGCTCGGGCCCAGTGCTCAGTTTCCAAAACATCTCAAAGCTCAATGTTCCCATGGAAACTTGGGATTCTTGAACTTGCCAGGCACAGTCAATAGCAACGTTACTCAACAAATTTTTGCAGCCATTTAGCCAAAATAAAATCCTAACACAGAGGGCCCACATTAAAATACACAATACAATCTAATTTATACTCAAAAAGAAATCATGAATCACTTCTCACAGCTAATGGTGACTGCTCATTTAAGCTGACTAAAAATTATTAAAAGCTTTTAAACACTCATTAGAAGTGGGCATTTTCTTGGCTGCTTAAGAATGCCTCTAATGTAACGCGTAGAGCTGATAAAGCAAACTTTCCAATCCATGTAACCCCACGGATATTTCTATGTCAATAACATTATCCCATACATTGCTGAGTGTTCCAGAGTTACTGCTTGCAGAAATCTTGCATCTTTTAGATCTCTGACATTTAGTTTTCATTCTAAAGATGCCAAACTGTTCCATTTTCAGAGACAACTTCCTCCTTCCTACGGCCTGACATGTTAACGGTGTCTACAGAAGAAATGAAAGCAGGAGACAAGTTTAAACCATCCTCCCATTATTGACTCCCTTTTATCAGAAGATCCCAAGAACAAAAACTATCACACCCCTGACCTCACAGTCCACACAGGAGATGAAAATGCACCGAAGAGAAAATAACTTCAATCAGAACTCTGGAGCACACTGGGCCCTGTCCATGGCAGCAGGAGAAGAAAGGCAAAGTCACAACACTTACACAGAGGACGTGCAGGACCACAGCTCCATGTCTCCTGTTCTCGTTCGTGAAGATGTCATTGGGGAATTCATGGAGAGCTGCAAAAAGCAGGGAGGGGGGAAAGAAAGCTCAGATGTTTAATCAGCTACTCACACCCACCCCACGTGCTGCTCCGTAACACAGTGAGAGGCTGCCCAACCCAGCCCTGTCGCCGCCTGCCAGAGGCTCTACCTCACCTCCCTGTGGCTCAGCTTACCTTGTCCTCGGGCACCACCTTTCCCCAAACATTTACTGCGCCATCTGCTTCTGTGGCCAGCACCACCCCGTGACCCACAGGTGCCCAAGGGGGGATGGACACCCACCTAGAGCCCAGCATGGCTCCTTCCTCCAGGGAAGCAGCCAGAGCTGTCCAGAGCAGGTACAGCACCTCCTGGAGGGGCTGGCAGCTCTCCTCCCACTGCCCAGCAATCCACAGAACCATTGAGAGGAGCGCACCATGCGCTTCACAGCCTTTGCTGCAAACGCACTGTCGCAAGTCACTGAAAGACAAACTCCCTCCATTTGCTCAAATGCTTTATTACTGCACTGGATGCTAATTGGATTATAAAGTTCTTAAGGACAGCCTGCCAACTAGGCTGCAGGAATGGCTTTGGGTTAGAAACCAAAAAGCCAGTGTGAAGATGATGCTCTAGCATTCAAGTGCTTCTCAGTAATTTCAGATTTTGGAACAACAGCTTTCTGCAAATGGTCAGTTCTTCACATTCAGCCATCAGCTGGGAAAAAAAATCAAACTGTGTTCTTCCTGCCTTTCACAACTTTAGCGTTAATAAAGCTCCGGCAATAGGAACTTAATTAGCAATTGCACAGATGATTAAATGGAAAAACAATCTGGCTCACTCTCCTGGTTTTGCTGCCTCTGAAGCAGTAACTGAGCAAAAGGCAGATGCATTTTAATTTTGTTCCTCATGCAAGCAACAGCTCTATCCAGGCACTGCACCTGAGGAGGAAAACACTCTCTTTTACATACACCCTTTTGCCCAAAGGCTCAGGTTATTGCTGTTAATTGTATTCCTATTGGATTGGTAAGTTCTATAATGAGTCCTAACAAACTAGCAGGAGCTACTGGAGCAGTACAGACGGCATCCTTAAAATATCTGCAAGGGAGGAGCGCTGCAATACCCTTCTCCTTTATTAGAACCAGCCGTTGCCCGTGACATCTTATCACCAGTCGGGACTCGCCTGCCAGGAGCTGTAACTACTTCCAGGAGCTGTGACTACTTCCTTCCAAGGCAGAACTAGTCCTGCCAGGCTGCCTTTCCCTCCCACCCCAGCAAGTGTCCTGTGCTAGAGCTGACAAAAGTTGCCAGAAACACCCTTAGGTGTGTGCAGCCTAAGGAAGTAGTCGGGGAGGTACCAGCACAAGGGCAGGAGTGAGGAAAACCCCAACAAGCAACACAAAACACTGTGGGAGCTGGCAGACAATATAGGTAAATCAGGTGGAAAGGATTCATCTTTCCTCATCAAAACATCATTACGTGAAAACCCAATGTCTTCATCACAACTTTAGGAATGTTCCTGACCATTCCCTGTTCCACAAGCAAAGGCAGACACGGGGAGGTCTGCCTGCAGCAATATGCGAGATGATTTGCTAATACACGTGTGTGCTTCCCCCCTCCTGCAGCCGCCTCTGAGACTTTACATTCAGTACCGACAGACGATAAAAATCCAATCCCTTTATCAAGAGTCTCTGGGAAGTTCAAGGAGCCCAAAGTGCACCTAAGGTAAAGGCATACAGGGAAAACACACTACAAAAACAGCATAAGCTGTCTCTAGTGTCAGTGGCTGGAAATCCTGGCCCTCCTTCCTGCGCGCAGCAGAAATGCCCAGTGCTCCCTCGGGTTCAGGTTTCCACCCCACACTGGCAGGAAATGCTCCTCCTTTTCGGAGAAAATCCAAGATGTCCATCACCACATCCTCCACGACATCGCCCAAACACGAATGCTTTTGGTGGGTTACACTTGGAAGCATGCAATTACAAAATAATGTATGCAAATTTGAAATCTGCTGCATTTTTATTAGCTGCATCAGGTGCAGATGAGTACAGATAAGAGGAGAGCTTTGCAAAACACAGGAGCTCCTTTCTAAGAAGGAATAAAGGGTGCTGCTGGAACACCACTCCAACAACAGCTGCCCTATTTAGTGGGTTATAAAGGCTCAGACAGTTTGTTATTTCGCTTAAAAGAGTCCCCAGCCTTTGTACAGAAAATAGGTGCAGATTTTGCCAGGTTTGTTTTGATTGCACAGAAAAAACCCCAACCACCCTGCCAATGAACCTAAACTCAAAGAATGAAAGACTTCTGCCTAATAATCCACTCTGGTCCTGCAGACTTGGCAGGTATCAGCGTGGAGCAGTGGAAGGGCGGGACAGTCACAGAGCTCAGCAACCTCCCCAGTCACCTCCTGAATGGGCATTAGACACAATTCTGGGAGCAGCCCAGCACCCAGTGCATTCCCAGTGCATTCCCAGCACATTCCCAGGGGGTTCCAGCCCTTGGACATACACAACTCAGTCCCAGTTTTCAGTTCCTGAGGGGCACATTCCCAGAAAGCTGAGGGCAGGAGTCTGCCCCTCAAAACAACACTCCTTCCCAGGGGTGCAGTGCTACCTTGCACCGGCAACTTGCAGAACTACGAAAAATATATTAGGATTATTAGCATTTGGAAGTAACTGGAATTAGGTGGCTGTTAGCAAGGTATGGATTGGCCTTGGAAAGGGAGCTAAATGTTACAGGAACAGATTAGCATTAGGTGTGAGGGGCTGTGCTCTTTTGCACTTGACTCCAGGTGCTCTGACAGGCAGTGGCTGCTGTGCAGGACAGGGAGCCCGCACCTTTTGGAGACACCATCACAAGGGTATCGCCAGATTCAGAGGAAAAGTTTGGATCTACACCCACCAAGGGAAGATTACTTTAGTCCTAATGCAATGAGCTGGAATGAATTCTTGTCCTTTTATTCTCAATCAGTGTGCAATTCTTCAAAGCTGGAACCCTGTTCAGCCCCGGCCACAGATGACTTACAGGATGCTCTGCATCACACTGCACTCAGAGGGTTTGCTGGCACAACACAAACCTGTCTCTGCCTAGGCCAGGCGTGCAGGGAAGGTGCTGCTGTACCACTCCTCAGGGAGTGGAACTTTTCACAACCCTCTTCCCAGCTACTCCTTTCCCTCTCACATTTAATGTTCCCACCTCTCCAAAGGGATTGCTTTTCAAAAAACCCAGCACTGTACTGGATCGGTAGTTCTAAAAGCTGAGACAGACACTTATTTTTTAAGAAGTCTTTATATCGCTAGCCAGTGTATCTACTCTGGGGACAAGAAAACCCTTGGGAAATCTCCCACTGCTTTAACAGACAAAAGATGTTCAGCCTGGCCAATGAATTACCAACACAGAAAACTCCCAAATTTACAGCCTTGGTTCACTGTCTCACGCTGTCCCCACAATTCTTGCCCTGCCAGTTCTGCTGTTGTCACCTGTGAGGGACAGATGTTAGTGGAGCAGACCTTGTGATGTGAACCCAGACAATGTTTTTTGCATCCATGCATCCTTTTCACACAGAGAAACAAAAACAGACTTTAAAGCAATTGGTTACCTTTCCACCTGCACACTCAGAATCATATTAAACTCAAGCTTGCGATTGCTGCTGGGTTCAGGGTACACAACAATGTCGCATTCAGCACCTGCCTGCAGAGTGTTTCACCCAATTCCCTGGCCTCCAGCAGCACCCCTGGACAGTACCATCTCTGCATCCCTGCAGTCTCCCCTCACAGGGAGCGGGGACCTGCCAGGGTGAACCTGCGGGCACGGGAGGTGAGGGGGCTCAGGAACTGCTGGATCTGTGCAGCCTCACGGCTCCTGCTGCCTGGAGACCAGCTCAGGCACACACAGCCCACCAAACCCTGTTCCCACGGGGAACAAAGTTAAATCACACGGCACAGGCAAGGGACTGTGAATATCTTTAGCTGCCTTTAAAATCAATGAGATGAGCTAAATTCTCTTTGAAGGGAGGGTGAGTACATTTAATATATATATAAATGTTTTACTGTCTGCCAAGTGAAAACGGTGTTTGCATTGCAGTGGCATGACCTAAAATGCAAAGAGAGCCAAACAGTGGTGATGCATCAATAATAAAACATTTTTCTAATGTTTCACTCGTGTCTCCACTAAACTGCTGCAAACCAGCAGCTGAAGCAGCGTGGGGCACAGCCCCCCACAGTAAATTGTTTTATCTGGGTGCAAACATGCACACACAGCCACAACACGCATGGTTCTGTGGGCATCCCTAACAACTGAGCTGCTTCTCATTCCATACACATCTGACTGCCACTTCTCCAGAATTTCAGATGTCCACAACTGCACAGAAATCGCAAAATGCATTTCCTTCAAAAGAGGCACAGCAAGTGCCCAGCCCTGCACACCCCATATTGTGTGGTCCCCCTTTTCTTTAGACTCTCCTGGCTAGGTGCTGTGTGGCTCAAGTCCTGCTCCATCATGGGGCTATTCCTCTATGCCAGCTGTACACACGCTTTCCTGACGCCTTCCTCCGCTGCAGGAAGTAAAGTCTTGAAGGAACAAACCCCCAAAGACAAGCAGAGCCTTTGTGAAGTCAAGAAGGTTCAGCCTTCAGCTGGCTTCAGTGCAAATGAGTCGCTTGCAAGGTCACGGGCGCATCGAGATCCAAGGGCAACAAGCAAATATATCTCAACATAAATGGGGGAGAAATCAGAAATAATAAATAATATGCAACAGCATACGGTTCAGAGAGAGTTTAAGCCAAGTAACAGCAGCAAGTGACCTTTAAAGAGAAGGTTATACTTTCCTTTGTTCAGTACAAGAACTAATTTCTGTCACAGCACGAATCTGGCAATTGTTTCCCAGGATCTTTGAGCGTTTATATTCCTGTGTTTCACTTGACCATGCTATAGTTAAGCTGCTAATATATATACACATATGGATACTTAAACTGACAGAGGGCAAGGGTAGATTGGATACCAGGAAGGAATTGTTCCCTGTGAGGGCGGGCAGGCCCTGGCACAGGCTGCCCAGAGAAGCTGTGGCTGCCCCTGGATCCCTGCAAGCATCCAAGTCCAGGTTAAACGGAGCTTGGAGCACCCTGGGACAGTGGAAGGTGTCCCTGCCCATGGCAGGGGGCGGCACTGGGTGGGCTTTAAGGTCCCTTCCAACCCAAACCCTCCTGGGATTCCGCAGCAGGTTTTGCTCTGCTCTGTGCCCCCGTCCCCCATCCTGAGCAGCAATTCCTCCCTGTGAAAGGAGGCGCAGGGAGGTACCAGCAGAACTGCCAGTGTTACAAGTTTTACAGACCTAAGCACAGTCGGCGTTGGATCAAGATGTTTCCCTTGACAAATGCAACGCTTCTGCAAAATGATCCATTATCAGCCACACGCTCTGGTCAGAAATAGCTGGCACAAGGAAGGCTCTCAGTGAAACCACAGCAAGAAAAGAACAAATCCCTGGCTGGCTCCTGTCCTCACATGAACTGCCAGAAATTCCTAATAACTTACTGGCTTAATTACAGCTATTCTGGAGTTCCCGGACTTCTTTTCATTTGGAACAGAATACAGTCCCTCTTTCATTAGCTTTATTTTGGGGAACAAATATTTATATTGTGTTCATATCCATGGGCAGACTAACCAAAAAAGGCAACTTTACAAGAAGCACTTTTACAAAGCCACCGGGGAAGGAAGAGATGCTTCTGTCACCTCTCTTCTTTTCTTGGGGGAAAAAGGAAGGGACGTTTTAATCTCTCAGCATCCCAAGTACTGGATGCAGGGATGCCATGAGTTCGAATTCCCCTGTCTGCTTCAGTCTTAGCCCCATTACAGGGGTGGCTGGGAACCTGGCAAAAAAAAAAACCCAACCCCCTGCAAAGAATCAAACTTTTGGATTTTGCCACAAACATGTTAAAAGTTGGCTTAAACACGTGGTCCAGGAACAGAGGCAGCTCCAACGTGGGCCAGCCAAAGCCAGCCCTGTCCAGCAAGCAGCAGGGCAACGCCATTGTGAGCACCTGGAATGTGGCATGGGGACAGCACCGTGGGCCAGAGTAGGGTGTGAGGGGGGACAGAGGTCCTAGAGTCATCACAGAACCCTTTAGAGGCTGGAAAAGCTCTCGAAGGCCATGGAGTCCAGCCCCCAACCCAGCAGTGCCCTCCTGCCAAAGCGAGCTCTGCTGCAGGCCACCCCGGCCCTCCGAGCCCGGAGGCTGCCACGGGCTCTGCCTCTCACATGCCATCAGGGCAGGGATTTACTGCCTGCAAATGAATTTCAACATTTAAACTGTCCCGGCTCATCTGCAGAGCAGCTCTAATACGCTTTAAGCTCCCTCGAATGTATAAATGCTTAAAGCTATTACAATCTCTTTGTTATTTTACATTAGGCACCCCATTAACTATTTTCTTACTTCGATATAATCAGTGTTTACCATTATTTGGAGATTAATCCTGGATAATGAGGACACACGGCCTGTCCCCTCTAGAGGCCAAGAGCTGGCTGGCAAGGCAGGGCGGCCCTGCCATGACAGGGAGCCCCTGTCCTGACACCCTGGGGAGCACAGGACAGGACCCCAAAGCATGCCAGGATTTTCCATTTAAGCTTACATTCCCGGCACACAGAGGGATCTGGTCCCTTCCCCTCTCAGCCACAACAGAAGCCAAGACATCCTCTCCCATTTCCATCCAAACACAAGGTGCTTGAAGTACTCAGGCGCTTATATCTTATGTAAATATATTTAGCGAATCAGAGCGAGCTCCATACTTCAGACGTCCATCATTTTGCTCTTTGCATATAAAACTGGCAGGAAAATTTCCATTCCAAGATTGCAAGGTTAAAATGCTACACCTAACTAAAGCATCCATAAAAGGGAAATTAGAGCAATCCTTTACTTTGATGGAGCAATGAAAGTACACTAAAAGGGAATTCTTGGGGGTGTAAACATTAGCATGGGAGGGATTTTCAGGTGACAAAGCAGCATGGCTCTCAGGATGACAGCCAGCCTTTTCCAAGCCATCCCCACATCTCTGGCTTCAGCCACAAGCCCAGCTCTTCTGGAAGAGAGTTGCAGTCAGCTCTCTGCCTGGCTGAAACCCACAGCACAGGGCACTTACTTGTGCCCTCTGAACGTCTTCACACCTTCTCAAGCCCCTTTTTCAGTTTATTGCGATTTCTGAACACCACTCTGCTCCTCCAAGCGTACCTCAGGCGCTCCGCTCACACCACCCGCACGCCCGACAGGTCCCCAGAGTTATCAACATTATTTAATCCAATTTCTCAGCTACTGCACTGTGAAGTTCATCATGTCCAGGCTCAACTGGGAGGTTTCTCAGCCTACCAATTACCCTGCCACCAGCAATTCCCTTACTCCAGGCTGAGATTTCACCAATTTTCTCAGCATTACATGCATTCATCACGCACTTGGCAATGACTGTCTCAGAGAAGACTGAGACACATGCTGTCCCAAGAAATGGGATGAATCACATTGTTTCTAAAAAGAGTCGGGGCAACTGCACACCATTCTGCTGAGAAGAGCCAGCTGGGAACTGGGGATGGCTGTGGAAAGAAGAGGGTGCAGCAAGCAAGGTCCTCCATGGACAGGAACCACCACAGCCCTGTCTAAACCAACAGCTTTCCAGCAATTAGCACTGACTAAGGATCTCTAATTTACTTCAATCTGACTCCAGCAGCAAGGCTGTCACAACACCCTTTGGAACCAGTGCCTAGGGCTGAGGTCAATGAAACTGGGGGCTCTGGCTCCCCACCACAGCCCTGACAAAGTGCACGCCTTCTGTTCCCCACATCTCGGCTTCTGAATTGCATGGGAAGCTCGAGAGATTTTTGTCTCCTTTGTAATTATCTATATAGTGCCACACTCTTCCTTCTTGCTCTCATTTTGTCCGGAAGAGTGTCCCTGATGGAGGAGCTCAGTGCTGCTCAGGGGACCGAGCCAGAGAGTGAGGACCATCAGGGTCCAGATCCTTGGAAAACCCACACACAGGCTTTGCTCTGAGCTCCCAGTAGCCCAGGCAGGACAGAGGGCCAAGGCCCGCCGTCCTGCGTCACATGGCAGAGCTGGGTCCTGCCCTTTCCTCTGGGGTCCCACTGACAGATTTCAGTTTGGCTTTCCTGTTTTCCTCCTAGCTGGTTTCTAGACAACAGAAGAAGACATGGTTCGGTTTATTCTGTGACTGTGGGGAAAAGTGAACACGCAGCACATGCAGATGAAGCAAAGTACACGGCAGGTCCCTCCGCAGTTATGCATCTTTCTTTATGGTGACAGGCAGGCTTAGAGCCCAATCTTCAGCATAAAAATCACATCAATCAATGTCAGCACACTATTCATACATCAGAAAGACAACACTGGCTTTAAATAGGTACCAGCGGTTGCAGAAGACAAGGCGCTTCCAGAACGCCATCTCCGAAGAGCCTTTCATCTCACTCAGAAACTGAAAGCCCCTAAATATAGGACTACTGTTAAAAATTCATGAGCTTCAGCAGCTATTTATCAAAGTCATGGAAATAGGATATTTTCATGATGGTGAATGGCTTGACATTCATTACTAATAAGCAAATGTGCCCTTTATTACCATTTTAGAACAGAACATCGCTACCGATACCCAAGGAACACTGCATTATCACCGGGCGTTAGCATTAGTTTTGCTACAATACACACATCATTCCTGCCATCTGGATGCCTCACGCTTATTAGTTCCCAAATGACGATGTGGATGAGGCCAGCTTTGCGGAGCCTGACCACACAAGGCTGCCGGGAAGGTCTGTCCCAAAGGCAGGACAGTGCTGTGGTGCTCCTCACCACAAGCCGTGGACCCACCTGCACCCCCACTGGACCACACTTGGAGCGATCCCTCCCTCCAGGCCCCCAGATGGTCCCAGCAGAGCCCACTGGAGAGTGCCAGCTCCTCGGTGGCAGTGGCCACCGGACACAGGCAGCACCCCCTGCTCACTGCAGGGCTGCAGCGGTGACACTGGTGTGGCTACAGCCCAGGTGACAATGCAGGTGAGGATGCTGACAGGGACACCATCAATGGCAGCTCCTTTCACACCCCACTCGCACCTCCTAACACAATCCCTTGGCTTTAAAGGATCCATCAGAATGCAGCCTGACTTCCATGCAGAAGTGAAAGAATAGTTCCTCTCTGTGATGGCTTAAGGTTTTTTTGTGCCTTTTATATACACAAAACATTTATACGCTCTCTGTGCTGACAAGGAAAACATTCATTGCTGTCTGCTGGGAGAAAGGAGAAGCAGAGAGGAAGGAGGAACCCCCTCAACTCCCTCACATGACAAGAGAAAGCTGGCCACAAAAACAGGGTGGCTTGATTTCAGTGGATCCCTGAGAATTCGTTCTTCCCAAAGGCTCTCTTGAGGTAACTTGACCAACAGCCATCAAGTGCAGATGAGCTTTTTCTTGCCTCGCCTGGGCAGAGAATACACAGTGGGCAGCTACACCTTTTATACAGGGAGGCTTTTGCTGTGGTCTCCACCCACGCGCCCCTTGTTCTCCCCCCTTCTTTGTCCCTTCCTTTTTCCAGCCGGATCAAGCCCGCACCACGAGGTATTTACTACGGTTTCCTGACCTTCACTCACTCTGGGTGAAGCGCTGGGGGCTGTCCCCAGCCTGATGATCAGCCTACCCAACGCACCCCAGCCATCCTCCACACAGTCCCTGATGCCGTGTCTCCTGTGGGGGACACCCATCCCTCGGCTGCCCTGGTCAGATCCAGTCATGGATCTCGCTCTGCTGTTTGAGCAGTCTCTTTTCCTGGCTGAACGTCAGCCGGAGCACCCGAAATGCCGGCACATGGATGTGTGCACACCACAAGGCCCCCAGGCCTTTTTTCAAGAGAGACAACGGCGCACGCACACTTCTCTTCCTCCTTCAGAGGGCATCAGAGGAAGCTACAAGGGCAGCTGTAATTACATCTAAATCCCCACACAGGCAGGACTCTATTTCACGTGTGGCTGGAGAAAGGACCATCTGTTTTATGAAGGTACTACCAGGCTCTTTTTTTCATTTTCTTTCTTATCCCAATTACATTCTTTTCCTCCCCTTCCTCCCTAAACAGAAGCAATTGCCTTGGTAATATCAGGAGTCTTAGAAGAAGACGATCTTTTCAAACGAGAGAGTCTTTAAAGTAGGATTATACCTTAACAGCAGCGAACTAGTCTTTCAATCAATTCCAGAGGATACACTTACAACTTCATTACTCTGAAAGAGCCTACATTTATGGGGCAACAAATGAGAAGCATTTGGAGGAAGTGCCTCCAGCCTCTCCTTCGCTGAGCACCCCAGAACTGCACTCTGGTGCTCCTCCAGAGCTTCAGGCTTGCCAGAGGAGAAGGAGGAAGGGTGTGGTCCTGGTTTCAGAGGTGCCACCAGCCAGCGGGAAGCTGAGGATGAACAGGCCAGCTGGCAGGAAGGGGACAACGACACAGCAATCTGCAGGGGCTTTTAAACTATTTCTCCTCTTGCAACCCCTCCAAGTTCTGTTTTCTACAGCAAAATCCTGTGTCATCAAAAGGTCGGCTGGTTGGGGTGGTGCTTGCACTGCTGATGTTACAGCTACAGCTGGAGACAGAAAAAGAGCACCCCAGAGATGTTCTCCCATTGGTGCCTTAATACCTTCCACTTTTACATCAAGCATCACCCACCTCATCACCCTATCCCCGCCCCTGTTGCCCTGCCTTCCAAGATGGAAAAACAAGACAACAGTATTCCTACCCTCAAAGAAAGTCTCTTTGCGTGAAGGGCTGATCCCTGAGGAAGCCAGACATGACATTTTGTACAGCCCCTGCCTGCTCTCAGCAGGGCTGGAGCTGGAGAAGGGTCACATCATTGACAACACTCTCCCATTGCATGTTGCTTCTCCACGAGCAAATTCCAGAGATTCTGGAAGAAGTGCACGTGTAGACCAGGGCCATGTGCTCACATCCTTCCTTCTCTGGCAGCTGTGGATGCACTCTTGGGATGAGGGACCCACCTGCACCCCCACTGGGTCCAGGACAGGCTCCCACACAAGGGTATTGACCACCTTCAGCTGCTGGACCCAAATATGGACTGTGTGCTGCTGCCTGTGGCCTGACTCACATGAAATCCATCAATCCCATTCCAACACACAGTTACGAGGGCACTTCATTAAAACCAGGGCGATCCCTTCTTGCCTGCTGCACAGACCCCTGGGGTGCTGGTCCTGTGATCTGCTCTGGAAACTGCTCCTCAGCTATGACTGGGACCTTCCTGATCTGCAGGAAAAATGCAAATGCTTAAAACTTCAGGCATTTCACATGGTAAATTCACAGTCCAGCTCCACTTCCTAACAATGCACATACGCGCTGCAATGAGAAGCGGCCTAGAGCCCCTGAAAGCATTAATAAAGAGAAAATCCACTTGCACAGCATGTGGCTTTTAGTTTTAATGGCTGCAAGGAGACAAAACACGTTTAAAGCAAAGCCAGGGAGGATGGCAAGCATCTCCTAGCGTTCCATCAGGCTGCAGAAAAGCACTGTACCACTGAGGATGCTGAGCCAGAGGCCTGGCCAAGGCACAAGGAGCAGGAACGGCCAGGCAGCCCAGCGAAGGACAGAAGGCGGCTTGGGATGTGAGCAGGTACACAGAGGGGACACACCAGAACCAGCTGCAGTGAGCCAGCCAGGCTGTGAGCTGCTCCCGGTGATTCGTCCTGTCAGGAGGAGGCTCCCCTCAGCTGCACAGCGATCCAGGCTAATTTCCTCTGCTGACCTATACACCGCTGTGTCACACTCGGGGAACACATGCCAGACACTTTCAAAGAGCTTTGGGGAGCTTTAGCCAGAAGGGCAGTGGATTTCAGCGGCAATCACACAGCCAAATACCACGTTTCCCTTGGTGGCATAACCTTTGCATAACTGTTACACTTCCCTGCCGTGAATAATCTGCAAACAGCCCGAAAAAGGCCTCTCATCTCCCTTGCACGAACAGTCCCACTTCAGGGGCGCACTACTGAGGGACCCTGTGCACCCCAGTGCAGTCTCCCGTGGCATCGTTTCCAGGTGTCATTCCAGCCACGCGGAGGCCCGAGCACGGCACCTCTCCCCGCCTGGGTACTGGTCAGAACCAGGGCGAGGATCCAGCGGGGATCCGGAGACGCGTGTGGAAGTGCTGCCAGTGGGGGAAACACCGGGTGTTTGCAAAAGGCCCAGGGCACAGCACGACGCTCCGCACTGCCAAGCCTCAGGGCACGCGGCTGCGGTGCCCGGCTGCCACGCGGAGCTCGGGGAAACGGGCACGAAACAGTGAATCCTGCGGCTGCAGAGGCCTGGGAAAAGGGGGTTGCCGAGAGCCAGGCAAGGCACGCCTGTGCATGCTAACAACCCGCGGGATGGCAGGGCCCTCCAGAGAGCCCGGGCGCCGCCGAAGGAGCGCTTTACTGAACAGCAAGGGGGTTCTCGGGAGCCTGGAGCAGATTCGCCCCAGGGAACTGCAGGTGGCCGAATGTCAGCTCAGCCATCAGCCAGGCCACCCCAGAGCAGTACCTGCAGCGCGGCCGGCGAGGCTGGGCCAGGCAGGGTGGGCACTACAGGGCTGCCCACAGGTGCATGGGATGCTCAGCTCCTGGCCCAGCTCTGCTCTCCCTGGAATCACTGGTGGGCCTGGAATCGACCTCAGCAGCACAGGCTCCCCAACACCTCCAGCACGCACACTGGCACAGCAGCTCTGCCGTGCCCCGCCACGAGCCACACGAGCATCAGGGGACCGTCCACAGCAGCACCTTTGTACTCACAGTTTCATACCCAAGCCTCTTCCTAGGGCCTCACACCCCTCTCACCCCTGCCAGGGGAAGTGCAGGACAAACCACAGCAAGCACAGTCGTGATATCCCAAACAAGAACAGCACAGGAAACAAACAGGTCTCAACTCAGACGGGTTTTTTTGGCGAAGGAAGGAAAAGGTCTGCAACGTTTTATCTACGCACTGCTGTCGGCATCTCTGGGGCTAAACTGAACCTCCCAAAGCACAGGGGGCAGCAGCAGAGTTCACTGTCACAGCGGTGAGATGCAGGGACATCTCAGAAAAAGCGAGATGACAACACCATGGTGCTTGGCAGTCTCCTGCTCTGTCCCTGAAACAGGCTGAGTTTTCAGAGGCTTTAAAAACTGACAAGCTGGGACCACTGTACAGCCAATGCATTTGGCTTGCCAGGAAGCAGAGTGGATGCAGAGAGAAGGCAGACGCAAGGAGTCATGAACAGCAAGGCAGTTGTGCCCCTCTGCAAGCAGACTGAGGTGCCAGAGCACAAATCAGGTCTGGCAGAAACCAGTGCATGCACTAGCACCTTCCAGGGCTGCCTCCTGCCAGCTCTGAGCCACTGCTAATTCCATCAGGTGCCCCCTTGGGTCAGCAGGCATCCCTTTTACTCTACAGATGAAGACACAAAATCGGGGCACAGGAGACATTCAAAATGCAGCCCATGTCCTTCCCCCCCAAGTTATCATTCCACATCAATCAGAGAGAAAAAATTATTACAGGGTAACAGGGTTGAGAAGGGAGCTGCTGAGAAGGGGTATGGCAAACCAAGCCCGCTGTTCCGCAGGAAGGGGCAGCGCAGTTTGCTCCCGCTCCTGTGTGCTGGTTAAAGCACAGCAGCCCGAGAGGGGTCTGCTCACGTTTGGGCGTTCTGCTCAAGCCCAGGCAGCCTGTGCAACCCCGGTGCAGAGCCACAGCCCTGCTGCCCTCTGTGCAGCCCAGGTGTTGCCCCTCCTGCAACCCAGGCAGCAAATAATAGCTAAAAAGAAAAATTTCTCTTCTTCCATTCTGCCTCCTGACACTCTCCTTCCTCTCTCTCACAGCTCCAGGACGCCGATTCCTCCACCGAGGTGCCTCTGCTGATGCCTGGGGAAGGAGAGTGTCCCCTCCACCTCCCTCCTGCCCAGAGGTGTGCGGCTGCCGCTGCCCACAGTATGGCAGGCTGAGAAAGGAAAAAGCCCCAAATAACAGAGGCAACGGCCACAACTCCTGACCCCTGTCCCCCGTGCTCAGGGCTGCCCTCAGGAAGCTCACGTGGTGAGGAACACTCGTCATCCCAAACACACTACAAGCTGGGTTTGCAATGACAGGCTTTGATTAAAATTGGCATCTCCTGCTGCCAGCAGCCTCAGCCCTTCCAGGAGACATGCTGTATAGCAAGCACAACATGGAAACCCCCGCAAGTGGACCTGGATCCATGCTGCTGTAATCCAGGGTGACCATGGAACTACTTACACAGGGCACTGGTAAAGAAACAATTACTGAAATTAGCTGGGGGCAAGATCTGCAGGAAAGCTTTTCTCTAGTGAACCAAGGCTACGTTTTTCAATGCACATGGAAGCCCTCGCACCCTCTCTCTGGATTCCTTCAGTATCAGCTTTTGGAGGTAACCACGAACACCTCCAAAGCAGGAATCCCAGGGGCAGTATCACCCTCCCCAGGGTGCAAACATCAATGACAACGAACTGTAAGGAGGCTGTTGAAATAAACACATCCCTAAATGACAGCAAAACCCCAGAGACCCTTGAAACGGCCCCAGCACCACTGCTGGCCATCCCTGGGCTCTGCTGGAACTACGGCACTGGTGAACACAGGAGATCCATTACAGGAATGACCGCTGTCCTACCGGATGGCACAGCCCTAAATCTGGCACCAATGCTCAGTAACCAGCCACCAGTGAAAGTGCTTCTTTTGGCCTGGTCAAAAAGTAAAATATTGCACAGATATTGTCAGGCACCCAACACTAGGGATTGACAGTACCTCTGCTACGGGCCCTGACAGAACAACCACAGCCACATTTCCAACAAAGGTTCAGCAAAGCAAAATATCACTAAAGAGCAGCTGAATATTAATCAATGAGACTGGAAGCCACAGCTCCTCAGCCAGGAAAATCCTCGTGGCCATTCTGCGGAACACGACAAACACAGCCAGGTATAGTACCTGCTCTATTTCTCTGCACTGTTAGCTCCCAGCAGCAACCAGGAGAGGAAAGCAGTCCTGGCTAGAGGAGCCTGGCAGCTCTGACCCTCCGGCCCTTTCCTGAAAGAGGCACAGAAGCTCCTGAGCTGGAAAACACAAATGTTTCTGGGTCACGGACCCAAACATCCCCTCCCAATGGGGGAGCACAGCTGGAGGAAGCCACATCTCCCTGCCCCAGCTCTGGGTAACTCGTCCCCCCCCTCCTCTTCTCAGCCCCAGGCGCCCTCCAGGTCCTCACTGTTCAAGCCCCAGAGAAACACCATATAATTGGGGTCGGACTAGGTGACCTTCAAAGCGCTCTCCTCTAACCCAAACCATTTCATGATTCCACGATAATTAACACGACAAAACAGAAACCTGCCACGTAACAGCAGTGACCAGAGTGACCCAGCACATCTCTGCCGAGCACCTGGACACAGAGCCAAGCAAGGAGACCGGGGTCACAAAGCCAGGAGGGTAACAGCCCCTGCAGCCGTGCTGCTGGCCAGGATTAGTGCACCCTGCATTCCCTCACAAAACCAGCTCGAAAATGATGGATGGCTGTGCTGTGAGCGAGGGCACACGGCAGCTGCTGGCAGCTGCAAATTCGGAACTGGGCAAGAAGCAACAAAGTATTTGGATCGCAAATACCAATTTGTTCCACTTCTAAGGCTCCTTTCCATGAGATCTCCTGAAACTGCTGTGAAGAGCTGACTAATTCTCTCAGGCACAGGCATCACCACTGTCACTTCACTGAGCAGCACAGAGGTGCAGGGGGGTGAAGTGACTCGCCAGACACGGAGGCAGCGCGGAACCGAGGGACTGCCTTTCACACTCGCGGACTGAAATACTTCCTCACGTTTCCACCGGGCTCAGCATCAGACCGGAAACCATCCCACCCATTCCAAACCCCAATAAAAACCCTTCGAGCCTGATTTTATGGGACTTGAACCACGCAGCTTTTACGGAAAACTAAATGATTTTTGTTAAATCCCGATTTTATTCATCTCTCTGCTGAGAATTTCCCTATCACAAGTTAGCTCAGCCACAGCAAACCAAAACCAAGGAAAGTTTTTCTGCTGACTGCTTTAATACCCCTGAAGCCCTGAATGTACAGGGCTGGTTTCTAGGGCAACAGCGCAAGGTGGGAATAACACAGCTTCGGAGGTCTGGGCCCCTTGGAGGGGGACATGGAATACAGCTCAGGCATTGAAGGATAGAGGATCTGACCCACCCCAGTGCTTGGTTAGTTTGATGGAAACCTGGGACGTACACTTCAGCTTGCTGTCAACGCCATAATTTAGCGTGGAGACTGAGACCAGGATCTGAGCCCCTCAATCCACTCAAAATCAACTCCGTTTGCACGTGGTAACTGGATGGAAGGAAGCTCCCTGCCCCACTGTTAACCAAGCCAGAGCAGGAACATCCTGGTGCATGCAGTTAGCCCCTGCCAGCGCTCTGGCATGTGCCATGCAGGGAAGCACGTTCTCCCTCTTCCCTTTCCACGCCTGACTTTTCCCTGGCCTGCTCTGCAGGTGTCCACAGGCGGCTGGGACAGAGCCACGGATCACACACAGCAAACGCTCTTCCCAAAGCACAGGCTGACCTTGTGCCACAGCCATGAAAACAGGACACACTTCGTGCTTTTCCCACAGCAAGGCTCCATCGATCAGTGAAGCAGAATATTTTTCTGCCCCAGCCACGGGGAAAGAATTAATCTGTAAAGCAGCACTCCCTTGCATGATGCCTGGGGAAAGCATTACCATCCCCACCTAATGCATTTTCCCATTAGTTTCCTGAAAGGCTTCCCGGCTCGTGACAGGTCAGGCCCGCACGGGGTGGCTTTTCCTGCGCAGGGTGAGGCTCTCTGGCACTCCACCACCGCCGCCTGCTCTCCATCCAAGCCCTACGGAGGCCAAGTTTTCCTTTTTGAACCGTTTGATATACGCAGTTGGAGCTCTAATATGTGGATAGGATCCCCAGGGAGGGTTTGTGGTTGGCTGGGAACATTTCCTGAGGTGTTTTTGAAATCTCTTTTAACTCCGAGATTTTTCCCTCTTCCCCGTTGTTCCTCTTATTGCTGCCAAGCTGAAACATAATGAGTTCATTTAAACTGGAAGTGGGAACGCTTGCAAGGGATCTGGGAAGGTTTAGCTGTTCCTGTGTCAGGGACAACGGTGAGCAGGTCTGGCTGAAACGTCTCTAAACACTCAACAAGTGTGTTTAAAACAGAAGAAAGAATCAACCGAACTCTCTAACACTGGAATCTGCATTTAAGCAGTATTCCAGTGCTTGTCAAGCTCCCTGGCGAGGCATTACCTGAGCTGACCTTCGATGATCCCCCTGGCACCAGGCCACGGAGGGAATCCCCAGACTCTCTGCTAAGGTCCCATCACTCACAGCAAAAAAACCCAACAGTTCACAGACGCCAGAGAAACACCAGGAATACAAAAGCACCCCCGAATCACTCCTCTGTCTGGTCCTTTCCTGCCTGCTGTGCGATTTGCACTTTTACCTTTAGCGCCTGGCCACCCTCACCTGCCAGGGAGCGCGCAGTCAGCAATGGCAATCTGCCTTTCCCTGTCACCTCCCAGGCACTTGCTAATCCCCTCGATTCCCTCAGAGACAGCCGCTCCCGCTCACTGCATTTTCCAGGTTAGACCTTTCCCCACCCGGAACAGGCCACGACACTCCGTGAGGACAGAAAAACCACAGGGTTAACATCCTCACTGCTCAGGAAAGAGTCAGGAGGCTCCACCCGAGATCCAACCATGCTGTACTGGGCCCGGCACAGACAGCAGGGTCAACTTGAACCTTCTTAGTGAACAAAGCAGTCATGCAAAAGGGTTCTCCCAGTCTCACCCAGCTGGCTGGTGGCAGATCTGGAATGATAAGCTCCAAAACTCCCGCTCTGCTCATTGGTTTTGGCTGTCGGTCCTACATCCGATGTGCCCTGTGTGACACAAAAAGCCACCCCGGATCCCTGGGATTTTAGAGATGGCTAACACTCATTATGTTCATGCTGGACTGCAGAGACCAAAAGGTTTAGATTCATTTAAAAAGCACATTAGACTAACTCACGGGAGGCAGGTCCTGTCAGTGCCTATCAGACTCCACAACTTGGATGCGACTGCTGAAGAGCAACTGGTTCTGCTGGAGCTGGGATAGTAAAACAAGCCTCTAGCCCAGCCCACTGCAGAAACTCTCTACACCTCCCAAATATACCAACACACTCACCTGCAGCACTTCCTCTGTGGGGCAAGATCCAAAAATAGCCAGATTCTGCATACAAGGCCTTCTGAGCTGGCATCCAGGGATGGCAAAGGTCAAGTGTGCTTTGTTTTGGCACTGCTCAAACAAGCCTGCCCCTTTCCAGAGAGGGCGGCCAGACCAAAGATCCTATTTCCAACACCAGCCACAAAGTTTATGTTTCACCTCCATCCTTGGCAGCTGTTTGCAGTTTTTACTGTTTACCCTCATATTTATTCCAAAAACAATACAACGTGCTCAACAAAGATATGTCAGGAGAACGCAGCACACAAAATAATAATATCAGCAGGCAGGTCACTGGAAGTTTAGTGGCTGGATGCCAATCAGATAATGATTTGCAAGCTGTTTCTCAACACGTGGGTGAGCACATGGGACCCTGGACTGCAAGCAAAAGGCATGTTTTTCCTTGGAGATGAAGCTCTCTCAGCACACAAAGGTACCAGCCCACAGAGGCTGAGATGGGGTTACTGGAAGCTGTGCTCATCTTTTTGTCTCATGGCAGTTCATTAAAGAGAAAAGGAACGTGTTCCCACCTGAGTGCTGAGCTCCCAGCGCTCCCTCCTGGTGCCCCACGAATGCCACTCAGCTTAGGAACGAAACGTGGCAGAGCATCCACAGGGTCCTTGAGACGCCTCAGCTTCCAAGGCAGGGACTCCTCCACCCGAGCAAGCTGCTCCACTGGGCCTCCGGTCTGGAACCCCCACGAACACCTCCCCGTAGTCCTATAAAGCCTTTCTGCATGACACTGGATTTGAGCTGGGACCTCACCGGTCCCAGTTTGGGGATGGTCTGGTTTTCCTGCACAACCTTTTCTAGGAGGTTCTTCCACACCGCCCATCTTGTGGCTAGAAATTTCTTGCTTCCAGCCTGCGTTTACTCATTGCATATTTCCATCCCCTGTTCTTGTGCCAACCCTGTCCACCAAATAATTGCTAACCCCTGGGTATGTACAGACAGCACTTTATTTTTTTTACTTACTGCACCAAACAGGACCAAGGTGTTGTTTTCTCATTTTGAGCCTCCACAGTCCCCTGATTATCCCAGTATTTTACATTTACCTGCTCCAGCCTGAATTACTTCCTCCGTGTGCTGACACTGTTGCAGCGAGCACTCCTAACGAGCTCTCGGTAGAGCTGTGGGCTGGAGCACCAGCATTTTCTGATCTCTGCTGGGAACTCTTCATGTGCCAGGGCTCAGGAACTGGCTTCCCTCCGTGCAGAAGTCGTGCAGAATCCCCCCTCAGAGCTCGGGCTGTTGTGCTCATCCCCACGAGCGCCCAGTTCTCCTCCACACCGACTCACAGCTACTTGCCTTCCAACCTCTGTACACAAACCGCCGTCAAACACACAAAAAAAGACCACTCCCAAGACCCAAATCTGGATGAACTCCTCTAGTAATTGTTTCCAAGCTGCCTGCTTCCACGGGAGCCCAAAATTTGAGGGCCACAGAGTTGGGCGGTGCAGATCCTACCCAAGGGATTGATTTACTCCCTCAGTGGCTTCCCACAGAGCTTAGAAATGGCATGGACTGTCACCCTGCGCATCCTTTCCCTACTTCACACGTCCTTAAGACCTCAGAGTGCATTTTACCCAACAAGTTCCACCTCACAGTGACCCTCTCCCTGTGCTGTGGAAAGAGGCCAGGGGAGTGGGATTGTGCTCCAGAGCCACCCAAGCCTGGTGACAGTGACACTGGTCCAAGAGCCAGCACTGGAGTGGGCATTCACTCCTTTTGGCCATCACTGTGCCCGGCATCTGCCTGCCAGGAGAACCGGCTCAGACCATGTCTCACAGTCGAGCTGCCTCCTCTCTGATCCATCCCAAACACCATGGTGAGGACTGAGAAATCAGCAGAGGCCAGACAATATTGCTGAGGATGTCCAGGCTGCAATAAAACCCACCTGGCTCTTTCCCAAGTCACCCCTTCTCATGTTCCTGTCAGGAGTGAAGAACTGTTTCTGACGGCAGCAAAGGGAAGTGGACAGACCACACAAGCACAAGGGGAGACCAGATAGGAGCTGGTACAGGATGACAGGGTAAAGCAGCTCCCAAAGGGGTGGCTCGGAAAGGTCACAACTGATGCCTGTCTTGCTGACCATACCTATCCTCCCGTTCAGCAAGGGGGTTGCAATTATTTTTGGTTAAAACTATTGAACTGCAACGTTTCTGACTCCTTAAAAAAAGCAGCCTGATCTTCCCTAACGATAACCTTGTGTAGGAAAGAAAGGCTGCAGCCTTCTTGCTACTCGCACAGGCGGTCACAGGAATTTCTAGTTTAGCAAAACAAAATGCTGTATGTGGATGCCAACGATATTAGTTAACTAGAAAGGAGGGGGTTAAGAATTTCTCCTTAAAATAACCATTGTCTTTCATAAACAGTTACAGGTAAAAAACAAACAGATTAGGAGATTAACTCTCCAGAGGCAGAAAAATGCCATCTGGTTTATTAATCATTCCAGGTATGACACTCTTCTTGCAGATGATACATCTTTTGACGTACACAAATGCGTTCTGCTAAAATGAATAAATAAATAAATAAATAAAGTATAAAATATGCTTAAAAGCTGCCTTCCCTCAGGCAATGCTCCATAAACCCCCAAAGCTGCAACACAACCCTTCATTCCTTGATCAGGGCTAAGGGGTGACGGTTTCAAGCTGAAGGAGGGTGAGTTTAGGTCCGATATTAGGAAGAAGTTGTTTACAGTGAGGGTGGGCAGGCCCTGGCACAGGCTGCCCAGAGCAGCTGTGGCTGCCCCCAGATCCCTGGCAGCGTCCAAGGCCAGGCTGGACATCGGGGCTCGGAGCAACCTGGGAGAGCGCAAGGTATCCCTGCCCGTGGCAGGGAGTGAAATGAGATGAGCTTTAAGGTCCCTTCCAACCCAAACCAGTCTGGGATTCTAAGCCCTGCCAGGTACTGGCTTCTGTGGCTCAGAGGCAGAGCCGGCCCTGAGACACCGGCAGAGGAGTTTATGTGCCTAGCTGGAAGAAAGACACCAGGAGGGGTCTTTATAGCGTTTACTCTGGATTTCAGTCTTTCCCCCCCTTTTCATGCTGCACCTCCCCTCAGCAAGACAAGTCACTCCTTTCCAGCCCAGGCGATCTTTGTGTTGCAGGGAATCCCAGAACTAACTCGCCTTTCATTGCTGTAAATCATTACCATCAGGAATGCTGAGTCAGGAACCCCAAGTCTGGAGCAGCTGTACTGTGGTTAAAAACAAATCCATCATCTTTCAAGACTTTCCCTGCGTTATCTGCAGGGTTTAGTGCCCCGCTAGATGTTATTACATTATTTCAAAATTTCCCACAAGGCGCTTCAGTCTTGAATGTCTCACAAAAACACTAAGTCACATTTAACAGAAAACCACACAGAATTTTCCTCGAGTTCACATATATGAAAAGTTACTGGGCAGAACGATGAACACAAACGACTACTAGGAAATGATTACAGAAATCTAGAAACAAGATGAAGATTCTTCTTTTGCTCCAAGCAAACAAACCATGGCTCAGCTACGCAATCACTTACAAAGGTGGGTGTTTCTACAGACTCACCACTTCGATTGAAGCACAGACTAGGTTTGAATAACTTATTAACAAGATTAGAAACAGTAATGTCATTGCTGATACTTTTTAAACTCATGCCTCTTGCTTAAATGACTTGCAGAACAGACTTAGGAGTAAACTGGCAGCTGGGAGGTACTGAATGCTTCTGTCTTCCCTGCACAGCACCTCCCAGCAGGACAAACCTAATAATTAGGAGTCAATTGCACAGGAACCCTCTGCTACAACAATCGTAGCTGGGTACCTGTTCCAGGGATGCCAGCACAGATGCTGACCGGAGGGGAGAGGGACTACATAAAACTTCTTGCTTTTTTCTTCTTATTGTAAACCTTTCTTTCTGCCAGAAGGCTTAAACCAAAAGCTGTGCACAAAATTGTGCAGAGCACCTAGGGGCAGGAGGATGAATTAATGGCACGGTTTACCAGAGGGCTGTTTATGTGCTGCTGTCACAGCCATGAGTGGCTGTGTCCCAGCCCAGCCCAGCCCAGCCCAGCCCAGCCCAGCCCAGCAGCTCCTGCTGTCCCAGCCCAGCGGGGCTCAGCCTTCCCTAAGGGCTCCAGGGCTTTGCAGAGCCTGTCCAAGCTGACCAGAAAACCACTGCTGCCTCTACCGCTGCCAGCCACTTTTGGATTGGGGTGTTTGGCTTTTCTAAAAATTTAATTTAACTAAGACCCCTGAACACTGATTAGATCCAAGCCCCAGCCTAACCCCTCCAAAGTTATGCAATCCCTGAAATCCAAAAACCCTTGAAAAGCTTAAATGTGACAGTGCTGGTGATGTCATGCTGCTGAGAGGTTTCCATGGAAACCACTCCTACCACTGCCACATGCCTGTGGCTCTCCGCGCCGGAGTGCAGCATCCTCTGCACAATGCTCCCAACACCAAAACTGGGGAGAAGTGTGAGGAAATGGCCAAAGCCCCCCAGGTGCCCCTCAGCCCCCTGTGCTCCCCCATCCTGCCCCGCAGGAGCAACAGCCAGGCTGTGAATGCGGCAGGACACAAAAGCCATCAGTTCCCAAGAGGCCTCCCCAGCCAACTGAACCCCCAGAGGGCCAGCCCCTAGACCAGGCAATGCTCCTAACGTGGGACAACTCAGTCCTGGCTCCCTTCAGCCCAGTGATCCTCATTCTCATTCCCAGCTCCTGTCCCAGGCAGCAGCAGGGCCCCGTGCCAGCTGCCCTGCAGGACTGCCTGGCAGCAGCCTTCACTCGGTGCCACCTCACACAGCCACGAGGTCGAACCCATTTTCATCACAAGCGAGTTAAAAAAACAAAACCAGAAAAAACAACTGAACAGTCAAAAAGCATTCCTGAGTCCCCATGGCTGCAGAGAAGAGCTTGCAAAGGTTTCCCAAAGCTGAAAGCAGCTAAAAAGAACAAATCTACTGGCTTTAAAGACCTCCTTTCCCCCTCACTCCTCTTCACCAACCTCGTAATTGCTGTGTAACTGCAGCAGTAAGGCTTTGTGGCTTTTTCTAAGGAGAAAAGCTTAATTTTTTGACGTATCTGCCCAAGTTCACCCTCGCCCAGCTGAGGGACTAAAACAAATGCAACAAATTAAACTTTGCGTTAATTTAAAACACAAGCAAAGGGACAGCCCTTACCATAAGGCTTTATTTCCCCAAAGAATTGAGAAACTGCCCCTGTTAAAGGGTTCTGAAATTTTAATTATCCTCTCCAGCCGGGGCACTTCTGAGGCGCCCTTACGTAGGGGCTCTAAACCGATTTCGTGTGCTCGGAGATGTGCAGCGGCTCTGCCTGGGTTTGGTGTCCCCGTGCAGGGGTACAGAAACGCTGGGGGCCTTCAGCTCAGCCCCAACACTGAAGACCACCCCACCTAATTACCACTTTACTGCAGATCACACAATGGAGCACAGACGACCAGAACTTCTCCTGCCTCCCTGAACGCCAGGTCCAGCTGAGCAGAGGGGCCAGACCCTTCCTTACTGTGCCTTCACTGCACCTCCTCACCCTGGTTTTCAGAGGCAAACCCCCAGCTGGGGAGCAGGGGCATCCAAGATCTGCTTTGTCCCACATTTACCCTCCAGAGCAGTTTCCAGCAGGAGGCCGAGGAACCCAAGATGGTTTTTTTTAAGAATGCATCATGTACACTTTGGCAAAACAGAGAACAGTCTCAAAAAGGCTTGAGGGAAGCATCAAGCTGCTGTTTCCTCATCTCCCATGAAATCCCTGCCAAAAAGCCTATAGCATAATGCAGCAAAGCTGAACCACAATTGTAACATTTTTCTTAATTAAATGACGAGTCCGTATTTTTGAGCTTAGAGTGGATTCCCTTTTTCGGCATTCACAATTTTAACAGTTATACACATGTTCCAGCTCAGTTACCCCCCCAAAACATTATCCAAACATTGCTATTTCGGGACATGCTGTGGGGCAAATTAACCCTTCTGGATGTGGGGCTGGCTGCTTTGCACCACGTGCCTCCTGCCAACCAGACACGATTCACTCAAGCCCCACTCAAAGCACTGAACAACACACTCTGTTTTCCCCTCGGACACAAAGCCCGAGGGGGTTTTTGCTTTGGTTTCTCCCCCACGTTCTCTGCCGGGCCCAGTGCAGCTCTGCAGGTATCTTTATCATTATTCGGTGCAAGCAGAGGTCAAGTAAAGCCCCGGACACAGAATGGCCACAGCAGCCACCTCACACCGCCTGCCTGGAAAAGCAGCGAAAAGGCCAAGCACCACCAAGCACAACAGGGAGATTCTGGGCAGCCTCCCTCCCTTGTGTGCCAGGCAGCCCACAGGAGCCTGTCCTGCACAACTGCTCTGCCAAGAGGCACTCCTGGCTCCTCTGCTCCCATGTCCTCCCCTCCCTGACGACACCAACCCAGCGCCCAGAGCGCCTCGGAGAGCTGCAAAGCCTCCGTCTCTTTGAGCCCTTCTTTACAGCTGCTTGCTGTGTGCTCCTGCAGCCCTTCCAGGGAACGGGATGCGGTGTTGCTCTGTGACTGCTAAAGGTCAGTCCTCATTTCCACAGTGATGATGCTCAGGAAGGCTTGCAACTTTTCTGTTCAATGCCATCGTGTTGAAGCACTGCTCACCGGTCTCACGGCTTGGTTTTCTTGTTGCTAGCTGAATGATGCTCAAACTTGTGTTGCAATTTCCAGCCAAGTCCTTTGGTAGCCAAGGACCTGCTCCCAGGGAAGTCGCTGCCTGACCACCCCTTGTTTCGAAACTGGTGTTCTGAACTGTAAGGACGTATTTTTTCCCCACAGTGTTTATTTTCTTCAAAGCTCCAACCCACTTACTCCATTTGTTCCTAAGACGGCCCAGCTCTCGCAAACTATCATTTGGTGGCAAGGTCTTGCAGTTAGCAAGCAATACAGTTACCTTTGAGCCTCCTTCTGTAGCAGCACGACTCCTGTGCTGTGCCTTGCCCCAAACAACGGCATGCTGCTTACCCCGAGCTCTAATCAACATTCTTTCATTCACAAGCAAAAAGAAAAGAGAACAGCATAAAGAACCGTGTATTTCTCAGAGCGGTGCCTTATAAAAGAACTTTCTCAAAAACACCGTTCAGCAAACTTAAGCAAAGAAAACCCACTCCTCCTCGGCTCCTCCCAAACAGAGTCATACCAGTCAGGAACCATTCCACATGTCCCTTCTTTCTCTGGCCTCCATGAAGCCAACAACGAAGTTACCAACTGCTGTTTGTCCTCATCCCCTCAGCAGAGAGAGGGGATTCTGCTGTCTTTGTGCACTGGCCATGGAGCCCAGCGACGAGCACGAGGCCTCGCAGGCAGAGGGGTCACCCAGACATCGGCAGAGGAAAGTCAATTTATGATTGTCCGGCTGTTCCCTTACAACTTAACTGTGCCATCTCTAACACCAGTAAAGTTCTTCTGGATCTCTGGCTAAGCTATCCATACAGACTTTTCACTCACTCCCACTTATTCTTCCTCTAAATATTCAGGCTGGTAAATAAATGTTTTGCCTTCCCGAGCTAATGCATAATGTATAAACCAGCCCCAAACACAAAGAAACCTAAAAACAGTTCTCATAAAAAAGATTGAGATTTTTTTTCCATAAACAACAGCTGGCAAAGTATCTCACCAAAAAAAAAAAAAAAAATCCCACTTTGCCGATACATTTAATGGCTTCAGGATTTAATGCTTTTCCAGACTTGTTTGCTGCAGCCAACGTCAGAAGCGAAGAGTTTCTGTGCAAAAAACTGCAGTGGAGCTATCCCCATCTCCTACTTCAGGACACACTGCCCGAGCAGAGCTGGAACAGCACAGGTTTCCTGCCTTCCACAGGATCCTGGAGCTTGCTCCCAGCCTCCCGAGGGGACACTGCAGGCTGGGAAGAGGATGTGGCCCCATCACACAGACACCTTCACACTGAAGCGTGAGAAGAGGGGTGTCTCAAGTATTTTCGCCCAAAAATTAAAAAGCAGGTGAAGCTGTTCTGTTTAAATTTCGAGTGAACAAAACAGTATTACACAGAAGGGCAATGAAACATTTAGAAAAGAAAAGAGGAGAATGATGAAGGCGACAGAGGAAAGTATTTATTCGGACTTTCTTGTGACTATTTTCACCCCCACAGAAACAGCACACGGCCGTGCCGGAGTGTGTGTTTGCCTGTGTCAGCACTCTGAGGGCCGCCCCACCGTGCCTGCTGTTAAGCATGTCAAGAAATAAAGACTGATTTGCCCTGACAGTCACACCTGAGGTTCTCTGCAGAACCTCCCGGGTAGTTTCTGTTTACCCCAGATCTCAGATGACCTTGATCTTACAGCCCTGAGCGCCCCAGCCCTCGCTGCTGTGCCATGTGGCTTGTCAGATGGGCAACACCACCCCAAACCATTCCTGAGCCTCCCACAGCCCGTCCTGCCCAAGAGGGGAATCCGTGCACACCGGAGAAGCTCCCTTCCCTGCCATTTCTAGCACCTACAGAGCCATGGACACAGGGCACAAACCTGGCAAGGCACACAGCCTGTCACCTTCCCAGCACCGAGCACAAGCCTCCAGTTTGTTTCAGTTTTCTATACACTAAGCACTCACAGCAACACCGTCTTAACAGTTCACTTAGTTCTTAGAGTTTTAGAGATAAACTACAAAGTATGTGTTTCTTCTACTAGTCCTGTGGGAGTAGAAAAATAAGGCAGTAAATTAAGCCCGGTCTGCTTGCAAACCTCCCTCTGAAATGAGGCTCTGCTTTAACCCCACCAGCCCTCTGCTCGCCCGAGCTCCAGCAGGACTGGCAGCACCACACTGGTGGGAGAAGGGGATGGCGCCAGCCCTGTCCCCCAGAGTGACACCCCAGCTTCACCTGCAGGGCTCCCCCAGGAGCAGCGTCACCTGGGGAAGCTCTGTGGGACCACCATCCACAGGGCTGGGAAAAGGAGCGAAAGCAACGGGCCCTTTTCTAGCTCGGCTGGCTGCAGGCAAGTCTGCACCCCCACTGGGAATGTGTCAAGGATCTGCAGAAATCAAAACAGGATGGGAAACTGACTGATAGCACGCACCCTTAAAAGGCCATCCGATCCTGATTTATGGGCCCGAAGCAGCAGGGAATTTCCTACGTGGAAAAATTTGCCAGGGAAACATCAATCCTGTCTTCAGCTCCAGTGTCCCTGGCTGGGCAGAGCAGTTCCACGTGCTCTGCCGAGGGAACAAGACTCAGGCTCAGAACACTGACGCACACGTGCCCGCACACTGAGGTCTCCTCCAGCACTCACCAAACACCACCAAGAGCTTCAAGGAGACTTGGCCAAGCAGGTCATGGGTAATGAACTCAGCTGTGGACTGCTGGGTCCCCTCAGCTTCCTGCGTGCTCACCTGTTTATTAATTCTATACTGAGGGCAGGTTAGATAGCCCTGCAAGTCCTCCCCAGGAGACAGCGATTCAATCCAAACCGTTCAGCACGGATGCAGCGGAGGTAGGGCAGAAGACGTGCTGGCTTTCAACAGAAGCTTCACTTGGAATTTATGGTTTTTTTAAGAAAAAGGGAGTTTGGAAAGACATGTCCAAAGGAGGAACCCAAGTGCAAGCAGAACACAAAATTAACTCGAGCACGGAGGCTGCACGAACAGCTCGATTCCCCCACTGCCAGCTTCCCCCAAGCACACCAGCAGTGGTGGCTCAGTGGAACTTTCCATCGCCCAGTCCAAGTATTTGTCAGCTCCTGCATCCTGATTAAATCAGGCAATTGCAGTCCTGGCAACTGGGGATGGGGGAGAGGGTGAGGTTCAGCACTACCCACAGGAGCCTCGCTCCTTAGGGGTCCGACAATCTCGCTCCGAGACGCGGTTTGTGAGACGGAATTAGTCTGCGCTCCCCTGGCCGCTGCTCCCTGCGCTGTCCCGACCGGTCCCTTGCCCACCCCTCCTCGGCTTTGGGGGGCTGCCAGAGCCTCTGCAGAGCCTGGCACGGCTGGGGTGCAGTCTGCCAGACCTGGCTCCGGCTCCTGCCCACCCTGGGTGCCTGAGCTGGAGGCACGATGTGGTATCCAGGAAGGAGCCGGCAGCACAGCTGGACAGTCCCACCACGCCTGCCCTGCTCACCTGAACGGCTGTGGGTCAGTTCACTGCTGGCCTTGAAGCCACACCTCTCTTGTAGGCCCATCAGCCCAGGGATGCCAGCAGTCACCACCATGTCCCCAGTGGTTGCTATGGCTACAGGAAAGCTGCTGCATCCCTGCATGCAGCATCCTGCCTCACCGAGGCTCCTCGTAGCAAGCCATTGCCCTGGGGGACATCCTCGAGATCCTGCTTGCCTCGAGAGCGGCTCTGATGTTCCCTCACAGAAAATCCCTGCCTCCTCCTTCCCTTTTCCCCAGCACACTGGCGTCCTCTCAGGAGGCAGAGCTCAGCAGCTCTTATGGCAGAGCACAAAGGCTTGCACAGGGGGCAGGAAGCACTCAAATTCCCAGGGAAAATGAAACACAAGGAGCTATTTCATACAGAGAAACCAGTTACTGACTTGTTAACTTGGGAGATGCGAGAGTACGCCAGGGAAGCGTCACTCAGTCCACAGGCCCCAACCCCAGTGGCAAACACACCCCGCACTCTGCTTGCACTTTTCCCAGTGAACACTGGATGCGGATGGAGCCAGAAGGCAGTGTCAGACACACCTCCAGCCTGAATAGCCACCTGTCCCTCTGCCAGGGCCCTTCTCCGGGCGTGCTGACCTGGCTGGGGCACAGCGATAGGGCCACGTCTACCATGAGCACAGGCAGGGATCCCATCAGGCACTCAGCTTGCAGCCAGGTTTTATGGAGCAACAGGTTTAGTTCCAGTGGGCAGCAGCCCCAAGAGACCCCTCCCGAGGAAGCCATCTGTGCAGGGTGACAAGGCCCAGGGCTTCCCGCACCCTGGCCCACAGGAACCCCGGCTCTGCTGAGCTGTGCTGGAGTTCTGCCAATGAATAATTAATGGCCGCTTTGTTTTCTAGCGAAATCCTATAGCAGTCACTATCTCTGCTTTAACACAAAATAATTATCGCGTTCTCCTTTCCTCCTCTTCTCCTGCCAGTTAAGAGATGAGAAGACAACACCTCTGGCTCATGATTCCTCAGAGCCCTTCGGGGCTGGAGCTGCAGCGGTGGGTAATCACCGGGGTGCTGCCCCAGGCCGCGTTGCTCCGGCAGGGCACGGGCAGCTCGCCAAGCTGCAGAAGGACAGAGCGCTGCAGTGCTTGGGTCACCGGGGAGTCGCACTCATCGGGGCAGGAGCTAATTCTCCAGTCGGTTTCTTCCGAGGCTTTCAGTGAGTGCTAATTAGAAGTGGCCATTCAGGCCGTCAGCACCTGCTGATCCATCCCCAGCTGCCCCGGCTGACACCGCTCCCGTGTTCACCAGGCTGCAGCCCCAGGACTGTCCTCCGGCCAGCACTGCTCGCTTCTTTTTACCCCACCTGTCTTTTTTCTATGCATATACATGTAAAACTAAGGAAAGGGTTTATTCCAAAGTATTTCCCCCTCCAGCAAAGAGGCACAACCATGACTGGGCAAACAACCTCCAGAGCTCATCCAAGCTCATGCCTATGGAGGGGAGATGCTGCCAAGACCGCCGGTGAGGACAGAAAGCTGTGGCACTGCCTGGACACCACTTCTGGCCACTGGCACAGGCACAGCTGGGAGGCAGCAGTTGCCCCGAGAGAGAAGCTGCCAGACAGCTCATGAAGCACTGGGGCAAGCGCTGCCCCACAATCAGTGCTTTTTTGGTTTTTTTTTCCCCAAAGCACCAGTATAAGCCTTTTAAAAGATATTTGACCCTATCCTGAAATTTTAGGGTATCTGACCATATCCTAAAATCCCGAAATTCAGGATGGAAATAAAACCAAGTCTGAAAACCTCCCAGTATCTCTGGATGAGCGCACATGGAATGCCGAGCAGCTCTCCGCGCTGGTGACCGTGGGGTGTCTGCCCGGTTTGAATGCCCCAAGCAGCTGGCACCCTGTTCTGTTATCCCCCACGTCTGCCCGGAGCGTGCCCTGCTGTCACAGTCAGCTCTGTGTTGTGATGTTGGCTCAGCACACAGCCCAAGGTGCCCAGCGGGGGCCTGGCACACACCGCTCCCCCTGCGGCCTCCCAGCTTCCACCTCGCCCACGCGGGCTGCAGGCGCACACGGAGCGGTGATGCCTCTTTCTGTGTGGTCCCACCGTACCCAGCACAGAAGACTTTGATCCCGACAGGAGTGCCCCTGAAGAGCCTGGGCCAAAGTGGGAGCTTCTCCACCTCACTGCCAGCACCGGGCATCTTGGGATCTTTGGGAAAGAAAAATCTCTCCCCTCTCCATCTCCTAACGGGAACAGCAGGGAAACGACAAAGGACTTGCACATATGGGCGACCAATATCTAATCTGGGAATTTTTTTTTAATGCAGTCCATGAAAAAAGGGCATTTTAATTAAATACTTTCATTTTACCCACTGCTGCACACTAAATCAAACTGCTTCAGCATTAATACGTAAAACCATTATTCTGTGCATGCATAAGTGAATTTGCACACGTGTCTGTATATAAAAACTATACAATTAAGCACTGCTTAAAATGCAGATGGCAGATGATAAAGACTCCATCCCGACTGCATTAAATCCTGACTTGGGATGCTCTATTTGATTCTTGGTCGTTTAAATCTAGCGTAAACGCAATGAAGCCAGTAATAATTTACACTCGTGGAAAATCTGGACCTTTGATTTTTAACTACTAACTACTGGCAAGAACTGAAAAACAAGCAACAAAAATCCAGTTTGCAACACGGGGCCAGATGTTATTTTTCTTCCTTTGCAGTAATAGCTCAAGAATACCAAATTTAAAACAGAGCTCTAAGAAAGGTTTGTCCTGGATCTTGGGAGTTACATCAGCTTTCAGCCCTGAAACTTGAATTAGTGCTTGAGGCCCCTGTTTACACATTTATGTTCGATCTGTGAAATACTACAGACACCAGAATTTAAAGCATGTGCTGATAACCACTTGCTCCGATTTCCTTCATTATCAAGCTTACTCCTTCTGACCTTCTGGAATCACGGAGAAACTCTAAAACAGCTTAGGAAAGGTACTGTCGTTCACACAATCTGATCAGGAACCTCATGCTCTGTCCCAACAAAAACAAGTCACGCATTTCACGTGGCCTGGGGTCAACAGGCACCTAGGCAAATGACTTCATTCCCGAATTTCTTGGTACTGCAAGTCTAAAGTTTTTAACAGCCACAAATGTACAGCAGCACAGATTTTCCCCGGGCAGAATTTGGACGTTTTACAGCAATGCAGCAACACGTTTTTAAATGCTAAGTGGACAATTCGCGTTGGCCACGGCAGACGAGTAATTCAGGTGTGCGAAAGAAATGAACCACTCCAGTGCCTGGCCAGTCTGGAACATCTACATCTGGTGCAGGCTGCGACGTTCTTGCAGCTGTGAGCAGCCATCCGCACCTCAGCAGTGCCCTGAGGCAGCCAGAGTCACCAAACAAGGGCACCACACTGACTCTCCCCAGCTGCCAACCCAAAGCCCTCCACTGGCACCGCTTTTCATGCTCAGCATGCGAAAATCTGAGTGCGTTTTCTTCCAAGGGAAAGGAGCAGGGCTGACTTGACAATTTTTTTTCACTGCCTCCTTAGAAATTCAGGTCACAGGCTTCATGGAAGACTTCTCAGATTACCAGAGTGATGCACAGCAGCAGCCTGGCATCCTCAAGTGTCAGAGAAGTAAGACCCAGTTCAGAAGAGGTACAATGTGATATTTATTCGTGTCTGAAGTCATGCTCTGTTTCTTAACACCTTTTAAATGCAAAGGCATTTAAAGATTTGGAAGCAAGGGTCCCTTTTCAGTGTTTTAAACCTCTCTGCTGCCTTCTCCACAGCACACAATAACCAAAGGAGTAACCCAAGCTCACTAAAAGGTCAAGGAAGCAAGTCTGATTCCTCTAGACACAAAGAACAAACAAAAAAGTAACAGAGGAGAAAAGCGAAAATAAACCCGAAAGCTGAGAAAATTTCTGGGCATTTTAAAGTTAATTCCAGAGGGGAAAAAGTAATCATGAAAAAGGACACAGGGTTTCCCCACTCCACCACTGGAGAGCTACCACGCAGATGGGGCTGCACTTCTGACAGACTCTCAAACAACCTCCTCCTGTGCCTTTTATAGCAGCAGGTGTACAGGTTCCGTTCCTTGTTCCCTACAAGGGTTATTCCCTTCTTCCTGGCCCCTTGCCATCATTTCTCAAGACTATCAACACGATTCTTGGGTAGCAGCAGTCAATTAACCTTTGGCGTTCCTCCCTCCCCACGCGGCGTGACACACGAGTCTTCCCCCAGCGCTCTGCGAGCCCTCGCTGCACAGCCAGCCTGTGGCAACGCAGCGTTTTCCACCAGAAACAACCACTAAAGCATCGCCGCTCACACAAGCGACTCCCAGCCCGTGGGATCTCCCCCTACGACGGGCGTCCATCTCGGCTCTGCTGCAGCGCCGAGGGCTGAGCCGAGCGTCTTTTCGGCCACAACAAGAAGTAGTTCAATTACAGCTGTCCAATACACGTATCCTGCAAAAGCCAGCAGCAGCTTTCCGAGGAGGATGCCCTGGAGCTCGCCACCTCTCCCCTGCCTGCACACTGTGGGGACAATGCTGGCTTTGGAATCTGGGGGTTTCCTTTCTCCTGGTATTGTTTCATCGATGCAATAGAACACCGCGGATGAACTGTAACAGCACCGGGGTAAGAGCACTGCCACCTCTTGATTTTAATCACACAAGCTTGTACTATTTTTCTCCCTGAAGCTCTGGCTCTTGCAGTTGCACACTTAATCACACGGGAACACTGGCAAAATTTCAGCAAAAAGAACACCACCGGTATCCTGTGCATGCCCAGAGGGTCCTGTTTTGCAGGGAACTGCCTGGTTTTGGCCATCAGTTCAGAATTTTCAAGTACCCAGCCAGAAGCAGTTGTTCTGACCTTCCCCTCTGGCACGCTGTCCAGGCACAGCCCTGCTGTAAAACATAGTAGGTGCTGCCTCAGAGCGATGGTGCCCAGGTACCTGCTCCCCTGTATGGCAACACAACTCAGCCACACTTGGGCTGCTGCCCCCTTGGACGGCTGAAAAATCCTAAAGAAAATACCTGTGACCACCTATTACTGCTAAGAGATCCTACAATCCAGCAGTCCCACAAGAAAACCCAGCCCAGAGAGCAAACCCCGAGCCCCGAGCGAGTCCTGAGCGCAGCATAAGCCTAAGGATAAGGATACGGGTAAGGAAAACGTCCGCAGCTGTTTCTAATGAAGGAAGCCCACGGGCTCTTCTGCAAGGAGAGCTCCAAGCCCCTCAGCTGCCTTGCACATTCCCCTCAGCCACAGGTGCAGCTGTTGGGACACGGCCCGGCCAAATCCAGTGTCTGGATAAACTCGGGCACCAGCCCTGGGGGCTCGGCCAGCACCGGGCTCCCCAAGCCCCAGCCCCTGGGACCACACGTCAGTACCAAAGCTCAGCGCCTGGTGCCCACCAGGAGAACATCTGCCCTTCCTGGCTGCAGCAAGAGATAACCCAGCGCCCTGCCAGCACACGAACCCAGAAGAAATACGCATGTTTTTGTTTTCACTTCTGAGGTTTTAACCCAAACATTGTGGGTTTCTGATGCTTTAGGTCTGAAGTTGACAAACAGAAGCAGAGTGTGGGAGCAGAAGTTCAAGCAGATTTCTGACAAATTCACCAAACTTACAGCTCAGTGAGAGAAGAACATCTTTTTTGCTACTCCTCGAGGACGTTTTGTTACTAAACTTACAGCAATTTATTCTTCTAACATTCCCCCAAGCGAAAGCAAGGTTTGGCAACTTGCAAGGCAGAAACAAATTTTTACTTTTCCTTTTGCTAGGATAAAATTAATTTTGCTTGAGGGAAGGCAACTTTTTGTTTTTTAATTGGATTGAGGTTCAAAGAGGAAAAGAAAAAAAGAGAAAGAAAAGGAAAACAAACAAACAAAAAAATCACTCTTCACATAGCATGCTGTGTCTGCTTGGGAAGGCCTTCCTAAAGTCTGCAGTGCAGGGCCTGGTGCGTGTTCTCCTGACTTCATCTGTCCATGACAACCCAGGAGAGCTCAGACCACAGAAAGCCCAGCACGTGCATAAGCCACAGCACAGAGGAGAGAGATCAGAAAGCTCAGCTTCACCCGAGGGGGTTTGGGTTTGTGGGCTCAGGTTTGTGGCTCAGTGCCAAAAGGGCTCCAAAGATATGGCCACAAGCAAGCAGCCTGGAAGGGTTACCTGCTCCACAGCCAAGCACCACAAATTACATTATCATGAGCTATGACTCACTGGAAAAATATTGATAAAAGAGAAAGTTGCTTTTGAAATAAGATGAGGAAATGTAAAAAATAATTGCACAAAAAGCTTCTTTGTCTGTTTAATTTAAACACTTTTATGGCTGAGAGTCTAAATGAACACACGGAGATCTTTTTGTTCCTGCAGCAATCAAGTATTTCCTGCTATTACCGACAGTGACTTTAAAACAGCACATTTAAGCAGGGCTGTTACTTTATTTTCAGCCTTTCTAAGGCGGGAGTGGAAGCGGTAACGCGGGGGAGGAAGGTGATGACAGCTCGTCAGAGGAAGCATATGTCAGTCTGGTGAGGAGCTAAGGAGGGCTGGCACCGGGACCTCAGCCACGCCGCCTCCAGCCCGAGCTTCCAGACACACGACATCCCATCCCGACACAGCCCCGGAGCCTGTCACCTCCTGACAGCCAATAAACCCCGTCTGAACTAAGGGCAAGCTTTGGAGCTCCTCCAGTGCAATCTCAGTTCTGAATCTGGTAGCACAGGGACCTGACCCAAAGCTCAACATTAAACCAGCTTAATCCTTTTTCTTGGCTTCCAGAGGGTGAATCACATTTCTGAACAGGACTGGGTGAGTAAATGATACTTTGCCTGAATTGACACAAGTAATTCTCACTCTTTCCTCACCATCTTTTGCATAAGCTAAAACTGTTAAACAGAGCCCAGCGTCACAAGTGTTTCATTTTAACAGTATCACTACTTCTGCGAATAAACTCTGTCCGACTTTTTTGTCCATCTTTAGCTCCACACACCTTCATGTGCATACCACAAGGGCAAGGGGATGGTAGGAGAGGCCAGAAGAGCATCTGCTGTCTGACAGCAGACACTGCCATGAGAAGCCACCGGGATCCAAGAGGGAGGGGACAAGCAGCTATGACTGCAGGGCTGGACACTCAGGGGACAGGCAACAAGAGATGAGAGGCTCCTTAGAAAGGACAGCAGGCTGCTCTGTGGTTCTGCTTCCACAGGCACTCCACACAACCACAACCAGCCACAGGGCCAGGCCAGAGCCGCGACGAGTACTTCTCAGAAAAAGGTAAAAAAACAACAACCAAATAACCCCCTAAAATGATCTCTAGGCTGGATTCAGTCTATTTCACCCCTTTAATATTTCTACCGTTTTTGTTGCAAAGGCAAAGTGAGCAAAACCCCCCCTGTCTGGAGCGGTTCTGATGACGAAATGATACTAGATAGGCCACTGGATAAACCATTAGGAAATGAAAGTTGCAGCTGGCAGATGTCATGCCAGGCACTCAAATGAGCCTGCCGTCACCCGAGCAGCTGAAGAACAGAGACTTTCCCTTCAGCTCGTCAAGGTGTGTTTGTTTACTTGCCAACACACCACAGAAGCCAAGCACTGCAAAAGAACCACAACACATTTCAACAGGAGGCATTCCGCTTGCCTCCCGCAGCAGGTGAGGTAAAACTGCTTTCTTAAATGACCCACTTTTGCCTAGCTGCAAGGTGTTCATACAGGTTCCTTTGGGAAGCGAGCGGGGAAAAAACCCTTTTCAGGCAGCATTTCCCTCCCGACAGCTGCCCAAGGGCAGGAGGAGCACCTGAAGGCCAACACATGTGGGCCAGTGAGGATGCTGGGGAGGTCTGAGCTCTGCTGATTCCCAGGTCACAACAGGCCCCCAGGGTTTGGAGATGCACCACTCGTGCATTATGCTCAGCAGCATCACAAATTGCCCCAGTTTCCCTGAGCAGACCTTAGAGAAGGCAAAGGCAGACGTGCTTGGTGAAATCCCGTACTTCCCAAATGCTGTGACACCATTTGGGGCCTGATCCCGCAGCAGCACAGCCGGGGGAAGGACGGTGCTGCCCTGGGGGCCGTGGGATCAAGCCTTCCGTCAGCTTTCCCTGACAATCACAGTTGCTGGGGTCAGGGCTGTACAAGGATTTGCACCACCCTACCCCTATCCACACTTTTAAATGCGAAAGCACAGCTAACAGCACTTTGCTCTCTCGTGCTGTACGATCACACACAGCACCAATGTCATCCACGACAAGCTGATGTGCCCATGCCCTTCTGCCAGCTCCTTCACTCACCTGTTTGCGGAGCAGCAGAACTGGTGCATTCTGCAGGTCACCTACAGCCCACTGAGCTCAGCTGGTAACCTTTGTAGACACTGCAATCGTGTCCCCACTCCCAAATGCTTCTGACTGCCACCCGGCCCAACATCAGGACGCTTAACAATACTTCTCACTGCTTAATGTTATTTACATTTACACTGCAATAAACCCAAACAAAATTGACAAAATGACACACAGGACCTTAACTCTGTTACTTTCAGTTCCTTTCTGCAGTACTCTGCATCAGTTTCTACTACAGAATGTCACATCATGACTATTTCAAAAAGAAACAGTAATTTCAGACATACAGATATTTCTGCTTTCTCTCTCCTGAGAGAGAAGTAGTTATTGTTTTAATTTCTGAAAGAAAGCGGGGGGGAAGGGAAAACCCACTGACCACAAATGAAATCCCCCATGCTTCCTACAGTCCACTCTCTCTGGTGAGGGCAGCAGGAGCAGCTGCAATGGTGAGACAGCAGGTGCTGAGGCACCGAGCGCAGTGGGGGAAAATATTACTGCCAGTGCTGATGTGAGGCTGCAAGACTGGGTCTGCGCTGTGCCAGAGTTATGCAAACAAGCGAAAATTGAAGAAAGAAGAATTTCTGTACCCGTTTTTTCGCTGTCTAAAAAAGACCATAATCATCCATCTGTCCAGAAATGTTATTAAGGATTATGGTAGAGGAAAAATTATAGACAGAGAAGTGCAGCAAGAGCTGTATTTGTTAGAATTTCTCCTGGGGCACGTAACCTACATTAGTCCCAAAGAACAGAGCAAAACCCTTCCCCTCCTCTCCCCAAAACTTGAGGAAATTATATCCAAGTTCTGCTGTGAAAAGCAGTGTTTATGGATTTAAAAATAGGTAAGCCTTGGCAGTACGGATGTGAGGAAGCCAACTGCAGGACCGAGGAGCTGGAGGCAGCTTTCGTTCCTACCTGGCTCGGTGCAATTCCTGACGTAGAGCTGCCCCCCATCCTCTGGGACGTCAGTCACGTTCTGCTCACGTGCTTGCAGTAGCTGCCGCCCACTCCACTTGTCGCTGTTTTCCACAGAATAGCTCAGGGCATCATAACCTGAAGGAAAAGAGCAGCAGATACATGAGGAAAGGCAGCTCCTGATTCTGCTCCTGAACACCTGAAGCAGCCCAAACATTTGCATTTCAAAAACCCCATGGTCCCCTGGGTTTAAAGGAGCAGTGTTTCTAAGCCCACTGGAGAGGGACACTGCCAGCAGCTCCCCATCCCACGGGAGTCAGGTGCACTCCTCCACAGCTTCCGAAGTTCATCCTAGAAGAGCATCTCTGTTTTCCCACCCAGCACCATCTCACTGAAGCCGGAGCACACCTCCAACTCACTTCCACACCTCCACGCTTCCAGTAACAGGAGATATCCACGAACACAAGGGGCATCACTTTGTCTCGCTACCTTTGACTCACCCCTTGCTCTGCCCTTCCCTTCAGCTTTGCCTTGGTGCTGGCTAAGTGAAGCTCTATTTTAGCAATGTCAACAAAGACAGTTGGCTGATTCCCACAATATTCCTGGCACGAGGCTGGTCAGCCCTGGACATGCCATGTCTGCCTAGCCAGCTGGGCACACACATGCTCCTGTGTCAGTTCCATGCCTCCTACACCGGCTCAGACTCAAGGGAGGAAGAAAAAACTCTACTTTTTTTTTTTTTAAGCCAGAAGGTATCCACACACCAAATCAGCCCTCTTGCAATGGGGACCCTGTGGCCCTCCAGTAACAAACAGCATTTCAGAGGGATTTCCTCCCACCCATCCATCCATCTCCTTCCCACCAAGCAGAACACGGGCTCTCTCACAAGGACTTCTGAATTATTCCCAGTTTTGTCCACTGCTTCAGAAACAGACCAAAAGCAAAAAAAGCAGTGAGACAGAGATTCAAGTCTTGTGCCAATGTCTCAGAGGGTGACTAAGGACAAAGGAAAAGGTTCTCTGCAAGTCCCAACCCTTTTGTTAGGTTCCCTGGCGCATTGAGCTGGGAGAGCTGCCCAACCTGAGGCTTGTCTGCCTCGCCCAGATCGTGCTCTGCTCAGGCTGCTCCATGTCATGCTAGCAGCAAGGAGACAATGTTTGGGAAAGGGTTGCCTGGGAATCTGCATCCCAGGCCACCAGCAGTAACTGGGACCAACGCTCCCAGGATACGCAAAAGCCATCTGGGTGCACGTCTTGGGGAAGAGCCGCAGCTGCACAGGCAGCCTGAAGCACCCCTGTTTCCTAAAGCAAAGAAAACCTCATTCACCTTGGTAAAGCAAATGCCATCATTTGAAGCTTCAAGCACTTTGTCCTTTCAATGCTTTACCACTGCTAGGGAATGGAATCTGCTGTCAGTTTAGTCCGTGAACACCAGTAAGATGAGGCTGATGGAAGCGGACTGCGTTTCCAAGAAGGAGCTCAAGCCGTAATGCAGCATCAGGCATCTCCCGTAACAACAAGCACACTGGTAGCCTGAGCAAAGCAGTTTCAGTTCCACATACAAGCTGCTTTCAAAGCAGAGGAACTCTTCTCCAAGCAGGCGAGGCTTCTCTGTGCCACTGCATGGAGCAATGGCACGAGGGAGAGCACAGGGACAGCCATGGCCCCGGAGTTCCGGCGGAGCCCCTCCTGCTCCCTCCACTCTGCCTCTCTCGGATGGCAAACTCTTCCAAGCAAGGGGTAAAGAAGAAGAAAGTCATCTAAGGTGACTTTGGAAGGAGAAAAGCTTAATTTGGCAGTAGAAGTGTTTATAAAGGCTACATCCAGCACTGACAGAAATCAGCGTAAATAGCAGCGGACCTGGGTCCGCGGCCGAGCTCGATGGGACGGCTGTGACTGACACCAGGAAAAGCTCTCCTCTGGCACCTCCAGGTCTGAGCAGGGCCAGCTGTCCCACCACAGAACTTGCAGCCCACCGCCCCCAAAATCCTGCCTAGGGCATCTCCATTCTAAAACACACTTCACTCTACAGAGCAATAGAAAATAGAAGTTAGAGATGAACTGTCTTCAAAGCTTTGGCCTTCCAAGGATTTCCCTGTGAAAACAGGGACACATCAAGATTTTAACCTTGCTAACAAGGACACTTGGTGACACATAACAGGATCCCTATGGTTTCCCCATGTGCTGGCACCAGTCTCCCTGCGGTGTGGTGGAGGCTGCTCAAGGCCTCCCCTGCTTCGGGTGCCGGCACGAGGCACAAGCACCAAGGACATCACCTCGGCCACAGCACCCCACAACGGGGCCACCAGGCTGCCACCACCATGGCCAAACTCCTCTTCCCAAGGAAAAGCAGGAAAACTTACAAAAAAGAAAGCTAACAGTTTTCTTTCTCAAATGCTGTTATTCAGGTTTGGATGATTTTTAATGGGAAACACAACAAAGAGGTTTTTTTGTTTTCTCAGCAGACGTAAAGACTGCTAAACATCCCGCCTTAGCTACAACGCCATTTTGGGCAAGCCAGATTGAACACTTTTCTTATTAATGTTCTAGCTGCTGGCTTTATACTAAAATAATCCTGTGACATCCTCTAAAGCTTTGGTACAATGAAGAATTTTTCCAAAGTTCTGCACCATAGCGTACTTCAAAGTGGGCAAATTACATTTTTAAGCGCTGAACGTCGCCACAAGGTATTTTCCACCATTCCAATTGCCCAGCACCAGCTTTACGTTACACACTCGGAACCCAGGTTCTGGAGAGCTCTACTTGCACTTCCTCCTGGAGATATTCCCATGGACAATAAGCACATGAGTCATTTTTCCCTGTCATTGTGCCTGCTCTGCACTTCATAACAGAACTAAGACAATGCAGACGGTGCATTTCCAGTGGCCGTGTCTCCTTACATAAGACAGGGAGCACACGAGTGTGTGCTTGCTGGGAGCTCCTGTCCCTGCCAAGCTGGGGTGGCAGCCTGGTGGGAATGGCTGCTCCAGCAACACTGCTGACCTGTTCCACTCATGATCACAAAAATTAAGTAGAGTGGAAAGAAGAACTGCCTGGGCTGCTCAGAACTCCTGAAAAGGCTCTGTGTGTGACCCAGATCTCCACGCGGGAACTCGGGCGCTCCTTACGCTATTCCAGATGGCTCTGGCTGGAGTTTACAACCAACTTCCAGCGCTGCAGTAACACAGCCAAGCACATCCTGGCTGCACTTCCCAGCATGAAGAACACCACTTTACAATGCTGAACGACATCCCCATGTTCCCCAAATGCACTCTGATCTCACAACCGCATTTATTTCCAGCAGCACGGCACAGGAACCCCAACAGGATGGAACAGCAACAAGACCTTGGAGCAGACACCCAGTTTCCATTGGGTGCAAGGCAGGCTGGTGTGGAGATGGGGGTCCTGCAGGACAGGGAGGCCTTTGCACAGCTGGCCCAAGCAGCTAAGTGAGACAAAAGCACCCCAAGCCAGCGCTGGAAGAGCAGAAGAAACTCATCTGCTGCAGTGGAGGGTTGGGCCCGGCAACGGTGAGGTGAAGAAAGGCAACGAAGATGGAAGGTGCTTGTGAGCAGCCAGCAGGAGCAGGGAAGAGCTGATGGGCCAGGGAAGGGCTGGCCCAGCTGAAGGAACAGCTCTGTCACCACTGCCTTTCCCCGGCACAAAGCACTGCTGCACAGGCAGGGCTCTGAGAGCTGGCAGGTATCTGCAGCTCTCACTGACAATAAACTACTTTCTATGCAAACTACTGGCCGGAGCCAAAAACAGCACAGCTTTTCCGAAATATGCTTGCCCTTCCTCCTCTCTCGTCTGTCCCTTTTATCTATTGTTTTCAGGGTGGTAGCTTTGGGTTTTGGAGGGTTGGTTTCACAACCAGCTGAATTATCTCCGTTTCCCTGAAACTTTCCTGCAGTTAAAACCGCAGAGAAATGTTTCGGAGGAAGAAAAGAGCTGGAATGAGCACGAGCTTCCACAAAAGCCGGCGCAGAGGTGGAGAGCAGTGGTGTGGGGAGCTCAAGACAGACCAGGTGTATCCTGGTGGAAGAGCAGCACTCAGCTGAGTGAGGTGCAGCGCTGCTCCACAGCTGCCCTCCCACAGCCGTGTCCCTGTGGCCACTGGCCCCAGACCCACAGGGACGCATCCAGCCAGCCCCTGCACATGGGTTTCTCCTCCCACCTGCTGCAGACAGCCACCACATAATCTCAGCTCGGGATTGCATAAGCGTGTCATAAATGGATTAGCTCTTTTCCTAGGCTGATTTGGGAGATGCTTTTCTTCATCAGCAGCAAAGACCATAAATAGAGCATCCTCGGGAAAAAAATCCCAAACAAACAACAAAAACCCCCAGAAATCCTACACCTGGCTTTGACAAGCAGCCTGCTCCTTATACCTGATTTCAGAGCTGTATTTCCATGCATCCTGACCTACATGGAAAGGTGCAGGAGGGCAGGGAAAGCACACTGCTGATAACACCTGTACCACACGAGTAAGGCACAGAGGCCAGAGCCAAGCTGCAGGCGGCGACCAAGCAGGGCAGGGTCCCTGCACCAACAGCCCCTCACTGCACACCCTCCCACATATTTTCTATGCGACCACCAGTAGAAAAAAAAACAAACCCAAAACACAGCCCCCATAAAACCTCAGGCACAATTACATCCGACATGCTTCTTGCTGTGTCACAGAAGTAACTGCAGCCTCAGTTAAACATCCAGCCTGGTCCTAGAGGAGGCTCACGGACCTGGAGGGGTGAACAAGTTCTCCTGTTCCCCCACCAGCAGTGACCACACACTCAGTGTCTGTCCAAACTGACCCTCCTCTCTGCCAGCTTGAAGACCCTTCAGAGGCATCAGAAAGGACCCCTGCCAGAGCCCAGAACCCTGTCCTAGCCTCAAACACACCACACAAACCACAAATGCTGCCTCTGTAGCCCTCATCCCTCACGAGCGCTGTCAGAGGAGTGAGGCAGAAGCCAGGGACCCATCAGAGCACGACACGGGCTCCGCACTCCGTGCGCCTACCGCATGGGCTGCCGGTCCTGCTCACCGAGCCCACGGCTCCCACACGCCTCCAGACAGGCTCCCCAGCTCCCTCCTAAGGAGCACAGAGCCCGCTGAGCGCCCCATGAAGCTTCTGCCCCTCCCAGCCCAGCAAGCACAAGCTGAGCACCGCTCTCAGCAAAGCCCAGCTGGAGTTGGGAGGGCAGAGCACACTCCAAAGCTCCAACAACAGCTCCACAGCTCTCACAGCAACAGCAAAATGTGACTTTTGGTTTATTTTAACTCTGAAAAGCTGCCCACCCTCTGAAAGTGAAATTTCCACATGCATTCTGCTGGGGTCTGCCTCTGCTCCCACCGTGAGGGCAAAGAAAACTTCAAGGACAGGCAGCGCTCCGTAGAAACGCACTCACGGCTCATCAAGCTCCGGGTGAAGTCCCTGCACCACTTCACACAGCAAAGCCCAGGGGATGAAGAAGTATCCCTGCAAGAGATGAACAGGCTCCCCAAGAGCTCCCGGGTTTCTAGGTCCCAAAGAGCGCTGGGTTAAGCTTAGTTCAGCGAAGATAAAATTCTGTCTTGTGTTCACTGCGTTGTGCCAAAAACTGCTACTGGATTTGTGATTACTCCAAGCTTCCATGATTGTTCATTACCAGTTTGTGTAGATATTTGTATATTTGTGCAGATATTTGTTTTCTTTAGTATTCATCAGCTTGACCATTAAATTGACCATTCCTTTCTTCCTGATCTACACCCAAGCGCAAAAGGAACAGTTCTGCACCTGGCAAAAAATACCACGTTTTACTTCTCCCTATCGCAGCCTCATGTGACTCGGCTCCTCTCTAAGGTAAACAGGGCTTTTCTTTTCCTGATAGTCTTTTCATGCCCCTGTTAAATTCCCCAGTTTTACCCTGGACATACCTCCGTGGCCCTGCCCAAAACGCAGGTTAAGTCTCAAGGCAGCAGTTTCCCACTGGCCTGTCCAACAGCACTCGGCACTTTGAGCCCGATTCCCTACTCCGGTTTCTCAGGGATATCTCACTCCCTGCTGGCACTCCCGTCTCATTAACATTTCACCTGGCACGAGTGGAAAGTCTGGGCACTGTCGACATGATCTCTGCGCTTGGCAGCCGTGGACTGCCCGGCGTGATTTCCGCAGCTCCGCTGGCACAGCACATCTCCCCTTGACAGAGCTGCTGCTGCCCGTTCCGTCTGCCTTCTGTCCCAAGCGTGGGACAGTCTCCTAATACCGGCCAGAGAACTCTGCTTCTGCCTCCTCCTGCTCTTGTGGCTGTCATAGAAGAAAAGTTCAGGAGTTTCACAGAGGAAAATTTCAAGCAGCATCCTTCACATTACCCTGCTGCAGACGCCAGCACTTTCCCCCCTGCCCCAGAATAAATAGAAAGGAAATTTTCAGAGGTAGAAAAGGAAGATGGAGAGCAAATTCCCCTCCCCAGCACCTCCTTGGGGCAGCTCCTCTCCCTGACCAAGCTCCTTCCAATGTGTCTCCCCCTCATCCCTGCTCCCTGTGAGGGATGCCAGGGAATCCTAAAGCGTATCCAGACCCCCCGCTCTTTCCCTTTTCCACGTTTCACTAGAAAAGCCCGCTCATGGAAGGCAGGAATCACAGCAGCAGGAGCATGCTACAGGTGGCTGCACATCTGGGTCGTCCCTCTCAAAACCATACATTGTGATTTTCCTACTTCACGGTAGACAGCGAGGAAAAAAAGAGCAGCAGTGAATTAATCTAAAGCTGACCTGCCATCAGTAACAGTGCCACTTTTTACACAGTTCCAAGATCCCGTGGCTGCTTGAACCTGGAAAAATCATGACCTTACAAGGCTGGAAAAAACAGCACTTGAGAGCCTCACTGTTACCAGACGGACCCTTGTTTCTCGGAAGGATTGGGTAACGTGTTACAGAAAGAGCTAACTCTCTGGAGAAGGCATTTATCTTCTAAAAAGCAGTGAAAAAACAAGTTGTGTTTCAAACCCCTGTGGCAGGAGCCAATACCTAGGGGTTGATTGGGGGTTTTGTGCTTAGGAGGCAAACAGTCACTGCTCCTTAGCCCACATTTATGTACTTCTCTCCTAATTTTGAGCTGACACAGTGTGAGGAAAGACGGTTTTGGGTCAGAAGAAATGTTTTAGCAGAATAAAATATTTTATTTTGGTTTGCTCTCTTTTATGCTTCCAGCTAAATATAATTCCACAGAATTAAATTTAGTCTGAAAATACCATAAAAATGTGCTGGGAAAAGAAACATAGCAGCTCTTCCACCAAAAAAAACCAAGAAACAAAAAACAAACCAACAAAAGGGAAGGGAAGGGAAACCATGACTTTATCCCAGTTAAATTCTAAAAGATATGAAAAGTGACGCCCTTGCAGCTTTGCCTAAAAAACTTCTGTCAGTGTCCAAGGCCAGGCTGGATGGGGCTTGGAGCAGCCTGGTCTAGTGGAAGGAGCAACCCATGGCAGGGGTTGGAACAGGATGAGCTTTAAGGCCCCTTCCCACACAAACTGCTCTGGGATTCTATGATCCCGTGAAATCCACCCATGGCACAGCAAGGTGAATTCCTCCGATGAGGAGGATGGGCAGGATGGGCTCCTCCATCCCCCTCCCGCACCGCACTGCCAGGTGCCACCAGAGGTCCTGTCCCGTGCCCGGTGGGCTCCGTGTCCCTCCTCCAGCCCTGCTCCGCAGCAGCCAGGCTGCAGGAAAAGCACACAGCAAGCACCCAGGAGCTCCCAGGGACAGCAGCTGGGACAGGCCTGGTGGCTCCTGCGAGCACTAAAAACAAGCCACCCTTCCAGGAAAGAAAGGACAGGGAAAAAAAAGCCATCATAAGCCCTGGCTCCCACTCTGGTATCTCTGATGATAGGGGAAACATCACAAAAGAGAGATCCTTTTCATGCTTTTCTCCACAAAAGATAATGAAAAAACTGGATCTTGCAAAAGAATAAACAAGCACGAGGGAAAAGGGAGATTTTGTGTCCAATTTCAATACAAACACGTTTTTCAAGCGAAAAAGACTATTTCTCCTGTCCCTTTGCCTTACAACTCCTTTCCCCTTGTGTTTCCCTGCAACACCACCACACGAATCTGTAACTGGTGCTTGTTTAATCGTTGTTATTTACTGCTTCCACAGAGCTGGAAAGGCACTTGGAGAACGGAGACGAGTCTAGGCCCAGACAAGACACTGGCTCTGATATCCAACGCCACTGTTCAGCACCAAGTCTGGATTTGCTCCCCGAATCCACTCCCAACGTGAGGTGACACTCAGGACAATTCACTGACAGCCAGCCCCCAGCAGCCAGAGCAGAACTGCAGTGGGGGGAGTAAAAGCACAGGGTTTAAAGTATACTGAGACAGGAGTGTGGAGGAGCTGGGAACTGTGAAACAAGAAGTTAGGGACAGAGGCGTGAATCCAGGCCTTGCGGAGCGGTGCCAACCCCCCTTTTTCTGCATCTGTCCAGAAAACCTGTGAGATGATTTTTACCGGTGCTGAGAATGTGCTGAAGGGCAGCTGCTGGCCTGTGACTGATGCTGTGCCTTCCTTCCCAGGAAACTGAATTCCTGACACCAATGCATCTCCTTGGTTCCCAGCCCTGCAGCCGGAATTAACGCAGGAGAGCAAGATGCTCCACAGGTTGCAGGGTGCTCGTGGTCCTGTTCCCTGCCACTGGCCAGCAAATGGAGCTGGCCTGAAGCTGCCCCAAGTCAGCCACAGGCAAGAGAGCAGGAGGGAGCACCCACCAAGGCTGGAAAGCCTGGCTCCACCTCATGGAAAGCCTGGTTCCACACCACTCTGTCACCACGAACCGTGCCCGCCAAGGTGCCCCCACTGCACATGGGTTCCTGCCCTCCTTCAGACTGATCTATGTGCCTCCAAGCCAAGCTGAAAATTACCTCAGTGACAGAGAGTGTTTTCCCTACGGTACCCACTTAATTAAATATTGAAAGAGCTATTACCTTTCAGGAATGCCAGTGCACTGGCTGTGTCCATTATTTATAACATAATGTATTCATTATGCATTTTATCCCATGCTCCTATCTGCTGATCTCATAACAGGCCCTTAAACAGAATTTTAAGCAATTAATCCCACCTTAACTACGGACAAATATATATAGAAGCCTCAGGACATCTCTTTCTTATATTTATTTGAAGTAAGCAAACACATCTGGGAATAAATCTGGTAATCAGGGAAGAGAGGGACATGGCCAGGCAGCCTGGGAACCACAGAACCAACGTGAGCCAGGCTCATTTCAATCAAAACTGCCAGCCTGGGCTATCTGGAAAAAGTAAGCCTTGTCCCGCCACAGATCCCCTCCCACGACATCCCTTCCACACCGATGATCCAAACCCAAACGCCCCAGAACATCCGGGGCCGTCCCGCCTGCCAGGGCCCACCAGGCTCAGCCAGCCACTCTCCCACAGTCAACAGGTGTCCCAGCTGAGCTGCCCCAGGCTGTCCCTGGTGCTCCCCTGACCCAGCCCCAGCCCCCATCCCTGCATGCGGCAAATGTGGCTGCGAACCCCAAAGCTCACTGAGCACGTGGGTGCCAGCCCCGGTGCTGGCAGAGCCTCAGGGGCAGGGATGTCCTGCTCATCCCACTCTCCTTTGTGCCATTCGGATCCCTTTTCCCAGTCCCACGGGAGGGAATCAGCCCTGGGACCCCTCCTGCAAGAGGCAGCTACTCAGCCTTGTGCCCTGCTCTGCTGCAGACCCTGAATTGTAACACAGCTCCTGTTCTCTCTCAGCACAATGGTGACTGAAAAAAACTTTAAAAGAAGGAAAAAGGGGGAAAAAAAAGAAAAAAGAAAATAAAAGCCTCTCTAGACACATCCGGGAAGCTCCTCATAAATCACCACAGATCAATGCAGAAAACTATCAAAAACTATCCTTGGCTTCAGCAGGTTTTGGACTGGCCCTTACCAGGGTGGCACCGGAGTAACAAGGCTGCTGAAGCCTCTCAAGGCAGATCTGTACTGAGGCTTGACTGAAGCTTGTAGAGGCTCCTTAGCACATCCCTGCAAAGGCAGCCTGTCCCTAAAAGTAGAGGACATGGATGCAACCCCTGTCCAAACCGGTAAGTACACCCTTACTTTTCCACCCAGGGGATGTTCCCTACCAGCTGTCAGAAAAGGCAGGCACAAAGGCAAGAGGTACCAGTCCCAAGCAGCACAGCAGCACCCCTGCCCTCCTCTGAGAAATGAGCCTGGCCTGGAATGTTTCAAAGTGTTTCAAGGAAAAAAATAATACTACAGAGGGGGGAAAAAAAACCAACAACTTTCTATTTTTGACCAGAGATCCTGGAACAAAAGGACAGTGCTCCACATCATACCAGAATCAAGTGCTGGATGCTGTCCTTTCTTTATAAGGCTTTAAGACGGGCAGACCCTCCAAGAAGTGGTAAGCAATTCTTTATTTACCCTGAAGTGAGACGCTGCAGACGCGGGTTTAATTCACCGCTCTGCTATTAGCCCGCGAGGTGACCTTGGACAAGTTGTTCTGTCCGGATTCTCAGCTGGTGTCAGCTGGCGCCGTGCCACCACAGTCAATTTAAACAATTTGAGACGCCAGCCCCAGAGCCCTCGGGTCCTCAGCCTCCCTCTCCCAAACAGCTCTGCCACCCACACGCAGCCCCGCCATGCCCCAAGTGACCTGAGGGACGCAGAGTGGGGCGAAGGGAACTCCTGCTTCCCTTGGACAGTGCATGGTTTTCATAAAATGAAACAAAAAGCCTATTTTGGTTTTGGGGATTGTTTTAAATAGCCCTACGATCAAGGCTTTAAAAACACTACCGTGCTCTGGTGAGACCCCACCTGGAATCCAGCTGTGGGGCCACCAACATCAGAAGGATGGACAGACCTGTTGGAGCAAGTCCAGAGAGGCCACAAAGATGCTCAGAGGGCTGGACCACCTCTGCTGAGGAGACAGGCACCCCTGCAGCCTCCCTCTGGATCATTTCTTCACTCAAGAAGCTTTTGCATTACTCAGTTACTTTTTTGGACAACTCCACTTCTGAACAAGCTCGATTTGCTGCCTCCTCTGATTTAGCACAAGAATAAATCCACAGAACATGAAACTCAATTTGTTTTACTCTGCCAACAGTCAGCAGCAAAGTTAACTAGAGGGTGTTTTTAGGCGCTGCCTCTTCTCCCCGTTCCTCCCTTCCCATGCCACTGCTGTCCCAGGAGCAGCCCAGAGCCAGCAGCACCTTGCTGTGAGCATGGCTGATGGAACCTAGGGAACAAGCCAGCTCTGTGCGTGTGACAGGCCACCGGCTTGGACAGGAGCTCTCTGGGACAAGGGCTGTCTTGGCTCCGCCTTCACAAGGCCTGTGAGGAGCGCGGTCGCTCAGTCCTGGGCAGGATGGGCTGCTCACCACGACCCCAGACACCAAACCTGTGCCCTGACGAAAGATCTGACCCACGGTGCCTTAGCAGCCCATATCCTTGAGAGGACATGGTGCCACCCCATCAGTGAGACCCCTCCTTGCTGCACCGCTCAGCAGAGCTGTGTCCCAGGGCTCTGCAGCGTCCCTTGCCCCAGGCCCCACTGCAGCACCGGGCACCCTTCTGCAGAGCAGGGAACAGAGCCTACACGTCAAGTGTGATCACAGCCAGAACCCCCCCCTGCTCCTGAACCGTGTGGCACTCACTGGCCACCACAGCAAGGCATTTAACAACTCTTTTCTACTTGCCAGCAGCCTGGGGGTTGCACATCACATGCACCTACTCTTTTTTAACAACTCCAGTGCTAGGAGCCCTTTTGGACACGTCACGGTGCGTAAGCTCAGCTGCCACGGCTCCAGCTTTCCCTTAAACGAACTGCTGCCCTGTCTCAGCACAGGCAACGTTCACAGACAAGAGTTTCCTTCTGCCCCATGCTCTCAAAAAATACAAATCAACTGTCATGTCCAGGGGTGCACTGAGAACTGGAGGGCAGATCTTGTCAGAGGAAAAAGGGATGTCCATGTAAGGCTCGTTTCTCCTCCTGCTTTATGTTACAGGATGTTCTGGCCATCTTAGGGAAAAAAAACAGTTGTGTCTATCTCTGAATGAGGATTACTCTAATAGCAGACCCTTCAGTTGCTTGTAGCTCAGTTAGCATGTTTTTGGCGTGCGTATCAAAAAGACTCTTTGCCTGGACTTCAGAAGGCTCTTTCCCAATTGAGTTATTAAATGTGTCTGCAGTTCTGGTTGGATAGGTGCTGCCTGCTGCTGGAGCAAACGCTGAGGATGAGCCCCCGTGTACCAAGGTTCCCTTTAAGGGCACACACTCAGCACTGCCACATCTTTCTCCTCTCCCAGCACTGCGACTGATGGACGCTGCCAGGGAGCCACCACAGGGACACAGGAGACTTCCCGGGGTTAATCCACAGGGACAGGGCAGAACACTGTGGACCGGAGCTCTGCGTGCATGCCTGTCACTCCCGTGCCAATCCCAAGAGTTCTCTTGTGCCTCAGTTTCCCTCCCTCGCAGCCTGAGGACACGCTTGCTCACCTCGTTGCCTCCGGCAGGATCGGGGGCTGAGAAATGGCTGGAGCGAGGAAGGGCCTGGGTAACCTCGCACACACACGAAACCACCTGATGTCAACCCAGCACTTCCCACACTGCAAGTCAAGCCCTGGTCCCTGTCTTGGCTGCCTGAGGACACAAACCCAGCTCGGAGCTGAAGCACCACGCACACCATCGAGGAACAGCAAGGTCAGGCCAGGCTGTGCATCCCTGCCACTCCACACGGCTGTTCAGCTCGCAGCTAGGCACAGGAATGTCCCAAACCCACCAAATCCACGCCTCCAAACCCTTCCCGACACTCCTTTGTGCCCAGGAGTGTTTTCCCCTGTGAATGCTATTTCCCCTTCCCAACACACACTCACATCCACTGACACAGGACCTGTGCCCTGGGCTGCCACAGGCAGAACAGAGCTGAGCAAGAGGACGCCGTGGGGCAGGAGGTACAGCGGAGACACCTCCTGCTCCCCTCTCCTCCAGGCGATTCCCAGGTCCCAGCCATCACTTGGGGACCATCTGCTTCCCACAGGCAAGGCTTATAGGCAGATGACATTCCACGTTAGCCAAAAGCGTCCATAAAAGGCAAATAAAGTCCCAGCAAGTACTGTCTCACACAGCTTTCTCCCTGGACACCACATCTGGACTCCTCTTCAATGCCTCCCTTTTTCCAGAGGAACAAGACCCAGGACCTTTCCCTGGAGTCCTTGGTACAATGCTCCTAGTCTCAGCAATACGAAAAAAACCCCAACCCCACCCCAAAAAAAAAAAACCAACAACCAAACAAAACCAACCAACCAACCAACCAACCAACCAGAAAAATCCCAGATCAACACCTCCAGTTCCCATCAAGCTTCAGTTTTTAATCCAGTCTGGAGCCCAGCCCTTTCTGCTGGATGCAACACCCTGCCCCACTCCCTTCCCTTCTCTTCCCTCCAACAATCAAACACACTGAGAAATCCTGCTATTTCCAGAGTCTTCTCAGCCTGCTTCTGAAGAAAAGCTGAGCATCTAGAGGTTGTACCCATTCTATTTTTAAATCTGAGCATTAAGCTGAAATCCAGCCATACCACAGTACGGACACAGGGACTGCACTTATTTCCTGTCTCACACGGGTACAGCTGCTCCTTTGATGCAGTTGTCTCTTGGCCAAAGTGATGGAGGCCTCAGCACCCTCCCAAATTCCCGAGCACAGCAGGCTCATCCCACGCCCATCTCCCTGCCCAGGCAGCTCCACTGCTATCAATTCCAAGCTGACAAAATCGGGTCTCAGTCTCACCTGAACATTCCTTAGCTGGCTGCTGTGGAGACCTGACCTTCTGTGGAAGGCGATGCAAGAAAAGGTAACGTAAAGTAGTTTTCCGTGAGACAAGACAGAGGGACCTGACCCCGAGGGATTCCCAGCTAACTGCAAACTCCCCATCTGGATGCCCTCGGCAGTCAGTAACAAGGACAGGCAGCTCAGGGCTGAAGGAGTCTCACAGTCGGGCAAGGATCCCCGGGGAGGAGAGACAGAACACCTGCATCCCTCTAGGGTCAGCCAAGAGCCCATTCAGGAGCTGCAAATTACACACATTTACCACTTTGTTTTCAAAGGATTTCCCTTTGATGCCGTGAGCAATGCGGAGCAGCCGCAAGGATTTACTCACCGTGTAACCCTACTCTCCTGAGAGCATGTCTACAGGAAGGATGGTTTCCGTGGAAGGACTACGACCACGCTGCTCACACCTGGGCATGCCCGACCGCTCCTTCCCCTAAAGCCACAGCAGCGGAAAAAAGTTAGGATGAGGTTACCAGTGGCTCTTGGCATGGGTCTGACTCGGCTCCTGCTGATAAAACCCAGAGCAGAGCAAAGCTTTTGAACAGACCCAGTGCTCTCCAAAACCCCAAGCCTGAAGACTGCCCTAGAGAAGGGCAAGGAAGACAAGGCCAGAAGAAGAGTAAAACCCCCTTTTTTTACAAAATGCACTGCTGTGGCTGAGCTGCCTGGCTGTGGGCTGTGAAAAGCAGCGGGAGAGAGAGCACAGCACGGTGCAGCTCCCACCACAACATGGCCCAGCTCCACCGCCGTGCCCACAGGAGAATCCTGCGGCTTCACGGGAACTGCTGGAAGCTGCTGCACTGGATCCTAAGGTGCATCCCTCAGACTCTGAGCTCCTGCGAACCCCACGTGGTTTTCATTCCCAAACACAAAACTCTGAAGCTTTCGGGGACAGGTTTTGTGAAACTTGGCTCTCTTCCTCAAGTTTTATCTTAGAGAAAGCTTCATGAAAACTAAGTTTTCTATGCTCGTCAACAGGAAAGCCAGAAGGGGTAACTTAAACCACTCCAGAAGGAACAGAAACCAGAAGAAAACCCCTAGCTACCACAGAGTTGCCATCAATTTAAGGAACAGAGACAAAACAGAGAAAAGAGCCCTGGGGCAGGATAACACCTAGAAGCAGGTCAGGTCCAGAGGTGAGGGGAGTTTTCCAACTGCAGGGCTGGATGCTGATCTCCTCCAAGACCCTGTCCCATATCCAGGAGGGTAGACACAAATACCTGCCACGTGAATACATGACAGGTCCAGCCGAGCCTTTTGAGGATCCCTGACCAAAAATGGACAGTGTGACCGGCCTGCCTTTTCTAATTATGGACTCGTAATTATTCTATTATGGCCTAATTACGGACTATTCAAGATTAGCAACAGGAAGGAAGTACTAAGAAAGGGCTGGGACAGAACTGACCAGCCATGTCCACCTCCTCATGAGCTCTGCTGTTCTGACCACAGCCACCACCCAAGGGCTCTCTGTTCAACCACAGCTTGTTAATGCCCCTCACCGAGTCGTTCCAGCATGCTAGCCTGGCAGAAAACCTCTTTTATTTATCCTGGGCTAGTTTTCTGCTGGGTTAGCCTGCTGGGAGGGCTCAGCTTAGGGCCACCACCATGCCAGAGCCCAGGCACGAGGCACCAATGGGGGCAGGAGCAGCCACAAGCCACGGACAGGGCAGGACTGAGGCCGTACCGCTCCATCAGCGCAGGCAGGTGTGCAGCACAAGCCTACCTTACCTCAACAGACACCACAGGAAGAGCAGCTGCTGAGTCTTTCTGCAACTCACCTTCTCTCAGCCTGGTGTTCTCTCTGCTGGTGAGCAGCTGGGGTGGCCAGCAGCCCTCAGCCCCGACGCCCCGCTGGAGCCAGCGCTCCCGAGCACCCCGCATCCTCGTCCCGGGCACCATGACCCCGTGGCTCCCGGTGGGGTGCCAGAGTCCACCCTCAGGCGCCCAGCCTTGGCAAGGCAGCCAGCCTGGCACACAGCCCAGCGCTTCCACAACACTTCGAGGAAGTGGACTCCAAACGGGCCCGGAGAGGTGGGAGTTCTGAAGGCAGTTCTTCAGCCACAGCCAGGTGGGCAAGCCCTGCTCTGCTGGCGCCCGGAGCAGATGCTGACAGCCAAGCAAGCATGGCTCTGAGCAGGCTCCCTCACCCCTCCGAGCAGCGCCGCGCGTCCCATCCCTGCTCTCCCTGAGCTGCTCAACACAAGGGCTCAGTCTCAGTCAGCTGTCGGTGCAGGACCTTGAACAAGCACTAAATAAATGAACAAGTCATTTCCTGCAAGGCCAAACACGCTCCCTGCCAAAGAGGTCACATACCACGCTCTGGCCTGATGCCTCTCCCGAGTTTATGAGGGTAAATTCCCATATCCAGGGGTCCAACAATTACAGCAATACATCTGGGCTAGGATTACTCACGCTGGAGCTAGGATTACGCTCCGCTGAAGAGGTGAGGAAAACAACTGCTTTTGTGCTTTCACTGCATGACCTCCAAAGTTCGGTTTGGGTTTCTTGGTTTGCACAAACCAAAACATTCAAATGAAATCAGGGAGTTTTCGCTTAACTCTCAGCTAGAGGACCAGGATCTGTCACACCAAGGCTCTTCAGCGTTATTTTGGCAGTAAGGAGATCTGTAAGGAAAAGCCCTTTGAGGCAGGGCCCGTGACAAAGCGGTCGGGAGCGAGCAGCCTACGTGGCTCATTCCAGCCTTGTGAGCTCCTCCAACCAGCACCGGGGCGGCAAGGCGGACATGCCCAGGATCCTTGCTCCCCATCTCTCATCACACCACCCAGGATTGCTCAGAGGCTTTCTGAGTGTGTTTTCGTGACAGGGATGCTCTCAACACACCACAGCCCACAAGGACCAGGCAAATACCAGTCCTGTGAAAACAGCCCCAGCTTCATGTTTGGGGTAAGTCTCAGAGCCTGTCAAAACGCATCTGGCAGGCCCTGCTCCGCCATTCTGAACACTTCGCTCCCCTCAAGTTAAAACAAGACTTAAAAGAAACCCCAGTCTTCCACGCTTGAATCACACGGGCAGCTCCATGTGCTTGGATGTGCCCATCCCCATGAGTAAGGGCTGCAGAATCAGACCCAGCTTTTCCTCACCATCCTGCCAAAGACACAGACACAAAGAAGAAGAGAAAAATCCCACTGACTGATGCCCCTGCTATTTCTGCTGTCCACGACAGCAAACTGGTAAAAGGCCTGACTCAGAAGCCTCCCTTGAAAAACCTGAATCATTACGATCTGGAAGACGGTCTCATATAATGAAGTCTCCGCTCCTCCCTCCCTCTGGAAGAGGGAATTTGCGTCAGAGTGATGGAGGGGATAGAGAAGGGGGAAAAAAAAATAAACCCAACTTCACTCTCCATTTGACCCTCTCCGCGCGGGCGGCAGAGTCGGGCAGCTGGATTTGGGGTCTGCAGGGCTGTGTTTGGCCTCAGTTACACCTCTCAGCTACCAGTGTTGACTTCCTTAATGTCAGAGCATAACCACGGAGTTACACTGCCAGGAAGCAAAGAAAGAGGCTCCCCAGCTGTATGATCACTGCCCAGACAAACTGTGTGAACTTGGATTTCTTCTCAGCACTGTGTCTATTTCCGAAAGCTTGATCCTTGTGCAATACGGAGATCATCGGAATGAGCCTCATAGAACGGTATAATGTTTTAACACTTTGTTACTACGCATCATTTAGCGTCAGGAGATCTCACACTCACCTCACAAAGCAGCCTTATTTTCGAGACCCAGCCAAACAAGACATGGAGAGATTAGACTAAGTCCCTCAGAGAAGCACTGGGAGCCACCGGAGCAGAAACCCAGAGCTTGTGCCGTGCCCCTGGCGTTGCCTCCCCGAGATGGTTTATCGATTAGACCGCTGTGGTTACCCGCCTCTCCAGAAGGGCTCTAGCCTGTTTCCTGCGGGGACACACAGGTACACACACCTCACAAGGAGGCTCTGGCACCCAACACCCTCTGCACACACAGGTCACCAGTGACCCGAAAAGCCCTGCTCCTCCAGATCCAGGCCACGGCTGAAACGGTGCCTGAGGGGAAGGGGACTGACTAAGAAAAACAGCGGCACTCAAAACGAGCACGTATCGTGCGAAGAGGGGATTCAAGCCTAGGGTTTCTGAGCCGGATCGCGCCTCGACACCAAGGCTCTCCAGGAGCAGCGGTCACTGCAGCATCTCCACTGCACCCCAGGGAAGCCTGTGCCCAGCCTCACGCTGCCACCGCTCCCTCTGGCACCGAGGATGTTGGGAGCTGCCCACGCCACGTGTGCTCCTAACAGCACACGGTGAAAACCACCCCAGAGCCTCCTGCCAGGGCAGCAGGGAGAGAGATGCCACTCGACAGGAACGCACCACAGCCCAGTCAAAAGTTTGTGCTGGATCTTAAACCCCACGTTTTCACCTGGGAAAAATACCGAGACAGCTGAACAGAAATACACCTTTCCACCTCCTAAGCACAACGCAAAGGCCAGAGAGCACCAGGCTGTATCCGAGGCTCCCCAGAGAGCCCGCTCGCTTTGGGCCCACGCAGCGCCAGCGGATGCAGTGGGCGCTGTGGAAAATTTCCACCTGTAAAACGACTCTTCTCCCTGTCACTCCTGGCTCTGCACGGCAGCCGGGTCTTCTGCGCCGAATGCCATTCCTCATCTCTCGGATTAACTTTAAGCAAACTCTGATCACAACGCGAGACAGGCTCCCAAACTGAAGCAAAGCGGCCAGAGCCCTGACATGAGCTTGCTGCACCAGCTAGGGAACATTTCAGCAGCTCAGGCAGAGCGCAGACGAATGCACCTGCGGCACCAGCCTTCGCGGCAGACGGAGCTCCTTCTGCATAGGCAGGGACCCCAAAACAGGGGATGGGAACGAGCACTGCTCTTCAGACAGAGGTGAGCATGCTGGGCCGCTCTCAAAATAGGTGTGAAAATCACCCTTGCCACATCACCTACTAATATCTCGTGTGGCAAAGGCAGCAGCATGCAGCCAGTCTGCTCGGCTGGACACAAATCACCTTCCCTCTGACGGGAAGGGGGAAGAGAGCACCACAGACCTTCACACCAGCAGCCTTTGAAGTTTAGGTAAAGGAAGGATGGATACTGGCCTTACACATCTGCATCTTCCATGCTGGCAGACTTGAATATACCTCAGTACACGCATAAACTCCTGTTTACTCACAATGATGTTCGTGTTTTTCCTGGCCTTACTTCTCAGATGCAATCACCGTGTTTGTGAGAAAAAGCATAAGTATTAGAAGACATGTACCAAAAAAAAAAAAAAAAAAAAAAAAGATGATTCGATTAAATTGAGGGCATAAGAGTCCCGAATCTCAAAAACCCATCCCAATATCGTTATACTCCACAAGAAACGCTGTGCTCAAGCCGTAGCTGGTGTTTGTGCTCTTCCCCGAACATGAGAGCATTCCTCACACCATGCTGGACACCGTGAAACCCTTCAGACACGTCTGTTTATTTAAAAAGCAAATTCGAGTCACGGAGGGGTATGCTCTTCTTTTCTTAAAGGCAAATAAGCCTGGCGTAAATTCTGCTTACATTCACGGATCTGCAAAGCAAAACGCGAGCCGCTTCCGATCGCCCCCCGCGCAGCGGTGGGCAGGGGACCCCCGGGCGCCATCGCAGCGCCCCGGCCCCGCAGGGGGGGCTCCGGGCACCCCGCTCCGGCCGCGCCGAGCCCCCCGCGCCCCGTGCCCGCCGGGACCCCCGTGGCGGGCGGGCCCCGCTCCGCCCCGCACGCCGAGCTCCGCCAAGTTTCGCGCCGCTCCCGGGGCCGCCCCCGGCGCGCAACGCCCCGGCTCGGGCGGGCCCCGGCGCGGACCCCCGGGAGGAAGCCCCGGCCGCCCCGGCCCCCGCAGCGCCGCCCTCCGCAGCCGGGCCCCGGTGGCCCCGCCGCCGCCGCCCCCCGCCGCGGCCCCGCACTCACCGCCGCGCCCGGCCGCGCAGCCGGCCAGCAGCAGGGCCAGGGCGGCCAGCGCGCACAGCTGCCCCCGCAGCAGCTCCCCTCGCCGCCGCCGCCGCAGCCGCCGCCGCTCCGCCGCCGTGCCCGGGGCGCCCATCGCGGCCGCTCCGCTGCGCTCCGACCGCTCCCCGCGCCGCGCCGAGCCCCGCCGGGCTCCGCAGCGCCGCCTCCGCCCGCCCACAGAGGGCGGGACGGGGCGGGGGCCGCACGGCAGCGCGGCGGGGCTGGCGGGCCCGGCGGGGCCGCGGCCCCTCGGCCGGCGCGCAGAGCGAGCACGGCCCCGGCTGGTTCCCGGGCGGGCAGGGGCGGCGAGGCAGCGTGGCCCGGCCTCGCCTGCGCTGGGTATCGCACCCATCGCACCGCCCGCCACCGCGGGGGCGCTCGGGACCTCTCGGCATCGTCTCCTGGGCTACAGCCTGTACCACCCGTGCGGTGTCTTGACACCAGAAAAGCCCCAGCGCACCGGTGACCCCTCACCGGTGCTCCCAGTGACTGCAGCAGGCAGCTCTTGCTGCCATCCCTGCGCCTTTCAGACACCCGGGGGGTTTCTCGCTGAGGGTGGTTGGGGATTTTCCCCCCCTTTCTCACTCTCTGCCCTGAACTTCTTGCTGGGTGAGCAGCCGCCTGCCCTTCAGCCTGGTCCTGTGCGAGCCCTCTTGCTTCCCATCACTCTGCTGGGCACCCTGGCGCCCTGGCTCACACACCTCTGGGGAGCTGTGCCACCTGCTCTGGCACAGCCACTCCAGCCCTCCTCTGCTGGGGCTCCCCGGCTTGAGAGCCTGGGCCGGTTCTTCCTTCCTTCCACGTAATGCCGTAATTGCTACTGGAACATTGACACAAATACCTACAGGCTGTGCTGAACCCGGAGCGTTGTGCACATGCGAGGGAACAGCTGCCTCTGCAGGGCCCGTGCTTGCGCACAGACACCATCACCCAGGAAGGGCCCTGGAGTTACATGACGGATCTGCCGTTTTGGCTGGAGAGCCACCTTCAGCTGAGATGAACAGGCGAGCAGAAGGAATACCTCTGTTCCTCCATGTTCCCCATGGGCTGCCACGGCTCACAGGACACAGACTGAAATGGAAGTAAACATCATTGTCAGTATTTTTGGTTAGGTACCCACCTTTCCTGTTAAAGACAGTCTAATTCTGGGGGCAGCAGTGAACTATGTGCACCCACCCTCTCCCGAAAGGGTTTCTGCCAGTTCTGAACTTGACCGGGATGTTGGTTTCCAACTCTGCTCTTGCACATCTACTGCATGTGCTCCTACACACAACTTTAGCAACACTGGTGTCCCTATTGGCCCAGGGTAGGCAGAGCCAGCTCCCACCCAGGCAGTAAATGGAGCTGACAACTGGCCTAGGATGTAGCTAGGGAAGAAGTGTTTTGTTTTGGTTTGTGTTTTTTCCGGGTAGGACACACTCCCTTCCCCCTGGCAGGGCAGGTTTTATCCCATGGTAAACAACTCTGAAACCTGTAGCGCTGTCAAACACTACAGCAAGCCGCTCCAACAGAGGAAAGAGATCCTGACTGTCCCACTGCTGGCTCTGACTGGTGCCATGGGAGAGCAGTCAACCCACTGCAGGGTGAGAGGGGCTTGGGGGTGAAAGTCCCTTTTGCTGACACGACAGAGCGCTATGACGGTGCTCCCAAAGTACTCCCTTTAAATTTAAATGCCCCTTTGAAGTCTGTAGCTTCTTAAAAATGTGACCCTGAGAGTCACTGCAAAATCATTACTCACGTCTCCATCATAAGCCTCCTCTGGTCCCATTGCAGGGCTGCTTGTAAATACCAGGTGGGAGCTCACTGTCTTGGGAATCGAGACTGGGGCTATCTGGGAAGCCTACGAAGCTCAGGAACAAGTTTCCCACTCAGAATCACAAGGCAAGTTAGCAAATGCCTTACTAGCATAGTGAGTAACAGCTCCTGAAACGTCTCTGTTTCTGGGGAGCATAAGACAGGAGGATTCCCTCTTCTCTCCCACCAATATACAGGTGTGTGGGTGGAACAGGCTTTGAACGTCTCCGTCTGCAGGAGGAAACAGAAGGAAGGGAATCGCGGTGGATGTTACTCTTCTGAAAGAAACACTGTATTTATCTTCCACAGGAGCCTTCTGCGAGGAAAAAAAAAAAAGCCCAACTGCTAAAGACCTGACGTGATTAACATGCTGCTGAGCTTCACAGGGTTTGCTTTGTGTCACCTCTGCCACTGCCTTCCATGCTTGCTGCCATGTAGAGCGTTCTCCGCGGAGGGCTGCGGAGGCTCCAGAGGAGGAGGTCCCCTTGCTCTGTGCGGGCCCTAGGAAGGTTCCCACAGAGCCAGCTCTCAGAGGGGCAGAAAGAGGCGCTTTTGTTCTTTCCACAGCACAAAACCACACAGAGCATTGGGAGAAGACAGTGTAAATCACAGGATACAGATGTGCAGAGATGACAGCCAGATGTGCCTCAGCGGAGCTAAGGAACAGCCGTCCGTGACTGCTGCGAGGAGAGTGAATGGCCCTCGCGTACTTGGCGTTTTCCCCCGCAAGCCACGCCAAGTTCTGCTCCTCAGACCAAACAGAGATTTTCTTCTGTTTGGACCCGCAGATTATGCTCACAAAGAGCTTTCAGCTCTGGAGAAAAATATTTGGGATTCAAGCAGAGCACAGTCAATCCACATCGGCAAGGCAGAATCCAGCTGCCGGGGAGGGCGATCCCCAGCTGGCAGGCCCAAGTCTGTTCCGAGGGCTGAAGGGGGCTGCGCTTGAGAGTGGCCCTGTAGCCTTGGCCAAACATGGACGGGGGCACTGTGAGCCTGGGGCTGGGCAGCGCTGCCCAGCAGAGGCCACCTGTGTGGCAGAACCATCAAGTCTCACTGCTGCTGCCTTCCACACGCACAGAACCCACCTGCAGCACTCCGGGTGGGTCTCAAAGGACAGTGGGAGGGTTCCTTGCCTTGGGTTCCAGTCCAGGGCCCCTCCTCTCCAGCACAGCATCCGTGCCCTCCCTGCCAATCTGCCTACACAGAGAGCCGCGCCCTTCGCCCCAGGCGTGTGCTGCTGTGGCCCGGCGCCGGGCTGTGGCTGGGCGCAGCTCCAGTGCCAGGCTGAAGGCAGCGGCCGGGGTGCTTCTCTCCTGTGAGGTAACAGGGGCTGGCTTAAACCAGCTGTTTGACCCACAAACCTTAGACACACTCACACACACATCACACACATCCTCCGCAAGCCGCAGAGAGGATGCAATTAAACACGCTGCTGATTGCCACTGCTCTCTCCTTCCGGCCTGCCCAGTGAGCAGAAAGCCTGCCTGAGCGGTCCTGCCCTGCTCCCACGTAGAGTGACCCATCTGAATGAGCTGGTTTCAGCAAATCCAACCAGCCGTGCCCCGAGGGAGGTCAGGGAGCGTGTGTACACCGGGATCTCACTGCTAGCTGGTGGCCGGCAGCTGAAGGAGCGATGCTTTTGGTCAGCTCCCGGCAGTGCCACACGCAGCGATGACAAACCTCCTCCTTTCAGTCACGCACTTGTGCTCCAGGTTCGGGGTGGTTCAAAAGGCTGCTCAGCTGACGCGATTTTCATGTGAAAACAGTTTACAGTAGTTTAGGCTATGCCTGTTCCCATTTTATTTAAGAGCATTTAAATAAGTTTGCATCTGCTTGGGTAAAACAGTTTAAGGTCACAGCCTTGGATAACGCCGGGTGTCCTCCTCCTGAAGGGTGGCAGCTCTCTCCTCTCTCCAAAAAGCTTGAGCAAAAGTGTTTGCACTTACAGGCTTGTGGTGAGCCCCGGGTTTCAGGGAGGCCTGTCATAACAGGGGAGAGCGGGGGGGGGACACACACTCTCCGTGTTTCAGCTCTCTAGGAAAACAAACAGGGCCGTGACAGAGCTGATTTCCGTCTCACCTTCTGCCAGAGGGGTTTGGGGTCTTTGGTGGTTAAAGGAGGGCAGCAGCATCCGGCTTCCTCACCCCTTTTCTGGTCTGTACCCTTCCTTAGACAGATTTTTCTAAAGCTTTCCACATCCTCCCTTCTTGATTCACAATTAAATATGGACACGAACGAACAGGCTAAAGAAACAACATACCCTGTATTTGTACGTGTATATGTCTTTTTGAGGCTTGGAGGTATTTTCTCCTGCGGCCTTCTTTCCAGGTGTTTTTTTCTCTGACCAAGGCCAGAGGGGTGGGAGCCAGACTGGCAGGATGGAGCAGGACAGCCCTCCCCCGTTAGAGCTGCTTGTCCCAGTGCTTAACCCTCTGCTACTGGTGAATTCTTGGGAACATCTTGTGTTTCAGTGGCGAGGAGAAGCAATTACCAAATTGAGTATGCAGCGCATAAAAGCCAACTAGGGTTCTTTCTGGATGAAAGAGGCAATAAAAACGCTGGTATTTATAGAAAAATATTTATTACTTCATGGGATATCAGGGCTTCCTGTGGTTTGAGGCTGTGTCGTGCATAGCTCATTGCTGAATGCCTCGGGATGACTCTTTCCTTTTTTTCTTCCAGCAGCAGCTTGTTTGCTCTCAAATCAATGATCAGGTTTACAAACAGAGTGATTCTGTGTCTCCTCATGGGCCGTCCTCCCGTGGTGCTCCCCTCCCCTTCTGCAGCCACAGGGCGGGCTGGTGGTGTGCCCCTGTGCATCCCCGCCTTGGGGAAAGGCTGGGGAATAACAACTGCTCCGTAGGAAAGAGCTGCTCTTCTACCTGCCTGATGGCACTGGAAAACAGCAACGTTTAACAAAATTAAAGGGCAGAAAATTCAAAACGAACGCAAATGAAACCCTATTACATGGAGTGAAATTGCCCTGGAGGACCCTTTGCCACGGGAAGATGTTTCTGAAGCCAAAAAAATTTCAGAAATGCAGAAGAAGGATGGGTAACTGTGTAAATATTGAGAATAGCAGTGTCAGAATGGATCCTAACATTGGTATACCCAGAGTTCACAGTTTACAGCTGGTAAAAGTCTGAGAAACCAAAAAAAGATCATGAAATGTAATATAGATCTTGGATCATCACCAATCCTTCTGCCCCCCTTTGCTGCTGGACCCCTCCACAGTGGCCTGCCTGCGAGGGATGCTGTCCTCCAAAAAGCACCATCACAGCAGCAACACTGGCTGGATGCCAGTCTCTGCCCCCACCTTCCTGTGGTGTCCCCTGTCCCCAAGGCCCGGGGCTGCTCATACAAGTTCTTTCCCTCAGGCTGTATGAAAGCACCTTCTGTTTCCTGCCTTTTTCAAGCTCTCCCGTGGCTCCCTCAGAATCATTTAGCTTGGAAAACTCCTCTGAGGCCATCAAGTCCAGCCATTAACCCGGACTGCTTATTCCTTGTTAAACACGAGGACCTGATAAGCCCCTCGGGACAGGAACTCTCCTCTGCCTGGCAGCGCTGGCCACCGCCGGTGGTGGCAGAGCCGCATCACCTGGGTCCTGCTGATGTATCAGGCCTCGTGGCATGTGGATGGGGCCGGAGGCAGGTGAGGACCTGCCCTGGGAATTGTGTCCCCGCAGCCCTGGCTCAGCAGGCTGGCTCCTTCCGGGGAGCTCAGGGTGCTCCGGAGGATGCCATGGCAAGCATGCAGGAGAGACTGTGCCCACCCGCACAGGGGGCTCCATCCAGCACATCAGCACTTCGTTCCTGCCAGCCCACTTCTCATTCCCTGAATGGCAGCCCTGCCACCTTCCTGCCCCCCAGGCTGTCCCCCAGCTTGGCAATGTCCTCGGGCTTGCCAGGGGCACGCTTGGCCATCCCAGGGTCTCTCGTAAGGACTGAGCAGCACCAACCCAGGAGCAGCGCTTCCCTCCAGGGCCTCCATCGCCTCAGCTCTGCAGAGGTGGCTGCCCTGGGGTGATTCCAGTGGCCTCTCCCAGGCCACTGTGTGTGACTTCCCTTCAGACAGCAGATAAATCTGCCTCTCCTCCTTCCCCTGCACCCTCTCGGCAGCGTGCCTGGATTTAGAGAAGGCTGGAAAGGGCGACTGCCAGCAGGAGAGGAACACATGGTCTGCAGGAGAGGTGCAAGAGCCTCCAGCGCCGGGGGCTGTTTGTTCCCTCCGCACTGGAAGGACCTGTAGGAGGCAGAGATCCCTGGGACGATCTGTGGGTCCGTACCTGAAACCAGCTCATCAGCACTTCACACACGAGCTGATGCAATCGGAGTGCACTGCTGCAGCTCCGTGAGATAACTCACGATTACCAGGAGAAGAGATGCTGCTGCTTGGCTGAGTGGGCTGAACTTACTGGCCCAGCTGAAGTAGCTTAATTGAAGTCACTGGAAGGAAGCTGTGATCCTCCTTCCTGTGAGCAGAGATATGGTTTATTGCTTACCATTTTTTCCCCATTTCCAGGTATAGGAGAAGAAGGAGGAGTGGTTTATGTAGCAGGCTTCAGTGGCAACCTAAACTGTGAGGGAAACATGCCTGGGTTGACAGAAGACCAAGAGAGGGTTCAGTGGGATGTTTCCCCCTGCCCAGAGTAGCCCTCACTTCCTTGCCTATAAGTGTGTTACGTGATGGAATTTGTCACCAGCTCTCGGCAACAAAGCCCAAATAGGTTAGAAGACCAGTTGTGCTGCAGAGATTGGCTCTCATTTCCAGAAGAGGCAGTGACAGCATGCAAACAGGCCAGCTCCTGCTTGGACTCAGTTCCAGCTCCGTTCCAGCCTCGGATTTATCAGGCGATGCATCTGGGAGCACACAGGTTGCTCCTGGAGACATCTAGTGAGGCGTCAGCGTAATGCAAACCGGCACAGCCACCCAAAAACATCCCTGTGGGGAGAGCAGAGTTGCTGTGGGAGAGCTCTCCTACGGTGCTGGTGAAACAGCTCCATTGCTTATGGTCCCTGAGTCCTTCAGCACTTCAGACACAGCAAATACCAAGGTCTCACAGCCAGTGCTTGTGCACATCACGGAGGACAGACAGACAGACAGACAGACAGACAAAGAAAGAAAGAAAGAAAGAGAAAGAAGCTCCTTGCTGGCTCCTCAATGACACCTAATTTAGCCAACATATTTGCCCAAGTTCTGACACACAATGTGCTCCAGATTTCAGCAGGTGACAGTTTGGAGCAAGGCTTTGTCACTTTCCGAACTGGCCTGGCCTGACCTACATTAAAACAACTACAGAAAACCCACGGTCTGAGATACATTACTGTTTTAACTAGATTGACACCAATTTTCAGGCATAAATGTATCTGTAATTTATCCAAATTTATTTTAAATCTTTATGGTAAAATTAAATTATATTTTCAAATTCTCTCAGAAATTTAATATCCAAGTACAAAAGCTCTGCTGTGTTTTCAGGCGTGCCTGTTACCAGCACGTTTTCAGCACGCAGCACGAGCCTCTGGCACATTTAGCCACAGGGAAGAGGGCAGCAGCCCTGCGAGGAGCTGATAATCCCAGGCTGGCTCCCAGCCGGCAAACGCCGCCGTTCCCAATTCCCAACACATTATCGCGGCCAGCAGGAAACAGCCAGCACATCCAGCCCGAACAACAAGGTCCGCTGCCAGCCAGGGAAGTACCCAGGCTCCTTCCTCAAGTCCTGTCTCATGTAACAGCTCTCACAAGCTGGTCCGTTCCCTCCGAAGAGTCGTGGCACTGAACTGCCCAGAGATGGCACTTGCCAGGAAAACCCTGACAAAGAGGGAAGGGCTTCAAGAACCCCTTCTAAACCAGGGGAGGTTTAGGTTGGATATCAGGAAAAACATCTTAATGGAAAGGGCTGTCCAGCCCTGGCACAGCTGCCCTGGGCAGCATCAGAGTCCCCATCCCTGGAGGGATTTAAGAGCTGTGTGGATGTGGCACTTGGGGACACGGGTCAGTGGTGGCCTTGGCAGTGCTGGAGAAATGGTTGGACCTGATGGTCTTAGAGGGCTTTTCCTACCTAAGTGATTCTGTGTAAAGAAGCGGTGCTGGAAAAGCAGCATGGTCAATCCCTACCTCAAAGAGGGAGAAATGGGTTAATTTGTGGTGAACCGACCTCCTAATCAAGCATCCATGATTCCACTTGCACTAATGAATGAAAGTTCTGTTTACTTGAAGGACAGCACTTTCACCATCTCCTGCATGAGCAACCCCACCAAGAAGGAAGGCGGCCACGTCACTCACCTGTGCTCTCCTTTGTTTCGGTGACAAATTAGCCCCAGTTCTTCTGGGGGACCTGTAACAGCCTGCCATGCAAACACCATGCACAAGAAGTTAGCACTCTCATCAGGACACTGTATTTTGTAAAAAAAATAGATGAAGAAGTCTTTTGAAGGCAGGTGGGACCACAAAATCACCCGAGACGACCCTTACCCAGCTGCTGCACGGCGTGCTGCCTCAGGGACAGCAAAGACAGTCTCTGGACTTGCTTCAAATTCTTGTCCTGTGTACTGTATTTTTACCCAGATAGATATGTGCTGTATTTCTACTGGCTGCTCAGAAAGGAGAGAAATAAAACCCCATCCAGACCATGACTTCATTCTCCCGAATACTTATTTCGTATTTCATTTCACACTTTGGAACCCAGCACTCTGTTCTGTCTATGTGGATTTAATTCTGCTGGTGCCACACCGCTCTACCCGAGTGGAGCAGGGTGGGTTGGAAGGCAGTGAAAGGTCTTACCTGGACAGACTTGCTCAGGAGAAATAATCTAAATTAAGTCCCTGCTTGACTTTAAGTGGATTAGTTAAAATGCATTCAATCCCTCAATGCAAGTTCCTATTCAGAAGCAAAATGACCTAAATTTGATTTACCTCCAGTCATTTCCAAACTTAAATAGTATTAACGCAGCCTTCAGTCAGAGAGGACTGACCCCGTGTATGTTAAATTCAGTTTAAGCAACCCACTTACATGGACGAGAAAAACAAAACAACCACAAAACAAGAAAATATTCCCAAGCTCCTGGCATTAAACTGCTAATTGCTAGGCCTGCTTTTCCATGAGTTCAGTAGTTAGTGGTGGCTGTTGAAGAGCCTTCACAGACGTATCCCTGGTGTCAGGTGTGGGTCAGGGTGAGAAAAAGGCGTTGGGACCCGGATCGTTCCTCTGTCTGGGACAGAGACGATGGAGCAATTACCATATTTGGGTCTGCCTACACGCTTGCTGCTGTATTTTCTCAAATAAATGATGAATGCTGCAGAAATCTAAACATGACTTTTTATAGTCAGTCCTCCAGGCACACAGCTATTAAATGCTGAGCTGCCAGCCCCAGCTATGCAGAAATTATGAGCCAAGCCCCCCAAATCCCGGGGCTGCCTTGAGGGCTGCGAGATTCACAAAGCAGGGCTCATTCCTCCTGTTCTGCAAGCTTTAGCAGAGGGAAGGGATAGGGATGAGCACTGCAGCCTCAAATCACCGAGCCTCAGCCGCAGCATCATCTCCTTACTTGGCCAGGGCAGGAGCAGAGCAGGGCTGCCCCCTGAGCCTGCTCCCCCCAGCAGCACTGGGCAGTCGGAGTGGAGCTGCCGCAGGAAGCACCGCAGTTGTTCACCCGGCCCATCTGCGGTTGTTCCTCACGGAGAGGCGGCTGAGCTGCCCATGGGGTTGTAGTGATACCCCTGGCTCTTCTCACCTTCTAGGTTTTGCTAATTCCTTGGTTTGGTTTGCCCAGACAATGCCAGCTGCAGTAGCAGAGGCAGATACTTTCAGCAGGCTCCACATCCCCTGACTGCACAGGGCTGGGACCTGAGAGCGCATCTTCTGCTGAGAGAGATGAGAAGAAACAAGCGAGCCCCAGATATGGAGGAGCAGGTTCAGCTGGGACACCAGCACACTGTGACCAGACCAGCAGGGACCAGGCTTTGCTGGCCTGGTTTCCACGTGGGCAGCTGGCTCCAGGGGTTTTCTGTCCCAATAGGATGGACGGATTCCAGGAGCGACACAAACAGTAGGATCCTCTGACCAGACCCCGTCCTTAGCTTGGTCTTCTGCAACAGGGGTGAAATTCAGACCCTCCCAGACAAAGGGATGGCAGAGCACTTTGCTCACCTCAGTGCAGGTTCCAGCACCACCACAGCAGAAAAGAAAAAGCAAAAAGGGGGGGGAAAAAAGGGGATCTGGTGAGACCACAGTGTAACCGCTCAAAAGCAATAGAATTGGATCCAGAAAAGGAGCACCTGACCCCTGCTCACTCACAGGCCGGCCCCAGGAATAATGCTGATAAAATTTCCTCAGTTTCCCTTGTCCTGTCAATCTTCTCTGCTCAAGTGAAACAGCCCTCAGAAGGGGCAGAGTAATTTACACACCTCCGGGTTTGTTTTCCTCACGGCAAAACCTGTTTGGCACCAAAGAAGAGACAGCAAATCTTTCTAAGAAGCGAAAGTATCGTGACCCGAAATCTCCACTGCTGCCAATAACCAGCACCCCTGAAGCCTTGTCAGGGATGTGCTGGTTTGCCCTGCAGCTCCAGGATCGCTCTTCCCTGTCCCGCTTCCCAAGACTACGTGCACGCGTTTGTAAGGGGAAAAGGGATCCGCTCAGGCTGATGTGTTTCTCCATGGCCGGTGGGCACCGCTGGAAGAGCACATGGATCAAAGCGACGGGGTCAGGAAGCAGAGGTTGAGTGTTTATACCCTGCCACGAGGAGCAGATGATATTTCTGCTGCTTGGCAGTGCGGGAAGCAGCCCAAATAAGCAAAGGGATCCATGTGCCAGCTCTGCTCCAGGCCAACCGGCCACATAAGGGGACTTCTGCACAGCTGCCATGTTTGTGTGTGCTGGCCCCTCATTTTACCCCTAATGGTCTCTCCAGGCAGCGTCTGAGGGCTCTGACGTGGAAGTCCCGCTTGGTCTCATCCCCTGGCTCCTGGGCAGAGGGGAGGGAGCAGAGCAGGGATCAAGGTCAGGCAGAGAGCAGCCACCTCCTGGCCCTGCCCGGGCCACCTTCCCCGCCACATCCTCATGGCAGGACTGCCGGGCTGCATGCAGCCTTGTGTGGGTACGGGTAACCGAGACCCCTGGGAAAGGCATTCTTTTGGGTCACTTCGGATCTACAGATCCTTTAAATTCCTCCAGGAATGGTGACTCCACCAGTGCCCTGAACAGTCCGTTCCAGGGCTTGACAGCACTTTCAGCGAAAAGGTTGTCCCTAATATCTACCCCAAACCTCCCCCAACACAACTTGAGGCCGTTTCCTCTTTTCCGGCTGCTTGTTACCCAGGAGAAGAGGCTGAGCCCCGCCTGGGCTCACAGCCTCCTTTCAAGTAGCTGCAGAGATTGAGAAGGTCTCCTAATGTTTGGGAAAAAACTACTGAATTTGCTCTTAAATCTGCCCCCAAGCCTTTTTCCAGCCCCTCACTGTCCTTTTGTTTATAAGCCTTCTCCTTGTGCTTAACAAACTGCCTCAGGCGAGATCCCAACCCATCCTATTCTTTCCCTACCCACAATAAAAACTCATAGAAAACAGCAGTGTTTCATTTTGGAGCTATTTTGAAAACGAATGTAATCTCCAAGGAACAGAGTAATGCCAGAAAGTGACCAAATAACACGATTAAATCGCGCTTGGAGCTTCAGAACAGTCCAGGCTGTGCACCGGGCTCAAACAAGTCCCTGTGAGCAGTGGCACAGAAAAGCTGCCCTTTCCAAAGCTGCGCCTAACACTCCAAGGACAGAATTCAGCACTCCAAGAGCAGATTTTCAGGTGGTGGGCTCCTGGGCAGGAGGCAGCAATGTAACAGGAAGAAGCGGGGCTGCCTGAATTCAGCAGGCATTTCCCTGTCCGCTTCCAAAGCTGCTCCTCACAGTCAGTGGGAGAGCTTTAGGAAATAGAGCAACTTACCCACAGCCCCTCTGGCACTGGGCAGGAGTCTCCCTTGGGATCACTGGACACTCTGGTTTTTTATCAGTACAAGCAGGGTTTAAACCTCCGCTTTAACCTCCTGTTTGCTTTTGGAGGTGGCCACACTGCTGGGAAGCAAGATGACCTCCTAGAGCTCAAAATTTGGGACCGTCTGTCCCAGGAGCTTCCCTGCTTGGAGAGCAGCGGGATCTCCAAGCTGCCCATGCTGAGAGGCATCAGCCGTGCTGGAAACCCCTCAGGGAAAAAGCCCATGGGAGAGGCTGGGACAGTGAGGGACATCCCTCTGCTGGTCCAGGTTTGTTCATGGCCCTGCTCCGAGGATGTCACCGAAACTCTGGGAAAAACAAAAACTCTCCAACAACGTTTTTGAGAGTTAGAGAATCAAGGCATTGCTTTATTCCGGCCAGGATGCGCAACGCAAATCATTTCATCCACATGTTGCCCGGGTTGTGCAGAGAAAATCGTTCCACCACAGGGAACGATTCCCTGGTGATTTTTTTACCAGATCTTTCCCACACTGTCAAGACCCAGAGACATTCATTGGTTTGATGTTCCTCGGTCCCAAGTTACGTGGTTCTTACTATCTGCTTTCCTATCGGTTATCGATCCCTTCGCCTGCCACGTTAATTAGAGAGAATCCTTCTAGGGCAGAGAGCCCCGGGTAACAGCCAGCCTGGAGCAGCTGGGATGGATGCAGTCGGATGGCCAAGGCCTGTGTGCTCCCTAGAAACCTCTGCCCTGGAGATGAGAGTCGTTTCTGTCAGCACACAAACGTTTCCTTAAGCCCTTTCCTTGGGAAGAGCGACTCACTTGCAATATCCATCTGAAATGTTCTCCTGAGGTATTTTTAGGCACCAGTAGTGGTGGTCCAGTGAGTCACAGCTCCGGTGCTGCCCGTTAATGCAGGATCCAGTGTAATGGATTGCTTTCCAGGGCTGCTTCCGTGGAGCTCTGCTTCGCCAGCAGCGCCAGCCCTCGCTGCCACCACTGTCTCTGCTGCACTGTGCTGGAACAGCGGGGTTTGTTCCCTCCTCACAAACAAAAGAGCCGGAGCAGGCGTCCAGAAGCCCTTCACCTCCAAATCACTGCAGTCCCACTTGATTTCACTGCAGGTACCAGCCATTACTCCGAGGGCAGGAGAATACGAGATAAATGTGATGGGGAAAGAGGGATGGAGGAAGGGAAGGGAGGAATTTGGCAAGGGAGCAAGCTGGGTCTCTCCAGAGTCCGGCAAGGGGAATAATTCAGGCATCAGGAGCGCCTGTTCCTTGTGCTAACAAGGGAACAAGGCATGGAGCACTTTAAAGAGCTCCTGCAATAAATCTCCTGCTTCAGAGGGCTGGAGAAGCTTTTGGGGAGAGCAGAGCACATGAGAGGAGAGGCTGCCCTGCTGCCTCCTGCCACAGGATAAATGCAGCAGCAGAGTTTTCTGTTTGTTCACCTCAGGAGTGCCCACTGAGAGTCCTGCCAGAGCTCAGCCTCAGCGATGCCATGGCTCTGTGACATGGACCTGAGCAGAAATGATTCCACGGTTCTGTGACACGGACCTGAGCAGAGACACCCCTGCTGAAAGGAGGCCTATCAGCAAGTTGCTTTGAATTGCTCCTTCTCCACATTTTGACGCCAAGAAGCCAAGGCACGAGGGGCCGGGACTGGCACGATGCCTGCACAGGCGGGCAGAGAGAGCCTGAATCAGATTTAGCCTGAGAGCAAACTGCCTCAAGAGAAAAAACAAGAGGTGATGTCCTGGGTCTTCCCTGAAGCCAGCACAAGGCAGAGAAATGAAGGGAAGTTTTTCCTGGTAACTGTTCCCTGGTACATCCCCACCCAGCATTCCTTGTTCGGACACAGAGAGCATTTCTCACACTATCAGAGGTCTCCTGCTCCCCAGCCTGGAGAGCTATGCCAGGCTGCCTAGAAAGATGCTGCAGCCCAAAGCTGCTTCTAAAGCTGTCCTGACCAACCAAAAAGGTTCCACTGACAGCACTGATTTCAGACAACTGTTCAGTAAAAGAGTGAAGCAGGAGGGGAAAGGAGAAGACCAAAACCCCAACCAGAACAAAAAGAAAAAAAAAGCCCCGAGCAGCACCTGAGGAGTTAAGCCTTGTTGTCACAGCACCTGCGAACCATTCCAGCTGCTAGCTTTACTGGAAGAACATGCGAGGTGGGTGTTCTCATTTCATCCATTTCTAAACAGAGAGGCTCGAGCTGCTCTGCTCTGTGGCGAGACGTGAATCAGTTCTTCGTGCCTGTGTGCAGCATTTACCCCCTGCAGTCCAGGCGTGCGTGTTTGGGGCATTTCTGCGCTCCTGGCTGGACACCCGCTGTGTGCCCCCCAGGGATGACAGAGCCCGGCCCCACAGTACCACAGCCCCATCACCCACCAGAGCAGCCCACAGCTCACCAGCACAGAGAGGTGCTCAGTCACCTACCTGCCACCAACCTGAATGATTCCCGGATTCTGAAAGCAGAGGCCGAAAGCACAAAGAGATGCACTGTGGCAGCATTTGGGGCTGAGCTACCGGCCCATCAACACCTTTGGAGAGTTCTGCTCCCCCACGCTGGGTTCTCAGCTTCTCCTTAGGGCAGTTTCAGGGAGAACAAAGGCCAAACATTCGCGCCTAAACACCCAACTCCCTTCTACCCCCAAAATTCACCGAGTTTGCCAGAAATTTCTGTGAATCCCTCTAGGAGAGTTCAGGGCAGAGCTGCTCAGGGAGCATCGTTCCATACACTGCTGCCGAAGTGGAGTTGCTTCCACTCTGCAAACTCTCCTCATTATGGCAGGGAAAACCTGCCCGGGCTCCCCTGCTGCATCAGGTGCTGTTTCGTGTGGCTCTATCCCGGTATATCCCGGTCCCTCGGGAAGGGCAGCGCGCCAGGCTGGCAGAGGGAATGCTGCCAGCTCTTGCCTGGGCAGAGGATGGAGGGCTCGGCGCTCCAGGGGTGGTGCCAGCAGGCAGGGGAGCACGGTGAGGCTACTGAGGAAGGAGCTGTGCTGCTGCCTGCCTGGCGTTTGCCTCCAGAAGGTGCACTGCGGGAAAGCAGGGGCCCGGCTGGCACGAGGAACGGGGCAGGCGTCCTTACAGGGTGCTCGGGAACCAGCAGCTGCCACAGAACACGTGCGTTTGATGTTCTTTTCTTGCCAAAACACAGCAGTCTGGAAGCAGAAAGTCGTCCATCATCGGGATGGGAAGTGGTTCTGCAAGTGCAAAGAGGCATTTTTGTGTAACTTCCAGCTGAGACAAGATTCCTGACAGCCAAATGTTCCCAAGTAACGCTCCCAGCAGCTGAGCCATTGTCAGGGGAAGGAGCTTTGACAGTAATCACAGAAACCCAAACTGGTTTTGTTTGACAGAGAACTCAAAGCTCGTCCAGTTCCACCCTTTCCACTGCCCCAGGCTGCTCCAAGCCCCGTCCAGCCTGGCCTTGGACACTTGCAGGGATCCAGGAGCAGCCACAGGTTCTCTCAGCAGCCTGTGCCGGGGCCTCCCCACCCTCACATGGAAGAATTTCTCCCCAGTATCCCATCCATCCCTGCCCTCTGGCGGTGGGGAGCCATTCCCCCTTGTCCTGTCGCTCCAGGCCCTTGTCCAAAGCCCCTCTCCAGCCCCCTTACAACCCCTTTGGGTGCTGTTGCCACCAAATCTATATTCCCAGCAGGAAAGATGTTAAAAAGCCCCAACAACCTCCCTGGATAAGCAGGAGGACAGGAGGACAGGTCTAAAGGAAGGAGGAGTAGAACAAAGGAGCTCATGGAGCCCCTCCTCCCAAAGCCCTGAGAGGAGGAGGTGGTGGTGCCGAACCTGCCCTTGGGGCACTGGCTCCTCTTTCCCATTCCCATTCCCATTCCCATTCCCATTCCCATTCCCATTCCCATTCCCGTTGCATGCCCTAAGGCAGCCGGAGCTCCCTGCACTGCTATCCACCCTGGACACTCCATTTCAGCAGGGCATTACAGCACACTTTCAAGGAGACTAACAGCTGCCCAGGTTAACGGGGAAGCTCAAGGGGACGGATTTCAGGGCAGTGCCACAAAGGAGGGTGAGACCGAAACCTGCTGTCACGCAGCCGCTGGTGTGGGACGGAGAGGGGCAGCTGATGCTGCGAGCGGGGATCCAGCATGAGCCCCACTCCCCGTAAGTCAGACCGTGTTTAAATCCCTCGCTCACGCTGCCATCAGCATTGGAGCCTGCAAACTCATCCATTCCACCTCAATCGTAACACTTGGAAGGTGTTTCCCTTTTGATCCACTGGTGTTTACACATCAAATTAAACCCCTCCAATCCTTTTTACCAGTACTACCTTTGGCCTGTCAGAGTAGCACCATTTCTTCATGCTCTTCCACCCTTAAAATCCTGCTTTTTGGAGCGAAGTGGCCCTCGGGTTCAGCACCTGGACCGAAACACTTGCAAGATACCAACTGATCAGGATTTTTTGCTGGTAAGATTATTTTCTCTTCTGAGAGTCCATGAAAACCAGCAGAACATTTTGATAGGACCCCTAACATAATCTCTGGTTACCAGGGAGATTTCCTCGGGGAATTTTCTATTGAGAAAATAAAAGCAGTTTTAAAAGAAAACTCAGCCCTATGGTAAATTGCTCCAGCTCGAAGGCGAATTTCAATAGCAGTAATTGGCAGCCTCTCTGTTGTTTGCCAGCACTTAACAGAAGTTCTGAAAAAGGTTTGTGTTCAGATTGGCATGGTGTTGGTAACTGCTGGGCATTTCCAGCAGGAAAACTGCCGCCCAGCACACGTGGGCACCATGGGGGCTCGCACACGCCCCACCAAGAGGCCTCGGCTGTAGTTTCAAGAACGTGTTCACTGGGAACACACAACCTCTCATCAGAGCCCGGCTACGCGGGAGGTATGAGGGGCAGCCAAAAAACGGGGAGCTGGAAATAGCTGAAGCCAGGACCAACCCCACGGACTAATGGGGTTGCTTTGCTGGAGGGCTGTAATGCCCTTCCCCACTCGGCTTATTTGTCATTTGCATTGCACTCAAAATCTTCTTTGGCAGCTGGCACAGGCTGCCCAGAGAAGCTGCAGCTGCCCCTGGATCCCTGGAAGTGTCCAAGGCCAGGCTGGACACCGGGGCTTGGCCTAGTGAAAAGCATCCCTTGCCGGTGGCCGGGGGTGATTCCGTAGGAGAGGGGCTGAGGAAGCAGCAAGTGACTCAACACCTCTGTGAATTTCCTCCCTCAAAGTTTATAGACACACGAGCAAACCCCCAGTCATGCCTGTTCTCTAGATAACCACGTCGGCAGCACCGGGAGAGAGCAGCAAACATTGCCACAGCCTGTGAAACAGACGGTGTTCCAAGCAAACTGGAGCACTTGGAGCGGGCAACTAAAGGAGATGCGCACAAGACTCGGTTGCCCGGCACCAGCCCAGCCCTCAGCTGTGTTCCCAGGCAGGGATTCTCCTACAGGGAGCGGGCGCCAGGGGAGGGGCTATTCCGTGCTCCCTTCTTTCCCAAAAGGCACCCCTTGCGCCTGGAGGTGAAAAAAGGGATGGTGTGACTTCAGGCGAGCCGAGCTGCAGGCGCTGGGCAGGTTTAAAATGGCATACACACTAAAAGGCAAGATTAAATAAACCCTTCACCGCTCGCTGTGGGCTCCCAAAGCTTTACCTGCATTTCAGTGTTTTAAAAAGCCGCGTCAGTGTGGTTGTGAACCCTCCCGCCTCCTCACGAATGACCTTTTACCGGGGGATTTATAAGCAAAAAGCTTCAAGGGGAAAGCCAACGCCCCCGTCCCCAGTGATCCCAAACTCTGCAGCCACGTGGCTGCGGTGAGCAGGCGGGTTTAGGACAGCAAACACCGAGGAGTCCGCCTCATTCCAAGGCGTGACAGCTGCGCCATCGGCTTCTTCTCTTCTCGAGGGTGGCCCCCAGCAGATGGTGAGGGAAGGGAAGGGAACAGGAGCGAGGTGTGCCTGGCAGACACAGCCTGTCCCACCTCAGCCTTTCCCAGCTGCAGTACCTGGGGATTTCCAGAGCTGGAAGCTGCCTCTGAGCACAGTGCAGAGAAGCCACCAGTGATTTTGGGACATTAATTCGTTTAATCATTTCTTAAAAACATTTTTGTTTCTGGCTTTCCTGCAGTGCCACAGCCTGGAATCGGGTGTTTTCCGAGGAGGGGCTGAAGTGTGGCACAAAGAGGAAAGGCCTGAGCATCCCCGGCTCTGGGCGGGCAACACCCTGGTGGGACTGCACGTGTCCTCCTGAAGCTCCTCTGCTCAGTGCTCGGCAATGCTCGGAACTGGAGTTCAAGGGAAAACCTGGATTTACATCCGAAGCAGAGCACGTGCGGCAGGAGCCCTTGTCCCAGCAGCAGCTGCCTGCAAACGTCCTCCTGCTGCTCTGAGCATGGGATGTTCCGGCATCCTGAGAAAGCATGTCCTTCTCGGGTCCTGCTCCTCCTTCCTCACTTTCCATCCTTTTCCAAAGTGCCAGGGGAATGGCCCTGAGGGGAGCAGTTTCTAGGACTCCTGCCCACCCTTCAAGGGTCCTTTGGAGATTTTGCACGAGGAAGAGCTGCAGAGAAACAAAGAGAAAAAGGGGGAAATGGGATTCTTTCAGCTGAAAGAAAAGCATCTTACTGCCATAGCACGGAAACTGGCAAGTGCTGCTGAGAGGAAGAGACCGATGGAAGTGCTCTTTTCCCAGCAGATTTTCCCTGTTTTCCAAGATTACCTTCTCCTTCCCAGCACAGCCCTGGCCCGGAGAGTGGGCATGGATGAGTGTGCTTGCTGCCGAGCGTGAAGCCCCCGGGAGCAGGAGCCCGTCTGATCCAGCTGCTGCCTGGCACGACAGCGGTGTCACAGCCAGCCCAGGGAACGAACAGCCCTTCCCGTGTGGCCAGGGCTGCTCCTCACGAGCCCAGGGAAAACAGGCTTGGAAGTTTCCCTGATTCCTTTCGAAGCTCCATCCTGAACAAGTTCTCGCCTTCCCTGAAGTCTACTCAGCACCTTACGCAAATTCATTCCAATTGATGCCACATGGAGGAGATGACCCCGTGTAAGAACATGAATCACCCCCCCCCACCCCCCCGCCCCTATCTCTGACCGCCAGGGAGGGTTTGAAAAGGAATAAAGAATGAAATTCCCAGTGGCTGTGTGAGCAGTGTTTGATGTTGGGTTGTGTAAATCACAGACCAGACTGAGCTGCACGTATGGGAATATGGAGGAAGGGTTTGATTAACAGCTCGGTGGGGCTCAGATCCAGCTGCACAGCCAGCTGAGAGGTTAATTACCCAGATGAGAGAAATGCTGATCCCTCAGCACCCGGCACCATTTCCATATGTATTTGTCAGTCAGAAATTGAGGCTGTTTTGTTTTAGCAAAGGCCGAGGCAATGGAAGGGACCAGGGGGCGTCCTCAGGCAGCCGGGAGGCGTTGGGAACACCGCAGGAAGCGGTGCCTCTGCAGCCTGCACAGTGTTTCCCATTTTGGTTCCTGAGGATTACGTGTTACTCGGGTATTGCAGTGCCCAGGGCTGCTCTGGCAGGAGCTGCCTTTTAGGGAACATCAGGAGGACACCCCGCTGCCAAAAGTGAGGGGGGCTGGAACTAGGTGGGCTTTGGGGCGCCTTTCAACCCAAACCGTGCCACGACTATGTGGACACCTCCGTTAACGAGGAACAGCTGAACAGTTCAAGTCCAGGAGGGATGCCAGACTCAGGGGGCAGGAATTGCTTTCAAAAGGAAAGGGGTGTAGCTATTGATTTCCAAACGTGACATTTAGACACCTGAAGAACAAAATACAGGGCACCCAAGGATTTCCAATGATTTTGAAAGCAGTGGTGCTGGAACACCCACGGGGCTGGAACATTGACAATCTGAAGCATATTCCCAGAAGGAGCTCCCAAATTGCTCTGAGGAACAGTAGGCTGTTTACTGCAGGTTTTATGAGCTTTTGACATGAGTCATCTGGCAGAGCTGAAGCCAAGTGAGGGAACCAATGAGTGAAAATACACGGGCATCGTTAGCAAAAAAAAAGGAAAAGGAAGATGGCTCCCGCTTCGGGGAGCTGACAGACTTTTAAAGAGCTTGAAATACACAGCTCTCCTTTACTGTCCAAGGTCACGGCACCTGCTTTTGTGGGTGTCAGGGGCAGCCTACCCTGAGGGTTGCTCTGGAGTCAGTGGAGGAGAGGCACACTCAGGCATCTCCACTGACTATAAAGAGCAGGTGGGTACAGGTTGACATGTCCAAAATCAGATGGGAGCATGGATGCTTTTCAAATTTGAAGTTTAAGTTACATTTTGAGTGCCCATGTTTAGATGTTCTGATTTGAGGGAGAGAGGCTCAGATGCACATAATTCATTATTTATGAGCCCGAGAAGGTAGCCTGACACATGCTGAACATATGGGTGCTCTTCAGCTCCCTTCCCCACGACGTGGGGTCCTGAGCTCTCCTCCTGGCCCCCTGGAAGCAAAGTTTGGAGTCAGGAGGAGAAGGGGGAAAAAGACCCCAAACCCCGCTAAGCCTGTTAAGGACAGCCCATGTGCCACCTGGAACTCTGAGCTCAAGAGCTGTCACCTGTGGCAGTGGGTGACATCAGAGTGAGGGGACCTGCCCCAGCCCTGCTGCCAGCCCAGAACTAGCAGGATTGTCATAATTCACCTTTTGGCACATCCCGTGCAATTCTCCACAGGCTCCAGGTGCAGAGAGGGAGACGCGTTCCTGGGGCTCTGTCCGAGTGTCCTCCCCGAGTGCCATCTGCTCCTGCTGGGCTGAGGTCACCCTTGTCACGGGACGTGCCTTTCTCCCTTTGTTCTGGTCTTCTCCCTTCTCTGCTACTGTTTCTGGCGTTTCATTAGTTACACACAAAGAAAAGAGAGGGAGAAAACACCGAGTGTAATAAAAATATCTCCGCAGGAAATACGAGAAATGATAAATTTTAGCATTTGTATAAAAACGGCAGCTCAGGCTCCCTATGCATGCGGCGATAAAACAGACGAAATACTGCACGAGATGCTTCCTTTGATTGTCCCGGTTTGGCTGGGGTACGGTTTTGTTAGCTGGTACAGTGCTGTGCTCTGGATGTAGGGTGAGGATAACGCTGGGGGGCCATCACTTCCCCTCTCTCCCCCGTTTCTCAGAGGAGCAGGATGCAGCAGGCTCGGGGACACCACGGATCAGCAGCTCCTTGAGCGAATGTGGACACTTCCCTGGGACACTTCATCAGCCTGGCCGCTTTCTGTGATCTACTGCATCTCTCAACTGCTTCCACCACAGCCACCCCAAATCCAGTGCAGTCATAAATCATTTCAGGGCCAGCAGACACCTGCAGGGGGAAGACCACACGGAATCAAATTGGCTTCTGCAGAGCTCAGGCAGGTCGCGGGTTTTAGAGCTTCAGAGCTGAAGAAGGGACCCGCAGGTGGGTAAGACCCTCGATATGGAGCCTTAACTCTGCCTCAGCTCGGCCAGCCCCAGGGTCTCTGCCTTTGGTTCTCATATAAATGAACGCCGGCAGTGTGGGCGTGGATGGGGTCGGCAGCACAGAGCTGAGCTGCGTCTGTGCAGGACCTTAAATCAGAATCACAGCGGGCTTAGGGTGGGAAGGGGCCTCCAACTCACACCGTTCTGACCCCGCTGCTGTGGGCAGGGACACTTTCCACTAGAGCAGGTCTGTCCAAGGCCCATCCACCCTGTTTGTGTGGCAGGAGGAGACAGACAGTCCCTCGTGAGCCACAAGGAGCTGCCTGGGGGCCAAGTCACACGTGCAGGCGTCGGACCCAGCACCCCTCAGACAGTCTCAGCTGGGGGCGGCTACGCCTGCAAACTCACTGGGGAAATAGCTTCCGACAGACATAAAGCAGAAAACGCTGATCCTTGTCCCCTCGAGCCGTGGTAGCCTGGAATAACACCCCGTTCTGAGCTGAAAGCCACAGACGCGTTGGCTGTGCGGCCGCTCGCCGCCTGGCTAGCGGCCAGGCCCTCTGGGCCAGAGCGAGACTAGAGACCCCCTCGGCTCCTCCAGCATTGAAACGCTGCTCTCATCACAGGAGGGGCTGGTCTCAGCACGTGCAAGGAAACCTTCCCCTTCTCCCACAGCCGTTCCACCTCGCTGAGAGGCTGCTGCCGAGCAGAGCCGTCGGCACCCGGCACAGCAGCGGGACGTCCCTGGCAGGTCGGCAGCGACACGGAGCAGCAGCCACGTTGTCAAAGGTCAGGGCTGACACTGGGCTCACAACTCCTCTGGCGAGTTTTAGCCTGGCACAGTTCAGTAGCGCACAACAGACGCTGAGCCCTGGGAACCGGGCGCCGTCGGTGGGACGCCCGGCAGTGCTCGGAGAGGGGTCTTTGCAGGGACAGAGGTGTCGCATCACCTCCAGCATCCGTCTGTCCTTTGCAAAAACACCCAGAGTTAAAAAAAGCCCAACCCACCAAGGCTTCTCTGGGAATCAGATGCAGTTTTCTTCCCCAGCCTGGAACTCTCACGTGCCAACCCCTTTGCAGGGGCTCGATTTCCTGAATGCAAAAATTGCACGGGCAGAAACCACCAACACCTGGATGCGTTTCGGCAATGCACGAACAACTTAGATTGGGTAATAAATGTGGAAAGGTAGTACCTGGCCTTGTCTGCACAGAAACACTCTCATTTCGCCCTTAAAAAAGTCAAAAGCACATTAGAGAGAAACAAGAGGGGGGATTAGGTGTTCTCCTGTAATGCTCCTATACTGTGTTTGCTTAGATTGCTGGATTAACAAGGGGACTGGATTTCATTACATGCATGAGGAAATTAATACGGAATTAAATTAATGCTGTTATTTGCATTACTGAAACAGAGCAAAATGCAGAAAGGAGCAGCATTGTTAAGTGGTAAAAGGGCAATGTACTCCTTCTTCAACCACAGAAAATTATACCAGAGTTAGGGAACCATTTAAATTGGAAAAGACATCTAAAACTGTGGAGTCCAACTGTTAATCCAGCAATGAAGTTAAAAATAAATAATTTTAGCTCCCCTTTAAATGAAATTCACCACAGCCCTGAGAAGAAGCGAGCAAATCTGTTTCTTGCCCACGGCCCATGGCAACTTAAACATCTGAGCTTGCAGAGGTTGTCCTGGGACTCCGAAACATGATGCAAACCAGAAAATAAGTCAGTTGGGTTCTGCACAGCCATAAAGTACCCCCACAAGCACCCCCCCCAGCTTGATACGACGGCATTTGGACAACGCACATTCCTAATGAAAAGAGGGAAAAGGTCTCGTTGGATGATGTGGCATTACAGCATCATTCCCGGCGGTGATGCGGAGCTGCGCACGGATACAGCAGCTGTCAGATAATCTCCGTGATTAATGCCCGGGAGCCCTTGCATTCAGCTCCATTGCTCTTACAAGACTCAACCCAAATGGCAGGACCCCTCCAGAGCCCAAGAGATGCAGTTCCGCCCTCCTCCCATCCCTTCTGGGAGCAAAAGACACACGGGTTTTGCTGCAGTTTAGCCTCTCACTTGTGAGGAAGAGAAACGTGTAAAACTACGGATGTTTATTTCTAGAATCCACTTAGTACGTGTTGGCGTTGACTTCCAAAGGATTAAGCAAACGATGTGTCAGACTTCGGGCTCCCAGAGCTGTGCAAATCCAGCTGAGGATGCTAAACTAAATCAGCTGGTGGCCAAAGCTCAGCCTCTGGTGGAAGCCTCTCCTCATCATCTCCTTGTCCAAAGTAATGCCCCAGAACCGAGCCCAAAGCTCACGGGGAGCCCAGAGCCGGCTCCAGGAACAGCCCAGCTGGCCATCAGCTGTGTCCCTCAGCAGCAGCAGGTTCTGGGACACGTGGCATGGATGGATGTCCCGATTCAGCTGCATCCCGTGGGCTCGGCCAGGTGCATGGGAGCTGCACACGAGCAGTGGCTCAGGATGCACAGGGGGAGCTCGCTGCACGTGTCAGAGGAGCCTGTCGGGAATCAGGACCAGGTTTCTCCAGTGGCTTTATGGGCACGGCTGTAACATGGACAGAAAAGCCCTCTGGGGCTCCAGGAGCTTTGCTATAGCAGCCTCAGCACTCAGGGCTTCAGCCTTCATTTTCCCCTCAGTGTTGTCTTCTCAGTACGCAACACATTCATTCACAGAAAGATTAAGTCGGTTTCAGTTAAAAATTGGTTTTTATGTGAAGGAGCTTTCCGGTTTCCAAGAGGTTTTTGGGAGAACAGTGGCCAGCAGTGGCCAGCGGTGCTGGGGAGCAGCTGTGGCAGAGGGGCTGCTGTGGCATGCCCGGCTCAGCGCATTCCCAGGGCCGCTCCCACCCTGGCTGCTCATCCCTCACACAGCACCAGCCCCGGGACCTGGTGCCGCGCTGGCAGCGGTGCCGCCGCTGTCCTGCCGAACAACATCTGCTCTAAATAAGATGTTTCATCAATAACCTGCACACACACACACACACACACACACACACACAGGGCTGAAACACAGATGTACGGATTGAACCGTTCGATAATTTCCATAAAGAACAAGCGCAGCCGACTCGTGCTGAAGCAATAATCGGGCATTCAGCAAAAGCCTCCGTGAATACTTCTGTAGCTCGGGAACATTTTAGTTCTTTCCCCTCTTTTTAATTTTGCAGTTGCCCTTGTTTTCTGCCATTTATTATTGATTTTCACTTTATGAATCCCTGAGCCTTCCATAGAAAAAGAATGCTTGATCACTTCTTCTAAAAACCCCCGATAAGAAAATTAAATCCCTCTGGCATCACTGCACAGGATAGTTGCGTAACAAACTGAGTATATATAGAAATTGCTTTCCAAGTGTTTACATAAGAGCTTGGAATAACACAGATGTAAAAAAAAAATAAAAATCTAACTCAATTTACAAGCCAGCCCTGCGGTGCTTTTGTGTCTGATAACATGGAGCGAGCGAAGCAGCTTAGCAGTGGAACGCAGGGAATATTAGTCTGGTGCTATTTACATAACTGGGGAAGAAAGATTAAAACGGGGCAGACGAGTGTGTATAAAAGGGTGATTTGCTTATCTTGGAGAAGATCCTCTGTCTGGCCAGGGAGACTGGCACAGAAGCTGATGGTTTAAAATACGCCAAGCTGTCCAAAATCTCCTCTGGTTTCTTCCGGCAAGTTGATGCCCATTCTGAGATCAGAACTCCACAGACATCTCTGCAAGCTCTTCTCAACAGTTCCAGTCACAACACGCAACAAGAAAACCCAGGTTTGTTCCACCAACCTCTCCTAAGACTGAGTGGCACAATCATTTATCTCCAAAACATTCCCATAGTTCAAGTTCTGGAACCTGGAGCACGCCGGGCACCAGGCGTGTCGTTCCAACCAAATGTAAAATAAACCTTGTGAATAAAATGGCTCCTCTCGAGAGCCTTCAGACTTTGAGCTCAACCTAAGGAGCCTCTGCGCTCCTGAAGGAGAGCAGCACTCACTGGTATTGCCTGGGCTGGGGGGGTTGGGGGTTGGTTTTGGTGCATTATGTCCATGCCACCCAAACCTCAACCCTCTCAAACACAGCTTCCTTCTTCTGATCTCTCCCTCTGCGGCATCCAGATGCAAATAGAATAGAATAGAATAGAATTTAGAATGTAATAGAATTTAATTTATTTCCTTCTGGAAAGTAATGGAACAAACGGGTCCATGGAGATCAGTTCAGCCTTCCATTACTGTACATGCATTAAACATTAGAGCCGCTGTACTCCTCCTAGTAGGGACATGAAAAATGCACGGAACATTCCCAATTTGAATTCCATAATAATCCATAATGCTCTCAAAGACTTCTTTTCAGATGTCACCATGTCATTTTCCTGAGCAACCCCATTCTCCCTCCCTTTCTTACTGGCTGCTTCTCACTGGGTACAAATCCCTCACAAAGCAGACGGATTCCGCCACTCCCAGCCTCCCCCTAACAGGAAGAATCAAAAAGCATCCTGGGCAGACCCAACCCAAGCTGAGCACTACACGGACCTTCATGGAGAGAGCAGAGACACTTGCTGCAGCCTCTAGGTCCGGATCCCATCCCAACAGCTGCTGACCTGTTCCTTACTTTCTCCATTAAAATCTGTATTTTCCAGGGTCTTCTGAACAGATACACCTAACTCCCAAAAGGCATTCTCCGAACCCACTTCAGGGAGTAGCGCTGGGAACTGCAAAGCTGCTGCAGGCCATTAATACAAATGTTCCATTTTCTGTGTCACAACCAGGAGCAAAAAGAAATCCCTGATCTACCCCGCTCTGGAAGATGACTTCTTGGGAGTTCTCCCCCAAACACAACAAGGACACCACTCCAACCCGTGCTGTCTGAATCTGTCTCTTCAAATGTTACATGTTCAGCCAATTTATTTGAATTCCCACGAAGCAGCTCAGATTCTTTCCCCCTTTCTATTCAAGTGAAGGTTACAGCTGGTGTGACTCCTGCGGCCTCACTGCTGAGCCCCTCCTCTTTCCCTGGACAAGTGTAATCCTTGTATCCACCGGGGCTTTGCCCACCCCTGTGGGTGCCTGTGACTGCCACCTGAGAGCTTGACCAGGGCTGAGGCCAAGGTCTCTCCGTGCCAGCGCTGTGAGTCTCCGGAGGGGCGGGATGGACACTGAGCTATCAGGGTCACGGCAGCACCAAAGGATGCAGAGCAGATCTGGAGGTAAAGGGAAACGGGTTCCAAACCCAAGTATCTTTCCTATCTAAGGCAACAGAAATACAAGCTCAGGGTGTTTCCAGCCTGGTGGTTTGTGCAGTTTTGATCCCCAAGCGCTGTAACCTCGGACGCTTTGGGCAGACGCTCCCCATTATCAAGGTGACTCTGCCTGCTGATAAGCACCAGCATGTTCTTTAAGGCTTCACCCATAATCTTTAGCGGGAGCTGATTCTGGTAAGAGCAGCTCTGATAGGTTTTTTCCCAAACTCTTCTCTCATTGACATTCCCACCTGTGAAGGGAGTTCTTGACAGTGTTCCTCGAGGTTACGGTGCTGTGACGGGGGCGGGCGTAGGGAAGCAGGGAAGGAGGCAGGGGGTGCGTGGGCACAGTGCCTTCCACAGCCAGCTGTGTACCACAGACAGGTCACTGCAAAATCCACAGGGTCAGAAGGTTCAGCAAAAAAGCCCACCTGGCACATGTAGGAGGAAACAGCTCAAATTGCCCTCTGGCTACCAACCAGGGCTCCACAGCGGCAGAACCCCTCGCCTCCCACCCGCACAGGGCTGAGCTCCCACTGAGGAAGGGCATTTTCCATACGTGGTCCTCAGATTTATCCTGCTTCTGAGCTGCTGAGCAGCAGCAGATAAACCATCCACTAATAGAACACAACTTCGAAGCACAGACAAGTGTTTGTCTTCTTTCCAGTGCGGCATTTTATTGACTGATGGTATCTATGGAAGTGGAACGAACACAAACACTTTAAATCCCTCATGAAGAGGGATATTTTTTGTAAAAACAGGTGAAAGGGCAGCTTCAAGAAAGATAGTGCATAGAACAGAGTCAAGAAATAAGAAATACGCTCCCTAAAAACCCAAGGGCAGCCTGCAGCCTGTGAACTCACTGATTTCCAGATCCCAGTACTGCAGCAGCTGCTGCTCAGTTGGTGGGGGACAGGGGCAGGCAGTTTAAGATGTGCCACACAAGCTCCAGAGCATAAAATCTGTTTACTCCTTCCTTAGCGATGGAGTCAGCTCTCTCTTAAACAAGCAGTTCCGTGAACGAGTCTGGTTTCAAATAGTCCCAGAATAAATGCATCCTAAATCCCAACGTCTTTCCATTGCCCAGCCTGTGGATCCTCCTCTGCCAGGTAACAGTCAGGCTGACCACCTTTCCGCTGCACAAATCCATGCTCTGTGTTCCCTCTTCCACCTGAAAACCTGATTTTTCCAAGATCTAGAAGCATTCCACACTCCCAAAGCCCCTCACGTATCACGGCTAAACCTTGGGATGCCATTTCTCCAGAGGGCTATTTCTCCAGTGGGGTGTCCCCCTTCTCTTTGCTGCCAGAAGCCTTTCCAGCAAGAGTTTCTCTTCCACCCAGCCTGGTGATAGCTCCAGGCAGGCCAGGCATGAGCCAGGAGGGCACTGGGGTTTCATAACTTAAACATGAGAACCTGCAGCTCTGCAGGAGTGAGGCAAGCAGACATAAATCAAACGGGCAGAACGTCTCAGCACCCATTCCATACCGGCAACTGACACAGTACATGGCAAGGCTGGCAAAAAGGGGGCAGGGTTCCATCTTCAAAAAGAGAAGGAATTCCTGGGAAAAGGCAATGGTCAAAGAATAAAACAATAGAACAAAAGCAAACAAACAAACCAACTTCTCCCCACACACACAAAAAAAATCCCACCCAAAAAACCTCACCATCTTACCACCCCTGAAAACTCCACAACAAATTCAATGAAATGAAAAAGCAGAGACAGGGAGTTGGACAGAAGGAAACATCAAAAGGAATTGTGAAAGCGATGGGGCACGGAGCAGCAGGAGGGATTGAAATGAGAGGGAAAGTAGAAATGAGCATTACAATGTGACGGGGTGGGGGGTCAGCAGAAACACTCAGAGATGAGAGGACAGCGGAGGAGAGGCCCAGTTAGAGACTCATGTGGGGCAGGAAAAGGCTGCTCTGGCTGCAGCTGGACAGGCCAGACCTGGACAGGTGAGAGTGGTGGTGATTGCCCAGCCCAGAGCAGTGACACAGCTCTCACACTGTCTGCCAAGACATGGAAGTGTTCAAACGCAGACTGACTGTGGTACCGATGCCTTCAGATTTGTCCTCCAGGGGCTGCTTTCAGTGTATTTAACTTCTGCTATTGTCTCCCCTTACACTTTTCTGGGATAAAAGCATCCTTGGATAGGAAGTTGACCAGGTTGTGGGTCAACAGGGTTTTCTCTTTTCAGCTGTTCTCATGATACCCTCCTATTTAACAGAACTACTGAAAAATTCATCAGGGATGAGGGTTAGAAACATCTCTCTCACTCAAGGCAGTAGGTCTGCTGCCCCGGCACACTAACGTCCTTGAGCAGTGCTGGGATAGGCTGTGGGAGCCTTGGGACAGGGCCTTGTGCTAAAAGCAAAGTCACTGCCCAGTTCTGAGGTCACCAGTGACAGCTGCAGACCCCCTGCACTGGTCCCACTTCCCACAGGAAGTGGCTGTTAAAGGGCACCCACCCCAAGATGGTGCTTGTCTTCCACACAAAATCCATCTCCAGTCAGTAGTACTAAAACTCTCCAAATACATTTATTTATCACCGATGAAAATACTGTACAATGGCCCGGGGAAGGGGTGGGGGAAGGCAAGGTATTAAGTCTGGCTTTCATCAATGTCCTTGTCAGGATCCATGGCTGCAGCTTCGCTCTCCTGCTGCTGCTTCTTCCAGAGCTTTGCCATAGCCAGGAGTTTGAGGTTGGGCTGATTGGCAGTGTCTTCCGGGAAAATGTAATCATAGTACTCCTCCCATCCAGCATCAGACTAGAGAGAAAAATACCACAAAGCAAGCTTAATTTGCATGTTAATGTTGGCTATTAGGAGGTGCTTCTAATAAGAAAGAGAAGAAATTAGACAAATACTAGAAAATTAAGCCCCGTGTTTGTTATCCCAGCAGCTGACTCCGTAAAGCACAAAGACACCAAGGGCTCACGGCCACCACTGGCATGTTTTTCCTTACCCCATCTTCGGCCTGCAGCTTTCTCCTCTTCTTTATCTTCTCAGGCATCAGCTTATCTATCCTCTCCTTAGTGGCATCGGTCCCAAACTCATCCTCGAAGCTCCTCCAGGACTCCAGCAGCATGACCCTCTCCTCCTTCTCCTCGCAGCTGCGCATGGCCTTGTTGGCCTCCTCGTAGATCTGCCGGCAGCGCGGCAGCCGCTCCTCCCTCCCCGCCGACAGCTCGAACTGCGCGAAGCTGATCCACACCTGCGGGCACGCACAGCAAACCCCAGCTCCAGCCTCCGCTCCGTGCTGACACAGCCAGGGCGGAGGTTGAAACAAAACAAAGCAGCAAGGAAACCCAAACATCAACACATGAGCAGGTGCCCAGGAAATCCCCGTCTGGCTCACACCCGCGAGGCTGGCCCATTTCAGCAGGACACAACATCCACGTCAGCCACGCGCAACAATTTCGTGTGGCCGTTTCAAGTGGTGAGAAACCCATGTGAATTTACTCAATGACAGCACCAAGGGACACTGGAAAATCACAGTTCTCCTTGCAAAGTTTTTGCAACTAAGATCCCAAAGCTGCTCAGCAAAGAGGGCTGCGTGGAAAAGCTTCTTTCATCTGAGACGCCTGCTGTTGTACGGCATTCAGGAACTTCCCTCCCCCCTCCAGAGCACAGGTATGGGCCTGAACCTGGGTTGATTTGACCCAAGGCAGCCCAGGCTTTCCCTGCCTGTGGGCCAGGTTCAGGGCCAGCTCCGTGTCCTGGGCACCCACACACACCTTGACGTGCTGTGTGCGCTGCAGCAGCCGCCGGTAGAGGTTCCTGGTTTTCTCATACTCCTCTTGCTCAATCTCAAAGTCAATGTAGGATTTCCAAAGGACCTGCAACAGAGAAGCCTCCTCACCACCATGTTCGTTCCGAGCACAGGGAGATACCGGGAGGGGAAGAGAAGGGGTAAAGATGAGATTTCCCTGAGAGAAGGTTCGGAGATCGGGGTGCATTCACTGGCGCCACAGGCTGGGATTAGGGCTGAGCGGCACCAACCCCGGTGCGCATCATCCCCTCGGCTTTCCCCTCCTGTTTTATCTGGTGGATTGTTCACGTGTTCATCAGCCACTGTGCAATAGTTCCACAAAACTGGCCCCCTCCCCGCTCACCTCTGGCATGTCCAGCCGGGGCTGGCCGATAGCCAGCTCGTAGATGGCCCGGGCGCGGTCGATGTCCCCAAGGATGGTCTCCAGCTCAGCAAACTTAATCCAGGATGTGCAATTTTCCGGTGCAAACTCCAGGAATTTTTCATACAGCTTTCGGCAGCGGTCAAATTCGCGCAGTTGTAACTCCAGCTCAATGTAACCTTTAAACAGTTTGTTTTTTGGACATTTACCTATGGATGTCCCCTGTTAAGCAGAAAAAAACCAAACCTCTTAGTGATCTTTTTGAAGGAAAATAAAACCCGCTTTATTTTCTAAGCGTTTCTTTACTCCCCAGTGCTTGAACTACAACTCATTTTTTTGCACTGTTCATTGAGGTTGTTCAGGGCCAGTAGGAAATTCAGTGTTTGCAGAGCAAACGTGCATCCATAAACACCAAGAGCCTGGGAAGCAGAAAACATCATCACTTGTCATACTTTTACGTAACGTGGGCTCCCCACGGAGCGTGAGTGGAACTTTTAACCCTGGTTCATCAGCTGAGCACCTGAAGGGAAGCACAGTCTGTACCAGCGTGCCCGGTGAGCAGTTCCCAAGCATCTCATAAAACAAAATGATACCAAACAAACTGTGGCCCCACGCTGCTCCTCCCTGCACAGAGGATGGCGGCCCACCCCAGCCTGCTGGCTGACAGCAACGGACAGCTGGAGAATAGTGTCTTTAAAAAACATTTTCTTTCTGGTATGCCTCAGTCTCTGAAGAAAACTGTCTGTCCTAAGCCAAGCTGAGGGTGATTTTGGATTCCTAGTTTGGGAATCTCTTGAAGAAACAAGGGTTAAGAATGGGCATATCTGAGACAGGTTGTAGTGAACCTGACCTTGGAGTCACTTCTATAGACAAGTACAGTTTACTAAGTGATGTAGCTTCTGCTCCCTCAAGCCAATGTGAGGCAATTTGAGACGGAATTCCCTCCCTGCCATTCTCCTGCACAACGTTCCTACACATCGATTGCTTTGGAATTTACTAAAAATGGAGGAAACCACCACTTAGGATTATCAGTTTGGTCACTGCTGTGGCCCTCCAGCTCTACAAACGCCGCTGGTATTTCAGAATATGCTCAAGTTCTTCTCCACGTGCCCTCTGTCACTGTTTTGGTGGAAGCCCCATCAGTTTGCTCTTTAAAGTCAACCACCTCAACTGCTACCAACGCTGGATTTCTCTCAAAATGCCTGCTGCTGTCCCTGAGCTTACGAAGAACATCTGAACTGAAAAGAAAGGAACTTTTTCATTTCAAAAGATCTTGCTGCCCCATCACACCCTGCTGTCCCCCGACATGCTGACATTCACACAGTGAACCTGCTCAGCAGCTCCTGAGCCTGCCTGAAGCCCCTGTGATTGCTTCTGTCAGCAGCAGTTGTCAGGTCCTAATTTCCTAGAGTCAAACCTCCCATTCATCTACAACAAAGCTTTTTAAAACCCTATTGTTGGAACAAGTATCACTGTAAGGAATCAGCAGCAGCTAAGAACTTGCAAGAGCACTAAGCTGATGTGGGTGCTCTGCATTCAGAGGAGTGCTTTGTCATTTCAGCCCGGGGCTAATTCATCAGAACAAGCTACGTTTCTTTTAAAATCGTTTCTTTTAAAATCATATGTGACAGTAAATGCCGGCCCCTGCAGACTTCTGGTATGCTTTATTTTAAGTGGATGAAACCAGCAATTTAGAAAGGACAATTTAAGATCTTTTAATGACATTCCTGTGTTACTATTAATTAGTGAAGTCAGTTATGGCTCTGACAAAAGCTTACCAAAGCCCTTCTGGCAAGGGGGAGGTTTTTCTGTCGAATTTCGAACTGTGCATACAGCAGCCACATTTTGGCAAATGTAAACTGGAAGAGAAAGAACGAAGTGCTATTTAGGCTGGAAAGTCAGTAGACAATACTGCACGCATTCCTTAAAAAAACAGGCATTCCTTCTACACAAGATACTACTGCTACTGCAGGTAGCCTCATTTGATCTCAGTGTTTTCCTGATGAAAGGTTGAGAGTTCATTACCTAAAGCAATCTCTCTAGGACAGGACAATATATTGGGGTGAAAGGAAAAATGGCCAGGACAGAAGTCTTTTAAACCAGCGAAAATAGTTTTTTAACCCATCATCGGCTGGCAAAACATCAGCTACTGCTGAATCAATTAACAGCTAATCAGCCTTTAATAGCTAGAGATCAATCTGACACTCAGATGACAATAAATGACAAACTAGAAAAAGAACAACATGAACTAGGATTTTCTGACACTCCAAAGCAATGCAGATTAATAGTTGTAAGGGTTCTGCCACACGGATATTTCAGTTAAAGTTCACAAGCAAAAAAAACCCCCACAAAACTCCAATCAGCCTCGAAGACCAATTGTAATGGGGAAGACAGACCTGAAAGCTGTTCTGTCAAACGCAGTAACCTCAGGGGTGACCATGAGGGCCACTGGATGCTATAAAAGGTGCTAGCCCAGTAAAGCAGAGCCACAGGTGCCCTACAGAGCCTGGAGAGACACCGGGCTGTGAGTAGCTATGAACGGATCCCGCCTGAGGAGGAATGCAAGCAAGCAAAGACTACATGGTCTTCCCTGTGTACTGACTACGTGTAGTGTCATCTTCTTACAGTCTACTCAGCAACTGTATTGATAATTAGCAACTGTTTTATCATTTAATTATTTGAAAATACTGGGAAAACCCTTGTGTTTGATGTGTATGAGGGAATCTGAGACCAGTGCTTGTCCTGCAGTTTCCCACCGGGGATGCAAATTACAGCTGTCTTGCGCTTTAGCTTGAAGACATCCCTGTCCATTTTGGAAGACTGATGTTTTGAGAAACTGGAAGGGATACCTGAAGTTTTAAGCAAAGCCTCCGTGAACCTGCTAGCAGCCATTTGGAGCTGCTTACACACCTGAACGTTGGGGTGGGGGGGGGAAGAGAACGAAAGGATCTTATCTAGGGCATTTTAACCCAAAACTCAACCCAAACTACTGGAGGAGCCATACCTTCTTGTGGGGCAGGAGCTCAAGGCATGCCTGGTACACCTGTCTGGTTCGCTCTGCATCCTGCAAGAATGGGCAGTGTTAAACACTTTGTTTACTGCAGAGATTATGCTGAATTTTGAATCCTGCAATGACTGCAAGACTACAGAACAGTATTCAAGTCAAGCTGGTTAGAATCAGGAATGCTTATCTACTTAGTGTGCACAGTTCAAAGGCGGTAGCTTCTGAATCAGCAAGACTCACCTTTCCAAAGCAAGGTTCAGAGCTAAGAAGCAGACAATACAACAAGGAGCGTCCCGGTCGTGGGAGGAAAAACATGTCTCTTCCTTTGACAGACACCGAATAGGTGTTCTGTATTCAGAGCAGCTCTAATATTCCGTGACTGGAAACAGAGTAAGTACTTGCACAGCCTCGAAGGCCGCTACAGCAACAACGTGGCTGCTTCACAAACAGTTTTTGTTAACTGTAAAACTGTTTCACAAGTCCAGGTAACAGCCTGGCACGGGCAGTTCAGCTGTGGCCAGAAACACCCACTTCTGCTTTCACCATCAGCGTGTTGCTGGGTGAATTAGGGTAAAACAAGTTTGGTTTTTTTTCCTCCCCTACGCACAGGGGGAAAAACTGGAAGAGGAGAAATTCTCTGTACTTAAATAGTAAATCCTGCAGCTTGTTACACAAAACTAACAAGACAACGGAATATCTAGTTCTTGGTTTTCTCATTAAAATATCAGCAGCTATTTACTACAAAGGAAAGGGAAACCCCTGAGTTGTCGCTACTTGCCTTTGCCTCCAGCTCCTCATAGAGCGCATAGTTAATCCAGAGGTAGATGTACCTCTTCCAGTGGCGCTTCTCCTGGATGGGGGGCACGTTGGCGATGGCTCTCTCGTACACCTCCCGCACGGTCTCGGCGTCCGTGTCGCTCTCCACCAGCCTCAGGTAGTCGAACCACGCGTCGTAGTTGTGGGGGTTTGCCTGCCAGAGAGAGGGACGGGGCAACAGCACACAAACCTCAGCCACTGAAAAGAGCAGAGCCTGATCCTTTACTCAGTCAGAATTTCCCCTTTAGAACAGATCACTGGAGCATTAACGAAAACCATCGGTCTTGGGGATGCTTATGGTAGAGATTTCAGGTTAAAATATGAGTTTGTTTTGTTTCGTTTTTAGTTTGCCCCCGGCATTTTTGTCTCAATGAAGGCAACCCGAACGAAATGTGAGAAGGGGTGAGGAATGGTGAAACGTGCAGTGTGGACTGAACAGCTGGCAGGTGTGGCACAGCTGTTCCCTCACAAAAAAGGTATTTATGCACAGGTGAGGTCTCCTGTAATGGCTACTCCCTAACTGAAGTAAAGTAGTAACTACAAGCTGAACTGCATCATCCCTGAGGTGTGACTCAAAAGGGGACCAAAAGCCTTGAGTTCAATCAAAAAAACCTCGCCTGCACAATCTAGATTAGAAAGCAGAAGCAAAAAAAGCTGTGAATGCAAACATCATTCTCTTCCCCATGGACAGAATTCTGGCTCTAAAATGAACACTCCCTTGGTATTTGTTTTTGGACTGACTTCCAAGGGTAACGAGAAACTCCTCAGGCTCAGTATCACAAAATACTCGCGCACCTTAAGCAGCGGCCGGCTGCACAGTGAGCCTGGAGGGTACCTGTCACACGTACCTTCACCTCCTCCTCATACTGGAATCTCCTCTTGCTGACAATGATGTCCTCGATTCCCCTCCTGTCTCCAAACTTCTTCTCAAAGATGGTGTAATTCTTGAAGAGATTCTGGGCATTCTGCTTTGGAATTCTATCCAAGGCATACTTGTAGATAACCCTCACTCTTTCAAACTGAAAATATTAAATATAATTTGAAAAATATTTACAAAGCAGTTTCTGTCCTCCCCCAGTTTTTCCAATGAGCTCTTGGCAATGTTTAACAGAATGCAGAACTGTGGAACACCTCAACGTAAGCGATTGTTTTGGAACAGGAGTACCACAGATCTCCCTGAAGAGTAAACTTTGAGGGGGGGGGGGGAAATAAACCTGAAAATGCCAGTCCCCATCATCTCTTATTTGTTTACAGGTTTAGAATATTTAAACCATTTTTAGAATATTTAAACCATTGGTTTGGTGGTGCTCACAGAAGGTTTTCAATTTCTTATCAGCGTGGGAACCTTAAGAGACTGTGAAAAACATCTGGACCAATCTGGTTTTCTATCATGCAGGCCTATAACCTCTCAGAACCTCTCTAGTCCGAGGATACAGGTTTGAGCCAATGCTGGTGGTCTTGGGCTTGGCAGATCTCCCTTAGAGCTCATTTTATTGACAGCACCAAGAGGCAACTAGAGGTGAGCAAAAAACTGTCTCCCTAACCCGGACTACAATCACCAGGTGCTGGAAATGACAAGTATTGCAGTGAATGTTAAACAACGGCCTGGAGTTTCGATATCCAAGGAGAAACCTTGGCATGACTCAGAGGCATTACGAAGGAGATCTTACCTCTTTCTGGTTCTCCTCAAACTTGGCGAAAGCCACGTACAAGTGCTCATCCATGTGGTCTTCCCCAAAGAACTCCACGGCCCTCTCGTACACCTTCCTGGCGTGGGCAAAGTAGCTGTGCTTCTCCTCGAAGCGCGCGTACTTGATCCAGTTCTTCACGTCGGGGTGAACGAGGACGAGTGCAGCTTTTGTTAAGGAAACAGCGGTGGCTGAGTGGCACATCCCCAGCTGTGTTCTTCCCTGGGACCACTGGGTCAAGGACTGCATCAAACAACTCCCTGGAGTGGTATATGCGGGGAAAAGCAAATGCGGCTGGGAAGAAAGAAGCCTGACAGCTCTGAGCGTGCAAAGGCTTTGTGCCTTACTGAGACCTTAAAAAGGGCTAAGGGTCAGGGAGAATCCGAGGAGAAACCTGAAACAAACGATGACCACAAAAGAGCTGGGTGCATGAGTGCAGTTAAACAGACACTGCTGAATCTGGAGGCTTTCTCTAAGCGTGCTTGTAACACCTCCTGCTGGCTCCCAGGGTGGTGGCTCATTCCCGGCACACCACAGTGAAAAGGAGCACAGAGCCACTGCTGCACATGGAACACTTGGGAAGGAAATAAAGAACGGAGACTTTAACCTGGGCAGGAGTCACAAGGCACTGAAAAGGATATACCTCTCGTAAATGCTCCGTGCTCTGTCCACCTCCTTGTATCTCAGCTCGAAGTTGATGTAGGAATGCCAGGCTTGCTCCTCTGGCTGCCACTCCATCCACCGTTCAAACACCTGGCGTGACCCAGCAACATTGCCCAGCATCTCCTCCATGTAAGTATACTTGTACCTGGGCAAAGAAGATTGAGTTTCTGCAATCACGTGGTGAACACGTCAATTCAAGGGCTTCTGGAGTGCTTCCTAAGAGCGCCCCTGAGTTTCCCTCACCTACTTCCTCCCACCCCAGAAATGCCTGTGGACACAGCTGTGACTGGCAGCATCCAGGCACACAAGCATCCTCTTCTCCCAATGCTCTTGTCACTTAAAAAGCACTTAAAAACCTCTCCAAAACTTCAGCCTTCCTCCTTCTGTCCAGACTAGCCCGAAGACTTGGAGAAACAGGATAATCTGCATAATCCCAGAATAGCCAAATGCTGTGCAGTCTTTGGGGCTAGAAGGGGTGCTCCCTGCTCTGCCAACATACCAGAACTGGTTCACCCTGGGCAGGGTGGTAATGGCCCGGTCCCAAATGTTGCGGGCATGGTTGACCTGGCGGTTCTTCATTTCCATCTCGGCATATTTCAGCCAGAGGGTGACGTTCCTGTAGTCCACATCCAAGGCACGCTCGTAGATGGAACGGGCTCTGGAAAACACGAGTACAGGGCAGGTAAAACGTGCCTCCGAGACACTGGTGTGTGTCAGCACAAAGGCTTATAAGAGACACCGGCAGTTGCGTCGCTGTTACCTCTGGATTTCCTTCAGGCTTTCTTCCCATTGTGCGTACTTTATCCAGTTGCTGATAACAGTCCTGTTCTTTCTTATGTTATCTTCAAAAGTCTGAGGAGAAAATTACATCTGTAAGGGAGAAATCCTTCTGCAGACCACTCGCATCGTAAATGGCTTATGGGCTATTACTATAACAACGTAACAGTACCCCGTATATAATGTGAGGTGCTGCTATCCTTGTCATTATCAAGAGTTCCCAATATCCCACATCCACGCAGCTGGGGTAACAGATATAACTCAGTACGACACTGTAAAAACTGCCTAGCAGAGAAGCTAGAAATGTAGAGCATCACGTAGGACAGGGCTAAACCCGAGTTCCTACAACCCGGCACCTGAAATACTGACACAGAGTAACAGCTGACAGCACTAAAATAGTCCTTCAACTCCTCAATGCTCTGCTTAATGTTTTGACAGCAACACTACCTGGACATCTGGAATCCAGTCACTGCAGATATGCACGGACATATTTGGATACACCAGCATGAATTTAGTCACGTTGACATGCATGTACCACTGCACTAAATTTTTCTTTAAAGTGAGATGCCGTATTTTTACTCCCTGGATTTAATAGGCTGGCATCAAATGTGCTAGGGAGGTGTCAGTGAGGGCAAGTCCGGCCTTGTGTTGTGGTCAGGATGACTGCTGTTGGCACGTCACGTGTGGCTAAGCAGGTTTAACACAGCTAATGGCAGCAATGAGCCACCACATCCACAGAAGAGATAAAAAAAGGCAAGCAAGGGAGACCTGAAAGGACCAGCAGGACCTGGGGGGGGGTGATCAAGGACACTTGGGGGGCCCTGGTAATTCTCCCCTCGGTCCTGTCAGCAAGGATCACGGAGAAAGCTCCCTGCTAGGAATATGCTTGTTTTGCTCATCCTGGATAGGCATTTCCAAAGGAAAAAGCTGAGCAGAACCATAAGCAAATTTGCACAAGCAAGGCAATTGTTTTAAAAGAAGAATTACAGCTCAGCATTACTGCAATGCAATTCATGTATTTTTTTTTGTTCACATTCTTTTATAGCGGCTGGCCAGATGCTGGTGGCAATGAACAAAACGCCTGTTAATTGTGTAAATAATTACCCTTTCTGTGCTACGGACAGGGGCACAGGGGAGATGATGTTTGCTACCAGATTTTGTCAAGCAACACCTCTGTAACTTACACGCTTTGATCAAGGGTAGGATGAAACAGTTAGGGATATTAAACATTTGGTATCCACCTGGAAAGTTCACAAGAAATACAGGCTACATCTTGCTTAAATTAAAAATGGTATAATTCCAGTGCTTTATGCGAGTGTCGAGATTAAGCTCGTTTTTTTACTGTACCTTCCTCTTCCGGAGTTTATAGTCATTTAGCTCCTCAACATCTGTGATCTTCTGCTGCGGAGGCGGTGGGAGAAGCTCGAGTTCCCTCTCCTTTGCCTCTCTCAGAAGCTGCTCTGCTGTGATCTGAACTTCGGCGGGTGCCTTGTTCTTCACCTGCAGGGCAAGCGCAAAGCGGGGCTCGGGTCACATTTTCTAACGCGGCGGCACCGAGCTGCTCAATTGCCGCCGGCGCCCCGCTACGCGCGGTGTTGGCCGCAGCCCGCCGGGACCCGCCGGGACCCCACGGCCCGGGGCGAGCGGGCAGCCGGGGGTCCCGGGGGGTGCCGGGGGGTTCCCGGGGGGTCCCCGCCGCCCTCCCTGCCGCCCACCTTCGCCACTTTGGGGATGCGCTGCTTGCCGGCCGCCGTAGACGCCATCTTGCCGCCGCTCCGCGCGCGGGCCCCGCCCCGGCACCCCTGACCTCACGCAGCACCGCCCGAGCGTCGTTGCCACGGTGACGGCGACGCGTCCGTTCCGTCCGTCCTGCCCGTGGGACTGTCTGCCCCGTCCGCTCCGTCCGCGGGTCTGTCTGTTCCATCTGTTCCGCCTGTCCCGTCCTTGGCACCGCCCGTGGCCGCTCCGCTCCGCTCCGCGCGGGGGACAGGGCAGGTGAGCGCGCGCCGCTCCCGCGCCGCGCCCGCGCTCCGCGGGGCGCCCCCTGGCGGCTCGGCGCGGGGGAGGGGCGGGTCTGTCCCGCGTGCCTGAGGGGGTCGCTCGCGCCCGGGGTCCGTGAGGGCGGCCCGGGGGTGTCCAGGGACGGCGCGGGTGTCCGGCCCCTGTGTCCGGCTCTCGGGCCAGCTCCGGTGTCCAGCCCCGGTGCCCAGCCCCGGTGCGCAGCCCCGGTGCCCAGCACCCGCCCCACGCCGCGGTACCGCCCCCAGTACCGCCCCCGGCCCCGCCCCAAGCGACCGGGGGTGCCGCGCAGGAGCCTCATGCAGTCCCTCAGACCTCTCCCGACTCGCACCCCCGAGGTACGTACAAGTTCGGTGCGTTTTGAGCCACGAACACAAAAAAAAGAAACCCGCGTGGAGTCTCACTTGTGCTTCAAGAGGGCGTTTGTGTGAGGAGGCGGGAGGGAGCTGCCCGGAGCTGGGGAGGGCAGCGCCTTCCCCGGGTGTCCCCGGGATGCTGCTCCGTGGGAGGAATGCCGGAGTTGCTGCAGAACAGCATTTCCTCACGAAAAGGGTACGTTTTTACTGTGTAAATGCTACTTTCGCTCCCCCGGGGCTCTGAGGGTGTTTAGGGGGGCTGCTGGAGGTGGGGGTGCGGTTTTTTTGCGTTAAGTTAAACAGTTGACGATGAGAATGTGGCAAACGGCTTTCCTCAGCTGAGGTCATCTCAGTGTTAAGCCTCGGTCGATGAATGGCACTTTAAAGTTCGTGTTTGTTTTTATTTATGAAATTGACGCGTGTTTGTAGAAGATGTGTTGCTTCAGGTCAATTTCAGGACTCGCACTGGCACGTCTTGTTTGTGAAAGGTGTAGGAGTGCGGATGACTTTATCTGTGGTTAAAAGGTGTAAATATCTGCGTTTCTTTTGGGTTTTCACTTTAGTTGGGAAATGCGGTGCCTAATTGAGCGTCTCATCTGGGTTTGGAGTCGCTGTTAGAAGTGGCTGTCGCGTTTGGCGGAGTGGTGAAACTGCTCTGCTCGTCTAGGTGTGTTGGTTTAGACTTTGTTTTTGAGTTAGCACTGCTATATTTTGCACATATATTTAAGAAATTGCGGGAAGCCGTTGTTTGGTCGCTTTATTTCACGTGCCTGATTGTTGGCTGGGTCAGAGTCGGCTGCAGCACTGAGCAGACACGCAGCTGAGAGGTGTTAGAGCTGAGGGGATGGTCACGGGTGGTTTGAGTACCTGCTGCCCCTGTGTGTTCTAAAGCTGCTGGGCGGATCGAGAAATCACTTGTGCCTGGCAGATTTGCGAATGCGGAACCACAAAAACGCCCCCCACCCCTTTTTCTTCTGCGTAGGAAAGCAGCAGAACTTTAAATAGCCACAGAACTTCGGATCCCCTCTGGAATTTAAGCCCTGCTGTTGACCTCAAAAGAAAATTGAGGAGCAGTTTTGGACCAAATACAGTTAACTCACCTGAAGCTGCTGTTTAACCAGGACGTTGTTCCCCTGATTGTTTGCAGCCTCCAGCCTGTTTCCCCTGACTGCCCACAGCTGAGCCTCGCACTGAAGGCCTTTGAGTTTGAACCTCTTGGTGATGAGCTGGTTACCATGGAAATGAATTAATACAAAAGCAGCTGTAGCCTATTAAAACAATTAATTTCCTCTGTAGGATCCAGACAATAGGGGTGATTGCCTGCTGCATTTCAGGTGTGCACGGTGCGTGCAGTGTGGATCTGTGTGGAGGTGTACGAGAGCCAGGCACCGAAATCCATCGGGGCTGCCCCACTTAAGAGTTTTTATGAGAACGCACCTGAAGTGACTGTGTTGGCAGTGGATCGCAGCGGGACTGCTAGAGCAGCAACGTTTTCCTTGGTTCTCAGTGCAGCCTGGAGGATGGCCACGATAACCTCTTCCAGGGGAAATACAGAGGTAGTCACTGCCAGAAGGACAGAATCACGCGATGCCCCAGGCATTATCGGCCTCTTCAGCCCTCTTACAGAAAACCTCTTTGGAATGATTGATGTCGCTTACCTCTTGTAAGTAATGGTATTTTAGGTTATCACCTTTCAGGCAAATATGTTACACTTGAAACGGCAGAAGACATTCTGAGCCTTGACATGATGTGACATAATGACTTTCTGTGCTGTTTCTAAAAAGGGGAAGAAAATCTGCTTCCATGTCTGTCTTCCAAGTCTGTGTGACTGTGCCAACCTGGGTCCCTGCCATGGGGAACGAGGTTTAATTCTAGGCTAGCTTCCTTTTATCAAAGCTCAGAAGAAATGCTATTAAGTAGCACCTGAGAAAACTCTCAGCAGACAGGCCGTGTGACAGACAGATGTTGGTGGGTCACTTAGGTTTTTCCCCCTTAATAGCAAAAATCTCGGATAACAGCTTTTTTTGGGGAAAAAAAAAGAGATGTGTGAAGAAACATACGAATGCGAGGGAGTGTTTAAGTCTTGCATCCCAAATTTACTAATACAATTGAGGATTTGAGAATCCACGTGAATTTTTGTAATGGTAGAACACAACTATCTGGAACTGAAGCAACAATACCAAGTTAGGATGTGGATGATGAAGTTTTATTGAGGCCTGATCCTGGGAACGCTCTTATACGGGGCTAATTTTGCTGTTCTAGCAGGCCGAATTCACAGTCAGTCACTTTTCCATGTGGAGTTTCTTTAACTTGTGCAAAATTAAACTGTTTTCATAGAGAAATATCAAATCTTGCTTTGACACTCTGCAATGAGAAGAGTGAGGTTATAGCCCATGCTGCCTTTCTGGACTATCCAAATTGGAATATCACTGATCAGGCTGAATGGGAACCCTTCCTGCGTGATAACTACACCAACAACAAGTGCACTGTAAGTAAATGGTGTGATTCTAGTTGAGTTTTCATTTAAGGCTCAGGTGTAAAAAATACACGTGGGCATCTCTATTTTCGGTAGATTTGAGGCATTCAGGATGCAGAAACCCTCGTGCTGACACGAGTATCTTAGTCCTGCAGTGAGCTTGTTTGGTGCTGTGCTGCTCTTTGCTTTGCCTACTGGCAACTTTCACACGGGCTCCTTGGCCAAGCTTGTGAATTTCTGGTAGGATTTACGGACTACAAACAGGCCCTTACGAGTTTAGGACTCAAGTGCTTCCCCATCACTGAGTCCAGCTGGGAGCTAGATTGTGTGATTGTTGAGAAAATACAGAAAATGTTAACCCCAACCACTCAGGTGGGCAGCACGTTCCGTAATAAGGTGTTGGCAGTGCCGCAGTTATCTCTGTGCATTTGTTCACCAGTTCTCCGGGGTCTTCTGAGATGTTAAGCAATGGCTGGGAGGTGAGCTGACAAAAACAGCAGTTGTGTTTGAAAATGTGTGCTCTTAAAAGAAACACAATTACAGCCAAAGGGAGTGTACAGAAAGGACCTGTGATTTCTTTGTAATGGACTTTCTTTGTCCCCTGAGCGGCACTTTGTAGGCAGGCACAGCCACCTCATTCAGGGTACAGCTGCAGCTGCTCCGGGGGTTCTGCTCTGCTGTGACCTCCCTCGGGCTGTGTGCTCCACGGGACCCGGCGGCTCCACGGGATCCGGCGGCTCCACGGGATCTGGTGCAGCAAAGCCACAGCTGACTGAGGGGTGCAGGGACCTACAGAGAAAAGACAAGAAAAATAAGTTACTAGTCAGAACCAGTCGTGAAAAATACCTTGAAACAGACAGGCAGCAGAGCTCTTATTTTTCTAGAATGGGGTTTATTTGCTAAAGTAGGTGTAGAAGATTCAGTGTTTTATGCTTCTGCATCGGCAGAAGCTCTAAACATTTTCTGGGTATAACTTGATGAGATGTCATTGTTAAACTGCAGGTTAAATCCATGCAGGTGTGCTCTTCAAAACTGAGGTCATCTGAACATGGGATTTCTGTGAAGTCCACTTGACCTGTCTTTTTCCTAGAGCACAGAAATAATTTCAGGGTCTGAAGTGAGAGTTTAGACTTGTGCAGACTGGAAGTAGTGAAGATGCTTTACTGGATTGTCGGGTTACCAGCACTATTCAGAAACTGTTACAGTCCAGGTCTGGTTTATTTGGTGTCCTCCTGGACCTCAAACAGTAAATTTTTGTTTTCATTTCTTCCCTTTGCTTTTAAAGAACAAGGGAACAAGTAGCCCAATTTTTAGAAATGGCTTTAGATATTTGTTACAATAGCTTGTTGTCTTGGTAGTGGTCCATGTGCTGCAGCCTCTATTGAAATCATTCTTGCTCTTAAATTGCTGAAGTTTATTGGTGACTCTAGCTATGGCATTTTAATTGAATATTATACTATTCAGAGGACCTCAGGTTTTTCCATTTAAAATATTTTTTGGTAGAAGTATTTTTATCTACAGGCAAACCTTCATTGACCCAGCACTTGTAATTAATGTGCCAGGGAACAGCTGAATTAATAGCCCTTGTCATTCCAGCACAGGGGTTTTCCAGGTTCACTGGAGATGCACAAGATACAGGTGTCTATTAGTCTGCCCTGTTTCTGCCTGGTGTTTGTGTGTCTAATGATGTCATCTTAAATTTCGTAATTTTTCTTACTACCTTTAAAGAAGAAGCACTTTAGGATCATGAGAAGTATGTGTGCTTTTGGTTTGAGTTTTTTTTTTTAACCTAAAAAGAATGTCTTTGTCGGACACATGCTAAATGTTAAATAATGTTAATAAATGAATGTTGTTAGTCGAGAACTAATACTGTTTAATATGAAATGCACAGTGTGTATTGCGGTCAAGCTACAGTAAATGGAGTACAAAGTAAAAATGTTGCAGAAGCACAAAATGATATCAAGCACGTTAATCACATAACTTTATCAACACATGCTTGGAAGTCACTTACATATACATAGCTGCTCCTTGAGTGCAGATCATGTATATTGGAAATGTATATGCATACTAATGCTTGGGCTGATGTAATAAACATGAGCTGCGTGCATTCCTCGTTTCGTAGCCTTTGAACACGCTGTTCGTGCATCTCTTTGTGGCAAAGGAAGAATACACGGCTGAATGTTCCCAAGAAATCGTTAGGTGAGTTCCTGTGTAGCCTTGTGTAGTGAAGCATGTGCCGCCTTCTGCTGTCAAGTCAAGTTTGTCAAGTCAGGCTGTCTCATCCAGATACCATGTCAGAGGTCTGCCAACAGAGGCCTGGTATCTTTAATATTTCACCACTGTGGAACTGCTATTAAAAAAGAGGATGTTTGAAATGTAAAGATTGGGAAATTTGAAAGAAATAATGTTGGAAAAAAACCCAGTAAAAATTACCCAGATGAATTTCACGTGGTATTGTTTGCCAGAAATGTTTTAATTTCTGAGCCATGTGGACTAAAGAAGGAAGATTAGAGACACTGGAGAAAAACATTTATGTATTAAAAAAGCTAGCTGCTGTCTGTCATTGATGGGTGTAATGATGAAAGACTGAATATGTTTGTTATTTGTCCAGGAGAGCTTTCATCTTACTACCAGAACTGCAGTTTATACTTCTCTTTATACCGCCTGAGGAGAAGTTAGGTAAGAATTTAATACTGTTTTATTCTTGAAATGAGAGCAATTGCAAACTAATTAATATGCACTGTGAGCTCCTTGTGGTGTTCTCTTTGTAATACTGAGAGCAGTTATCAGTTTCTAAAGATGTGGAAAACATAATCTAGAAGTATCCTCTTGTGAGGATCCCTTGTGCAAGAGGTATCTGTGGTTCCATGCTCGCTCCAGCAGCTGTTCAGCAGTCTGTCCATTCCCTGCAGACTTTAAATTTGCCAGAAACAGGACATCAAAAAGGAGTAAAGATCTCAAAAATCAATTCCTACAGGTTTTGTGATGATTTCTGGTTGAATAGAGAGAAGAGATTTGAAATTGGCACTTTCTCTTACTTAGCCAAGCCAGTACAGATTGGAAGAGGACACTTTGGTGAGGCTCAGGGGGGCTGCTGCAGACATGGAAGGAAACTTGGGTTATTTTGTTTAGAACAGAGGTACAAAGAAAATACACGTGTTAATCAGAGAACAGCATGTCACTTGGAATTTTAGTCCTGAGTTCAGACTAATAAACCAAGCATGCACTTAATGGAGCTGAGAAGTGTGCTGGAACTTTTCTGATTCGCCAGCTTCTAGGCATCTTGGTTCCAAGTCCTACCAAAAGGCTGTAGTGGTGTGTCAGCTACAGAAAAGAGGGCTTGAATGAAGGGCTTTGTCAAACCCACCCTGGCAACAAACATCAGCTTTCCCTCAGTGCTGACAGAGATTCTCCAGAGGCATAGAGAATTGGCTTTACTATTTTTATAGGGATTGGATTTTACCAATTTCTGATTGCTTTGAAGCTTATTCAGGTTTGGAATGCTGGATTAGTTAGATGACTTGGGTGACCATTCTCCCATGTTTATACTGCTGTCATTTCAGCCTCATTGCCTAACTTAACAGATTTGGAGCATTTTGCTATCTGTGGTTTAAGTTTGAAACTCCATTTTCCTCAGACAGTTTTGCTGTTAATTTAAAGCTCGCATAATGAAGTTTCTCCATTGCCCCCGGCAGGTTTTTGTCATTCAGAGCTAGGCATGGGGAATGTCTTTGAAAGGATGACACCTCTTCCAGGCTCACCGATGGAGAGACGCTTCACCTTGCTGGCATGCCCCAGGCATCGGTGTCACCCACAGCTGTACGTGCGCCAAGCAAGGTAACGCAGCTCCTCGTTCTGCTTCCCATCTGTCTGGGGGAAACTGAAGCATTTTCCTTTCTTAATTTGCAGCATCAGTATCTTGGTTTGACTGCTCTGGTTTTCTGTGATAACCAGACTAGGTAGTTCTAGGATTATGCTTGTTTTGTTTTATTTCATCACAAGATCAATTCTATTTTTTTGAAAAGTAGTGAAATGTGTAGAAAGACTGTTTTTTGTCAGAGATGTTTATTCTGTGATCTGCTGGCTGAATTAGACCGCTGTGTATTTTAGGGAATGCATGTGGTTTCCAGGTTTCTTAAAGCCTCTTCCAACTTGTTTTTCATTTTCTTACTGTTTTGTGCTGAACAGTCAAACAAAACTTGAATAGGAAGGTCTGTTACCTAAAAGAAGTAAATAAGACCAGAGAATCTCTAGTTCCAGTAGTCTTTCAGACATGAAAAGTAATTTTCTTTTGTACAGTTTTTCCTGTGGAAGTGCTCCTTACCTTGGCTTTGGCTGTGTTTTGGGGGAGCAGCCTCCTTGGCCTTGCTGAGGGAGCTGAAGAAAATGATGGGGTAACACATTTCTCCTTCCGTTGTGTTACCCTTTTTGATGGCCCCAGTTTGGAGCAAAGATTTGATATGCCCACACAGTGTGCCTTTAGCAGAGCTTTGCTCTTGCTGTGGGGTCCCAGTTGTAAATGTCATTAAAAATGTGAGACAATTATTTTCTCCTTTCCCCTCAGCACAGCTGCCTGCAGTGCACGAGGCAGACGTGCATTTCCCTGCAGCTTGTCTGTTCTCTCTACCTGTGTGGTGACTGTTGCCACCCTTGGTTTTTCCTGCCATGTGTGTTCTGCCTGTGCCAGTGTTGGGTCCAGGACATGAGAAATGCCAGGTTTCTGACCCAGGGGTCTGGTGATTTTCCTGTTGTTGTTGCTGTGGAGATGCTTCCCTATAGTATGGTTGAAATAGAACTTGTATCCATCAAATTTTGGGTTACTTGTTGTCCTCTTCACAGGGGGAAGACTGCAGGTAGGGTAATGTTTTATGAAGCAGTAATTTGATTTAACTGATTTATTCTGGAGTTGGTTTTGCATGTAGTAAATGTAAGTGTTGCTTTGTGGCTAGGTAGCAGAGTTGTGATTAAATTAGCATTTCTGATGCCTGCTGGAGTGGAAGTTTAGGGAGCAGCACGTTCCTTGGACACTCTATCAAATGATAGGGATGTGGGGGGGTCTGTACTGACCGGTGCTCGCAGATGGTGATGCCACATTGAGTGTGTCTGATGTCTCTGCCTGGTAAAACCACGCTTGTTTGTTTATGGGCTGATTCATGCTGCCAGCCTGGGCTGGATTCTGACAGAAGCCTGTCTCTGAGAGGTGTTTCATTGCACATATTGAATTTTACCAAATGGCTCTGAAGCAAATCTGCAGCTTGTGCTCCTGTTGCTTGGCTTTTGAGCATTTCAAGAAAAAGGCCAGAGTCCTGACCTTTGCCCCTTCACATCTTCCTGCTGTGGTTCCAGATATTTCAGTATGTTGAAAAGCACTTTCGTACTAACTCAATGAACAATTGTTAGGCTTTTTGGGTGTTTCTTTTGACTCATCTACCACCTATCAGTAAGTGGTAGACTTTTATGCAGAGAGGATATCGGTATAGGTGAGTTAATGCCTAAAGATTTAAAGCCTTTCCATATGTCTTGGTTCCAACTATCATACTTTTTTCAGTTTAGGCTGTAATTTTTTTTTTTTGATGGCCATTGGATATTGTCAATAGAAATATTTTTTTGCATGACTGGAAATGTCAGTTAGGCCGTAGCAATATTCCTGATAAGCGCTACCATCTTGTCTGGGATTTCTGTAGTTCATCATGAAAAATAAAAATCGCTTTAGTTTTGTTATTATTAGAAAATTAACTGGGGAATTGGTTTTCCTCTGAAATAACACAGTAATGACATAAAATTCATACTTCAGTGTTGTCCGTCAGTAGATGACGGGTAAGGCTGATTTCTGTTTGCAGAAGGAGCGTTGCCTTTCCCTTTCCTCTGCATTCACCTCTGTGCTTCGCTGGCATCCATAGTAACGGTCAGCGGAGCCCTTAGAGACTCCTCTGTGTCCTCTGTGGACGTTGTCCCCAGCCACCTGCCTAGCAACATGTTCTGGGGCAGTGAGAGGAGATTAGGGTAATCTCTCTTCCCTCTTCCTGTACTTACAGAGGGGGAACAGCAGCTGTAAATTGATACTTTGCTTAACCATCCATTTTGAAAGTTACTCTCTGTCTGGCCTCTGTAATGTGAGATGTCAGCAGTGTGCCAGAATGCAGCCCGCTAAGCTTTGATGTTTAAGGTTCTTGCTGGTATCTTGTCTAGATCCTGTCATTCTTGGGCTTGTACCCTGTAGGTAAGAGTCAAATTTGCAGCTCTGTGCTCGTGCTCACAGTAGAGGAGTTTCATGGCATTTTTGTATTGGAAAGCTACTGGGGTTTGGAGGGTTTCTTTACTATTTTAAAGACCGTAGTACTGGTGGAAGATACTAAAAAGAGAACAAAAAAGTTGAAATGGTTGTGTTCCTACAGTGTAGTGTGCATGCAGATGAATGGGTGTGAGTCCCATTGGCTGTCACAGGGTCAGTCTCCAGGAGTTGCCATCTGCACCTTTGTGTGTGGCCTTGTCTTGTGTCCCACGGGGCAGAATGACGTAGGGCACTCGGAGCACTTGGCACAAGGTTCCGTTTGGAGGAGGTGTGTGTCTATTATCCACCCCATGAAATAACTGCATTCAATTAGGATACAGTCTCACTCTGTTACCCCTCGTAGTTTGGTTTGTTTGAGGTTTGATAGCTCATTAGCAGATTTGCTATACTAATTAATTGTGTTGAGGTGGTGACATTCTGATAATAGAAAACCTCACTGCGGCTTTTCCCTTGGGATACTTCCTGTGAAGGAGATAAGGGTGACCATTTTGGTTTGAGAGATAAAGAATGAGTTCCTTAAGTTTTTACAGAGTTTTCATTGTTCCTGGAGCCTCCTTTTAGTTGAGGGGGAAAAAAAAAGCAGGAACAAGGTCAGGATCCAAGGGTTTCCTAGCCTTGATTACAAAGGTGGTCTTATCTAGAGGTCATGTCCATTCTGGTGTGCAGGAGCAGCAAAACCATCCAGAGTCCCCCTGACTACCTCTCCTGTGCTGAAGTCAGGCAGTGCTTGGGAGCTTGGACAGTGTTTGATACCATGAGAAACAGAACCTCTTTTGCCCAGCTGTGTTATTTTTAAGGCTCCTTCCAAATCCAGAAACACGTAAAGAGTGGCACTGAGAATCTGTTTATTGTTTCTGGATTCCTGCCTGTGTGGAACAATGATCTACAAGTTACAGATATTGCACCCGGGCACTTCCCTACCTGAGCAGTGTGGCCCTGGAGCAAAACAGGATTTCCCCAAAACCCAGGGAAGCTCTGAAGTTCTCGGTTCTCCCTGCAGCAGCAGGTTTGTGCATCCCTGACGAGCGAGGGTCGTGCCGCAGGCTGGTCCCGGTTCCCGTGCAGGAGGCGGCTTGTGCATCATCCCAAGTGAGCGAACAGCCGCGTCCCGTTCCCGGCGGGGCCGCCAGGTGGCGGCAGAGACCGCGCGGGGCTCCGCCAGCTCCGGTGTCGCCGGGGCGGGCTCGCCGGGACGGGCCAGCGCGGGCGTGCCCGGGGTGTTGGTGGGATAGCCGAGGTACCCGCCTGCTCCCGGCCTGAAGCAGGGAGGGCTTCCCCTGCAGTTTGTTGCACTTGTTCCTGATGGCAGCCCAACACAGCCCCAGTTTCCTCTCTGCTGCTTTTGGTTGCACCACTTAATTCCGGCATTTTTCCAAGAGATAAATACAAGTGGCTTCATGTTATTGACAGCAGTCGAGTGTTAGAGTTGGTTTGCCACGAGCCTTTGTGCCATGGTCACAGCGTGTGTGACTAATGAATTCTACCACTGCTCTGGTAAAAGTGCTGGATTTTCTTGTTCAGAGTTACGTTCATCCTGGCTAGGAATAGCAGTCTAATGGGAAAGAGTCTCTGTTGCCTGTTTAAATAAAAATCCATGTAGACTGGGACCTGTACGAGTGCTCCACCACACTCATAAGGAGAGTGAGGCAGGAGAAATTTGAACTGGGATTCCCTTATATTTTGTTGAGGAAAGAGAAGCATCTCCACTGGGCAGTACAGATTTTGGTGGGTTCTGCTGACTTTTGGGACTGGTTGCCTCTCTGGTGCTGAGACTCTCACTTTAGTGGGCACTGGGGGTGTGTCCTAGGTGAAGTGATTTGTGGGTGCAGGCTTTGGAATGAATATTTGTGATATTTTTCCATATGTTAATGGAGTAGAACGGAAGTATCAGGACCTATTAATGGCAGAGCCTTAGGACATTACCTGATCTCTCTTTTGTAGGATGGAAGATTATGATGATCTCATGCTAATCTGGATACCTCAAAGTGAGACTCTGAAGGAAACCTACGGTGAATATCTCCTTGTCGATCTCATAGAACGTGAAGGTGAAGAAAATCAGGCAGCTGTTTGTGAGGTCAGTCTGCCATGAGCTCTGGTTTAGTCTGATCATAGCATTAGAGATGTCCTGTGTGACAGCTCACTCTAGCTCAGGGAATAAAATCAGCAGCCCACCTGTGGAAGGTAGAATTCATGGTCTGTACCCACAAAGTGCCCTTCTCAATGTCGTTTGTGTCTGTCCTCAGGAGTGATGTTTCCAGTTCAGAAATGAAGCAGCAATTCCCAGTTCTTGTGCAGATGTCTTTCAAGGAATTTGGATGGACCACGTTGAAGAAGCCATGTTGTCATTTTAGACGTTTGCATTTCAGATGACCTGATTTCATTCCCAGTGAAAGCTCATATTGCATATGAAAATGAGCAGCCAGTAATCCTTTCACAGTTTAAAGTGCTGTAGATAATTTTTCTTTCTCTTGGCTCAAATGGATTTTTGCTGAAATGAAGACAAACCCAGGAATCAATTTAAATAAGAAAGGAGTGGTAATAGTTATCCTGCTGAAAATTCCTGTTAAGATTTTCATGTGTTAGTAATTGTGCATGGTAGTGCAAGCTGATAGGCAATATAACCTCCTTAATTCCTGAAGTCTGCTTTTTGTGGCAAATGGTTTTGTAAAATTGCAACATGTAATCACTGCCATTGGGAGCCAAATGAGAAACAATGCACCATTAGTGTAATGGCACATTGCAGAGGGCCATTGCTATAAATAATACATTTCAGTGGCACGTTCAGAGCTCCATGTGAGACCACCGAAAGGTGTTTCAGGCCCCCCGTTTATCCGGGCAGCCGCTGCCACGGCAGATTGGGAAGGCACCTCCACGCAAACCACGATGGATGCCAATTTTCCCTGCGGAGAACGAAGCTGGCAGCCTCTTTTTGCACATATGGTAGATGGATTGGTTAATCAGCCTCTGCTGAGCCTTGGGCCTGAAATTACATAGCAGCCAGGCAACTGCACACCCCAGCTTTGTTGGTTACGCAAACAAGGCAAACAAACAATCACTTGTTGTTTGAGGGCAGAAAAATTAAACGTCACACTTCTAAAAGTCTTTATTGAAGTGCCGATGGCCTGATAAAACAGCTGTACAAATCCAGCCTTTGAGTTTTCTTTAGGTTTATAAAGGCTTTCATTGTGTATTGATGAGGAAAGAAAATGTGTTTTGATAATGTGTTTCACCAGAAAGTTGCACACAGTACTAAAAATTAAAGAGCTTCCTTCTTCTAGAGTTGTCTCAGGTGAAAGCCAGAAGCTCTCCAGCATGCCAGTTCTCCCGGGTCCCAGTGTGTTGTCTTGCTGAGGATGCAGCTTGCTGGGAACTCCAGCAGCAGTCAGGCATCCAGAGTACCGTGGGTGCCAGCATTGCAGGGATCCCATCGCTCCCATGTTTGCCAGGGCGTTTGGTTTTTAAGACTAGCTCTTGGATTTTTTCAGAACACAGAAATATATTTGGGGCTTATAAGTGCTGCAAACAGTACATGCTGCATTAGATACTCCTTATATAATACATAATTGATTTCTTGAGTTGTTAATTTCTTAGGAGAGTAAAATACACTTTTCAGTTTGAGCCCAATTTAGGTGCAGATCAGTGTCTGGTAATGTGAGAACCATTACAGCTATCTGAATGCAGGTTCTACTTCAGCTGCACTCTAACTTTAAAGAGAATGATGCAGTTTTTGAAGTATGTTTTTTTATTTGCCGTAACAAATATTTTACTGAAACACCAGGTCATTATTTGGCCCATCTCTAGAGCTAGTATTCTTGCAAGTCATAGCTAAAAAGGAATTAGAACATCTACTGCAGAGGTCCTAATACATGTGTTACAAGCTAAAAGTTAAAAAGGATATTTAGCTTCTGCTGAAATAGTTCCTTTATACTTTTCTGTAATGCACAGTCAGAGATGGAACATAAAAGTTGATGTTTCAGAAGTTTTTTGTTCAGTTTTTTTTGTCCTGACCTAGAATGACAGGTTTGTGTGACATGGCTTTTATCTTCCAGGTTGGTGGCACTGCAGTAGGATTCATGAGCTTATGTTCTCACGTGAACGTTTCCTTGTTTCAAGAGTGTTTTGACTTAGGGCCTTTCCATGGACTCTGTAAACCACATCCTGAGGATATTCTCAAAGTGCCACGGAAGCCGAGTGTTCAAGGAGGTATCTGTATTCTAAAGTGCTAAATAGATTAAAGGTGTGTTTGTGTCTAGCTCCTGAGTAGGTTCTGCAGGAGGCTGGAAAAGGATGTATAGCTTTACTAGCAAGAAAACACAAGTTTAAGGTACCTGTTTTTGAAGCAGGATGTCTGGTGTTTTTTAATTGAGGAGAGGAATTTTGATAGCCTCAGTCTCTGACTCAGAGGCTTTTTTTTTTGTGGGGAGCTGGCCTGTGCCAGCTGTGGGATAAATGTAGGCTTCAAGTTTCAGAAAGCTGTAGCATGGAGTATACTGTCTATCAGATATAGCTGTGCTGCTAAATGAAGACGTGATTGTAAAGTCTGGTGGTGAGGGGAGCTCTGTCAGTAGCTGAGCAGCTGGTTAACTGTGCCTGTTATGTTGTCCTATTGACTCATGTCATCTTTCTTCCTTGTGGTTCAGCTTCTGCTCTCTTTGCTTATTGTTTGCAGTCTCCTGGGTTACAAGATTTTGGGAGATCAGGGACTGTCTATTTATTCCACTTTTATATTGGACACGATACTGCAACACACGTACAAGCCGCCTTCCTGCGAGTGATAAAAACCAGTAGCACAAATATGTCACCTGTTTGTAGAACAGAAGTGTCATGTAAATGATTTACAGTTGTTGTCTTTATTTTTCAGTGTCAAAGGGCTTTTTGTGCAGAAGGGCAACATTTTGCTATCTACTAATTATCAGTAATGGAATAAAACCCCTCCACCATTAGGTTGTTATGGATCTGCTTTTCTGAACACAAAGCAGCAGGCAAAAAAGGCAACCAGGGAGCTGCAGGGCTGTCACCAGCTGGTACCTCGAAGCTGGCAGTCACAGAACAGAAAAGGGAGAGAAACAGGTCTCATAGCTGCTCCTGTGGACTTCCCCTCCCCTGCAAGGAAGCATCTTGCACGGAGGAGACGGAGGAAGCTGCCTGTCTCCTGTTTGATCCTGTGCTCCTGCAGCTCCAGGAGCATTAGTTCAGAAGAGGTGACAGACATGGGTAGGAGGACAAACGAGACTGAGGAGGGAGAGAGATCACTGAGGAGCCGGAGCCCAGTCCTGGGCTGTCTGCTCTGGGTGACCCTGCTCGAGCAGGGGCTTGGGCAAGGTGACCTCCAGGGCTCCCTCTCAGCCTTACCTGTCCTGGGGCTGGTTCTGGTGTCCCCTTTCCTTCTCCAGGGACTGCAAGCTGTAGGCCCATGTTTTGTGGCAAATTGTGTGCTGCTGAGCTTTTCAGTGAGTATGTGGTTACAGGTTTTAACAATACAGCTGTTAGATGTTTTTTATCATTTAGGAAATCTATGGGACTTGTTCTATATGTTAAAACTTAGCATGAGCAGCTGTTCTGTTCAGTTTCCTGAGAATATGGCATTTGAGTGCTTTTCAGAAATGTTTTAAGCAGCATGGTTAGCAATCCTGTGAATTTATCTCTCTTCTTTTCTCTCTTAATATAAAAACTTTATTGGTTTTGATGGTAGCTGCAGTCCTGTGGGTTGCCTTCAGGTAAGACATATTAAAATAGTAGTGTCCCTTTATTTGGCATGACAAAGCTAGCTCTGGGGAAAAAATAATTATTTGTAGACTTTCAGGTAGTTTGAGTGCAAATCATTAATGATCTTGGACACATGAGGAGAAACTTGAGTATCATAAGCTGAGAGCCTGACTCTGGTGCTATTCCTAGAGAGAGCCACTAGAAACTTAATAGCAAGATTGTCTGTTCACTGCTCAGGAACATTAATTCCGTTATCACTGAATAGTAATTAAAACTATTGTTGTAGTATTGCACATTTCAGAACAGAAGAGTTGCATCCCAGTAGTCCATTGTTAAGCCTTTCCAACACAAGGGCCAGGCTGTATCCTTGAAATCTGTTGTGGTGTTAGTCCCGTATAGTTTGCCTTTGTGGATATTGCAAAGCCATGCCCGTTCCAAGAAGGCTGCTTTAGTGACTGCATTGAAAACTTGCTGCTGGTTGGTACCCTGCTGTGAGAACAGGGCAGGTTCAGTGACCTGACATCCATAGAAGATCTGGGCTTGGCTTTATTGAATCTGAAGGCTGGAAATTTTAAAATGCAAGCTGCATTCCCTTGTAGAGTAATTTTATGTTCCTACATATGAAAAGGATATTTTTTCAAGCTCTTTAGCTTTTAAGTAGAGACCACAGGTTGACATTATTTTTCCTTTCAAAATGCAATACTGAATAATAATGAAAGAGTATACAGCAGTCTGTACTGATATGCCACTTAGGTTTCAGGGTAATTACAGTAATTTGGTTGTTACTCTATATGGTGTCATGAATTAGTTGCTAGAAAACATGATGCAGTGGGAATGATTCAAGGGCTTTTCATCAGGCCTCATGGTGAACTGGCTTCTTGATCCTGCTGACTGTACCTCAGCTAACAACCCAGCAATCACGGAATTATTTTAATTTTCTTAGTTTGTGGTCCTTACTTGATTTAGTGACAATATTGCAGTTCTTCCCATCGCTCGTGTACAGCATGTCTGTAAACAGCGATGCAGCCACGTCTGACAGGAGTGGATGGTGGAGCCATTGAGGATTTGTGTTTTAGTATAAAGTCAGAAACAACATATCAATATTTACATGACAACAAGAGACTTGTATTAATTAAGTTCTGACACCTGCAAGGCTGTTGGTAATGAGAAATGGAGCTGGTTAATCGAGATGACATTTGATCATTTCTGTGAAGGCTCACATCTGTGATACCCCCAGAGAATCCATGATTCCTACCCCCTGCATTTCCCCTTGCCCTGCATGTTGCATCTGCACTCTTTTATTGACAGGGAAACAGATTCTGAGATAAGATTTTTTTTTTTTTCTAAATAGTTCTGGCTAAATTATTTTAAACCTTTGAGGTATTTTTAATAAAAGTGCCCATTACTGTGTGAAGAAATGCGTCTGTCTGTGAATGTAGCTTACGTGGGTGTCCCAAGGCAAACAGAGGGAGAAGGGATGAATGCTGTTGTTTTCTGAAGCTTATTTTTTATTCTTCTTGGAGCTCAGAAACCTTGACTTCCTTATGTTACTGGATCTTCCAAATTCAAGGGCGTCCTTGCTTGATGTGTTTTCTTCAGCAGCAACACCGACACCTCAAAGAGTTTATTGTGTAAAATTTATAAAGGAATTTAAATCCCTGTTTCTTGTCCCTTATTGCACAAGTAAGAGTTCTGGTTTGACTAGGATTTAACCTGAATTTCAGTTCTTTTAGGAGAACTGATTTGAGAATGAAGAGCCCTTGCTTGTCCTTATGATCACCAAAAAGCAAGTTAGCAACACACATGAAGACACCAGTCAATACACTGACTCCTGTTCTTCAGTTCAGATAGGGTAAAAATTTGACATAGGAATTGCTCCCAAACTGTCTTGTTCAGGTCTTATTTTACAACCAATTCCCCGGATTTATTTTTTGCTTTGAAATCAAGTAGTCTAATGAAGCTCTAGCCAAGTAACTATAGGAGGGTCTGTTTTAACTGTGCTGGTTAAAATGAAATCTTTTGACAGAGGTAGCCTGGCCCGCTCCAGCTATCGTTGTAGTTCTGAGGGTTGAGCTCGCACTACTAAACCTTATGCGCTTTCTCTTTTTCTTTGCTCAGATAAAGGTGAAAGCAACCAAACAAGCCAAGAGCCAGAGCCTGTTTCTTCTCAAAACTTGGAAGATGTTGCTGGTGCAGATGCAGCTGTGCAGGTAATGCTGCTGTACCCAGCCGTGCTGATCCCTCTCCGAGCTGATATATGGAGCAAGGCTGGCAGAGATGAGGACAAGCGAATACTGCTGAGTTCCCCTCCTGCCCCGTCCTCTGCTCTGACCCTCACGTGCCTCTGCTGTGGGGCACAGGTCAGAAGCTGCTCTGGCTGGGGTCTTGGAGGGAGGGGGTCAGTGTTACTGGTCAGGGTGAGTTTGCCCATCCAGTTCCCCATGTGCAGCCATCAGGGAGGGAAGAAAGGGTCACTGAGAGGAGAGAAAGGATGGGGCTTAAATAATGAAAATACTTTGTGAAATGTTGCAAGTCATCCCTTGTCTGTTATTGTTGCAGAAGGGTGGAGCCGTGGCCGTTTCCCAGACTGAACTGCTGGTAGGTGATGTCAGCACCACCGGCTCTGAAGGCTCAGCAGCACCTTTCCTGGAGACTGATGAGGAAGGGGATTTGCATCCTGTGTACAGAGGAGCTTCAAATGCTTTCTGTATCCGTCTGTTTTGTATCGATGAGAAGTATGAAACAAGGTAAGTACAGAGGAATAGTCACTGCTTTTCCGTTAATAACCATTTTCAAGGTTACGTTTTTAGGACAAATCAGAAAGTGACAGCACTTGCTCCAGTTAGGTGGGATTTTTTCTGACCTCTTTCTTGCCTGCTTCTTTTACCTTCAGTAATAGTTTTTCAACCTCCACTTGCAACTTCCTATTTCTGGTAGGTCTGTGGGGGCAAAAAGTGAAGAATTCATTTTTGTTGGAAATAAATGTGAGTTGAGGTTGTGGAAAAAGGCTGCTTCTTCCTTCTATAGAGACACTCATTCTGAAGCTGGCTAGCTGCAAGAGGAGCTACATGTTACAGTAGTGGTCATCTCACTGCATGGGGCAATAAAGCTGTTCTGAACTCTGCAGGGAAATGTTCCCATTCTAAACACTGTCTCCAACCACTGAGAGAAATTTTTCTGTTTTCTAGAATCCTCTGCGGTTGGGGGAGACAAAAGGTTTTTTAACATGATGGCTGCTGCTGACCTTGGACTCTTAGATCTTGGTGGATTAGAATAGGGCTGTAAATGGGGTTTAGCCTTTTTTTCTTCCAAAATTTCTCTTCACTCTCAAAGAACAAACCTATATTCAACCACATCAGCAGAAACTTTTCCAGGAACTTTGTCCCTTTTTGATCTGATGGTAGAAAGAAGGTACAGAATAGATGAAGCAGCTGACCAAACCCAGGATCTTCCATGCTTTCAAATCCATGTCATGTCTGCAGACACCAGGCATCAGGAGTTAAGGATGTGATAGATGAGTTCAACATCTGTAATAGCATTTGAAAAAACATGTATCTACTTGTAGTAGTAGAAGTCATCGATAAGTAACAACTTCTGAACTCCTCTGGCATAGAGGAAGTGTAAGGGTAAACTTCACTGAGAAGAAAAATCAGAATTTCTGGAAAACTGGTTCTATTTGTTGAGCTGTTTCTTGATTAAGGAGCACACCTACTCAAGGGGATCAAACACTGAATCTGCTGCAAATGCAAATATCCAAAGTTACCAAAGCAAAGACATAGTCTTTTGGGTACTATTTCCCAAGTGATATATACCCAGTAATATAGCTCAAGTTTGTTAAGAACTAGTTTAATTAGTGAAATGCAGTGCTAGAAGTCTGTGTTGTACTTAGAAGCATTGATCAACTGATGTGTGATGAGAACAATTGCACTGCAGAGAGACTGTTCCAGAACAGTTAATTGATGGCCAGTCCAGTGTAAAAATTCAAACGAGGTAATTATTGCAGCATAAGATGGCTTTATTTTAAAATGTTAGTGAGGCTTGCTCTGGAATGACTCCACTATACTGAAACAGCAGTTCGGAGCTGTGGTGGAGACCTATGTCAGGAAATAATCTCACTGTGGGCTTCTCGAGTTCTCTGCTCATAGTTTCCTGCTTGGGATAAGGATCTGTCCCTTTTTTGCCCCTGTCTGATGCTCTGTGCTTTGTATCTATGTCTGTTTCTGTTCAAGGCATTTCTCACTGCATTTATCATTCAATGCTGTGGTCCCAGTCTTTTTTACCTGGAGACATTTGTGGAGCAGTGTGGATTCCAAGATGGGTATCTGGAGAAGATAGCATTCCTGTCTGAAGACTTTTCCTGAGATTACCTCACGTAGAGCTGAGGACTCTGTCGATCTTGGTGTTTTCAAACATTTTGCTTGGATGCTTCTCTGGCTTGCCTTTGCTTGATCCACCTGCCTGTAAAAGAAATATTAGCAAAGCAAATACACGTAAAGGAGGGCAGGAGGTGATGCTGACTGCAGCCTGGAATCTTGTCTTGAGGGAGTTTCTGCTGGCCTTGCACAGCACGGACCCAGAAATAGCAGTTTGATTGAAGTGTAGGTGTGATTGCATCTTAGCCCCGAGGGAAGTTTGCTCCTCGGGAATTGTTACCCAGTGAAGCTGCTAAGTGTTGCCATCTCCTAAATCCAGAGCTGTTATGTGGCTTGTTTGTGCATTGAGAGTGAAATGTGAAGGAACTGAACTGCTGGCTGGCTTATCTGCTGATCTTTTCTAAGCCTCCAGAAAAATCTCCCGCCTCAAGTCTTGTGGTCCTTGCTGCCAGCAAGGCCCTGGATACCAGAGAGAAAACTACATTGCAATGGCATTTTCCTTTCCCCTGGTTAGCTGTTCTGTTAACTAGTCTTAATTATGTATTGTATAGGTGAACATATCATACCCCAATCCTGATCTGTACTTGCAGCTTTAAGTTTACATTCGAGTGTGGATATTGCAATTAGAAATATTTCTCTTTTAAGTAATATTATTAAAGAGGTAATTAAAAGGAGCTTAATTACAGTTCTGAAAGGAGGAGGGGATTTATCAGTATTTATAGGTGAGTTATATCTGTTTAGAATTTCTTCAAAAGACACATCTTGTGTGGTGGAAAAATGTTTTATGAAGTTTCAGCATAACTGGATTTTGAGCTCTTTGATATCCTTACACATGGGAGAACAGCAGGGCTTTGGTGAGATTTTTCAAGTCTTTTTAAACTGAAATGTCACAATTTGCTGTCAGCATGGAAAAGAGATTGGGGTAGCTCTAAGTCAGTGGGAGGGAAGTGGAAAGAAGTGTTGTAAAACAATTCTAAGTATTGATGTTCCTGTTAGTCTGTCAGAGCACATCGGGCAGGTTTTCCTGAGTGGAAAGTCACAGAGCTCAGTCACAGGTGCTGGCTGAAAATACTGTGGAGCATAGCAACAACTGAATTAATATTTGCTGTATACTAATGCTGCTGTGACAGTCCAGGAATGGCTTCTGAAGAGGCTGGAGTCAACAACATGAGAGCCAATGTTTTGTTTGTTCCTACCCCCCGCCCTTTTAGTGAGGAGCCTCGTGTACTAGGTCAAACATTCTGGTTATTCCTGTTAATAATGATGCTTTAAGCTCTAGAAGTCAGAAATCGCTGTGCAGCATGGCACATCAGCAGCTGATTACTGATGATCTGTCGGGATCGTCTGATCGGCTGTGAATGAATGTTCCTGCAATTGCAGGGATGTCAATATCACAGTGCATCAGAGCAGTCTGGTATGTGCTTTACTTAACAATATTTGCTCTTGGTTGCAGGTCACTGGATTTTTTGCATTATGCTTTCAGTGTTTTCCCGGTGAGTATAATGGAATTTGGAGTGGTTTTGTGTGGTGTGCAGTGGGACAGCAGCGCAGCTGGCAGCCAGGGGTTTTGGGTCTGCTGCTCCAGGGAGTCTGTGCCCCACACAAGTGTGCTGGACCTGGTTGCCCTGGGCCGAGCTACTCACCTCCTTAGCTGCTTCTGGACTTCATGGAATGCATATCTCTGTTTATCCTAGAATCCTGGAATAGTTTGGGTTGGAAAGGAACTTAGGGATCATCCAGTCCATCCCTTCCATAGGCAGGATACCTTCCACTATCCCAGGTTCCTCCAAGCCTTGTCCAACCTGGCCTTGGATGCTTCCGGTGATGGAGCAGCCACAGCTTCTCTGGGCAACCTGTGCCAGGGCCTCCCCACTCTCACAGGGAAGAATTTTTTCTTACTGTCTAATCTAAACCTACTCTCTGTCAGTGTGAAGGCATTTCCCTGGCACTACATGCTCTTGTAAACAGTCATCTAGTTCATGTTCCGTCAGGTCTTCTCTGAGATGCAGATTTAGAAAAGAAATGCTTCAAACTCTTTTCAAATCATGTATAGATCCAGAATGTACCTAAATTAAAAACCAAATCAGGAAAAAAAAATATAAGGAGGTGGATTTAAAGCCTGTAAAACAGTGGTATTAAGGAGATTCATAGTATTTGCCTGTAGACTGAACAGTGGTACTCTGGATTCACGGTGCAGTAGCTATCTACCGCTAATTCTCCATGCGATCGCTCTATCTGAGGTAACCAAGTCCACTTTCTGAGATATCTTAATGCTCACCAGAGTGTTGTAGCAAGTAACTGCATGACAGTGTGCCTTAGAGTCAGGCCCTGGGTACCAGAGACACAGACTTGGCCCTAAGAACAGCACGCTCAAAAACACTGCTTACCACCAAAGAAATTCCTAGAGAGAGTGAACCCAGAAAATGCTTCAAATTTATGCCATTTATCCATCCAACAATGTCCGTCTTTGAAATAAAATGTCACTATGGAATCACCAGATTAGTAAGGAAAGTTCACCCCGTAGTTTGCCTAAAGTGAAGCCATTTCTGAGCTGTTGGTTCCTTGGTGCTGCCCGGGCAGAGCAATGCTTGGGTGTGTGCAGTGTAAGCCCCACATTCAGGGCTGTCTGTCCTCTCCGAGGGCTTAGGGTAAAGCTTAGCGATCGCCTTTATGGCCTGCCAATCTCTTTCAGGACAGAGACTTGTGTGTCATCCTGGTGCCGCATCATGTCCCGGCGTTCCCCCTGATCCAGAGCTTTGTCCGGGCTGTCCCTTGCTGCACTTCCAGGCTGGGCCGGGAGCTGTACGTGTTCCACCGGGCGGGATTGCTCACGTGAGTCGTTCCTCGGGACAGCACTGCTGTGCTCCGGGCTGCTGTGGGACCCAGCTGCCAGCGTTTGTGTGGAGTGTCCTCTCAGTAAAACCCAAGCGCAGCGAGAGCATTCATTTGGGATTTGTGTGTACAGTACTAAGGTAGGGAAGGTGGACGTCGGTACAGACAAGCAGCTCCAAGTTGCCTGGTTGTGGGCCAAGGCCAGCAGACAAACATGGTGCTGTGTTTGGCTTTGGGGATGTGGGTCAGGTTGTGTGACACTGACACCTGATAGCCTGGTGTAACTTAATTCTTGGAAATATGCTGTAGCTTTCTTAAGAGAACTGTTGTCACGTGTTTCTGGGATGTACAGATCACAGCAGTAGCATTGTTGAGTATCTGTAATACATGCTTTCTCTTTTACTTTTGGTGTTGAATCATTTATTTCATGCCTTCAGTTTCTGTGATGCTCTGAACACTTTGTAGGCTGAGGTATCACTGAACTAGGACACCAAACCTTTCTTGCTGTGACTTCTGTTATGTGGAACGAATTTTCCAAAGCTTTGCTTGTATAGCAAGCCTATTCTGGCCCAAAGACCAAGCTTAAATTGTGGCACAGTTAGAGATTCTTTTTTTTGGTTTTGATCTTAATGTAGCTAAATACTGTGTGGTTTTAGCAAAATACTTCTAGGTTTAGTTGCATATTAATCACCTTTGGTGGTACACAAATAGTTCATGCAGGAACTGGCCAGCTGCTCTTGGACCTAGGCAGAAGCTTTTTACCCTGGGATGAAACTGTGCTTCTGGGTCCTGAATAAGAATCCAGCTGGCTGGAGAGAGAGCCACTGGAGTAATTCCTGGTAATCTCAGGCCCAGCTGCTCAGTAATCCACCAGTAGGGTTGGAAGTCATATGTCCTCTTGTGATTTTGGGCAAAATTCAAGTTGTTATCAAGGCTTTTTAAAAAAAAGTTACTATTCTGATTACATTGTGCAAATTCCAATTGACACCAGCCCTTCCATGAAAACAAAATAGGGTCATCGGTAGCATTTGCCAAATCCCCCTGCAGCTTTGCAGGATAGTAAGGAAAAATAGCTGCTCACTGAGGTTCAGGATCAGAAAAGCTTTAGGAGAAGCCAGAGTAAGCTTTTGGAAAGTTTCTGCAGAACAAAACCCACAGGGTGCAGCGGCAGATACTCTTTGGAAATAACCAAAATCTGTGAAAGTGAAAGATCAATACATTGTACTTGCACCTATGGCTTTCAAAAGCATGCAAGTGAAAAGGAAGTCACAGAAAATGGACTAAAAGAAAAACAGGATAAGAAGAGGGGAATATGGAGACATGAAAGGGCAAAGTCGGAAGAGGCACAGGTACAAAATGAGCTCCTGATTAGTACGGGCAGTAAAAGGAATAAGAAAAAGTGTTAAGTACACAAAAAGCAAGAGTGCAGCAAATGGAACTGTGAGTCTGCTACTTAACAGTGAAGGAGAAAAAAATAGATGACAAGGCATAGGCTGAGGTGCTTAATGGATACTTTCCCTCAATTTTCACTAAAAAGCATAATAATAATAATAATAATAGTGTCCTTGTCTCTGAGCAGTCAAAGGACTTGAGGATCTAGAATGAGTTAATTCATTGCTGGGAGAGAAATGAGTACAGACCTTGGTTAGTCTTTCCCGTATTCCATACTCACAGTGGAGCTGGTGCATCTGCCTATGAAAAAAAAAGAAACGCAGTTTCAACTTTTCACATGTTCTGATTTTGTCATGTTCGAGATGCAGTTCCCTGTAGGCACAGCTGCCTTCTCTGGGGCATGGGTGGGGGCAAACCTGGGCTGGGGAGCGGCAGGAGAATGGCACACTGGGGCTGCAGAGTGAACCACATTGCTGGGCCTGCTGGCCGTCGTCCTCAGCACTTGTTGGCTCTTGGAATTTACACTGGAAATGTGTGAAAAGCTGTGGAAGTTCAGGATTAGTTTGTAATTTAGTAACCAAATGTATGCTTTTGAGCGCTGAAAAATGGTCAGTAGATTGAACTGTGAAATTTCTCATACCAGAATCTTGGTAAGTTTGGGGTTTTTAAGGTACCAGTGCTATTCATTAAATCCATATTCCACAAAATGCCTCTCAGTGTGACTGAGGCTGAAGAACAGCACATCCACTTTTAAATTGAAAGTGAGAAGAACAGGAATAAAAAAACTTATACTACGTGAATTGCTAGTTTTCATCCGTGGGTGAAAGGACTTACTTCTTGGAACTGAAGCTGTAGTTCAGCTTCTTGAACAGCACTCCACAAGTGTTTGCTGCACGAGCTGTGTGTAACCAGGAAGGGGTTGCTGCCTTTGACAGACTTTGGGAGAGCTCCTCAGCTGCTGTAGACTGTCACTGCGAGGTGAATTTTCTTCCTAATTAGTAGGTGGGAAGATGTTTGCTGGCAGTCTGTAAGGGAGCCGAGTGCCAGGTCACTGCTGTCTGTAGGTGCGATGTTCCGTGCGTGGCACAGGCAGTTTGATACCACGTCACTGCTGTGTGATTGCCAACTGGCACTCCACACTTAGCAGAGGCACTGCAGTCATGGAGGTTTATCCTCACGTGTTACTGTTTGAAGCATCAAGGCCTAAAACAAAAGTTGGTAATCTGTTCTTAGAGAAATTTATGTTCCTGCTTTACTTTATACCATGACACTTGTCTCAGGTTTATTTTTTCTCTCTCCTTTTTTCATTTTTTCTTGTCTTTCCCTGTTTTTCTCTTGCTTTTTTCCCCATGTGCTGTAGTGTGCAGCTACAGGTTCCACGTTCATTTTAGGGTTCTTTGCCTCCCTTTATTGCTGACTTTTACTCACTGGAAGACAGGTGATACCTGTAGTTACAGATTGGGCTGAGTGTTTAATAGCAGATAAAGCAGGATTCTGGAGTTGTCTCAAGTAGTCAAGTAGATAATCTGATCTTTTCTATTACCATGCAATAAGTTAATATCTACCTTTGGAACAAGAGTCATTTGGCAATCAGTTACAGCTTCTGAAAGATGTGGTTGGTACTCATGAAGCATGTGTTGTCTTAAGCCTGGCAGTTGTTTTCATTTTGTCACAGAGTCAACTTTCTTTTTTTTTTTTTTTTGTCCTTTTTTAGGTCATTTAACGTAAGAAAAGCAACAATCGATGACCTACAGGGTGTCAAAATGCTCGTTGAAACTCTTAGCTTGGATGAAGAGATATGGAATGACTCAAAGATATTCACTGAGGCTCGCAAAGATCCGGCGAGTATTTCTTGCAGATACGTGTTCAGTTCTGTCCTAAGATCAGGACTTAACCCAGGACTGAAGTAGTGGCTGAGTGTGTAGCACTCCTGCAGCAGCTGTATCCAAACCGAAACTTCCGTGAGGAAAGGTCCAGAGTCCAGCAACACCTGGCTTAAACAGGGCCCTCGTGGGGGGCAGACTGGCTAAAGCGGGATGGTGCCTGGGAGGTGCACTGTGAGGAAGGTGTTTTAACTGGGACTCTGTGGTGAAATACACAGTTACCATTAAAAAGAGATTCTACTGAAATTGGAATATGTGTCTGTTGCCTTTGCCTTGCAGGATGGGATGCCAGTACGGGCTTTCGTAGCAGAAGTTTTGGATCAAATCGTTGGTGTTTCTGTCACTAGGGATGAAATGGTAAATTCTGTTTGTGTTCCATGGGCTTTGTGGTGCTTGGTCTTCACACTAAAGGCTGAGTTTTGTGCTTGTAAAGATGATCAGGTAATGGAAAAGGCTGCCCAGAGAAATGGTGGAGTCACCATCCCTGGAGATATTTAAAAGAGATGTCTTTCAAGGACATGGTTTTGCAGTGGACTTTCTTGTTTGTGTGCCTAACAAAGCTTCTGTGAAAATGCTGCTTCTAGAAGCTCCCTTGCTCTCCAGCCTATGTCCACTCTGTATTACTTCTCTTCTCGTAGATAATGATTGACACACAGATTAAAAAATTATCCTGTTATTTTCAAGAAGCTGCTGCTGTGTCCTGAAAGTTTTCCTCCTCCACTGTTTTGGTGCTTTAGCACAAAGCCATTCTACCTCTAAATACGTGCTTAATCACATGTTTACCTTCTGCTTTCCAAGTCAATGAGCAGCTTTGCCACAAGTCCTTCAAAGAGCAGTAATTCTCCTTCTAGATTTGCTTTCATAACTTTTTTCTCCAACAGTAGGTTCTGAATGATTGTGAATCATGCACTTGAAAACAAAGAAAAGCCTATTCTCTGATGGAGTAATAGAAGACATTGCACATTATTATTGAAAAGTAAACATTCTCCAAGTCTTACTTTTGTGGTATTCTGCTAGGACCAAAAAGGTGGATTTTAGGTTGTTCAGCAGTTCTAATGCTTAGTTTTTACAATAGAAGAGTCACTCCTGTTTCCAAGAGTAATTCTCTTGATTATATTAAGAGCTAAGAGGATAGACTGAGTGAATAAATATGTAAAAATACCAGGTTATCACTTCAACAGGGAACACTTGTCAGAGGGCATTTCTACACAGCTCTGCTCTGTAGAATTCCCTTTCTCAGCTGGAGTTTGGTGAGAGGGACAGCCTGGGCTTCTGTGCCTTGAACTCAGAAAAACAGGTGGGGATTTTTTCCCCTCCATGGATATCTGTTAACCTGTATCAGATGTTGTGGGGAAAGGGTTAGCTGTGCAGTCCTTGTAAATAAGGGCAAGCTGCAAGGAGAGGCTTTGATACAATGAAAATATTTTCAAGAAAAGTCTGTTCAGTCAGTGCCCTTAGCTGAGAACGGCTCTCACAGACACTTAATTTCAGTGTTCGAATGTAGTTCCTTGATTGATAGAAAGTGACTCATTGGTTGGTATTTGCTCAAATCCTGTCAAGGTAGCTGCTGGTCACTGCTGACTCACAAATTCCTAATTTTCCAGGATATTGAGTATATTCAAGCACACTACAACATTGAGGACTTTATTCGTTTTAATCACCACCAGCAAGAGGAACATGGACATCTTTGCCACTTTGTCTTAAATCCTGTATTTCATCACTATACAAAATACTTTCTAAAGGAGATTCTTCGCTTGGGTCACAAATCTTCTCTTTACTACCCTATTTATCCAGAATGTGTGGAGGGCCAGGTAAGGAGAAAGTAATTTGTATTTCTTGTATTAAATATTGGTACCTTTTCTCGCTTTATTTTTTATTTGCTTCTGTGAATGACTGCAAGCAGGGGTTTTCTTGGCAATCTGCAGCAAACTGTACTTTCTTCCTGCATGACATATTCTGGACCATGGACACAGCTCTTGCGTAGCAGGGCTGGTCTGTGGTGTCCACCAGTCTTCAGGAAGTGGGGGGGGGGGGGGGGCGGGGAGTAGAGAGTGGAAATATCCTTGGCCTTGGCACTCTGCCCAGCACAAGGGTAGTGTAGCCTGAGTAAATGCAAGGGGATCATCTTAAATGCATCCAAGTGGCTTATAAAAAGTCTTCCAAAGGGATTCAGGTTCTCTAGACTGTGTTTCACCAAAAGTCAGTGGGACCTAGGCACCTCACTGGCTTTTGAAGGGGGACTTGTGTTTCTGCAAGTGTCACGGGAGAACCGTAAGAACTGAACTTCTAATGGAGAAAATCCGTTTCCAAGAAGAACATAATCCAGCAATACTCACATATGTGTTTTGCCATCAGTCTCATGTCAGAAAAGGGAGTGCAAGGTAACATTTTCAAGCCTGTGTAGCCATGTGAAGCTGCTGTCTGGCTCAGCCCCATTGCCTGGGCTCCTGGCACCACTGATGGAAGCGCATGGTGCATCCCGAGGGCAGTTCATCCATCGGTCGTAGCTGCCTGTCTCAGGACAGATGGAATTTTCCCCTGGAGACTCACCTCCAACGTGGGCTTCTGCCTGGCTGGCTGGGCTGGGCTGGGCTGGGCACCTGGCGTTTAGATGGTGACTGAGATGGGTTCTGTCTGTGGTGGTTCAAGTGGTTTTGAAACCACCACTGACTTTCATGTGTGAACTTTTGATGGGTTAGACTTGGGTACATTTGCAAAAGGATGTGTTTTCCTGTGCACTTTTGTGGAGTTCTAAGTGTTCCAGTGAGGAGCCAATGTTCCTGCGTGGCATTAGGTTCTCACATTCTGAAGAGGCACTCACAGAAATGCAGTTTAATGGCCCTGGATGGAAGAGAAGTTAAATCTTAGCAGTGATTCCTGTGTTGACTGTTTCCAGGCTACCAGGCTACAGAGTTGCTCTAAGTTACTTTAGCTTATCTAATATTATTATCTAATAAGTGGTAAGTGTGGTATTTTACTTAATTCTCAACGTAGTAACTTCAAGTTTTTAATATTTGTGGATGGAATGGCACTTGAATGTAATTTAGTTTGCATTAATGTTCATTCTGTATTTCCTGTAATTCTCTTATTTTTTTCCCTTTCACGTTGTAAGTTACGCCAGAGCCAGTCATGCTGTAATAGACAGATACAGCTATTTCTAATGATCCAGGCTGCTCAGATGAGCATTAAGGTTTTGTTCATCTCAAATTTCTGCCAGTTTATTAACATTTATCACTTGGATGAACCAGACATTTCAGTCGGTATAGAATTTCCATATAAATTCATCTCCATTCCTTGCCAAGCGAGCAAAGGTTAGCAGTGAGCAGATAACACAGCTTAATGAGGTCAAATCAAGCTGATTCATGATCGCTATGGAGAAAAATATCCTCCTGGGGAAAATACTTGTGCTGAAAAATCCCATAAACCAAACCACTTGTTTATCTGTCATTCCCACAGAGATAGTAATGTAATTACTCTCATAATTATCTTCATTAGTGTCAGGAATTATCTGCAATTCATTCCTCTGCTCTGAGTATGTTTGTTTATTTGCTGATTTTTGTCTCAGATTTAGCCAACAGAGCTAAGAATTGTGTGTTTGCAAAGCCATGCAGCAGACATCTGTGATGCACTGCTCTGACATTCTCTCTGCTGAAATATGGATCGCTGTCTTTCAGTTTCAGCGTCCCTGTGCCCATTCCCTGACATCTGCCCTTCATTACATGGCTCCCGTGCGGCCGAGACGACAGATTGTCTATCCTCTGGAAGAGCTTGGCGTGAACGCTCCGTCGGAGCAGGTCTCCAAGGATCAGGTGGGTGACAGCAGCGGCAGCAGGCGGGAGGCACGGTGCCAGCTCGTGCAGGGCTTGGCAGATGGGCTGGCATTACCCTCCCTGTGCTCATAGGCTGCTCCTTAATTACAGCGGCCGTGCCGGCCGATCCCGCTCCGTTGCCGTGCGCCCTGGCTGGGCTGGGCCCACAGCCCGTCACACATGGTGCCCACTGGAGCAGAGCCCTTCCCACTCCATGCTGACACGATGGCAGCACTTTGTCACGGCCTCCCAGCGCCTTCTAAATGCTCTGCCTACTGCTGAGCCCTTGCTCCTGCTAGGTCTACTTAGGTATTGCGCTCCACAAGCGGAAAAAAGACAATGTCATGCTTTTGACTCCTTCTGTAGAAATTGCATAAGTACATTTTATTTTTCAGTCCCAAAGTCAGGTTTCTTGCATGCACGAGATACCCTTAAAATGCCAAATGACTTGACAGCAAAGGCAAAGGTTGTTTTCACTAGCCAACTGTTTTATTTGCAAAGAACTGGTGCAGTCTGGAGGTTCTAAATGAAAAGGCTCCTAAAATTTCATTTTTTAAATAACTTACACCTCATTCTCTTATATTTTTAAGTAACTAAAATTGGACATGAAGGTGATTCCTCAAAAGAGTAACTAGTGAAGCTGAAATATTAGGAAAAACACAATTAGTGATGGATTCTCTCAGTAGGTAGTTGTAATTTTGTGGAGAAATATAATTAGGGAGCTTTATGTCTGTCTACTAACTTCCAGTTGGCTGAGATGGGCTTCCATATAATATTTTTAGTGCTGTCCTTTTCTCAGTTAGTCAGTAGGTTTTGGCACCTAAAACTCTTAATTAGGCAGCAGCCGGCAAAGTGAAATCCAGAACATGGCTGAGGCTGTTGGTCTGAGTTTGGCTTTGTTCAACAGCCTTCCTTCCGCATGCACATCCCTGCCTTTCTCTTCTCTGCAGAATGAACTGTCTGATGCTTTTCTTTAAACTGGTTCTTATTCCTAATCTTAAAAGTGATTGCTTTCTTACTAAAAGAGCTCATCTTAGCATTTTTGTTGAAGCTGGAAAATCCCATGCTTCCTGTCTTTGAAAGATTTGCAAATCTTTTGTCTGCTCAGGTTCCTGCTGAGGTTTTCTGAGTTTCTCTGTAGGTAGTGACATAAGGGTTTGAAATCTCAGATTCGAATTTCTATTTAATAGAATATGTGAAATTTTTGCTAAGAAGTTGTGCTGGAAAATCCCCAACTCAGGGCCAGCCACTGTGTAAGTATCTGTGCATCTGCCTCTGCATGAATTATAGATTTTTGACAGACTGTGCTCTATCAGAATGGACATCTGGGGCTAAGTGCTGGGTGGTAACTTGAGGATAAAGCTGGTCTGCTTCTGCTGCTGGCTTCTCTGAAATACCACGAACTTGAAACCATATAAAGCTAAATTGACTCTTCTGTCGAGTGAATGAAGCAACCTTTGGCCACCATACGTTGGGAAGCTTTGTAACATGAGGAGCAGCCTGCCACGGGGAACTGAGTGTGCTCATAGGAGTAAGGAGATGGTGCTGCTTTTAGCAGCCAGGCAGAAGGCACTTGCCCTCTCTCTGCTCAGATGCCTTGTAAAGGAAGATTGATCCCCATCAATAATCTTGCACTAACCTGCCAAATCCTGTAGTGAAGTTACAAATTAACTGAGGTGTATTTTGTAAATTAATGCAACCCAGTTTCAGTAGGCACAATATTATCTTTCTGCCTTTTTGTAGTGATTAAAAGGCTTCTCAGACCTACTGTAAACAGTAAGGTGCAATCTGTAAGGCAGAGAACAACCTGTCCCACCAAGGAGATAAATGTGATCGCTCTGCAGAATGGAAAGGCTGAGAATTGTCACTTTATGAAATGCAGTGAGACAAGATGAAGCACATTTTGGTTGTAGAAGATGCTCATGGGCTGGGAAGTGAGGGAAAAAGGACATGAGAGAACAATGCTGTGAGGAAAGTGTGGAGAAGAGAGGGAGAAAGGTGAAAGGCAGACAAAGAGTCTGGAGTACGAATTAGTGGGAAGATGTCTGAGGCCAGCACCTGCAGAGGAGGAAGGAGAAAATGTCTCCTATCATCTTTGGTTTGTGCTTTTAAACAAGATCAGGGCAGGATCTTGTGAGATGTTGAGATTGGGCAAGCAGGGATTTCAGGCATTTGAGACCACTCCTCATTTCTTTATCCCGTGTCTCTATCCCAGCTCACCAAGCTGGTTTAAACCGAGGGGGCTTTGCCCTCTCCTATTTGAAAGCAGCTCCTCCAGAGGCGAATCCATGCCCGCTTTGTTCCCAAGAGCTGGAGGACAGGTTATCACTGTAATTGCTGCTCTAGAGGGCTCTGCAGTAGTGGCAGGATTTGTCACGTGAGCTACAAGATGAAGATTGTAAATGCAGGTTGATTTCAGAAATGTAAAATTTTCATTGATTGCCTGCCCTAATTGATTGCTTGAGTGTCTGTTGCTTGAAATGGAGATAATTGTAGTGATATTCTTGCTTTGATACCCAGAAGATGCCCTTGTTATCTAGTAATCAACAAATCAACATCTGCCTCTCATCTATTGCTTTTTCAGCTGCCTTCCTCTTGTTCCAGCCCTTCGCGAGCTCTTGCTCTCCTTCTCTAGCTGCAGAGTGTCTTTTTCCCCAGTAACAGCCTGGGGCTGAGCAGCTCAGCCATTCTGTGTCGGGGCACAGCCCACAATTTGTGTGTGGATGTCTGTGGGCTGTTAGTGGCTTTGTATCTCAGCGAGTGCGCAGTGGGAGCCCTGGGGCTCCATCAGTCTGTGTCTCCCCAGAACATTCCAGCCTGCTTAGGGCATGAAGGGAATTCACTCATAAACGGAGACCCAGTGTACAGAACTCAACCAGGACACGCGCGGGCGCTTTCCTGCTTCCTTCTTCCTTTCTCTTCCAAAGAAGAGAAAGCAGCAATCTGAACCACAGAGGCTTTGCTCAGTGAATTCCTGAGCACTGCTAGTCCAGATGGATCTTGGCTCTGCTGGAGAGGTGGTTTTCCTGCAGGTCTGGATCAGTTATTACAGACAGATAAGCACGATGTGGGATAACTTGTTCTTGTTGTCCCTCTGTCAACTCTCTCTATTCTTCTGTGGTGTCTGGAAAAACCACCAAGGGGGGAAGTGCCATGTGTCACCCTCCCACGGATTCCTGAACTGCTCCCACTTGTCTAATGCAGGGAGCATGAGCTGTGTCTTGTGCTATTGAAGGAAGCATAGGTCCTTCCTGCCATGGGCTCTCTGGCAGAGCTAGATGTCAGCTGGAGAGATGTACTCTTAAACTCCAGAAACTTACCCTATGAACCCACAGCTGACTGCTACCTGTGTGGCTATCTACCTGCAGTTCTCTACTTGCCCTGTTCTCTCCAGGCCCTTGTGGCATTCCCTGTGGTTCAATCTTGTTTCTGGTTTGAGACAGGCTTTTGGTTTGTGTTGCCTCTTAGCTTATTGCTAAAATGACTATGACTCCAGAGAAATACAGAGCTTAGGAGCTCTCCCTGCTCCTCCCCTATTTGCCATCCTTTTCATGAACACTTTGCCATAGTTTTTAAGGTCATCACAAGTTTTTTCACTTTCTCTTGAACCACAACTCGGTGCTGCTTCATCTTTGCCTCAGAAACCCTGTGACTCCCCAAGCAGTGGCTCCATTTCCTGAAGGGCTGTAAATTCTTCCTTACTTCTTCCTATGCTTTGAGATTGCAAATACATTTTGTTGCTGATTTTGTGTGTCTGTTCCTACCAAACTCTGTCTCACATTGCTCTGCTAAAGCAATTTGGATAAATTGGATAAGACTGGACTGAGAAAGCACAAAGCAGGAGATGTTAAGTGTGCCTGTCTGCTATTGCAGCCCCCTGGAATGGCGCAGTTGCTGATTTGCGTCCAGTCCTAAGTGTCCAGACTTTGGCATACCTGTTGAGTAACAAGTGTGGCAGAGGTGCCACATCTTGGCTCAGAATTGCATTGGCCGCACATCTACCACACTGGGGTTCAGGGCACAGACCTGACAGAGCTTCTGCCTGCTCATTAGATCAAACACTTTGTACAGCTGTGCCAGAGCAAAAGGAAATCTCTGATTTTTGTATTCTGGATCAGCAACCAGTGCTGAAGCGCCAACTGGCAGGAGATCCAAAGATTCAAACTCTATATTCCCTCGCCGTTAAAACAGATTAGATTATTATTGTGGTTTGCACATCTGTCAGTCACTGCAGTCATGTTACACGAAAAACAGTTGGTTACAACAGAATCCTGAATATCTTATAAAGTGCTGCTGGCCTTCACAGTGCATGTCATTATTGGTGGAGTAGAAAACTATAGATAATGAAATAATTTTTAATTATTTCTTCATAAATAAACAATTTATAAACTTGTTTGCTTTCTCACCATCTGGGAGCATTCTGTTCTCCATCTGCTTCATGTAATTATCAATGTAAGGGAAGAATAGGTGATATAATTAACAAGAATAACTGATCCACAGTGAAGAACAAAAATGTCACACATCTGTTGAATTATTTCCTTGTTTTTGCCCTTTTATTATTATTCATGCTATTGGGTTTATTATATTTTTATTTCATGGCTGTGTTCAAGCTGTCAGGTTTTATTGCACAGTTCAGAATTGTTTTTTCTGCTCCAGCTCATAAAAAGACAGAACAGTTGCAGAAGCCTGTGAAGTGTTGTATAAATTTAGTTAGTTTAGTGTGAGGTTCAAATGCAAAATGGAGGCCAAGGCACTGCAAACTCAACAGTTTCCAGTGCAGTGTGGAGGTATTTTTGTTTGTCTGATTCCAGTGATGATGCTTATGGTAAAGGCTATGAATAAATGGCCTGAGAGCAGTTTAAAATAGTAATTAAAACAAGAACATGAGAGAAAATAAATCCTTGCTTTTAGATTCATCTTACAACTTGTTTCATTGCTGTGTATGTTCACTACTCAAATGACTTATGAATGTAGGAGCCATCCTGGATGATTCTCTGTTCTGTGAGCTTTTTATGTCCATTATAAAGTTGCAGGACTTTAATTAAAACAGTATATATTTACCATGTTTTGTAAAAAGAAAAGGAGAAATTAGCTATCAGGTAAAACCAGAAAAAAAATTTAAAGCATTTTTGAACTTGACAAATTTTCTCTTGTGGGGAAGCTTGTTTAAAAAAAGGGTATGAAACCGATCTATGTGAGTGTTTGTATAGAAAACTCATCCCTAGATGCTGATGTCCCCTCCAGCAAACTCCTGGGGAGTTTCACTCTCTGTGGCTTCTACTTTCTGGTGTTTTGGCCAGTTCACTACCAGTTGCCTGAACTTTTCACTAGTGCCCAGACTTAGCACAAGCCATCACCTTGAGCTGTGCGGGCAGAGAAGCAGAAGGGACTCAGAACTGATAGACCGACTGTTAACAGCACCTTGCTGTCCAGTCCCAGCCAGTCCACAGTGTACAGCTTGAAAATTTTAGATCAGTTGTAATTCGAAGGTGACAAAAACAAGGACTTAAAATCAGATTTTAAAACATGGGGGAGAGGCTGTCCACAGAGGCTACCACAGAGCAATCTATTCTGAGCAGACAAAGCTCTTTGCTCCTGACTGCAGCTGAGAGTAGAACGAGGTTTGTCACCTTACGTATCCAAAGAGAAATGTCCAGAAGGTGGAGAGAGGGACAGGCACGAGTGCTGTGAAGCACCAGAGCCTCTGCTTTGGAGTGTGTGCCCATCCTGGGCACTGGCCATTCCCCATCCTGGTCTGCGGGCATGACCACAGGAACAGCCAACTCTGCTCCTGGAGGTGCTTCTGGAGTAGCAGTGCCTGGAGTAACTCAGGGAAAGTGGTCACTGCTATTTTACCCTCTCACTGTCTGCCTTGGAGCAAAGTGTGTGCTGGCTTGGTAGAACACCTGTAGCAATTAGGGGGTTTATTTTGGCAGTTTCAGTTCTATTTACGTGCAGTTGAAGCACTGGAATGTACTGAATATGGCTAAAACATGGAAGGTTTTTTACTGGGGTTTTTTTTCGTCATTAGGCCTCTACTAAGATAAGAAAGAGCAAATATAGCAGAGAGCCTAGGGAGGATGGGCAAGAGAATTCCCTGCCTTTTAAATATCAAGGCTCATGTATCAAAGTTAAAACAGCAGAGTTCTTTTGTGTTACAATTTGTGTGTGGACATTGGGATTACAAACAAAGGCTTGGTGTGGATAGTTTTCACTTAACCAGGGGAGTAGTATTAATTTTTAAAGCAGTAACTGTTGCTTAAGATGCTCGTGTGCTCGAGTAATGAATTTTTAATGCTTTTGTAGTATATGCATGGATGAAAATCCATTATTTATTGTTCTTCCCCTTGGCTGGTGAAGGTGATGGTTTTATAGCACCAGTAGGCACACAAACAGGCATTCTGAAGCGAGGCTGATAACAAATTTCCTCACTGTAAATGTCAGTGGGGTTTGTGCGATGCTGCCATTACATTTTGTTTGGAAGGCTTGAGTGTCACGCCGTTATGGGAGGCACCAGATGGCATCATTAACAGGAGTGTTTACCACTTATGTGCATGTGTGAAATTAAAAGTAAGATGACCTATCTTTGTTTTGAAAGCATGGTGTCAGTGCTGTACAGGTGTTAATGACATTTGCAGTAAGCTGAAATAGGCACTTCTGCTTACAAACAGGTCAGACTTGGCTTACAGCTTTTTCAAAGCCGTTTGTTAGATTGATAATTCCAGCTTGTAAGGAGGAAGCAGACATTTTTGCCACAGAAAGGTGATGTTCACTGTTATAAAATGGAGAGCTATGTGCGCTGTCACTAAAACATTGACTCTGTGACCCTACTAATCAATCTCCCCTCATGTCCTGGACTATTATTTGTTACCTCGTGTTCATTATTTTCAGTATGAAATGTTACGATTTTTTTTTCCCCCCAAGCTTTTAACTTTATACCTCTCTTATGTTTTTCAATGAGTTCCATATATTTAAATTGCTGCTTCTGTCACCCTGAGTCTGTACCCAGGCACTGTGAGGTTGCCCCTGCCTTCTCTCAGCTCTGGCTCTGCTCCTGTCACTGCTGAGTGTCTGTGTGTGTGTGTGGGCAGCTGCCTCTGCAGGCTGGCTCAGTGTTCCCAGAGACCAGTGCAAGCTGCCCCTTGGCTGCTGTTCCTGTGCTCAGGCCAGAGGTTCCCATAGGGCTCCTTTCCCCAGGGGCTGACAGGCCTGTTCCTCTCTCAGAGGGATGTGGAGCTTATGGGGGCAGTCCTTGGCCAAAACCCACGTTTGTATTTGCTGCTCTCTTTCCTTCTGCCTTGGACAATAAGCCATAGACAGATGACCTGGGAAGCAATGACTGCTGTCAGAGGACTAGAGCCAGCCATGTGCTTTACCCCTTTGCCAGCCTGAATGCTCTGATCGAGTTCCCGTGCCTTCCTGTCCTTCCCTTTCTCCCCAGAAAAACGGGGGAGAACTGAGCTCTCTAAAAGTGGCACCATTCCGAGTTCATTTCTTTGGCCTTTGAAGCAGAGCAGCAAGCAATCGTCAGGTCCTTACATGAGTGTGAACTGCCCGGCCCTCTCTGGGCTGGGGATCCAAATGTCAGTGCTCAAAGGGAAAAAGAGCAGCTTTTTACCATGGTAACGGTGGTTCTGCAAGGAAATTAAATAGATGTGTCCGTGCTCTGCTCTCCTCTGCTGCTGGTTGGAGTTAAGCAGGAAATCCCTGGTTTCGTATGGAGTCATAGGGACTGGCATATGATTAGTTATGAATATAGAGGTGGCTTTTGCCAGAAGCTGAAGATCAGCATTTACCCATATAGGCATAATAATGGTGTAATAATACTGACTTCATTCATGAAGGCCTTGGGGATCTGTGGATGAAGATATTCTGTAAAGGCAAGGTGTTATCTAACCGAGCCACAGTTCTCGAAGAAGGGTTCTTTGACAAAGACAAACGATTAAGGCTGCACTCTTCATCACTGTTTCTTTTCCTGTTTTCTTTTCCTTCTGTTTCTGGTGTTTGTATAAATCTGTGAATGCTTGGAAACAGCTTTTGAAAACATGTTTGCAGAGATTTCTAATGAGGCTTTTTGGAATGTAGCTAGTATTTAGAAAACAATTCCTAATGCAGGCTGAAAAAGCATGCATTTTCCAATCAGTTTTGTTCATATCACCTTGGTAAACATTGATGTTTCTTTTTTTAACTTGTGGTTCAAATGGAGCTTGAAATTAAAATAGCTCTGTTTGCTCACCTTCTTGTTTGCCTGCCACTGTCGCTGAGCTCAGCACTACTCTCGTAACAGGTTTGTTAATTGTTTTCACCGCTTCTGATGGTTTTTACAGAAGCAGTTCAAATCGTGTGGATCCTCTAGAGCAGTAACTGTTGTTTCTTAGTAACAAATGTTGAAGTAAAACCAATGCATTGCAGGCAGGTGTAGAATCCCACAAGACAGGGCTGGGAGGGCCCCTCCCAGTAGCAGTGAGGGATCAGTGGAGATGCCAAGAACATAGCAAATGAGTCAGCCCCATGTTCCATGCAGTGCCCTGAGCAGCCCTTCTGAATGTGGGCCACTTCAAGATACTTGAACTGCAGCCAACACTTCAGTGTGTTCAGCTGGGCAAGGCCCAAGTCCCTCAGGGTCTAATAAAGTCAAGTCTAAGTTTAATGGTCAGACTTGATGGCCTTAGAGGTCTTTTCCAACCTAAAGGATTCTGTGATGCTGTGAATTCTGCAGTGTTAGGGAGCCTTTGCATGAGGAGTCCCAGAGAGGAGTGCAGCAGCTCTGACACACCACTGAGTGTTACTGGGATAGACTTTCCAGTGCCCAGTTCAGAACAGAGTGCTGTTCTCTTCCTGTCAGGGCTGAAATCCTTTGTCCAGATTTTTGTTTTTACATTTTTAGGTGTTCAATTTCCATGTTTTTTTGTTAGAATGTTTATTTGCTATAAACCCTGACTGATTGTAGAACAATTATAATAAATACATACAGAAAACCTTCAGCTAGCCCAGGGTCCAACATTTAAGAACAGAACTAAAAGGAACCTCAAAGTATTCTGGATGTGAGTTTGTACCATCAATAAATAATGTAAAGTAGTGAGTAAATGTACCACGAATCCATTCCCGAGGCATGTGCAAACCAGGCAGGAGAGCTGGCTGTGAAGCTGTACATAGTTGGAAAGTGCAAAGGAAATAATGTTTGCTGAAACCTTATTGGTATTTCGTGTCTCTTTTTCCTTTGGTTGCTTGGAGTAGCAGGATGTGTGAATTCTGGATGCCATAAATCCTGCTCTGGCCCATGTTGTGCTGTGAGATCATGAGTGAAAGCCATGGTTCCCATGCAGGGTGTGTGTTGTCAGTGTCTGGGGACTGCATCAGCGTATAAATGAGGTCTGGTTTGAAGGCCTCTGGATGATGTCATTGGGTGTCCATGTGCAGGAATAGCCCCACGATCTGATGCCAAAGGGCCACCACTGCCAGCAGCCACCACTGCCAGCTCCGCTGTCCCTCTGCCCCTAGATGGGAGCAGCGTGGAGGGGGCAGGGATGCCAGTACTCCAAATAATCATTTGACAACCAAAGAAAATTCTCTTTTCTGGGCTTCGTATGCTTTTTCTACCAATGGCAATTAATGCTTTTCACCTTGCATTAGTTAATGATTGCTGGTTTATTTAATAGATTGGATACAAAATAAACATGTTAGTTTGCTATTGACCTATCAATTACGATGTCTGATTACCCCTCTGGGGAACACGTGTAGCCATTTGTCCTGACATTTGGTTAAAATAGGTGGTATTATGGGACCAATCCACCTAATTCCTTACTCCCCAGGGCTGTTTAGCGTACTTAGCTGTAGAAAGGTGATTTCTGGAGCATGACAGCTGTTGGTGTTGGGGCCATTGTGCGGGGAACAAAAAGGGTTGTACTCTGCTCATAGGCTGCCTTTGTGTCACTGATACAGAAGCCATTTCATAAATTAGACACAACTCTTCCTAGGGAAATTGTATTCCTGCTTTCATTGCTGCAGAGCATTACAATAAACCACCAGCACAGCAGTAGAAGGAGATGTTTGAGCATGGTGTTGCCGAGAGGCCTGTTGGGTTTATGCTGTTTGCTGCTGGCATTCCTGCCTATTTTCGTTGGTTAGGTACATTACAAGTAGTTTCTTTCCATGTTTTTTACCGTTTTATGCATTTATTAAAAGCTGCGTTTCAACACAAACATCGCTTAATGGTTTTTCCTCCGGAAGTCATTGCTTTTCTAGAAAGTTGCAAGTCCATGTGTGCAGCAAAACCCAGCCTGGCAGAATTGCTGTCTGCCAATCCTGGGAATGTGAATACTGAGGTGAGGGCACAGTGTCCTCCACACCTGATTGTGGGGCTGGGAGAGCTCCACACGTGTCAGCATTGGCAGAGCAACAGCTCATGTAGCTGGGGCATAACCATTCAGTGTGTTATATAAGAAACATGGTCAAAGTTTGATTTTAAGTAGTGAGGGCTGTCTGTAATACTTGGCATTGGTTCTTCTCGTTTCCTAAAATCTCTTCTAAAGATGTACACTTTCAGGGCAATACAGAAGGCTTTTTCAGTTTCTGAAATGTGGAAGTGTTACAGACATAGTCTAATTTATGATTAAAATCCTTTTTGCTGGCAGATCCTTCTGTAAGGAGTGTTCAACCATGTTCGAAAGCAGTGGCTTTGAATGGGATTATGGAGGTTCTCTGTAGGGACTTGCCTATGTCCTGTACAACCCTGGAGCAGCAGGGTGGTTCTGTCCCTTGCCCAGGCATTCTTCATTGTGGGCGTGTGCTGGCTGCCACACAACTGACCTCCGTTAAGCAGCCACCCTGGGCTGGCATACTTTTTGAGATATCTTCTGGAATTTTCCCAGGGCAGTCCAGTCCCTGAGATGAATCTGGCTCACCACTGGATGTCATCGTTGCACTGTGGTGAACTGCAACTCAAAGAACATTTATCTGGCAGTAAAAAATAACGTTGCCTGACCAAAGGTGACGTACAGTTTTGCCACATTCTAAATGACTTGTTATGCAGTCATGCCATTTGGCAGGGAATTGATCCATAATGCTTCCATAAGGGACAGGACAGCACTCTAGTGAGTTCCACAGTGTGGTGGGGCTGTGCTGAAACCCCAGCTGTGGAGCTCCACGGGTGCAAAGACATGGCATGAAAGATCTCTTGGGGGGAATCTCAATGTGCTGTGTACTTATTGAGAGGGCATGTGTAATTACCACAGCTTTAAAAGAGAGTACTTACTCTTCATCTATTGAGTTACTCTGTCAGCTGATACCTAGGGAATATATTTCAACTGTACATTCATAGGAGGAATTTAGAGGACTTAATTTTATTAGTGCTGTTTCCTATTTGTAGTAGAGGAAAACCTGTTAGAAGCCTTAGATTGCTTCCTTCCTAAGTGTCACGGCAGGAATTTATTGGAGAAGTGTCTGACAAATAACAAAAGTGGGTCAGTTTTGTATTGGTCTTCCCAGTGCATTTATGAACCTGCAGTTACCCATTCTGTGAAATGGGAATGTAGGCAACCCAGAGCAATAGGAAAAATGCAAACTGCAAGATGGAAAGTATTTCTGTGTCTTTCATCAGAAATGTGAAAGCTAAATGTAGTCAAGGTGAAAAAAAATATTGTCTAATGCAATGGTATCTCTTGTCCCTTAGCTGCACATTTGTTTGGAGAATCTTAGGTAGCGAGACATAGAGACACATGGGAAAAAACACCACATGGAGTTTATTCCCTTAGTCAGAGTGTGAATGAAGTGGTGTGGAAATCGGTAACTACCAACGCTGCAGTAAGATTTGTGACTGGTGCATTGATCCCAGTGACACTGAGGTACTCATTTACTCATGAGGCAACCTGGCTTTCCAGGTAGCTGCCCTGTATTTAAGAAAAGAGAAGGATCGTTTTGGAAAGGGAGTTTTCAATTAAACACAAAGACACTCAAATAGGAGTTCCTAATCAATTTACAAGTAAAACCATTTCCATAAATAAACCAGCAAGTGTAAAAACTGCTCTATGAGGTATAAAAATGGCCTTAGCAGTATGTAAATGCAAGTTCCCAAGGTGTTTGATAAATGGCAGTGAGTGATAGCAGAGGCCCGTGTTGTCCTCTCCTGCAAGGATTCCAGAGCATCCTGCTCAGGAGAAGCCAGACCATTGAGCTCTTGTAGTTTTCTGTGACCTAGTAAACGTGTACATATTCCACGTATCTTAGTACCGCTTATCTGGTGCCACACACAGAAAAATGGTGTTAGTCATGTCAGTGAGCATAAGAAGTTTTGTGTCAATGCAAGATATAATGCATCACTGAGAGCTTAATGATTCCGAGCAGGCTTCAACTATTTTTTAAATGCATTTCTATGTCTTACATATTTTTTTCAGCTGAATTATTCTTTGAACCACACAAATCGAAAGCTGGTGCTGGAATCAAAAGTGTGTATCAACACTAGAATTGTGGTGGTTGGTGCATCCGATGTTGGAATCTCTTTTCTGGAAACGCTGATTTTTTGGTAAGTTTTTTATTTTATTTCCTTTGCTGAAAATGATATGTTCCCTTTTGTATGAAGGGGGTTGTTTCTTGCATTTAAAGCCTTCCTTGGGTCCATCTCAGTACTCGGTGTTAAAGGTCTGAGCACCTGCGGATGCAGGGATGGGTGCTGGTGTCCTGGATGCCTTGGGACTCACAGGATTCCAAGCAACTCCGAGTTGCACGTGGATCCTTAAGGTGAAGCCACTCTGAAAATGAGAATTGAAAACACCTAAAGTCGCTTTGGCCATTATTCTTAAACCACAGTCTTGTGGGGGGAGGTGGAGTCAATGGCCCTTTGCGTGTGCTCCCAAGCAGTATTGACCTTTAAAGCCAGTCGTGCCCGGTGGGATCCCAAACCTGTCTGAATCCCCCATTCCCCAAGTCTAAGGCAGGGAAACCAGTGGGTGAGTTCTGCTGTTTAGCAGCCTTCCCAGTGCGAGGACAGAGTGCTCTCTCTGGTGTCTCACTGTTGTACCTGCTCCACGGCAGTTTCAGGGGCTTGCTGGGGAGTCACACCCTGAGAATGCAGTTCCTTTGATGCAGTTGGTGTTTTCTCCAGAGTTTAACCACGCATACTGAAAGAGTCTGGTGCTTTTATGGGAGGCAGAGAATGGAAAATTCCACCTTTTTTTTTCCAATTAAGCCAACAACCATTGATAACATCACAAATTACATTTTCAATACATCAAGAGAAGATTAAGTTGAAGTGCTTTATAGATGTTGTATTGCTGGAGGAGTGCAGAAAAAAAATTCCGCTTCTTGCCCTTCTCTTAGTTCTTGACTTCCTGTAAAGCAACCCATCTCAGGGTAAATAGTGTCCTCTCATCCTCCTGTTCTCAGCACCTTCTAGGCTTTCAGTTCCATCCCAAATTCAGCTAAACATGTACTTTAGAGCTTCTAACCCCTTTCTTGTTACTCTAACCCCTTTCTTGTTACTCACCCTGCACTGTTTGTTGCTGCCATTTTGTTATAAAACACTGTGGGGAAGCCAAAGCATGTTTGTGCTCCAGGTGTGTCAGCTGAGCCTGTCTGTGGTGAACAGGCCTTTGCAGGCATTGCCCTTGGAGTTCCCTCGGCCGAGGCTTTGCAGCCAGGGCCTGAGTTTGAAGTAAACTTGGGCGGAGTTGCTGCAGGACACGTCCTCCTTGAGCTTGTCTTGGCACCCGACCTCAGACATGGGGTGCTGCTCGGAGAACCACGGTGCCAGCAGTCAGCACTTAGTGCAGTGTCACAGAATTTATATTAATAGAGGTATAAATTTGGGAAAGATTAGTTTTTAATTTTCACATCAGCAGCAAATAGCCTCCTGATCAATGTGAAGGCCTTTTAAAACAATTTAGTTTAATTTACTCATAATTTTCTAATATTCCCTGCAAAGGTTACATGCACTAAAAATAGCTGGATTGAATCAATTTGTGAGCCCTAATCCTTAAAAAGAGGAAGTAGTTTTCTCATCGTTATTCTTCATACTTAATTATTTTACATTACCAGTCACCATGGAAACATACAAATGTAATTCACTTACCGATGTGGCAATTATTAGAACTCGATCTTGCGAGTGTTTTCAACTTCTTTGATACTGAAGAAATACATTTTTCATTAAGCAGAGAAATGACCCTGAGAATGAGCTCTGCTGCCCCGTGGCAGGATGCCTCCTGCTCCCGCTGTGCCGTGGGCAGTACCTCCCAGGGCACAGTGCTCCTGGAGCAGTGCCGTGGAGCAGCCATGGCACCGCTGCTCACCCACCCGAACCCCAAAGGAGCTTTAGGCTTTTCCGTGCTGCTCGGGCAGCGTGTGCAGGTATATGTTTTCAGCGGTAGTGCTGCTTTTCTCAAGGATGCACAGGGATTGTTTTGTTCTTTTACTGGAGGACCAGGTGACTGGTGGAGACAGCAGCGCTGCACTGGCAGGGGCAGAGCCTGGTGCCTGGCCAGCTGTTGGTGTGACAGTGGGTGGTTTTATATTTGTTTGGTTGTTTCCTTTTTTTTGTCTTCTTTCCTTTGCTAGTTTCAAAGGGATGGGCAGGGGAGCAGGGTTAGGCCAGAAGGACACAGGATTACAAGCCCCAGTGTTTCCAGTTTATCCCAGGAACCAGGGGCTGGTTCCTGGAGCAGCATGCAAACTCGGGCAGCAGGGATGGAAGTTTGGCTTAAGGAACACGGACCTTGCTCCCAGCAGTATCTTGTCACTGGTTCCAGTGCAGGGAACCCATTGGCTTTTATCCACCTCTTGGCATGTAGCTGTGGAAAGCACTGTTGTCTTCAATTATAGGGAAAACTGTTTTTAATCTGTGGTTTAGAAAGCCTCCTTAATCCAAACCCTGATGTAAACAATGACTTATTCTCTGAGGATGTTGGAATATGCATGACATGCTACATGAGATAGCCATGAATGGAAGGTGCCTAAAATCACAATATTTCATATGAAATTGTTGTGAAATCTATTTCGCTCTCCATGTGGGTGCATTAAAATAACTATTGCATTTAATAACCAGATGGATTAAAGTACATTTTTGTCAAAGCCCTGAACTTCTTTCTCAAAGTAGAATTGGAATCTGGCACAGTAAACGTGAGTTTTTCGCTGCAGGGCGGTGTCTCCCACTGGGAGTTCGGGGTACCCAGGATCAGCTCCAAGGTGGCAGGGCTTGAACAGCGTTCCTGACGGAGCCCGTTATCTGGCAGCACCGGGGTACACAATATCCTGCACATCTGACCTGTTTGGCTGTAGTTAGCATAATGCTTGCTGGTTAATTAGGCTTTTTATCTTTGCATTTGTCTGGGAACATCTGAAGCCTTCCATGTTGCCTGTCACTAATTAGTTGACTAATTAAATAGTTAGTGCTTACTTGCTGACCACAGAGCTAATGCGCGATGAATGGGTTAGTGATGCCCATTGTTTTGTCCTATCTGTCTTTGCCACATGAGCTGACACACGTGTGCTTCCCTCTGCCTTCCCTTCGTAGCAGGGCAAGCCCAGGCCATGTGCTCAGTGTCACCGGGCCTGCGTCCCTCAGACATTGTTGCCTTCCATCGCCTCTGGTGAGCGGAGCTCGAGCCGTGACAGAGATAAATCAGATGGGTCAGAGCTGGCCTTGTTGCGCAGTCGGCGTCACAATGAACGCTGGCAGTGACTGATACCAGACATAAACGAGGGAGAGGATGTGGATCAGGATCAGCCTTCCTAACAGCCTCTGCCAGAAAAGAAGACTCAATTAACATCAGTATGGGCTTATTTTATAGTTACGGTCTTGCTTTTGAGACTCTGCAGTTTTAAATACGATTATTTCAACTTGAAATACTTGTCCTTTAAACATGGGCAAACACTCTCAGCCCAAACTGTTCTTTCACACTTGAAATTTGTAAGGATTTGTAGATTTTCTCTTGTTACTATTTATGTCTGAATACCTCTAACTTCTTAGTGAGTGTTAAAGCTGATCTTGGAAATAGTAGTTTTCTCATTAAAAAGCCTGCTCAAAATTGGAATGAGTCACAAGGGTTTTTATAGAATGCTGGGCTGCATCCGTCATCCCCTCCTGGTGACTCAGTGGGACATCCACAGCTCTGAGCATGGTAACCTGGTACTCTGATCGATGCAGTTCAGAGCAAATACAGCAGCTTTCCAAGTGCAAACACTACACTGAGGTTCTGCAGCTCTCTGCTAAAGCCATGGAGGAGGTGTAACCACTTTCTCTTCTGTTCATATTTAGTTTTGTTTGAAGTTTGTTCCCAGAGCTGCAGAGGAGGGGTAGTGCTGAGCCCTCCAGAGCAGCCTCTGGGCTGCCTGAGGGTTGGCTTGGAAGCACAGCAGACTCTGCAGGCTGCTGCAGTGGAGAAAAAATTACTTGTCTGGCTAAGCTGTGGTCCTTCCCACTAGTGATTAGCGTGGATTTAATTCCTGTTCGTGTCTGTGTGTGTGTACTCAGAGGAGCAGAGTGAGGGTGCTGACACGTGGAGTCACTAAATAAAGGGAAGGATGTTTGGAATCAGGAGTTTTGGCCCAGCTGACCCTCTGCCAGCGGTGTCCCTGTCCTTCCCTGGGCTGTCAGCTTTATGTCGTGAGGACTTGGCACTGGGGGGGTGCCTCAGAACGTGCAACTTTGAAAAGTTGTGTGTTCTCCTGCTGGCAGGAGGAGCACATGTGGTTAAACCTCAAGCCTTCTGAGTTCAAGGGCAGGCTGGTGGCATCTGGGAGCATTTTGAGGCGGCACACTCTGAAGGCAGTGTTGCAGGATTTGCACCAGGCTACATCATGGAGTCAGAATACTCATCTCCTCTGCAATAGTTTGGAAAATTGGAGTCTGGTAGACAGCCATAAAAACCCCACCACCTTGGTTTTAACATGGGTAATTGTCCAATAATATTAAAAATGTCCTATTAGCAAGCTGGAATCTGCACTGTGTGTTACTCACTGGAGCACTCACACAGCAGTAGGCAAACCGGTGAAGTTTCAACCACACTTTAGTTTTACTGCCCAATTTATGGTACCTTTATTTGTGGAAAATGGTGTTGATGTCTCTCTACTATGGTTTGGAATCTGCCAGGTGATTAAACAGTGAGAGACTGTAACTACCAAGGCCATCATCAGATAGCTCTCATTTTCTGTCTAGAAAAATAATTGCCCTTTTTGAGGAAAATGAAACACTGGAACACTTTTGGAATGGAAATTGAAATTTTAGGAAGGAAGTGCTCTCACTGAAGCAGTGGTTGGATGGTACTTTGCTTAGGTCAGACTCAAAGCCAACTTAGATTTGGGATGGTAGGGCTGCCCTCATGAACTCTGTAGCTGTGGAAGGATATGGATGGGTCTGATTTAGCTGTGTGTTTTGAGTGGGCAAGGAAAAGAACTCTATATTTCTCTGCCCTGTTACAGAACAATTCGTACTGTAAGAACTTTGCCATGTTGATTTTAGTAACCTAGATCCTGAGAATGCCGCAGATCTTGAGTGGATGCTCTAGTTTTTGTAAGCAAAACCAGTTGCTGGGAAGTGAGAGGTGACTGGAAGGGACAGATGCAGTGACAGCCACAGGAGGGGGCTGAGGTGTTTCCAAGTAGTGAGTTATAAGGTGGATGGGAGTTCAAAAGAAGAAACTGGAAAAAGACATGTTTGGTAATGTTCAGAGAGAAAGCTAGATTGTAGACTGATGTAAAGCCATGAAAAAAAAGGAGGAATTAGTAAAGGAATTGGAAGGCAACAGAGTCAGAGTTGCTGGTGTGTTTAATTATATTGCCTAGGAAAAGGATAACCACAGTAAAATAACCACAGAGAAGGAAATCCAGGACTAATCACTTGAAGGGGGAAGAGTGAGAGGACTAGTTTATATAACCTAGCAGGAGAATCCAAATTTAACTGGGGAGGAACAGCTTATGAGACAGGATTGCCCTGGGTTTGCTGGGATAGAGTTAATTTTTTTTCTAGTAGCTGTGTTTGGATTGAGTGTGAGAATAATGGTGGTAACTCACAGATGTCATTGTTACTAAGTAGTGAACCAACAAGTTTGAAGTTTGATGAGGGACCCAGCTGCTAGTGGAGAGAGAAGGAATCCCAGCATCCGTGAAGGGTGTTAGTCAAAGAGTGAAGGAAATGTTCTTTAGTTCTTTAATGCATTCTTGCTAAGATGTCAGAAATGGTGACAGTGCTGGCTTTCATGGCCTGGGTTTAGAGGTTGCTCTTCTTAGGGTGACAGCATCTGGTAAACCTGGCAGGAAATTCCTGGGGCAAAAAAATACAAAGCGCTGTTCCATCAAAATAGACATTTTTGAAGGGACCTTGTTTTAATACCAGGAGGAAGCAACTGGGGCATGATGAAATATTTTGCGGAGAGAGGAAGAGTTTTCATGGGCCAGGTCGTGTGGAAAGCCCCTCCTTGGGACACTTGCATTGGCAAGTGTCCCGGTAAACACTGTGCTGTTATCCCTTTTTTTTGTTGAGCAAATTCATTCACAATCTTAACACTTTTTCCCAAGGTTGATCCAAGGGAGAACTGGCTAATCTTTGTTTACTTACAATTGAAGAGGGATAACTTGTAGGTGGACATCTGTTGGTCAGCAGTGAATCTGGAACCCTGCTCTGGGGGCTGCAGTTGATGCCCTCAGAGAAGGTTCTGGAGAAGAGGTGCTTTTGGTAGGTGTTGATACAAACAACAAGCCCTTCTGCTGCTGGTGAAGCCAAGTATGGGTGCCCCAGGAGGCAGAGGCAGCGGAGGAAAGGGAAAGCACTGGGGCTGGCAAAGGAATTCAGTGGAAAGACAACATGGGAACACATTGCTTGGAAAGGTGGCTCCAAGCAAGGCTGTAGTGCTGAGTAACACATTTATCCTGGAGTGACAGCATGAGTGAGGGGGGTTTCTTTCCAGTTATTTGTATGAGCAACCTTTGTTAAGCTGGGAATTTCTATCTGGAGTTTTGTGTGGAGCTGGGAAACCTGTTAGAATATCTTTGGAGATGTTTCTTCTCCAAGTCACATCCTGATTGTGTGTTCTTGAGGTGTTTCCTTAAAAAAACGTCCTGCTTTGGATAAATGGTTATATTTGCGGGGAAAAGGAGAACTGTCTACATCTGCCTTGTACGGCGAGACTGACACCTGGGCAGGCCGAGTCCCTGCGCCTTGAATACAGGTTATGGCCTGCTGGGACTCCCATCATCATCTCTGCTTCTGCGCTCCTTCCTCCCCACAAAATCTTAATGTTCCTTTTTTGTTTCAGAGAGGTTTCTCTGATTTCAAAGTTTTGTTAATGCAAGACTTTATCACATCTTAACTTTTCAGCATTTAGTGCTGAAATCAGAGTATTTTTTACCGTTTTCAGAATGAACTCGAGCTGCCATTTTTATAAGGGCTTTGCTGCAGTGAAGCTGAGGATCCAATGTCATTAAGACTTTACTTTTGGATAGGTTGTAATTTCAGATACTATTGTTTAAAGATTGTGTACACAGGAGAGCACTTCACACGGTTACCAATTTTAGGCAGAAAAAGCATTATCTTCTGTCACGTTTTTATTTTAGTTTTTATTGAAAAAATAATTTTAAAAACCTCAAGATTTCAAATAAATTGAAATGCTCGGGTTCATGGAGACTACTTCGCTGCACTTTATTTTTTGTAACAAAAGTGATTTGACTTGTTGTGATAATGAGGGGTTTAATGAAAGCAACTAATTAAATTATTTGTTCAGGCAGTTTCCACCGTCTAAGCCTCCATCATTATGCCACACACAGGAGGAAAAAAAAAAAAGGTAGCGAGGCATCAGGCAAAAAATGCAGCAAAATGAGCAAGGAATACGCTAACAGATTCACAAACACTGGGATGTATGTAAAAACTGTACTAAAACTTTTCTGTGTGTCCTTTTGATTATGCTCAGTAAATTGGTAACCCTGTTTTATTTTGAGGACAAGGGTGTTCAGACTCTTTTTGTAGCTGTCCTCTAGAGCTGTGCACTGAAACCCAACACCTTTTACTTATTTCCCTAGATACTCTAATCCCTCCCTGCTTTACCAGTATCTTTGAGCTGTTCTTCCCTCTGTATCCACAGCAACGTGAATCCCTGCTGGAATTATTTGCTTCTAAAATGCAGGTGCACTTGTTTAATGTTGCACTGGTTCAGGCTCTTAACTTGAGGACTTTTTCACCAAATGGGAACTTCCACTTTGCCCTGTTTCATGTCAGGCATTGTTATATTTCTTAGCAGCATCTAAGTTAGTCCCAGTCCTGACACCCGCTGCCTGTTTCCAGGGCCTTGGCTGTTTTTCAGTTAAGAGCTTTTAGGCACCAGTAAGGAATCAAAAGCTGTAGTAAATAAGCCATCCTTTTGTTAGCCTAGAAATAATGAAGCTCAAAATCCCCAGCCTGTCACCGTGTGGTGACTCTGCCACTGCCCGGCAGGAGCCGCAGCTCCCCTCTGGTGCTCAGGCTTGCCTTTAAGTGCCTGTATGTATGTAAATGTACGTATTTTCAGTCTGGGGTTACGCGTGCCAGCCACACTTGTGGAGCCAGGCCTTTGGAACACAAGATACGACATTTGTTACTTATTTAAAGATTCTGATAATTTTCACAAATACTACCAGCCTGTGCTCAAACACTGAACAAATTCTGAGGCTCGGCGGCAGCAGGGGTTTGCCTCTGTGTGTGCAAATGGGGCCGTTCTTTGCTCGGAGCTGTGCCGGGAGCTGTGCAGGCAGCGTGTGGCGCTTGGAGCACGGGCACCAGCCCTGGCAGCTCTGCAGCTCTCCCCCTGTACCACCCTGCCCTTGAGGAGCTTCCAGCCAGGGTGCTTTGTGCCTTGGTTTTCCTCAGTGTAAAGTGGGCATCAAAGATAGGACTCGCTTCATCTCACTTCATCCAAGGAGATGCTAATCAACATTTTGATGCCTGCGAGATGAATGAGTGGGAAACATGAATTAATGTTTGGGGCATATGGGGATGCCATGGGAGCGCTGAGGTAGAAGTAAATCATTAGTTAGTAAATCGTACTGACTTGAAAGGTCTGATTGAAGCCTCCCGCTCAGTGGGGAAAAAGGGAACAAATACCGTATGACTGGGGCAATCCTGGATGCCTGCGTGTGGACTCAATAGAGGTAGAGCATCTGCAGAGGAAAATGGTATGTGACCGGATCAATAAAGTGCATCATCGTGCAGTCATGCAAAAGAGGCACATTAATGGTGCCTAGAACTTTGATTCTGCCGTGTTTCTGATGCTGGCTCACAAGGTTTCCGTCCCAAATATTAGCAGTATTTAAACATAATGTTACTGTAGCCCCTGGATTTGAACACCTGTTGGCAAGAGGCCATGCGGTCTGTAAAGATGACTTCAGCTCCACACTCCTTGCTCTGAGGATAGGAGGATGTGTCGGGTGTTTATGTAACGAATCCCATGTAAATAAATGCCCAGGAGCCGTGCTGTATCGGTGTGTGAAGTTACTGTAGTTGTTGTTCGCACCCCGGGAGCGGCGCTCCCTGTGTGCAGATGGCATCACTCTTACACTCTGCCTTCAGCTTCGTGGATCAGGCTCACTCTCATTTACATAAAGACCATTTTGTATCACTCAGCCAGCATAAGGTGGCCATAAATGAAGAGCAAATTCTATTTACATCCACCTCTGCAGAGTGACCTTAATTTAAATGAGAATCAGGCCCATAATCTGTATAAATATATGCACTCTGTTACATTAAGGTTATTTATTACTTTGTGCTCGGCCTGAGTATGCATGGAGATTTACCACAGATAATCCATAATCCAGAATTAAACTATTAATATGCATTTTGAGAGGGGCAGCCATAACCTTGAAATTCCTTGGTTTAAGTATGACCTTTAACTTTGTTTGAATATATTTTTTAAATGTATGAATAACAAATTAACATTGGTTGATAAAAAACATTCTGATTCCTTTGTACCATTTGCATCAGTCCATCCTTAACTTACAGAAAGCCTTGAAGATTAGAAGGCTTAATCACTCATAATATTTATTTGTTTTCAAATGTCAGATCACATTTAGTTCAACATACTGTCAGTCTTGTCCCCCTCCTCGCCCCGGCATTACTGAAACTGTGGTGGAAATTGTTCTTCTCTTTGTATCCAGAGACAGCTGCGTCTGAGCAAAGTGAAACACTTTGTCCCTGTGTAAAGGAATTGCTTTCTGTGTCCTCCTGAACATGGAATTCTGAGCTACACTGTTCCTTTGACATGCTCTCTGCATTTCTTCCAACTGGGGCTGTTTGTTTTTCTTTCCACAGGCCACGTCTGAAGTTCAACAACCTGACCTTGATTTCCATTCATGGCCTTCCAGGAAAAGACCCACAGAGCTCCCAGCATAGAAGATTTTTAATTAACAGGTTTGACTTCACATCTAAACACTTCCATAGCTCCTGCAGAAAACATAACACTTTGTAATTCTTGTGAACTTGTCCTAAATTTTAGATACATCTGTAGAGATCCCAAAATACTCCAGTCTGTCTATCCAGCAGGCACTCACCTGCAGGAGGAGTTGAGTAGAATTACAAGTAGGGAAATAGTGCCAAAGTAGTAACTTCAGGACAGCCATCCATAGTGTTATACCAGGACTGGGGTCTCTGCTTTCCAAGGCTTTTTTTAGGTTGTTTAGATCTCTAGGTTGAAGACAAATGACACAAGATGTCTGCTCACTTTTTAAATCTTGTTTGGTTTTTAATTTTAGTGAGTTCTGTTCTAAATAATGCGGAGCCAAAGAATGTACAAAAATTAATATTAGTAACGTGATTCAGAGCAGCATGTGGTGGGATGCAGAGCCCACCAAGGGTGGTGGGGATTTTGCTGAGTACGGGGGGAATTGTTGCTGTTGATCAGTTTGGCAGAACTGTTCTGCATCAGTTCTGCTGCTCCTGGGCTGTGAGTGCCAGTCCCTGGGCTGTGGCAGTCTGTCCCCAGTCCCAGCCGCAGCACTGTGTTGTGCACAGCTGAAGGGAAACGGTGGAAGAGCCCTGTCTAGGGACTGTCTAACACTTCACAGGCTTCCTTGGTTGCCTGTAAATGTGATAGCTTCCATTTAGTCAGATAAAATCTTACACACCTCTTTAAAATTCACAGTACGTAATTCTCATTTAAATACAGTATCTTTGGGTTTTATTTTGGAATAAATCATCACTGTGGACTTGAACATGGTTGTTTTGAACTTTGAGAAGCATAGAATTAAAATGGATCAGTTTTTCTGAATGGTTGGGGAATGAACTTACGCGTAGTTATTTAGATTTGGCATGTGACTCTTTGGAGCCCTCACATTGTATTTTACCAAATCTTTTCCTCAATGAGCTGCAGTGCACTAAGGGGCTGACTCTTTAAATGACAAAACAGCTCCACAAGGTCTGCTTGCTGAACCTTACAAATGAAATCTCTGCAAAGATGTAAAAATGGCGTGGTGGGAACCTGTTTAAAGCCATCTGATCTCATTTGGAATTTTGCCCTGACAAGGAATTTTTTATAAGTAGTTACCTGTATTAATTTTTGTACTGTAGAAAGGGGTGTGTTCAAATGCAAATCTACCAAGTGAAAGGGATTGTATGATCAAATAAATGCATGTACTCTTTTTCCTAAATTCACTGTAGAAGAGAGTTGTACTAACAAAGCATCCTTCCTGACAGAAAGTTGCAGTTCAGAGCTGCCTCACCAGATTTAGCTGTTAAAATCTGAAAGCAGATTAAGAGTGAAAATTGAACTCTGCAGGGTATGATTTCTGAAAGCATCCCTGTGATTTTGGAGTGTCAGTCTCCTGGGAGCTGTGCACCTCAATTATAAAGGTGCTTTTGAAAGCCTTCCTCTGCCCTTAATGTCCTTTTTCTTTATAGATTTCTGCATTATTACAGTTTAGCATTGTCAGTGGGTTTCTTCCCTTATTTATTTGCCTCTGGTATCTGTGAGTACAGAGGATGCAGAGCACCTCAGAAAGCCCAGCAATTCAATCCTAAAATTCCCCAGGTTGTGAAATCAACTGTATTTGTTCCTGTGGCATCCTGAATGCCAGTTTTGGGAATTTGGTAGCAACAATTAGTGTGGAACCAGGAGCTCTGTGTTGGGACGTGTGTCCTGGTGTTAATGGCAAAGCAGCAGCTGTCAGTGCCGGTCTCTGCCCGTGCTCTCTACTGCAGCTGCTGGTGCCACAGAAAAGCATCAAATGCTTGAGCATGGGCCCAGCCCCCTCTGTTTAATCACTTTTAGGCCTGTGAGAGAGAGTGAAATATTTTTCATCTCTTTAAGTATCAATAGAAAGTCAGGTTCTTGGGCCTCTAAATGGCCATGAGCTTAGTTTGGCAGGTGGAATGTATTTTCTGTAATGACTTGAGCTCACAGCCTGGCTGAAGCCCAGGGTCTCTGTACTGCCCATTCCTGTCCTGAGGTCCTGGCAGGGGTGAGACTCAGCGTCTTTCACACAGTATGTTCGTGGTCCTCCTTCTTGCTGTGCTGCTCTGGTCTCATAAGCCAGACATCTGTGTGACACCAGCCATTCGTCTTTTTTGCTTGTTTTAAACCCGTTGCATTCTTTTTCACTACATTCTATTGGTTTATTGCTCTACAAAGCTATAAATGGGCTTGCCCAGTTCTCCTGAAAGAACCTAACTGAACAGGCTTTGCCTGGTGCAGGTTTTCAGTGTCCAGGAGGTATGGAGTTGAGCCCAGCTGGATCTGCACTGTAGGCAGCAACCCGCTGTGCATTTCCATGGTGGGCTATTGCCAGGCTCAGCAGTGTTCAGGGGTTATGATGGACCTAGATGGGAATGTTCTCTCTCTGGTCCTCCTCACATTTTACAGCAATGTGTTTGTTGTACATCTGTATGGAGGTATTTTATCTTCTGGAATCTTTGTCTTTGTAGAAGGCTATTAAGCAGAGGGGGTGGTATAAATGCAATAGTAAGCAAGTGTCCTGGTATTTGCTGTGTTGGATATATCTGGTGAGGGCATACTCTGAGCCTTAAAAGATCTTTGGAAATAGTTGTAATTTTCATTATTGAACCATTAAAAGAGGTTTTGTTCCATTTGGATTTTGCTTTAAAATTGGCTTTTTAAAACAGCAGCTTCCAGATCTTTGATGCTTCTCTCACACGTAGGGATATCTGATGCTTTTTGCTTGGAACGGGCTGTCACACCCCCGAAACACGAGAAAAGCAAATCTCGTCCGAGACTGTCAAAGTGAACGCGTGATTTTAGTGAATTTTAGTGATTTATTTCGTGAATTTAGTGAATGATTTAGTGAATTCACACTGCTGGAGGACGTTGCTTGTGATGTGTGCTCTATGCACACCCTGAACATCCCGGAGCTCAGGACCAGTTTAGTGTATTTGTCATTGTTGCATTGTAGAAAAGTTCATTAGGAAAAGGGTCACCAACAGAGACTTGAGCTCTCTGCCTTTTACTTCTGGCTCTGACAACCATTTTCCTAGCTTTCTATTTGTTTTTTAACTTTTTGGACTAATGCTTTGGAATACGGATGCTAAAATGATCGGGTGCATTCCCTGCATTTGTGTCTCACCACAGCTATGACTGGTGAAGCTGAATAACAAAGGAAGGAAAGTGGGGAAAAGATGAATAAGAAAGTCTTTTCTTGGAGGAAGAATTGGACTGTTAAAGTATTTTCTTTGCAGGTTCAAAAGCCTCCATCTTGCATCAACCTGCAAAGGAAAAGCAGAGTAAAGCATATATTTCTGACTTTGTTCTTAAATTACGTGGTTGTAAGGCCCAGTGCTGGAAGGGATTGTTTGGTTTCAGCAGAAAGTTGTCAATTTGTAACCGAGTATTTCCTAATGCCTCATCTTTTACCACAGACTGCAGTGAACTCGCGTCAAGGGAGCAGGCGGAACCACTGGGGGCCTGGGCCGAGCTCACCAGATGTCTAATTAATGCCTGCTGTCAGCTGCCGAAATGTCACTTACAGATATTCTTTCTTCACAGCCACTGTTTTAATGATGAAGATTACGCACAGATGTCACTTTGTTCCTGGGTTAATGTTGTTGTTGGTAAAATGACTGGCATAAACCGCGCTGCCAAGTACGTTGTTGTTTCCAAGGAGAAGAAAGTGCCGTACGACTACCTGGTTCTGTGCACGGGACAGAGCTACCAGGTGAGGTGTGTGCATGGCCAAGTCCAGCATGGTATTCCCGGGTTTTCTGCGGTGAATGGTGTTCCCGGGATTAAGCAGAGCAGCCTTAGCGAGGGTAGCACCAGCAGTTTGCAGCCTGTAGTGCAGCAGGTGTGTCAGTGCTGCTGCCGAAGCCAGAGCAGAGGAGGGTCGGACAGAATTTCCCACCAGCAGTTCCTGCTCAGGGATGGGCACGAGGCAAAGCTGCTGGCGTTTTTGCCACCATAACCATTAAACCTGCTAAGGAGCAGGCTCAAGTGACATGTGGCCCTAGCCACAGGAGACTTTAACTCCAGCTGGTCTAACACCATTTGACCTAGTTTTGGAAACAGAGAGAATTCCTTATCAAATTAATTACTCATCTCACGTGATGACCATGCCTAGGCACGTCCGTGATGCTGCTTGGTGTTGTAGCACACAGCTGAGTTTCCAGTGAGACTGAAGCAGACCCTTAGCTGCATGTAAGATCTGGAATCAAGCTGAGCTCCAGCCCCACTCAGACTCCCTGGGCAGGGTGGCTTCTAGCTCCTGTATCCCCATGAGGCCGTCAGGCTGTGTAACCAGATGGGCAGCTTGGTACAGCCCCCTTGTTGCAGGGCTTTGCCTTACCTGGGTGATTTGGGGCAGGAGTAGTGAGCAGGGCATTTTGCCTTTAAAATCGCGAGATGGATGTGAGCAATGTCTGCAGCTTTACAGTGCTGTACCATGTCCCACAGCGGTGTCTGGCTGCGTGTGTGCAGCAGGCTCTGTGGTCTGGGATCCCTTCTCAGAGCAGAGCCACGCTTAAGCTGCAGCCTATGGTTGCTGTTCAGCAGGGATGAAGCAAAAGCTGAAGTGACAGCTGGAAAAGTGCTCCTAGGAAAAGGTGTTTGGAGGTAACTGACTTGCAAAATAATTTATGGCAAGTAACTGCAGTGGGGGAGAAAGATATAGCAAGAGAAAAGGCAGGTTTTATCTGCCTTTGAGAAGAAATCCCATCATCGTCTAGTCTCACGTTTAAGCTATACAAAAGGATAAGAAGAAATTAGTGGCTTCTGTTTTATTACATGAAACTATAGTCCATCCTTTTATTAAGTTGTCCCCTATTTGGTAAGCAGTCAAAATAATGCGTAGTAAAACATTATCAGTTGTGATTTAGAGTAGTTGAGTAAGATCTTTTGGTGTCATGCCTGGTTTTATATGACCCAATAGTATTTCAGTTGATCAGCTGGCAGTGAGAACAGGGTTCAAGATGTGGCTCAGCGGTGCTGAGGAAGTCAGAGACGAGATTCCCTTTTTGCTTTGTACAGCTCAGATTGAGTTTGTTAGTGGAAAGCAGCATTCTACAGTGAGCGTGTTACCGAATCTTCACGTTTGAACCATCAAGCAGGTTTCGGTCCCTTTCTCTGGGACAAAATCTGTCATTGTAGAAGGTTGATTTTTTGCTGACAAAAGGTGGAGGCAGTCTGGCTTCACAAAGACTTTTCAAGGGTTGTTTAAAGTGATCTGTGTTTCAGAGAGCTGCTGAGATCCCCTGCTGTGTGTTGGGGCATTTCTGCTGTTTGCTGTGCAGTCCCTGGTGTTTGCCATGTGCCTCCACTTGCACTGGCAGTGCTGTTTGAAGTGGTCACGCCCAATCCCACAGGAAGTAGGGAACATGTGCACACGTGTGTACACTCGGATCAGTGTGGATCCATGTTCCCTGTGGCCATGGGTGTGTTTGCTGCTGCTGAGTGTGAGGAAGGGTTGGGATGTGCCAGGACAGCAGCCCTTGGGCAGCCAAAGTGAGCATCGTTGTCTTTTAACGTCTCCGAGGTCTGTGCCATGTATCCACTCACTGACTCATTTCTCCAGGCCTTGGCTCCCACAGGAGCAGGTATCAGTGGAGTCACAAGTAAGTGGCCACAGAGATACACAGAGAAAGTCCCTTCCAATCACTTCACTCTCAATGATGCCCAGGACTGCTCAGAGGCAGCACGCTGGCTGGAGGAGAACCTCGTCAGCTCCAAAGGTAAGGGGCTTCGTTAACACACACACTTACAGAAATGTTCTCCAGGCTTATTGTCTCCTTTATTCCATGGTATAATTGGCGCCTGATGAATTCTAACAAAGTCTTTCATCTGCTGTGCTTTGTTTTCCAGATTAATTTACAATTTTTTGTCGTTTTTGATACCCAGCATATTTAGCTGAGAAAGAAAGGTTTGAGATAGATTAATTATCTGCAGTTATTATATAAAACAAAACGAGTCCCGAATGCAAATCTGCCCGGAGTCATTAATTAGCCAATTAAATAATAATTTAATTAGTGGATGTGTTTTTCTGTTGTATAGAAAAATATCTAGATTTGTGGCACAACACAAAGAAAACAAGTCTAAATTAGGAAGTCTCTATCAGTGCTGTATTCAGTTGCATCATTACAGAATTTCACATAGAACTGCAAGCTTCTGGTACTTTTTAACCCTTAAAATCAGACATTTGTGTAGATGTGCACCATCTGTGTATTTCCTCAGCCTCGTTGCGTGTGCTCTGTTCCTGTGTTCATTAGTTCATCCGCTGTGTGTGCGCGCCGTGGAAAATATCTAGGGCCATCCAGGTTTCTGGGTCAACTTTGAACTAGAGAAACAGAGACCAAAGAGTCAATGAGTTCATGTAATGTCAGTTCCTGCTTGCTCCGAGTTAGGACAGTTCAGAGCAGGAAAGCTGTCTTTGTGGGGAATTCCTGTTGGCGGAGTGCAAGAGCAGGACTTTCCTGAAGATGCGTTTTACCTGCCTTGTTTGTGGGGTGTAATGAGAATTGGCAGTGGCTTGGTGTGGTGCAAGGTTCACACTTGCTTGGCACTCCTTTAGGGAAGTTCTCAAGACGTTGGAAATTCCTTTATCGTTCTCCAGGTCTTGCTGTGATCAGCACAGGGGTCCATAAACATGGCAGTGTTTTCTCAGCAAGCTTTCTGGCCTCAGGCATGTCAGTGGAGCCTCTGGAGCAGTCCGGCTCCACCTGTCCTCCAGCTGGTACCAGCCCCTGCCCACACAGCCTTACCTGGTGTCCAGCTGGTACCTGCAGCTGACTTTGCATAGACGGATGAGGTTGTTAGTTTCCCCGTTTGCTACCGCTAGTCCTTCATGTAAATCCCTGAGTGCCCAGTCCTGGAATGTACTCCAGTCCCGCTGCGCAGGGATGTGCCCGGGAGCAGCTGTTGGCTGGGGTGTGCGGTGCTGGGAGGTTCAGTCACTCTGCAGCAAGTGGCACAATCACAGTGTCTCACCTGCCTTGGCACGAGTGTCCCTTCTCCAGTGGTAGTAGCAAAGTTGTAGGATGTTCATCTTTGTTATTGCTGCTGGCCTTGGCTGCAGGTGAAGCTGCGTCTCTTAATGAGGCACTGGCCTGGCTTCATGTGTAGAGAAGGTAAATTCACACCTCCTGATGAGGTTGGTCCGGAGGGACTTCTGGAGATGTGACACCTTCCCCTTTCCCCCTGCTCTGGCTTCAGTTCCCTCTCCTTGCTCTTCCCATCACATTCTCTGCTGCTGTGCAGAGTGCCCAGCTGGAGAGATCTTTATCCACTGGTCTCAGTTTCTCTTACTCCTCACCCTGCTTCTTTTCCCAGTTGTGTTTCTTACAAACATCATTCTTTCAGTCTTGACAGTTGTGCCAGGGCTCTGGGAGGGCTTTCTGCTGCTGAGATCCTGGGAGCAGGGCAAGCACTGGCCCCATGGCTGCCACTGTGGCTTCACTGATGAAACCCAGCCACCTAATGCATGGAACCTATTACAGCTGTAATTGGGACTAATTGAAATTCATCTCCTATTAGCTCCGCACTTTCCATGAAAATAAAAGTAGGATGGAAGTAAAGTAAGGAACAAAACTGCTTTAATGGCCCAAAATGGAGCAATTATTTTTTTCTCTTCACCTAAGCATAGGTTACTGCCTTATTAAAAGCATGTTTGTAGGAATACTCTTGCATTAAAATTCCAGTGCATGAATCACCAACTGGAGCCACCAATGCTTTAGCTCACACTGGGTTTCTCCTTTAGCTTTTGCAAACTGCAAAGATTCAGGTCACATTAGGGTCACCGAAATCTTGTGCTTCCACTTGTGGAAAATGAATGAGTCTGCTCTGCAGCAGGACGCTGACATTCAGGTAATAAACAATAAAACTACTGTAATGATCTTTATTTATGGCTGTTTTTTCTGTAGAACATTATTATGTTTACTCACAGATACATACATTTTCATGTAGTTAAATAATAAAAGCATCCTGAGGAACTGCTCTCCGTTCAGTGGACATAATTTTAGTCCATAATGAATATCTGCAGTTCCTAGACTACTAGCACTGTCATCTAAAAAGCCACTAATATTGTAATAAGCAGAAGCAGTAAATTGTTGATTTACAAGAGGTCAATAAAGGAGCACTGCTTTCCCTGATCTAATGCAGTTGTATTTAATATTACCATATAAACCAGAATTTTAATTTTCCTTGAGAAATGTAGGACTCGCATCTGATCTTGCACATGCCCTAAAGCCAGTGTCTCATGCAGTAACCGAGCTTCTCTCTGAGGGGGCTGGTGCTGCCCAAGGGTGAAGGTGTCTCAGCCCAGCTTTGCCCTGGAGTCTGAATGGGGCTTTGCTGGGCTATGCCTCAGGGAAGCCCTCCTCATCCTCCTTTTCCAGCCAGGGCATCCTCTTCACTCCTGATATGTTTCACTCCCTGCAAATGGAAAACGTGCAAATGTAGCTGAGGCTGTTGGCACCTGCACACCGCGTTCTGGCCTGCGCTGTCAGCACGTGGCGTTGATAGAAATGCGTGTAGCAGAGCTGGTCTTTACCCACCGGTTCTGCTGGGTTGCTGCTTGCATTACACCCTGCTGCAGCAGGGAAGAAACAATCGGCTCTTTTGGCCCTCTGCTGAGGACAGTGCAGCTGCAGACAGGTGTCCTGGCAGGCACAAGCCATGGGATAGATTCTTCTGGCTTGGGAAGTCAGGCCAGTGATGGACATACTGGAGCATTTCTGTGTTCTGTATGATATTTATGGAAGTAGTAAGATCTCTTTCTTCTTATATTTTCAAGTTGATACATTTGCAGGTTCTGTCCCTCTGGTCATTGCTGTGAACAGTAAAAACATGTTTTCTGTCATTTCTGTGCAGTGTACTCATGGAGCAAGTCTCTTCTCTGGCAGCTATGAAGAGAGATGTTTCTTGGGCAGCTACAAGTAGCCAAACTGATAGGGACAAATAAAATAACCTTGTAGTCAAAGGGGAATAGTAGAACATCTGTTTTATCATTAATGTTCTTGGGAGCTGGGGCTGTGTGCATGCTCAGTTTGGTATGGCCCTGTGTCTCATGCAGTAAAACATGGTTCAGTGAGATTAGTTTAGCCTATGAAATAACACAATTTAGGGCATAGGGGATGCTGTCACTTGTGGCGAGATGTAAATGCCACTGCTGAGATAAACGGGTGAGTTGGTTGCAGCACTGCCCAGGTGTGGGACATGAAGGCACCGGGAAGGTGCTTTTGAGGGAGGCATCCTTGTGCTGACAGGTCAGATCTGAAACACAGGAGCTGATGTGGACGCGGGCAGGCAGGTGGAGGTGTTTCTGCCTCCATCTGGACCCCCACCTTGGGGCTGGGGCAGCTGAGCGTGGCACAGCTGTGGGGCATGTGGTGCACAGAGAGCCTGCAGGGCTGGGCTCTGGGCTCTGGCCCTCGTGTGAAGGGTCCTTAGGCCCTGGGAGAGGAGTTCCCTACATGAGCTGGGCCGTTTCGCCTGGATTACTCAAAGGCTTAGTGGATCACAGAGCAGACAAATGGTTCCTATTCCAAGCAGGGGGGCAGAGGGAATGGGGAGGAGAGGAGCACGTCTCAGTCCTGCTCAGAGCAATGTTTGTGTGTTTTGTATTAAACCATCCTGAGATAAAACACACAGCTGCTCTGCTGCATCCCAGCTCTGCCTCCCTTATTGCCAGGAGGGCTTTAGCCCTTAGGCTGGAGAGTCTCGTTGTGCTCACACAGAACAGACCCTCCCCTTCTCTATTCCTGCTCAGCTCTGGCTGTTCCGTTTGAAGCGGCGCTAGCTCGGGAGGAGAATGAGCAGGGCCCTGCCCTGCAGCTCTGCAGTGCCGGGCGGGAGGGGTGGGTCAGGTCTGAGCTCCCTTTGCCTGGGGCAGGAGGATGGAGCTGGGTTCAGGAGTGGTTTCTGTGCTGCTGCTGATGCTCTGCAGAAGGAGCAGCAGTTCCTACGCGCTGCTGTCACGGCAGCTGCTGGGATGGATGGCTGCCTGCAGCTCGCGGAGCTCCCAGCAGTGAGCAGGGATGGAGCTGGCTCTGGGTTGGGCATTGTGCCACATGCAGCTGCCTTCAGAGCGGTGCCGAGCTCTCCCCACCACCAGGGACAGGTACGGCTGCAGGGCCATCCGTATTCTCTGGAGATTGGGCTTTGGCAGAAGGAAGCAGCAGCACCGGTGACCTCCACGTGGCACAAGGGCTTGTTTTCTATAACTTGGCCTTTCCACAGTTTGTGGGGGTTTTCTGCATGATATATTGAATTTGATTCTGTCTGCTCCCCCCCACATCAGTCCTTTGAATGAGCAAAGTTAGGGAGAGAGGAGAGACCAAAATAAAAATGGTGATTTATTTATTTATTTACCCATAGAGGCTTTTCAATCAAAATAATTTCAGATTATGGGGTCAGGATGAATATCATACTTCTGTGTTAAGTACTTGCCTACTTTGTGGGATGTTTTGTACAGATTCTTCACTAAATTATCTTAGCTGCTGTTGCTAGGTAACATTGTTTGCTTCATAGCATCAGAGAAATAAGAGGGTCAAAGAGAGCAATTCCATGTTATTATCATCTGAGTTATACTAATAAGGTTTTCATTGTATGTCTTAGAAATCTTTCCCTTTTTTTTCCCCCTCTTAGGGAACGTCATTGTCTATGGGAATACAATTGACATTTACACCACGGTAGAAACCCTCTTATCCCTTGGGATTGATGGCTCCCGCATCCATCTCGTGCAGGCTCTGCTCAGCTCTGCCGGTCCCTGCCTCGGTGACGCTGCCCTGGAGCGCACGGTGGGGGAGGCCCTGGCAGGGGCGGGTGTGGCCGTGCACCCGGACAGCGTCCTGGCACAGTGGGGCCAGGATGACCACGGCCTCATCGCCTGGGCTGCCTTCACCACTGCCACAAACCTGCTCCAACTGCAGTGCTCAGTAAGTACAAGCTTCCTGTGCCTTTCCTTCAGGCTGGCTTTTTAACACAAAAGCCGTCAAATGTAGATGGTCCCTCACAGATTTGTCTATTTCCTCATTGTCTCTAGGAGATTGAACATTCACTTGTTAGTCTCAAGGATCGTTTTTTTAAAAATCCAAATAAACCTATTGTTAATGCCCTGACTGATTTGGATTAAGATGTATCTAAGTCACCTGACACACAAGTAATTGTTCACTGCTGATTGACAAATACTCTTATTTCATTTTCGAAGTAATTCCAGAAATCCTTTTCTTATTTAAATGTGCAGCTATTCCTGTCTATAGTTATGTGCGTTTGATTGTCATAGGAGAAGCCAAAAACACTGGGATAGTATGTAACTTAATGAAAACATATTTTAAGCAGGTTCCTTTCCCTCTACATCAATGATTGCAGTTTTTTTCTCTTCCAGTACCAATATGTTACGGAAGCTGTAGGCATGTTCACAGGTGTGGCTCTGCTCTGAGACTGGGGACAGGTTCTAGCCTTTCCTGAGGGTCAGGATAATTTTGTTTTCCTTTATTGGACTAATCCACAGGAGTGAGTGCTTCTGACAGAGCCACTTCAAAACCTGCATCTGTATGGAGCCACCGGCCCCTTGGCACTCCCTGCTTCGTGTGCTCTCCTCTGTGCAGCTGGTGGGTTTAGCTGTGGAGGGGATGAGCCCTGTGCCTCTCCCAGTGAGCTCCCCAGGTGTCGGGGTCCCTGCTGGTCCCCCTGCTCCGCAGCCCTTGTCTTTTTAACATGGGGATACTTAAGCCCTTTGTGGTGGGGGTGAAGACCTCACACAGCACTTCTATCCATAGTGGTCTCTTGTCTTCAGTCTGCATATCAGTAGTGACATTCCTCCCACTCTCTCCTTGTATGCAGCTTTTCAGCTCTCCTCTTTCCTTGAAATCTCTCTATTTTTATCCTGCCACAAAGATCTCAGTGTGGTTCTTGTTTTCACAACTTGGTATCCACTGACCACCTCCCCTTCAGCCCCCCCTCTTTTCCCCACCACCTTGCCTGCGTGGCCTACACTGTTCCTTCAGACCCCCTTGCCCTGGGGTTTCTTTCTCCTTCCCATTTGTGCCCTGTGCTCGTCCTTCCTCCGTCCGTGGTCCTTCCCTTTCCCAGCCTGTAAGATGAAAGACCTGAAATTACTTGTGATGTCAAGGGCTTTGTATTCTCCAAAACCAGTTCAGCTGCTGTGCAAGGCTCCTGTATCTGCCTCCAACTGCCTGGGAGGCTGGACTCGGAGGAGGAGCGGGCTCTGGAGAGCAGCTCCATCGGGAAAGCAGCTGCACTCACCAGAGACCAGGCTCTGCAGGAATCGGCTCTGCAGCAGCTCTGGGCCTTTTGGGATTTCAGCCAGTATCAACTGTTGATTGGCAGTTCTTGGGGACATAATTTGTTGAGTCTTGCAGGATAAAAACAACAGGAGAAAATCTCTTTTTTCCCTGAAGCAGCAGCCTCCCTCCCTCCCTCCTGCCTGGGCTGACAGATGGCTCCTGCCTGGAGGTTGCAGCCCTCCCCTTTAGTGACACTGTCCTGCCTGTCAGCCAGCAGAATGTGGGGCTGTGCGGTCCTCTTGCCCTCTCGGGCAGAGCTTCCTTGATTTTTGGCTCTCTGAGATGGTCAGAATTCCCTTAGCTGTGCACAGTTCATCACTTGGTTTATCTGTGAACAAACCCAGGGGCTCTGGCTCCTCCACTGCCACATCTCTGCTTATGCCAGTGTTGTTAAAATTTCCAGCTCCCTTTGCTTCCCTCTCCTGTGCCTTTTCTTTCAGCTGCCTCATCTAGCCAGTTGAGTATCTGACACTTGCCCTTAGTCCCCAGGACAGCTCTTTGGGGATACAACTGGGTAACACCTTTACCCTGGTCACAGCTGTGTCCTGAGCTGGTGCTGAGGGTAGGACAGATTACAGATGCTGCTTGTCCTGGCACAGTTGTGTCTTGGGCTGTTCAGGATGAAGGCAGCAAGGGAAGATGTGTTCATCTGAGACCCTTCCAACCTTTCCTAAGCCTGTAAAGGAATATTTCTTGCTGGAGGGGCAGCAATTTGTTGTCTAATGGCTTTAAAAGCTGAGGGCACTGATGGCGGGAAGAGCTCTGTGTGAGGGCGCTTGGAGCGATGGGACAGTCAGTCTTCATCTGTGCCCTTTGCGGACTGTGGTCTTGTTCAAAACATCTCCCAGCCTTGTCATTCTTACTCCTTTCACTGCTCGGTGTCCAGTGGGTGCTCTTGTTTCACACTCGTTCAGGAGCTGTGTTCTGCCAGCTCTCAGTTTATCCTCTGCCGGAGAAAGCTTCGAGGACGCTGCTCATGGTTGCTGCTTCTCCCACGTCTGCTGTCTCCTCCCAGCACCACCTGCTTTGCAGTGCGGGTCGTGCTGCCCCATCTTCTGCGTGGGCAGAGGAGCTCTGCTTCCTTGTGGCCCAGGAGAGGGACTGTGCCCATGCCACGAGAAGACAAAAGGAGAGAATTATCACTAACTTTTTTCTTTGAGACTTAGGGCAGGAATTTATGGACGTAGGGTCCTTGGCCTCTGCAGCTTCCACTGACTGAAATTCTGCTGCTATAGCTGGAATGAGGAAGACATTTCCTCTGAACAAGTTTATTTCTGATCTTTCTATTTCATTGACTGTCCTTGTGCTGGTTAGCCACAGTAACTCAGTTTGTTGGTAAACAGGGTCAGCAGTTGGGAAAACACTTGGAATACACAATTATCCTGCTAAATTCCAAATACATTGTGCTTTTCTGTTCCTTGGGGTTTCAGGTTGGCTTGAGCATTTGGAAGAAAACAAAGTTCACAAAGGCTTCAGGTCTATGTTCCATGCTTGTACTAACACAGAAAATATGCACAGCCACCCAGGCTGTTGGATGTAGCAAATATTGGAGTTTTTAAACTATCTAACAACCAGAAGCAGATGAGTCTAGTTTAGTAATTTTCCTTTCTACTGTCTTAGTTTTAACTTTGGTAGCTGTAAATGTTGGATCAGAAGGATCTGTCTGCTGTGCCAGTGTTGCTAAAATCATACTGTATTTCACATTCTTCTTTTTTAAAAAACCCTTCAAAGTCTGGGTTTGGATTTATGAAATCAGCCACTAAGTAATATGCAATAATCTTCATTTATTTACATCTCTTTTTAGGCATTTTTTAGCTTTGCCTACAGGACAGTGGATTATGAAACCTTTAAGGCCATCAACGATGCTTGCCTTGTTTTTGATGGAAGACTTGTGATTGATGCCAAATTCCACACCAATGATGTCAGCATCAGGGCTGCAGGTCCTCTGACAAAATTCTCCAGGAGATACTATAGGGATGAACTGACACACAGCAACTTCAACTCCAAGGAGATTGGCTTTGAGCTTGCTGCATCCATGCTGAGTCTCTTTGATCCAACCCCTCAGGCCAGTTCCGAGCCACCAGAAGGCTCAGACAGACTCATCCCCATATACAGAAGATGTAAAGTTCAAGGTATGTCCAGCTGGATTTCTGTCGCATTGCCATCCCCTCTGAGGTGTTTTTGCTCTTCTCTAGTGCAGGCAGGTCCATCTCACCTCAGGTGCTATCTCATGGCCGTACAGCCCTCAAAGCTCCTTATGTAGTGGAAAAAAGATGATGGCCGAAGGAGGACAAAAAAAGACATTGTTTTCTTCATTGTTAATGACTTAATAAAGCTCCTATTTTCATTTATGGCAGGTGGTGTTCTTCCTGGAGGTTACAACTACTTGCACGTTTCCAAGCCAGCAATCCCCATGCCCTTGGGTGTAGAACATGACCCATGTGATCATGTAAGTTAAATAATGGAACTTTTCTTGTTTCATCCCCCAGTTTGTTTGAAAAGATGTTCCTGTTTAGGGTAGCTGGGCCTGGGGTCACTGTATACACCAGGTACAGCTGGAGAACCAGGAGCAGTCACAGAACTAGCAGGAAGTGTTGTGGAAGAGATGCTCTGTGCTGCTAGAAAATAGCAAGTCCTGCAGCCATTTGAGTTGTCTCGGAACAGGGCACAGGGAAGCACTCCCCATGGGAGATTGTCCCAGGATACAAACATGGAGTGCTTCTCTTACTGGAGAGCCTGACTTGAGGCAAGAAAAGGACTAGATTAATGTTTTTTTAAGCCAGAGAGGACTCTCCACCTAGGCAAGATCCTCTTTCACACAGATTGTACCTTTTTCCTTGGGAATTTCTGCATCAAGCCCATTTTTGCAGTTGATTTAAAGAGCAGCTTTTAAAAAGCTGCTTCAGTGTTGATTTTAAAACCTGGACAGCAATGAAACAAATGGGCTTTTTGAAAAGCAAATGCTTTAGGGAGAGGAATCAAACCACGGCTCACCTTGTTTTTCAGATCCAGGATGAGCCATCCAAATCAGCATGTATAGTGGGAAGCAGAAAGGACTATCAGAGAGAGGAATTGGTTTTGCTATCTTGACTTGTTAGAATATGATTAGAATTCTTTTGCTGCCACTCTGATTACCTGCTGATTACCTGAAAAGGGACCATCTTTTTAAAGCCACTCCAGAAACTCCATGTAAATCCTAAAAGAATTTTCTAAGAAAGAAGTAAGAGAAGCTAGTGAAAGGTAGTAGCTTAGATGTGAAAATACTAAAGGTTCCTGTAGCCTAGCAACAGGTTGTAGGAATGTATAAAACTGTAACAGGAATACAGCTTGAAAAAATAGCTTCAAGCTATCTGATCATCCCACTGCAATGTGAGGTTTGAAGCAAATTTTTACATTTTTGTCTAAGTGGTTGATTTAAGTAGCTGAATCTAAATGCTACAGTTTGAGCATGAACATCCAGTATTGGTGTTCTTTTATTGACAGTAAATATGATATGCCATGTGTGTGCTCTGTGTCATAAACGAGGCTGAACAGAGTTCAACTGAGTTACCCAAACAGAGCTATCCAGTGTTGCTTGGGATGCCCCAGGGCATCCCTCCTGACTCCAGCTGCTGCTCCAGGAGGTCAGAGGTCCCTGTGGATCTGGTGTCCCGCTGCCAGTGCAGCTGGAGGGCCCACGTCCCCCAGCTGTCTGCAGTGGCACTTGGCTGGTGCTGCACAGTGGGGTGGGCAGTAACCAAACTAAACCACACAGAAAATCTGTGTCCAAGCCACAGCAATGTGCCCGATGACCCACTGTGCCAGGAGCGGTTTCTTGATTTTAGAAGAAGGGTTGTGGGCATTAAGCAGTGGGAACTATGGGCTGGGAACTCCTCGCTGACCCTGCACGTGTGCCGGGTCAGGTGTTCCTTCCACCTCCACAGGTTTTCTGGTGTTTCCTGTTCCAGGGGATGGAGATTGTAACCGGTGAGGCAGGACACGGGAATTACTTCAGGATGCACTTCAACAGATACAATATGGTGGACAGCATCACCTGCTTTTCCAAGGAACCCTTCCCTGTCTCCAACTACATCTGCTTGTACGGACAGCATGAGCGCCTGCTGAATGACCTGCATTACCGCTGGAGGGCCGGGCAGCTCACAGACCTCTACAGGTGAGACGAGCTCTACGCCGTGCACAAAATCTACATTCTGCCAGACTTCTAGTTATATCTTACTGTGGTTTGTCTTTTGGCTGTTTTCCCTTGGAACCAGAGGTAGAAAAACAGATTTAAAAATATTTTCCGGTATTTAGCAAAATTGTTGGTAAAAATGCAAGTCCTGAAGACCTTCCTGGAAAGAGCTGCGTGTCTGAGATTTACTTAGAAAAGGAGCAATGGTTTACTTGGCTATCTTTCACCTGAAATAGCATTTCAGTGTCTTTATCACTTTTGTTTAGAATATTCAGTAGGTTAATCATTAAGCTGAACCTGAACAACCCTTTATTACTGAAGACTCATGTTCAAAAGTCGCTTTTAAAAGTATTTTTGTTGTTTTGAATCAAATTTTTAAGCCAAAGGTTTCTAGGGAGATTTTAAATAACTCATGGTGATAGTCATGTTCAACATCTTGGCTATTTTTTATCTGGTGATAAATCCTGAAGGGGTGAGAGAGACTAAAGGGCCTGGTTAGTTCTAGTCATGTGCCATCTCCTCTGAGAGAATGTTTCATTGCTTTTGATTTTCATTTGAAGAAATCCCTCATGAATGGTGCTTTGAAACATAAACTGTCACAGATGGAGTAGTGAAATACTGCCTTACATCCGCTGGGTAGAGACAGAAAGCCAGGCTCAGGAGCAAATGATCAGTCTTTATTGTGATACAAAGCTGATAGTGGTGCCTGAAATGTTTCCAGGTTTGATTTTGTTATGTTTGTAAGTGATCAGAAGAAAGGCACAAATGGTAGCAAAATTTTCAGATTTGATGTTGTTGTTTCAGGTAACAGTTTGTAAAAGTGTGCTGTAAAGGGTGTGCAGTGATGCTTGTGAATTATTGCTGCTACAGGGCTTGATTTTGATTTATAGCAAATGTTGGGTTTGTTTTATGAGAGAGGAATGGGACACAGCAGACGTGAAGCTCACCTGAGCAGCACACTGTCAGTAAGTGTTAAGGAGAAACTGAAGGAGGCTGACACAAGTGCATGAGAGATGGGCAGGTGATTTCCTTTCCTTGTCACAGCTCATGCTGATCAGACATTGGAGCACTGGAAGAACTCAATATGCAGGTTGTGGCAAGGTACCAGCAGTCCTTTTTGTGGCATTACGGTGTGCACGCATGTTGTGAGCTCATCTTTTCTGTGAAGCACACCAAGGCTGTGGTTCTTTGCCTGGGTGTGGTTAGCGTCACTTGTTGGATGTACCAGTAGCAACATCTGGAAGAATAAATCATCCTGCTTTGGGATTTCAGCCTGCAGCAACAGGTAGCAGTATTTTCTTGACCTTGACCAAAGGATCACTGGTGTGCTGCACAGAGGGATACCACATATCAGGGCCTCATCACATCCCTTCAGCTCTCCTTAATTAGTGATGATGAACTAGTTTTGGATTTGTCTTTTACAGCCTTTAGACAGTGATGTTGTTTGGGACCTTTTGCCTCATTATTTTATCTCACCTCTCATTAGCCTGTGGCAGAATTCCTGAATTACAGTTGCCAGGTTTTTCTTATCTGGTTATTTTATTGCCTCCAGTTGTTTTCAGTCTTCTTTATACCTTATCTTTAGATAGGTTTGTTCCTTCTCTTCTTGCTCTTTGGTCATATCAATGAAATCCCATATGTTGTTCTGCAGCAGTGAACATATGTTGCTCTTTAATCCTCACTCGTGTGTTTCTTGTGGCTCTTTCACACACACACACACACACACACACACACACACACACACACACACATGCATTCCCATTCATCCCATCTTGGAGTTCCTGTTCCACATGTCCATCCTGGGAGGAGGGAGCATTGTCCAGCAGGTGTAACAGGTAAACTGCCTGGCATTCCCACGGAGCAGTCCTGGCACACAGCAAGCTGGCGCAGGAATTTGCTGCTTTCAGGAGGACATGGAGCAACAGAGGAAGGCTGGCAGTGTAATGTACTCTCATAATATATCACATCTACAGTACATCTACATCCCCACAGTACAGCGTCACATAAAATGTGTGTACATGTGTGTGCAGTGTGCAACAGACAGTGTTAAAACCAAGCCGTGAGAAGACTGACTGTTAGAAAATCATTACACTGAAAAATGGTTTAGTATCTCTTGTTGAGTTGTCTCGAGACTTTTATTTAGAGAAAAAGTGGTGCCTGGTTGGCTTTTGGTAGAGAATAGGAAAATGCATTCACTGACTTCTAGGTGTGTGATAAAAGAAGAACTGTTTTGGGCCTTGTTCATGTGCTCTCTAAGGATCCTACATGAACGCCAACCTGCGGTTAGGACTGAATTGCTCTCTTTAGCTTTCAAAACCTTCCTTTTTAAACTAGTGCACGTTACACTTGCATCCACATCTTCTGGCAAGATGTGAAGCGCCCCTAGTGAAAAGAAAATACAGACTGTGAAAGTGTGGTTTGTTAGTTAAGCTTGTAAACTTGTTGGTTTGAAACATCCGTTCCCCTCCTCTCTTCTTTACGCCTCTCTTTTGGGAAGAGCCTTCCTAGGAGGCAAGAAAGTGCAGTGTTTTAATCTTTTGGTCTGCATTTAGATTTCCCAGCATGGCATCTCGCTCCAGGAATGGACACAGTGGAACAGCTGTCACCTGGGAGCTAATTTATTTCTGTGTAGCATGCAAATTATCTTTTAAATAATTAGAGACTGCACCTAGCAGTGAATTTCCTCACTGATTTGCGTTCGGTGTAAGAGCTGAAAGTTAACCCCATGGTACCGGATTTCCTGGCCAGAATGTGCCAGTGCTGTTCTCAAATTAGCATTAACAACAGGCCCCCAAGATCAGCAAACCTGACAAAGTCACCCCTCCTGGTCGTGTGCCTGGAGCCACGGCTAATGGGAATAATGAGAGAAGCAGCATTTCCTTTTGTCTGGAGGAAAGTTCTGTTGATTTGGGTATGAGTGCAGCGGTGTTAAAAGCTGCAGGTCTTGACCCGCAACCAGAGGAAGGATTGGTCACTGCTCTGCCTCCTGCCCTCAGTACCTGGGCTCGTGGAGGAGGTGAAGCAGTGGGCACACATTGCCCTCCCTTCCAGTTGCCTTGTGCCATGCAGTGGGTGTCCTCCTTCCACCTGGGCCTGCAGCCAGTACATTCCTGAGCAGAGGGGCCTGACAAAGCAGTTCTTCTGTGTCAGGGCAGGAAAAAATGGAGGAACCAAAGACTCATCACCTGTGAGTTGAATGGCATTACCCACTAGATTGGGAATCCTCTTCAGGAAGGAGTTTCTGCAGTTTTTATTCATTTCCCATCAGGCTGCATCTCAAAAAGTCAACTAGAATCTGAGTCCCCAAGAGCAAGGCTCTTTCTCATGGGGCATCTTCTCCTGAAGGAAAAAGAAAGCAAATTCCAGTGGTGTGACCTGAAGGATACCACACTGTATGCCATGCTCCTGCCCTCCCTTGCTTGCTGAAAGGCCTTCAGATTATTTTCATCATTATTGCCCTAGCAGCAGATAAAAGAAGAGGGGTGGGAAGAGAGGTCTGAAGCATTTTTTTCTTTTCTTTTTAAGTTTATAGACTTACTGATCATCAGTCTTCCATACTGCTTCACAGAGGAGGAATGCAACCATCCAGTGACCCCCTTTTGTCTTCTCCTGAGCTGAAGGCAGCTGCAAGGCAGTTGCCAAGTTATGGAACGTGTCCACAGAGCGGTGGAATCTCCCTCTGCTGCATCTTAAGTACAAAACAGATAATTAGAGGGGTCTCCTGATACTTGGCAACCAAATGGATGCTCACTGTCATCATGCCTTTAATATGAAATAGAAGTGCTTTGTGTAAGCTTCATTTGGCATTAATGAAAATCAAATCTAACGTAAATGCATAAAAATCTGACCCACTAGTTTCTAAAATACTTAAGGAGCTTCTTTCGCAAATGAGGCGTGAGCAGCTTTTACTTGGGATTCTTCAGTTGTGTATTAATGAACTCGTTGTCAGCCAGGACCTGCGGAAGATGCTGGCTGTGTCTCAGCATGTGGCACTAAGGGACGGTGAGGTGAGGCAGCACCTGGCACAGGACAGCGAGGGTGGCACAGGGGAAGGGCACAGGGTCAGGCCTGGGAAGGAGTGCACAAAGGCAGTGCATGTTTTAATGAGTGATGAGCAGAGAAACCTCACAGGCACAGTCATCCAGACAGAGTTCAAATCAGTTCGTTACTTTTTGTTTCAGTAGCTTGGTTTCCAGCATTTTAAGGACTTGTCAAACTGGACAATTTGCTTCCTCTGCACAGGGGTCTTGGGCACTGTGAGGAGGGAGAAGCCCCCAGCAGATATGACCAGGGCTCTTTGGCAAGATGGAGTTGGGAGGGTGGGTTATGTGACAGTACTTGTGCGTGGGCCAAAAAGCGCAGGGGATTTAGCTGAGTCGTAGTCACAAAGGAATGTTTTTCCCCGTGCCAGAATGCAGGTAGGATTCAGTTTTCACTGAGGAAGGGAACAAGCGATCTATGCATGGATCTGCAGAGATCCATGCCAGGTGGTTCTTGGCAGGCCTGCATGCTGCCTGGCCACGGTGGGTGCTGCTGTCCAAGGGGTGGGCTCCCTGAAGAAAATATCACAAGGGTGGCACAGCTTCAACTGCACCAGGTACTGACAGGCTATAGAACATGAGGCTGCCAAACATGCAGCAGGAATGTGCAAAGGGAGTCAGGCTCCCTTTCCCTGAGAGGCTTTGGAAAATCCACCCAGAAGCTACATGGATAACAGCACTGGATGTTTCTTTGGCTGCTCTTCTTCAAACCCTGTTTTTTGTTTTCACATTGCATTTTTATATTGGCTGTACAAGCTAAATGCTCAAAAGTATTTTGAGCTGTATGAACAGCATTCACTTATTTTGAAGTAACCATTTAGGTTTTTTCGCTGAAGTGCAATTCCCACATCTGGTGCTGTTAACATTAGGCTGAAGGTGCTCTATTAAGCAGTGTCATTCAGTGAGACTGTTAAGCAGAAATACCACACTGGACTGTTTACTGACTCAGCGCTAATAAACCTCACAATATAACAAATACATTAAGGAAAAGAAGAACATTTGATGTTTTCAGCATTATTGTTACAAGGTAGAGAGAACTTCATTACTTACAGGCTGGATAATCAGTGATTATTTAAACATGAAATGCGTGCTACATAGAAAAGCTGGATTTAACCCAGGCTTTCCGAAATGAAGAGTAGTTGTTTGTTAAGAGGAGCACTAGAATGCCCTGCTGCTGTCTGGAATCTGCTGGATCCCACACCATTAGCACGCTGGGATTACATTTAAGGGATTCCAACCTTAGGCTTTTGTTCATCGGGCAGACGGTGAGACGTTTTTCTGCAGGGTTAAAAAAGACCAGAAAGGAACTGTAGCAGGTAGTGAGTGTGACTGAGAGGGACTAGTGCTGCTCTGTACGTTCTGCAGCCTAATTAGAGGGAAATGTGTGTGCTTTTCATGAAGAGGGAGACAGGGTAAGGAAAGAGGAACACGTTGAAGGGATATCAAAGCACTAACGGCTTTCTCGCTCCCGGAATTAACCGCTAACCCCGCGGTGCACTGGTACAGCTGCACTTACAGAGCAAATCGATACAAATGGCTGGAGATTTCTAGATATTAATGTAGTTTTAAAGGAGCAGCTAACTTGCCGATGAAGAGCCACGTTACTAAGAAACCCCACGTTCAAATTAGTGAGTAAAAGCTCGTCGGCTGAAGCCTACCATGTTAATTTGTAGCCGAACCTTGCTGATTCATATTAGTAATTATGCAAACCATTATGAACGATTGAATTCTGAATCCATAAACAATTGCAGAAAAGCAATCATACCCCTACACACAGCCTGTTTGATGATTTTGTGCCTCCGGTTTAATTTCCTTTAAATTGTTTTCCGTGATACATTATGTGTGAAATAGTACTATGTGAAACAATGCAGTTAGCCTGATTTCAGGGTCAGCCATGAAGTGGTCATAAAGAGAGCACAGACAGCAGTGCTTCTGTGTCAACTTTAAAGAGCACAGAGTTTAAAAAGTTTAGAGGGCAGTTCAGTGAGGGTCAGTACACCATAACTGCTGTGATCTTATATTCTAAGATGTCTAAACTTTCCAAATGCCAGTGCTGAAAAAATGGAGAGTCCCTCCTGAGGACACTTAGGAGAACAGGAAAGGACTGCATTATCTCAGTACCAGGATCTGCTTTCTGAAGGTGCCTCTGGGTACAGCGCTGTAGCATTTCCAGGATATTAAAACTGCAGCAAACAGAGCTGATTTATCAGTCATGATGGATCACTGGCATTTGCGAAGGGAGGATGCTGGCAGGTGGTGCAGTGTCACCCCCAGACGTCAGCAGGTCCCTGCAGCAGCCCCGGGGGGGTTGGGTCTGGGCTGTGGGGAGCAGTATCACCCTCAATGAGGTCTGGATTCAGTGGCCATTTTTCCAGAACAAGAATTGTAAGAGCAGATGTCCTGTGCTCTGGTTTGCCATTGCAGCTATGTTTAAAAGGGGATTGTAAACCATGGGTTTTAAACCAGTCATCTTCCAAAGACAAGACATTGCAGGTTCTGTGAGAAGAGTTAAAAAAGTACAGGCTTCCTCGGCAGGATTTCCTTCTCAAAAGGAACAAAATAAATGTCAGCTTGTGAATTCGTGAGCACTGCTGTTACTTTGTGAATCTGTTCAGTGGATTCACTCACAGATTTGTTGTCCATAAGGCTGCTGATTTCACTAATGACTGGGTCAGAGCAATAACAGAGTCCTGGATCACTGAATGTAACAGGAGATACTCAAATGCCTAGACAAGCAGCTGTTCAGGGAGCAGACCTGCAGAGCAAGGAAGTAAAGACCCTTCTTGCTACAAACAGGCTGTTGGTTCGCATTTGCTTGACTGTTCAGCAGTTGTAGGTGAATGTGAAGAAACTGCAGGCCAGGGAATATGGCATGTCCTTTGTGCAGAAGAACAATGCTCTCAGGTGGTGCTCTAGGGGATTTTACACAAATTGGTCTTGCTTTTTACCTATGTAAACAAGCTGTCTTTTGAAATTATTGGTCAGATGAATGCAGGAAATGCTCGGTGGTTTTATTTATGCTGTCTTTAAATTAACACACTGTGATTCCTGGTCCAGCTATCCAAGGTATATCAGGAAATATTTTGTATCTTTTGCTGGTATTACCATATCTTTGTAATTAGGAGTCTTAAAGACATGCATATATTGTTCTCAAAACAACATGCTTTGAATTTTCCTGGCAAGATGGAATGTTCCATCTTGTGTGCTTGTGTTGGAGAGAAGACTTTTTTTCATCTGCAGGCTGTGGTTGGGGAGGTATTGTCAGGATGGCCTGAAAATTAGAATTGCTTTGCATCCCATCCCTGCGCAGTACTTTACTCTCACCACTCCTGAGAAGTGGAAGTCCCTGCTCTGTGTAGGCACTCCTGGCATAATTGTGTTCCACTTGAGCCCATGTCAGCTGAATGGCTTCAATCTCCTCTGTGCTTGTTCTCCTGGGGTGATTCCTGGGATTTGTGAGCAGCAGCCTTTCTCTGCCTGACTGGGCTCTCAGCAGAAGCTCCCCAGCACTGGGGGGCTTTGGCCATCATGTGCCAAAGGCACCACTGAGAGACTCAGCTTCCATAATCCACCAGAGCCATCCACACGTGCCAGGGAATGACTTTGTATGTCCCGAGGTCTGAGGATTTCAGAAGGGACGGAGTATGTTCCAGATGTAGCTGATACAGCCTGGAGAATTTTGCATTTCAAGCATTACATTTCTTCTTAGAAAAGAAACTTCAGCCTAGGAAAGTGAACACCTGTCTTGAAAATTCCCCATGTTGTACAAAGCTCGGGAAGGTACAGAGAAGAAAGGAGACTCTCCAGTCCTTACAGATTACCAGGAGATTAAGTCGATCAGTGACTCTGCTTGTATTGTGTACTAAAAGCCACGGTGCTGCTCTGTGTGCGTGCACAGTGCTGGTGCTGAGGGCACAGCTGTCACCAGAGGGCCACTGGGCTTAATGGCATGGAGGGCAGGGCACTGGTGACTCGTGGATGGCATTGAGAAGAAACAAATGGGATTTCAAGAGATCTGTGTTCAAGATTGCTTAGAGACATTTATTGAGAGCTGCAGATTCAACCCACATCACAGGCAGTCGGAGTTTCTTAACTTCTCTGGAGTGTATGTGTGTTGGTGGAAGAACAGGGGTAGGTAGGAGGGATGCGAGGAGTGGAATTTGGGTTTGTTGTTTCCATGCAAGTTCTGAGTAGCATAAGAACACCCACAGACACATCATCCTCCAAACCTGTAGTCACTGACACGCCCGTCTGCAGAGGGATTTTTCGAAGGCACCGTCACAAGGTGCCACCTGCCCTTAGAGCAGTGGAAAACCCCCTCCTCATCCCACCATCCTTGCAGCGAGATGGCACTGGAGCAGCTCGGGTCAGGATCGATCCCTGGGACTGGACCCTGGGCCAGAGCACAGGGGATTTGGCATGTCCAAATCCCCCTGCAGGTAGGGGATGTACCACAGATCTGAAATGACTCATCTCTTTTTTTAAAGCTTATACTTGCTTTTTGTTTTGTCCTTACACAAAACAGGGGTGTTATTCTGAAGGTTTTTCATTCAGTTTTTAAGATTTTCTGTCTTTGCACCTTGCTGCCAGTGCTGTACCCTGTGCCACCAGACCTGACTCAGATGGCAGGTCAGTGTCGGGTCCTCCCTGTCAGGACATAGAACCGTCTTCCACAGGGGCAGAGGCTTCTTCTCCAACCGTGGTGTGTTCCTGCAAATGAAATGGAGAGCAACTCTAGGCAGCTCTCAGATGGACAGCCATGTGCACACTCCGTTTTTGCTTGCTAGCAGTGCCCAGCTCTGTCCATTTTATTTATATCTCTTGCAAAGGGAAGGAATCGGTGCCTTTTGTGCAGGACACCACTGAATATTTCCTTCCTCCTCGCCTCTCATCTAATGTAGGCTACACCTCACAAAGGAGGCAGGACAGACTTGAAATATTGTTTGTCAATGAAAGATGAGACCAGGTCCTTAGCAACAAAAAGGATGTTGCTCATTGTCTTCTGCAGGAGCCGATTCCATCCCACCCGTCACAAATGCCTTCCCGCGATTGCTGCCAATGGCATAAAGGCTTCCAGCAGGGATCCCCGCTAGCAAGTGACCAAGTTTGCGCACCCGTTATGCTCCTGGCAAACACTGTCATCTTGTACATATTTAGCCTGATCACTCTGGCAGGTTATGAAAGACTAAATGGTGCAAACACATGTGGCAGATGCCGTTCTCGTGATAGCAGAGGAGCCGCTGAGCCCCTGTTGGGAGTGTGCCAGCTCCATCTCGTACACTGAAGAGCTTTATACTTTGAAGCCTTCCATGGCTTGCCCTGAGGGACTGCTGCTGAAGTGGTAATAAAATTCAAAATGAGCCTCAGAAAGTCAACTTGTTGGTTTCAAATGGGGTTTTTCATTATTAAGCTTCCCTTTAGCAGCCATATGTAGAGATGCTCTGTCAAAAACACCGTCTGCCCCCTGAGAAAGGTGATTCGAACTGAAAAGATAAATAGATGGAAGCACAGAGCCGGCAAAGAAGGTGAATTGTTTGTGTGAGGTGAATCTCCAAATGGCTCTTGGTGTTCTTCAGGTGAAGGGAAGTGGAGGAAGTCTGGGAGTAAATGTTGGTTACTGGGAGCTCCTTCTGGCAGCCTATCTAGAAAATATGGACAAGGCATTCTCTGTTCCCCAAAAACGGGCATTTTATTTGCATTAAAGATTCCAAACTGGATTTGAGCTTCAAAACATTTCAGATTTTGAGCTCCAAATCTGTGGATATTGACGGGAAGAGTTAAAATTGTAGTTATAGATGGAGCTGGCACCCCTGAAACATTTACAAACAGCATTTAATGCAACACCTCAGTGAGGCAGGTGAAGCTGTTAACTGAGGTAAGGCAGTTGGAAGGTGTGCCTCAGTCGAGAGAGGAAATCATCTGCTCAGGGTTACAGTCAAAATTAAGATGCCAGCTTGAAGACAAAACATTTGGCCGGTGGAACATGGCTTTTACCACGGCATATCAGTAAAACCAGAGTCTTTCATTACCTTAATGTATTCTTGTGTAACACCTCCCTTTCTCTCTTTGCTATTTATTATCAACAGTGAGTTAAAGGTTTGTGGGTGGGGTTTTTCTTCTGAAATTGAAGGGGTTTTAAATATTATGGGATACTGTGTTTTTCTGTAGCTCTCTGCACACATTTGGGGTGTGCAGTTACTGAAAAAAGGATCCTTAAAGCTGAGCTCATCCTTTCTAAACCAGCATGTCCGAATGAGCAGGCAAGCATCAGTCCTGGTAACTCCTGGGCTGGGCAGCTCTTGCCACAGCAAGGATGTGGTGTTTGGAATAGTGTCCGTAAATATTTTATACTGTGAAAACGTCTGTGGGAGAGAGCCCTGCTGTGCTGGAAGCCATGCAGATTCCGAGAGGCAGCCCCAGCCAGCCTGGCACACAGGGGAAAGGAGGTGCCTGGGCAGAGAGGGGCCAAGCACGTGGACGTCCAGCCAAGCTGTGCCGGGTGCACAGAGCATTTTAATGGGTGTGAGGGAGAGCTGAGGTGTCATTCAGAGCAGGAGGGGGAAATCCTGCCCTTGGACACGGAGGAAGTAAAATCTGCAGTGAGGAAACTGCACGTTAGTTCTCTGTAGACAGGTATCTCAGAATTGCTACATTTGTGTAGCGTGTTTAAGTTGCCTTGTGCAGGTGTTCGCTTACAGGCCACACAGCTGAACCAGGCGAGAAGGTTCATGTGCTCCTGAGGGCAGTGCCAGGGTCCTGCTGCCATTCCCAAAGCATGAGCGTTGGTGGCAACCAAGCAAAATGCCCCCCAGTCCCAGCTTCCTGGGTGACCCTGCTGACATCTGCTCGGTCATTAGGAGGATGAGCATGGGGCACCTCCTGACCACGGCAAGCATTTACAAGAATTACACTCCGAGCATCTCGCCCGAGCTGTAAAAATTACCTTTCATTATAAAGAGAGGTAAATCGCAGCTTTGTAATCTGGCTGCCCCAGTGATATTTACAGCTGTGAGGCTCTACAGGGAGCCATGTCCTCTCCATCCTTTTCCTCCTTTTTCATGGAAGAATGCTGTTGTGAACGCTGTCACTGAAAGAAAAAGTTACAAGAGCTTCCTCCTAGAATTGGTTCAATTCAGCTTCATCACACTAGTGCAAAGAACATATTGCAGCGCTGTGGTGGCCTGTTTTTCTGGCTTTTATTAATCCAGAAACCTTAATGATGAACAACATTTGTGTCATTGTCTACACAAATTTAATTTGTTTATGCAGCAGTTCAGTTAATCCTGCAATCTGCTTTTCTCAAATGAGGACAGATAATGGAGACACCGTTCTTTACAGGTCTTCAGGCTTTTAAATTCTGATAAAATCAGGATTCTTCACCGGGTCTTGCCACAGCTCTGAATTAAGCCACTTTAAATGTAATTACTGAAGCTGGCTGTACATCAGGAACATCCATTAAAAGAATTGATTGACCATGCTGTTACAAGGAGGCATTTTATGAACAAATGATCATGATGGGTCCAGAACTGTAATTTATAAAGGCAAAAAAGCAGGTAAATACTTTATTAGTGGTTAATGAGAGGTTCACAAGATAACTAAATTTCTTCTTTTTTACGCAGCTACTTCAGGGAACCTTGGTCCATGGCCATCTATCACGATCGGTTTATTGATCTGCAGAAGGAACTGCGCCAAACCCTGATGTCGGAACAGGTAAGAAAAACGACTGGCGAGTGCACTTTATTATTTAGGTAATTTGTTAGTGTTGTTCACTTTGGTTTCTTCTCCCATCTTTGTCCTGAAGCTTTATGTTTCTGTTTACCTCTCTCTTCGGGGAAGCCTGAGCAGACTGTGTACCTCACAGGAGGGGTCACCATGTACAGCACATAGTTCAGTTTTCTTGTCTGGGCATATTCTCAAGTCTGCCAATAGAACTTGAACTTGCTTTGTTTTCCTTTGCTGCATTTTTGCATTATAGCTGCAATTTAGTACAAGTACCCAGTGGGATCTGGAGCCTGGCTTGTCCGTGTATCCCCTTGCGTTTAGTAGTGTTCCCTGGTAGCGACAGGCTACAGGCCATCCTACCCCTGTCTCAGCTGAGCCCGTGGGTTTTTCAACACCTACCCACAGGGAATGCCTTTTGTAGTCCAAAGGGTGAAAGCAACTGGCTTTTTCAGTGATGAGTGGATTTCCTGAGTAAGGGTGAAATTGAAATGTTTGCTAATGCTGTTTACAGTTTTGGCCTTAGCACCATAGACAGAGGCATAAAGCCTCAGCAGCCTGGCACTGCCTGCCCAAAATCCAAAGTCACTGTGCTCCATGGGGAGAACTAGTAACAGCAGGTGTCCAGCAGCCCCCAGTGCTGCCTCCCGCACCCCCTGAGGAACTTCTGGCTGATCCCAAACAGAATTTGTGGTCTGATCTTGGTGCTTCCAACTCACTACCCAGGACTAGCTCACCCTGCCCCTACTCACACTGCTTTTGCCTTTGTTTAACCCCATGCGGTTCCAGACAGTGGCACTGGGTTTTAAACATGCTCACGGAGTTTTTAACTGTGCAGAAAACAAACAGAACTGAGTGTAAATGGAGACAGGGTGGCATGAGGAAGGGAGGTTGTGGAGCCCATGGGCCACCCATCTCCAGAGCCCAATGCTGCCGCGTCCCAGCTGCAGCCACACGTGCTCAGCCCTGCCTCCTCCCCGAAGGGCTCACAGCAATTTGCCTCCTGTTGTCCTGACCCAGAAAGGGCCTTGATGCGGTTTGATTTGGGTTCTCTTGGAAGACATATATTAAAACTATGCAAAATTAGGTTCTGTGCAGAATGGGGGGCCTGATGTGAAGTGTTTTTCTTGCCATCATTCAAACATTTTTCTCATGCTGTAAGTGTGAACAACTTCAGAGAAAGGGGAATTGGTGCCCTGCAAATTAAGGACTCACTTGCCTTATCCTTTGTGGCAGCAGTTCTGACACAGTCTCCCTGCATGGACTGGAAGCAGCTCTGTGAGTCAGGATTGTTCCTATGGACATAGGTGATGGTATCTGCACCTGAATGAAAATTTGGCATTTTGGACTTCTGTTCTTTTCCACGGTGATTTTTACTGTGTTTTACTAAATGTCACCATTTCTGTTTTCATTGGGTGTTCCTTCTGGGCACATTGCCAGATACAGAGTAGGTACCATGTGCTGCTCATGGAATATCTCTTAAATGCCTCAGGACTGGTTGTATTTCTATATGAAGTAAGAGACCTCCTGTCTTTGCCTCCTGTTGCTCATATGCTAGCTCATTTCAGCATGCAGAAAAATTACTAGTGAAGTGTAAAAATGAGGGAAAGAGATGCTTAAGAACTGTGGGCGTAAGTGTGCAGAAGTCAGATATTTCTGGTTAGTTTCCAGAGAAAGTGGAAATCAGTGTCATGCAATAAGGGTAATGTTTTACAGAAGTGTTTGTTAATCGAAGCAATGACTTGCACATAAAAGCCAGTTTACGTTCTGAGGACAGGGGCTGTGCGTTTAGCCTGTGTTGAAATTGTCACCCGAGGAGGCTGCCCTCGCAGCGCGGGCTCTGGCAGGGCCGCTGGCGCGGGGCGTGTTTACCCCTCGGGGATCACAGCCATGTGTTTGTGCCGGCGTGCGCAGCTCCGGCGATACAAACATGCAGATGGCAGGGCTGGGGTCTGCACCTCCATCAGCTGCTGGATGCTGCCGCACGCCGGGGGCACACGTGCCGTGCCAGACCTTCCGGAACAGCACTTGTGTCCGTCAGGAATAATGGCCTGGTGCTCCGGCTGCAGCTGGGCCGTGCCGAGACTCGGTTAAAAGCCACAGTAAATGTAGGGTATGGGCGGGGGGAGGGGGGGGAAATCCTCTGGCGAAACCCCTCTGTCAGGCTGTGTCGGGACAGCCAGGGGTTCCACACGGGTTTGTTCCACGCAGTCCTTGCACCTGTGGCCGGTCATTTGTGACGGAGAGGTGAACAAACAGTCGAGCACCACCATCCCCAGGGTGCACTCGGTGCCACCAGTGTGAGCCCCACTCAGTGTCCCAGTTCCCCCTGCATCCCAGCCCTGACACGTTTTCAGGCCGTTTTTGGACGTCACTGCCATGCTCCGGGGCTCCAGAGTGTGCCCCGAGTCCCGTTCGTCTGTCTGACAGCTCTGTCCTTCAGGTGCCCGGGCAGCCCCCTGCCGCCGAGCAGCGCCCTGAGCAGAAACCCGGCCCGCCGGCGCTTCGGGAATCCGTCCTGCGCTATCTGCGCCGCCACCGCGCCCACCTGCCCATGTTCGCCCCGACTGACATCTACAGACTGCCGCCGACTGCAGGTGAGAGAGACACGGCGAGGGGACGGGGGTCTGAGTGTGCAGCCCCGGCAGTGACGGGGGGGGGGTCTGAGTGTGCAGCCCCGGCAGTGACAGGGGGGTCTCGGTGCTCAGCCCTGGCAGTGATGGGGGGGTCTGAGTGTGCAGCCCCGGCAGTGACGGGGGGGTCTCGGTGCTCAGCCCTGGCAGTGATGGGGGGGGTCTGAGTGTGCAGCCCCGGCAGTGAAAGGGGGTCTCGGTGCACACCCCCGGCAGTGAAAGGGGGTCTCGGTGCGCACCCCCCGCAGTGAAAGGGGGTCTCGGTGCGCACCCCCGGCAGTGATGGGGGGTGTCGGTGCGCAGCCCCATTGATGAAGGGGGCTCTCGGTGCGCAGCCCCGGCGGGGGGGCGGCGGCGCGTGCCCGCGGGCCCGCAGCTGTATGCTAATGCGCCGCGGGCCGCCCGCCCGCCCCGCCCCGCCGCACGCCTGTCCCACCGGGCGGGCGGGGCGGCCCCTCGACCCCCCCCGCCGCCCGGCCCGGCCCGCCGGGGGGGTGTCCGGGGGAGCGGCGGCCCCCGGCGCCCCCCCGCTCGCCGCCCTTTGTGCCGAGGGTCGCGCAGCTTTATGCTAATGACGCGCACAAAGGCGCGCGCGGGGGGGCCCCGCTCGCTCGCGTGCCGCCCGCGTGCCCCGCGCCCCCCACAAAGGGCCCCGCGGGGGGGCGGGGGGGCGCTGCCCGCACGCGCCCCCGGCCCCGCGGCGCCCCCCGGCCCCGCCACCTGCGGGGCAGCTCGAGCCCCCCGCGCGCAGCCCCGCGCCGCCGCGGACAAAGGGCTGCGGGAGCGGGGCCGCGGCCCGGGGGTCTCCCCGCGGCGGCTGCACCTGCCGCATCCTCGGGGGCTTCGGGCGTGTTTGCTTAGACGCCGACCGCGGCGTGCGGGGACCCTCTGCCCGTTCCCGGCCGCGCAGCGTTTCTGACTGAAACCGAGCGCCACCGTCGCCGTCCCTGCCTGTGCCGGGAATCGGGCCGAGCCCCTTAGGGTTAGGGTTAGAGTTAGCGTAACATGTTCGGTTACCACCGGGCCGGGGCTGCGGCTCCGCCTGCCCCGACCCCGGAGCAGCGCGGAGTTGCTCGTTCGTAGGGTTGCCGGGCTCGGCCGGGCCCCGATGACCACCCGTTCGTTATTCCTCCCGCTCGGACAGACCCGTCGTTGGGCACCTGCTGCCGCCGACGGGCAGCACCCCCGGCGGACAGCCCTGCTTTCCTCTGTGCCGCCGCCGCTGCCACAAGCGCCGCTTTCGCCGCCTCCTGCGCCGAGCTCCCCTCTCCCCGCACCCCGGTGCCGGCCGCCCCCGCCAAACAGTCCGCCCGCCGAGAGCGGACGGCGCTCCGTGCCGAGCTTCCCGGTAGCGCAGCCTTGGCTGGCGGGCGGCCCGGGAGCACCGCCCGCTCCCGGCCCCGCTCCCGGCGCGGGGGGCGGCACACAAAGGCCGCGCGTGCCGGGCGGGCGGCGCGGGGCGGGCGGGGGCGGGGGCGGGGCCGGGCGTGTGCCGGTCCGGGCTCAGGTGCGGCCGCGCCGCCGCCGCCGCCGCTGATTGGCCCGTCCCGCCGCCGCCGGCCCGAACAATGGCCCCGGCCCGCTTAAAGGCGGCGGCGGCCGCGCCGCGGGCAGAGCGAGGAGCTTCCGCCGCGGCCGCCGCCGGCCCGGAGCCGGCGCGAAGATGCCCCGGGGCTTCCTGGTGAAGCGCAGCCGGCGGCCCACCCCTGTGTCCTACCGGGCACGCTGCTGCCGCGAGGCCGCCGCCGGCCCGCCGCTCCCCGCCGGCGCCGCCCCGCCGCCTGCCTGCCCCGCCGCGCCGCCGCCCCCGCCGCGGGACTCGCCGCCGCCGGTGCCGTTCGGGACGCCCGATGCCGCCGTGCAGGCGCTGTACAGCCCCACGCGGCCCGTCAGCAGGGACAAGTACCTGGAGCGCGGCTTCAGCCTGGGCTCGCCCGTTTCGGCCGAGTCCTTCCCCACGCCGGCCGTGCCCAGCACCATGGACCCGATCCTCTTCGCCCCGGCTGACCTCAAGCTCTGGGCCGCTGCTGGCCACGCCGAGCCTCCCGCCGCCCACCCCGGCCCCGGTGGAGCCCCCGCGCCGCCCGCCCCGGCCGCGCCGCCCGCCTCGGGCCGCCCGCTCCCCGCCAAGCGCCCGCCGGGCGCGTCCGAACCCGGGCGGCAGAAAGCCCCGTCGGGCAAGAAGACGAAGGCCATCCGCAAGCTCACCTTCGAGGACGAAGTGACCACCTCGCCCGTGCTGGGGCTGCGCATCAAGGAGGGCCCGGTGGAGGCGCCGGCCAAGGCACGGGGCGGCTGCGCCCGTCCACTGGGCGAGTTCATCTGCCAGCTCTGCAAGGAGGAGTACGGGGACCCCTTCGCGCTGGCGCAGCACCGCTGCTCCCGCATCGTCCGGGTGGAGTACCGCTGCCCCGAGTGCGACAAGGTCTTCTCCTGCCCCGCCAACCTCGCCTCCCACCGCCGCTGGCACAAACCGCGCCCGCCCGCCACCAAGGGCGGCCCCGAGGCGGGCCGGGCAGCGGCCGCGGCCCCGGCCCCGGCGGAGGAAACGCCGAAGGAGGCGAGCGGCGGCAGCGGCAGCGAGCGGGACACACCGAGCCCCGGCGGAGCCTCGGAGGCGGGCTCCGAGGAGGGGCTCTTCGAGTGTCCCCGCTGCGCCAAGCGGTTCCGCCGGCAAGCCTACCTGCGCAAGCACCTGCTGGGGCACGCCACACCGGCACCCACCCCAGCCCCGGCTCCCGCACCGGCCCCGGAGCCCAGCGCCGAGGAGCTGCCCGCCGCCGAGTGCCGCCTCTGCCCCGTCTGCGGGGAGACCTTCCCCAGCAAGAGCAGCCAGGAGCGGCACCTGCGCCTCCTGCACGCCGCCCAGGTCTTCCCCTGCAAGTACTGCCCGGCCACCTTCTACAGCTCTCCCGGCCTCACCCGGCACATCAACAAGTGCCACCCCTCGGAGAACCGGCAGGTCATCCTGCTCCAGGTGCCGCTGCGCCCCGCCTGCTGAGCCGCCCGTGCCTTCCCCGCCGCCCCGCGCCGCTCCCCCGGGGCCGCCACACGATTAGCTTTAATACGGCTTGTGACCTGCTGGAATCTGGCTTTACACTTACCTTCCCGGGGTCTCTCTCTTCTTTTTTTTCCCTTTTTTTTTTTTTTTAATTTTTTTAAAAATTTTGTTTCTTCGCTCCGGTTTTTATCGCTGTGAACAGATCAAACCGCTCCAGAGAAACGAGTGTTTCCTTTAGTGTAGCCACAAATGCCTTGACTCTGCTGTTGATGGTCTCCAGAAAATGCTGTAGAAACTGCCTTAACTGTGACATGCCAACTTTCTGTTTCTGTTCGTTTTGCCCTTACTAAGGTAGCTCATGAGTTGTCTATCTGTATATGTTGGTTTGAGTAATTATGTTATTTATTCGTTATTTATTTATATTAATTATGAAGATTGATATTATTTGATTGCAGAAATTCTAATGCGCTTTTTTGTCTCCCTGCCTGCCATTTCACTGTGCGTTTTAGATCTTTTTTTTCTAAAGGGGTCTGCTGAAAAGGTTTTAACTTTTATACCTAGAATAACACATGATCTTAACCATTTTATCCCGTGCAACCAACAGCTCTTACTTTTAGATGCAATCTCTTTTTCTACACACATTATTTTCTTAACTGTTAGCTATTTATAGAGTGCTTCGATAGAACTGTTTCAACTGTATAATTATTTACTATTCAAATAAAATATTTTCAAATTCAAGCGTGCCCCCACCCCTCCTGCTTCTCCCTGCCGGGCTGGCCCTGGGGGCTCAGGGGGACTGGCATCCGGCTCCGCACTGCAGCTGGCAGGGTGCCTCCATAGGCACCAGCCTGCTCTGCACTGTTTGATGAGATTAATTAAAAAGGAATTAAAGGGAGGAGAAGAGCAGGGTGCGGCGTGGCTGGTCTGGGGGAAGGCTGCCCCCTGAGCAAAGGGGACCCCTGGCCGTGGGCTGGAGCCCCGTCCGCTGCCCCTGCTGCAGCTGTCGCTGGGCACAGCCTGCCCTGGGCTCTGCTGCTGGGGAGAGCTGCCAGGGACCTTGCCTGGAAGGTGTTGCAGGGAAAGCTCGAGGAGAGGCAGTACCTGTAAGCAGAGAACTTGTAGAAACCCGTGCATAGGAGGGCTGTGGTGTTTGCTGGGTGGCTGTCGCATGTGCTTGGTGCTGAGGTGTGGGGTTCAGGGCTCAGCAGAGCAGCGGCACCCTGCTTTGACCGTGGGCTGTGGAGCCTGACACAAGGAAGGCCAGGCATTTGTCTGCTTCCTGGCAGGGCAGGAGCCCGTTCCTGCCTGGTCCTTGCGCCCCGCAGTGGGATTTCTGCAGCATCCTTCAATAACTGTATATATTGATACATACATATATTTGCAGATGGATCTATCTCCATCTGCGGGGCCTTGTGTTTGTATATGGGAATCTCACGTGTTTGGTCAGAATTGCTGTAAAATCTGTATAAGTGGGGAAGGTGCGTGCTGGGTTTGTGAAACCCCTCTCACAGACAGGTGTTGCATGCACCTGTACGATCTCCCCCTTTGCCAGCAGGAGCAGGTACAGAGCCAACTCCATGGCATGCAAATCTGCTTGGCAGCCCCAAGAGAAAATCCCTGCTCCCAAACTGGTGTATGAAGGGCCAGGGGGCTGCAAGGGCTTGGCATGGGTGTAGGGGCTGCTCTGTCTTAGGGCAGAAATGCCTTTGAGGCTTTGGCTCCCTGGTGGAGGTTTCCAGCCTGTTCCTGCCATCTTCTCTCACCTAAAGGCTCCTAACCATAATCCTGATTCACTGTGGGAAGGGCAGGTGGTGGAGCTTCCTGGAGGTAAGTTTCCCCAGAATTGGCTGAGTATTTTTTGATGAAGCAAAAGTTGTAGAGAAAGAACATCTTTCTAGAGAAAGATTTGTTTGGGGTTTTTTTGGTTGTTTTTTTTTTTTTTCTTTTTCAGTCAGGCTGAACAGTACCAATCTATGGGTACGCTCCTGCTGTCTTGATTCCTAGGAAACCAACTTGGTTATGCCAGGGCTGACTTCAGGCCTAGGCAAAGCTGTGGTTTTAGCTGTAAATCAATACACTGCAAAAGAACATAGCCCGAGAGACCCAGGCAGCAAAGCCTGCCTGGCAAGAGCTGCAGTTTTGCTTTTCCTGGCTTTCCTGGCCTTGGAAAGCCCCAGATCCCGGGCTGTCGCATACGGTGTCGCAGCTGTCTGTGGAGTGGGCTCTTTGCTCCCCAAGGGGACTTTGCCAACATACGTGGCCGTCCTCTTGGGCCACTGGACACCATTTCCAGAGTGATGCTGGTGCATCCTCTGGAGAAGCCTAAAGGCTCCATCCACTCTGTCACAGCAGTGTCCCTGCTCAAATCCATGCTCCAAGCCTGTGGCACCAACGGGCCGTAAAACAACAGCTTCATACTGCTGTCCATTCCCTAATAGTCGAGTAAATCCATGTCTGCTCTTGTAAGAATCAGTTAGAGTTTGTTGGGGCCAGAATTCCCCAGGTTTTTAGAACTGTCTGGGTAACCATTGGCACCATCGTATTGTATCTCCTGCTGAGCAGAAAGGGTGATTAGTAGAGACTCCTGTGTTGGGGAGGAGTAAGGAGAGGTGACAGTGGAGTACATTGGAAATGGCTCTGTTCACAAACATCCTGTAAAAGGGGCGCAGTTTGCTTTTGGCATCGCTGGACTGCAGCAGCCTGGGCAGAGCTGCTGGGCTTTGTGTCTGCAGCCTTTCTCCCCTCGCCTGCACCGCTGGGTCCTTGTGAGGGTGAGCCCCAACTGCCCGAGGGGTTTTACAGGGAGCCATTGGCATCACTGTTTTGCATCTCTTGCCACCTGGCAGTGAAGGACATTGCACCGCCGTGACAGGTCACAAAGCCTGCTGCTCACACCAGCCTCCTTTGGACAGTAATTTGGGGAGGGATCTGTCCCTGCCCTTCACCAGTTCCTCCCTTGCGCCATCCCACTGCTCAGGCCCCCAGCACTGGGCCTCTGCTGGGCTCTGCCTCCTGCTCTGCATCTGTGAAGTCCCAGGCCCACGTGTAGCTAGTGGCTATCCCAGGGGCCGAGCAGCGTGGCTGAACCCGGAGCGCTCTCAGTAGCAGCCCCTGGGAATGCAGGTGTTGCCTGGCGGGTGCCATGTCCTGGCCACACGGGCTGGCCAGCGCTGCGCAAACAAAGCCTCCTGCTGTCAGCTAACAAATCAGCTGCTGGTGGCTCTCGGTGCATCCAGCAGGAACAGGTTTGGGCACCACGGAAAACACTGATCCTGCCCCAAACGTGATGCAGTGCAGGCAGCTGGCGCAGAGGTTGCTCGCATGCTCTGCATGCGGGCAGAGGGGTTTGCCTGCTGTGCCGGAGCCTTCCTCCTCTCCGGGCACACCGAGAGCTGAATGTGTGGTGTGGGACAGAGCGTGAGCACAGGGAAGGGAGCTGGGGAGATCGGATAGATGAACCTGTAGGGTTCTGAGAAATGTAGCATGGACACCATCCCTCTCCCATGGGCTCAGAGCTGGTGGGGAGCTGGGGCGAGGTGCTCCTGCCCATGGGAAGACACTCTGGAGGCTGCTTGTCCCCAGGGTAGGTTTTGGGCACCATGGTCCCTCACAGCCATCAGTGCAGTAGGGTATCTGTCAGCTGACCTGCTGGATGGGCTTACTGCAAAATGCAGCTGGTCACAGCTCAAGGTTTTGGGGGGCCCTGCCCAGCACCTTCCAGTCTGTTTCTGGGGTGGGCAGTTGGGACATATCCATGGGATTGGGGCAAGCCTGGAAACAGATCTCTTCCTCACACAAACCTGTTTAAAAAGAGGCAACGCTGTTGGTGAGCTGGTAAGTGGCTCTGGGAGTCACAGGTCTTTCTGTGGGACATGCCGTGCCTGCAGGGTGCCACGGGGTGCTTTGGTGTGCTGGTGTCAACACACCCCCTGCCCCACTGCTCGAAGGTCAGGAGTGCTGGGTTGTGGTGAGTGTTTTGGGCTGGGTGGGATAGCAGTTCCCTGAAGCACCCGGGCAGCTCCCTTTGGTGAAGGATCTGGGTGTGCAGGTGCATCCTGCACGTGGCATTCCAACACCTCAAATCCTTCCATGCAGGTGAGAAGCCTCATCAGGGCTTTAAATGGTTTTAATAAAATGTAGTTTACAGTCCACATAACAAAGGTCTGCCTCTGGCAGCCTTTGATGCATTAATCATTGAGATGGGACACGGCAAGCATGGGCTGTCCTGTGGTAGCGGCTCCAGACCGGACGCTGCCAGGCTTGGTTCTTACCTGTGCCACTGGATTCGAGTGCTGGGCTGCCCTCAGCACTGCTCTGACCGTGCTGTTTTCTCCTCAGCAGGCAGGCAGGGACCAAAGTCGGGCAGAGCCGGGCACAGCGGCAGCAGCGGGAGCCCCACACCGGCACAGGGACCGTCCTAGGACTGCATCCTCCTGACACGGTAATTGGGACATTATTTTCAGCAGCCAGGTCCAGTTAAACCACCTGTTCCTCTTAGGAAAGAATCACTCTTTTTAAGCTCTAATAAAGCCCCCTCGCAGCTCTGAAGGCGAGGGCATGCACAGCCCAGCCTGTTCCCGCCTGGCTCTTGTGCTGTGCCACTCTGCTGAGGCTTGTCAGCCTTTCTTAGGGAATGGGGAGGGTGAGTGACAGGGAGGATTTAACCAGAGCAAAGGCTCTGCCTGTGCTGCACTGGGCACTGAGCTGGGGGAAGAGAAGCAGCATGGCTTGGTTGCAGGTTAGAACAGGTTCTGCTTTCTCAGGGTGTGGGACCACGGTGTTTTCATTGGCTCATTTTACAGTTTTTTAGAGGGAAATTGCCTGTAGTGCAAGACCAGTTCAATGACAAATGTGAGGAAAATGCTGTACAATTGGGGGTGTCTGAACAGGGAGGTTTTGGTTTAGTTACACACACACAGAAGAAATCAGAATTTATTACATACGATAAATGATATTTGCATTTGTCTCATTCCTGCCAGTGTCCAGCGTCAGGTTGGACGGGGCTTGGAGCAGCCTGGGATAGTGGAAAGTGTCCCTGCCCATGGCAGGGGGCTGGAATGAGATGAGCTTTATTGCTCCCTTCCAACCCAAACTATTCTAGGATTCAGTGATAAAAATAAATACAAAAAATATTTACAGCAGTATATTCTATATAGATGATCTATAGAAGTAGACTTCAGAATATGTAGATAGTGTATATTACATGTATTACATCAGTGCATATTATACAATGTATACTAATATATGTCTGTTATATATTGCCAATGAGACAATGCATATTAAATACATTATCTACAGTACATAATACCATACATGCATTATACCTAATTACTGATACATTACAAATGTTGATGTAATGAAACACTTGTCTGACAGGAGGTTTTGTCAGCTCTGCAGCTGGGATTTGTGTGCTGTGGAGGACAGAGTGTAGGTGCACATATGTGTGCACACTTGGCATAGCCACTACACATACATATCATACAGGGTCTAAAATACTGTTATTGGATGTATATGGTGCACTGAATATTCCATGATGCACGTTATATATGTGCAAAATATTACATGTTCATTATATAATGTACAGAATGCATACATTGCAGACACGATTTACATAATTTTCTTATATACATTTTAAATAAAAGTATACTGCATATAGATGCACACAGTATTACAGTTTGTAAAGTAATATTATAGTTTATGTCATGATATGTACATATAGCTAAAATATATACCAGGGATGTGTGCATATGTAGATATACACGTATAATGTAAAGGTAATATGTTGTATTTAGGTAACCTATAACCCATTTTTGGATAAAATTATTATCTTTATATTCAGTATTTAGTATTCAAAACCAGGTATTAATAAGATAAAACATATAGTGTATATATGATATAATAGATTGTACAATATATAATGCATATGACATTATATACCTTGTATTATACATAGATTATAGATCACAGATTGCATATATTATCCTTAGTGTAATTATGGATACACATTGTATCTCTGTGAATTTAATACCTGTAATATATATTCTAGCTAATATAAACATATAGACATGCATAATTTCAAATGTTAGATGTATAATTTGAAATACTGTAGTATATAATGTATAGAACATAAGATGAGATACCTAATGTATTCTGTTTAGTTATAGAGAGCATATTAATAGGTATAGGAATAAGATAATACCTATATAAATGCTTGTAAAAAATGTTTCTAAAGCTGAAGGAAGGTATAATTAGAGGGGATACTGGGAGGAAATTCTTGGCTGGGAGGGTAGCGAGGCCCTGGCACAGGTTGCCCAGAGAAGCTGTGGCTGGCCCATCCCTGGAAGTGTTCCAGGGCAGGTTGGACTGGGCTTGGAGCAACCTGGGATAGAGGAACGTGTCCCTGCCCTTGGCAAGCGTGGAATGAGATGATCTTTAAGTTCCTTTCCAACACAATCCATTCTGGGACTCCATGGTAAGTATAACCTAGTCTATTATTTAATTTAGTAAATGATTCTTAATGCCATTTGTGTGCCTGCTGCCACAGCTGGAGGGGCAGGGGTGCCTTGGGCGCGTGTTCCTGTCCCAGGCTGGCTTCACCAGTGCCACTGCAGCCCCTTGGCCGGGGCTGTGTCCTGCCTGGTGGGGCCCCGCTGCCCCCTGCCCCCATGGGTGCCAGTACCAAGCTGTGCTGGGCACCGAGCTGTGCGGGAGCCGCGTGCCCTTGGCGCTCCGGCCGGAGTCTGCCCGGCGCCCGCCTGCTGCCGGCAGAGCAGGGACACGCGGCTGTGCCAGCCCTGGTGAGGGGCACTGCCCGGCTCAGAGCGCTGCCAGCGCAGTCCCTGAGCAGTGACCCCCAGTCCGCAGAGCAGCTGGCCCCCCCCGCTCTCCAAATCCACACCAGGGTGGTGGTGGTGGCGGTGCTGGGCCTGGGGCAGGGATCCTCCCTGGAGAGCTAGTTGGAAGCTGGGTTCCCAACACTCACTAGTGTGTGCAGTTATTTCTGCAAAGGGAGCTTTGTCTGGAGCCATCTGGATTAACTCCATTTCTGGCTAGAGCACCTGAAAGCAATTTAGGAGCGGCCTTTGCTGTGGCTCTTCCGCAAAGGAAGGGAGATTTCCAGGTGTCTTTTCAGACATCATCATGGCTGAGTGCAGCCCCCTGCATTTGCTTAAGGAATGTCTCTCAAGTAGAAAATCGCCATTAGAAACCTCTTGTTTTTAATGCCGATGCGGGTGCTTGGGCCATGAGGCATCGCAGGGAAGCAGCTTATGGGCAGTGGCTTCTGGGGGCCCCAAGGGTCTGTCACTGTGCTTGGTGCCTTGGGCAGGGCCCGGCTGGCAGGAGGTGCCACCCTGCAAGGGTGGCAAAGGGCACTGCTGCCATGTGGGGCCCGCGGGGTGCGACTGTGGGTGCCCCACGTCAGTCACAGCGTGGTGTGAACTGCTCAAGAGCGCTCCAGTCTGGGAACGCCACTGCCAGCTGCGCACCCGGCAGCCGTTCCTGCAGCTGCGGCCCCAGCAAGAGAGGGACAGAACCCGCGTCCAGCAGGGACTGTCCCTGCCCCCTGTGAGCCAGCCTGCACACCCAGGCAGCCGCAGCAGCCAGGCCCAGGCAGCACCACCGGCATCACCAGAGTTTCAGCCCCGGCGCCTCCCGCCCGCTGCCATACACACCACACAGGTACCACCTTTTATTGCTCTGGGCAGAAATTTTATTGTGAGCAGGGATTTATTAACTTGGTGAGGGGTAGGTAACAGAGTGGCTTTGTCATCCAGTTCAGGGTGCAAAACCACAGCGGAGTTTATACAAATTACTAGTTTTTGACATCAGGAAAACATTATTTTCATCATTTTAATTCTTCCCTGAATTATACATATTGCTCTAAGAAGAAGGGGCTCCTTACTCAGAAGGATGCCTTTGAAATTGTTTCAGACCAGCTATTGGATAAGTAGCTAGTGGACAGGCAAGGCTGTCTGGCCCTGAAAGTGAAATAAATTAAAATACATGTTTTATTGTCTAGGTTCCTTCACTGACAGAAAATCAATAGAAAGCAAAACCCAACTGTGAGGCAGAGAATCAAATCAGCTGTCCAAGCCCTCAGCAATGGAAGCTCCTTCCTGCAGCTGTACCAGGTGAGTTCCTGTCGGGCACCAGGGCTGAGCTGCTGCCCCTTGGGCACAGAGCATGCAGCAGAGCCCAAGGGCTACCTCGGCATCGCTGGTCATGGCGGGAACGTGTCCCACAGGCAGAGGGTGGCCCCTGGCCAGGTGCTGGCACTCAGACGGACAGACAGCCATAACACCAAGTGTAAGTGCAAAAACAAGTGGGGGCCCAACGGGGCATTTCCCAAAAAACACAATCCCTTTGTTTAAAGCAACCCCCATTCCACTGGGAGGTGTGCGTTGAGTGCCAGGAGCAACCAAGCAGCAGCAGGGCTCTGTGGCTGCTAGATGTCAGATTTCTGTTGCTTTAAAATACTAGGGATTTAACTATAAAAATTTTCACCCCATTAACCTACAACACGTGTAGACCAAAACACATCAGCTACCGCCAACACGAGCTCTGCTCACTACAGCAGGTACCGGGAGGACACCCTGACTCCTCACAAGCCTTATCTGTGTTGTCCTCTGCCTAGAGACAAGTCACAGCCTGCTGGGACAAGGTGAGGGGTTGCCCAGTTCTTTACACTGTGCTGGGAAGGGGTCATGGCAAAAGCGTGGCTTTTTCTCTTCTAAGAGGATTTGCTTATTTTTGTTTCTCTAGGGAGCAGTTCCAGTGCACAGCCATGGCACACACCACGGAAAGGCCACGGCGCTTCCGCAGCAGGACAGCACTGACTGGAGAGCTCCTCCCTCATCCACATGTGCTCCAGCAGGGAACATCTGCTACCTGGCTAGTCACGGGAAAACCTCTATTTAGAAAAAATTCCCTAATGCACAGGTAAGTGCTGCCTGGAACGACTACAGCAATACTCTAAGGGTACGTTAAGTAACTGGTTTCAGTGCTGGTTCACAACCTCTGGCTGCGGCACCTGCAGCCAGGGGCTTGGGGCCCGCGCTCACTTGGTGCCAGTGCAGTGGTGATGGTGACACAGGTGACACAGGTGACACCCAGTCCCCAGCTGTATCTGTCCAGACTGGGGAAAGGCCGGTACACAGAGCAAACCCTTTGCCTGGCCCCTTCAAGACATGTTCACCCAGAACTGCCTGTTCTGATCTGTGCTCAGGTGCCCTGGCCGCAGCTCTGTGCTCCAGGGCCTCAGCTGGACGCCTTGCTGAGGGCACTGGTGGAGCGGCGGAGCTTCCCCGAGACCCTGCTCCTGGAGGCACGTGGCAGCGTGGGCGAGGGTGGCTCTGCCAGCTCAACGCCGATGGTGACAGTGAGATCAACACTTGCACTTGTGGTGAGGCAGCCTGGAAAACAGAGCAGGCAGGGAAAACCCAGGTCAGGACCGAAGAGCCTGTGTACCTCGGAATAAGTGCGTGGCACAGCACTGCCCCTCCCTTCGCCTCTTCCCAGCTTCCCTTGGGATTCCCAGCATGAGGACTCGCACGCAACTCTCCCTGGAAGGTGCCTTAACCTCTGGAAAAATCCTAAAGAATCACAATTTCTTCCACTACATAACAGGTACCCTTGTTTTACTGGTGGCTTATGGCCACCACTGGGGAAGGGTCTCAGGGGGCTATGGGTATGCAGGGTTATGCTTGGTTGTTTAGTGGAGTCACCTGTTGGTTATTCCCCAGAGGCCAGGCCTGCCCAGGCTGGCTGAGGGGGAACAGGTGAGCACATGGTCATTAAATGAGACACTAATGACCAAAACCAGGTGCAGCTGCTGTGAGGGACCCACCCTGCCCTGCTGCTGAGGGCCGGACCTGTCCCAAGGCATTTCCCGGGGGAACACTGTTTCATCAGCTCCCTCAGGAAACAGTATTTTTAAACCATGTTGCAATTCTCTCCCGAAGTGTAAACACAAGTTTTTTATTACAGGTAGGAGGGAGGAACAGCCTCACAGCCAGGCAGGGAGAGCACAAGGACAGTCTGAGCCCACTCTGAAGGTGGGCACTGGTGGCACCCCCTCTCAACTCCTGAAGGATGGTTGTGTTTTGCAACACAGACCTACTTCCAGTGCAGCAACTGACTCCATTCTCAGCTGTGCCTGGCCAGGCCGTGGCTATTTAATCCTACCTTCACCTTTCCTAGCCCAGGTAAATCTCAAGCATGCACAAAATGCCCCAAAGCAAAGCCAGGGCCTTGGCTGAGGCTGCCCATGGCTGAGCTGTCCCTCAAGCATAGGTGAGTAGGGCACTGCCCTTGCAGGACAGGTGGGGACATGGCCATGGGTCAGTGTGGAAGCAGGATCAGCCCTCGGTGGCTGTCTGAGGACAAAGACTCACCCTGGCTCTCTCCTGCACTTCCAAGGTGAGGTGTAACCTGTCCTTTTGCTTGAGCAGCTCTGGGTGTTTGAGTGACTGAAAGCAGGAGTGGAACAGCAGCACAGCCCCAAGTGTGAGTCCCCTCCGGCTGCCTGCAGCCCTGCGTTTGCATCTCAAAGACAGCCCATACGTACCAGATTGGTTCTTTGAGACAACCGACTGAGGGGAAATAGCACATTTTAAAAAGGTGGAAAGTGTGACTTAGCCTGTAAAGGCATTTTCTGTGAAAAATGCGGAGCTGTCAATTTTGGATTAAAAACAAAACCTGTGGTGCTACTGGCTGGGGACAAAAGTGTGGGGGAGGGAAGGGCTGTGAAGGAGGTGTTGCATTTGACATTCCTGCAGTGAGGCAGAATGGCAGATGGTCAAAATAATACCATTTTCTCCAAGAGGACAAGCTGAACCAAATTAGAAATAAAAAATAATTACCATACATGGATCGCGGGCGTTATTATCGTACACGGGAGGTGTTACTGTACGCGGATCACGGGAGGCGTAACCGTACGCGGCTCGCGGGCGTTACCGTACACGGGAGGCGTTGCCGCACGCGGCTCGCGGGTGGCACTACCGCACGCGGCTCACGGGAGTTACCGTACACGGGAAACAGAACCGTACGCGGCTCGCGGGAGTTGTAACCGTACACGGGAGGCGTAGCCGTACGCGGCTCGCAGGAGTTACCGTACACGGGAAGCAGAACCGCACGCGGCTCGCGGGTGGCACTACCGTACGCGGCTCGCGGGAGTTGTAACCGTACACGGGAGGCGTAGCCGCACGCGGGAAGCAGAACCGCACGCGGCTCGCGGGAGTTGTAACCGTACACGGGAGGCGTAGCCGCACGCGGCTCGCGGGAGTTACCGTACACGGGAAGCAGAACCGCTCGCGGGTGACACTACCGTACGCGGCTCGCGGGAGTTACCGTACACGGGAAGCAGAACCGCACGCGGCTCGCGGGAGTTGTAACCGTACACGGGAGGCGTAGCCGCACGCGGCTCGCGGGAGTTACCGTACACGGGAAGCAGAACCGCTCGCGGGTGACACTACCGTACGCGGCTCGCGGGAGTTACCGTACACGGGAAGCAGAACCGTACGCGGCTCGCGGGAGTTGTAACCGTACACGGGAGGCGTAGCCGTACGCGGCTCGCGGGAGTTGTAACCGTACACGGGAGGCGTAGCCGCACGCGGGAAGCAGAACCGCACGCGGCTCGCGGGAGTTGTAACCGTACACGGGAGGCGTAGCCGCACGCGGCTCGCGGGAGTTACCGTACACGGGAAGCAGAACCGCTCGCGGGTGACACTACCGTACGCGGCTCGCGGGAGTTACCGTACACGGGAAGCAGAACCGCACGCGGCTCGCGGGAGTTGTAACCGTACACGGGAGGCGTAGCCGCACGCGGCTCGCGGGAGTTACCGTACACGGGAAGCAGAACCGCACGCGGCTCGCGGGAGTTGTAACCGTACACGGGAGGCGTAGCCGCACGCGGCTCGCGGGAGTTGTAACCGTACACGGGAGGCGTAGCCGTACGCGGCTCGCGGGTGGCACTACCGCACGCGGCTCGCGGGAGTTGTAACCGTACACGGGAAGCAGAACCGCACGCGGCTCGCGGGAGTTACCGTACACGGGAAGCAGAACCGCACGCGGCTCGCGGGAGTTGTAACCGTACACGGGAGGCGTAGCCGCACGCGGCTCGCGGGAGTTACCGTACACGGGAAGCAGAACCGCACGCGGCTCGCGGGAGTTGTAACCGTACACGGGAGGCGTAGCCGTACGCGGCTCGCGGGTGGCACTACCGCACGCGGCTCGCGGGAGTTGTAACCGTACACGGGAAGCAGAACCGCTCGCGGGTGACACTACCGTACGCGGCTCGCGGGAGTTACCGTACACGGGAAGCAGAACCGCACGCGGCTCGCGGGAGTTGTAACCGTACACGGGAGGCGTAGCCGTACGCGGCTCGCGGGAGTTGTAACCGTACACGGGAGGCGTAGCCGCACGCGGCTCGCGGGAGTTGTAACCGTACACGGGAGGCGTAGCCGTACGCGGCTCGCGGGTGGCACTACCGCACGCGGCTCGCGGGAGTTGTAACCGTACACGGGAAGCAGAACCGCACGCGGCTCGCGGGAGTTACCGTACACGGGAAGCAGAACCGCACGCGGCTCGCGGGAGTTGTAACCGTACACGGGAGGCGTAGCCGCACGCGGCTCGCGGGAGTTACCGTACACGGGAAGCAGAACCGCTCGCGGGTGACACTACCGTACGCGGCTCGCGGGAGTTACCGTACACGGGAAGCAGAACCGCACGCGGCTCGCGGGAGTTGTAACCGTACACGGGAGGCGTAGCCGTACGCGGCTCGCGGGTGGCACTACCGCACGCGGCTCGCGGGAGTTGTAACCGTACACGGGAGGCGTAGCCGTACGCGGCTCGCAGGAGTTACCGTACACGGGAAGCAGAACCGCACGCGGCTCGCGGGTGGCACTACCGTACGCGGCTCGCGGGAGTTGTAACCGTACACGGGAGGCGTAGCCGCACGCGGGAAGCAGAACCGCACGCGGCTCGCGGGAGTTGTAACCGTACACGGGAGGCGTAGCCGCACGCGGCTCGCGGGAGTTACCGTACACGGGAAGCAGAACCGCTCGCGGGTGACACTACCGTACGCGGCTCGCGGGAGTTACCGTACACGGGAAGCAGAACCGCACGCGGCTCGCGGGAGTTGTAACCGTACACGGGAGGCGTAGCCGTACGCGGCTCGCGGGAGTTGTAACCGTACACGGGAGGCGTAGCCGCACGCGGCTCGCGGGAGTTGTAACCGTACACGGGAGGCGTAGCCGTACGCGGCTCGCGGGTGGCACTACCGCACGCGGCTCGCGGGAGTTGTAACCGTACACGGGAAGCAGAACCGCACGCGGCTCGCGGGAGTTACCGTACACGGGAAGCAGAACCGCACGCGGCTCGCGGGAGTTGTAACCGTACACGGGAGGCGTAGCCGCACGCGGCTCGCGGGAGTTACCGTACACGGGAAGCAGAACCGCTCGCGGGTGACACTACCGTACGCGGCTCGCGGGAGTTACCGTACACGGGAAGCAGAACCGCACGCGGCTCGCGGGAGTTGTAACCGTACACGGGAGGCGTAGCCGTACGCGGCTCGCGGGAGTTACCGTACACGGGAAGCAGAACCGCACGCGGCTCGCGGGAGTTGTAACCGTACACGGGAGGCGTAGCCGCACGCGGCTCGCGGGAGTTGTAACCGTACACGGGAGGCGTAGCCGTACGCGGCTCGCGGGTGGCACTACCGCACGCGGCTCGCGGGAGTTGTAACCGTACACGGGAGGCGTAGCCGTACGCGGCTCGCGGGAGCTACCGTACACGGGAAGCAGAACCGCACGCGGCTCGCGGGAGTTGTAACCGTACACGGGAGGCGTAGCCGTACGCGGCTCGCGGGTGACACTGCCGCACGCGGCTCGCGGGAGTTACCGTACACAGGAGGCATGACCGTACGCGGCTCGCGGGTGGCACTACCGCACGCGGCTCGCGGGAGTTGTAACCGTACACGGGAGGCATAGCCGTACGCGGCTCGCGGGTGGCACTACCGCACGCGGCTCGCGAGAGTTCCCGTACGCGGCTCGTGGGTGGCACCACCGTGCACCGGAGGCGTTGCCGCACGCGGCTCGCAGGAGTGACCATCGCACATGGGAGGCATTACCGTACGCGGATTGTGGGCAGCATTGCTGTACACTGATCATGGGAGTCAGAACTGTGTGGAGTTTGTGGGAGGCGAGCGCTGAGTGCAGGAGGCAGGACTGCACACAGAGCATGCGGGGCACAGGAGGCAGAGCCGAGGAGATGTGAGGCACACATGGGGCACAGGAGGTAGAGCTGAACACGGAGCAGAGGCAGCAAGGGAGGAGGAGGGGAAGGAGAGCTGTTAGTGATGAGGCACAGCAGCAGAGGAGCCTGCTGGAAGCATTGCTCTTACCTGCGGCCATTACCGTACCGAGCATTAACACGCTAATCTAAAGGGAGAGAACAAAACCGTGTCAGTGCAGGAACAGAACTCTGTGACTGCTGCGCTCGCACCAACCCGACACAGCACACCCCGCTAAAGGCCGAAAGGGGAGCTCTCCTCAGCCCTCAGGGACCTGCAGAAATACAGACCCACACATTTCCTCCTTGGGCCTGGGGACTGAAAGAAACAAGAGAAGGAATGTTGCCAAAAATTGGAATGAATAATTACTGTCCTGCAGCTTTTGCCAAACCTGCTGAAGTGGGATGGTGGCAGCTGCTTCACGCCTCAGCTCCACCTCCAGCACCATTCGTGGTCACACCATTTCAAACTAAAATTTGAAGCTTCACGGAGACCTAACTCCCTGTGACACCACAGCCAGGTTAAGCCCCCAGGAAGTGAGCAGCATAGCAACCTCAGTGCTACATAAATTTCCCAGATGGGGAAGTCCTTGAGTGCACAAAACCTGTCCACGAGCAGTCACACACCTGCACTCAGACAAGACACACACACACTGGAAGGCCTCTCACAGGTGAGGCTGCTGAGCGAGCATTAAGCTTTTAAAACTTTCTTTTTTGCAGGAGGGATTAAAAACAGAATTAAGAATATAGATAAAAGCACTTGAAAAGCAGGGTTACCTTGCAGAAAGCTAGACAGAGATGGTGTATTGCATCTCAAATCCAGTCCACAGAACAAACCTGGTTTCTTCCCCAGGGCAGGTTCTCTAGGAATGGCCTTTTACCCACTGCTCATGAAGCAGCTGAACACCCCTGAAAGCAAGGGTGGGTAAGACCATGACCTGTAAGGATCCTAAAGATTGGTACTTGAGAAGACCCATGAAGTTTTCACATAGGCTATAACCTGTTCCAGCCCCCCATTAACCTTTCAGCCAGGATAGGTCTGTGGAAATCTTTGTTTTCCTTCCTAGGAAATGCAAAGGTAATAAAATTCCAGAGAGAATCATTGTAGTAGATGTGCACAGCATTCCTGCTGTGTCTGTCCCAAAGGCTCAAAGTACACTGTAAGCAGCATCCTGAGCCTGCGTGGAAGAGCCCACGGACAACTGAAGCTGCATTAATCAAAGCCACACACATCCTGCAGTGCCCTGGAAAGCTGTAAGTGACACAGTAGGAGAATCTGACACTAGAGGTTAACCAGGGGCAGAACTGACCCTGTAACAACACCCACAGCTCCCGGCTCAGGTGTGAGTGCCTGGCACCACTGCAGGCCTCCACGGTTTCAGGGACTTGGAAATAAGCCTAAAATGTACACATTGAAGTTTAATTACTCACAAGTTGGAGCAGCTGCTGATTAGTTCTGCAAGGCTCAGCCTCAGCCAGGGGGACCCCACCAAGTGCTGGGGGTTATGTTGGTGTGACAGGCAGGGAAGCCTGAGCCCTCAGCACACGGCCACAGGGCTGGCTCTGCCCCGGTTCTGCTCCACCTCTGCTCCAGGTCTCTGCCGGCGCCTCAGTGCAGAGAGAAAATGGGAAGGGGCCACATTGCCTGGAGCCTTCTCTGAGCTGACAGCTCAAGCAGCTGGAGCTGTCACCTAGCAGAAGAGACGGCCCCATCAAACTCCTGTTTTTGCCCATCCCAGTGCTGACTGCTGGGATGAGCCCTCCCTTACCACCTTCTCTCCCGGTAGCCAGGGGAGCGCCCTCTGAGCCAATCAATTACATGGAAAAGGCACGAGGCCAGGCTGAGACCCCTGATGTGGCTCTTGCCCCCTCACTGTTGGCGATCCCAAGAGAACACCAGGATTGAGGGGGAAGCAGTCCCAGCACCTGCCCAGCCTTGGGGGACAAGTTTGGACTGTCCACCCTCAGTGGTGGCACAAGGGATGGCCCCAGCACACTGAGCAGGCAGCCACTTCCTTAGGGCTCTGTAAGGCTCTGGATCCTCCAGAGCCAGGCCTGGGCTCCTGGGCATACACCTGCATCAGCCTGTTCAGCCAACCACAGGAGCTGGAGGGGGGACAGAGCTGCTGCCCCCAACGCTTGGTGGTAACCATGACCCTGCCCTGCTTAATGCCAGACCATTCCTGACCCTCACAGGGACACTCAGGCAAGAAAACTATGGACAGAGCACTGATAACCAAGAGCACACGGGCAAGGAGCAGCTCCAAAATCCACTGGTGCCACTGCAGGAGCTCCCCAAGGGCAGCCCAGCTGGGACAGGCTCCAGTCTGCCGAGGATGAGGAACTACCTGGATTAAGCAGGGGAAGCCAGACAGGTCCCTGTGCCTCATCCTGAATAGTCCTCACAGGGAACAGGGAAGAAGAGAAAGCCCTGGAGTCCTGCCTCCTGTGGTAACTGTCCTGGCTCCTCTTCTCCACTCCCCTCAGCTTTTCCTCTTTGTTCACTGCCTGGACAACCTCCACGACAGCACCACAGTGTCCCATCTCACCTGCTGAGCACCACACCCAGCAGACCTCACACATGCTCCATGCTAGCAACAATTCCCTGTGGTACAAGTAACCAGGACAGTCAGGAATTACCTAAATCCCATATATTAGAAACAAATTGTTCGCTTTCAGGCAACACCGACACACGGATCAAACCCTACCCTTGGCACACACCACATGTGCTGTGATATCGTGTGGCACAGCTACTCAGTTTCAGATGTGTATGTTTTTAATATTTCCAGGAAAATAGGCAAAATTATTATATATGCATACAGAACCTGGACACAGATCTGACAAAACACCCTACAGAGCTTCAAGGAAAAAGCTAAAAGGACAAAAACCCCAAGGTAGTAAAAAAAAAAACAAACCGAAAAACCAAACCAAAGCAAAAGGAATCCTTGGCTCAGTTACTGTTACAAAAAGCATCAGTCCTGTTTAAAACAAGAGTTACTCTGGGTTTGGTTTTGATTCTGTCAAAAATATATTTTAAAATCTACATATCCAATTCAAATAATGCTTTTGCTTTAAAGTGGGAAGGACAAAGCTCAGCACTGAACAAAAAGTGGTTTAAAATAAACCAGAGCTTGTGTTGTTACATTCAGATATTTCCTACAAGAACTTTACACATGTGAAAGTCCAGAGACAAAAGAAAAGCATGTGTCACCTTTGCAACAAAAAGGCTGCAAAATCTCGGTTTTATGTAAATCAGCAGGCACAGCTCCCGAGGCTTTAAAAGCAGGGAATGCTGAAAACCTCTACAGTTCCTTGACTCAAGTGTTGCTCCTGGGCAATGCCATAATATTCATTAAAGAATCCATTTATCAACAGATACCACATGTCCAAGTTTTCCAGCAGTTTTTCTGACCCTCTACTAAAAAGGATGCTTTAAAAACATTAAGCTGGAATGCAAGAATCGGAGATGCTTTCCCTGCCCATTCCCCACTATCCATTAGCAACTAAAAAAGCCAAGATTTACACTATATCCTCCCTGATAACGTTGAGCTTTGTGCTTTATTTTCCAAGTCATTAGCATGCACAAGAATGACCTCATGGTGAACAGATGCACTTGGATATGGCAGTGATTAGATCAGTCCTCTCAGCAGTCAAGTGTGCCCCGTTCCCATTAACCCCTGAGGCGCCGGCGGCAGTGCTCAGCTCCAGGGTTCCCTGGAAAGCAGGAACCTGCCCTGTCAAGCACAAACCCCTCGGACAGAATCCCTGTGGTGGGAAAGCTATGACTAGAGAGTTATCCTGGAATATCCGGCTCCTTTCACTTCCCAAAGTTAACACCATGCTTCTGGCTGCTGATCTTACACAAAAGCAGCCCCAAGCCCCAAAGAACCCCTATGAGCCACAGAGGCAGTTGAAGTCGGGGCACTGCTCTGCCCACTTCTGCTTCACCAATTTTTTTGAAGGACACTCAAGTATTTTGTTGAATAACTGTTTCTGGTTTTGGCTGAGGGAGCGAGAACAGCAGCTTAAAGCCTGTCCACTAAAAGGAGAGAAATCTGCAGAGGGAAAGGATGAGAATAATTCAATAGTGTTGGATTATGGAGGATTTCCTGGGCTGCCTCTCAAACCCTGCCTAATTAAAATACAGCATGTAATGCACCAGTTTAACAACAAAGGGCCGTATTCCCAGCTTTTGTTCCTAATCTGCACATCCCCTAAATGAGTTCGGGGATGGCCATTCTGCCTACACGGCTGCACTTTCAACGCTGAAGATATCGGGCCTATCTATAATCCATACAGGGAGTTTAAGGCTCTGTGCCTGGAAACAGCAAAGGAGATCAACTGGACCATTTTCCTGCAGAAAATGCAGCACCTGCAAGACTGGTGACAGGGAGACTAAGCCAGAGCAGGAAACCCACATCCCACACGAGTCTGGGGGTGTACTCCCAGGGGCAGCATCAGAAAACACAAAAACATCCCGTTCCAATAATTGCATCATAGTCAGTGATACCCCAGTAACGTGTCACTGAGAGCTGTGTTTGATTTCTCCTTACTGTGTTAACTCCTGAGAACACCCTGCACTGTGATAAGCAGCACCCTTACTCCCTGACCATCTCTGCTGCACACACGCATTCACAGCACCAAAACAGGATCACTCTTGAGGGGCGTTATAAGAATCAGATCAGATGAGAATTAATCCTAAATTTACCTGAGCAGTTTATGCTCGGCAGGGTCAGCAGTACCAGCTGGCTGGTACTGCCACCTGTGCCAGCTCCATGCATCCCACAGAATCATCAAGGCTGGAAGAGATCAGCAAGCTCAGTGGCCAACCCAGCACCACCATCATCACCCCGAAATCACATCCTGACTCCTCCTGAACACTTCAGATATGGAGATCCCAGTGCCTCCCTGGGCAGCCTGTGCCAGTGCCTGATCCCTCCCTTCAGGGAAAAATGCTTCTTTTTATTTACTGCTCCCTGGATCATTTTTTCTGTTTCAGAATGGAAAAATGCCCTCTGTATTCCTAAGTGGCAGACAGGTGATGCCTGCAGGTGCAGGACAGGTGGATCTGTGCATGGAGCAGGCCTGGCTGGGGAACAGTGGAGCTGCCGGGGCTGCATCCAGCCTCCCTGCTGACTGCTGAGGGGCATCTCATGGAAAACACATCCCCATGGCCACAGCTGACACTGCCCCTGCTCATCACTGACTAAACAGGCAGGAGAATCAGCAGGTAATGTGAAGAGACTCTCTGAAGTGGAGATTCTGACACCAGAAGTCATGGCTGGCCTCCAGTTCATGAGCAGGAAATTAATTCTGAGGCTCAGAAGTCTGAAAATTGGGACCTGACTGGGGCTTTGCACTTGAAAGCAATTAAAATAATTAAATCATACCCGGGTACTCCTGGTTTAACAGTGTTCTGAAATGCTCAGCTACTGGGAAACACTTTAACTGTGCTTGGTATACACAGCTTATCCTTCAGAAAGTGGGGCTGCTGAGAGGTCTGCCCTGCCGAACCACATGTGACGCAACACCGCGTGCTCAGAACAACATGAAAATGAAACAGAACTATGCACAGAGTAAAACGTTTAAAACAGATCACTATATCTACATTTCTATTTGCTGATACGTGGACAGATAAACGATTCAAGTGCTAACAACCAGCCCTGGGCACGCGCCGTGCTCCTATTGAAACGGGTGATTTTTTTGTCTCAGACTTTTGGCAGAGTGTATAAAAGAATTTAATGCACAGCTGTTCTACTTTTTAATGTAGGAAACATTAATCAAAGCTTTAAGTTATAAGCTCTCCTAGCGTTGTTTAGTATTCCAGTTCAGCAGAGATCAATAGATCCATCCCGTGTTCCCTGACGCCTCTCCAGGACGCAGAGGCGCGATTATGTAAATGGCCCCAGCTTCCTCCCCTCCTGCCAGCGCTTATCTCCAAAGCCTTCTGCCTGCTGCTCCTGGCCACCACTGCCCGGCCAGCACAGGCCTCTTATCTCCTCACAAAGCTCCAAGCACGCCAGGATCGGAGCCAGCAACGCTAGACAATGCTGCACGGCTGGTTTTATTCCTAAGTGATTTATTTGAGCAAATTTAATTTCTTCCTTCAGTGTTTCAGTTTAGATGGAAGATATCTGCTAACAAGTCGGGCTAAAGAGAAATAGAGCAGATGTCCTGCAACGTTTATACAGGTTGGAAATAATCTATTCAACAATCCAGAAGAGAAGCAGGGAATGATTAGAAAGTGCCAGTGTCACCCTAGGAGTGTCAATGATGGATTAAGGAATCTTTGTTAGGGAGTCCAGCACACGGTGACCAGATACTCTCTGGATGCTGGAAAAAACCACATTTTGAACTTCAGAGCCAACGGCTCCCTTTCAGGAGAGGTTCACTTAAACTCAATCAAACCAGCCGGGCAGCGATTGTGCCTGCACACTAACCTAACCCTCCACAAGGCACACAAGGAATAAATTCCCGGAGTTCGGCACAATGCTGTCACCTCTCAGCGGGCCGATGACTGATGAGCACTGATGTGCATGCACACACACACCCCCACACCCACCCCATACACCCACACCCCCATCACAAACCCCGCAGAGGCTCCAGGCCAGGTGCTGCAGGGCAGCCTGCAATGCGCTCGCCTGCGTGGAAGGGACGCGCCCGCATCCCGCACGCCGCTGCGATTCCCTAACAGCACCCCGTTCCTGCGTTTCTTGTGCATTAATCCCTGACCCTGGTAGCTCAGCAGCGTAATCCCCATTTAGCATTAGCAGCAGCTTCCCCTGCGAGGAACTATTTTTGATAAGTGAGCCCCGATTCAGGCCTCGCTTTTGAACAACATATTCCCAGCTCAGCAAGAACCCGGAGTCCTGAATGAGCCCGAGCCCATCACTGCGAGAAAGTTCATTAACCTCGCTGGAGTTGGGGGTTAACAGGATAGCTGGAGAAAGGAGCAGTGTGAATAGCTCTGATGCAAAACAAATTAAAATTAATGTCATCATTCCTTTTGATATTCATTAGTTGATTCAGGGGAAGAATAGTCTTCTTAAATTTGCAAGCATTTATCTACAAAAAACAGGTGTACATCTGCTGCTCAAGTGCTTCTTGGGGCTACAGAGAAGAACAATGTGCAGAGACTCACCAGTTCCACCGAGGGAGTAGCTGGGAGAGGGAGAGAAGACCTGAGCGGCAAAATCCTCAAACGTCATCACTTCTTTGTGGTTCTGGATGATGGCTTCAAGGTACAGAGCTCTCTCCTCGTAGCTGCAATGCCCCGTTAAGGAAAGGTGTGTGCAGAACTCAAGGCTGTCCCATGGCATCCCCAAACGCCAGCCCCCAGCCCCATATCCACACTGACTGGGCTGGAACGGGCAGGGAACCGGACCAGAACTGCCCAATGGTTCTGAATGGGAGCCAACAAGGAGGGGATACATTCAGGGCTAGAAATTCACGGTAACACCTTTGAGCTTCCTGACTGAGAAGCTGTGACTTGGGAGCCGCCGAGCGCAGGAGCAAAGCCCCAGACCAAAATCCACCATCACAGACAGGCTGCGGCACTACGGGAAGCTCCTGGCACACAATATTCCTGAAAAGTTACTAGATTGGAGAAAAAAAAGCTGCAGGACAGAGGGGTACAACTCCCCCCAGATTCATCTGATCACTGGACTTCCTAGAAGAAATTAAGCACAATAAACACAATTCCAATAGCGTGACAGTTATATTTAGGGCAGGTGCTAGAAGGTGCAACCTTATGTATCCCAAATAAATGATGCACGGTGGACAAACCCAGCCCGCAACTTGCATGCATTATGGCCTGAATAATGCAGACAACAAAGCGAGCTAACATGGAGACTATTGCCTTTTAATTAAAACTCGGCAACCTGGAACACACAGCATTCAAATGTGTAATCAAAAACCAGTCACCAATAAAACTTACAAGCGTAACAAGCTGAAGCAACTTTCCAGCTGTCTTAATAGGACCCCTGCTTGCGGCAGCCTTTCACAGCGGAGAAAGCAAATCTTTCCCTTTTGTGTGCAGCTTCTGTCTGCTCAGAAGGTGAATCATACACTTCCAATAACAGGATAACGCCTGGGACAAATCTACAATGGGCTGGAGAGCCTCACGTATGACTTTATGAATTAGGGCTCGCAGAAGCCAGGATGACATCTCATTCTCCGTTTCCTCAGTGAAAACAAAAGTTTTCAGCGCCTCATTGTGTTTCTGTTATGGGGAAATGCACTCGAGCTCCACAAGGCTGTTCGGTGGGAGCAAAGGCCAAGCTGAATTTAGAAATTAGGAGCAGGAGAATAACACCAGTGACAACAGAATGCAGGTGAGGGTATTTAGAATTGAAAAGCATTACTAATTAATATTGAAGTGCCATTTGTGACTTGCAGTACATTAACAAAACCACTCTGAAACACTATTAAAAAAAAAAAAAATCAGAGTAAAGCAGTGCTTAAAGCCAGGAGACGATGGTCTAGTGTCGACCTCGAAGGGAATAAGCAAAGCACGTCTTCGTTGCATGTGAGTTCCTGCAGGCGTGGTGGCAACAAAGGGAAAAGAAAGAAAGGAAGAATTTTGCTTTTAATGCTCGCAGAGGACGATTGATACGTGATAAATCTTCTTATAAACTTCCCGTGGAAGCCTGAAGGAAGAAAATCAATAGCCAGCATTTCAGCCTTTGCACCTGCTGACAGCGTTATTTGCTCAGTTTTCCTGCCTTGCCCGAAGCCCGGGAGAACGCATTCCTGACAGCGCCAGCGCCAGCCCGCGGCGTGCGGGGCTGCCTCCCCTTTATGGGCTGAACTCCTGATGACTCTTGTTAATGAATAGGCTGCCAAACTTCCTCGGAGAGGAGGCACACGCCTGGGCCCAATTCTAAAGGGACTGACGGATGCCATTCACTCCTCATTATGGAGATGCCGATTCCTCGGCGCTCGGCTGTTGCCAGGGCCGTGCGGAGCGCGATGCCGGGCGAGCGCCGGCCGGGCCGGCGGGGGCTGCGCGCCCGTCTGGCAGCAGCCCCTCCGACACGGAGCTGGCACGTGCTGGCGCAGCGGGAGCGGGCCCGGCCGTGACAAATTGCTGAAAGGGCTCGGCGACACCGGGGGCTGGCGACCACCTGAGCCTGCGGGCCGGCCGGCAGCGCTCGATTCAGCGCCCGGCCCCGGCCGGGGCTGCTCGTGGGCTTCCAACCAGGCGGGGCGGGGGGGGGGGGGGGGACGACGAGAAAAGGCTTTTCACGCTCTGCCTGATAATGCCGTGCTGGGTCCCGAACGGCCCTGCACAGCGCGGGGCTGCTCCGCTTCGGATAAATGCTGCACGGGAACACGGGGAGGAGGCGCTGCCCAGGTTTGCTCTGCACCCGGTAAAATCCTCCTGGTGAGCTGGAGGGTGCCGCTCGCCACACAGAAGACTGGGGAAAAGCACCCGGATAAACAGCTGGGCAGCTACAGGAGAGGCGGCTGAGGAAGAACACTCCAAGATCTGGAGAGCCCTGCAGATCCACCAGCGCTTTGGAGGCACGCAAGGAAGGCCCCTGGCTCAGCACCTCTCCTGCACACTGAAAAGCCAAAAAGAGTGGGTGCAGATAGCCCCAGTGCAGCGAGGCCTAGTGCTGCACAACCCAGCTCCACTTGCCAGCCACCTCGGCTTGGCGTGCTCCCCGTGCCCTCCCGGGCTCCCTGGAGCAGCGGGAGCACAGCAGCTCCTGCCATACGGGCAGCGAGCGGGATGCCTGTGCTCATTTGTACTCACAGCTTAATCAAGAAAGAATTAAGTGACTGCAGCAAAATGAAATTAAACTCCCTGCTATCTCAGTCTCAGTACATATGCAGGCTGGGGAGAACAGTTGGGATTCATTAAAAAAAGAAAAAGTCAACTAAAATTTTACTGAAGTTTAGGAGTTTGAATGTGGAGGCATCGTGAACAAGCTGTAAAAAAACCCTCCGAAAAACACCTCCATCCTGTAAAAAAAGCATCACAAGCTTTCCTATTTATCGCCCTGTAGGAACGCGTCTGTCCTGAAAATCCCTGGAGCAATACTTCTGTCAGAGCTGCACTGCCTAGCCTAGGAGCCAACCACGAAATATCACTGAGTTACACACATTAGAACCTCACACTGAACCTCTTTAACCTGAACTTCTTGTCACAGCTCTCCTGTGAGCTTTGGGCAGAGCCCACCTGACACCAAGGCGCCCCCAGCACCAAGCAGAATTTAGATCAAGTTCGCATAAACTACTGGTTTAAAAATGCAAGCCATGGATCAGCAACGCCCCAGCTCTGAAGCAGGGCCGGGAGGGAGCCCCGAGTGCCTGGCTGGCATTCCTAGAGCAGCCTCGGGGCTGGAACGCTGCAGGGAACGCACAAATCTGCCGCTGCGGCAGGCCTGGCTGCAGAGGACGGGCTGTGAGCTTGAACCCTACCCCGGCGGAAAGCTGGACAGCTGGCTGCCCTGATTAACTAAGCCCCCAGTTATCTGGGGGCTTGGGGCATCCCCTGAGATCTGCAGATAAATGGAGTCATACCAGACCCTTGAAGGAGCTGATCAAAAGCTCCTCTTTTAATATGTACGGCAATTTGACCCACCTCTCCATGGCTGCATTATTTTACATTTTGCTGCTGCCAAGGCAAAACTCCAGAGCAAAATGTTTTAAACAGATGCAAACAGGGTTGGTTTTTTTCATTTCATATGAAATAATGACATTGAGAGCCACGACAAGGTGTGAATTATTGATCATGAATATATATAAAACTGCGGGAGAGCAGGAATTTAGCTCCTATTTGAATACAGCAATCAAATCTCAATATTTGAATATTATGAGCTTCTAGTAGTGTTTTGTCAGCATATCAATTGTTTTAACATTTCAACCACACAATGAAGGCTGTTTGAAAAAAACCCCAACACATAAAAATGTGAACATCAGCTACTTGCAATAAACCACAACATCTTACTGCAGCAGCAGAATGACCTGCAAAGTGAAACACACAGGACCTCCTTCCAGATGGAGGATGCAAAAGAAGACAAAAGGCAGAAGCTTTTGAAAATTCACCGGAGAGGTGGGCACCAGCCAGTGCTCGGCTCTCACCCACCAGCATCACTTCTACATTTAACCTCTGCAACACAGAGCCAGTTTCAGACACACGTTTTTCCAATTTAAAACATAATGACCTTGAAAACCCTTCGAAATCCTCATAATCTGGGTTCTGCAGGTGACCTGAGTCACCCCAGGGCCAGGATCTGCGCAGCGTTTCCCTCCCTGCACACACACACACACACACACGACATTAAACCATAACAAACTGCCCTGTTGAGAAACAAGGGAATATAGAAGATGATGACTCAAGCAGATCCTGAAAATACCAAACTTCTGCTTATTAACCTTAACTCTGTGCTGACCTCAAGCAAAACTCTCAGGGCCCCAACCCTGCTGACAGTAATGGCCAGCCCGTGCTGCCCCCACGCTACTGTTTGAAAATAGAAACATTTTGGCAGCGTTTGCATACTCTCACCAATACACGGAAAGATCGGGGCGCTCCGCTGACGCAGAGGGCAAATAAAAGACAGGAGTGCCGGTGGGTTTGCGGACAGGCTGGGGAGAAGTGCCTGGCTGCTCTCCATGGCCTGGGGGTCGTGCCAACACCACAGGGCACCACTCCCAGGCCTGGCACCTGGGACACTGCTGGGGTCCACAGAGAGCCCTCACTGCAACGCCTGTTCCTCTGGCTCCAGAGGGACCCTAATGCGCACTGCTGGCATGGCCCTGCTGCAGCTCCCATCTGCGATGTGCAGCCCACCCGGAGAAGGGCTTTTGGGGCATTGGGCCAGTGGAGATGCTGAAAGTATAGAGGTAGACAGCTCTTTCCAGCCCATCGGACATCAAGTCTGCATGCCAAGTCCTTCTCTACCCAGTTAGGGAGACCTGCAGAAAATCTTTGACTTTACCGTTCAGCGCAAGAAACATCTATTTCACCTTCCTCCTGACTGTATCACAGGGCCCAAAGATGGTTCACAGAAAGGGTTTGCTCCTGACACCATGACAGCAGTTTGGAAAACAAACAAGAACATAAATGTTTGGGACTTACCAGAGCAGAATAAAGCTGGGACCATAAAACTGAGGTTAGCAGAGATGTGTCGGCTGATGACCTTTTTGCACCTAATTTTCCTCCCCTGCTCTGAAGAGAATGGAGTTACTGTGCTTTTAAAATGAGGTGGCAGGCAGTTTTGGTGTGAAACTCAATCTGCTTGATTGGGCTTGCCATCGTTTATGGTCTAGTGACCGCCACCGCTGCACGAATTTCACCGGGAACTTTCGGGGGAATTTTAGTAACGTATATCCTTCATTGAACAGGTGCAATTAAACCATACCTGTCAGCCACCACAGACCTACGTGCTTTTTATAAACCAAAGCATCCGAGATGGAAACCCTCCAGTGACGCCTGCCTTAAATTGGTCCATGTAACACGTGGGACGCGCGTGAGCCGAGGCTGTGTGACCGATGGAGGCTGTGTGACCGATGGGGTCTGTGGGCCCCCTCTCCCCATGGCCAGCCCCCGTCACAGCCATCTGTCCACGCTGCAGCCGGGGGAGCCAGGGCTCCCTTGGCGGAGCAGGGCTGGCCTGTGCCAGGGCTGCTGTTCCTCCTCCTTATCCAAAATGGGCAGATGATCCTCTGCTGCCAAAACCAAGGGCTCATCCTCTCTGCAGCATAATTTTCTGCTGCCGTGCCACCAATCACACAGACAGGCAGCCCTCTGTGCTGGGGGGGATGGCTGGAGCCCAGGACACGCTGGTGTGGAAGAGACACAGCTCTCCCTGAGACCGACAGGTACAGAGAGGTTTGCAAAGGGCTTCCTCATTTGTGGAGCGTTTGCTCAGCACCTCGGCACTGTGCCTGGAGCTCTGCCACCTCCCTCCCCACAGCAGGGCCTGGGTCCCTGCACAGGATCACAAAAGAACCTTGGTGCTGGCTGATGGAGATGGGCCTCAGGTCCCAGAGAACCTGCGAGTGCTCTGAGTCACAGGGCATGCCGCCACGGCGTTTCCCAGCACGCGCGGTGCGATACCGCGGCTCCCTCGCAGACGGTCGCCAGTAATTGCTTTAAAGGGGAAAGTGCAGCAAAACAACAACAGAAACACGTTTCACACGGTTTCAAAGCATCTCTGTGGAAATCAAGCAGTGTAACAGCAAAGTCATACTGAAGGTGCCCTGAGGCAAAAGGCTCCAGCTCACACTCGTCTGTGCAGAGCCCCACGCCGGCGCTTGGCTCCTGACGCCGTTGGGCAGCGCGTGGCCCAAGGTGTGCTGCAATCACCCGTCTGGCAGAAGCACTCGCCTGCCGCTCTGGGATAGCAAGAATATGTGGCACGTTAGTCATGCCAAGTGCTTCAGGGGAGAATCTTGCATTTATTATGAATAAGGCAGAAAACAAGCTTTCATCTTAATTTCCAAGCACTCCCGCAGGCAGGAAGCCCCCGGGAGCAGGCACATGTACCAGTACAGACCGGCCGCTCTGCGGCGGGAGCAAAGGGACACCGGGTCACCCCCCTGCTCTCACACCACTCTGTGCTCTGACAGCACTCGAGCGCATCCCTACCCAAAGCTCTGTACTTCCACCGCAGAGTCCCTGCAATCCTCTCCTCCCAGGCAGTCCTGCTTGTACACAAACCTGCTCTGTGGAAAAAAGAGCTAGGCCTGCACCTCATCCCCTTTATTGACTTTGTTCCCATTAAGCATGTTCCTCATGTGCTAGAGGTGACAAACCACACACAGCTGTGCCTAGAACACGGCACTGTACGTTTTGCATGGTGCAAACAGCCCTCTGCCCATCCAAGGTCCAATCAGCCGCTGCACTCCGTGCTTATCACTGTACTGGTACGGCTCGGATGAAAATATTTCAGTTACAATGATGCCATAATGGCCCGTTACCAGTTCAGAGGCGCAGGAGCCCCGACTGGTAGCTCACTCCGCAGGGCACACCAAGATCTAACCACCGAGAAGCTGCTTATGAAAGAGTTCTGTATCATAACTCCCATGGCACAAGGTTTTGGCCAGCAAATTAGTGGGGCATGATTCCCCCCCAAATATACTTTCTCTAGAAGTAGCCATACAGTTCCCTGATGAATCTGAGAGGTACAGGGACAGGAGTTGCCCGGGTCTAATTGAAAGCCACCTTCCCAGTGCCCCAGAGCAGAGATGCTGAGCTCCTCTCTCCTGAGGGCACTGGGATCACAGGGAGCCACTCTATTGGGATCCGCACTGTGAAATTCCAGGTGGAACTCACAGGGATGCAGCCAAATTCCAGATCCCAAGGTGGTGGGGCCAGGACAGCCAGGCAGTGAGATTCTCCCACCAGAAATGAAGAGCTGCTAGCAGGGGGATGCTGGGCTGACAACACCTTCCTGTCCTGTACTCAGATGTGTAGGAAAAGTGCAGACTTGCCCGCAAGGTTTGCGAGATTATTTTATGAATTTTATCAGTTGATGACAAAATGCTGTTGGTATTCACTTGTATCTTAAAATTTTATAACTAAAAAAAATTTAAAAAGCCCCAAAGAGGAAAAGACAGAGGGTTATAAAGGTTTTTGAACTGGTGGTGTCATGCTTTGGTCATTGCACATACACAAACACATAGACTTGCAGTGTCTCCAGCTTAACAGCCATGTACATTTAACATTCCTACATTTACTGCCATCCCTCCCACTCCCCAAACACAAGGACGTTCTCCTAAAGCCAGAGATCTCACCAACAGAGTTGACATGCCACACAAGATCTGCTCCACAGTGCACCTGCAGAAAAGGAACAGGTCAAGCTCCAACACAGCAGTATCCAGGTGAAGGTACATCTGGGAGTCTCCTGGGATAATGCCATACTCAAAACCACTCAGAATGTGAAGGTTCCAGCCTCTGCAATTCCCAGCTTTGAAACTAAACAGCCAGAGGCAGGGGAAGGGGAGATAAAGCCAGACTCATAACTCAGCATTCGCTGCAGAACAGCAGAGCAGGGCGATGACAATGTCACCTACACAATCTGTGCTGAACAGGGCAAAGTCCCACTTGGCTGCACATTCGCACCCAGAACTTCTGGGGCAGCTGCAGCCTCACAATCAGCTGAGATTACAGTCACAGCTTGTCTTAGAGGAAGCAGCAAAAAGCCCTGTAAGCCTGTGAGAGGCAACAAATTCCCTCCTCCATTGCTTATGGAATGTCATACTCATGTGTCGCTTGCACAAAGAGATTTGATTCTTTGATGTTTGACAGCGATGCTTCCAGGTCTTCAAAATTAAATGTTTTCCAAATATCAGTCCCTGGGAAGCTTAATTGCTCTGAAAATACCATTTTTACAAATTTTACAATCTGTGGAGCAGTTGTGTTTACAAGTTTTCTGGGGGTTTTTTTTGTTTGTTTGTTTTTATGAGAATGTGCCATAAAATTGTTAACATATATGGCTAGAAAAATATAAATTGTGCTGCTATTATGGGGTGTGATTCCCATCCCCTGGAACGACTTGCAGTGACACTGAGGTGGGTTTTGTGTGCCCAGCCTCACTGAGCTGCTGCTGAGCAGCACACAGACAGAGGGATTCCTGGAATTACATGGAATACAAACGCACACGCCAAATGAATTTGTTCCTAAAAGAAGCTCAATTCATTTAGCTCTAACTGAATCACAGCCAGTGGAACAGCATCTCGAAAAGGGGCACCTCTGTGCCTTGGATATAACCGATGGGCTGTCAAACCGTCACGCGTTAAGGAATGAGTCTTTCCAATTTGTAAATACATTTTCTCACCTACTAAATGTTACCAAACCCTGTCAGTTTGATAAGAGTATGATGATCCAGCAGCTACAAGCAGAACAAAATATAATTACACCAAAATAATTTTGCCCCTTCTAATTTATTACGGATCTTTTCATTACTTCTGGGTCTAACACTAAATGGCTCAGTTTCAGGTCTCTTATAGTTGGTAATTTACATTTATTACAATCAAGGACAGGTAACTGGGGCTTATTATCACATCCATTATGAGTGACACCATTTGCAAGATGCTTAACACAAAACAGACTTGTTGCTGCGGTGAGACAAGCGGGGAAATTGCTCGATGTTAGAGGGCAGGAAGGAAGAACGAATTAGCAAAAGCCCAGCAAGAAACCAGCAGGGATGTCCTGACTTTAAATTAAAACCAAGGTAAGGAGGACGGAGGTTTAAAATTATCACCTGCCGTACCTGTGGCTATTGCAGAGCGGGGACTGAGCACGGGCTGCCCTGGGCACGGGGCTCTGGGTGGCAGACACGGACAAACAGCTCCCAGGTCTGACCCAGTGCCGGAGGCCGCAGGGACTCGGGGCGCTCCACGTCTCAGTGTCCCTTTCCATGCTGTACCTGTGCCCCTGAGCGGGTCCCTCCGGCCACCCCGGCCCCACTGACCATCATCCGGCACCACGCGGCAACGCCTGGCGCTGCCTCCGGCTGGCCCTGCAGCAGCTGAGGCCAGAGCTCCCTGCCAGGTGGCTGCTCTTCAATTACACTGGCTGGCATTGTAGGGTTAACAAGGAGCACGGGGAAATCGTTTATTCACATAACACAGAATGCCTTTCGTTGCTCTTTGAATAATGTTGCTTAAAATCCATTAAATGAACATACTCCTTCAACAGACAGCCTGCAACAGGTAGAGCAGCACACACCCACCACCGGGCACCTTGGCAAAACCGCATCCCCAAAAGCAGGTGATTAGGTCCGCGTTCAAAATAACTTTCTTTTCCCCCCTGAAAGTGACCTCCCAGTAGGGGAACTGGATTCCACTTCCACAGCACAGCTCAGCTCAGCCAGTATGTATGCCAGTGTGATGGCTCCCCATTTCCCCAGAGGAGTAAATTAAAATTCTGGTGCATGTTTATGAAACCCGCTTTTTTTAACTTATGAGGTGGGGCGTGTGAGTGGAGAGGAAGCAAAACTGAAAATGTGACTCCTTCACAAAAAGGCAAGTCAATGCATTGGTTTCAGTGTTGTTAAGTTCTAGATGCTCTACTGTTCCTGAAAAAATTTCCCCGTAAGTTTCAAGTAACTCAGGGTAGCCATGAAGTCTTAGCATTACAATTAATTACGGGGCAAGTTCCTGAGTGAGCCGTACAATACGCTATTAAACAACCAAGTTCTAAATCCAAGCACAAGAGAAATGATGGCAGGAGTGGAGAGAGCAGTAGGGAGGGCTGCTTGGCTGGCTGCACGCCGGAGCTGACAGCCTGCTTTAGCACCCAGGACTGGCCAGGTTCAAACCAGCTTTGAAAAGGAGGAAATGAGGTCAGAAACCAGGCTGTTGTATACAGGTATTAACACACAGGGGAACGGGAACGGAAGTGTTGAACCCCAGAACAGTGCAAAAGAAAAACTCCTACCTATAGGAATAAATAAGATAGAAACAACGAGTGACAAACCACTTTTGGTGGTCCCAGAGAACAGCTGAGGTGCTGCTGGAGCCCATCCCAGTTCAGGGCATTCTGTGTATTCAGATTAAAAGCCACCAAAGAGCAGTGCAGAAGCAGAGCAGGCCAGGGCTGGGCAAGCTGCACATCACCAGGGGGAGGTGCAATGACCGTGCCCATGTGAGACCCCCCAGGTGCTCACAAGGGTGGGCTCACACCAGTACACCAGGGAAGAGCATCAGTGAGCAAGTGAGCTGTGCAAGCACTGGGGCCGTGCACTCCTGCATCCCCGAGGTGTCTGGGTTATGGAGCACCCACTTCCACCGCGATGAGATTACGGCCAGCTCACAGAGCGGCAGCACTTTGTTAAAACGGACAATTAATCTGATTTGAGATGGCAAACGAGCGAGCCAGCGCTGCTGCAGAGACAGCTGTGATGGGAGGGGGGGAATCCTGCAGGAGAGTCTCTGGTCCCTGCGAGCTGGCGCAGACGGGAGAGGTGGATGGCAACTGGTGACAAGTGTGCTGCTCCGATCGTTTCTCCACGGCTACCAAAAACCTGCCCCGGAGCCCCCGGTGACAGCCCCACGCCACTCTGCTCTGCACAGCCCCTTCCATCTGCTTCCTGCCAGGCCCTCCTGACACATCTCATTCTGCAGCCAGCGCAGAGACGCTCCTTTGTGACGGTGACCGCAAATCACCGCGCGGGCCAACCCTTCCCCGGCACGTGCCTCCAAGCACCGTCTGCAGCTCCACGGATCACAGAAAGGACCCTAATGAAGCGTGTGTGCCCAGCAGCTCAGTCCCTGGTGCCCAGAGGACGCTGTGCCCAGGTGGCACAGCCCCCCACAGAGCCAGCCTGACCACAAACTCGGGAAGCTTCTGCTGAAGTCACGTCAGTTCCTCAGTGTTCGCGCTGCTGCTTCCAGCCAGTGCCCTTTAACCTACGCTTCTGAAGTTCTGTACATCCCTAACTGCTGAGTCACGTCAGGTATGAAAGGAGATCGTGAGGATCCCAAACAGAAAGGCAGGGAGCACAAGAGGAATTTTTAATGAAGCATCGAAGCTGGTGGAGGCAGAGAAGGGGAACATGCAGGGACGACGACCCAGGGAAGAAGCTACACAGCAGGGACCCTGTGTGCTGTCAGGCTGCTGTCAGGTTTCCTGTGTTTGGGTTTTCTTCCGATTTTGTTTAACTTACTATCTCAAAAATCAACCCCTGAATTTCACCCAGTTTGAAAAGGAAGGCTTTTATCCTTCAATTACCAACTAATCTATCTTCTGCAGAACACAACAGGCACTACACTCGCTCCTGCCCAGTTACACACTGTCTCTTCCCATACTTACACTCTGAGGAGCTCAGGAAACCATTTCTTCCCAGTCAATTACAAAAGGAGAATTGGTGTCTTTTGGCATAAGAACGAGCAGCTGTAAACAGCCTTTTTCCACACACCTTTGTCACTACGACCACCGTGTCACCACCCACATCAGGCCCCTGCTACGTGAGCAGCCTACAAAATTTTATCCATTAGCTGGGAAATGCCCGCTGCAACCCAAGACAAGCCCATCCAAATAATTTCACTTGCCAATTAACTTTGGAAATACATGACAGCCTTGTCTTTGGGTGTGATTTCAGAGCCTACAGCGCCTCTTGCACTGCCAAGCTTTCCAGTTTGGGCCCGCGGCGTGTGACTCGGTGTAACTGCAGGAACACTGGCACGCAGAAGTGGGATATTGGATGTTCAATATTTGGCTTTTTTGGCAACATCTCTTCTCACTCCCTGCCCTGGCGTTTATCTGTGCAGGCACACTGCTATATCTGATCCCCTGGACAATGCCAGCAATAGCGCTGCACATGCTGCTACCTTGCACAAGGTTGGGCTCTCGGTTTGAATCTGCCTCTCCGAAGCAGACACTGCTCCAGAGCCCGAAACAATGCCCAGCACTTCGCCATGAAAAGAGAGAAAGTGAACATTAGCACATCAAAGGCCCCTTTCTGAAAGAAGAAAAATTGCACGATGCACACTTTAATCTTTCTGACAATCTATGCATGGCCTGAGCTGAATTCTGTTTTTCACACAAATGGGAATGCTCGATAGGAGCACATCTGTACCAACAGGAACAAGAACAGAGAAACACAAGCTAGCACAGACTTTGAACTTTTAAAATATGGATTAACACGCAATAATATTTAACAGCTGATAGAACAACATCCCCCTTATCTCTCTTAATAAACCCAAATTACATCAAATATTTTACAGGCAGCATGCAGAAAGGCTGCTAAAAATATTTTAATCTAAAAATAAAAAGGTTAGTATTAAACAAAATACAGGCAGTATTAAAATCTTAGTGTAAATGCCGATTGTATAAAATCAGTTACCTGTCAGAGAACAGCCTTAAGAGTAATTCCCTCAACTAACGCTTCCATTTAGCTAACTAAGGGTGGAATGGGACCCCTGCTTACAGATTTAAAAGAAAATATTGCTAAAACACGTGTACAGCATCTAAACTCGTTCTGCTGCATTAAGGCAGAGACTTCTGCCTGTAGATCTCCCCGCACTGGGAGGACTCACATCCGTCAGCCCCGAGAAGCAAACACTGGGACATCTCTGCACATCCAGAAAACCGGAGCATGGGCAATGGCACGATCCCAGCAGAGAGGGGCAAGAGGTGCCTCCTTCTCATTCCTTCACCAGGATGCCCTGTTTGCTGCTCAAGCCTCACTGAGATTGTCTGCACATTTTTTTCAGCTGACATCAAGTTAAACAGAGTCCAGATGCTTGTGAGAGGAGGAGAGGGACTGCCCAGGAACAACATCCCAGCTTTCTTCACGTAAACAGAACTGCACCCCCTAAATATCAGCTGTAATGGAGTGGTACATTGACAAGCATGCCCTAGCAAACACACATGCTGAGTGGATTTGTTCCCAACTCAGTCTCAGCCAGTGGGACGACATCTTGGAAGAACTTCACCAGGAACCCAGCCTCGGACCTGCAGAACATCAGCAACGGAGAAGAGGCAGCACCATGGCTGAGCCTCACACACGCCTGACACTGCACACAAACCACCAGCACGTTCCCAGACAAAACACCTGCACTTCCCAAAAATCTCGAGAAAAATCCCACTTTTCTTGCAGATCTGCCAGCAAGTTAAAACACTTCAGTCCCAAAAAGGAGCGGGGGAGCACACGCGGATTTGCCGAAAGGACTGTTTGAAGCGGGGGATCAGTGGCGAGATGACGAGCTGGCATGCAGAAATATTGGGCAAGGAATTAAAAGTGGCTGTTTTGGAAACCTCTCCACAGAGGAGCCTGCCTGTGCCTTGGACACCCACCGTGCCACAGACCAGCACACTGAAGTACCACAAAACCAGGGGCTCTCTGCACTCGTTCACAAAAACCATCTGCAATTTACAGGGTTTGCGTTGCTAAATGTGGCCCCAGGCCCAAGACCTTTATTTCCCTTCATATTTTGCTTCTCCAGGATACAGCCTTGCTCAAAGCACCAGCTAAAATGCATACTGGGGGAGGAAAGAATGGCTGGACCGGACAGATGGTCGGCCTTTGGATGCTGAAAGGGATTTTGAAAGAGTTGAGTAGTATGACTTAATTCTTGTCCTGAATATTGAAGGTAAACACAGATCAATCCAAATGAGGCAGGGCACAGCTACAGCCCTACACCACCATGCTGTGTGTAAAAACCAGCACCAGATCACGAATGCCACAATGAAAAGATCCCCAACATTTTCTTCAAACTCCTGCCACTGGATATACTGCCTCTCCTGTCTGCTCAGCAAACAGAAATTGAACGCATTTTAAAAAATGCAATGATTTACTCCCCATACACAAATCACTGACTCAGCACGTTACTGCATAGTCAGAATGCACAGAGCTGAAGCAGAGAAACCCCTTGGTACTCAGGAGCTTGGGTCCTGCTGTTTTCTCCCAGTTCTGGACCACAACAGTCTCTCTGACAACTCCAGCAGCGATGGTGGATTCTGCTCCATCCTAAAAATCTCCTTGTAGTGAATGCTACATAAAACTAGCAATGCTGTCTCAGGCCTGATGCTCAAAATGTAGCAAAAGGAGGAAATATGAGGGTGGGAAAACGTGAGCCCGCAGGTATCATGTTTCTAATGTTCTTCCAGCAAGTACCAACATGAAAAATGAAACATTTGCTTTACTGATCTCTGTGTATTTTCCTTAGCAATACGAGGGAAGATTCAAACCCAGTGTTTTGGGCAGCAAAGAACACGGGAGCCCATGTGAGGCGTTTGTTTGCAAACCCCAGTTTCACAGATACTGTAACTGATGCACAAAGTGGGAACAGAAAGTAAAATCTCTCCACTTTGCTTTCCGAGATCCCGGGACTTTGTGTGTTGACTTTTGGGATTCCAAACTGCACGTTGCTGTGGCATTTAAAACAAACGGAAATGCTGGCATGCAAATCCTATTCAGCAACTTGAGAATACTGAGGGCTTTTACAAGGCAAAGAACACGTTAAAAGTTCATTAATTAACCAGTGCTTGGGAACAGATGGAATGGCTATCTGGGCTCTAATTACTGTAAGTTGGGACAGAGGTTCACAGACCTTAATGAGGTTCAATAAAATGAATGATTACACATCAATCACAATTAGAGAAACCTGTAAGATGAGCTGAATTATCATGGCAACAAGTCATAAAACATGGGAGCACAAAACCCAACAAGCTCTGCGAAAGCCTAGGAAGAAAGAGTTTCTGAATTCAAACAGTTCCCCTGGACTGGAAGAATCCCTCTCTCCTGCCAGGCTCAGGGAGTTAACGATGAGGGCTGTGCTGTCCCCCCTGGCAGCCTGGGGCTGGACCAGCCCTCCAAGGGTGCAGGGCAGGGGACTACTCACACTGGCACGTGTGGGTGGGCGGGACTGCTATTCCTACAACTCCAAACCTTCAAATAGCATGGAGTTTTATTTAACAGTTAAGGACAGACAAATAATCACAGCCACTTCCATTTCTTACCAGCAGAGCTGCCTGTGGGATATGGTGTTTTCAGAGCCTCAAATTTCCCAGCTGCGAGAGAGGCTGGCAATGGGGAGAGGAAGGTGGTGGGGTGAACACAGAAATTCAACGTGCAGAGCCCTGTTTGCTTATGATCTGGGGCGTGTCTGAGCATCAGCTTCAGGGCTTGTTCTCCAAGGTGCTCTGTGCTTCTGCCATCCTGCCTGCACTGCCACACTGCCTGAAGGGTGCCAGTCTGGCAAGCGCAGCCCTCACGAGCCCCCTTTCAGTAACCAGGAAGCCAGTCAGGGTCACAGGGATGGCAAAATTCAGGAGAGAGCTTTCAGGAACACAGAAAAGCAAAGGGCCTGGCAGCTTGAGCTCTCTCCCTAAGTTGTAATGGATTCAGTGTCACGGCACAGTTTTGGTGTCGAGGCTTTGCAGCACTGAGACACCGAGCTAACCCCAAGTTTGTTACACAGGTAACACGGAGATCTGCCGTGAAATAACTGCTCCCTGAACGACGCTGCCCTGCCCGGCTGGAAGGTGGGCAGGGGGAAGGCCTGTTGTACCTCAGGAAGCACAAACTGTAGGCCAGCAAGGTGTCAGATAATCCACACAGTTGCACGGGTGAAAACAAGCCAGGCAGGTGATCCTAAAGAGGCACCACAAGTTCAGCTGTTCAGCACAAGTTAGTTACAGGTTCTCAAAAAAAACGGGCCCAGGCCAATTCAGAGAAGTATTAAACCCCAGAAAATTACCTGAGATTTTGTTTAACAGAGGCTATACATGCACTACATTGTTACTAAACATTAGGTTTAAGAAATCATCAAAAGCCATCTGCTCCTGTTTATACACCAGAGCCCCGACAGTTAATCGTACTGGGAAATACACACGGAACTGCGACGCTGAGGAAAGAAAAACCACAAATTCAATCTGCCAGCCAGAAAATCTGCTACAAAAAGTAGCTTTCTCCTATTCCTCTCACTTGCTGTCACCATGTTCATGCCCCCAGTTACAGGCTAGCTTTCAAAGTTTTTCCAGTGCGGGTAGAGGGGAAGCTTCTCCTCTCTAAAGGTTGGTGTAAGGATTACGGTGCTGCTCACCAGAGTTACCTTTTAGACAAGAGGCACAAAATTTCTGTGCCTCTCTCCTTTTGGTGCCAGCTGCACGGAGCACATCAGGCTGCAGGGGAGTCAGATCTGTCTCGCCTCCTCAAAGCGTGGCCAGCACTCAACTCAGCCACTCATTTTCAATACCAGAGAAACAAAGTCATAAACAAAATCCAAAGCTAAGCCTAAAAGCATTTTTTCCTGTTTAGAAAGTTATTCCTTAACTTTTGATTAAGCAATTTCAGCATGTGTGCCTCGTGGAAACCACAACGCTGAAGTCAGGGTTTCTTCAGAGGAGAAAAAGAGAAATTCAAAAAACGATGAGAACCTGTACTGGCGATGGCATGTTTGTGTTAGCACCAGTGCCTGGAGGGCTGGGGAAGTACACATGGAAATGCCCGCACGCGGATCTGCTCTCCCGCAGCCTTTGTGCCTTCCCACCGCCGTTTCTGGGACAAGGGAGCAGCCCTGCTGGATGGGAGCTGCCTCTCCGAGGCCAGCACCTGGCCTTCGGCCCTGGCGAGGTCACGGTGCATCCCCACCGGACCCACCGCAGGCCGCTGTGGAGTTACCAGCCCCACGGGAGCCCTCGAGCCGTCCCCTCGGAAAAGATTTCTCCAACACCGGGACATCTTAAATCCCTCCCGGCAGGAGCCTTCACCTGCTGCAGCACCGCCCGCGGGGGAGCCCGTAACAAGTGGCTCCCGGGGAGCCCGAGCGCCGAGCTCGGCCACCTCGGTGCTCGGGCTCCGGTCCCTTTGTTCCTTTGTTGCGCCGGAGGGAGCGGGAGCGGCGCTTCCCGCGGCGCCGCCGCTCCGGCCCCGCTCGTCCCTCGCGAACGCTTTTTGTCTGGGAGCAGCGCCGCGCCAGCCCCGCTCTCCGCTCCCTCCCCGCGAGCCTTTCCGTGACCCATATAACGCCACAGAAAGCACCGCCATGGGCTTCGGTTCGCCCCGAGCTCCGCGGCTTAAGTTGATGATTGCGCTGCAAGAACCGAGACGCATCCTTTTAATCTAAATGACTCGGGGTAATTTAACTTGATTTTATTAAAACGTCGGAACGCTCGCTGCGCGTTCCGCACAAAGGAATTAGAGGGGAAGGTTAAGAATCAGCATCAGGGATACCAGCAGCTCCCTCTAGTTGGAAAGTGCATTATTATTGTCCCTGAAGAGCCAGTAAACAGCAAAGATCCCCAAATGTTACAAGCTGCTTATATCAAGCAGCTTGGGAACTCGCGCTGGAATAGGTAATCCTTGTAGATCCACTAGCTATACAAGGCTTGGATTCCCTCCTGCCGAATGAAAACAACTTTTTATTAAACAACTTTTTATTATCGATGGTGGTGACTCCTGATTTTTTATTATTTTTTTAACGCGTTAACTACTAAATAATCTAAAAATCCCAGCATTTGACAACGAATCCACTTTGGAACAACAACAACAACAAAAAAACAACAAAACAACAAACCTGCCGCACGTTAGAGCGGCGATTTGCAAACCGGCTTTCACCGAAATTTAAAATAAGCGTTGGAGCGTGCATATGCTTTAAATAAATATAGGGTTTCAGATATTGATCCAGAAGCCACCTCCTTACATTTCCATGGCTTTGAAACTAAAGAAGAGGCTTTTTAGCCTGAGGGGTTAAAAGTGTGGGTGTGGAAGTGGGCTTTTGTTGGAAAAATTAGCAATGCTATGAGTCATTGTGCATTAGCGGCAGAATAGTTTTGCATCTTGTATGAATCCAGACACCATATGCCATGCGAGGCCGGCCGGCGCTGCGGTGCCACGTGGGCATCCCCAGCGGAAAGGCTGTCGGAGCGCGGCGGCGGCCGCGGCAGCGCGGCCAGCCCGGCCCGCCGGACATTGTCGGGAGCAGCAGGAACAGCTGGTAAGCCAGCAGAGCCCCGCTCGCCCGGCCGGCATGCTAATGAGGCGGCCGGGCCGCACAAAGCCCCGCGCCCAGGGGAGCGACCCCGGGGCCCGGGGAGCCGTGCGAGGGCTCGGCCCGCGCCCCCGGCACCGCCGGGGCGTCCCCGCCGGGGCGGCCGCGGCGCTGCTCCGCCTGCCCCGCTCGGCCGGCGCCCCCGACTCGCAGCCCGGCCACAGAAACCGCACTGGCCTTGCTTATCACCGACCTGCTTGTGACAAAACCCGAACAAAAACAACCCCAGCCAGTCCCGAGCGCGAGCGGGAATTCAGAGTAAAGTTTCCGAAAGACACAACGGAGATTCAGCTACGCAAACCCCTTCAAAGTTAACAGGGGGAAACAGCAAAATCATCCAAAATTACTTTGAAAAGACACAGAATGCGAACCCCCTGCAAACCGCCAAGAACCACCACAAGATGGGAGGAAGTACTTTGTTAGTAACCCGAATGTACCAATTCTGCTTCTGTCCAAGAACCGAAGAATGAGCAAGCGCTTCTCACGAAACACAAGTTGGGAGGCTCTTTGTCTAACCCAGAAGAAAACGTGAAGCACCGGGGACAGGTGTTTGCACCTCTTCGTACCTCGCACCTTCCCGTGAAAGGAACATTTACTGCTCATGAACAAAGCCCGGTACCGCATTGTGTGCCCCTGCAAGCTGCCCGGGAGGCGTCCTCCCATCCCGGGCTCCCGGGAAGCACCTTGGCAGGGTGGGATCACACCCTCCGAACTACGCTATTTCCAGCGGGATCCTAACTTCCCCGTTTTTGGCAGGGGTTAAAGAGGCGCGTCTGTGTGGTTTAGGACCCTTGTTTGCAACTAGTACACACCTATTAGTACACACTTCACTTAGAAATCCACAGCTGAGTTTTTTTTGTTGGGTTTTTATCCTGACTCGTTATCCCACAGTGAACTCACTTTTCATTTAAAAACCCATTACATTCTTGATGTCACCTAAGTCCAGGTTTGTTTTTGGAACTGTCCATTATATCAGCCAGCGAAGAAGAGCCTCTAAAACGGCTGGGGTTTATTCAGTGCTACTGAAGAGCGCAGATGCTGCCCAGAGATCAGCAGTTTAAAACTCTCCTGTCAGAATCGGCCTGGGGCTTTCTCAACAGCCCTCAGTGAACTTCGCAGCTCCCAGCCATGGGGGAGGATAGCGGTGCCTCACGTTATAGCGACTGTAAAATAAACTGCACTGTTCCCACGCAGCCTCCCCAGCAGCATGGGTACAAGCTGTGCGTCTAACAAGGGACCACGAGCAGGTTCAGGGATGGACAGGAAACAGAAAATAGAGAGCTGTGATCCCATTGTGTCCGCACAGCACAGCGGCATGCAGCGTTTAGACCTGCAGAAGCGTTTTATACTCTTTAGACATGCACCGGCGGGACGCAGTAGATTCTCTGCGAGTCCATGAAGAGCTCTGTGAATGAGAGCTGAGGAGCCGCCTCCACAATCCCATGTAATGCCACCTAAAAGCTTTGCCTCGCATGACTTATTACAGGCTGGAGCAGATTAGAGGCATCGATCGCTGCCTGGAGAAGGTTCTGGCTGCGAGGAGGGAAGGCAGAGGAGACAGACAGCCCGGCCATCGATCGGCTGCAGCAGGAACCGCGCGGGATGAAGGGCAGAGCTGCCAGCGCCCGCCCGCGCAGCCCCGGCCCATCCACGGCCTCCCTCGGATCTGGGCACCCCTCGCCAAGGGTGGCAAGTGGGACCTGCTGCTGCTCCCCACAGACACTGGCCACTGACAGGTGCTCCTGTGAGCCAGGGCCGGCCGCTCGGCAGAAAACCGTCAGGGGCCATGTCACATAAATTGTCACAGCTCCTGTGACACGTGCTTTAGAATTTCATAGCAATTTCTATCAGCATCGATATAGCCGGAGGGCACCTCTTCTTGGGATGAAATAAAGGGGACAAACTGTGAACCCTCTCTGAAAGGAGTAACAGGCTTTCCATCTCATTTCCCTGGTGCGATCAAACGCTGTCTCGTACCCACAGCAGAGTTCCGAACCCCAGCGCCACAAAACACGCACTGAAAGGGACAACAAAACGTGTCCGACACCACATGAGCCTCCAAGAACATCTGACAGCCATTCATACAACTAAGTCCAACACAGTAAATACCTTTCTTTCCCAGATAAAGCAGGTAAGCAGATCAGGGGCTCTCTATTAGGTTAATCAGAAACTGGCTTAAGCCAAGAAAGGGATTTAATTCAGAATTTGAAGCTGATGTTCTCTGCTTAATCTTCTTGGTTCCAGATATTAACACATCTAGGATATATGAGTATGTCAATATCTGGATGAGACGTAATGAATTAAAGCTCTGGGTATCTTTCGGTGTTGTGTGTTTAGACGGGAGTTTTGGCTGTACCCCGCCGAGCTGCCGGCTGGCACGGGTCAGCAGGCACACCACTGCCATGACAGCGGAGAAAGCAGTCGCTCACGTACCAAACTACCTCTCCAGCCTACGGGCTGTGTTTTCCTCTGGCCCACAAAAAGGAGTGCAAACTGTGAGTTGGGAAATGGTGACATCCAGTGCTCAGATATTACGTCAAGAGTTCTCACCCCCATCGTGCTCGTTTGTGCTTGTTCCAATGCACAGACACTGCCAGCGCCCGACCTCACAGCAAAGCGGAGCGCAGGAGCCAACAGGCAGAATGAGATCAAACCCCTCTGCTACCCATAAGAACAAACCAACTTATCCTAAAAGCGAGGTTTTGTACAGAGATGATTTTATAATCAGTGTGTTAATAAACCCCAACAAGAGCTGGCCCCCTATTTACTCATTCACAGAAGACACGTGTAGTAATTCAAATTGCTAGGAAAAGAATTTAAAGACTACCAGAAATCACTGAAGAACGCAGGGAAGAAGCCCACTGGTGCTGGCACACACGACATGCTCCACCCGCCCCAAGGCAGCTTACAAAAAGCTGCTCAAAGCTGAGGCAACGTTTCAGACGTGTTGGGATCTTTCCTACTCTTCACTAAATTCAGTTAGCATCCCAGTTAGGAAGGACTGGGATTATGAGAGTTATTTGCAATGGTGGAGGAAAAAAAACCAAACCCAAAGCGGTAAGATACTAGAAATAACAGTGGAACAATTTTCAAATTAAACCAATTCAGTCCAAGGAGAAAAGAAATGGCTCCATTTGGAAAGATAACCTGAGCAGTGAGAATTGCATTTACCTGGGCATTCTAAGAGGAGCTTTTTGCTCAGACATCACTATCCCCAAATCCCAAAGTCATTTTGGGGACCAGGATTGAATTACAGGCCAACCAAAGTGCCCATAACACCTGCCAAACTAGCTACATTTTCATGTCTGAAGGCTGACTAGCACCTGAGCTTAGAAACCGTCAGCTTAGACAGCAGCTGCCAATCAGACCTGTAAATACTTCAATCCAAAGCCTGGTTCCCCCAGTATTTATCTTCACAGACAAGAGCAGCTCCCAGAGAGGAGCTCTGCTGCAGCTTAGTGCCACGGCACTCCAGATCACACAAGTGTTCAAAAATCCTCCCCAGCACACAGCTTGTTTTGCACAAGCTGGAAGAGCGTTCAGAGATGCAGCTTTACAGCCCTGCTCCCACCAGTTTTTGAAATATTCAGCATTGCTGGAACCAGAACAGACCCTTGCTTAGTTATGGCATGTAATTATTTGTTTGCAAGAGAGGTTGTTCCCTCCTTTCCCCAGCAAATACAAAGGAGGCTCGGATGCACTCAAAAGCCTGCATAAATATATTTTTCTCAATTCAAAAACTGCAGTAAGCTTAATATTATTTCGTGTCCTTGTAAAATTTAAGCCACCTTACTACTCATGGTTTTTGTAAGTCCCAGTCATATTTAAAGTCAGTTACTGCCTGAAAAAGCAGCCTGGAGAGGCTGCTGGAGCACACACATTGCCTCGTGCCCAGCAGTTACCCAAGGATGGCAAGAGTCCCAATTAGCAGGGGCTGCAGCCGCTCAGCCTCGGTGCTCCACGGCACCAAGAAGGAATAAAATGGGAATTTGGAACATAAACTGACGCGCAGTCATCCCCGCCCACGGAAGCGCGGCGGCAGCGGCAGCTCTGTTCCATAGACAACTGAGCTGCTTGCACCACCCTGGGCCAGCTCCTGCTCGCTGCCATCATGTGCCCTTTGGTGGACACAAAGAACCTGTGGCCAGAACAGCTCTAAACTGAAGTGTAAATATAGTTAATTGTTTTTTAATGAATCTCGTGCCCTAGTGAATTCCTTAAAACCGAAAGCGTTACATAAACATAAGAAAAGAGATCTTAAAAAGTCTGACGTGGTCTGCTGTAGTTGCTTTCTTCATTTTCAAAGAGATTTCCAACAGAAAGCTGTATTTGGGCACGGCAGTGGAATTTGTGTCATCATGACCAAGCGGCTGTGGGCAGCGAGATGCTCCCGCGGCTCTGCGGTCCCGGTCCCCATGGAAACCGGACTCGGATATTGTCCTCCGCTCGCTGGAGCACCAAGTCGGGAGCCTTTTGTGCCTGATGAGATTTCTTCCACAACCTTCCAGCAACAGACCCTACAGCTTCCTCCTGACTCTTTCCTAATTGAGATGCAAATTAATCTCTGTGGCTGATTACACTTCCCTTACAGCCCCTGACAAGTGCAGCTGTAGCCGGAGTTTACAGACTTTCCAACAAGTGACTTCAGCTGTCACTGCTGGCAAGGCGCTGCCCCGGCTCCCCAGCACGCGACCCCGGCCCTCCGCCGCACCACGCAGGGCAGCACCGAGGATGGGGCTCCGCTCCACCTGGAGCAGAGCCCTGCGGGTACTTCATGCCCAGCCACTGCTCCAGCCCGAGCACCACGGACGCAGCACCTCATCGCCACGGAACCACTGACACCAGTTTGATCCGTTTCTAACCACACCACAGCCAAAACGTCTTTAGCTGCTGACCCTTAGCAGGGATGTTCCCTTACAACATGACCCACGTGCCAAAGAGAAGCTGCAGATTGATCCTCCTCAGCTCTGCCTCGCTGCAGCCCTCATCCCAACTACACTTACGATTAGTGTGTGCCAAACATCAGCCCTTACTCTCCTAGGCTCATTGCTTTCTATTTCTCCCTCCCACTGACGTTTTTTGAGTTATTTCCATCTCCAGTCTGACAAAGGCACCTTCATTTACTGTTTGCACTGCTTCCCTCCTGTCCTCCTCGCAGCACCTGGCACAGCAAACACAGGACCTGAGCCACTCACCCTTTGGGAGCTGCACTGGACAGGTCCAAGCATCACCTTCACTCATCTACACACTCCTGATCCAACTGCCAGCTTTAATGTATCTCAGAGCCTTCGCTGTCTACAGAATGAGTTACGGATAGCTTTCTCTCCTGCTCCCGTATCACCCCGATGGGATCTGCCCACAACATCCCCTTTGTCCCATTTCAGCAGCTTCTCAGTCCACTTCCATGTATCAGACAGACAAGTGGCAGTTGATTCACTACGGACAGCACTGGCGCAAAAGCAGACGCAAAAAAAGGCGGAAAAGAATGTGGGGACAGATGCTGCCTCAGACCCGCGCGGAGCAGCGCCCTGTGCTGTGGGGTCTGTGCTGCTCTGTCACCCCAGGGATGCACAGGGACCCTCAGGGACACTCCCTTGGAAAGCAGGAGCATGGCCAGCTGGTGAGTGCTGCTCACTCACAAAATGCTCAACGCCAAAAAACGGGAGGACTGCGGCTGGGAGCGAGGGGCTGGGATAGCCTCGGTCTTGTAACTGCTGCTACTTATGTCCACCTCACTGCGCTGTTACTTTAGTATTAAACACTGAGAAACAGACAGATGAAGCTAAATTCTGCACAGCACAGTTTCAGGGATTTGTTCGATTTCTCTCAAGAAACAGAAGACAACATGACGAGCCTTGACTCGCCCGTCAGGCATTGCCACAGTCTGCACAACCACCACCAACTGCCTTTGCTTTACGTGACTAAACAATTCGTTATTAACACAAATCTACTTTTAATTTCTGATCGCTACTTTTGCAAAGTGTCCTGGGTAAAACTTAGCCCTTAAAAAACCCCAGCTTTGGGGATACTCCGTGTTTTAAAAATGTGCATCTCAAACTAATTCCTCGGCGTTCTTCCAAAGATCGAAACGTTCCACAAACGCTCTCTCAAAGTCATGTGATTAGAAAAATACCCAAACCAAAAGCTCCCCAGAGAAAGCAAAGTGCAGTGAGCGCTTGTCCTGAGGTAAGCGACGTGATTAGCAAAACAAGCTATACGATGCATGAAGGCATTATGGGAAGATCCCAGAATGGGTGCAAACCAGTGGGTCTGTGCAGCATCCAAGAACCACAGTGTATGTCACAACTCCTGTCCCAGAGAAGCACGTCCTCCAGCCACCTTCCAGCCGCTGGTGGAAAACAGGCTCTGAAAATGCCCAAACACAGGCGTGGCTGGAATGAAACTGGAATTTGGGACCTGAAACATCCATACCCGAGGACAAATCCCATCTGTCTTATTAATGTAATGAGTCCAAGTAAAGTTAATTGGATAGGATAAGAGCATGGCTGAGCTCTGGCTATCAGCCCGACATACACAGGCCACAGCTTCCATCCGTGTCAAAGCAAACCGGGAGCTACCACTACTCGCAGTCCAAAGCTAATTCAGTGCTAAGCTCAGGCCCACCAGCAGCGAGACGGAAGCTGCCGGTGAGAGACTCCTGTGACGTTACCATTTTGGTTTTGAAACACCGGATGGCAGCCGGGAGTGAGCCGCTGAAAGCCTCGAGCGGGACGCGAAGAAAGCTGCGACCTTTGCTGATAAAATCAGGAAACAGGAAGGATTTTCATCCCAGCCTACCTCTCTGCAGGACGATGTGCTCCAGGTGAGAACCCTACCAAGGGGAGCTTTGCCCCATGGAGAAAGGATACAAGCTCTGGTAGAGTGGGATGAGGGACTTGACAGCTCTGCTGGCGTTGATGCACGTGGCACAGATCAGGCTCGGCAGCAGCTTCGCGGTCACGATGGCGCCGTCAAAGAGGGGACCGAAAAACGGCACCTGGGCAGCCCAAAACAGAAAAGCAGGCTTCAGAACCACCGCAGGAGACTGGCACAGCATTGTGCTGTAAGGCAGCGCGACCACACCGCTCCCCGCGCTGGAACTCGCAGCGTGACATTCACCCCCCAAGCTGGCGAGTGCTTAAATCCCCCACGACCGCCCTCGGCGCGCTGCACGGACACACACCCGCCTCAGAACGTTCTGCTGGGTAAGCACGAGCCTCGTGCTCACAGGAACTGAGTCCACCTACGGATTTGCAATCGACGTGCCTTTGACAGTGGATATTAAGGGCTTCCTTTCCATCTGGGCTCCCAACAGGGGACCCTGATTCACTGGCTGACTCCAACACACTGGCAGGAGGTTTTGCAAAGATGTATTTACGTCAGATAATCCTCTACAAACTCCTTCCATGGACTTCATAGAAGGGAGTAAAAACTTGAGCTGGCCCAAAATAAGGAGGTGTGTGGAAGGCAGAGGAGATCGCAGAGCAGGGGCTCTCTCAGGGGCACAACACGGGGTCAGGACAGGCACAAACGGGCCCAGCCCAGCAGGTCAAGGTGCCCAAATGCTGCTGCTTCAGGGCCACCTCCAGAGGAAGCCCTGTGCGACGTCCTCTGGTGACCTAAGGCTCTGCAGATGAAGGCCACGCTACGTACAAGAGATGCTTTCTAAAAGTAAACTGTGTCCAGAATTGCAGACACGAAACGGACCTGAGCCTGTCAAGCCCAGAAAATTTTGGTGTTTAGCTACACAACTTTTAGTACCTATGGGTCCTCAAACTCATTTCCCTCTCACAGACTCAAAATGAAAAAAACCAACTAAACCCAACTAAAGCCCTAGACAGAAGCCAGCAGCAATTATCAATGTTTAAGCTATGGATTTTTTCCATCTGTACAGAGGCTTATCACATAAATAAATACCCTCTATTATTCTTCTCCAACTGCTTGTGGGTGACTGTGACAGTCATTCAATAAATGGACAAAGGGAATAATATAAATCCCCTGCATCTAGGGAATTCCCCTAATTAGAAGTGGCAATGAATTACAGAAGAAATTTGGGTTTAATGTAACATCTGCAAATGACAGCTGTCTCTGCACACACTTATTCTGTCATTCCTTTACTTAAAATAATTACCCACCCCCCAAAAAAGTGTAAAATGTTTCCATAGCGGTTTTGCCTTCTTTTAAATTTTTTTGTTTATCCACTGCTGGCATTACTATCCAGGCAGTTGGAAGGAATGGGGACAGAGGAAAGCCTGTGCCACCAAAACGATAACGCTACGGAGCGTCGAGTTTTTCCTCTTTGGGCAGCAATGTTCTTAGGTAAAATTTTTATCCCATGCCCTGTCTGGAAGCACTGACAGCGGGAGAGGAGAATGTAGAAGCACAAAATAAGGAGGTTCAGTAGGTATCAGCATTAAAATGATACCACCACACAAATACCAGAAATGTAAAGTCAGATTAGCAGATGCTGCTGGGGCAGGGAAATTCCCTGCCGGGCTTTTTGGACAAGTAGGTTTTGCTTACAGGAATTGCCGTCACGGCTTCAAACCCACCTGGAGCTGGGGAGTGAGGCAGACTTTCTCATGCCGCACTAGGGGATTCGCAGATGTAACCCATGGACAAGGTGTGTGTATCCCACCCAGGGAGAGCAGCAGTGGAGCCGAGGGCTCCGGACCCGCCGCGATCCGAGCGCCGCACAGCCGGACCAGGCGCACACAAAGCTCGGAATTATTCATTCCCGAGCAGATCCAGCGGCCTCGCCGAGGGTCATTAAAGTCAATGAAGCTGCATCTCGTCAGCTTCCATCTGCACAGGGGCTCGGCCCTAACGAGGGCCGGGGGCGGGGGGAGGCCAGGGGAACGCGCAGGGCGCGCTCCCCGCTCGGCTCCGCTCCGAACCCGGCACCGCGCACCCAGCCCAGGAAAACAGGGCTTTGATGGCCACAACAAACAAACAGTCTGCTCTGACAGGAATCGATTTTAAAAAAAGAGGGAAATATCCTCTTCTGTGAGTGCTCCAAATGTCACTGCAAGTTATCCACGAAGCAAAAATTAATATTCAGCCCACTGCAAACACCTGCTTCGTTCCAATTTTTCCAACAGAAAAATCATTATTTCTGTTGCCCGCAGTAAAAGTAGGCAAGGTTAAATAAACCTTCCGAGCACAAAGACTTCCTCTCGACAGCGAGCAGCACTAGTTAAAAGAGTGGGGAATGGGTAAATTATTGTACCAAATGGCTGAGAATTAATCTCTGATGACGAGCTGCAATCTAACGAGGCATCTGTGTCCCAGGGAACCCGCAGCATGTCCCTGGCGGTATGTGCAGTGCGGAGCCTGCCTGGCATGCTTTGTCCCCTCTCACAGGCAGCTTTTCCTCTCATTGTTCCCAATATCCTCGTGCATCTGTGACGCGTGGAATGCATTCACACTAACAGACTTACTATTGTCTTCCCTCCGAAGCTTTGTCGGGCAAAGACTGCAGCACGGTTCCTGATAATTATATTGCTTAATTAATCAAGACAAAAAAAATTTGCAAATCATTGCCCGGTTGCCAAGCAGGGAGATCAAAAATGAAAACAATACAAGCTGAAGCAACATAACAAAAGTAACAGCTATCTGATCAGAAATTCTTCTATAATGAAGCTATTAATGCTAAAGCGGTTAATGTTAACATTGCTCCAGGTGTCTCTACTTGGCTGCAAACAAAAAGGCTAACATTATGGATATAAAAGGCCAAATGTTGCCATGGATTCTGTAACCTGATAGAGAGGACAGCCTTTTCATTCGATTAGGGAATGCAATTTAAATACCAGGGACTGAAGCCAAACAACAGACATTTCTCTCTGCAAGCCTCTTTCATTCACCCTGGGGTCAGTAGCTGGTGAACAAAAGGTCAGCCACACTTGCCCTGGAAATGTCTGGATTAATTTTATTACATTGTAATGGTTTGTACTTTAAATGTAGGGATAACACTAAATTTCCAGTTAGCTCTTATTCTGGCTGCCTGTCGGGTGTCTTTGACCAATATGTAAGGTGACACAGCTTTTCTCCATCGCTCCAGAGACGTCTCAAGCCTGTTCCTAATGCTCGGTTCTCTAAGTTCCCTGATGGAACGCTAAAAGCTAAAATGCTCAAAAAGTAAACTGCAGAGCTCAACACCAAGTGTAAAACAGCCCCAACAACCCACTACTAGAAAATTTTCAAGTTTGAAATGTCTAGTGACAAATCCCTGGTTGTAAACATCTAACAGCTCCGTCGTTTGCAACTCAAAAAACACTGTCTGCAGCTGGTGACAAGGGATATGATGGAGGCATCTAGCACAGCCGGTTACTCCTCTGGACAAATACTGTCCCTCGTATAAGGCAAAAGGTGTTTATCACACTGATTACCTTCACAAAGTATATTTAATGCATATTTTTGCATCCATAATGTACCAGACAAGCACTTGCTGAAGCGGCTTTTTTTTACACCCGTGCACAGATGTACATACACACACATCTCTGACGTTTTGCAAAAAAAAAAAAGCGTTTTTTTCCAAAAGCTGTCTCAACTGTGAGCCTCCCATACTTTGTTTGGTGACAGGATGTCCAATGCCTCCACCATCCCACCCAGTCAGGCGGCAGCCCCGCAGACGCGCGAGGCTCTGCACGGCACCGCGTGGGCAGCAGTGACCCAGCACCACACGAGGAGCTCGCCTCGTGAGCGGTTCGCTCTCGCTGCCTCGGAAGAAATTCACAATGGTGCTAAATACCGTCCTTTGCCCAGTAACTTCCACGGGCTGGGAACTCTGAAATGCTTCTCTCAGCGCTAAGTATGGCCATAAAATGAATGAGCAGTCACTGCCAGCACCATTAGTAACTCCAGTTTTAAAGTAAGCTCATTGCTCAGCTCATCTTTCACCCGAGACAGACAGACTGGTTTTGCACTCGCTGGGGAAAAAGCAACCCCCAGACTCTAAACCACCGCGCCTTACTTGAGCAACGCAACTGCTGCTGACATGCACAACACAGCAGAGCCAGCAGAGCACCCAGAACGTACCTCGGGTTTCTTCATGATCTCGATGAAGAACATGTGATTCTTCATGGGGTAGATGACGATGAGGACGTCCCCGAAGTCGGTGGGGATGATGCCCCTGCGGTAGTTGCGGGTGTGCTCGGACCACACGATGTGAACCTCATCATTTCCCAAGTGACGGAGCTGCAACGGCAAATTGGCTCTTTATTAATCCGAGCGATAACCACGCTTCAGGAGGGGTCATGGCTCACAAATTGAATTACAATGCTCGATAGCAGGAATATTTCATTACGGAAAAAGTTAAAATATTGTTTTTCTCCAGTTGCTCATGAAAGCATCAGCTCAATAATTTGCTTCATTTAGAACTCATTGTTGTCTGATGGCTTAATTAAGTCATTATCAAACTAGCCATTAGCATGATATGTAAATGTACATTACCTACAGTGATTTAAGATGGAAAACCGAATTACTAGAACAAAGCATTAACCAACAGAGCATTGTATTCCAGCTAAAATAAGGCAGCTGTCACAGAAATATGAAATGCCTTGACTCAGAATGTCAAGAAACTGCCTGTCATGAACCACTATAACTGAATTTATTATCCACAAGCATCTCCTCACTGACTGTGTCTGGAGGGGGCTCCTGCTTGAAATGTCAGCAAAATATCTGGGCAATGCGAAGTAGAGAAGAATGGGGAATACCGTGGGAGTTACACCTTTTCATTTGGAGCAGAGTTGCATGAAATACAGATAAAATTTAAACATGACATCTGCAGAAAGCATCCGAGAGCCTCTCTGTGTGTGTGCGTGTGTGTGTGTGTTTGCTCTGCTGCTGGAGGAGCTGGAGGTGATCTAACAGATGGCAAAAACTATTTGGCAATCACATACAAGCCTCGCACAATGGTTTCAACTGTAAGCTTTAAAGTTAAAATGTAATCCACACGCAGAATGCCAGCTCCAAGCATAAAGAGAATTTAAGTCCCACTTAGAGCTTAAAAGACACCCCCCACCCTCCAATTTGGTGCTACCCCTGGAACAATGTGCACAATAGACCGAACAAAGAAGCCAAAACGAAGCTCTGCTACTTCACTCTGTGTGGGGGGAGAGAAAAAAGGGAAGAGAAGGTGGTGGTTTTCACTGGTAAATAACAACTAACACCAGCACGCTTTGGAGCAGCCCACACTGCGCTGATGAAACTTCCCTGCTCAGAACCAGGCAGCGCCTTTAGAAGGAAAACCTTTCACTCCTACGTATTGGTGCCAAACTGGACCCCCTCAGTCACGAGAGAAATGTGGCAAAGCCAACACACTGTGAAAAATCAAAAAAAAAAGCTGCAACTGTGACCTTGGCTTACAGTTCATATTCCAGCAGAATATTCCGCTCACAGAAGGACTGAGATCCTCAGCTTATTTTAAATGAGACAGAAGATAATAACTGTGTTTTATTTACACCCATGAGTAGAAGGTAATTTTAGCTGTGTTTGAAGAAAATATGAACCATTTTTGTCTTGAAAAAACATGGGAACATTAACAATACTATTATTAGAGCTTCTTACGTGTACAAAACAAGTAGAAGTTGCTGTTCTGGTGGTCACCCCAACAGCTGTGCAGAATCCCAGTAAAAACAAAGGAACACACAAGAAAACACACGTTGGTAATGCCACAGGCTGACGTCTACCAGAGGAAGCAGGAATTTACACACAGGGCAAAATCCTGATCTCACCCTCCATGACCAGGTGCAGCCAGGTCACCTCCAAACTGATTAGAAGCAAGATGTCAAGTTTAGTCTTACAAACCCCTAAAACCCATCTGGTGAGCAGACTTTGTGCACAGCAGGTCCCAGATGCTGAGGGTGCCTGGCCAGGCTGCCCCGCTCCAAGGATGGGCCCAGTTCAGCCCAGCTGAGCTCAGTGAAGCCCCAGCCAGGGATTTGCGAGGGCCCACGTTTGCCAGGCTGAGCCCAAGCCAGCTCTGGCCCTGGCTTCCCAGCACAGAGAGCCCACAAAGGCGGCACCCAGCAACCTGTGCCGTAGGAAGCCCAACAAGTAAACGTGGACACGGAATTCCAAAAGGCAGTGCCGCTTCCCGGTTGCAGAGGGCAATTCACAAACCCAGCTCAGCTCTTGTGAAGAAAAGGCTCTGTACTGCCATGCCTCCTACAGCTTTTGAGGTGAGAAACAGCACATACTGCCATAAAAACAGTCATCCAAACATGTCCAAATACTGCTTGAGGGACCCTTTTTAAAATCCCAAGGAACTGTTCTGATAATAATCAAACACTTGGTACTGATACTGCAGCCTTGAGAACAAAATTCAGTGAAGAAGGGAAATTAGCCGAACCAACATTTGATGTGCTCACGAATCCCTAACTCTGCCACGATCCCCACGGGCATGTGCCAGTGACTTGTCCTAGAGCTTGAATTACTGCCCTTGTTTCGAAGTAACACATCCTTAAGCACCACAGCTACAAGGTATAATGCTACAAAGAAAAAAATTGGCATTAATCAAAAATACTTGTTATTGAGAGATAACTTCATTGATAAAAAGCCGTTATCATAATCTCATCAGTGACAATAAGCCAGCTGCTATTTCCCTGTGTTGTTTATTCAAAACAGCAGCTGTGGGGCAGACTCAGTGCCCTGAAGGACTTCAGCAAGTTGTGCTGAAATGTTCAAAGCCCCACGGCTGACGTGCGCTGAGCCAGAGCTCCAGGCTGCGCTCTCCACCAAATTCAGGGGTGGAGGGGGGGGAATAAGGAAAAAAGCTACACCAAAAAAAAAAAAATCCCAAAGCAGCCACAAAATCAGATCGGTATCAGAAGCAAAGCCCAACAAGAGGCTGGAATGACAGCTCTGCGAACGCGGAGGGGAACAGCAGCCCTGGCAACGGCAGCGTGTGCTCGGTGGGCGCGCAGGAACGAGCCCTGGCCTGGCTAACGAAGCCCTGGCCTGGCTAACGGGGCCCCGGCCCTGCTGTCCCTCCCGTGGCCCCGGGCGCGCAGCTCCAGCGCCGAGCTCCGCGGGTGCCCGCGGCCGGCAGGCAGTGCTGACACTGGTCACGGTGCACACCTCCGGCATGACCTCCTTTCCCTGCTAATTGCATTACACAGCCAGCTGGCTCCAGAGAGGAGTCGTCTGTTTGACTGAAGAATTCCTGCTTTTGGGGAGGCAGGGCTGCTACTTTTGCTAAGTAACAGTGGGGCCTGACATCCCCATTGTCTGGCTGACTGTGCGCCCATCCTAAAATCTAAGTTTTATTTGTAAATTAACCAAGGAACTTCCTGCCAGAGCAGGGCTGCCTGGAGGACTGATAATGTGTGCCTTTCATTCCCTTTCACTCTCACTGTATCACTGCCAATTTGTTTTTCTGCTGCTCGCCAGCCCGAGGCCATAAAAGCCTTGTAAGACATAAGTGCAATTATAGTCCTGGAGTCAAATGAATTGGACAAATCCAATAGCACAGCTCTGTCCCCACTCTGCAAACCCCTACAGCAGTCAGATTAGCTGCTAAAAATCTAATCTAGCCCCAGCTAACAAATTTCTGCAGCAAAGGAGCAAGAGTTCAGTATGGGGTTGCAACCAGATTTCTGAATTGAAAAAGTTCTGCTCTGACAATGGAGAAGATGGAACAAATCACAGAGAAATTCGGCAGCACATCTTTAAACCATTAAGCACAATTTGAGCAGAAAAAGACAGGGACAGTAGGATGCCATTCCTGGGACTGACTTGCACTCTTGCCACAAGACAGACAGATAAAGTTTGGAACAAATGACACTGAACCCTACAGCAGCAAAAGAGATCAGCTGGATTTTGTTTACTCCACTAGAAAAGATTTCTGTCAGGGCCGAGACTTATTTGGACAGGGGTTTTTCTTTCTTTCTTTTTTTTTTATTTCTTCCCTCCTGAATTAGCAATATAATGTCAGCGATATACCTCAAATAAAAAAAATGCAGACTGCAAACAACAGCTCTACTGCACAAAAACAAGGGGGCCAAGTTCATCCCCAGTGGAAACACACCTATTCTTGGGAATTCATACCAGAACTTCATTTATCCTTGCGTTCAGTAAAAATAAAAAAACCACAATAAACATTTAAGTAAAATTACCACATCTGCTGAATTCCCCAGCCCCCAGAATTTATGGCCTTGCTACTGCTCTGCAGGCTAGCAGGTGCTCAGTCCTTCTGTTCAGCTCGGAGCGTGCTGACAGGGACGAAGCCTCTCTTGGTCTGAGGCAAAATAAGCAGAGAGAAAACCCCACAGCAATCCCATAGATTTCAGAGATTAGGGGGACGACCTTAGATCCCAGAGGGAGGGCAAGGAAACAGAAGTTGTGGCCCCCACTTCATCCTGGTAAAGTTTCCTCCTCCCAGTACCACTGTCCCATATCACCAGGTATGGTTCTTTGCAGGAGCAGGAACGGAATGAATGCCATGGGAATCCATCTTTCTCTCCCACGCTCCCATGAAAAAAAAGCATTAATGGCAGGAAGCAATAAATACAATCTTTTTAACCCGGACATTCTGCCCCAACAATCTGAGGCAGGGACCTGTCCACCTCCCAGAAAGTGCAGTGCTTCTGAAACGCACGCACCTTTTCTCCGCTCGCAGCTGCAGCTCTGTAAAATCTGCCGCCAGCCCACGCTGATCTGCACGGAACTGCACGCTTGCTCACAGCAGAGCTGTGACAAACTGAATGGAACTGTTGTGTGGGGAACCACGGACGAGTACGCATTAAAAAGCCCTCTGGATTCCAGTCATCTGCTCTGAGCCACTGCTTGCAGCTCCCTCAGGTCCACGAGCTTGCTCAGAGCTTTGTCCTTCACTGGAATTCCCAGTTTGATCCCTGCGGGCTTCCATTCTCACAGCAGATCTCAAGTTTTTCTGAAGGGTCCCAGAGCAATCTCTTTGCAGTATTTTCCACAGACAGCACGTGCTGGAGCTGGCCTGGCCTCCTGGCACCACGAAACTCGGAGACTAACAGCTACTAAATGTTTTTGCTTTCTGTTTCTCAGATTCTCGTAGAGTGAAAGCAGGGAAGACAAACAGAGTAACTCTCAGTGGCTGTGATAGCCCCTAACATGAACGAGAATTAGGAGACTAAGCAGGCTGTTTACAGATAAACCCCATCTTCCCCCACTGTGCTCTCCCCCTCCCAGGTGATGAACTACTCAACAGCCAGACCACATCCCAGTGTCTTTGCCACGCTTCCACAAAACCCAGGAGCCAGGACTTACAAGGAAGGGAAGATTAGGCTAAATAAATGGCCACAGTTTGTGTAGGAAAAACAAGTCTGGGAAAGACATGGCAGCAGTTCTCAGACACGCGTAAGTCTGCTGCAAAATAATCTGCCCTTCATATCCATGTGAAATAGGGTAAGAATCAACGGGCTTAAATTGAAGCAAAGTAGCCCCTACAAGAGATTTTTTTCATGGCACAAGCAGTGGAGCATAGGAATATGGAACATGTTGCCTAGGGAAACTGTAAATCATTCATCACTGGAGTTCTGGTCTAGCAGCTGGACAAACACAGGTCAGGAACAATAAAAATACAGGCAGTCCCACCCTGGCAGGGTCCCAGAGACTCTACAGCCCTGTCCTACACACCACTGCCCCACTGCTCTATCCTGAAGCACTCAGAGTACTTTTCTCCACAGCCTCATATCCACAAAGGTAGCGAGGTACACAGGGAAGGAGAAACACGTCACTTTGCTGGCTTTTCTTTTTCTTCTCTTTAAATGATGGATGTCACGGTAAAAAAGACAAGATCTGACTTTAGTACGAAATGCTGGGCAATTTTTCAGAACCAGTAACCAGAAACTCCACCTTTATATTTCAAGGAAAAGCACGTGTCCTTCTGAAACCAACTGGACACCAAACACAGTCACCCAGTGACAGAGGTACAGACAATTCCCAGAGTAGAGCAGCATCCCATGGTGGACTGGACAGCGTTACTGACACATGCCAACAACCTCTGCCAATCCTCATTAAAAAGGCAGAGATTTGGTATGCCTCAAAAATCTCCTTTGACTGTAAGCAGCAGCTGGCAAACAGCATAATCTCAAATCACTCCTTGTCAGGAAAGACAAACGATTAAGCACCGATACCAACAGAACTTTGGGCTGGGTTCTGGCTGTCTTTGAAGCAGAGGCTGCTTGCCGGAGTTGTGCCTAACTGGCTACTGGCTTGAACCCTCAGCTGGCTGCTTGGGTTCCTGAGCCTGTCACCCACCCACCCCCCCAGCCCCCCTTTTGCTTTGCTGTTCCACATGGGACGAGTTGTCTGGAAGGTTTCACGATGCCACATTTGGTTGTTTTGTTCTACCAACCTACAGCAGTTTTGGCAGGCAGACAACGTACAAATGAAATTATTGCTAATATTATTACTCATGGTGGCATTTGAGGCTACCATGGAAATGTTAATTGTGTTTCAGAACCCAGAATTTAGATGCCATTTAATTCAGCTAACCCAGCTGCGGAGCACCACGTGGCACCGCAGGGACGGCCTGCCAGGGCCAGTTAGCACAAGCTGCTTTCACTTCAAACCTTCACCAAAGCACTTGATGACTGCAATGGTGCAAAATGCACTGCAAGGCCTTTACCTTTTTGGTCAGTGAGTCGTCCGAGTCTGAGGGCATCCTGGTGGACACGTGGAAGATGATCTCCACGGTGGAGGTAGCGTAGTAGGGCGCGGTTTGCCCCGTGCTGCCGTTGCGCTGCAGGCCGCCCATGAACCCGCCGTGCGTGGACAGGTCGACCTGAAGGAGCCAAAGGCACAAACAAACAGCAGCAATCTGAAAAGACTGATGCACGATCAGTGTTTACTTCTGTGTCAAGACTAATGAAATCACCACCCCAGGTCTCAGCAGCCATCCCAGAGAAAAAGAAAAAGTCTTCCCCTACAGCTCTGTGATCTTCCCATTAGATTTGTCTTTTCTGTGCCTGCATTTGACATTTACTAGAAGTAAATCTCTCTTAACTAGCTCCTGAGCCATCATCTATCCAGCAATTTTGCCTTCCTCCAGCAAACAGCAGCAAGGAAACAACAGCATTCTGCGACACGCTGCTGGCTGAGGGCTCTGTGGGGCTCAGAGCTCCCACTGCCAGGAGCACCACAAGAGGCAGAGAGAAAAAGAACCAGAAAAACTGCAGAAGAAACTGAAGATTTGTACAGAGAGAAAAACCTCACAAGAAATTATTCCAGAAGTTTAATCAGAAGAAACACCTCTCTGAAGTCAAGCCCAAGTCCCAAGGCGTGTTTGCTTTCCCGACAGCACCAGCCTGAGGATGCTGCATCTCCTTGGGGCACTTGGGCCCTTAAAAGTGACACGCAGCTACTCTGTATTTCCCAAACCCAAAAACGTTGATAGCATTTAGATGGTGACACGCCATTCTGACAAAGCAAAGCAAACCTGCACACATCATAAAGAACTCCTGTGCTGAGTGTGTGTCCTGACCACGGCAAGAGCTAAAAAGCAGCCAAGCCATCAGCGTGTCGTGAAATTTTCTTTTTGGTGAACTAAAAGCTGTGCAGTGCCACCAGCAACAGCAGCTTGTCTAAATTTACAGCTATTACCTCCCAGCCCAGTCCAGCAACAAAATCTTCATACGCCTGGCTTCCCCTTGCGTTGGCCAGGATGGAACACTTGTCCTCCTGTCCCTCGGCGATGTAGAACACGGCGATCTTGTGAGTCTCACGACTGCCACGAGACGGAAAAATAAATCAAAGTTCAAGAAGTTTCAGCTCAAAATTGTTTTTCAGATTCCCCTGCGCTCCAAACATACAAGCAGGCGCCCACATTTAGCTCCGTATGCCCATTTCTCTTAGGCACACAAAACATAGTCACTTTCAGATTTCCCCCCATTTTCCGGCCACCAAAACCCCACTGCAGAGACCCCAGCTCTGAGAGCAGAGTCAAGCCTGTTCCTCCTGTGCACCAGACGCAGAACTGGTGACCAAATTCCAATTACAGGGTTAATGACTCAGATCTGTGCAGCACTGCACAGACAGCGAGGTGGCACAGGTGTTAATGGGAGCATAATTTGACCTACAGAATCTTAATTACGGGGTGATGACATACAAGGCAGAAATAACATTATTGACTTTCGGACCCTGGGCTGAGTTTTACAATGCTGACAGGGACAGCTGGCTTCCTTGAAAGCAAGCAAAGTGCATTTGATACGGAAATTGTTGGGATAGAGGGAACTCGGAACTGCGCAGTGCTGCAGCTGTTCTTCAAACAGCTCTATGCCGAGTAATGAAAAATAAAATGCAACATCCAGAACTCCATTCTGCCACTTCCCGGCTGAGGAGCAGTTCTGGGTAGATCACCCCCAAAAGTACGGCTCCTGACACAGGGCTCGTCCTGTAGAAAATGCTGTTCTGTGTCAGCTGCACCCAGGCCACAAACAATTTGATTCCCTCCCCTCTCAGCTAAAGCAAACTTGAAAAAAAAATCTGTCTCATTATTTGCCACTGATTTGGAAATCTGCGTACGCAGAGAACGTGCCAGTGCGGGTGGCTCCTCCATGCAGGCTACAGAACTCTGGAGAAACAAACAGCCCGATTTTCATACCAATATATGGATTCACTGGGAATGAAGCTTTGGTTCTGGCAACTCATTCTTCCTTGGGAAACACTAACCTTATCAACGGTGTGTTCACCACACATCACCTACCATTGGCGGGAATCCAGATTTTTCAGTTCTCGCAGCAATTTTGAATTCTTCTTCAGCAGGTGAAAGCTTTTTCTAAAAGTAAATAAAAAATGTTTGAAGGCGAATGCAACACAGTGCAGACACAGCATTTTGTCATCCAAGTAGCTGAGAGAATTAACACGACACGATTAAAACGATTGCTATACACCATCTATTGACCCCTGTTTCAAATAATCACTGAAGTTCAAAACTCTGCTCTGGCCCCCAGCGACGCAATGCTCGTTTTCTTAGGCGCATACACATTTGGGGGTGAAAAGTGAGAAGAGTACCCTACAAGCACGTTCTGGATCCTCCCTTCCTACCTTCTGTCCCAGGAGTTCATTCCCAGGTCGTTCAGCAGCAGCCGACAGAAATAGAAGGAGGCCTGTGGTTCGGCAGGAGGCGGTGGCTCCTGGCGGGCCACCCTCATGCTGCAGTCCGAGCCGCACTCCAGGATGAACGCCCTTTCCTGGGCGCTCTGCCGCAGCAGCGCCTCGGTGATGGCGCGCTCCTGCTCGGGGCTCATCCCGCAGGGCGGCGGCGACGGCTCGTTCAGCTTGCGCTGCGGGTGCAAAAGGCACTCGGGGCTGGTGCTCCCAATCCTCTCCAGCAGCTGGTCCAGGGCGTCTTCTCCTTCCTCCACCTGGGAAACGTCGTTCTGGGAGAGAGAGCGCTGCTCCGCATCGCCGGAGACGACGAAGGCGCTGGCCGTGCTGCGCTGCGGCAGGCAGCCCTCCAGAGGCCCGTACAGAACCCGGCCATCCCAAGAGTACTTCCCTGAGATATCCCTGACAATCACCCTCACGTCCGAGGGGGCTGCTGCCGGCTCAGCGCCCGCCTTCCTCTCGGCAGGGATTTGGAGGTAAGAGATGAGAGTGCTGTCGTTGAACACGAACAGCTGCAGGTTGGGGCTCCGGAACACTTCCGAGGACAGCTCGGAGCTCTCCACGTAGGAGTTGTCGTGGTTCTCGCTAAGGAGGCTGTGGAGGATGGCGGGGCCTCCGCTGAGCGGGTAGTGGCTCAGGTGATTCACCAGGTGAGTCATAACCATCCGCGCCGTGAGAGGGATCAGTTCCAAATTCCTCCTCCTCTTCTCTGAAACGATCAATGAAAACACAGTGCATCAGTAAGAGCAACGAGAGGCAATACAGAAGGAGCTCCTGCAGATTTCTGCCACTTTGCAGCAGCTCGCCTTGTCTGACCTCCTGATCCTTCCTGTTCAAGGAACTACTTCCAACAGCTTTCCAAGAAATCCTACCTGTCCCACGGTTTTGTTTTACTTCACCACATCCCCACAGCCATCGGAACAGGAGGGTGCCATGGCCCAAAAGCCAAGGTAAACCAGAGATGTCACTGGAAAGCAATGCTCCACCTCCATCCCTGGCAGGAGGGAGAGTCTCGGGTGAGGCAGGGAGAGGCTTCCTGGATGCTCAGATGCTCCCCTCAGCACAGGCACATACATCGTATTTTGTAAAGTGACTGTGCTCTGAGCTACGCTGTGCCTCCACTTCTCCTGTGGGAATGTTACTCCTCCTATAGCCAGAAACCTCCTAACTTCTAGGGTTTTTTCATATTCAGTCTAAAACAATTTTTCTGTGGTTCACAGCGTTTCTCTTTCCCTTTACATCTACAAAACAGAAATTTGTTCTAAGGAGCAGCATTGGCAACAAACTCAAACATCCTATCACAGAGGCAACTGGAATTCACCCAGAGAGAGCTCTGCCCAGTTTTGAAGGAACAGTTGCTATGTGCAGTAAGGAGAAGCACGTTTTCAAGGCAGAGATGGAACCTGGAACACTACTTCCCAGCTGCTGCACACACACACACTGGCCCAGCCCATGCTCTGGACACTCCCTTACCTTCAGCCACAGTGAGCAGGTTGCCCAAGTCGGTGGAGGAGGGGCACTGGGCTGGCTCCGAGCTCCTGACGTTCCCCAGGGGCAGGAAGGGGTCGTAGTCACAGGAGGAGAGGTCGGCCAGGCTGAGCACGTAGTGGCTTTGCTGCGTGTAGGTGCTGGAGCCGTTGACGCAGCAGTGCAGGACCTGTGGGGGCACCGAGCCAGTGACCGACCCAGGCCAGCCCCCAGTGAGCAGGGCCCCCCCAGCTCCGACACCGGGGAAGCCAGGACACACTACAAAGCCCATCTGTGTCCAAATTAACAGCACTTCTAAATTAACAGCCTCCATATCTGCACTGATTCTGGACTTCAACGGCTCGATTCAGGGCCCAGTTTGTGTTTTTACAGCCCACTTCAAATAATCCAAATATTTCTGCAAAGATGATTTTCCCTGGCTCATTGTTTTAAGCATTTCACCTTGGTCTCCACCATCCCCTGTCTGTTCTACATCTCTAGTCTTATCTTCTTAGCATTCTGCATTTGTGACTTCTCACCTGCATGCCATGATTTTCTAGAGCTTGACAAAGCTGCTTCTGTGCCTTCAGGGTGTGTGAAAGGCATCTTTTAAGCAGCCAGGCAGAGCAAACCACCTTCCTTCCCTGTACTCACTCTGTAAATGTAATCCAGCAAAGGAGCTCTGGATGCATGCTGATCTTCCACGGCGCCAGCAGACACAGGCTCCAGCAGCATTTTCACGGGCAGTGCCATGCACCAGTCCAGCAAGCACAGCAGCAGCGAAACTATAAACTGAACAAGAGCACGGAACGTTGATGTTTAGGTACGTTCTAATAAATTCACCCAGACTTTAAGGTATGAGTTGGAAAGTTTAAAATTCAACTGTGGTTCGGAGCGACCTCATTTAAACCCCCCCTCAATGAGCACAAAGAACGGAGACAGCTCTTTGCAGCGACACACCTTCTTATCCGCTTCCACGGAGGAGTACTCGGCACTCGGCAGGAGAAATGCAATGGTGGCCACGAGGATCTGCAGCCAAACAAACAAAGTGTCAGAAAGGCATTCGGCTTCTTCCTCTGCAGAGACAGACCCTCACTGCACAGGGTACGGAACAGGTGCAGTAGGAGCATCCAACTGCCCGCGCCAGTCAATGTCCAAGCGAAAGGAGATGTGTTACTGAGCACTTCGCAAACAATTCGCTACAAACGAGGGACCCGCACTGGTCCAGGGAGTGTAGCAAGTACATTCTTAACAATGAAAAAAAGGAGGAGTTAACAAAATCACAGCAGCCCAAGGAAGGAATTGAGACAACTTTGCACATGATTTCCACACAAGCGTTTTAAAGAATGTGACATACTTCGGTAATTTTCCGGCACAGGGAGGATTCGTACTCCTGAAGCTTCTGCCAGTAAGACACCAGCAGCTGAAGGACATCACAGGCTACCCGAGCTACCAGCTTGCTGGAAAACTGGAAGAAAAAAGGTGATCAAAAGCCAGATAAAATGTCCAGATACAGTACAATGCATTTAGCTTTTCTACACTTCATTGTTTTGCATCTCTGCAAACAGCAAGCAGCGTTAGCGCTGTGAAATCACATGGTCGGCGTCAGGAACCACCAGGTTGGACAGTGTCTGTGTGATCTTTCGCCTCAGTTTGCCGGGGAAGAACACCTCTAGGCACACAGGCTATTTTTGCAAATATTCTGCATGCTTGCACAGGATACCACAGCAGCAGCCTGAGCCTCAGACCGCCAGTGACCATCTGCAAGGTGAAAATGCCTTTTTTTCCCAAAGCCCAGCGATCAGAGCCCACCACAGCAATACCTTCAGCGTCACACCTATGACATTGATGGCTTTCTTCACGTGGGGGTGGTTTGTGCACTGCGTGAGCTCCTCACATATCCACACTCCGAGGCCACAGATGGCTATGCACCTTGGTGGAAAGAAAAAGAGGAAGCTTGTCAGAAATTTTAGAGGAATATTTAGTGGGGGTGGGGGGGGGAAGGAAAAAAATGCACAGAGATGAGAGGCCAGCACCTTCATGGTGCACAGTAAGGCTCCACTTCACAGGACCAAACCACAAGGCAGCAGCAGAAAATAAGCAGCAAGAAAGGGCTTTTCCAAGCCATAAATGGTTGGACTTGATAATGCTAAAGGTCTTTTCCAACCTAACCAATTCTACAATTTTCCCATTTCTTTTACTCAGTATTTTACCTTGCAGCTTCACTTGGCTCCTCTGCAGCATTCTTCAATAAAATATTTATGAGGCAATACTAAAATAACAAAATAAATTTGAATAAGCATGTTTTTCATACATCTACTTTAAAGCTGTTTAATTTTGACATAGTTACAGGTAAAGTCACTTCAATTCTCAAGTCTGTTGCTAAAGCATCTTTACCTCATGCCAATTGTATTTTGTCAAGGGAGAAACACCAATTACAACTCAAATATACAGGCCCTCGTGGAGACAAATCAAATCAACTGACGACTCATGTACAGGCAGCAAGAGGAAATCAATTCATTTCCAGTGTCAAGGGGCAGCTACGAACAACACGTGGTGGTGGCTTCATACAAACTGCAGTGTTTAGGTTCTAACCAAAACACGTCATGAAAAATTTAGTGTATTGTTTACTACAGAAAAGACACTTGTAAAATTAGGACAGTTTTACGACGCCTCCAGCGAGACTCTGAGGCCTGATGAAGAAAGCGAGAACAGGAGGCCAAGGCTTGTGTGAGGGCAACCATTTGGGCAGGAATGAAGCCACTGCACAGTAAAACCAGGTTAGGTACCGAAGGATTTACAATGAATGTGGCTTTACCTTCACATCTGCAGTTCCCGTGATGCTCTCGCTGGCTTCTGAAACGGGTCCCAACCGTGGGATTCCCTGGTAGGTATTTGGAAAGCACACAAGAGCACCAAGGATGGTGTGAGCTTCAGAACGGGGAGCCTGGAGAAGGGCAAGCAAGCAGAAATATTCCCTAAAAACTCTCCACACGTGGAAGTGCCTTCAGCTCTAGGCCAGCGTGCACTGCCATCCTCAGCTTGCTGCGCTCACCGTGCAGCACTTGGGTGTCTCAGGGAACACCCTCCAGGAGCTTTTCCTTCCCAACTCCAGCAGGAGCTGGGTTTAAGCAGTACCTAACACACACCCTCCCGCCCCTGCTTTTTCTGCTGTGCTGCTCTGTTCTCTTGGTGGGGCTGAGCTGCTCCTCCAGCGGCACCCGGCCCCACTCCTGAGCACATCCTACATCTTTAATACTTCCCCTCATTCCCCAATCTGACAATCAGCCGTTTGATGCCAACAAAGTACCTCTGAGGAACAGCTGAGTGAGGAGTTGAAGCACTAATCCAGCACCGCTGTGAGGCGATCCTGTGGCACAGAGCGGGTGCACACCCCACTCTGGCTCACTGCGTAGGTGATACCAATGTGCAGGGAGATCTCTACTCCAATAAAACTATCAAAAGCACCATGGCACGAGCTATAAACACATTAGCTACTGTGTAATGTTGAAAACACAAGGCACACCCAGTTTTACGCATGCAGGAGAAAGGGAAGGGGGTGTCCTGGTTTGTTTTTTTCCTCGGAAAATTGAGCATCCATTTCTTATTCGCCCTTTAAGTTTTGGATCAACAGTGAGGCTGATCAAGCTCTTTGAGGGCCGACGGAGGAAGTGTGGCTGGGCTCACCATTCCAGCTCTGCTGAAGCAGGAGAGGGCTGCGGCCCTGTGCAGGGCCACCCGCTCAGCCACACAAATGTCAAGAGTGGCAGCAAAAGCCCTGAGCCAGAACAGACAGAAAGGTCTCCCCTGAGCTGCTGTTCCGCACGCAACAGAGCTTTCCTGTTTTTCCCAGGACTGCCAGACCTTTACCTTTATTTTGGCAACCCATCATCGATTTGCTATTTTACTTACCCTTCAATAACTTAATCATTTAGACTCACATTTCTATCAGTGCTGACATTTAGCCAGAGATGCTGCATCACCCCAAGAGTTCCCCACTCTCAGTGTTGGCTCACTGCAACGCAGCTCACGCTGCTGGGACACGCTTTCCTCGCACCTCAGCCTTTGGATGAAACACCTCAGCAGTACCAGTGTGCTGCCTTATCCCAGGATCTCACAGACCCGCTGCCATGGTACCCACCCCCAGAGCCCCGGCAGCGTGGCTCTGCGGAGCCAGCCCCGCTCACCTCCGGCGTGTCCACGCTCAGCACGCGCGCGGCCGCCCCCAGGAAGTCCCCGATCAGCATGGTGAAGCCAGGCAGGCCCAGGAAGAAGAACCACGGTGGGCAGTGCTTTATGACAGTGTTGAGGATGTCCTGCAAGAGAAGGCACCTGTGAGAAAAGCCAGAAAGCCCAAAAGCAAAAGGGAGACTTGGAGAAGATGTAACTTTGAGGTTCGCTAGTCCCACACTGATCGAGGTGCAAATTCCCAGAGCTCTGTGTGCAGACCGACCTCCACGTAACCACCACCTTCCACTCCAGGGGCGTGGAGTAATGAAAGTGCATTTGGTACTTTGGTAACTTTTGTGCCCCTAAATTCCTATTAAAAACCCACACCATGCAGCTGTGTCTCTTTGTGCCTCAGCACAACCATTCTGTCAGAGACTTTAGATTCAAGCACCCAAACATTTAATGGATTTAAGATGAAGCACTGCCGCAGTCCAGAGGAGCGAGTTCCTAAAACCTCTCAGAATTCCGTGCCACAAGAACACGAGCTGCCCCCCCAAGGCCTGCCTGCTCCCTGTGCCCTGAAGGACCAGAGCAGCAGCCCCAGCTTTGCTCATCATCACCCTGTGGTACAGAGTACATTCAAGATAAGCATTTCATCTTTAATCCTTCCACGATTCAAGTCTTCATGCTCTCTCTGAACCACAGCAAAGTTCCTCTATTTGAATTAAGATTCCTTCCCCTGCAAGCTTTCAGCAGGTTTGAAGTTAGGCGTAAAATCTACATAATCCTTACCCGCAACACTGTATTTGCTGAAGAGTTAGATCAAGCTATTTCTATAGTGAATAGAAAACAATCTTTCACTCAATAAAATTTTGAAAAGCTGCAAAGGAAAACCCTTTTTTCACGTTCATCCTTACTGGTTTCATGACGTGTCAACGACAGCCTGAACGAACTTAAGAGCCCCAGAATGTGTCCTCGTGCTCAATCTCTACAGCAGAAGCTAAAGCCAACCCAACTTTCTCTACATGAAGAGGTGCTTTAACATCACCGCTATTTTCTCAAAGCCCCGCACAGCCCCTACTTAGTGTTCCACTAAGTGTTTTCAACAGCAGCATCCTATGAAATTACTGTTATATATTTAAATAAACAGTATTAGTTCTTAACACAGTAGCAGATAATGCTTTCACTTTCCTGAATAAGCTAAAATGCCACTCGAGTTAATGTTTAAACTCGTTTTAATCACTTCCTTTGATACATTTTAAGTCAATATGGGTCAATGCAAACACTGAGAACCAGAGCGGATGGATGCAGCCGCTCATAAAGCCGGGAGGTAAACTCTCAGTCGGAGCAGAACAAAGGACCCCCCTCGTTATAATTAAGGGCTGATTAACGCTCCGTGCTGGTCCGGCACGCCACACCTGTACAGCAGGGCCAGGTACAGCAGGGCTGGCCCCTGCTCAGGGCAGCAGATGGGAGCAGGCTGCTGGTGCTGCCATGTGCCACAATAAAGGAGCCCGGGCTAACCTGGCCGGGGAGCGCAGGGAACCGCTCCAAACAACTGCATTAACTCCTGTCCTCACCCCAGCGCTCCCATCTGCCACACACCAGGGCAGGGATTCTGGCTCTGCTCCCTACTCCCTGGCTCAGAACGCTCCCAATACGGGGGGTGTGGGGGGTAAAGAAGAACCACAAAACTGCTCCTGTAATACACGAATGCTGTGACAGCACACACGTTCCCAAAGGCTGCAGGAGTGGGGCTGCAGGGATCCGCTCGCTGGTCACGAGATGCAGTGCTGCTAAAAACAAATCATTTTCCCTAAAGCAAAAATTTACTTCAAAAAGCTCTTGAAGCAGTCCTCGCCTTCCCTTTGACCCGCTCAGCCGGGCTCAGCTCAGGCACTCACCCCCCTTTGGGGGACTGCAGCCCAGCTCAGGCCCAGGCAGGCTGTGCCCCGCCCGCGGCACTGCTGTTCTGCTCAGAAGGGCGCTCACAGGTAACCCGCCAGGCTTTTCCCCCTTTCCCCATCAGCAAAGCACCCGGCTCACAACCAAACAGGATCCGGGGCAGCAGTCTGGTAGCTTTGGAGCTTATCAGCAGAGAGAGGCTTGTGAGAAGGCGAGGGAGCGAGAACATCTGTGCTATCAGCGATACCGCAAAATCAGGTAACTCAAACAGAGCCGGGCCGCTTCCTTCCCTTCCCTGTAACGTAAACTCCGGGCAGCAGCTCCAGCCTAGTCAATGAATCACTTTAATTGAATGCTATGTACACAGCAACTGGAAAACACAAGCCATAAGAAAAACATATGGTGATGGCCATGGAAATTGGTTTACTCGTTCCGCGCAGTGTTGTTGCTTTACTCCTTTCATAATTGACCTTTAGAACGACAAATGTGTAAAATAATTTTGGTTTATTATGGCTCCAAACCTTTCAGCAATTACACAAAATGAAAATTTAAAAGGAAGTATTCATTCTGGAAGCATTTCCATTGTTTACATAATTGCACAGCTATAATTTAGTGTTCATGTTGTTAAAGAAAAGTGAAAAAAAGGACCATTATGGACTATTTCAATTCAAAATGATGCTCTGTGGTGTTAAAGCTGGGGGGAGAGGGGAGAGGAGGGGGCAATCACATGTGTGTCCTTCTCAAATGCATTAACCCTATAAATGGCATCGTATTTCAGTATAGGTTAATCTAGTAATTCAAATTATAAGGTCATGAACATCCACTGAGTAAGCGAAATAAATTTATGCAAGTTCGCTGAAAGGTCAATTGCAAAAATATTCTTCACCTAATTTTTGTTCCGAGCTTTTGCAGATTACAGGTGTAACCGAATAGCCCGCCAGCTGCCTTCCTCACGTTTCCAATTGTCCCTCAACAGGAAGGAACAACACGGATTTTTCACTGAAAGTTCACTCTGTTCCTCACCAACAGACACCTCACTGGCAGCTGAGATCTACAGCACGAGAAAGATTATTAATTTACAGAAGACTTAGGCGGTAAATCTTCCCTTTTCCTCTTTTACTTTAAAGGAACAAACATTTCCGCTTACTTATTCCAAGTTTCCCCTACCTATCACTACATTTGAGGTTAAGAGTTAACTTGTCAAAAATTAAGTTCCAATAAAAATTTATGAAGTATTTTGACAAGCTCAGGAGATCCAGGATTGGCTTATCAGAAAACTCCATTTCAAGGTGCCAGGTAAGACTTAACCCCAAACCAGTTACGTTTGCCCAAGTCTCTCGAGGCTGCAACACAATGGAGGGAGCCTTTTTTAATTTCTCCCATTTTGGAGCACATTCCATACTTTCACAAGCAGGGAGACCACTGGGATTAAGGACTGGGATGAATCTTCTGGTTTGTGCACATGCAGAGCAGTTCCTGAGCAGCCAGTGGATACAGAGACAAAGATGTGGGTGCCGAGGCCACGGCGCTGCCTGGCATGTGGAGGTGGCTTTGTGTCACCACACTCCTCTCTCCCAAATGCCTCTGGTGGCACCGCTCCGAGCTCTGACAGACAGAGCACCCACCGACCACAAAGCAGGAGTCTGGGTGGGATGGAAGCCACTTGGCAAGGTCAAACGAATTAAGGCAAAATAAATAGAAAAGAACACAACTACCAAAACCATTTCAGAATGCACAGCTCCTGCAACTGGCAGGACCCAGCTGCCCCCCTTGCTTCCAGTCAATCTTGCAGCTATTTTCTCCAGCACTTCCCACTTAGCCTGCTCGGGGCGAGCAGAGGGGGATGTGAGAGTTCCTGTGAGACCCTGGCATTTGGACTTTTGTTTGTCCCTACTGGAAACGTGCTGTCCGTTAACACTTTTTCAAAGCACTCAAAGCACATAATGGGAGTGCACAGGCAAATTTTCTACAGAGAATGAGATAGGGGGTGGATTAAAAGAGGGAGAAAATCATGGTGGCCATTGGAAAGAAGCCCCGAGAAGCTGAAACAGGGGAATCTAAGCCTTAATAGGCTACATTAAGGTTATTTCCTTTTAAATGGCAGTCTGGGAAAGAATCTAAACGGCACTATGCTTTCTGTACAACCAAGGGTCCTCGTGTGCAGCGCCATCAGGCAGAAATCCAGGCAAGAAGCACCCGTTCCACAGGGGACAAAAGCAAAGCTACTCGATTACTGCACCTTCACAAGGCTACTGCTGCTGTGCACTGCTCCCGGCTGCTGAGTAGCAGCAACTGGACACAAAGATACAAAAGCCCCCAAATGTCGGGGTTTTTTTAATGTCAGACCAATGTTAATACGAACAGGTAATTAATGACTCCTCCAGTAGCAGCTCTACTGCAAACCGCTTCCTATTACAAATGAGCCCTTTCCCACGCAGAGAGCTCCAGCCAGCGTTTCTACGGAAGCTCGCCGCAGAGCTGCCGCAGCTTCCTTTCCGTAATCCCCGGCAGCGCACCCCGGACAAACACAGAGGCTACGGACAACGGGCACCGGCTCCTCACCCCCGCTACCGACAGAGCTGCTCGTCCACGGCATCCTTGCACTGCTCGAAGGAACCGAGCTGAAACAAAGCTGCTAAGGGCCCGGCTGCAGCCAGGCTGCGCTCCAGGGGCAGGCCTGCTGCGTGTGCTGACATTTAATCACCCAGGACATCTGCCAGCTTGGCTGGACTGGGGCGATTTTCCTCTCATTCCATATTTAAAGCTTGTTCTGCTCTTCATATCACTGAACTGAAAAAGCCGCCAGCAGCGTCTCCTTCCTTGGCTGTCCATTGTCCTTTCCACAGAGAGCCTCAGAAGTCCTCACCTTTGACTACATTCTCTAAAAAAGGTAAGCATCCTGTCCCAGGGGTACTCTGCCAAGTAAGTACCACCATACTTTTACTAAATTTATTTCTTACACTCACTCCCAAAGTCAGGGATACAACTGACTCCCTCAGTCACTTTGCAGGCAACACCTCAGTGTTGCTCACCCCGGTAGTAGGGTGAGTGGCTAAAAAATTACACTGAACAGCCAAAGGTTGACTTGAAAAAGGATTGAAAACCTGCCTCTTTTTACAGTGTCCCTCCAAGGTTAAGCACCTCACCTGCACGGCCTTCTCCTCTCAAACTACAAGTGGAAATTTAGAAAGAAATAGGAAATTTTTGTGTCACAAAAATCCACAGGATTCTTAGGAGAAAACCACCAGCAATCTCAAAGGATTATTTAAGTACCAGAAAGACCAGAGATGAAGAGCCACAATTTTCTCAACAGCTGATCTTCTGAGAAGCCGTTTGTGATTGTGTTTTGGTACTTCTGTTCTTCAGCAAATTGGAGGACGCTATGGAGCAAGGAGACTTTTCCATGTGAATGAAGCAAAAGGTACTGCTACGGTAAACAGCCAGGAGCAGGAAACCAGCAATAACATTTCTTTTCCTGGTTCAGGTATTTGCAAAATCTGTGTGCTGCAGTGTTAGGTTTTGGGTTAATCAAAAAAGCTGTATTTATTATCCGAATCAAAAGATACACCTAGTTGCAATTGCTGGAATACGAGTTTTCCAGCCATCAGGCTCAGCTGGCAGCAGAGCAGCTATGCCTCCCCCGAAACTGCGGCAGGCCATCCCACAGCATCCCTACAAACTGCACCCCAGCAACGTTTCCTGATCTTTCCATCGCCTAAGCATGGGTAAACCACCTTCACCAACCCCCAGTGTGGCAGTGAACATCCCACTTCTCCTTCCTTCATGCTGGAGGCCAGGGAGGGAAGGCTGCGAGCCTCGATGAACTTCATTCATGCAAAAGCAGGAAAAGACCCCAGGCCCCCTCAGCAGCAGAGCAATGCCACTGGCTGGAGCAGGCCAGGAGGGAGGCACCCCACAGATGGGCCCCGGGCCCCTCCCGGCGCTCCCTGACCGCGGCTCGCTCCGCGCGGCGGCCGTTGGAGCCAGGGCTGCTCCCACCTGGAAAGGTGATGCAATCCTCGCACAGAATTGTTCGCTTCTCCAGGGATGTTTGTTGTTAGACACTTCCACATGGACAAATTAGCTGCAGCTCATTACCCCACCGTCTCCTCTGCCGAGCTAATTGCTACATCCTGGGCTCGGAGCGCTGCGGGAGCCTCCTATAAAATACACCCTCACACTGCTCTTTTATGCACCCCCCGAGACCAAAGCTGGGCTGCACTTGCTGGGAATAACACTGTACTCATTTATAACATACTCAAAATTGGATTATTTTGTTTTTCTATCAACACCAAAAGCGACACAACACAGCAGCAATTAGGAGATCCTCACATCCCAAAGTGAGGAGTGAAAAGAGAACTACAGTTCCAAAAAACACTTGTCATGCAAACCAAAATATTGAAAACTGTTCAGGTCAAAGAGGTTTCTGACTGTGACACTTTTAAATTACGTAACCACCTAAAAAGCTCTTCTGAAGCAGCCAAGGTGATTTACTGGAGCTGGGCTGTATTTCTGTGGCTTTCCTACATAAAGGCGAAAGTTGCACTACTGATCCATCCAGAAGGAAAATTCCTCCATGAGGCACCTCCTACTCCCTTCCTTCTGTGAACATTCCTAAAAAGGGAGAAATTTATGCCTGTGCTTAGCAGACAAACCCAATGTGTGCTAAGAAGTCCCCCCCCAAGTTTATTTTGGTTTGCACTAACTGAAATCCTGGAGAGCACACCAGGATCCCCGTTCCAGTGATCCTGGGCCCTCTCTGATTCCACACCCTCTCTGATAAAGAGGCTCCCGCTATCTGAGCACCCAGCAAGCACCTTGGAGCCAATCACCCTGGAAACAGAGGAGCAGGTATAAGGATCCTGCTTCCTATCAACACCTTGCTCCAAGGCAGTGCCAGCTATCACCTCACCCAGCAGTTCCACAGCTGAGGAAAGCACAGCGGGAAGGACACGCACGCACAACAGCAAACCTGCGGTCAAGTGTGCCACCAAGAGGCAAACGCAGCCACCAGAGCGGGGAGGAAGAACAAAGAGCAGCAGCAGTCTGCAAAATATCCAGGGAAATCATGGAGGGACACGCAGTGTGGGGCTGCAAAACACCCAGGGAAGCCCTGGAGTGATGGGCAGCTGCAGCAGGACTTCCAGGATTTTCCAGGAGAAAACTCCTGCCTTTTTTTTCTTATCTGTTTAAAAGGAGTATTTTCCAACTGCTCTAACTTTTCAGGAGGGAAACTGAAGGGCAAGAGTCCAGTAGTGATTCCTTCCTTCCCTTTTCCATCTCAGAAATGATCAAACCTGGCTGGTTTCCTAAAGGCACCAGCAGTAACTCCCAGAATTTCCTGAGGGGAAATTCTGTGCCCTTTCTGCTGCCACCCCCAGCAGAGCTCCAGCCCTTGCTCTCACTCCTACAGCTATAAAAACCTGGAGGCATTCCTAGATAGTCTTTACTCTGTCTAAAGAATATTTCCTAAGAGTTTCTACGAGCACTGAGCTGTTTCTGCGAGCCAACCATCGTCTGACAGCTTGAGTAAGTCTTTTCCTCGCCTCGCATGGAACACTTTATCCCCAAGGCCACCCCAGGACAGGAGCAGCTTTCATGCCCAGCAGCAGCAGCGGGTTTTGGCAGCACGTCCTGTTTGCCACGGCACAGGGCACTCGGGAGGGCACGCAGGGAGCGGTGGCACACGAAGCAAGGCTCCTACCTGGTCCTCGCTGGTCAGGCCCAGGCGCAGCACGAAGTAGAAGTGCACCAGGAAGTCGGAGTTGGGCAGCAGGTCCTGGCGCCGGCTCATCATGGCACAGAGCAGCCGGAACGCCTGCAGCTTCCCCTCCTTGTACTCGCTGGGCAGCGTGGCTGCCTGCAACAACAACACCCACATCACTCCTTGCTTTCCCCACCAGCCAAGGCAAAGCTGCCTCGCCAGCAGCTCTCCCACCAAAAAGCACACACACAGTTATACCCAGCTCCACAGAGCCTTCGGAGGGCACTTGCTGTCTTAGCCAGCAGCGATGGTAAAAGGCAAAAATAAGGCAACTAAATACACACCAACTCAGCTCTGACATGGAGGAAAATACTCACGCGTGAGAATTTCAGCACTGACCTTGAACAGCCATGAAGCAAATATCCTGAGAGGAGGGATGAGGACGGGAGGAGAGGGAGTCGACTGATTGTCCACGCTGATAGCCAGGTTGTCCCGGATCTAACGGTTTTTGAAGCAGAGCGTTAATAAAACCAGTGTCTCACTGTTTTAATGCTCTTTTTTTCACATGATTATGTTCTAATTTTACTTTATTTACATTCAGGCACTACACCCGGTGCTATACAGAGTTCCCACTTCAGCCAAAGCCACCAGGGAAAGCTTGTTCTATGCTGCTGCTCCCTGGCCAAAGCAAACACCACCAGTTTGAGTCACACTGTGGGCCTTTACACAAATACCAGTGCCTGTACTTCTTTCTTCTTTGCTACTGTTTCCTCACCCCATTTAAATTCTCCCGTCATTGGACAGGACTCCCTATTGGAGTTAGCTACTGGAAACCAAGCAAGATAAAGCTTCCTTTAGGACAGAACCCTCCCCATGCCATGCTCACGCTGCAGGTGCTAATGCTGAACCACAGCAAGAGAAATGTGTCGCTGTCGTTAGCTCTAAGTACCACATACCTTTGCAAGTTTATACCACAGCTCGTAAAGGTAGCCGAAAACTTTTGCATGGATTTTAGGTGACTGTATGTTGTTCACATCTCCAAGAATTCCCAGGATCCTCCTCCACAACACAGCAGCAGAATCAGGATGCCAACCAATAAGGCTTCCACCAGCAATTATACTGCAGTCATCAGCCAGGAACTCGCTACTGTCTGTCAATTTAAAGTGTTCCATTTCCACAAGTCAGAAACGCAAAGTATGAATTTGGTGAACAAAATCTGGCCATTACTCCTCCTAACTGTCTTCCATCTCAAAAGGTTTCTCTCCCCAAAATCTCTCTTTCATTGCTGAAGCTTCTTGTGAGTCAAAGAAAAACATGGCAGCAAACGTAGGCAAAGGGGCTCGCAGGTGACAGTGCCACAGCACTGCCACACCACACCGTCCCCACCCCCAGGGGGCTTTTCAACAGGCAGGCAAATGCAGGCAAATGCAGGCAAATGCAACATGCACGCACCTGAGGGATGCATTCAGTCAATAACTGGCTCTTACAGGTAATATTTCTGTATTTATAGAAGTCACTTCTTTTTTTTTTTAAGACCACACAGCGTAGCAAGACCTGGCAACGCAACTGGGTAGAAGAATAAAAAGCCATGGCTGAAGAGTCCTGAGGAATGTGCTCAGGCATCACCACTCACACAGAGCAGCTCCTGAGAGAGCAGAGTGCACAGAGAACGGGGCTTGGAGGAGACTGTCAGGGTAATGGAATCCATGTTCTTAAGCAGTACAAACCCAGTCCTGCACTGAAGTGCCCATTTTAGTGACGAGAGCTGGTAGCAGCTCTCCTGTCCGCAGGCGGGAGCACAGCCATGCTCCGGGTGCACCTGCAGCAGCCAAGGGGTGTAGAGGGACATTGCAGGAAACCTCTGCACAGGCAGAAGGAAATAACTCATGTCCTCAGAGGACTCGAGGAAGGTTAGTGAAATAAAAGGCATTTCAGAGGCTCTTATGTTTGAATATATCTAAAAAAACAACTTAGGGAATTTTTTTCCACTTTTTGTGTGATAGTCCCAAGGTGCTAAACCAGATGTTATTTCTTAAGAACATTAGAATGATCTTCTGTGGATCTGTGCTCAGGGAAGTGGCATCTCTGCTGCTCAGTGGTGGTGTCAGCGTTGCTCTGCCTTACCCCATCAGGCTTCCCCAGCAAAGCAAAGCTGTGCCTTGGGTGAGAAGCAGGAATGCAGAGAGGGGCGCTTTGGCTCTGCTGGGCAGTGACACATCTGCTACCCCACTTCTCCTCTCCCTCCACATTACCCTCCGGGCTACTACACGTGATCCTTTCTCTTCATACCCCCAAAAGGAGCAATTCTTGCGCCACAGCCATAAACGATGCATTCATCATACACGATCATCCTTACCATGGGCAGCAGTACCTTTCTTACAGCAGCACTCTGAGCTGCTGGACTGGCTGTGCTGGTTCGCTAAAGCACAGACATTTCAAAGGAAAAGTGGATATGAAAAAATACCCTTGCAACTGTGTATCCATTAGGAAACCAGTCTGTAAGATATTCCCACATTGCTGCATTAGGTTCCTGACCTAACTAACATCTGACTCACATCACTAGATGAAAGGTACCTTTACAAATGGCAAAGAATGAACCACTTATTCCCTATCAGTCAAAAAAATACAGTAAGACACTTCCTCAGACCATTCTGCTGTGAAATAAAACCCATTCACTTGACATGGAAATTAGTGTATTGTACTTGAACAGCGGGGCAGGCCCATGAGTGACCAGCTACTGCAGCCCAGCAGGGCAGCGGTGCTCTGGCACCGCAAGAAGCCCAGTCATCTTCAGCTGGGTGGTGGCTTTCTGGATCATCATTTATTGGCAAATAAATCGATGATCCGAATTCCTTCAACTCTGGGTGGGCAAAACAATTCTGAATGAGCACGATGAAGGGCACTTGGTGCCGTACAAGCCAAGTGAAGAGCCCAAGCTCCTCTGGGGTACACACGGGTGACCTCATACCCAGTCTGGGGCCCGCAGTACCTGTGAGGTTGGCCGGCTCCTGTGAGGGGCTGAGCTGGAGCCAGCGCGGCGCCGCGGGGTCCGCGCACATTCCCGCGGCCGCCCCGGCCTCGGGGTCATCCTCGGCCGCCTGCCAGGCCACGAGCGCGATGTCCACGTCGGCCCCGCAGCCCAGGGACGTGTCGCTGCTGACGCTCTCACCTGCGGCCACAAAGAGCACAGCCCCAGGCTCACGCCTGCGCCCGAGGGCTGCAGCAGCAGAGCGCCCCAGAAAAGCGGCTCGGCCGTCTGCAACAAAATCACAGCACAGCACTTGAGGAAAACACTCACTTTTCTCTCTCTCTCCGTAATATCCGTGTGGCTGCTGCAAGTCTGCTTTCAGATCTAACTCCGCTGTACTGCTGCTCCTCCACACTAGCACCTGCAGAGAAAAAATTCACCTCAGCATATACAGCTTCTAGAACTGTGCCACGTTCCAGCCAGCAAATTTCACACCCACACAGTCATGAGAAATTAGCTACAACCCAGTCAAGACATTCTCAGGAATATTCAGACTGCCCAAGTGCTCGGCAATGTCTTCAGGAAAACATCAGGCTTTCCCACCTCAGTCTTTACCCTCCTTTTCACAACCTCGCTTCTCACGCCAACAAGCAGGATTTCTCACCTGTGCTTTTCAAACACAGCTGAAATAATCTGTTAAGGTATAAAAAAATCTTTCAGCCCTTCATATTTCGCAAAGATGATCAGGCTGAGTCATTTGTTGTTCCAACCGTTCACTCAAAAGCTGCCATTAAAAATGTATGAAGTTTGCCTGTGCTAACGTCAACTCACACTAACATCTGCCATGCACGGCTGGTGATAGGAACTGTGCTGAAGAGAAGCATTTTCATCAGTACTTTTTACTACATCAAACATTTATTCCAGTGTACTGCAGCTCTGTAATAGCCATGAATTATTTATCTTTTAAAAGTTACAAACTTCCTGTTGACGTTTAATATTTTAAAAAAGGACCGAAGTCTTGTGTAGCACTAGAACACAGATACACCTGCAGAGGCAGCTGATGAGATCAGGAGACACACAGACTGATCACACCCAGCAGGACGATAATAACCAGCTCCAGCTCAGTTCCAGATTCCATGCTAGAAATGGGATTAATCACTTTTCACACGTTCACTTCCCGGAGTTTCTAAATGCTAAAAGGCACCTGACCAGAAAGAAAACACTGCTAGAATCTTATCAGTAATGACTTTCAGGTTTGTCTTACTTGCTCGGCTTCATGCTCCTTTGCGTATCCCTTATTTTCCTGAACTGATCTGGAGTCTGAAGCTGAACTTCCAGCCTTTTTACCTAGAAGTTTCAGAAAGGAAACAAGAACTATAAACACTTGTGGGACCCAAACACACAGCAGGTCTCATGTAAATTTCAGTGATGTTTACACGTCCCATGTTTATAGTTAAGGGCAATACAACACTCAAATGGGACACAAGACGTTTTGAAAAACCCTTCAGAAGCGTAACATACTTACAGGAAAGGAACCCAACTCCAACTGCAGCTGGGATGCACAAAATTTAAATGCAAGTCAGGGGGAAAAAAAGTCAAGGAGTTCCATACAAAATGCACACACATTCCAGGTTCCATTTTTGGCCTCCCTGCTTTACAAAAGGTCACATCCTGCACTCGTGGTCTCTACACTTCTTAAAAACAACAACTCGCAAGGGTCCAGCAACTTACCAACTATGTAGTGGCTAAGAAAGCGAGACAAAAAACATCTTAGAGGCGAGCTGGAAACCAAAGTAAGTAAGAGCAGCATTTGTGAGGCTGAATGAGTCCCAACACTTTTGCTTCAGAAACACAGTATTGCCATATTTTATTAAAATTACCTTGAAAAAAATCAGATGGAATCTGATCTGCAATATCTGAAGCGCTGCTACTCCGAGTTAGCTGCTGCTCTTGGTCTGCAAACGAGCCTGCAGCTTCTGTTCCTTCTGAACTTTCCAGCTGTTGAGATTCTTCGACTTCTGTTGATTTAATGACAACACAAAATATTTGCAGGAGCTCATATATACACGTGTGAACTCCTTGCCTAAGAAAGCTCTATGGAAAAGTGACCTTTGCCAATATTTAAAATTCCCAAGGTAAAACTTTCAAGTTCTAATTTAAGTTCTATAAAAATACCCTTAGAAAAACTGTAAAGTTTAGAGGGAGACACATGAGCAGTGTAAAAAGTCTAGAAAAGAAGTGGCTTTGGGGGTTGACAGGAAGGAGGGAGGAGGGCCGGTGAACAAAGCCAGGTTTTCAGTGCTGGAGACCCCAGCTGGTTCCTGTTCGTTCTGGAAACAGAACAAACAGAGCAGAGGCAGCAAAACTCCCTTAAATGCAGTGTGGGGAGAAGGTGGCTGCACTCCCTGAGCACCGCCACAAAGAGGGGAAGAGAGGAGTAAAGAAAGACACAAACTCAGAGGAAAAAAGAAAGCTCTGAACTACATGTAACTTGGCTTCAGCTTGTGAGGACAAACCCAACCAGGCAGCTTTTGGTTTGGCTGTAACTGCAAATGAGAAACAAAAGGAGGGGAGAGAGGCATGAAAATTTCAAAGAGAAAGTAAACTGACGTGCTGGGGAAGGAGCACCAGGAACTCTTGAGATTAGGGAGCAACACGGCACTCGTAAAAATGCGTTTCTCTTAGCATTTTGGAAAAAATCCACAAAAAACTAGTAACACTGCAGTGTTTCCATCCAGCAGTGTGCAAGTTTTAACGTTGCTTTGCTGCTCGATAAACACCGCAGGTATTTCAGAAGGTTATCTCGGGAGGCATGCGCGCAAAAAACCAACGTTTCTGGTATTGACTGACTTCAGCTGACTTCCAGGGTCTCACAGAAAGCAATAAAACAGAACATTCAATGCAATTCACCACCTGGAACAAGTTCAGCGTTCCCCCTAAGACCACTCGAGATGAAAACGCGCCCAAGGTGTTCCACTGAGCAGGAGCCCCTCGAGGGCCATAAAGCGCCACACGCAAAACTCTCCTTCTCTTGCTGCTGCAGGTAACGACTCTGGGTAGGACTCGGGAGCCACAGATCACTCCCAGAAACTCAGGAATTTTTACTTTAGTTACTAGGCAATAGAGATCTAACTGTAATTGATGGCAACCTTTAACACCAACACGAACAAAAGCTGCTTTGCTTGCAGCGCCGCAAACGTTCCGAGAAGAACCAACCAGACAGAAAGGGAACAGACAGAGAGCAGTTCAAAAATATAAAGGACATCGATATAAAAGAGGACTTTAAAGTACAGTACCTGACAGTCTGTGAGAGCAAGAGGTGTAAGAGATACCAGGGAAGAGAGAGCTCACAGTGTGAAGCAGAAGAGGTACACTTTTAGTAGCTGGCAAAGCCTCATACAGATGGACACAGTTGCTGATAGACTGGCTTCGCTTAGCTTACAGGAAAAAAATAGAGCAATGATTACGTCAGGCAACATAATGAAATACTGCAGCTCTGAGTGTCACAACACAACAAAACCCAATGTTCTGGGATAAAGCTTTCCAACAGTAAGCCCAGGAGTTTCTCCCCAAGACACAAGTTAATATGGTGTTCACACTGAAAGGGAGATAATCAGGGATTTCTGATCCACAGCAAGCGTGGAAGTGCCTTTAATCTGAACACACAGAAACAAGAAAAGCCCTGGATCAACACTTCCAGGTTCTCCCTACTGCTCTGGCAGGGTGTCAAGGAGGAAAATGTTTTGCAGCAGTTGAGAGAACCCTCCACCAGAGCACAAACAGGGACTTGCTGGATTCAGAAACGAAGCTTGGACTGAACTGACTCCACTGCCAAAGTGCTCTGTGACCCAGGCTGGGGGCTCGGCTATGGAGCCTGCAGCCACAAACCACACCGAGTGTCCTCCCTCCTTCCAGCTCTCCTGGTAAGGAACCAGGCAGGGAGCTGTGCAGCCCAGCGGCTCCTGCTCGAAGGAGGGGATTTCCAGGGGAGTCTGCCCCAGTGAATTGGCACGTGGAAACACGCTGCCATGGCACAGAGAGAGGCCAGGTTCAGGCTGCTGAAATGCTTGAACAAACCAGGATCTGTTCCGTGTCTGGGCTCTCTGTCATTGCCCCTCAGCATTCCTCACCCCAGCCTCCCTTCTCCTGCGCTCCTTTCTCCAGAAGCAAACGTGAGAGAAAAATCTCATCGTGCCAAGAAAAAGAGAGCAAACAAAGCGACTACGAAAGGATAAAATTATTTACTAAACGCCTGGTTTACCCTGTGCTCCCAGGAAATAGTTGTATCAGTATCTGTTATGCGCCTGCCAGCAGCAGATGCTTTCTTAGGAACCAATAAAAATAGCAACATACTTCTCTAGAAAAGCCCCTAACGTGCACAGGTTTAACTCGCAATTCAGTGTCCTGTAGCTAAAAGCTTACGTACAGACTTTCCCAAAGGACCTTGACTCTGTGATTCACACCGGCCAAGACATTCCAAACACGGACATGCAACCTCTCTGATGGGGCAGTTAATAATTAAGTTGCTTTTGGCAGCAGCCACCCCTCAAAGGCAGATTTAAAGCCCGCGTGTGACTGCGTGTCTGGGTACCAGATCACTTAGCTGTGGTCTAACCTGTGGCTCTCTGACGGACGATATTTCTTGCTTTCTCCACTCCTGGGGCCCCAGAGGTTGTGGCACTTCTGAATCTCATTGGCTCCACAACTTCAGGATGACTTTTCCAGCTTAATGAAAAAGATCTTCCTACTACAGCTGTCTTCTGAGGCTCCAGAACACCACCTGGGGACAAAGAGCACAAAATTTTCCAGCACTGGACGCCTTGGCACGTATTTTTGCTGAAGTACGAATGGACTCGGACATGACAAATATTAATACTTTAAACCACACAGATTAACTTCTACTATTAATGAAAACCAACTGGTGCTTCACCACACACATCGATTTCAATGTAAGTGCAGCTAAAATACTGTAAATTAGAAACCTTACCAAAAACACATGCAAAGGAACTTTCAGAGTTGCCTGTGTCAGCCTACAGCACAGGAACCACGTTTCACTTCTGCTTCCCAGAAAGCACTGACTGTAGGTGCTGACCCCCAGCCTGCCAAACAGCCTGACCCCAACCCACCTCTCCTCCCCAGTGAAGGATGACAATACACAAACCCAAAGTGCTTCACATTTGACTAAACAGGTTCTAACAGCAGAGTAAGCAGTGTTTAATGTTACATTAATTTTTAAGCTTAAGCTTCGATATTTAACTGCCTCAATACAAAAAGCACTGAAGCACAAAGACTAACCTTTGCCTCTTTGCTTTTTTTCCTTCTGCTCACTGAGCTTGTCCAGGGGCAGGTTTGTCATCTCCACGCCGTACACGGTCCTGGCCAGGACTGCTGTCAGGGAGTCCATGATGTTGGCCCACTCGTTGATGAGCTCCTCCCAGTCCGTCAGGGCAGACAGGACACTGAGCAGCTCATCCCACAGCTCCCGAGAGATGTACACACTCAGGTTTGCTCTGATCCAAGCCACAATGAGGGTCTGAGGGAAGAGACACCAGTGGCAGCTTGGGCAGGTCTGACAAGATGAGTTCATCACGCCAAGCCCAGCCCACGCACCGACGGAGCCGGCTCCGACCCGCACATCAGCACGGGCTCTTGCTGAGGCACAGCTGATGTGCAGTGCTGTTTTCCCTCAAAAAACACTCCCAGGAATAGAAGTGGCCAAAGTTACTGAAGGAAATCTAGAAATATTTCAGGCTGTCTAAATGTTCTCTGGGAAACTAACAGTGGAATGAATGAAGAGCTGTCCGACACCCACAGAACAGCAGCAGTGACCGAGCTCTGGGGCAGCACTACACGCCCAGCTATGCTGTCCAGGCTGGAAGTACAGCAGGAAGCATAAATGCCTCTCTCCCTCAGCGTGACTCAGTTCTGATTTGCCACCTGGACTTTTAGGAAAACAGTTACTTGAATCTTACACTTTAGAGACACTCATTGAAAACATCCCACAGAGGCCGTGCCTGCCTGTGCTACCAGGCTTTGTAACGGAGCCCTGAAGAGCAGGGCAAACCCAGCTCCCCTTCCACTAGGAACAGTTTACAAAACAATTACTAGCAAAGCAGGAAAAACCCCTCCTCCACAGTAACACGAGCAGGTTTCACAGTACTCGACTAAAACTGCGGGCACTTGTGCCAGAACAGACCAAGCAGCCCCACTCACTCACTCGGAACAGCAGCCCCGCCATGCTCTGAGCAAATGTGTCCTTTGGCTGGTTCTCTTTTGGTTTCTGCATCACAGCTTCTGTTATTCTGAGGAGTACCTGCAGCATCTGTTCCCTGATCCAAATCAAAACGTGTTCTGTTAGTGGTACCGCTCATTGTCCTCTAGCAAGCCTTATTTATTGAGAACAGGTCACACTTCAGACTTTACAGATCACGTGCAAAACACCTTAGGTGGCTGTGGACTGCAAAAACTTTTTCTCTTAAATGACGCCCTACTAATCTTACCAGGTCCTTCTGTTCATTGACAGCTCCATTATCATGCGCCTGAAGATGCTGAGAACAGCTTTGCAAGCATCCACTTGCTCCTTCAGCAGCACAGGGACCTCAGTGCACGGCTCCAGCAGGAAAACATTCGCCGAGTTTGTCAGGAATACCTTAGACAGAGGCATTGACAGTCCATTTGCACAGTGTTAGGAAGAAAAAAAGGCCGAGACTCACAACAAAACCCTCGTGCTCCTGTAGTTAAACCTTTCCCTGTCCTTAGGGCAAGTGTCACGTTTTACCCATCACTTTGTTTTCCTGTGTTATTCCAGCAAGCAGCCAGGTGGCATCGCAGACCCACCAAGGCTCAGTACGGGGTCTGTGGGTGTCTCTTCTGCTTGGGCAGGAAAGAGGACACTCCTACAGCCACTCATTTCCTGCCATCATAGACTTAAACAGCCGCCGGTATTTTCAATAAATGAAGCTTGGCAAAAGTAAATGCATGGTTTCTGATTAATTCCTAGTACTTGAAGTAGGAAAAGAAATTAACCTTCCCACGTTAAAATACAGATATCTGGCTTTAAGACACGGCCACGTGGTTTAACACATGTTTTAGAGTGATACACGAAGTCCAAGTTGTGCCTTACAAAACCAATCAAGCCCTGGTAGTTCTTTTCCTCCACCTGGGAGGTTGTAACAGAATTTGCAGCGTAAGTTCCGTGACCAGGCAGGTCACAGCCGTGTTCCCCTCGCTCCCCCACAGCACACCTGCAGCGCAGCCTGGGCACCAGCTTTCACATCCCTGTCCTCGTCTTCCAGCACGCAGCCCCTGCTGACGGCGCTGGTGAAGGAGTAGGTCCTGCCCCAGCTGGAGGAGCGCTTGTGCCCGGAGGCCTCCGAGGAAAGCTGCCAAACACAGCCCGGTTAGTGACAGGGCAGAAAGGAACGCGCCCAGACTGAAACAAAACCATCCCTGAGGCCAGCAGCAAAAATGAGGGAATTATCGCCGCATACGTTCACTCCCACAGGGAATTCCCGTCTATTGCTTCTTAATTTCCAAATGTGGAATTTAAAGGCCCACCAAAGTTTTAGGAAGTACGTGACGTAAAATGTCTTACACCACTTTTTGCAGTAACTGCTTGTAGTAACACTTGAATTTAAGTCTGGCAAAACTATAAATTCTCTAGGAAATAAAGTAAAAACCCTTGTAAATTCTCACTGTTTTACAAATCAAACATCTTCCTCAGTACTAGAAAACTTCCCTTTAAACAGCATCAAGAGTGTCGAAGAACCCTTGCTGACTGTTCAAAACCAGGTATTAAAAGATGATGTGCGGTGTATCTACGCTTTCACTTCCTAGACTAAGGAAAGTGTCCAGTCCCAAATGTTTCATCCAGTATGCACAAATTAATACATACTGTCAAACTTTTAAGCACCACCAAAATGAAACAGTTCTCCGTGCCTTAGGCCAGCTGTCAATTTCAGCACCGCAGAACCTGTCAGTGTTTCCTCCCTGAAGCTCCTGCTGCTGTATTTACGCAGGCAGGGAATAACCACAACTGATGTTTCTCAAACCAGCTGCAAACCTTCCCTGTTTAAGTGCTACCGGACGCCCGATAACTATTTCAGTTGTGAGCCCTTAAATAAAAGCATTTCTTAACCTTTATTGCCCACACGCACTTTTAAATTGTTACTCCTCTACACAGTGAGGTGGAAAGCCCCATATTGCAGTGGACAGAGCAAAGTAAGGAACAGGGATACCATACATGTTTACCGTCTGTTTGCACTGAGGAGTCTTCCAAGGAAGCAACAGCGTCCTGGCTGTCCTCCTTTTTGTCTGGCTCCTCCATGAACACGGGTTTCTCCTGCAGTATCCACTTCTGATACACCTTAACCACCTTCCGTGTTGCGGATATATCAGAAGGCGGCAACAAAAAAGCCTAAAACGGAAAGTTTCCAGAGATTTCACTCTACCTAGGACACGCAGTGCATACACACACACCCCCACCCACAGCGCCACCTGAAGCGGCAAGCTTCAGTTCCACAACAATTCCGTTATCCGATCGCCAAGCCAGAGCTAGGAAGGAGCCCAGGCTAAAAGCTGGCCCGGTTACCAGACCCCCACGGTGTCTCTCACAACCATCCATCCCCTTCAGAAATAAAAACCCCGGCAGCGAGCAGCCCTGGGCACAGACCTGCCGGAACACCTCGTTGACGAAGTTGACGTATCCCCGCGTGGAGAGGAGGATCCTCTGCACCATCTCGAAGACGCTGCGGTGCTGCTCCTCGATGCTGCAGAGGCTGGAGTTGCTGAGGCGCCTGTCGGACAGGGTGCTGCTGTTGGAGTGGCTCCGGTCCTGCTCGCCCGCGGGCGCCGCGCCGCCCTCCAGCTCGGAGCTCTTCTCCTGGCTCACGCCGACCGTCTGCACGGCACAGCACAGACCCCGTAACGCAGCACACACAGCCCGTAAGGCAGCACAGACCCCGTAAGGCAGCACAGACCCCGTAAGGCAGCACAGACCCCGTAAGGCAGCACCCACCACGCCTCGGAGACTCCCACACGCCGCGCAGGGTACCCCGCCTGGCACAGCACTGCGGCCCCAGCAGCCAGGCACGGCAAATTGCAGCCTACTGCTCGACCCAAGAAGGAATCTGCCTTTACTCTATGCTTCCTTACAGCACACAACAACTGCCTGGATTGTTCACTCCACACTAAGAGCGTGGAGGAAGGCACAGACACAGCAGAGACAAATTTTTTGGGGAAAAGATGGATCGTAGAACATTATTGTGCCCGACAACTTTTTGCCAGGTTTTGCTCTGGCACTGCGTGTATTCTGCAAGCTCTCAAACTGTGCTGCTTCTCTGCTGAGCTGAGCCTACAGCTGACACTCACCTATGGTTCAAGACAGAATGTAAGCTGACACTGACTCTAAATTCTTAACGGGAAGCTGGAGAGTGCCTCAAAAGCATCGATTTATAAAATCCATTGTGAGGCATCTAATTCTAGAGAAGTCTCAACCAGGAGCTTAGAAACGAAATATTCCTCTAATATCTCATTGTAAACAGCTGCTGTAACCGAGAGGAAAACAAAGCAGCCTTTGATGTTGCTGGGAAATGGTCCATGGAACCACCAAGTATGACAGCTCACAGAGTAAATTCCAAAAGTCTAAATATGATACTGCTGAAGCTGGTAATGCAACAAGTTATGGAGGGGGGGGGAACTTCTAGTGAATGACTGAAGTGTTTTCCTTGGAGATTTCCTCCTCCATCAATGAAAAAGAAAAGCAAATAAGCAGCTACGCCATTTATTCACTATGGGGTAGCATTTCCTTATGCTTCAGCTGTCAGCACAGTGAGATCACTTGCAAGGTCAGCACATTTGTAAGAAGAGAGGTAAACTTTAAAGCCCACCTGAATAATTTTAGGCAGCACTTCTTCTCCGTTTTTTGTATTCTGAACAGCAGTTAAATACTTCTTCTCAAGGAAGAAGGTAACGAGCCACTTGATAAAAACAACCCGAGCTGCCATGTAGGGGATTTTTGTGCAGTAGACACTTTCGTTGTTCCGTGTTGCAGTGACGTACACCGGCCTCGGCCTGATATCGGGGATGTCTGGTGGGACAAAAAGGAAAGGAGAAACAAAGTGGAATCTTAGCAACTGCTTCCCAACTCGGGCTAAATGCACCAAACACATCAGCCAAGAAGTAACAGATGCAGTGACTGACTGCTTTTACTGTATTAATGCTTGTATTCTATCCTAACTTTATCTCTCCTCAGGAGAGCGTAACAGCACAGACCTTCCCTGAGGCTATCACTTGTATCACCCAAAACAAAGGAAAGCAAAAGAGAAGGGCTGCAAAAGGAAGGGCAAAAGCTGAAGCAGAGAACCACTCCTGCTACAGCGTAAGGTAATTTTACATGGAACCGGGGAGGAAAAAATCCCCCACCCCACAGACCTGCAGCGGCACACCAGCAGGCAACAGAGATGCTGCCATGAGCAGGCTCTGACTTTCTCTACTTCAGAGGCAAGACCCACCACTTACCAAGCACAGGTTTGTAGAGGTTGGTTAGCTTTGTAAAAGACGGGAACAAGTGAGGAAGATAGTATTTTCTGAACAAGGTAAAGAGAAACTTAAATCCAGTGTCTTGGTTCTCCTTGTTCTTCCACTCCAAGCTTGCAGCCTTTGTCAGGAGTTCAAGAGAAACAAACAAAAAGCTTCAAGTTAAGGTGTTACACTGACAATTGTTTCACCCTGAACACAAAACCCAAGAAACCTCACTTCAGCAAGAGGTGGAAAACTAGCACAGCAACAAAAACCACCTTTGCAAACCGCAGTAAGAACGTAAGGAATAAAGCAGCGCCCCAAAGACAGCGAGCTCAGTGGAAGCCGGCGGGTTTGCGCTCTCCTAATCGGGGAAGGGCAGGAACTGTCATACTCTGCTTTCGGTAAATTGGCTTCCTACGTTTTGACAAAGTTACTCTGAGCTATACTTTTATCATAAATATCTTCTCCATCACAATAAACACAAACAAACAAACACTGGAACCACTGTGCAATGGGATTTACAGTGCAAGCAGGTCTGTTTAGATCCCGAACACGTAAAAAGAGTATAAAAAGAAGAGTGAAATCCTATTTTTAACTGAAGCGTTGTGAGACTCTGATATGTAAAACAAAGGGTGCTGTGGAGGAAGCTGATAATTTCATACAGCCACTTTTAAAAATAAAGCGTTTATTCAAGATGACAAAACCCCTTCCAAACACTATTTTGGTCTTGCCTTTTCATACTGAAAAGTGTATCTCAAAGCATTTAATTATGATTTATCTTTTTTTAATACCAAGCTCTTTAATGTTCATTGTCTGCACAGCTTCCACTTTATTTCAAATGTTGCTTAATTTGTACTTTTTAAATATATACATTATCTTAATTTATTTCCTGCACAGATTCATCTGATCTACTTCTAATTAAATTTTATGTACATGTTACTTGCATCCTTTTAAAAGCATCTCAGAAGCCATCTCTCTATCTCCTCCTCCAGTGGTCCTTTACATTTCTTTTCATCTAGGTGTGTGCCCAAAGAGAACAAATTGAAGCTTCACCCCACACCAATTTTCTAAATGCAACCACGAGCACATAAAATATTCAGTCACTCTGCAAGTTTGGATAACTTTCATTAATTCTTATCACAAAAGTGGGACAAACTTCTTATTTTCACCAAAAATGGCACGAGGAAATAACCTTTGGGATGATTTTCCATTTAAAAACAAGGGTAAAAGAAGTGCTGGGGAAGGGTAAGCCCAGCTCCACACAGACACAGTGTAGGCTTAATTTCCCGCCCCAAATACGAGCGGTTACAAACATACGTCCTCCTCACCTGAATTACCATGTATTTTAACAGCAGCTGAAGAAAATAGCAGGTTTGGTCTTCAGCAATTTTCTCTCCAGACACAGCTGGCAGAAGCGGCGTTATTTCTTCTGGAAAAATCTTGGCTAAAATCAAATATTTTAATCATAGCACAGATGAAAGCAGCAAGATAAGAAGATATTTTCTATAAAAGACTGATTTGGGAACACCCATTAGTGCACTACCAAGCTGCTCGGATGCCCAAAGTCCTAGCACATCCCATCGAGGACGGCACCAGATCCCCGGGGGCTTGGAAGGGCTGGCACCGGCAGGGGAACCAACGAGGTGGAAACCTCCACCCCTGCTCAGCTGGCAGCAAAGTGCTCCTACTGCTGCATCCGAATCAAAACCCCGGCCGCTCAGAGGGACAGCATCGGGCGGCTCCGGAGCCGGACACGCCAGGCCAGCCACCTCCCCCCCAGGAGAGCCCCGGGAGCCGCTCACCGTCGGGCGCGGCCGGAGGGCTGACCAGGCTCTCCAGGGTGCAGGGCCCGCGCGACGACGGCAGCGGGGGGAAGCCGGGCACCAGGCAGGCGAACATCAGGATCTGCTCCTCGGCGCAGTTGGTCTGCAGGGCTTGGAGCCAGAGCAGGAACAGGCGGATGCCTTCACATCTCAGCTGCAAGGGCGTGGATTTGGGGGAAAAGGCAGCAAAACAGCTCTGTAAGTGCCGTAACGCGGACAAATAGTTCACAGCAGGCAGGGCGAGTGCTTTCATCCCAGCTAGGTGCTGGAAAGTCTTGCCATCATACCAAGGGTACTCGCATTATTAATATAATCCTAGCTTTAATGCCAGAGAGAGGTGAAAAAACTAGATATTAAGCATTATCTACTTATACCTTCCCCAGGTAACTTTACAAAGGTCACTAGAGCAGAAAAATGACTGAAAACAAACACCCAAATAATCGAGGATGGCATTAATATAACTTCTGGTTGAAAGGTGAGCAAGAAAAATTTACAAAGTCTAACAATCTGAAAAACACCGACACTGGAAAGGTGCAAAGTAATATACTTCATAAAGTGAAACGGAATATGAAAACACCGATGCAATACCTTGAGAGAATTTCCAGTGTGCAAAAGCTTCTTCAGAATCGACCCTGGATCGGGAAAATTAAGTAGACACTCTCAGACACTTCCCACAACAATGTTTTCAAAAACACTCCATGAAAGGCTACTTTACTGCCATTTACTCTGGGGTTTAACACAGCTATGGGGGGAAAGCCCCAACTGAATCTAGTTATGATCACCACTGCCCAAGATTAGCCATGATGCATCTTTCCAGTGGGGTACTGTGGGTTTTGTCAGAGGACCACGCCTCAAATTATTTTCATTAGTAGCAAGATCTGTGAATTATGTACATTCCTCAAGATCTCACCATCTCACAGGACTGAACGGGAATTATTAACACATATAGGAAACAGGTATGAATGCCTATGAACATTAAGTGAAAGGAAATCACAAGGCAGAGCTGTAAATAAACGCTCTGCCAAATTCTGTACATCGTTTTTCGGACACAGATAAAAAACAATCCCACCACAATGACCGCTCACTAGCAGCATAAAGAATATGTCAGCTACAAAGCAACTGACTGGAACCAATTTGGCCTGGACTAGTTCAGCTGAACTGTTGTGAAGTGGCCAGGCAGATGCCTCCTCTTATTTATGTCAGTGCTGAGTGGAAATGTGACAACAGCCCTTCCCTTGACCTTTAGCTTCCGCTCATTGTTCTTCTGCAACAGCAATTCCTTGTTCTGATGACAAACATGGCAGCTGGTCAGACGGTGCTGCAAACCAACCCCAACCACAACAAAAAAGTCCTACTTGGAAGGAAGAGAACCTCCCCCCCCGGCCAAAAATTTTAATAAGCAGCATAAAAACCCGTTGGTACCACATTGGTGGCATTTGGAAGCAGAATTTTAAAAGCAGTGATGAATCCAAGACATCTGATTCAGAGGAAATTATCGAGCTAAACCACTCCATTGGATTTCAAGGTGTTCTGGCCATCCAAGACGGCTTTCTGCCAGACTCCTCTTATTCCTTCCCTCCTTCCAGAAGCTCCAATACCATCAGAGCTTGGGGAAAGAACAGTCAGCCTTGGTCTGAGGAGGCCACCCATGGCTACCTTGCGTCTGTCATGGCCAAGGCCGTATTCTAACGGGACGCTGGAAAAATCCTCCATTTCATGAGACTCTGGGAAAGACAGCGGGGGCCACGCTTGCACAAATACCACGTATTCATAATTCCACTCTCAAAGGCAGATCACCCATTAAGAGAAAAACCGATCCCAAATAAGCTACTAGAAAGTTTATATTTTTTTGTATTAAACCGTTTCTTCTTACCTATGCTGCGAAAATGCCATCGATAAAAAATCCTCTCGGGTAGTAGCTGCAATATTTTCTGCAGGAAACAAAACCAGTCAAAAACCGGCTTATCGGAGGATGCAGAGAAACGAATACACAGGACACAAATGAAACAGGAACACGTACACAGGGGACAAAACAGAAAAGCAAATCCCTGTCCTGGCAAGGACTCCTGTCCACTGCTTTGCTCTGGCTGCAGAGAAGGACACTTGGAGCGCTCCTGAACGCACACCACGAGGCAGACTTGAAGCCCTTTCCTTTCCCCCTGCCCGGCACACCCCCGGCCTGCTGGGGAAGGGCTCACACACGTCCGAGCAGCTGCCTGGGGCTGGCACACTCTGCAGCGCCCGTCACGACTCCAGCTGCGGCTCAGGTCAGTGCTTCCCTCGGCTGCCAGGCTCTGCTCCCCGGCTGAGGCACAGGGAACAGCGGGGCAGCTCCTGCTCCTCAGAGCTCCTCTACCTGTGCTTGCAGCGGCTCGCTGCGACCGCGCCAAATTACGCACAGCCAGACTAATTGAATCCCCAGCACGGGCAGTTCATAAAGCACTCAGGGAATAATCCCCGGGCTTTGCAGGCATTGAAATAAGGAATTAGGAAGACATATTTAAACGGGAAACCAGTTTTAAACATTTACTTTTGGAAATCAAGTGAAATTAAACAGTGCCATAAATGACTGACGGTCAGAGCTCCTCCTTGCAGCTATCAAACAAAATCACTGGCACGAATTCCTGTGCAGCAAAACGCCATTAAGTTCTCAGCAACACCACATGCAGGATGCAAATGGATGATAAGTCACTTAAGCAACAGTTTGGGGGTGTTCTGCACACAAAAGCTCACAGGAGGAAACAGTATCACAGCCCAGAAAGCAACTGGCACTGTGGGCCACCCTTTGGAGCCGGGCGACACGAGCCAGCACTGCTGCCAGAGCACGCGCTCGGGACGTGGAGCAGGACAGACCTCTTGTTTCCGACAGTAAAGGGCTTCAGAGATTACATACAACACTCAAAATAGTCTTTTTGGAAATGGAACATTCCTTTCTCCATGGCAGAAGATGGAAGCCATGACAAGTTCATGGACAGAGGGAGCTGGACCTCAGGTCACAGACAGGCTGGTCCTCCTGCACACCTTCACCATTGCAAGTGCTCCCCACACAGTATGTAGCATTTCTAAAAGGCTAACCAGAATAAAAACGTAAAGCAGGCATGCCCCTTTTCCATGTTCCTCGTATTTTGTTTCAGCATCACTCCCCCAGCTCACTGCGACAGCAGGACCCCAGGAACAGAGAGTCCAGAGATCGAGCTCCCTGTCCATGGGCAGGAAGAATGCTTGGGATGAGGGATCTGACTGGCTAGAAGTGAGGCCATGACCCACAGCAGGGCTTTACCTGTTAGTTAAGCACCAGGTTTCTGCCAATCAGATTGCAGGGTCCATGGACAAAGAGTTACCATTACCCATCTGAACATTAGAACACTGGCAGCCCACCACTCCTCCGGACTATTCCTGACATTAATCATTGCTTAACTTGGCACAGGGCACCAAGGAGCTCTAAGCTAACCCAGGAGCGCTTCTAACCTAACCCAGGAAGTCCGTGTGGGAGCTGGGTGTGTGCCCAGGCTCACCACAAGCCCTGTGCCCACGGTGTGCGAGGACAAGTTCCAGGAAACAAAACCCTATGGCAAACCAGCAACAAAAACCGGGCTGGATTCAGGTGTCACACAACACCCTGCAGGGATGAAACTCCACACGCTGGCACATTTATCGTGGAAAACCAGATAAAACCCACGTATTTTGTTCCCATTGTTTTAGTCTGTTGCACAGCTCCACCTAAATTTGAAGATGAAGTTCCCTTCCAGAAAGTGAGCTGTGACAAGGTGTGAGCCATGTAGGCTGGTAGAAGGTGCAAAGCCCCAAAATAAAGACCCCCTTGAAGAAGAATTTGGTAACAACCTTCACACCCGAGCGTTAGTGAACTTTAGGCTGTATCCAGGGAACACCAGGAAAACAAATGCTGCTGCAGAGGTCAACAACAAGCAGGAAAGGCAAGCCTAAACCCTAAACTGCGCAGAACTGGGGGGCTGGGGCAGAAAACAACACGCTTACTGTTCTTTTCTCTTTACAAAACAGAATCCAACACCCTTGCCAGGTGACTGAATCAAAACAATTCAAGGGGTCGAACCATCAGTAAGAGGACCAAAGTTCCTGTCTGAGGAAAGCTCCCATATCCCCAAATCTTTTCACACAGCAAAAATGCAGACACTTCAGTCATTTCCCCTGTGCTCTCCTTTACAGCATCTCAAAGCCAGGAGAACAAGAAATAACGTGTACGCTGAAAAAACAAAAAGACCTGCCCAATCACCTGCACGGTCCCTGCCCCACAGCAACCAGGCCTTCCAAAAAAGCAGCCCGTGTCCCCCTCCCGTGCTGCAGACAGCACAGCTCTGCAGCAGCAGGGCCTCCATGGGCAATGCAAACGCAGAGCCCACGCCTGCTCCCGCAACGCAAAGACAAGTCACCCGCGTCCAAAGCCTACACCGCTGAATATAAACTTCGGAAGGTTACAAGTTAACCCCCAGCCCCACCAGCACGACTTCCAAGGGGGGATTTTTCTGTCCCCGCGCTGAGGCGGCGTTGCGGCGTGACACGAGGCCGCACAAGTCACCAACAAGCTCCAGTTGTTCCCCTCGCAACTTCACGTTTCCGGCAACGCTCCGTACAGCCTGCCCACCCCCGGTGCGCTCAAGAACATGCACTGCTATTGCTACAAAACAAATGACAGTCTCTTCCCCTCCAGCCCAGGCTGGCAGCCACACCGCTGTGAATCCGAGCTGGCTATTGACATCTTGTTCCTAGTTTCACACTACACTAATAAGAAATATTTTAAGAAACCCCGCAGTGCAAAATAATATTGCTTTTTGAGAAAACACATAGATCTATTTAATGCTCAGTGCTTTGCTGCATCTATATGGTAATCCATTACAGCACACTTGAAATAGAAATTAGGTATTACTACTGATCAACACATCAGGGTATCTGTCAGTTCTTTTAACTGATTATCCATAGTTCTTTTTCGTTTGGACTTCCTGCATGACTAGGAATAATGTTAAGTTTAAATCTTAGTTTACACAGGATGCTGCTTTCTGAAAGCTGTATCTCTCTTTTATCGAAGTGAAACAAAAACCAGCAAGGTTTGTATTTCGACAGACTCGCTCTGACTTAACCAAAACTGCTATTTCTTTCAGAAAGCCTTTTCTTTTCGCCCCCCTCGTTGAAGCGTGCTGTGACTGGCAGCTCTGTGCCTATCACTGCGTGCTGGCTGTCCTGCTGCAGGACACAGGGAAAGCAGAGGCTGGGACCAAACTCACAGGAGATCCCACGGGATGTGTTCCAGCTCCGCTGCCCTTCTGTGCCAGCCCGGTCTCCGGTTAACGACAGCCACACCAAAGGTGCCCCTGCTGAGCCAACCCACTCCTGGAGGCACAACCGGGGGCAGTGGCAATGGCAAGCCAGGAGTCACGCCCCTTCCAGGGAAATGGATTGGGAATTCCTAGGAGTCAGTGGCAGGTGGATCTACCATAAGCCAAGTCAAGGCAGAAGAGCTCTCCCAGGCCTCTGTGCTCAAGTGCTGCCGGCGGTTTCAGAGTGTTCAACTACCAAAACCTGCAGCAATCCAGAAATTTTCCAGCTCCTATTCGCAGACTCGGATGAGCCAAGAGGCCAACGGAGTCAGTGCGCCTGCAGCAGTTCAATCTCAATGAAGGGATACTCCATTTATTGCATTAATAAATTATTTACAGTTATTTGTTGAGGGAAAACGTCTGCCCAAAGCACATAGGGCACTTATCACTGCCCCAGGCATAACAAGAAACGGTAAGATCTCTGAAGTCAGATACGTGAAACATAGAGCTAGAATTTACTGCAGAATGCTGTAAGAATAGCAGCAATGTTATCAGAACCACAGCAGAACAAACTGTAAATGGTTCAAAAAGTAATTTTCTATGTGTAGAAAAGTAGAGCTATAAGCACCTTCACTGCTATAAACAAAGAAGCCCCTTTGTTACTCCACTGAGCCTGTTCACATCTGCACTGGGCTCAAGAAAACACAAACTCCACACAAAACACGGACTTTGGGAAGCTTTTCTACATCTGAAAAATTCTGAGTGCAAAACACTTCATCCAGTGAACATGTTACATCAGTGGAATGAATTTTATGACACCATCAGCAGGACAGATGTGCCTGCTCTTAACTAACAGAGAAAAACTATAGAGAATGGGAAGAAACTAATCTATGCATTACACCAAAACCATCAGTCTGCTTTTACTTCATTAGAGATTAAAAACCCCAGTGTCAGAGGAATCGGTACCTAATGCTGCAAGAAAGAAGAAACTACCTTATTACTAAAAAAAAACCAAAACCAAAACAAAACAAAAAACCCCTGAACTTTCACAACCAAATGATGGCACAGCACTGCTACTGGACCCAGAAAATGGACGCAAACACAGTGCACCTTCTGGGAGGTCTGTGACACACAGGGCTCAGAGCTGCCCTCACATCCCAGGGAACATGGACACAAGGAACAACAGCAACTGTTCTGCAAATGCCCTGCAAATAGAGAGCCAAGCCCCAGCAGAAAAAAAAAAAAAATTGTGTCATATAATTTTGGGCTTTTTTAGCTGAAACAGGGGAAAATAACAGTACAGCAGCAGTACCACTTCACAAATGCCTATTTGGGAAAAGACAAGGCCAAAGCACCTTACACAGTCAGATCCAAGCATTCTGCAGTATTAACTGTAACAGTTAACCCTTCACATTCCTCCTTCCTGGTTAACATTTCTTCTTTGAGTAAAATGCTGCTCGATGTTGTTGCTGAGCGGCCAAGCTGTGTAGATGGCGTGTGAAACTAAAACTTCCACAAATTACAACCAAACCAAGTCAGTTTCCAGAGGATTTGTGGGAAGCGCCTTCGTTGCCCAATACACACGCTAGGTGTCACTCCACAACAGCGGCACAGTCCCACCGAACCTCCAGGAAAGGCAAAGGCAATTCCCTTGTAAATATTTTTATTGGTTTTTAAGCTGTTAACCCTCAGGACCGGGACTCAGGATTTGTTAATCCTACGTAACTACCTATTTAGCTAATTAGAAGAAAATGCAGCAGCCCCTTGGCTCACGCTGACATCAGATTAAATACGGAAAGCTTAACAATTAATTAGTTTTGTTGCCTATGGCTTAGAGTATGAATGCTGCATCCCTTGGCATTTCTGCCTCCCTGTCCTGTGCTGAGGCTCTTGGGCTGTTCTCCTCCCGTGCATAACTCACCCGGGGTCAGCTATCCACAGGCTATAGATGCACAATCACTCCAGCAGATCCCCACCACGAGGGGAACCGCTCCGAATTCCGCACAAACGCTTCAAGGACGCCCTCTCCCCCCAGGCTGAGGGTGACCAGGCTGTCACACAGCTCCCCTCCACCGGGACCCCAAGCAGCCCCTGGTTCAGACACAACCATGGACTTTTTTCTCCTTCACACAGCAGGTTCTCCCAACGTTTTTAAGGAGTATTAAGGGGTGGTCACTAGGCACCCGTTCCCAAGCCCCAGCAGCGGGCAGTTATTCCCTCTACCCAGGTGAGCGAGCATTAGCTATTTCCCATTCAGTGGCACGGGCACAGGAATTCCATCCCTTATTCAGGGCCCCAGCGTATTGATGAGCTGCCATTAACTTGCACAGCCCTGCTCACTTACACGGTGACACGTTCTCTGCTGGGCCGGGGACCGAGGAGGAGGAGGAGGAGGAGGAAGAGTTTCTCCTGCCTCAGACAGTCCTGGCAGATTTATGAGCTCGTGTTCTTTGACACTGCCTCGGGCACAACCCTACAGCAGACCCGTACTAATGTCACAAGGAGCAGAAAGCAGGGCTCAGATTTCAGCATGAAAATGCAGTCTCACAGAGGGGGGAACAAGGGAGAAGAGGAAAAGGGAGACATCAGAGTGAGAATTTGAGATCACAAAACCCCAGGATTCCACGTCATTGTCGTTTTCATGGCCATTCCTCCCACTGCAGGCACATTAGGCTAAACAGCATCATTCTTCTCATCATTACAAATACCATTCCAACTACAAACTACTCATTAATGCAAAACCATGGAGCCACATACTTCGGAGGGTTTGGGGGTCTTTTAGAGGGAGTGGAGCAGTGGAGAACAATTAACCTTTGTTTTAACTTTGATTTCTAGAGTCCCACTGAAAGTCTGAGGGGTTTCTTCCTACCAAAAAAAAAACCCAAACATAAAGAAGATTACATTTCTATGATGAAATACTCAAGTAAAAAGTTAGCCGTTGGAACAACACAGAAAGAAATAAGAGAGAAATGGAAATAAATCAATAGATGATAAGCGTGTGTTCAACTTTAAGAGATAAATCTGGCCAATTATATACCTAATAATTGTCAAAAAATTGTAAATAAAGGTGACAGTGCGTTCTGACTAGAGACAGGCAGAGCCTGTGTTAAAAATTTCAGTGTGCATTTTAAGAACATTTTTATGTGTCAGGCCTTCATCCGGTCCCGTGATATTTTCTCACATCCAAATACATTTAGGTAATGACTCCAATCAAAGAGGTACCTTGGAAAATGATCTATCCTGGACTACACTCTCGTTTAAATTAAAGCAATCCTAATTTGATTATGCAAAAGTTACCTAGGTAACATTTCCTCCCCAGCCACTCCCAATGCTCTGATGGCTGGGGAGGAGGGAAGGATAAGCTTCTGGAAGCCTAAAGATGTTATACTGCATTTAAAACCCCCCCAAATTAGCGAATTAGCATTTCACAGAGCCAGGTCAAACTGATGTGCAGTAGCTGACAACTCCTATGCTCTCGTTTCCCTTGTGCTGCAAGGCCAAACGCGGCAATCCTAACAGATGCCTGCAGGCGAGGGGAGCAGAGCCCAGCCTCCTGCTGCGGCCCGTTCAGAACAAACACAGCGCCCAACTTCTCACCGACACAGAGCAGGGGAACGGTGCTGCTGTTCTGAGCTGGCCCCCCAGAAAGCACAGGAGCAAACCCTTGTTTGATTAAAACAGGAAAGAAACAACAGAGAGCAGACCTTTTGGGAGCTTTAGCCCAACAGAGTCAGTGCAACTCCTGATCACGCATTCCCAAGGTCTACAGAAACCCCCGGCTTGTTGTCAGAGGATCGACCCCCAGGTCCTCGGGACAGAGGTGATCCTGCTGGATTTCCAAGGCATTTTGATAACATCTCTTAACTCAGCATATTCATTAGACCAACACTCTCCCTGCACGATAAAATCGAAGCTTCAAGCCCCTTTCACCTCGCACCACCGTGACTGGCACCTGGTTCCGCCCCTTGATGCAAAGCTCCAAGTAGGCACAGAACGACAATGAGATTTAAAACACAAACTCATTTGCATGGTATGGAAAACTTACCTCGAAAAGAAAGAGGATGGAGTCCAGCTCCTCCCTTTGTGATTTATTCCCTGCAAGACACAAAACAACACTGCTTGCCAGAAACATACGCTAAAAGACAGCAGAAGGCGGCTGTTGCTGCTCAGCTGAAGTCAGAGATGCCACGCTTGGTTTACTTTCCATCTTTCTTTAACATCCCAGAGCGAGCTGCGCCCAGCTGCGGTGCCTCCCTCTGCTCCGGCCGTGCCTCAGGTGAGCAGAGGGAGCTGCAGGAGCCCAGCACGAGGCCAGAGGACGTGCGTGGAAATGCTGGAAGGAACTCAGGAATCTGACCAGCTGCTGCTCTCGTTTCAGAGAGCCATTTTCCAGCTTGTCTCTCCCGATGCCGCAAAATGAAAACGATTAATACCAACGCAGCACTGCACGGAGCTGTTGGTGTAGATACAGATAACTGAGGGCGAGGCAATTGCTGGACAGGCTCTAGCAGAGTGCTCTGGAGCGCAGTCACAGAGCGCTGACCAGCAGCTGCTGGAAGAACTCTAACACTTACCTTTTTGTTTCAAGCTGTTTTCCAGTGTGATGAAGTTTTCGTAGAATATAAAATAAATTTGAGAATAATTGTTGTCAAAAAATTGCTTCAGGTCACTTCCATCCACGATATCTGAAAAGAGGAACAAACAGAGCAATTACACAAGAGAAGAAGGACAAGAATTTCAGGCATTCTGCAAATTTAGCACGAGAGAACGAAATAAATGCAATACAAAACTATTTTAGTGACTCCACTCAGTATTCTGCACTAAATTGTGGGTCCATCCTCGCAAATGAAGAGGAGTTTCACTAAATTTATGAGAGTCTGCAGTGGGGCTTTGGTTCGTTTGCTTTCCAGTTAAAAAAAAAAAAAAAGAAGAAAAAAATTTTTTAATGGGGTGAGTCCTACAAAACAAGCAGGTTACTGCTGGAGAAAAACACCAGCAAAGACTTTTGGGATGCAAATTCAGTTCTTACATTCACCTGGCAAGCAGATCAAACTAGAAAACAGCATATTCCCGATTCATTTCTTAGAATAACAGCAACGCAAGCACGTACCACTTTCCTAAGTGCTAACCTGGGTCCGAAATTTGAAATAAGTTCCTTTTCCACCAAGAAAATGTCCAATGTTTTCTGAGCCTGATACTTGCCAAACACACGTGAATTTCCTCCCTTTGGTCTTTACTGCAACTGATTTGGTCAAGGAAAGTCAGGTGATTTCACCCGGAAGAGGGCAGAAATTAACATCGTGTCTGCTCATTGAAGCCTCACCTTGCAAGAAACCCGTTCATTACCCAAAATAAAGCTGATTCCAGCAAGAAGGCTCAATAACATCCCACGACTACAGAAGACAGAATAACTTTAGCCCTAGACAGCTTGATTTTTATTTAAGTTAATACCTTTCCAGCAGTAAGGCTTTGCTTGGCTGCTTGCACTATGGAAACAATTAGTGCAGGGAAACTCTTTAACGTGATATTTGTTTCCTACAAACTACCAGTCTTGAATTTGCAAGCTAAGTGCAATTATTCCTCTCCATGAATGCGTCCTGTTAAACACAACTCCGGGGGAAAACAAGGCTTTCATTTACAGGGTTTCATATGAGGGAATGAGGTCATTAAAATCTAAACAAAAAGGAAACTTTCCCTCTAAACTGCGAAGGGAGGAGAAAGGAACTGCCTCACCAAGAAAGCAAATTCTCCTTTTTTCTAAAAGTGGCATCTCAGCGGTGACTCACGGGTGAGTCTGGTGTGAGCTGCATCCCTACAGCCGCAGCCCTTCCTTACTGATGTGTTTCACTTGTCGCAGGGGACGGCTCATTCCTCCCTCTCAAATGGGAAACCTCAGGGAAAGTTTCCTGTGCTATCTACCCCTTGAGACAACAAGATAAAAACCCCTGACTTCGGGGAAATGCACCGGCTGCAGGGGTATTTATAAGCACCCAAGGAAGCGGGGCAGCAAGCTTGGGGCTGAACTGCGGGAATTCGGGCTCGTGTTTTTATGTTTACTCACAAAGAGCTCTCAGGTTACCACAGCTGCGCACAGGCTCCCAGCCCTCACGCCCCAGGCAGGCGCCAGCAGCCATCCCAAGCCCCGACCGGGACGAGCCCGCGGTTCTGGCTAACACCTGAGAGCCGCTGCTGCTGCTGCGGCAACGCTCGGGGAGGAGCCGGGCGCTCGCGAGGGTCACATCCCATTCCTTCTGTCCAAGCGGGACAGAAGGCTCGCTGGGAAACTGTCAGTCACGCTGACTTGCCTTACTATTAAATTTAAAATCTGGAGCAACAAACTACTCGGGTACCACTCAGTGAGGGCCTGAGGCTACTGCCGAACTCTCATGGCTCTTCCTCACCTTAAAACACAAAATCCAGAGGGGACAAGAAGCCCGTCCTTAGCACATGGCCTTGCCCTTCATTCTCCTGTTAAGTCCCCAGTGTTATCACAGTCACCTGTTAGAAATCATCCCTTAATGCCGTGAACTTCCAAAGTCACTTGACTTTATGCTACTTCTTCAAAGCTCCCTTAATCCTCGAGTACTTGAAAAATTACAGGAGATCAAGAGAATTTCGCAGCCACACCCTGGTTAACGATAAAACTTTTACAACCAGCCTCACCCCAGAAATAACATGCAATTCTTACTTATCTTCAGGAGAAGTATGTCAGCACGAAGCAGACCGTCACCAAAGCACCCCTCCAACCAGAACAGCTTCCAAAATAACATCAACACCTCCAATTTCACACGAGCGCTACGGAACAACACCAGCTCTGAATTCAGCAGGAAGTCTGCACACATCCCCTTTTGAGTGTCTCTAAATGAAAGTTTCCACCAAGCCAGTATTACTCCTGCAGCTGTGCAGAACTGCGAGGCCAAGCAGTGCCAGGACTGAAACCCCACTACTCTCCTTTGTTATCCCATTTCTGATGGAGGCAGTTCCAGGAAAAGCAGGGGCTTTCCTGATGGGTATTTTTTAAAGACAAAGATTAAGGATTGCACTTGGTAACCTCACAAATTTCATATTTAAACATAACTCGGTGTGTCTCCCATGTATTTGCCCACTGCTCAACGGAGAAAAGACTAAAAGCCCAGGACAAAGCAGCATCCCACATCTGTTGGCAGCAATACTCCTGACACCTGAGTATTCCAACTGGGCCCGAGGAGAAAACACTATTGAAAGAGATGCTTCAATTGAAAAAAGAATTTTTTTACCCAAGAATAGCCACAGAAAAAATCCTTAAGGCACAACGATCCATTCGTACGCTACAAAAGTCCCACAGAAACCACCCTGGGAAAGAGCAGAGCTTTCATTTATGGCCAGTCCATGGGGAAGAGCCAAATCTGTACATCCCCACCACTCTTCATCAGGCCGTTACTTTTTAAGTCTATCTTAAAAAAAAAACGAAACAAAGGCCACACTACTGGCACTTCCACAAACTGTATTTAGACCTGTACCAACTTTACAGAACTTCTGGCCCCAAGTACATCTCTACAGCAACAGAAAAATAAGGGAAACGTTCTGGTCATTTCTCAAACACAAATGAACATGAGTCCTGTTGTTCTTCTGGGTAGCGTTTTGGCCTGCCACATGGCCAGAACACCCCACAGAGCAGGAGCTCAGATCCTAAAGGCCATTCAAGGCCTGAGAGATGCTATAAGCAGCACCAGTTTAGGTGGAATCTTTTCTTTCAGTTTGGGCACTGGACAAACTCACACCCATGCCACTAAGGGACCTGAAGCAATCCACAGCTCACACGAGCCCTTATTTCTGGAACTACACATTCCTTTTGCTCATCCCTCCCCTATGATCATCTTCCCTCTGATCTGCATCCTCCTGCACCAGCGGGATCACAGAAGAGTAACTGACATTTTGTTTACAATTAAAGTCCTGTGATTTAAAACCAACAAAGGAAGAGGAGCTGGCAGCCCCTAAGGAAACACAAGAGCAGGAGCAGCTATTTGGGGAACATGGGGCACTGTGGCCCGACTGAAGCAGCTGGAGTAACACACACACACACATTCCTACCCCTGGCCAGGGCAAGGCGAGAGGCATCTGGGGACAAGGAGGAAAAAAAAAATCCAACTACTTTTGAGCTTTTATAAAAAAAGCTTTGTTTTTCTTAAATACCGGAAAGGTTCTTCCCATGTGTTGCTTCATTTTCCATGCTGAACAGTACCACGGAAAACACTCTGGCAAGGGTATTTTATCAAGACGGCATCTTCCAAAAGCCACTCCCATGCTACCTCAAATGTTGACACAGGCATTGCAAAGAGATACCCGGGGACCGTACCCAGAGCTGCTCGGACAGTGCCCACACTGACCAGCCAGGCAGCTGGACACAGCACAGCCCCAGCCAGCCCCGTGGCTCCGCAACACCCTTCACCGTTCACCAGCGCCCGCAAGCACCTTTAATTAAAGAGTCACCAAACGCAACAGCGTGACACCAGGCCGGATCGGCCCGGCACTTTGCCCCCTGACCAGCTGCCCCCGATCAGCGCCCGAAGCGCAGCAGATCGCAAGGAGCTACTGCGGCACGCCAGCGATGATCCCTCGCACCTGGAACAAACCGGCGTCACCTGGGAGCCAAGCGGACTGAGCGGCCACAGCCTCTCCCCTCAGCAGAGCCCGCTGCTGCTGCTGCATTTCAACAGCGAGCACGAGGCCACCCAGACCCTCCCGAAACAGCTCGCAGCTGAAACTCATCAGCGGCTTTCCAGCCCCAGAGGGACCGCAGCTGGAACTCCACGACGATGAGGGCGAAAGGCTTCACCTGCAAGGCGCCCCGAGACGCGTCCAACCTCGCCCCAAACACGGAGTCCCCACAAAACACCATACCGTGACTTCTCTTAGAGTTTAAACGACCAACAAAGAGCCCCGAGTCGATGTTGCCGACAAGAGCAGGGCTTCTGCGAGCGCACCCCCGAAACTGACCGGGGATGTGAGTTTCCCCGCGGTTCCGCCCCCAGCCCGCCACTCGTGCCGCACCCGAGCACCGGGACACCGGCAAACGCGACCTTCCCAGGGCACCGCGCACCCCAAACTTTCTCCCGCAGCCCTCGGGAAGGACACGCACCGCTGCCTCTGCAAGGGAGAGAGCCCGGGGAGCCCGCCGAGCTGCTCGGGAGCCCGGGGATCCCCGGGCAGGAGAGGCTCTCTGTCCCCACCCAGCACGGAGAGCTGTTACGCCCCGGGTTCACTGTTGTCTCGCCCGGACACCGCAGCGGAGGGCGAGCAGCGCCCGCGGCTCCGCCCGGGCACCCCACGAGGGGCTCAGGGCCCCGGGGCCGCGCCCCCTCCCCCGCTCACCCAGCAGCGCGCGGAGGTGCTTCAGGCGGGTCAGCACGTCCCGCTTGGGGTCCAGCGCCTTCTGCGTGGATTTCCTGACATCGGCGTGGCTCTTCCTGGAGAACATCCCGGCGGAGCGGCGGGCAGGGATGCGGGGATGGAGCCGCGCCGGGAGCGCTCCCCGCGCGCCGCTCCCGCCCCCGCTCTGCGCCGCCGCTGCGCGGGGCGCGCCGGGAGCTGCGGCACCGCCCGCCCCGCGCTCTGACGTCACCGCGGCGTGACGCTGACGTCACCGCGGCTGCCGGGAGCCGCGCCCCGGGACCCCCGGGAACCCCTGGGAACCCCCGGGAAGCCCCGGCCCCGCCAGTGCCAGCCCCGGGCCGGCCTCACCGTGGCCCCGAGGCCCCACCGTGGCACCGCGCAGGGACGGCGGGACCCCGCGGTGCCCGGGGGCGCGGGGGACACCCCGGCCCCGTGCGGCTCCAGGGACACCCGAGAGGCGAACCGGAGAATCCCGGGAGAGCCGCGGGAATGCCCGGGGCAGGGCAGCTGGGATGGAGGCGCCGTGGGGAGCTGGCTCCTAGGTAGGCTCTCGCTTTATCACGGAATCACAGAACCGCAGATTTGGGTTGGACGGACCTTAAATCCCACCCAGTGCCACCCCCTGCCATGGGCAGGGACACCTTCCGCTGTCCCAGGCTGCTCCGAGCCCCAGTGTCCAGCCTGGCCTCGGACACTGCCGGGGATCCAGCGGCAGCCGCGGCTTCCCTGGGCACCCTCCCAGGGAAAAAATTCTCCCCGATATTCAGTGCAAGTCTCCATGGGAAAACATTCAGGTTCTGAATAACTGCTTGCACTGTAAGTATATAAATAATACGTGCTGTCTTTACACATGGGGAAGGTAAAAGACAGAGCAGGCTCATAGTTACACAGCACAAGCACGAGCCATCCCTGAAGCCCTCGGCTGCTCTCAGTAAAATTCCCGGGTAAATTCCCTAGTAAGTTTCAAAGCAGGCTGTCGTCCTAAGAAAGAAAAGAACGTGTGTCAGGGAAATTACTTGCGTTTATACTTCCCAGTTTTTAACAAAATTACTTAAAAATCAGTCTATGCATCACATGGAAATTATTTGTTGAGCGGCGAATCGGCGTAGAGAATAAAATGTCACAAGAACTGCTGTTGTTAGAAGCAGAAAACACACCACTGCCACATCTCACTTCCTCTGAGCCCTCGCAGGGATCGTTTCTGCTGCAGAGGCCTGAGGTCACCAGAGCAAGAGGTCAACAAGCCGTAAACACGTCCCACTGGGGAAGGGACAGCCCCAGCTCCTCCACCCCTGGGATGGCCACGTGCACACGGGAGCAGGGAAAGGCTCTGGCTGGAGGTTACAGCGGATAAACAAAGAGATAAATAAAGAAGCAGGCATCGGGGGCTGTGGAGGAGGGGGCTGCAGGCAGAGCTCCCTACGCCCTGCTGGTGAGCGAGGCAGGGCTTCCCCCTCTGCAGCGCAGCTGGACTCTGGAAGGGGCGCAGCCGGCCCAGCCCCTGAGCTAAGAAGGAAGGAGTCGCTTGCTGGAGTGAGGGAGATGGATAGTGATGATGCACGGTGCTGAAAATGAAAAAAACCACTAATCCCTTTTCTCACACAGAAAGGCTGAACACCCTGGAGTCAGACACAGAAAATTCATGGCTGTCCAAGGAATTGCCTTGGAGCCCGGCTCAGGGTTACGGCAATTCCTACTGCCTGTTCCTCCCGTCGCACCGTGACACACCATCTCCTTCTGGAGCAGCTATGGTTCCGCAGCAATTGTCTACAGTTTTGGGCCATGTGGTGCAATCTTCCTGAGAAGAGCCACTTGGGCTGTTCTGGCTGTCCCCTTCCATTGCCACAAATGGATTTGTGCAGTTGGTTGGGGAAGCACGTGGCTAAAGTCTTGCCTTGCTCTCGTTTATTCTTTTACCCTTCCCTTTTATTTTAATTGAGTTACAAAACGAACAACTTCCAGTTTGTGTCTCCTGGTGGTTTTGGATTGTTCCATGTTTTTGTCGTGTCCTGCTTTGCTAAAAAGGGAACCCTTGCAGGTTCAGGAATTGTGATGTCTGATAACTTGTGTGATAACCAGGGGAGCGTTGTGGTGCTTAGCACCAAACCATGTAGCTTTAGGCACTCGCTGGTTTGAAGTGTGCCAGAAATTCTCCCTGTGGAAAGCTCCAGGGAATACAGATGCCATGCCTGGAATCACAGTGCTCTAGGACAGCCCTTGCTCTCCCTTTTAGTTCACATATCATCAAATGATTTTCATTTTTCAAATGATTCACTTAGGAGCTGACGTAGGGTAGCACAAGCCAGAGGTGCCAGTAAACCTGCAGCGGTGACTTCAGCCTGTGCAGGAGAAAAAACCTGTGACTTGTGTTTTCTGACAATATAGCATTTGCCATTTCCCAGAAAGTCAGATGATGCATTTCCGAAAGCCGGTGCTTAAGGCAGAATAATTTCCTGAAAGAGATTTGGTCATTCAGCTTTCAGGATCTGAGGTAAAATCTATATAAAGCAGTCCCGTAAGGGGACAAAGCAGTAATCGCTTATGGCAGAACCGGACTGTTGAAGGTCCCAGCACAGTGTGGTATCCTGGGCGAGGTGACCACGCCAGCACAGGCACGGCAGCGCTGAGCAGGGATTTGGTATTCCTTAGGAGAATCCCTCCTTGTGCAGGAACCTGCCTGCCTGCCCGCCTGGGTCCACAGGAGGAAGAGCAGCGTCCCGTCAGTCCGGGGGAGATTTCTGGGGTGTCACAGCCCAGCCGAGACTCCCCTGAGCAAAGGGAAGTGCTGACCTTGCAGAGGCTGTCCCCGCAGAGCCCGCCCTGCCAGGCTGCTGGCACTGCCCTCCGGCTGCTCCTACCGGAGTTTCTATTTCAGGCGTTGCCTTAAGCAGTACAGGTGAGGGGCAGTGCGCTCCCAGTCCAAAATAGAGTGGCCTGAATTATTCATATGCTCTTGCACCACGGGCCAGCACGCTATCCCTGAATTGCATGGCTCGGCCCTTCCTTCCCCCCCGGCCCCGTCCTGGGAAGCGGCCTGGTGCTGCGGGGTTCGTGGAGTTTGTGGGAAGGTGACACCAGCTGCCGCCTGAATTTCGCTGGACCTGATGAACAGGCAGGGTTGCTTTTCCCGGGGAGTCTGAAATTTTAATGGCAAAGATTAAATTACGGAACTTCTCCGCTGACTCGTGTCAATATAACACTTCATACTGGGGCCAGGAAAAAAGGTGGGGGAAAAGCAAATACAGGAGGACTTGCCTCCTGCACAGCCTGCAGGTGAGATAATGGCTTCCTTAGCAGGGAATGCCAGTACTGACTTTCCGTCCTTCAAACCAAATGCTTCAAGTTGTGTTTACAAAGTTGGTTTTGTGTCCTCTTGCATATCCTTGGTCCAACACATCCATTAAGGCACCCGAGCTTCTTATTCCCCACTTGATGCTTCCTGGCATAGCTGCAGGGTCTTGGCAGAGCTCTGGTGCTGTGCCAGCGTGCTGCTGTGTAGGGAAACGAGGCTCTGCCCTCTCTGCCCTGGAATGACTAAGCATGTGGGAAAGATCTGGCTGTGATGGGTGATTTTCCTAACAGCGTTCCTATAGGGCACGCAGGCGTGGAGCCCTGCTCCTGCAAAGCTCTGCTTCAGACTCAAACCTCACAGCAGGTGCTGGATTTCTGCTAAATGCCTGATTTTCTCTGAGTCCGGGTCCTGCGACCCACTGTCCATGGATCACCTTCTGCAAATGTTTGGAGTTTCGCTGAGTTTATGGAAGCAAAGGTGCCTCGTCCATTTAACCCTCACCGAGGAGCTCCCCCAGCCCCTCTCATTTGGCACATAAAGGGTTTCTCACTGTCCCTTGGCCTGTGGAGTTTTGTTTAGGAAAAACCTGATGGAAAATTTCCACCCGTTGCAGCATATGAGGCAGTCGGATGTCATTCTTGTAGTAAAAGTGAAAAAAAAAAGAGTAAAATTTATAGTAAAAATGATAGACAGGAGAAATCCACTGTCAAAAAACCCCATCAGATTTCCTTCTGCCAGAATCTCCAACTGTGTAGAGAGGGAAAGGGGAGGATTTATGTCTACGGATGGAAAAAAGTCCAAAATAGAAAGAACAGGGATTGCATGTCCCCTGATACCTTCCAAAAGGAAACTGTACGGAGGATGTGGAAATTTCATGGAGTAAAAATATCACGGCGTAAGGAGAGCTCAGAGTGCCTTTGCACTGCACAAAGAGGTTTATGGCACATTGTGCAAGCCCGTAACCTACTGCTCCGGCCAAGGTCTTTCCATGAGGAGGTGTTTCAGCTCAACTTGAGACTGGGCTAAGAGATGGCTGACACGGTAAAAACAGGAAAATCATCCCTCTGCTTCCCCGCTCCTCGTGCCGCGGCACGGAGATAAAGTGCTGCTTGTCTCAACTGCACTAAATCCGAGATAAGTGTTGTTTACTTCGCCTCTCTCCAAGAGGAAAGGTCGCTCGTGATCTCGGTGGAGCTGCAGCAATTTCCTCCTGGCACCATCCACCTCTGGCCCGGCAAGGCAGAGCCCCCTTCCCCTCCTTTGGGGACACTGTTAACCCTGTCCCTGCCGGGCGTGTCCCGCTGCCGTGCCCGAAGCTGGCTCCAAACATGCAGGCACAGTGTGTGGGGTCTGAAACAGCGCTGAGATGCTGACAGTCAGGCTCACAGAAACCTTCTGGTCCTAGGAAATGATGCACAGAGGGTGAAATAAGGGTCACTTGTTCCTGAAAGGTACAGGTGAAGGGTCCTGCCAGCTGCAGTTGGAACCTTTGTTTTTCCCCTTGTCCTCTCCTCGGCTGTCTTGGGTTTATATTGCCATCTATTTAAACCTAAACTCTCTTTTTTTGACTCAGCATTACGTTCGTATTTTCATTTTTCTCTCCGCTTGTGCTGGTTCTTTATCACTCGGAGGAACAATAAATGAGGAAGGAAGCAGCTGACTGGGATCGCCCTTAAGCTGGGCTTTGTCAACATCCAGAATGACCACTCTGATTGTCTTAACCCTGAGTGATTGACAAACCGGGCTGTGTGGTATCTTCAGTTCTCCTTCTGAAGGGAAGATCTCAAACGCTTTTCGCACATGAGAGGGAGAACAAAAACCCCTTCAAAATGAGCCGGTGACACACAAAGCAACCGCTGGCCACCGGTGTTCCACACATTCTTCCTTCTTTTCTTGCTTTGCAAATGAACGACTGCAGAAAGCAGTGCAGTAATTACAGCCTGCAGAAATGGCTCGGGTTCTCCTCCACGGACAAGCATGACAAAAAACAACAAAAAATAATTTTTACCAACACAGCTGGTGTTCAGATGAAAATATGTGGTTAGCTTTGAAACTGTATTAAAAGAGAAATTTTAATTAACCTGTACCGCTGAGTCAGAAGATAATATCTGATGCATCTAACGGGCCTACAGACAAAATACGATAAAATAATTATTTGCAATTAGATATATGCATTACAGACAATGTTGTAATTAAAATGTACTTAATGTCACAGGAGGTCCCTTATTATCGAAATAATTTGTAGAAGGGCTGTGGAAACAATGTGATGAATTTCCATCCCTCTGAAAAAAACAAAACCAACCAGAATTTGCCAAGAGCCCAAAACGTCTCTGGTTTTGGAGCAGACACCAGCACAGCCCAAGAGCCCGACTCCTTTCTCCCAGTGCCGAGTTCTGTTTGCCGCCGGGGCGGGCACAGGGCACCCTTTCCTTGCCGCGCTTGTGCTGCTCGGTCCCCCGCCAGGAGGAGATGTCCCCGTGCTGCCACGGGGCTCCAGCCGGGAGTGGATGCAGGGCGGGTGGGAGGAGGGAGAGATGCCACAGGTGCTGCACTGTTCTTCTGTGGGGAGAATTGATCTCTTTGTTCCCTTATTTGCATAATTATTAGCCACAGCAAAAAGGAGCGGTGCCGATTCTTTTCCTACCATGGCCCTTCCAAAGCGCTCGGGCCACAGAAGGGCTCAAACCCAAGAGAAAATTAGATTTATTTTTACTTGCTTGAGACTTCACTTTTACATCTCTGGAGGAGTTAGAGTGAGGGCCTGACAAGCACAGCCCAGTAAATCTGGAGGATTGCTCAGGCAGCCTCTGGGAGCCGGTCACCTTCGGAGCCACCTCTGCCTGAGCATGAGCCAGTCCTTGCTGCTCCCAGGAAACGGTGCCAGTGCCAGCTGCCTGATCCAGGCCCTGACCTCATCGGCGCTAATGAAGGCTCTGGCAAACCTCTCCCCCTGATTAACATTTCCCTGTCGGAGCTGCTGCGCTGTAGTCAAGGGGTGGCTGGCTGTTTCTCAGGCCTTTTCTCACGGCCACGTTTCGGATTCGTGCCCCCGCACTTGGAAAACACCTCTGGACGTCGACAGAGGCTTTGCTTGAGCACAGAATGAAGGGCCAACCTCATCACCTTAAGGGTGCACCTTATCCCGGGGACACATCCTTCTGGAAAGGGTAGGAAGCAGCCAACAATGGCGTTAGCGTTTCTTTATGGAAATAGATATTTCTTCAAACCATAAATAATAAGGAAAATTGCTGCAAAATGTGTTAAAGTGGAGGAATGGCTCGAGGAGAAAACACCTCCCAGTATATCATCAGCCGTGTCTTTATCTCCCTTACGCTTCTCCACTTCCCCGTTTTCAAGAGAACAAAGAGAATGTGCCAGAGCTGCTTTGGGATTTCAATGAAAAATAATGAGAATTCATTGCTAATTAGGGCTCCAATTAAAAAAAACCTGATCTTTGCAGGGACACTGTTAATGAACTTGTAAATTGAAGCTGCAGACTGGCATCCCTATAAACATTCCCCGGGTTGATTCCGTGTGTGCGTGCAGGAGGGGTGAGCAAAGGTGCCCAGGACTATCCACCGCGCTTGGGAAGTGGGAGGTGCCAAGGCTTAACGTGGGGAGCTGCTGAAGGCTAAACTGAAGGTTTAGGTGACAGTGGCATTCTTCTCACAAAGTATTTGGCTCTGTGAAAAAGAAGAATGGCAATTTATTATGTATTTTTGATCGGCCCTAATCTAATTAGAAACCTCTTTATTTATTCATGTCGTACCCTGTTGAGCGTGGTGGACGGTCACAGGTACTCGCGGTACTCAGGTGTCACTGCAAACAGCCACGTGGTAGGGATCTGCACCTTTATCCGCTCCCAGGGCGCTTGGATCAGGATAAAGGGCTGCCACGACCCTCCTGCACAGTGCATGGTGACTTCCCACACAGCCAGGGCCGTGCGCTCCAGCTCCCGGGTCGGGAAGGGAGGGGCTGCAGAGAATTGAATGAAAATGTCCAGCTTTTTGTCCAGCTGCTGGTTCAGGTAAAGGCAAGCAGAGCCAAACCTGGCCGTGCTGGAAGTGCAGCAGCCATGGCAGCAAAGCCCCCTTGCCTGATCCTCCCTCCCTCGCTCTGGCGTTTGCAGGAGGTACATCCTGTTTTGTGCCAACCCTTATTTCCCTCCTTCCAGGAGAACAGCATGAAGCCATGCGGGACAACTAGCAAGAGGGTGTAAGACACTCCTGAAACCTGATCAGAGGCTGGAGATGGCAAAAACCAGATAAAATTCATGTTGATGGTACAGATTTTCCGATGAACTTACAATGAAACAGGAGCCCGCACAGTAGGTGGTGCTGGCAGGTGCCTCTGGAGATCAGCTACTCCAGCTCCTTCTCAGGCAGGGACACTCAGAGCGAGGGAGCTCAGGACTGTGCCCGGTTGGCTTTGGAATGTGTCCAAGGATGGCGCCTGCACAGCCTCTGCAGACAGCGTGGGCCACCGAAAAGGAAGGGGGATTTGTATGCTCGAACGGAATTGTCTGCGTTGCACTTTGAGTGTTTCCCTCTTTGAAGGAGGTTTGAAGAAAAGGTGCAGAGCGTTAGTTAGGGATGAAGCGCCACGTGAAGACTGGGGGCGCGTGAGGGAAGTGAAACATTTCATCCTTGTTCTGGTATTAATTTTTTCTGTTTCATCCAAATGCATAGATTTTGTTTCGGGAAGCGTGTCACAGCCAATGAGATCCATAATGGAGCCGTTCAGGGGCATCTTTGTGAACATGTACTTTTCCCACATATAAAAATGTACCTGAAATTTTGAAAGATGGAACACTCATTTGCCAATTTAAAAAGAAAATGGAGAGAACGAGAGAGAGAGAGGCTCGTGGAGTTCTAAGTCTTCACAGAAAACGGATGGAAAAACACATGTACATTTAGAACGATGTTGACATTTCTGAAATCGGAGATACGGTGTTTTATCTAAATTACACCAAAGCCCTCCAAGATAATGTGCTGTGTAATAGCTGCAGTTCTAGGCACTATTTCATTTTCAATTTTCTGTACAAAAAGCGTGATTCTTATCCACAGTTCCAGTTCAGTGTTTGACAAATTATTAGCATGCGCTGCCCAGCTGCACCCCATGTAGGGAAAGCTGCGTTTGAGGGGAAGAGGCTGCAGTTTTGCCAGCATTCCTTGTTACCCGGAGAGGCAGCAGAGGGGGCGAAGCCCAGGGCTGGGGTTGGTGGTGCTCTGAAGGGCCCCAAAGCACCACAGAGCAGGAGAGAAGCCTGGGAGGCTGGGAGAAGACCCTCAGGAGCTACTCAGGAGCCTCTGGAGGGGTTGCTTTGATGTTTAAAGCAGGTCCTGCCACGTGCCTGTGTACCCCCAGTGCTGCTGGCTGCGAGTGCTCGTGCGTGGCGTGTGCTGGGCTCATGTCACAGGGGTGTTTCCTTCTCCTTGGCAGCTGGAAAGGTATAAATCCCTTTGTCACCCGCTTGGCATCAGTGGTGGTGCCGCTGGCTGGGCCTGGTCTTTTCCTGGGGGTGACCCACCATGAGCTCTGGAGAGCGGGACACAGGTGAACCTCACGCGTGTCTGCAGGGCGTGGGAGGTGCCTGCAGTGCTGCTCTGACTCGGGGTTCCTGGTGCTGGGGGTGTGAGAGGTAAAACACCTACCTGCCTTCAGGGAGGGAGCTTCCTCCTTTCTTGTGGGTATCCATGGGAACCAGCGTGTGCTGGAGCAGGACGCACCGGCAGGAGCAGTGGGATGGTCTGACCCCGCCGAGCCCCTTGGCCCGGCCCAACGCGCTGGTTTCCAGCACTACTTGACCAATATTGTAGAAAAGTTGAGCAATGTGGGGAAGTTATTTCCCCACTCTGTGGGCTGAGGCACGTCTGCAGGTGTGCTCCGTGCCAGCGGTGCTGAGTAAGGGAACCTGGAGCCCGAGTCAGGAATTCTGTTTAATTCCCATGCAAAGAGCAAAGTACCCTGATGGAGCTGGCAAGGGGCTGCAAATAAGTTCGGTGACAGATGCCATGCGCTTATCTGAAAGGCAGGATTTCCACTCACATCCCCAGCTGTGAGGGGATGGAGAGCCTGCTCCCTCTGCAGGGAACTCCAGCTCCATGGATTTGTCCTCAGCACAGAGGTAGGAAAACTCCTTTCTCCTGAGAAGCCTCTCTTGAGGTCCCAATGGATGAAATCTGGAAAGGTGTTATTTTTCGCACACATGCTGATGAGTAAGCGGTCCTCAGCAAGCCGTGGGTGCAGTCCCAGAGATGGAGGTGGAAGCTGGGGTCTGTGGAGTGGAAGCAGGAGACTGCAGCATAGCTTGTCATTAGCAGGGGAAGGAGGGTTTTCATGACAACTGTAAAGCACCAAAATATAAAACTCTGCTAGGAAATGAAATTCAGGGGACAGAAATAGTTTCCTTGGCAAGCCAAGAATAATGCTGGCAGCACTTGGACTGGTTGCTAAGTGAGGGGGCAGAGCAAGGGGAAGGGTAGCAGTGGCTGTGATTATGGTTGTTGCCTTAACAAATATATGCATTAAAGGTGGTAAGAGCCTGCTTTTAATCTATGCGGGATTTCTGTGTTTGGAAACGCAGTGAGGCAACCAAAGGTCAGAAGAGCCTCGGTATGCGTCTCAGAGGTAATCTGTCTGGGGGCAAAATAAACGTGTCTGGTTCAGCTGGTCACCAGAAGGAGTATGTATAAATGTCTAAAACCGTGCTGGCGTTTCTGGGCAAGGTTCAGCTGGGTGCCTGTGCCCAGGCAATGGCAGCACAGCGGCAGGAGGGACAACTGTTACGAGGAGCAGCTCACTGCAGACGAGTGCAAGGGAAATGGCCTTCATTAATTCCTGCCTTTACGCTGGGCCCTGATCCAGGCTTCCCTGGGGTGGAGGCAAAGCTTCCCGTGGACTGCAGCAGGTGTGGGGTTGAGCGCTGCGAAGGGCCCGCGGGAGGGGACAGAAGGAAGCGGGAACAGCAGTGTTTTGGCCCTAGGTGTAAATGGTTTATGGTATTTATTTGTCTTCGTCAAACGTCAAGAGACATGGCTGGAAAAGTGTGGCACATGTGCCGAGTAGTTACAGCAAATGCAGAGGCCACAGCTAATGCCAGCTTGCCCAAGTCTGGCTGTGTGCATCTTGGACTAGTGCAAGAGCCACGTCACTGCACAAAGCCAGGGCATAGCAGAGATGCTTCTGCAGGGGAAGTTGCTGACTAAATTAAGGGAGCTGCTATTTTGGGGCAGATATTCCTTTCAGTAAGCATGACAGGGCACAGATCCCTGCGACTTCCCTCAGAGCTGCAGTGCCTGCAGGAGCCATCCCTAGGAAAGCATGTTAAAGGTGTAGGTCCTTCTGAGCCTGCTTGGCTCACGAGCTCGGGTGCAAACTTGGAGTAAAAATACAGCTGGTTCACTTGGGAAAGCTTCTCTGTCCCAGTGCATGTTGTGATCTCTCTTTCATACACACCAGCCCAATTTTAAGGCTAGGCTGTGCTAAAACATTCACAAAAGTAAAAAAAAGGCAGGGGGAGAATCTCTGGGAAGAAATGAATCTGAGGTTTGAGTTTGTCTGGTCCCACCCTTACACATGGCCTGAGGTCCTGCTGCAGCTCAGGCTTGAAGGTTGTTTGGAACAGTTTGGCTTCGACGTCCAGCAAAGCGCTTTGTGTTCAGGGCAGTAAGCTCACAGGCATGTTAGTATTCAGATTTGTCCCTTAAAGAAACCAACGAGGGCACAGCCAGACTCAGTGTGTCACAGAGTTCTTCTGGAGAACACTTCTCTGGAGGGTTTGTACCAGTCTTAGAATAAGTGATGGATTTGTTCCCATCCTCAGGAAAAGTTGAGGCGTAATGGGATGGCAAAATGCTTAACCCACACAGAGAACTTGCAAAATTAGATCTCTCCTGGGTCGTTAGGCCAGACACTTGTGCAGCCAGAAAAGCTACAGAAATGGCTTGCAGCGTAAAAGATGATACTCTTAACTACCTGCTATAGTTGGTACCCCTGTAGTACACTATAATTTGATTTACTGCTGATTTTCTATCCTACGGTTGTTGGCAGCTACCATACAGACCCCTTGGTTTAATGCTTATTTGCATGCTTAATTACTCTATAATAGTGCAATAATTACCATGTAGCTACAGAGGAATTACATGGTTGTCTGTACTCTGTAAACCAGTGTCAACCTCCTCTGCAAACAAATAATTATGCAGCTAACATACCTGTTTAGCTTCCCTAAGAATTAGAAGAGGAACAGGAGAAATGTGAAAGGTGCAGTTGCTGGGGTTTTTAATTAATTATTTATGATTTTTATAGGTAAAATTCTTTGGTTGCCTGATTTTATTTCCTACCGTTAATGTCAGACAATACCAGCTGGAACTAGGGGAAATACTGCTCCGGAATTAAGGCTGCCAAGGCTGAGCTCTATAACCATAACCAGTGCTGTTCCAGAGCCTGGTCATTCCGCAGCTGCAGGTTGTGATCAAACAAATGGAACGATTTGCAAACAACTCGCCGTGCGCGCTGGCTGCAGCTCTGAATCCTGCAGCCTTCTCCTGGAAGCCGGAGGAAAGCCACGAGGTGGCAATGTGCGCCAGGAAATAAAGCTGCCCGGCACTTCTCAGGGATCCGTCTCATTCAGCCCTGAGATGCGGCTGGATGGACACTTGGCCTCCCACAGGAGCTGCGGCGGGATTTCAAGCACCTTTTCCACTTTAAAAACGTACATTTGTTTTCCCAGGACTGAAAAAGAGAGCCGTAAGGGTGAGCGTCCCCTCCTCCTCCTCCACTGTTTCGTGCTGGTGGATATCCTCAGTAAGTTTGTGTGTTTGCTTTAGGCTCAAACGCTCCCTGTGGCTTATTTGGAAAACATGCTGCCTCGTGTTTCCCTTTTCCTCCCTGGGGATCTGTTCCCCCACAGCTGCTTTCTGTACATCCAGCACTGCTGATTTGCCTGGTACGTGGAAGGAGCTTCTGACCCAGCCGCCCCTCTCCTCCACTTTCCCTGGCTTGTGGTGGGAGATGTTTCTGGACCGTGGTGAAGGAAGGACAGTGTTTCTGGGCTGCAGCAGGACCTACTGGTGTGCTGTCCAAGCAACAGCATACTGGTGATGGGACAAACTGGTTTTACCCAGTGTAAATCAAGTGGCAGGTCTGGATGATCCCAGGGATGCTGGGAAACAGCATCCTGCAAGATGTTTCCTCCGAAAGGGTGCCGAGTTTGTTTCCTGTTGTATTGCTTTGGAGATGGCAAAAGAGGCTGAATTTAAGGGAATTCTGGGTTCTCCCGGGACTGGCGTGTGCCCAGCCACGCCTGCTGCAGCTCCCGGCACAGGGGACGGGCCTGTGAGGTGCTGGGATCCTGGGGGGATCCTGGGGGGGTGACAGGGCCAGTTGGAGCAGCACTGTCCTGGCACAGGGTCCGCTGGCCACCGGCCAGCCCCTACACCAGCCACAGCCTGAGGAGCACCCTCCATGAAGCTGCTGCTCTCAGGTCTTCCAAAGCACACCTACCTCATAATGTCTCATTCTCTGAGGGAAGGAGGATACTTGGCTCCCTGCTTTTCTTTATGAAGTCAACTCATTTATTTGCTCTTCAGAAAGGCTCTTTACAGCCCCTTCAGGACCACTGGTGTGTGGCTGTGGGATGGGAGGCCGCTCCGGGGCCGCGTGCTGTGCCAGGACAGCTCTCCAGCAGCAGGGATGTCTGCAGTGCAACGCTGCAAATCCCCATGCAGGGGAGGCAGCAGCGAAATTGAGTGTGACTGGTACCCATGTTCTCCTTGCAGCCCTGCCGGAAGCATTCGGACACGCTGGGGCGGTGCAAGGGCAATGTTAATCTTCCAGCAGAACAAATGCTGTGAGTTACTGCCTGGGGGCTGTTGGTTCCCCCCTGAACGTCTCCCAAACCCTGCCCGGGAGAAGCCCTGGCTGTTCTGCCTGTAGGCACCAGATGGCATCACGGCGGAGCGCTGGGAGCTGGCAACCAGCACAGGCAGGAGGAGGCTCGGCTTTGAGCTTTTCTGGGCATGGTTCCAGGCAATAATATCTTTTCCTACCAGTTGTGAAGGATCTGAACTTTGGTTCACACCAGAAGCTTAAAAAAGCAACTGTTTAAAAACTTGAATCCCTTCTCGAGCTTGCACGGTGCTTGAGGCATCCGAGTGGTCACAGGCTGCCTGTGGGGACACGGCGTGTGAGGGGACAGCGGTGCCCTGGACCTGCAGGGTTTGGTGTGGGGCTGCAGCTGTCCCAAATGGACTCGGAGTCGGGGTCAGTGCCTCCGTCACTGTCACTCATGGCAGCATGAGGCAAGCAGGGATCGCAGGACATCGCAGCACGTCTTGGCCAGGAGGAGAGCAGGGGCGAAGGCCTCGGAGCAGCGCTGAGCACAGCCTGGGCAGAGCTCTGGGCAGTGCTGCACAGCCTCACTGACACCTCTCCCACGCCCAGCCCTGGCCGCCTTCTGCAGGTGGTTCTGCCCTTTTGACCGCTCTGTTGTGTTTTTCAAAATGCTTTTATTTTGCCGTTTGGGTGCTTTTTTTGTGTGTATAGATGTGCAGCTCTGAAATGCAAGGTGGTGTCTCCCGAAAAGCATTTAAGTGTGGTGGTTTTTTCCTGTGGAACAAGTCGTCCCTTTAATATTGGCTCTCTAAAGAGTGCAAAGCCAGGATTTTCCCTGTGTGGCCCCTCAGAGGGGCAAGCAGGAGCTGCACGCTGCCGTTGCATCCCCGAGCTTTCAGCCCCTCGGTTTGAAACAATTGGTTTTTCTGTGGGTTGATAAGGGTTCCGTTCAGCACAGGAACAAACAGCAAAGCTGATGTTCTCTCACACCAGTTGTGTCCCACGGGAGGAAAGCAGGCTTCACCAGCCCAGATGATTTCCAAAGGAATCGCGGGGCTGGGTGGGGAAGTCAGAGGCGCTTTCCTGAAGAATAGAGCCCGCAGTGTCTGCACTGCAACACTGCTCCCCTTCTGTCCGTCTGTCTGTAGCTCTTTGTTATGTCAACATCTGTAGCTGTGAGTAAATAGCAGCAGGGCAGAATGCAGCTTGCGCTGCCGCAGCGCCGGCTGGGCGCGGGCCAGATGCCGGCGGGACTGTGCCGCCTCTGTCTGCGGCCCGCGGCCCCGGAGCGGTGCATGGAGAGGCAGCGCTCCCAAACCCCTCGGCCGTGATGAATGGTGTTGCTCAGTGCTCCATTGACTGGCTCCTCAGCCTGTGCAATCCAGGACAGCCTCTGCCAGCCCTGGGGAGAGGCTGCTGTGCTGGGGCTGAGCACCTGAGCCTGCGAGCACAGCAGGATGCAAGTACTCGTCTGGTTAATCTGTGGAAAACATTCCTGTTTTCTCTTGTCAGCCACCACCAGAAATCTTTCAGGCTATGCTGGTTCTGTTTTATAAAGATTGTAAATATTTGTAAATGTATAAATGCTCGGAACTATTAAGACAACTCAAGTTACCAAGAAGGATTTTTAAATCCTGCTCTCCCTGCCCAGTGCCATCGCCTGCTCTCAGGCAGTTCCAGACAGGGTGGCTGCAGATCTGGTGTCGGAGCGCAGGGCCTCGGTGATTTGTGTGGAACCAGGCGGGCAGAGGGTCGGGGCTGTGAGGGGGTGCTGCTGAGAGGGGCTCTCACAGCCCCCAGAGACGCAGAGCAGGAGATTGACAGCCAGGGGCTCTCTGGCTCAGCAGCTCCCAAGGACCAGCTAAATGTCACCGGCTGCAGGAGGCACACAGCCTGGGCAGCCACCTTCCCCGAGCCGTGTGCTGAGCACAGGGAGCAGCCAGACAGTGCTGGAATCACCCCGTGGCATTTCCCTGCTCAGGGACCTGCTAATGAGCAGGTGGTCGTCTGTGTCAGTGAAACCTCAGAGCTGTTTCCAAAGGGAAAATAAGGTCACAGCTGCTTGCCCAGGAAGTATTGTTGTGAGCTGTTAGTTAGGCTGCAAGAGTAAACTTTGGAAGCTGTGCTTCATCATTCTTCTCCATTGGCTGCTGTTGTATCTGAAATCAAAGTGCTGTTCTCCCTGCAGCTGTGTCTGGCAGCCCCGGCCTCTTCCGTGCAGGGGGTGCTCTCCCTGGGTCCCGCAGTGTCGGATCTGTTCGGTTTTCCTGGCTCAGCGTCCCTCCTGTGGCAGTTCCCCTTCCAGGTGGGTTGGTGTCTTTGCAGCATCCCAAGGCTGTTGGACAGTCCTGTTGTGCAGGCGAGGGGTGGGAGGCAGCTGACCCCACAGTTCTGAGGAACATGTTGGGAAAAGGGCAGGTGGGATCCCAGGCATCTGCCCGGCGCCAGGCAGCGGTGCTGGGCATGGAGATGAAATGTCCAGGCTGAGAGCTGGAGCTCGGCTGAAACATGCTCAGGTCAAGTTTTGCCTACACCTGTGATCAAGCGTGCCCGGGAACCGCCTTTGAACAGAACCACAATGCCAGCGGCTGGGAAGGCTGCTCAGGGGAGCCGCTTGTTCCACACACCGAAGGGCACGTTTGCACCACAGGTCATGGAAGCTGGATCAGCTGTGCCACCGTGGATCCACGTGCCACCTGTCCTGCCTGGCCAGGTGAGGGGCTCCGGGGTCCCGCTGCGCTGCTGTGGTGCACAGCTGGAGGAACGGGCTTGGGTAAATACGCTCATGTTCCACTGTTTACGCAGCACTTAATTGCTTTTGACAGCGAATTAGTGTTTTCTCTGTTTTGCTGGTTCTACATGGATCTGATACATGGTACAAAAGACTGTACCTGTGGGATAGGGTGTCCTTCCCTTTGTCAGGAGCCTTCACCTGTCTTTGTTCTGGTGCGTTCAGAAATGCTGCACCAGGCCCACTATAACCATTCTCTTGATTTTTTTCCTCCTTTGGAGGCTTGACAGTAGATTTTGCTTCCATTGAGCATAAGGGGAAGACTTAAAAGCACAGAGGACCGTAAGGAATCTCATTTCACTGGAAGGCTGGGTGCCTAATTGCCCTTTGTGCCATTAAAAAAAAACTCCCCATATGTGTTTTGTTTTGTTTGTGGGCTTTTCCCTCCCCACATGGGCAAAAATCGATTGATCAATGTTTGTTACAAAGTTATGAACAAACGTCTCCGGGCTCTTTGCTGCATTGATGTCGGCGCAGTGTGTTCTCCTTGCTAACAAAATTAGTTGCAAAGTCAGCAGGAGGTTGGGAGAACAGAGCGTGGGGTTTGTTTGCATAGCACACAGCCTGGCTGCTGCTTAAATAACAAACCCTGCCTCGCCGCGCACACATCTGACCACGGGGCTGGTTTCTGGTTTTGTTTTAGGAATTGTTGTTTGAATAAACGGTCATTTACTGCCTTACTGAGGGGAAAAACAACAGCGTAAATGTACAGTGGTGTGCTGCACACTGGGGGTTTTCAGCGGGGCCACAAAGGAGACGGTGTGCGGGAGCTGTAAACAGCCCGCGGGCACACCACGTGTGGGCAGGGGCTGGCGCTGGGGTCCGGCCAGGCCCAGTGTCACAGAGATGGGGTGCGGGGTGCTCACACCTCTGTGGCACCCAGTGTCACAGAGATGGGGTGTGTGAGGGGCTCACACCTCTGTGGGGCACCCAGTGTCACAGAGACGGGGTGTGTGAGGGGCTCACACCTCTGTGAGGCACCCAGTGTCACAGAGATGGGGTGTGTGAGGGGCTCACACCTCTGTGGGGCACCCAGTGTCACAGAGACGGGGTGTGTGAGGGGCTCACACCTCTGTGGGGCACCCAGTGTCACAGAGACTCGGTGTGTGAGGGGCTCATGCCTTCACCCATTGTCCCAGAGATGTGCGGTGTGTGAGGGCCTCACACCTCCCCGGCTCCTCGGTCACCCCACACTTGTAGCACCAGCCGGCTGGGTGTGCTCAGGCTGGGCACCGCCTCCCCTTTACCTGAGGGTGGATCCGCAGGTGACTGTGCCCTGCCAGCCGCGGGCCGTCCGGGCACAGGGCCTGAAAGCCGGAGCCGCTCGGTGGGCGCTGCCTCCCTCTGCCGCCGGCCTGCGGCGGGGCAGGGGCCGGGCAGGGGCCGGGCAGGGGCCGGGCAGCCGCGGGGCGCCTGCGGGCCGCGCCCGCTGTGAGGGCAGAGCCGCGGTGCCCTGCGCCCGCCGTGTGCTCCCAGGGCGGGAGTGACGCGCCCCTTGTCTCCCGTACTCCTGCAGCCTTTATCCTTCTCTTCTGCTGCGGAATTTCAGCCTTTCAGGCTCGCAGTAGCACTGAGCCGTCGTGTGTTTCGGTTCACTTACTTTCGATGTTTGCGTGTTGTTTCTGATGTGTGTAAGCGAACGTGCGCAGGGACGCCGTCACATGAACGCCGTTATCAGGTCCTCCCACCTCTTTCTCCAGCCTTTTCCCGTGTTTCTGCTGGAACAGCAGGAACCCAAAATGTGCCGAACGAAGAGATATAATTTTAATTTATGTGAGTTTTTAAAAGGCTCCTTGAGGTTCGGATTAAACCCTACTGCAGGTTCAAGGGAAAGTTTAAGAAAATCAATTTTCCCAGGCTAAAAAGAGCAAACCCACTGCAGTGTATATAGTGCCCTTTGTTACTGGAATCAATAGCTCTGTTCCCGGGGCTGAATAATCACTTTTTTATATAATGTTAGTACACACGCAGACTTATCTCCCCCAGACTTTGTTGTTGAACGTGCAGTAAAATATTTTTGACATTTAACAGTTTCTGGCTCTCATCCTTGTTTAATTTTTCCCTATATCTGAGCCTTGCTCTGAGCTCGAAATGGGGTGGTTACTCCCTGCTGCGGCACTGGCACGGAGCATAGAAACGCTCCAAATTAATGTTTTCCCAAGAAACCATAAGAAGTGTCAGGCATGACAGCAGCTGAACGCAGCATCGTTTGGCCCTGGTTTTGCCCAGGAGCGCTTCCAAGGCCGCCTGTTCCGGAGCGCTGGAGCGAGAGCCCACGCGGGCGGGAGCTGCGCCCCGGAAGCAAATGGCGCGCGAGCAAGAGCCGGTTGCTCCTGTCCTGCCCTGCGCCATGGCGGGTGTTTACTCCAGTGAGCGTGGGCCGCGGGTGCCGTGAGGAGCTCCGGCCCCCTTGCCCTCGGCAGGAATTTCCTGCCAGGCGCTCACTCCCGCCCCTGGGTGAGGGATGGGAGCGTTCACAGGGCAGAGGCTGTGGACCCGTACCGTAGCAGGGCGGGTGTGCAGCTACCTGAGCGTAAGGGTGGGACAAGGAGGCTTTTAGCGCCCTCAATGGCGCCGCCATCTTAATTAGGATATTGCAAATCACCTTGCGAGGACACGATCCCTCCACGCGAGCCGGGCAGGGCCCGCCTCGCAAAGGCTGGCTGGAACAAAGGGGTTTGCTGGTTTGTTTCAGCAATTCAGGCTCATTTCCACTCTGTGTTTTAAGCATCACCTTTCCCACTTACCACCAGTGCCATGATTAGGAGGGCGTTCTGCGCCGGTGGCGGTGGCTGTCGCAGATAATGGTTTGACATTTCAGATCACCCGCAGCTAATCAGCCGGACGTGGCGGCACATCGCAGCCAGCCATTAGGGACCTGTGGCTGCCAGTCCCCTCGCCGCCGGGGCACGGGGCAGGACCAGAAGGGCTTCCACAGGGCTGGGGAGCATGCAGCCGGCAGGGCGCGTGCCGTGTGCCCGGCTCCGGGCTGGGGGTTGGGAAGGACCCTGGCTTCCCTGCCGGCGAGGGACTTTCTTCGTCCCCGAAGGAGACTGGAGACCTTCCACCCGCAATGATCTGTGGCCAGTGGTTTCCACAGCCTTCTGATGTTCAAAGGGATGTTCCAAGAAGCCATGCGCCTGTTGGCAGTCTCTGGAATCCTCCGGTGTCTGGGCCTGGGAGCCCAAAAAATAAAAAGAACAATAAAGGAAGCGAAGCGACTGTCTTGCTTCTCAGGCCTCTTGTGTGGCAGAGTTGCTTGGGATATTTCTTAAAGCATTTGAGCTTGTTCACTGCTGGGGAAACAGGATTTCTGCTGGGGTGCTGGCCAGGCTTGGCACCTGCAGCCGGGTGGGGAAGAGCTGGGCACCCTTTGGAAGCCGCCCGAGAGATGGGATCTGGCACGACGTGCCTCTCTGGGCTCTCTGATTTTGTCCAGGACGGGGGCTGTGACAGAGATTCTCCAGTTTGCAGGGCTTCCTTGGGGCTTTGCCTTTCAGGAGCTTTGCTGCTGCAGAGCACGCCCGAAACACGCTGAACTGCCAGAGGAAGATGTAGGTGAGGTCTCTGCTAATCCCCACTTAAACCTTCGAATGATTGAAGTATCCAGCGTTAGCGATGGCATGAAGAAGTCAATGTTGAGTGTGGTTCCTCCAGTGCCCACTTAAAGATAATGTGTTTTCATGGACACAGTTCAGCATATAAAAGACAAGTTTCTACCTGGTTACAGCACCTTGGAGTAAATGATGAGTGCTGGGACTCCCTTTTTGCTTTGTTTTTTCCCTCTTCAGAAGCGGTGAAATCTGTGAAGTTGTTTACCACAGCTGGTGCTCCCAGAACTCAATGTAAACATTTGCTCAGCATCCTTCTGAGGTTCCAGAGAGAAGGCGCCAGGCGTTTGTGGAGCTGGCCAGATGTCCCCAGCAGGCTTTGTCCCCGAGGCTGCCCCACGCAGCAGCAGCGCTTGCCCGCAGGGGACACCGGGACTGGGGGCCGGATCACCCGCAGGATGTGTGTCCTAGAGCACCAGGAACGTTCCCGGCGCTCTGGACAGGGAGGTGCTGCCGTGCTACCTGGGCTTATGCCTTCCAGATACACCAAAATGCCCCGGAGGCGTTTGGAGCCCGGGCTGGAAGAGGGAAGTTTTGGGTGGGTGCTGAGGGTATGAGGAATGAAGATCTCTGGCACAGCTGGTGGGAGATCCCCTCCAGAGTGCCCTAACACGTCCTGTTCCATCCCCAGAAGGATGCCTGGATACCTGGATACTGCTTTTGGCTGTACCTTGTTACCCAGAGCAGCTCTCCCTCGTCTGTGCCTCAGGGAAATCGCTTGTTAGGGAGCTGGCTGAAATCCCAGCATGTCCCTGGGGGGTTTGTTCTGCTCCCATGCTCCTGCAGCCCCTCCAGCTCATGGAAACCCTTTTCCCCTGTACTGCCCTTCCATAACTGCTCGACTTCTGGGGAAGAGAACAAGGAGAAAGCAGCAACGAAACGTCTTTGTTTTCTGGGGTTTCTCCTCATCGGCTTAATTGCAATAACATTTATATCACATAATATAGTGCAGCAGGGTTGTAATTTTCCTATCATCCAAATTGCAGGCTGAAAATGGTGTTACGAAAGGACTGTAGAGGCTGAATTGCTGCTTTCAAAATGACTCCTGTTAACTGACAATGTGACCGGCAAATGGCTCCCAAAGGCAGCGTGGCTGGGAGCAGCTCGCAGAGCTCCAGCCTGGCGCGGCTCGGCACCCGCTGAATAAAACATTCGGGCCTGAAAGCGACTGTCTCTCTTCAAACACGCCTGCTCCTTCCAGGGACGCGCAGACGCGCCAAGCCCCGTGCCTGCTTCTCACTGAAGGGAACGCGGTCAAAAGGCACTTTTGGAATTCAGTTCCCGCTGCTACTTTGGAGGTGTTTCTGTGTCCCTACAAGCCCCCCAGCTTCCCCCGTTCCCAGGGGCTGCGGTGTCGGTGGTGTGCATGCAGTGGACCTGAGGGGCTGCGTCCCGGAGGTGCGCAGCGGTTCCGATGAGTTAGAGGCTCGTCCGTGTAATTTAGGTCCCCGATGAATTGCCAGTGCTTCAGTGCTCTGAGATCCCTGTCTGCCTTGGGAAGCACTGAGAGATGGGCCGCAAACTGTGGGGACACTTGGTGACATTTGCTTCTACCTGTATACCTTTGACTCCAAGTAGGCTTTGGAAGTCCAAATACCAGCAGTGCAAAAACGGGTTTCACCCGAATTAATCCTGTCTGGATACTGGGCTTTCAGAAAAGCTTGTGGAAAGGCGCTTCTGTGCGTGTTGAGTCAATAGCTTCTGGCTGGGCCTGGGATGTTTTTTGGCCGCTAACAGAGTGTTTTGCCTGATTTCCCAGTGAACAGTCTCACCGTGCGTGTGTTAGCATGTGTCAGAATCTCCATCTTGCTTCCCGGTTTTGTTTTAGCTGTAAGGAAAACAAAATCCGGTGTTTGAGCCATTTTTGAGCTGTTGTGTCCTTGTTCCACACCACCATCAGGGTCTGTTTGTTCTCCCAAAGATCCCAAGCAGGGTTAGTGTGGTACAAAGCATACGGTGGCTCTTGCTCTGGCTCCAACTGGTCTGTAAATTGATTCTGTGGATGTTACTTACAGTGAGCATTAACAAGCTCCTTCTGCCAGATAAAGTGACTGAGTGTGCCGGGAGCGAAGCCTTCTGCGTGTATAATTCTGCCATGAAAAGCCCACAGAGGCTTTTGATTATTTAAACCTTAATATTTTTTCCCTTTTTCCTTCCTTCCTTCCGTGACTTCTCCCTGGAAGAATTTTTTTTTTTTTTTTTTTTTTTTGGCGCATCCGAGGCCTTAAAGTTTTGAAGCACCAGGTGAAGAAAGCAATTTCATGCTTCACGCCACCACTAATGTCCTGTTGTAATCTGCAGCCAGCAAGCCCCTTCCGCTGAAGTTGGGGGATAATGAAGGGTTTAACTTTTCAGTTCTGTCAAATTAGTTTGGCGGGGGCGGGGGGAGGGAAGGGGGCGCGACGAGGCCGCTTCCCTTTGGGGCTGCGGAGATTGTCTGCGCGGACAAATAAGTGAGCATTACAGGTGATTCCGTCCCGCGCCGAGGCAGAGAGCTCCCATTTATCGCCATCAAATGCATTAAGCTGCGAGTCAAAGCCCTCCGCTTTCTGCTCACCCGCGAGTCTGGACCAGAAGACAATCAAGCCATAAGGGTCATTTTCTGCATGAGCTAACCTTTTCCTCTCGTAGGGTTTGAAGCCTTTGTTGACAATGAGATGCTCAGTGGGAACATTAAATTAACACTTCATATTCGTGGCTGTAAATTTACTGGCAAGCTGGGGAAAAGTCAGGGAAAACAAACACTCCATCATTTCTGCTTCATTTAGCTGCTGAATGGGGACACTCTCACCTGCAGAGAAAAGAGGTCAGGGCAAACAGGGATAATTTTAATCTGACTCTCAGCCTAGTCTTTAGTGGCGGTGGACTGTGTTGCATTCTGCGCTGAAAGTAAAGGTGAGAGTGAGGTGAGAGCAAGAAAATGGATAAGTACTGTGTGAAATGCTTCAGAGACCTTGTCACGGGCAGGCGGCGAGGGATGGCGGGCTGGTTACTACGGAAACTAGCGGGCTAAATACTATTAATTTTGCAAACTACAGGACGAGTTCGCTCGCAGACAATGGCTGCACTGAGGTTTCCTTGTGCCAGCCGGGAGACAACACTGGATTCCGCCCGCTGAAGGCTTTAAAAACGAGCTGTTTTTCACGCCGATAATGATGCTCGGTGTGACTCCAGCCGAGCCGTGTGTTCCGTGTCTCCTGTCTCTCTCCTGGGTCACGGCGATGGCTTCCAGGGCTGATGGGCACATAATGCTCGTCTGCTGCAGCGCTGGCTAATGTGACAGCACTGGGTTGTCACCAGCTGTTGGTGTGCCTGACACCAGTGCCCCGGCTCCTGAAATGCTCAGGGTGTCTTAAAAATGGCTATTTGTGGGTTTTGCCTTACTCTGCTGGCAGATGAACGCAGTAAATTCTGTGGAAAGGGAAACCTGAGTTCCAGAAAGGTGTTTGGAGGCACGACACATCTGACCTGTGGCACCTGGCTCTGGCTGGGGCTGCCGAGGCCATTTGCGTCAAAGAGCAGTTAGTAAAAGGGCTTGGATACTGCAATCACTTTTGGCGGGAGTTCTTTTCTCTGGCAGGAGGTGATGATCTTGTTAGGGAGCTGAAGGGGCCACAGGCTGCCCAGCAGAGCTTGCCCAGAGCATCCCGCTGGCCTGGCCGAGCATCCCGGGGTGGCGGGAGCAGCGGGAGGGAGGCAGGGAGCAGAGGAGAGGGTGAGATTAAAGTGGAGACAGTGACAAGCCGATAACAAGGAACCCTTTCAGTAGTCGTAATCCTTGGCGTGCAAGGACAAACAGCACCGCTTTTGTTCTCAAACTCAGACTAACTTTTGCTTTGGGGGTAAAACTTGGAGCGACTCGGCGTGGCCGCATCTCCCGGAGGGAAAAGCACGGGCGGGTAAGGGGTGAAGTGCAAAGCACAAGGTGGCCGTCACCCATCTATTCCTCCGACTTGCGTTGGGGTGGCTTGTCCTCTGCTGCAGCCTCCCCGGCCCGGCTGCCCACCCCCAGCACAGCTGGCAGCATTGTAGGCGCATTTGTTAGGGGGCACTTGGGAGAAAACAGCCTTCACCAAGAGGCCAAGTTTGTGCGGACGGACACACCGCCCTTCAGGAAAGTCTGCGAGAGGAGACTTCCCGTGGAGCGGGGACGTTTTTGTGATAGAGGTGTTATGGGGAGTGGTGGCAAAGGGGCAAGCTGCATGCAATGAAAACGTAATAAATTCAAATACCACTTATTTTTGGCCAGGCAGCTTCCTGATCCAATTGCAGAGGATTGCTGTGCCATCCAGCAGTGCTGCAAATACTTTAATTAGCTTTCCTTGCCTGCTTGACAGGCTGGAATGAATGTGTCTGTACCTGTGCTCAGGAATTTGGACTGTGGGCAAGGAGAGGAAAAGACGGTCCCCTGATGGTGAGAGGGAGAAGATTTTAAGATCCCGAAGGCAAATTAGGAGGAGGGTCAATTAACTAAAAAAATCTCTCTGAAGGAAGCCAAGCGTGTCTGGTAATGCTGCCCACAGCTTCCCCCCAGTGCCGCGCAGAGGGCGGCTGCGACGTGGGCAGCTCAAGAGCTGAGCTGCGTTGGGCAGACAAGGCGTTCGCAGATTGCTCGCGGGCGAGGGGTTCCTGACATCCTCACCGAGGAGGGCAGCGGTGTCACGGCCCGTCCCCCTGCCCGGGCATTCCTGCTGGTGGCCCAGGAGATGGGCCAAGGTTCCCTACAGGCTGGTGCCAAGGGAGGAGAGAAGAATGTGGGCAGGCGAGATGGGCTGGGCACGGCCAGGCCACGGACAGTGTCCCTACAGTCTGGCAGACGTGGAGCCTCCCCTTGGCAGGGCTCCCTTGCTGGGACCTCATCCGGGCGGGACAGCCGGTTTGGGGCAGTCCCTGCGATCTCCTCCGAGCCCACGGAGCGGGCCTGTGCTGCCCGAGCTGGCCACGGGTGAAGAGCAAGGGTTGCTTTGCCTCTGTAAAATATTACCATTTGCTTTACTGGCCTCCTCAAGGGTGTGAGGCTGAAGCACACAGTCCTGCAGAAAATAGAGAGGATCAGGCACGACCCCCCCGTCCACACGATAATTTCTCGTCTTGGCTTATCTTGTAAGAATTATAAGATACTGAGTAGGAAATAAATCACGGTGTCAGGACCAAATGCCATTTTCTTGCGTGGTGTGATTTGCAGTGTGGCAGTCAAACCGATAGATTTCATTCCCTCGCGTAGGGTTCTCCCCTTTAATTGAATTATACCTCGGCGAGCAAGGGGGATTCGTTCTCTGAGATACAAGGAAATTACCGTTTGATGGAACAATGCTTTACTCCTCGCTCACCTGCACAAACATCCTTCAGGAGAACTGTTAGGCAGATAATCCTTGATTACAGGCTATTGTTGCTTTTGGTCTCCATTCGGTGCGGCAGCGCCCGCCCGGGGATTGTACCACGAGTGCAGCGAGCATCTGAACTGTCCTCGGCAGGGTTTGCTGCCTGCTCCCTGAGAACCTCGAAGGGGTGTTCTGGTTCCGGTTGATTAAGATTCTCCCTGCTGCAGGCGGACTGTGGACAGGCGGGTACATTGGTGCATCATCCCTGAGTGTGTCACAGCGTCTTCAGTCGCCCCTCAGGGGCGGGGCGTAGCGGAATAATTAACGCTAGCGGCCCCCAGGAACCCGATTTCCTGCTGAACTATTAACTTGGGTAGTCAGAAGCGATGGAAAGATTTTTGCGCTCGCCTCTGTGTCGCTGCCGCAGCTGAGGCAGTGAGGGCTACAGTTGCTGCGGTTCCGGATCTGGACTGTTGGCTCCGGTCACCGCAGCCATGGGCCTTGAGGCGCACTCCTTGGATTTGGAGTGGTCAGTGATCTTTGCAATTAGAGCTTTCCCTTAATTCCTGGTGCCCACACTTGTGAGGAAATGGAGAGCCTTGAGCTCGAACCCCATCAGGCAAGGGAGAGAAGCCGATCCATACAGTCATGAATTTCCAGCTGGTTCCATGCTTTGGGAGGGGAAAGGCTGAGCCCCGAGCCTCGTGTTCCTGGGGCTGGCAACACCGAGATGCTTCTGCAGCAGCAGCCCCGTGTTGTCAGCTGATTTGTGGAGGAGATACATAATGCTCTTAAAACGACAGATTAATTACCTTGAATAGACTGGCCTTGACAAGCTCTGGAGGTTTTAAAGCCACTTTCCCCCAGTTCTGAGCACGTGCCCAGCGCTGCAGGTCCCCCTCTCTGGATGGGCGTGCTCGAGTGGGCTTCTAGTGGTGTTTGAAACACGAGTCGGTGACAAAATCTGTCTCAGTCTACAAGGTGGAGGGGTGGCAACTAATCAGAGCACAGTGATGCCACTTCTAATTAATTTGCCGGCAGCAGCCACCGCTGATGTGTGGCATTATTAGAAAGCTTCTAGTGCTGTTTGCGAGAGTTGCAATAAACACACGGAGCTTCTTTGGGAAAACCGTGCCACTGCCTCACCACCCTCAAGGGGAAGAATTTCTTCCTAAAAGTGGAGCTTCTGAGCCCACGAGCTCCTTCCTGGAAGATCTTGAATCCAAATCCCGGCTTTCCAGCTGCTGGGAAGTTCAGGGGAAATGTTCTTCCCTTTGAAGTCAATGGAGGGCACTGCTGACAGCGGTGGCCCAACAGATGTCTGGAGCTTTGCCGTGTCTCCCCTTGGCTGCTGGCAGGTTTGGTGGGGCGGAGGGGGCTGTGCTGGATCTGGGATGCAGCAGAGGGAAGTCCTGGGGGCTTTGCTGTGGCTGGCCAGTGTCCCCAGCCCCCAGCCTGGCGCTGGGATCCCAGGCAGCGCCGTGTCCCTGCCCATTGTCGGGAGCCGTGTGCCGGGCCTCGAGAGCCGCAACTTCCTGCACGAGGAAACCCGTGCTGGGCTTCCAGCCCGGGAACAGCCTTTGCAGAGAGAGACTGGGCTTTGGCCGGGGCTGAGATGCAAATGGCTGCAGCCAGCCCTCCAAGTGAAGAAATTACATTTTGAGGCTGGGGAGGGTTAGAGGAGCGGGCTCTTTGCAGCCGGTGAGCTCACGGAATCGGGCAAGCTTTGCTTTGTGCCCCTTGCCTCGACCGAAGCTCGGGAGCTCGTCACTGCTCTCTCCTCCAGTGCCCTGTGGAGCTGACGGGGGGGTGGCCCCTTGCAAGCCTGGAGTTTTCCCGCTGTGCAGCAGGCATGGAATTTGCAGTGGGCAGCCTTTTTTCAAATTTGTGTCTGAGGGATGAAAAGAGGATGAATTTTGGCTGGATGCACACGTCCTGCAATTAATCTTTCACGCTAGCCTGAGATGAGCAAGAGCTGTTTTTTTTTTAATCGCTGTTCATGTTTTGCCTGGCTCCAAGGCCTTGGGGCACTCCGATCCTGGGTGTGGGTGGGCAGAGGCAGCATTCCTAGAGCAGGGTCTGTTCAGTCTCCAGAGGAACGCAAATTGCTCTGCTGCCAGTGTTTTTCCTGACCATCCAGTAACTTTGTAATTAGTGTGTTAGCTTGTTGCCAATTAACAAGCAAAACCGTCTTGGCTGCCAAAAGCTTTCCCACTCCCTGTGTATTCCCTTTTCTCTCCTGCCTTTCATCTCTCTGTGGCTGGTGAGGGGGGTACCTCTGCTCCGGCCATCTGCCCCTTCACTCCAGGAATTGCTGCTGTTGGAGCTGTTGTGGCTCCTGGCCTCCTCCTGCATCAGAGCCAGCCGTCTCCGGCCTTGCCGTACTGCTCTGTGAGTTTTCTTCCTCCCCGCATCTCTGACCCTGCTTTTCTTCGCTCTCGGCTGCTTGCCCGGCTCTTTGGGCTCGTCTCCCTCTGTTTCAGACCCCCAAATCCTGTTGCTCCATCCCAGACTCTTCCCTCCAGCTCTGCTCTGTGGGCACCTGTTTATTCTCTCCGTGTGTGGGGTGCGTGTCTCTGGCAGGGTATCTGTATAAATTCCCGCTCGCCGCCTCCATAAAACACCCGTTCGCAGCGGGGCTGGGTGGGGTGCCCCAGATGCACAAGAGGAAATGTTTCACATCTCGAGGAGCGCGCCGTCTGTGCCCCCCGGCAGCCCCTCCCGCCCGCCTATCAGATGTAGGGCTTAATGGGCTTAAGAACTACAGCAGCTGCTTGGTGCAGAATTTATTGACTGGCTGTGCATAACGAGGGGAATTAAAATCCTAATTGGCTGAGCTGCTCCCCGTCACTTGGAGAATTTTTACTTTTCTTGGGGCTCGCTGTGTTTATCCAGGCGCCTGGGCTCTTCCCTCCCTCCCTCCTGCCCTGCTCAGGTCGATAGCCTGCCCAGGGAATCACAGAACCCTTTCAGCCGGAAAGGGCCCTTAAGGTCATCCAGTCCGTGTCCTTGGGATGAGGCCACCTTCCTCCCCGGTGCTCCCCAGTGCAGGGGGAGGCAGTGGTGACACAGCGGTGTCCGGGCCCCGCTGGAGTTCGGCGCTTTGGCTCGGTGGCCTAGCGAGGGACGAGAGCGAAGGGCCACTGTGCGCAGGTCACCTCTCAGAGCAGCGGGCATGGCCCTGGCAGCGGCACTGGGAGGTGCCCTCGCTGGGCACTGGGGCGTGCTCTGCCTCCCAGAACAGCCTTGGCCACCCGGGGCAGCTTTCGGAGGAGGCGTTTTCAGTGGATTTCTTGGTGTCTCCCAGCGCCGTGCTAGCGAGGCTCCGTTGTGCGGAAAGAGCTGTTGAGCGCGCCTCGCGCGGCTGTGGCCACCAGACCCTCATGTTGTGTGTCCTGGGAGCCGGAGCCAGGCCTCTGCTCTGGGCTCTGCTGCAGCTCCCAGAGATCAGGAGAGGCTTTTCCTCCTGCATCCCTTGCTCTCAGAGAGCCTGAATGGGCACGGAAATGGCCTCACTTAAGGCTATGTCTCATTACTACATTAAGTCAACAACCACTTGAGTATCCAAGGATTTTGATCAAAGCTAGATATTGAAAGGGGGACAAAGAGTGGCAAACTTATTTGACTTCCACTTATTTCCAGAGCCTGTTGAGCACTCGGCTGTACTCCTCGCCGGCCTGAAGTGTGTTCCTGGGAGAGCAGCCGCCTGCTCTCTGCTCCTCCTCATGGTCGGGAGAGAGGCTCCAGGCTGAGGGGAGGGAGGGCAGCCACCTCCCTGCCTGTGCCTCGTCTCCGGCACCCGGCGAGGGAGAGGCGAGGTGGCCCCATGTCCTGTCCCTGGGGACAAGGGACCCTGCGGTGTGGCTGTCCTGCAGGACACCCTGTGAGCTCGCAGGGATGCGCTGGCGGGACAGGCGCCGAAAGCTGCTGGAAGCTCGAGCGTGGATAGTCCGGAAAAAGGCAAATCCGGGTTCCTGGCTGCTGCTCAGGGTTCAGTTGGGTCTCTTTGATTCCCTTTTCTCAGAGTGAGGAAAGGCAGCAGCTGTCTGGCCTCTCCCGCCTACCTGAGGCATCCTCTGGGCATGCAAGGGGTAAGGAGGTCGGAGTGGTTCCCAGCACGAGCCTCAAACTGGGCCCAGTGCGGGCTCCTTGGGGACCCGCTTCAGGTGGGGGTTGCCACCGAAAGAGCTTGGAGGTTTCTGGGCATCTGTCATGCTGTGCCGGGTTCCCCGTCTTTAACACAGACCCTCTTGCTGCCTCTGCCAGCCTTGCCGAGGCTGCGCTCCTTCAGGGTGGCAGTGCAGCAGCACAAAGCCTTTTGGGATTTTTTTTAATGGAAGTCGATTGGGATTTTGGATTCTGGTGGAGGCAGGACCGCGGGGTTTTGCTGCGGGACGTGTCGCGGTCAGCCCCGTCTCCTCAGCGCTCCGTACCTGAGGACGCTGTAGTAAAAATAAAAGTAATCTACAGTAAATGTGTCCTGGGTCCTCACTCAATGATAAAAGCCCCTCAGTGCAGTGAAAATAAACTGTTAGCGAGTCTCAGTAGTGTCCACAAAGAGGGTACTATCTCTTGGATCAATATTAAGTCCCCTCCAACAATTCTCGGTGTTACTTGCAGAGGGCTGGAGAACAGCAAGAGCAGCAGCAGCTTTCATGTGTTTGGGTTTTTTTCATTTGGTTTTTTTTTTTTTTCTCTTGCAGGCACGTCTGGGGTCTGGGCATCACCGTCACTCCGGGCTGAATTAAACCTGTCTGAGCATTCACCCTCCTGTCACAGAAGAAGCAAAGGATGCAGCAAGGCTCAGAGGTAGCGCTGCTTTGCATTAAACCCCACTTTTGTTGCCATCCTGAAAACCCTTTGGAAACAGGAAAGCAGAAACCTGTTCTCGCCGTGGCTGAGAGGCCTTCAGAACCCAGAGAAGCCCCGAGTTTAACGGGGGAAGTCATGGTGAAGGCAGAGTGCAGCATGGGAATTTGCATTCAAGAGGGAGGAAAATGAGGGATTTGGGCAGAGAATAACTGATAGGTGCTGTGAATTCATTAAAAATGGGCCATAAAAGATACACTACAAGGTTCTGGTGACAGACCAACAAAGCTTTTTCTTCCCCTCCATTGTTTCTACTGTCACAGGGTCCTCACAATAGCGGATAGTTTAGCCTTGTACTCCACGGTTCGTTATCTATTCTTCTATTTATTAATGCATTCTTGGGTCTTAGTGATGTGATAAACCATCCGTGCTTTTCTTTATGGTTTAATAGGATTCTTCTGAAACCCCCTCCGTGTTTACATAACCTTGCAATTCACAGTTATCTATCATTTATTTCCTACTTTGTGCGCTCTCGATAAAGCCGTGGCAGCGAGGGGCGTTGATGCCCCAGCTGTGGGGCATCATCGCCCGTTCGGGGCCTCGGAACAAAGCCTTCCCTCAAAGACAGGGTCTTTTCCAGAGGGAATCCAGGCTCGGTGTCCTCTGTCCCTTGACAAGAAGGCGGTCGAGGCTCGTGAGGGTCTCCAGGCAAAGGGACAGGGCAGGGAGGGGGGCGGTGGGGGTCCCGTGAGCCCCCCGTGCCTGTGGAGGGGCTGAGCCTGACTTCAGCGGGAAATAAACAATTCAGTGCTTTCTCTGGGAATCTCCAGAGCACCTTTCCAGGAGCCTGGCTGCTGGGATGATTTGCTGCCCAGCGGGGCTGGAGCTGGGGCAGAAACCCCTTTTTGGGTGTGGGGGTGGCATCCAGAAGTTTTTCCATAGGAACACCCTTTGGAGAATGGAGCACCAGCGTCACTGCGGGGCCGCTCCGCGTCAGGGGCGGAAAATCGAAACGTGTCATCTAAATAGGACACCAAACCTTTATTAACCGTACCGGGAAAGGGATGCGAGACCTCATTTATGATTTCATTCATAATCCCTTCAAAATGAGTTGGTACCAGTATGTGATAAGTGGATTATGTGTTAGGCCCAAGTAAAGCCAGACACAATTAGTGCTTTAATAAACCGGTTGTATGCATTACTAACAACTAAGTCATAAGGGAATTGGTGTATTTACAAACCCTAATTAGTAGTTTGTTACTGTGATACCAAATTTAAACAAATCTGTAGCATCGCTGACCATCTGGGTTAGAAATCTCTGTTTTGAATTTAATTAGGAAATAGTTGTGACAGAAAATTGGTCCTTATTAGTTAGCTAACGATCAGCACTGCCCTAATTGAAATGAAGAACTGGCTGGCGGGTTTGTGAGATGTTTAGATACAAGCAGAGACAATCAAAAAATATTCTCTCACTTAGGGCTTTGTAAGCTGCGGTGATTGATTAAAGAGCGTCCCCCTGATATTTTAGCAGCTAAAACGCAAGCGACCCGGCCGATGAGCGCGCACGACAAAAGCCTGGCAATTAGAGCTGTGCCTTTCTGGGGTTGCTTTTAAGAACGCTTCTGCGGGAGCTGCCCCGGGCCGGGCGCTGTGGATGCTCCGGGGGCGCCGCCTGTGCCTTCACCTTCCTCCGCCCGCCGCGTCCTCAGGAAGGGCGTCCCCCCTCCGCTCCCCTCCCGGAGCGGGAGCCCGGCCGCCGCCCTGGGGTGCGCTCCCGGGGAGCCGCTTGGCCCCGCCGCGGCACAGCCAGCCCAGTTCCGGCACCCGGTGCTTTGGTGGGAGTCGGCTGCGCCCAAAACCTGGGGCTCTGCCCCGTGCCGAGCAGGCTGCGGGTGTTCAGTGGCTGATCCGGGGCGGGGGGTGCCATCCGGATCGTTTTCTGGAAGCACGCTCGGGGCAGAAGGGAGCGTCCCGGCCTTGCCACCAAAGCGCAGACGGGCCCTTTAGGACGCGGGCTGCAGCTCTCAATTAATTTGCACTTCCTGCCTTTATAGCTCTCCGCAGGACTTGGGATGCGAGGACTCCTGGCAGGGTTTCCAGAAGAAAGGAGACGCGCTCTGGCGATAACAGCCACGCCGGTGCTGCTGTTGGAGCAGGACCGGGTACCGAGGAACTCTTTCTGTTTTGGAACAGACAGTGAAGTTTCTGCAGGGGCTTTAAATCACTTAACGTTGAAAGGAATTCCCCGACGGCTTCATCAGTCACTGTGTAAGACTGTTAGAGATCTCCACCAGCTAATAAATTTGATTTGGGGTTTGTTTTGCTGGCATTTGCACAAACCCTCTGAGAACTATAGTCACTGTATTCCCATACAGTATCTGAATTCCGAATTGAAATGCCCGCTCCCCTCTCCTCTGGGAGGCGAGATAAACCTTTGCCATAGAATATGAATGTCGGTTGTTTTTCTTTGTAAGCCGGTGCATTATTATTTGAGGAGATATAGTGTTTGACAAAACCATTTATTTTGTTTCAAATGTTTTATCGAGTAATAAAACTCGTTCGCACTGCTGCCACACGTGGGGATTTGTGCCTGCTAGGGATGTGAGGGAGGCGAGCGAAGGGCTCGGGCCCCGGCCCGGCCGCGTGCCCCTTGGTGCTGCTGGCCCCCGTCCCGCTCCGCAGGGCTGTACCTGGGGAGCTGTGCGGGCTGGGGGTGCAGGGGCGAGGCTGACCCCCCCAGCCCTCCCTGCCTCACCCACGAGGCCGCTGCGGGCTCAGGCGGCCGCACCCGAAAAACAAAGGCGATGTTGTTTCCTCCGGGCCGAGTTATTTTTTTCCTACCCGGCACTCGCAAGTTTATTGTGAATGACCCCTTTTCGCAGATGTTCCCTTTCTGAATGGGGCGGCAGCAGTGTTTCAATCTAGAAAAATCCCCCGTGAGCAGAGCCAAGGGCAGCTGAAGGAGGGTGTCAGCCGGGCTGCGGCCGCCTGGCCAGGAGCGCCTGTCTGTGGGCTCGGGCCTGGGGGCCCGGGGCTCGCCAGCAGGGCCAGGCCTGCAGAGTGTGGCCGGGCTCTCTGAATGCAAACTCACTCCTCTGCCTCCCCTGCCCCTGGGCTGGGGTTCAGCAAGGCTCGCTTCAAACCCCGCTGAGTTTTGCTCTTTCCTCGGGCTCCCTCTCCCACCCTGGCATCTCTCCGCTGTGCGATGGGGCCAAGGGGAATTCTCTTCCGGCCCGAGGCTGCCCAGGCTTGGGGACACGATGCCCTCAGAGATATCCGGAGCAGCCCGTGTGGGAAGGGGCTTGCCTGAGGGGAAGCCAGCAAACCCTGGATTTCGATTTTTGCAGCGCTCTGCTGCTTTATGTTCTCTGTTTCACATAAAGATGTTTGCTCGAAGGACTCGTGGCGAGTGGGAAGGTTTGAGCTCCCTTGTCATAACACGGTCCCAAGCGTCCTTTCCGTGCCTGCGCCTCGGTGCCAGTGCTGCTCTCGCAGCCCCGTCCCCGGAGCGGTGACAAACCCCCGGCACGGGCTGGCAGGCTCCCGGGGCCACCGGGGCCGCCTTGTCCTTCACCCACCAGCGGCTCGGGAGTGACACTGATGGTCCGCAGCAGGAGCTCTCCCGCCCGCCCCCCGCGGGCAGCATGACAGCTGCCACCAAGCTTCCTGAGGGGGGATAGGGTTTAATGCCCTGGAAAATCCGGGACCCTGTGGAGCATGCAGAGGACTGGCAAACGGGGCGTGCTGGCGGGCGCGTGTCACCCGCAAGGTGCGTGCGGAGCGCCCGCTGCAGAGAGCAGCACGTGGCGCCGGCATCTCCCCCAGGCCTGGGGCTCAGCCCCCGGATGATGGGACGTGTCCTTGTCCTGCAGCGTGCCTCGTGCCATTTTGCTTTGGGGAGCTGAATCCGCGTACCCTGGGTAACGCAGGTTATTCTTCTACAGCGCCGGGGCCCAAACACGTTGCTCAAACAGTTGCAGCGTTTGCCGCGTGCGTTCAGCATGGCTTTCAGCTCGGCCCTGAACCAGCCAGTGGCTGCTCCAGCCTGGTTCCAGCTGGCCAGGCAGGAGCAGGCTGTGCAGGGACTGCCCTGGGCACCGGTCATCTTTCTGGGGAGGTTTAAAATCGTTTCCTTGGAGGTGGGTGCCTTGACCCATGTGCTTCACCTCCATATCCATCTGCCTGGCGAGGATGGCCACGGGCATGTGCTGTCACCCGTGGCCACCACCAGGGCCGTCACTGGCGGGTGTGGGGACCCGCGACTCGCCTGGGAGATGGATGGAGGCATCGCTTTCCCACAGCTTGTCATTAGTCCCCGCTCTGGACGGGCTTAGCAATTCCTACCCAGTAAATTATGTGCCATTCCTCAAAAAGTGGATGAAATAAATGGGGCTAGAGCATGTCTTTTTTTGCCCTGAGCTTCAGCGTATTGATTTGGACGTATTTCCAGGCCAGGAGTAATCAATCCTTGGGCAGAATAAAATAATTTCAGGCAAACTCTTCGAGCGCCTCGTCATTAATTCGCCTTTTGCCGGCGCTCGCTGGGGGCCGGGCGGGATGCGCTCGGCATGCTCCGGAGCGGTGCCCTGGGGGACCTCCTGGGGATGCTGGGAGGGAGGGCGGGGGCCGCCAGGGCCGATGGATGCGCTGTGTTTGCTCATCTTTACCGAGTCACTTATTACTGCTAATTGGGAGGGACAGTTCAAACGGGCACGGAGGAGCAGTTGTCGTGGCAGCGTGACTTGGTTCCCAAGGAGCGGCCGGAGGACGGTGCTGCCCGGCCCCGGCCCCGGCCCCATGCCCGGCCGCATCCTGCCTTGGTGGGGACCCCCTCTGGAGCCGGCGGGCCGAGCGCTCCGGGTGGGACGGGGCGGCTCAGCCAGAGGCGCAGCTGTCCGGGACGCGGGGGATGTCACCAGCTGACGGAAGGGGTGGGCTGCTGGCTCCGCGCGCGGGGTCGGCGATGTGCTCCGCATTAATGCGCCCCGCTGCGCCCGGAGATGCTGCTCCTGGAGAGCCCCTGGCGTCTGGGGCGGGGGGACGGACACGCTGGCGCTGGGAGTGCGGCCTGCCTTGTTTTGGGGCTCCCTGGCCGCGGGGAGAGCTCCCCTCTGAGCACAGCCGTATCTCATCTTTCCCAGTGATTTTTACGTTCAAGTGTTCTCATCCAAGCTCATATTCCTTCATTTATTGCCGCTTTCCCTAATTAAAACCTTTCGGATTATTCCCCTGCATGCCGAGAGCTCCTTGCAGCTGGGTACCAATTCCGTTTCTATGGCAGGATTGACCCGTTACTCTCGTTCTTAGGAGATTTTTTTAATGTTGCTTGGGGAAAACAGCTAAGCATAAATGTTTTGGAAGTAAGCGGAGGACGGGCTTTGTTCCTCGGCCGTGCTCCGGGCTTGCAGTGCTGAGCGGCGGCGGGGAGTGGGCTCAGGGAAGCGGGTCCGCGGCGGTGCCGAGGGGCTGTGTGGGAGGCCAGGAGGGCACTGCCCCTCTGTTCTTCCCAGGGTTGGGGCCAGGGCTGTCCCCTCAGGCCCAGCGTGTGCCCAGACGTGTGGTGGAGCAGATGGGGTCCCCTGGGTGGGCTCAGGGCTGCTGGTGAGAGGTGGGAGAGGAGGCAGCTACTGCCTGGCTTTGAGAAACAGGGCCTGGCTTGAGCCTGCGTTTCTGTGTTTGCCTCTTCTTTTCTTTTTTAATGTAAAAATGAAGGTGGCCGCAGTGAAAACGAAAAGCTTGGTTCCTCTTTGAACGAGCAATTCCTCTCCCTTTCTAAAAGAGACCCCCAAACCTCCGCGTCTGCCGTCTGTGGTGCGGGAGGATGGAGATTATGTGCATCTGCAGCCTGACTTTAAATATGCTCCAAAGGCGTATTGTGCGCACGTTGTCCCTGAAGAGGATAAACCTAAGGGAGCAATCTTAATCTCAGAAGTTCGCATCCACCGCCAAAGCACGGGCAGAAAACGCTCCGTGTGTGGCTGGAATCCCGAGCACTCCTCGAGAGGAGCCCCAGCCCCGGCAGAGCAGCCAGCAAGAGGCATTTTTCCCTTTTGCGTGTGTGGCGCAGATAAATCGAGTTTGTTTTGCAGCCCATTCTGCTTTAGATTTCCTGTGTCATAACTGAATGAATTTGTTGTTCATTGATACCTTAATATATAGGTTGTTGGGGAGGGATTTTTTTTCCCCCCTCCGAGGAGGAAAACAATGTCCCCTTCACTCGTGCCTGAATGGATCCATTTATTCTCCGCAACCTCCGGAAGTCATTTATTTCGCCCCGCGACAGCTGCAGGGTCTGTTTGTGCAGGAGGCTGGCAAGGCCCCGGCCCTTCCTCCTGCCCGTGCCCAGCGCCAGCGGGGCCGGGATGGGCTCCTGGCTTCGGGAAGGGCTCGGGACAAACCTGCTCTTGGCCTGTCAGAAATGGCTCTGCTCAGCTCAGCTCAGCTCAGGGTGAGGCCACAGTGCAGCGCTGCTCTCCTCTCCCCAGGGATGCTCCCGGGCATTTATTCCAGTCCCTCTCCGTGTACTGTGAGTCGCTGATGGGTCCTAATCAGCAGCGATTTAATTAATATACATGCCTTTGCAGAGGTTGCGCTTCACTGTATCTTAGCAGTAACCAGGGGCCGTGTGCTGGGAACCTGGGATATCTTCCCCCTATTAAGGAAGGAAGGGAACTGCTCGCTGAGGAGATGTCGGTGTTGGTCCACTGTACCCTAAAGCCCAGTTCAGTGAAGCCAGAAACTTCTGTGCATTTCAACGGCCAAAGTAAATTAAAAAAAAAATCTCACGCTTCCCCAAAAGCACTTCCAAACACCCTGAAGCCGTTTCCTGGGAGGAGCCCCACGCACGTGCAGGCTCGGCGGTGCCGGGCCCCGTGGGTCACCCCTGCGAACCTGGAAAGGGCTGTGTTCGGAGCTGGTGCAGAAACGGGGAGGGAGGGACTCGTGCTGCCCTTGCGTTGGTTGTGGCCACGCGTCCTCTGGCCCCCCTTGGGCCGGTTAAAGGCGTCCTTTGCTCGGGAGAGAAAGGTGAAAGGGCGCCGAAGGGGAGGAGGAAGGAGCCCCTCCCCAGCTCTGTGGGTCTGCACTCAGCGCGGTGCGTAACCTCCCCTGACCCGGAGCTGCTCCCCCGGGCTCCACGTGCTTGGCTGCCCCAGGCCCTGTGCTAAGCGTCGAGCTGCACCTGAGACTTGGTTCCTCCCCCGCTAAAGGAGTGCAGATCGTCCACGGGCCGGCCGAAATCTCCTCCCTTCCCGCTGCGCCTCGTCCCTCGGCGCCCGGGAGAAAGGCCAGCTCTCGAGAGTCGGGGTTGCGTTCCCAAATTCAGAGTCAGCTCTCCTCCCGCTGTTGCCCCCACCTGTGCTCTGGTCACCACCGCGTCCCTGCCCGTGGGGGACCGGAGCCAGGACGCTTTTCCCCGCGGCACAGCAGCCCCGTCGCGGCACATCCGGGGAGCGTCCGTCCCCCTCGGCCCCTCGGGACGGGGACACGGCCCGGCCGCGGGCGCTGGGTGCCCACGGGTAGGGAGGGAGGACGGAGCAGCTCGCCGGGCTCGGCTCGGGGCCGTTCCCTGTCGTGCCCAGGCTGGAGAGGCGGCAGCACTGACCGGCTGTGTTAACCAGAAATACCGCGCGGCTTAGCGGAACTTCTCCGTTAAAAGGTTTTGGGAGTAAGGTATAGAATGAGTGGCTGGGGAGGCGGGGAGGGAGGGGAGCCCCGGCAGACCCCGGCTCCGAGCACGCAACCATGCTGCGCCCAAACCTGGAGCCGGGAATTAGTTTTGATTTTTTTTTTTAATTGTTATTTAAAATTCAAATGTCTGATGTTCTTAAATTGAACAAATGATATTTTAAAAAAATATATCAGGCTCCAACATCTGCAGATTATGATTTGCATTTTGAAATTGGCTGCTTGAATTGAACAAGGATGAATACTGTCACTCTTCTTTCATTCGCTCCGTTTATTTAATGAAATGCTAGAGGTCAACCCTTTGTCCTTAAATTAGTTACTATAAAAATCTTTTTGTACTTTTCTGCTTGTTATGATGTCTTCTAAGCAGAAGAAAAGGTTGCCGTTAATTATGTCTTTGTTGAATATGGATATCTATTCGGAGTTAGTTAAACAGTTTCAAACAAAATTAGCATCGAGCAACTCGAAGGCCAGCTTTAGGTTGGTTATCAGGAATTTTTTGCTAAGAGAATGCTCTCCTGCAAGTGTGCATTATCTAATATATTCAGCTTTCAGTTGCTAATTTTTTTTTCCAGATGAAGATGGGCTTAATTGAGGTTGTGCTTTTAAGTTTGTAGAGCTCTTCAGCATCTCATACAAAAGCATCTAGAGGCTTTTCATTTGTCTTGAGTATGTTTTAGATGTACAAATATTATTTACTTTAAACTCTAAATCAAAAGGCGCGCTGTAACTATTTTAAATAAAACGTTATTCTCCGCTGAAATATATATATATATATAAATTCAAAGGGGGGCTTTTTTTCATTATCACTTCATTTACGCGGAAGAGCCGCTATTAGCGAATTTTAGGATAATGTTGCAGGAGCGGTTTAGTGGCTGGTCTCGAACAGGCGTTTAGTCACGTAATTTCCCTGCCAGAGACAGAGGCTGCGAGTTCTGGCTGGCACTCGGCTCGGGTTCCGCGTGTGGCTCGGAGCCGAGCGCCTCCGCAGCGGGGCTCTGGAGGTGACACCGCGCTCCCCGTCCGGGCGGCCGCCGCTACGGCGCGGTTCCTCGGGGGCAGCCACCCGGGCCGGGGCCCGTCCCGCTGCTGAGGGCTTTGGGCCGCTTTATCCTCCGCTCTCCGCCGGTCCCAGGGCAGCCCGCGGGGGCCGTCAGGGGGTGACAGGGCTGGGTGGCTCCCGGGACGCCCACGGCCGAGGCTGCTCTCTGCCCGCACCGTGCCCCAGGGACCCGACAAAAAGCCTTTCCTTGGCCCCGGAAATGTTCTTTAACAAACCCTAACAGAGCAAAGCTCCTCGGCGGGTCACCCGCGCTGTGTCTGTGTGTGTCTGTGTGTGTGTGTGTGTGTGCGTGTGTGAGGCACCCAGGTTTCTCCTATAACGGGCTGGGGAGCTGGGAACAGAGACAGGAGGAAAAGCTACAAGGAGGAAAAAAAAAAAAAGAAAAAAAGAAAAAAAGAAAAAAGGAGATAATTAGGAAAAGCAATAAGAAAATATAAACGTGGTGGTAGCGAAGGATTAGTCCTAGTCATTGGAAATGCAAATGATCTCCGTGCTCACTCCCAACATCTTTTTTTCTAGGCTTGTGTTTCAGAAAGGATTTTTCTCTCGTTCTGTTTTTTCTCCCCTTTTCCTCCTCCTCCTCCTTCTCCTCAGAGCAGCAGCGCTGCTTTCCCAGCAGCATTAAATATTCCCCAAGCTGAGACGCTAACCTTGTAATGCTTTTAGGTATAATGTACAGATTTTTTTTCATTTTAAACGGTAGCTCGTAATGACATTGTGGAGTAGGGATCCCGAGTCAGCCTTATTATCGTGGCGTCTCCTTGAGCTGAACCTCTGAGAAATGTGAAGGGGAGACCTTTTGGAATGAACAAATCCTTTAGCTGCCTATAATTATTTATTAAAATAGGCGGCCGGGATAAAGGCCGGGGAGGGGGAGGGAGGAGCAGCATTCCTTTCGCTGGCCGTCCCTCCGTGCAGGCACACGTAGATGCACACCCGGGGAGCCAGCAGAGCCGCTGCCGTGGCCGGGCTGGCACTCCAGACATACAAAATACTAGCTGGGCAGCAGGAAGGACAAACGGTGCCCAGGTGGCACGTGTTTTTGTGGACCGAAGGGAGAAGGCTGCGTCGGGGCACATCCCGCACTGCTGGGGAGGGGGTCTCACGGCAGCGCTGGGCAGGCTTGGGAGGAGTGCGGGGATGGACCTGTGCTTGTGGCGCATGGGGAGAAGGGAAGTAGGGATGGGAGCAGTGTTTTCCCACTCCGTGCGTGAGTGGTGAAAGCGGAACCATCCTGCTTCGGGTAAAAGCTGGGTAAAAGAAAGGCCAAAAAAAAAGGGAACAAAAAAACCCCCAAAAACCAAAACCCCAAACAAAACCCAACCAAAAACCCAGCCCAAAACCCACATCAAGCAAACGAGGGACACACGAAGCACGCAACCCCTCCAAAGCACCGAGCCAACCTTGCTGGGATTTCATGGAATGCTCGCCCCGGTGGCCGCAGACGCGTCCAGCTCCGGTGAGCGGCCGCAGCAGCCGGGAGCGTTGCGGTGCTGCCGCGACCCCCTCTCTCCCTGCGCCGGCAGAAATTTTATAAACTTCGGCTACTTAAAAAAAAAAAAAAATCTTTGGGGTCAATTTTCCACTTGTGCCTGTAGCTCTTGAACAAGTACTTTTATGGTTCCTTCTAGCACACAGGATTTATCTGCAGCTCTGTGAAGGGCTTTTACATTTAATCCAGCGCTGAAGTAGTAATTTGTCGCCGGCGCTCCCTAGCAGGCTTTTCTTTTAACTTAGCCGGGATGCGGGCCCTTTGTGCGGGCTAATCTGCGCCGCACAATGCCGGGCACCTCGGCGCTGCACCTCAGATGTCCTCGCCGGCCGAGCGAGGGGACGTGGCGGTGAGTGCCTGGCGGTGGGAAGGGGCTGGGGGGCCGGGGCCGCACCCACCGGCGGCGCGGGGAGCCCCGGCACCGCCGCTCTCCCGTCCCGACCCGCTCGGGAGCTGAGCTCTCTTTCCCACGTGTGCGCACGGAGCCGGCTGTCGCCCCACGGAATTCAGAGGAGCTCCTGTGCCTTTTCTGCAAAGCCTCTATATTTTGGGGGGTTTGCTTCCCCCTCCCCCCCATGCCCCCCAGTCCACTTGGATAACCACGTTTTTAAATCGAATTTAAAGTTCCTCTTGGGTTGGGGATAGCGTGTTCGGGTTTGTTTTGTTGTGGTTTTTTTTTCCTGGAGGAGGCAGTGCTTTACAGGCTGTCCTTACGTATTTTTGCGGGGAGGGAGGGGGAAAAAATCGTGGTAAAGGAAGAAAACCTTTTACCAAATCTTTAATTTAATTGAAGCATCATGGTTTTTAGAGTAATTTTAAAGCGAGAGCTTCACCCTTCTGCCTTGCAGATGCCCGTCTTCTTTATTAAAAGTAGTACTGTTCCGATCCCAAGTGATGGATGAATATTTTATTCCAGATACGAAAACATCTCGGGGACGTGTTTGGGCACAGTAGCAGCGCGTGAAATAGTGCCCGACAAATATGAAATAGTCTCTCATAAATAAAGACACCGAAGCCACGGTATTAAAAATGGGAGCAGCTCTGCCTGCCTCCCTTCAATCACGACGTTTCTGAGCTAGACTGGTGTCACAGGAGGCTTTCTGGTGACGGCTCGGGCAAGAAACGCTGCTGTATTCCCATGAAATATGCCCCCCGTACTTCGTACTCTGTCCGGGGGTACCTGGGTCCCTTTCCTGCGTCGGGTAAATGCCAGCGTCCAGCAGCGGCACCTCCCGCTCCTCCGGCGGCGCTGCTAAAAAACTCCCCCCCCCCCCCGCTTTTGGGGGCCGTGTGCCCCAGGCGCGGGCAGGGACAGTCGCCCCTCTGCCTTGCCCGCCGCCCTGGCACGGGCATCCCCGAGTGACACGGCCCGAGGCAGCCCGGAGATCTCCCCGCGAGCCGTAGGGAGAGGGGAGCCCGCAGGTAGGGCGGCACGTGGGGAGCTTTATGGGGATGATTTAGTGAATATGAGAACGTATTTTGTGCTCCATTGTTTAGACTCAAGAAGGCATAAAATCTTTAACATCTATTTATCATGTAGCTATTTTAATGTAAACATTTGTCTATTTGGATGAAGTGTTTTCATTATTAAGCTAATTTCCACATGTTTCAGATAGACTGATGAGTTCGAAGCAGAGCACTTGCTGATGAGAAACGAAATTCGGCCGCGGCTCAGCCTGCTGTCAGATACATCTTCATTAGTTTTTGTCATTCACTGATGGCAAATGCTCTATAAATGAGATGACGATCAGGTCCGCCTTGATAACTTGCCTTATCTCATTAGTTTTCACATCAAAGTTAATCAGCAATGTGAATTGTAATTGCTGGAAGAGACAATGCAATAGATCACTCGGCCCTTTTTTTTTTTTTTTTTTTCCTGCGTGGCATCTTGAAACATCGGCAGGCTGGTGTGAGTAGATAGGCTCCGAAGGAAAATGATGTGGAAAGCATAATAAGCAAGCTGCTCGGAATTAATGAGCTTACCCAATAAGAAAAGAATGACCAATCAATGTGAGCTGGGCAAATATAATTTAGGAATAATTGCTTGATTGGTTGTCTATAGTAGGCTGATTTGACCACACACAAGGATTAAGAATTAAGATGTCAAGGCAAAAAAATAATTTGGCAACTGAGGGCATGTAATTTTTTGTTCCCCTCCCTTTATGACTGAAAGCGATTGCTGTTTGATATGTTATTCCCCGGGAATGAAAACATTAGACGGACGCGCGCCGGTGGGTGGGGTTTTTCCTCTCCTTTATGCTCCTTTTATCATACAAGGTCTTTCAAACCTCGCCGGGGATATTGCGGTACGGGACGTTAAAAATGAATAGAGGGGCGGGGGGGGGGGAATAAATAAAACGACAGAAAAGCCCCCAAACGTCTTCTTCTTCTGTGGGCGCCGCACGGAGAGGAGAGGGGGGCTGCGCAGCCGGCGCCGTGCCCGGTGTTTGCGGAGCCCGGCCGCCCCTCGCTCCGGATCCAAATCCGGGGCGCGATTCCTGCGCTACGCACGCTTTCCGTGTAATTTTTCCCCACAGCCATTGGCCAATTAGTAAAGAACCCTTATATTCTTCTATCTAAACTGTGGGGAAGGTTCAGCCAGAAGGTAAATTTGCTTTGATCTACATTACACCTAATTGAGTCACCACCAATGTCTCTATCCCAACATCAAGAAATGTGAAAATGTTAGATTATTTCACTGGGGATTAAACCTAATTTTCGCGTGTTCTGCATTAACCTATTAGGCTGACTCATCTGCATTGCTAATGCGGCTCAGGCAGCTGTCACCGCTAAAGAAAAACATGATCATGCAATCCTTGAACGAATGATTCCAGCTCTGATTAGTGTTAGTGAAGTTAGCTGAGCCCCGGCGATAAGGCAGGAAAATTCCCAGGTTGCCAATAGCTTTGAAAATTATCAGACTCCGGGCAAAATGTAGCCGGCGGCGCGCGGGGCCTCCCTCCGAAGGCGGCATTATTTAAGGCCGTCTCTTTCCGGGCTGCTCGCGGGAACGTGGCCGCTGCGGCTCCTTCCGAGGGGCTGATGCCAGGGGGTACGGATTTAAATGCTAATGGGAGGCGGCCCGGGCGCGGACGGGCCGCCGCGGGTTTTTCCCTGCCTGGCTGCGCTCGGGCTTTAACCGCGATTTCCAGACGGGGAGCGGCGGCGATGCCGGAGCGGCTCCAGCCGGGAGAAGGGGCTCGGGGGGCCAGCGCCAGCCACGGCCCCGGGCTGGGCTCCGCTCTTTGTTCGCGGGGCGCAGGCAGCGCCGGCAGCTCCAGCCAGTCCTCATTCTAGCCATCAGATTTAAATAGGGGGGGAAAGCGGGGGAGGGGAAAAAAAGCAACAATGGCCCATCCCCTTGAGACGGGAAAAAATTTAGGAGTGAGTTATCCCCGAGCGGTAGAGCCGGGAGCCAATTTAATCCGATTAGCGCCCGCCGACAATGGATGCTCCTCGCCCATTGTGGACAGAAGCTTTCGCTTTATTTGTTTCCATTAGCCAAGCGTCCAAGATACCGGGAAAGTGGAATTTTGCCCCGACGGCCGACGAAGAAAACAAATTGAGAGAAATCGTCTAAAGTGTCAATATTGATCTTTCGGCCCTGACTGCGTGCGCAGAGGACTCGCTGAGTGCCCAAAGTTCGCGGCTCCCCATGCTGTGCGCTCCTGGCGCTTCCCCGTGGCAGGGGGTGGTGGCGGCATGGTGGGAGCGCGGGGCAGGAGCTGCCGGGGGAACGGAGGGGTTTCGGGGCGGAAAAGACTCCGAGCTTTGGCCCACCGAACCACAGTGGGGACAGGGAATGCAGCAGGGCTCGGAACCGGCAGGCTCTGTCCGCTCGTGCAGCTCCCAGCCCCTCGGCGAACGCAGGGGTGGGCAGAGGCTCCTTGCGTGGGGAGAAGCTCCTTTTGGCCCGCTCGCCGTGCCTCCTGCGTGTCCCGGCTCACCGCCCGGTGTGGTCCCGCGGCAGCCGTGGCATCGCTCGGCCTCGCCGCGGCTCCCCGCTCCCTGCGTGACCGCGGGGCCCTGCTGCCCGGGCTGCGTGCGGTGCTGCCGGGATTCCCTCCGGCTCAGGTCGGCTTCGTGCTGCCCCTCGAGGGCCCTCCGAGAGCACCGAGCTGCTCACGCTTCCCTCTGGGCCTGCCGGCTCCCGCCGCTGGCCGCGCCGGTGGCGTGGCCAAAGCGGGCGGCTTGCCGTGACCAGCCCTGGCTTGCTGCAAGGCCTGCTTCGTTCTCCTCGCTCTCCGGGAGAAGCAGGATGCCCCTCGGTGCTGCCCTGCGCATCCGAACGCCGCAGGCGTCCATCCCCAAGGGCTCTGGGAATGCCACGCCGGAAATGTCTGAGCCCGCCGGGCAGGCGCTGCCGGGCAGCGAGGGGCAGGATGGAGGTGGACACCGAGGTCAGCCCAGGGTGACCTGTCCCCTCCAGATCAGCACCGCTGGCGTTCGAACACGACCTTCGGAGCCCCGGGGAGTCCAAGGGGAACGGGAGGAGAGGAGCGTGTGGCAGCAGGGGAGCACTCCCTGCCCCAAGGGGCCTTCCTGGGGGGCCCCCACCATGGGCTGGCAAGCGCCGGCCGGGGCAGCTCGGGTGGTGCGAACCACAGGATTCGGGGTTTTACCCCCGAACCCTTTGCTGCCTGGAAAAGCAGGGACCCGCTGAGAAGAGAGCTGTGTTCCCGGCGAAGGCGCTATGCTGCAGGTTGGGAGAGGCGCATGCTAACATCCCGGGCTCCCGGAGTAGCTGCAGACCGGGATCCTGTCCTGATCAGCATCCTCACAAGTCGGGGGGGAGCTTCCCTGAGCACCCATCCCTCTCCCCCCCCCGGCGGTGCTGCCCTGTGAGCGACAGCCTTGTCTGGGAAAAAAGGGTTGGGGGGAAGGGTTCCCCAGAGCTATGCCACAAAAGGTGCTTCTTATCCTAAAATGGGATATTTTTTTTTTCTTTTTTTCCCCTCCCCTCCGTTCCCGTGAGCGGCTGCAGGTGTCAACTGAGCAAAGTCAGGATCAGCTGCAGTTAGTCCAGAGTACACTCCGTCCGCGTGCAGAATGTTCCGGAACAGGTATTATTTCACTTTAGATTCACGTCCCGTCTTATTCCAGAATGTTTTCCCCGTGTGGAGGAGCACTTGGCTGGGGTCTCTGCTTGCTGCCGTGCTAGTGATAAGATGGATTGGCTGATCTAATAGGTCTTTTCAATCTCTGATTTTGAAAGCTAAGATTGGGAAATTAATTTCAGAAAGGTCAAAACAGAGCAAGGCTATCCTGCTGCTGTGTGATGGATCCTATTTTTTTTTTTTTAAATCTGCCTATTGAAGGGGAAGGTTAGTTATTCAGCATCCTGCAAAAGAAAGAAATAAATAAAGCGAGCCGAGGCACACAAAAGTGTATAGATCTGCTGACCCATTCGCAATCCGCAGCTAATGAGAGCGCCGGCGAGCGGGAGCGCTGAGAGGCTGCCGAGCCGGGGGCGCCGACCCCGCGGGCGGCGAGCAGGGTGTCCCCTCCACCCGCCCCGCGCGTGGCCGCAGCCCCGCGGCCGCGGTGGCCTGAGCCTGGGAGGTCTGCTCCCACCCCGAGGAAATCCCAGGGGTGTTCACAAAAAATCCAGCCCGGGGCGCCGGGGGCGGGGGGGGGAAGGAGAGGGGCAGCGGCGTCACGCTCGGGTCGCGGGGAGGTTTGGGGGGTTGTGCCGTGGGTTTTTAGTGTGGAGGGAAACAGAAAGCTGCGAAGGAAAGGTGGGGGGGAAGGGGAAAACAAAGGCTTCACACAGGTGTTTCCCTGGTTTTCACTCGTTCTCTTCCAACAGTAAAATGGAAAGTAAATTGCTTCAATGGTTTTAAATCCCGGGGAGCCAGGCAGACAGCAGAGGGGCCACTTGGGGGGGGGGATCACTTCTTAATTAACAACAACATAGATTTCTCTGTCTCTTGTTTGCTTGCTTTTCTTTTTTTGCCTCCCCACATGGTATGTTCAGCAACCTGCTGAGCTGTCCTTCCTCTGTCCCCTTCTCTTCTTACAGATGGGTATGTGAGGGTGGGTTTTGGGGAGTGGGGAGAAATCCTCCGGTTTCCGTAGCACCCATTAGAGCCTGCCCTATCCCAACAGCCTGGGGAGGTTGTGCCGTGCCTGGGAGCTGCCACCTGCGAGAGCCCTGGTGGCTGCTGTGCCTGGGATGGCCGTGCAGCCCTGTATCCCGGTGGGATCCCGGTGGGGTATCCCCCAGGGGCTGTGGCAGGGAGCACTGGGGTGAGGGACAGGCCGAGGCAGCTGAGGAACTGAGCTGCAGCCAGTCCAGGCCTTGCTCAGGGCCCCTTTCCCTGATTTAAGGACAGGCACTAGCCTGGCTCTCCTCAGAGCAAACCCAGAGAATTCCACTCTGGAGATGGGATCCTGACCGGAATACCGAGCCACCGCAGCGGTAATTAAAAAGGCAGCATTAATCATCTCCGGTGTAATTCGCCCCCAAACCTGTATGAGCCAGTGTCACTTCACAGTTCCCTCCTCACAGACAAACGCTAGACCCGTACGGACCCGGGGGTGTCCCAGCCGTCCCTGGAGCTCTCCCCTTCCCGCCTCTCCTGTTGCTCTCTGTGGTCAGCTGAGCAACAAAACCGAAACAGGAACCGTGGGTAAAATAACTCTCTCCCAAGGAGGATTCTGCTCCCAAGGTCAGTAGTAAGTGGTAATCATTAGTTACACAAACGACTCAATTTCTTTAACACACCGGGCCACACACTGGAGGTGAAGGATAACTTGGGCAATGGGTTGCACGTCTCATTCTGAACACCAGACGCCAAGGAAAGCGCTGGGGCGCGCAGACCCATCTGGGTTATCCTTTACCGGCAAAGAATCCCGAGCAGGTTTGACTGGACACCAGGGCACCTCTGTAAACAGGACTGAGCTCCCTGCAGCAAGGGCTGGGGAAGCTGCCAGGCATCACTTGGCCCGTCCTTTCCAAGGTTTCTCTCACCGCTCCTTCCAGAAGCACTGGGGCAACTCGCACGGGAAGAGGCTTCCATAGTCCCAAACACGTTCCGCTTCCCAAAGCCGATACCGGAGTCAGGCGCGGATTCATCCTCTAGCACCCAGTGGCTCGGGGCTGCTCGGGGCCGCGCGTGGGGCTGGCCGTGCCCTCGGGGCGTGGGCTCAGCAGGCTCTGGGAAGGCTTTGTAGGGACGCATGTGTGGTCCCTGCACACACGGACAGGGCGCTGCAGAGCCCCCCGGCCCCGAGCGGCTCCCTGTCCCTGCAGCGGCATTCCCTCCGAGAGCAGGGGCTGCGGTGGGAGGCAGCAGGCTTCTAACAGAGGTTTTGGCTCTTTACCGCTGCCTAGGCAGGGCTTGTTCCTCCCTGCCTGCAGAGATAGGGCCAGGGCTGCCACTGAGCAGGGTTCTCCCTGCATTTTTGATCTTTCGGCCTATTTTAAAAGCCCTTCTGTGACAGAGAGGAGCTGGGAAGAGCTCTCGTACCGTGGGATTTCTTCCTGTAACTTTCAGAGGAGTTTTCCCCAAGTCCTCGTATTCCTCCCCTACGAAAGTGCATCATTACCTGCAAGAGAATCCGGTACTCAAGCTTAGGGTCAAAAAGGCGCTTGGGGCTTTACTGTCCTTTCTCTTTTTTTTGTGTGTGTTGTGGACTTCTTCAAATTCAGCCACTGCTGAACCGTACAATTGGAGCGTTTTATTATTGTTAATGTAACACCTTCACATCGAGCGTGCGCTGGCACGGAGGAACACGGTAATTCCTGTCGAGGGTGCCACAAGGACGTGGCTCTGTTGGCACGGCCCGGGGACAAGCAGCGTGTGGGCCACGAGTTCCCTAAAAGCCATCCCTGCCCCAGCACATGCTGGCTTGTGGCTTGAGCTGCTCCATCAGGATCCCTCACCCTGGAAGGGTCCCAGCTTTCCTGGGAGCCCTGCCCTGGCTGCGGCCCCCCACCCCAGCGCTGCTGTGCGGGCGGTGGGTCCTCAGCCTTCGGCAGATCCCAGGAACACCGGGGGGAATAGCCATAAACCCCATTTAAATAGGGAGCTGGTGGGAGGGGAGAGGGGAACATTTATTACCATCTAATCCCGCTCAGCTTTTCTACACCATATGTCTGAGCGGCAGAACATGTGAAATGTGTACTAATTACTCTGCCTGTGTCATGTGTGTATATTTTATATGCAGTCCCTGACCTTTTTGTTAATAACTTCACATTATATTCATTGACCTGAAACAAATTGAATTCAGTGGCACTCACTCCAGAATTGAATTACATAGTCTTCTTAATTGGTCTCTTATTTAAATGTGGAAAAGTAACAGTTTACCACCTGTAATTATTTTTTTTCCTTAAGAAATTCCTGTGGAGAGCGCGCGTGTGCGTGCCTGTGCACGCGTGCTGGGCTCGCGTCCGGGGGGCAAATTCTCACAGGGACCCCAAGCCCAGCCGGCACCGTGGGGCAGAAAGAGACCCCCCGAAAGTTCCGTCCCTCCGAAGCGAGACCACCCGTGAAAGTGCGTGGAGGCCCCGGCACAAGCTGCCCCGCTGGGGGAAAGGGCAGCCCTGGGCCACCAGCTCCACCCAGCCCCCACGAGCCAGCATTCCCCGCTCTGCCGGGTCCCATCCCGGCGCCGAGCACGGCAAGCCGAGGTGAGAGCGCAGGTGCCGCTCTGGGAATGCCGACCCGCCGTGGGAGAGAGCCCGGCCGGCTGGAGTCTCCGCTCGGCTTTCATCCTTCCGAGGCTGAGTTAATTGCCGAAGCCGCGAGGAGGAGACTTACTCTTTACTTACTATATTTAACTTAAAAATGCAAATGTTATTAGTGTCCCGATCAGCGATAAGAGTGCCTTTGTGCCAGGCTTTAACCTCCATTAGGGGGGATTAGGAGAACGTATCCACATTGGCATTTTCCAAGTGTCACTGTGACAGCACTTGCTGCACAAATGCCTGGCTGTCACACTGAGGTTTATCACCAGGTTTTTTCCTGCGAATGCAGACTAATAAGCCCAGAAATTACAATTGCCTCCCTGCCGAATCTGTGATAGGCGGAAATAATGATATCAGTGCCCTGCTAATCTCCTGCCTCCGCGCTTGGCACCAGCCTATTGAGTCACCTGTCATACGCCGCTTTGATGAGGCGAATTCAATCTCTCAGCTATAATGACAATGGAGCCATTTTAATGTTTGGAAATGATTATGTGAAGGTTTCTCTTTGCTCTGTCTTGGCAAGCAAACCGGGTCAGCGTTCCGGCTGTGTCTCCCGCCGCCGCTAACGACTTGGAAGGAGCCGGCCTGTATTAAGTGAATATGCCAAGTTATTAGAAAGGAGATGCTGAAGGCAGCTGGAGAGGGGAAGAGACTCTCTTTTTATTTCCTTTCTCACAGCGAACGTGAGCCCGAGAAGACGCTTCACACGCACACGCGAGCGTCTCCCACCCGTCCACAGTGCCCGGCGGGCCGCGAGAGCCCCGCATGCGGGCAGCCGCAGGCTCCTCGCCCCAAAATCCGCCTGGGAATCACTGGCCAGCTTTGCACAGCAGGCTGCAGGGAGCCGGCTCAGCCAGCAGACCGAGCTCCCAGACCTGCTCCAGGCCCTGCAGCCTGCTGGTGCGTTCGGAAGGGGCCTGCTGGGGAGCTGCAGCCGGGCCTGGGAGAGGGTCTCCCACGCAGGGTCCCTGCCCGGCTGCCCCTGTCAGTTCAGTTTGTGGTAGAGGCCCCGAATTTTTCCTTCTCTTGGGTGTCTCTCTGTGTGAGACCGGGTCACAGCCCGCCTTTGAACAGGAGCTGAAATGCTTAGTTTGTTTATCTGAAAATGAAAGGAAAATAACTGCGTTTCCTCAAGCTGCTGGGGCTCCCAAATTCACGGAGGAAGGCACCTCCAGCTGGACGAGGGCTTAAGTCGCCTTGGAGGAGCGCAGGGTCTGTCAGCCTGCTGCTGGAATTCCACGGGTTGGGTACAACCTGGGGACTCTCCGTGCTGCCCAGACTTCCAGCTGGATGGGCTCTCCCTGGTGTGTCTCTCTGCCAGGATCCCATGACGGGATGCGGGTGACTTGGCCACGGCCGAGTCCTGCAGAGAGGCCGGCACGTCCTGGCGGGAAGTGACGCTTCCCACGCGGTTCTGCCGCCACCGCCCCGAGGGAGCCTCTGGCACCGAGGTATGGCACCCCCGGGCTAGGCGGGTGGTCTTTGCCACCTTCCCTCTGGCCTCCCCTGCCAGGACACGAGTATTCTTGGATACGACATTGGTTTTCCGGGGTCTTGACCAAGTCTTGGCCAGGGGCGGGATAAAGCAGCAGAATTTCAGATGTCAAGCTTTTATTAAGGCCAGCGCTCGAGGCCAGCCCTGGATGGGTGCTCTGGGCTGCTCTTCAGCGGGTGAAAGGCAATTGTTGGGCTGGAGAGAGAGGACGGAGCGGAACCCCATTGACCCACACCGTGCTGGGAGCAGTGCTGAGCCCCTTTCGCCGAGGGCCCTTGCGAAGAAATCTTTTTTATTAGAGCTGAGTGCTGAAATTATTTCAAGGAAGTGATTATCTGCCTAATAACTGTGCCCGCGTGAGCGACTGCCAGGGATAGAATTAAGGCAGCGGATTTGGAGAGGGGCTGAGCAGGCGTCGAGCCAGCGGCAGCATGGGCGCACGGGGCCGTCGCCTTGTGTGCGTTTGTAGGGATGCTCCGGCCGGGAGCTTGGCTCTGGTCGCTGTGGCGGGAACGGGATGGGCGGTGGGATCGATGCCGGGACACCCTTCGGTTTTGGGTGCGTCCTCGCCATCCTGGAAGAGCGTGGCTTGGGCTTGGGCGTCACCCCGCTCCCCTGCCAGCCTCGTGCCTGCGTGGCGGGGAGCGGGGTGCCACCAGCGCCGCGCAGCCCCACGTCCGTCTCCCCTAATTAAGGCAGCCAATCTAATTAGGGCGGCGCCCCGCGCGGCCGCCCCGCGGGGGCGCATCAAAGCCGGCGTGGGGCGCGCGCGCGGGCAGCGCAATTACCCAAGTTAAGAAAACATCCCTGTAATTAGCCAGGCAACTCCGAGCACAAGGAATGGAAATTAGTCACAGCGCAATAAATTAGTCGGTGCATATATTACGTGCCGGGAGCACCCCGGGGGCCTCCTGTTTGCAAGGCTTTGGTTTGCAGCCCCATGCCTCTCAATAAAGCATTCATCCCTAGGTGATTATGTGCCGGCAAAAGGAGTTTTTAACTGAATTACAAATTTTCTTTTCTAATTCTTTTGTAGGCAGAATTGGGATCCCTCACTTTTCTCTCTCTCTCTCTCCTGCTTTTTTTTTTTTTTTTTTTTTTTTTGAAGGTCCGGGGAGCAAAGCCACTTCCCTCTCCCCCTTCAGCTAATAATTAATTTTCAGCTTTTCAGGGTGCTTCAAGACCCTGCATTGTTTGCTTTAATTAGGAGCGGTAGTTAAGGAACTATTTCAGAATCCCTCCCCAGTTTTGAACTATTTTAGCTGTCGTTTCTTTCCTGGGGGAAGAAAAGGGGAGGGCAAAGCAGGAAATTGGACTGTAGCAGCACATAACATTTGCATCAAAATAATACAGCCGGCAACAGAAAATCACAATCACATCACTCAGAAGGAAGGAACAGAATACAAATTAAAGGAATAATGTAAATTTTTTGCCATTAAGCTTCAATGACCATTTGAAATGGTGCAAGGCACAAAGGTTTTGATGAGCATCATCCAGTTTGATTATTCATACTTGTGCTTCTGCTTGAATTAAAGTAGGAGTGCTAGAGCCTGTTAGAGCAAAATGTTTGAATTGGTAGTGAACTCTCACCTTTACTTGCATCCATTTACTTTTCAAATGAATACCAGATAAGTTAGTGCATTTTATAATCGGCCTGTTTTCCAGTGAGTGCTGTCATTACATACCAATTTCTTTTAGAAGTGCTTCCTAAGAAACATTAAATACTTACAAATAAGGATGTGTCCATCACTGGCAGCAGCCCTCTCCGAGTGGGGCGCTGCGGGCAGGTTGTGCGTCCTCCCTCCCAGGGCCCTGTGTGGCTTCTCTGGCCCCGTGTGGGGCTGCCAGAGGTGTCTGACCCGGGTCAGGGGCTGCCTGTGGGCTCCAGGCAGGGATCCAGCCCTGCTGCCCACACCCTGCCCAGCCAGGATGGCCTGGCCTGGCCTGGCTGCTGACAGGGGTCCTGGGATGCTCTGCCCTGCTCTGCTCTGCTCTGCTTGTGTCACCCCTCTGACAAACAGGGCCAGGGCCCCAGCCCATGATCCAGAAGCTCCCGGTTTCACAGGGAAGCGCTGCCCCAGGCTCAGGGAAGGCAAAGGCTGAGCCAGGCGCTCCCACCGATGGAGGTGTTGGTGTGCGGATGCTGCAGAGCCCCGTGCAGGAACATTCCTGCCAGGCTCTCCAGCAGCAGCTATGGGAGGAAAGAGCACAGCCAGGAGCTCTCCCTCCACTCCCAGCCTGCAGCTTTCCCCCCTGAGCAATTGCTGCTTTACCCTGGTTCCAGCACTCACAAACGTGGAGCATGGATCGCTTGCAGAGTGGATGAACGAGAGGAAAGACTGGTACTGAATGTGGGTTTTCAGGTGAAAATTCACATTCATCTATGTGAATAACTATGGATGCAGGGGAAAAGCAAGGAGCAATAGGGCCAGGTAGCAGGAACTAGCCTGGAGAAGCTCCCCTGGGGCCTGGTCTGACCAGCGTGAGGGGCTGGCAGGTTCGCTGGGTGCCCTGAGAGCACAACTGGCCAGATGTCTGTCTGAGGAGATACAGTGGGCTTAATGGCTTCAAAAGTTGCAGCAGGAGAGATTTAGGTTGGCTATTAGGAAAGGTTCCTGCCCCAGAAGGGTTGCTGGGCCCTGGAACAGGCTGGCCAGGGCAGTGGGGGAGTCACCATTCCTGGAGAGGTTTAGCAGGGCCTGCGTGGACGTGACACCTGGGGACGTGGGTTAGCGGTGGCCTTGGCAGTGCTGGGGGAGCAGCTGGACTCCATCTTGGAGGGCTTTTCCAACCTAAATGGTCCCGTGGGCTCCTGGAAAAGCCAAAAGGCAGCCTCAAAACCAGCACAGAGAATCCCAGAAAGATTTGGGTTGGAAGGACCTTAAAAGCAGGGACTCCTCCCACTTGCCTAGGCTGCTCCAAGCCCCATCCCAACCCTGGCCTTGCACCCCATTCCGGGGATGGGGCATCCACGGCTTCTCTGGGCAACCCTGATTTGCTCAGTAATAATTAGGTTACTCCGAACGAGCGAGGAGCTGGTGCTGCCGCTCAGAGACATCCTCCGGCTCCATGCGCTCGGAGATGTCAGCAGAGCTCCTGTGGGCTGGCAAACACCCGCTGCTGGCCCAGCGGGAGCTGCGGGATGTCTCACCCTGCCCCGCTCCGGGGCTCTATAAAATGCCTTTTATTGAGATGAGGGAGGGGGAAATCAATGCGAGCACACATCAAACCCGAACAAACCTCCGGTTCAGCAATCCCCGAGCAATCCCTCAGGAGCCAATGAAGGCCGGGTTATTTAAATGAGAAAGGCCGGGGATGAATGCCTGCCTTTGTCCGGGCGCTTCCCCAAGGTGATCTGGGTTAAACCCGTGCTCTCAGGGTTAATTATCAGCTGCTTTTCTTTTAAAAATGTTTTTTTCCTTATTGACACAGGGGGGCTGATTTATGTAATATCCATCATAATTCCCAGATTTCTGTAGATTACAAGGTTATCCCCACGCACCGCTCTGCCGGCGGAGGGGCTCCGCGCTGGCCTCCCGCCCCGCTCCGGCCACCGCCGCCCGCCCTCCCGCTCCCTAGCCCCGCTTCATGAGGGATGTTTCAGACGCGGGGCTCCGGGGTGCAATTAAAACCAAATAAAACAAAAAGGCGGCGCGGAAAAGCGCAGCCCTGCGCTTTCCTTCCGCCTTCTCCCCCCGCCGGGTGTCCGCGCTGCTGCTCCAGCCCGCCAGGGATGGCTTCGGGGGACCACCAGCCCCGGCCCAGCGGAAGCCCAATCCCGTTCTCGCACCCAGCTGGGGGGAATGGCCCATGGGGTCACCTGTGGGGTCACAGCCCTGCACACGAGCCTGGGGCTGCTGTGGGGTCTCTCCTGTCCCCGTCAGTAGTTCGACAAACCAGCTGAAGGAGAGGCCGGACTGGGATCCGGCTCTCCAGAGCAGGTGTCCCGAGCCTGAACACCCCGGTCCCGGGGAAAGGGAGCGATGCCCGACCCCACTAGTCCCGGAGGTTGGAGACGCCCCAGTAGTGCTGAGGTGGTTTCCCAGTGCCCGGGCACCGGGAACAGGAGCAGGGCTGGGCTGGCAGGCGAGGGGAGCTCCTGGCACACGTGGCACCACGGAGACTTCGGGAAGGAGCGTTTCCTCGGGCCTGGCTGCTCCACATTACTCATCTCGCCGTACTTATTTTTCCTCCCCCCATCCTCGGGTTTTCTGCCGCTGCCCTCCCTGCCCAGTGCTTCGAAGCTGCGCTGCCTTTCCAGGCCCTTTTCCACGTCCTTGTTTTCCGGCCTGCGTGTGGGCAGCCACGGATTTCTGACAAGGCCGAGCGCGTCCCTGCCGCAAACGGCAGCTTTCAGGGATCATTCCACTCGACTGGCTGAGAAGAAAACTGCTCTGGTAGAAACTATGTCATAATAGTTGGGAACTGGATAACAGCGCCCCGCTGCCAGGCCTGGTCTATTCTCCTGCACCAGAGTGGGGAATTGGTCTCCACCAAAGCAGAAAATGGAGCTGGCTTTTCGGGAAGGTTTAAAATCCAGCGGCTCTGGAGTCACCAGATGATTGTTTCAGTAATATTTCTGTGGCCAAGCCAGCACTTTCATTCCAGGCAGTGCTGGTCTGCAAAGCAAACGTCCCACAGGATCCAGCCAGAGCTCCCCACTAAGGTTTGACTTCAGCCTTCAGCTCCCCACGGCAGCACGGCTGCGGGTGGGGGAGAGGGTGCCGCTGCCTCTCGGGAGTGACCGGGTGGTGAAGTCTAAGAGCAGCAGCCTGAGCGATGACGAGAGGAGTGACCCACACTCAGAAACCCAGATCTGCCTAGGTTTGCTTTGGAAAGGCAGGAATGAGTGGGCCGCCAGAGAGTGAGGGCTGGGTGTCGCCAGTGAGGGCCTGGCACAGGGTGGCAGAGCCACTGGCGGAGCGGGGCCAGAATAAACCCGCGTGCCCGTGTCTGGCTGACGCACGTGGCACTCCAGCCCAGCTGGCACCCCGGGAAGGGTGTCTGGACAATCTGAGGAGTTGGTTTAACCCTGGGTCTCCGGTTTGGTTTTCCAGGGGAGGAGGTGCGGTCATCACACAACGCCTGCCCGCAGAGCTCGCAGCGGGTCCCTCCCGGTGGCTCCTGGCAGCATCCCAGCTGGAGGCCACTGGAGAGGTGACGTTCTTCCATGATCCCACGCCAGCTCTCCCGGATGCTGCGGCCATCCCCTCACAGTTTGCCGCCTCCCCCTTTTCCTGGCGCGCTTTGCGCAGCTGGAGTTGGCTCGTGCGATAGATGGACGAGGTTCAAAAAACATGACTCCTCTGAACTTTTTAACCTTACACGAAAGGGAGGAATTCTAAGAGCAATGGGTAAAATTCAATTAACTGAGATGACAGAAAATAATCTACTGAGCGCGTACATCAGGCAATTGGAGGCTTTCATACCTTTCAGAAAGGAAATAACCTATTTCTTCCCTTGTTATCTAATGACACAGGAGTTTATTTCTCTGGAAGCAGTTACAAATCTACCTAATGGGGCCTAAATGCTGTTGCCAGGCAATTAGGGGGTTCATTGTGTGGCTAATTCTTTCATTTCCGTGGCGGTGCGAGGGTGGTGGTGGTGGCGGTGGGCGCGCCATCCCTGGGCCGCGCTTGCACGTGGGCACGGGGTGTGCCCCCTGAGCCTTCCTGGCGTGGAGCACACCTCTGGCTCTGGGTGTGCCTGTGTGTTCTCCGTGGCTCTGCCCAGGGGACTCCTGGCTTTGTCACGCTGACTCACTCGGTGTCTGATCCCTGAGTTATCCCGCTCCTCTGAGCTGACTGCCCCTAAACGCTCCTGGCGCGAACCCTCCGTGCAGCCCAGGCGGCCTTTGGTTATGAATGAGCGCGGAGACACACGCAGGGGTATTATTTATCTAAAATATATAAGCAGGAGGAGTCTCCATAAATCACAGGCTGCTATTATGCTGGGGTTCATGACAGCCATATCTTTGTTTTTCTTTTGCCACGGAAACCTGGAATACATTAAACACCCCAGGCCTTGGAAAGGGACCTTTCAAACCTGTACAGTAGCTCTATTTATCCCATTCCTTTAGCATCCAATATCTATGTCTCTTCTACACAATCAAAATTAGGATTTAAGCCAGAATTTATGGCAGGAAGCTCCTGTATCTGCCTGTAGGAGTATTGTTGTTTATGACCTGAGGAACAGGGTGGTTAATCCTGGAGGAAGAGCCTTTGGAAAGCTGCTTTACATTGGGCTCTGCTCACATCAGGCCTGCTGGGGAGCACTGGCAGGCGTGTAGTCAAGGCTGTGCCTGGACCAGGATGCTGCAGGAGGCCCAGGATGCTGCGGGCGCGTCGCTGCCCTGCGGTGGCACCTCACGAGATCGTTCCAGAAGGCCCCTGCTTGGGCTGCGCTAATCAAGGGCTGTGCCCAACAGTTTACTGCAGCATTTAATTAAACAAATTTACCTTTCGAGGGAAAATCCACGGCAAGCAATTTGGGTTCTGGTGTATCAGAGCCTTTTTTGAGGTTACTAGTGCTTTTAACCACTGTCTAAAGTGCAGGCGGTGTTAATTAGCATATTTAGGATTAAGTAGATTTAGCATGCAGTAATCATTCCCTAATTCAGTAAGAACTATCTCTGGTGAATAGTGGACATTAATGACAGTTGCAAGAGCTTAGATATTACATAATCACTAATTACATTCTGCACAATTAGCGGAGACTCCTCAGCATGAATGGCTAATGGCTGATTTGTGTCAGCAGCCTGTTCTGGCTGTACAGAAATATAAACAGTCTGCATAATGTTCTGAGGGAATTAGCATAGGGAAGGAGGTTATCCGCAGAGGTGGGAGGCCAGGGGAGCACTGATGGATGGGGTGAGCCTGGAGCCAGCGTCGTGCCTGGACACACGCCTGCCCTTCCTCAGGAATGACCTGAAAATGCCGCCACGCGCTTCGAGGCTCTCAGCTCTTGTGGGCAGAGGGCAGATCTGGCACCCAGGTGCCTCTGAGGGAGTCTGGGGTGTTCCGCTGAGTTCTGAGCAAAGGGGTGCAGAGCCGGCACCCGCAGCCGAACCCCGAGTCCTTGGAGGCCTCGTGCTCCGAGCTGGGGAGGGAAGAGCTGGGAGCGACACACAGCCAGCCAGGGCAGGAGCGGGGAGCAGTGACCTGGAAGTGCTGCTTGGTTGGTTTGGGGTTTTTTTTTTCCATCACTCTGTCTCCGGAAAATAAAAATGCGGTGGTGCCTTGCCCTGCCGCATTCAGCATTTCCTCACCATTAACCATTTCCCAGAAGGATGAAGAGGCTGAGTTTTGCTGCGCGCCCATCACGCGCGCCGAAGCTGCCCCTCAGGGAGAGGGGCAAACCTTCCCTGGGCAAACCTTCTGGGGATTTGGGCAGCAGTGAGGTGGCAGGCAGGGGAACCAACCCGTGCTCCATTGATTCTTAGTGATGTTTGGATCAGGTCCACGGGTTCTTACGAGCGAATTCAGGCTCCCACGTTTGTTGTGTGATTAAAATGAGGGAAAGCAGTATTAAGCGGAGGGAATTGTTTTGGACAAATCCCAAGCTGGAGGTGGGCACTGGGCCCCTATACCTTGAGGTACTGGGTGTTTTAAATTAAGATTGCATGCGGTTTTAAAAGGCATTGTCAGAGCAAAAGCAATTTAACAAAAGGCAATGTATCTGACGGCGACTCTCCTGTCTGCCAAGTGCTCTTCTCCGCGAGCGCATTGTAGGGACGCAGATTACATCTCCTGAATATTTTTGTCTGTCGCTCGGTTCATTTTCATAATAATAACTCGCATCCGTCTCCATCCTTTCATGTTGAAGGGTTGCAAACTATTACACAAACACACCACCCGCTCCTGATGCAGCCGCCTCCCTCCAGGGGACTTTCTGCAGCGGGGAGCGGGCCGTGGCCGCCCGGGGGGAACTGACCCCAGCGGCCTCTGCTCGGGGTGGGGACGAGGCGTTCTGGGGAGCCCCTGCCTGCAGCACACCCCACCTTGTGCCTCCAGCACGGACTCGCGGGTGCGTGGCGTGGCTGCTGGAGAAGCACGGCATGGGCGAGTTCCTGTCCCGCTTGTGCCTGAGGGGGCCCGCAGAGGGGACACGCGGTGCCCAGAAAAGCCGTGGCCGCCCCGTCTCTGGGAGCGTTCCAGGCCGGGTTGGAAGGGGCCTGAAGCAAGCTGGGATAACGGGAGGTGTCCCTGCCCGTGGCAGGGGGTGGAATGAGACAGACTTTAGGGTCCTTCCAAGCCAGACCAGTCTGGGATTCTGTGTGTGAATGAAAACATTTCCTTCAGACACATTTTGTTCAAAGCCCCCGCAGCCACAGCGAGGCTGCAGCACGCAAGCAGCTGTGCCCCATTCCACGCCACCAGGCAGGGCTCGGGGAGGCTTTATAACATCTGCAGTGCTGTTTCCCGACAGCTGGGACATTCAGAGCCGAGGCTGAAAATACTGGCCTTTGGGTGCCTCGTGTAGAGACCCCTCTTTTTCACCTCTGCGGGGCTGGCGGCCGGGCCAGTGTGAGGTGGGGGTGAGGCCAGCAGGGTTTCTCCTCGGCGTGCCGGGGAGGAGCAGCTCAACGGGGCGGACGCAGCACGGAGAGCATCGTGTCCAGTTGGGGGTCGCTCAAAGCCATGCTCCTCGGTGTCACCGGTGGCTTCTCCGCAGCAGCGACTGCGCACGGTGCGTGCTGCGCCCTGCCCGCCGCCGGCCTCGGAGCCTCCCAGCTCCTCCAGGCCTGGCGCTGGGGGCTGGGGACGAGTCGCAGGCCATGGCGTGGGGCAGCATTTCCCTAAGTGCTGTTTGCCGAGGCAGGTGCTATTCCTTACATTATCGCCAGGACATTTAAATCCCACTGATTGGCATTGTTGTCTCAAAGACGGTGTTTTTCCTGCTGAGAAACTGCATTAGATCGGCGAAACGGAGCTCATTTCCATTCACTCAGCAGTCTCTCTAGAAATGACATGCAGTGCTTGAAACTGTTTATTTCCAAATTCAGGCCTCCTCCGCATCAGTCATCAGCTTCAATTACCAGTTTTCCGGAGCCGAGCCATCAGGCAGTCTGACACGAGGGTCCAACCTAATTCCCACCTTCTCCAAAGTCAAGAGCATAATGTGCAGATGAAAAGGTGGAAAATAGCCTGGACTTCATTAGCATGCAGAGCCCGGCTGTTCATTTGCTTGCTGCGAATGGAAGTTCTGACACTCGGCGCCTTCTGCAATATGAGAAAAGTCCTCTTCAGAGTATATGATGTCCTCACCAGCCAGCAAAGGTCATCAAAAAGGCAGGCGCTGACCTTGCTCCCTGCTCTTCATGACTAGTTTATTGATTCCAGGAACACCTCATTACATGCCGGATCAACATATTATTGCCATGTTCAGCGGCTGAATTGTTTACAAGTGTCTTTATAACCAGCAAAAAGCCTTCCGGATGATGCATGACTACACTCATTTGGATGTGACCTGCCAATTAGATGTTATCCGATCCGGTGCTGTGTGTCCTGATCCCTGACCGGGCCCGCTGCCCTGCATCAGCGCGGGCCCATTTACTACTTCTTTCGAACGGCTCTTTGGCAAAGTGTCCATTAGCCTGTCAGTCTGTAAATATTTTATTTTTTTTTTTTGCCTCGGCGGCAGAGGCGCCGCCGGCGCTCCCGCTCCATCATTTGCTATGCATGAGGTTGATAATCAGCTGGGGGAGGCGAGGGGGTGTTTTATGGCGCCGTCTGATGGCCCACCCCATTTGCAGTCAGCGTGCGTGGCCAGCGCTCCCGCGCCGCGTGCCGGCCCCGCCACGGGGACCCGGCGTATTTTATTCCGGCGCTGGCACCACGAGGCTGCTGATTTATCGCGGCAGTGAACCCCCCCGTGGCTCAGCCTTCCCCTGCCCTGCCTCCAAAGGCCCCATAACTTACCACCCAGCGAATGCATCTCCCCCTTCCCCACCTTTTCGGCGCCCTGCATCCTCCCCCGTTAATATATTGCGCTGCGTTATTTATCCCGGCCCGCAGCCGGGCGGCTCGGGGTATTTACACGCCCGGAGATGCGAGAGCCTCAAAAATAAATCACGGGGCACGACTACTATTTTAATCTCTCACTACAGACACTTCTGTGGCTCCATAAAGAAAAGAGTGGCGTGGCAACTCGACGAGCGAGTCCGTAAAGAGACAGCTTCATGCCAAAAAGCGGCGCCGGGATCACGGCTTCCGGGCACCCGCCTGCACGGGCTGGATTTCTGATTCTTCCGCCTCAGCCTTTGCTGGTGCTGGCGGTGGGGTGGCTGAGATGCCAAAGGGAACTCTGTGCAGCCCTGGACGTGGCAGTGCCGGGATGTCCGTGGGGTCTGCGGCCTAGCTGGGATACGATGAAACGTTCATGCACATGGCACCCTCTGCCCGCAGCACTGCAGACATTAATTAAATTGCCCAGTGCCCCTTGGCAAGTGTCAGTGCCGAAATCCCCTGGCTGGAGTTAAATCCAGGGACCAGAATGGCTAAAGAGCTGCAAGGGTGAACCTGCGGCCCCAGAAACGCCGCATCTCCAGCATCCCGCTCTCCAGAGCCAGCATTGCATCTTCCCAATCCCAAAACCTGCCGTGCCAGGCCCCAGGCTGCCAAACCACGGGAATGTGTGAGGAGTGAGGGATGCCCGTGCTGGGTGACAGAAAACGGCTTAGGGGTCCAATTCCCTCTTTACAACATGGAGCATTGGGAACTGGGGGCTGGAAAAAGGGGGGTTTGAATTCCTTAGAACAGCACAATTAGCTTCCAAAATAAAAACTGGAATGTGTTTTTTCAATTAGAGCTGAGGCGAAATAGACTCTCAGGTCAGACCAGCCTGAGGCTCCAGAGACAGCACAGCGCACTGAACTGAATTTTGGAAAGGAGGGGGGAAAGCATCCATTTCCTAGCAAATCCCTGGCTCTGGGCAGCCCTGGAGCTGCCGGCATTGAATATTCAGAGGGCTGATCCCCGTGGTGAGCTCGGAGCCGGCGCTGCAGCCAGGTACCAGCGCGGGCTGGCACAGCGGGAATGGAGTCTGGGAGCCCAAATCCCAAATGTGGCATCTCCACCTGGGCGCCGGGATCTCCCTGCCCCGGGGCAGGTGCCAGGTCCTGGCCTGTCCCACAGCCCCGGCGCGGGGTCTGGTGTTATTTTCCCAGTGATAAGCCCGCAATGCTTTATCAAGCCCCAGACATCCGTCCAAATTTGGCACCTCATCCCTTCGCTTCTGTTCGTGTCCCTGTTTCCGGATTCCTGTTCGTGGTGTAGATTCTCTTTTTATATGGGAGAAAAACATCAGCTCTTTATGACGGCGAACAGGAAAGTCGCATGACTATGGAGAGGAGCATTAGCCTTTCCTTTAGCTTGGAGGACTTAACAATCTTTTAAAAATCAATTTTTATTAATTTTGGAGTGATGCTTAATGCCTGAGGGGAGTGAGGTGCAGCAGCATCGCCGGGGGAACTCTTTGCCGCTCTAACTTAAGGTTAGGCCTCCGAGTGCTGCCGGAACCACGGCCCACGCAAACATGGAATCATGGAGTTGTTAAGGTTGGAAAAGCCCTCTAAGATCACTGAGCCCAAGTGTTCCTCCAGAGCTGCCAAGGCCACCACTAAGCCATGTCCCTGGGTGCCACATCCACACATCTTTTACACCCCTCCAGGGGTGGGGACTCCATCGCTGCCCAGCTCCAGGCTGGCCAAGCACCACATCTGCCCATACGCCCCATGGGGGGGTGAATTAAACTGGTGGTGCTTGGCCAGCCTGGAGCTGGACCTCTGCATCCGTGCAGGTGGGGATGAAGGAGCCACCTCAGTTTCATTGTAAGACTGGGCGTCCCTGGGAGAAAATCAGGATGTCCTTCGTGGGCCGAAATTTGGATTTAGCAGGACAACCGTCAGCCATTCCTCCTTGGAGACGGGGGCAAGGAGACAGCCAGGAGAACCCGTCCCCTTTCCGGGGGGCTGTGTGCGGAAGGAAGCAGCTGAGGGGCTGTAAATCCTGCGCCCAGCGAGAGCAGTTCATGGGGCCACAGACCTCACACGGCTCCACCTGGAGCCCAGAGCTGGGGGACGGAGCCCGGCCCCGCAGCACACGCAAGCCTCTCCGCGTGGTGGGCACACACAGGGGAGGGCGGGCTTTCATTAATTACTGGTAATTACTTATTTTACATATTGTTCTCCACGGGGTTTTGCTGCAAGGAGCTGCTGGTATTTTAGGGATAAGCAGGGTGAATCTGCCCGCGCAGCTGAATCCCTGGGATGGGGCTCCGAAGCCGCTGGCGCAGCCCTCGCCGAGTGTTTCCAAACTGAATAGTCATTGGGTTGGCAGGTAATTCAGAAACTATTTGTATGAGCTGTTTATCAAATTATTAACTGCACAGATGTTGTTTGGTTGAAGAGCAGCTGAACCTTCTCTCTGCCAGCCGCGGAGACAAAGGTCTGCAGGAATAATTGGAGATGTGCATGGAATATTAAATTAATTTACTGCTCTTAATTCTTATGCAAATCCTGACCTCTGATAGAGCCTATCAATTACCCTGCACACAGGGAAAAGAAAGGAGAACAGTTTCTTTCTTTTCTTTGCCCCCCTCTCCTTTTTTTCCCGTTGTTCTCCAGTTTGGGGTTTTTTTTCTTTGTTGTTGTTGTTTTTTTGTTGGTTTTTTTTTTTCCCTTTTGAAAGAGACCTTGGGAAAGGAAATATTTGTGGGAGGAAAAAAAAGCCATTTATTTGTGGGAGAAGCAAAGGGCCAGGATTATTTAATTGAATCTCCCGGTCGCAGCGATATCCCCTGGGAGACAGGGTGCAGTTTTTAACATTGTGGGGCGCTCGGGGGAGGCCTGGGAATGGAGGCCAGAGCTGGGCTGGAATAGCTCCACGTGCTTCCCTAGGAGGGGCCCCACTCTGCCAGCACCGTGTTGGGTCGCAGTGGGAGAGGGCTGTAGGCCCGGGCTGATCCTCACTGGGTTTTGGTGGGGTCGGGGGCAGGAAGGGGCCCCTCGCTCTGCTGGGATCCAGCCGGGGCTCGGGTGGGTTATCAGGGAGGGCTTCCTGCCCGGGAGCGGGGCTGATTCTGCCAGTAATTACCAGGGAAGAAGAAAGGGAATTTGTTGTCACGTCTATTGTGAGATCCCAGGTAAAATGAAGCAGGATTTAATTGGTCCTCGTTAAACAGAGCTGGGTTTCTAATACGGAGAAAGGCCTGGTCCGGGCCGTGTTTAATTGGGGCTGTGTGTGCGCTGCTCAGCCGGCGCCTAAAGGAAGACGCCGGGCCCTGCTCTTTCATCCCATTTTCTAATAAGGATAAATAAACAGGATGAATAATGCCATCGGTCTCTGCCCCGACCCCTGCGAGACCCCAGCAGCGCAGTGCTGTTCACCCCAGAGCTGCTCCCTGAGATCCGTGAATCCAACGCGAGCGGGATCCCTCGGCACGGAGCGCCCGGTGCAGCACCGATGGGCTCTGTTAGCAGAAACCCCAGTTCCAGCTACGGAGCAGCTCAGGGAATTCCTTGGTTAGCGGCTGTCAGAGGGGAGCCCCAGGAGGGGATGGGCCTCAGGGGGCAGGAGGGGAAAGACGGGAGAAAAGGACAGAAAATAAAATGATGTCTTTCCTTTTTATTTTTCCTTTCTTATTCCCCCCCCATAAATCCCGAGAAGCGCTGGGAGACTGCACTCCCCCTCCCACGCAGCCCACTCGGGTAATTTCATTTATCCCGCAAATCTAATTAGCAATCCGTGGCTGACATTAATACGGATCTAATGAGGCCGGCGATGACCAGATTATCAGGCGAGCGCTGACACAGCCTTAAAGGCACATCGAGCCCTGCCATCGGTGGGACCCGGCGGGGGAAAAACTGCTTTAGAGGGGGAGAAGAAAAAAAAAAAGAAAAAAAAGGAAAAAAAAGAAAAAAAAAGAAAAAAAGAAAAAAAGAAAAAAGCAAAGAAAGGAAAAAAAAAAAAAGACGAGGGAGGGGGAGAAAAACACGAGGAAAACCAGTGCGGGTAGGGCTTGGCTGCTTGGCTTATTAAGGGAGTTGGAGCTTTGCTGGACGCAGTTTATCCACCAGCACCGGGCCTCTGTCCCTGCCTCTCCCGAAATACTGTTCTGCAGAGGAGAAAAAGGAGGGGGGGGAAATAAGGAAGGAAAAAAAAAAAAAAGAAGAAGAAGAAGCCAGAGCCCAAGGAGTCGCTGTGCAATTTATTCCAAGGGGTGGCTGTTGAGAAGGCGGCAATTTGCGGCGGCCGGGGGTTATTTAGTGCGATATGAAATCAAATGATCCTATTGCTCAAATAACAGTGTCTGGGAGGAGAAGCGAGCGCGCTCCAAAGGTAATTGTCTCCAGATGATATTCCCATTATCCCCCGATCCCGGCCTAAACGCTGCCAGAGCCGGACTGGAATCGATACGGGGGGAGGACCGGGAGGATCCCGGGGCCGGGGGGAGCCATTCCCGGCACTGACCCCCCCTCGGAAAGGGCGGCAGGGCTTCGGGAAGACCCCAAATTCCCTGTGGCTGCTGCCTATCCGTGCCTCGGCGGGAGCGGCAACACCGGCGGGGGAGCCGAGCCCGGAGCCCAGGTAAGGGACCTGCGGGGGGACGGGGAGAGGAAACCCGGCCCCTTGCCTGCCCCGGCGGGCAGCCGCTCTCCGAGCGGACCCTTCTGCATCGCCTTACCCCAGCCCAGGCTGTCGGTCCGGTGTGACCGCCCGCGGCCCCGGTCCAGCCCCGCCGCGCTCGGTCAGCCGCTGCCCGCGGTCACTGCCGGCCGCGGTCGGTGCCGTTTGCCCGGAGCCGCTGGAAGAGCAGCCGGACCGGGGCCGGCTTCACTGTGAACGCCCGGGCTGCGGATGGAGCGGCGGCCCCCGCTGCCCGCGGCGCTGCCCGATGCTAAAATCGCCGGAATTCAATGGCTCGAGGAAAACGACGGGGGAAAATCCAAGGGGACGGAAGGCCGTGAGCGAGGGCGGGGGCGAAGCCAGCGGCACCTACCTGGGCGAGGGTCCCCGGGGCGGGGGTCCGGGCTCGGTCCGCGGCCGCTGCGGCGGCAGGGACCGCGCGCTCCGGGTGCGGCACCCCGAGGCGAGCGGCGGCCCCGCAGCCGCTCCCCGAATTCCGTCGGGGCGTCCCCCGCGCCGCCCGTGGGGCGTCCCGGGTTCCGCCTGGAGCTACGGGCGCTGGGATGGGGCTTTTCCCCTTTCCGCCTTTCTTTGTCAGCCCCTCGCCCGGGCGGGCAGCGCGTCCCCGGCGCTTCGGGCACAGAGAACAAACGCGCTCCTGCCGAAAGAAATGACGGCGGGTACTGAGGGAGCGAGACTCCGGGCTGGGGCGCTCGGGAGCGTCCCGGCTGGGGCAGCTTGGTGCTCCCCCGGCTAACAGCGGGAGGTGGCTGTGCTGAACTAGGGGGGACCCTGCGGGCAGCGGCAGGAGGAGAACGCTCGGCCTCTCTCAGGTCAGGTCCTGACGAGAACAGGGCGCAGGTCACCCCCGGGCCGCCGGGAGAGGCTGGCACGGTTTGCGTGTCTGCAAACGGGCAAAACACTCGGGACCTGAAGCCTGGGGGTGAGCCCCAGCCTTCGCCTACCCGCGTGTCCGCCCCACGCTGCCTTGCAGCGCTTTTGAGCACTGTCAGAATGCACTGTTGGAGGGTTTTTGCATCTCTGGCCAAGCCTTTTTGTCAGCTTCAGGTTCCTATTTTTGTTTGGCGTGTTCTGAACGGAGTGCAGGGCCCAGGGGTGCTGAGCTCCGAGCAGACACGGCTTAATTCATTCAACAGTCCTGTGCTTGTTCTCCTGCTTTTTACAGACAAGTGAGCAGTTTATTTGCGTGGATCCTTTCATCCACCACCAGAACAATCCTCTGCACAGGACAGGGGGAAGACGGCTAATCAGTCACAGCAAACCAGCACGGTGCTTTGGGGTGGGAAGTGAAAAACACCACGCACACTCAAACCTGGGTTTCACAGAACTGGAGCACTGGGAGAGGCAGCGCACGGGAATTGCCCCAGGTGAGACCTGGGCTGCCTGCGCAGGCAGCGCTTCCTCAAAGGCAAGCCAGCTTCCCCAGCACTCCCAGGCCCTGGCACTCAGCTCCAGACCTCTGGCAGAAGTGAGACTGGAACAGAGGCAGCCCCCCAGCAGTGCCCAGGCAGGAGGAGCTCGGGGTTCCCCCCGCCCCCCGCGCCAGCTCGGGGCTCCACGCTCGCTCTCCTCCCGTGCGGCCCTTTTGCTGACCCGCTCGCTTTTATTTCCCAGAGCCGCTGCTGACCTGCAGGTGTTCCTGCTGAGACACAGCCAGCGTGGGCAGGGTTTGAGCGCTGGGCTGTGAGGAGGTAGGGGTCCTCCAGGGACCCCGTGTCTGTCACTGTGTCTGCCCCAAGAGCGGCGCCCTGCTGCCGTGCTGCCAGACCCCGGTTCCCGGCCCCATGAACCGCGTGGCTCCCCAGGTGCCTCCCTTTGTTTCAAACCCTTGGAGCCTGGAGCACTTGTTGAACCTGACGAGGAGTGCATCAAAGTGGCTGACAATTAGGAAACAAACACATACCATTTGAGGCGTTCTTGGGTGGAATCCAGTTGTACATAGATGGGCTTGTTGCTGTCGTCATCATATCGAATATTCTTCACAGTTGTGACATCTGTGCTGCGCAGCAGCGTCCCCGGCACGGCAAACACGGCATTATCTCGCTGTGCCAAGGCTTCGTTAATCAAACCAGACAATGGGCCAGACGCATCCCTTTGAGCCCGGCGCTGGGATCCTCCAGGCTTTTCACCTTGTCCAAATGCAGGCAGCAGCTCATCAGAACTGATCGCTCTGAACTGTGGGGCTGGCAGGAAAACATGTAATTCAGTCAAAAGAATTCCCAGTTATTTTATATCCTCCCTTTAGTTTTTCGTGACTCGCAGAAGCTAAACTTTTTCAGTCTTTCGGTTGGTACTTGAGATCAATCCAGTCATTTGTTAGAACGCTAATGAAGGAGCCTGACAGATGTGTGTCCTTTAAAGCAGCAGCAGCAGCAGAAAGCACTGAGAGCAAGCAGGATGGAGTGGCCTGGCCGAGCCGTGGCCCCACCGGTGGGAGCTGAGGAGTGGACGGCGCAGGGAACAAACAGCATGGCCGTGAAGGTGCCGTTCTCCTGAAAGAGGATCCTGGCAAAAACACGGCTTGGTGCAGGGGCCAGCATGCCGAAGGCGAGGTAGGACACTGTGTGCTGGGAACAGGTGTGGGTGCAGTGTCCCCTTTTCCTCACCGCGGCACCGCGTGCTCCGGGCACAGGGCAGTCGGGCACGTGGTGTCCCGAGAGCCCCTGGAGGGATGTTCTCCGTCCCACGTCTGTCAGGAGGGGAGCTCGTGGTGCTCGTGTGGCAGGCTCTGCCGCGCGCCGGGTTCTGTCACCCCGGGTCAGGCTGCAGCTGAGTGGGACCCCGGTCCCCCCGGCCGTGGGACCCCAAAGGGCCCTTGTGGCACTGAGCTGGGCTGTGTGTTGTGAGCCGTTCCTCCCGCTTGCTGCCTGGTCACTGCAGGCCTGAGGGAGACATTCCGAAATACTCTCTCCTGGCACAGAAATACGCCAGAGCTGGTTCAGCTTGAGGAACAGCAGTTAAAGTGGCACCGGGCGCTCCCAAGCGCGAGGTGTAGGTGCTTCCAGGGAAGAAGGGAGTTGAGTCCTTTGGCTCTGAGTGGGCTGGTTCGAACTCAGCCTCTTGGCTCATATCTCAGAAAACCTAAATTCAGTTCCCATTTCTCCAGGGACGGGGAAGCTCAACACTGTCAATCTCCTCTTTCCTCTTCAGAGACAGCAGCAGACACTTGAATAGAGACTCCTCGTGGTTACAGCCTGGTCACGGGAGCGACCGAGACCCAAAATCTCCCTGACATCCATCCCCTCTGGATGCTTGGCCTTGGAACAGCCTCACTCGGGCCACGCCTGCTCCCTTCCACTCGTGGAGCCTCCTGTGCCGCACGGCACACTGGAAAAGCACTTGGAGATGGCTGGAGAAGGAGGGAGGCTTCCTGGCAAATGGTCTCTAAACCAGGCCCTTCCCCATGCCGCGGCTTTTCTGGGGCTTGTTACCATCAGTGGTACGTGCTTGTATCTCAGTTCTCCAGGATGGATTCAAAGCCTACGGGCAGTGACGTGCCTGGGGGCTTTTCAGTTGTGTCACCCGGCTTCGGCTAAGGCCCCCACACTGTTAATAAACATGCCCTACTTGTCACTGCTGTGGTCTCCAGGTTTTTGTTTACTCAGCCGCTGGGTTCTGCGTTCCGGGCTCCTGCTGGAGGAACTCTGTCACCTGCCCCAAGGCAGCGGCTCCGAGGGCAGATGTGGTGTGCGCCGCTCGGGCATCAGAAACGAGTAATAACGGGTTTCGAGGAACTGTAACACTTAATAAAAGCGTCTTATTACATTTAAATGTATTAAAATGTAAACATTAAATTCAGCACGTTAATTACTGTTTCCAGGCGCTGCCGCTGACAGGAAATGGATCCTCACAACTGCTCTGCTGAGATCGCTCGCTGCCTTTACTGCTCTCTGGTTCCTGGGGTGTTATTAGTGCTCTGCATTTGGGACTCGAGTCATTAACAGCCAGGACTTCACTGGGCATTATGTAAATTCTCTGTTTGCTACACAAACACACAGCTACCAGGGCCTGCGTTACGTGCTTAACTGGGAGAAAGAAAAGTAAATGCTTTTTCAGCTCGGCCCTGACTCGTGGGCGAGCTCACTGTGCTCTCAGGGGTCAACTCAGCACCGAGAGGGAAGGCCTCTTCCCAACGCATCCCTGTGTTTCTGCAAATCCCTTTCCAGAGCAGTGTGTGTCCCCCCACCTGCTGCGTGTCCCATGACAGCCCGCTACGGACACCAGCAATTCCTGCTCTGTAAGGAGGTTTTCCCACTTTTCTGGGAGCGAGGGGCATCCCATCCCTGCAGCAGGCATGTGCAGCACGTGGATCCGTTGCCCTGGAAAGCTGGGAAACCCTGCCAGGGGTCTCTGGTAGATGAGAGGCCTGTGGCCAGGTGCCCAGCTCCGTGAGGCCAATCCCGCGCCTTTTGGGATATGCTTACATGCCAGAGGAAAGCGGGATGCTGAGGGACACGTGGCTGCCTCCCTAAATGGAAAAGAGAGCAAAGCTGTTCAGATCAGTGCGCATCAATCCCTGTGTGGGAATCAAGAGAGGCTTTGGTTTGGCAGCTACTGGGGACAAAGCCACCATCTCAAAGTGCGTTTAACATGACAGAAGGAGGCGGCTCCCTTTGACAGTTCTACAGCTCTTATCAGACTACATCAAAATTAAATTAAAACAATCTAAAAGAAGTGTGAAGTACTGCGGGGAGAACACAAACCAAACACTCCTCTTTGTAGGCTTTCAGGGAAGGGACCGCATCCCTTATCAGGGATGGGAGGATGGAGATTATTCTTGAGTCAATTATGAGCCGGGGAGGGGGGGCTGTGGTGAGCACCGAGACATGGAAGAAAGTGGGAAATACGTCGTTGTCGGGGGGCACCGGGCTCAGGCTCCTTAGTTCCTTATTTTTTGTTAAATAAATAGCAGGATGGGGAGCCCTGCCTGCGGTTCAAGACCCTCGAGCCCCAGCCCGAGGTCCACAGCGGGAAAAAAACCCTCCCGGGGCTTTGCCTGGGAGAGAAACTGTGCAGCCCAAGGGGTCAGGGACCATCAGCCACCTTTCCACTAAACCCTAAAACTGCAGTTTGGGAATAGGGCTTCCAGCGTACTCAGGATTTTAGACAGTGCTGGAAGCGCTCGGAAGTTTTTGTGCTCTTTTAGGCGTTCTTTTAGCAAGCACCAATATTTTCGGAAGCAGGCCCAGGAATGCTGGTGGAACCCCAAAAGCCCCTGATCCCCCCAAGTCCCCAGACAGAGCCTCCAGCTCCAGCTGAGCTTTCATGTGTTGGTTCTCGGCCAGAAGTTCTAACGAAGGCTAATTACTGTGATGATCTTGCAGTAATTGTACACTGATTGCAGTCCTAATTATGCTTAAGCATTTCACTGCTCTCCGCAATTTTGTCTATTGATGTTTCGCTTCTCCTTCATTTCAATTATTCCCGTGGTATTCAGATTTTATTGGGGCCCTGGAATTTAAGCGCTCATTTGGCAACTTCCTTTCAAAGGGTTCGAAGTTTTTATCTGGAAATGAAAGGCGGGCGTTCTGTTTTCATCCTGCAGCTGGAGACGTGAACGCAGGGCTGGGGGTGACTGTGGCTTCTCCCACCTGAATTTTGGAGAGGTGACAGCACCAGAGGGACACAGCGGCACTCCAGAGGACGAGGAAGCGGGGTTTTTTTCCTTGAAAACCACGGTGTACAATAAACTTGGTAAAACCAACTGTAACTGTTCAGCAGCTCCCAGTTATTTTTTGAACTGGCGCTTTGCAAATTTCCCCCTTTTTTAGGGATCCTACCTCGCCCCAGGTGCCCTCCAGCACCGAGCTCATCTGGGCGAACACCAACACCCGAGGTAACAAGGTGGTGGCGAGAGACGGGGCAACGATAAAGGACGACTGAAACAACGACAAACGCCTTAAAGGCTTCCAAAGCGCCTCCGGGCGGCGCAGGCCGCGCCCGCCCGTCCCCATGGCAACGCGGGGCGGCACTTCCGGGGTCCCGCGCGGGGCATGGCGGGAGCCGCACGTGGGCGCCGGCGGAAACCGCGCGGGGCGATCGGGACCGGGACCGGGACCGGGATCGGGATCGGGATCGGGACCGGGATCGGGATCGGGATCGGGGAGGGGAGGGGAGGGGAGGGGAACGGGGCCACCGGGACCGCCGCCGTGCACCGGCACCACCGGGACGGACACCCCGCGACCACCGGCCCCGCAGCCGCCCCGCGCCAGGTGAGCCGGGTCCTCCCCCCCCCGCGGCGCGGTTGGGGTTCGGTTCTCGCCCCGGGCGGGGGGATACTCGCCGGTGGGGAGGGAATGGACCTGGGGGAGCTGAGGAATGCCGTGTGCTACCTGCAGGATGGGGGAGCGGGAATGGCATCGGAGCCAACGGGTGCTCGCATCCATCGGCTTCCCCATCCTTTAGGGTACCGGTGTTCTCCGTTTCCGAGGCACGAAAATTACTTGGAGAAGTGTAAAAACAAGATCTCGAAATCGGCGCTTGCTTGGCTGTCCGTGGTGCAAGGGGAAATGGAAGGGATGAGATCCCGGAGGGAGCGTGGCTGTTAAATTGCCATGTGCGGGACGCGAAACCCTAGTCCTGCTCTGGGCGCTGGCAGGATCCCATGGCTAAAACCTTGCTGTCTCAGGCGGAGCAGCGGGAAGGGCTTTTCCGGGCTCCCCTCCCTGCAGGGAAACTGGGAGGCGCTGTCCGTGTGTCCGTGTGTGTAGGGAGAACCCAAATGCACGGAGAAGGGTGCCCAGACGTGTTGGGGTGTGTGACGTCCCCTTCACTCCCGCAGCTTCCTGGGGTCTCTGGCTGTTCCAGTGGGTCCCCTGTGGATGTTCAGGCATCTTTTGCCTTTCCAGCAACCCTGTTCCAGCGAGGAACAAAGAGAGGGGTGAAGGCTTGGGAGTTGTTCTGCTTAGTGCTGAGCTGGGCTGGCAGATGAGTCTGTAGCTCCCAGCTCTGCTCAGCAAGGGCTGTACTCTGCAAAACCCCTTAGTTCTGGCATTCGGAGGCTTCAGGTGGTGAAATGTTTTTTATCTCACTGTGTGTTGTTTGTTTTCTTCCAGTGGAGCCAAAAGGCTGGAATTAGGAAGGCAGCAGATGGAACACATGGTGGCTGATCCACACCTGTAAGCCCATTCAAAAGCTTCTTGGGGGTTATTTCATTTTAGGTACAAGGGTTCAGTTACCTTGGAAAGCCTTTATGATGTTGTCTGTAAGATTTGTCAGTAATAATACATTTATATCTGTACGTTAGGTATAATGTAAAATTCATATCTTCACTGATGAAATAACTGCAGCAGTAGCACGAGTGCCTCATTCTGTGGACACTAGAATGTTGGGAGCAACGAACATGCGGGTTGGCTTTATCCTACTTTTACAAAAGTCACCACAGCTTAGTCCGTGCTGGAGAATCCCAGGGTCTTAGAAAGTGGAAAGCCTCCAGAAGCCCTGGGGGGTGTTCCAGGTTCTGGTCCTGCTCCTTGGATTCTTTCTGCAGCGTCTGTTTAATGGAAGTTGCACGGACAGTCTGTACCAAAAAAAAAAAACCAACAAACCCAAACCTTAAACAGCAAACCGAAGCAAAAAAAATATCCTAAGGTCCCAACAGCCAAAGAGGACTGAGCAGTGTCTTCCAGTGTTCCACTCCTTTCCTCAGAGGGGTTCTGTAAAGCTCCAGGGACTGAGGGCTGGGTGCTGCTGGAAGGGGCAGAAAATGCCGATACAGGTTGAGGAAGAAATGTGTGGACAGGCGGGGCAGCATCACAGGTACTTTGTTTCCTGGTGTTACTGGCTTTGGTTTGATCTAACAGGTTTAGAACCATGGTTCCTCTGAACATCTTGGGGGCTTTGGGGTGCAGTTTCCCTCCTGGCTGAAGCGGAGAGCTGTGAGCCAGGGGCACCTCTGGGTGCCCATTTCCCTGTGTTGGCGTTAATGCCAATGGCGTTAATGGCTGCCCTGGGGAAAGAGGCCTGCCTGGAAGGGAATCTGTAGGTGGGAGAGAGCTGGGTCAGATGGCTTTCTGGTGCCCCTCTCAGTGGCACCGTGGGCTTAGGCAGCTGTGAAAGCCCAGCCTCGGCGTTCCCTCTCGGGTGACTTGCGGAACACGTTCCTCTGCTGCGGCTTCCACTTTGATTTAACGGGATCGGCGCGACTGGAACGCAGTCCCTGTAAAACACACTTACAGGAGATTTGTAATGTACTTGCCCCTTGGGAACACCAAAGCCCCTGTGTAAATCTTCAGGGAAGCGGCACGTGTATGCCTATATAAATACAGGTGTGCAGAAGAACGAGTCTTCTCCTTTTGGGGTCTGGAGCAGCTCCCCCTCGGTGTCGTGGTCTGTGTGCCTGAGGCGGGGCGATAGTGCTGGATGCTTTTGGTTTATTTTCACGCCTCTTCAAGTGCCTGTTGTTCGCCCTGCAGGGTGAGACTGAAGCACCTGAAGCTGCAGAGGCACCTGGCAGCGGTGTCGGCGCGGCAGCAGCTGGCCCTGCGCCGGAACCGGGCCCTGCGCCGGGAGTTCCTGCATCTGGAGGCTCGCATGGAAACCACGGGCTGGGAGAGCATCCGGAAGATGGAAGTAACTTTCTATAAGACTTGATCGTGGGTGTTTGCCGTTGTTATGCAGGAATCTCTTGGTATGTCCTAGAGCTGGAAGCAAACTCCATCAGGGTCCGTGTTTCAGGCTGTAGAACAGACAGGTCTGAAGTACCCCAGACTCAACAGGCTGCTGTAAGAAAAAGCCAAGCCCTGAGGGTTTCTTGAATCGTGTTATTATTATTATTATTATTGTTGTTGTTGTTGTTGTTATGATGTCATGCTGTTCCCTAAAGTTCAGTTCGGGACGTTGCAAAGTGATGATTCCAGACTTTCAAAAATGGGATTGCGACGTCTGCTTGTGCCGCTGCTGCATGGAGCCAGGTTTTTGGGGGAGCAGAGTCTGGGAGGGAGCTGTGTTCGTTCCTGCTTTCCAAGAGCAGCGGCGCTCCTCAGAAGCATTTAGCTGCATTTGTTCCTCACACAGCTATAGCCTAGGTAGCGCCTGTTGGATCTGGTGACGTTCCCAGAACATCTTTTCCTGGCTGCAGTGCAGCAGCCCGGAGTTCAGAGCCTGTCACTGGGGTGTGTGATTCCCTGCCCCTGATTTTTTGTTGATATCTGAAGCAGAGCAGGAGAGGGGGCTGTGCTGCAGTGCCACCTTTCCCCTGCTGGTCTGAAGGGGTTTTTCTTCCTCAGCTCACCAGCCTGCCCAGTGTCAGGGCCGGTGGCTCTGACACCTGCTGTGAGTCCCAGTCAGAGTGCCACAGGTGGGGCTGCACGCGGGGTTTTTGTTCAGCCCTCCCATTTTGATGTTCCTGTGCCTTCCATTTTATCTTTGCCGAGTCGCGGTTACTTTTTGGAGCTGCTGAACGAATGACATCTCCTCGGTGTTAGTTATGGAGAGCAGGAGAGTTATGGAGCGTGCAATCATTCAATCTATCGTGGGAGTACACAGAAAGAAATTATTGCTGTTTTCTCTCCTCTTTTTCCGTACAGAATGCCCTTTAGGAGCGCTTCATCACAACTCTGTGCACATTTATTATGTGGCTGTAGCTCACAAAACTCCTATTGTTTCTGAAAGATGCACTTTTGCTCCCTGTGTTTGGTCAGTAATTTTTTAGGGTATATATAAATAAATTCGCTGCAGCTTTCAGCCAAGTCTGGGAGTTACATCTGAGTTTCTTTCGAGCATCTTGACCCCTCAGGTGGTGAGGTTTTGTTCCTTAAGGTTCCACGTTCGGGGGTTTCCCAAGCAGCCTGCTTCCTACCTGGGAGCCGAAGGCGGTGCCGCCGCCGGAGCGAAGGGCAGGGGCGGGCGAGTTCATTGTGTGAAGGGTTTATTCCCACGCCTGTTCCCTGCTGCAGCTCAGCTCCTGGAGTGCTCCTAGCCGGGCTGTCCCGGCGTGCTGCTGGGGGCTGCAGTTGGGATTGCAGGCGGTGCCCAGCCCCACTCCCAGCGCGCTGCTGCTGCCGCCGCTCCGTTAAACCCTGGAGCGGGGAGAGCCGCGTTCGGGGTGGCCAGCACGGAGCCTTCCTTCCCCGCTGGGCTGCTCTCTGCAGCATCTGCCAGGGATTGTTCCTCACGGCAGCCCAGCCAGTTGTAAGATGGGGCGTGAAAAACACATTTCAGATCTCGTTTTCATCCCGAAGCAGCCGAGTCGTTGTCCGGAGGCAGCAGCAGTAATTCGGTGTTACAGATGCCGGTTGGGATGCAATAAATATGAGTCAACAAGTTACTGCTGTTCTGTAGGATTCTGAATGATGAGTAAACGTGTACAAAAGCCCTGCAGCAGGTTGTGTACAGGCCACGCTGCTTGGGCAGGGGAGCGGAAAAACGAGGAGAAAATGAGATCTCCGCTTTTAAAGACAGCCTGAGTTAAAAAGGCTGCGGGGACTTTGCATTTAAAGGTGCGCATTTTGCAAAGTGCATTTTGCAAAGTGGTGTCTCTCGGGGTGGGGGGGGTGGGGGGTGGTTGTTTGGCCTCCAGTTTTGTGTGACGGATTTGTTCCCGTTTAGGAATGGTACGGAAGGGAAATTAAAAACCTGTTATCCCTTCAAGAGGGCAGCTTGTCAGCAGGAGGTGACAAGGAGGAAGGATGCAGCGAGCAGGTAACGGGGCAGGGGGGGGAGTGGAAATGGGCTTCATTGCAGCGCCGAGCTCTCCTCGGAGCTGCGCAGCCTTTCCGCGGGGATGGCGGTGCTGGCACGTGCAGCGCGCGATTGTGTGTAGTGCCCGGGAGAAGGAGAAGCGCCCGGGTAAAACGTGCGATTATTTCATCCGAAGAGCTGGAATTAAAAAAGCACTCGGACTGTTTACGCACGTCTTCCTGTTGGCTTTTATAATTCCTGCGCCGGGTGGTGTGGAGGTGGTCGTGACCGAGGAGGGAACGTTGCTAACGAGGGATATTTGCGGAACTGCAGCCGGGGAGCCGTGTGCTGTGTTTATAATTTTGTGTGTTCTGACCTTTCCTCAGAAGGAGCAGAAGGAGATTGCATATCTGAGGAACAGACAAAAAGACTGACAAGGAATACTTAAATATCTGCTGCCATATATCTGCAGTAATGCAGGCTCCTAATCCCTCCTCCTATCTCCATATAAATGATACAGTTCAAGACCAGAGCTGTTTTCTCCACTAAACGCAGCAAAGCTCTTTTAGATGAAATGTCTAAAAACATCTTGTAATAACTTGGAGCATGCTGGCAAGAGTAGTCACTTGTGACTGTGTGTGGAAGCCCCTCAGCCAGCCGGCGCCGGAATAGGCAGGACGGGAGCATCACTCCATTATTCCGAGGAGCCAGCAGCACGCGCGTCCCTTAGGCTACAGCATTCATTAAGGAAAGCTTACTGGGCTGAAAGCTGGGAACAGATGATAACGGGATATGATTTTCATATTTAATGCATTCCTTGGAAGAGTGTGTGTGCTGCAGATTGATAGAAGAATCAACTGCTACTTTACTAAAAGACTTTCTAGTTTGCCCTATAGCTACCGATGGAATCATTCAGCCAAGAAATTAACTTTTTCCCCTTTTACCTGCTTTATGTATCTGCTAAGCAGGCTGCTGGCTGCCAGGGAATGTTATTATGCAGTTAAATGTTTGGTATTTAAGACTCTTATCAGAAAAGAAGCAGAGGCCACACTATTTTGTTTTTATAGTAGGAGGAAGGTTTTTGGTTTCCTTTCTTCAGTGCATTAGCAGCCGTTAATCTGAGTTTATAGGAAGTTTTCCCTGTAGATTAAAAAGTTAAAAACCTTGAATTTAGAGCATTCTTTAAACTGTAATACACAAAGCAGTGAACCTGAGCAGCCTTGACCCATATAGGCAGGCCTGTGGCAGGGTGTAAATTGCAGTCTGAACCAGGAGGCGTTGTGGGGAAAGGCGGGTTTATTTTGGAATGCGAGCTGTCCAATTAGGGCAGGCGGTGTGGGAGATGGGATTTCCATCCGATGGAGAAGTTGACATCAGTGCTAGGGCATCAAAGGCTTGTGGTGTGACTCGAGGGTTTAAACACTGTGGGCAGGTTTTGGACAATACGAGAGTGTGGCGTGTGCCCAAAAATGTCACTTTGTGTACAGTAATGGAGTTGATAGTGGACTCCCTTGATCCCCTGTCCTCCTCCTCGTCTCCCTCCTAAAATACGGAGGTAACTTCAGCTACACTGTGCATCTTTTGCCATGTCCCTGGCTGTGCTTCAGCTCTTAATTCTGGTGGTTTTCTTGGCTTCACATCTGCTGGTTCTCCTGTCCAAAGCACAGGAGTTTGTTCTCAGTGCTGCTGCTCTGAGTCAGTCACAGAGAGCGCGCAGTCAGCACGTGGGATGTCCGGGACGCAGCTCATGGAATGGGTTTTATTTCCCAGCACTGGGATTGGGATGGCTTCCTTCAGGCTGGTTGGGATGCAGTGACTGTGTGATGGCCCCCTCAGTGACAGCGTGGGGGTTCATCTCTGGGCCTGGGGAACCCAGAACCAGCCTTCTGCAGATGGGCGGTATCCCAATGCTCAAACACCATCAGGAATGTCTGGCACGTTCCTGAGCCACGGGACGTGTGCCCTTTTGGGCTGCCAGCTTCCAGGGGAGTCCTTGAGCTCAGAAGTCCCGCACTGAGGAGCTCCTTCCCGGCTGGCAGAGCTGTACAGCCCCGGCTCCCAGATCCTCTGTGCCGTGATGCACTTCCTTGGAGCCTTCAGAGGATTTTGGACTTGGGCATGCTGGAACCTCCCAGGAGCCCCTTCCCTGGGAAAGGGATCGTTAGGGATGTGTGCTGTGCTTGTGCCCATCCGAAATCCGCTTGTTTTGGGGCACTGCATCCGGGAGCTGCCAAAGCCACGCAGGACTGGCTGGAGGCATTAGAAGGCACCAAATCCAATGCCCGAGAAGTAATTAGGAGGAACCTGAGAGCAGTGGTGATGGAATAAGTGGTGAACTTAATCTGAGTGGCAAACCTTTACTGCTCCTTAAAATGACTTCATGGCTTTTTGTTCTGCTCCTTGTTACGTGGAATTCGAGCTTTTTTAAGGAACCTTGGCCACAGACCAGACAAGATGCCTTTGTTTCCTTTCAGCTGGGCTTGGCAGCTGACTTTGTGTGGGAGGAAGAGGTCAGGCAGTGAAAGGGAGGGGAGAGGTGTGGAGGTGACTGTAAATTGTCCTGCTGGGATTTGGGGCTGGAGAGGAAGCCCTGCTTAGTGTGAACAATGGCATTACGATGGCTAATTTTGGCTTTGCATAAACTGGTGGTGACCCTGCAGCAGTCGTGGTGGCAGCGGCCACTCCTCCCAAATTGTCCTGATTGAGTAGGCTCGCAGAGAAAGAGAGGCAAGTATTAAAACACTGGGGTTTAGCAGCAGAGTGGTTGTACTCCTGGAGCTGGCTTTGTGCGAGTTCAGCAGTCCTTGGAGGAGAGTGCCATTTAAAATGTGTCTGCTCTGTGTCCCACATCACCTGGTGGGAAAGGCGATGTCACTGCCATGGGAAGAGCGGGAGGGAGACGCTGAAACTGAGTCTTGCCTTGTTCCGTGATGTGAGGGAAGCTGGACCTGCTGAGTGATTCACACATGGAGCACAATGGTCCCTCTGGGCTCTGTGGCATTGTGGGCAGCTCTAAATGTTGTGCTTTGGTCCAGGGTCTCCAAAGTCTGTGTAGGATCCCAATCTCAGAGGTCTGACCCTTTGTAAAATCCAGTCACCTTTTAGGTGGATTTGAGTCCTTGGTGTGTTTGGGTCCCGTTGGGCTGGGCTGGGGGTGCAGGTAGCTCCTGCCACTGGGTGCTTTGGCTCGTGGAGCTTTAACTGAGGCCTGGCCCCTCGTTTCACACTGGGATGCACGGAATGTGTGCCAGGGGTTGTGTAATGTTGATGCCGTAGCAAACCCTCGAATTCTGTGGCACCTTTCTCTTCAGAGCCCCGCATGGCACCTGGAGAAGCTCCGTGTGCCATGCGCAGTTTGTGTCCCGTTTGTCTCCTTCAGCCATGTCCCGCCGTGTGTTTCAGGTGCTGCAGGCTGGAGAGCAGGCGGGAATCGGCACCAGTACGGCCGAGCCAGGAGAACTGGGCCATCCAGCAGCAGCCTTGCTGGGCTGCCCCACATCGGCCACCTCGGCCACAGGAGGCTTGGGTTCCCAGCAGGACCCGCCTGAGCGCTCCCCATCCCCTGAGGGGCTCGGTCCCGATGCCGGGAGCGCTGCTGGAGAGGGTGAGGAGGGAGCAGTGGGACACGGGGACCTGGCTGCCAGTGAGGAAGGCTCCGAGCAGCTCATCTCAACTTCTGGTGCCGGAGCAGCGCCCTGCAGGCGGGGACAGAGGCAGGGAAGTGTCCCAGGTACGGCAGTGGGATGTGTCCCTGTCTGCCCCAGCCAGAGCCATGCCCGTGTGCACCTTCTCCTGCACCTCTGGCACTGGCCTTGGAGTGTGGTGGCCCTTATTCCTTTTTTCTCTCTTTGTCTCTTTCTTCCTTTTGACTCCATTTCCCCCCCAGGCCGCTCACCCGGACAGGGAAGGGCATGCTGGGCGCTGATCCTGGTCGGGGGCACCGTGAGGGAAGGTTTCCTCACTGCTGTGCCCACTGAGGCCCTGGCTTAGTCTGAGCCTCATCTGGAGATGTTTAATGTGAACCTGCTTCACCAGAGGAGTCACTTCTGGTTCGGGCTGGTTCCCATCTCCCTCAGAGCTGGTGCACAACAGCTGATCCATTTCCAGACTGGGATTTGGCAGTGTGGGTGGGTTTGGAAAACCCCTCGATTCCGCTGCATCCCCATTTCCCAGCAGGCAAAGGAGTTAGGTTTGTTGCACGTCCCTGCTCCACAAATTCAGACACAAGGCCCTGGTGCGGCTCCTGTGGGGCACAAACCTGAGGTGATTCAGTCCCAGTGAAACTCCATGACAGAGCCAAGCAGGAGTGCTGGGGGCTGTGCAGAGGCTGCTTAATTTAAACCTAAGGTGAATTTTATGGAAAACTGGGCATTTCTGTAGCAATCCCAATTTGTTATGGCACTGGCTGGTCCACTAACTGTTGGCAGTCTGTGAAAAGCCGAGCAGCGCGTCTGTGTCACCCCAGTTCAGCCTCTCAGAGCCTCCAGGCGAGCATTCCTGCTCAAAGGTTTCCAAAATGGGTGCAGTAGGAGCCTCTTGGGGTGCACTTTTTTAGCCTAAGAGGTGTTTTCTCTGGCTTCTCTGTTTGATTCCTCCAGAGCTGATTTGGTCAGGTAGCTGGTCTCTGTGCCAGCGTGGTTTCTGAGGAATTCCCGGTTTGTCCCCAAACCCCAAAGGCTGCAGCCTCCCTGGACTCCCCCTTGTGAGAGGAGCATGGAAGGACAGGGGCCGTGGGCAGGGAAGCCCACAGACAAGGGGAATAGAGGGATGGAGGGATGGAGGGATGGATGCTCCCTCACACAGGGTGAATAGTGTGGGTAAGCTTGGTTTCATTCCCTACGCTGTGATCTACTCCATAGTGTTGCTAGTGTTTTGAGAAGAATAATTACTGGTTTTATATCTTTGATGCATTATTTTTTGTTGTTATTACAGGGGCAAAGCCTGGCCTGAGCAGCTGGTGGGCTCACAGGGAGGGGAGCAGTGCCGAGCTCCCGGTCCCTGCTGGTGCTGAGGAGGAGGCGAAGCCGAGCATTCCCAACACGCGGCAGGAGCAGGGCAGGGATGCCCAGGCTCCGGAGGGCTCCCTGCTGCCACCCCTGAGCCCTCTCGCAGCCCAGGAGGAGCCCTTGGACAGCTCAGCACCACACAGGTACCACTTCCCTGTTTTCCTGGATCAGCTGGACTGGTCGGGGCACCAGAGCTCACACAAAGTTCTCCCCTGTCCTTTAGTACCTTGTTCCTGTGCTGGGCGTTCAGGGGCTTCGGGCACCTCACTGGGGTCAGAGCTGCCAAGCAAAGGATTTGTTGTTAAGGTGCAGATGGATGTTCTTTAAATGTACACAAATCTTATTCCAGTGACTCTACTTGGGTAAAACTTCCAGGGGGTTGAACTGTTGGAGCATTTTGTTTGGAAATAGAGTCAGAGAGAACGAGGACAGTGCGCTGCAGACACAGGGCCTGTCCTCTGCTGCCGGGTGACCGCGGCAGGATTTTGTGGCCAGCAAGTGCAGCGCCAGGGCGTCGGCTGTAAGTCCATCCCAGCCGGATTTTCGGCCCCGCAACGCCCTCATGAGACAGGGAAGTGCATCCCTGTCCTGGCAGGGCCGTGCCCGCCGTGAGATGGTCCCCGGGTCTGGCCTGGGTCGCCCTGGAGGGCTGGCAGGGCTTTAGTGGGACATGATGCAAAGGAAACGGCACTTTTAGCCCTGGAGAACAAGTGCTCCTGCAGAATGAATTGTCCTCTTTTGCCTGTTGGTTGGGTTTTCCCGTCTTGGTTGCTTGAGTGTTTAAATCTGGTTAATGCCTGTTCTCCCGGCGTTCCTGGGCGCCTTGTCCTGGTGGTGCTGATGTCAGTACTGGTTCGGGTGTTTACCGGTGACACCTGAGCAGAAACTGGGGACCAGCAGCAGACACTTCTGCAACTTTAGCCTTTCCATTTGCATCGGGCTGTTGCTTGCAATGGAAACATCCTCTGATTTACATGTAAATAGCTTCCCCCCAGTTTTCCCTTTGTATCCCACCTGTTAATCACAGCAGAGCGAGAGGAGTCAGAGCTGAGCGCCAGAGCTGAGCGCCGGCAGTTTAACCTTGTGTTCCCTCCCCGGCGAGGCCTCGCCTCGCTGTGCAGCGCCTGATGAGACATGGAGCAGCTCTCGAGGCCCGGGGAAATTATACACAAGGTTTGAGCGCCTGCATTGTCCCCGGGGCACGGCTGGAACCGCGGCGCAGAGCTCTCCTCCCATTATGCCAAGCTGAATGCCTCCGCTTCTCAAGGCCGTGGAAGTGGGATCACCACTGCTTGCTGGTGCTGCAGAAAAGATACAGATTTTAATTTGCTTTACCTGAAAATGAAAAGGCAGATCAACCGGCAGGAGTGGAGGAGCAGCCGTTCCCTCATTGCACTCACGGCCGCGTGGGCTTTCCAAGGCACCTGGAATGCGACATGCACACCCGAGCCTTGCAAAACAAATGAGCCAAAAATCTTGTGGAAAGGCTTGCAAGCGATTAGCACGTGAATTTCAATTGTACAAGTCACCCAAACCATGGGAATGCAGCTTCCTTTGCTCTGTCACACCACGGATTCACAACATGCGATGTCCCTCCAGCCCCCGTGGTTTTCTCTTGTGAAATTCCTGCGCTGACTGAAGATGTGTGCTGAAATTTCCCAAATTCTGTGTATTCGTTGTCTTAAGTTGAAATGCATGTAGCTTGGGCTCTCCCACTGCAGCAGTGTCACTGTGGCATCGGAAGGAAGCACTGATCCTACGCTTCTGGTGAATTATCTGAAATGAGTACGAGGGACGGTGTTGAAAAGAGCAGAGACCGTGGCTGACTCCAGAGGCAAAACTAGTCCTTGTTGTGTGCCAGGAAGCCACAAGTTTTCATCTTTGGAGCAAATGCCTCTCCTGTCTTACTGCAGAGATGCCAGTCTGTATTTTTTTCAGGAATTTTGGGTTTTTTCCCTGCAGTGAACTGTTGGCAACCGAGGGAGGGAGATGTTGTTGGGAAAGGTGATTGAGCAGAAGGTTTGCATCTGGTTGCCGGTCACAGTAGGGTGCTGCAGCTTCGCTGCCTTGGTTATTAGAACCGGTGATGGGTGGGAAGTAGCGTCGGTGTTCCGGCGGCTGCGGGCGGGGGTGGGGGGAAGAGCCCGGGAGGGGTTTCTGCCAGCAGCCCCCCGGCACACGGGGGCTCGCTGCGCTTCTGAAGGCTCCTGGCCTCCCCTCCCTTGGAGCTGCTGATCCGAGGGGAAAGGCTCCGTGTCCTCTTACCATTCCCTGCAGCACCCAGCCCTTTCTTTGAGGGCTTAAACCCGGGGGGCGGGAGGCGGGGGGAGAGGGTCTCTGAGAATTAGCGTGGAGAAAGATGATGACTATTTTAAGGCCTGAGCTGAGGGGGTGGAAAAAGGCAGAGCTTATGCCTGTGCTGCTTCAGCTGCATTGAGGAGGACTTAGCACAGATGGATTGTGCATTACAAAATGTAACACATAATTCAAGCTGTCAGCTTAATCAGACTGTTTCCAGGAAGCAACCTGTAAAAGAGAAGGACCTCTTGTTTGCTGACCTCTGATCCGTAGCCTGCTGCAGATTGTCATACATTTTGTTTTTCTTTATGCTGGTGTCCCTTCCTTCCCCTTCCCTTTTTATTATTGTATCCCTCTCGAGTGGCACCCTGGAAGGACCACCCAGCGGGAGGAAAACAATGGGAAACGAGCCGGCCGCTGGAATACAGGGTTTGTAAGGCTGGGGGAAAAGAGAAAGCACTGTTTAACTGCCTATGTGATCTCCCTGGCATTGTTTTGCTTATTAAATGTCTAGGAAACTCGACTAAAGGCACGGCGGCCCCCACTTAATTGTTCGCTGTTGCCCAACACTCGGAGGGAAAACACAGCTTTGGGCACAGCTCAGCACGAGTGTGCAAATGCTGCGAGTTTTTGTGCACAGAGCTTCTCCCTGGAGGCAGAACGAGCCGGGGTTAGCTGCGGAAACATGTCAGCTCCTGCATGTGGGGAAAAGAAAGAGAACTCTCTTTTGCCCCAGCTGGGGTGTTCATGGCTGGCCGAGACCTGGGCTGGGAGCCCCACAAAGCAGCATCGGGGACCTGAATAGCCATTTACACCTCTGTCCCGGGATTAGCCCGCGGCATTGTTTCAGTGGTTAAGTCCTCATTTGCATCATTATAGAGGTGCAGCCTCATCAAAACCCCTCTGAGGTCCCAGGGCTGTCCCCATACCTGTAGGTGGTCACCAGATTTGTTTCGCTTGTGGAGGTGAAGGAATTAAAGTGCTCGCCACGGGGGTAATTTCCATGCGGCGGCTCAGCCCGGGCTGATTTTTGGATGGTTTGTTTGCTCGTGTGCTTTTTTTTTCCTCCCCCCCGCCTTCCTACAAAGCTCAGAAACGTGTTTTTTGCTGTTTGCTTTGGAAAGCTCAAACGAGGCTGTTTGTTTTTCCAGGGGGTGCGATGGGAATGCACTGACAAGCCCCGTCATCACCCCTCGGGTCACTGCCAGCCCTGTCTGTCCGTCCGCAGGCCTGGCGGGATGCTGGCCGAGCTCTCGGAGCTCTGCCGTGCGCTGCAGCTCCTGGAGGACCTGGTGGAGACGACGAGCCCCCAGCACCGGGCACTGTACCAGGGCCAGCCCTCGGGGACAGCGGAGCTGCCCAGGTGAGTGAGTGGAGCCCGGGTGGCAAGTGGCCCGTGCCAGAAAAATGGAGTAAATACAGTAAGAGAGCAAAGGGAATCACCAGAACCGGGGTGTCGTCAAAACCAGTGGCAGAGAGCCCCGGCTGTCCCTCCTCAGCCTCCGGACCCCTAGGTACGAGAACTGGGAGTTGTTGGTAGCTGTACTGACAGTGATGCACAGCCTCCACACACTTGGTGACGGGAGGATTCCTCAGGAGTTAGGAAGAGGGGCCCCAAACAGGCCTGTCCCCTGGCCTGCCACTGGAGGGGATGTGCTCAGCTTCCCTCTCCCTGGGAGGCTGCACCTGGCACGTTCAAAGTGCTGAGCGCGACCTCCCTGTCCTGTCCCACATCTGTCACCGAGCACCACGGATGTTTGTCCCTCTGGCTGTCCCCTGGCTGTCCCATCTCCAGCCTGGGATGGGCTGTGCTCACGGTGAGGTCCCCCCTGCTTTGTGTTGCAGTGCTCACGGTGAGGTCAGCGAGCTGACTCGGGGCGATGTCGAGGCGATCGAGGCCGTGGTGCTCCGGCAGCTCCTGCTCCTGTCCCAGCGCACGCGGAGCGGGAGCCTCCCTCCGGAGAACACCGGCGGGGCCGCAGGCGGAGCGGGGCACGAGGAGCACACCAGGTATGGGAGATGCAGAACCCGCTGGGGGTGAGGAACATCCTCCTCTCTGCCCCCGGATCCGTGCTGCACCTCGTGGCACTCAGAATGGGAGCGTTCGGGAGTTAATTTATTTCCCTCCCATTCCCCAGTGGGGACTCCTGCTCCACAGGGCAGCCTGGGGCCCCCCCAGTCCATCCAGTCCGCAGTGTCTCCCACCCCAGGCCCCTCTGGCAGGCAGGGAATTGCAGGAACTCCAGACACCTCTCAGCCAGTCATTGCCAGGACCTGCAATGAGTCTCGGGCACGTAAGGAGGAGAAATGTAATTTTGAGAAGGAAATTACTTTGTGTGAGACAGAAGATGCACGTGGCCTTTAAAAACAACAAAGTGCAGTTATTCAAAATGGGCTTTTTTTTCCCCATGCATATGCCACAAGGACAAGTGAGAATTACTTTTTTTTTTAGGTCTCTTTAACCCAGAAATGAAAACAATTTCCACTCTGTCTTGCTTAGCTTCTGTCTAGACCTCCCTCCCCGTCGCAGGCTCCGCTGTGCTCAAGTGCTGGCAGGATCGGGGCACTTGTGAGCGCTGCAGAAGGGTCTCTGTGCCGGTACCTGCCTCTCCTGCGAGGCTGATACGCCTGCGAGCACCAATATCTCCTTGTGTCTCCTGAATGGTTTCTTAGGGACAAACACTCGTGGAGTTAATTGGAATTCACTGCTCTGAAACTTCACTGGAGCAACAGGAAAAACAAACATCTTTGGCAAACAAAAGGATTGCAGGATTGAGATTTTCTACGTTAAAAGACACCTTCTTTTATTTATTTTTTTTTCCTTTCCCCTTTTTATTCTTTCTGAGCAAAAAACAAGCCTGAGGCAGCGGGTGCCCGGCTGTGCCCCAGGGAGTGAGCGAGGCCACGGTGCTGAGACCAGGGTTGTGTCTTTGGATCCTGAGCCTCAGGACAGGGCAGGCATCATGATGATGATGATGATGATGATGATGATGATGATGATGATGGTGGTCACCGCTGCCCATCTCCCCCACATTAGCAGAAGTCGCAAGTGGCTTCTTACATTTTCCCCGTTGAACATTTTTAAAAGGGAAAGTGGGAGTTAAGGCCCAAATGGGTGGTGGCTTTTCATGTGGGTGGGGTGTCCCACTGATGGTGCCGGTTTGTTCTTCAGGGACATGGAAGTGCTGCGGACTCGCCTGAGCCACCACGGCTTGTTCCTGAAGCAGCGCCAGGTTCGGCTCCCGGAGCAGGTGGCAGAGATGTTTGAGCAGCTGCTGGCTTCGGGAGAGGAGGCACAGGATGGCCAGGTGGGCACCAGCACCGGAGACTCCTCAGCACCGCTACGGCTGTGCCCTGGCGGGGTGTGGCTTTCAGGGCAAGGACGGGCAGTCTGTGGTTAATCAGCCCTGGGGCCTCAGGAACAGATGTCCAGTGCTTCATCCCACAGGAAAAGGGGCTTTTTAAGGTCCCCACCCTTCACCCCAGTGAGGCATTGGAATGAGCTCACCCCTTTACTCTGGTGCGAACCATCATGAGGCTCCTATCTTTCTGTGACTTTTTATCATTAATGATGTATTTGTACTTTTTTTTAAGCAGAGTGAGGTTTGGTGCTGAAGACAGAGAGCATTTTATAAATGGTGGCGCACTCATGGTTTCTCTAAGCTAATGCAAAAGGTCATAGCCAACTCTTTAAATTAATAAATGAAATTGGCATTCCAGAGGCTGCGAGTCCTCAGCCTCTTCCTGTGTTGTTAAACAATTGTTCTACCAAACGGTGACAGAGTTAGGGTAGAACATCAAGTAGATTTTACAGACTTGAGTCCACGTTTCTGTCCCAAAATGGGCCTCAGAGTAGCACCCTAGAAGTAAGGTAATGGAACATCTAACAGAAACACCTTGGAAGCAGATTGCCCCGGGGAGTGCGGATTAGCCTAAATGTGCGTTGGAAAACACTCAAGGGGGACAATAATGGAGCTGTGGCTGTTTGTGTTTTGAGTCTCAGGTGGTGCTGGGAGAGGCCCTTCTGGGAGAGCAGCGTCGGGATGGGTCACCTGTCCAGAGCGATGAATCCTCGCTCAGCCTGCCATCGATCCCAACCAAGGGTGGGGAAGGAAAGCAGCTGGAAAGCAGAGAACCAGGTAACGGGCGTTCCAGCTCCAGGTGCCTGCTCTGGACATAGGGGTGTTCTGTCCAAATCCCTGGGTGCCTGTGCCATAGCCGCTGGGATGTATCTAGCGGGGATTTTCCTAAATATCTCAGTATCCCTTGAGATTCTGGTTACTTCCCAAACTAAGTGATGCCGGCGGTGGCGGGTTTTTCTGCAGGAGAGGAAAAGGCCAAGCCCTGTGGCCGCTATAAAATGGATCTGTGAGTTCCGTGTGCACGTTTACAAAACATCTCCCGTTTAGCAACTGGGGGATGCATTTGCTGCCTTTCCTGACAAAGCTGGACCACAGAAGGAATTGCCCAAACGAAAGGGTTTGTGCGGGGCTATTTCCCAGCTCAGGAGGTGCTGGTGTGTGGGGGAGCCCTGCTCATTCCTTCACACAGGGAGGGAATACATTATTCCAGTGACGGCAGCTCGCTCGCCCTGCTCCTGGAGCACCCCTTCCATCGGAGTCTGGCAGCAGCAGGCAATTAGGCTGCCATGCTCTTTGCACAGCAAATGCAAACAGGCTGCTCCAGGCTCCGAAATCCTCGCCACTCTTGCGTGCAGAGGCATGCAGAGGCGACTGGACTTTGATTTAAGCTAATTTCCTGCAGTGGGTCCGGCACACGCCGCCACCAGGCCTTGTTGCGGGTTGTTTGTTTCCCAAATCCATCGGGTCTTCAATTCCTCAAGACATTTGGTTGGCTTGTCCTTCTGTGAGGAAGCTACAGAGGCAGGGTGGCAAGTTCCCAGTGGGCGCTGCTTTTGAGAGCGGTAATGGATAGTTTAGATCAATAAACAAGAGATAACAAAAGTGGGAAATTAAAGGGAGTAGGGCATAAAAGCAAGCAAACCAGTCTGATGGCTGCCGCTTTGAAATGGTTTCATTACGGCGTGTTCACATCCAGAAGTCACAGGCTGGAGTGAAGATGAGAGCGGGGAAGAAAGCGTGGTGGGAAAGATTCCCATTACAGGTGGAAGGGGTGGCTGCATATTAACCTCGGGCCCAGCATTGACTGGGTTATATAATCACACCCTGGGGCTCAGTGCCGGGGGCGGCTTCAGAGGGAGCAAATTCAGCCGCTCGCACCGAGCGCAGATTAAACGTCAGATCACAGGGCCCACGCTCATGTTGGCAGAAACAAAGGTGGGGAGCAGCAGCACCTCTTTAATTCCTTGTAATCATGTTCCACATTCACCTCGTGCGAATAGCCTCTCCTTGAGCCCACCGGGGCCCGCTGTCGGTGCTACTGGGGTCAGTCTCCATGGGGAAGATCCGGTAATTATATGGCCAACTACAGAGGTTGCTGGTTCGATTCTTTCCGTGAGTAATGGACCGGGGATCATTAGAATAAGCGTGGGGCAGATCCCTGCCAGACGGGAGCCGTGCCTGTGCCAGCCAGGAGCCTCCTCTCTGCCTCCTGTACCAAAGCTGCCTGGTAACGGTGGCTCCCCCCAGCCACTGCCATCACTGAGACTTCCCGACCTCTCCTGGCTCTCTCACGGAGCAGATGTGCAAGTGCTAATGCTTCCTGTGTGTAAAAACGCCAAGAAGCTCCTCAGCCAAACCCAGTAACTCCAGTTCCAACCCGTCCCTTGCGAGGGAGCTGTCTCTGCCGTTCCTCTGTCTCCAGGAGAGAGGCTTCTCACACCTCACTTGAAAGCCAAGCGGCTCCTTTCAGACACGATTCATCCTCAGCCCTCATCCTCAGCCCATGCTCTTCTGCGGGCTCCTTGTTCCCCTCCCCTCCTCTCCCTGCCAGGCAGCTGCTCGTTCCCTTTTATCGTCACCATTTGCTGTGGCCCCAGGGCTCTGGAATTGTTCTGGGCCTAAAATAGAAGCCACATCTCTGCATGTTGGCTTTTGGGCTCAAACAACTTGTTTTGAGGGGTTTAGATGAACTGATATTTGATGTCCATCCATACGTGATTATTTTGCCATGTGACTTTTTCTGAGCTTAAGGGATACAGATTTGGGGTGGTTCTTATTTCAGTAGCTGCTGCATTTTCAAAGTGCTGGTTTGAAACACCAGAAGCCTTTTGGGGCTTGATGGACTTCACTGTGAGAGATGTGTGGATACACCTCCATACAGTCTTCAGAATGGCTCTCCTGGAGTTTCGGTTTATTTTTCTTTTACTTCCGTTACATAAAAAGAGAACCAAAACATTTATTTACTTGAATATTCTGTAAATATTCCAGAAGTATTTGTGTTGGTCCTCTAACGCCCTGTCTGGAGCTCGTGGAAGGCTGGCTGCAGATAATGGGCTTTAAAGGGATCGTACCTGGTGCACAGCTCGCCCAGAGAGGAGCTGGCTGATAACAGCAATCTCTTGTGATACCAGGCTATGTGAGGATACAGGGGGAGATCTGGGCTCGTTCTCAGCTCCTCCATGGATGCTTTGTTTTTTATCGGGGCAGACATGTAAAAGCGGCTGTTCCTGAGGTAGGCGAATAATGCGAGATTAAAAAGGATAAAACCCATTATTTCTTGTTTTGCTGGATGACTGTTTAAGAGTCTCATTTATGAGTAGGAAATTGCTGATTTCATTGAAGGGGCAGGTTTGTTAAATCTTTAACAAAACCAGATTCTCTCTCTCCCCTTCACTCGTGGCTTTGATTTGAGCAGGCGTTGAGGCTGTAGAGGATTTGAATAAAAATGGCGTAACTGCTCCACTCGTTGGGCTCTGCTTTTACAACAGCTGGAGCGTCACCCCCAGCCGCTCTCCGGGTATAAAATCTCCAGCGTAGGAATAAGGAGGAAAAGCCCTCTTAAGAAGAAAAAAATAAGCCTTTCTTTATATCTCATACAGGAGCATGAAAGAGCACAAGCTGGATTCTGCTTCCCTTTTTGGGCCACCTTCAATGAGTCAACCATCCTGCCACCCCTTTTCCCATGCCCACGTGTCCTTCCCGGCGAGGTCCTCCTTTGAGGACTCCGAGGCACTGCTTGCAGTGCACCAATCGAGGCATTAATAAATCTCACCCAACTTTTTGCTCTGTTTGATATCATCTGATATGTTTGGGATGGAGAAAGTTCCTCGGGACAGCGCCGGGTTGGACACTGCACTTAAGTCCGGCTGGATGACGCCCTCTGGCAGCTCATGTTGGACACTTAAGTTCCTAAAAGACCTCGGAGTCTTTCTAGAGTTGTGAATTCTGGGTGGAAATTCTTCGCCTGTCTTTAAAGCAGAGGCAGCAGCAGCCTCAATGTGGACAGAAAAACTGAATGGTCCTGGGCTGGGACATTGGTGAGGGCAGGGCTTGGGTTATCATTGCAGTGCTATAGATAAAAACATATATATAAAAAATATATATGCAAAGCAGCCTTTTAGAGTGGGATTTGTGCTTGAGCATCGTGTGCTTTGGAAATGAATACAAAGATGAGCAATTGTCTGACTCCAGTGAATGAATCCATTTGCCTCTTTTTTTTTTTTTTTTTTTTAAATCAATCTTTACAGAATGGAAATGAGATCCACAGAACAGGGGGAAAGGGAAGAAAGGAAAGTGTGGATAAAAGGTTTTGAAATTAGTTGGGTGTTTGGCTGTTTAAGTCATAAAATCTCAGGATAAGTGTTTAGTTTGATTTTTATTGGATTTATTATTTTACAGAATTTATTTATTATTGTCTAATAATTCATCTAATTCAAGAGAATGGCTGAAAACAGCTGAGGTATCAAATAATATTGACGGAACTGTAACATTCCAAAATAATCTACATTTAAGGGGAAGGAGAACAAAAACAACCTTTCTGATTAATGTAAATGGGAACCTGGAAAGTTCACAGTCCCTGTTTTTCCTGCACAGGCTGGGATCGCAGCCACAACAGTCCCAAAGGAAGTGACAGCCTGGAAGCGCATTCGGGAAGCAGCTCCTTGTCGGATGGAAGCGCTCCTCCCTTCTCCAGGTAAAGCTGTAACACTGGGAATGGTTCCATGAGGGAGAAGCCCCGACAGAAAAGGGCTGAAGCTCCCCTGATTTGTTTTACCTGGACCGGGGTTAAGGTCGGTGTTTCCATAATCAAACACTGCAGGTTTGGAACACCTCAGGTTATGAGCTCCTCCTGCGTCCATGACGCGGATTTTTAGGCTGCTGTGGGGGAGGCCAGTCCCAATTCTGCAATTGCTGTTAAACTCATAGAATTTCTGTGATTCAAGCACAGTAAATGTGAGCTGCAAGCCAGCATCGATGACTGGCACTCCTGCTTTTGTGTGGGATTAATTCTTACCATCTTCAATTGTTTTCTCTTTTTATATTTTCTGGAACTTTGAGAATGATGAGCCAAGTTATCCTGCCTTGTGCTATGAAATGCAAGGGTGTTCCTGTAGATGAGTTTCTGAAATGTTACATTTTAGCCCTTCCCTGAGGCCTGGGACAGCAGGAGGAGCAGGAAGGGGCCCTGAGAACTTACTCGCAGGATCAGTGCGGCTGAATAAAATGTGTAACTTAAAATTAACTATTTTTTATTTAAAATAAAAGCTCTCCAAGCTAAACCCCATTGCTGCTGCACTGCTGTGTCCCCGTGCCTGCGGCCACTTCTGCCTTGGTTAGATGCCGTACAATTTTTTTTGCCTTTTTTTCCCCTATTTTTCCAATTTTGACTTGTAACAGATTTCAAATACTTCCCTCTGGACTCTGTAATTCCGGGCCTCTTCGGTGCTCAGCAGCAGCACAGGGATACGTGCAGGGATACGTGCTGATGCTGCTTTAAAAAGCCACCGTAACAAACCTCTAAGTCAGCGTTAAGAGTCAGTTTTTGCAAATGGCTCAGGCCCAGCCTTCCCAGCGCAGGGTTTGGGAGCAGCCCTCGGTGCTGGCTGCCCGGAGCGCGGCACAGGGAGGAGGAAGAGGCAGAGCTGTTTGCAGCCGGGCCGTGCCGTGCGGTGCCGCAGCTCCTCGGCGCTGCAGCTCCGCTCCCGGCAGCCACTCCTCGGGCTTTATTGCTTTCACAAGTGGTCTCAAACCCACTACTTGAGAATAAACATCCCTGCGAGCTCGGCCGTGGCACTTTATAAATTCTCCTTTGCCGCGTTTTGTCACTGAGCTGATGAGTGACCTCGGCGCGGACCCCGCCGGACCGGAATAAAAACCGTGGCTCCTCTGATGTCCCCCAGACAATAATTATCATGTGCCAGTTAAGCCCAAACTACAGCTGAGGGATTTTACTTTAAAGCGGAGGCTCGGGCGCAAAAATGCATTTATAGCTCTTTGTCTGGCACCTCATTATGTGTGGGCCTGATTCATTAAGTAATTGGTTTGCAGTTGTTTACATGAGTATTAAGGCTTTCTATTCAGCAGCCTTTGAGATACACATTGTGCAAATGTTGCATGTTATGAATGCGGAATGAGGGGCCGGGGCCCGGCCCTATTGGCTAAACACTGCGCGCTGTTGAAAAGCAAGAGAAAGAGATTGGGTGCTGCTTTGCATAGCAATGACTTTCTTAATAAGCTTTACAGATTGATACACACAAGCTATAAAAGATGCAAAGAGATACTCTTAGCACATTTATCCATGCTCGTTTCACTATTATGGGCCTGGAGAAGGGAAGAATTGAGGGCTTTCATACTCGGGTTTTCAGTGCGTGTCTTCAGTGCATGAGACTTAATAGAATCCGATGTTTATTGTATTATAAATCATGGGGAAGTAGGCAGATCTGCAACAGTTTATTATTAAAGATTCTTTCAATGTAAATCTTTTTCTGCCATTGTATTTCCTACAGCAAAATCATTTTGTGGTTGAGTGGGGATGAAAGGCATAATGTACGACGGAGTGAGTCTTAATAGGAAGCTGCTCTCCGAGTAAAGACCACTTGTTCCCTTTTGTTCGGCGGTGCATGCCAGAGCTTCCTCTTCTCCCCCAAATGCCGCCTGCTCTACCTCCAGCGAGAGAACTGCTTTTCCCTGGCTCCTTTACTTTCCCCGGGGGATATTTCCACGCACGGAGATGCGCCTTTGGGTGGGGTGTTGGGGTGGGTGCTGCAGCAGGAGAGGGGGCGTTAGATTGCACGGTCCTGGCGGGGGAGGAGGTATCAGAAGTCAGGGCCGAGGCTGCCGGCGAGCGCAGGCGGGTGGGCAGCGATGTGTGTGGCATTCCGGGGGGCTGTAGCAATGGATGCAGCCAGTGGAGGTCACTCGCTTTCTGGGAATTCCCCATTTCGGATGCAAGCGTTTTATTTTCCTTTGACTTGTTTGCGCTGTCTCGTTTCCAAGTAATCTGGAGATTAAAGGTGCGTTATCAGCTGAGAACCAAAGCCCGCTTTGGATTTGTCAGGACACCAACACGGTGTAAAGTATTTTAAACTTTAATTAATCTGCTGGGAGGACTCTGGGGGGGGTCTCTGAAGGCCGGTTTTCAGCCCTGTTGCCCAACACAGCTGTAGTGACATGCAAATAGAAGTTGGCAGAGGCGAATTCATCTCTTAATCATTCCTGGGCACATTGGCTTTGGCCATCGGGGGGCACTCGGGCTCTGTGCATCCCCCGCTCCCCCCTTCCCGAGCCAGTCCTGGGCACCGAAAACTCCGCTGTGCTCTGAGGAGGCATCCCAGGGCTTCGGGGCTGGCAGTGCTCAGGACACGCACAAACGCCGTTTCCCTTGGAATTCCAGGGAAAGTGGCACCGTGTGGGTCCCGATTCCTGGGACGTGCACCCAGAAACCAGCCAGGATCCGATGGTTTTATCTCCCTGATGTACTCCCAGTTGTCAAATGGCTTCTGTAAGAAGCTGGCTGAAAATTCCAGCGGGATTCTCCGCCACTCCAGCTGTTTGCATGAGCTTTGTCTCCCTCGGCTGCACCCCCAGCTGCCGCAGAAGCAGCGCTGTTGGGGTGGCGATGCCCTGCCGGGTTTGTGGGGAGAGGCACCAACATCTGCCGGCCGAGCACAGAGGGAACAGTGGGCGTTTTGGCACTGCCCCTGCTCTCCCGCACAGCTTCCTCGCAGCGCTGTGATGCATCTTTGTGCCAGTGGGGTTTTTTTTTCTCCAGCGTGGTGAATCTAAACAGAGAGCGGTCTTAGACACAGCTCGATAGAAATCTTTGTGTCCTGACATAAGGGTCATCCTACTCGCAGTGTAATTACTGAAATTCAGTGTTATTACTCCAGCTCTGGCATGATGAATGGACTTTTGAGTTTATACTGCCGATGTAACGCTGCGCAGAATATGCACTGTAGATGCTTGGTTTTCCAGGGCGGGGAAATCCCTTGGCATTTAGGGTATCCCAAATTTTTTGGGTGTCTTTTTCTCTTGACACTAAAACAGAGAAGTTCAACAGGTACTTTAGCAAAAAGACACTCAGGCCACGGTAAAGGTTTTCTGCTGTTTTCCAGCGAGCCCCCTTGATTAACTTGGTTCTTGTTGTGCTGGCATTTTCCTCTTAATATTAATTTTCTTTGTAGAGGAAAAAATATTTTCCTGGAGCTTTTTCATTTCTTACTGTTGCAGCATCTTCGGTACAAAAAGCCTGTTTCATCAGAGAAACGGAGAGATTAAAAGGCCCTTTGAAGTGAAACTGGTTTGGGTTTTTTCTTTGTCAGAGCCTGGGTTCAGTTTGGAATTATTTTCGGGAAGAAGCAAATGTGTAAATGGATATCGGAGGGTCACGGCGGGGGATTAGTGGAGGCGCTGGGACCGGCCTGGCTCCATTTATGCCCCGAAATGTCTCGGCGGAGGTCTGTGCCCATTGTGTGCTCCCACTGCCGGGGGAGCGCTGCCGCAGCCGGGGCTGCGAGCGCAGCTGCTGTGCGGCGCAGAGGTGTGCCGCTGCATCTCCCAGCTTTGCCTAACGCTGCACACCTGATCCTGGACTTTATTCCCTGCAGCATTTTCCAGGCTTGGCCTGGGGGAGCTGCCGTTTCCCCTCTGGCCTTTCCGATGTGCTCGCTCCGTTTTCGGTATCTGCCCAGCATTTCCCTGTGTGGCAGCTCTCCTGCCGAGCCTTTGCTGCCACCCTGTCCCCATCTCCCTCTCCAGGGATGGCTGTGTTTGGCTCCGGGCTCGTTGGGGAGTGAACCCCATTCCACGCATGGTGGATTAGTCCTGGGGAGATGAACCCCAGGGAACGGATGGTGTTTGGTAGAACACAAACATTGCTCTCCCTGCTCTCCTGCCAGCTTTGATCTTTCTCTTCATGGGAAGCTGGGGTGGGTGGCAGTGGGAAGGTCTCCACATCTTCCTGCAGCCGCGGTGGTCCTTTCTCCACGGATCCTTCAGCTGAGTCTGGAGGACCGAGCCCTGGAGACCTGGTCAGTCATCCCTGGTCATCCCTCAGCACCAGACCCAAAGCACTGACCCGCTGGTGTTTGTTGTGGGGTTGAATCACAGAGAGCAGTGGGACAGACCTGACAAACTTGGTTGTCAAATGGCTTTTGTGAGAAGCTAACTGAAAACCCCAGGAACCCCACACTCCCTTCCCAGCAGCAGGCTGGGCTGTGGCCGAGGGGAAGCAGTGGCTGCTGCCCCCTGATCGGCTCCTTGGCTACTTGAAATGGCTCCTGTGCCAGCATCCACAGGAGGAACCCCCACCAGCTGCAGCTCAGCAACAAGTGCTTCTGTGCTCCACAACACAGGGAAAAACAGTGCAGCCTCTTGAGCACATTTTGATGGGCTGAGCCTGGGATGCTTGGAGCACCTCCTGGGAAGTGCTGAGGGCCAGGAGATCTGGCCAAAGGGAGCGGGTGCTCGGGGTGTTGAGCGTACTGCAGGATCCGCCCAGAGGCCCCGGCTTCACATCCTCTCTGGGTAGCCTGTCGAGTGAATGTCTTTGAAAGAGAAGTGAGAGTGTGAGGCAGTGCGGGGTTTTGCTTGGAATAAAAGGGAAAGGTGGTGGGATGGCTCACTGAAGGAATGTTGGAGAAACCTTTGAAGCCCACCGGTTTAAGGTTTTTACTGAACAAGGTAATAACGAGTAACAGCACTGTTGGTACTCTGCTAGGGCTGTCACTTGGTACTGGCACTTCTGCCTTGGTGGAACTGGGGCTGTGTTTAATAATCTGGAAACTTCTGTCTGCAAAGCGGGAGCCTTTGGAGAGGAAACGGGATTTAAGCAGTGGGAGCTTTCTCTGGGTGAAAAGGAAAAGTGGCTGCACCACTGGTAGCTGCAGTGTGTGAAGCTTCACATGTGGCTTTCCAGCTGCAATCCCAAATTCTGACTGAATACTGAGGGTAACACAAGCAAGGAATCATCCCTGCTTTTTTTTGTCTCCTCCACAAATGCCTCCACAATAGTGGAATATTTGCAGCTCCCCACTTTAGGCACTTTTGTATTGGCTGCTGCGTTTCTAAATGACATGCAGCAAATCAGAGACATTTCAGAGAGTCCTGTTGTGACCGAGGTCACAGCTTCAAACCGCACCTTGACATTGGCTTATATTTCACTGGTTGGCCCAGTGATGTCCCAAATATCTCCTGTTTGATCTTCCTTATTAAAATCAGCTGAAGCTTTATTTTTGGAGCTTCTTGCAGGACTGCTGCTGTAACAGTTAATTCTCCCCCGTGTTTGCCCCCATGCGATTATTCCCCAGCCCCAACACAATGCACGCGCTGCACACAAAAGATCAAAATGATTCCAGCTTGTTTGAGAGATTCAAAAGGGCCTGTGATGCTCCAGACACAAGAGCGGCCATTTAGCAGAGCAGGCTCGGGCTGCACACACATCAAGGTAGATCAAAGGCAGCGGAGATTGCACATTTCCATGGGGCCGGGGCACAGCACTGGGATCCGGAGAAGCACGCAGGGAGGAGGCGCAGGGAGCAGCACCGGGGGGGGGTTTATTTCTGTTTGGATTTTGTCTCCCCGTACTTTGCGTGCTCTGAAGGGCGGCAGCAGCTCGACAGGGCCCTGCTCCTCTGCACCTTAGCTCGGTGCTGGCGTAAATCAGTGCGGCTAACAGGGAGCGATGCCAGGAACAGCTGGACCAGTGTCCCTGCTGCACATGAATTTCTCCACCTTTTAGGTGAAGAAGCCCGTGATTAAATAGTTATTGGGGGCGGAGGGAAGTAATTACAGAAGTTACCAGGCTGTTGTTTTTTCAAACCATTTTGCAGTATTTTTTTTAGAAGTGCTTACGTTTTTTTAATTGCAGACATTGTGCTGATTATTTGAAATCTTTTACAGGACTGAATTGCGGAAGGAACCGGTAACTGCCATAAGATCCAAAGGTAAGAGACGGATGTTGCGCTGTGGAAAATTAGTGTCTTTCTAGTGTCATTTATACTGTAGAAGCCTTCCCAGAACCACATTAGGACCTGTGTAAAGTACAGAGGAGGGAAAGCATGGAATATCCCTGACTCAACGTGGGAGCCAGCAGGGAGCTGAGGAGGACAGATCCAGGACACAGAGGAGGTGTTTGTGGGGCGGGTGGTGTGGAACGCAGAGTCGGGATCTTTGCAGGGTTTAATCAAACGCCACTGAACAGCAGGTGAGGGAACATGGAGAAGGAGAAACGTGAGGGTTCCTCAGTATTCCCTGTGACGTGGGTGCAGCTGGATGGTTTTGTCTGTGGCCAGGCTGGTTTTGTTCTGAATTGGTGTCTAGGCCCTGCGTGTTTTCGCTCCCCACACACTCCAGTTTCCCCTTCACCCCCTGCAAGGCCCGCCGGGGCCCGCAGCCGCCTCTAACGGAGCCTCCTGCCAGCAGGGCAGCGCTGGCAGCCAGGAGCCCTGGCTCTGGGTGCCCGGCAGTCTGGAATGGCCTGGTTTTAGAGTCATGGCATGGAACTGAGGTACGGATGCCATCAAGGACGGCTGCTTTGGTGGCACTTGAAAGGCTCTTGCGTCCCCGGCCCCTTTCCTCAGAGCCGTTTGGCGTGGCAGCGAGCGCGGGGCTTGCTCTGATGTTCCCGGCGGAGCGCAGCCCCGCGGCCCAGGGGGCCTGGGATGGAGGATGAAAGATGCAGCTGCTGCATTTGTAGATAAGGTGTTTATGGAGCTGGTGCCGTCAGAAGCACCAAAGTGCCTCAAACACGAGCCACAGTCTCTGTGAGTGTGACAGCCTTCCTCCTCCTGCTGCCCCTGGCTGAGGCCTGGGCTTCGTCCCAGGCACTGCGGCTCCCACGCTGCCTTTGGACAGCCAGCAGCCTCTGGAATGGGTGGGAACAGAGAGCACGGCTCTGTCAGCCACTGTGGCCTTCACTTCGTGTGCCACGCTTCCCGTTCTGTTCTATCCGCGGGTCAAATGAACTCACATCTCCAGAAATCTCTCAGGCACTCTGAACTGCCATGGGATTCTGCTGCTGTCAGTGAAAAGGGTTTGCTGATTCCCAGAGCCTAAGGTTAAAGCTACAAGATCAGGCCTGCCTGGACCTGATCTGATCTCAAAGTGGTGGTTTTTCACACGTGACGTCATTGCCGTTTTTGTGCCAACTCTGCGATGTCACGGCCCGCTGGTGACTTCATCGCAGGGTCAAGTAGTGGGAGAAAGGGGAAGAGAATAGACAAAGCTGCGATTCAGGCAGCAGCTGGTCAAGTAAATTGCTTGGAGTGGAAATGTTCTGCCCGGCTACCTTGCGGCACAATGGAGTGGGAGCGCTGAATGAGGCCGCTGTCCGGGCACAGCCGCTTCCCTGCCGGACACCGCACTGGACACGCACACCTGGGGCCAGGGCTCCCAACTCCCACCCCTGGGTCGGCCTCGGGTGAGCTGTCCCGTGCTCGCGTCCGTGACAAACGGCATCGCCACGGAAAAGGTTTTACAGCTCTGCTTTCTGTCTCCCCACCCGCAGCGTTCTGGGGCGAGTCTGACGACAGCAGCTCCGAGCTCGAGGCTGCTCTGCGCCCACAGACCCACAGCACAGGTTCAGACGACTTCGGTGACTTCTACGATTGAGATTCTCGCACTGGCTCTTGGGAAGAAACAAACTCTTCCTTTCTGTTACACGGTGAGCGTGCCACCGAAGCGCTGCTCGTCCCTTCATTGGCAAAGAAAATTAAATACCAAATAAACATGATGGGTCCCATACATCTCGTGTGTGTGCTCTCTCTGACGTGCAAGTGTTTTCCTGCCCCCTGACAGTCCCCTCCTGAGGCTCGTCTGCATCCCAGTATTGGGACTCGTCCAGCGCTAGACGGGGTTTGGGAAGAAGCAGACAAGCATTGTGGGTATGCAGACAGGCACTGCTGGGGCGGGCTGGCACGTTTGATCTTTTATCTTCTTCTGCAACAGATCAAGAAGAAGAAATGCATAAGATGCCCATTTGTAATTCAGCACATTTTGGAACAGAGCAGCATTTACATGCGGCGAGCCCCAGTGCTTTCCTGCTTTTCCCTGCTTTGTGAAATCCGTGGTGGCGTTGCTGTGTGGACATCACAGTAATTGGATGACTCTAGGAGCTTCATGCATTTTTAATTTTCTTCTTTTCATTCCTTTTATCTAAAATTAAGTTCATTAAACATGAGATTTTCTTTGGGAGGGAGAAACCAGGGGACATATTAAAAAAAAGCTGTTTGTAATGACGACAAGTTCAAAAGCAGAAAGCAGCACCCCAATTAAGCCGTGCTGTGCTGCGGCCCCACATCTCCCAACACGGGCACCAATCTCTGCACCCCATCCCTCAAAACCCCGCTAGAAATGGGAACAGCATTCAGTTTAACACGAGGAACACGTAGGCTGAGAGCTCAGCAGCACAAAGTGAATTGCAGAAGGCTTGGAACCAAGCAGGAGCCCTGGGCACAGCCAGCTGCTGTGGGTTTCAGTCTGCCGTCAGTGAGGGTGCAGCCTGGAATGTTCTGGGAACCGGGCTGTTTGCTGCACCGAGGATGGAGCTGGGTGAGTCTGTGACCAGGGCTGGCATCCTGGGCCACATCCTGGGCTCGACTAAGGGACTAAAGCCGGACTTTACTGAGGGCTTTAACATCCTTTTCACCACACCAACCCCCCCCGTGTCCTGTGGGACTGCTGCTCCCAGAGAAAGCCTTGCGCTGTAGGGTGGGCACGTTGTTCAGGGGCTGGGAGGTGCGTGGAGAGGAGGAGCAGCAGCCCCGCTGGACAAGTCCAGCAGCCCGCGCTTCCAAGGAACGTTGCCTGAGCTGCACGGTTGTCTTTGCAGCTCTAAGCCCTTCCCGAGTGACTCTGGGCTGCTGATGTCAGCCCGCTTTCTATCTGCTGCATGACACCAGGCTGCGGGGCTTTCCGTCGCCGCAGTCCGGCTCAGCCCCAGACAGCGGCCCGTGACAGGTGACAGATGGCTGCGGAGCCGTGCGCAGGCGATCTCTGCCTCTCGGCGTCAGAGCGATAGCCGAGTTCCTCCGCAGCGTTATTTATGATACTCTTATTGTGCACAGACTCATTAGATGCAAAACATCCTGCCAGTCAACTTCCCCGTGCTCCTTCACAGCTGTCACGCCGCCAGCCCGGGGCTGATGGCAGGTGATGCTGACGGACAGGGGGACTGGAATCAATACAGCCCGAACAGATTTCCATCGGCACGCCACTCATCCGCAGGAAGCCTTCCCTGCTCCTGCCGCGGGTGCGCCGCTCTGTGCTGTGCTCATGGATGCACAGTTCGGGGGTAAGGCCCGGGCTCGCGGCCGGGTGCAGCTGCTGGTGCTCAGACCGACTTTCCAAGGAATTGTCTGTTGCAGTATTAATTTTTCCAGTGCTTGTTTACCCAAGTAATTATAAGATAAGACGACCGCGTTCCTTTTGCGTCCGCCAGCCTTCTGTTTCCTTCGGCATTATCAGAAAAACAACTGACTGCTCATCAATACAAACAAAATGTTAACGCTGAGCTGCCGTGCTCCCTACAAAATTCCAGGAGGAGAAGCACGACAATAGGAAGCTTCAATCAGGGAGCGTTTCGTCAGGAACAGACAAAGGACAATCTTCAGCTGATAACCACAGGTGTGGCGCCACTACAAAGTTGCAGGCGAAATTTATTCAAGTCACAGATTTTATTGAGAGGAACGACAACAGAAAACGGCTTAACAACAGCCAAGTGAGGATAAGAATAATGAGAGACACAATATTGGGTTAATTTGTTCTACAGAGAATTAGCCAGGTACCAAGGTTCCCCTCCGCTCCCCAAACCGGCGGCGTTGACTCGGCAAGCACTGCTGAGATTTTGTTATTTTAGTTAATGACTCCCGGGCCGCTCTTCCCTGTCCTCAGCCCCGTGGCTGCCCTGCTAACGGAGCTGGTGTGCGGGGACAGGACACGGTGGAGCAAAACCTGCCTCGTGTTAATCCCGTTTAATTCCCGACTGTTTGATTCTATTGCGGTGCCATCAAACGGCCATGAATTAACAGTATTTGCTTATGCCACGGGCAGAGCGAGGGGACGGGGGCTCTTTGCCTCGTGCCACTCTCACGGATCACATGGAGCCATTTCCCACCAGAAATGTCCCCTCAGAGGGCACAGAGCAGCCGTGCCCTGAATCGCTCCTGTTGTTGCATAATGCAGCATATATCGAAACTGTCTGAAGTCAGGATGTTCTTTAATGTGCGATCTTTGCGCACTTTCATGTAGAGACCTAATTAGTGCATCCTTTCCTCAAGGACACCCTGGAACTACCAAGCTACTACTTTCGAGGACGTAGTAAACCCAGGTGTTGAGGCCTGTCTTTGTGTACGTTCCTAAATTGTTGAAACACTCCAATCAATTCCGTGTATCCTATAGCTGAACCATGTTCATTGTAACGCTAAAACTCACACCTCCAGGTCAAAAAGAGGTGCAGACCCTTCCCCTGAGCATGAGGAGGAGTTGGCTGGGGTTATGTAACTCATGTGGAAATTACTGATCAATCCTAAAGGAAGGGCTGTTTTTGGGAAGTTTGCAGCTCTGGATTTCTGTGTATAAACAGTGGTGTTGGAAGTCCGGTGGTTGTGCTGGATTTATGGAACACACCGAGCACCTGGCTCACACAGCACTGAAATAAATCATCGATGTCTCTCTTAATTACTGCCTTGTTGGGCAACACTGCTGCGTGTGCGGCCAAAGGAACCCCACACTTGCTTTTTATTTGCAAGGGAGGGTGTTTTTCCTGTCAAACTGCTTGTTTAAGGCTGGCTTTGGAGGGAAGTTGTCACACTTTGTGTCCTGGCTGAGTGTGAGGGCGCCTCAGGAGTTGGCATTCCCTCAGGATTTGCTTTTCCTCCTGGATATCACTTTTGTGCCCTCAGGCTCTGCTTTTTCCTTCTGGGTGTCCCTTTCGTGCCCCAGGAGCTGCCCAGACACGTTTTGGGGCGGGCCGTCCCCTCACGCCCCCCGCTTCCCCTCAGGCCGCCATTGCCGTGCCCTCAGCCCACACCTAAGATGGCGCCGGCGGCGCCGCGGGCGCGCGCCCCACGTGACCGCGCGTCCCGCCCCCGCCCCTTCCCGGCGTGCCCCGCGCCGCCCCCCGACCCCGGAAGTGCCGCCGGTGCCGCCGGTCCCGCTCGCCGCGGCCCGTCCCGGTCCCGCGCCATGGGGGTCCCGGCCTTCTTCCGCTGGCTCAGCCGCAAGTACCCCTCCATCATCGTCAACTGCGTCGAGGAGAAGGTGAGCCGGCCGCTCGGCACGGCACGGGCCCGCCGGCGGCCGCCCCGGGGCTCGGCGGGGCGGGCGCGGGGGGTCGGGGCCGGTTGGGCCGCGGCGGTGCAGCCCCCGGTGCTGAGTCCCCGCCGTGCCCCCGGGGGCGCCCCCGGGGCTTTTCCAAGGCGGCTCGGTGGGTGGGTGGGCGGGCTGGGGCTTTGTTTGGATGTTGTTTGGGGAGGTTTGGGGTCTCGGAGTTTTTTTCCGGAGCTGTAATCCCGGTGGAAGCGGCCGCTGTGCGGGAGGAGTTATCCCAGCCCCTCGCTCCTTCCCGCTGGCGCGCGTGAGCGCTCCTGGGAGGAATGCGCACGTGGAGGAAGTGGGAATGGGCGCTCGGAGAGGGAGTCGGGCTTCTCCTCCAGTTTCCCCCTCTCCAGCCGCTTCGCTGCAATTCCAGCCCTTCCCGGCTCTGCCTTCCTGCGACTTCGGGCCGGAAAAGTGGGATTCGTGACGTTGGTGAAGCTTGAGTAGGGAGCGGTGGGGGTGCTTTTTGCTGTTTCCTCTCTGTCTCTCACAGTCCCTGCTTTTCCACAACTTTTTTTGGGAATCAGAAGCCGCAGCAAGCTTCGGGAGCGCAGCTGCCTGTCTTGGAAAGAGTGAGAAAACGCCAAGGAAGTGGTTAAAAGCAGCTTGAGGGTCTGGAAGCTCCTCGGCCTCCCTGTTTCCAGGCGGATCCTGCTCCAGGGATGGGCAGCACAAGGCGGCAGGGCGGGAAGGGGACTTTGGAGGGGGAGCTGAGCTGCGCCTTGGAGCTGCAGGGGGTTCTTGGGATACCCACAGGCGCTCACCCACTTCCTCGGGCTCTCAGCCTCCTAATCCTTGCGTAATCCCCACAGCCGCGTCATTTGCGGGTCTTACTCGTCGTTCTGCAGCTCCCTGCTTTACCCTGGGGCTTTATTGTTTGGAGAACCGCCCCAAGCCCGGGATGTCACGCTGCATCCGAGCCTGTGCTGGCGCTCTGTAACCTGGAGCAGCCTCAGGGCAGGGTTTGTCTCGTTGCTGGTGTGTTCTAGCCCAGGATAAACATCTCCTGGCCGGACAGGGAGCTGGTTGTTCCAAAGGCATCCTCTGAAACCTGGCCTGCCGTAGCAGCAGAAGGTTTTGGTGAAGGCTGTGACACAGCCTTGCTGCAGGGTCCCACAGGTGCCTTTCCAGGCAGCATTGCAGCTGAGATGATGTTTGTTTACGTGGGTTTTTGTGGGCTGGTTCCTTCAGGAACATCCCTGCAGCCGCGGGAGTGTTGTGCCATCCTGTGGGACACGGTGGGAGGGGACAGGGAGGATGGCAGCGGGGGGGGTCTCCCTTGGATTTACTGTGCCCTGAGCATGGCAAGTTCTCCTCCTCAGGGCTAACTCAGAGCATTTCTGAGAAGGCAAGCTCTGGAGTTCCTGCTTCCCGAACTGCTTTTCCAAATAATTTGTGCTCTCTTTTGTTGGGTTGTACCGGCTGCGTTCTGCCCTTCCCAAACACTGCTTTGCAAAGCTCAGAGCTTGTGCCGGGGCTTCTGCCTCTCTGCTCCTCCTTCCAAGGTGTGCCTCCCCTTGGGGAAAGGCCTGGGAAGGAGAGGAAGTGTGGGAGCTTCACGGTGGGGGAGATGGGGGAAAAGAGGGCGAAGGGATGGAATTCCGTGTTGAGGCTGCGGAGGTGCCCGGCCTGCCTGCAGCAGGATGTTCAGCTCTGTGCTTCCCCAGGGCGCTTTTGTGCTTCGGGTTCAGGCAGTGAAACAGAGGAGGTTTGGCTAAAATTATCAGTTGCTCTTGTGGTTTTATTGCAGCTGTGATTTCAGCCCTTCTCAGCAAGCTGGGAAGTTTATCTTACCTGTTGCTGCAAGAAGTGAATTTTTAATGGGGGATAATTAAGATCTAAGAATCTGTCTGGGAATTTTTATAGAAAAAGGAGGGGGTTGTGGGCTTTACAGTTTTTTCCCTTAATGCTGAGCTCCAGCAGTGCTGGTCTCTGCACCAAACTCCTGGGTTGTGTCTGTCATCCCTGCTGTGAGCTGTCCTGAGGCTCTGGGAAGCCCTGGTGCAGGGGCTGTGGTGGTGATATCCAGCTGTTCCTGGATAATAACCCCTCCAGGCCCGTCACCTGAGAGCAGCCATCATTTAAGCAGCAGTTACATCTGTAACAGGTCAGGGCAGTTTCCTCTGAGAGCGAATTTGCCCTTTTCAGCACATTTGTGAGTGGGTAGATTTATCTCCGTGTAACCGAAGGTGCTCTCACGTTTAGGCCAGACAAAGGTTTGTGTAGCCCTGGTTTTACTGATGGTGTGTCCCCTTTTTTTTTGGTCTTTGGTAACTGAGCTTGTAGCAGCCGAAGTTCTTTGTTAAAATAAATGAGGGGACACAACGAATTCCTTGGGTTCGATTTGCCGCCAGTGAAGCGGCAGCTGCTGCTGTCCTCATCCACGTTGCCTTGTTCCAACTCAAGAGCACGTTGCAATTACAGCCAGGACAGCACACGGATAAATCGCATTCATTAACTTTTTTTTATATTCAAATCTGGTCATAAATCTGAGAGTGGACTAGGACAGCAGGGAGAAGCTGTAGTTTGTCTTACTGTAGATGAATTTAAGCTTCTCTCACGATGTCATCAGCTCCGTGTGTGTTTTAGGATTGCTGTAAATCTCTCTAATCAGAAATTTTGTATCTATCTTTGTAGCTTGTCTCTTTGAAATATTGAAAAGTTGATCCTTGTTCTCTTACCTTGCTAGATTAATCAGATTTAAGAAAAAGAAATAATCTTCTTCTTAAGCTGAGCAGGAAGAATGAGAGGAAGATCTTGAAGATAATAAAAAATCCAGGAGAGAATATTCTTAACCAAATGGACAGGAATTAATAAAGCTGCAACTAAAGTATCATGTTTGAAGATCTGTTTTCAATGGTTTCAATAGAGGCCGTGGATGAGAAGCGAACAGTTTAGTTATATCACAAGAGATATCGCTGCCAGATGCTTCAGCCTTCCAGCAGGCTGCTGCATGAAAACCCCCACGGGTTTGTGAAGGGGGGGCTCGTTTTCTGCCTCCCGGGGCTGCCATTCCTTCTGAATCCCCTTTAGCTCCGGGGGAGGGCGTGGGTGGGGCATGCAGGAGAACCTGGGGGGTGGCCCGCAGTAAAGTACAATGTTTGCACCCGACACTTAGTTTCTGCTAAAACCACTCCATTTGAGAGTGTGTGTGTGTGTCCAGAGAGCTCAGCAAAGGGAGCAAACAGTGCTTGGGGATGTCATCTGCCAGCATAACCGGGCCAAATATAAATACCAAAGAAAGGCTTTGGAGGGTTTAATTTTGGCTTTTTAAGACGGGGATAAGCTCAGCCAGTCCTGCTGCTGCTTTAAGCAGGAAAATTGTCCAAAGTTGATGGCATGATCTGAAAGTTTTGGGGTTTTTTCCTTCTGAATCCACATTAGGGATGTGGAGAACTCACTCAGTGAGTAGCAGGCAGTCTGCAGACAGAAGTTCAGGGAAGTGCTTGATGTTGGCTCAGCAGCAGCGGTATCCTGGTTTTTCCCTGTCCTGTGCAATCCTGGGACAGTAGCCTTCACCTCAGAACATGCCATTCATTTTTAAACTTGGCTTTATGCCCAGCTGCTCAAGAGCACACTTTGTTCCACCTTTGTGGTGTGTTATGACCCATTCCAGCCAGAATTCCTCTGAAAACCATCAGGCTTTTCCTTGCTCAGCTCCTGTCTCTTCCACACTGTTGGGATTTAATCCGGTGTGTTACAGGTGTGGCTGGTGGTGTTGCCTGGGAAGGGAGAATCAGAGTGTTGCTAACTGCCTTTTGACCAAACTAACCACAAAACCCAGCCACAAACCCAACAGCAACAAAGGCCCAGACAAAACAAACCTGAAGTTAGGGTGAGGAAACAAGTGACCGTGGTTGTTGAGGGTGTTGAAGGATCCACTGCTGAAATAGTTCAGACACGCGGGTGGCTCCGGGTGGTTTGGGAGGAAGGAATACCAAGGGACACGGGAACTTCTCTCGTCAGCAGTGTTTTGTGGTTGAAAGCAGCTGTAGGGAGCAGTGCTGTTTAACAGTGAAGAGTTCCAGGTGATGTGGCTGCTCACCGCGATCTTTTCCTTCTGCTGCCGAAGTAGACTTTTGTGAACCTGTGTGTGAATAGCTGCTGGTTAGTTGTGCTGAAATCCTTGTCCTGGCTGCGTCCCCAGGCCAAAGAGTGCAATGGTGTCAAGGTCCCCATCGACACGAGCAAAGCCAACCCCAACGAGGTGGAGTTCGACAACCTCTATCTGGACATGAACGGCATCATTCACCCCTGCACGCACCCCGAGGACAAGTAAGGCGCTTCACGGGGCCCTTCACAGCTAACGCCTGTCTTCACGGGCGGCGTTTCAGGGGTTAAATCGAGTTTGCTCTGTGTTTTAGGCCGGCGCCCAAAAACGAAGATGAGATGATGGTGGCGATTTTTGAGTATATCGACAGGATCTTCAACATTGTGAGACCCAGGAGACTCCTTTACATGGCCATAGATGGAGTGGTGAGTATGGACACCTTCAGTTCCCAGCCGTAGAATCCTCGTCTCCCCTCAGTACGGCAGAGTTGTGGAGCAGCTTGTGCTGGAAGGGACCTTAAAGATCACCTGGTTCCGTGTGGGCAGGGACACCTTCCGCCGGCACAGGTTGCTCCGTCCGGCCTGGCCTTCAGTAGGTCTGATGAGAAATCACCTCTGTCAATAACTTGTAGCCTGAAGCAGCTCTCAGGACAGGAGACATTGTCCGGGTGCCCCAGGTGACCTGAGGTTTTCCATACTTTTTTTTCAGGCTCCACGTGCCAAAATGAATCAACAGCGGTCCAGGAGATTCAGAGCCTCAAAGGAGGGCATGGAAGCTGCTGAGGAGAAGCAAAAAATCCGACAAGAAATTCTGGCCAAAGGTAGGGCAGTGACCTTATCAGGGGCTCTTCCACGAGAAGCACCTTGTTTGATCGCCTCGGCGAGGTTTTGAACAGGGCTGTGTGTGTGCGTCGCTGGGAAAAGGGGAGAACAAGCCCAGGGAAAGCTGGATCTGTGTTTTCCAAAGTTAAGAACTGAGACAAAACAAAATGTCATCTTTTTCTTCTTCGGTCTCCTGCCTGGAATGAGTTTGTGTTGAGTGCTCTTAATTCCTTTTGAAAATAGATTGAACAGAAGAGCGGGGATAAATGCAGTGGGAAACAACCAAAACCCTTATGGAAGGAAGTACACATTTGTAGGGCTTGATGAAAGGAGGATTGAGGCTTAAAAGCAGGGATCGGATGGAAGTACTCCCGCACAGGGTTAATGAGCTGCCAGCAAGGGGAGTTACTTGACAGTGGAAGCTCTAAACTCACTGAGGAAACAGAAGTCAGAGCAACTTTGAGGGTGGCGGTGACACAGCTGGAGTGAGAGGGGAGTGTGCTGCTGCTGTCTGGGCTTTGAAATCACTTTGCTGAAGTAACAGCGTTCATAAACGTGGTAACAGCTGTAGGGTGGAGGAGATAGTACAGTGGTAAGAGCTGGTTTAGTTTTGTTTTGCAGGAATTTTATTAAACAGACTGGTTTCAGTGAGTTAATTATTCCCAGGGGAGCTGTCTGGGTTTCCTCATGCAAAAATGTTGGCAAGGGTCCATCTGGGACATAACTCAAAGACTGTTTCTGTTGCTCCAGGTGGCTTTCTGCCTCCAGAGGAGGTGAAGGAGAGGTTTGACAGCAACTGTATCACCCCGGTGAGTGGCCTGGCCCTGTAGCCAGCGGTTGCCAAAGGCCGAATGAAGGTTTAATTTCTTCCCTCCCAACCCTTTTCAGGGAACCGAGTTTATGGACAATCTCGCTAAATGCCTCCGCTATTACATCGCCGACCGCCTGAACAGCGACCCGGGCTGGAAGAACCTGACAGTAAGTTCGCCACTTTCACCCTTGAGGGAAATGAAGGAGCTCTTTGGGATCCAGCTGAAGAGCAGTAGAAATTTGACAGGTTTGTCTCTCGGCCTGGCTCCGAGCTGTTACTGACAGCGGGCTGACCTGCCCATCCTGCTGGGACTTTGGAGGTCCATTTCGTGCTGATAGCTCCATCTCCCAGCACCATTTCCTGTGATTTCACTGAAGAGCCGAGGTGTGCTGCTGAAAGCTGCAATTTCACCTCATGGGAGACAGGGCTTGAAGAATACTTTTTCTGCTGTCAGGGAAAGTGTGAAGATACATTGTAGTTGTGGTTTTGGCGCTGTTTTCTCTTTTTTAGTTGCTCTCTCATCAAGGCTGTGTTTTCTCCATGGCTCTAACAGCAGGCAGTGACAATAATACACGTCAGCTTTCTGGGCTTGGAGATTCTCCCCTCTTCTTGCCCAACCGCTGCACTCCCCCGGTTCTGTGCACACAAGGAGCAGAGCAGGCAGGAAATGCAGCTGCTTGTGTTATTTGGCATGAGCTGACCATTTGAGTGCTCTCATTCGAGGGCAGTTGGCTCTGCTCGATTCTCCCCATCAGATGGGGGTTTGTGGACACTAATGCTCGTCAGGATGGCAGGGAGAGGAGGGGGTGACGAGGTCGTGTTCCAGTGCATCAATGAGCTGAATCTGCGAGTTCTGCAGTGCCTGTTCCGTTGCCCTGATGGTTTATCAGGACACGTCCAAGGTGACGTGATCGTTTCAGTGGAATTTGAATCAACGTCACCTTCAGCCTGGAACTGCCAGAGGAAAGTGAGGGTCTCTTCACTGGTTCCATGCTCATGAAATAATTTCATCCTAAATCACGTTATTTTAGTTGAGGCCACAAATTAGAGTTTCAGGTATTCATGAGTCAGGTGCTGTGTTCAGTGCATACGTTACTGTTTTTTTTCCTGGGGCAGCATTAATTGTTGATGTGGTTTGGATGTTTTTCAGGTTATTTTGTCGGACGCCAGTGCTCCTGGTGAAGGGGAACATAAAATCATGGATTACATCAGGAGGCAAAGAGGTAAAATTCCAATTAATGTGGACATTTTAAGGTGTGGTCAGTAAGAACTCACTTTGCACGACTTTGACAAAACGTAATTTTCTTTTATGCAGCACAACCAAACCACGACCCGAACACTCACCACTGTCTGTGTGGGGCTGACGGTGAGTTCCTCTCTTGTGGTTTCTGGGTGATCACATCAACGTCTTGGTTGAGGCAGAACCTACTTTGCTTGTAAACTTTTTTCTAAAAAAAGCCCCAAAACTCGATGATGTTTATCCTTCATCATGTTTTATTCTTCTCTCTTGCTCGGTAGCTGATCTGATCATGCTTGGCTTAGCTACACACGAACCAAACTTCACCATCATTAGGGAAGAGTTCAAACCAAATAAACCCAAGCCATGTGCTCTCTGTAACCAGATGGGGCATGAGGTTAAGGATTGCCAAGGTCTGCCCAGAGAAAAGCAAGGAAAGGTAAGAATTTTGCTGTTTCTAGGATTTTTTTAATCTGTAGTGTAGAAGGCGATCCTCAAATCGTTCTTGCTGTTGGTTTTGGCTGAAGCATGCTGCAAATTGTTATTGGGAATACCTGGCTTTCCTCTTGGAAGTAAAAACACAAAAGTACCGTGCCAAACCCGACACCCTCCCTTGTGGTGTTTTGTCGTTCGGGGTATTTCCCACCAAATGAGAAAAAAGGATCAAGAACTAAACGTAGGTGCAGAGCAGCAAGATCCACACTTGGCACAAGGGCTTGGGAGCCGGTTCTTGGATCCCTGTTAACCCCTCTCGCAGCAAGCCGTGAAAGCGGGGCTGGAGAAGCTCTGGGATGCGCTCGGATCTAACGCGAGTCCCCTCTGTTTTAGCACGATCAGTTCGCCGACACCCTGCCGATCTCGGAACAGGAATTCATCTTCATCCGCCTGTGTGTCCTGCGAGAGGTGAGGCGCAGCAGCCGCTTGCTGTGAGTGCCACTTCAGACCCTGGGCTGCGTTTCCTAAGCTCCTTTCTCCTGTGTGCGTGTGTGTTGCAGTATTTGGAGAGAGAGCTCACGATGGCCAGCTTGCCTTTCACCTTTGATTTTGAAAGGAGTGTTGATGACTGGGTCTTCATGTGCTTCTTTGTGGGGAATGACTTCCTCCCTCATCTGCCATCTCTGGAGATCAGGTACATGAGAATGTGTTTTCTTTCCCTGCAAGAAGGGCTCCTGTGCTTTTAACTGGCGCCAGTCTCACCCTGTGGTTTGTGTTTAGGGAGGGAGCGATCGATCGCTTGGTTAACATCTATAAAAACGTGGTGCACAAAACCGGGGTGAGAGTCCTTCCTCTTCCTTTAAAAATACCTGCCTGTGTGCTGCAGAGCGGGCTTGTTTCTCACCTCTGTTGTTCTCTGACCTGCAGGGCTACCTCACTGAAAGTGGGTTTGTGAACCTGCAGCGGGTCCAGATGATCATGCTGGCTGTTGGGGAGGTTGAAGACAGTATTTTCAAAAAGAGGAAAGACGACGATGTAATTATTTTGTTGCTGCTCTTACGTTCTTGGAGTTCGGTTTTAATCGCTTACTGTTAGCCAAAGACACTCCTTTAAGAGAATAAGGAGAAAAAAAAAAAAACAAAGCCAGGTTTTGTATTTTCTTTGTTATAATCGCTGGTGAATTCTTCCATGCTCAAAAAATAATCTTGTGCTTCCAGCTGAGCTGCTTTTCCTGGAAATGCCAGTTTGACGTTCAGGTTTTCAGTTGGCCCGGGAATCACAGAATGAAAAAAACCTTTCCTCGAGTTCTCTTTCCCTGTTTGTGAGAGTTTAATGTGTCTTTGACACTTTCTTTGGGCAGCTCTGCAGTGCAGGCAAGGAGTCTGTGTCCTTTGACACTGCTGTCAGCCCCCAGTAAGGCTACAGCTAAATTTAGCAGATGGTTTAAGCCATTACCAGAGCTCTGGGGCTTTGAGTACCCAGCTGGCTTTTTTTCCCCCACAGATTTTCAGGGTAGGGTTAGGAAATTCCATCCCATTTCTGTGTCTCATTCAGAACATTCCCTTAAAACCTTGTGGCATGGTCAGTTGAGGATTATAAGGAAACCATTTTCCAAGGAATTTGTGTCCTTGACTCACTTTATTTCCCTTTGTTCTTTGCTTAGGATAACTTTAAAAGACGGCAGAAAGAGAAAAGGAAAAGATTGAAGGTAAGTGAGCTCCTCACCCAGTGCAGAAACTAGCAAGAATTGAAATGTCTGCTTTTGTTTCTGGAGGTTGGAACTGCAGGTGTGATCGTGGTGTCTTCTGGCTTGCGTGTGAACTATTTCGAAGTTTAAAAATTTTAAATTACGTTGGGGTTTTTTTTCTATTTGGATATTTTAAGAATGGGCCCTTGTGTATTCAGTTCCATGTAATGTTAATCTGACAGTTGTGGGAGAGCATCACCTCAGTGCTGGAGAGATCACACAGCTCTTTCAGCAGCCTCGTGTGTGTTTATCTTGCAGAGGGATCAGCCTTCCTTTATTCCTGGTGGCCAGTTTTCCCCTCAAGCCCTGGGAAATCGATCCAGCCCTCAGGCAATCAGTAACCCTCGACAAGCTGCCTTTGAGATGAGGATGCACGACAGGCAGAACTCTGTGAGTACATGTTCTGAGGTGTTGGCACAGAGAAAGGAAATACTCCAGGCACCTTTTTCTCTGCCCCTTCGGGTTTTCTTGAAAAGCTGACACCTAAAACATTATTCTTTGAGGAAGTGGCTTTTAATGACTGATTTTTCTAAGCCTGCTTGAATAAAATTGTCTTCTTCATTCCTGCTTGGAATGATGCTTTTCCCTGGGGAAAGGAGAGACTCGGATGAAGTTTTGGGCAAGGTGGTGTTAGTGAGGGAAAACAGGGAAGAAGTGCTCTGCTAGAAGTCCTGTTCACTTTAAATAACAATTACGACAAATATTTTCTTTCTGGGTAGAGATCTTCATCCAAGCAGCGACCAAATTAAAAGTTCTTTTCATCACAAAGATGTCTGTTCTGTCTCTGAAGTCGAAGTACAATGTGCTTTTCCAAAGTATAATTTCTGCTGCTCTTCCCTTTTAATCCCAAAACACTTTTTGCTCCTGAGTCACACAAATTAGTTCCCTTATGGAACGGGAGACGTTTCTTTTAGGCCCTAATATTAAAATAGGTAAATCTGAGAGGTGTTTAAAAGACCAGCTGTGAAGGAACTCAAGAGTATTTCTGGCAGTTCTGAGCACCTTAGAAGCACCTTTTTTTTTTTTTTCACTAGTGCTGCAAAAGGAAGTTGTAGCAGAAGCTGCAGTGGTACTCCAAAATTGGAATGTATCTGAAATGGCATTTTTAAATCAATTCCTACTGTGTTGTTTACTGCATCCTTTTCTCTCTCCAAACCAGTGGCATCTTTGCCTCTGCGCATCAGTGCCTGCCTTTTAACAGGGATGTGTTTTTCCCTTTTGCTCCTTGACTCGATGGGTTAAGGGGTTGTGCAGCCTTTGCCTGGAGTTTTTTTGGAGCTGAAGAGAAGGCCCGTGATTATCACAGAGCTGTTAATTTTAACTTGAATTTTAAAAGCCTCATAAATCCTCCTCTCCTCTCCCCACCCCCCCTCCCCCTATTTATCTGTAATAATTCTGACCCTAGACAACTTCAGCATCTCCAAACACCAGCCTGACTCCTGATGGCAGCCCGTCCCTGGGAGGAGGAATTAAGCGGAAATCTGAGGATAGTGACAGTGAACCTGAGCCAGAGGATAATATCAGGTGAGGCCATTTTTTGTAGCACTTTGTTAGCAAATTGCTGAGATAGATGCAGCCTAATTAATGCCATTTAGCTCAGTGCAGCAGTGCCTTCGGATGCTTTCCTATGATCTTTTTATCCAGAGGTAATTAATGTGGAGGGTGAGAATATCCAGTAAATTCCGGTGAGATGGGTGAGCTCCGGCTGTTAAACCCAAGTATCCAGATTAGTATGCGTGCAGGTTTGCAGCCTCCAAGCCACTGCTCCCTCCGAGACCGAGCTTGGCGAGACATTCCCTGATTATGTGAGCGGAATGCCGCTGTTCCCTGGAATCTGGGAGCTGTTTAACCCGCGCGTCTCGGGCTGCTCGCGTGGGCAGCAGCGTTTGTCCTCACTTCCAGTGGTCTCCTCCATCTGTGGTTTGCAGCAGGCCCGGGTTTATCTCCGAGTTCTTGCACCGTCTTAGGAAGGCTGAGCCTGGGATGGTCGAGACAGGAATTTTCTGAGCATTAAGTACCAGTGAGCCTGCACTGGTGAAGGGTTTCAATGAAGCTCTTGCTGTTTGAGTCGAGGGTGAAGGCCCTTGCAGCTGTTCCTGAGAAATGCAGCCATGGGGATTTGGTGTCTGTGCAGTCAGGCCCTGGGTGGACGTGGGAAAACACCCAGGGTTGTTTCCTTGTGGAGTTCTGGTCACAGTCACCACAATGTGTTTGTGACATGCAGCCCATCAGCTTTGCCAATATTACAATTCTAGCTCTCATTCTTATTTTCTTTCCCATGTGTCTGTATCTGAAGGGACTGATTTTTTTTTTTTAATCAAGCAAGCAGAATTTTTATATAAAATCAGGATAACTGTTAATATTCCTTTCCGTCTGAGTATCAGCAGAGGTTCTGAAAGAAGCTTGAGCAGTGTGAATGAACTGTGGTGCTTTACAAGCAGCAGTGGTTCTGACAGGGTTGGTATTGCCAAGGAAGAGGATGTGCTACATTCAACCACAGTTCCTTAAGCTCTTGTAGCTCAGAATATTTTTCATGTCCTTTTCTGAGTGGAAGCTAATTCTATGCTTGGCATCGTAAATAAAAAGAACTGCATAGATGTCCTAGATACGGCCAGGCTGTTTGTGAAAATATGTTCTGTGTTTAGAATGACTTTGAAACCAGAACAAATTGTTGCAGTCGGCTCTGCAGATGGGTTTTATGTCACAGGAAGGTTTTTTGAATTTATGCGAGTGTCTGTCTGCCAGGCAGCTCAGAGCCCACAGATGTTCTTGACTGCATCCCTCAAGCCTTCTGTGCCAGGAGCTCTGTCCTTGCTCACCTGCTTCTCTGGAAGCCTTGAAAACATCTCTTGGCTTCTCTGCCTGCCCATCAGTCTGAATCATCTTGGAAGGATTTACAAAGGGTCCCTGTCCTGAGCAACTGTCTCAAGACAGAAGCGAGGGAAGATCCTCTTCGCAGAGCCAAGGGGATGCGCATCCCGTAAGGAAGCCTGACTAGCTCATGGGTCTCTCCTGCAGCTCCACACACAGGAGTTAGGGCTCTGGGAGAGTCTGACCAGTGCCAGCTTGAGGTGACCTCTTGGAGTTTTTTGGAACAGAAGTCTGTTTAAGAAAACAAATTGTTATTAAGGGATTATGTGGTTTAACCAGTTTGGTTCTTTGCTGACGTGATACAGCAGAGCTGCAGGGTGCAGGTGCCCCTGTGTGAACGAAGAACAAGTGTTTGTTCTCCCTGCCCCATCTGTGGACAGACGTGAGGGGGAGCTGTGTGAAGGAAGGATGAGCCGTGGCCGAGGTGGCTGCTGTGATCCCAGCGTCCATCTCTGGCCTGAGAGACTGAAAATCCTGGGTGAAAGGGAGCTCATCTGATGTGAGGCAGCAAGCACAGGGCGCTGAGCTGCAGAAGTGCCTCTGGTAGTCACAGCTTGTCCAAGCAGCAGCAGAACATGGACATTATTATTACTGATTTGCTTGCCTTTGTATTTGGAGTAGCGGGAAAACACTGTCAGTTCTGCCAACAGTCACATTTTATTCTGTTGCTGCTGAGCATCACTTTTTCTGCATTCATTCAAACTGTATACAAATGGCAACTGAAGTAGCAAGGGGCTTGGTCTTACATTGTAGTTCAGACCTGCAGGTGTGCATCTGTTAAGGTGTCCGTCCGTGGAAACGTGTTATCCGTGCCTGGTTGTGTTGCAGGTTGTGGGAAACCGGTTGGAAGCAGCGCTACTACAAAAACAAATTCGACGTGGACGCGTCAGATGAGAAATTCCGTCGCAAGGTTGTGCAGTCCTACGTGGAAGGGCTTTGCTGGGTTCTCAGATACTACTATCAGGTACCCCAGAGCTTCTTGTCTGATTTTGTTTCGGTCTGTTGCTCGTTTTGGAAAAGCCATGGGGTTTTTTTGGAGAGGTAAAATAAATGTGTGCCCAATTCTGTTTGACTCTGGGGGTTCGAATGCAGTTTCGCCATCCCTGGAGCTGCTGAAGGAGCAGCTGGACATGGCATGCACTGCTCTGATCTGGTTGACAGAGTGGTGATTGGTCACACGTTGGACTCTGGTCTCAGAGTCTCTCTTTTCCAGCCTTGATGGTTCTGGGATTCAGGTTCTCCCATCAAGTGCCCCACCACTTGCTGGTGCAGCAAGAACTGCTGCTGTTTTCCCTTTCCCAGAAATAGTGACATTACAGGTGACTAAATGAGGGAACAAAGGACAAAGCCTGTGAAATGTGAAATGCCAGTAAGAATTTGCAAGGGAGGGAGTTGTCAGTCTCCTCCGTGGGTTGTAATGCTGTTCCATGAAGTGTGTTGCGACTGAAGTAATCTGGATCCGATTTAAATCTTTTGATAATTGAGATGTCAGATTGGCAAGAGATTAGTGGGCCGTGGTGGGGTTTTGTTGCACTGATGGTTAATAAGGAGCTCCGTGCCCTGAAGGCAGAGTCAGTCAGATTGGCTGTGTGACCTGGGAGCACAATGTGCTCCAGCCCCTGCAGTTTGTCTGTCTCAGCAGGAACTCGGAGCTTCCGCACGGGGCTGTGTTAGGAAGCCACTGGGCTGGGGGAGCTCCAAAATAGGGTTGCTCGAGTGTCTTTGTTTGGCTTTTTTTCTTTTCACCACAGTAAAAACTGACTCCAATAACTGCTGCTGGCTGTCTGTAAAACTTGTGCCAGAATACATCATGTGCCTTTCCATTCCTACAGAGAGCTGATGATGCAGGGCATGTCCCACTAGTGGGAACATCTGTTTGGAGAGGGGGGAGAAAAAAGGGGAAAAAAGAATGAAAGCAATCCACCTGGCTTTTGAAACATTTGGAGTCTGTCTGAAGGACTGCAGCGAATAATTATAGGCGCTGTAATTTTGTACCAAAAATATCACTGGAGGAGCCTCGTTGACATTTAATTGTTCAGAACTGGAAGTCAGAATAGTAGTGGGCTTTTGTTTCAAGTGGTGCTGCTAAGAAAAATAGCTGAGGAGGTGAAAGCTTGACTTAGACCTCCTGGAGCCACGTTTCCTCTACGAGGTGCATGGTGTTCTGGTGTGTTTTGAGTTTGCTTGATTTTCTCCTTCCTGAGGACACGCTGTGTATTCCCCACTGCTCAAGGCAGGAGAACAGGAGGGGAAGAGCAGAGTGCTGCTCCAAGTGTGCGCTAGTGCACACTACTAGGGGACACACACTCCCTCCCTGGGGAGGAAAGCACCAGGTAAAACCAGGATGCTTTTCAGCCTGCAGCAGATGCTGGGTGTCTCTGCTCCCCCACGCCACCCCAGGTTAGCAGCGGGATTTTGCTGTGTGCTGCCAGGACAGTACTGCTCCCTGCCCTTTTGTCATATTTGGTGACCAGCCTGCATGGTTTTAATTTGCTGCTGTGCCTGATTTTGTGTCTTCTCCCCTCCCTGCCCCAGGGCTGTGCATCCTGGAACTGGTATTACCCTTTCCACTACGCTCCCTTTGCCTCGGACTTCGAGGGAATTGCAGACATGCCCTCAGACTTTGAGAAGGGCTCCAAACCGGTAGGGCTCTTGGTTTATCCGTTCGTTCACTGCTGATTTACCCTCCCATTAGAAGTGTCCCACATCTACTTGTCTGCTTTCAACAGTTCAAGCCTCTTGAACAGCTGATGGGGGTGTTCCCGGCCGCCAGTGGGAATTTTCTGCCGCCGACATGGAGGAAACTCATGACAGACCCGGTGAGAATCCATCTTGTATTCCTGTCTGGAAGCTCAGGTCATCTTGCAGTGGTGTGAACGTGGCCTGCTGCTTCTCACTTCAGGCAGAGAAAATGCTGCAGACCAGGAGGGCAGGGGTTTGGTAGGTGGCAGTGGTTCTTCAGAAATCCTTAGAAGAAGTGATTGCTTGGAATTCAGATGACATTTCCCAGCTCTCTTACACTTCAGATGGTCTCGTTTCTTACAGAAACCTTCCAAAACTTAGTTGGGGAGCACATAACTTACCCTAATTAGCTCTCCTCCTTATCCTAATTATTCTCTCCTCCCTAGTTCCTTATTTTAAATCTCTGAGTAACGCAAGTGCCCGTCCTCCTCACTTTGGGCTTAGATGGCACTTAATGAAAGACGTTCCTGTTATCAAAGATCTTTCTGTTTGGCACCACGTGACATTCTGAACCCGTGCCAGAGTTGGCTTTAAAGGTGATTTTTGGTTTCTCAACTCTAGGAATCAAGCATCATTGACTTCTACCCTGAAGATTTTGCTATCGATTTGAATGGGAAGAAGTATGCTTGGCAAGGTGAAATTTCAGCACTTTTTTTTTTTTTTAATTTTTAGACATTAGTCTTAAAAACCTGTAAAAATAAAGAGAAATTGGAAAATCATCTCAGTGAGAAAACACTGCAGCAAGTCACAAAGGTAACTTGTGTTACTTGTTGTGGGGACAAGCATTTTACAGCAGGTGTATTTTGGAAAAAAAGAAATCAGCATGAAGATCAAATTATGGTTCGGTACCTGGTTTTGGAGTTTGGCAGTGATTATTGGTAATTTCTGCAGTCATTCTAGATTTGTTAATTTGTCCTGAACTAGATTAATCATTCTTCTGTTTTCAGGAGCCTCAGTGTGTAATTGTCTTTTGTCTCCTTTGCATTTAATTAATGGATCTTGTTCTGCTCAATCAGTGGCTCATTAGTACTGTGCCAAAAATACTTTGGGGAATATAGAAATATTTTGGAGCACACAAAGAATGGAAAAAGAGCTACGGCATTTAGGCAGCTTTTCCTTTCTTTAGAGAAGGTTAATTTTCAAGGTCTGCCAGATTCTCTGGCTGGGTGTCATTTACACTGCAGGTAAAATTTCAGGTTTTCAGTTTGAGGGCAACAGGTTTTTTGTGAATAAAGGCACAGAAAGATCTGATTTCTGAAGCAAAAGTGCAATTGCTTCAGAATCACTCTGCTGTAGCTGTTTCTTGGCTCAGGAAACTTACCAGAGCGCACCATCCTGGTGTCTGGTTTTGGGGTTCTTCTGGGTTTTTCCAACAAACGTGAGAGAACACTGGTTTGGTTTTGCCAGGTGTGGCATTGTTGCCCTTTGTGGACGAGCGGCGCCTCAGAGCTGCCCTGGAGGAAGTGTACCCTGACCTCACTCCTGAAGAGAGTAAGAATTGGGGTGCTTTGTTAAAGAACTGGGGTGTTTTGTTAAAGCATTGGGGTGTTTCGTTGCCAGCTATGTATTTCCCCCTAAATGAACAAGGTGCACTTGATGTTTGGTTGGGACTCTTCCTCATGGGTGCTGCTGGTAGTTGGAGGGATCCTCAGTGGATTTGCTTTTGTAACTCTGGTTCTGCTCATAAAGGCCAGCGTTTGTTTTCTCTGTGTGCAGAAATAACATCTGGTTCTTGGGGGTAAACTGTGGGAGGTGTGTGGGGTTTGGGGCTGGGTTTTGTCAATTCTGTCTGTATCTGCAGTGTTCCTCTGTTCTAAATTCAGCATTTCCCCACTGAACACAAGATTCCCATTATTTTACTGCCTGCCAGCTGTCCTTGTGACCAGGCACGTCCCGCTCTGGGCAGACATTGTCTTTCCTACACTCTCAAGGAGCATTCAAAGCTTCCTCCTAAATCACACTGAAACTCTGCTTTTGTGGAGGTGTCACCAGGGCAGTGGTTGCTAGTTTGCTGCGTTCCTTCTTTCCTTCCCTCTGAACTCCTGCCCCGTGCCCATCATTTTTCCAGGCAGAAGGAACAGCCTTGGCGGTGACGTTCTCTTTGTTGGGAAGCACCATCCGCTCTGTGACTTCATTGTGGAACAGTACAAGACCAAAAACACAGAGGTGGGTTGCACTTGTTGCTCGGTGGAAATGGTCAGGTGGGAGGTGTGGTGCTTCAGCTGGAGAACTCCCTTCTCCGCAGGCAGTGGATATCCCGCCGGAGCTGTGCCACGGGATCCAGGGAAAGCTCACGCTGAACGACAACGCCGTCCTCCCGGATCAGTGAGTGTGGCCTTCGGGGTGGGTTCCTGCTGCTCAAGGACCTGGCCCGCACTTAGGGCCGTAGGAATATTTGTGTGCCCACGAGGGGTGAATGAAGGCTCCTGACAAGGCCGCGTGCGTAGTTCTGAGGGTTCACAGCAGGCCTGTGTTACCTCCAGCATGGGGGAGACCCCCAGCAAAACAGTGAAACTCTCCTTCTACGATCCCATTCTTTTAACCTCACAACTCGGCTTTTAAAGCAGCCCCAGATGTCTTTTGAACACTCCGGTGCATTTGTTTATTTGCTGAGGAGTCTTTGTTTGTTTGTAGTTTTGCCAGTGGAAGGTGGATTTTTCAGTGTTTAGTTATTGTTTTAATGAGGTAAACAAGGCCTGGGTAATAAAAGTAGTAGTGCTCTGTGGCCTTGTTCATGTTTTGGCTTCTCTGCTTTTGTGTGGATGCTCATGTGGGCTGATGTGACTCCCCGTTAGGGCACATTGCCTAAAACCCCCAGAACTCTGCTTTTTATATGCCAACCTGCATTACGTCAGAGAAAAATCCAGGTAGTGATAGCTTAGATATATTTTGTCCATGTCAGTTTAGGCTGTAGCACTAAAATCAGGGCTGTTCTCAGCTGCATGTACGAAGAATACCCATATTTTTAGTTTTCTAGAGAATGCATCCAGTTTGAGGAACGATCAGTGTAACCTTCACCTTGTAGGGCACACACTCGTTTCTCTGACCGTGCCCAGAGGCACAAGCAGCTGTTCAGTGCCTTGTTTTTGTTAAGTACACAAACACTGGCTTGGTCGGACAGAAAATGTACCCCAGGTCCCACTAATAGACATTTCTCCGTTCTTGTCATGGTTGTGAAAGAATACCAGTGAGTCAGAGTTGTTCTTGGAGGGAACAGGAACAAGAAACCTCTTCTGGCATTGCCTTCCCTAGACAGACCCTAGAGAATCCCCACACAGCAGCTGCGAAACAAGCGGCATCACAAGGATTGGGTCGCTCCGGTGCTTGCGGAAGCACTTGGTTTAGGGGAAGGGCGAGTTAACTTTGGAATAAGTGTTTTGCAGGCTCAGTTGGCAGAGCAGCAGATGGTGAGAAATGCGTTGCATGGTGTTCTGACAGAGGTTTTTCTCTTGGCCAGGGTGGTGGAGTCTCCTGTTCCCATGCTGCGGGACCTCACGCAGAACTCTGCAGTCAGGTCAGTAAACTCTGGGCTTTGATGTGAGGGTGCACAGCATGCAGCACTCAGAGCCCTGAAAACCTGTGTCATTTTTATCTCCAGAGAGGCACGGCTTGGTTCAAGCAGAATGGCCGTGCAGAGGCAGTAAGAAATGCTGAGTCGTGCCGTGTCAGGACGCTGTAGGAAGGATGTCCTAAATGGGGGTGTTGTTACTGGCAGTGATGAGTTAAAGGAAGGGTTCAGCTGTTCCATCTGCCACTGTCAGGGGGCTGGAATTGTTCTGTGCTTCTCCCTGCCTCTCTGTCCCCAGGATTTTTTTCCCTGTCTTTGGAGATGGTATATGAGCAGTCGGGATGCTGCTCTTCAGGCTGTGTCACTTAGGCTGAACTTTCCTGGGAGCCATTACTCTCTTTCCTTGTAGCCTCGTTCTTTCTTGGTCCTGAAAACCATGAATTCCAGCCGGAAGAGTGAGGTTGTTCTGCTCTCTGTTTGCTTCTAGCTTTCCTGGTGATAAAGCAGTGATTACTGTTTCATTTTGTCCTTGTTATCCAGTGAACCTAACCCTCAAATACTTTCTTCTAGCATCTCCTTCAAAGACCCACAGTTTGCTGAAGACTTTGTTTTCAAGGCTACCGTGTTACCTGGGGCAAAGTAAGTGTCAGCTGCCAGCTTTCAAGTCATTCCAGTGTGATTGATTGCTCTGAGTGTTTGCTCCTGGTAAGCGCTCATGGAACTGTTGTTACTGTTAAGGAAACCTGCTCCCGTTCTGAAGCCAGGAGACTGGGAAAAAACCAACAATGATGGCAGGCCTTGGAGGCCGCAGCTTGGCTTCAACAGGGACAGGAAACCAGTGCACTTGGACCAGTCGGCATTCAGAACCTTGGGGTAAGGCTGTGGGGTGACCGCTGCCTTGCTGGGGGGATTGCCCTCCTTGTTCGTTTTTAAATTCAAGCAAGGAAAGGGACAGGCCTGGAGTGTCCAGGCTTAGGTGCTGGTTTTTCCATGTTGGACACCTCAGGGTGGGATATTTGAATTCAGTATTGCTGAAAACTGAATGTTACAGCGGTTTTGCAGGAATGCCTTGCTTGCTTCTTGATATTCCCCCCCCCCCAAATATTTCTAGCTCACTTTCCTGCTGTTTTGGGTTTTTAAAACTTGTTTGGTGAATACTTCCTAGAGGGTACAATGAGGATATTGTGCACATGTGATAATTAAGACTGTTAATGAAGACAGGAATGTCTTTTATGCTTTTAAAAACGAAGAAGCTTCAAAAATGAAATGGGTTTCCAGACTGGGGAGTGCAAGGAGCTGTGCATTTATCAGAGCCAGAGAAGGGAATGTTTTAAAGGAGACTGTAATACTGGCAAATAAAGTTAGTCTGGAGTGTCTCCTTAGGAAGAGAAAATACCTTCATCTTACGCCTCTGGAGGAGCTGCAAGAAGGAAAAGCACCTCCTTTTAGGAAGTAAAAGCGGGGCTGTCCTGGGGCTGCGCTTGAGAACCCTCTTGCATGTCACAGTCACAATAAAAGGCACAGCTGTGGCATTGGAAACCCAAGCATTTCCCTGGGAGCAGCTCCCAAGGCCTGTGCACGTCGGGACGCGCCTGGGCCCCGATCCACCGGTGCATCCCTGGGCTGTGGGATGGGCTGGGAGGCAGCTGTGCTGGGAGATGGAATCACCACAGCATCCTGACCTGCTCCCTTGCCATTTCTTCCCCTAACAGCCACACGATGCCGAGGGACAGGGGCATGCCAGGCATGTATCCCAACGCCGTGCCGCTCGGAGCTTACGGCAGCCCCTACGCCAGGCCCCTCATGGGCGGGCAGCAGCAGATCCCCAAACTGCTCTCAAGTAAGTGGGCTCTGCTTCCTGCTTCTCACAGCTGGGTAGGTCTAAACGTGATCTATATGTATCTATTTCACTTACTTATCTGTGGTTCAATACGCCGTGGAGAGGAGAACGTGGGGAATGGGAAGGCAGAACCGCCAGTCAGGCATTGCAGTTTCAAATTCATCTCCAAAAAGAGAATATTTGTGTGGTTTTGGGGAGGTTTTGGGGAGCTCAGCAGTCCCCGTGCTGCTGTTCCTGCCGAGTCCTGGCGCGCTGTGGGAAATGCTCCAAACTGCTCTGTCTGTCCCACGTCCCTGGAGCTGATCCTGCCCGTGAGGCGCTTCCCGAGCTCTCGTCCTTGTGGCTCCCGAGCCCCTTGTGCTGAACAGGCAGCACTCTGCAGGCAAATGCCCCCCAGTGCCATTGTCTGGCTCAAACTGAGGAGGTTCGGAGCCGCTGGTGGATGAGAAACCCCAGTCCATCTGGTGGCCTCGGAAGACTGTCAGGTGGCTTTCCTTGGTGTGCGCCTCCTTCCCCTTCAGAGCGCTGCAGCCGCGTTCTGCAGGTGTGCCTGGCAAGCCTCAGAGCAATTGGTTGGGCTCTTCTTCCCTCCTCGTTGTGCTGCTTTTTCCACGGGGCAGAGGTTGCTGTCCTGCTGTTGTCTGGAGCAGCAGGGAGAGGAGCCAGGTGGAGCCGCCTCACGGAGGCTCCTTCGCCGCGCAGGGCCGCGTGCCGGCCGCGCTCCCTGGAGCCGCTTCCCGGCGCGCTGCTTTCAGGGACGCTGCAGCACTGCACACTGCAGACGTGCTCTCTGCCACTTCACTGGGTTGTGTTCCTCCTCCTCTTCTGCTGAGACGCCGAGCTGTCCCAGGAGACTGGACTTAAACTCTAATTAACTTCTCATTTGCGCGGACTGCCGTGTGAAATCTTTGCAACTGATTATGGCAGCGCTTGACACAGAATTTGGAGATTCTTTCAGTGCCTCATTATTTGAGGCTGAGGACGGCTCATGTCCATCAGGAGGATGGATCCAACTGCCTGAGGGATGTGTAGCTCCCTAGAGCCATTCCCCAAACCCATCCTGCTGCCCAGCGGGAAGGTCAGGCCCCAGCCCGGCCCACCTAGGACTGTCAGTGCTGAGTGAACCACGTGTGCTTCAGCTCTTCTTTTACCAGGCAGAGTCAGACCTGCTTAAACCCATGTTAGGAGAACACCTCCAGGTGGCACGGCCCCAGATTTCTGCTAGGATCAGCCTTTTGGATGTTCACCTGCCCCAAGATTGTCACACATCCTGGGTTACAGTTTGTGTGGGTCTGGTGCCCAGCAGGCCTGTGAAGATGAGGAGTGTCAGCAGCTCCCCAAACCTGGCTGCAGGGAGGCTCTTGCTGAGTGGGAGCAGTCTGCCTGCGCAGGTGTGTTTGGGAATTCACGAGCACTTGGGCCGGTTTCCCCCTGACAGCATTCTGCCTGGACCCCAAAGGTGTTCCTAGGTCTGGCAGCACAGCCTGTTGCCTCTTGCAGTCCCCTCCTGTTCAGCCCCCAAGTGTCTCCATCAAAGCATAGGTACCTTCAGCTAGAAAATGAAGTTAGAAGAAACGGGAAGGCCTCTTGGATAACACGGTGTTGTCTCCTGTGTCCGAGTTGTGTTCATCAGCTGTACTGGTGTGAGAGAGCTGCTGTTGTGGCGTGGCTGGACTGGGAAGCAGCCGGAGCCCACACATCCCCGAAAAACCGCAGCTGATGTGGTCGAAATCCCCCACGTTCAGTGGCACTGACGCAGAGCAACTTTCCCCTGGGTGTGGGGTCTTTTTCTACGCACGCTGCGGTGAAATCAGCCTCCGGAAGGGCGACGCGGTCAGGCCAGGAGCCACCTCCTCCTCGGGAGCCGGCTGGGGGTGTTCCTCGCCGGTGCTCCCTGATTTGCCTTGGACGTGCCAATTTTCAGCTGATGAATAATTGTCTGCGCTGATAACTTGGGGAGTCAAGTGCGGGGTGGCAGCGCTCTGGGAATGGCGGGTTTGGCTCCTGCAGCACAGGACATCTGATTTATGACTCATGTGGCAGGCAGTAAACTTGTCAATTAGCTGCGTTGGAAAAGTGGTTTTGATTAGTGCAATCAGTAAACACGAAATCTCCTCTTTGATTGCCACCCTGATTAGATAAATTGTTACTTGAGGAGCTGCTGGAGGAGGCAGTTTCTTTGGCCTTATAGCTCTAGGAAATGCCTACGTTTTGCAGCCTAAAGAAAATGTTAATTGTCATTCCTTCTCCCACTTTGTACCTTTCTGAAGTGCAATTCACCGCTCCAGACTCTCTCCCTCCGAGGTTGTTCTGTCAGCCGCACAAATGAATAGTAATAAGGGGGCTTTAAATGTTTTGATGATGTTTCCATGAAGCCTCGCTTAAACTGAGCTGCAGAAAGGTGTGGTTACAGCAGGAGAGCTGGGCCCTTGCTCGCATGGAGAGGGAGGGTCTGGAAACAAGATGCTGCCTGTGTTTCTGTGCTGCTGCTGCTGCTGCTGCCTGTGAAACTTGGAAATTATCAGAGTGTGTCCGTGTGCCGGCCATTATCCAGCTGCTGGAACCAGCTGTTGGAATTAGGTCACACTTGAAGGCCATTGAAAGCCATCAAAGGTGTCAGTGAAACTGGAGCTTTTGATTGACGCTGGCCCCGAGTGCTGGGGGCTGCCTGGGTGCTATTGAGGAGCTGCTGCTTTTATCCTGTTTGCTGACCAGGTTATTTAGAAGGACAACAAGCGTTTAATTGCGGGCCCTGTTAAAGCAATGTTGGTCCTGCCTCGCCTTTGTGCAGGGCTGGTTTGGGTGGCACAAACAATGGACGAGTGGGTGGTCTCCCGCACGCCAGCGCTGGGGCTCTGGCCAAGGTTTTACCCAGAAAGGCTTAATTCAGTCTGATTCCATTATCTGAGACATCATTAATAGGTTTTTATTAGGGTATTATCACTGGCCACGTTAACTTTTAAATGCACCTTTACTGTCTCTGGTGATAATGTATTTTAGATTTCATTTTAATGAATTCTTTGTCTTTTGCATCCTAAGTAGAACTGTACTTACTTAAACTCTGTGAATAAGGCAGAACTGCCCACGTTATTCCATGCTCTGGCCATTGTTTTACTTGCCTTTACGGAATAACTCAGCCCAGTCAGAGGGAAACCGGCCCGCCCGTGTTTTGGCTTTGATATCCTTGTTGGTCACAAACACGTTGTCCAGGGGCGACACAGTGCTGGGTGCATATTTCTTATGTACCAATGAACACACTGCTAAGAGATACAAATATTAAATGGAGTTGTTAGGGTGACAGACAAGGTTTTGCATCTTCAAAAATTCAAGAGGAGGCACCTGGGCAGCATCTAAGCTCTAGCCAACCCTAGCTCTGCCAATTAAAATTTGTAATTCTCTATTATGAAGCTTATTGGACGTGCTAAAGCCGAAAAAGTTGCCTTTTCTCGGCGGGCAGCAGGACTCCGTCCAAGTCGGCAGCAGGAAGCCGTGACTTGGGGCGTGTTTGTGCTTGCACGTCCAGTCTGAGCTCTCCTGTTCTGGCTTCCCAACAGCAGCTCTGGGGCACGCAGAGGAGCGGGGCACGGCTCTTGAGCTGTTCTTGCTCTCTCTTATTTGGCCATCTCGTTTCGCCCTCCAGATCTTCGACCCCAGGAGTCCTGGCGAGGTCCCACGCCCTTGTTCCAGCAGACGCCGCAAAGGTAAGGCAGGAGGGATGTGAAACGTGCCCGGGAGGGTGGATTGAGCTCTGCCAGCCTTGCCAGTGTTTGGTTTTCCCTCCTTTGTTTGGAATATTGTGGTTTAAAATTGTGGAAATGATGCTGTGCGGCAGGTTTTTTGAGTTAATTAATGTCTGTGATTTATTGATGTTTTGAGAGCCCACTCTGTGGTGTTCACCCCTTAAAAGGCTCGAGTACTTTGTATTAAAAAAGACGAGGGAAAAACACTTTCCATTAAAACTCGGGCTTCAAAATTAACTTTACTGTTGGTGCTTTGGTACCGTTCTTGGTTCTTTGGCCTTTATCTTATTGAAGCTTTTGAGGTACTATGAAATTGAACACAGAGAGCTTAAAACTGCATTAGATTTTGGACAGGCTAAACAAATTTCTTTTTAGGAGGGCTGTGGAGCTTAATGAGGCATAACTAATGGTGTTCCACTTTTATCATTCCTGCGCCGCAGCCGCAGCATTAGCACAGACCAGCCATTGATTCTTGCTACAAACCTCTTGAAGTCCTAATCAGCTTCTTTGGTACAAGTTTTTCAGGCCTGACAAGCCCATTGTAGGGCAGTGTCACTGTAGGTCAGTAGTTATTAGTTGCCACTGAAAACAGTTTCTTTAACTACTTAAGGCTGAACTGAATTAAATGCAGAAGGGACTCGGGGAAGGATTATGGAATCTGCAGCCCAATAAGTGCCATCGAATAGAAGGAATGTGACATGGTTTGATAATCAGGGATGTTTTACATGCGTCCCCTCATTGATGGCTTGTGTGTGTCCTTCGGTGGGGTGGGCTCAATAAACCCGGGCTACCTGTGGCAGCCATGAATAATGACATTTATTTTTATGGTTATGGAGGAGAGAGGGAGGGAGGAAGGGAGGCAGGCAGGGAGAGAAGTTTCTGCTCTGAGGCGCAGCCTTTCTCCCTTGGGTTTATTTGCAAATGTTTCACCATTGAAAATACGGGCTTTGGGGGAATTTAGCGAGCTCTCCACGGTCACTTTCCATGGCAACCATCTTGATCCCCACTGAAGTAAGCCTGGCTCCCTTGTCCTGTGCCTCATCCGTGTGGAATATTGTAAGGCAAGATGCATTCATAATGCAAACTTTAATATTGCTTGGACCATGGGAGTTGCCACTCCCACCCCTTAATTAAAGCCAATTTATATACTTTTATTTGTGAAGGACTGCTGCAGGTCTGTCACTTGTCACCGCCTTCTCTTTGTTACACCGTGGAGGGTTTATGAAAAGCTCTGCCAGCACTGAGGATAAGTAGTTTTGCCGTGTTCTTGGAAGGTTTTGGATTTGGGGAGCAGATCAAACGTGCTTAGAGCTGATGCTGAGCCTCTGTACAGAGGCAAGCGCAGAGACTTAAGCAGAAGGTTAAACACAGAGACACTTGGTGCAGGAAAAAACGTCTGAACCTGCTGAAGGCATTTTGAGCTTCCCGTTCATTCCCTGGGAGCTGCTGGTTCCCCAAACTGCTGCCCCCCCTCTTGCTGCTGCAGCTCCAGGAGCAGTAGGTACCACAGGGGCAGAGCAGCCAGGGATTTCTGCTCAGGGAAGGGACTGACTGAGGGAGAGGCCAGCCCTGCTCCAGCCCCGGCAGATGGAGGGGCTTGGCAGGGCGCTGGGATATCCCGGATTCACCACATCAGTGAGGGATAAGCGAGGAGCCCTGTCCCCAGGACGGGTCAGAACCTTTGTGCTGATTCAGGGATGGAGTGGTGCAGCGGGGGCTAAACCGGCTCTTCCTTCCCAGGCCTGGGGGGGAACAGCCAGGAGTGTAAAGCTGCTTCTCCATAATCCAGCCAATCCTGTCTCCTGTGGAGGGTTTCTTGCTTTTAAATCTAGTGGTGCGCCTTGGAGTGCAGCAAGGAAAGTGAATTTTGAGGTCCCTCCCCGCTGTCCTGACGTTCCTGGGCACTGCAGAGATCCTTTCGTGCTCTCGAGCCAGTCCAGAGTTTACAGAGAGAGAGTTGCCAGTGGAAACGTGTCATTTGGTAAAGCAAACCTTTTTGCTTAACCTGTTCATAGAGGAGACGTCCAAAGTGGCTGAGGCGCGAAGACGGGAATGTTCTGTGTAAATTCTCCTGAATTTAGCTGAGCTGGTGTAGTGGTTTGGTCTAAAATACTCATTATTGTTTATGACACCTGGCTGAATGTGACCTGACTCTGTGGGTAACTGTGCCAGTGTGAGCTCCTGGGGTGTTCCAGGTGGCACAGTTCCTTTTTTTGTACAAATCTCCACCTGAGGGTGGTTTAAATCGCCAATCAGTGGTGATTTAAATCACCTGAGGGTGATTCACAGTAAATGATGTTAGTGATATTAGTGGTGTTGTGTTCGATTTGTTAAATGTCTCATATTTTCACTAAGCAGCACTTAAAAAGTTTGAAACTGTGCCAAATAAATATCAATGTCAAATGAAATTTGTGCCAAGCTTCCCCATTCCAGGCGTGGAGGAAGTGCTGGCCTGTGACCCTCAGTCGTATTTATCACCAGCATTTGTTGCAGAGGCAGAATGATTGTTAGTGAAAGCCCTAGACCTGGGGCTGTATAGGTAATTCCCAGTAGTTTTCCTTATGGCTGAGCAGTGTGTTTTTCCTGGAGACTCTGCTGTTTTCTAGGAATCATGTGGGGAAAAAAGTTAGTACTCAAAACACTTAATGAGAAGGAGCAAGTATGAACAAAGTGTGAGCTTAGTTCATTCCACGTATGAACTTGGGAGATCAATTTTGAGTGTTCAGCGTGAAGTGCTCTTAGCTGTAACTACAGCATTGCCCCTTCTGGGGAGGGTCTGGGGAACGTCGTGAATCTCTGGAGTGGAGAGCAGAGCACAGAGCCCGGTGTCACCGCTTAGCCTTTGTGCACGTCCATTTTGATCAGGTGGGAAAGTGCTTTTCCAAACAGGAAACGAGTTACTTGTTTCCAGAGTTTGGCAGGGGTTCCTTCTGCCTTCCTGCAGTCGGGGCAGGTCCTGCCGTGCCCAGGTGGAGCGGCTGTCTTTGCAGGCTGTGCTGTGGCACCACAATGCCTTCGCATCCAAAATGCCCGTTTTTGTCCATTTCATCGTCCGTCTGCCCGTCTTGATTCCAGCTCAGCCTCTGCTCCAGCTGCTGGGATGTGTGTTTGAAGGCCTTCCCCTCCCAGCACCTCTCCCTCGGCTCTCACAGCTTCGTTTGCCCCGCTGTAGTGCTGCTGGCTGGGAATCCTGGCCAGGAGAGCCGGGACACCTCCCTGCGCTGACGGGGTGTGTGGTGGGAGTCTGGCTGCCTCGGGAGAGAGTCTCCAGGGCTGAAACCCAGCACAGCTGGCCAGAGGCTCTCTGGAGAGGCACAGAGTGAGGTGCAGTGCAGTGCAGCAGGTAAACCTGGGATGCAGGGCTCCCCATCCCAAATCTGGGATGCAGAGCCTCTGCTCTCTGCTGTCCCCGTCTCCCTCCAGGCTGGCCCTGCTCTGATCATCAGAGTCCCTCTTCAGCACGGCTCAGGAAAGATTAACTGTCTCCACTCTCTGTGTTTTTTCCCTCACAACATCATATTGTCCTGCAGGACCCACCTGCTCCGAATCCTTTAAGGAATTGTCCCTCCCCCGTGCTCAGCTGTAACAACCAGGTCACGGCCGCAGCATTTCCCTAAATATTTTGAATCAAACAGCATTGGACGTGTTCTACCTGTTGCTTTCTAATTGTCATGTTGGAAGGGGCACTCGAAGGAAATGAAAGCATTTCTTGCTGCGGGTGATCCAGGATGGCAAACTGGGCCATAATGGATGTCGGATCCGCGTTCCCATATAAACTGTACACCAAATGTCAGTCAGCCCGTGCCAATTAGTGCTTATGTTGCTAGGTCACCGTGGTCAATTGAAAACGGCATCAATAGAACTTGAAAAGGTTTCTTCCCGATCAGACCTCCTGACATATTGAGCAGAATAATGGATGGGAAAAAGCAGCCAAGGCCCCTACCCTAGATTCCGAACGCTCGCCGTAAGAATTCATTTGCAACCTGCAATTAACTGGGAAGAATGGGCTCCCAGAAAGAGTCTGGGCGTTCAGAGAAGAAAGCCCCCGGCTCCCGTGTGTGGCACATGTTTACTCCTGGGGTGCTGGGGAGCCTTTGGGATCGGCAAATCCGCCCCTGGGATAAAAGGTGCACGGAAGCCTTGCAGGGAATTGGAAAATTCTGCTGCGTGCGGTGCAGCGGCGGTGCAGCTTTCGAGCTGTGACGAAGGAGAAGCGGTCGGCAAAGCGGCCTTTAGGGGGATGTGGGAAGGTACTCCCTGCTCCTGGTTTCTCTCTGGCCCTTGGCCGTCCGTGCTGGGCTCTGAGACAAATCCCGGCCTGGGTCTGTGCTGTGGGACTCTCTCCAGGAGCCACGTTCACACCGCAGTGTTTCTTTCCTTGCACAGGGCTGCCGGAGCCGCTCCTCTCCTTGCCTGGAACCGCATGCTGCAATCCCCAAATCAGTTCCAGCCGGCCCAGTACCAGGGGCTGGGACCCATGGGATACCCACAGCGACCCGAGGATCGCATGGACAGGGGCAGACAGGTAGGAAAACAGGGCCCCGCTGGGTGCACTGCATTCTCCTTCCAGGAAGGGCTTCCTTCTCCTGTGGCTGTGGAGAAGGGAGCGTGGCATGGCAAGGCGCTCCTGGGCTGGTTTTAGTGTCACTGTGTCACCACACACACATATGAGTGACTTCCCAGCCTTGTCCAGCCCCTTTGGATGTACCCCTGGCGCAAGGCCCGTGCCAGGACTGCACCACCAGTGTTCATTAGCACCCATCAAACGTGGTCTCAAGTCACACACTTTCTGCAGCCTGAGGCAAGTATTCCCACCAGCCTTCCTTTCCCATAAAGAAGTCTGTACCTCTGGGGTTCTCCCCAGCGTGTTCAAAATGTACATCCTTACAGCTTCCCGAATTTCTCCCCTCAAGTGGTTACTGGCTTCCTCTGAGCCGAAAAAAGTACTTAATGCAAGTGTTGGATTCTCGTAGCCAGAGGAATAAACACGTGGAAATAGCTCTGTGTGGTTAAAAAGGAAACAAGCGAGTGTGAGGGAAGAACCTCATCCAACATTACAGGTGACTTGGTCAGCAGTTTGTGAGAATGCCACAGAGTGAAAGTGTGGCTGGAAAGCAGCAGGTGACTTTGCCTAGGGAGTTTCTGCAGGGGTGCGATGCCAGTAAAACATGAACTGCGTATCCTGTCGTACCAGACCTCCGGGTGCTCACGCTGCTAAATGCTCGTTTAAAATAAATTCCAGATATCTAGGTTGAACTCCTAGTTCTGCTGCTGTTTGGGGAAGTCAGGACTGTGGGAGGGTTACCAGGGAGGAGGAGGAGGGTGCCAGCCCCATTGCCCCATCCTTTGTCCGCAAAGGAAGGCACAAACCATTGGAAAAGTGCCTTCTGCTGGGGCCTGATTCAGCTCAGGACAAGGCACTTTTTAGTCACTCCTAGTTGGAATTTTCTTCCTCCCAGCCTGCCCGGTACCCAGCCATGTGTTACATGGCACAGCACCAGTACAGACCCTGCCAGCGCTGGTTTTGACTGCAGGCAGAGCTCAACAACGTGGGTTACAATCACAGGGAAATAACGGGGCCTGACCCTTGGCTCAACCGGTGGAGCTCTAAAATACATTTTAAATTTGGGTGAGGTGCATTGATAGGGTCAGATTTCAGAAATCTTTCATTTTGTGCTGCACAGGTTCACCCAAAACTGCAGAGCCAAAGGAATAAATGCCTGATTGCACTAATCCAGGCTGCCGTGCTCCTGGGGAAAAATCAGGGGAGGATCTTTGTGCCGCTGGAGCCTGGGCAGGGTTTAATTAGTCTGGGAAATGGACACTTGATAAAGTCTGTCTGCCGGGGCACACCCTGCTCTGCCTTCATCCCGGGCAGGGTGCACTTGCTAAAGGAATCTGTGCTTAGAGCAGTTCATTGCCAGCCTTAAATCCTGGTGCCCAACAGCTGGAATCGTGAGGGGGAGTAGGAACAGTCTCCCCACAGGGCTTGCTTGGGGGCACAGGGAGGGTGTCCCTGTTAGTTCCCACTTGGAAAGCTGCCCAGGAGCCTTGTGGACATCCACAGCCTGGGGCACGCTGTGGTCTTGCCCAGAACAGAACTGCCCCGGTGGTGGCCCAGACCCACCTGCGGGTGCAGGAGGCACTGACACCCACCAGTGACAACCCTTTTATTTTTGTTCACCTGCATGAAGAGTTCACGATCAAAGACAAGTCTTTTGGCTCCAGTGAATCTGCTTCCCTAAAAAAATTCCCTTTGCAGCTGTGCTGTTTATCTCCCTGTTAATTTAAAATCTTTGTTGCCGTGCTCTGTTGTTGTTATTTTTAAATGAACTTTCAGATGTCATCATTTTCTCCAGGCTGGAGTGAAATGAGAAGGTACCGGAAAGGGTTTAGGGTGCCAACCTAATCACTGAATCCGGCCTTGCTGCCTGAAAATTTTAAAGCTTTAAAGCCTTGAAAAGGGATTCAAGTGGAAGTGGTGACACGTAGCAGCATAAATAATTATCTTTGGGCCCTTTCACCTCTGAATTCTTTTTTTACAGCATACAGAACATGGCCTGAAAGAGGTTAATAAACGCGCTGCTGCAGAGTGCTCACAAAATTAATGCAGCTGCCATGGATCTGGGGGGCTCCCCAGGAGTGGGGCTTTGCCGCCTCCCAGCTCTCCCAGAGAACCAAAGAATAAACTTGCTGGGCTGCTGCAGGTGTTGGGCAGTTGTGTCCCAGCCTGGAGCAGCACACAGCGGAGCGTCCGGGGCTGGTGCAGCTCTCGCAGGCCTCCGCTCTGTCCTTCCCTGCTGCTGGTGTGGAAGGGTTTTTTAAGGGATATGCAGCCAACTTGTTTCCTTTTTTAACTGGGCAACCAAACCTGGAAACAAACCTTCCCTGCACGGCCAGGCTGCAGGAGGCTCCCTGGCAGGTCAGCCGGCCGGCTCCGTGGTTTCCGTGGCTATCTCGGCCGCCGCGGGCTGGATAAAGGTGGATTTCTCTTTAAAAGAAAGGAAAAGAAGCCCCTTTTTCCCTCCACACCAAAAAAAAACCCCGAGTAAAGAGCAAACCAAGCCCGTAGCTGGTGTTGGTGCACCACCTTTAATTAACTTGCTGGTCTCTGCAATGTACTGGGTTTGGAAATCATTTTATGTGCTTTGGGGGGCTCTGTGAAATTTTCCAATGGATTTCTTCACCAGATACTTGATGTACCAAATGGCTGGATTAAAGTGCAAATACACAGCTAACTTGGAGTCGTTTCCAAGGTGGGATTTGGGTCTCTTTGGCCTCTTATGGAAGTGAAGGAGCGCTGGAAAACGCCGCTTCTGCAACAAATGCAGCTTTGGTTTTCCCTTGGAGCACTTCTGTGAGAAAGCACTGAGCGTGAGCTGCCCCACGTAGCGCTGTCTGTGCCCGGCTCCAGCACTTGTCCCTTTGCTGCAGACAGAGCGCAGCAGAGGTGCCACAGGTGGTGGCTGGGGGTGGATTTGTTCGGGACTCCGGAGCCGCTGCTGCGCAGCTCCTGTCTGCTCCAGGGCTTCCAGCCCCAGCCCGTGTTCTCGGGAGACTCTGCGGACGGATGAGGGATGCTCAGCCCTGCCCCTGGCACCCCTCCGTGCGGAGGATGTTTGGTCCCCGTTCTGTGTGGCGCCTCGAGCTTGCCCCACTTGTTTACTTGTGCTGCTAATCCCAAAAATAAACGCTTGCTTTTGTTTGTTTGTTTGCAGGCATACGGCCCCGGGAGGCCCTACCCGCTCCCACCTCCCGCAGGAAGATACAGCTGGAATTAGCTCCTGCCTTCTGGGTATTTTTTTAAAAAACATGGAAGACGTCCGGATCTTTTTGCTTTTGTTCTTTCTATTATTTGTGGGGCGAGGGGGGAAAAAAAACCTAAGTCGTTGAGCGCCATCCCTGTAGTTTTTAAACCGATGCCTGTTTTAAATGTGCCCATTTCTTACGGATGATTTTTTGGGAGGGACGGGAAAGAGCGGACTGCCGTCGGGCGAGGTGGGAGCGCTGTGTTTGTCCTCCCTACCACGGACCCAAGCTGTGCCGAGCGCTGCCTGCCACTCTGAGCTCCAGACGTCCTCTACTCCGCACACAAGAGCCTGAAAACAGACCCGGAGTTGGAAAGAATGCCCAGAAATGGGATTTTATGAACTCCCGGGGCAGACCCAGCAGGCAGCCGGCGGCGCTGAAAGGCACGGCCCTCGCTGCTCCTTGTCAGACGCTTCCTTCAGTTCCCCGCCGAGAAGGGGTTTTTTCGGACTCTGAAGTAAAACATTTCAACTTCTCCAGCGCGTGCCCGTTCCTGACGTGGGTTTTGTCGTGGCATAACCAGGCGGCAGCCGTGGATTTGTTTGTTTGGTACCTAATTTAAAATAGCTGCGAAGGGCAGAGGTTCCAGTCGTTTTTAGCACTCTTTCCAGGGGTTTTCTGTGTGAGTGTACCAAATCAGTAAATATTTTTATTTGCTTTATAAAGTGGCTTTTGAAATTCTGAGCGGTGGCGTGTGGTTGATTTCCAACCCCCTGCAGAGCCTGTTCCTATCTTTTACCTGCGTGCACACATTCCTGTTGATTCCTTGGAAAATAATTCCACCCTGCCTCTACCCCAGCACTTAAAATCATTATTTGGTATTAACAAAAAAAAAAAAAAAAAAAGAGGAGAGCATCAGCATCAGGTCAGCTTTCCCTTTGGACTTTTTCCATTAAATCCAGGAACTGTGTAAATCAGTAAAGTTCCTGGCCCCGCTTTCGCCCCGACTCCTCCTTGGTGCAGGACTCGGTGCTCCCTTCCTTCCAAACGCCCAGGTGTTAATCACCAGCAGCGAGGGAGAAGCCAGACAGCCCCGCGCGTAACCTCGGGAGGAAGAAATCATCAACCTGGATTCGTTATTTTCAAGTGATTGAGGGTGGAGCAGAATCCTTCATTGTGATGCAGCGTTCCCGGGGCTGGGAGCCGCCGGCCCTCCCCACGGCCTTCTCCCTCGGCCGGGAAAAGGCTGGGGGCTCAAAAAGAGCCAATTTGCTTTTTCCAGCAGGGCAAAACCAGCAGCGAGGGTGAGTTCTCACGGGGAATGGGCTGGAGGAAGGAGTGGGGTGGGCCAGCTGCGTTCCGAAGGCGGATGGACCCGCGGTGCCGGTGGCTTTGTCCCTCGCTCCCCTTTTTTGGGGAGTGAAAACAAGTCTGGATAAACATTTTGGGGGGGCTGCTGTGGGAAAGGCTCATCCCTGGGGGCTGCCCTTTGCCCCGCCCTTCACCCCCTTGCAGTCCGACCCCGAGTGGAGCCAGGCTCGGCCCTGGGAGCTGCGCTGCCCGCTCGGACCCTTGAAGCGATGCCGGAGCAGCACGCTGGCCCGGGGGCTCCGTTCCCTCGGCTCCGTGGGGATGCAGGGCCGGGATGCAGGACCTGAGCGGGGAGCACCACCCCCGCCCCCCTGGGGCTCTGCTCGGGGCCCGGGGGTCACCCTGGGACAGCGTCCCTGTGGAGCTCCTGAGGCTGCTGCAGATACGATTTTTTTTTTCCCAAGCTGGAGCTGAGCCTGACGTATCCCCTTGGATCTAACAGAGTTGGAGGGGGAAACCGCTCACCAGGCCGGGCTCAGCCCCACCCCACCCGCTTCCCGTGGGAGCCAGCAGGGAGAAATTCTCCCTCATGGAAAGGGCAGGCAGCCGTGGGGGTCCCCGTGTGGCACCTGCCGGGAGGGGAAGGAGGTGTCTGCCGAGAGCGGTGGGGACCCCCTTCCCCTCCAGGCCCCCGCATGGGGCTCGGGAAGGCGTCTGGGAGCAGGTCCGTGGTCTCCCAGCGCCCCAAATCCCGATTTTCCGCCTCAGAATCGTTCCCTCGCGGCACAGCCGGGAGCGGAGCAGGGCCCGGCGCTCCCCGGGAGCCGCTGGGGAGCCCCACCGGGGCTGGGGTTCAGCGGGTCCCCCAAGGATGGGGGAGCCTGGCAGAGGCGGCGGAGGGGGGGCGCGGAATTAAATGCTTGGCAGCCGAAAGGCCGGCGGAGAAGAGGGGATTTTGAGGTTGTCCCTCGGTCCGTGCACCGAGAACGAAGCAGCCGACTCGTGAGAACAAGGCTTCCTTTTATTGTTTAAAATAAAATTAAAATAAAAAATAAAAATAAAAGAAGGAAAAATTGCCGGAAAGTCCCGAGGAGCGTTTCCCGACGTGCGGGATTTCCTCGGGAAGCGGCGCGGGGATAAACCCCGCTCCGGCGTGGCGCATCCTCCGGCCCCGGCCGCTGCGGGGCCCGATCCCGGCGGGAAGCGGGGTCCAGCCCCGGGAATTCCCGGGCTCCGCTCGCCTCCGCAGGTCTCCGAGCTCGTCGGGAGCCGAGCCAAGGGCCAGGGGCCGCGGCGGCTCCGCGCGCCCCGTCCGCACACGGACGTTCATTAACTGAGCGGTGTTCAATAACAGCAAGGAGAAAAAGGGAGTTTTTCCCCTTAAATCCGAGCACCGGCGCCCCAGCGCTCTCCTGCCACGGCTCCCGCCTCGAGCTGTGACCCAGTTTACCTCCGAGGGGGATAAGAAGGGAATGGCACTTGGGGGCACCCCCCCGGAATTAATTCTGCCGAGATGAGTCGCGCTTCGGAAGGTTTATTGCGGCGCTGCGCGGGGCTGCCGCGGCACACGCCGGGGCTCCCGGGCTCCGCTGCCGCCGGGGAGCGGGGCCGGGCCGGAGCGGAGCCCCGCGCTGCCCCCGGCCCGTCGGGAGGAGCCCTGGGCTGACGGGACTCGGCGGCGCGGACACGCGCCCACACCAACGCACTCACACCCGTTCGCGCTCGCACGCAGGCACTCGGCGCTGCCGTCGGGGCCGCTTGTCCAAAAACCGGAGAGACTTAAAAAAAAAACTCGAAGGGAGGCCGGGGAGGGACCGGGGGTGGGGCGGCCGTCGGCGATCCCCGCTGGCACCGGGCCGGGCCGGGGCGGCCGTCGGGGCCGGGAGCGTCCGGTGCCGGAGGAGCGGGGCTGTCGTGGCGGCGGGGGGACACACGGGACGCACCGATTACCACGTCCTGCCGTAGAGCAGGTTGGGGCTGACCATGCCGCCGTTGTAGTCGACGCCGGCCGAGTCCAGGGGGGCCAGGGGGGCCACGGGGCCGTGCAGCGCCGGCGGGCTGGGCGACAGCTCCTCCAGGTCGGCCGCCTGCCCCAGCGAGCCGGGGTGCGGGTGCCCGGCGGGCGCGGCGGCGGGGGGCGCGGGGGCGGCCTGCCCGGGGCCCGGGGTGCCGCTGCCCGGCGGCGGGCAGGGTTTGCCGTCCTTCACCAGCACCGGCACGGCCACGCGGCGCGGCGAGGGCTGCTGGCACAGCCCGCCGCCTCCGCCGCCGCCGCCGTCGGGGTGCAACTGCTGGGCGGCCGCCTTGTCCTTGGCCTGGCGCTTCATCTTGTAGCGGTGGTTCTGGAACCAGATCTTCACCTGCGTGGGGGTGAGGTGGATGAGGCTGGCCAGGTGCTCCCGCTCCGGCGCCGACAGGTACTTCTGCTGCTTGAAGCGCCGCTCCAGCTCGTAGACCTGCGCCTGCGAGAAGAGCACCCTCCTCTTCCTCCGCGGCGCCGCATGCAGCGGCACGATGCCCTTGGCGCCCTCGGCGATGCCGCTCAGGCCGCCCATCCCGGCCACGTTCATCCCCGCCGACGGGCCCATGAACCTGGAGACTGAGCGGGACGGGCGGCTCAGCGCCGGCGGCCGCCCCGTCGGGGCCGCGGCTCTCCCCCCGCCCGGCCACCCCCTCCGCCGCGCCCCCCGCGCCCGCACTTACTGCTGGAGTAGCGGGGGTCGCCGCCGGGCCCGTACCAGCCGCCGCCCGCCGCCGCGCCGCCCCGCATCCCCTCGGGGTAGGCGGGCAGCTCGCCCACGTTGCCCAGCCCGCCGTTGCAGTAGCCCCCGACGGCGCCGTGCGGGAACTGCGAGACGCCGTGGGGCATGTGGTAGGCGGCCGCGCCCGCGGGGACGTGCTGCGGGACGGCGGCGGCCGCGGCGGCGGGCACGGGCGCCTGGCGGTACGGCCCGAGGGGCGCGCCCAGCCCGCCCGCCCCGTCCATGCCGCCGAACTTCTTGTAGCTCTCCTCCATCGGGCTGAGGATGTCGGTGACCGAGAAGGGCGTCGTGTGCTTGGGGCTCAGCGACATGGCGCGGCGGGGCGGGACGCGACGGGGCGGGCCGGGCCGGGCGCTGCCGCCGGCACCGCCGAGCCGTCCGCGGCGGCGGCCAGCAGCCCCGGGCGCCGGTAGCTCGCCGGTTCTTTTAGCCCGGCGCCGGGTTTACGCCAGACGCGGGGGGGCGGAGCGGCGGCGGGCGGCCCCGGCCCCTCCCCGCCTCCCGCCGCCCCCCGGCCCCCTCCTCCCGGCCATTGTCCTGCGCCCGTCCGACGGCTCTTAAGCCCGGCCACCCCGGGGGCAGCGCCGGAGCGGCTCCGAGCGGCCCCGGCCCCGCCGCCCTCGCCCGTAAGTACCTGCCCGTTCCCCCGATCCCCTCCCCACGGTGCGCGGCGACCCCCCGGGCAGAGCGTCCCGGGGCAGCGCGGCGGCCCCGGCCCCGACGGCAGGAGCCGGGCAGCCCTCTCCCCTCTCCGGGCCGGGCCCCGGGGCTGCGCCGCTCCCGCCCGGCCCCGGCCCCTCGGAGCCGCCGCCGCGGGGTGCGGGGCCGGCGGGGACCCCCGCGACACCGGGGCCCCTTTAGGGCCGGTGCTTCGTTTGCGGTTGTGTTTCGGGGCTTTCTGCGGTCGTTCGTCGTTCGCTCGTTGCTTTTGGCACAACGAAAGGCTCCGCGGGGAGCGACCTCGGGGCTCCTGCCCCGGGACCCCGTGCCCGTCGGGGGCAGCGCCTGCGGGGCTCCGGCCCGGCCGCGGGGTCGCTCCCGGGGCCGCGGGGTCTCCGCCGGGCTGAGAGGCCCGGGCGCTGCCAGACGCCGCGGCCGAAGCTGCCCCCGGCTCCCCGGGCCGGGCACCGCCGCGACGGGGCGGGCGGAGCCTGTGCCCGGGGAGATGCGCTGGGTGCGCAGCCGGCCGCGCCCGGGCCGCGCGGGGGGAACCCGCGGGGCTGCGCCTTCCCCAGGAATTGATAAAATTCTAGGTGCGTTCAGTGAGCGGCACCCGCGCTTCCCTGCAGAGCGGGCAGCAGTTCCCGGGCTGCTCCCGGTGTTTGCTCCCCCGTTTTGCTGAGGCCCGTTTTGGGGAGCTGGGCTATCCCTCACCCTCCGGGCTGGTCCCTTCCCTTCTCAAACCCCATCTTTTCCCTGATCTCCTCGGATCTTTCTGGGGGCAAGGTACCTGCAGCTCTGTGGTGATTGTTAAAAACAGAATATGAAAGATCAGAGCGAGCACAATTTTGCGTTTCAAAGTTTGTGCTCCCCGCTGAAACTCTGAGAGCCCGGCGAGGCTCAGGAGTTAAACGGGTCCCGAATCCCCCCTTCCCGCCAGTTCTGTTCAGCTGCAACCTTCCCACCGTTCGGGCAGAATTCCCGGCACTTCCAATCCCTTTTCCCGGCACCTCTTTTCCCCTCCCCTGCTCAAAAAAAAAAAAAAAAAAAAAAAAAGCCAAAAAAAGCCAAAAAAAAAATGCCTGTCTACGTCCCTGTGGGAGCAGCACGGGTGGGGACACCGTTGCCCCTCAGGGCACCCCGGGGAGGGACACAGCTCATGTGCCCATGGATGGATGCCTGGATGGATGGACAGAGAGTGGTGTCCCTGCTTCCCGCCGGGAAGGGAGAGGCGGCTCCTGGTGCTGTAGGGATGATTCCCTGCAAGCCACTGGGGCAGTCTGGGATCTCACCGAGGCCTCGGTGCTACCTTGGGGACAAACCAGACAGAGTTAGGCAAAGGGCTGAGAGGGACTGGTCCTGTTCGCGTCAGACCGGCCCTGTAAGCCGGGATTTGGGCATGTGGCACAAGCGGAGGGGTTTGTAGGGGTTCAGGTGCAGCACCAGAGCCTGCGGCCTCTGCTCACACACCAGGACACTGCGCTGGGCACCTGGGGCCCAGGGAGCAGAATCCAGCGAGTGTGCCCCGGGACAGCAGCCCGGGAAGGGGGAGCCGGGGGAAAAGGACCCCGAGCACCACGGCTGCCCCAGACTCCTGCTGGAGGAGCGATGTGGAGCTTCCCTGCTGACGCGGCTGGGGCAGGCTCTTGAGGGCTGGGGCAGGCTCTTGAGGGCTGAGGCAGGTCTGGGGACTGAGCCGGGTCCCTGCCCACTGGGACACCGCTCACCCCTACCCTGGGCGCAGAGGCATCCCTGCATCCCTGCCTGAGCCCAAGGGGAAGCACAGCCCGAGGGGAGCTGGTAGAAATGCAGCCAGCAAAACCCCTCATGGCCATTTTGCACTGAAAACACCCCAGAATTCTCCCCACATCGGGAATGTGATGTTCGGGATAAAAAGCGTCGCATAAAAGCATCCCCTCGTTTTGTTGGTGGGTGTAAAGAAGATCCTTTTGATGAGGCAGATGTCTGACCAAAAAAAAAAAAAAAAGAAAAATCCCGATTTGAAATCCTCGTCGCTTATAGAATGTGCGTTTCTAATTTAACCCTCCATCACCTGGAGGGTCCGCGCAAAACAGGAATTCCTCCTTCCCTGTCCTGGGAAGATCAAGCTGCGGATTCCAAGTGAAGTAGTTTAAAAGCAAATTTTAAAGAAATTTAAAAGAAAAAAAAAACAACCAACAACAACAACAAAAACAACAAAAAGACGTAGGAAAGGCAGCAGCAAAGCGCCAAGGAGCCAAACTCCTGGGTTTTAATTTCTGGGGGGTGATTTTCCCCCGCTCCCTGATTGCCCTCATTCCGCAGAAGGCCGCCCGGCTCGCGGGCCGTGCAGATGTTATTTCCAGGAGTGCAGATGTCATTTCCCAGCCCGGCTTGTCTCCCTGATCATAATGACACATTTGGGGCCCATTTCCACACGCGACTTGTCCTTCGCCGCGCCAGCCCGCGCCGGTGGCGGCGGCGGCGGCGGTGTTGACCCCGGTGAGCCACAATTGACACGGAGACGGAGGCTGATATTTTTTGGGGGGGCGGGGGGGAGCGTTTTTCAATAACCCGGTATAAATGCTAATTTATTTCTGGCCCCGAAAGCGATGGTTTCCTCGAAACGCTCGGCGGCAGGCTCTGCGGCGGCAGCTCGCCTCGATTCGGCTCTCACCGATAATTTGCGGAGATTAAAAGGGGCTCGGGAGCGGAGGCTTAAGGAATTGCTTTCCAAAGACGTCGCGAGATTGGAAAAGGAACCCGGGGTTTCCAGCGCACTCTAAAACCATTTCCACGCAAAGCCCGGAATTAGGAGTCTGAAGTGGCACTGAATGGGCTGGTCACAGGCGAGGCGAGGAATTAACCTGGCGCGGGGACAACGCCGCCGCCTCTCCCCCGCCAGGGGAAATCGAGCCCTTCCCGAGGAGCTGCGGGCTGGGATGCCCGACCGGAATGCCCGGCGAGAATGCCTGGCAGAAGTGCCCGGCAGGAGTGCCCGGCGGTGGCGCGGCCGCGCCAGGAGAGCTTGGGGCAGGTTTGGGGTGGTTGCCTACCCTAAAGTCAGGTTTAGGGAGGTATTATCTCCCTGTTATCTCCCTGTCCGCCCTCAGGGTCCCCTGCCCCTCTTTCCCTGGTGATGACTGCCATGACATAATGTTTATCCTTGTCCTGCAGGTTTTCCTTATGCTGCTTTTTGGGATAACTCCCCCCACCCCCCCCCCCCACCCCCCATAAAGATATTGGTGTCACGCACCCTTCCCGGGAATTCCTGCTTGCCGGATGGACGTGTTTTCCCGTGGGGCTCGGGGGGCGGAGCAGGGACAAGCCAGTTTTCCCCCTGCCTGGGGAAGGGGACGTTTCCAGCTGCTGAGCCCCCAGGTAAGCATCTTGTGTCCTCAGACCCAGCTGGGAGAAGTTGCTGGGATGGGAGCAGAGCCGGTTCCAGCGCGGGCAGCAGGAAGGCGGAATATCCCAGAGCTGCTGTTAAGGTTTACCTAAGTATTGAGGCAGCAGAAAATATACTCCTGTGGCATCTCCTCCAGCTTTTCCTCAGATAAGGGAGCGCAAATATTTTTCTGGCACCGCAGCACCCCGTGCCTGGATCCCTGATCCCTGCCCATTCCCGGCTGGCAGTGGTGTGTGCCACCGGCTGCTTTGTGCTGGGCCCACTGCCCCCCTCCCTTTGCTGGGGCCGCGTTTTTCCATGTTGTTTTCCCGGTTTTATTTGTGGGAATAGCAAGGCCAGCTTTCCCTGTTGCTGCGGCGTGGGCAAGCGAACGCCAGGAAAACCTGGGCTCCTGAGTTATTCCCAGGTTCACATTCCCTCCAGGTGCTGTTCCTGCCTCTGGAATGGGAGCCCTTCTGCACGTGTGAGGAAGTCATGAAGTAGAGAGACTTCCTGAAGGATAATCTCCACCACCTTTGAAGTCAGAGCAATGCTCCGCGTACAGTCAGGAGTAACCTCAGCAACTCGGGGCCCTGGAGCACCAAAGCGGGGAGGAATCCCCTCTTTTGGAGGAAAAGTCCATCCCTCCTTTCTGTGCAACCCTGGGCAGCAGGGTTGTGTCTGATGGCTGCAGGACCCAACAGGGGAACAGGGAGTGTGTCACTTCCCAGGGATGTGGAGAGCCAGGGGAGGTGGTCTGGCGGTGCAGCTGTGGGTGTGAAATGGGGATCAGCTGGGATTTAGGGATGTTTATCCCCCTGCCAGTGGCAGCTGAGGAGCAGCTTCAGAGCTTGCTCCCTGTCCCTGGAGCAGGAGGAGCCAGAGCCCAGACATGGCAGAGGTGGGATAAACCCAGGATAAACCTGTGGGAGCTGAGGTTCTGCTGTGGGATCGTCCCGAGACAGGGCCTGGCCAAGGGCCCCTCATGCTCCTGGACTTCTCCAGCCCTCCCAGAGCATCCACAGGCAGATGTTGACTCCTCCGGCCCTGCCGAGTCCAGCCAGCAGCTCCAGCCCGTGTGCAGGGCTGGGAAAAACCGGATGGACATCCTCGAAATGTGACCGAGGGACCCGGGGAGCTGCAGCGCAGCATCCTGTGGTTTGTGGGACGACCTGGTGTCCAGATCCCGGGTGGGGGATGGCCGGAGCTGGGAATAACAGGGCGGGACAAGACCGGGTCAGGAGGAGGTGGTTAAAGCAGATTTATGAAGGATGTGACCCCGAGGGAGACGAGTGGTTTCGCTCTCAAACGAGCTCGTGGCGGTGGGAGGCACCTCCCAGGCTGCCTCCCCAGAAATCCCTGTCGCTGTAGCCACCTTTGCCCGGATCCAAAGCTGCTCCACAGGGAAAGTCCCTCTGGGCCGTGGGAGGCAGGACGGGTGCCCTGCTGATGCCTTCCCAGCATTGGGAACTGGCCGCTCCACCCCGTGCAGAACTCCGCGGTGCGCGGTCCCTCGCAACTGATGGACGTAACCGAGCCCACCGAGTTTTGGGGCTCTCGCCTGTGGGAGTCAGGGACAATCCCTGGAAACATCCCGTTGCTGAAGTGCCGGAATGCAGCCCTCCTGGAAAAGCAGCGGAGAAGTTTCCCACTCCGAACAACGCCCCCGAGCAGATGTTGGAAAGATGCTGGCCTCTTCCAGATGCTGTTAATGAAAGACTTCTTTAGGTTAAAGAAAGAGGAAGCTGAAGTTAAGGACCTTCTCCCGCCTGCCGCGCGTTTTCTCCTGCTCAAGGCCATCCCTCTTCCCACAGCCTGGGCTCCTGCTCCGGCTCATTGTTCGCTGCCGGCGCTGCCGTGCCGGCGCTGACCCGCCGGTGTCACGGCTCCCCGGCGCTGTTTGTCACCATGGAGTTGGCTCTGCGGGGCAGGAGCGGCGCTCCGGTCGCCCACACCGGGCTCAGGCAGCAGCGCTGCCTTCCCCGCCCGGCACAGCCCGGCGCTGGCTCCGGGGCGATCCCGAATGGATGCAGGGCTGTGGGCCTTCGTCCCTCGCTGTGCTCTTTCCCTCCTGAAGGTCTCCCGCGGGCGGACGGGGAAGGGAGTGGGAGCTGAGGGAGCCGAGGATGGAAGGAGGCATGGATGCCTTTAAGTCGTCCCTCTTATTTTCCTGCAGGAATCTGCCCCGCTCCGGAGGCAGGGTTTGAGGTGTCCCGCGGGGAGCTGTCCCCTGCTGGGCTCCAGGTGTGCGGGATACAATTCCCAGTGCCCGCCAGCGCTGGGAACGTCTGCTCAGGGAACCAGGGTGGGGCCGAGAGTTTTCTCGGGGGGTTGTCGGGGTTTGGCTCTTTCCAGGAGCCAGCCTTGACGGTTTGGGTTGGTTTGTTCCTAATTTGTGTGGCAGGGCTGGTGCTGGGCTTGCCCCAGGCCCGACCCCTGCTCTGCCTGCCTCGGTGCAGGGGGAAGCTGGCGACTCCGTGCTGCTGGGCCCCTTTTCCACCCCCGGGGAAGGAATTGCTGCCCGTGGGAGGCGAGCGACAGCTCCGGGTCTCTGTGCCAAGCACACCCCTGTCCCTGCCGCGAGGGCGGTGTGGGAGGGGCCGGGAGCGGCCTCGTGGCCACCGGTGGGGTCATCCTCACCAAACCCACGCCAGCGGAAGGTGCCGACGGATGGGGAGCGCTGGGATGGATGTTGTCCCTGGAAAAGAGCAGGGCCTTGGGGCTGGGCGCTCCCCGCGGCGGGACGGGGACGATCCCGGCCTGGCGCAGGCTTGTCCCTGCCCAGCTCCACAGGGGGACGCGACGGGCTACTCCTCATTTCTCCGGGATTCCGGCTGAGCTTCCCGCAGCCTGGGGCTCTGTGGTGTGGATCCCAGAACCACCGAGGCTGGAAAATCCCTCCCAGCCCATCGAGCCCAAGCTGTGCCCGGTCCCACCTCGTCCCCAGCCCGGAGCACTGAGCGCCACCTCCAGCCCTTCCTTGGACACTCCAGGAATGGCGGCTCCAAACCTCCCCGGGCACTTCCAAAGGGCCTGACCGCCCTTTCCATGAGGGCATTCCCGCTGCTGCCCAGGCCGGGTGTCCCCCAGTGCCTGGCCCAAGGAATGCCCGCGCCGGCGGAGGTGCGGGCGCTGGAATACCGGCGGCACCCCGGCCGTGCTCGTTCTGGCGTTAAACCGCTAATTAATTATGACATTTGTGCTGCCGCTGCCTCGTTCTGCGCCGCGGCTCTGCAGAGCCCGGCAGGCAGTTAATTAGCTCTCTCTATGCAAAGAATACTGGGGAGAAATAATTGCTTGAGGGATCGTCACGGCCTTCCCTCGGCAAGGCCCTACCTACGAGCCCGCCGGAGCCGCGCTCCGAGAGGTGCCTCTGTCAAAGGGCAATCCTCTGGAAGAGAGATTTGAAGGAAAAGGTTATCTGGGAGATGGTGGCTCGCCGGGTGTTATTTAGTGCTCCTAAGTCCAAGGGAAATCAATTATCTAAACAACTCCCGTCGGGGAATGGGTTTCTTTATTCTTTTCTAAATACGTGCTCATCTTTGCCTGCGCGGGGGTGTGTGCAGCCAGTGGGCCTGAGAGCGAGGGAGGAGCCCCGGCCTCCCGCGGCCGCCGCCTGGCCAGGCCCAGGGGCTTCCCCACCTCCCCGGCCACAGACCTGCCAAACCCCTCCAGGGCCTTCACTGGAAGTGCTCCTGGGGTGGTGCTTACGGTGCCTTCCGCCTGTGGGCAGATCTCGGTGCTTTTGGGGGGGCATTTGTCCCCAGGGCTCCCCTCGGAGGGTTTGGCAGCTCATCCCCCTGGAGCAGGACGCCAAGGAAGCTGCTCCTCTGCTTTCCCCACCTTTGCTGCTGCTGGAACGAGGGGCTTGTTCAGGTGCCTTCAATCCCGAACCATCCCACGGTTCTAACCCAGGTTTGTTTGTTTTGGTTTCTTCCCCCAGCACACCAGGCACTGCTCTCCCCATTTTGTGCCTTCTCTGACAAGGACGGGCCTGTGACCAGCACGGGCTCGTCGGGATGAAAGGCGGGTTTTTATCTGGGGGCCGACAGAGGCGACGAGGACACCGGGGTAATGAAAGTGGTGTTTGTGCCTGTGGGGATAAACAGGAATTTTCTTAGCCAGATTGGAACCTCCGGCAGGTAACCTGCCCCCCGCTCCCCCTGCGAGGAAGTTGTTTTATTAGCAGACAGTTCCACGTTGAGGCTGCCACAGGAGCGGTGCGGTAATGGAGTTGACATCTATATAATGGAGTTGACATTTTATTCAAAAGGGAGAAGAAAAAGCCTTTAACAAACAGGGGTCCCCCCCTCCCCCTGCCTTTCTTCCCGTGCTTCGCTGCCATCGATCGCCTCGAGCTGCACAAACTTTGAGCGGCCGCCCGTGCTGGCAATTTAATAAAATTCCGTGCAGCGGTGGGTGCTTCAGGAACAGGGGGATAATCAGCCTGCTGGGAACCTCAACTTGGCTGAGGAATCAAGGCAGGGCCTTTGTTCGGCGGCGGAGCGCCACGATCCGAGCCGGCTGCTGGCAGCACACACGTGGCAACGCCACATGCTGGGTCCCAGCGGGCGCTGGATGCTTCTGGGATCGGGATCTCTTCCTGGAGGACGGGGATTGCTGTCCAGACCGCCTCGGGGACGGGCTGCTGCTGCTGCTGCGAGTTCTGGGGTGGTTTGGGTTGGAAAGGAAACCCCTCCCGTGCCATCAGGGTCCATCAGGGCAGGTTTGGGACAGGAGGGACAAACAGGCCCAGCTGGGCTCGCGGAGGCGACGGAAGAGGCCAGAGCCAGGGGCCAGCTGAACTGCGGATAGAAGGTCCGGAACGGCGGCACCGAAGTGCCCTCGGTGTGTAACGCCCCTTCCTCCCTGTGGGGAATGGGCCAGCTGGGATTGGTATCCCTGCTTTGGGTGAGCAGGGAATGAGCCACCGCTGTCCCCTCCGGCTGGCCCTCGCTCTGGGTGTAGCAGAAGGATCCCTGAGGGAAAACAGCAGCTCCCAGCTCCCAAAGTGCTCCGGGGAAGGAGAACATTTGTGATTAGCTCAAGTCGAAAGTCCCTTGGTGGCACCTTCCCCCTGGTGTGTGATTTCAGTCACAGGTCTCCTCCTCCCCCCCTCCTGACGGCCCGGTTGCTGCAGCCCGGTTGACATTTGTGTTCCTGATGTAATAACCAGGTGCTAAAACACCGAGATTACACTTGGATCAACACATTTGGTTCTTAAACCCCGAAAGTAATTATCTTTTCTCATCTACAGCGGATGGAAATATTATTCCATTAAGCGGCTCCGAGCAAGGCCTGGTGTCACCACTGCCATGGCTCCATGGATCCTAACCTCAGGTTTTCCCCCCGTGGCTGGAAACTTTCTGGGGAGCTCTGGGTGATCCTGGAGAGTTTGCAGGTGGGAACTGCCTGAAGTAGAATGAAGGTGCTCAAAACCGGGCCTTGAGCATCTCCAGGGATGGACACCTGCTAAAATCACGGTTAAATTCGTCTGGGTTTTCCTTGCAGGAAAACATCTTGCTGGAGCCCGAGTCAGTGAGCGCTCTCCATCTCCTGGTGCAGCCAGGTCGGATCCCTGAGGAGCAGGGCCACGCCCAGGGCAGCTCAGGTACCCTTTGGAAGGCATTCCTGGGGAGGAAATTGATCAGGAAGTCAGGAGCGGCTTCAGCTCGGGGCTGGGAACACCTGGGAGAGCTCTGGCCACAATTAAGTGCCTAATGAGGAGAGAGTGGTGATTTCCCAAGTGCAGAGCCACAGATGGGAAGGGAAGGCGTCTCTGTGGCGATTCAGATCCGTCCTGCTCGGAGCCTGGGAATGGCCTTGTGGAGTGGCTTCTGTTGCACCGTGGATGCTGGGAATTGTCAGGAACACAAACCTCGGTGCCTCAGGCGCTGCTTGAGGAGTAAAACTGCTCCTCCCGTGCCTCCGTGGCTTGCTGCATCTTCTCCTGCTGGCACTGCTGTCCCCCCTTTGGAATAACAGTTGAAATTGTCTCTTCCCCAGGTGCTGGCTGGAGACCCCACGCGAGCGTTCCAAGGACAAGAGGCTTTCCAGGCAGTTTTCTGGACGCAGAGCCGCCTGAGGAAGGTGCTGGTCCCTCGGGAGGCTGCTCTGGGGCGCCTGCCCTGCTGCTCTGTGCTATTTTGTGTTCCTCCTCTGCGCCTGTGTGGGTGTGGGCTGGGCCGATGTTCTCCTTGCTCCCGTTTCTCCCTCCCCGGGAGCAGCTCCATGCCCGAGCTGGGCCAAACCCGGCTCCCTGTGTGCCTTCTCTGCTCTCACCCTCCCTAACCCCAGAGTTTCCAGGGCAGATCTGGGAGGCACTTCGTGCCCTCTCCGCCCGTTTCCCCCTCGGTTACAGACGATGCTGTCCAGGTTTGCTGTTGGTGTTTTTCTGTTTCACCGCCTCTGCGGCCTCTCGGAACTCCTTGTTCCACCTCCAAACGCCGATGAACACAGAGCCTGTCACCGCCAGCCTGGCTTATCCTCCTTGGAGCACCTGAGTCAGAGCCTCCTGAGGGCGCTGGGAGTTCTTCCAGTGGATCTCGACTCGGGGCTCCTCCAGGCTGGCGCTGGCCTTGATGGGCTCGGAGAGCGGCACAGGCGGCACAATGGTATCCTTGTTCCTCTCGAGCCCCCCGGGAGCTGTACCGAGATGCTGAAGTCATCCCAAATAAACGCAGGTGGAACCCTTGTCGTTGTAGGGTGGCGTCTGAAGGGGCACAGGCACAGCTCTGACTGCGATTGCCGCCTGAGCGTGGGCGGCTCAGGAGGCGGAGGGAGCCTGGAGTGGTGGGAGTTATTCCTTGAAATCCGGTGATACGGACAAACGACGTGTCCGAGCAGGTAGCCGGGATAGTTTTAGAGATTTGGGAGCACCGCCGCGGTGTCCATCCCCAAAGGTCCCTGAGGCAGCCGCTGGAGGAGTCGAGGGTGGCTTTTCCCCGCTGCTGCCTCCCCTGCTGCAGCCAGGCGGGGCGGATTGAATCTCTCCTCGCACACGGCCGAGCCAGAACAAGCATCGTGCCGTGGCTGAGCGGCAGCCCAGACAGAGGCGGGCGTCCCGCGGGCCGAGGCAGGAAGCCTCGGGCTGCAGACCCCGAGGCGCGCTAATTTAATTTGATTGTGTATTTGACGGCTGACTGCAGCGGCCGTGAGGCGCTGACGGCGAGGAGAAAAGCTGCTGCTTGCCCTTAAAACCGAGCTGGGGAGAGCAGAGGCCGAGTACTTAGGGGCATCGCTGCTGCTCGCATGGGGCACGGGAGAGGTCCCCGCTGTCCCTGCTGGTGGCCGGGGGCAGGACACGTGTGGAATTCTCCCTGCCTGGTGATTAATGGTTGTCATCAGCTAGGGAGCAGGAGAGCAGCAAAGCTCCTCAGCTCCCCCGTGGCTGAGCTGGAGCGGGAAAACCCCACGCCCAGGTAGGTGCTGCTCCCTCAGAGTGTGAGCAGAGCCTGGGTTTGGGACAACGGGGTGGAGTTAAACAGGGATTGCTTCCGGATTCCCGCTCGAACCCCGGCACACTGGCAACAGCCACATGGAAAATCCGGGCTAATTCATCGTTTTCTTTATGCCAGTGGTAAAACCCCGACGATGTGTCCGGCCAGACGGCTTCAGACACGCCACCGAGCTGATTTATCCCTTTACAGGTGCCGGGGGATCCGGGAGAAAACCCCCACATTTTCCAAAGTCAGAGTCTCCCAAAGGCAAACGAGGTGAGCCGGTGTCCCTGGATCAGCTGGAGGGCCCTCCCCCCCCCCCCCCCCCCCCCCCCACCAGGATGGACGGATGGACGGATGGATGGAATTCGATGTTCACGTGGGTTTCCCCGGAGCTGAGACCCCGCTGCACAACTCCTCCCAGTCCCTTCCGAACGTGGATGCTGCCGCTGGAGGGGACAATGCTCTGATGCTGTGGCCCTGCTGGGCGCCACCGATGTGTTCCAGAGGGGCCTTGGACGGGCCAGATTCCAGGCAGGTTTCTGTCAGGCGGGACCTGACACAGCGCTGGGGCTGCTCTTCCACAGCCAGGTGTTTATTATTGGTTTGCCACTCGCGGGTTGCAAACCCTGGGCTCGAGAGGAAGGGAGGAGAATAAAAATTTGTCCTGAGTGCCTTGGATTGCACCGGGGCAAAATGAGTTCCGGTAGTCCCATTCCCCTGACTTTTTAGGTGCATTGTGTGATCCATTTAGTTATTTATTTGTCCCAAGACTTTTTATGTGAAGGGAGTTTGGAGTTCCTGTGTGTGGGATGCTCCAGGACGCCCCAGGAAGGGATTGGGCACACACTGAGTGACCATTGCTCGTCCTCTCCCTCCCTCCCTCCTCACCACAATCAGCTCAGCTTTGCTCTTGGATGTTTCTGGGCTGAGTTTTATTTTCGCCTCGTCCAGAAACCCTCAAGAGAACCGAACTACAAAAAGCTGGGTATGTTTCCAGTGCCTGTTCTCCCAGTAACATGGAGTTTTAAGTGGCCTCGCTTGAGAGGCACCGATCTCTGTGCTGCCTGAACCCCTCAGCAAACAGCTGCCACCCCAAGTCACCGCTAACGCCGGTACCGAATTCCCTTTTGTCTGGGGTTCTCATCCAGCTGTTCCCTAACTCTGAGAGGGACGTGGAAGGCGAGTCCTGCCTTCATTCCTCGCTCCCGCGGGCCAGGAGGCAGTTCTGCCCTTTAAGGCCTTTGGGTATTTGGTGTATTTAGGACTTGCAGGAGGGGTGTCCATCCTGGCTGCGGTGTGGTGGGAGGAGCTGGGTGAGATGCCTGGCACCGCCAGCACTTTCCACAGGTGTGGAAATCCACGGATCTGGCACAGACGAGCGCACGCGGATCGGGACGGTCCCGATGGACGAGCACCAGCGGGGCCGAGGATCCGTGAGGGTGGAGCGGGCAGCAGGGAATTCCCGACACCGTCCCCTGGGAGGAGCTGAGGCGGCACGAGGGAGGGCTGGGGTGGTGGCCCCTGCGTCTGGGGGTTACGTCCGAAATCACCGCCGATCCTTCCCTTCCTCACCTGTGACGGGCCGGTGCGCAGCCAGGGCCTCTCTGCCTGCTGGGAGAGTCCCAAACCCCTCTGGATGCACGCGGGGCAGCGTCTCCTGCCTCGGGGCAGAGCAAGGCCAGCTTAGGAGCCACTGGGCTAGTCCTGGGATCCCCCATTGGCCGTGCCCCACACCTGCCTCAGCCACGGGGGCCCCGAACCCCTTTAGCTGGGTTGCTGTGGGATTTTGGGAACACGCCTAGGGAAAGAACCTCAGGGGTCGCCTCCCCGCAGCTCTGTCTGAAATGGTTCAGGCTGATCCCTGCCAGGCCCTCGGAATTCATCACATTCCTGCTCCAAAGGGGAGGAGCAGGATGAGCAGAGCCCTGGGCCTGGGCTGCTGCAGCCCCGGGGAACGCCTGCCCTCCGCAGGGGCTGCACGAGGGAGGGTCGGGAGCTTGCCTTACCTGTGGTGCCGAGAGCTCCCCCGTGGTGTGCCAGAGGATGGAGACGCATCCCGAAGATATGAGGGGTTTAAGGCCATTTACACCGAAAGTTCACCACTCGGTCTGATTTTGTGTTAAGAATCCTGAGTGATGCTTTTATCCCCTTGAGGAGTCAGTGACTTTTTGTGGGACAGCTCTGATTGAAGAGGGGGGAAATAATGATGGGATAACAGCCGGGAAGTTCCACGATGGGGGGAAATCTTCCAGGGACTTTTGTTTTTGGACTCTGGCACAACCAGAGATGAACTCTTTCCCTCCAGGCACCTCTCCCCTGCACGGTGTCTGTGTGGGGCGGGAGGAGCAGCTCCATCCCTGCACGTCCAGAGACACAACCACTTCTTAGAGCTGTTTTATTTTCCCTGGAGCTGTTGAGCCTGCTCGGCCAGACCCGATCTGAGGCAGTGACAGAGCGATTCGACACAATTTATTTCTTGCGGTTTTTATCTCGTGGAGAACTTTCCCCCCGGACTGGGGCTAAATCCCACGGAACGCAGCAGATCCCGAGGTGGGAGCAAGGCACTCTGCTTGTCCAAGCGAACCTGGAGCAACTCCAGGCAGGTTTGTCTGAGCTCCAGGATTTTTCCAGCAGATCTGGGATGTTTTGTACCGAGAGCATGGACGCCGTTCCCCGTGGTTAAATCCCAAATACACCCGTGGAACTCGGGGGCACTGCAGGAACCCCACTCAAACTGCCCAAAGATTTGTACAACCCAATAAAATATGTTCAGATTTTGATTTTTGTGGCTGGTGGGATTTGCGGGGCCTGCGGGGTTCTCTGAGCCTGCTGGCTGTTTAAATTTCGGGGAGGGAGAGGAGGTGGCGACAACCTGCACCAGCCACGGGCAGGAGAGGGAAAGAGGCAAAGAGGGAGAGAGGGAGAGAGGAAGGGAAGGAGGCTGCTGCCTGCAGGGGCCGCGGGGGAGCTCAAGGGAGGGGTCTCTCCCGCGTCTCTCTCATCGGAGAGTTCCCGATTGTCTACGTAATTAACCGCTAATTACCGGTACCGTGCGAAATGCCGCAAATTCGCCAGCACCGAATTTAACCCAAAATTCCCTGAGGCGTCCCATGGTGAGGGAGAAGCACAGGTACCCCGTGCCGTGCCCAGGAGCCTCGTTCCCTCTGGGTGTGCAGGCTGCACCGTCCCCGGTGTCCCCGGTGTCCCCGGTGTCCCCAGTGCAGGGATGCAGCTGCCACCGCCCCTGTGGATCCCTGTGGGGCGGGAGCGCTGGGAGGAGGCCGTGGCTGCGCTGCCCCATCCTCTCCAGCCCTCCGGAATCCCACGCTGTCCTCGCCGTCGGTTTGGCTGTTCTCCCGGTGTGGAAAAGACAACTGAGCACCAAACCCTGCCCGGGCTCTGGGGACGCCCTGTTTGCCCCAAAGGCGGGGTCCTGGGGCTTGGGGGGCTGCCGGGGGCAGGAGGGGTGGCACGAGTCCCTGCTGCCGCCTTGTCCTGCCCTCCACGGGGATCAGGGGCCAGACCTCGTCACGCCCCGAGCTCCGCGCTGGATTTCAAAGCAATGTCCCCGCATCCGCCGGTTTAGGGCCGAGGACGCTCCTCCCTCAGCGGGGCCAGGCAGGCGCTGGGGGGGCGGGGGGGCTGTCCCCTGCCTCCTGGGGCTCTCCCCATCCCTGTCCCGGCCCGTCCCCCCTCTCCGTGTCGGGACCCCCGGGGGGCGGGCCCGACGGCGCGTCCCTTATCCCGTAGCGCCGCCGCGCGGCCATCCCGGCGGGGCAGGGGGGCGGGGAGGGGATGGTGGATTTGGGGACAGGGTCCCCAGAGCCCCGGGGCTCCCCCCCACTGCCATGCCCGGGGGCGCGGAGGGGCAGGGCAGCCTCCGGCCCGTCCAGCGCCGGGCTCCGCGGGGCTCTGCTGCCTCCCCGCGGCCGCTCCGCGGGCTCGGGGGGCTGCGGAAAACACGGCCCTCGGTAGAAAAACCAACCCCATCCCCTTGTGTAGAGCGAAAAACCCCTCCGGGGTTTTTTTGGGGAGGTCGGGGGTGGCTGTTTGCGGGGCAGCCCGCGCCCAGGGTCGCGTCTCGCCGCTCCAGCGCCGTCGCGGGGCTCCCCCCGCAGCCCTTCCGCCCCGCCGGCTCCTTAATGAACCCCGCCGAGGATTGCCCTCGTGCTCGGTAAATATTGGCTCAGCTTCCCCTTGAGCGGCTCCTCGAGCAGCCCCGAAAAACCCACAGCGCTGCCGCCTAAGCCCTACGGTCAACAGGGGACGGGGGGAAGCCACCGCCGGGCTCGGGGGCTCCCGCCCCGCGCGGGGACACCGCGGCGTCCCGGAGATCCGGCCGGGCGAGAAAACCGGGAGAGGGGGGGAAAGGAAAGGGAGCGCGGCCTGAAGCTCGGGCTGGGCTCCCACCGCCCGCGGCTGCCCCGGATCGCGACCCGCGGGCCGTGTCGCGACCCAACCCCGTCCCGGCGGCCGAGAGGGGCTGCCCGGGGGCCGGGGGCTCTCCGGGGCTGCGGGGGGTGGGGGCGGAGGGGCCGGACCCCGCCCCGGGGAGCCTCGTCCGGGCGCTGCGGGCCCGCTCGGAGCCCGGAGCCGCTGCGGGCACCGCAAGGATCCCGCGCAGCGCTGCGCAGCCCCCGCCCCGCCTGGGGCGCGGAGGGTGCCCGGGCTGCGGGCTGGGGGCTGCTCCCCGCTCTCTTCCTCCTTGCCCCGCTATTTCCTTTCCTCCCGTTATTTTTCTTTTCCTGCCTTCTCAGGTTCTTTTTCCTTCCTTCGTGTTTTCTTCTTTTGTTTTGTTATCTTTTTCTTTTTCCTCTCTTCTTTTTTTGTTTCTTTTCTTTTTCGTTGTCTCTTTTGCCTTTTCCCTTTAATTTTTCTATTTTATTTATCCTTTTCTTTTTCTTTTTTCCCCTATTCATCTTTTTTTTTCCTTTTTAAATTTCTTCTTTCTTTCTTCATTTTCACCCCCGTTTTCGTTATTTCCCCCCTTTTCTTTCCTTTTTTTTCTTTTTTTAGTTAATTAATTTATCCCCCCTATTTTATTTTTTTTCCCCTTTTTAATTTCTCTCCCTCCCTCTCCCTCCTTCCCTCCCTCCCTCCCTCCCTCTCTCGGCCGGCCCGCCTTGCACAACCAGGAGCTCGGACAAGAAAGGGCTGTTTCTCCGGGGGGCAGCGGGACGTGCCAGCCGGGCTGGCGGTACGGCCGGGCCGCGCAGGGAGGCGGCAGCTGCAGCCCAGCCCGCCCTCAATGCAGCCTTGTTCTGCCCCGGCCTCCGCGCCGCAGCGCGGCCGCGCAGCGCAGCTCCGCGGGCTCCTGCGGGGGGACGCGCTCGGGGCTTTTAGTGCGGGGGGGGGAGGATTTCCTGTGAAATGAGAGAGAAACTTGTCAGCAGGGACGGGAGAAGAGGAGAGTCTCTGTTGGCCTTCAAAGGGAGAGCAGAGAGCGGGATTCTTTTTCCTTGCACCCCCTCTTTCTTCCCCCCCCTTTTTTTTTTTTTTTTTTTTTTTTTTTTTTTTTTTTCCAGAATAGATATAGCACGAATTTTTAATTCGCCTGCCTTTCACGGACAACAATGCTGGGTTTGAAAGCTGGGCACAATTTGGGTTTTGTGAGGGGTCCCCGGCCCAGCTGGCCATATGGGATACAACATGTAGAACATGCCGAACAATGAGCGCGAGTGACAGCCCGAACAAAACGCGGAGGACACCGCTCCCTGACTCCGCGCTCCGCATCAATGCCGAGCCCCAAAAACAGCCACGGCCGTGGCAGGGAAGGCGCAGGGAGGGCGTCCCCCCCTCCCGGACCGTCTCTCCCGGTTTTTCGCCGGCTCCTTTGGCTCCTTTGGCCGCGGCTCGTTAATATGCACGCCTCTAACATGCTCACCTCCCTGCCTCCCCCATTGTGCTGCTCTCTGAAGTCTACTGTATATTGTGCAAAGATAGACTGGCCCGGCGGCACGGCAGATATAAGGCCACGGGGGTTAGGGCCACACAACTGGTTTGATAGACTCGGCACAGACCGAGGGGAAGGGGAAGGAAAAAAAAAAAAAGAAAGTAAAAAAAAAAAAAGAAAGTAAAAAAAAAAAAAAAAACAGAAAAAGAATTGGGAGGGAAAAAATTTAATTAAAAAAAGAACAAAACAAGTAAGAAGAAAAATGAAGTGACAATTTTCCGTCTCTCCGCTCCTGGCTCGCACGCCGGGCTTGGAGAAGGGAAAACCGGCGCTCGTCCCTGAGTCCCCCTCGGGTCCGGGACAGCAGCGGAGCTTCCCAGCGTTCGGAAGCGGAACGGCCGCGGCTGCTCCTCCGCTGCTTTGGAGCCTCGGTGGTTTGGGGAAAGGAGGCGGGGGAAGGAGGGACGGGAGAGGAGGAGAGGGGAGGAAAGAAGTGCGAAAAAGATAAAAAAGCCCCAGCAGAGGCTGCGCGGGGATCCGCGGCCGACGCAGGATGCGCTGGGGCGGAGGGGCGCGCCGGGCTCGGCGGGGCCCGGGACGAGATTGATGTTGTTGGAGGGCCGGGATTTGGCAGGATCGGGATGCGGCGGGGCCGGGAGCGACCGTCTCTTTGGCATTGAACTGCCTCGTCCCGGCCGGGCTCAGCCCCGCGGAACGGGGTGGGGGCTGCCCCGGCCCCACCGCTCCGGACAAAGGCTGTTTGGATTTGTTTTCGTTTTTTGAAGCATCTCGAGCAGCCTAAAAGCCGCAGGGGCGGGCGAAGGAGCCACTGCTCTGCCGAACCCGCTCCGAGCCGGGGCTGCCCCTGCCCGGTCCCGGCCGGGCTCGCTGCCGGTCCCCGTTCCACCCGGCAGAGCCGCCCAGCCCCGCCTCGCCTCACTCTTGTCCCCTGTCCCTCGTCCTCCCTTTTTTTTTGAGGGGGACGGGGTGTCTCCCGGTGTTAACCCTTTCCCCCGCCCTGCCTGAGCCGCCGGCGCATCCCCGAGGGCTGACCGCGAAGTTTCCGCTGTGCCTGCCGTTCGCAGGGCCCCCAGCCCGGGGAGGGGGCACGGCGGTGATGCCGGTACCCAGATCTCCGCAGCGCTGTGGTGTAGAAAAGCGCACTCACAGACAGAAAGCAGGGAAACAGAAATTCCCCCCGCTCCAGTTTGCCGCCGGCGGGATGGAGCCGACCGCTCCCACCAAAAAAATAAAGCCGTTTTTCCCCGAAAGAGAAAGAAAGAAGTCCGGCGGGTGGAGGGGGGTGCGCGGAGCCCTGCTCGGCCGTGTCACCCCCGCGGGGAGCCGGCCGGCCCCGGGCAGGGCTGCGCCGGGGGATGCCGAGAGGCGGCGGCGACGAGAAGTCGCACAAAACCCTTCCGTCGTTGTTATCGCTTCCTTCTCTACTATTTTTCCTCGAAAGGCAGCTTTTAAAAAAAAAATTAGATTCGTATTAAATGGCGGGGCGGGGGGGGGGGGGGGGGGGTGGCACGGGGAGCCGCTCTCCGGGCGGGGTGGGTTTCAGCGTGCGCGGGGCTCCTTCCTCCGCTCGGGAATAGTTGAGGCGGCCCCCAAACCGGAGAAGAGAGAGCGGAGCGCCCGGGCCGCGGCTCGCGGCAGCGACAGCGACCGCGACAAGGTGTAAAAACACCCCCGCTGCGGCTGTCGGGGCCGCAAACCTCGCTCGAAGGGCCGCGCTGGAGCTCCCCTTTTGGGGTGCCCCGGGCGGCGGCCGCACCCCCGTTCCTCACAAAATCACAGGAGCAGCGGGGGGGGTTTTATTCTTTATTTTTTTTTTCCCTTTTTTTTTTGTTGTTGTTGTTGTTGTTGTTGTAATTCTGACGATCTTCCCTCCCCCCCTTTCCCTTTTTCCTCTTTTATTTTAGTTGTAGGTAGACAGGACCACTCTGAATGGCGCAAAAAATTTCTGTAAACAATGACGCACAAAAAACACCTCCCCTCCCTTACCCCCCGCCTCCCCCCGAAATGAAACCGAACCCCCCCCCAAAAAAAAAATGGAGGGGAAAAGAAACGGCAGAGGGAAAAAAAACCAAAACCAAACCATAATAATAATAATAATAGCAATAATAATAATAATAGCAATAATAATAATAATAATAGCGTTTCCCTCTCCATTCCTTCCCCCGCAGTTTCGATTTTTTTTTGTTTGCTTGTTTATTTTCGGAGCATCAGTCTGTCTCCTCCTCTCTCTCTCTCTCTCTCTCTTTCTCTCTGTCTCTGTCTGTCTCTCTCTCGTCCTCTGTTTGTTATCTCAGGGTTTTCCTCCGTTTTTGGGGCGTGCGCGCGTGCGGGGGGCGCGTGTGCGGGGTGTGCCGCGCTGCCCGGCGGCCCTCACTCACCAAGTCCATTGCTGCGCCGGTACCAAGTGGTGCGCTGTGGGGTACTGGGGGCTGCCGGCCGCGCTGTACTGCGCGTTGTACTGCATGTGCTGCAGGGACTGCGCGCTGTACGCCGAGAACGGGATGCCCGTCTGGAAAGTCGCGGCTGCCAAGTCCTGAGCTTTGAGCGTGTGGCAGGGCTTGCCGTCCCTGACTAAGACCGGCACGGCCACCCGCCGCGGGGAGGGGAGAGGAGTCACTTCCATACCTTTCTCGGCCCGCGCCCGCTTCATCTTGTAGCGGTGGTTCTGGAACCAGATCTTCACCTGCGTGGGGGTGAGGCGGATCAGGCTGGCCAGGTGCTCCCGCTCCGGCGCCGACAGGTACCGCTGCTGCCGGAACCGCCGCTCCAGCTCGTAGGTCTGCGCCTTGGAGAAGAGCACCCTCCTCTTCCTCTTCTTGCCCGCGTCCCCGCCGCCCGCCGCTTCCTTCTCGTTGTCGGGCGACTCGTCGGCCGACGGCTCCGGGGACTTGGCCGAGGGGTCCTGGCCGCCGCCGCCGGCCGCCAGCCCGTGAACTGCGGACAAGCCGTGCCCGGTCAGCGGGGGGACGGGCCGGGCCGGGGGGTGCCCCTCCGCCGGCCCCTGCATCCCTCCCGCCGGCCCCCGCACCGCCCTCCCGCCGCCCGGCCGTGGCGGGATGGAGGCCAGCCGTGCAGAGAGGCAACCCCCCCCTCATCCATCCATCCGTCCATCCATCCATCCATCCATCCATCCATCCATCCATCCATCCGTCCGTCCGTCCATCCATCCACGGCCCCCCAGCTCCCGCCCCGCCGCCGGGGGCAGCTGGAAGCGGCGCTGCCCCGTTCCCGGCCGGGACGAGCCGCAAGCCCCCCCCCCCGCCCCCCATACCCCGTGTCCACCCCCCCATCGCCGCCGGTCCCCGCTGCCCCGTCCCCCCGGCACTCACGGGAGTACTGGATGCCCTCGGCGCTCGCCAGCCAGCGCGTGTAGGGATTATCGCTGTTATCGTAGAAAGGGCCCTTCAAAGGCAGCGTCGGAACAGTGTCCAAGGGGGTTTGTCCCAAAACTCCCGCTTTCCTAGGCGGCTCGGGCGCCTCGCTCTCCTCCTCGCCGCCCTCCGCCGAGCCGTCCTCATCGTTGGTGTCGGGGAGGTCCAAAATGTCCTTCACCGAGAAGCCCGTCTTTGTGTTGGTCAGAGACATGTTCCGGCCAAATTCCGGCTGGGAAAGTTGGAGCCGCAGCTTGGCCGAGCCGCCGGGTCACGGCTGGGCACGCACACGCCGAGCGGCGACAACGACACCGCGCAGGGACACGGGGAGCAAGGAGGGGGCGGGGGGGGGGACACGGCACGCGTGGAGGAGGGAAAAAAAAGTAGAATAAGAATATGGATTTATAGAAAAATAAGCGGCGGGGTTGTGCGGGAGAAGCGGCCGCAGCGACGGGTCTCTGGTTGTTCTGCCACGGGGGAAAATTCCGAGAGCGGGAGTAGCAGCTGGTTTCGGGAATAGTTTGTAACTCCAGGGAAAAAGGGGGAAGAGACGCCAAAGGAAAAAAAAAAAAAAAAAAAAAAAAAAAAAAAAGCGAAAAAAAAAGAAAGGGGAAAAAAAAAAGAAAAAAAAAAAAAAAGATCACTTCTGGATCTTGTTCAGCCGCGCCGAACCCGCGCCTGCCGCTGGAAAATCCCGAGCCATTGCTGGAGCGAGGAGTCCATATAAGGCTGGTCCCCACACATGAACCTGCCGAGAGGAGGGAGAAAAAAAACCTACATTAAACCCAGGAAAGGTTGGCCACGTGTGGGCGGGTCTTGGAAGTCAAGTGGATGAAGACAGTGTTTGCAGATGTGAAATTGCGGGTTTTGGGCGAGCTCCGAGCTTCCACCATTGGTGATGAGTGGTATAACGTGTCAGTTAATTACCGGCGCGGGGAGGGCCCTCGGCGCGGGGGGGGCGTGTGGCGGCGCCGGGGGGAGGGAGGAAGGAGGGAGGGAGGGAGGGAGAGAGAGAGGGAAGGAGGGAGGGGGCGACTTCCCAGCTTTTTTTAAGGGCACTATTTACATACAAAGAGCTCCGCACCAGCCCGGCGCTCCGCACGCCCCAAAGTGCGTTTTCCACCCGTGTTTTCCTCCGGGCGAGGGGAGAGGGAAAAAAAAAAAAAATTAGAGCAATAATAATCATAATAATAATTTGGGAGGGGGGCCTGTTGCCGCAGCCCCGCAGCCGCGCAGCCCGCGCGCCCCGCGCGGGACCGAGGCGGCTCAGATGGCAAGAGCCCAACTTATCTAACCCGCCTAGGTCAATATTTTGGTTGGGGCTTAGGGATGAGCGCTGGAAATTAAACAGCGAGTAATTGATTCTAGTTTGCTCCCAAATTAAGCGAACTGGCAAAACGCGATCGCCAGGCGCGACCCGGCGAGATCCGGGCGGTGATTATTGGGGACGGGGCGGGGGCTGGGGGGGAAGTGTGTGCTTATTTGAAGAGGTCTCATTGATTTTGCCACCTTCTTCCAGGGGAATGAATCCAGCCCGTTGGGATCACTCGATGGGCTGCAGCCCGATGGACTCGTACAGGACTGAATTCTCTTTTTTTTCCTTTTCTATCTTTTTTTTTTTTTCTTTCTTTCTTTCTTTCTTTTCCAGGACCTGGGGAAGGAGGGTGAGGGGCAAAGAAGGGGGTCCCTCCCAAGGCAAGGCCGGCCCCCCAGGTGTCACCATGCTCGCACACACCCCGCGGAGCCCGCAGCGTTCCCGGCCGCGGGTGCGGCCCTGGGGGCTCCCCCTGCCCGGCGCGGGATGCAGAAACCTCCCCCCAGCTTCTCTCTGCCTGCCACCAACTTTGATTTTCATTTCCTTTCTCCCTTCCTTCCTCCTGCTCCCTGCACCCGCCCAGGAGCCTCGGCCGTGCGCACCCTCACGGGGCAGGGCCCGGACCGTCTTCCTTTCCCCCTTCTTTCCTTCCTTCCCCTTCCATCTCTTTCCCTCTCCCGTTCCTTTTCTCTTTCTCTCATTTTCCATCCCTCTGCCTTTCCCGCGCCCTGCCCGGGCCGGGCCGGAGCGCGGGGGTGACGGAGATGCGCGGGGGTGACGGAGATGCGCGGGGCGACGCGGGCCGCGGGGTTTGTGCAATCTGGGAAGGGGCTTCCCCCCAGCGCCCTCATTTCTGGGCGACAAAAGTTGCCCGAGTTTCCCTCCCCGCGTGGTGCGGGAAAGGAGCCGCAACGCCGCGGGCCGCGCTGGGGAGACGCCGCCTCAGCCTTCTTCCTCCGCGCCCGGCAATGGATCCGCACCTTCCCCTCGTCTCCCTCGCCGCTCCCCCCACTTTTGCTGCCCCAGCCCCCAGCCTGCCTCCCATAAAGTATGTGATGTGGCTGACAATGCCCAGGGATTTTTCCCCCCCCCTTTTTTTTTTTTAAGCGAGCCCCTGCGCGCATCCTGGGTGGTCGGCCCCGCGCAAACACAAATACAACCCGACGGCTAAGCTGGGGACAATGTCCGCAATGTAGACAAATGTCCGGCTCCTGTTGGAACCCTTTGTCTCGGCGCAGTTTTTGCATTTATTTCAGTGGCGAAATAATACGTGATTGACGCCCTCTTTCAGCGCGCCCTAACTGTTGGGAATAAATCTGAGGTTGTTCCTAGTTGTCATGGTATTCAACCGCGCTCAATGGCTATCTCTTCATCCATTGCGGAGCCCTCCTCGATATCGAGGGAACCCCTTCGGCCCGGCCCCCTCCCGCTCCTCCGCCGGGCACCGCCGATTCCCACTCAGTCTTGGGGTTACCCACGGATTTACGCGGCCCCCCGGCTCGGATGGGGGTTTAATTGCGCCGAAGGGGAAAAAAGAGAGAGAAGAGTGGCGATAATCGCGACAGCGGCGGGACGGAGGACCCCGACAGAAGCCGAGCCCGGGGAGGGAAGGGCAGAGCATCCCCGGGGCAGCCAACGCGGGCCGGGCCCTGCGGGGCGGTCCGGGGTTTAATAATAGTAATAATAGTAGTAATGATGATGATGATGATGGTGATGATGATGATGATGATGATGATAATGATGATAATGATGATGATGAACACTCCCGAACCTGAACCGATGCACAAACCCCACGCCACGGGCAGAGCGTCCCTCGCGGCGTGGGGCTCTGGGGAGGAGGCCGGACACAGCCCCGGGGGTCGCGGCCCCCTCCCCACGCGCGGACCTCTCTGGGCTCCGCAGGGACGGCCCGGGACGCCGTGACGTCACCGGCTGGTGGTGACGTCAGAGCCGCCAGGGCCCTCTGACGTCAGGAGGGGTCGCAGGGCCGGGACGCTGCCCCGCACCGGGGTCGCGCTGCGCGGGGGCAAAACCCGACGGCAGTGCCGCGGCTGTCGCGACAGGGCCTCATCCCCCCCCCCGGCCCCCAGGCCAGTCCCACGCGTGGCGGGGAAGCTCCGGCCCTGGGACCGGCGGTGACAAGGCCGGGGGGCCGCGGGCCTCCCGCCCCAGCCCCCGGGGCCGCGGCGCGTGTGGCGGGGCCGAGCGGCGGCCGAGGGGGACAAGCGGCTCTGCCCGCGGGGCCCGATTCCCTCCCTGCCCGCCTTCACGGGTGGCTCCCCCCCCGCCCCTCGCCCGCGGGCTTAGAGCTGGCTCCTCTGTTTTCTGGCAGCGGGGAAGGGACAGGAGAGGGGACAGGAGAGGGGACGAGGCCTCCCGAGCCGCTCGCTGCAGTCCCGCGTGGGCCCGGCCGCCGCGGATCCCGGCGGGCAGAGCGGAATCTCGCCGCGCCGCGGGCGGCCCCTGGGGCTGCTTTTGGGTGGCTTCCTCGCCTTTCTGGCTCCCGGCCGCGGTCCGAGGGTGCCGCTCCCCCGCACGGCGCAGGGGACCCCCTCTGCTTTAAGCCGGCGGCTCCCCGGGTCCGCTCCCTTCTCCGCCGAGCGGATCCTACGCGTGTATCACATACGGCGCAGCATAACTGTGCTGTTACCGAGTGTAATAATGCGCATTATAGAGAGAAATGCGGGAAACCGCGCTGGGCAGGAGCCTGCCGCTCTCCCTCCCCTCCCTGCCCGCTCCGAGCCCGTCTCCATTCCCATTCCCACCGCCGCTCCCGACAAGTGGATCAATTTATCGTCTGATGGAGCCAAAGATGCCAGATATTGTTTTCCCTTCGCTCCAGCCCGCAGACAAACAAACGGAGCGGGGCTGCACCTTGCCGCTCGGCCCGGATTAGCGGAGCCCGCACAAAGCCTTTGTTAGGGGACAGGTTGATTTTATCTCCCAGAATGAGATCCACTTGGAACGAACGGGGAAAGGGAAGAGCAGCCCGTGTCCTGGTAACTGTCACGAGGGGCCTCACCTCGGGAGCACCCCTGTAAGTAACACCCTCTTTGTTTTAAAGTGAGGCGGAGGGAAGGAGAGCGGCCACATGAAAGGGGACAGCTCTTCCCGGCCGGAAAAATCAAAATCGAAATTTTAAAAATCGGAGTGAAACGATGGCAGTGCAAGAACCCCTCCGGCCCCGAGACCCACGCACGGAGGGGTTCAAATGGCAATTTCCGGGGCTGGAAAGAAGACTCTGCGGCTCGGCGGCGGCTCCGGCTCGGAAGGGACCGGCCACGCCAGGCCGTGGGCACGGAGCCCACGCCACGGGATCGCCTTGCACACCGGCAGCCCGGCCAGGGAGCGAGTGAGAGAGAGAGAAAAAAAATCCTATTTCCTAAAATCGAGGGGAACCACCAGAGCCTCCCGAACCCTCCGGCGCTTGCAGGAACTTAATTGTAACGGAGTTTCTGCGGGCTGAAATTCCCGGCTCGTTTCCTGGCTGGAAAAAATGGCATTGGCAAAGGCGTTAAGGATGTTCTGGGGGGAAAGAAAAGGAAAAAAAAAGGGGGGGGGGGGAAGAAGGGGGGAAAAAAGGGGGAAGATCGCCCTGCACGCGGGAAGGGAGTCAGCAGCAGCATTCCCAATGGAAGCTTCAGGGAAAGCCCCCACCGCCCCCCAAAATCCCGGCGCCGGCCTGCCTTTCTCCATCGGACAATTAATTCTTCTCCAGGACATAGGAATCTAAATGAGCTTCCCTATTCTCACGATTGCTCTATCTCCTTCCCCCCGACGCTTCAAAGGCGGAGAAATCCTTCCAATTCACCGATATTCCTTATAAATCTGTAGATGTGGATCTGCCCCGCAGCCAGGCTCCCGAGGTTGCGAATTGTCATAGAAATTGGGATTTCCTCCTCCCCCCCCCCCCCCGCCTTCCCTGGGGGCCGGCGGGGTTATGGCAGAGCCGGAGGGCACATGTTAGGGCTTTGATAAATGCACTTTAATGAGATTTTGGAAATTATTGCCCACAGCGATGGAGGCAGTGGGCTCCGGGCACAAAGCCGGGAGCCCGCAGCCCCCCGACCCACATTTCATCTTATTTAATTCCCCCCCGCCCCTGTGCTCGGGGGGAGCCGTAAGCCCGGCCCGGGGCTCCCTTCCCCTTTCCAGTCCATCCTAAACCGGTTTATTGGCCGGACGGACGGGGGTCCCCCGGAGCCCCCCGGCTCTGCCCGTCCCCGTCTCTAATGATTAAACGTGTCCCGACGAGATTAAGCTTTGTCAGAAATGATTTTTTTCTCCTCGGCAAGGAAACCCCGGCCCGCTCGCCCTGGGGCGGAGGGAGTGCGGCGGCGGGATTTACTCTCTTATCTGGATCCGCGTCCCGCACCCTCCCGCGCTCCGCGGAGGTCTCCGCGCCCCGGTCACCGCCGGGTGCGTGTCGGGGCTGGGGGGTGCGGGGACCCTCCGAGGCGCCCCGCGCGGGGCGGGGGGAATCAGCGCTGGGTGGGGACGGGTCCAGCAGCGTGGGCTCGGCTCCAGCAGCCGGGGCCGAGCCAGGGACACACGCGTGGCACGGGCAGGGAAGGGAAGGGGTGAAGGCAGAGGGGGCCACGCCGGGGCCGGGGGCCGGGGCCGTTCCCGGTCATTCCCGGTCCTCTGGCGGACTCTGCCGTCGCAGCCGAGAAGTGTCCCGCGGCCGGGGCAGGGGGGAGCTCCCCGCGCTGCCCCGGCCCCGCGCCCACCCGCGGCCGTGGCCGTGGCCGTGTCTCAGCCGCGCCGTCGGGGCCGGGGCCGCGTCCCCTCGGTGCTCCGCACCAGCTCCTACCCGCGAGGACCCCTCCCCAAAGCCCCTTCCCACCTGCTGCTCCCGCCCTCGGTGCCCCCTCTGTCCCCTCCGCCCCCGGGGCCCACCCGGCCGGGGGCTCCAGATGGGGTCCCCCCGCTGCCTCTCGGGGCTCGCCCGGGCAGGTCCCGACGCGGGGGGGTTTGGGGGAGGCCTCCCCGCCCCCCGGGACTCACCTGGGCGGGGGTCCCTCGGCGGCGGTGTCCCCCCGCCGTCCCTGGGGAGTCACCTGGGCAGGGGTCCCCGCGCGGGAGGGTCCCCCCGCCGCCTCCCGGGGCTCACCTGGCCGGGGGTCCCGAGGCGGGGGTCCCTAGGCGGGGGGGCTCCGGCGGCGGCCCCCCGCCTCCCGCATTGTCTCCGCCGTGTGCCGGGGCCGCTGCTCGTCCCTCCGGCCTCACATCCCCCGCGCCGCTCGCTGCCCTCCCCGGCGGCTGCCGCCGGGCGGAACACCGGCCATACGCTCCGCGGCCATAAATTGGGAAGAAGCGCAAACACGCCGGTTCCTGGGTGGCTCTTTTAAGGCTGAGCCGGCCCCTCTCTCCCCCCGGGGGGCAGAGCCCTCCCCCCGGCCTCCCTTCCCCAAAGGAGCCGCTGGCTGCGGCCCCCGCCGGCCCCCCCGCGCCCACCGCCCCGCCGCTGCGCACCCCCCGCCCGGGCCGGGCCGGCCCCGCTGGCCGTGCGCGGATGGCTCGGTAGCCAGGGCGCCGCACAGCCCAGCCGCCAGATGTGGCACGTTATTGATGGGGGGAGGCTCGTTTACATTAGATACGCGGCTGATCCGGCCGCTGATAGCGCCGGTGTGCGGGAGATTAGAGCTGCGCTGCCGCGGCCGCCCCCAGCCGCCTCCCCTGCCCCCCTTCTTTGGGGTCCTTTTTTAGGTTTCAACATCAATTTTAAAAAAATCGTTGCGAAGAAAAGGGGATGGAGTTGGTGACGGAGGGCGGTGCTGCCCAGCTTCCCTGAAGCCAGGGATGAAGAGCGGCCGTGGAATCCTGGGGTATCCTGAGTTGGGGCTCATCGAGTCCGACTCCCGGACAGCCCCAGAAATCACCCCACGTGCCTGAGAGCGTTTTCCAAGCATCCTGAGCTCGGTGCCGCGGCCGCTTCCCAGGCTCCTTGCCGAAGGTATGATCCCACCGTGATTCCAGAGAGGACGGAGAGCTCCCAGCCGGCCGGAAGGGCTCCCTGGGCATCCCACGTCCCTTCCAAAGGGTTCCTGGGTGACGCACAAAAGGCGAGGGGGGCACCAGCGGGGGCACCCGCAGTGGCACCAGCGGCGGGCAGAGGGAAGACGACAGAGCCCCTGCTCCATCCCACCCGAGCCGGATCCCCACCCTGCCCCCCCAGCACCTGCCCCGCTCCTGGAAAGACCTTGGAGTCCCGTGTGAAAGTCGCAGGGGCCGGGGACAGATAGGGCTCAGTGAAATCCCCCGGTCACAGGCAGAGCTGCCCGCAGATAAAGTGATTGATCCCCACCCCGGTCAATAAAGAGCTTGTTCCAGGCAATTAATAACTTTGCCAAGCTTGTTTTGTTGGGACAAAGTGCCCCGATTGCTGGGCGAGGGAGTGAAACCGGGGGGGAAGAAAATAATCCGGTGGTTTTCCGTCGCCCACAATAAAATACCCATCAAATGACGGTGATTTACAGACATATTTATTTGCATGAAGAAGCCTCATTTGCATAAATCTGCAAAGTCTTCGCTCTCGCAGCAGGGAATTCAGGGTGGATGCCCAGGACATGTCTCTGTCTCTCTCTCTCCATCCCTAGGGAACGCTGCACAGAGGGATTGCAGCTCTGTGAGGGTGGTAATAAACCATCTCCAGCTCCTGCCTCCCCACATCCGGGAAGGAGGGGAAGTGCAGGAAAAGGCAAGGGAGCAAGAGCTGCCTTTGGGGCCCCACAGGTGCTCCTTGGGACAGCTGTCTGTGCTGAGAAATCCGGGCTGTGCTGGAAACCGGTTCCTATTTTATGAACAAAACCTCCGTATTTTTAACTAATAAACCCGTTTTCATTCATTATTTTACTAGGAGGGCGTTTGGGCGCCTGATGTGTGGATCCCGCCATCCCCCAGAAGTGCTGGACCCAAACCGGCAGGCCCAGGGACAGAGACTGAAGCGGGTTCCCCTCAGCCTTGGAGAGTCAGTCCTTCCTGCTCCCCAAACACCCCGTGTGGAATCTCCTGAAGGGGTTGGCTTCGAGGCGCGAGGTCCGGACCCCAGTCTGGGGAGGTTGGGATCGGCTCCGCCTCGTGGCAGGGTGGTCATTCCCAAGTGTTTGCAGTCACTCGAGCTGGCAGCTCTTTGTGTCCTGGGATTGGGAGAGGCCTGGGAGCTCTGGGCTTGGAATGCCCAGGCCGGGAGAGCCACCCCCCGCAACTCCCTGGCTGCAGGGACAGGCTCCCACCCGCCATCCACAGCCCCCTCCCAGGAGTGAGGGAATCCAGAGCTTGGGAAGGCGGCACCGGGACCTGGCAGGGCTTGGGAAGAGCAGGGGCTGGGAAGTCTGGGCTGACTGGGCTGAGGTCCTCATTCCAGCCTGGCTTGCAGAGGGAATTAAACAGGTGCCCAGTCCCCCACAGCAGGGAGAGTGAGGGAGGAGGTGGGAGCCGGACGAGGGGCTGGGCAGGCACCCCCACACCCCACTTTACGACCCCGCTCTGTGTTTGAGGAGCCCAAACCCCGTCCCTGCCCAGGCCGGGCGCACACCTGGGGGTGACAGATGGCCACGGGCTGTCCCCAGGCTGAGCACACAGCACAACCTGCTGCAGCTCCAGCACCTGGAACAGGGCAGGGAAGGAGGAAACCTGTGCAGAGGGAGACGGGAATCGCCCCATCCAGCCGGGTTTTGGTTGGAAGCGGGCACCCGCTCCTCGTTTTTTAAAAAACGGAATTCAATTTCACCTTATTTCTCCTCATTCTGCTCTTTTCCTGGGTGTTGCCCTGGGACGGAGCAGGAGCAGGTGCTGGTGGGAGCTGCTGTGGGGACACTGCAGCCCCAGGCTGCAGCACTGGCTCGGACAGCCCATGGGAGTGGTGTGGGCTGCTGGGGGCCCTGAGACAACAGCACTTTTGGGGACACTGTGGGGACACTGTGGCCTTGTCTTGTTTCACCTGCCTGGGACATCTCCCAGCATCTCCAAGTGGAGGTCCATGTTCCTGGGGAAGCAGAGGGAGGGGGAGGATGTCCTGGTGACACCAATGACTGATTTTCTCCTCCCCTCCTCACTGTCTCCACAGCCAGCCTTGGTCCCTCCATGCGTGCCCAACTTTTTGCATGGAATTCACCGCTCGCTGCAGCATTGGGCTTGGAATCCCTCTGGAAGTTGCTCCAGGTGGATTTTGCTCCCAGCAGCCTGCCGTGGAAAGCACCTGCTCCGACTCCCCCACGCCCACCCGCACTTACGGATGCCGACTTTTGCCCGGGACGCTTGGCCCAACTCCTCAAATCCCGCAGGTGAAGCGGATTCCCTGGTGGGAAAAACCAAGCAGGTTGGGAAAGAAAAAAAGGCAACCCAAGTGACAGCGATGCCGTAAACCCTGGGAGCGACGCGGAGCCACCGGCGAGGCGCAGATAAAGGAGCGCTCACGCCGTATCGCGGGCGCCCCATCAATCACGCGTCCGTCTCCCAGCGCCTGGACCCCGGGAGCGGTGGGAATGAGCGGTGGGATCACTGTCAGCCGGGATCAGCCAGGCTGCCGGTGGGAACGCTGCTGACACCGCGGTGGTGGCATCGACCCTGTCCGGCGGCTTCCTGGGAAGGGAGCAGGCAGGGTTGGAGCTGGTGCTGTCCCCGGTGGAGACAGGGCCACGGGGAGGGGCTAGGATGGATATGAGGGTGGTCAGGAACCGGAGCAGGCTCCCCAGGGAATGGGCATGGCTCCAGCCCAACTCAGGGATGCTCCAGGTGGGAGTGTCAGGGCATCTGTGCAGGGCTGGGAGCTGGAACGGATGACGCTGGTGGGTCCTCCCAGCTCAGAGTATTCCATGGTTCTGTGACACTCTGGGAGATCAGGGTGCTGCTTGGCTCATCTTCCGTCTGGACTTGCCCATCACTGAAGGCTTCCAAGTGGAAATCCTTGGAGCAGCGGCAGGAATTCCCTGCGCGCCACAGTGGATCCCAGCGGGAGCAGGCCAGCACTGCCACGTGCTCCAAGGACACTCCTGGGAAGACCCTGCCACATCCCCAGTGACAGCGTGGTAGAGATGCTGCAGGGGCTCCTCAAAGCTGGGCTGGGAGGGCCTCATTCCTTCCTAGGTTCTTCCGCTTCTGTGGGAATTATGGGTGGTAGGGAAAGGGGACCCCCGGTGGAACAAGGCAGCTCTTCTGGGGTGGGAGGAGGGACATAATCAGTCCCTGGGGTCCCTGTGCCTCGGAGCCCAAGCCTGAGGGAAATTTCTGCCCCAGCTGTTCTGACGGGAAAAGGAGAATCTGAGGAGGAGGAGGAGAAGGAGGAGGGAAACAGCCACGTCTGCCGCTGAGGAATGGGAACAGGACATCCATCTGTGGGGGACACCTGGGGAAGGCACGGGGAGCCAGGGGGCTCTGAGCAGGACCTGGCCCACTCAGGATGACCTGGGAGCACAGTGCCGGAGGTTTCCCTCATCCCTGACCCAGGGACAGGACCCTCCCTTGCCCCCTGGCCACCCCGTGCCCCCTGAGGGGCTCACGAGCCCAGCCTGGGCCTGGCTCAGGTTTGGTGCCTCCCCGGCAGCTGCCGGCAGCAGAAGGTGAGGAGGCAGAGGTGGCAGAGCTGTTACACATTAACCGGGACAGCGGCTGCTCCTTCCTCCTCTGTCCTGGAACCATCCCCGGCCCCGGGCTGCCCTGGCTAATGTGTAATCCCAGAGCTCGCTGCTCCTTCCCACCAGGATGTCCCAGTAGCTAGGCTGGCCCGGGGAGCTGCGGCGCGCAGCGGAGAGTATTTGATGTTCTCGGGTTTTATGGATAAATGTTTTTCCAGCGCCCCTGCACGCTTCCTTGTGGGCACAGAGCAGCCCAAGGGACAAAGCGCCGAGCCCAGCCTGCACAGAGGCTGTTTTCCCGCTGAAACCTGCTCGTTTTTCCGGGAATGGCAGGAACTGGGCTGCTGGAGCTTGCGCTGCTCCCTCGGGATGCTCGCTCAGCTCAGGGTGTTGGGTGGTTGCTGCTCACCCACACGCTGCTGGGCACAGCCCTGCTGCAGGAGTAACTAAAAACCACCTGGACCGGCTCCTCTCCTTGGAGAAACTCGAACTTTTGGGGCTGTGGAGGTGCCCTTAGGAATTTGCACCTCTTTTCACCCCCTCAGACTTGAAATCCTGGGATCCAGGCCCAGAGAGAAGCAGGAGTGGGGATGGGATCCTGCGGTCCTGGCAAGAGAAACGTGCCCGTTTTGGCTGCTTTCCTCCACCGTTTCTTTTCCTTCCTTTTAAAATAAATGTTGTATTTCTGTTTGATAACGCCTGCCAAGGGTTTGTTTTCCCCTCTCAGCACTGCCAAGCAAACTCTTTTACCCAGGAGATAGCGCTGCGCAGCCCGTTTGTTGCACCAGTAAGTCACATTCGTGCTAAGCAGGATGCCGAATGCCGCCTCCAATCCAAAGTTTTCCATCAAAGGCAAAGACCTGAGTCAAGTAATGAATATCAGGAGGGTTCTGCTCTTCAAAGGCGGAGAAAAATTGATTCTTTTTGAGATAAAACCCACTGTTTAAAAAAAAAAAAGAGATTGGAAGTGAAGCTAGAAGATTTCCTTGTCACCAAATGTTATCCACAGCAGTAGCAGGGTCTGGTTTCCTCCCCCCCGACAGGCTGGGAGCTTACAAAACCCCAATTTGAGTGAGAGACAGAGGAGAAATTGGCTGGATTTGGGATTTTCCAGGCCTTCGGGGGCCTTGGAAATGCTCCTGGCTGGGAGTGTGGAGGGGCTGGTTCTTGGCTTTGCTGAGAGGAGAGCGGCAATGGCAAACATGGCTCCATCCCCAGGGATCTGCTGGAGACTTTGGGGGGAACAGGGAACTCCATTGGCCTTCAGCTGCTGTGCAGGCAAAGCAGGGCAGGAGGAGGCCTCAAAAACGAGGAAAATACATGGAAAAGAGGGGAAAAGAGAACAACCAGCACTCCGTGAGCTGCACGAGAGATACCCCTGGATCCCTGCAAGTGTCCGAGGCCGGCTTGGACTTGGCTTGGGAGCAGCCCGGGGCAGCGGAGGGTGTCCCATGGCACGGGGTGGCACTGGACGAGATTTAAAGGCCTTTCCAATCCAAACCCCTCTGGGATGATTCCATGAATTCTGCTCCAGGCCAGGCTTTTCCAGGGAGTAGGGGTGAGCAGGTGAGCTCCTGGCTGGGGGTTAGCTGGGTGCTGAACGCCTGACCTCTGCTGGGCTGAAGGTGATTACTGGGCTGTGCTGGAGGCAGGAGATTCCTGGGCTTCTCCTCACCGTCCTGAAGCCATCTGGGATTTTCCCCCTTCACACTCCAATGCGGTGGAAGGAAACTGAAGGAGCCTGGAGTGCCCGTCGTGCTCCGCCTCTGTAACCTCGGCGGCGATTTCCCGAGCCTCTCTCCCCTTTCACGTCCTACATCTCGTGCTGAACAACTCCTCGGGCTCCGTAATTTCAGGATCAACGAGGGCACTGGCAATGGGGAGCAGATGACACAGTGGGGAGAGGAGCGTGCAGCCCCAGCTTTGTTCTGCGACGGGTGTGTGCGTCCCTCATCCAAATTAACGCCGGGATCAACTTTCTCCCTGGCTGCTTGGGCTCGGCTTTGCGCCAAAGGCAGAGGCTGGGCCACGGTAAGTAACTGAGAGCACCCGGAGCTCCGCGGAAAACACGTGGCCGCAGGGGGGAAAGCGCAGGCTCTCTGGGAAAGGGGGAGGCTGGGGAAGCAGAAGAAGGGGCTGGGCTAAAGCCAGGTTCCCTGCTCCCAGCAGGATGGAGCTGCTGGATGCTTCCACTGGGAGCGGAGGGAGGTCTACGGATGCGGAATCTTGGTCTTCCTTGGATACAGAGCTGCTCCAAGATCAGGGAGGCTCAACGGGGTGTTTTATGCCCAGTGGGGACACCCTGTGGGATACAGGTGCTCGCTCTCCGCCCTCCCGCCTTGTCCCTGAACCAGCAAACAGGACGAGGATTGTTATTCGTAAAAAAATAACCCAAAAAGCCCCCGAGGAACCTCAGCAGAGGCATCGCCTCCCTCGCCTCAGGGGTCACAGCCCAGGCTCGCCTTGGGTCGCCATGCTTGTGGTTTTTTGTGTTTCCGGTGCTCAGAGCTGCTCCTGAGGCACGGCCACTCCAAACTGACCCTGAAATCCCCACATTTTGGGGGCTGCAGCCCGGACTGTTGCTCCCCACCCTCTGCCCCCCCTCCCCACCCCCCCTGGGAGGTGTCACTCAGGTGAGCAGCAGGGTTCGGAGCAGCATCCCAGGGCTCCTCTCATCACCCCGCAGGCCGCGGGGCTGCTCGTTATTCACCGAGGCAGGAGCTGTCTGCAGCCTGGCGAGCCCGAGCAGGAGCTGGCAGCTCGATGGGAGAGGTTCAGCGGCTCGTTCCTCACGTGCTGGCCGCCTGGAATGTTCGCCTTGAACTTCCCGCCCTGGCTCCCGAAGCCCCGCGTTATCTTCCTGAAGGACACCCGAGGCTGATTTTATTCAGCACAGAGCAGATTCTGGGGCCGTCCGCAGGAGAATAAATGCGGCGACTTCGGCAGCCGAGGATGTGGCAGTGCACCGCGGTGCCTCGCTGAGTACGCGGCGAGTCCTCTCTCAACTTCAGCGAAGAGCTTGAAATAAATCTCTTCAGCACGCCAAAAAAAAAAAAAAAAAAAAAAAAAAAAAAAGAAAAAGAAGAAGAAAAAAGGAAAAAGTGAAGCAAACACGTTACAGGCGTGGCAGGGTGTCAAGCGATGGGGCGTTTCGGAATCCTGCTGGATTTGGCCCCTGTGGCACCGGCAGGGAAGTTCCGGTGGGATGAGGGAGCTGCTGGGTGCTGGGGCTCCCGCTGGCGACCAGTCCGGGGTGTCCCTCGGATTCCTCTGGAGGCCGGGAAGTTCTGTGTGGTTGGAGTGGCTTGGGAAAAGGAGTTGTTTTGCATTTTCCTCCTGGAGGCAGATGCACGATGATGATGCTCCCAAATGATCCAGCAGGAAGTGTTTTCCCTGGTGCTGGGGCGGGGGGGGTAGGGTTGGATGGTGACCAGCAGAGCCGCCCACGGGTGGGTGCTGGCACATGGCGGCCAGAGGCCGCTGTGGGTCACCCACTGGTGGCACTGGAGCTTCCACCAGCTGGAAGGATGGCTGGAAAACTCGGGATGAGCTCCAGCTCCGGCGGGATGAATGAGCCGGGGCTGGAGGCGCCCACGGCAGGCACAAAGCGGCGGCTCCTTTGTGCCTGCCCGGCTCGGAGCTCTCGGCATCCGCCGCGGGCTGAAGTGGCTCTTGGGCTGTTTAAAGGTTGAGTGCTGCTGCTCCGAGCGACGCGAGGCAGATTCGGTTAAATAAACACGGCGGCTTAGAGAGAAATTGAAGGTGACGCGCAGAGCTGGAGCGGAATTTAATGTTGGCAGCCGCCTTCCGGCGCGGCTCTCCAGCCGCATCCCTCTGGAATGGGCTGGGACGCGTTCCCTGGAACGCTGGGGAGGGGGAGCCCGGGGCTCGGAGGGACCGGGAAGCCGCTCCAGGGGACCTGTGCTGGTGTTGCTGGTAATTCCTGTGCGTTTTCGCATTTTGGGAGGAGGCCGCGCTGCCCCCCCGGGCCCGGCCACGCCGCAGAGCCCTAAAGAAGCCATCCTGTCCCTCAATCACTTCCGGGCGCTGCAGATCGTCCGGGGGTCATTCCAGAGGGATCCATCCTCGCCCCCCATGAACGGGTGCTTGTCCCGGGGTTGTGTTTGTTTGGGCCGTGAGGGTTTGGATGTGGAGAGGACTTTTCTTGGGGGTTGGGCCCCAGTCTGAGGTTTGGTCGGGGTGTGGAGCAGATCTCCCTCCTGCTCCCTGCCCCGGGAGCACATGGAAGCAGGGAGAGGAGAATGCCAAAGGATGAACCTTGCCTCCCTCTGCAGCGCTTCCCCGCCTCTGGCCCAGGTGAAAAATCCCACTGGGTTTTCCTGGGGGGAGAACTTTCCAACCCAGATAATTGGCGGTGTGGAAGCAGAATTGCCTCTCTGCTCCGAGGTACAGCCCTGGTGCAGTCCGCTCTGTGCAGCGGCCGGGTGCTGGCGGAATTCCGTGGTGGGATTCTCCAGAGCACAGCACAGGTCAGGGATAACACAGGGAACGGCTGAGGGAGCCTGCTCTCATTCCTTAAGTGCCATGAATGCCCTGCTTGAGGAAGTGTGGGCACAGATCTCGGCCCTTCCGGTGCCTTGGGCGGGAAAACGGAGTTTCGGTCAATCCCAGATTCCCGGAACGACTGCAGTGCAGGGAAAGGGAAGTTTTCATGGAAGTTTGGGGCTTTCCTTCTGTCCAGAGCTCATGGATCACTCCTGCCTGGTGCGTGCTGCTCCTCGGAGCAAAGCCCAGGGCTCTGCTGCTCCTTGCCTTGTGCCAGTGCCTGCTGCTGATGGATGCTGTGTTTTCCAAGCCTCGGGAGTTCTGGTGCCCGGGGAAGGAAGGACCCGCAGGGTTCCCTGTCTTGGGAGGGGCGGAGCTGGGGAATTTCTCGGTAACAGTGCCGCTAAAAATCCCATTGAAGGAAAAGGCTCGGAGCACCCTGGCATGGTGGGACTGTGGCAGGGGACATGAGGAACGAGATGAGCTTTAAGCTCCCTTCCAGCCCAAACCCTTCTGGGATTCCGTGCCAGGGAGAGGTTTTGGTGCGCGGAGAGCGGGCCAGGGCTGGAATTGCTTTGGGAACGCGGCAGCAGAGGATGGGTGGGACAAGGAGCGGAAGGAAAGGTGCAGGAAGAGGGCCGGGGGGCCGCGGGATAACCACACCACGGAGGCGATGCTGCCACACCTGATCTGTCCCTGGTTTGTGACCCCACCCGTGGCACAGAGGGGACAGCAAAGCCCCGTGTGCCTCAGCCCCGCTGCCCCCTCACCCCGGCGACACCCGCGCTCCCCCCGTCCCCCTCGGCGTGGCCGGGGGGCTCCGCACGAGGGCTCTGGCTGCGGGGCCGCGGATGTCGCGATCTGCGCTGACACCGTGTGGCCGCTCCCCGCATCTCGCCCCGGCGCCCGGCGAAGCGGATTTCAGCCCAAACAGCCCCGGAACGTCCCCCGGAGCCACCTCTGGGCGCAGGCCAGCGTCACCCTGCGGAGGCAGGAGATGGCCCTTGTCCCGCTGCCCTGCCGGCCTCGCGCCTGGATCCCTGCATCCCCCCAAACGGGCCGGATTTGGGGCGCTTCCAGTGGTTCCAAATGAGCTGGATTCAGGACTTTTCGCGTGGTTTTAAACTCGGCTTGGTTTAAAACGAAACAGGGTCAATTTACGTAAGACACCAGAAGGGATTTTGACCGTGGGATTAGTGAGGCCCTGGCACAGGGTGCCCAGAGCAGCTGCGGCTACCCCTGGATCCCTGGAAGTGTCCAGGGCCAGGCTGGAGCACCCTGGGATAGAGGAAGGTGTCCCTGCCCACAGCAAGGGGGTGGAAGGAAGATGAGCTGCTGCAAAGGTCCCTTGCATCCCAAATCGTTCCGTGATTCCCCAGAAAGGCCTGCCTGGCCTGCGTCTCGCTGCTCCAGGATATTTCCAGTTCCCCCCGTTCCTGACAGGCAGCTGATGTGGGGAGGACAAGGACCTTTTACCTCCCCTTTGGGCAGGCACGAGGCTCTGGAGAGGAGCCTCGGAATTCAGGGACTCTCGGAAACAGCCCTTTCTCCTCAGCCTTTTCCAGCCGCCGGGATTTGGCAGGGAGGAGCCCGGCTCTTCCCGTTTGGGGGCAGGGCCGCGGACTTTGGGATGCAGGTGGATGGGGCTGGGGGCTGGAGACACGCAGGGCTGGAAAAAGAGGTTATTCCTGATTTCTCCAGCACAACCCCACGGACACAGGCAGGGAGCTCTTTGCCCAGCGCTCCCAAGCGGGGCAGAATTTTGGGATAAACCTCCCCTGGCCACGCCGGGAGCCCCGGGGGCGCTCGCTGTGCCCGGAGGGTGCCCATCCCCTGCAGGCCCCGGGGCAGGCGTGGAGTGGAGCCGAAGGAAGGCTTGGCGCTCAGGGAAGAGCCCCAACAATGCACAATGGGGCCATTTAAGGGACAACAAACAACTTTCTGCCCTGGGAGTTGGTCTCGTCGGAGTCACGGGGTGAGGCAGGGCATGAATGGGGGCTTGACTCGAGGGCGCCGGGCTTTGCCCCACCGCGGCCGCCGCGGATGCTCGCGCATTTATTCCTTGTCACAGGATCAGGGCCGGAGGAAGAGCGGGGACAAAAGCAGCGCCTTCGCTGTCCAAAAAAAAAAAAAAACCAACAAAAAACACCCCAGCACAAAACCGAAAAAACACCCAAAAAACAAAACCAAACAAAAATCAAAAAACCAAAGAAAACCACAGAAAACAACCAAACCAAAAAAACCCCCAAACAACAACAACAACAAAAGAGAAGGAAGGGAGAGAAAGGGATTTCAAATGGGAAAATATGAATATTCCAGGACTGAACCTCTCCCAGCAAGGCTGGCTTGGAGCTGGAGAGCTGGGGAAGCTCCTTTTCTGGGGAATTCAGGGCTCGGAGGGGACGTGGTAGGGTCGGGAAGCTGAAATCTGTGCCCTGTGGATTGGGGGGGTGTCTGTATCCAGCGCACCTCTGGGTCAGGAGCCTTTGGCCGGAGCAAATCCTGTGGGGAAAGGGGCTGCAAGGGCAGAAAGTTTGGGATGAAAGAGCTGCGGGATCTCCTGCTGCCTCCCTGGGCTCTGCCTCCAGCCCAGCTGGGGTTCGGTAGTAGCTCTGGGCGGGAGCCCTAACGAGGTGACAGGAAGACGGATCCTGCTGGAAACGGGGAACACGAGGGAAAGATCGCTTCCTCCCGAATTCCAGGCCTGGCTGCCAGATGGAGCAGGCCCGCGCTCTCCCTGGGAGCACAGCAGGGTGCCCGGGTGAGAGGTGCTGGGGCTCCCGGGCTCCGCCCTGCTGCATTCCCCGGGAACGAGCTGCGAGACTTGGAGAGCCCGCAGGAAAGTTAAAGGGTTTTGTTCCTGCAGTTCGGGAAGCTCAAAATAGAAATAATGCCGGAGGAATTAATAAAGACACCCAACCAGTCAAGCCAAAACTGAGCGAGAGCAGCACTGGGAGGGGAGAGTGGGGGGAAATGTGCTGGACTGGGATGTGCTGCCAGCCCTGCTTCCTCTGGGATTTGGCTTTTTAAGGATTCCAGTCCGGGTGTTGTAGGCCCGAGGCTGATCCCACAAGCAGCTGCTTCTATCCAAGGGAATCAGCACTGGGGGAAAGCCTTTGGTGTCCGTGAGCCCCACAGCCCACCTCCCCCCTCCCCCCTTCCCCCTCCCTTTGGGATCTGCGTGTGACGCTGCCACGAGAGGGGCCTGGACGCCAGCGGGACAATCCGGGGATGCTGCCAGCCCTGGAGCTGCTCCTCCTGCAGCTGCTCCGGGCGGGCGAGAGGTTAATGAGCGCAATTAACAGCGAACGCTCTAATTGCAGCCGTTCAGAGGGAGACTTTCCGAGCATTGGTTGTGCCCGGCGCGCTCCGGCGCCTGTCCCTTCATTAATGGGAATCGAGCTGTAATTAGTCGCTGCCTCATCCCGGCGCTGCCAGGAGGCCTCGGGGATGCGGCATTCCAGGCTGAGGGGTCCCTGGTAGATCCTGCCGCTCCCTCCTCACCTGAGTGAGGCGGAGTTTGGGGTGACTGAAGTAATTTTGAGGTAAAATCGACGGATTTGGGAGGGAAATCTGCTCCAAGCGAGGTTTGTGGGCACCCACAGCACACAAAGCCTTGACATCGCTCTGGAGCAGCAATTCCAGCAGGGATATTGGGATGAAGCTCTCTTCCAGGCGGAATTAGTGCCCGCACTGTCCAGGGTGGCACCGTGACAGTGCCCCAGAGCTCCAGCCCCGCTCCAGGTGGCACCATTCATCCAGGTTTATCTCCCCCATGGATCCGAAGCTTTTCCCCATCCATGCCCTTCCTTCCCGTGCATCCCACATGAATAATGGATGCTGGTGCAGCTTCCCATAAATCATCGCCGTTCCCTGTGCCATGGCTGCTTCGAGCGCAGACATCTGCATTTCAGACCACGGGGAACACGGAGAATCCATCTTTTCCCTTCTTCCTGGTGGGATCGTGGGCTAGGTGCCCCCCAAGGGAAGGGTGACTTCAACCCCATCCTTTGGCTTCCTTGGTTTCTGAGGCCAGAGAATGCGCGCTCCTGGCTTTTCCGTGTCGCTGGGACACATCCCGGGGCTGCTGCTCTGGGAGCTTCTTCCATGCGCAGCCGACGCCCAAGGTGTTCCTGGAAAGGCCTCGGGAGCTGGGAATCTCTTTACTCCCCAATGGAATTTGGGGATTGGAGGGAGGCTGGAGCTGGGTGGTTCCCAGCCTGGGAAGGGGTTGGTAGAGGCCCAAGCCACGCTTCCCTCCTTCCTTGTGGATCCATCCCTTGCCGTTGGGAGCAGCTGATCCCTCCTGCCAGCCAGGGCACACCCATCCACACCCCCATCTGCCTTGCAGAACAGATTTTCCGAGGAAAAGCCACAACATTCCCTTTCTGGCCCATCCTTTGGGGATCTACAGAGCGCGCCTTCCTTTCCCCGCCGGCGCACGCGCGGGTTCGAGGGATTCTCCCGCTCTTCCCTTTCGCCTCGGCTCGTCTTTTATCAGAAATCATTCGGAAACTTCTTCTCTTTTTCTGTAATTTATGGGCTTTTATTGCGGCGCCGGCACCGCGCCGAGGAGGCCGCTCTGAAGTGTTCTCGAGGCTCCCATTGTCCCTTATCGCGGGATTGTATCTCGCCACAATCCATCCGCAGCCATCCTTCGGAGGCGCGGGGCTCTCGCGCGAGGCCGCTTTCATCCAGGCGCTGACAGCTCTTGAACGCTTCATTACTCGGCGGCGGGGCCGGGAATTGTGATCATTAGGCGATTTTTCCAGCCCTAATCTGATTTTATAAACTGTTTCCTTCCAGTGTCTCCGGGCGGCAAACGCTAAATGCATCAGTCTGCCGAGATCCTGGCCGATAGCCGCCGCAGGAAAACCCACTCTGGACATCTCGGGGGGGGAGCAGCCCGGATGTTTGTCCTATATTCCCGCATCCAGAGGTTATTTAGGCTGGAATTCGCCCGGCAAAAATTCCCAACTCTAAACTCGTGCACAGCTGCGGCCCCTCAGGTGCATTTCGGGTTTGGTGGAGTGGCATTTGCACAGTTAAAAAGGGGGGGTGAAAGAGCAGGAAGGTGGAGATGTGTTTCCACATCCCACGGATGTGTTCCTGAGCGGAGTTTTTGGGAATGAGTGTCCTCTTTCCCCTCACAGCCACCGACATAGTGCGGGATCCCATGATGTTTCCTATTTAAAAACTTTGGTTTCTTCCTTTGTAACGATGGAAAACCCAACCTCCACGGTTCCTTTCCCCTCAGAAATTTGGGAGGGGCAGCCAAGCTGCTGGGACGGGGCTGGATCAAGCCAACGTGCTCCTTCGATAATTCCCTGCTCCTGGAATGTGTGGGACCTGGGGATCCATCAGGATTCCAGCCCTCCCTGCCCAATTTTGGGGTGGAAAGGTCACTGAACCCCAACGTGGCTCCGTCGCCTGCTGGGTTTGTGGCAGGGACATCGGGCTGGAGCCTCCCAGGTGTGACCCTTTCCCCGTTTTTTTAGAACCAGCCCAAATTCGCTCAGAGTTGGGCAGGGTGGGGAGGCTCCCTGGCCGCGTGTCCCTGGGATTCGGCACAGCCTCTCCTGCCCATCCCAGGGATAAGGAGAGCTCCAGAGGTCCCAACCCCATCCCTGTGCCCTCCTGTTCTGCTGTGGTTGTGTCTGCACACATCCCACTCCCCCTTCCAGAGGCGAGAAGAGTGAGGGGGATCCCGGGAAAGCAGAGTTTGGATCCCCAGGCTGCTTTTTAACCCCATATTTACTCCTAGAGGCAGCATTGGGATTAAACAAGGAGCACGCTGTGTCCATCCCCTCCTCCTTTGCCAGGAGGGGAAGCACGCCCCGCACCTCCAGCCCCCGTGGAAGGGAGGGAATGCTGGAAATCCGAGTGAAACTCCCTTTTTCTTCTCCCTTTGCCACAAAAGCTGGGCCGGGATGCTCCAGCCCCGCAGAGGGAGGCGGGCAGGAGGGGAGCGGGAAGGAAGGAGGTTTGATGTCTCACTTAGCCCGGCCGCCGCCAGCCCGCAGTGACAGGATCCAATAAAACCGTGTTGATCCAAAGCTTAGTCCGTGGAGCCGCTAATCCCGGGGCAGATGGCAAACAGATAACGGGGACACTCCAATTTCCCCCGCTTTGCTCGGGAAGAGGGAGGCAGATAAGGCAGCGCAGGGTAAACACCCGTGGCTGCTGCCAACACGGGAACAAATCCCGCTCCTCTGGAAGGGCTGGAGCGGCATTTCCCTGCGCGGGGCCGAGCTGGGAGCTCGGCGGTGTCACGGCTCCATCGCGGGCGCCGGGAATGCCGTGGGAAGAGGGAGATTGCCATCTCCCGGCGCGTGGAGATGCTGCAGTGCTGCTGGGAGCGGCCTGGCCGGGCTCGCATCCCGTGGGAGCACCCACATCCCACCCTCCGTGCTCTGGGAAGATCCAGTCCCCTCTCCCGGGTCTGTTTGTTTTCCCCCCACCGCCAGCTGCTGTCCCTGGGGGATGCTGTGCAGGGAGAGGGAGGAGATGGCGCCGGGTGGGGACATGGATTCCATGAAATGGAGTTCTGGGAAGGCCTTGGAGTGGGAGCATCCCCCAGGGGGCAGCGGGATGGGGCTGCTCCTCACGGGATGGAGATTCGGGATCTGGGAGAGTTACATCCCTCAGGGCACAGCGGGATGGGGCTGCTCCTCACGGGATGGACATCTGGGATCTGGAGCACTCCCTGAGCTGCTGGAAAATGCCCTGCCTGTCCCTTGCTCCACGGTGACCGTCCCCACGGCTGTCCCCGTCCCTTTCCCTCGGAGGGGACACGGATGGAACAATGGGGCAGAGCCGAGCATCCAGGTGGATCCAGGAACACCAAGCTCTGGCCTTGGATGCTGCGCCACGGATTTATCCCAGCTCGGCAAGGCAAATATTTGACGAGCCGCCCTTGTGTGTGTCGGCAGGGACACGGGGACACAGCCGGGATGTCCCCGGGACCTGTCACTTCCCACGGCTTTAACACTTCGCGAGCTTTGCCAGGCCGGGATCTGGGCAGGAAGGCCAGGCCGGGCAGGGCTGAGGGTCCCTGAGGGTCCCCGCTCTGGGGTTTGGTGGCACCAGCTGGGAAAGGGGCACCCAAAGGTGTCCTGAGGGCTGGGGCAAGGAATGGCTGGGGCAGGGAATGGCTGGGGCAGGGAATGGCTGGGGAGGGCCCCTTGGCGTCAGCTCTGCCGGCTGTCCCCTCCCGAGCTTTTCCTGCTGGGATGAGAGGATCCCCGGTAGCTCTGGGAAGCGGCACTAGAGGGAGCCTCCAGGCTGGCAGCTCATTCCGGCCTCTTCTCCCGGTTTCCCCCCCGCCTCTTTTCCCACTCCCGGAGACTTCCCAGTCGAGGATTCCGACACCTGAGCCGTCCAGGCACATCCTGCCTCCCATCGGAGCCATCCCAAAGCTTCTTCCCAGAAAACTCGCGCAGCCCTGAGCTTCTTTTCCCCTCCAAAACTATCTTTTGAAGGAAATTTACTTTCCTCCCTTACTTTAAAAACGTAAATCTTTGCTGAAAATGCACGGCTGGGGGGGCAGCACTGACAATCCATCGATGCTTCTAATTTTTCCAAAGAAACCCCGGTGAATTTCATCTCCACTCCCAAATTTCAGGTCTTTACATCTCCAAGAACGACGGCTGATAGGATAAAGGTGCCTCTTTCACCTCTGCTGGGCCGTTTTTCCTTAAATCCAGTAACACCTGAAAAAAAAAAAAAAAATCGCAAAACTTTTTAAAGTAAAAACCTGTATTTTTACACCTGTAAATATGGATATTTTAAAAAATTAAATATAAAGTTTACGTTTAAATTTTAGATGTTTAAATTACATTTAAATGCAATTTTTTGTTTTTTATTTGGTTGGGTTTTTTTCCCAGAGACTTTTAAAGAAATAAACAACTTTTCCTGCTTATGCTTGAGGCCGGCTTGGACAGGGCTCGGAGCAACCTGGGATCGTGGAAGGTGCCCCTGCCCATGGAATGGGGATGAGCTTTAAAACCCCTTCCCACCCAAGCTGTTCTGGGATTCTTTGCGGATTATTCTCCGTGTCCTGCTGAATCCAAGGAGCATTTTAGGAATTTAAAGGTCTATAACGTCAGGAACACCCTTATGGAGCAGCTCCAGCTCTCCCACACCTTCCGAGGGTCCTGTCGCCAGGAATTTTCACAGGCACACGGCGAGATGCCCTTCTGCACAGGGCATCCGGGTGGGATTTTTCCATGGAAAGGGCCGGGCTCCTCTTGCAGCAGCACTTGTGGCACAACCAGTTCCCCTGGGCGCCGAGATTGGCATCAAGTTTGAAGTTCGGGCGCTGTTGACAGAGACTCTGTCAACACAAAGGTGTTGAAGGACGGGATATTTGTGGAAGAAGTCACCGGGAGGTGAAAGATATCCCCTTCAGGGGGCCTCGTCCTGCTCGGCAGGCCCTGGCTCGCCGGGATTTTCCAGGAGAAGCCAGAGGCAGGGATGTGGTGGCTCCATCTCCTCCCGGGCCAGCGCAGCTGTGCCAACATCCCCCCGGGGATGGAGCGGAACCGGAGCCCTCAGAGAGCGGATCCATGCTGGAAAACGGCCTTGGAGGCTCCACCAGAGGGTGTTTGGGAGCCAGACATCCTAAATTAGGGATAGGGAATTGTGGCTCAGCTCAGTGTGGAGATACCACAGGGGCTGGTGGAAAGGGGGATTCCCTGTGTTCTCTCTGGCTCTTTTTCCTTCCTCCCATTCCAAATACATTATCCTGGGATATTTGCTCACCCTTCCTGGGCTCACCATCCCTCTTTTCCTGCCTCTGGAAGGGCTGTGGGAAGCACCCACAGGCAGGATGCTGGCCAAAGCCTCTCCAAAGAAAATCCCTCTGGACAGAGGGATAAGCAGCTCTGGAGCCTTCTTCCATGTGCTGGTGGCTCCCAGAGGGAGCCTCTTCCTTGGGATAGGGACACAGCTTGGGGTGTTGTCCCACTGGGAGGAAATGGAGATTTTGGGGGTTGAGACTGGCCAGGGGATGATGAAGAGGGTGGGCACGGAGCCATGAGGGCCAGAATGAGGGATGGATGGATGGATGGAGGGAGGGATGGATGGAGGGATGGATGGATGGATGGATGGATGGATGGATGGAGGGAGGGATGGATGGATAGGGATGGATGGATGGATGGATGGATGGATGGATGGATGGATGGATGGATGGATGGAGAGGGAGGGATGGATGGATAGATAGGGATGGATAGATGGATGGATGGATGGATGGATAGGGATGGATGAATGGATGGATGGATGGATGGGTGGGTGGATGGATGGATGGGGAGGGATGAATGGATGGATGAATGGAGGGATGGAGGGATGGATGGATGGATGGATGGATGGATGGATGGATGGATAGGGAGGGAGGGATGGATGGATAGGGATGGATGGATGGATAGGGAGGGATGGATGGATGGATAGGGAGGGAGGGATGGATGAATGGAGGGATGGATGGAGGAATGGATGGATGGATGAGTGGAGGGATGGATGAATGGAGGGAGGGAGGGAGGAAGGGAGGGAGAGAGGGAGGGAGGGAGGGATGGATGAATGGATGGATGGATGGATGGATGGATGGATGGATGGATGGATGGATGGATGGATGAATGGATGGATGAATGGATGGATGGATGGATGGATGGATGGATGGATGGATGGATGGATGGATGTCCCCTGCCACTCTCAGTCCCCTGGAAAGCTGCAGGAGCCACTCAAGCTTTTAATGGAGATGGGAAGGAATCCCGGAGGATTTGAACCACAGGGCTTTTTGAGGAAAACCATCCCTGCTCTGGTTTGTTGGAGGCTTTGTCAATCCCAGGGTGAGGAATTTTCCGCAGGGGAGCAGATCCCGTGGGGATCCCCGGCTCTGGGCCCCCTCTCCGTGCTGCTGCTTGGGGGCTGGGCAGAAGGAAGGAACTGGAGGTGTTTTCTCTCTCGGTCACTGGAGCAGAGACAATCCCGGGGCGTTGTGTCCTGCCGAGATAAGGATCAGGCAGCCGCTGTTCTCACCTCAGCCACACCGGGATCGGGTAACCCGGCACAAACGTGGCTTTCAGGCTTTCCTGGGCTCCTCCTTCCTCCAGGTGCCTCCTTTAACTTCCTTTTTTCCTTACTTCTCCCCCCTCCCCCCCCGTTTTCTGCCAGGATGGCCGCGGCCCCATGGAGCAGCACCCCCTCATCCCACAGCTCCTTCCCGGGCAGGCTGAGCCCTGCCACTCCCGTTTCGCAGTCCCGCATATCCCACTTAATGCGTTTCCTCTCCATCCCACGTCGTCCCCGCAGCAGCCAGGCCTGACCCTCGTCTTGTCTAAGCAGGGCAAGAACCCCATTAAAAACCCCCAAAACCTCCAGGCAGCTGTAAGGAGCATCGGGGCTGCTCCACGGTGTTGGAGTTTTCCCAGGGATTCACTGGCTGCCATCCCACCGTGCCCCTAATTGCATTGTTTCCGCTGATCCACGAGGAAATTATTTATGGGCACCAGGAGCCTGCCCGGCTTCCAGAGCCTTTCAACTTTACAGGAGTTTTCCATGGCCTTGTTTGCAGGTCCGGGTTATTTTTACCCCACAATTAGTGGGGGTTGCTTTCCCTCCCTCCCTCCCTCCCTGGCGGGGGGGTTGGGTCTCTCCCTCTCTCCCGGTGGGATGGGATGGGATGGAGAGGAGAGGGGCCAGCTTTGGCCTCAGCTCATTTCTCCCCGCTCCCCGCAGAACCAGATCCCGTTTGTCCTCTGCTCTCCTGGCCCTTGGCACGGCTGATGGATTCCCAGCCCCCTCTCGGAGTGGGGTTCCCAACAGGCACGTCCGTGCCCAAAGCAAACAATCCCCCCGGAATGGTGCTGGAAAGGCACATCCCAACCCCAAGCCTCCATTCCCCGGGAGCAGGAGCTGCTGGAGCGGGGGCTCCATCTCCTCTGGCTCCTTTCTAACGGGAACTTGACACTCAAAGCACTTCCACACCGGGAAATTTGCTCCGAGACGTGGAACTGCCCGGGATAAACCCCACTGCCAGCAGCTTTCCTTCCCATCAGGGGAGTCTCTCCAGGCCGGGCTCTGCTCCCCTTTAGGATCCTCCTGGCCCCCAACCCCTTTTCCAGGCCGCGGGAATGGCTGGGTACCCTCGGGAGGAGGGAACGCGGCCTCATCCCGGTCGCCTCCTGCCTGGAAGTTGTTTTCCGTGCTCACACGTCGGCGGGTTCGGGCACACAGAGGGTTTTTTTCGGGAAGAGAGCAGCCTGTGTGGCGGGAATGAACCATCTGAGGCTGCTTTGCGCGGCCCTTGGAGCGGGGCCAGGAGCGCAGGCAGGGAAAACGCTGGGAGCCTGCTTTAATTTAGTGGTGTTGAAGTGTTCGGCTGCAATTAAGCAGCTGCAAATTAAACAGAACCAGTCATTAGGGCTGGTGGGACAAGCCCGGCAGACCAGAGGAGATAAATTATTTCCAACGGGGAATGCCAGAGCCGGGATCGGGAGTGGGGATGGTTGCCCTTTTTAGCCGTCGTCTCCTGGTTTCAGGCAGAGGAATTTCATCCCGGGGAAATGAATCCCCGCGGGTGTTGGATCTCGGGGCAGGTAAGGAGAGGGAGAAGGAACGCTCCTGTGCTCTCCCAGTCCCTCCGTCCCAGGGAATTCCTTCCTCCCTGCCTGAGCCGGGTTTTAGCTGGCAGCGTTATTCCCGGCTGTTGACGCTCCCTTTCCCTGGATCCAGCTCCTCCCTCACGGAGGGATCCGGCTCCTGTGGGACCAGCGTCAGGTCACTCCCGGGTTTGTTCTGGGGGACAATGACCCAATCCAGACCGTGTCCTGGGGGAATTCCTGCAGCCCCTGGGCTGCTTTGGAGGAAGGATTTGGGGCAGGAATTGGTGCCTGGATGAAGGTGAAGAGGGGGACGAGCAGGATTTTGGGCTGGGAATCCCCCATCTCCCGTGGGGAAATCACGGCTGAGAGGGGAAGGATGGGGCAGGCTCTCCAAAAACTGCTGGCCGGGCTTATCCATGGTGTTTATCTGGATAATTCCTGGATGTCAGCGCTCCCAGGCAACGCAGGGGGTCCACCTGGATCCCTAAAACTCCCAGCATCCTGCAGGATTCTCCTCCAAGCCCAGAGCCAGGTAAGCCCAGAAATGCTCTGTTAAATCCCTCACCTGCCAGCAGGAGCAAGAGTTACTTAAGCCTGGCCTTAAAGTCAAGCCCGGGTTTTTAAGTGCATTCCTGGGATCTGTTGACGTGAGTGGGAAGCGTCTCCCTCGGCTGCAGCGGGATTTTGCCGGCCCGAAATGGAGTCCAGATCTCCCGAAATAGATACCCCCTGCTCCGGAGCCGCGGAACCACACGGAGCCCCGGGAACGCCCGCTCCCAGAAAAGGATCCAGCCCATTCATCTACCCGCATCATGTGTGTTAAATTCTCCCGACATCTCCCAGAATTCCAGGAAATAAATGGAAACCAGTGCCCGGAGAGCGGTGCCCCGGGATGAGTGGCAGGAGCATTGTTTGTGCGCAGCCTTTCCGAAGGGAGCTCCCCCATTTCCCTCTTGCCGGGACAAGATGTGAAGTTTCGTTCCCATTTTACCCCAATTACCGGCCTGGAATTCTGGCACGGAGCCCTCCCGATAACTCCAATATCCCGGGTGCTTTCCCTACAGGAGCAGCGCTGGGTTTAGGGGGGGGGAATTCTGCTGTGTTCTCAGTCCATGCTCCCCACCCCATTCCAAGGCTCCATCCCACCGCTGCTGTCCCAGGAGATCGACACCATTCACCTGATGGAAAACCATTTGAGCTTTTCCCAAATGAAATTTTCCAGCCACTTTCTCTTATCTGGGAAAAAACAAGCAAACAAACCCAAGTCTGAAACCTCAAATCTTTCTCAGCTCGGATTATCTTCGCTCAACCCCACACACCTGCAAAAAACCAAAAAAACAAAAAACCAAAAAACAAACCGGGAAAATCCCATTTTTCTCCAAAGAGGTTTTTCGCTCCTGGAGAAATCAGTGACAACAACTTATAAGGCCATAAATAATCGTCTTCTGGTTTATTTGGACGGTCTCCCGCAGATTCGGGGAGGCAGAGCAGGGAAGAAAAGTTCTTTTTTATCCCAGTCATCTTTAATTTTGAGGGCCTCGTGCAAGGAGGAGCTGCCAGGCAGGAGTGGGGAGCAGAGGGAGAAGGACTTCTGGGATGAAGGAATCGGCCGGAGAGGACAAGGCAGCTCTTCGCAGCTTTAAATCCCGTTTTAAGCCCCCCGTTCCCACACGGAGAAATAAGCGGAGTTTTGCTGGGTTTATTCGGGGAGGGGGGGGAGAAGGGGTTTACGATGGTTGTAGCATTCTCTGCTGCTCCCCTCGCCCCGCATTCTCACACCGAGCCGAGTTTCTGCGGGGAAATGAGCCCTGAAAAGAGTTCACCCGCCTCGAAATGGCTCCAAACCCTCGGGAAATCCTCCGCAGCCGCACCGCGGAGCTCCGGGATGGCTGGAAGGGCATCCTGGGCACAGCCCTGGGCTGGTGCCCTCGCCAGGGTCTCTGCAGTGTGGCACCAGCGGGAAGAGCTGCGGAGGGGACCTTGGAAAATCCAGGACTCCCAAATCCAGTTTTTATATGTTCAGTACTACCAAATCCAGTATTTGTTTATATGCTCAGCACTGTCAAATTCAGAACTACTGAATTCATATTCGGCCCGACAAAACGTTGGATAAAATCCCTCTCCACCATCAAGGCCAAAGGATCTTGAGGAAAACTATCGGGGGTGGGGGGGATTTCAGGTGTTTTCTTCCCCCCTTTTCTGGCCGAGCAGCAGGGCAGGTTCAGAGCCATCCCCGGGGAAAACAATTTATCCCGCTTTGCAGGCCACCCTCGTGTACATCCCACCCTTCCTCCAACAAGACCCGCTCAACAAGACGAGAAGATCCTGCACCAAACGGTGCCGGATGGATCCGTGCCCTAAAGCCTGACTCCAGCATTACCAAATCCCACGGGATCTGCTCCCAACTCTTTTCCCGGAGGAGCAGATTCCCTCCTCTTCCCCGCTCCCCGGACGCCCCGTGCCAAGGCCAGCGAGCTCCCGGTGCTATTCCAGCCTCCCCGAGGTGGCCGGGAGCAGGGATCCATTCCGCCCGGAAAACAACGGGGACGAACGGCTTCAGCAGCCCCCCGGCCCCAGCACGTGCGGGGCTGGTTTGCAGAGCTGGGCCGGGGCCCGGGAGCCGATCCCGCCTGGATTTACACCCAGGCCAAGGCTTCCGCGTGGGCTCAGCCTTAAGCGGGACTTTAATCCCAAGGGAAATGTTTGGGAGGGGGTTCCGTTTCTCTTTCGGAGCGCTGCGGGAGCCAGGGAATATTCCCCAGGGAGAGAGAGAGCTGCCAGCGCCAGGCTCCGTGGTCCGGGGGGCTTTTCCGGCCCCAAGGATTCCGTGATTCCGTGATCCCGGGGCATCTGAGGAGGAGACGAGGGCTCCATGCGGGAAGGAGCCGCTCGTGTCTCACGGCGCCTCCCGCTCCCTGGACGAGCTCCGGTTTTCCCGGGAATGCCGGCAGAGAGAGGCAGGAGCCTGGCGCTGTCCTGCCGCCACATTCCGTGCGGGATCCCGGCTCTCCAAGCTCTTTCCAGAGGCGGAGGCTGCTCCTGCCGGCCGGCCCCTCCTCGCACGCGGCTCCCAGATGTCCCGAGCAGGATTTGCAGGGAATAACCTCCGATCCCCCCTCCTTCCAGCCCCAGACTCCGCCGTTAACCGGGATTCTTCCCAAAATACTCGGCGTTTTTAAATACCACCCCCCTGGGAGGGAAAGGCGATCCCTGGGCGCAGGCACCTCCAGAGCTGCGGGATGAGGCTGGAGCTGCGCATCCCCGCGCTCCGCTCGGGGCATGGAACGAGATCCCAAAGCCACCGGAACGATTCCCAGGCGGAAAAGGAGCAGAAAATCCCGATAAAGAGAAAAGCAGGACGGCTGCACGCTGTTTATTACGGATTTTCATCGCTCCGTGTTGCCCTCGCACCGGCAACGTCTCCCACCAGGAATTTCGTATTTAAAGAATCCGCGATCCCGCTCTCGTTTTCACGTTGGGAATCTCCGATCGCGGAACGTAGAGGGTGTTTTTTGGGGGGGAAGAAAATAAAAATCCAAACGGCAAAACTCCCCGGGGGTTCGGTGTGGTTTTAATCCGGGGGGGAGGGGGTTTTACGGAGGAAAATCGCTTTTGACAAATATTATTGTAAATTATCAACATGTGGCCTTGACAGAGGTGCTCGGAGGGAGCTTCGGAGAAGGATTTTATTCTGCTGAGCCCTCAAACGCCCTTCCTCAGCAAGCGGGAATATGTTCTGGGATCATCCAACTCCTTGCTTTTGGGCAAAAGGCTGGAGAAAAAAATCCCGTTGGAATTGATTTTGTGATTAATTCAGGCTCAGGCATCCAGACAGAATTGCACTTACTGGGCGTTTTCAGAGTGTCTGATCCCATTGGATTCTCCAGTTTGGATTGATCCCGATGGAAAAGGAGCTGCATGAACTCCTGGAAGAGCCGCAGCATTCCTGAATCAGTAATTAACAACAACAACAACAACAACAACAACAACAACAACAACAACAACAACAACAACAATAATAATAATAATAATAACAATAGGATGGCAGTATTAGATAATAATATAACAATATGATATGTTATTGTTATTATATAATAATTTAACAGCACCATCTAATAAAATACGATGTTATTTAATTATTTTATAATAAATAATAGGGAATAAATCCTGGCGAAACACCCGGGAATCCCTACTCTTAACTATCCTAACCTCCAGCTGCTGCAGCAGAGGAACATCCTCGACATTCCTATCCCACATCCTTGATATTTCCATCCAATATTCCTGATATTTCTATTTTTAAATTTAAAAAAAAAAAAAAAAGCCTCCAGAGCTCCCTGCCCCGCTCGATTTCATTTAGCAAAATTAACGATGTAAAATCTCGCCTCTGTCACCCGAGGCTCTGCCCGGCATAAAAACACCCGCAAAATTCCGGCAGCTTTGGCAAAAACAGGGAAAATAGGGGTTTTAAAAAACTTTTCCACGCCGGATCGTGTTCAAGCGCAGAAAGAGGGGCTGGAGAAGGGAAAGAGGAGCCGGAGCAGACGGAAACCATCACGGGCAGGGCAGGGCAGGGCAGGGCAGGGAATGGCCCGGGGGGGGCAGGTTTGGGGTCCAGGCAGCGCCCGGTGCTGCTGCTGGAGCTCCGCAGGGAGCGGGACAGGGAGCAAATTAATTGGGATGTTCCTGCCACATCTCACCTGAGCGGCCGCGCCTTTCCTTTTCTTTCTTTTCCTCTCTTTCTTTTCCCTTTCCTTTCAATAATTTTCTATTTCCACTTCTTTTTCCTTAGTTCTTTTACTTTATCCCAATTAAAAAAAAATATTATTTTATTTTCTCTTTTTATTTCCCGCCTCCGTTTTCCTTCACCTTCTACCTCTCTTCCCTTCTTACCTTTTTTCCTGCCTCGCTTCCTCCTTATTTTGATTCCCCTCCTTCTCCTACTTCTCTTCCTTCATTTCCTCTCCGTTATTCCTCTCCCTCTTCATTCCCTTTCCGTTTCCCTCTTCATTTCCTTTCCATCCCCGCTGTATCCAGGCGCACATTCCCGCGGGGGCCGCATCCCGGTGGTGTCCCCCGGGTGCGGCGACGCGGGTGGGATCCGGGGAGCAGGTGGAGGATCTTTTCTTACCGGGATCTTTTCCTCCGAAAAGCCTCATCCCCAGGGAGAGGGGGATGCTCCAGCGCCGCGGCTCCTCCGGGGGGAAAAGGCTCCTCCGCTGGCTGCAGGGGACCCCCAGACCTCCCAGAAAACCCATCCCGAGGGATCCGCGGGGCTGGGAGAGCCGCACCTGCCTTCCCCGGCCGCTTCTCGATCGCCGCCTCCCCGCGGGCTGCGGCGGCCGCTCCCCGGGCTGAGCGCGGCGAACTCATCGTGCCGGGGCTGCCACGGGGTGGGCACCGCGGGCGGGGGGCACCCGCGGGACCCCCAGCCCTGGGCGAGGCTCAGCCCCCGTTTAATCGATCCGCTCCCTTTCCCCGGGGCTTCCTCCAGCGCTCGGGCCCCGCTTGGACTCGGTGCCACGGCTCGGGCCCGGGGCTGCCCTTCGTGCCCCCCGCCCGCGCTGGGGGACACGGCGGTGACCGGCGCTGTCCTCCCCTCCCCCACGCGAGCCCCCCGCTTTAAAAGCCCCGCAAGGAGGGGTCTTTCCACGCGCTGCTTCCCCCCCGAGCCCCCCACCCTTCCAGCCTTTTGCGGGAAACACTCACGGTCTTCCCACCGAGCTCTCCATGAGGGGGGGGGGCAAAAAATCCCGGGAATCCCGCGGCCACTCGCCCCATCCGCGTTTGACAGGGCTGCTCTCGGGAACGACTTTTTGGGGCCGAAACAGGCGGATTTGGCGGCCGGTGGCCGGGCAGCAGCGCGGCCGCGGGGGAGGCCCCCCGGGCAGGGCTCCGCGCCCCCCGAAACGCCCCCGTCCCGTCCCGCAGCCCCGGGCGAAGCCCCCGCCCGCGGGTCCCGGCGGGGACGGAGGCGGGGCAGGTGCGTGTCCCTGTCCCGCGGGGGAGCTGCCCGGGGGGGACCGGGGGACCCGCGGGGAGGGGGCGATGGGACCCCCGCGCCGTCCCCGCCGTGCCCTCCCTCTGCCCGGGGGGTGCCTGGGGGGGGGCCCGGCGGCGGCGGGGCCCCGAGGGGGCGGGCAGAGGGGGGCGGCCCCCCCGGCCCCGCCGGCCGCGGCCATTTAGGAGCGGGCGGGAGCCAATGGGCGGCGGCGCCGCCGCCGTGACGGCCGCGATTGACGTGATTCCCACGTCAAATTGATCCCGGAGAGCGGCGGGGGCTCCCCGCGAGCGGGGCTCGCTCCCGGCGCCGCCAGGACCCCCCGGCCCCGCCGCCCCCCGCGCTCTCTATGCCGGGGCTGCGGAGCGGCCGCCCGGCGCTGCCCCCTCCCCGCGCCGGGCCATGGGTGAGTGCGGCCGGCCCCGGACGGGCTCCGGGACGGCTCCGGGACGCGGAGCGGGGCGCCGGGAAGGGGCAGGAGGCGGCCGCGGGTGCCGGGGTGCGGAGCCCGGCCGGGAGGGCTCCGGGCCGCCCCGTGCTCCCCGCGCCTCCCTTCGCTTTCGCTCCGCTCTCTCCCTGCGGCTCCTTCTCCGGTTCCCGTTCTTTCGCCTCCCCTCTGTCTTTTGTCCCACTCTCCTTTTTTCCTGTTCTCTTTTCCCCCCTCCTCGTTCCTGACTTTTCTTTTTCTCTCATTCTTTCCCCGTCTTTCCTCGCCCTTCTTTTTTCGCTGTCGCCTTTATCTCTTTTTCCCCCCTGTCTCTGTTTCTCCTTCCTCTTTCCTTTTTTTTTCTCCTGCCCGTTCTCCCTTCCCGCGGGCTTTCTTCTCTCTCTTTCTAGCTTCCCCTCTCCTTCTCGTTTTGCTTTTCCTTTTCCCCTTCCTTTTTTCCCCTTCATTATTTTTTCCTTCCCTTCCCCCCCCCTCCGTTTCCGTCCTTTCATTTTCTTCCCTTCCTTTTCTTTTCTTCTCCTTTTTGCTCCTTCCCCCCCCCCTTCCTTTTTTCGTGCTTTGCTTCTCCCCTTCCCTTTTCCCCTTTCCCTTTCTCCCCTCTTTTCCCTCTCCCCCTTCCCGCCGCAGCGCCATCCCCATCCCGCGGGCCACCGCCGCCGCTCCCGCGCCGTCCCGATCCGTGCCGTTCCATGCCCGCCCGTGCCGCGCCGTGCCAGCCCGTGCCCTCCCGCCCCGCAGAGCACACGTACGGCGAGGTGAACCAGCTGGGCGGCGTGTTCGTGAACGGGCGCCCGCTGCCCAACGCCATCCGCCTGCGAATCGTGGAGCTGGCGCAGCTCGGCATCCGGCCCTGCGACATCAGCCGCCAGCTCCGCGTGTCGCACGGCTGCGTCAGCAAGATCCTGGCCCGCTACCACGAGACGGGCTCCATCCTGCCCGGGGCCATCGGCGGCAGCAAGCCGCGGGTCACCACGCCGGCCGTGGTCAAGCACATCCGCGACTACAAGCAGGGCGACCCCGGCATCTTCGCCTGGGAGATCCGCGACCGCCTGCTGGCCGACGGCGTGTGCGACAAGTACAACGTGCCCTCGGTCAGCTCCATCAGCCGCATCCTGCGCAACAAGATCGGCCCGCTGGCCCCCGCGGGGCCGCCGCCGGCCGCGCTGCCCTGCGCGCACATCTACCAGTACCCGTACCCGGCCGCCGCCGCGCCGCCGCCCGCCAAGGCCGCGGGACACCCTGCGGGACACCTCGGGGCCCCCCCGGTGGCCCTGCCCCGCTCGTGGCCCTCGGCGCACTCGGTCACCAACATCCTGGGCATCCGCACCTTCGTGGAGCAGGCGGGTGGGTACCGGCAACCCCGCTTCCCCCCTCCCCCTTTTTGGTTCTTTTTTAGTCGATTTTTTGGGTCGGCTTGGGTTGTTGTTTCTTTTTTTTCTTCTTCTTCTTTTTTTTTTTTGTCTCTTTGTGTTGGCGGTTTTTTGTTCGGCTGGGTTGGTTTTTTGTCTGTTTGTTGGTTTGGAGGGTTTTGTTGGTTTCGGGCTTTTTATTTGTTTCGGGGGTTTAGTTTGTTTCGTGCTTTTCGGCTTGTTTGGGGATTTTTTGCTTTTTTCGCCTTTTTATTTGTTTCGTGCCTCTTCGCTCGTTTCGTGCCTTTTTGCGTCTTTCCTGCTTTTTTATTAGTTTCAGCTCCTTAGTTTATTTCGGTTTTTTGTTTTGTTTTGTTTTGCTGATTGTTTCTTTCGTTTTTTGCTGTTTCAAATCTTTTTGTTTATTTCGTGTATTTTCCTATTATTCCCCCCCCTTCCCATTTTTCCCCCTTTTTTTCTCTCAAGGGCCTCCCCCCGCTCCACCAGCCCGTCGGGGCGGCGGGGCCAGATGCGGCCTCGACTCAGCCACATCTTGAACTTTTTATGAAAAATGTGGAAAATATTTTCCTAGGGGATGATAGATTGCCGACCGCAAATTCGGAGCCCTGAATTTCGCTCCGCAAAGGGGGATTAAAAAAAAAAAAAAAATATATATATATATATATGTGTGTGTGTGGAAAGGGTGGGGGAAAGAGGGAAAAATAAGAGGAGAGGAAAAAATCAGAGGGAAAAGGGAAGAGGAGGCAGCTCGGATCCGGCCTCCAGGATTCTCCCGAGGAATTCGGGAATTCTGGGGAGCAGCGGCAGCGCCAAGCCCCAGCCCGGGCGGCTCCAGAGGGGGGGACAAGCGGGCCGTGGCAGGGGGTGCGGGTCCTTTTATCCTTCCAAGAGCCCGAGTAAATCAACCGCGCGCGTTTCCCCCCGCGCAATCATTTATCCTTAAAATTCCGATGTCACTTCCCTAAATCCCCTCCGTCAGGAGAGAAATTGGGGCCCCTAAATTATCGGGGATTGGGAATTGCGAGAGGGAGGAGGGAGACGGCGAGGGGGGGCTTGTGGGGGGCCAACCCTCTCCCCGGGCTATGATCCCGAATTTCGGGATGCTGCAGGGAACGCACATTCCTGTGCCCCCAATCCGTGGGTTTTACACAATCGGGCGTTTGGAAAAGCGGGAATTCCCTCTGTTTCACCCCAAAAGCTGCTCGGGCGGGCCAGGCGCGGGGCGGTCGGGGCTGACGCTTTGTTCCCCAGGGGCCCTGGCTGGCACCGAAGGGGCCGCGTACCCCACGAAAATGGAGGAGTGGCCCAGCGTGAACAGGAGCGGCTTCCCCGGGCCGGGCCAGGCGGTCAACGGGCTGGACAAGGCTGCCATGGACGGCGACATCAAATACCCGCAGGTGAGGGCTGGGGACAGGGAGGCGACAGGAGCGGGGCTGGAATGGGGCAGGGGAGGACAAGGCAGGGGGGCCAGGGAGGTGGGAAGAGAGGTGGGAGGAGAGGACAGGGACACCCGTCCGCCCCCGAGCGCGACCCCCCGCGCCGGGCGGGCTGTTCTGAGCCCCCTGTCCCTGTCCCCCCCCGTCCCTGTCCCTGTCCCCAGCCCGGCGCGGGGCTCTCGTCCATGGGCACCTTCCTGCCGGCCTGCGCCTACCCCCCCTCCAGCCAGCCCGGTGTCTACGGCGGCTCCCCCGGCGCCTACATCGCCCCGGGCCCCCCCTGGCAGCCGCAGGGGACCCCCCTGGGCCACCACGGCCACGGCGTGACCGTCCCCGGCGGCGACCTGGCCATGGCCTTCAAGCAGCCCGGCAGGGAAGGTGAGCGGGGACAGCGCGGGGACAGGGCCGGGAGGGAACCCCACACTCCGGAGGGGCTGCCCGGCTGCGGGTCTGAATGATCCACCCCATTCCCGCATCCGGCGCTGCCGCGGATCCCTGCCACATGCCCGTTCTAAGTTGGAATTTCCCTCCTCGCTCGCTGGGAATCGCCAGGGGATGGGGAAGATTCCCGCGCTGTTCATCCCCCCGGGAACGAGGTCGGACAGGGCAGGAGCCTTTCCCCGTGTCGTTCTCCCCCCCCTCGCCCCCCCCCCCCCCAGATTAACACCGGGAGCCTTGGAATGACGCGGAAAGGCAGGAGTTGTGCCCGGGAATCATTAACTCCTAGTGATTACCTACCAATTATTAACTGCCGGCAATTATTTAACGATTTGTTCATAGTTATTAGTTATCATAATTAACTGTTATTTTATTTAATTGGTTCCCGCCAATATGAATGAATTATTTCCCGCCGGGAGTCCCACGGGAGCAATTTGGGGCTGTCAAAGGGGCGTTGCTTTTATGTCCTGTTAATTATTTCGCCTCATTAATAGAGCTCGATTCCCTCGTTCTAAAAATCCCGATTTTCCCGCCCTGGCTATAAAATCCCCGCCGAAATTTCCGTCATTTCCCCCGCGGCATTTCACTTTCTGTTAATTAATTTGTTGTTAATTCGCCCTTTTTTTTTTTTAATGCTGGTTTTTCCGTGGTTTAAAATTTTTGTTTGGTTGTTTTTCTGTTTTGTTTATTTTTAATTATTTTAACATTTCTGACCTGCTGCGAGGTGTAAGGTCGACTGTGCCGGGGAGGAGAGACTGAGAGTGAAAACAGAGAAATTAAATTTATTATTTAAAGATTAAAAAAAAAAAAAGAGGGAGAGAAAGGAAAGGGAAAGAAGTAAGGAAAAAAATAATGAAAAAAAAAACCACAACAAACCAAAAACGAGAAAGAAGGGGAAAAAAAAGATATAAAACGACCGGAGTCACGTTCACATACTTAATGTATTTTCGAGATATTTAAAATTATGTTGAGCCTGATTTTCTGATTTCCCAATTCTTAAGCTGTTTTGTTCCCAGACTTTCTCTAAACCTTTGTGGTTTTTTGATTTTTGGTGGGGTTTCTTTGCTTTGTTTGCGTGGGGTTTTAAACCGATTTTTATTTATCTCCTTTAAAGCTTTTTTTTTTTTTTAAATCTTTTTTTTTTTTCTTTTGGATCGGTGTTCTGGTTCTGCCACTTATCTGGGACGAGGGAAATGTTGGATTATCCGACGAAAGAGCTGGAGGAGGAAGGGTGGGCTGGGCTGGGGGTACCTGCGGCGAGTGGGAAAAGTGGGAAAAGGACGGAAAGAAGGAAGGAAAACCAGCCAAACCCAGCGAGGCAGTCCCAGCCCTTTCCCGATTTCCTGGCTTTTCCCTGAAAACTCTCCCTGCCTATCCCAGTGCCTCCAGCAGCCCCGGGATGAACATCCCTGCTCCCGAAGGTGGAATTCCCGAGGGCTGAGCTGGGCTGGGCTGGTGCTCAGCAGGAATTTCATCACCCCTGGAATGGTGGCGCGGTCCTGTCCCCTCCTCCTCCCCGGCACCGTCCCCTCCCGGGACACCCCAGATTTTAGGAATTTTTAGGGATGTGTTCTGTACGTGGCTGGGGCTGGTCGGGGCCACCTGTCCGGGTAGCCCCATGTCCCTGGCAGCGCCACCGGCGCTGTCCCTGCCGCTGGGGGGGACACGCCCGCTGTTGGGGGAACCCCGAGCGGCTCTGCGGGCACTTTTTGGGGTGTCCCCGTGCTCGCAGTCCCTCCATCCCCTGCCTGGTCTGTCCTTCTCCCTCTCCCCTTCCCTGCAGGGCTGGACAGAAAACCGCCGAGCCCCGCGGGGAAAGCTCCGGAGCCCCTGAGCGCCATCCATGGAATCTCCATCCCGACCTCCTCGTCCTAGAGCCGCCGAGCAGCTGCCCAGGGACTCCTGGGGTCTTGGGATCAGCTCCTGCAGGCCGGCGTGGGGACAAGGGGCCAGCCCGGGCGGTGACAGGTGACTTTGTGCCACGGCAAATCCCCGGCAGGACATTCCCAGAGGGATGCTTCGCCTCCATTGGATCGGGATGACGGAAGAGACTCGAGCCTTCCTTCTTTTTTATTTTATTTTATTCCTCCCCCCCTGCTTCCAGTTTTTCCTTCTTTCCCATATTCCCGAGGACTGTTGGATGCGGCGATTCCCTCCTGCGGCATTCCCGGCTCTGTCCCAGTCCGGGGGAGCAATTCCTGGCTTCCCCATGGAGGACCCGTGCCGGAGCCCCTTTTCCAGCCCCTTTCCGGCGCCTCTGCCCCGGGACGGAAATGGACCAGGACTTTTTATGGGATATTTTTCTGATAAGGAACCTTAATAAAAAGTGACAACCGCGGGCACGCTGCGGTGGCCCCCCGTCCCTCAGGGCCATCCCCATCCCTTCTCCAGGGCTCTCCGGGAGCGGGAGGACGCGCTGGGATTCGTCGGAATCGGCTGCCAGCCCCGTGCGAGTGCACCGCAGCCCCGCTCCCTGCGCTTCCTCCCGGGATTCTCCCGCCTCCCGGGGCTCCGTGGCCACCTCCCTCCCACCTCAGCTGGCGCCGGGGGACTGCCAGTCTCCCCCGCCCCTCCCCCAGCGGACTGTCCCCGTGTCCCCTCCGGCCCGGGCAGCCAGCTGGGACGCGTTCAGGATGGGGTTTCGCATTCCCTGGCTCCTCCAGCCGCTGCCGCTGGCGTCGGTCCCTTCATTGTGTGGGAAGGGGCAGGTCGGGAATATCCTGGCGGGAGAAAACACGCCGGGACTTCTGCGGAGAGGGCGGCTTGGTGGGAGGGAGGGAGGGAGGGAGGGAGGGAGGGAGGGAGATGCCAGACGCATCCCACCCGGGGAAAGGATTCTGTCTCCAACCTCGGCGTGGCAAAACTCGGTCCTGCCTCTGCTTAAGCCGGGCTTTAATTCCCGCTGCAGAGCTCGTCAGGGAGAGCGGGGAATTTCAAGGAGGCGGGAGCACGGTCCCAGGGCAGGATCTGCAGCCCGACTGCGGCTGAGTGGGTGTTAGGGGTGTGAGGATGGGGGAGCCACCTGAAGGCGAGGAGGAGCAGCCCCAGCCCGTCTCCTGCAGGGCTTATCCATTAAAAGCCGCGTTCCAGCGTGGGGAAGAGCAGCTTTGGGAATGATGAGGGACAGCAGAACCCTGAAAATGTGGCGCTTGCAGTGTGGCGGTTCTCGCTGGGGCCCCTACTCCCTGCATTCCAGACCGGGATATCCCTGAGAATACGGGATGGGGGCTCTGAGACGAGCAAGGCTGGAGTCAGACCCTTCCCATTCCATTCCTGCCGGGATGGGGCACAAGCACCTGAGCTATTCCCTTCCAAGACTGCCGAGGACCCGCAAAAACCCCGGCAAACCGGCTGGATGCTGAGAGTCACCCACAGCCCCAGGGCAAAGGCGGCCATTCCCGGGCACTCCCGGGGGGGGGGGGGGGGGGGCGGTGATTAAAAATCCCATTTCCAGGATTTCCAGCGGAGGAGGGATTCTCTCATTAAACACCCCCAAAATATTTCCCCGTGCCCAGCGGAATTCCCGGGGCAGGCAGAGCCACCAAAAACCCCAGCCCGGTGGCCCAAACCGGCTGGCACCTGTCGGGGGGTGCAGGACATCGTGGCTTGGGGTCCCCAGGGAGGAGGGATGAGGAGAAGCTTTGCTAGGTTGGAAAACCCCGTCGGGACCTGTATTCCCACGGGAGCACAGGGAAAACCCCTGGGGGAATTCAGTGCCCACCTCAGCTGGGAGCAGAGACCCCGAAAAATCCCCCAAATAAATAAAACCGGGTTCTTAGGCAGGGCGAGGTGAGGCGCTGCTCTGCCTCGCCACAAACCAGGCAGCCTGACAGAATCCAGGGAAAACTGGACTTGATGGGGGCAGAACTTTTGGAACCGATGGGAGCAAGGCGAGGGGGTGGAAACGATCGGCTCTGACGCTTCTGCAGCCGCGCTCCTGTCAAAACCCATCCCGTCCCTCGGAACGCGGCGGCTCCGAGGGAACGGGGTTCCCATGCCGGAAAAAAAACGGGGCTGGAACTGTTTCCATCAGCTCTACCTGCCCCACGTATCTCTAGCACCCTTTGGAGAGCACGGAGCGGGATGGGGAATGTTACTGGAGACTCGCCGGTGGAGCCCGGATTGATTTTCTTCCCGGCGTGTTTGGAATCCTAAGGATTTGAAGCCATCCCTCTGCTGTAGGAAGGGGCTGGGGGGAGCGGGGCTCGCAGATGTTTGGCACCAGTGCAGGATCGGCTCTCCCGGGATCCCAGCGCTCCTCGCTCCGGGTTGCGGCCGGAGACGCGGGAGGGGCTGGAGGGGGGGATCCCCTCGGAGCTCAGAGATGGCCCGGGGAAGATCCAGGCTCATCATCCTGTGGGTGATCCCAGGATCCTAAAGGCTGGGCTCTCGCATGCCCGGGCTGGAAAAGAGACGATCTAAAATCCCCCGAATCGGATCGGTGTCAATCCTTTGGGCTCTTTGGAGCTAAATCCTCCTCCTCCTCGTGCAGGAACTCGGGAAAATCCGTGCCCAGCTCTCCGGAGAAGCTGCAAATCCCCACCTCGTTCGCAGGGTTATAAACCTGCCCACAACTCCTTAAGTTGCGCTTGGAAACGGGAATTTGATTCCCAGCTCCCTCAGGCACTTCATAACCTTCCCTCTTAATGGAGAGTTTCTCATTTTCGGGGAACCCAGCAGGTTTTTACCACTGGGAACCTTCCCCAAAACTTTTCCTTGCTGCTCCCAGCCCACGGCCCGGGAAAATCCCACCTCATTTCCCAGCGAGAGGCTGGAGAAGGGGCTTTTATTCCCTGGAGCTGCCGGGAGAGGTTTGGAACGGGAAGGTTTCGAGGGAAAGCATCAAGGATCAGTCTGGGATGCGTGGGATCAGCCATTCCCGGGGATTGAGCGGCCGTGGAAGAGTTTTGACAGAACTCTCCGTAATTTGTAGAAAACTGGGGATGATGAATGGCAGGAAAAAATTCCCCGAGCCCCAGTTAGAGTTTCACTCCACCACCGAGCAGCTCTGTGGGTTCGGGGCTCCTGGCAGAAGCTTCCGATGGATTTTGGAGGAATTTTTTGGGAAGGAAGATCAACGGCAGGGCTGACAAACCTTTTCTTCCTTGTTATTACTGATAGGAATTTAATCGTTCCCGTGGGGAAAACCTCCCTCCTCCTTCCCACCCCTCCTCCTGCAGCAGGAATATGAAAAGTCCTTTTAATCCCGAAGTTATATGGACCTGGCAAGGACCAGCGAAGCTTTCGCTCCCGGAGATAGCCCCGTTCTGGCACCATGATCCCAGAAAATGATGTCATGCGGGATTTCTGTGCCAGAGTTTTCCCTTTCTTCTTTGGATTTTGCGGCGATGTCAAAGTTCCTCTCCGGAGCAGGTCTGGTTTTAATATTCCGTATTTACGTTTTTCATTTCGGGGCTGGCTGGAGCCTCTGTCCGTCCCAGCCTCGCGGGTGCCGCCGGAAGGAGCGAGGAAGAGGAGCTGGGATGGATTGGTGGGCACCGCTCGATTCCCAAACCTTGGGAGGCGGCCCTAAAAGAGTCCCTGCTTATTTCTCGGGAGCTGCAATTCCCTCTGCTGCACCCTGCCGCTGCTCCTGTGCCCCTTCCCACAGGGAACACCTCCCTTTGCCAGGAAGGAGCTCGGAGCTGATCCCAAACCTCATGAATCCATGAAAAATCCCTGGGAAGTGCAAGGCCCAAGGTCCCAGAGTACCCATGCCCTGTGGGATTAGAGAGGAGCAGAGTTTCCCAAAGATTTTCCTGATCCCAGGAGGAGACCGGAGTCTCATGGAGATGGATCCACATCCCTTGGGCTGCTCGGTGCTCCCATGGGATAAAGTGGGAATAAATCAGGCAACTTTGGCCAATCCCAGCTGCCCAAACCTTTTCCTGCAGGAACACTCTGGAGCCAGCAGGGAATTTGTCCTTGGGTTCCCTGGGATTGCCAGAGCCATATTTTAAAGTTGGGAATCGTTGTCAGCAGGCTCCCGGCACGGCCCCCGGAGCTGGTGACTCAAATGTGACAGGAGGTGAGGTCAGGTTGCGGATGAGGCCGCTCCAAAGCCTCTCCCAGAAAACCAGGGATTTGGGGAAAGGGATGAAATGTGCCGGGTGAAAAAGAAAATCCCACCAAAGTGCTGGAAACCTGCTGGAAAGGGAGAACAAAATTCCCTCTGGCAGGAGCTCCGTTGCTCTCAGAGTCAGCCGGTGAGTTCCGAAGCCAACGCTCCACCAGGAGCAAAGGGCCCTGTGTCCGTGGGGCTTGGAAGTAGGTCCATGAGGGATTCCCAGCTTGGATCCTGGGTGAATTCCATCCTTCCAGGACAGCCTGGAGACGTGAAGGGGGAGGTGAGAAATGGCCAAGGGAGCCCATGGAAGGATGGTCGGAATTCTCCGAGTTTCACCTGCTGGGTCAATCCTGAGAGGCTTCCAAGGAATTTCTCAGCTCCAGGAACTTCCCTGCCTCATGGACATTCCCTTTCCTTTGTTCTATCTTGGATGAGGCGGGGCCACCTGGCTCTATCCAGCCTGGGAATCACCTCCAGGAAAAACTCCATGCCAGAAAGAGCTCCCAGAGCCAGAACTGCCAAACTCCATCTCGCTCCGGAATTAAATTCCCTCCCGTCTCCCAAGCAATAACAAAACACCAACGTTACAGAAAAGCTGTCAGGAATCTCATTGTTTTCCAAACACCACAGACCCCTCTCCATTTCAAGGAACGAGCAGGATTGCTTTTGGGGCTGGAAGGACTGAGTAAGCACCAAGATTCCCAAACAGAACTCTGTTGTCCGAGGGAACGGGGGAGCAGCTGTGGGATAGGAGTGTACCCCGAACACGGAATTTTAACTCCAAAGAAACCCCAGCCCCGAAAAGAGTTAAAGGAACAGCAAACATTTCATCCCGCCTAACGCGAGGTTGGAAAGGGACCGGCTTTTAAGGGAATTGCCCATAACCACAACAATATTTGGGGGCTGAGCAGGGCCTAGATTGGGTGCAGATGTTCTGCTGGCATTCGCATGCATCCCGAAGGAAAAAAAAAACCCTTTTTTCCTGGAGTGCCCGGCGCTCTGGAGTCGCTCGAGCTTTACAAACGAATTATGAACACCAATTACCTGCTCCGCCGTAAGGCTGGGCCCACTCTTGGGCCAAGCTTTACAAAGCCCAGGCTCAGGCCTGCCCTGGCTCCTGCTCCCCATCCAGACGTTTTTTAGGAGCAGAATGTGCTGATTTATCCAAAATACCAATTCCTCCATTAACCCTCCTGCTCCCGTTCCAAGCAGCCCAGGCCAGCTGAGGCTGGAATATTTTGGGGGATTCTCTGGGCTTTCATTGCTGTGGAGGAAGGAGGCTGCCTTAACTCTTCCCTTCGCTTTCTCCCATTGATTTTTCCATGGAATTCCCAGGGGCTCAGGCTCCGGATGAGGCAAAGAGGGTTGGGGGTCACCTTGACAGCACCAGTGTTGTTTCAAACGGGTTGTTTCAAATACTCCCATTCCAAGGCTTTTTCCTGTTATTCCTGCAGGGAATAACACTGGAGTAACGCAATCCAGAGGAAATATTCCCATTTAAACAGAGTCCAGGCTTTGGGAATGAAGGACCCAGCAAAGACTGGGAAAATCCAGCTCAAGGAACCCTTTTATGGGAGGCATTCTGCAGGGAATGGCTTTGGAGCGGGAGAGGGATTTCTCACTCTATCCACAGTATTAATTCCAAGGGCTGGGAGCGGATTGGAGCCTGGAATGTGCTTCCCAGGTTAATAAATCTCCACAGGTTTATTGCTCAGGATAAAGCCCATTTTCCTCAGCAAATAACCAGGATCATTCGGGGTTAGAGCCATTCCTCAGGAAACGCTTCATAACCAACGTTTTTATGGGTATCCGAGGAAATTCCTGCTCCAAGGAACATGGGCCCGTAACTTTTATCTGCCTTTAAAACAAAATCTGTTATCTTTTACGGCCACTTCCAGAGAGTCCCACTATCACTTTCTATAAAATTCAACAACATTCCTCCTCCAGCCTGGAAAATCAAGACCAGAGCTGGGGGAAAAGTGAAAATGCCTTTTTTTTGGGGGGGGAACATTTTAGGAATTTCGGAGCTGTTTCCATTTCAAAGCCTCTGCGCCCAGCTGGGGCCTGGCAGAGCCCCCTCAGACGCTGCCACCAATTCCTCCGGAATTGCTTCAAAATGGTTTTGGAGGATGAGCTTTCCACAATGTCCTCAGCCTCAACCACGATCCTGCTTTTCTTGCTGTGTGCAAACTTCCAAACAAAAGCATTTTCACCCGGGACCGTGTTCCAGGTGAATCCACGGATCCCTCCCTTAATCATCCCCTCGGTTCTTTGCACAATCCCTGCTGATCCCTCAGGTTTGTGGTGGGATTCAGCCTTAGATCATTCCCGTCACAGGTTTCCTGCTTTTTGGGGAATTTTTGCCAAGAAATTACTCCCTTCTCCAATGCCACCACAAACCAGTGACTTTCTCCCTCTTTTTTCCCCTCACCCCCCATTTTTTGGGATAGAAAGAGCCTGATATCCCATTCCCACACAGCTCCGAGCACTGCAGGGATCCTGCTCTCCTCCGGAGCCATTTCTCCATAGCCATTAGCCAATCCTTCATGGAACCACCCCATAAATAACGAGCCATGGGGAGGGCCCGGGAGCTCATTAAATCCACGGAAGTTTCCTCAGGGAAGCCGGGATTTTACTCTAGTCCTTTGAAAATCTTTGGGAATGGCTCGGGGTGGGACACAATTAACAAGAAAGCTCACAAAATGTTCATTTTCCTTGTTGCAATTATCCCACCCAGCTGGAGCCTGGGCCAGCACCCACCGGAGAGAATGGATTGGATCCCTCAGGAATGGGAAGAGGGATTGGAGCCTCGTGTTTGTTTTTTCAGGCAGAGGTTCAGGGAGTGCTTCCCAAAATCAGCCTTGGGGAGGGGGAGACTCCCACAAACCTCCCCTGCTCCATGGAAAGGGCTGGAATGGAAGGGCTGCTCCCTCTCCAAGCAATGCTTCCCCCCAAAAATATGGAACACCGAGCAAGGATAAAAAAATCCAGGCAGTTATTGACGGGAATGAGGATTATTTGTAGTAAAGATTAAGCCTTGATTCACTTCGTCCTCCAAAGGTTGCTGCAACCTCCGGAACATCCCGCAAATCCTCGGACTCATCATTATTGGAAGTGATGGTTCAATATTCCACAGAAAAGATGGAGCCCCCGAGAAAGAGACTGGGGGGGGGGGGAGTTTTATGGAATTGTAAAAACCCAGCGTTTCCCCAGCCAGGAGTGCGATTTATGGAGTGAAAGGTGGGATAGATGGGAAATAGGTCATTGATAAATCAGGAACCAGCTCAGGCAGGACATGGAAAAATGCTTAAGCGGGATGAATTTTCCCAAATTAAGACAGGCTCTTAAATTTCCTCGGATCCTGGTTAATAAAACTGATACGCTGGATATTCCAGGGGGCATGGATTCCCAAGCAGAACGCCCTCCATCCGCTGGAAAATCTGGCGGGAGACAGCACCAGGGTCCTCAGCCTTCCACAGGGAGAGGTCAACCTTCCATAGGGATAGGCCCTGAGCCCTGGAATTCTCTGCCTGATGGGAAATGAGAGATCCAAAGCACCAGAATGTGCCCGCAGATCCCAGAGATTTCCTGGATTTTCTTCCCTCCAGAGTGGGGCAATCAGGGAATGTTGAGGATGAGCAGGGGGTGTGGATGGGAAGATGGGACAGTGATGGTTCATCACAAGATCCTGAAGGAATTCCGGCTAATCCCTGGAATCATGTGGGAAATTTGCATTAACATGCCCAGGTGCTTGCGGAAGCCCTTCATCCATAAACGCTGGGAAAAGGCAACGGAATTCCAGTTGTCTTAACTGGTAACATCCCAGTTCATATTTTAACTGGTGTCATCCCAGAATTTATTTTAATAGGGATATATATCAACTGGGAATAAAATCAGACTATATTTAAATATTAGTTAATTCATTCATTAATCAATTTAATTCAATTAATTAAACGTAATTTAACATTTCCCATCATTTTTGGTATGACTGATTTCAGCGTTACTGGGGTATTGACTCACCTGCTCCGACTCTTCCCTACGATCTTCCCACTTGGAAGGGAAAAAACATGCCGGGAAAACGGGGAAATGCTTCCTAAAGCTCCCTGGGACCAAAACTGGGATGGGCCGTGCATTCCCAGATTCCAAGGTGTCCCAGGAGCACTGGAGTTAATTAAAGCACCTGGAAGGAGCTTAAAATCCCTTGAAACCCTGGGAAATGCCAACAAGAAGTGCTGGGAGGAGCTGGGATTTGTTATCTCCCGGGATTAAATTCCCCTATTGATCCACGTGGGAGCACGGTCAGGATAAACCCTGAATCCCGGAGCGGGATAATCCCTGAATCCCGGAGTGGTGACACAGGGGAGGAGCTGCACTTTTAGGGAAGGATGGTTTTCCACAGGAAACGTTGCTGGCAAAGGGAGCTCGGGAATCGCGCTTCGGCTGAGGTGCGTCGCTTCCCGCCTGGAATGACGCGGATTCCCGGGAATGGCGGTACCTCCGATCACCACAACGGTGTGCAGGGAATCCCAAATGCAGGGAATGGGAAGGACCTTAAAGCTCTTCCCATTCCATCCCACCATGGACACCTCCCACTGCCCCAGGCTGCTCCAAGCCCCAACGTCCAACCTGGCCTCAGACACTTCCAGGGATCCAGGGGCAGCCACAGCTGCTCTGGGAATCCCATTCCAGTCCCTCCCCACCTTCCCAGGGAAGGATTTTTCCTTAATATCCCATCAAACCCTGTGTCAAGTCCCCTGCCTCTCCACTTCTGTGTGTTGTCCCATTATCCAAGAGGGCTCCTCTCTGCCTCCCCATTCCCATCCCAAGGAAGGGACACCGGGATCTCCAACTACCACAAAGGCTTTGGATAAGATGAGCCCATAATGGAAATTTTTGGCCAAAAAACCCCAGCCCATGCGGAATCCCAACGCTTTTTGGGGAAAATCTCCAACCCCAACCGTGTCACTTTGGGTCAACCTGAACCATCCTGAGGGCTTCGTTTGGTTTTCCCGAATAATTGAACTCTTTTGTCCCTTAATTTGGGTCAAACCAGGAATAAACAAACGCTTTTGGGAACAAAAGGTTCTGCTTGAGAAATGTCAAATGTTTCACCGAGCCTGCAGTGAAATGTTTTGACATTCCCTCCAAAAAAGAAAGGGAAAATCTGTGCTTTTCCCGAGCTGGAATCAATAGCTGGATTTGACCCCAAAGTGTGAAGAGTTTTTCTTTTCTTCTGCAATCCCGTTTTTTAACGGAATTGCTTTCTGTGGCCAAAGGAAAAATACCCTAAGCCGAAGGGTGCTTCTCCTCCAGAATCCCTGCAGGATTCCAGGTGGGATCTCACCAGAATTCCCCCTCCCCTGCTGTGGGATCAGCCCGGGACTGGGGGATTTCTGAGCTGCCAAAAAAAGCGGCCCGTTGGCGACACATTCCCATCTTTTTTTCCCCTCTCCCTGATTTTTTTTCCCTGTGCTTGACAAATGGACAGAAATCCCTGGATGAAAGAGAAGGACAGAGGGAGAGAAGGGAAAACAAGGAGAGCTTTAAGGATAACAAACAGAATAAACCTCATCAGGAAATAATCAAAGGGAATGTCCCTTGTTCCAGATGCTGGAATGTTTGGCAAATCCCATGGGAAGGGAAAGGTATCCTGGACTGAGTTGCCTCCCTTGGGATGCTGGAGCTTTCCAAGCTGCAGAGGTGGATTTGGGGCTGGAAAACCCTGCAGGCTCGGAAAGCCAGGAGGCAATTCCCGGTGATTTGGGATATTATCCTGGATCCCAGTGTTTTGCCAGGTACAGCCACAGCAGGTGGGGCTGAGGATGACGATGGGTGTTTTCCTCCCTAGAACACCTGGATTCAGCCGTTTTCCCTGGAAAACCCTGCTGTGAAGGAGCACCCCCCCATTCCCAGCCATCGCAGTCTCCCCGGCAAAGCTGGGAGTGTTAATTGGATTTTTCCAAAACTTCATTTTTCCCGACCATGACATCATTTCCCCACTGCTTTCAGCAGACGGATCCAACAAATGTTTCCTATTTTTCCTCGGGATTCAATCCCGAGATGGGCTCCGGCCTTGGCAGGAATTGAAATTTATGGCATTTAGGGACATTTATTTTCATTTCCAAGGAAAGGCCGAGCTGCACAAACATTTTTCATCCCGTTTTTTTCACTCCGTGTGCCGCTTTTCCCTGCCTTAGGAATTATGAAACGTCTGCTTCCAGAGCCAGGGGGAAAAGGGGAAAAAAAAATCCTCTGTTTTTCAGGGGGAAATGTGTACAATTAATATCAGTTTACACATCTGGAATAACATCAAACATCTGCATCCCGGGGATTCCTCGGGACATAAATCCTGGAAGGGCCATAAAGAGTTGTTTAAGGACCTTGTAACAGCTTTCGTTAAGGAATATTATCCAATCTGAAAGATTTGTGGGAGTAAGAGCTCTGGAAGCGCTGCCGGAGCTTCCTTCGCCCAGGAAGCAAATTTTCCCAATAAAAACGAAGAAGCTGGAGCAGATCCTTGGCCAGTTCCAATGAAGAGTGGCTGCTCCAGTTTATCCAAGCCGGATAAGCTCTGGAAGAGTTGCTGGTGAAGGAATGTCTAAGCAGGGCTGAAAATTCCAGAATGAAAAAGCAGGAGGTGCTCTTCAATCCCAGAGAAAACACCTGGAAGTGTTCCAGGCCAGGTTGGATGGGGCTCGGAGCAACCCAGGATAGTGGAAGGTGAAACCAGGTGGCATTTAAGGTCCTTTCCAACCCCAACCATTCTGGAATGCTGGGATTGCAACTCCTCCGTGCTGGGAATTCCCATGTCCAGCCAAGGGATTTCCCTCCCCAGCCCCTCCAACCCGGGGCTCTAATCCCACCTCAATTCCTGAGGCTCCAGGCCATCAAATCCGGGACTTACCTTCTGAGGAAAAGTGACTGGAAGCACTCTCAGCAATCCCCCTGTGTTCCACAGGGTTTATTTCCCTCTTTCCTCCCTTCCAGGATTCGGCTCCCTGAAGGAAGGGGGGTAGGAATTTCAGTGCCAATAAAGTTTTACATCCTTTCCCTAGTATCTACTTTTTTAACGTGGATTTTGTTTTCCAGCCGTGGGGTACCTGACCCTGCAGGGGCATAAAGGATTTACTGGCAAGTGTTTGGGATGGGGGAAGAAATTTCCCCCCTTTTGCCTCCTCGTAAAAGTTTTAATAAAATCAAATTATGGAGCATTTAGAGGGAAATCGATCTTTAATTTTACTGGAATACCGGAATATTGCCAAGCTGGCTCGGCATCTCCAGGAATCAAGGAGCGAGCAGGGGAATAAATGGGTTCAGCCAGGCTGGATTCCTGAATTTCCCGCTGCCCTGGGGGAAGATGGGAATGCTGGCCCCATCCTGAGCAGGAGCCAGGAAAAGCCTGGGCTGGAGACTGGGATCCGCCAAGGAAAGCTCCTGCCCCTCACCCCTTTCCCATCGTCCGTGTGCCAGCTGTCCAGGGATCAGCATTCCTGGGAGGTGTGCTCCAGGGTTGCCCATCCAAAGTATCTCTGGATTCCTGATCCCTCTCATGGTTCTGGTGGAAAACCAACATCTCCCAAGGGTGATCCCAGCTGCCCTATGGAATCACCCGTCTTTCCCAAATAATTCATGCTGAGCCAAAGCCAGGTGAGATCCAGATTATTGTGGGAATGAGGAGCTGGAATTTCAGCAGCAGGCAGGAAAAGGTGGATAGCTAAGGGGATGGATGGTGGGGAGTAAATCCACCAGGGACAGGGAGATTTTATTCCTCTTTCCTTTAACAGAGAATTCAGGGATTGGGATTCAAGCACTGCAAGGAAGCTCTGCTGCAGAGCCAGGGCTGAGAAGAGTTCCAAGGTATCCCGGAAAAAGGAGGTTCTCTCTTCCAGCCGGGAGAGGAGGCAGAACTCCTGTCAGCGACCACATGGCAGGGATGGAGAAGATCCAGTGGCAGCTCCGGGCAGGTGGAGACAGGATCGTGGAATCATGGAATGGGTTGGACTGGAAAGGACTTAAAGTCCATCTCACCCCAGTCCCGGCCACGTGAAGATATTCCCATCATCCCACGGTTCTGGGACAGCAGGAATTGGGAATAACCCTCAAGGCAAGCACTGCCCGTGGGTGCTCCAGCCTTCCAGCCCAAATTCCTTCAGCCATGAAAAGGGAAAAGCTGGATCTGCCTCCTGTTTCCAATCACAGCCTGTTTTGGTTTGGGAAATCCCGGCAAAAGCCATTCCTTATTTATGGACTGCAAACAACTCGCTTGTGTTATGGTCCCGAAGTCATTAGGCATCACATTGGATATTCAGATGGATTAATTCCATATATTCCGTGTATTCCATAAAAACTAGGGGGTAGCAGAGGGGCCTGACTCCAGGCTGCCTTTGCAGATACTGGCTGCAGATAATCCAAGCTTTTTTTGATTAAAAGGGAGGAGAATTTGAATAGGAATGCATTGTTTGGAATCCATTTCCATCAGGCTCCGGAAGAATTCCTGCTCAGAGATAGATGTGGTTCCACTTAACAGGCAAGGGATTAAAAAAGCCCTGGGGTTGGGGCTAATTCCTGTCATTATGTATTTTTGGGGAGTATAAATGGATTCGGTGTAATGGGGCTGATTGGAAAATGACCTGGTTGGGATGGGAAAAGGAAAGGGGCTGTTGGAAAACTGTTGGGATTCTGTGGGATGCTGAGGGGCCGCCTCAATCCAAACGCTGATTGGAAAATTGTGGCTTTTCGCAGGCGGGCATTTGACCCATTAAAAGTGGATTGGTTTAATTCCTGATGTTTTCCTCGCACTGGAATAGCATGAAATGAGCATGTGTCGGGCATTACTCGGGATAAACACGGGGAAAAGGGAGCAGGGGAGGGAAGCAGCGCCTCTAATTGGGAAAAGAAGCCGGAATAACCCAAAGTGATTCCACGTCACACTGGTGGCACCGGGAGGAGGATCCGGCCCCCGGAATGCGGCCATGGAAAATATCTCGGCTTTATGAGCTCAGCCCATCCAAGAATTGTTCCGCAGGGACCGGGCAGAATGGCTTTGTCTGGCCCGCATTTGCGTTATCCCGGGGACAGGGATCCTCTGGCTTCCCTCAGAGGACTTTTCCACATTCTAATTGTTCGGAAATTGTTCATAAAATTAAGGAGCTTGGAAGCGAACGAGGGAAGCCGGGCGGAGGCGCTCCATGGAAAGAGCCGCGGCCATATGGAATGAGTTAGGCCGGGAAGGCAGCGAGGAGAACAAATGAGTTCAAGAGACATCCCGATTTATTTCTGGAGAAGGGAAAGGCACTGGGAGCATGGAGAGAAGTGGGAGCTGGCTTTAGCAGGGGTTTAGGAAAGGAAAGGAAGCTTGGAGCGAGGACATTTACAGGGAGAGCACTTGGAGGATGTTGTTCCAAGGATTTCATTGCCTTTTGTAGTGTGGGACGATCCCCGAAGCACAGAACTCCAGGGAAAATTCAGCTGGAAAAACGCTTTATCCACTGGCAGCACGGCTTTTATCCTGCTCCTCTCCCAGCCTTACCCAGCGCCGTGGCCAGGCACAAATCCTGGGAATTCCCAGCTTGCCACAAAAACCTTCACACTGAGGACTGGGGCATCTCCAGCCATTCCCGGTGTCCAGGAGGCCACTTCCAGTGCGGAGCTTCCAAAGAAATCCCTGCCACTCTCCCTCCTTGGAGAACGGTGGCACCGGGAAAAAGGGGAAAAGGAGCTGGAGGTATCCCAAAATCCCTGGATTGAGTTCCAGCGTCCCTCAGGGACCTGCGATGGCTCTGCGGGGGCATCTGGTGGCCAAAAGATTCCCAGGGATTGACCTGGCAGCGGCTCCTCCGGACAGGGCCTGGGAATCCTGAAGGATGGAGTGGGAACATCCCTTCTTCCTTTTTCCTGGGACAAGCAGAATTCCAGCATGTGGGAAGGGATTTATCCCGACCTCAGGAGAAGGCACTGTTGGAGATCCGTGCCTGTGATGGGAAAGGGCTGGAATGATTAATGGGAATACAGAGGGGATCACAGCATCTCCTGAAAATTGGGATGCGTTGGAGCTGCATTAAAGTGGGAGCTGATGCTGCTCCAGGCACTTCCCAGCTTCCAGCCCCATTCCCAAACTGGCCCGCTCCCACTTAGATTCCACACAAAGTGGAGTAACTGAGGATTTTCAGCCGTTTCAGGTGAATTTGAGTGAGTTCCGCTCCCTCCAAAAGTTGCCCGCAATCCCCTTGGAAGGAATCCCAAAAAAATCAAGCAATGACACCTTAAGCTTTAAAATCCTTAGAATGATTTCCTCCCAAGCCTTTCTCCAAACAGCTTAACCTCCTGTTGGAAATGGGAGCCACTGTTTACTCGGGTAAATAAAGCATTTTCCATGGATCTCCCGGCAAACAGATTAAAGGATTACGCTAAAGACCTCTCCAAATTTTCCTATCAGGGTCCCAGAATCTCCGTGTCTGATCCCGACCCCGCTGCCAGGGTGGGAAGGGATTGTTTTCCTATCAGGTGCATCCTAAAAAAGGAGATTTTTTTAAGGATTTATTTGGTTTATCCTCCCTGTTCCCCCTTCACACAACATTCAGAGCACAAATGGGACTCAACCATGAAGAATTCCCGCTAAAATTCCCAATCTGGGAAGAATTTATTGGATTTCTAATAATAAATAGAACATTAATAAAGCAGAAGAATAAATTTCCCTCCCTGTCAGGGGCGTTTTGGCACTTGGTAATTTGGGTCCATAAATGGCTTTCCAAATGATTAATGGGATGTGGACGTGGAGAAATATTCCTTGGATTTCCAGGAGCCGGGATATTGATGTTGTGGCGTTTGAAGGGCTCCATCCCGAGGAGGGATTGTCCCATTTATAACCCCTCCAGCCGGGAATGAAAGGGCTTTGATGTAAAATATTCCTTAAATGCTCTCCTGGATGGAAAAGCAGCATTTTCCCCTCATTTCTGGCTGCAGAATTCCTCCCTGGAGCTGTTGGAATGGTGGTTTCTGGAATGGGCAGGGGAGGAATCTGGATACCAGTGGCTTGGTTTATCTCAGTATTTTAGAATTTTCAGCATTCCCAATAACTTCGGCTTCCTTTGGAGTAGAGGGAGATTCCAAACAGATGGATTTAGCTGGATTTAGCTCTTGGATTATGGCTGCCCCATCCCTGGAATTCTTCAAGGCCAGGTTGGATGCGGCTTGGAGCAACCCGGGATAGTGGAAGGCGGGTGGGATTTAAAGTGCCTTCCATCCCAAACATTCCTTAGATTCTAGGATTCCCTGCCTTTTGGAAATAGCCAAAAGAAAAAAAAAAAAAAGCATGGACAGAGCAGGGAATGGGGATGGAAAGCCTGGAATGCTGTCCTGGAGCAGCTCCATCACAAAACCAATAGGAATATTGGGATGCAATGGTTTGAAAGGAGCCATTCCCACTCCTATCCAGGATTTCCATGAGCAAATTAAAGCCAGGGCATATCCCAAATTATCTGGGATAAACCAGAAGGAGAAAAAAAAGAAGGGAGAAAAGGATGTCCATGTTTGGATGGAGTGAAATTCCTCAGTTCACTCCTAATGACACCAGGCTGGTGCCCAGCTCCACACTTTTCCAGGATCCGCACGGAATTCCCCCAAAACCTTCCTAATCAGTGGGTTTTCCTTCAGCTCCAGAGGTTTTCCAGGCCTGAAATCCATCGCCCCTGGGAATGCTCCTCCCTGAGGGCCCTTTCCATATTTTATTCATTATGGACTATATTTATGAATAAAAATATATTTTTATTTCACAAGATTACGTTTTCCCTGTATAAAATAACGGGATTAAATCCCCAATGGACCAGATTTTCCATTAAAACTCCCTCCGTTTTCCTGGGTGAAATTATCCCAGCCCAAAATACCTCCCAGAGAAATTTTTATCCTTTAAAATTGATTTTAAAAAATAATTAAAAGAAAAAAGCTTTGGAGCGTGCAAAACCTGCCCTGAAAATAATCAGCTTTTAAGTGGCGTTGGAAGCAGCCCCTAAATCCACGGGAGACAGGATTTTTATTGGAATTTGGATAAAAAGATGGAATGGTTTTTAATCTACGGGAGGTTAAAGTCGCCATCTGAAGTTGGTTTGGGTTTTTTTTTTCATATCCCAGGGTTGTTTTTTTTTTCCCCCTCTTTAAACAGATCCCGCTCATTTAAAAATTCATAAATAAGGGAAGGTCGTCAGAGCCCACTCCATAAAATATTTGGGTCACCTTCCAGGGAGCTGCCGGAGCCTTTTCCAGGGTTTTTGGGGCAATATTTTACAGGGCTGTCAGCCTTATTACAGAATGATGGCCACTGGAATTCCTTCATCCATAAATTCCCCTCGCCATGGACATTTCCACCTTCATTAGGAGGAGAAGAAGGAACCGCAGAGGCTTTTGATGAACTGAGGCTGAAGGGGGAAAATTCCAACAGGGCCGGGTTGGGGATGGTTTGATCCCAGATATTCCAAGCTGGAGAAGCTCAAAGTGTTTGGAAGTTTATTGGTCAGGTATTCCAGGGATTTTAGGCTGGACTTAAAGCCTGGGGCAGGTCAGGGCTGGGCAGTGCTGGGGAAGTCAGCGCAGCCTCTCCAATTTACAGTCCCAGGACAATATTCCAGAGGGCTATATATCCATGATCATATATCCAAATATCCATGGATTTAGGATCACGTTTTGGCATCTTGGGCATTTAAGGCCAGACAGTAAAAAGAATGGAAAAGGAAACCCCAGAAATTCCAAGCTCACAGAATTATCCCTAAAATCCAACACTGTCCACTTTTCCCAGGGAGCGAAGAGCCTGAAATTTGAAGAGCTCCCAAATACAAAGCAGGATATCTTGGAGAAACTGGAATTCCACGGGTTATTCTAATTGGCTGTGCCAAAAATAAAGTGCCCTCCTGTGTTCCGTCTGTGCTCCCGTTTGGCTGGAATCCCACAGTCTGGAGAATCCAACCAAGTGCCCTCTGAATAATTATTTTAAGGTCCATTATTCCAGGTTTTTAAGATAATTTGGAGAAGTTCAGGAGGGGAAGCCTCTGGCAGAGGATGAAAAGCTGGAGGCGGGATGGAAGAGGAGCTGTTATTGCTGGAAAACCAAGGAAAACAAACAATGAAATTCCCACAAAAATAAGTGATGACATTTGCATCCATCACTGGGAATTTGGCCACGGAACGCGTGGCTCTGCTCCAGCCCAGAGCGTGCTCGGGAAGGATGGAGTCCACGATTGGGAAGGATGGAATCCATGGCTCGGGAAGGATGGAGTCCATAGCTTGAGGAGGATGGAATCCATGGCTTGGGAAGGCTGGGATCCATGGTTGGGGAAGGATGGAGTCCCCAGCTTGGGAAGGATGGAATCCAGACACCTTGGAGGGACCAGGAAGGAACAGGCTGAGCCCCAGATCCCTGTCCTGCTCCATGGAAGGAATAAACCTGGATTAAACCTCCAGGGATGTGAGTGGTGGATGCAGAAATCCCTGGAATCGTTCCAGGACAGGTTTGGATGGGGCTTGGAACAACCTGGGATAGTGGAAGTTTCCCATGGATATGGAATGGGATGGTCCTGAAGGGCCCTTCCAACCCAATCCCAACCTGTGCCAGTGTCTCACGGATGATGGAGAGGGATTCCTCCCTAGGGAATGGGGGTTGGAGCTGGGATACATCCAGCCACTTGTTGCTAATTCCTTCCACCGGCGATGGAGGCAAGAATTCCCAGGAAGGGGCTCTGCGGTGGGGCTGGATGAGGAGACCTCTCCACACCCTTTCCAGTCCGATTTGTCAGGGATGCCTCCCGCGCGGAGAGCCAACCTTCTGGAATGTTTGGATAACTCCACAATTCCCCGCCTTGGCAGCCGTTCCCGATTGAAACACCAACAGCTGGAGCCCATTTTGCTGGGCTGGGAAGAGGAGAGAGAGGTCGGAAGATGGATGGACGTGAAAGTTGGGATGAAACGAGTCGTTGGAATCGATCTGGAATCAGCCAGAGCTGAATTAAAGTCACTTAAAGCTGATTTAAGGGAGCCTCAGGAACATTCCTGATTTAAGGCCCTGCCTCCAGAGCGGGCTGGATGAGGGACTGAGTTTGTCAAAGCCGAGCCCTTCCAGCCGCAATATTCTGGGATTTACAGAGGCACAGGGAAAGCTCTGGGTGCATTTGTAACTGCCCACCCCAATTCAGGCCATTCCAATGATCCTGAGGGCCAGACAGGATAACTGGAGCATTCCAGCATTCCGGGAGAAAAATATCCTATTTACTGCCCGGTTTTCCCACTCTTCCCTAAGTTTTCACGCTCCTGTGGATCCTTCAAGTCTTGTTCAAGCTGCAGCTCCAAATCTCCCAAGTCCCACTGACTACAGATGGAAAAGAGGATTTTCCATCCTAATTCCCTTGGAAAAGCCATCCCTTCTATCCAAGGGATCACCAAACTACTGGGATTTCCCCCAGTTAGACTGGGATATTTGGGTGACATCCAGAGGCAAGGGATACCTTTGGATCTCTTGCACATCCCAGGGAGCCACTGTTCCAAAGGGAAAAAACCCCAGGGATGAAGTGTTGAGACAGGGGAGGGAATTCATCCTTTGCAAGGGGTTTTTTAGGGATTTTGTTTTTTTGGGAATAACTTTTGGGTTGTGTTTTGGAACAGGTTCCCAGAGAAGCTGTGGATGTCCCATCCCTGGGAATGTCCAAGGCCAGGCAGGGCAGGGCTTGGAACAACCTGGGACAGTGGAAGGTGTCAGGGTTGGAATGGGATGGGATTTAAGGTGCCTTCCAACCCAAACCAGTCTGGAACTCCATTATTCAAATCCTCTAGTTTGCCACTAAATCCCTAAATTCCCACGGAAATTTCCCCCATCCTACACCCAGAGCCCTCCATGTGCCTCACACTCTGGGAAACCACTTCCACGCCCTGCTCATTCCCAGAAGCCTTCTCCATGTTTCCAGGTACCGTCTACCTCGGGATCAGCCCTGGGACCATGTGTCTGGAATATTTCATCACTCTGGCACAGCTGAAAGCACTCGGTGTTCCCTAGGATTGTCCTTGGAATTGCAGCCTAGGAGGGAATGGCAGTTTGGAGGGAAAGGGATCCCACTGCCGGGGGTTTTACCCTTTGGATCCATTTCGAGAAGATGCTCCACTGTTTTCTGGGATAACTCATCTCTGTGGCTGGTTGGATACGAGCATCCTTCTGGTGTTGGATGCCTGATATTGCCGGCACGGTAATTCCCGGGAATGTCACCTTCCCACGGCTCCAGCCCACAGGACCGTGCCCTCGGATGGTTTCCTGACATCTTGGGATGTACTCCAGCTTTTTTACGCATTTTGTTTATTTTCACTCATTGTCCAGCTACCAAATAAATTAAAAATATTCCCAGGCCTCATCTTAACCCATAAGGAATCCCATCCCACACTCCCTCATCCCTGTGATGCCCAGCATGCCACAACCCACCCTCCCGGCCACACTCCAAGGTGAGGAGCATCCCAAAGGGAATTCACCCCCTCCTGACCATGGATTTAAAGTTCCAGAGCAGCAAATCCCTCTCTTTTTCCCTATTTTCCACTGCCCCACCAGGAATATCCCCAGTCCCACTCGGTGCTGTCAGCACAGTGAACCCTCCCGGTGGGATGGAAACGCCGCTCCCATGCCGTGTCCCAGGCAGCTCCCAATTCCCTGGATACCCCGGGAAGGTTCATTAAAGCCGTCTCTGCTTTCCCCTCGTCCCCGTGTCTGTCTCCTGGAAAAGGGCAGGGAAAATCTGTTCCCTTTCCAGACCACACAAGCGCAAAAAGGGGCTGGAAAACAACTCCCTCTGCCCTCTGCCTCCATTTTAACAGCTCTCCAAGGAAAAAAGGTCAGGAGTTCACGGATGGCAGGAAAGACCTACTGGGGACTCGGCTTATCCCAAACATTCACTGCCCCATTCCCGATTTATAACAACCTCCAACAGGTTGAGCTTTCCCCCCTCGGAGCTGGATGAGTTTTCCATCTGGGATGTATTTTTAGTGCCTGGAACTGTCCTCTCCCCGCTCCCAACATGTGTCGGGAGCTGCTCCGCGCTCCCGGATCCCGATAATTATTTTAGCGGCTGTTTGGGAGCACCGGGAAGCCTTGTCGGTTCAGCCCAAATTGATCCCGGTCAATCAAACGCCTGGAACAGGCTATGGATAAATCCATGATTTCATCACCTCCAGCCCGCCGACCCCCAGGAACGGGAGTGATCTCACTCCACGCGTTGATGTGTCCCAGGAATAAATGAGCTCCCGAGCCGTGCCTCTGGAATAAACTAAAACAATCGGAATGTGAAGGAAGGAAAACACTGCCCGTGGCGAGCTCTGCTCCCCTGAACCCACGGCTCGGCTGCTTCGGCCATAAATTATCCCTAATAAATCTCCTTGGATGTTTAATGCCATCGGTCCCCTGCCAAAAGCAGGATTCGGGAACGAGCTGGATGAGGGGCTGAAATTCCTTGGGAATGTGGAAGCCTTTATTTGTTTTCCTTCCAGGCCTTTTAAATATCCCCATGCCATCCCTCAAGCAGATGTCCAGGGAGAGGCTCCTGACCCATTTAAACCTCTTTTTTTTTTTTTTTTTTTTTTTTTTTTTTTTTTTTTGTGGAATAAAGTCCACTTCGGGCTTGGATTTGCTGGCCAGCACCTGGCAAAACTCGGGAATGGGAACCGGGAGCTTTAATGGCTCCGGGGTGTGACTTTTAACGGCCACGCCGAGGAAACAAAGATAAATTAAAGCCTAATTGGGGCCGTTAACGGCTTTCCCAGCCCGCACATCTGGAGCCCAGGAGAATCCTTGGAAAAACGTTACACTCGGCTCCTGTTGCACAGCCCGGCCACCTCCAGACTTGTTCCACACTTTTTTTAGGGATAAAAATCCATCTTTCAGTGTCCAAAGCCAACACGAGGATGGAGGTTTTGGTTTTAATCCTTGGCAGACCTGCAGCTTTACAGAAACTATCCCAAATCCACCCAACAGTCCCAAATTCCCCTTTCCCAAACTTCCAAGCTGCCCCAGCATGGAAAGGCCGCATGAAGACACTTCCCGCTCCTGAGGCTGGGAATGGAAGAGTAATTCCAATAAATAAATAAATACAGGGAAGTGCTTACAAATATTAGTTGAGCCCTGCTTAGTGTTTCCCACCATAAAATCCCAGGCCCCAGAAAACCAGTGGATAAAAGCTCCTGTGTTATGTCCAGGAATGGACACATCCCTCTTTTCAAGCCAGTCATGGATCTAGTCTGGAATTATCCCGTGGAACTGCTGCAGAATTCTGGGATGCTGCTGCAAATCCATCCATAACCTCAGATCCATCCCCTCCAAGTTGGATTCCTGGCACAGGTGGATGAGAACAGCCCAAATCCTTAAGATTGCAAGGAAAAAGTGGAGCCTTGGAGGACAGGAAATGGGAATAAAAATCCGAGAAAGGAATAAAAGCCGGGGAAAGTCACCTTCCAAAGCCTCCCCAGACGTCTTAATTAATTAATGGATGAGTTAATCAATTAATATTCCCTCACCCTCTTTATTCTCTGGTGGTTTTGGGGAGCCATGGCAAATAAATCCAAGGAAATATCCGGTTCTTGGGAAGCAAAACAGGGCAGCAAAGGATAAACGGGAGCATCTCTGACACTCTGCCAGAGTGGAAAAATTTAGGGACTTTTAGGCCAGGAAATAGAGTTTAGGATAAAATTTGGGATAAGCCCAGTGGATTTGTTCCTTGGGCTTGGGATTTGCTCCTCCAAAAGCAATTCTTGGGAAAAGGGAAGATTTTTCTCCATCTCCTCTTACTGCCTCTAGCTCCAAGGACCAAATCTGGACCCTTCAGCATTCCTGAAATTTTTCCAAACTTCCAGAGCCACCAAAAAAATCACAAACTGAGGTTTTCCAGTCCTGTAGTCCATGATTCCTAACAAGAACACCGGAGAAAAGCCGTGGATTTCCCGGTTCCTCCCCTGCATTCCTGTCAGGTTTGGGAGGGTTCTGTACTTTTGGGACCAGGTCCAGATCAGTTGTGTTGAAATGGAGGAAAACAGGGATTCATCCCAAAACGTGAGGATGGGGAGGAGCAACCCAGGTCTGTCCTTGTTTTTCCTCACTAAACAAAGGATGTGGAGGGGCTGGAGTGTGTCCTGGGAAAGGAAAGGAGCTGGGAAGGGGCTGGAGCACCAGGAGGGAGCTGGGAACGCTCAGCCTGGAGAAAAGGAGGCTCCAGAGGGACATTCCCACTTCCCACAATCCAGGTGCAGCCAGGTGGGATCGGAATCTGCTCCCAGGGAATAACGGGATGGGAGGAAATGGTCTCAAGTTGCCCCAGGGAAGCTTCAGGTTGGATATTGGGAAAAATTCCTCAAAAAAATTGTCCAGCCCTGGATATGGCACTTGGGAATGTGATTCCAAGATTCTCCCACCTCATGTCATGGGAATCTGCTCAGCAAACCCAGGCACATCCCAGCTGCCGGAAAATCCGGGAAGAGCTCCAGGCCCCACTCCCTCATCCCACAGAATTCCTGGCTGGCTCCGTTTGGGGTTAAGGATTGTTGGTTTAGCCCTGGCAGCCCCAGGAGTTCCAAAAGCATCGGCTGCATCCAAGGAAAACACAAGGCAAGCTTGGAATCCAGGCAAGCACAACACTAAAAATAGCAAATCCTGGACCCTTCTCACTCCTCTTCCCATCTTTTATTCGGGGTCTCCAAGTTTTTCCCTCCAGCGCCACATCCCGGGGGTTTGATGCTGTTCAAACTGGTTGTGTGCAAAAACATGGCCCAAAATCCAGGGACGTGACCCAAAATCCAGGGATTTAATCCAAAACCCACCCAAGGAATTTGCTAAAGTGGCCAAAGCTGGGACTGGGACATTCCCAGGAGCACTCCAGCACAGGAAGGGGGTGGATTTGTAGGATCGGTGTTTGCACTGGTCTGGGTAATCCCAATATTCCTGGAAGAGCATTCCAAGAGTCAGGGATGCTGCAGACATCCCCATGGAGCACCGCGACAACTCCCTGTATCCCTGCTCTGTGGAACCTCATGGATGGACCCAGCAAACAGGGACCAATGCCCAGCTCCCGGGTGACTCAGGAGCACCTGATCCATGCCTGTCAGCCTTCCAGGCTCCTCCACCTGCAGCTCCCGATGGAATGTGAGCCTTTGAAACAGGCACTGGGACACATCCCGTGCTTCCCAAGAAAATAGGACGGAAGGAATGCGGGAATGAGATATTCCTTGGCTCTGCACTCCCACCTTCCCTCTAAACAACACCTGCTTCCCAGACAAACACAAATCCCTTGGCATGTGGATATTCTCGGGATGGATATCCATCATCCCTTGGAGCCAGGGAAAAGCTCCGGCATCCTTTGGCACTGGCATTCCACAGCTGTGCTCCCCTGCTTCCATCCCACGCCGTTGGATCAGGGTCTGTCTTTCCAGCTCCACGGAAAGAACCCTTGGAGAGGCGGCAAACACCAGCCGGAGTCTGGGAAGCGGAACGCCGGAGGGAAAACTCAGAAGGGACCTTAAAGGTCCTCTCATTCCCAGCCCTGCCATGGACGGGGGTACATTCCACCACCCCAGGTTTTTCCAAGCCTTGTCCCACCTGGAATTGGGCACTTCCAGGGATGGGGCATCCACAGCTTTTCCAGGGCCTCTCCACCCTGACAGGGAAGAATTCCTTCCCCCTATCCAATTTATTGGAACGAGTTAATATTTAATTCCGGCTACGGAAAACCTCAGCCCTTCTCCTCCTCCTTGATCCATCCATTGGTGCTCCCAAAGTTTTATGGACAGCAGCCAGGCAAAGGCACCTGCCTGGAATCCTGAGAAACCTCTCTGACAAGGAAAGATCAAAGGCTCCATTTTCCCTCGGAATATTGGGCTCCGCATGCCAGAGGCGGGAGAGGACAGATTTACAAGGAAAAGGATGAACTCCAGCCAATGGATTAATGCAGCACTCAATTCCAATGAAATCCCAGAGCGGGAGCCGACACATTCGAGATCACACGTTAGGGAGGGGCTGGAGAAACTGCCAGAAGGAACATCCCAGGAAAACAACGGTGACACGGAAGAATTTGGGAATAGGACCGAAATAAGCTTAGGATGAGGCGTTCTTTGAGCTGTTCCTTGGGAATTTTTATCTGCTCTCAAAGATCTCAGGGAATTCTGGGCTCTGCTCCCCATTTTTCCCGTGTTTTCATTTAAAGGGATCCATCTGGAACGGTGTCCCTTGACCTCAGCACGGCCTGAGGCCAAGTACAGCCCATTCTCCAGTACAAATTCAATTTTCGAGGAAAAATCCAATTTATTTCCATCCAGATGTTTTATCCTCGTTGTCCTTCGAGCAATTCCCTTTTCAGTCATAAAAAATTCCAGGAAAATCCAAAAAAACCCACGCAGGATTTTTTCCCAAATCCCAAGTTTTGTAGCTGAGGCATCCCAAACCTTTTTCCTTTTCAAGGCACTGGGATTATTTTGTCTTTAAATTCCTTAAAAAACCCCAAACATTCCCAAAATCTGGGTTTTAATCCAGCCTATCCTGGGGTTCAGGAAGGACCAAAGGATGCATGGATGGCCCATCCCTGGAATGTTCCAGACCAGGTTGGAACAACCTGGAATGGAGGAAGGTGTCCCTGCCCATAGAATGGGATGAGCTTTAAGATTCCTTCCAACCCAAACCATTCCATGATCCCAAGATTTTCCCCAACTTCTCCATCAGTCCTGGGGTAAAACAACAGCCTCCAGGGGCACACAGCATTCCAGAGGGATTCGGCATCACCATTCCCACCCCTGCTGCCCATGGTGGCTCTCTCCTCCATTCCCAACAATGGCATTTCCAACGTTTCCAGGAATCTCCAGGAATCACCAGTCGGGAATACCGGGAAAGATGATCCCAAGGAATCATCCTTAAATCCCCGAACACCGGCTGCCCTCTGCCCTTTCCACAAAAATTCCCAAGCACCGGAAAATCCCTTTTCTGGGATTTGTGTGATTTTCCAGCAGGCAGGAGGGACAGCCTGGATTCCAACTTCCACTGGAGGAAGGATAGGGATTCAACAAGGAAAAATTCCATTGACTTGGAAGAAGGGAGGCAGAGCTTGGATTCGGGAGTGGTTTTTAGTGGGAATGCTCTAAAAAATCCCGAATCCCTGAATCCAGAAGGATCCGCCCTCCTCCCTCCCAAATTTTCATCCCTAATCCAGCTTTTTCCATCCTTTATGGAGTTAAGGAGCGCTTTGCCCGTCGGGAGCATTTCTGGAGTGGCTGAACATTCCGGCTTCCCACCAGACTTTGTGAAGCTCGGAAGAAGGAGGAAAGCCAAGGGCTCGGCAGGGACACAACCCCGGGAATGCTGGGACTGAGGAGATTGGGATTGATTTACACCCTGCCAGGACCCATTCCAGCTCCGGGAGATCCAGGAGGAGCCGTAAATCAGGGAAAAGCCGGGCACAGCCACCCTCCGGAGTCTGGCACCTGAGAATTCCAAAGGCAGGAAAAACCCCGAGCCCTCACCGCAGTGCCAGGAGCTTGAAGCTGTTCCTGGAGCCAATATAAATCAGTTTTCCCTGCTTCGCTCCAGACAAAATTCCAGCTGCTAGCTTGTTTGGATTTGGATTCCCCCTCCTTCTCCTTATTTTTCTAGCCAAGGCACCCAGAATGAAAAACAGAGCCCGATGTGCCGTGGCAGAGCTTCCAGGCATTGCTGCCAGGCAAAGGAAAAGACCTGGGAATAACCCCCCTTGGATCCCTGGCCCAGGGTGGCAGCGCAATCCCAGATTTTGCTGCAAGGCCGGGAAAAGCCCTTCCCAAACAAAACTAGGATGGATGCAGCCCCCATCCCATTTCCTGTAGCGTGGCAGAATCTCAAATCCCAAAAATCCCATGGAACCAAAGCCACACCAAGGAAACAGGGAAATGGGACAACCTGGATTCTCCTCTGATCCCAGGTGATTTTAACTCTCTGGATTAAACACACCCGGACATCAAAGCTTGGGAAAAGGGAATTTAACACTCAGTTTTCCAATGGATATTCCTGTCCCCAGCCAATGGATGTGGCACCCATTCCCTGTCCCGTATCCCTGATTATTCCCAGTTGGGAAAAACCAAACCATTCTGAGCGCAGTTTTTTCAGGAAAGGGGAATATTTACACCTGCATAAATATGGTCATAACACCTGAAAGCAAGGAAAAATGCAGCTTTTTTTAGTGAGATCCAACAATTCCAGAAGGGGATCAAACAGCCTTGGAATACAGATTGGAATCCCAAGGGCGGGGGGAATTTAGGGAGGTGGTGGATGCCTGGAAAAGGGGGAAAATCCCATCAAATCCCAGTTTGGAGTTGTCATTCCAGCCCAAAACAAACCCCATTCCCCCCCTTTTCCAGACTCCAGGATCCCGGAAAACTGGAGGAGCTTGGGATAAATCTGTTGTAGCCGAGCGAAAAGGGAAGGAATTCCTTTTCCTCCAGATAAAAGGGAAAAGTTCGGCTTGGGGAAATGTGGAATAAAACTGGAATTGTTCTGCATTAACTGCAGCATTCCTCCTTTTCCCACCCCGTTTTCCCTCGATTCCAGCGGTAGCAGTGGAATTCCCACTGCCATCGGGGGCATCCAAACTGGAAATCATTACCCAGGATTTCGGGAAGATTGGGTGAGGGGAAGGAAAAGCTGCCACGGCTTCCTTCGGGATGTGTTCTGCATTTTCCCAATTTTCCACACTTTCCTCTGGTCTCCACTTGGGACAGGGGGAGCACTCCAGAGGCACTGGGAATGGCAAATCCAGAGTGGCAAATCCGGAGTGGGCATGAAAGCAGAGGCACTTGGGAGCTGGGGAATTTCTTTCCTTATAAATCCCAAATTCTGGGAGCCTGATCCTTAAATCCCAGTGCTCCAAGGGGATGGAATGGGGACATCTGGGACAGCTGGAATCCCAACACTGGGATATCCTACATCTGGGGTGGAAGGGGGACCGACACCCGGATCCAGGATTTTGGGGCTCCTTCGGATGCTCAAGCAGAGACCACTTGGTTATTCCCAGAATTCCCCCTCCAAATCCTCGGACACCTCCAGGGACAAGGACTCCAAACCCATTCCAGTGTTTTTTCTATCCCTCAGCTCCAGGGTTAAAATGATTCCTGGGATTTTATTTCACTGCAATCCCAACGCTTGGCTGGGCTTTTCCTTGGCTTTTTTCCTGCTTTTTTTTTTTTTTTTTTTTTTTTTTTTTTTTTTTTTAATCCAACTGACTGAAAAACCCGGAGAGAAATAAATAACATTCCAAGGCCATCCATCAGCCGGGAATGAGTTCCCTAGAACTCCGATTCCTGCCGGTGGCCGAGGGAAATCAGCGCTTCCCATCAATCCCAAAGTCCATTTTTCAGCTTTAATGAAGACGTCGTTTTCATGGAAGCGGAGGGAACATAAACAACCCGAGCCACGGAAAATGAGGAATGAACTGCCTGGAAAACCTGGAGCTCGTTTGGACTTCTCCAGCTGAACAGGGCCAGTGACTCCTGAGTTTTTTTGGCTGTGGTTGGGCGTCGGGAAGGTAAAAAAAACACCAGGGAATTTTAGAAATAGATCTCAGAATGAGCTCCAGGAGCATTTTCCATTGGTTTTCTCCCACTGGAGTTGGGAATTAATTGGCTGGGTGGGCAGGGGGCACGGGCACCCACGGAATTCCTTGGACAGGGAGGGACAGTCCCAGAATTAGGGAACTGTTCAGGTGGGAAAAGACCTCTGGGATCATAGCCAAACCTTCTGCCCAATTCCCACATCCAGACACCCCCTGGACACCTCCAGGGAAGGGGAGCCATCCCATTCCAATGCTTTACCACCCTTTCCATGAAAAAATTCCTCCTGAATCCAACCCAACCCCCCCCTGGCACAGGCCTGAAGCGTTTTCCTCTCATCCTGCCACTTTTTCCCTGGAAGCAGAGAGACCTTATGGATCTGCTCCTGGATGGAAGGAAAACACTCCAAGGGAAGCCATTCCACGCTTTTCCTTCCTTCCAGATGAGGAGCTGAGAATCCCGTGGGATCCCGGCTTGGGAAACCATTCCCACTGTACTGCGGTAACACAACCTCAAAAGTCCATCATTCCCAGGAAAAAAAACCCAAAATCACCTAAAACATGGAAGCGAAGTTGCCCTGAGATTTCTCAGACAAGGGATTCACCATTCCAAGAATTCCTTGCTTATTTCCTTCACCTAATCCTCAAAGGATTAGTGGGAAGGTCACAAAAAAATCCACACCTGCTTTAAGGGGAATTTTGGGGCTTGGAATTCTTGGATTCCCACCCAACTCCTCCATGGAAAATGGGAATGTGGCCGCCAGAACTTTGTCCAATGTAATTCCCACCAGCTTGAACTGGAGGTGGAAAAAAATAAGGAAAAGTATAAGCGGGATACTCAAAATTCCCTAAATTTAGATCGGGATGGGTTTGGTGCCACTCAAGCCAGGAATTCCCAGGAAAAACCTGGAGCTGCCGGTGCTAGTGGGAATGATTTGCAGCAGCTTGGATTCCACGTGGCTCCCACAAACTTCCAAGGATTCCCGAATCCCCAGATTAGTGCCAGGCATGGGACCCTTGCCTTTGGATACAGGGCTGGCTGGAAATAACTGGGATTGGGAGCTCCTAATCCCGGGAGCTGCAGCCCAGAGAGGTCCGTGGGGTCTGGAAGCATCGGAGCCGGAATTCCAAGCCAGGCAGAGCTGCGCTTTCCATCCGGATGCTGCTTATCCTTTTTTTCCCGATCACTTTGTGGATAGAATTACAGCAGGATCCTGGATCTCCATCAGTGCTTCCCTATTCCCCCTCCTGCCAGGAATTCCAGCTAATTTCATTTGTCTCTCTTCCCAGTCTCGCTTTTCCCTGCTCCCGGGAGCATTCCTGAGGCAAATATTCCTTCCTGGAAAGCCTCAACCATCCAGGGATTGCACTGCTCCTCTTGGGAAGCTTCATCTCATCCCATGGGAAAAATAATCCCACATTTTCCCTCTCCCGACGGGAGAAAAACGATGGCACAAAGATTTTTTTGGGATGACTTTGCCATCCAAGCCTTTTCCCATCCCTGGAATTCCCATCCCTGGACGGGGCTTAGAGCAACCTGGGATCATGGGAGGTGTCCCTGCCCACCCTCACGGGATGGTCCTTAGGATTCCTGTGCTGGGAATCAGCTCCCCATGTTGGAACACCGGGAAATAAATGCTGAGGACTGGGAGGAAAAAGTTCCCAGTGCTGCATCGGCCTCCGGAGCAGGAGGAGGAAGGTGTGGAAAATTCAGGAGCTGCTTTACGGCTTCGCACCTCGTAAACGCGGCTGCCGGGAATTTTACGGGAGCCATGGGGGTTCTGTTCCCTGGGAAAAGGGAATTCCAGACCCATGGAGCTCCGGTGCCTTCCCAATGCAGGATTATTCCAGGGAAACATGGGAATCAAAGAGAAAAATCTGGATTTTTAACTGATTGTGAGAAACTGGAGCGATTTGGGTTGGGAGGGACCTTAAGGATCACGGAATTCCAAGCATTCCGTGGTTCTTCTGCACTCCTGGCAGGCAGAGCCGTGGAATAAGGGATTCCCTAAGGATAGGTCCAGGATGTTCCTGGTGCACCTCAGCCATGTCCAGGCACTTTCCCGGGATCCCCCTTCCCATCATTCCTTCCTTCCATGCTGGGATCCATCGGAATGCCCCTTTCCAGCGCTGTTCAATCCCAGAAATCCCGTGATCCCACCATCCTGGAGCACCGCTTCCCTGCTCATCCCGAGGGAAAGGTGGACCCAGCCTGGATCCATCCAAGTGGACTTTCCCTTCCCTCCCTTTGCTTTTCCATCTCCAACAGGGTTTTTGGGAAGAACTGGGATGCTGGTGAGTGGGACAGATTAATTAAGTCAAGAAAACACGGGACTCAGCCAAAAAAATTCCCAAATATCCAATTTTAATCCCTGGAAACAAACCACCAGCACCTTCTCCTCCCTCCCAATCTCCCGGGTTTTTGTCCGTCACTTCCAACATCTTTTATCCAACTTTTTTCCCCTGCTGTATTTTTCCAGCAGGGGAAAAAAACTGGATTTTTTTTCCCTCAGCTTTTTTAATTCCAACCTAGAAAATTCGGGATGACCTCACTTGCCCAGGAATGTTGTTGTTACCCTTGGAAAAGCTCCTTGCCTGGAGTTGTATATTTGCCTTGGCTACACCCGGCTCGGATCCGACTCGGAATTCCAACCCTCCCAAACGTTCCCGAGCCGGATCAGTCACCCAGGCATGCCATATATCTCCCGCTTTTCCAAACAGAGATGGATTTCTCCCGGATTTGTTTGGTAAATCCCGGCCCACATTCCCAGCTGGAGCTGTTGGAGTTCCTACTGTTTGCTCCGTGTTGGTGGCCAAGCCTTAATCACCCAGCGCTTCCCGGGAGGCCATAAATCCCGGGAATGAGCCGGCCTTTGTGCGGGATTTGGACAGGGCTGAATTTCGGGATTGTTTGCGGAGGGCCGGGAAAAGCAGAGCCGGGATTTACGATCCTCCAGGGTTGGAGGCTTCCAGCATTCCCGGCCGTGTGAAAACAGATGGATGCACAGAGACTCCGGCACATCCCGCTGGACCTGGAATCCCCAGCGCTGCTTCCAAATGGGAGCCAGATGCCTGGAGAGGTCTTCATTATCCAGCCTTCCCACTTTTCCTTCAGGATTCATCCAGAAGGATTGCCCTTGGAAGGGATCATCCCATTCCAACCCCCCGGGACACTTGGGAATGAGCTCGGAACAGCCCCAGCCCTGCCCATCCCACCCCGACCCCTCCCTTACCCAAAGGGGGCTTTCCTGGTGGATCCCTGGGATATGCAAAGGGATGCAGCCAGATGCTTCCGGAGTCAAACCCCACTCCCGCTTTTCCCTGGCAAATGGGATCAAGGTGCCCAGAACAGGTGCTTGGAGCCTCCCAGATTTCCTCGTGCCACCGGAAAACTGGGAGCATTTCTGATTGTTGCTCCCAGCAATAAAATCTGCAGGATTTGAACCAACGAATCCCAAGTTTCAGCCCAGCCCTTGGAGCAAAGTGCACCTTCCCAAGGCTGGGAATTCCACATTAGGAATTATTTTAGGGAACAACGGGTGCCAGAGGCTGCGGCACCCTCTGGGATGCGGCTTTGCTGCCGTGGGAGCAGCATCCCTCCAATCCATCTGGATTTCCTCAATATCCAGGAATAACAGAATTAGGATATTAAAGCCAAGTGTTCCAGCCGGATTTAATATTTTAAAGTATCCAGTGATTTCACTGCTCCTGTAGGGAAGTTCCATCTCATCCCAAGGGAAAAAATAGTCCCACATTTCCTTCTCCTGATGGGAGAGAACCGACGGCACAAAGCATTTTTTTGGGATAACTTTCCCCATCCTGGGAAAAACAGGATTTCCCCCCAGAAGTGGGAATTCCCTGGGAATGTTTTCCGGCCTGGGAGGAGGACTGGGCATCTCCAGAGCACCCCAAGACGGCGGCGCGCTTTGGCTTTGGGGACTCCCTTTGCTTTTTGGGGGGCTTTTTGGCTTCAGGCTTTTCGGAGAGGCGGCTTTTTGGGGGCGGAGGGGCTTTTGGGTCCTGTGCCTTTGGCTTTTTTGGGGACTGGCTTTTGGGCTGGCTGCTTTTGGAGATGGCGCTGCTTTTTTAAGGACTGCGCTGTTGCCCCTGAGGCTTGGCCAGCAGCGGCTCTCTGGGGCAGCTCAGGACTTCCCTGGGAAGCATTCTGCCCCCGTATCTGTAGCCCTTTGCGTCTACCTGCCGCGGTGATTCAAGCTGTGTCCTCTCAAGGAATGCTCTGGGGCATTTCGGGAGGATTTTTACGGGGCGCGGCCCTCGCTGGGAAGTGCTGTGAGCTGTGTCCTCCCGGGGAGAGCTTTTGGGGACTTCTAGGGTGTGACCCTGCTCGGGGAAGCTGTTCCGCCCCTTCTGTGGCAGTGTGCCAAGACAGAATGTGTGAGGAGGTGTGGCCCTGCCGCAAAGCGGCACCTCGGCTGTGTTTCTCGGGCGCTGCTTAGTGCGGAAACACGAGCCCAAAGGCGTGCTTGTGCTTTGGCGGCAGGGCGGCGCGGAGGCCCGTCCTTCCCGCCGTCTCGCCTTCCGGCACAGCTTCAGAGCGCCAGGCGCTCCGTGCCAGGGTTGGAGGCGCCTGGGGAGCACCGGCACGCCGCTCAAGGCGACACAGACCGGGGCTCGGCCGCCCGGACCGCGGACCTGCGGGCAGAGGTCGAGGGCGGAGAGGAGCACAATGGCGGCAGCGCTGCGCGGCGTGGTGGCCGGCGGCGCGCCCCGATGGCGTCATCGCGCAGCGCCGCCGCTTGGCTCGGCGGGCTTGGCGCTGCTGCGGGCTGTCCCTCTTCCGGGGTCTGCCGGAGCGGCGGCGCTGCGCGATGACGTCATGGCGCAGAGCCGCGGCAGGGGTCGTTCTTGCGGCTGCCGCTCTCTCTCTCTTCCGGGTTCTGCGAGGGCGGCGGCGCTGCCCGATGGCGTCATCACGCAGCGCCGCGGCAGGGCTCGGCCTTGCTGCTGCGGGCTCTCTCGCGTGTCCGGGTCCTGGGGGAGCGGCGGCGCTGGCAGATGACGCCATCGGGGCGCGCCGCTGGCCGCCACGTGCCCCGGGAGCTGCGGCGCGCCGCCATTGACCGCTGAGGCGCTGCCTTTGACAGCTCCGCGGCTGGGAAGGGAATTCCGCCGGAGCTGAAGATGTCTTTGGTGTTTCCTCAAGCGGGGGACACCAAACGCTGCTCAGCGAGACGGTCCCAGAAGGTTCCTGCGGTCCTGGTGTTTCCCTGGCCTGCGGAGAGCGCCGGGCACCGCGGGCTTTGCCTCAGAGAGCTGTGCATTGGGCGCTCTCCTCTCTCTTCTCCCACCATCCCTTTCCCATTTTCCTTCTTTGCCAGCCCTCTTTCCTCTGGGCAACTCGTTTTCCTTTTCCCTTCTGTTCCCAATAAAGGCTCCTCAGACACAACGTTGGCCTCGCGTGGCTGCATTTCGTTCCTGAGCATCCGCCCTAAAAGAACACCTCGCTGTTTCCCTCAGCGGGACAGCTGGGAATGGGAATTCTCCCGGGCAGTTGGGTGGCCAAACGCCTTTGGAGGGACTTCTGTCTCTTCCCAGTCTTTCCCATTCCCGGGGGATTTGGAGCTGGATGTGAGGCTGCCATAGGTAAAAATCCCAATCCAGGGGGATTTTCAGTCCCTCTGCTTCTTTGGTGTGGAAGAGACAGGGAAATCCAGGAAAATGGAGGAGGGAAAAGGCGGGAAAAGGAGAAAGAGGGGGGAAATCTCTTTAGGATTAAGAGTTCCTGGAAAGATGGAGTTTTAGCTGGGAACAACCTGGAAGCACCAGGTGGCATTGGAACTTTAGGTTGTCCTGATGGATAACACAAATCCCAAGGAATTCCCAGCTGGTGGTTGGGGAATTATAGGAATGGAAAGCTCTGGCAGTCCTTAACTCGGATTTTCCAGCTGTTATTCCATGCAAATCCCACAAGACCCCTTCCCTCCATTTCTTTTCCCATCGGGTTTCCCGTTCCTGCAAGGCTGACATAAAATTAATCCCAATTTCCTAAAATCCAGGAGATTTATAAATGGTTTAAAATGTCGCCAGGAAATTCGCAGATTTGGAGGGAATTCCAGCTTTCCTCATTCCTTGGGGGGGAGGAGGTTCCATGGAAGTGAAAGGAGCCATTCCCAGATCCCAAAATTATTAAAAACAAGGCTTTAAAATAAAAAATTATTTAAAAATTATTAAATTAATAAAATATTGAAAATTAATAAATAATCATTGAGGGTGGGGAGCTCTGAAATACCCACTGGGATTTATCCCAGCAGTCCCAGAAAGGGAATTTTAGCTCCTACCTGGATGCAAATTTTAATAATGTGGGCAAAATAGGAAATAATTTAAAAATTAGGAATAAATTAATAATACGGCTCTTGGTCTAAATTAAATTGGGGCTTTTTTCTCTGACTAATTGAATTAATTAATTAAAACAATTAAATATTTAAATAAATTAAATAAATTTAATTTACTTAATTAACCATGATTGAATTTACCACTTAATTTATTTTATAAAAATAATAGAGTTTATTAAAACATAATTAATATCCAACAATTTAATAAAATATGCCTAATTCATATTTAAATATAATTAAAATTAAGTTAAATTAAACAACATTTATTTTAAATGTAATTTAAATTTAATTTTATTTCAGCTTAAATTTAATGAAATCTAATTTAAATGAATTTCAAATTTAATTTCAATTTAATGTCAATTTTATTTAAAATTATTTCCTATTAATGTATGTTTAATTTATATTTAAATTTTATCTGAAGTTAATTTGAAGTTAATTTAAAATTATTTCAAATTAAATTCAAAGTTAATTTTATTTTAATTTTGATTTACTCCAATTTAAAATCATCAATATCCTTTAAAATCAAATTCCTTATTAATTCCTTTTTAACTAATACTTCCTTATGTTGTTCCCTTTTCCCACGTTTTAAAGGAATTTAAAGATTAACCTCCTAGATAATTATTTGTAATTAATTTTCCTTATTTTATTCCATTTTCCCATGTTTTAAAGCAATTGTAAGTCAAATCCCTTATTAATTATTTTATTAAATTAATATTTTATCCTCCTGGTTTTTAAGGGCTTTTAAGGGCAAACCCTTAAAATTCCAACTATTTCCTGATTTTCCTTATTTTTTCCCCTCTCCCTGCCCATTTTTCCCAGTGACTCCAAACCTTGGGATCCCTCTCCCTCAGCGATTCCAAGTCCCGGGCCTCTCTCCCTTTTCCCTTCTCCTTGACAAATCCTTTATCCAGACCTGCTGCATCCTGAGAAAAAAATAAAGGATGGAAAAATAGAAATAGAGTCCTCTCCACATTCCCCTTTTCCTGTCAATAAAAGGTGAAGATGACCTTGGAATTTTGCGCCGGAATTATTGGAATATTCCACCTTTTACAAGTGCCTTTAAAATCCATCTTTAGGGTCAGGAGATTGGAACCAGCGCTCGGGAATTGTTTTGGGGGGAATTATTGGAATTTTTATGACGAGAAATCAAATCCAGGTGGGTCCCTCCTCAGCCGCCCTCCGGATTTTAATAAAAAGGGAAAGTTCTGGCACATCCCGGACTCTTTTTGGGGGGATTTTTTCATTTCCAGCCTCTCTTTGGTCATGGATAGGACACAGCTTTATGGGGTTGTGCCAGGAATAGGATTGGGAGCGCACTTCCCTATGGATTCGGGAGTTTGGAGTTCATCACCCTGACATCTGTGAGCTGGGTGTCCAAAGGAAGTTTTGGAACCACCTGAAATCCCGTAGGAAAAGGCTATTCCAGGCTGGGAAAGAATATTCTCCTCAGGGAAATGATGTTCCAGGCTGGGAAGGAAAATTCCTCTCAGGAAAGGGATGTTCCAATCCTAGCAGGAATATTCTCCTCAGGGAATGGATATTCCAGGCCATGAAGGAATTTTCTCCTCAGGGAATGGATATTCCAGGCCTAGAAGGCTCTGCCCTTCCCGAATCCCATTCCAGGGAGTGGGAGGATCCTGCCTGACATCCACAAAGGCACTGGGAACATCTGGAGGGAATCAAACCTCCACAAAATCCCTGTTCCCGGAGTCGCCATTCCCATAAAACCGATCTGCTGGGAGCCAGGTGAAATATCGGGGAGGTGTTCGTGGATTCCTTTCCCTGCCTGCAGGAATGGGAATGCCGGGGGATATTTTTCCAGCCCGGGAAGGATGCGCTCCCTGAGTTCATCCCATTCCAGGCAAATCCCGGGATGGGCAGCACCTCCTGCATCCCATGGAATGTTTCCCTTTTGCCTTGGGAATAGCAGGAGAAGAACTCGATATCCAGCAGGAGTTAACAGAGGGAATTCAGGGATGATCCAGTGGCGCTGGAGCTCCAGAACTTCGGCAGCTCCACGGATCAGCTCCATGAGTTTTCCTCACTGGATAAATCCGGAATTTCAAATGGAGCAACAGGGGAAAGCCCAGCCTGGAGCAGAGGGATTAGGGATAAGCAAAAGGTTATGGAATGATAGGACTCCAGGGCTCTTCCTTTGGGAATACTGGAGCGATGGGAAAGCTGGGAAAGGCTTCTCCATGTCCAGCTTTTTTGTCCTTTGCAGGGATAAAAGGGATAATTTTGGGAAAATCTGTGTTCGATGGGATGAAAGCCCTCGAGGAATTCCGTGTTCCTGGGAAACATCCTCCCCTGAAGGAAAAATTCCCCCCCATTTTTTTTTTTTAAACTAAACTAAAACCCGACATTCAGAGAATTCCATGAAAAAGCCCAGGAAAAGACCCACAGAAAGTGGACGAGGAGTAAAGGGAAGACCAGGAATTCCCATCAGAGTGGCCACGGACTTCCACGACCTGGCCCAAATCCGGGAATTCCAGCATTTTTTACCTCACCGGCAGGACCAGTCCCTTTCCCGCCCTCAGCCACCTTTTTTCCCCTTGGAAAACCTCATCCTTCCTGGGATTTGTGGCCGCTGCCCACCTTTATTCCCGGGCACAAATCCTGGGATGAAGCAGATCCAGAGGCGCCCTCCACCCCGAGCCGTCGGTCTGCCAGAAATTCAGGATTTCAAAAATCCGGGAAAGGCGGGAGAGCGGGGGGGGGGGGGGGGGGGGCAGCAGCGGCATTCCCGACTTCCACGGCTTTTCCAAAGGCAAAGGATGCCTTAGGCCGCCATCTAGTGACTTTTAGCGAGAGAGCACTTCCAGAGGGAGTTGCGGATGAGTTTGCTCATCCCAGATGTTGAAATTCCCCCAAAAAAACATCGCCCAAAGCCGCCGAGGGAGCGGATCGCAGTCCATGGCCTCCCTCTATCCCGCTTCCTCCTCCTAAATCCCGGTTTCCCACTGAGTCTGGGCTCGGGAGGAGCTCGGGAAGCCGAAGGATCTCCCGGTTTTCCTGAGAAACCTTGGAATGTCCCTCGCGCCACCCATCCCTGTCCCCTCAGCCACGAATCCCTGGATCTGCTTCCCGCCCTTCCCGAACTCCCGGGATGTGGGAGAAAACAGCTGGAGGGAAAAAAAGGCCCAAAAATGAGAATAAAGATTTGGGATACACTTTTCCTTTAGGAATCGCTTCCCTTTGTTGTTTTAGGAGCCCGGAATTCCGTGGCGCTGGGCACGACAGGCGCCGTTTGCATGATTTTTTGGATGGGAATAAGGTGGAAAGGATCAGAGTGGGGAGCGCTGGGGTTTTCCCGGGAGGCTCCCCCTGATCCCAAGGCAGCGGCACTCGGTTATTCCAAGGCGCCGCTGGATTCTGCCGCTCCATAAAGCGGCCTTTATTAAAATCCCGGGGTTTTCCGGGATTTATTTGGGACAGGGACGCGTGTCCCCCGCACCCCATAACTCCCGGCACCCTCCGCTCCCGGTGACAGCGCTGAGGGAAAGCGAATTCCTGAGTGGAATGCGCCTCATTCCAATGCTTTATGGGGCGCGGGTGACACGAGGGGTGACACGGGGGTGGCTGCGGCCGCGGGAATTTCCCTTCCCGGGATAATTAAATCCCGGGATCTGCTGTAATGAGGCTCATTAAGACGCCCCATTTAAAGCCCCATTTAAGCCAGGCTTCCAAAAATTCCTCAAAAAAAAAAAAAAAAAAAAAAATAGCAGGAGCGGCTCCGGAGCCCCAATTAGAGGTGGCTGCTGATGGCCCTTCCCAAAAAGTGCAGGAATGCGTCTCCAAAGGCATCGGGAAAACAGCGGGAATGGGGGAAAACCAGGCAGAGCTCCCAAACACGGGAATGAGGAGCGGTGGGAATACAGGGAAGGGGCTGGAAGTTGACCAGGGGGATTCCAGCGGGATTCCAGTTCCAGTTTGTCCCCAAAACACCGGGAATGGGCGGGATCGGGAGGAGCGGTGGGAATACAGGGAAGAAGCAGGGAAGGGGTGTTCGTTCCCTGGATTCTGGCTGGAAACTGCGTGGATCCACACAGGATCCATCACTCCAAGAAGAATCCCAGGCACCCGTCCCCAGAAAAACGGCCGGGAAAAAAGGAACCCAAAATATTCCACAAAACAAAACAAAAAAACTAAACAAAAACCAAATAACCGTATGGGATTATTCCCACCTCGCCCCTGGCGCGGTTAAATCCAAACCCCTGGAATTTCCCTGCGCTCCCGTCGCCGGCGCTGGGATGCAGCAGGAGAACGATCCCAGTTTTTGCCAGGAAATTACGGCGGGATCGGGGAACACCTGCTTTCCGCTGGCTAATAATTCCAGGCTCCCGCTGCTCCGTTTGCTCTCCCGCAAATGATTCCTTGTTCTCCGTTGACAAAGATAAATGGTGGGATTAAAATTTATTGGAGGAGTCCTGGCAAACAAGCGGGAAAAGGGGACGGATGGATGTTATTTCCCTCAGGCAGCGCAGCCCAGACAAACGGGATTAGCGGGAATTTGCTGTGGGAATTCGATGCGATCAGGAGCCATTAGCGGCGACGGCGCTGATGGAAATTGCCTTTTTTTCTTTTTTTTTTTTTTTCCAAAGGAAAATTCCGCTGGCTTTGGATACCTGGCCGAGGAAGGGTTGGTTTGGGGGAAAAGAAGGAAAATTAGGGATCGTCAGTTGGGGTGGGATAGGGAATGAGGTAGGGAGAAACAGTAAGGGAAGGAAATCACGGAATTATTTTGGAAAAAAATCCAGGATCGAATCCAAGCCGTGTCCGATCCCCAACAGAGCTCTGAGTACCACATCCAGGAATTCCCTGGACACCTCCAGGGATGGGGATCCATCCCATTTCAACGCCTGACCTCCCTTTCCGTGGGGAAATTCCTCCCGATGTCCAATCCTGGCCCAGTTTGAAGCCGGTCCCTCCCATCCCATCCCTTACTCCCTGGGAGCAGATCCCGGTCCCACCTGGCTGCTCCCTCCTGGCAGGGAGGTGTGGGAAGTGGGAATGTCCCTCTGGAGTCTCCTTCTCTGCAGGCTGAGCCCCTTTCCCAGCTCTCTCCTGGTATTCCAGCTCCTTCCCAGCTCCATTCCCTTCCCTTCCCAGATGATCCGAGTGGAGCTGCCTCCTTATCCCGCTCCATCCAAATGATTCCCACCCTTGACGGAGCCTTTGGATCTTAAATCCATGGAGTTCCGCAGGCACCGGGATGCTCCTGGTTTAACCACAATCCCCATCCCACTAAATCCTGCGGGAGAAGGGAGTGGGATCAGTGCGGACGGGGCCGTGAGATCCCGGGAATCATCCTCGGAATCTCCTTACATCCAGGTGTGGTTTTTTGACCACTTCCCAGGCTGTTGTTTCAGGAATTGCTTTGGGACACCGGGATGGAGACGTGCGGATGTCGGGAGCACCTCTGGCCCTCTTTTCCAAAGACTCCCTCTTTTCCTGCCCCTTAAGGAGGCACAACACTCGGTTTTTAAGGAATCCGTGGTGGATGTTCCGAAGAGTTTTCCCAGGGAATTCCATTCCCCCCGTCCAGTGGGGAAACGGAGGCAGTGTTTTCCCGCTGGAATGCTTGGAGCAGGAGCGATGCCCCTTCCCAGTGGGGGGAAAATTGTGGATCTGCCCCAAAATCACCATGGAAGCGGACAAAAGTCGGGACAGAGGCTCCTGGAAATCCTTGGGATCGATCCGGGCGCCCCCCCGCCACCCACCCCCGCCGCATCCCGGCACGCTCGGTATCAGCATCCCGCCTTCCCTGAGGGCTTGGAAAACAATCCTGGAAGTAATCCCTTTTGATCTGCTGCTAATCCCAGATAATTGCTTGCAGGCTTAATGGGAAAACGGCGTTTTCTTGGGAAGGGGGGGAAGGCGGGGGGCGGGAATGGGGAAAAAGCGTGGATTGCGCTCCTGCTGGAGGTGCTTGTTGGAGCAGAGGGAGCTCCATTGTTCCCGGGAATGCGATGCCAGCAGGAATGACAGAGGCCGTGATCCCAAATTAAACCCGTCTGGCGCTGCCATCCCGCACATGGACACGGCATTCCCGGGAAAACAGCCTCTTCCTGAGGCGCTCCAAGCTGGGAAGAATTGGCTCTTTTAGGGAAAGCGGGATAGCGGCTGCACGGAATGCTGAGGGTTAGAGGGAGACGGGATAAATCCGTGGATAAATAAACACATGGATGACATTCCCCACGCACACCTCGGGCTCGCCGTGTCCAAGAAATGCCCCCCTTTCTCAGGATCCATGGATTTGGGATAGATCCAACCTCCTCAGGCACCGTGACCCCCCCTGCAAGGCCAATTCCGAGCCTGGAGCACTCCATAAATCCCGAATCAGGAGGGCATTCCAAGCACAGTGGCACTTTACCGGGAAGGCTGCCTTTGGATGGGTCACGGTGCTCTCCCGGTGTTCCTCCGGAATCCTGGAATGCTGCTGACCGTGGCCATTCTTCCCGCTTCGCTTCCCAAATCCCAAACAATGCCTTTCCCATTGTTCATTAACCAAACATTCCCACTGGCAGCCGCCGGTGTTGGGATTTATGAGCAACAAGGAGGGTTGTGGCCGTTCCAAGGTGGCAAATCCAGGATTTTTCGTGGAATATAGGCTCTGCGAGGAAGAGTTGGTTTGGGGTGGATTCTTTAGGAAGTGAAATTCCCAGTTAAGGCTTGGAGGGGGTGGCAGAATTCCAGGATGGATTGGGTTGGAAGGGATCTTAAAGGGAATCTTATTCCAACCCCAACACCTTCCCCTACCCCAGATTTCTCCGAGCCCACCCAACCTGGCCTTGGACATTCCAGGGATGGGGCAGCCACACTTTCCGTAGGGATGGATGGGTGAGAGATCCTAAAAAAAAAAGGAATTCTGTCGTGGAAAAGCAGTCGGAACCTTTGGATGTCAATCCCAAAGTGCTCCCAGCTCCTCTGGAAAACCGGAGCATTCCTGCTCTGCGATCCTTCGCCCACTGGAGGGAGCATCTGGCAAACCTTTGGATACTCTCGACACGGGCTGGGAAAGGGTTGGAATTTAAAGAAGGCTGAGGAAAAGACCTCGCTGGATCCGAGGAATATTAAATCCATTAAAAACGGGAGAGAAATGCGATTTCTTTCATGCCGGGCTGGGATTTCTCCCCTTTCCAAGGGTTTTCCAACCGGGAAAACTCTCAGCAGGGAAAATCCATGGAGTTTTCCCTTAATTTAGTGATAACTCGGTCATCAAGAGTTAATTAATTTTTAAATTAAGAGTTAATTTAGTTAAAACTCAGCACTTTAAACAAATAAAATCCATGGAGAGAAAAGGAAATCCACTGAAATCCTGGGTGTCTCCAAGTGGGAATGGGAAAAATTCCAGTATTTTGCTGAGCCACACCTTAAAATCTGCTCCAGTTTTCCCCACGGGGAAGGGAAAAGACGGAGACGAGGAGCAGCATTCCCGAGTTCCCACCCTGTCGCTCTCCAGGAACTCCTCTGCTGCTCCAGTGGCTCCCAAATTTACGGATCATCCCATAATGTGCACAGGGAAGAGGGAGCAGAGGGAAAAGTTTGGGAATAGTGACCAGGACCTTCATAAAGAAAGAGCCTCCATTCCTCTTTTTTTATCACTTTTACTGGGAGAGGAACATGGAATATCAGATCCTAAGGAAGTAGTGGGGATCCCCATCCATCCAGCAGCATTCCATTATTTTTGGGGTGGAATTCCAGCTTCCTTTGTCCATCCCACTTTCCTTTGGAGGTTTGGTTTTGGCTGTGGCCAAGCCAAGGGAAAAAAATTCCCCTCAACCTGCTTCAGCCATTGTTAGAATTCCAAGGATTTGTGGTTTTCCAGAATAGTGGAATTGTGCCCTCCTGTCATTCCCTGACTCAGGGAAACATTCCCAATCCCAAAGAGGTTTGTTTTGGTTTTTTTTTTGTTTTGTTTTGTTTTTTGTTTTTTTTTTTTTTTTTGTGGTTGAAACATCCACTTTTGGATTTCTTTCTTTGGATTATTCCAGGTCACTTCTCCCTGGAGACAGTGCTGCCACCGGATCCAACTCCACTGACACCTTTCCAGGGAATTCATGGCACCAGGATCACGATCCCCAGGGCTGTATAAAGCGGGAATTCTAACACAGGCTGGTTTTATTTGGGATGGGGGATGTTGCCCCAATATCCCGGGGGTGCCTCTTCCCTGGGATTCGCTGGGGATGGAGCCAAGAGGGAATATGCTGGATCCATGAAATGCGCGTTCCATGAAATCCGGCTGGAATTCCAGGCTTCCCTTCCCAACCCTCTCCCACTCCAGCCCCTCGTGGGGCTCAGAGTTTTGGAGGTGTCCAAGGGATTTCCAAGGGGATCTTTCGGCACCTGGTGATTCCTTGATGGAATCCCCCAGGAAGTTTGGTTGGTTTGGAACCAGCCAAGTCTGATCATGGATAAGGTTCCATTTTCCAAGGATGTGCCAGGAATTATGGGACCATTGGATAATCCCTGGATGGGGCTTGGGGCAACCTGGATTAATGGAAGTGTCCCTGGAAAGTGTCCCATGGAAGTGTCCATGGAAAAGGGTTGGAATGAGATGGGACTTAAGGTCCTTCCAACCCAAACCATTCCAGGATTTTATAGGACATCTCCAACGGGAAGCATCATGGAGTCAGCTCCAAGGAGAATGGTTTCCACTGGATTTGCCTTTTCCATGACCAATCCCACTGGCTGGGATGAGGGAACCCCTTCCCAGCACCCCTCTTTTCCAATGCTTTTCCCTGTGCAAGCCCAGCCGTGCCCCGGTGTTTTCCCAAGAGGCTCCACAAATATTGAACTCCAGCGAAAAGGAGGAATCCTGAAGTGGGCTGGGATGGCCGTGTTTGCCCAGAGGAGAGGCTGAAAGCCTCTGGAATGCTGTGATTGGATTCCCTGGGAGCTCCTCGGGAGCCGGGAAGGGATGGATAATGGCTCAGCAAACACAGAGAGCACTTGGCCGGAGAGATTCCTGGCTTGTCCCAGGAAACCGAAAGGACAGGGAAAGGTGAGGACCCCGCTCTGCTCTCCAAGGATTCCCTCTCATCTGGAGGGGGTGGGAGCATTCCTGGCAGAATGAGCCGCTCCCAGCGGGATCTCCGGGGTGAATCCCGCCTGCTTCCAGGGAATTTTGGAATCCATCTCACCTGTGCCAAGGTTTTCCTGGGATGGCCCCCATGGTTCTCCCAGTTGGAGACTGGGGAAGGCACAGCCAGGGCCGGCACTTCCACTCTCCACGCCCATGGCCCAGGGTGGCAATTCCAATTCCTGGTGTATGGAAGTGCCTCCCAGCCCGGGGGATTCCCAGGCACACCAAGCTTTGTCTAAAGGCACAATTCCAAAGGGTTTCCTCCTTTCCTTTCCTTTCCTTTCCTTTCCTTTCCTTTCCTTTCCTTTCCTTTCCTTTCCTTTCCTTTCCTTTCCTTTCCTTTCCTTTCCTTTCCTTTCCTTTCCTTTCCTTTCCTTTCCTTTCCTTTCCTTTCCTTTCCTTTCCTTTCCTTTCCTTTCCTTTCCTTATAATAATAATAATAATAATAATAATAAATTCCCTGCAATATTTCAGCCCAGGCTGCAGGCGGAAAAATATTAATAATAATAATAAAACTATCAATAGCAGTTATTATTATTATTAATAATAATTATTAGCAGTGACTACTAAGTTATTATCTATTATTATTATTATTATTATTATTATTACTGTCTTATCGAATGTTTCCCTGCAATGTTTCAGCTCAGATTGCAAGAAGAAGAGACTATAAATAGTAATAATTATTAAGATACTAATAATTATTATTAAGAATTATTATTAAGAATTATTGATAATAATTACGACAATTTATAATAAAGTTTAGAATTATTATAAGAATAATAGTAATAAATAATAATGATTAATTAAAACAAAATATATAATGATGATGATGATAATAATAATAAAGTTTCAGGTTGCATGCTGAGAAATAAATAAATAAATAAAATTAATTAATTACTTAATAAGTTTGTGACTTTTCAGCTCGGGTTGCAGGCAGGAAAAGTTTGAACTAACGATGCTGATAACACGAATATCATTAATAATATGAGTATCATTCAAATAGCAATATTATTAAAACATTAATATGGTTAAAACAATAATAATAATTATAATAAGATTAATATCATTACTTTTAATAATAATAACAGCTTCTCAATTAGCTAATATATTATTCAAGCATTAATATAGTTTAAACAATAATAATAATAATATTAATCATATTAATAATAATAATAATAGTAATAACAGCTTATCAAACGTTTCCCTGCAATGTTTCAGCTCAGGTTGCAGGCAGAAAAAAGAAGAAACAACAATAACAATAACAATAATAACAATAATAATAATAATAACAAAATAGACATAATGACAATAATGATAATAATAAAGTTTCAGATTGCAGGCTGAAAAATAAATAAATAAATAAATAAAATTAATTAATTAATGAGTTTCCCTGTGACTTTTCAGCTCAGGTTGCAGGCAGAAAAAAAAGTGAATGAATAATGTTGATATTATGAATATCATTAATAATATGAATATCATTAAAACAATAATAGGGCTAAAAATGATGATGATGACAAATAATAATGACAACGATAATGGTAATGATAATAATAATAATAATAGTAATAATAATAATAATCCAGCATTTCCCTGCAATGTTTCTGCTCAGGTTGCAGGCAGAAAAAAAAAATTGAATTAATAATGTTGATAATATGAAGATCACTAATAATGTGTATATAATTAATAATACGAATATCAATAAAATATTAATATCATTAAAACAAGAAAAATTATAATAAGGAGATTATTATAATAACAATTCTTCTTATTATTAACATTACTATTATTATTAAATCTTATTAATGATGTTTTCTGTCAGTAACCTGAATAATAATAATAATAATAATAATAATAATAATAATAATAATAATAATAATAATATTTCCCTGCAATTTTCCCGCTCTGCTTCCCAGTCCCTGGGCAGAGTCCAAGCTTTCCACCTGTGGGCTGGGATGCCGGCAGGTGAATTATTGGGAACGGGGTGACGTCCATCGGATTCCGCCAAGTCCGTCCGCTTTCGGATCCAGCTTGGGAAGCCAATGGAGGAATGGGATGAGGCCGGAGCTCCCTTTGGAACGTTCGGCCCACCGGGAGACGCCGCTCTCCTCTTGGATCGCTGAGCACCGGAGGTGCCTTCAAAGAGCCGCAGGATGAGGTTTTGTGGGATTATCCCTGAGAACCTGTGGATCTTTGTGCACCCAGCCCGGAGTTCCTGAGGATGGGCTTCATCCATAACTTACACCCCAATTAATTCCAAGTGCTCCTGGCTTTTTAGCACTGGGATTTGCGGCACACGACCGGCTCTCCTCGGCTTTGTCCCGCTTCCAGAGGATCCTGGCTCCAAGTCCTGCTTCCCAGAATCCTGATCTTCCCACCTCCCTTTTCCTAGCTGGGCATTATTTGTTATTGTTTTTCCATGTCCCTCTTTTCCCATTTCTCCATGAAATTGTGGTGTCATCATCATCATCAACTTCCAGTTAATTTTCTCTGTTCTTCCTTCAGGATATCCCTTGGTTATTCCCAAACTCACTCTTCCTGAGCCCTCTGGCACCACCTGACAACACAACCCTGCAGTTATTCCCTCCTTTTTTTAAATCCTAATGGGATTATCCCAAAGCCAATTTTTATAATCGCATCTTGGGGAGCGAGTGCATTCCCTGGGGTACATTCGGTGACGGGAAGCACGGCGTGGATTGCGTCCTTTCCCAATCAAATTCCAACTCTTGGAATTCCATCAGGGAGGTGTCCCTCAAAACACCCAGAGCTGCTCGCACAAGGAGGGAAAATCTGGATTTTTTGGGTGCAAATCTGGATTTTTGGGGGGAAAACCTGGATTTTTTGAGTGCAAATCTGGATTTTTTTTGGCCAAAATCCTGTTTTATCCGTTGGAAACGCGTCGGCCAATTCCACGGCACTTCGTTGCGGGATCATGGAGCAAGGAGAGCCGTGTGTTTGCATTTTGGAAAATGAACCTGGATGCAGTTATTTATCTTCTCCCTTTAATTGTTTGAGCTGTTCCTAATGTCAACTCCGGTAATTTTAAATCAATAGAGGAGGAAAAACTTTCCAAGGGATCGGAAATCCCGAGTAAATTTACTTTGCAAATAGGCTCGGGTAGGTGGGACTATGCCGAGGATCCCCAACTGACACTTCCAGGCAAAAATGCTGGGAATGCTGCTGCAGAGGCTCCGGCATTCCGGAGAACAGAGGACCTGGCTGTGTGGAAGATTGGATTGGAGCTGGAAGCTTCAAGATTGGAATTATGGAAGGAATTCTTCCCTGCAAGGATGGGGAGGCACTGCAATGGAATTCCCAGAGAAGCTGTGGCTGCCCGATCCCTGGAAGTGCCCAAGGCCAGGTTGGATAGGATTTGGAGCAACCTGGGATAGTGGAAGGTGTCCATGGCAAGAGGGTTTGGAATGGGATGAGCTTTAAGCTCCCTTCCAATCCAAACCAATCCAGGATTCCACGGTGGATCCAGTGGAACCTAAGAAGTGCTGGATCTGGAAAACAGGGAATCCCATTCCCAAGGAGACTGGCATGAGTTCCTCGGATGGATGGATGGATGGATGGATGGATGGATGGATGGATGGATGGATGGATGGATATATCCCTGATATTCCAGACCCTCTGGCTCTTGACTCCACATCTTTGTCCTCCAGCAGCTGCCTAAAAATAGGATCATCCTGTCAGGACCTGTTTTCCCGATCCGTATCCTGTGTGCTTTGGATGGCTGACAACGATGGATTCCAGGTCTTTCATCTCCTGTTGCTCCACAGCCAAACTTTAATGGGACAGCGTGTCCCGGCGCGTCTTCCCGATTGCCACCGGAGATCGGAATGCGCAGCCGTGGCTTTGGGACTCCCAGGAAAACTTTTTCAATGGATTCTGTCATCATCCCATATAAAATGCCAATTATCCGCAGCAGGATAGGCCGGCTCGTGCTTTGGAGCTCTCGGTGGAGGTTTAGAGCCGGGCTTAGCTAAGCCTGGGCTGTGGATTAAGGAGGTGAATGCGGTGTTGACTCAGCCCTGCGGGGTGGTGTCCCTTTGTTTTTCCAGGATCCCCCGGCGAGGCTCCGACAAAGGGAACGCTCTGGGTGGAAAGGTAACTCCGGTGATTAATGACACGGACGTGACGTCCTCGTCCCGGGTGGTCTGATCCCTTCGGAGTTCAGCAACCTGGGAAGAGAGCTTGGAACAGAGAAAAGACGGGAAAAACTCATTCTTTGCCCTAACAAAGGAATTCCCGCAGCTGGAATTTGGCAGGAAGTCCCACCTTGTTGGAATTCTGTGGCAACTCCATAAATCCTGGCTGTTCCTTTCATGGCGTGTGGCCAGTCCAAAAAAGAGGTGGAACTGGAATGCTGGGATTGGTTTGGGCTTGTTGGCTGCGTGTGCCAAGTGGACTTTTTGGAATTCAGCGCTGGAGTTTATGGTTCTGGTTGCCAGTGATTATTCCCGATGCTCCAGTGCAGCTCCTGGGGCGGGATGCAGCTTGTCCACTTTGGGTATTGCATTCCCAAAACCTGATCTTAAATCCTGTGGGATCACACAGTTTGGATTTGGGTAATGGCCCTGCTTTCCTTGCACTGGGGATCCTGGACATCCAACATCCCCTTGGATTTTCCACACCGGAAAAAAGGAGTGAGGTGGGAAACTTCCCCTGATGTCAGCTTTGTCGGGAATAAGCAAATTCCATTGAAATGAGGGCCCTCATTATCCCTAAGTGTGAAACCACCCCACAGCCATCCGAAATTCCTTCGGGAAGCAGAGGGAATGAATCCACAGATGCTGCTCTCCGTGTGCTCCGGTTCCTTTAGATGGCACCATCCTCCTGCGCTGGATTCTGGCTCGATCAGAATTCCCTGAAAAAGAGGAAAATTCCTTCATTAGGGAGCAGGAATTGAGGTGGTGCCAGCAACTCCGCAGATTCCATGAGGGAAAAAGGTCAACGCTTCCAATGCTGCCAGCCGGGAGCGGCCACATTCCTTCTTTTTCCAGGTATGGGATGGCTTTGGGAGACTGGCAGGATTGGTGGGATTCTGCCAGTTCCATAGCCAAGGGAAGAACTGGGAACTGGGTTCCCGGGTGGAATGACACAGAGGTTGCTCCAGGGTGGCCTCCACAGAGCCGAGTTTTTCCTCAAACTTTGGGAAAACCTCCTGAGAACAAGAGGATTGAAGAAGGTTTGGACCATCCTGGATGCTGTTGATCCATAGGGATCATCCCCACTCCGATTCATGGGAATTTTGGCATCAGGAACCCCCTTGGTTCCAAAAAACCAGGGAAACCATAGGGGAATAATCTCCTTCGGGATTCAAAATTCCGGGAAAACGTGGCCAGCAGAGGAGCTGGGAATTCTGGGTGTTTCTCCCAGGAACTTTTTTATTCCTCTCTGGAATTTCTAATTTAAATGCAGCATCCCAAGGGATAGGAGGGGAATTTTTCCAGCCAGGAGAACGATTCCCTCGGTGAAGGAGGATCCATCCCTCCCTTCCCACCAGGAGAAGTCCCCCTTTTCCGTGGCTGCCCTGAGACAAAGCAGCAGCAGGGAATTCCTGGGATCAGCCCAAATCCCTGATTCTCTGGCCTTGTCCTGCCTTTTAGAAGTGCAAATATTCCCTGGAAAAGGTGGGAACAGATCAAGGCTGGGCAGGAGCCCTTTTTATCCACTTTGGTTTATTTTCCCTGGATTTTTTTCGGGACAGGCTGGTTTTGGTCTCTCTTCCCAAACTCACCCCAGTTCTGGCACCTGAGGGGGATTGGAGCCATCCCCACCAAGATTTTGAGATGTGCAGCATTCCCTCAATAATTGATGCTGATGGATTAAAAAGGAATACAAATCCTGGGAAACTGTAATGGCAAAACCTTCCCCAACAGGTCTGGGATGTGGATAAGGCAGGAATTGATCCCAAACAGGTGCTGTGAATTCCTTTATTTCCCTCCGCCTTTTGTTCCCTCTCCAGCCTTTGTCTGTGCCGAACCCATGGGATCAGAGCCGGGAATGCTCCATCCCGGGATCCTTCCAGCTTTTCCCATATCCAGGGTGGGCACCCACCCTGAATCCCCCTGCTCGTGTCCTGTCGGTCCCGTGCCACGCAGGAAACTCGGATTTTCCGGGATCACCGGGGTTCCCCATGGATTTAGTTACCTGGGAAAATAAGCTTGGCTTCCCTGTGCTTTGAGATGTCAGATCCCATCATTCCTTATTTTTTTGGGAAGTCCTGACTCCTTTCCTTGTTAAATACCCAAAGTAATTCCTTCAAGCAGCATCAGGGAAGAAATCCTCCTTCTTTTCCAAACTTCTTTTCCCTTTGGATGGAGCAGGGAATAAAAACACTCAGTGTGGTTGAAAGAGCCTGGGAGGATTTGTGGGCAGGGGAAGAATTCCCATTATCCACTCCATCTTCCCTCGCTAACCAAGTTTTCCCCATTATCCACTCCATCTTCCCTCGCTAATCAAGTTTTCCCCGGTATCCATTCCATTTTCCTCCATTATGCGTTGAATTTCCCCCATTATCCATGGAGTTTTCCACCATTATCCACTGGAGCTTCCCTCTTTAACAGCTGAATTTTCCCCCATTATCCATTGAGTTTTCTGCCATTATCCACAGAAATCTCCCCATTATCCATGGAATTTTCCCCAATATCCATGGAATTTCCCCCATGAAGCACTGACTTTCCCCATTAACCACGACACTTTTCGCTGTTAAAGCTCCATATTGCTTCCCCAAAATCCCAATCCCCAGGGGAGCAGCAGTGCAGAAATTCCCTGTACAACCCCCAGTTCCATTCTTCCCGGGTGCCAGCGATTAAAGAGCAGGAATAAACTTCAGGAAAGGGGAAAAACTCCGTCCCAGAGCTTAAAAGGTCCCAGGGTATCCAAACATTGTGTTGTGTTCGACCCTCATTTTCCCACTTAAATTTGCCCTTCCCGCCCAGAGTTTGGCTTCTCCCTGGAACGCGGAGCTGTGATTTAGGGAGCCGGCTCCAAAGGGCGGAGCCGTTCCTTGGGGCCAATTTTATCCCAATTTTCCTGCGGCGACCCCGCTGTCTCACCCCGCTCCCTGAATTACGCCGGCTTTTCCGACGCCTCCTGCCGGAGTCAATTGTATGTGGCCACCTCCATATTTCATTCCCGCTTTTCCAATGTCTGCACAAGGTCAGGTTGATATTCTCCGGGAATCATCAAGTGACACTCGAGATAAACAGAATGTTTACTCTCTCCATGTGAGCCGGAGCTGATATGGAAATTTATCCGGCGGCGGGAATCGCATTTGCATTCCCGCTCTTGGGCAAACATTCCCGGCTCCAAATCAAACAGCTTTGGGGGCTCGGCCCCCTCTTCCCACCGCCAGGCCAGGGAGCAGGGAGCAGCGATTTGGATTCAAATGGGAAGAGGGACACGACGGAACGAGCCTCATCCGTAATTGGATCAACTTTGCATCCCAACGCCCCGGCCTTGGATGCTCGGCTGCCCGGAACGCCGGCTCCGGGTGCTCCCGGTGTTTTTCCAGCGCCTTTATCTGCTCCAAGCAGGCCGTGCTCACCTCTCAGTCATATTTCCTGCTGAGCAAATAAATCCTGCTTTTCCCATTTTTTCCCCTCCTTGTATTTGCATGAAAGAAGGGGAATTGATTGACGACCTCTTCCAGCTGGAAAGCTCAGGATGGGATGGGATGGGATGGGATGCGATGGGATGGGATGGGATGGGATGGGATAAAACCTTCAGGGCAAGCTGGATTCCCGGATTTGGGATGGAAAGATCAGGATGAGATGGGATAAATCCAGCAGGGCAAGGAGGATTCCCAGTTTGGGATGGAAATAGCAGAATGGGATGGAAAGATCAGGTTGGGATGGGATAAATCCAGAAGGGCAAGGTGGATTCCTAGATTTGGGATGCAAAGATCAGAATGAGATGGGATAAAACTGGCAGGACAAGATGGATTCCCAGATTTGGGATGGAAAGATCAGGCTGGGATGGGATAAAATGGGCAGGACAAGGTGGGTTCACAAGTTTGGGATGGAAAGATCAGGTCAGGATGAAAAGATCGGGATGGGATGGAAGGATCAGGTCGGGATGGGATAAATCTGGCAGGACAAGGTGCATTCCCAGGTTTGGGATGAATGTTGGGCTGTAGGAGGTTCATTCCCAGGAATCCCCCAGGAATAAAGAGCCTTGTGGGCAAGAATTTCTGCCAAGGTCCCCAGATGCAGAGAATGATGGGAATCTTCCCGAAAAATCCCCAAACCAGGGAAGCTGCCCAGCACCAGAGCCTGAGGGAACATAAATGATGGTGGGATTCGTGGATCAAAGAAAGAACACAAACTGCTGTGGGATTTACGGATCGAGCTGGGCTGAGACCCCACAACTCGTTGCACTTGTGCCTCCGGAGGAGGAGGGGCACTGCTTTTCCAGCCTGATTCCAAAAAAAACGGGGATTCTTTTGGTCCCTTAGACTCGCACGTCCAGAGGTGAAGGGACACCGCTTTTCCAGCCTGATCCCAAAGGAAAACAGGAGGGCTTTTTGTCCCTTAGATCCACACATCCAGGGGGGAAGGACGCTGCTTTTCCAGCCTGATTCCAAGGAAAATGGGATTCTTTTTTTTTTTTTTTGGGTCCTTAAAACTCATGCATCCAGACGGGAAGGAGCACCGCTTTTCCAGCCTGATCCCAAAGGAAAACCGGGATTTTTGGGGTGCTCACAAACATTTGGGGCACGGCAGAGCCAAGAGGGGAAGCCCAGGTCCAGCACATCCCGGGCCGATATTCCCGGGAGCAGGGGCCGATATTCCCGGGAACAGAGCTGAGATTCCCGGGAGTTCAGGGCTGAGATTCCCGGGAGCTCTGGGCTTCCCGGGACCAGGGATGAGATTCCCGGGCATTCAGGGCTGAAATTCCCGGGGATCAAGGCCGGGATCTGCTGGGCAAAGAAAGGAAGGGAGGAAAGACGCGGGGAGAGGTTGGGATGCAGCTTTTCCTGGGAAACGGGCGGTTTGGAGCCGGGAATGGTGGAGCCAGGAACGCTCCAAAAAACCCACGGAACCCGCAGCAAAAAGGAAAAAAAAAAAAAAAAAAAGAGCAAAAACCCCTCAAAATAAATCAGTTTAAATTAAAAAAAAAAAAAAAAAAAAAAAAAAAAAAAAAAAAAGTGGGGGATAGGGGGGAAACCCCAACCCCAATTTTCCTTTTCCAGCGGCTCCCTCGGCCGCCGGGAAGTATCCCTGCCATTCCTTGGAGCGCCGGGATGCCACACACATGGTGTTTGTTCACGGCGAGCAAACAGATTGTAAACTGGCTGATAATTTCGCTGCTGACAATGTCATTTACAGCTGTCAGCCCTTTGTGCGCCGTGTTTGCTTTATTCAAATATGAACCCGCCGCCCCTCCCTCCCCGCGCTTCCTTCTGCATTAAAATCCCATCAATTCCCTGCCAGCCCGCCTTATCTAAAATTCATTGGAGCCCAATCACTTGCATGGATGCTTTGGGGTTGCCATGGAGGCGAGAAGTCTAGTGGCGACTTCGGGGGGGGGGGATTAGGAAGTTGCGCTTGGAAAAGCCTTGGAGTGTTGGAGAGGGGAAAATTAAAAAAAAAAAACCAAAACAACAACCACCAAAAAACTCCCCCCCAAATCAACCTCCCCCCCCGCCCCCCAAAATAAAACCAGCGGGGATAATCGGTGATTTCGCAGCTGATTTGAAGCCACGAATTCCCGGGAAAATCCCGCCGTCTCTCGCTGCCTCCTAGCCCGCTTCCATAATAAATTCAAGGCCGGCTCCCGGTAGATTGATTTGGATCCAGCTGCTTCCCAGGGCGCTTCCCGCAGGTCGGGAAGCATCTCCCATTGTTAATGGAGGTCATGGCACCGCTGTTAAATAATTCACAGCGGCCTCTCCCCGCCCGCCCGGGCCAGCTGCAGATGTTGCCACCTGTATCCCAAACCTTTGGACATTCTGGGAATACCCCCGTGGTTTGTTGCTCCAGCCGGGAAGGATCGAGCGGGATGGATCCCTGGGGGGGAAGAGGGGGGGCGGGATTTGGATTTAGCTTGGAGCTTCCCGGTGTTGTTGTACTCGGATTTTTGGGGCTGGAGCTGCTTTTGTGGGATAATTTGGGAGCCAGAGCGCCAATTCCCAAATTGAGGCTGAGTCTTGGATTTTTGGATTGGAGCAGAGAGGGAAAGGAGGTGTTTTTCCAGGGAAAAGCAGGGATCAGCCCCCTCCGGAGCGTGACCCACAGGTGACAATTAAAGTCACCTTTTCCCGTCCTGCCTCGTTCCCCTTTTTTTCCCCTCCTGCCTCATCCTCCTTTCCCCCCACCCTGGGATCAAATCCCTGGAGTCAAACCTCAAAGGGAAAAACCCCCGGACTGGTTTGGTGAGTCTGGATTCTTCCCAAAAAGAAAAAGAAAAGGGCCTTTTTTATTTACCTTGGGGGTTCTGAAATTCCCGAAGTGCTCTTGGAGCACTGCCTGGAGCTCCCGGGAGGAGCTGGAGCAGGGATGAGATTCCCGGGAGCAGAGGTGACACAATGGCAGAGCCATCCCAGCCACCCTGGCATTCCCACGGGGAGTGGATTCCTGGCATCAGGGAATGTGATGGAGGTGGGGACGACAAGGATGGTCCAGGGCATTCCCTACGATCCCATCCCCTTCTCCCACGGGATGAGATTCATCCCCCCAACCTGGTGGTGCGTCCGGCCAGATTTTTGGGAAGGGATTCCCTCTCCCCGTGGCTTCCTCCACGAAGTACATCCCAGCCCAGAGTGATATTGAAGGGAGGGTGGAAATGCCATATCCCTGAACCCTGGAGGTCCATCTCCTGCTGGAAACCTCCTGGTTATCCCACTTTTCCACAAGGACAAACAGCAAGCACACCCTGAACGGGCAACCAGAACTCATCCGGATGTTGCCCCCCGGATCCGGGAAGGGATGGAAGGACTGGGGGTGCATTTGTGCTTCCCGACCCCATTCCAGGCCGTGGGTGTGCCCTGGATAACGCCAAACCTTCCAAGTGGGATTTCTCCTGGATCCAGCACCCAGCCCAGTGCTGAGGTGACTCCAAAGCTCATCCAGTTTTTCCCCACCACAGCCAGGGCCACTTCCCACTATCCCCAGGTTGCTCCAGGCCCTATCCGAGCTCTCCTCGGGATGGGAATTCCACTCATCTCCCGGGATCAGCCTTCTTGGGACTGACCCTGAAGTGCCTTTTTCCCTGTAATATTCCATATTTTACTGCCATCGTTCCTTGTTTCCCTCCCCCCCCGCTCCCCCCCTGTTTCCACAGCTCCTCCACCTCGGGAAGCTTTGGGAATGGCAGACGTTGTTCCCTCGCAACCCTGGTGCATTCCAGGATTTGGAAATCCCCGGCCACGGAGCTGCTGCCGGGTTTTGTTCCCTCGCTGCTGCTCGGGCTCATCTTCCTTTCAAGTCGGGCTCTTTTTTTTCCCCCCAAATTACAAAAGGGGAAAAGAAAAAAAAAAAAAAAGAAAAGGAAAAAAGTGGGAAGGAGCTTTTCCCTGTCATTTGTCTTGCTGGGTATAAAAGCGGGAATAAAAGAGGGAGAGGAGAGGAAAGTTTTCCTTTGTTTCAGGAATGTCTCATTTCAATTTGAAACCAACCTCAACCTGTGTGTGCTGCTTTCTAAGTTCCAGCTGGGAAAAGGCCTTGGAATTGCGTCAGGGCTGAGGTGTTTTCCGAGCCTGGATTGCTGTGTTTTACGCCGGAGCAGGGAAGGCCAGGGGAATCCTGGAATTCTGCTGTTCCCGTACAATTCCCTGCTCAAACATCATCTCTTTGGAAAATCGGGCTTTAAAAAAATCCTGGAATTGTTTGGCTTGGAATTGAGCTCATCCAAGTTTCGTTCCGAGGGACACCCCCCGCTTATCCCAGCTTGCTCCAAGCCCTGTCTAACCTGGATTTAAAACTTCCAGGGATGTGGCAGCCACAGCTTTTCTGGGAGAACTCGCCCCCCTCCCCTACCCCCCCCCCCCCCCCCCCCAGCCTCCCAGGGAAGGATCCCTTCCCAACATCCCTGTGGCAGCGGGAAGCCGTTCCCGCTTATCCCGTCACTCCCTGCCCTTGTCAAAAGTCCCTCTCCAGCCTAATTGCCATCAATGGGATTCGGGATCACCGGGAGATGCCGTGTGGTCCAACAAGCCCCACAACCAAAGCCCAAATCGACTCCCAATGGAGCTCCCTCTTTTTTTTCCCATTATTATTCCCCTTCCCTTTCACTCTTCCCGCTTTCTTTCCCAAACAAAACCGCCGCCGCCGGCTCAGCCGCATGCCGGACAATGCCCCCCGCACAATCCCACCCCACAATTCCAGGCCTCTCCTGGGATATTTACGACACATCCCACAGTTGTCATGTCAACCCCCCAGGCGAGGGCGGCCCTAAATCAAGCTGTCAAGGGGCCGGGAGAATCCCACTATGGAAAAGGACATCCCTGAGTGACACCCGGGAAGCATCTGGCATTTCGGGATCGCCGCCGCCGCCGCTCCCTCTTTTTTGGGTTTGGAAGAGGAGCGGGGCAAGGCAGGAATATCAATGGGATGGTGGGGATGGCTCCCGCTCTTCCTTTTGTTGCCGTGTCAGGTGGTGGTTTTCCTTCAGGAATCCTGGGGTTGGCAGGGCTTCATCCAACGGCCTTGGAGGTTTTCCCCAGCTTATAAAATCCTGGGATTCTAGGTTCATCACCAACTCCTCCCTGCCTCCACACAGGAGGCAGCTCCTCTCCATCCTCATCCCGCCCTAGGGAATTTTCCTCCCTCACACCACAGTTTCCGGGATCTCCGGGGTCGGAGAGGGATCCTCCGTCAGGAACTGGAGTGATAGGGATAAGGAGCAATGGTTCAAACAGAGAAAAGGGAAAATCAGATGAGATATCAGGAAAGGAATCCTTCCCTGGGATGGTGGGGAAGCCCCGACAGAGTTTTCCCAGAGAAGCTGTGGCTGCCCCGTCCCTGGAATTGCTCCAGGCTGGACGAGGCTTGGAGCAACCTGGATTTATGGCAGGGGGTGGAGATGGATGATCTCCCGAGCCCAGCCGTTCCGTGATAACGCAGGAGCTTGGAATTTGTTTAAACACCTCAGGCCAACCAAATTCCCGTGCCGTGTTTCCCAAGCCTGGAAATCCATTTATCCTTCCAGCAAGCCAAGCCCGAGGGCTGGAAAACCGGGGGAGGGGGAAGATTCCCGAGAGATCGTAGCCCGAAACCTCAGGAAAGACTTTAATCCTGACTGCTTTAGACCGGGCTTTAGCTCTCACATCGACCCGGACTTTGCACAACGACTGCTCCGTAAATTCGGTATTTCCCGCCCCGCGGGACCCCTGGGAATGGCGAGGGGCCGGAGTTGCGGCTCCTCCGGGGTTACAACCCCTCGGAAGCTCCTGGGTGGCGCTGCCACCATGGGCGAGGTGACAGCGGCGCGGGGGGCGCAGCCGGGCAGGTGCCAGGCAATTAGCGAGCCCAGCGGCATTCCCGGGAAAGCTTCCCGGCAGGAAATCGCTGCCCAGCCCTCGCCGCCGCGGCTCGCCCGGTGGCCAGATGGCTCCCGAGGCCGTTCCAGCCGGGAGCGACAGTTTTCCCGGGCTGTAAATGACCCCGCGGCGGCGGCGCGGTTATTCCCGGCTAATTGCCGCTCTGCCCGTCATTATCCTATTCCATGCGGACGCGGGTTCGCGGCATTCCAGGGATCGATGGCTTCAAACGAAAACTGACGGGCGCTGCGCGGGGGTGAAAAATCCCGGGATTTTTGCACCCCGGAGTCGGCAAACAGGCTCCAAAGGGCGGGCGGGGAGCGCTTGCCTTTGTGTCCCGGCCGAGGGCACGGCAGGATCACAGAGCCCATCCCGGCGCTGTTTGCTTTGGGAACAATCGGGAATGGCGGGACGAGAATGGCACCCCCTGACCGTGACTGATTGAATCCCGGCGGGAGCGGGGCCGGGACAAAGCCGGGAGCAGCCGGGAGCAGCCGGCAGTGATTGATGGCGCCGTGATCCCAAACGCGGCTCCTGAATGCCCGGACCCGCTGAATTTATCCAGAGGCTGTTTTTCCCCTTGGACAAGGTGCCCTTGGCTGCAGCCTCCAGCTCCGGCGGGGATCTCCGTCACCTCCCTGGGATCCCAGTGTCTCTGTCAGGATCCCTCTATTCCCACTGGAACATTCCCATCTCTGCTGAGACCCCGTTATTCCTGCCAGACTCTCACCATTCCCTCCAGCGTCCTTCCATCCCTTCCAGGACCCCACCATTCCCACCAGGATCCCTCTATTCCCACTAGGACCCCTCTAGCCCTTCCAGAATTCCACCATTCCCTCCAGGACTCCTCTATCCCTTCCAGGCCTCCCCCCTTCCCGCTGGGCCTGCACCATTCCCAGAAGTGCTGCCCTGATTCCCAATGTGATTCCAAACAAGTCTGCATAACCACATATGGCACATATGGACCTGCAATCCCTGGATTTTCCCATTCATTCCCTTAGAAGTCCTTCCAGAGACTGCTTTCCCCCTTTGGAAAGGTTGGAGCAGCCTGTGGGAGCAGTGGGATAGGGAAAGGCAGGAATTTTCCTTTAATATCTCTTTATGTCTCCGTGTCTATACCAGAGGATTTTAGCTCAGAAATCCAGAGGCAAAGCCGGATGGGAAAACCTATCCATGGCTTTTAGGATCAGCCAGGATCCCAAACTTCCAGCTCAGCACTCTGGAGCAGTGGTATCCCAAAAATAAAAACCACCTGGGAAAAGCACCAGAGAGAAGCTCCACATCCCTGAGCTGGGAGTGGCATTCCCACCCTCTGCTCCAAGAAATCCTCACTTTGCCATCAGGAATTCCCACAGCAACAACAAATCCCATATCCAAAGGGCTGGAATGGGCATCACAGCAGCGGCTCCGATCCCAAGATCCTGAAAGGCTGAAAAACGAGGATTTGAGCCGTGGGCTCCTAGCCCGGGGTTTTTTCCAGCTGCCCCCGGCACACATTCCAAATTGGCTCCCTCTCCGTGCACTCCAGGCAAATATCCAGGAGTATCCAGGCTCCGGGATACTGCACTCGATTAAGGGGAGCTTGGGAAGTCCATTAAATCCTTTATTTTGGGATATGATGGAGTGAAACGTCAGGGATTTATTTGCTCCTCCAGGAGTCAGGATTTTGGGATCCAAGTGCCAGCAGGGTGGGCTCCAGCTCTGGAGCGGGAGTCAACGGAAGTGGGATTGAGCAATGGAAATCCAAAGAGAATCTGGCCTTTGGACCTCGCTCCAGCGGGACAATGAATTTTGTGGCAAAACCTTTTCCTAAGCTTTGCCTGGAAGCTTTTCCCGAGTTTTTCTTGCCAAGCACTTTTCCTGGAGGCGTTCCTGGAGCAGCTCCGTGCCCGCTCCCACAGGGAAAAATCCGGGAGAAAAGAGCTTCACTTCCCTCCTGGAAAAGGAATCTCCTCTAACTGGGATGGGGAGGGAAAGTTCAGGTGGGGGCTGGAGCATCCCAGGGATTGAGCTTCCCAGTGGGAGCATCCCAGTGCCAGGTCCCTGATCCCTCAGGAGAGCCAGGGATGCAGCAGAGCATCCCCATCCCATCCGCACTTAGCCAAGACTGGGATAACCGGAATAATTCCTTTCACCCCACTCCCTGGGGAAGCCTCCACGTTCCAGGCTGTGGGGAGGCTGTGGGATGTTCCCAGGGCTGGAACATCCACATCCAGGAGCATCCCAGGGCTGGAACATCCAAATCCAGGAGCATCCCAGGGCTGGAACATCGGAGTGCAGGAGCATCCCAGTCCAGGAGCATCGCAGTCCCTGATCCCTCAGTGGAGTCAGCAGAACATCCCAATCCCAAGCCAATCCCTGCTGTTTGCACTAGAATAACTCTGCTTTTTCCCCTTTTCCTGGGAAGCCGCTGCATTCCAGGCTGTGGTGAGAATCCCAGGGCTGGAGCATCCAAGTGCAGGAGCATTCCAGGGCTGGAACATCCCAGAGCTGGAGCATCCCAGGGCTGGAACATCCACATCCAGGAGCATCCCAGGGCTGGCACATCCCAGAGCTGGAGCATCCCAGTCCAGGAGCATTGCAGGGCTGAAACATCCCAGTCCCTGATCCCTCAGTAAAATCCGGGATACAGCAGAGCATCCTCATCCCCAGCTTTCCCCCCTCCCCGGGAAGCCTCCGCATTCCAGGCCGCGTGAGCTGCTCCGGAGGCTCCCGGTGCGCGGCCCAGCATTCCCGGCGCACGATCCCGCCGGATCTGCACACTCGGCCGGGCTGTGTAAACTCTGACATGTGCCTGTCAATCTCGGCCATATTTGCTGACGGCTTTATCCCAGCCTGATTAGTTTCCCGAACAAATTGGAGCGAAGGAAAACATCACCTCCAGTCTGGAAAAGCCAACATTCCGGGGAGTTTTCGGATCTCTCTATTTACATGGACACGGGGTGTTTTCCTAAGGCTCTGGAAGCGATGGTAATTGAGCAGTGCCAGCGTGCGAGGGGAGGCTGATGAGTGGGAAAGGTTTTCCAAACAACGCCGCTGGATTTGGCTGCGGCCTTGGCGGGAATGTTTGTGGAGCGTGCGGCCGGCACAGTGTCAATATTCCCGAATTTCGAGGTGGCGGGAGCGGGACTTTGTTTGGGAAATGGCTCCCTGATATCATCAGCAAGTTTACAAACGGCCCGTGGCCAAACAGAGCCGGAGCTTAAGGAAGCGCCCGCCCAGGACTCCGGGAATGTTTGCTGTTTGCCCAGGGATCCCAAAGAACTTCCATAAATACTGCCCTTATCCCGAATCTTGGGAGGCAGCCCCAGCATGACGTAGCAGCCCCACCGTTCCCACTTTTCCAGGGAATCCCCAGGCAGGGCAGGCTCCTGGTGAAGCTGTCTCGGCTGGAATTTTCCTCTGCAATCTCATTATCCAAATATTACCGGGAGGAAACCGCAGCCCAGAATTCCATCCCAAATTCCCATTAACCTAACACTAACATGAGGAAACCACATCCCAAAATTGCATCCCATCCCAAATTCTCATTAACCAAACATTGCCATGAGGAAACCGCAGCCCAAAATTCCATCTGAACATTGCCAGAAGGAAATGGCATCCCAAAATGCCATCCCAAAGTCCCATTAACCAAAGATTGCTGGGAAGAATCCTCATCCCAAAATTCCATCCAAACACTGCCATGAGGAAACCACAGCCCAAAATTCCATCCCATCCCAAAATTCCATCCTGGGTCCCATTATCCAAATATCACCAGGAGGAAACCTCATCCCCAAATCCTATTAACCAAACATTACCAGGAGGACACCCCATCCCAAAATTCCATCCCAAATTCCCACTAACTGCTAGAGGGCCCAAAAAATTGACCAGAGGGTTTTCCTCCCTGGAATGATCTCCAATTCCCCCTTTTTTCCACCTGGGAAGGAGAAGTGAGGTGGGAAGGGAACGCCGGGGGTTAATAAACAACCCCCAGCTCCGGAATTATTGATGGAAGCGGGAATGAGGAGCGGTGACATTTAAAGGAGGAATTTGTGCTCCACAAATCCGAGCGTGACTGACAGAGCCAGAGGCTCCGGAATCAATACAAATAACCCCAACCTTAATTCCTTGATCCCGGGGAAAACAGCGCATTCCAAGTGCTCCCAGAAACTCGGGATCAGCCGCTGGATGCTATCGACTGCCTGGGAGCAAGGACAATTAGGATGTTCCTTAGGGATGGGGCTTTTCCTGATGTTTTCCTGGCGTTTCCACGGCAGCGGTGTTCTTCCCGTTCCCGAAATGCCAGGCTCGTTATCCAATATAAAGGGAGATTTCCCGGGATCATGTCCCTTAAGGAATAAGTTCCTTAAGGTGCTTGAGGGAGATGAGGGGAAGGAGAGGTTGGATCTCCCTCTGGATGCGAGAGAATCCAGCCCCTAAACCATGGAAAACCACATCCCAAGCTGAGGTATCCCAGAAATGTTGGGAGCGGGATGATGTGGGATTCTGGGATAACTCCCCATGGACACCTGGATCAAGGTGGGAGGAGGAGAATTATCCCTAAAACAGCATTCCTAGCACTGGGAATGTCCACCAGCACCACAAATCCCGGGAATCTCCATCAGCACCATCCTCCCTTTAATGTCTATCCACTGGAATTTTGTTTGGAGCTCCTCAGGAGAAGCGTGGCTGGTGTTGCCTTCGGGAATCCAAGATTGTTGGGATTTTCCACACTCCCGAGGCTCTTCCTTCCCGGCTCTGGGCACTCATTCCCTGTAGGAACATTCCAAGAGCTGGGAGCATCTCCCTGGCATCCCTGGAACCAGTGGAAAACACACCTTAATTCCCTGTTCCCACAAAACCACAGGCACCCGATACCCCCAAACTCCCAAATCCACGTTTTCCAGCAGTGGGAGAACCTGGAGCACCTCGGGAGCTTATCCAGCTTTTTCCTGATGTAAGTACAGTATTTCTCTGGGAATTACGGCTGCTGGAATTCGCCCGGCCTTGTCCTTGCTCCCATAAAAAACACCGGGAGCCGGCAGAAATTATGGGATCAAATCAAGGCTTCCTTTGATTCTGACCCTATGGCCACGAGAGTCCCAGAGGGTCCTGGTTTTTTCCTTCCCACTTTCCCTAATTTATGGCTCATTCCCTCTTTTCCAATCAAGCTGGCTGGGGGCAGCTGCTCCCTATCCCAGGAGCCGCCATAAACCATGGACAACATTCCTGCTCCCCGGTTGCTGTGGATAGAAAGTCCTTTACGGAGCGGGATGCGGATCCGGAGGGTGTCAGCAGCAGCGGGATTGGCTCAATGGATGGAATTTCATTCCCCCTTTTCCGAGGCCTCCCTGAAGGGCTTGGGGGGAACGGGAATGGTGGCGGGGTGGGAATATCCAGAGGGTTCGATATCCCCCCAAAAAACCATTCCGGGGTTAAATCCAGCTGTTTGTTTAGTGGGAAAAACACCCTTGGGGAGGTGGGAATGGCAGCAGGTGTGAGCCAGGACTGGGAAAATCTGGGAGAACAGCACCATGTCCCAAAAGTTCCTGGATTTGTTCCTATTGCAGGATAAAAAGATAATATTTCCACTTTTCCCACTGTTTCCCCCCTTTTCTGGGACAGGGGAGGACCAGAAAATCCCATGGAGCCACCTCCCAAATTTTTTCCTGCAGAAACAAGCCCCTGGCAACTCGTCTTCCCAAAATCTCCCTCCAAAAATCCTTGGGAATGACCCAGAACTGCTGTTTGCTTCCCGAAACCCATCCCACAAAACCAGGGCTCTGCTTGGATATTTCCAGCTGGGCCTAAATACTTGGGAACGGAATTTCCAGGGATTTGTGGGAGGCAGTTTTCAGGGATATTTCCCTGCCGAGCTGGCCAGGATCCAGGGAGAATTCCCAGATCCTACAAAAACTCTGGGTGCCTTTAAAATCTTGGCCCCTCCTCATTTTTTGGAGTCAAACCCAGTGCCTGGAAGGATTTGGGAACGTTGGGGTATTTTTTTCCTAGGAGAACTTGAAATGGGGGATTCTTTGTTTAATTGGGAGTTAATTTGGGCGGAACTTTTAAATTAATTTTTTTGGATTTGGGATTTTTAAAATATTCCCTGGATGAAACATTGTGGCATCTGGAAAAACTGGGATATTGGGAATGATGTTTTGAAATAAATCGAAAAACCAGGAGCATTCCCAATATTCCCCGACAGCCCCACCTGCTCCATTTTGCTTTTCCTTCACTTCCAGACTCCCAGAACTTCATCATTCCCAGGAATCTCCACGCAGATTCCTTGCTCTCTTCCCGCTGGAGCCCCAATAACCTGGGAGGAGGAAATTTGGGATCCAGGTGTTGGAGCAGGGACACAACCCCAGCTGAAATTCCTTCCAAAATCCAAACCCAGGAGGGTCAAAAGTTCATCCAGGCCCCCGCAACTCTGGGGAGTTTTTTTCCTGCTTGGAAAAGGGCGATGGAAAGGGAGAAAGAAGAAAAGCGGGAGAAATCCAATAAATGCCGGGGTGGGAAGGGAGAGAGGCCGGCGGTGGGAAAAGCAAACAAGGCAGGAAAAAGGGAACAGGCGGCACGGAAAACCCTGGGATGGAAGGTTGGGAGCGGCCAGGAGAGGGCTGGGAAGTGGGAATATGAGAGGATGGGCATGGGAATGTGAGGGGGTGGAAGTGGGAATGTGAGGGGTGGGATATGGGGATGTGAGGGGATGGGAATGGGAATATGAAGGATTGGAAGTGGGAATGTGAGGGGGTGGAAGTGGGAATAGGAAGGACTGGGAAGTGGGATGAGGTTGATATTCCATGTGCATCCCACCTTACAGGCTGGACTTCCTTATTTTTCCCCCTTCCTGTCCTTTTTTTTGGGGAGAAATACCCCAGGATACATCCCAAACCTTCTGCTTTGCCAGGAGTCACCTTGGCCCACAGAAAAAAATGGGGTCAAACCCACAAAACCCCTGGAATTTCCCCCTGGATACAGCTGGAGCCAGGATCCAGCTGCCTCAGTGCCCACCATGGGAGGGTCCCAAGGAAAACCCTCCAGAGTCACCGGGAATTCGGGAAGGGAGAGGTGGAATTAAAAACTGGATCCAGAAGTGTTTCCCAATGGAATTCCAGCCCTTCCTCTCCATGCCACCCATCCCAGCATTCCCAGGATAACAGGAAAAACCTCCCTGCTCCCTCCCAGAGCCCTTTCCGTGCCTCCAACACTGGCTGCTCCCAGGTTTTCTGGGAAGCGTTCCTGGGATGAGCAGAGCCCTGTGCTGCTCCCGGCCTTCCACAGTGTCCACGTGCAATTCCAAGGCTTTATGGCTCCCCCATGGAGCCTTCCCTTGGAGCTCGATTATCCCAGGAAATGGAGCCTTTATGGACTCCAGCTGGGAAGTGGGACATTAATGATCCCTCTTGGCACAGCTCCATATGTTTTCCGCCTTCTCCCGAGATCCCGGTTTTTTATGGTGACATTTATCTCATGGAAATGAGCCTGGGAATGAAGATCCATGGCCCTTCCTGGACATTTGCAGGAATCGCTTCCTGCTGCCAGGGAAAATCCTGGAAGGGAAAAGGAAAACTGAGTATTCCCTCTCCCCACCTTGCTGGGAATCCAAGAAAATGTGGGATTTTTACGTTTTGGGGGAGTTTTTTCCAACTTTTCTCCCGTTAAAATGCCTCAGCTTTTCCACATCCAAACTCCCTAGTCCAAGGAAATTTGCTGCCCAAATGTTGACGTCTCCAAATGCAAATTTCCTTGGAAGTCACCTCCAGCTTTTCTTCCTAGCAGGAATTCTGCCTCCCACAATGAATCCCAAGGTGCTAATTCTCTGTTTTTATCTGAAAGGACGTTTCCTTGAATTCCTTGGAAGACAATGGACAATCCAGGGGCAAATCCAGGTGGACAAAGGGAATTTGGAGATAAAGGGGAAAGGGAGCCGGGGATGGATGAACCCCCAGGAGGAGAAAACCTGGAGCTGATAAGAATTCCCAGCCTTTCCAGAGCCATTTCAGAGGTGCAGCCAGCGGGATTTGGGGCTTTCCATGGTGCAAATCCATTGGGAATGGGGGAGCACCAGATCTCTCCAGGTTTGGGATCCCTTTGTGGGCTCTGGGAGATATTCAGGATATTTTTGGCTCTTCCACCTGGAAAAGCCTTGGAAGAAGGCAAAGGATGGACCCCTTCCCAAATCCCACTTTTATCCCAATTTTCCCCAAGTGACCTAAGTTAAACCAGCGCGTGTTCCTCAATTCCAAGCCTCTCCAAAGCTGTTGACTTCCCAGAAAAGCAGGAAGCAGAGAAAGCTGGGAATTGGCTGCTCCCTCTGCTGCCCAAAAGGCGGGAGGGGGGTGTGGGGCGGGAATTCCATCCAGCTTTAATTCATCCTGGATTTGAGCATATTCCAGGTCACTGATCACACACCCAGTCGGGATCTGCGGAATAAAGGAATTCCTTCCATCCCTTCATTTGCTTTCTCCCTAATTAATCTTCATTCTGATTCCAACGGGATCCCTTCCCTTTTTTTCCCCTTCTTCCTGTCTTTTTTTTTTGCGGGGAAAATACACCTGGATACAGCCCAAACCCTCCGCTTCTCCACACTGGGGTTGGGAATCCAGCTTTGCCAAGGAGTCATCCCTATCCCACAGGAGAAATGGGATCAAACCCACAAAACCCCTGGAATTTCCGTATGGATGCTGGGATGAAGCTCCCTTGGTGTCCAAGGAAAACCCTCTTGGAGGGTCTGGAATGACCAGAAATTCAGGAAAGGAGAGGGAATAATTCCAAGCAGGAAAAGCTGGATCTGCTCCATCTCTCCCAATTCCAAGGGATGTCCCTGTCCTAGAGCAGCCCAGCACATCCCAGATCCCAGTTTTCCATCTTTTCCCTCCCTGGAAACCAAAAGCAGGACATATTCAGCCCAAAGGAGTGAATGAATCCAGGTTGGATGGGGCTTGGGAATGGCAGAAGTTGTCCCAATCCACAGCAGGGAGTGGGAATGGAATCACCCCTGAGGTCTCTTCCCAGCCAAAAGGTTCTGAGAATTTATCTGGGAAAAACTTTGGAACTAGGGGAAAAATCGGAGGCTAAAATCCTTTATTTGGAGAGGAGGCAAAGGAAGGGTTAAATTCCACATATTCCAGATGAATCCAGGGACTTGGCTTTCCCAAAGACAGAAACAGAGGGACATTCCAGGATGGGAATCCACATGGGATAACTGGAAGTGCTTGGGATTTCCCCCCTTGTTGGGAGACTTAAATTCATTCCCAGGAATTCTGGCCTCAATCCCAAAAACCTGCAATCCCTAAAATGCAGAGATCCATTGGAAACAGCATTCCCAAACTGAGGAATATTTCCCTCTTCAAGAAACCCCCCGAAAAGTTTTCCCAACCCATTCCTGTGATTTTTTTCCCCATTTTTTTCGCTGGAAAACAAAGTTCCAAAGACGTCCTGACAGTTTTCCTGCTTTTCCCAGCCTCCCTCCCCTTTCCCCTTGTGTTTAATCCGCCTCATTTGGACGATCTGCATCCCAGTTTCCCGGTTTTGTCCTTCCCTTCCCGGGAGTTCGTTCCTGCCGATCCAAGGGCATCACTCGCTTCCATCTTTCCCGATTTAATGATATTTATCCATCATCGCCTGGGAGAGGAATTGGCCAGAGCTCAATTTGGCAAAAGAAATCGGGATCACTTCCAGGATAATCCCACAGAACACATGGAATTTAATGGCCCCTTTTAATGTCCCCCTCTGCAGCCGTTGTCCTTGGGATAAACCTGGATGCTGCTTCCCAAATCTCCTCGTGGAATTCCGCTCCCTGTCCCGACTCTCCTCTTGCTCCACCCAGCAGGGCAGGTCGGTTGTTTTTCCTGGATTTTCCGGATGATCCAGCGGCTGGATTGGAGTGATATTTCCTGAAATCCACTTTGTGCTTCTGTGGCCGAGGCAATGGATCACAGAATTCCCACACGGATTGGGATGGAAGGGAGCTTCTGGATCATTCACCTTCCTCTGTCCCAGGTTGCTCCAAGCCCTGTCCGATGTGGATGTGAATGTTTCCAGGGATGGGGCTGCCACAGATTTCCTGGGAAAACTGTTCCGGTGCTTGCCCGCCCTCACAGGGAGGAATTCCTTCCCGACATCCCATCTATCCCTGGCACTGGGAAGCCATTCCCTGTATCCCATCCCTCCATCCCTTATCCCAAAACCCCACCCTGCATGCACCAAAGACTCAGCCCCATCCCAAAAAAACCCCTTGGATGGTGCTGATGGGAATCCTCCTCCCTTTGGGGGAGTTATCCCCATTTTTGGGGGTGCAAATCCACATTTTATCCACAGGTATAAAGCTGCCGGAGTCAAGCCCTTCCTGCAGCATCCACGGAGTTATTCCAGCCCAAGGCAGCAAATCCCTCCTTTGGAAAAGCGGGATGCTTCCCTCCTCCTTCCAGCCGGGAGAAGAGGAAGCATTCCTGTTCCCCATCCCAGCCCTGCTCTTCATTCCCAAGGCTGCTCCTGGGATTTTTGCACCGTTTCTCCCATCCCATATTTTGTTTTTTTGGGACTTGATCCCGATTTTCCTGCTGTTTGCTCGCTGGGGCTTTATCGCCACTCGCCGCTATGGTGGAGAGCCGGGATCAATCTTGGAACAGGGAATAAAATCCCGGCAATTCCTCATGGAAGCAAAGAAAGCCACTAGAGGGACCTTCGGGCTGAGCCACGGCGAGGGCACACCCGGATTCTGGGGGGGGTCACATCCCCGAATTCCCGTTTTTCCCTCCCCTCCCGCTGCTCCAGGCTTATCCCACAACACCCCGCGGGCGTTCGCTCGGGATCTCCCAATAATTCCCTAAAAAACCCGGGAGCGTCTTTTATTTTCCTGTCTAACAACTTCCCTCAGCTTTTTCCACGTGAGGAACCTTTGGGGGCAGTTTTCCCTTTTTTCCAACTCTTTTTTTTCAACCCTTTTCTTCCCTCTCCCTGCACACTGACAGCATCAAAAAACCAAAAAAAAAAAAAATCCCCCCCCAAAAAAATACCCCGGGAAAATCTCCCGGCAGGAAAACCGGGAGGCAAACACAGGAGTTAATTTGGGCCGGAATAGCTGCGGCTGTTTGTGGTTGTCCCTGACTCCGGAGCACCTGTGTTTGCTCACGAGCTTTTCCCAATCTGCCACAAAATGCCCGGGATTGTCACATGGGCCCGGAGCTTCCCGGCGCCTTGGGAATGAAAAAGCCGCAGCTTTTAGCGGAGTTAATCATTAATGCGCCAGCCTTTGTCCCGTTCGCGAGGCTGCCAGGCCTTTGATATCCCAGATTTTCCAGCGGCGCCTGGAGCCAGGTACTGAGGAGCCTGCCTGGAGCTGGCCTTTCCCTTGGGATTCGCTTCCCGGGGGGATCTGCGCACCCCTGTGCCCATCCATGAGTTTTTCCCGGTTGGCACATCCAACTCTCTGCCCCAACTTCGTTCTTTTTTGGGATAAAAATCCTTTGGGATATTATCCCCCTGAGCTTTTGGATTCCTAGGAATTGGGGGGTGCCAAGACAGGAATGTGGCTGCTACCACTCCCCTCCTGTATCACCGTCCCTTCCCAACTTTCCACCTCCCCTTTTCCCGAATTGTTGCCTGGTTGTTCCAGGGTCACCGGGATGGAATGCTCCAAAATGGCTTTGTTTCCTTGAAATTCTCCAATAAAATCAGTTTTCCACCAGCTTGGAGCAGAATTCCCCCAAAGGAAGGTCCTGTTTTTCCAGGGGCTGTGGGAAGGAAGGGCACAGGGAAGGAAAAGTCCACAATGGCTCCACTTCCTTGGAATTCTTGAATAAAATAATTTTGGAGCAGGAGCCCCCCCAGAGGCCAGGAGGCTTCCCATAAAACTGCTGGGAATGTGATTTGTGCTCCCAGAGCTCCGAGGCACAGTCAAACTCCAAGGTTCCTGAACTTTTCCTTGACTCCGTCAAACCCTGACAGCTCCTCCACGGAGCTGCCGGGACAGGGATGGAGGGGGAGCTGCGCCAGGGGCTTCCCAAGGCTCTGTTCCCACATTTACAGCATCCAGGGATAGAAATCCAGCTGGATCCCACAGTATTCCCAGTTGGAGAGCTTCCAATGCCTTCCTGATGATTCAAGGGATTCCCAGGGTTTCCCAGTACTCTGTTCCCCATTTTTATTCCACCTAGGAATGGAAATCCAGCTGAATTCCCCCCATATTCCCAGCTGGAGAACTTCCATCCCAACTCCCAGCACAGGTGGAAAGTGCCTCCCACATTTAAGGAGGAATTCAACAATTCCTCCATTTTCTTTGGCCCCCCTGTTGCTACCTCTGGGAGCTGGATGGAAAAACTCAGCGGCTCCATGGATTGACACTGCTCCCTCTGGAATGCCTGAGGGGGAACTCTTGGAAAGTTCTCCAGAGATTCCTCTGGAAGAGTTTTGAGGTCACTTTTGCCCAGGGAATTCTGCCCCTGGATCCCTCCTGATCCTGGCACACCCCAAAGCCACAAGGGAACGTGGGTCCAGCTCCCAATTTTTCAGATCCGAGAGGAAACTCCCTTCAATGTCTGGGGTTTGCTCCCGGTGACTCACGGAGATAAAGCTCCCAAGGTCACCGCAGGAACCGGGAAACCTGGAATTCTCTCCCAGTGGCTCCCTGCTCAACTGGGACGTGCCTGGACAAGTTCCAAGCAATCCCTGGAGCAGCAGCATCTCCCCAGCAACCTCAGGCTGGAATATCCCGGTTTGTGTGGAATTCAGGGATCAGACCCTGAACTGGGAGCAACTCTGGGGCAGAACTCCTAAAATCCAGGGAAACATTGGAGTTCGAAGGCCAGGCAGAGCTTTGATCCCTTTGCCTGTCGGAACACCCAGGGAGGCTCCGCTCTTTTGCAACTCCGACCAAGAATTCCACTTAAACCACTCCAGAGCCGGAGAGCCGGGATTCCAGCCCTTGGAGAACGCAGATCCAGCCCCAGGCCAGACTTCCAAGGGCTCTCCAGGCCTTGGAAATGCCTCTGTGCTCACGTCACGGCTAGAATGCTCGGGGATCCACGGCTCCCACACCTCCAGCTCCAATCCCTTGGGATTATTGACTCCTTGAAACCTCAGAAAAGCAGCCAGGGAAAGACGTGGACTAAGGAGCCAGGATTTGGGAAGCAGAGCCCAAATTCAGGAGCCCACTGCTACTCCCTCCCACCTCGGAGCAGATCCCAGCTCCCTGAGGATTCCAGCTGGGAAAGGAGGCCAGAGCCCTTTGGAGGGTGAGGGTCTCTGGGATTAGCCACCAGGAAGGTGGGAAGCAGGATTTTTCCCTCCTTTTGGCCAAATCCCAGCACTGTGGAGGTGGGAAGGAGCCTCTGGATTTCTCCCCACAGCCTCCAGCAGGATGAGGTGTGAAGCCCTTGCTTTGCTCAGTCCTTATGGAATCATGGAATTACTGGAATATTCTGGCTGGAAAAGACCTCGGAGATCATCAAATCCAACCTTTGTCCCTTTCTCACTTTATCTGAGCATGGAGTGACAATTCCAGCTGTTCCTTGGACACCTCCAGGAATGGCGACTCCTCCAATGTCTCACTCCAAGCTTTTCCATAAAGAAATTCCTGATATCCAACTGAATGTCCCCTGAGGCCATTCCCTCTTATCCTATCACTTGTTTCCCGAGGGAATATCCAGATTCCCACCTGGCTGCACCCTCCTTCCAGGTGAGGGGTGCAGCTTCCCAGACTGAATTCCGAGAGGGAAGATTTTCCTTGCTTTCCAGAGGCTTTAGCTGGGAGCTGGATGTGCCTCTGCCCTGCGGGATATCCACGAATTTCACACATGGAACCTGGAAGCAGGGGCTGCCCGGGATCATGGATAAATAAATGTGGGATCAGCTTCCCAGGGGGAAAACTCCAGGGTGCTAAAAGGCTCTTTGATCCAGCGGGGAGAAGATAAATGGGATAAATGGGATAAATAAACAGGACCTGCTGGAAGCACATCCACACTGGGAACACGAGTGATTAATTACAGCCTTTTCCAGCCGCAGAACTCCAATCCTACTCCTCAAAAAACTCCGGAGGCTCCGAGGGAAAAGCACATTTTAACACCGGCCTCAGAAACTCTCGGAGCGAGCGATCCAAGCTCCTTCCCGAATCCTTGTTTAAATATTTTCCCTGCTCCTTCCCCGCCACAGCCCGCTTGCCGTGTGCATCCCACGCCGGAGCCAGGGAGGAAGCGTTCCTGGAAAAATCACAAAGCCACTTTCAGCCGCAGAAATCCCCATCCCGAATCCAAACAGGGAAGCCTCTGTCCCTTGCCAGCCTAGGCTGGGTTTCCGCCCGGAATTAGGCAGGGAAAGGGAAGGGGCCGCTTTTCCAGCTGTGGGGTGGAAATCCTGCTTTTTCCGAGGGGCTCTTTCCAAGCTCCACGCTGACGGGATAGTCAGGACTCCCTGGATGGATGACCACGGAAGGGAATGCTCCGGGGAGCGGGCTGTGGGCACGGAAAATAGGTTTCCATGGAAAAGGCGGGTCACTCCTATAACAGCTCCGTCTGGGAGGGCTGGAAAGGCTCATTCCTGGAGCTGGAATCAGACAGATATTTGCTGGAATACAGGGTTATTCCAGGACGGTTATTCCAGGGAAGGGGGGGTGAGGATCTTCAGTTTGCCCCTTGGATCGCATCCAACCTGCCAGGAATGTCCTGGGAAGCCCCCTCAGGATCAGCCCCTCGGCTCCAGGGCATGGATCAGCCCCTTCCCAGTGACATTCTCAGTGACCCTGAGCCGCTCTGATGTTAATAGGATAATGAGTCTCTAGTGGGGAAATATGGAATTCCAGGGGATGCTCCGGAGGGCTGGGATGGCCCAGTTGTGGCTGCACATCCCATCCTGCACATTCCAGGCATCTCCACTCTATCAATGGGATGGAATAAACACCTTTGTCCCATGGAGGGGAGGCCCGAAGGAGCCACCAGCAGCTCCAGGATTGTTTTCCCTTATTAATCAGGAGCTGGACATTCCCAAGGCTCTCCGTCCAACCAGGAGGGAGCAGAGGGTGAGTGGCACAGATCCTGATTTTTCCCAAATAAAGCTCCTTCCTGCTCTCATCCTGGCAACTCCAGTGCCAGCTATCCCTGCATCCCACAGATCCAGAGCTCATCCCACCCTCCGTGTGTCCCCTCACCGTCATCCCACCAGATTCCACAAGGACAGGCTGGGTTCACTCCCAGGAAACCAAGGAAGCCATGGATCATCCTGATGTATAGCACCAACATTTTCATGGCAGATCCCTTCCAGAGGGGATATTCCAGAGGCTCAGAGGATATGGAGCTGGTGTCACCTGGAGGTGACACTTGGGACCAAGGTTGGGATCTGGTGGGAAGTATGGATCGACCAAGACATGGATGTGACCAAAGCCATGGATGTGACCAAGGCATGGATGTGACCAAGGTATGGATGTGGTTGGAGTTATGGATATGACCAAGGCATGGCTGTGACCAAGGCGTGGCTGTGACCAAAAGCATGGATGTGACCAAGGCATGGATGTGACCAAAGCCATGGATATGACCAAGGCATGGATGTGACCAAGGCATGGATGTGACCAAGGCATGGATGTGGTTGGGAGTTATGGATGTGACCAATGGATATTGTTGGAGTCATGGAGAGCACGTCCATCCAGGAGACTCCAAGATTTTGTTTCAAATCCAACAGAACAGCTCAGAGCCTGTCTGCGGTGGAAAGTCGGGAGCTGGGGACTCCGGCTGCGCTCCCTTCCCCCGGGATCAGCCGGCTCCCTGCTCCCGCTGGGCAAACATGGCCAGATGAGATAAGGGCTGTGTGCACAGCTCTCCACCAGGAATTCCGAGCCCGACCTCCCTTCCCGACATCCACCTGCTCCTGGCTCCCTCCCGACATCCCAGCCACGCTGGCCTCGGCCCCTTCACCCTTCCCATTCCCACTGGGAATATTCCATGCTGCTCCCACACTGTGCTGGGGAGATGGTGCTGGGCATGCAGCATCCCAACAAAACTGATGGGATGTGGGAGAACACCCCCAAACAAAAGACTGTGAAGATGAGCTGGAGGGAGTCAGGATTTTGGGGTTAGGGCGATGGGATGGGTCCCATCCAGCGGGCTGGGAATGGTAAAACTGAGTTTAACGTTAATACCGGGATTCCTGGGAGATTAATCCCGGAGATAAGCAGGACAACGGTGAGGCTGGAGGGCCCCGTGGCTCAGACAAAGGGATCTGGGAGCAGGAGCAGGGAAAGACGGATGGGTTGTTAAACATTGCCAGCATACCTGGCTGGAGCCATTCCCGGGTCACCGGGAACTGCAGCCAGGATTTGGGGTGGCAGATCCGACCGATTCCAGCCAACTTCCTCCCTCTTCCTTATGTCCAGCTCACACAGGGGTGATTTTGGGATTCCAAAGGCACTCCAGGACGTGGAAAACATTCCTGGCTGTCTCAAGGTGTCCAAACCCACCCCGCCCAGCGGGATCTGCTGGGCCAGGAGCTCCCGGTCTTCCCAGCAGAAGGAATTTGGGAGCGTAGCGGTGTCTCTGCACGGGTTTTCTCCTTCCAAATGTTTTCCACAGGGTCCAAGGAGTGCCCACTTGGGCAATTTGGAATTTGCTCCAGCCTCTAAATCAGGGAACTTTCGCCCTCCCCAGGTGCTGACCATGGGATCCATCCAGCCTGTGGGATCAATTTTCCCTAAAAACCGGGAAAACTGTGGGATTAAAATTGGCTCCTCCAACAACATCCCCAGGCAGCCTCTTCCCTGTTTTCCCATCAGGCAGAAGCTGTACCTGGGAAGAAAATCAGGATAGATCCCATCAACTTCTCCGCCTCTCCATCCTCTTCCCTGCTCCTCCACCAAATCCCTTCCCTGCTCTCCATCAAATCCCTTCCCGGCGCCTCCCGGCGGAGACGAGCCACTAAAGAACGGGATGTCAGGGCCACTCGGCTGTTCCCCCCATCCATTATCCCACTCCAAAGGTCTCACCTATCCAAGAGCCCCATCCATCCCCATTTCCAGGCGGCTGGGGTGGCCCCTCCCCTCCCAGCCCTTGGAGCCCTCTGCTTTCCATCAGATTTTCCAAGACAATGGGCGTCTGGAAGCTCCTTAACTCCTCAGGAAGGGGGGGTTGTGGACACAGCCCCGGTGCTGGGGGGTGGCTCCCGGGAAAAACTCCTTCCTGGGACACCCCTTCCTTCCCAGAAAAGTGGGATCACATCGCCCAGGCTTTTCCCTGCATTTTGGAGGGAGTTTTCCCAGTGTTTTTCCCCGAACTGTATGCTCCTAAAATCCCTGGGATATCCAGGGAAATAATTAATGGGATTTATGGCTCTCTTTGACGTCCCAAATCATAATTTGGGATTGGGAATATGAAATCCTCTGCCAGGGCAGCCAGCGGATTTGTGGAAGCTTGGGATGAGGCCAGGAGCAGGAGATGCCTTGTGGGAACCATCTTTTCCAGGTGGGGACCTTCCTGGGATAACACCAATCCCATCACATGGCATTTCCAGGGAATGCATGGAGGACATACAGGACCCCCATGGGAACTCCCTCTGCATCCGTCAGGCTGGATCCAGGGAGCTCCAACTGTCCAGGAAACTCGGGATACCAGGAATTCCATGTAGACTATCCAGAAATCCCAAGGAAAAGATTTATTATATTTTTGCAAGTTTTTATTGAAATTATTGCTGACACTGTTGCTATTTTTCTTATTATTCCCACCATTCCCAAAATTATTTTGGGATTGGAGCCCAACATTCTCAGCACAGACGAAGCATGGATTTGGTCTGGGTTTTATCCCCCCTCAGGTGGGATTTCACTCCCAAAAAAGCCATGGGTGTTGGAAGTGCAAGGGGTGGCACGAGGGGCTCTGAGCCCACCCAGCTGGACCTGGAAAACTCTGGGATGGTGCTGGAATGGTGCTGGAATGATCCCTCATTCCAAGGCCTTATCTCATGGCAGAGAACCGGTGCTGGCACCGCTGCCAGGGGCACTTTATTCCCTTGGAAAGGAAGGCAGCAGAATTCCAGTGCCAAATCCACTGTTCCTGGAACAGGAATGACTCTGGGTCCTGCCAGGTTACAGAGCTCCCATTGTTATTCCAGAGCTCGGCATCAGCCGGCTTTGAAGTAGATGAGGCGGGAACGCTCCTTCCTCTCTGCCCTGCTGCTTTTATTCCTTGATTTTTCCCCCAATTCCATGACTCGTCTTTGATAGGGATTGGAGTGAGAGGAAAGAGGGGCTTTAGGGTGGCTTCCAACCCAAATCATTCCATGATTTAGGCTGGAAGTGGCCGTGGTGGGAAGCTGGGCAGAACTCCCCAGGACCAGGAATGCTGGCTCCAGTTCCGGGAGCTCTGGGGTTTGGGACGAGCTGGACACAGGTGGGAAGCACCAAGTGCCAATGGATTCCAGAGGGTCCGAGTTCTATGGGAATTTCCATGGGACATGGGAATGTGGGATGATGCTCTAGGTGGCTCTTTCCTTTCTGCTTTGCTGCTTTTATTCCTTGATTTTTCTCCCCAGTTCCATGATTTATCTTGGATAGGGATTGGAATAAGAGGACCTTTAGGGGTTGCTTCCAACCAGAATCATTCCGTGATTTAGGCTGGAAGCGGCGTGGTGGGAAGTTGGGCGGAACCACCCAGGACCAGGAATATTGGCTGTGGCTCTGGGCTTTGGATGTTGGGACGAGCTGGACACAGGTGGGAAGCACCAAATGCCAAGGGATTCCAGAGGATCCAAGTGCTTTTGGGAGCTGAAACAGCCAGTCAGGAATCTCCAGCGGGACATGGGAATGCTGGATCATCTCCAGGTGCTCCCTGGCCACCTCTGCCTGCTTTATCCCATCCCTCGAGCCCTCGCATCCCTCGGGAAGGAGCCGCTCCCTCCAGCAGCTCCTTCTCCTGGCTTTGTATCCAATTTAACCGCTGGATTTGAAATGCCAGCGGAGTTAAGAGGAGCTGATTAAAAAGAGGGAGCCTCATCCCAGTTTTTAAACACGGAGTTGCTCGGCCGTATTTACATTCGTGTCAACTTTAATTTAAATCCCGCATAACGATATTTGCTTCCCTAAATTTATTCCCCGGGAACGCCGCGCAAATTACCCGGCACCGCTGGCACCTTCTCTTTGTCTCCGCTGGAGTGGCTCGGGAATGAGCTCCGGGAAGTGTCATTCCGCCTCTTTAACGTCTCATTAATTAACCCATCCCGCTTTCGGGATGAGATTGGAGCTGCTGGAGCCCGGAAAAGGAATTCCAGCTGGATCTGCCTTCAAAATGGGAATTGGGATAGGCTCTGTGATCCTCATCCCTTCCAGCTTGGGATATTCCATGGAAATTCATGGAATTAAGGAGCCCAACCAGGGGAAAGGCATAAACCCCTTTTCCTGATGGATATTGGGATGGGCCAACCATGGGAAAGGCATAAAACCCTTTTCCTGGTGGATTTTGGGATGGGCCAACCATGGGAATGGAAATCCAGTTGGATCTGCCTTCGTAATGGGAATTGGGATAGGCTTGGTGATGCTCATCCCTTCCAAGTTGGGATAGTCTGTGGGAATTCACAGAATCAAGGAGCCCAGCCCTCTTCCTGAGGGATTTTGGGATGGGCCGTGCTGGGGATGCAGCATTGGAGTAGGGAATATCCAGGTGCTCTGGGATTTCAGGGATATGTGGGATGAGCTCTGGGCAGCACAGGAGCAACAGGAGCCTCCTGCCTTCCAGTCTGACCACCCTGCAGGAAAAAGTGGGAGAAGTGAGAAAAAACCCACAAAAATCCCATGATTCCTTGGATTTTTGGGCAGCTGGAAATATCTCTTGGAATGTGGCATTCCTGCCGCTTGCTTGGAATGAGGACAGAATTCCTGGCCCAAAAGGGCTTCCTTGCCCCAAGAGGTTTTCTGTTATCCAAGAGTGTCTTCCCCTTACCCAAGAGTGTTTTCCCTTTCTCCAAGAAGGTTTCTTTTCCCTTTATCCAAGAGTTGTTCCTTGTCCCAAAAGGATTTCCTGGCCATTCCCAAAGATGCCAACCGACGTGTGTGGGATGAGCCATCCGGGGGCACACGGAGCCTCATCCCAGAGCCAGGAGCTTGGCTTGGGAATGCCAGCGGAGGCAGCTTTTGCTGGATCCATGGAATCAGGGAAGGGCTGTGCTCTTACCTGGCTGGAGACGGGACTCCACAACAAAAGGGATTGGGGATCCATGGAAAAGCCGTGGGCCGGAGCCCGGATCTTGGCTCGGGAATGCCAGCGGAGGCAGCTTTTCCTGGATCGGTGGGATAAGGGAATCAGGGAATCAGGGAAGGGCTGCAGCTGTGCCCTTATCTGGCCGGAGGCCGGGGCTCCGCAACAAAAGGGATTGGGGAGCCGGGTGATCCATGGAAAATCCACGGGCCCGGCATTGTGGCCGCCCTTCTGCTGAGCAAATAGTCCAAACTGTTCATTCCCATCTCCCATTCTCTCCCCGGAACGTTGTTTGTGTCCTTGCATTTCATTCCACGGGAAGATTGCTCCCTGGGCCTGTGAGCAAACAGTCCGGAAAAGAGCCAACTATCCCGGCTTTTCCCTGGAGAACTGGCATTTTTATTCCAGCTCCAAGCTGTCAAAGAGCTGGAGAGTTTCTGTCCGGATCCTGAATTAATTGCTTTAAGCTGGAGCAGCCTCCAAATGGCCGGGAGATGTTTATTAATAACGGTTCTCCCGGTTTTTTCCGGAATTTTTTTTGTTCCAAGCTGTGCTCTCCCATCCCGTGCCCTCCATTAAGCGCCTGGTCCAAGGAAAAGCTGCTTACGGGGGAATTAGGGAACGGCTCCCGAGGTTTTGGCCGTAGGACTTTGGGGACGCCGGGAAGGAGACAGAGATGGATCAGCAGGAGAAGGAGCGGGATGGCGTTTGACCCAAACATCCTCGGTAATTAACGAGGAAATTAACGCCGGGAAAAAAAAAATTCCAGGCGGGGAACGAAACGGATTTGTGTTCAACACAAACCCTTTGAAAGCGTGGCAATCCCGCTTTAAGGAATGAAGGAATAAAGCAATTCCGACGCCGCTGGAAAAGCGGGAGCCGGGAGCGCCTTTGTGTAAATTTCCCACTTGACTTTTCATTATGTACCTGCCCCAAATCCATCTGTATGGATGGGATCAACATGGAATGGGAGAGATAAAAGCCGGAATAAATGTGCTTTGCATATCCCACCGCTGAACCCCCCTCCCCTTTCCCCGGAGCCGCTTTTCCAGGCAGCTGCATTTTCGGGAATAAATCATTTTGCCGAGGGAAGGAGAGGGAAGCGGAGTGGGGCCGCTCAAGTGTTTGCTTGGAATATTGATCCTGTCAAAGGAACGGCGGTTAATGAGTAACCGGGAAAAATATGCCGGATCTGCCTGGGCTCCCGGCCGGAGCATGGATACGGCTCCGGGGCCCCTCTGGATCTGGGAGTGGAGCCTGGGATGGGGTGGAGCAGAGGGAGAAGGAGGACAGGGCCTGCATCCCACAGGGAGACCCTGAATTCCAGGGTGTTTGGAATCTCAGGGCTTTCTGCATCCCAAATCTTGCTGAATCCCAAACCTACAATATCCCAAACCCTGCCACAAGCCCATCCCTGCCATATCCCAAACCTCACTGTATCCCCAATCCTGCCGCTTCCCAAACCTGCTGCATCCCAAACCCTTCCACACCCTAAACCCTGATGATACATCCTAAATCCTGCCCCATTCCAAACCCTGCCGCATCCCAAACCTGGTGGCATCCAAAGCCTTCTGATTCCCAAACCTTGCCTTGTTGCAGCCTCCTTGCCCATTCCTGCAAACATGGAGAGGGTCCCATGGGATCATCCTCTTGCACACCCAGGTGGCTCTTCCCCAGATCCCAAACCTCCCCAATTTCACCTGGATGAAGAATATTCCTGCCTTAAAACCAGCTGAAATTCCTGCCCTATCCATGGGATAATCCGGAGCCTGGAGCGAGCTCCCTGTCCTGCCCAGTTCTCCCTTCTCCCACCCCTTCCTCCTTTTCCATGAATCCCAACACCTCGGAGAGCTGGATAATGCTTCTTTCTCTTTTTTCCCCTTGTGAAGAGAACTCCTGGTGGGATTTATTTTCCCGTCAGGAGCAGGATAAGGAAAAGGTTAAGAGGCACTTCAGGAGATCCACCCCATTCCGGGGTTTTTATTCCCGATCCCGTTTCAGCAGTGCCCGTCATCCCAAGTGATGAATTCCTTCTCCTCCTCCTTCTCCTCCTTTTCCCTCACGTCCTTGTGCCGGGAAAAGCAGCCCCGCTCCGGCACCTGCTTCCCGCTGGATTTATTCCTTGGAGGATCTTTCCACGTGGGAATCTCTCCCAGTCAGGCAGCTGATTTTTGCCTTTCCCTATGGAAAAGGCCCTTCCTGGTGTTTTTCCTTCTGCCCCTAAAAATCCACACTGGGAATTTATGGGAGAGGAGGGTGGGCAAGGAGAGGAAACAAAGGGAAAAGCAGCGATGAGCTGGTGACTTCCCAAACCGGAGATTTCCTCTGGATGCTCCCAAAAAACGACTCTGCCATCGCCTCGACATCTGCAGGGATTTTATGGGTTTGGGAATGATGGCTCCGATCAGAGCCAGGGGGACAGAAGCTCCTGGAAAAGCCCCTTTGGAAGCAATTCCTGCCTTCTGTCCCTTTTTCCTGCCCAGGGCTGCTGGATTTGCACCCCCTGCCCCCACCCATTCCCAGGGGTGCTTCCAAAATGGATTCATTCATCCATCCCTTCCCTGTTTTCCTCCCCCTGTGGGTCCCGGAGCTCCAAGGTGGGACAATTCAGGAAAGCTTTGGAAGGGGTTTAATCAACACCAATTTTATGGAATTTTTCCTGCCGGAATTTTTCCTCCTCTCCAAAGCCTTCCCTGTGCTCACCCTTGGGAAACCCCCTGGAGCATCCCCCAAATTTGTGGGAAACTCAGCATTCCTGAGGTGCTGTTATTTTTCCCGCTGCTTCTATGAAGGCCGGCAGGATCCATATCCCATCCGGGATCCATATCCAGGCCGTGTCCCCATTCCTGCCGGGAATTACTGGAGCGTGACCCAGGTATCGCTGCTGAGGACAGACACAAAGAGGCAATCGGAGATGGGAATCTTGGCCTTTAATAGGGATGAGGACATGGATGAATCCCGATTTATCCCAACTCCCGCTGCCACCGACTCCGTGTCCATTAGCTGAATAAATAAAGGAGAGGGAAGGGAGAGCAGGAGCAAGGAGCAGGGATAAGCAGAGCATTCCAAGGGCTCCCAAATCCCCCAGTAGCACTGCCCTGGGAAGCGCGGCGGGAAGCAGATCTCCACCTTTCCACTCCAGCTGTTTTCCAACAGGGATCAGGAGCATTCCTTGTAATGCTGGTGGGAGGAAAACCCTGTGGAAAAAGGCTCCTTGCCAAGGGAGAGCTCCTTGTCCGGCCTTCCCCAGGATCCGGGTGCAGGAATCAGTGGAGTGTCGGGAATTCCCAAAGCTCAGCCTCGTCCCAGATGATCCCTGCCTTTCCCACATTTTCCTTGGAAAAGGGGCTCCGTGGTCCGGGGGAAGGGGAGAGGGTGGAGCGGGAATGAGGTGGTATGTGAGGAGGGGGAGCTGCTGGAATGGGGTGGGAAAAGGAGGGAAAGCGGGAAGGAATGAAAGGGGAAAAGGGGGGAAAAGGAGGGAAAGGGGGAAATGGGAAAGGAAAAAAGAAAGGGAAAAGGGGAATGGAAAAAAGAGGGGAAAGGAGGGAAAGGGAAAAGTAAGGGAAAGAAATGGGAAAGGAAAAATGGAAGGGAAAGGATGGGAGGGGAAGGGGAAGGGGAAGGGGAAGGGGAAGGGGAAGGGGAAGGGGAAGGGGAAGGGGAAGGGGAAGGGGAAAATCCAGCTGGAGCCGTTCCTGCCCCGCTGCCCCCTCAGCCGCCTCCGCCTCATTCCCGGGTTTTAAACACTTTTCCTTTTTCCTTTCCTTTTTTCCCCCCCTATTTTTTTCCTTTCTTTTTCCTGGAATTCCACTCCCAGCTGTCCCTGCAAACAGAGCAGCCCGCGGGGCGCCTCCATCCCTGCATCCCTGCATCCCTGAATCCCTCCGTCCATCCCTCCGTCCATCCCTCCGTCCATCCCTCCGTCCATCCCTGCATCCCTGCATCCCTGAATCCCTCCGTCCATCCCTGCATCCCTCCATCCATCTTTTCCCAAAAAAATCCCCGTCCAGGGCTCGGGGCAGCTTTTCCCGTTCTCCCATTCCCTCTTGGATCTATCCCTGCCGGGGGCACAATCCCCCTGTCCCCGCCGTCTGGAGCCGATCCTGGGATTTTCCCAGTGTTCCACAGCCTCTGGACACCCCGGAACGGGAGTGCTCCTTCCATAATATTTGGGGGAGGAAAAAACCCCTGAGTGCGGGGATATTTTTTCCACTTTTTTCCCCCCTTTCCCCCAATTTTTCCCCGTGTTTGTTTTTTTGCTCCCTTTGATTTTTCTTTTTTGAATTTTTGAATTTTTCTTTTCCTTTCCTCTCTTTTGTTTTTTGCCTTTCCCCCCTTATTTTCCTCTTCCTTTTCCTTATTCCCTTTTCCCTATTTTTCTTTTCCTTTTTCTTTCCTTTTCTTTTCCTTTCCCTTCTATTTTTCTTTTTCCCATTTCTATATTATTATTATTATTATTTTGGTTTATTTTAATTTTTTATTCCCTTTTATTCCCTTTTATTCCCTTTTATTCCCTTTTATACCCTTATATTTTTATGCTTTTCTATTTATTTTATTTAATTTACTTGTTTTTATTCCAAGAAACCCAACGGCTCCCAAATCCACCTTTCCCACCTTTCCTCGGCTCCAGCGGGATCAATACGGAAACAACACCAAAAAAAAGAAAAAAAAAAAAAAAGAAAAAAAAAATATCCCGCCAGTTCCTTTCGCTCTTCCCGCATCCCGCGGCTCCGCAATCCCGGCCTTAACATTCCCAGAAATCCGGAGCCGGCGGATTCCCCATCACCCTTTAATGTTTCCTCTCCTATTCCCCTGGAATAAACTTCCAACCTTTTTTTCCCCCTCCCCTCCTTCCTTTTTCCAGCCTCTTCCCTACCTGTTTTTTGTGGGTTTTTGGGATTAACCGAAGCGGATTTTCACACACCCCCCCCAAAAAAGAATCCAGGATTAGGGCAATTTCTGGGAGAAATAGTGGGAACTGCCTTGAGCCTGAGCAGAATTACAGCTTGGAAAAGGAGGCTCCATCAGTTTCCCGGGAGACGGGATAAGCCCTACTTGGGTGTTCCAGCTCCTTTTAGCCCCACTAATAATTAGTCCCATCCCAGCCCCGAGCTGTCCTGTTTTTTTTTCCTTGGGATCATCCAGAAATGCGCTGGATGCTGCGGGCAGAGAAGGCAGGGCCGGCACTTCCAGCGTTATCCCGGGGGGAAAGGCTTGAGGGGGGGGGGCGGGAATTTGGGATCCCACCGGGGCTTCCCCGTCCTCTTTGTGCTTGGATGTCCTTGGAGCCATTCCTGAATGTCATGAAGGGCCGGGATAATTTATAAAAAAAAAAAAAAAAAAAAAGGAAAAGTCGCTTTTCCTGGAGGGAGAAGTCAGGGGAAAAATCAAAGAAAACTGTGGATAACGGAGGGAAGAGATGCGGCCGGAGCGGGGCCGGTTTGGGAGCTCAGGCCCTGCCCGATCCCTCTCGGTATTCCCAAACCGCGCCCCAAAAAAAACCACCCTATCCCAGGATTTGACGGGAATGAACGGGAAAACAGAGCGGGGCCACAGCGATCCCGGCCATTGCGGGGAGCTGGGAATGCTCGGGAAGGAAAGAGGGAAAAGCAGCCGAGAGTGGCAGGGCAGGAGCGGGGGGGACAGGGGGCACGGAGCGCTAATTGAAGCTGGCAGCGTTAATTAGCCGGAGCTCATTAGCGATGTCACCTGTCCCGGTGAGGGGACACGGCCGGGGACAGGGACACGCTGAAATTCCCGGTTTTCCCAGCAAACACTCCCGCGGGAATGTTTGGATCCCGTCTGTTTTGGCCCACGCAGGGTGCAGGAAAGCGGGAGCCACGGGAATGGCACTGGGAGCGGCGCTTCCCGGGAAAGACTCCCTCCCGGGACAAAGGGCTGGGAGGAAAAACAGGGGGGGAAGGGGGAAATCCGCTAAAATTGAAATGGAACTCCCCAATTTCAGGGAAGCAGCGGGAAGAGGGAGGGAGCCAGGCCCGCACGTCCCGTGCGTGTCCCACGGTTTTTGGGGCTGAACTGGGCAGAATCGGGGCCTCGAGGTGGCTCGCACGCCCCAAAACTCCTCCTGTGCTCCAGGACTGGGAGACGGGATCCCAAAAAACGCGGGGGCTATGCGGATCCCCGAATTCAGGCTGAATCCATCCCTGAATCCACCCCCAAATCCATCCCTGAACCCATTCCTGAATCCATCCCTGAACCCATCCCGAATCCATCCCCCCGCCGCCTCCGCGCCGCTCCCCTCGGCCCCGGCGGCTCCGGAGCGAGCCGAGGACGAGAAGGCTGAGGAAGAAAAGCTGGGAATGAAGCGGGAAGGGCAGGAGAAGCAGGAGAAGGAGCGGCGGGTGTCCCCTACCTGCGCCCCGGCCGCCGGCCCGGCTGTGCGGGAGCCGGGAGCATCCCGGAATTTATTGGAGCTCCAACTGTGCCAGTGTTGACTTTAGCACAAAGCAAAGATTTCGCCGGGCGCGCGGTTAAAAATGAATATTTTACCGCGATATCGATCAGCTCCAGAAAATTCACTTCCAGCGGCGCGGGGGGGGCGGCAGGAAAGGGGCCGCCATGTAAGATCTGTGTAAATTTGCTGAACTCTGACGTGGTGGGGAAAGTTTATCCTCCTGGAATTTGGAGCTCCATCCCCACACCCCATACCCCCCCACACCGCCCCCCCCACTCCGCGCTCGCCGCTCCTGCTCCTTTTTTTTTTTTAGCTTTTTTCTTTTTTTTTTCTTTTTTTTTTTTTTGTTGTTTACTGACTTTGTTTATTCACAGCTCACGGTTGCTTAAGCAGGCAGGAGCAGAATGCGCTCGCTGCGAGGTTGGGGCGGCGTGGAGAGAGGGGAAAATGCCAAAGGGAGGAGGGAAAGGGAAGGAATAGCGCCCAGCCGGAGCGTTTTGGGGTTGTTTGCCTTTTTTTTCGGGGTCGTTTCTGGTGAAGGGGAACGGGAAATGAAGGGGGGAAAGGGGGAAAAAGTGGGGAGGGAAGAGGGAGAGGGAAAGGGGAGAAGAGATGGAAGGGGAGGAAAGAGGGAGGAAAAAAATGAGGGAGAAGAAATGAAAGAGGAGGGGAGGAAAAGAGGGAGGGAAAACGGGGAGAAGAAAGAGAAGGGAGGAGAAGAAATGAAAGGAGGGAGAAAAAATGGGAGTGGGGAGGAAGAGAGGAAGAAGAAATGAGAGGAGGGAGAAAAGCGGGAGGAAAAAAGGAGGAGAAGAAAGAAAATGGGAGAAGAAAGGAGGGAGGAGAAATGGAAGCGGGGAGAAGAAGAGGGAGAAAAAATGAGCGAGAAGAAATAAAAGTGGGGAGGGAAGAGGGAAGAAAAGGAGGGGAGAAAGGAGGGAGAAAAATGAAAGGAGGGAGAGAAATGAAAGGAGGGAGAAAAGGTGAAGGGGGGAATTAAAAAGGGGAGAAAAATAAAAGGAGAACATGAGAGGGGGCTAAAAGGCGGAGGGAAATAAAAGAAAGGAGGGAAATAAAAAGGAGACGGGAAAGTAAAAGGAGGAGGAAAAAATACAGGAGGAAAGGGACGGGGGGAGAATGAAAAGGAGGGGAGGAAAAATGAGAGGGGCGAGAAAAAACGGGAAAGTAAAGCTGGAGAGAAATGAAGGGGGCGAGGGGAAAAAAAGGGGGGAAGAGGGGAGAGAAAATAAAACGGGGAGAGAAAATAAAAGGGGGGAAAAACGAAAAGGGGGAGAAGAAATAAAGGAGGGGAAGGAAGAAAAAAGGGGCGGGAAGAGAAAAAAAAAGAGGGAAAAAGAAGAGAAAAGGGGGGGAAGGAAGAAAAAAGGGGGGAGAAAGGAAGGGAAAAGAGGCGAAAGCTCCGCTGAGGGAGCGCGATGCGAGCGGGACCCGAGCGGGGCCGGGCCCGCGGCCGGCAGCGGGGGCGGGGGGGTGTCCTTGTCCCCGGAGCGGCGACACCCCCGCGCCCGTGCCCGCTGGCCGCGGGAGCCTTTTATGTGCTAATGGCAGCCCTTGCACGCCCCGCTCGCCATCGTGTGTGTCCTTGGAGAGATCCCGACACGTTTCAGCCCCGTTTTGTTTTTGGGGAAGGTTCTTTTTTTTTTTTTTTTTTTTCCCCTTCTCCTCTCCACCCCCCCTCTCCCCGCTCCCCGCTCGTTCCCTTTCTCCCCTTTTCTCTCGCCGCGGACAATGCGGATTTTTAAGAAGGATTTGGGTGTTTAGTTGGGAAAGCAACATCGCGGCGTGGCCGGCGCCGCGTGGGAAAAACAACAAGTGGTTGGGAAAGAGGGGGGAAAGGGAATGGAAGGAGAGGAGCCGGGCACCGCGGAGCCCGGCAGGCGTTGAAAATAAAAAGCTCTGCGCGTTTTCCACCGCCCGCGGGAAAGCCGGGATGCTGTCCCGGGAAAGGCAGGGATGCGCTGCCGCCGCCAGCCCGAAATCCCTGCCGCTTAACGCTGCTGGGAGGGTTTTTCCAGGATCGCGGGGCTTTGGGAAAGGGGTCCCTGCTTCCCACCTTGCGGGGGGATGCGGGTTTTCCCTGGCCGCGGTGTTGGAGAGGGATGGGTGGGAATTGTGGGATCCCGGCCGGGATCCTGCCGGGATTCAGGGGTACCGGCGGGGATAGCGGGATCCTGGAAGGGACAGTGGGATCCTGCGGGGATGGAGGGGTCCTGGAAGGGATGGAGGGGTCCTGGTGGGGGCAGCAGGATCCCGCGGGGATGAAGGAATCCTGGAAGGGACTGCAGGGTTCTGCTGGGAATAGCGGGATCCGGCGGGGATGGAGAGGGTCCTGCAAGGGACGGAGGGATCGCGGCAGAGACACCGGAGATTCCAGCCGGGGTTGGAGGGATCCCGGCGGCGGGGGTGGAGGCATCCTGGAAAGGACGGAGCGATCCCAGCCGGGTTTGGAGAGGTCGCAGCCGGGGCCGGCCGGCTCGCGGAGATCCCGGGAACGCCGGCAGGGCCGGCGGCGATGGCAGCCGGGAGCGGCGGGGGTCCCGTCGGGCGGCGGCGGAACAGAGATGCGGGGGAAAAGCACCGCCAACACGACTTTAATGGAGTTCTGCGGCAGCCGCGGCCGCCCGCTACCGGAATACACAGCGCGAAGCCATAAATAAAGCGTACAGAAACGAGAAATTCATCCCATCCAAGTCGTTTACTCTCCCGGGAACATCAAGCGTTTGCTTCAATTACAACGATCTATCCTGCCTCTTTTTTTTTTGTTTTGTTTTAATTATTATTATTATTATTATTATTTATTTTTTCGTAATTTTTTTATTTTTTTTCCTTCTTTTTCCCCCGTTGTTGTTTTTTTTTCCCCCCCGCCTATTCTTTTTTTTTTTTTTTTTTTTTTTTTTACAACGTTACGAGACTTTTGGTCCTCGGTTTCCGAACTAGGAATATTCACAAGGAAGGAGGGGTTGCTTTTGCCTCGCGGGGGGTTTATTTTTGGCCCCCACCCCCCCTCGCTCGCACACAAAAAAATAGATATATTTAGACCTCGTGGGGACGACGACAACGAAAAAAATCCAAACAAGCCCCGGAGAACCCCCCCGTGCCCACCCCGCCGAACCAAACCACCCCACGCGGAGCCCCCCACCCCCGGGTGGATTTGGGAAGGGCTGCAGATTCCCGAATGGATGCAAACATCTGGAGCCAACAGAAAAAAAAAATAGATATATATATATATATGGATATGTACCGTGCTCAGAGTCCACTGCGAGGGGCATGGGGCCAGGGGCGGGGGGGGGGGGGAAGGGCTTCCCCCTTTTTCCAGGAGCACTTTCCCGCTTAGGAGGAGTTCATGATGGGCCGGGAATACACGCCTTGGTAGTAGGAAGTCTCTCCGGCCAAAGGCGAGGCCTCCAGGGCGCTTTTGTTCGTGACGGGCGCCATGGCCAGGCCCGCGGGCACGGGCGAGGCGTAGCCCGAGTAGTGCATCACCTGCTCGTAGGCCTTCAGGTCCATTTTGTGCGGGTGGTGGTGCTGGTGGTGCGGGTGGTGGTGCTGCTGCTCCGAGGAGGACATCAGGTTGTTGATGGAGAACGGGTGGTTGAAGGCGTAGTGGTGCTCGGGCTTGAGGTGGCCCTCGTGGGCCAGCCCGGCGTGCGGCGGGGCCAGCAGGTGCTGGGCCGGCGAGGCCGAAGGCTCGCCGGGGCTCAGCCCTTTCAGGTCGGCCAGGGCGCGCTTGTGGTCCTGGCACGGCGAGGAGCTGGCCGGGGACTCGGCGCCCGCGGAGCCGTCGGAGCCCCCCGAGGAGCTGCCCTCGCCCAGGGCTTGGTTGGGGGCTTGGCCCGGGCCTTTCTTGCTGCCGCCGCCGCCAGCGCCAGCGCCGCCGCCGTCCTTGGCCGCCAGCTGCTTCTCGCACTTGAAGCGCTTCTGGCGGCGCAGGTAGCAGCCGTTCTCGAACATGTTCCCCGAGTCCGGGTGCAGCGTCCAGAAGGAGCCCTTGCCAGGCTTGTCCGGCGAGCGCGGCACCTTGAGGAAGCAGTCGTTGAAGGACAGCGAGTGGCGGATGCTGTTCTGCCAGCGCTGCTGGTTCTGGCGGTAGAAGGGGAACAGGTCCATGATCCACTGGTAGATCTCGCTGAGGGTCAGCATCTTGTTGGGGGACTGCTGGATGGCCATGGTGATGAGCGAGATGTAGGAGTAGGGCGGCTTGGCGTGCGTGTAGCTGCGCCGGTAGGTCTTGGGGTCGCGCGAGCGGTTCAGGTTGGACTGGCCGTAGATGGGGCTCATGGAGTTCATGTTGGAGTAGGGCGCCAGGGCGTTCATGGAGCCCGCCTGGCCGCCCATGGGGCTCATGCTGGGGCTCAGGTGGGTGCCCATGGCCGGCACGCCGGCCGAGCCCATGGCCGGCATGGCCCCAGCGCCCGGGGACATGCCCGTCAGCGAGGGGCTCATGCCCGTGTTGGCGTAGGACATGTTCATGGAGGTGGCTGCCGCCGTCATGTTGGCCGTGCTGCTCATGGCCGACATGGTCATGTAGGTGTTCATGCTGTTCATGCCCAGCCCCGCGTTCATGTTGCTCACCGAGGAGTAGCCCTGCGGGGACAAGCGACACAGGGCACGGGGATGGCGCCAGCCCAGCCCAGCCCAGCCCGGAGGCGCCGCAGCCGCGGGGCTCCGCGGAGGGCACGGCAGGAAAGGGTTAAATCCCGACGCGGGGCGATGGGGGGGGGGGGGGGGGCCTGGGGCGGGGGGGTTGTTTTTCTTCTTAATGAAACCCAAATATATTTTGGGATCTGTGTTAAAAAAGACGCGGTGGCAGAGGGAGCGGCGGAGCCGTCCGGGAAGCGGAGTTGCAGGAAGGGAAAGGGAAAGGGAAAGGCAGAGAGAGAGGGAGAGGGACATCCCTGCCCGGAGAGACAAAAATACCTGGAGGGGTGGAGGGAAAAACAGGGAAGAGCCGCCCGCACCGCCACCCGCAGCCCGGGACCCCCGCCCGCAGCCCTGAGCCGGTGCCAAAGTTAATCCCGTCCCGGTCACCGGGGGGTTTTGGGGGGCCCCGGCTCCGTGCTTACCTCGGGCTCCCCGTAGTAGTTGCTCCAGTCCGTGTGCTCATGGCCTTCCATTTTCACGGCTCCCAGCATACTGGAAGTGGAGTGCATGGCAGTTTAAAATTTAACAGCCACAACAAACGGCGGCGGAGAGCGACCCAAAAAAAAAAAAAAAAAAAAAAAAAAGGAAAGGAGAAAAAAAAAAAGGAAAAAAAAAAAAAAGTCCCCAACCCTCCCTCCCCTCCGCCGGAGCCTCTGGAGGAGGAGGAAGAGGAGGGAGGGAGGAAGGGGGGGATGGAGCGGCGCTGGGGCTGGGGTGGGTTTGTTCCGCCGCCGCTCCTTGGGTGGGTTCTCGCAGCGCTCCGCGGCGGAGAGGCGCCCGGAGGCGATGGAGGAGCCGGAGGAGGAGGAGGAGGAGGGAGGAGGGAGGAAGAAGAGGAGGAGGAGGAAGAGGAGGACAAGTGCTGCAGTGACGTGGGTGCCCCAGTGATATAGCACGGAGCGGCCGGGCGAGCCTCCAATCCCCAGGTCCTCGGCTGCCCATTTGAATAATCAGCTCACACCTAGGCGGGAGCGGCTCCTCCGCGGGCCCGCGCACCTCCGCGCGCCCCCGCCCCGCGCCGGGGGACACCGCTGCCACCCCATCCCGATCCCGGGGGACACCATTCCCACCCCAACCCGATCCCGGGGGGACACCGCTGCCATCCCATCCCGATCCCGGGGGACACCATTCCCACCCCAACCCGATCCCGGGGGGACACCGCTGCCACCCCATCCCGATCCCGGGGGGACACCATTCCCACCCCATCCCGCTCCCCAGGGACACCATTCCCACCCCATCCCGCTCCCCGGGGACACCATTCCCAGCCCGCTCCCCGGGCAGCCCCGACGGCAGCGGCTCCCCCGCAGCATTCCCGCCGGGAGCAGCCCCTCTGGAGCGGCTGAGGGTCCCCCCGAAGTCCCCGGTCCCCCTCCCCACGCACCTTTGCTCCCGGGGCTCTGCCTCCCCGGCAGCCCGGGACCCGGCTCTTCCCGGCAGGAAAACCGGGACTAAGCGGAGTGGGGAGAGCAAGGAAAGGGGCGGGCAGCGCCGGCGGGGCCGCGGGGGCCGGCCCGGTGCGGGGTCCCGGTGCGGATCCCGGTGCGGATTCCGGTGCGGATCCCGGTGCGAGTCCCGGTGCCGGTCCCGGTCCCGGTACGGATCCGGTGAGGATCCCGGTGCGAGTCCCGGTGCCTGTACGGATCCCGGTGAGGATCCCGGTGCGAGTCCCGGTGCCGGTCCCGGTGCGGATCCCGGTGCAGATCCCGGTGCGGGGTCCCGGTGCGCTCCGTCGGGGCAGCGCCGTTGCCGCTGCCAAAGCGCCTGGGAGCGGGGGAAAGCAGGGAAGGAGGAAAAGAGGGAAAGAGGAAGGAAGGAAGGAAAGAAGGAAGGAAGGACAGACGGGTGGCCAAAATCACCCCCCCGCGGGTCTAAAGCCCCCCCGCCATCGCGGTGTTGCCGGCGGGGGGGGACCGAGGGCGACAGGGAGGGACCGGGGGGCTTCCCCGCGTTCCCACCGCCCCTTCCCAGTCCGCCGGGAGCATCCCCGGCGCTCCCGGGAAGTGTTCCATGAATTCCCACCTTGGACTGGCCACCGTCGTGAAAAAAAAACAAACCACCAACCCGACCGCAAACCCGATTTGTTTGCTTGATTGTTTATTTATTAATCTATTTATTTAATTACTTATTTATTGATTGAGCTGGCGCTCCCCGCAGGGGCTCCCCCAGCCCCACATCGCCGACAGTTCTTAACCCCAAAACCCCCTCAGGATCCTTCCCCTGGGCTCCGAAATCCCTCAGGATCCGTGGCCGAAGGAAAACAGCCCCGTTCGCCTCCTCCTATCGCGATAGCCGCGGCGATAGCCGCAGCCCGCCTCCCTTCCAGGCGTTTTCCGCCGGCATTCGGGGGATTTGGGGGGCGCCCCGAGGGGAGATGCCCCCTCCCCAAGAGGGGGGGGACACCCCAAAAAGAGGGAGGGGCCGCCCCGGGCCGCCCCCAGCGCGGGTGCGGGGCGCCCTCTGTCGCCTGCTGTGGGCGGGGGACAGGGAGCGACACCCCGGGGTGGGGGGGACACCCAGGGACCCCCGGCGGGGTCGCTCCGGGGCTCTCCCCCCCGCCCCCCCTGCCTGCAGCCCCGCACCGCCCGTGGCCGCGCTGGGAGGAGGTGCTGCTGGTGCCCCCCAAACCCTGGGTTCCCGCTTCCTGCGTTTCCAAGGAGCCTCTCTGCTCATCCGAAGGCTCAGGGAGAGGGGGAATTCTGGGAGAATTCCGCAAAATTTGGGATGTGGCTGCTGGGCACGGTGTGGATCATCAGCTCAGGGATCCTTCCCTCCGCTCCCGGCTGGATCCAGATGTGTTTTGGGTGAGATCCCGCCGGCTTTCAATCCCCTTTTCCCTCGGCACACGAGCTTTGTCCCGACGGATTCCGGAGAGGCCGGGATGAGCCTTTCCCTGGGCGATTCCCACCCTCCAGCCCGGGCCCCACAGATGTTGGGGCAGATGTTGGGAGAGACGTGAGCGCGTCTGGCACCTCCGCGTGAGGTGACACCATCCCGAGCTTGGCAGCTCCCACCTGTCCCAATTTCCTGCTTTTCCCTCTTCACCAGGTGCCGCTTCCCTGCTTCGGCTCCACAGGACATGGAATTTTGTCCCCACCGAAGGTGAGGATTTCCATCCAGGTGTGGACGGGGGGCTGCCCCGATTTCCTTGGATTTTTGATCCTTGAGGACATTCCTACCGTCCCCTACACTTAAATCCCGTTGTCCCTTTGTCTGTCCCACGATTCCCCCACCCCGCTCCATCCAGGGAGCACATCCCGCCGGGAATGGCGATGCCCATCCCATCCCATCCCATCCCATCCCATCCCATCCCATCCCATCCCATCCCATCCCATCCCATCCCATCCCGTGTGCCCACGGGGACAACCGCAGCCACCACATCCCGCTCCTGCTCCCAGACAAAGCCTTTGTCTCGGGAACACGAGGACACGGAGCAATTCCAACATTTGTATTCAGCAACGCAGGCCTGGAAAAGCGGCTGGATGTGGGATCGACTCCGGAGGCTCCGCTCCCGCATCCAGCCACCTCCCGCTCCCTTCTCTCCTTCCACACGGACCAAATTAACCTCTCCACAGGAAAAGAAGCAGGAAAACTGACATCTTTCCCATCAAAAGAACATTTTCAGGAACACCGGGACTGCCAAATGTGAAAAATTTTCCACAGCGTCTTAGTTAAACGTTCCTGGTTGGAATGAGCGAGTTCCCGGCCATCTCCACCTGATTTCTTCTCTTTGATATTTTACTAATATTTATTTTAAATTTAGTTTGGAAACGGCGGCTCTTATTTGCATTGGGAGCCACGGCTGGGGAGGCGGCTCCCGCTTCCCGAGGGATGGCCAGAGTCGGGATGGGCTTTTCCCGCCTCTGTCCCTCGCGGCAACGCCAGAGCCTTCCCTCCAAGCTGGATAATTATCCCCCTTCTCCTGATAATTATCATCATTAATCCAGGATAATGAACTCTCCCAATTGTGCTGCTCCTCCGAAAGGAAGGCGGGATCGGGTTTTTCCCTCGAATTCAGGAAATTGGGAGACGACGGCTCCTGAAGAGCCGCCCTTCAGAAGGATTGTCGGAGACAAAAGGCGACTTGCGGGATTTATTGAGGCCTTTCCCTGATAAGACATGGAAATTATGGATGAATCAATGCCTGGAAGCACTTCAGGAAGAGGTGGGAGATGGGATTGAGGCGGGAAGAGGGAAGGGTGAGGGTGGAGCCGGTCAGGGAATCTCCCATTGCTCCTGTGCTGCCTCTCGCTGGGTTCATTCCCAATTTTTCCTGTAGGATCCATCTTCGTAAGGTCAAGAGCTCTGCTGAGCTGGGAGCATTACCAGGAACTTCCAACAAGCTGAACAAACCGCTGGAAGATGAGGATGAGGATGAGGATGAGGATGAGGATGAGGATGAGGATGAGGATGAGGATGATTCACATTCCTGAAGCTGGGAATTAAGCTGAGCATTCCCACCAAAGCTCTTCAGGAAGAGCACATCCCAAGGCCACATCCAGGTCACCAAATTGGGAACACACACCAGGATCCCACTCCTGACTTCCCACAAATTCCACACCTTGGGAAAAGCTACTTGATGGATCTGGATGGGGACCACCAAAATTCCCTCTTTTCCCCCACCCACGGAACCTCTAGCGCTGGAACAGGTGCCGGAATTTTGCCGGGAATTCCCACAGTTCTGCCAGCCAATATTGACCCAACCATTCGAGGAACTCTCTGACCAAGTCCCTCCTAACTGGATTCCACATTTCACGGGGCTGCTTAATTCCGGGAATATTTTCCAAGGCCTTAGCAAGGCCAATGAAGGAGAAGCTGGCAGTGTGCAAAAATTTTGTCTCTTTAATGTCCCAAGGACATCCATCCTCTAAACTCTGGAATGACATCCATCAATCCCGGGATCTCTATGGCTTCATCCACAAGGGTTCCTGAGGATCCCGACATTCGGGATAGATCCCTGCTTCTGGAATTTTCGCTCCCTGTTTTAAGGTGCCCCCCTGGCTCTGTATTTACCTGATGTGCCGACAAAGTGAAGGAGCTGCTGGAATAAATTTAAACCCTGGGAAAACCCAGTGGGAATAAAGCCCCGTTATTGGGAATGGAGCTCTGGCAGTTATCCCGACAGGAATAACAACTTCCTGGGACGGCGTTCCTGGTGCTCCCAGCCCACGATGGGGATCCTGGGATGGCGGGGTGCGATCACAGCAGGGATGGGAGAAACCCCCTTGGAAGAGCCGAGGAGCCTCTGGAAAAGCTCCGGAGCAAAATCAACAGAGGGCATCTGCCGGCTGTTTGCTGTGGGCCACGTGATGCCCATTCCCGGCTTTCCAGCGGCACGTTTTGCTGGATAAACAAGATGCGCAGGCATCTGGAATGACGGCTGGAGAAGCCGGCTGGCCGCGGAAAACCGGGAGTTAACGGATTCATCCGCGGCTCCCACGGCACGGGGAGAAGGACAAGCAGGGGTGAGATGCCCAGATTGAGAAAGAAAGGGAAGAAAGTCTTCCTCGCATCCCAGGAAAATCCTGCCGTGGACGTTTTCTCCCGGCAGGCAGGGGAGTTTTCACGTGACGGAAATATCCAGGTTTTGGGTTCATCCTGGGAAATATTTTTGATGTTTAATGATCAGTTGCTGAAAACTGAAACGTCCTTGGGTTCCCGAGAAGAAAACAAACAGGGAAAAAAATGGAACCGGGAGCCTCCTCCCAAAACCCTGGGATTTAATAACTCCCTGTTATTTCCTAACAAAACCCCCGGGATGCTGGAGAGCTTCCAGCCTGGCTGAGGTGCTCCGATTCCCAGCGGGAATTTGCTGCTCAGGGAGGGGGATAAATGGACCCTGAGGAGGGTCCAGCACACCATCCAAGGGGCAGGACGACAGGGCCAAATTCCCAAATTCCTTACACATCCCCTAGAAGCAGAGACATGCCCTGTCCAGCCAGTCTCAGGTGTTTGGGATTGGCGGGATTTGGGATGGGTGCCCAAGCAGGGAGATGGGAGCGTTTCCCGGCTTTCTCAGCGCTCCGGGAGGCTGCTTTTCCAAGGAGATCCACGGGCAACAGCCTTTCCGAGGATTCTGACGGACATTTATAGCCCTGTGAGTCATTCCCGGCCTTGTTTAAACCAGTCAGACCTGGCCAAGACCTTGAAAATAGCTCCATTTATCCCATTCCCGCGCTCCGGGTATAAATAGCCGACAGAGCAGCTCCGAGCTCGGCAATCCAGGCGCTGCTCATTCCATGTCCCCCCCCGCTCCCCCCATCTCCCCTGCCAGGGCACCCCATTTTCCCGGGAATGAGGTGTCCCTGGCAGAGCCGGCAGCAAAACCAGCTGGAGCGGAGATTTCAGCTCCCAAAAAAACCACGGGAGCTTGGGATCGGGCCCTGTCTGGGAGTCTGCGGTTCCGTGACCACTAATAGCAGGCCAGGATCACCCCATAAATCTGCTCGGGGTCAGCACAATCCCGGTTCTGTGCCTCTGGATGAGGGATCGGCAGCGGCGCCGCGGTGACACCAGGACGCTCGGATCCGGCTGCCCTCAGCCTCGCAGTGGCCGGATCACGGTGGGAATTTCGGGGCCGCCCCACCCCAGCACCGCCCCGCAGGTCGCTGCCACCTGCAAGGATATTTTCGTTCCGTTCCACTCTTTTCCGGGGAAAAAATTCCATTTCAACTCGGGCTTTAAAATCTGGGGAAGCTTTCACTGTGGGATCGGCTTCATTTTGCCAGACAAATGGAAATCCTTTGTTTCCGCTAAAAAATGATTTTCTGGTGGGAAAACCCACCTCTGGTTGAGAAGGAGCCTCTGGCACCTGCTCACAGCGATTCCCTTCCCAGTAAAACTCGGAATTCCCGTGTCCTTGGGACCTCATCCCCTGTGCTGGTGGCACGAGGCAGGCAGCAGGCTGCTGAATCCCGAGCCTTTGGATGCTGAATCCCAGGCCTTTGGCTCCTAAATCCAGTGACTTTGCCTCCCAAATCCAGTGATTTCGGCTCCTAAATCCAGGGATTTTGGGCTGTTAAATACAGTGGCTTTGGCCCGCTTAATCCAGTGCCTTTGGTCTCCTAAATCCTGCATTTTTGGGGCTACTGAATCCAGTGTTTTGGACTGCCAAATCCAGTGCCTTTGGCTACTGAATCCACAGTTTTTGGGGACACTAAACCCAGTCGTTTTGGGCTGCTAAATCCAATGCCTTTGACCTCTTGAATTCAAGGTTTTTGGGGCTACTAAATCCAGTCCTTTGGACTGCTAAATCCAGAGGTTCTGTACTCCTAAATTCAGTGGGTTTGGCTTGCTAATTCCAACTTTTTTGGGGCTACTAAAGCCAGTGTCTTTGGCCTCCTAAATCCAACGCTTTTGGGGCCACTAAACCCAGCACCCTTGGGCTGCTGAATCCCGAGCATTCCCAGGGCAGAGCCGTTCCACAGAGGGATGGAAAAGCTCCGGCTCTCTCCAAACATTTCTCCCCCCCTCGCTCTGATTTTTTTTTTCCCCTCCAAGGAACCACTGCCCAAATCAACACCCGCCCCAGGAACGCTTTTCCGCAGGTCGGACAGCACTTTCTGCTGGAAAAACTTCCAATCAGCTGCATTCCCGAGCTGCGCTTATTTTTCCCAGTTTTCTGAGTGCGTTTTGTTTTGGTGCCAGAGTAAAGAGCTGCAGGGACAGACTCCAGCCCAACCTGCAGCAGCAGCATCCTCCCTGGATTTTGCCAAGGAGACGGGGCTCTGACCTACATTCCCCGCCTGGAAAAAGCCAGGTTATCCCTTCGCATCCCAAAATGCTCCTCCTGGGATACAAAGCTGAGACTCGGAGGCCGAAGGAAAACGGCCCTCTCCCCCAAAAGCAGCCTCCGGGTGTTTTGCAGCTTCCCAGTCCCTTTTCCAGAGGGTGGAACAACCTTAACCAGAGCTTTTTAAAGCTCTCCCACCTTTCCCTCCTCTCTTCCTCCGGCTCCGCGTCCCGGCGGCGGCAGAACAAGACGGCTACAGAGGCCGCTGGAAGCCGGCGGCGTGGAATACACTGGGAGGCCTCTTTTTTTTCCTTGGAAAATATTTCCCTGCCGCAGGCTGCGGTGACAGCAAACATTCCTGCCGGGGCTGGAATCCCTGCGGGATGGCTGGGGCTCCCAGCCCTTCCCTTCCCAGGGTGCGATCCCGCTGCCGTTCCCGAGGGATCCAGGCCCGGCGCACAAAGGCTTTTTATGCTTAGAGCACCGGCGGTTGTTTTTCCAAGCGGGAGAAGAGGAGCTGGCGTTGCCCCCCGGGAATATCCAGGGGAGCCCTGGCCACTCCGTGTGCCCTCGGCTCACCGGGAAAAAGGGAGGATTGTTAAAGAAACCCCCTCGGATCCGGAGCAGGGAAGTCAGGGCTGCGGTTGTAAATCAACAGAGCTGCTGCTATTTCCAGCTTTTTGGGAGCAGGGATTGAGCCCCCCCCCCCCCCCCCCCTTCCCAGGCCAGGTGTGTGCCGAGGGATTTCGGGAGTCCAGAATGGTGGCACGTGGCACACACGTGGATTTGTTCCTCCAGGGGTGATTCCAGTCCTACGGAAGCAAAGCCGTGGGACAGGATGCCCTGGAATATCTGTAAGGCTTTAATTTTATTTTTTTCATGGAATTCCAAAAGGGTTTGTGTTGGAAGGGAGCTCAAAGCCCATCCCATTCCATCCTGCCATGGGCAGGGGCACCCTCCACTATCCCAGGTTGCTCCAACTTGGATTTGGACACTTCCAGGGATGGGGCAGCCACAGCTCCTCTGGGAAAGCTGTTCCAGTGCCTCATCACCCTCCCAGGGAAGCATTTGTCCCCTAATATCCAACCTGGATCCACCCTCCTCCAGCTTGTCCTCCTTGTCCTCTCACTCCATGCCAAAAGTCCTGAATGATCATGGAATATCCCAAAGTGCCAGCAGGAGCTCCTGCTTTCCCTTCTCTTCCCAGCAAGGAAAACCCATTCCCTGGGGCCATGCGGTGATTCCAGCCCCACCCAACCCTCATCCCACTGGGAAGCAGCCAGGGCTCCGCTTATCTGCAGGAGCAGCCTCCCTGTCTCCATTCCCAACCTTTCCAGCCCCATTTTCCATCTGATTCAATCTGTGCCCAGGAGACAGACCTTCCCGAGGTCTCCCGACGGGAATGAAATCCACTCTGGAGAGGACACAGCTCATCAATCCCAGCTCCGCTTGGGAATGGCCGGGCTGCTCCTTATCTCCAGAGATAGCGCCTGGGGGTGTGCTGGGAGTGTCCTCATCCACCGGGATTTACCCGATGGAGCACCTGGAATCCGGTTTATGTTTTGGGATTTATCCCAGCTGTCACTGGGAGGGTGCAGGTGCATCCCAGCTTTCAGGGTGAGGGTGCCAGAGCATCCAAGTTCCCACATGAGCATCCCAATTCCCACACGGAGCATCCCAATTCCCACTATGAGCATCCCATCTTCCACAGGGAACATCTCAATTTCCACAGGGAGCATCCCAATTCCCACAGGGAGCATCCCGATTTTCCCAACAGAGGTATTGGAGCATGCCAACTTTCACTGGAGCACACAACTTTCACTCCCACCCCTTCCCCCCCCCACCTCCATGACAAAAGACCGCCTCACAGGATAACATTCCCAATCCACAGGGTCCATCCCTGCCCCCTGAGGCATCCCCACATCCCGAACTTCCACTCCTTGACCTTTTAGGCCTGGGGGAGGGGGGGAAGGGGGGGTTTCCCACTGGTTTTCCCAGCTGGCTGGGAAATTGGGATGCAGCCGTGACCCCCTGAGTGCCAATCCCAATCCCTGCTCCCATTAACACCTCATCAGCTCCCGGGGATCCCGGCAAACACGGCGCTGCTCTCCAAGGAAATTCCGCGGGCCTTGTGATGCAGGGCCCCCGGAGCGGGAAGAGGATGAGGAGCGGGGTATTTCCTGGCCCTCGGATGCGCAGCTGCTTCCAGGGCCGGCACCTGGGAGCGCAGGGAAGCCAGGATGTGGATTCAGGAAGCATCCCTGCATCCCGCTGCTCCATGGAGGTGCAAATGGGCTCCCCATTATCCCGGCTTCCCGCTGCTCCCACCCTGGGATGCTCCCGCTGTTGGATTAGGAGCGGCGCAGGGGCTCAGCTGGCACCCGGCCTTGGGAAGGGAGGGAAGGAAGGAAGAAAGGAAGGAAGGAAGGAGGGATCCAGGATTTATTCCCTGGAGGGATCCAGGATTTATTCCCGCAGTCGGGAACACGGCGGTGACAAACAGCTCCTCCTTTGTCGGGAATGCTGCGAGGAGCACGCGGAGATAAAGCAGCATGGCAGCTCCAGGGAGGTCAGGGCTGGGAATTCGGGATGCTCATCCATCCCTGCTCGCAGCGAATGGGATAAAGCTCTGGATGAAAGGTCCGCTGGAGCAGTGGGAATAGAGAAAGGCCTCCGCAGCTCATCCCGCTGCTGCTGGGTGCATCCCGAAGGATCCAACCCCTGCAATCCGCTCCCGCTTCCGGGTGCCACCACCTGCAGGGTCTCCCAGGAAATCCTGATCCACACAATCGGGACACCCCAGAATTCCCTGCTCTGTCTGAGGGCGTTTTCCAAGAGCTTCCTGACAGGATTTGCCCACGGGAAACCTTTGGACATCCGAAATGGGGATTTGGGGGAAGGAGTGTTCATGCCGGGGGCGTGTCCACGGGCATGGAGCATGGCACACGCTTCCCACACCGAGCTCTAAGACACCCCTATGGAATGTCAGACCTCGCCGTGGCGCAGCCTGTCCTACTTGGAAAACTTTGGGAAAGGGGAATCAAACCTCAGGCCGGCTGGAGTGGGATGCTCAGAATCCCTCAGGATAAATCCCTGCATGGAGCTCGGGATGGGAGCCGGTGGCATCATTCCCATCATTTGTTCCCATCATTCCCTAGGGATGTGGGTATTGCTCCCTGGAAAGGCAAAAAGTCTGGCACCCACTCGGGATTTATCCAGCAGGAGACAGGGAAGCTGCAAAGGGGAAATCAACCCCTTTGGAAACAAACTGGGAGCAGTCCCGGTTATCTCCCGGTGCGCCCCGGCTGAGTGATGAAATCAGGGATAATCCCGAGCTCCGGGCAGATAACGCCTTCCCAGTTCCTGACAATCAGCTCCCACCGCCAGATTCTCCAGGCTGGAATTGCAGCAAAACTCCCAGAGCTGCCTCGTTCCCAGAGCAGGCGGGGTTTTTTGGGAAGAGCCAGTTTGGGAGCTCGGTGTATCCCACGGAGTGGCAGCGGGGGGAATCCTGCCGGGACCGGCCCCATCTCCTCCCTCCTCCCCGAAGGAATGGTGCCATTCCAGGTGCTGGCGTCATCCGGGAGCTCCGCCCCGCGGCTCCCGGGACAAGGCAAATCCCAAGGCACATCCCAAGGCTTTCCCATCCGATCCCAGTCTCCTCCTGCAGCGCTTCCACATGGGAAGAGCGGCTCTGCCCGTGGGTTGGAAAATCCACATTCCAGCCATCCCAAATCCTTGGGGATTCCAAGTCCTGGATGAGCAGAGCCCAAAGTCCGTCTCAAGCCGGGCCCTTCATTTTCCAGGGTCATTTTCCGGGAGCTTCCCAGGTTTCAGTTTAAAACATCCAGAAATATTCCCCAGCCACAGAACCCGATGGTTTTTGGGAACGGACGGATGCGCAAGGAAAATCACGGAATCCCAGAGCTCTTAAGGCTGCAAAAGTCCAACCATTCCCCCGCCACTAAACCGCATTCCCAAGTTTTAAATCCCTCCAGGAACTGGGATTCCTGGGCAGCTGTGCCAGGGTTTTCCAACCTTTTCCATGAGGAACTTTTCCTTAAAATCCATGGAAAAGAGAAGGTTGTGCCCCATGCCTCCCTCAGATTCCCGGCACTCTGCACATTGCCCCCAGTTTTCCCTCCCAAGGATTTATCACAGGAAAAGCCCCTCGTCCCCTTCCCAGCATTCCCGTTATCCCAGAATTCCGCGGGAGCTGCCGGCGGCCGTGTTTGACTGAAATAATTTTATTTGAACACAATTCCCTGTTTCAACATTTTTAGGGAGCAGGGAGTTATTTAAGATGGATTCAGGTTTAATCAGTTTAATGGGATTTTCCGCTTTTTCATGGAAGCGCTTCCAAATGGTCCTGATTAACTTTCCCAAATCAATACGCTTAAGGGCAAAACACACAATTATCCCGGCAAATGAGCTCCTGCGTGGATCCTCCTTGGATCTGGCCCTGGATTCCCTTCCCCAACTCGTATTCCCTGAGGGAAAGCAGCAGCACCCCATGGATCCCTTTCCCAGCTCGTATTCCCTGAGGGAAGTGGGCAGCACCCCATGGATCCCCTTCCCAGCTCGTATTCCCTGAGGGAAAGCAGCAGCACCCCATGGATCCCCTCCCCAACTCATTCCCTATGGAAAAGTGAGGATCAGCCCCGGGATCCCCTTCCCAACTCATATTCCCTATGGAAAAGTGAGGATCAGCTCTGGGATCCCCTTCCCAACTCATTCCCTGAGGAAAAGTGAGGATCAGCCCCGGGATCCGCTTCCCAGCTCACATTCCCTGAGGAAAAGGAGCCCCACAACCAGCGGAATTCCAGAGGAAAGCCTCTGGCCCTCACCTTGCCTTTCACATCCCTGCTCTTCATTCCAACACGATCCAACAGATCCCTGGAAAAGCTGGTTTGGGATCAGCGCTGGTGCTGGCACAGGGACAACCCCAAACTCTCCCACTGGATCCCATATTCCCTTTATGCCAATCCGAGCATGGATTTGGGATCACATCCGGCTCCCATCCACCCATCTGTCCATCTGCAGGCCACAGATCACATCCTGCTTGCCATTTATTCCCGCAGGATCCAATATCCCGTGGCTCCTGCCAGGTTGCAGCGTTTTTCCGAACTTCCCGCGGTGCAGAATTCTTTGGGAAATGTCAGAGTTCCTGGGGATTAAGCGGGAGCCGGAGCAAACAGGAATGACATTATTGTAATTCCTGCAGTATCACGGCTCCTGTCCCACATCCCGCTCCTTGCATCATCCTTCCCGTTCCCTGTTCCCGGGTTTCTATTTGTTTATCCCATGGATAAAAGGGAAGAGGAGGAAAAGAGAATTTCCCTCCTTTTTCCTCCCTTTTCCCTTGATTTTCTTCCCTTTTCCTTCCTCTTTCCTTCCATTTTTCCTCCCTTTTCCTTCCCTTTTTCCTCCCCTTTTCCCTTCCTTTTCCTTCCCTTTTCCATGCTTTCTTCCCTGTGTTTGGGCGAACTCAGACCCCACTGAAATTCCAGGCTTTTTCAAACATTTTTTTTAGGGAAGCATTCCCTGATTTCCACAGCAGATCCCACCTTGTTGTAAGAATCCGCAGCAGCAATTCCCAGCACATTCCCAGCCGTGGGATACAAGGACCTGAATGTGGAGTTGATATCCGGAAAAGTCAGGGCCCGTTGGAAGAACCGGGATCATCCGATCCCTGAAATCCTGCCCTTCCCTCTGCTCTGGGCACAGGGAACAACCGCTACCTGGAAAAGATGGATTCGCTGCTCTTTTAGGGAATTCTGGCCTCCTCCAGGAGATTCCCGGCCTTCCTTTGGGGTTTATCTCTCTCCTTGTCCCGCTGGCTGCTCCAGTTCCTGAAACCAGCAGCAAATTCCTGGTGTTTCTGTGGGATCAGCCAGCTCGCGGGAGGATTCCACAGGGATGGGAACCATCCCTGACCTTCCCGCTTCCCACCGGCATCAGCTCCATGGCTTGCAGGAAGCGCATCCCAGGGAATCAAAAACTTGGGAATTGCCTCCCTTCTTGCCCCTCTGGCAGAGGATGAGCACAGGGATACAGGAGGAAAACATTCCCGGAGCTGAATTCCACGGGAAATCCCACAGGACGGCGCTTCCTGAGGGACACTGGGATTCTGGGAAGGGATTGGGAGCGCCGGGACATTCTCTTGGGAATGCCGCTCCCGGCCCAGTGTGCGCCATGGAGTTCTCTCCCACCCTGCTGGTGCCGAGCAGGAAAAGCTGGATTTAGGGAAATCACTCCTGGAAAAGCGGGAAAACCGTGGAAAGAGACAACTGGCAGTTGCCGCCAGGAAAAGGAATGGATTTTCCATGGTTTCCAGGGGTTTTTCCGGCTGTTGGCAGATGGGCTGGAGGTGGCCACGGCGCGGGAATTTGGGAAGCACGGGGAGGGGGCGGCGGGGTGGGGGGGTGGGGGGCGGTTTTCTCATGGGATGAGCAGCTGGGATTCCCGGGAAAAGCCTCCCCCCGCCCGCCATCCCGCTCGGGAGAGACCCAGGCTGCGGGAACGCCTGGAAAAGGAGAGAATCCATCGATTTGAGCGGGGGAAAAGAAATCAGTGCCCGAATGAAAGGAAGGAGCAGCCGGCTTTCCATAAAAATTCCCGGTGCCTCCGGCCTGGCAGCCGGGAAAACTTCCAGGAGCCCATAGGAAGCGGCAAAGCCTCCGGATCAGGCGCTCCAAAATTCTTACGGAATGAGGGAGTGGGGCGGTGATGCCAGCCTGCATTTAGGTGGATAATGCATCCCTCTGTCCCGGCTCTGTCCTGCTCTTCCCAACAATTCCCCGCAGCAAAGGCACCACGGCCACAGAGGGAGAAACTTGGGAGCATCCAGGCATTTCACATCCTTTCCTTTATTCCCCGTGTTCCCGGTATTCCCAGTTCTTTCCCTTCCCATCAGTTTTGGGATACGGAGCACCCCTCAAGGAGATCCACACCTTATTCCCAGCCCAAATTCCCGTGGAATTTGCTTCTCAGGGATCCTTCAGCCACTGCCTTTCCCTGTCAGAAATTGAAGCTCATCCGCTACCTTGGGCTCCAGCAGGACTTAGGCAAATTCCAGGCCCTATTCCAATATTAACCAGGATTTCTCATCCCTCCGAACCCGGGAGGAATTTTTCCAGCAGATTTATGGGAAAGAGCCAGAGGGGAATTGCCTCATCATCCCGAAATTCCCTGGGAGCTGAGGATCCTTGCGGCTGGGATCAGACTGGAGCGGGGACAAGGAGAGTTCATGGAATTCCTCCTGTCTCCATCCTCAGCTTCCCAGGTTCGGGATGCTGTGGAATTGCGGGAATTCTTCCCCTTGCTGGAGCCAGAATAAATCCAGGTCTCTTGCACGGAAGCACCTTCCTATAAGGAATATTCCTGTGGGAATATTCCTGCCCATTCCCAGGATTTGGGAGGATTCCTGCAGCCTCCACCCCTTCCCTGCTTCCTCAGGGGACTTTTTGGGAATATCCTGCCAAGATTTGGGAATGGGGACGAAGCCCAGCACTGTGGGAGCAAAGCCTGGCAATGGCGGATTTGGGAAGGGAAAGACGGGATGCAGCTGGAGCATCCCACATCCCCAGTCCCGCCCGTGCCACGTCTCCCATCCCACGGGAAGCATCGAGAAGAGCCACTGGAGCTTCCCCGCGTCCCTTGGCCACGGCCCCATCCCAAAGTGGGGCCGCATCCGCTCCTTATCCCGCCCCAAAATCCCGGGATCCCCGAGCTTTGGGACGCCACGGTCGTCCCCCATCCCAGCGTCCCTCTGCCCCATCCCAGTGGGAATTTTTCGGAGGAGCGGACACTGGAGCATTGAGCAGGGCCTGGAATGTGCCGGCAGTGCCAGAGCCCAGGAGCTCCCGGGAAAAGCGCCAGGCCGGGAATAAGGAGCTGCAGTGTGGATCCCAGACTGGATAAACACATCCCAGCTCCCACCTGGCAGCGGGAATGAGGCCCTGACCTCCGGCTCCACTTCCCGCCGGGATAACGCCGCCTCCTCTCCCACCGGGAAAGGGAAACTCAGGCTTTTCCACGGAATCCAGGTTTTCCGGGGGGAAAACAGCGGGAAAACACCCTGAGGAGCAGCCACGGATCCGTGGAAGTGATGTCCAGCATCCAAACTCCATACAAATTCCAGGTTTCCCAGATTTTTTGGGGGGGATATTTGCTTTAGAAATTCCCAACGTGGATAAATCCCCCCTTGTCATTCATCCCAGGATTCTCCCAAAATATTCGTCCAACGTATTTATAAACTACAGAGGATTTTTTGGGAATTCTTTTACTTCCCCCAAAAATCCTGATTTTTTTTTTTTTTTTTTTTTGGGGGGGGGGGTGGGGGAGCATAAATTCCAAGAAATTTTCCTCCGAGTTAAGAGGGGAAAAAAAAGGGGAAGTCTCAAGTTCTTTTCCCAAAAAACAAGGTCGGGTTTTGGCTAAGAACCTGTTCCCAATCCAGGTTTTTCCCACACTTCCCCCCAAAAAATTGGGGCTTTGGGAGGGGGAAAAAAGGTTCCAAAATTGGCTTTTCTGGAATGTGGGAAGGATTCTATTCCCACAGTTCTTGTCTCTCCTGGGAATGACACGGAGGTTTTCATCGGCGTCAAAAAATTCCAGAGGGTAAGGATTGAACAAGCCCCAGCATCCCAAATCCCGGGACTTGGCGGCTCCCAGGAGAGGGCAGCAAACCTCCACGTTTCGGGCTTTCCTCGGTAAAATCGGGAAGGAGAGGGGGGAGGAGGCGGGGAAATCTGGGAGCAGCCCGTGGAAGTGGGGCTGGAATTCGGTGTCCTTTAGGATCCCTTCCAAATGCTCTGGGATCGTGGGGAGTTCATGGATTCCGAGCTGTTGGGGGCTCAGGGAAGATCCGAGGGGTGGAAAAGGAATTCCACGCGGGATTCACCTGGAAAAGGGGAGCGGGACCCTTTAACTGGGAATTTCTCCAGGAAAATCCCACCCCATTTTGGGCTTCCTTAATTCCCAGCATCCACAGGCTCCTCTCCTCTTTTCCCACTTTTTTTCCACAAGTCCCTGGCGTGGATCCGGGATCCAGCCCCGGTGGGGGAGCAGGACAGGGATCCCTGGACAGGGATTATGGGAATAAAGAGGAAAGTGAACCGGATTCCAGGATGAGGAGAGCTGAACTCTTCCCTTGGACACCGGGGAAAACACATCCCGCTAAATCCCGGGACGGCTTCCTTGGAATTCCCTGACTTGGAGGCTTCCTGCAGAACCCGGATCTTAAAACCCCCGAAGTGCTGATCCCGAGATCCACAGATTCATTGGGAAGCACCGAGCGAATCCCGCTTTTCCCTCGGCATCAGAGCAGGCTCCGAGGTTGGGATCAGGGGCAGCTCCTGAGGGTGGGATTGAGGAGAACCCCAAGATTTTTAGGAGCTGGGCTCCATGTGGGTCCCTTCCAACTGGGGATATCCCAGGATTCTATGGATGCTCCTGGCAAGGGAAGAAAGCCGAAGCTTCCGAATCGGAGGCTCCGACCACCTGGAGTTGCCCCGCTGGAGCCAAGGTTATTCCCGCTGCTCCCGACCCAGAGTTTTCCATGGAATTCTGGGATCCCCGAGCGGCTCAGGCCCATGGAGGAGTTTCCTCCTTTACAGCAAAGGAGCCTTCAAGGCTTTCCTGTTGCCCCGGGAGGAGGAGGGGGCTCATGGAATCCGTGGCTGCTTCCATTGTTTAATGCCATGTTTTCCCGTCTCTGGCTGCAACGGGAACGCCCGGAGCTCCCGGGCTGGCACCCGGGAATTTCTGTGTCAGCACGGCGGGATCCCGGGGTCCTTTATCCCGCTGGAACGCCCCATGGAATTGGGGCTGGGGAGACGGGGTGCCGGCATTCCGTGGATCCCAGATATTCCCAGCGGGATCGGTGCCAGCTGCACCATTAACCACGGTCAGGGATTCAAGCAGTGAGGAGAAAATCCACCTGTTTTCCCAGGGTTTCTGAGCCCATTCCCAGGAATATCATATGGATATTTATCCCTCTTCCCGTCCCGGCAATCAGGCCCCAAAGGGACTCATTCAGCCGGCTCCAAATTCCCGGAAATTCCAAGTGCTGTGATTTTGGGATGACTGGGGCAAGTTTGCTCCGCCGTTCCCTGGCCATGGTTGGCATAAATCGGATGAGGGAGCTGGGAATGTTGGAATAAAGGAGAATCTGGGGGGATCTCATTCCCTACCACTCCCTGGCAGGAATCAGGCGGGAATGGGGCTCTGCTCCCAGGGAGTAAAAGACGGGATAAGAGCGAACGGCCTCAGGGGAGGTTTGGGTTGGATATCAGGAAAATTCCTCTCGCTGGGCAGTGGCAGAATCCCTGTTCCAGGAGGGATTTAAATCCACGTGGCACTTAGGGACGTGGATCGGTGCTGGATTAACATTGGATTCCATGATTTTAGAGGGCTTTTCACACCTCAGTGATTCCATGGGTCCATGACTCTATTACTCTTCGATTCCATGATTCCACAATTCTATGATTCCGTGACCTGGGCTGAGCTGCTGCTAGGGATTTCTTGGCACAAAGATTCCCTGGATCCCTCTCATCCAAAAAAAAAAAAAAAAAAAAAAAGCCACAAACTGATTAAAAATAATCCCGAATGGATGGAATTTCCTCCCGTTTTTCCGTTTTTACAGCCCCAGTTCCAGCGCAGACTCCGATTTGGGATGGAATTCCCGGTGGGTTTGGATGTGGGGCCAGGCTGGGCTGGCCCTCACCTCTCGCACCCGGAATCCCGGGATGCGGTGCAGCAGGGAAGGGGATCCAGCGGGAAGGATCCGGGGGCCCTGCAGCGCTGGGAATGCGCGCGGGGAAGGCGGGAATGCGAGGCAGGAATGCGGGATGAGGGATGCGTTGCCAAGGCAACCATTCCTCTTCCATCTCCTGCCTCCCCCCGGAGCCGCGGGGGGATGCGAGGGCGGGGTGCGGGATTCGGGATGCGGGATTCGGGATGCGGGAAGGGGGGGTGGGGGAGAGCGGGGGAGGATCGGGCTGCGGATCCCGCCCTCCGCAGCGCCGGGAAGGAGCCGCTGGAGCGGGAATGCTCCGGCCGGGAGCCGCAGGACAGCGCAGCCCGGCGGGAGGAGGGCGGAGGGCACTGCGCTGTTTTCCAGCGGAAATCCTGGAGCAGAAAGTTGCGCCGCGTTTATTTTTCCGTGAAAAGCCGATGTCTGCGGCGTAGGGATGCGGGAGAGGGGGAAGATCCCGCGCGTCCATCCCTGCTCTGTCTTTCGCTTTAAAAGGTCCGGATCTTCCCGGTCATCTGATCCAGGTCAAGCAGGACTTTCCGTTGGAAACGGATCCCACCGGAGCATCTTCCCACAGCGGCTGCTTCCCCCCGCCAGGAAGGCGTGAGGCTCCTTCCGCCCCTGGAATACCGAGAGGTAAAAGACTCGCTTTCTCCTTGGCAGGGTGAATGAAATCCTGGGATTTGCGGAGGCTCCTTAAGGTGGATGGCGTTGATTCCCAGGCCGGGTTGGGACTGACTCCCAGGCCGGGTTGGGATTAATCCCCGGGCCGGGTTGGGCTTCCCAGGCCATCCCACCCGGTTTGAGGAGCCCCACGCAGGGTTAATTCCCACCCCACCCCACAGCCCCCGAGATCCCAAAAAAAACGGGACGCTGCTACCTGAGGAATGACGTGGAGGCGTCCAGGCAGGGGAGGGGATTGATGGAGGGAGTCGGGGGGTGGCGGAAGGAGATTCCCGATCCAGGGGCAATGTGGGCACCGGGATTTCCGTGCCCTGCAGCCCTCATCCCTGTGCCCTGCCCGCAGGTTGACCCCATTCCCGGTGCTCTCCCGCCCATGGATGCCCTCCCGCCATGAGCACAGACGCCGAGCAGAGAATTCCCCTCTGGAGCATCTCCAGCTGGGCCAGCTCTGAGACGCCCCCCAACAGCAGCGCGGCGGCGGCGGCGGGAGAGGCTCCGGAGCGCGGCGGGAACGCGGCGGGAATGGCGGGAACGGCGGGAATGGCGGGAATGGTGGTGCTGCAGTGCATCTACGGCCTGGTGTGCCTGCTGGGGCTGCTGGGCAACGCGCTGGTCATCTTCGTCATCCTGCGCTACGCCAAGATGAAGACGGCCACCAACATCTACCTGCTCAACCTGGCCATCGCCGACGAGCTCTTCATGCTCAGCGTGCCCTTCGTGGCCACGGCGGCGGCGCTGCGGCGCTGGCCCTTCGGCCGCGCGCTCTGCCGGACCGTGCTGGGCGTGGACGGCCTCAACATGTTCAGCAGCGTCTTCTGCCTCACGGTGCTCAGCCTGGACCGCTACATCGCCGTGGTGCACCCGCTGCGCGCCGCCTCCTACCGCCGGCCACGCGTGGCCAAGCTGGTCAACGGCGGCGTGTGGCTGCTGGCGCTGCTGGTGGCCTCGCCCATCCCGGTGTTCGCCGGCACGGCGGTGACCGGCGACGGCCGGGCGGTGGCCTGCGACCTGCTGTGGCCCAGCCCGGCGTGGGCGGCCGCCTTCGTGGTGTACAGCAGCGCGCTGGGCTTCGTGCTGCCCGTGGTGGCCATGGCGCTGTGCTACCTGCTGCTGGCGGGCAAGATGCGGGTGGTGGCGCAGGGCGTGGGGTGGCGGCAGCGGCGGCGCTCCGAGGGGAAGCTGACGCGCCTGGTGGTCACCGTGGTGGCCGCCTTCGTGGTCTGCTGGCTGCCCTTCTACGTGGTGCAGCTGCTGGAGCTGCTGCTGCCCGGCCGGCTGGACGCCAGCGCGCACAACGCCTCGCTGCTGCTCAGCTACTCCAACAGCTGCGCCAACCCCATCCTCTACGGATTGCTCTCCGAGAATTTCCGGAATTCCTTCCACGGCGTGCTGCGCCGCTGCCGGGATTCCGGCCTGTGCTGCTGCCGCGACGGCGACGGGGACGGAGGGGACAGCGAGGACGAGGAGGAGCCCCTGGATTACTGCGCCGCGCCCCGCGGCGACAACAAGGGCTGCGTGTGCCCCCCCCTGCCCTGCCAGCAGCACCCCCTGCGCCCCCAGCCCTGCTGCGCGCCCGGGGCCCTCCTGCCCAAAACCACCCCCTTCTAGGGCACCCCGGAATCTGGGAGGAAAGGGGATGGAGAGGGCCCGGAATGCTGCGCCGCTCTCCGAAATAAAAAGCCATAAGACTGGCCTGGGATGGAGCGAATTCCATGGACTGTGTGGTTATTGCCATTATCCCGGGCACCCAGGAGCCTTCAGCAGAGATGCAGAGGATCCCAAAATATCCTGGAGAGCACGGCCCTCCCGATTAACAAATAATAAATTCACGTTCCTTCCCAAGAGACCGGGAAAAATCCCCAAGCCCATCAGCTCCGCTGCATCTGCAGCAAAAGGAGATCCCATCATATGCACCTCTACCCCCGCCCCCCCCCCCCCCAAAAAAAAAAAATCCCAGGATTTTAGCACCCCCAGGACCAAATTGCCACAAAAGAAACCCCAGGAGAAACAGATTTTGGTGGACCTCATCCCGGGGTGAGGGACAGCACACGGAGGTCCCATGGAATGAGCCACTTTCAGCTTATTTGGGGTTTAACTTTGTCCTTGGGATGTTATCTGTGTCGTCCATTACTTATGGCTCATTCCTTCCATTTGAATCCCGCTGGGGAAATGATCAGCTGGGAATGTTTTCATCCCAGTGCTGCCCTGAATGCTCCGGGGTTTTCCTGCACTTCTGGAGGAATCTTTGGGAAGGGGAGAAAGAACATTCCCTGAGCAGTTCCTCTGAGCCAGGCTGTCAAAGCTTTATTGGTGTCCACACAGGATCTCCACGAGGCAGTTCCCGTCGCGCGGGGTAAAATTCCAATAAATAAATAAAGATTTACAAACGTGCCAGGGAAGGGAAGGATAAAATGGGGAGCGTCGGGAATTCAGGACTCGGACACCGTAAGGAATTTGTGATAAGATAAAACTCCGCAGTGGGAATCTGAAATAAGGGGGGGGGGGGGGGGGGGGGAGTTTTTAGGGGTGTGGTGGCAAAACCTGGGATCCAGCCAGGAATGGGCAGGGTTTGGATAATGAGGAGAGATCCATGGGAAGCAGATCCTGCAGGTGGGATGACGCCTTTCATCAGTGTCTTCCCACCCTCAACCCTTAACCTTTCCTTCCCTTCCCTTCCCTTCCTTTGGATATTGTTCCTCTGTATTTTGATATCTCTTTCTGGATAATCCCGGACAATTACGGATCACCAAAACAGCTCCGTCCTTCCCACTGCAGCCCAACATGCACAGATTTACAGCCCTCATTCCGTGCGGTTTCCCTTTAACCCATCCCAAGGCATCCATGGACACGACCCTCGGTTACCGGGCCTTCGGGATAACGACCTTTTGGGAAAGCTACAATTCCTACAACGCCTCTATTTTGGTTTTCCTGGGAATTTGCAGCCGAGGTTTCGCATTCCAGGGGGGGATGCTGCGTGCTGGGAAGTTTATAGGGTGGGAAGGGGGAATGCCGGGGAACAGAACCCCCCGGCTCTGATCCCAGACTTCCAAAACTTCCGCCGCTCCGGGACAACAAATGTTTCACCGGCATGAAGCTGTCAGCGCCCGCTCCGACGTTCCCGCTCCAACGGCAGCCGGAGCAGGACCCCCCCTTTGGCTCCCCAGGGAATGATGGAGGTGGAAAAACAGATCCTTCTCCAGAATTGCCCCCAGTCTGTGTCTGAGAATGAGCGGCGAGCTGGATGCCGCCCCGTGGGAATGTTTTGCCTTGGGATAGAGTCAGACCCGGACGAGGGAAAATCCCTGCGGACGGGAGGGGGGCGGGGTCACAAAAATCCCCCAAATCCAACAATTCAAGGCAACGACGGCGGAAAATCAGGGAAGAAACTGGATGTGGCTCTGCAGCAGCGCAAACCTTTCCCACAAAACCCACCCCGGCAGCCTCGGCGTCCCTGCTTAACCTCCACATCCCGCAAAAAAAGTAACGAGAGGGAATGGGAGTCAGGGATTTGAGTCCCGCCTTGGTGACACTGAGCCGGGTCCCTGCTGTCACCGGGTGCTTCAGGTGACAAGTGCTTCCCACAGCATCTTTGCTCCTTCTTCCATCACCCCTCAGCTTAAAACAAACCAACCCCATCCCGAAGAAAAGCGGGAGCCTCCCGGCTCGGGAAAACCGTCCAGCCCAGGGGAGGGGCACTGGGGTGGAGGTGTCCTTCCGAAGTCCCCGCCTTGGTCACCCCGTGCCCTCATCCCACGGCTTCAGAGTCCCTTCCACACGGAGCCGCCCCTCCCGGGTTTTTCCTTGCGGTTTTCCCGACCGCCGGCTCGGGAAGAGGAAAGCTGGACGCCGAGGAAGCAGGAACGCAGCAGGAGCGGAGCGGCCTCCGAGCGCTCTGCTTTCCCCGCTCTCCCGCGCCAGCCTTCCATGAGGCGGCTGGGAAGCAGCCAGTATTTCTGGGAGTGGGGTGATGGCAGCTTTTCCCGAATTATCATGGAAAAATTCCAGCCGGGGGTCGGGCGGGGGAGTGGGGGGTCGCGGGGGAGGATGTGGGGGGGAATAAATGTCACCCAGTTCGTCTCCCGGCGTCCCTACGGCTTCTGTGCGGAGGGGACCGGCTGAAGCCCCAGCTCCTTCTCCTGGGGGCCGCTGTACTTGTAATCCATGGAGCCGTGGGAGCGGCAGCGCTTCCTGGCCAGGTGCAATCCCAGCGCCAGCAGCGCCAGCAGGCTCAGGAGGGCACCCGCGGCGATGGCCACCAGCAGCCCCGGGTGCAGCCGCTCGGCCTCGGTCGGGGGCCGGCTGGGCACGGGCGTGGGCGGGACGGGCTCCGAATCGCCCGAGAACGCTTCGTCGCCGTCCCCGTCCGGGATGGGGAGGCACTCGTTGTCGCGGAGGTATCGGCCGTGGGGACAGTGGCACAGGTAGCTGCCGAGGGTGTTGGTGCAGTTGAACTCGCAGTGACCGCTGTCGCACTCATCCAGGTCCACGCACAGCTCGTCGCCGTCCAGCACGAAGCCCTCGGGACACTCGCAGGCGCCGCCGGCGTCGCACACGGCCCGGCACTCGGTGGCGTTGCAGTGCAGGCGACAGGCGGTGGCGTCCCGCGGGTCCACGGCGTAGCCGGGGTCGCAAGCGCAGCGGTAGCCGTGGGGCAGCTCCTCGCAGCGCTGCTTGCACGGCGCCCCGAGGCAGGGCGGCCGGGGCTGGCAGCGCCCGTCCACCATCTCGTAGCCGCTGTGACAGCGGCACTCGAAGCCGCCCTGGGTGTTCACGCACTGCTGCTCGCAGGGGCTGGGCTCGCTGGCGCAGTCGTCGATGTCCTCGCAGCCGACGCCGTCGGCCGCCAGTCGGTAGCCCACGAAGCACATGCACACGAAGGAGCCGTCGGCCACCACGCAGTGATGGTGGCACGGCGACCCCTCGCAGAGGGAGCGACAGCCGCGCCCGTCCGCGGCCAGCACCGTGCCCTCGGCGCAGGAGCAGCGCGGCCGCCCGAGCTCCTCTCCGCACGTCCCCGCACAGCCACCGCCGGCCACCTCGCAGGTCCACGGTCCCGGGGTGTCGCGGTCCCAGCGCGGCCCCGCGCTGTCCCCATCCTCGTCGCAGCGCAGCTCCAGCCCGAACTCAGGGATGAAGGCCACGCTGCGCGGGGGCAGCGCCAGGAACTCCGCTCCGCGGGCGCCGAACGGGGTGGCGTAGGTGACGAGCACGCCCCGCGGGGCGGCCAGGCGGGGACAGCTGCCGCCGTAGCTGTACTGGCAGAGGAAGCCGTCGGCCGCCTCGTCGCAGCGCCGCTCCTCCCAGCGCAGCTCCCGGGACACGGTCACGCAGCGCTCGCCGCAGCGCCGCCCCGACGGCGCCCAGTTGGTGTAGTCGGTGCTGCGGTCGCCGGTGACCCAGCGGAAGCCGCGGAGCCGCTGGCTGGGCTCGGTGCAGGACAAGGACGGCGACAGCGACAGCCCGAGCCAGAGCCGCCCCGCGCGGTTCTGCAGCAGCAGCGCGATCGCCTCCTCGGCCACGGTGGAGCGCACGGTCATGAGGTGCCCCCCGCCCCGCTCGCAGCCCTCGCTGGCGGCCCAGAAGGGCCGGGCCGCCCAGAACACGGCGAAACACTCGTGCTCCAGGCACTGCGCGCCCGCGGGGGACACGTCCCGCGGCTGGCCCAGCGCCACCGTGCCCAGCAGCAGCAGCGGCAGCAGCGGCCGCATGGCCCGCGGAGGGGGCGGCCGGCGGCGCCCGAGCTGTGCCCGGCCCGCTCGGCCCGGCCGCCCTTTATAGCGGCTCCAGCCGGGGAAGGAAGCGCCCGGGGGCCGGGAGGGAGCGCGGTGAATCCCGGCCAGGCGCTGCCCCCGCCCCGCTCCCCTCCCGCATCCTCCCGGCGGCTCCGCCCCGGCGGGGCCCGCCCGGCAGCGCGGGGGGGGCCGGAGCGGCGGGGGCGGCCCGCGGGATGGGTGCGGGATGCGCAAGGAGCCGGGAAAAACGGCGTGAGCCTTGGGAAAAGAGGGGAACAGCAGCGCGATTTCACGGGAGGGAGCCTGGGGTGGGAGCAGCGCGGGTGGGAATCGTTATCCCGGCGGGATCAGCATCCCACTGGGATGTCACCCAGTTGCTGCCACAGGGCTGGCACCGGGGAGGGAGAGCACGGCTCAAATCCCGTGTCCGGCTCTGGATCCAGCATGGAAAGAAAAGAGCTTGGAGCGCGTCCAGAGATGGGAATGGCTCTGGGAAGGAGCTGGAGCAGCAGGAGGGAGGTGGGAAAGGGGCTCAGCCCGGAGAAAAGGAGGCTCCAGGGGGGGACCTTTTCCCTTTCCACAGTCCCTGACAGCAGGGCGGAGCCGGGTGGGATCGGGATCCACCCCCAGGGAATGAGGGACGGGATGAAGGGAAACGGCTTAGGCAGGATTCGGGGAAATTTCACGGATAAATAATTAACATATAATTCTATCTTTTAACCTATAATAATTTATAATTTATTTAGTTCTACTACTTGGTATCATTTTTAAAATTATTATTGTTATTAAGCGTTATTTTGACCCCTTTCCCCATCTTCCCTTTTCTCCACGGACACCTCCCAGTGGATATCCCATTCCACGAATTTCTCCTTGGGAGATCCCTCTGTGCTGCCAGAACGGAGGCAGCAGCAACCTCAAAATGCAACCCCGAGCTTCTCCGCTCCACCAAAAGGGGATTTGAGCCTGTTTGTTTACGGAATTCCAACAGCCTCGGCCTCTGGGATGAGCAGCAAATCCCAATTTCCTGGGATCACGGCGAGGAAGTTCCTTTATTAAACTTTATGAAACTTCTTTGAACTTTGTTGACCTTCATTAAACCCTTGGGGTTTGTTCTGTCCTCTCCTAACCCCGGGTGCTTCCCGTACACCCCGTGAGGCTGCCGGGGAAAGGGAAGCTGAGGAATATAAAATTAATAATAAATACTAATTATTAACAATTAATAACTAATTCTTATTTAATCCCATTGCAGGTTTTGGATCTGCCACGAAAATGGGACCGAAATGCCCACCCGATTTAATTCCAACAGCAGGGATGAACCTCAGGGAGAAAGCGTCCGTGGGGGAGCTTGGAACAAAGAATTTATCCAAGCAGGATGATTCCTGGGAATCTCCTGGGGAGCTGGATAACTCCGACCTTTCCTGGCTTTAGGAACACCTGTCGTTCCCACAATTTTCACTTCAGTTTGCCAATCCTTCTTCCACTTCTCCTTTTACTACGTCTGTTTTCCGGAGAAAACCACCAAGAAAAGAGGGGAAACATCCGGGCAAACCACAGGGAAAGAAGGAAAAGGGAATGCGGTGGAGAGGGGGGAAAAAAAACCCCATAAAATTCTGGCTCTGCCGTTTTGTTGTTGTTGGTTTTTTTTTTTTTTTTTTTAAGCAACTGCAAACCCAGATAAAAAATTCCTTGTCAAGGCTTTTTCCAGGAAAAAACAGAGCCTTCCCAAACAATGATCCCGCTCCGCCGGCCTTGCCCCACTGACAGCACTTATCCCTAAAAGATTATCGGGATGGGGTGGGAGGAGCGGGATTAATCACGGTTCAAAAATTCCCTTTATCCCACTGCCCCGAGGGCTGACTCAGGGTGCCAGCACTGCCCTTCCTGCTGCTTTTCCTCTTCCCAAATCCCATTAATCATGTTTTCCCTGCGGGAGAGGCCTTTCCTTTTGGCTCTGACTCATCCCGGCTGTCCCTGTCACCCCGCTGGAGCGGGCACTCGGAATGCTTGGCCTGACCCCTGGGTCCCGGGTTTGGTGTCAGCAGGGGGGGATTTTTGGCTTCCTTGCAGGGTTTTGGGATGAGGTTCCTCTGCTGGAATGCTGGCAGTTATCCAGGAGGGAATGGAAAGCAGTGGAATGTAAAATAATGTGAAATATCCTGGGATAATAGGATCTAAAAGAGGTCAATCCTATTATTTGGTCCCAAAAAAGCCCTCGCACAGAGCACTGCTGAAATCAAAGGAATTGCTCGTGGATTTGGGATCTTGGTTATGGGACTAGAGCCTTGGTTGTGGGATTGGGACCTTGGCAACAGGATTGGGACGTTGGCTGTGGGATTGGGACCTTGGTTGTGAGACTGGGAACCTTGGCAACAGGATTGGGACCTTGGTTGTGGGATTGGGACTTTGGTTGGGGGATTGGGACCTTGGCGATGGGATTGGGGCCTTCCTCACAGTTTTAGGAACTTGCTTGTGGTATTAGGACCTTGCCCGTGGGTTGAGATCCTTCCTCGTGGGCTTGGGGCTTTCCTCCTGGTTTTAGGAACTTGGTCATGGGATTAGGATCTTGGTCATGGTCTTGGGACTCTACTCACATGGTTAGGACCTTGATTGTGGGTTTAGGACCTTTTTTTATGGATTTAGGACCTTTTTTATGGGTTTAGGACCTTCCACGTGGTTTTGGGATCCAACTGATCCCATCTGAATGCTCCCACCCCAGGCCTCAGCAGGGATGAAATGAATGGCCCCTGCCCAGCACCACAAATCCCAGGAAAGGCTGAGATCACGGGATAAACCCCAGGAAAGGATTTGGGATCACCACCCACCGCTGTGGGGAACACAAGGATTAGGAGCACCAATCCATGGATTTTTAGGAATATCTTTATTAAAACCCACTGCAAACATGTTTTTGTTCAGGTTTCCTTGGAATTCTGTCTGGAAAGCGGCGCTGGGATAACTTTATCCTGTGAATCCAAGAGTTTCATTCTGGGAAAACAAAGCACTCATCCATGACAAAAAATTCCAAGGAGCTGGATGAACATCCCATCTCCTGTGGAAGCCAGGGCACCAAATGATCCCGCTCTGATTTGTGGGGTTCACCAGCCCCCAGATAACTCCCTAAGGAGGCCACGGATCAGGATGTGGCAGGAAAATCGGGAGACGTGAGGTTGGATCCAGGTGGAATTGCACCAGCAGGGAGGAAACACTCCATTCAGGAGAATCCAAACTAAACCTTGGCCCAAATTCCTGTCTTCCCTAGGCTGGATCCACCATCATTCCCGCTGAAATACGCAGAGGTTGGAACAGAAATGGGGATTATCGTTTTTTCGGGAATGAACCGCACACCTCAGGTTTTTCCCAGCTCTAATTCCACCCTCCTTTTCCCTTTTTTGTAGCCTTCTATCCCATAAAACCCCTAAGGCTGTCTCTTCCCACAGATCCCAAGCCGGCATAACTGGATGGGACCATTCATTTTCTTAATCAGTTCAGGCATTCCCCGTGCTTTGCTGCCTCGGGATTTGGGAATTTGGGATTTCCAAGAATCCTGCTGCTGCATTCCCCCCTTTCTCCCAACACAGGCAGCACATGGAAAACACTCCCATCGGCTCCATTTCCCTGCTCACAATGGAGCTGGGAGACAAGAAAAAAGCAGGAAAGGGTTTTCCTTGGCACATGGAATGACAGGATGCGGCTCCCTGCCCACTGCAAACTCCTTTGTGCCCCATTCCCATTCCCGGGGTAACTCGGCTCCGAGGACAAAGTAATTCCAACAGAAATTCAGGAAGAGGCTGGAGCCTTCAAATCCCGTGGCTGTTCTTTTCCAGCCCTTCCTCTGGTTTATCCTCATGGATAAAGCACGGAGGAGGTGCTGCTGGATGCGCCCCTCAGGATTTCGGGGAGAATTCCCACTGGAAAAGGCTGGAAGAAGCTCAAGGAACCTGGGGAAGCACCTGGGGAGTGTTTGGGGAGTTACAAGTTTGACCCAGAATAATAATAATCAGCAAATATTCCCATTCCAGCGCATTCCTCACACAGGGAAAGGGGGGAAACAGGCTCAGCCTGGAGCCAGGAAGGATCCTTCCCAAAAAAACGTGATCCAACAGGAAAAGGCTGGCCTCCCATGCGGCTGGTGGGAAGGAGAGCATTGTTTTCTCTGTTTAGACGTGGATTTGGGCAGGATACTCTGGAAATGAGGAGGTGGTTATTCCAAACACAGCTTTTCCTACTTTTTGGCCATTCCTTGGCTCCGTGCTGAGCAGTTTTCCTGGGGTCTAGGGGACAGACTTTTTATAAACCCCCCCCAAAAAACCCCTTTAAACCCCACCCTGGTTGTGCCTGCAGGGGCCTGCTCGAGCTCTGCTGAGGCACATCCCAATTCCAAACCCATTTCCAGGAGAATTCCAAGCCCTTTTCCCGGAGAATTCCAATCCCTTTTCCAGAAGAGTTTCAAATCCTTTTTCATCCCAATTTCAAACCATTTTCCAGGAGAATTTCCAAACCCTTTTCCATCCCAATTTCAAGCCATTTTCCATCCCAATTTCGACCCCTCTTCCCGGAGAATGAGGCAAATCCAAGGCTGGAACGCAGCCATGGGGGGGGGAGCATGGCACAAGGGGCCACAGCAGAATTCCAGGTGAGTTTCCCTTTAGGAGCACAACCCAGTAATTCCCAATCTGCCTTTTGGAGCAGCGCTGAGGAGGCAAATCCCACCCCATTCCCTCTCCCCTCTCGTTAACCCTTGGAGCAGCAGGACCGCAGATCCCACTGGCACAGCCGGAGGAGCTCGCTCTGGACACAAAATTCCCCGGCACCGTTTTATTGGGATTTTTAACCCCTTCCTACCTGCGCTCCCCGCGGCTCTCGGGCTGCTCGGGCACCCAGCAATAATTATCGGCCGCGCTTTTGGCCGCCGGCTTCTCCCTCCTGGCCGCCCTTCTCCTACAAGCCACGAGCGCCAGGGCGAACGCCAGCAGGAGCAGGATGGCCACCAGGCTGCCCACGATGTAATAGAGCAGCAGCCGCGGCCCGTCTGCGCTGTGCTCGTCCGAGCCGCCTCCCGATCCCGCCGTGGGCATTCCCGGAGTCCGCGGGGTGCTCGTGGTCCATGGGACGCGTGTGGTGCGTGGGATGCCGGAGCTCTGCGGGATGCCGGAGGTCTGCGGGGTGATGCCGGAGCTATGCGGGGTGATGCCGGAGCTCTGCGGGATAATGCTGGAGCTCTGCGGGATGCTGCTTGGGGTCGCCTCTCCGGGCCTGCAGCCGTGTCCATCCTCATCCCGGCGGGAGCCAGGCGGGCACAGGCACTCGTAGCCGCCGGGGAAGTTGCGGCAGGCGCCGGGACACGGATCCCGCAGGCACTCGTCCACATCCAGGCAGGAATCGCCTCCCGGCTGCCGCTGGAAGCCGGGCCGGCAGGCGCAGCGGAAGGAGCCGGGAATGTTGATGCAGAGCTGCGGGCACGCGTGGGGCTGAGCACACTCGTCCACGTCGTGGCACTGGCGGCCAGCGGGCCCCGCGGGGCGGTAGCCGGGCTGGCAGTGGCACTGGAAGCCGCCGGGAGTGTTGTGGCACCGGTGCTGGCACGGCCCCGACTCGCACTCGTCCACATCCAAGCAGGCGCGTCCGTCGGGTGCCAGGGCGAACCCAGGCTCGCAGCCGCACTCGAAGCCAGTGGGCAGCGTCCGGCAGGATCCTTGGCAGGGACTGGGGTGGCAGGAATCCTCGGGAACGCAGGAGGCCATGTCGGCGGCCAGCGCGTAGCCGGGGTGGCAGGCGCAGCGCGGGGACTCGCCGGCCGCCTCGACGCAGCGCTGCTGGCAGCCGCCGTTGCGGTGGCCGCAGGAGACCGGGCACAGGGGACCCGGCGGGTGCCAGGCGAAGCCGCCCCCGGCCAGCGGCCCCTTGCAGACGGCGAAGGGCGAGCCCCGGCCTCCGTCGCCGCCGTCGCACTGCACCTCGGCCAGCGTGCCGAAGGGCGCGGCGGCCAGGTGGGCGCTGCGCACGCCGAACGGGGTGCTGTAGGTGACCCTGGCGCGCCCCGCCAGCGGCAGCGGCCCGCACATTCCCTGGAAGCTGAACTTGCACAGGAAAGCCGGGAGCGGGCTGCGGCACGGCCGGTCCGTCCAGCCCCCGGCGCCGTGCGGCCGCAGGGCCACGCAGCGGGAGCTCACGCAGGTGACCGCCGGCTCCGCCGCCCACTCCGAGAAGTTGCCCGGCTCCCCTCCGGCCACCCAGGAGAAGCCTCGCAGCGGCTCGTGCGGCCGCACGCAGTGACCCCTGGGCAGGGCGAGCCCGAGCCAGGCCGGGCCGGCCCAGCGGGCCGTGGCCAGCAGCTCCCGCAGCCGCTCGGCCTCGAGGGCGCTGCCCACCGCCGCCAGGTTGCCGCCGTCCCGGCGGCAGCGCTCCTGGGCGCTTTTCCAGCCGCTCTCTTCCCGGTGCAGGGTGTAGCAGGCGCTGCCGGCGCACAGCACCGCCGCCTCCTCGTCCCCGCTGCCCCGCGCCAGCGGCAGCAGCAGCGGCAGCAGCAGCAGCAGCGGCCGGAGCGTGGCCATGCCGCCGGACAAGTGGACAAATGACCGGCGGCGCTCACATCCCGGCGTCCCGCCGAGCTCTCCCGAAACACATCCTGTGCTCCCGGCTTTCCCTATTTATCACCGGAGGCCGCGGCTTCCTGTAGCGGGGAGCCGCTTGTTGGGCTCCCTGGCTTCCCTTTCCCGCCGGCTCCTCGCTCCCATCCCAAAGTTTCGGGAAAAACACGCCGCGTTCCTGCTTTCTTTTGGTGCCGCTCCTGCTTTTTTTTTGTTTGTTTGTTTTTTTCCCCTCCCAAGAATTTGATTTATTCCCTCCGGCCGCAGCGGAGCTTTTTAAGCCCTAATAGGGGCCGGGAGCTTTCAGGCACGTGTTGCTAAAAGGGGAAGGAAAACATCCCGGCTCCGAAGCCGTGGGATCCGTGGATCTCGGCCACTGAAAAACAGGGAATATTTGGCTGCGCAAGCGCGAAGATTTCAGCGCATTTTTTCCCCTTTCTTTAAATAGATGGAAGAGCCCTGAAATAGGAGCTGGGCCGTGGGAAGGGCCCGGGAATGCCAGGATGGAGCCAAGCTCGGCCGGGCTCCGCTGCCATTCCATGGATGAGGATTCCTCGTGGAAATCCAGGTTCGGCCTGGAAAAGCTCATCCATGAGCAGGGCAGGGACGATTCCACCAGACCAGGTTGCTCCAGGCCTTGATGCCGGGATGATCCCAGCTCCCTCCCTGCATTCCCAGGATTTCTCCTGGAGCTTCCCTCTGGCAGCAGCAAATTCAGGATTTAACCCTGGGAGTCTGGGGAATCTTTTCCTGCTTGGCACAGCCATGGATCCACTGCCCATTCCAGGATTTGTGGGGTTAGATGGATTTGGAAATCCTCAGGGAATGGCTGTGATCCAACAGAGAAATGAAAACCAGGAATCTCCTCCTTCCCTTCCCTCCTAAATAAAAACGGTGCCAAAAATCCCGATAAGAACTGTGGATTATTCCCAGACCTGCTCATGCACAGCATTCCGGGGAAAGCCCTGGCTGCTGGGATATCTTCTGGAATCTCCCATCCGAGTCAGGGTTCAGGGATCCACAGCCAGTGCTCCAAACCCGGAGCATTTTGGGACAACATCTTCCCCCCACCCCCCCAAAAAAAAAGCCAAACGCCTGGATGCTGTTTCTGATTGGATTTATCCAGAATTTCAGAAGCGGGGGGATTTTTTTGGACTTGGAATAAGAGAGCCCAGCACAAAAGCTGCCAGGAAAAACATGGATCATGATTTGTCTTCCCAGCCGATCCCCCAAAATTCCAACCGACAACTTCTTTCCACAACCCAAACTGGCATTTTTTTCTATCCAACCAAGTTTTCCTGGAGAAAAACTGGGAATGAATAACTACAGCTCCTCTGATTTTTCCCCGAACTGGGAAAAATCCCCAGATATTTAAATATCATTTAAATACCATTTAAATATTAAAAGTCATTCCAGGATCATTAAGGAATTGGTGGCAATGTTCTTTATTAGGATGTGCAGGAAGTCCAGTCGGGAATCCTGTCCCAGGGAAGAACTTCTTGGAATATTCATGGAATATTTGCAAAAATAAAGTTAGAAACCTTTTCCCAGTGCCTTTGTTTTCTTTTTCCCTGCCAAAAAATTTGGAATATTCCTATTTCCAGGAGTTTCATAGATAGGAAACCTCCCTCCCATCCCTTTCAGGGAGATCTGCACATTCCAAGCTTATGTGGGAATATTTCTGGGAATTTTTGGTGCTGCTTTGATTTTTATGGAATATTCCAAACTCCTTCGATTTTCTTGGCTGTTCCCATTGAAAATAGGAACTTTAAAAGGATTTCCTTTCCCAACCCCCCCAGGCTGAACACATCCAGAACCCCCCGTTTTCCAGAAGAATCCAATCCCAACCATCTCCTGGAGAGTGCAATTCCCACCGAAGGGAATATCCCGTAGGATTAATTAAATCCAATTTTTTTTAAATCGGGAACTGGTGAAAAAGAAGGAATTGGTTTTAAAATGTCGTTGTGAAAGAAAAAAAAAAAAAAAAAAAAAAAAAAAGAAGAAGGAAAAGGGCGCGGGATGTGTGACGTCAGCAGCGGCAAATCCCGGGACTGAGATGCGGGACAATGGAGCCGGAGCGGGGGACACCTGCTCGGGAAAAGAATTGGAGGAACTCGGCTCCCTCTGGAGACATCCCAAGGACACGGAGCGGGGGCTGGGAAGCTCCGGGAAGACGCTTGGAATGGGGCAGCTCCTGTCAGGCGAAATTTTGGAAATTTGGGCAATGTAGGGGAGCAGAAATTTGCGGGGTTTTAATGGGAACAGAATTCCAAGCACTGGGAAAAGGAATGGCTTTGTTTAGGTTTTCACATCCCTGATCCTCTACTCCCAGGAGATCCCACCACCTGGAATTCTGCATCCAGCTCAGGAAGGACGTGGAGCTGTTGGAGCAAATCCAGAGGAGGCACTGGGATAATCAAGGGATGGAGCAGCTCTGCCGCCAGGAAAGACTCCAAGAATTGGGATAGCTCAGCCTGGAAAACCTTTGGAATGATCCAGGAGCCGAAGGAGTCAAGAAAAATAGGGAGACATTATTTCCAAGGGATGGAGCGACAGGAGAAGGGGAATGGCTTCCTGCTGCTAGGGAGCAGGTTTGGATGGAATGCTGGGAATAAATCCAGCTCTGGGAGGGCGGGGAGGCCCTGGCACAGATTCCCAGAGAATCTCTGGCTACTCCATCCCTGGAAGTGTCCCAGGCTAGATTGGAGCACCCCGGGATAGTGGGAAGTGTCCCTGCCCATGGAATGAGATGAGGAGTTAAGATCCCTTCCAACTGAAACCATTCCATGATTTTCTCTCATGGAGCGGCCAAACGCCCACCTGGACGGAAGAGAGGAGAGCAAGGAGCAGTTCCCATCCCAAATATCCCGTTCCTTCCAGGCATCTTCCTCCTTCCCATGGAATGAGGGACTTTATTCCTTGGAGTCCAGATTCCAGGCTAGCATTTTCCATCCTTCCTTGCCCATATCCATTTTTCTTGTCCACGTTTTTCCAGCATTGGAGCAACTTCCAGGCTAAAGCCAGGGGTGTTCCAAACAACCTGGAGCAGATCCAGGAATTCCATATCCCTCTGGATAAAGTCCAAGCTAAAATTCCAGGAGCTCCGTGGGGTCTCTGCCAGGTGGGAGGGAGCTGCTCCAGGGGTTCTGAGCGGCTCCAAGGATTCCACTGGATGCCAAATCAGGACATGACCCCTGAGTTTTGTCCTGTTTTTCCAGCCCACTGTGTGTTTGAAGCCAGGAATTCCATTTCCATTCTATTTCCATTTCCATTTCCATTTCCATTTCCATTTCCATTTCCATTTCCATTTCCATTTCACTTCCATTTCCATTTCCATTTCCATTTCCATTTCCATTTCCATTTCCACTTTAATTTCCATTCCACTTCTATTCCATTTCCATTTCCATTTCTACTCCATTTCCATTTCCATTTCCATTTCCATTTCCATTTCCATTTCCATTTCCATTTCCATTTCCATATTTCCATTCCCATTCCCATTCCCATTCCCATTCCCATTCCATTCCCATTCCCATTCCCATTCCCATTCCCATTTCCATTTCCATTTGGAAGCGGTCCCTGGGATTGCCGGGAGGAGAAATCCTCCTGGACCCCAGGAGATCCATGCTTGGAAATTCCTTTGGGATATAAGTGGGGCGCTCTTCCCAAACTCTTTCCTCCTGGAGTGGAAGGGCTGGAGCACGGCTGGAATATTAGGCTGGATAGCAGCAGGAAAAGTGGGAATCACATCTCTGGAAACCTTCCATCCAAGAAGGAAAAGCTCCTCAGATCCCAGTGGGAACAGGACAATCATCCTGGGAAAAATCCTCATCCAAAGGGATCTTTTCCCTCTTCCTTGGTTATCCGAGGGAATTTTTTATAAGTCTTGAATTTTTCCCTGTGTTCGGAGCTTTGGAATTGCTGCCTGGATTGTCCTGGGTGGTCCGGAGTGGGAATGTGGGGTGGGAACAACCTCTCCTCCAGATGGATAAAACGGGGAATTCAGACGCTTCCACGTGGATGAAGTCCTCCTCCCACCGGGATATTCTCCAAGGAATATTTCCGGGGGAGCTCTGGAATCACAGAGGGAGGTGAAGGAGAGGACGGAATTAAATCCCAGCCCACATTCCCCGCTTTTCCTTCCAGCGGGAGAGTTCGAGATATTAATGTTGGAATGCCACCAGGACACCTGGAGAGCGCATGCACAAAGAAATCCCGGGATTTCTCCAACGCATCTGGAGGGGCTGCGCTGCGATTTGGAGCTTGGAGCAGCCAGAGTGGGGGAAACGCTGCAGCTCTGCACAATTCCTTCTTATTCCCAGGAAGAGCCGCTAGGGAATTTAGCAGCTCCTTCTGGTCCTGAGGGAAGTCCAACCCATTCCTTAGGGAGTGCCTAAGGAAAGGAAAACTGGGAAAACTCCCGCCCCAAAATACAAAGACAGGGAATTCTGGTGTGGTTTTTCCTGGGATTTGGGTGTCTGTTCCTTGTGGGGAGCTGGAGGCAAAAGGGAGGGAACATCTTTAGGATATTTGGGAGCCTTTTTCTGGCACGAATTGGGATTTTCCATGGGCATTCCCGCTTTTAGCGCATTCCTCATCAGTTTTCCAGGTCAAATATTTCAGGAACAATTAATAATTAATAATTGATAATCAATAACTAATGATAATAAATGGGACCATATCCATAGGCAGGTGCTGCCTGAATAAACGTGGAATTACCACGGGAAGGAAGCATTCCAGGGGATCCATGAGGAGGCACTTGCTCTTTTTTTTCCCCTCTGTTTCCCACAGTGTTTTCCATGGAAAACAGGAGCTGTGGGGAGCAGAATTCCCTATTTCCACCTAAAACCGGGACCAGGGCATCCAAGGAGATCCTTTTGTTCCCGTGTGGTGCCAGAGAGAGAATCCCAAAGGAAGCGCTTCCAGATCCAGCCTCGTGATCCCAGGAATGGGGACAGACGGCTCTGGAAAAGGCTCCGGGATCCAGGATGGAGGAACTGGGGAATCCCGTTTTCCTTTGGGATGTTTCGGACACCGCACACACGGATCCAGGAAGGTGTATGGGGTTTTTTCCTGGAGCAGAGGCAGGGAAGCGCTGGGCTCTGGTATTGAATACAAATCTTTTCCCTTTGGAATGTTTGCTCATCCCACAGAATTCCCTGCCGGTTTGCCCTCCCCCTCCTGTTGGAATTGCTCCGTTTGTGGCACGATCCGAACTTCCAACCTTTCCCAAATTCCCGCAAGCAGCAAATCCAAGGACGGGGTTAAAGTGGGATCTCTCCCCGGCTGCTGCAGCTCCACCTCGCGCGGAGCCAATCGGGCATTTGCGGCCATTCCCAAATGTTATTCCCAGCCGAAGGGGCTGGGAGGGCCGGGAATGACTCAGCCCTGGCACAATGCCGGCACCTCCCGGTGGATGGGTCCCTGTTTTCCCATTTTCCAGCTGTTTTCACGCCGGCCCGGCCCAGCTGCGCCCCATGGCTTTTCCCGCCGATGTGCAGAATCCCGGGAAGGAGGCGGCCCTGGAATGGGAAGGGAAAGGCAGGGTTGGAAACATTCCAGAGGCTCGGGAAGCGCCGGGTGGTGCTCGGGCAGGGCGGCAACAACTGGAAGGAAAAGCAGGGTGGGATTTTCCAGAGGGATCAGCGGCTCCTCCAGACCCTTCCCAGCTCTCCCGGGATCATCGCAGCGCCGCGGGATGGGCTTGGAGAGAGGGAGAAAAGGGAAGAGATCCCAAAAACCCGGGATGCGGCTCCGCAAAGGGGGAAACCCAACCCCGATAAGGAATTCCTTGTTTTCCAAAGGGGTGGGAATGAGATGGGCTCTAAGGTCATTCCAGCCTTGGATTGTTGTTCTCCTGATTCTGACCTTCCCAGAACCCTCTCCCCCTGCTCCCGTCTCCCCCCCTACCTCCCGATGACCCCGTTTGGAATGTGGGATCCCTTTGCTGGATCCTGTCAGGGAACAAATTCCATAAAAAATAAAGGGATTAATAGATATTGCCCTCCAGAGCCCCCCCCCCCAACCAGGATGAGGCCGCTCCAGCCCCGCTCCCCAGATCCAAGGAGAGATCCCAAAATTCAGAAGGGAGAGGAGCCAAAAGGTCAAAAATTCCTTACAAAATACTTTTGGCAGGAAAATGGCTTAAAGCACATGGAAACGTGGAGGCCATTCCCGGTGGGAGCTGATCCCAGCAAAGCCCAGCTTGCTCCCACTGGGAGCATCCCCATCCCTGCTTCCCCCTGCCCACCAGGGCCCTTTTCCAGCTCTTTCCCTTCTATCCAGCAGCTCTTCCTCCTTGGAGAGGAGGAGGAGGGATGGATTCTGGGAAGGCCTTGGAGTTTGTGGCTGGGAGGGGAGAAAAATGGGATGTTCCCATGGGAATTTTACTGCTGGATTGGAGGATTATCCCAGATCCCTTTGTTTCCCCATTGGATGCTGACTCCAGGTATCTTTTCCATCTGGGAATTCTCAGTTCCGTATTTCCCCCTTTTTCCCATTCCTTTGCAAATTCGGAAGGAATTTCTGGAATTCCATCACTTTTGGGATGTGCTTCCGCAGGGAATCGGGTGCTTTGGATCGGGAGCAATTCCACAGGCAGGGAAGTGGCATTGGTTCACGCATCCATCTTTTTTTGCAAGGAGCTGCTCCAGGTTTTTCCAGGGAATTCGGGATGTGTGGGGAGCCAGCTGAGAAGTGCTGCAGGAGCTTTATTCCCATCAAATCCAGCTGAATCCAGGATAAACAGGGAATTACCCTTAGGGAACATTACTCCATAGAAACCTCATCCCACATCCAAGTATAAACACAAAGCCAGGGATAAGAGGGAGCCCATTCCCACTTTTTGATGGATTTGTTTTCCAAGGCCCAGGGTTCAGCCGGAAGTCCCACTTGAGGTAGGAAAAAGTGGGCCAGGCCTCATTCCCGAAATCCTGGATGTGGGAAAGCTCCGTTGCCACTCCAAAATTTGCATCCCAAGTGCAGCACATGGATTGGAAGAACAATTCCCTGGTTTTAGCTCACATCCCATGGGATTCAGGCCGTGGATGCTGCAGACCCCAGTGCCAGCAATTCCTGGGCATTCCCTACCCACTTCCCAAATCCCGAAAAATCCCAGGATCCTCCTTTCCTTTCTCCCTGTGGGTTCAGCTTCAGCAGATTTAAGCTGGAATAAAATTCCTGTTCCCACCTGGGCCAAAAGAAGGAAATATTCCCTGGAATTGCTGATGCTTTGGGCTTTACCTTGAAGATCCCAACTTTCCGACCCCTTTGGCTGTGAAGAAATCCTTAGGAAAGTGCCCCACCCCTGCCCTTAGAGCCCCAAAGCAACTAAAGGTAAAAAAACGCTGCTGGCACATTCCAAAGTTGGAATTTCAGAGGAAAATCTGGGATGGGACTGATGTGGCTGCCGGGAGAGCAATCCCGGGCTGGCTCCTTCCCTTCCAAATCCTCGGGAGAATCCAGGAACAAGGAACTGGAGTGGTGTGAAGCCAAATCCTGCGAGGTGCTTCCCGAAATCCCGAGCCGGGATCCCTGTTCTGTACCCATATCCTTCGAGCCCCCCTGGGATGCGTGAGCCTGGAATTCCCATGGGAGAGCCTCTGTGGCAGGATCAGCAGCATCCCACATCCTTCTGGGGGCTGCTGGAATGACAGAATTCCCAAAGAGTTCCCGTTCCACCCTCTTCAAGCCCAGGTAGGTTTGACCTGCACTCCCATGGTTTGTGTGGAACAGATGGATTAAAACCCCTTGGAAAATGGGAGGGAAGGAAAGCCCTGTGCTGTTCCCAGCTGTTATTCCAACAATTCCATGGTTTGGATTGGGAAAAACACCAAAAATCCCTTTTTTTCCATGGAAAAGGTTCCCAGTCCTGAGCCAAGCCTGGTGGGATTTCCAGAGCAATTCCAAGCTCTCCTTTTCCATGTTGCTCCAAGTGTTCTTCCCTTTGGATTGGTCCAGTTTAACTCTTTTCCCTCTTCCCGCTCCTATTTATCCAAGGAAATGGGGCTGTTCAGGAATTCAATGGGAGGAAGGCAGGAGCTGCCGCCTCCACAGCCAGGGGCTGCGGAGGGGATCCGGAGCTGCTTCCCAACTTTTTCACGGGATGGGGGAATAATCCCGGCTGAGCTGGGATTCTCCCACCACCTCCACTGGAAAACTGATGGAGGGCTTGGAAAAAGCTAGGGAATTGGGAAGTTTGAGAAATAAAGGGGGAAAACAAAAGGAGCTCGAAAATTCCTGGGAAAAGTCAAGCAAGGTTTTGATTCCTTGCTGGGACTCTGGGAAGAAGCAAATCCTGCCCTTTTGGGGGCATTCCCAGGATTTCAGGTTTTCCTGGAATGGGATGGCCTTTGCTCCATGGTGGTGATTTATACAGGAATCAATCCCTGCTCCTGGAAAAGGATATTTGGAGTTCCCGAGCTGGGAAGCTGGGAAATGGCTGGGATTCAATCCCAAACGTGCTCCTGATCCCTTTGGAGCTGGGATGGGGCTCAGTGGGACAAGGAATTGTCCCTCAGTCTTCCCAGAATCCCAGACTGGATTCCAACCAGGCAATTGTCCCTAAATCTTCTCAGAGCCCCAGAATTCCAGAATGGATTCTGGCCAGGGAAATGTCTCCAAGTCTTCCCAGAATCCCAGACTGGATTCCAACCTGGGGCAGGACCTGCAGCTCCCTTTGGATTCACTCCATAAGAACCACGGCTGGATTAACAGAATTTATGGATCAAATCCCTGCCTCAAGTCTGGCTTTAAGGCCCATCCCAAGGTTCTCCTGGAGCTGCTTTGGGAAGCCAGGGCATCGCTCCATGGCCAAGGTGACGGCAGAGCGGGACACGGATCCCGGTGGGATTTGTCCGGAAAGCTCGGCGCTCCCAGCACAATGCCCGACTTCCTGCTGGGAGGGACCCGGCAAGGCAGGAAGCCATCAGCACTTTTCCAGAGGCTCCGAGCCCTGCTTCCCTGCTCCCGGCTGCCGGGGGATGAACACCGTGATTTGTGCTGGACTCGTGCTGTTGGTAAACCCCCCCTTGGATCCATCCGGCCCTTGGATGCGCCGGAGCTCCTCGCAACCTTTGGGATGAGAGCTCCGCAAATAAAACTTGGGATCGTTGGGAATGTGGGCAATAAAGATAAGAGGCAGGCAGGGTTTTCCTGATGGAGAACGTGTCCTGAGGCTTTTCCCACCTTATCACGGCTCCACAGGAGCTGGGCGCTGCCGCCAAGGGATGTGTCAGAGCTGGAATTGCCTCTGCTGCAATTTCCCTGCCTCAGCAAGGGAAAAGGGAATTCTAACTTAGAATTCTAACTTAGTGCCAGGCCGGGAATCTCAGCCAGGGGAAAATCTTCCCTCGATCCCACACTCTGCTCCAAGGTGGGTTTTTTCCCACCTCAAAACCAGGGAAGAAATGCTTCCTTAGGGGTTTAAAAGGGGTTTTCCCTCTTTTCCAGCGTTTCCATAGGATCCTCCTCCGTGCCATGGCTGTGGGCATCCAGCACTGGATCTGCCTATGAAAAGGGAATGCCCAGAGCAAAGGGAATTCTGGGGCTTTGATGCAGTGCTGGGAAAGTGGGAACAGTCACCAAAACCATGGATTGGGACCTGTCCTCCATCCCGAGATGGCATTTCACTGGTTAGTTATGGCCAAACTCCCGTGTTGGAAAAGGATCAGGGATCACGCTCCAGGTGCTCCCTCCCCTGCTGTAATTCCAAGGGTTTCACCTTTCCCGGGAGCAGGCCCAGCTCTCCTGTGGCTGCTCCCAGAGCATCCCTATGGAATTTGGTGAAGGCCAGCATGGAAATGGGAAGAGTCCTGCAGAAAAGCACCTGGATCCTGCCATTGTTATCCTGAAAGGAGCGGCGGGAGAAGGGTGGGGAGGAGCCAGGGATGCTCCAAGCGGGGCTGGTGCTTCCAAAGGGATACAATCCTTGGATTCTTGGACACCTGCACAGCCTGCTCCCAGCTGGAGGCAGCTTTCCACTGACCTCACTGGGTAAACATTCCCTCCTGCCTGGTTTTGCAGGGAACGAGGTACTGGATACGCAGGATCGAAGGAAAAAGCCGTGGCAAAAAAACAGGAGCCTGTTCCTAAAGGCTGAGCCCATTCCCCCACATCCTCCTGGGATTTTCCCAACTGAAATCCAAGCTGGATGCCTTCGGCTCCGGCAGCTCTGGGATTCCAATTCCTCTTTTTCCCAAGGAATGTGCCGTGCCATGGCTGAGCTTCCTGTGAATTCCTCCCTCTGGAGCTGCTTCATTTCCCTGGAAAACACCCCAGGTTTGGTGCAGCTTTCCCAAAACTCTCTGGAAAAGCAGTTTCTTGGGAAAAGGGGTTAGAGGGAGCAGCCTCCTTCCGTCACAGCAAACTCCGGCTCCTGCCAAGATTTCACAGGGAACATCTGGAAAGGACTGGACAAAACCCAGGGAACAGGGATCCTCGGGAGGGATGTGCCTGCTCCGTCACAGCGTGCGCAATCTGCCGTCCTTCCTCCCTGGATGCCCCTTAAGGGTTGCTCAGGGCTGAGGTGATGAATCCATGAGTGTCCTGCATGGGAACCCCTGGGATGGGATCTCTGCTGGGTGTGGCAGCACAGGAATATTCCCAAGCACTGATATCCAGCTGGGATGAGCTTTGGTCTTCTTCCTCTGCTCCATTCCCAACCGCAGCTCCTGCACCTCGTCCTCAGAATTCTGGAATTCTGACCTTCTGCTTCCTTCCCACACGCTCCCGTTCTCCAGAGGCACAAAATTCCCAGCCTGCTCCTCGCTGCTCAGCTCGCAGGGACCTTGTTCCAGCTCCAGGACCTGTGGGCATCCAAGCCTCATTCTGCAGTTTTAAGCTTTTCTTGGAATTCCAGGCAGATTTTCATCCCCCACAGCTCTGACTGATCATCAGTAATATTTGGGAGCGTGATCAGTCCCGATGGAGCTGAGCTGGGATGTGGCTACAGCCGGAGGAAGGAGCAGCTCTGCCCATTCCCACTTCCCAGGACATCCCAGCGCCTCCCCACCATACCCAACAATATTTCCCTTCCCTTTTTATTATGGAATTAATGGATTCTTTCCCTTCCACAGGGCAAGGAGGGCTTGGGGCAAAAGCAAAACTCTGGGAAGAGTCCAAAAATCACCAATTTGGGAACTTCCAGCACAGAGCCTTCCTGCCCACTCCTTCTCCGTGCCTAATGACCGTGCTGAGAAGGAATACGGATGGATAAAGGGGATTAATTGGGATTTTAATGAGCTTGGGATGAGTTCCCGATGTTCTCTTGGCTTCCTGGGGATGGGGATGGATCTTGGCATGGACCTCCTCCAAGCAGGAGAGCTGAAAGGAGAAAAGATGGAATGGGATGAAGGCAGGTGGGAATTTCTTCATGGAACGGGTTGTCAGGGTTTGGAATTGCCCAGGGAGGTTTGGAATTCCCATCCCTGGAGCAGTCCTGGAACCCTGGAGGTGTCCTGGAATAAGAGATGAAGGAGGTGGGAATTTCTTCATGGAATGGGTTGTCAGCATCGGAACAGCCCAGGAAGGTTTGGAATTCCCATCCCTGGAGGTGCCTGAGGAATGCCTGGACGTGGCACTCCTGGGCTGGGTGACCTCTTGGACTCAATGATCCCGGAGGCCTTTTCCA